>NC_087350.1:85382729-87882729 GCF_030014295.1 Loxodonta africana | reverse complement strand
TAATGAACTACTCATTCCATAACTATTTATGAATTTCTGTAATAACTTTAGAATATATTAAGAAGTTTCTCCCTTCCCTCACCCTCTATCATTTCTGGGATTAGTAACTTGTAAGGAGCCTACATTTCTGCTAAATCTTCCAAAATCTATTTCTAAATACTTAGTACAATAAATTCTAAGTATGAATAAAGTTAGAGTGTGCATACTTAGGAAAAATTGGGGGTGATTTTCACTGATAAATGCATCTTGATGGAAATTATGTACAGCTTCATGCAACCTTAAAAAAAAGGAAAAAAAATTAGAAAATTTCAAAAATAGAAGCATTATCAGTAGAAACCATTTAGACCAAATTATGCAAATGTGGGGTTCTCCTCTTACTACTATGATACATTCTAAACCTCTGATACATTCCTATACAAGTATATACCTATTGTTTAATGTTTATTTTTTTATTTCCATTCAGGCCTCAGAAAGCCCCATACACTAAATATACTTACTTCATCCCTCTCTCAAAATTCTCCAAATTCCTCTTTCTTATGTGAAGCCTATTTCAAATACATGTTGGAAAGAAAACCATATAATTCTGTTAATATCCACTAATGTATGGCCAATAATTTAAGTTGGAAAATAAAGCAATATAATTTTGTTAACATCTATTAATGTATGACCAATAATTTAATTTTCCAATAAGTATTCTTTTTCAGAGTGGTTGCTTATTCACCTACATATATATCTAATTGCAAAGTCTCAGCCATTATGATAAGTATTCTTGGACACAGTACTGTGAACATGGTTGTCTTAGTCATCTAGTGCTACCATAACAGGAATACCACAAGTGGATGGCTTTAACAAAGAGACATTTATTTTCTCACAATAAAGTTGCTAAAAGTCCAAATTTAAGGCGTCAGCTCCAGAGGAAGGCTTTCTCTCTCTCTTGGCTCTGGAAGAGGGTCCTTATCCTCCATCTTCCCATGGTTGAGGAGCTTCTCAGGTGCAGGAATCCTGTGTCCAAAAGATGCGCTCTGCTCACAGTGCTGCTTTCTTGGTGGTATGAGGTCCCAAGCTCTCACCTTGCTTCCCTTTCCTTTTATCTCTTGAAAGATACAAGGTTGTGCAGGTACACCCCAGGAAAACTCCCTTTACCTTGGATCAAGGAGGTGACCTGAGTGAGGGTGGTGTTACAATCCCACCCTAATCCTCTCAACATAAAATTACAATCACAAAACGGAGAACAACCACACAATACTGGGAATCATGGCCTAACCAAGTTGATAAACACATTTTGGGGGGGCGTAATTCAATCCATGACAATGGTATACCTCCTCTCGCTGAGTTAATCTTTCCTGAGTTCTCAACTGCCCTATGATCATGTGCTTAATTTTCTATTAATTTTGTGAGCATATTTTTTAAAAAGAGACTGGCTTAATATTAATTGTAAGCTCATAATGTACTACATATTGAAAAAATGAGTGGTAGGTCTTTCCCAGAATCTACATATATACAATTTAACACCTTTTAGGAATGAATTTTCTGGAAAATGCACACACAATGCTTTTTATGTAAAATATTTATTTAAACTACCTTTATGAAATTTTGCACACACTAATTACCCTCTGCAAATGAATTTAATTAGTTTACGCAGTTTATCCCTACTGAAAACAAAATTACTTAGAGATTAGAAAAGATTAGAGCTTTAGAATGTCAGTTATGAAGTTAGTGTGCATTCTGAAAATCTCTATGTTGACTCATACATCAGTAACCTGAAGTCTGCAGAGCTTTTATTCCTCCGTTCTACAGTCTACCTTTGTTTCTCACTGTTCTTAAGAAATTAATCTGCACAGAGACTTTATCCTTTTTTTTTTTTTTTACATCCCTTAGTTACTTCTTCCTTTTCAAATGTATAAGTGAATGTTGGCTATGTGCCTGCTGTGCAAAGGCACTGTGTCCAGCCTTGAGAAACATACATGGGTGGGCACAAGTCTTGCCCCATGCTTCCTGGGCATATGTATTTCAAACTAGGTTGTAGTTCGAACCTGTGGTTGTTATTAGCTGCTGTCGAGTTGGCCCCTGACTCATGGTGAACTCACATGCTATAGTCAGAGTAGAACTGCTCCATAGGTTTTCTTGGCTTTAATCTTTACAGAAGCAGTTTGCCAGAGCTTTCTCACGTGAAGCCTCTGGGTGGGTTTGAACTGCCAACCATTAGGTTAGCAGCCAACTGCAAACCACTTGGGCCACCCAGGCTCCTTTGAACCTGTTATAGGTCTTGAAATCAATGTAAGGAGTAATAATCAGCATTTCTAAAAACGTGGAATGGAACAGAATAGAATAGAGCAAAATTTCAAAAAGAAACAGTATATCTCATGCATAAGAGTAAAGGGTAATTAAATTTTAATTCAATATGTGTGTGTGAAGTGGGTTGCAATGTGAAATATATTACTTATTTTGGATCACAGTCAAAAGTTTTAGATGCCACTTTAATAGAGGAAGGGCCCTGGTGGTGCAGTGGTTAAGTGTTTAGCTGTTAACCAAAAGCTCACCAGTTTGAGTCTACCAAACTGCTCCTTGGAAATCCTGTGGGGCAGTTCTACTTTGTCCTATAGGGTCACTATGAGTCGGAGTTGACTCCACGGCAATGGGTGGATAGGGGAAATGAGATATAATTTTAGTTTACCCCATCATCACATCCAAAGTAATTCTTCCTTTTTTTAATTCAGTATAGCGACAACTAGCTTTTTCCTCCTATGGCTAAATGCCTCATAACAATTTTGTTTTGATAGTTCATGTGACCAATTTGTTCATTCAGCTATTTTTATGCTGTTATTTTTTAATCATATGCCATTCTTATTAACAAAGATTAAACAAAATGAATGTACTGCACAGCTCACTGCATGCATGAGAAGATCATAAAAATGTGACTCTTCTTTTTAATTACAGAAGGGGCTAACCTCAATATGAAATTTAATATCTCACAAGATCAGCAACTTTACTTTCTTCCCACTCATAGCATTTGGCCAAGTAAGAGCACAGACAGTCAAACAAAATTTTCAGCTGAAGTGGATTTTAATAATATACATGTGTCTTAGTTTTTTTTTTTCAGTCATCTAGTGTTGCCATAACAGAAATACCACAAGTGGATGGCTTTAACAAAGAGGCATTTATCTCCTCACTGTAAAGTAGGCTAAAAGCCCAAATTCAAGGCGTCAACTACAGGGAAGGCTTTCTCTCTCTGTCGGCTCTGGAAAAAGGTCCTTGTCCTCAATCTTCCCCTGGTCAAGGAGCTTCTCAGGTACAGGGACGCCAGGTCCAAAAGACGTGCTTTGCTCCCGGTGCTGCTTTCTTGGTGGTATGAGGTCCCAAGCTCTCTCCTTGCTTCCCTTTTCTTTCATCTCTTGAGAGATAAAAGGTGGTACAGACCACAACCCAGGAAAACTCCCTTTACCTTGGATCAGGGAGGTGACCTGAGTAAGGGTGGTGTTACAATCCCACCCTAATCCTCTCAACATAAAATTACAATCACAAAATGGAGGACAGTCATACAATACTGGGAATCATGGCCTAGCCAAGTTGACACATATTTTTTGAGGAACACAATTCAATCCATGACAACATGTATTACCTCAAGCCACATAATTATTCTTGTATCTGGCCTAAGGATAAGGATCTTTAACACAAATTTAATCTCAAAAAGTTTAACTAACAGAAAACACTGTATTATATAACACCAAGCACTAAGTATCCATAAACTAACTGCACATAATGAATAAGACTTCCTTGGCAACCTTAACTAACAAACCCATTTCCCCCACCAAGTATACTAGTGAAATTTTATTTATTTTCTTTGTTGGCTATGAGAACAAACCATCCACTTGCTTCTCTATTCAACCCTATAATATTTTCCTGGATTTGCCAGGCTGGTGGTAAATCTTGGAATTGGCCTGAAATTACTTTTCAAGTTTGTCTTAGTTTGACTTTTGTTCCTCTTTTCTACTGGTAGTTGATCTTAAGTTGTTTCGTTTCTTATGTTTTGATTCCCTTCTCTTTCCTCTTACTGGGAAGACCAGAGGTAGCATCCTTAAAGTTTTCCAAAACTTTTTCTATTTCAAAAAGAATTATTCTTATTCTACAAAGTACTCTGGTATCTTCATCGCCTGACAAATTGTAGTCTTTGTGTGTGTATGCGTTTGTGTGTGTGTGTGTGTGTGTGTATAACATCAGTATTAAGTAGTTTGGGCTTTGTGGAAACAATACGCTATCCTGTGGATCTGCATATGATTTAAGAAGTTTATGGCTATGATTTTTTTCTAAAGATAAATATTGGCCAAAAATATTCAGCTGTGTGACTCATCTCATCTTAAAGTGTTACTATAAATATAAATTTTCTGTATGGCTCCTGAGAGATGACAGTCAAGATATTTAAGCACGTATTAAGCAATATTATTTTGGATAGTCAAGAGTTAGGACAAATGTGTGAGTGGGGTACAAATTTAATTAGACATTTGAACAGCAAATACACAGATCTCAGTAAATAACGTGGATCTACTCTGGACAAACGTGATTGCAAGCAGAACATCCTGCCATGTTGTCAGTACAGAAGACATACATGGCTGATTTGCCATGGTGAAGGAGCACTGAGGACAGCATTTGCACCACTGCACGAAGAGTAGCCAACGCTTAGAAGGTAGAGTTCACCCAGTGGCAGCACTTTGTCAAAGTTTAATGTTTGTTCAACAGTCTGGTCTTATTTCTGGTCTGAATAATTCTCCAGAAAGGGTCAAGGGGGGGTCTCTTTTCCTGGAACATGAATTTACTTGTGCCCCACCACTACAAGTACTCTTGCTGCACTTGGATTTTCTGTGCAGTCTGACTGCTTAGGTGGAGCTGGCTCTGCTGGCTTCAGATCTTTATTTCCCCACTTATTTGTAAATTAATGCTTGTAGGATTCTTTAACTCCTCGTTTTGCCTTAGGCATGATTGTGTGTAGTTTTATTTGCTCTTCTTATTGATGTGTATGGTTCCACAGCACTTGTGAAGAAGTTAGAATTACAAAACTATCATTATCCTATAGAATATTTCGACTGCCTTTACTGCTGTATCCCATTGTTGTCGAGTCCATTCCAACTCATAGGAGCCTATAGGACAGAGTAGAACTGCCCCCTAGGTTTTCCAAGGAGTAGCTAGTGGATTTGAACTGCGGACCTTTTGGTTAGCAGCCCAGCTCTTAACCACTGTACCACCAGGGCTAAAAATAAAGAAATTAAAGGTTTTTTAAAGCAACTTCTGCAGTTAGACATTGATCGAACGTGCAATCAGGATGCATTGATAATTGCTGGTGATTGGAATGGGAAAGATGGGAGCAAAAATTAAGGGTCAGTAGTTGGAAAATATGGCCTTGGTGAGAGAATCAATGCCAGAGATCACATGATAGAATTTTGCAAGACCAATGACTTCTTCATTGTAAATAGCTTTTTTAAACAACATAAATGGTGACTGTACACATGGACCTCACCAGAGGGAATAAACAGGAATCAAACTGACTACATCTGTGGAAAGAAATGATGGAAAAACTCAATATCATCAGTCAGAACAAGGCCAGGGGTCGACTGCAGGACAGACCATCAATTGCTCATATGCAAGTTCAAGCTTAAACTGAAGAAAATTAGAACAAGTCAACAACAGCCAAAGTACAAACTTGAGTATATCCCACTTGAATTTAGAGGCCATCTCAAGAATAGATTTGATGTGTTGAACACTAATGAATGAAGGCCAGAGAGGTTGTAGAATGGCATCAAGGACATCATACATGAAAAAAAGCAAAAAGTCATTAAAAAGACAGGAAAGAAAGAAAAGACCAAAATGGATGTCAGAAAAGACTCTGAAATTTGCCCTTGAACATAATGTAGCTAAAGCTAAACAAAGAAATGATGAAGTAAAAAAGCTAAACAGAAAATTTTAAAGGGTGGCTCGAGAAGACAAAGTACTATAATGACATGTGCAAAGACCTGGAGATAGAAAATCAAAAGTAAAGAACACATTCAGCATTTCTCAAGCTGAAAGAACAAAAGAAAAAATTCAAGCCCTGAGTTGCAATGTTGAAGAATTCTACGGGAAAAAAGTTAAACAACACAGGAAGCATCAAAAGCAGATGAAAGCAATACACAGAGTCTCTGTACCAAAAAGAATTATTCGACGTTCAACCATTTCAGGAGGTATCATATTATCAGTAACTGATGGTACTGAAGGAAGAAGTCCAAGCTGCACTGAAGGCATTGGCAAAAAACAAGGCTGCAGGTATTGGCATTATACCAATTGAGATGTTTCAGGAAAAGGGTACAGCACTGGAAGAGCTCACTCATCTATGCTAAGAAATTTGGAAGACCTGGCCAACTGACTGGAAGGGATCTATAGTTATGCCTATTTCCAAGAAAGGTGATCCAACAGAATGCAGAAATTATTGAACAATATCATTAACATCACTCGCAAGTAAAATTTTGCTGAAGATCATTCAAAAGTATCTACAGCTGTACATCGACAGGGAACTGCCAGAAATTCAAGCCAGATTCAGAAGAGGACATGGAACCACGGATAATATTGCTGATGTCAGAGAGATCCTGGCTGAAAACAAAGAATGCCAGAAAGATGTTTACCTGGTTTTAGCGACTAGGCAAAGGTGTTCGACTGTGTGGATTATAAGAAATTATGGATAACATTGTGAAGAATGGGAATTTCAGAACATTTAATTGTGCTCATGATGAACCTATACATGGATCAAGAGGCAGTTGTTCGAACAGAAAAAGGGGACACTGTGTGGTTTGAAAAGTCAGGAAAGGTGTGCGTCAGGGTTGTATCCTCACATTATACTTATTCAATCTGTATGCTGAGCAAATATTCCTAGAATCTGGACTATTTGAAGAAGAATGGGGCATCAGGATTGGAGGAAGACTCATTAACAACCTGCATCATGCAGATGACACAACCTTGCTTGCCCAAAGTGAAGAAGACTTGAAGCACTTCCTGATAAAGATCAAAGACCACAGCCTTCAGTATGGATTACACCTCAACATAAACACAACAAAAATCCTCACAACACCCATGGAAGCAGCAGTCAAGAAGTCAAAAGACGCATTGCACTGGGCAAATCTGCTGCAAAAGACCTCTTTAAAGTGCTAAAAAAGGAAAGATGTCACCTTGAAGACTAAAGTGCGCCTGAGCCAAGCATTGTGTTTTCAACTGCCTCATATGCATTTGAAAACTGGACAATCAATATGGAAGACTGAAGAAGAATTAATGTCTCTGAATTGTGGTGTTGGCCAAGAATATTGAATATACCATGGACAGCCAAAAGAACACACAATTCTGTCTTGTAAAAAGTACAACCAGAATGCTCCTTAGAAGCAAGGATGGCGAGACTACATCTCACATACTTTGGACATGTCATCAGGAGGGACGAATCCCTGGAGAAGGACATCGTGCTTGGTAAAGTAGAACGTCAGCGAAAAAGACAAAGACCCTCAACGAGATGAACTGGCATAGTGGCTGCAACAATGGGCTCAAGTACAAGGATTGTGGGGATCATACAGGACTGGGCAGTGTTTCATTCTATCGTACAAGGTCACTATGAGCCAGAACTGACAGGACAGAACCTACAGCAACAACAACTGCTGTACAGATAAAAGATAATGTATAAGAAAAGCTACTGGATGATTGAATAGGGAAGGGAAAGAGGAAAAAAAAGGATAGGAAGAGAAGAATGTGTTAACTGTAAGCAAAGAGGTTGTGATTCTTAGTTCTGGCATAAGGCCAGTGACAAGTGGGAAGGTACCTGCACTCTCTATTTTTAGACATAGAAGCATAGGGAGTATAGATAATATATCTGGGATATTTTATGGGTTCTTAGATTATTTCAGAATCTAACACAGGGTCAGACAGGAGAGGGTGTGAGAAGCAGCTTCATAGAATCTGCAAGCATTGGTCTTCATCTCTTCTCTGGTTCCTTACTCAATCTTGCTTATACGCTGTGTCAGTCAATGACAGAGCACACGGACAAGAAAGGCCACCTATATAAGGTAAAGAATGGGTCTTACCAAGGATGCCCTTTATCACCACTCTTATTCAACATTGTGCTGGAAGTCCTAGCCAGAGCAATTAGGCTAGATAAAGAAATAAAGGACATCCAGATTGGCAAGGAAGAAGTCAAAGTATCTCTATTTGCAGATGACATGATCTTATACACAGAAAACCCTAAGGAATCCTCCAGAAAACTACTGAAATTAATAGAAGAGTTCAGCAGAGTATAGGGATACAAGATGAACATACAAAAATCAGTTGGATTCCTCTACACCAACAAAAAGAACATCAAAGAGGAAATCACCAAATCAGTGCCATTTATAGTAGTCCCCAAGAAGATAAAATGCTTAGGAATAAATCTTACCAGAGATGTAAAAGACTTATACAAAGAAAACTACAGTACACTTCTGCAAGAAACCAAAAGAGACTTAAATAAGTGGAAGAACATACCTTGCTCATGGATAGGAAGACTTAACATTATAAAAATGTCTGTTCCACCAAAGGCGATCTATACATTTAATGCAATTCCAATCCAAATCCCAAAGACATTCTTTAATGAGATGGAGAAACAAATCACCAATTTCATATGGAAGGGAAAGAGGCCTCGGATAAATAAGGCATTACTGAAAAAGAAGAACAAAGTGGGAGGCCTTACTTTACCTGATTTTAGAACCTATTATATCACCACAGTAGTCAAAACAGCCTGCTAGTGGTACAACAACAGATACACGGACCAATGGAACAGAATTGAGAATCCAGACATTAATCCATCCACATATGAGCAGTCGATATTTGACAAAGGCTCCAAAACAGTTAAATGGGGAAAAGATAGTCTTTTTAACAAATGGTGCTGGCATAACTGGATATCCATCTGCAAAAAAATGAAACAAGACCCATACCTCACTCCATGCAAAAAAAACTAACTCAAAATGGATCAAAGACCTAAATATAAAATCTAAAACAATAAAGATCATGGAAGAAAAAATAGGGACAATGTTAGGAGCCCTAATACATGGCATAAACAGTATAGAAAGCATTATAAAGAACGTAGAAGAAAAACTAGACAACTGGGAGCTCCTAAAAATCAAACACTTATGCTCATCCAAAGACTTTACCAAAAGAGTAAAAAGACTACCTACAGACTGGGAGAAAGTTTTTAGCTATGACATTTCTGATCAGCGCCTGATCTCTAAAATCTACATGATACTGCAAAAACTCAACGCAAAAAGACAAATAACCCAATTAAAAAATGGGCAAAAGATATGAATAGACACTTCACTAAAGAAGACATTCAGGTAGCTAACAGATATATGAGGAAATGTTCACGATCATTAGCCATTAGAGAAATGCAGATGAAAACTACAATGAGATTTCATCTCACTCCAACAAGGCTGGCATTAATCCAAAAAACACAAACTAATAAATGTCGGAGAGGCTGTGGAGAGATTGGAACACTTCTACACTGCTGGTGGGAATGTCAAATTGTACAATCACTTTGGAAATCGATTTGGCTCTTCCTTAAAAAGGTAGAAATAGAACTACCATACGATCCAGCAATCCCACTCCTTGGAATATATCCTAGAGAAATAAGAGCCTTTACATGAACAGATATATGCACACCCATGTTTATTGCAGCACTGTTTACAATAGCAAAAACATGGAAGCAACCAAGGTGCCCATCGATGGAAGAATGGATAAATAAACTATGGGATATTCACACAATGGAATACTGCACATCAATAAAGAACAGTGAGGAACCTGTGAAATATCTCATAACATGGAGGAACCTGGAAGGCATTATGCTGAGTGAAATTAGTTGCAAAAGGACAAATATTGTATAAGACCACTATTATAAGGACTTGAGAAATAGTTTAAACTGAGAAGAAAACATTCTTTTGTGGTTACGAGAGGGGGGAGGGAGGAAGGATGGGAGAGTGGTATTCACTAATTAGATAGTAGATAAGAACTATTTTAGGTGAAGGGAAAGACAGCACACAGTACAGGGGAGGTCAGCACAATTGGACTAAACCAAAAGCAAAGAAGTTTCCTAAATAAACTGAATGCTTTGAAGGCCAGTGTAGCAGGGGCAGGGGTCTGGGGACCATGGTTTCAGGGGACATCTAAGTCAATTGGCATAATAAAATCTATTAAGAAAACATTCGGCATCCCACTTTGAAAAGTGGCGTCTGGGGCCTTAAACACTAGCAAGCAGCCATCTAAGATGCATCAATTGGTCTCAACCCACCTGGATCAAAGGAGAATGAAGAACACCAAGGACACAAGGTGATTACGAGCCCAAGAGATAGAAAGGGCCACATGAACCAGCGACTACATCATCCTGAGACCAGAAGAACTAGATGGTGCCCGGCTACAACTGATGACTGCCCTGACAGGGAACACAACAGAGAACCCCTGAGGGAGCTGGAGAGCAGTGGGATGCAGACCCCAAATTCTCATAAGGCCAGACTTAATGATCTGACTGAGACTAGAAGGACCCCGGTGGTCATGGTCCCCAGGCCTTCTGTTGGCCCAGGACAGGAACCATTCCCTAACCCAGCTCTTCAGATATGGATTAGACTGGACAATGGGCTGGAGAGGGATGCTGGTGAGCAGTGAGCTTCTTGGATCAGGTGGACACTTGAGACTATGTTGGCAACTCCTGCCTGGAGGGGAGATGAGAGGGTGGAGGGGGTTAGAAGCTGACGAAAAGAGAGAGCAGAGGGAAACAGCAGACTGTCTCATTACAGGGAGAGTAATTAGGAATGTGTAGCAAGGTGTATATGGGTTTTTGTGTGAGAGACTGACTTGATTTGTAAACTTTCACTTAAAGCACAATAAAAATTATTTTAAAAAAAAAAAGAATGGGTCTTACTAGGTTTTAATTTATGGTGTTCTTATATATGGTATAATTTCCTTATAAACTACTCAATAAATCCAATAAATATTTATTGAGTATTGACTATATGACATGAATTGTTTACAGAGCAGAGTTCCTTTTGGAGGAATTTTCCCAGATAGCTCTAAGTATCTATTTTATGATACACAAAATCTAAATTGGCTCCATTTCAATCTAAAATGATACTTTCTCCCCTTCTTTGTCTATCTCAAACTTTGTACTCCTCATTTCATAAGGAAAGCACAGCTGACTTATTGCCTCACAATACTGATTAAAGTACAGTTTCATAAAGGTTTAATTAAATAAGATATACAAAGGAAATTATTCCATTCATATATTTTAGGTCTGTTTTATCTTAAATGTTAGCTTATGTGAGTATATGTTCATTTTTACCCTGTTAGATGTGTTCCTTCTCTCTCTTGTTCTTTGATTTTTCCAAGAAACAATTTTAGCTAAAAAAAAATAATAATTCTGTAATATTTTAATGGTATTTTATTTGCATATATATGGTATTAACGTGTGGACTTAAATTGCCAGTCCAGAATCAAAAACTTTGCTAATGTTGGCATGAAAACCATTATTAAGACATTTTTGGTAAATCAGTGCATACAGTTTAGGTAGTGTACTGAGAAATGCCATAAATGAAAGGAAGTACATTTATTGTCTACTATGTGGTAGACCGTCAGGCTTTGTATATTCTGTTAAACATGATATCTTATTTCATTCTCCCATTTACTTTGTCATATAGGTGTACATGTATCTACTGAGATACAGACAGCATGCGTACTTACAGAACTTGTTGCTGCTATTAGCTGTCAACCAGTAGATTCAGACTCATAGCAACCCTGTTACAACAGAACTAGCAAAATGAAAAGCTGGAATATGAATTCAAATCTGTATGACACAAGTTTAGGCTCTTTCTACTATCCTATCTTATTATCACATGCACAGTAAATTTTCAAAATAAACACATGCACACACATATATACACATACTATGCGTAAAGAAAGCAAATCAGTGGTTTAAGAACACTGACTCAAGAATTAGGTTTTCTACATTTGAATTACAGTTGCATACACTGTCTGTGTCTCCTTGGGCAAGTTAATGAATATTTATATGTCTCACGTTCTTTATCTATTAAAATGGGGTTAAAAATAGTACATTCTTCATAAGGCTGTTGTGAACATTAAAGGAATAAGCTATACTAGTTCGTTCATACACACATATGTGTCTGTGCCTCTCATAGGCTCATCATGATGGTGAATATATAAACAACAAAATATAAAATACAGAGTGATTTTGTTTTGCCAATATAAAATACATTGTTTTCACAAGATTTCAAGTGTCAAAGGATTATATGTGAATGCAGCAAAAACAATTTTCTCAGCAGGGTTTTTAAAAGCAAATATGATACAAAGGCTAGCTATAAAAAATGTAACATCAAACCAGGGTTGCCTTCCATACTTGTATAAAAATATATACACTTAAAACAACAAGAACTATAAGAAAACCAATGAAGCTACATAGATTTGCAGAAAATCTGTTTAATTTTAGCAGACTTGAATTTCACCTAATCTCTGTTCCTCGATGGTTCAGCCCAGCCCAGACTAACCATCAACCAAAAATGATTGCTATTACATTTAAAAGAAGTTATCATTTGAATATATGTTTCGTACTTTTCAATGCCTAGTATAGTGCATAGTTGCCATGGGAGCTTGCATGTTGCTGTGATGCTGGAAGCTATGACACCGGTATTTCAAATACCAGCAGAGTCAATCAATGTGGCCAGGTTTCAGCTGAACTTCGGACTAAGACAGACTAGGAAGGATAACCTGGCGGTCTACTTTTGAAAAGAATTAGCCAGTGAAAACTTTATGAATAGCAGCAGAACTGGCTGCAACAATGGGCTTAAGTATAACAATGATTGTGAGGATGGCGCAGGACAGGTTGGTGCTTCGTTCTGTTGTACCTCAGGTCTCTATGAGTCGGAACTGACTTCACACCTAAAAACAACAGCAACAGTATAGTGCATGTCATACAGGAAAATTTATTAAGTAATTCATAAGAAAATTATAGCATATGTATGAACAAGAACAAAACATTTTTCACTATGTAACATTCAAACATATGAGGAATTGTCCAGCAACGCTTCTGACATGTTTCTTGACCAACATTCTTTTCCTTTAGGGAAAAAAAAAATTGAAAAAAGAATATTGCCAATACAGGGCTCAAGCTGCTAAGCCAACCAATACTAACATGCTTCAACTCTTCTATTCTCAGTCCAAAGAGAGCTTCACCTATGGTGTGAAGAGCCATATAATTTATGTATCTTCTGAATTAGTCCAAAATGTTTCTACGTGTCTGCCACCTGGACCTTTAAGAAGAATTTAAGGATGAGTTTTGTGCCAGTATCTTATCAGATAGCCTTCACAGGTGAGACACAAAAATTCTTATTAAAGGGAAATAACACTTTTGCATATTACTGTTGTTAAGTGCCATCAAGTCGATTTCGACTCCTAACAACCCTCCATGACAGAGCTGAACTGCCCCATAGGGTTTTCTAGGCTGTAATCTTCATGGGGGCAGATCACTAGGTCTTTCTTCTACAGAGGCACAGGGTGCGTTCAAACTGCCAAACTTTTGGTTAGCAGCCCAGTGTTTAATTGTGCTACCAGGAACATATGGACTAGAAATGTTCTCTGGACCATTAGTGAACATGTAAACTTTGGTTCATCTCAGTTATCTTCCCTTTTTTTTTTTTTTTGTTCTCTTTTGCTGGAAAAACAGGAATAGCAGGACTTAACTGGTTAAAAGTGAGTTTCAATAACTGTTTTCATTTATTAAATATTCCACAATAAGCAGAGTAGGATGTACTAGTTTATATAATCAAATGAGGAGCCAAGTGAATGAAAATCTCAGCTGTAAAATAGAGGATGTAGACCAGATGCTCTCCAAGTTCCCTTGATGCTTTAATAAGCACCAGTCTTAGCAGTAGTAGTGCTGTGAAACAGTAATAAAGGGGTGCTGGGAAACCAGGCCCCAGAGACTAACATAGAACTCTACTGCTCATGATACTCCAATATGGAACTCCACAGCAGTATAGGTTAAAGTCTCTGAAAGTGATCTTATTAAACGTGCAACTTCTCAAAGTTGGAACTGAGGAGATTTTGCATGTAATATCATGAGTGCAATTACTTTGATCCTAGCTATGATAAAATCTCCAAATAATTTATCTTTTAAAAAGACTATGAGAAAGGTAATGGCAGAGACATTTTCTCTGAATCACTTCCACTTCATGGTGTTATGAACATAAAATGAGATGATATATGTGAAAGTGCTTAGAAAAACATAAAGCACCATTCAAATACCATTTGATATTACAAGATTTATTACTAATATTCAGCAATTATACATAGGACTAGAGTCATTCTGAGGTAGCCAATGCAAAATAGGCTAATGAGGTGATGGCATCTGAACTAGCCTGATTCAATATGGTTTACTCTGGGGAGTCTTTGGGACAGAAAATTTTAGTCATTTATGTCCATTTTAATATAGCTTAGATATCAAATTTGAACTGCTCTCCAGAGGTTGTGCCGGTAAAAGCTCCTTCACGTCAATTCAGCTTCATCGCATGTCCCTGTGATCGTCTTTAAAGATGTTGAGGAAATCAGAAACGTAGACCTCATTTGGAAACCTTGGTGGCGTAGTGCTTAAGTGCTACAGCTGCTAACCAAAAGATTGGCAGTTCGAATCCGCCAGGAGCTCCTTGGAAACTCTACGGTGCAGTTCTACTCTGTCCTGTAGGGTCCTATGAATCGGAACTGACTCGACGGCAGTGGTTATTTTTAGACCTCATTTATACATAACATACATGCTATGTAGATCACAGTAGTTGCTATGGATTGAACTGTGTCCCCACCCCCTGCCCCCCAAGAGTTATGCTGAAGTCCTAACCCCTGTACTTATAAATATGATGCTGTAGGGAAACAGGGATTTTCTTTTGTTATGTTAATGAGGCCAGACTGAAGTAGCTGCTGTTAGGTGCCGTCAAGTTGGCGCTGGCTCATAGAGACCCTATGAACAACAGAACAAAACACTGCCTGGTCCAGCGCCATCCTTAAAATCATTGTTATGCTTGAGCTCATTGTTGCAGCCACTGTGTCAATCCACCTCGTTGAGGGTCTTCCTCTTTTCCACTGACCCTGTACCCTGCCAAGCATGATGTCCTTCTCCAGGGACTGATCCCTCCTGACAACATGTCCAAAGTATGTAAGATGCAGTCTCACCATCCTTGCTTCTAAGGAGTAGAGTGTGCTTTAAATCTAATTTCTTAAGAAAAGAGCAGAAGGGACACAGACAGACAGGGGGAGACATCATGTGACATCAAAGGCAGATGCATCCACAAGCAGCAAAAGATTGTCAAGCACTGCTACCAGCCACCAGAAACTAGGAGAGAAGCTCAGAGAAGGAACCAACATGGCTGAGATCCCAATTTGGACTTTTGGCCTCCAAATTTGTGAGACAATAAATTTCTGTTCTTTACAGCTACCCACTTTGGATATTTTTGTTGTTGTTATTACAGCAGCAGGAGGAAATTAAGACAGTAGGCAATCAATTTTGTTAAGTGAATAAAAAAAAAAAAAAGAATGAATTTGTACTTGCTTGGGGCTTTTTTTTTTTTGGGGGGGGGCTAGAGAAAGAAAAGGTAAGTGTGCAGCAGAGAGGGGAAAATGAACAACCAACAAGAGAATCTTAAATGTCAGAAAGTCAAGTAAGTAAAAAAAAATTTGAGGGAAGTATAAAAGAGAGTTAGTAAGGAAATGAAGTGCCTGATGAGGAGTTAATATTAAGATGTCTACATAGTTGAGAGAAAACCCTGGTGGCATAGTGGTTAAGAGCTACGGCTGCCAACCAAAAGGTCAGCAGTTTGAATCCAACAGGTGCTCCTTGGAAACACTATGGGGCAGTTCTACTCTGCCCTATAGGGTCGCTATGAGTCAGAGTCCACTCGATGGCAATGGGTTTGTTTTTTGGACATAGTTGAGAACATAACATGCCGCATATGAATTTTTTCCACTTAACTATGGTGTCTCAGAAAACAGTTTTCCCTGTTAGTAAAAACGTATCATGGACATCCATACAAGATGTTGAAATCTCGTCTCTCCCACAAGAAACATGATGAAGTTTATTTAAACAGAAACCAATATACTTCTCCAACTTCAGTAAGGAAGTAATAAATTTGTTAATTGAATCTGGGGCTGAAGCTCTTTTCATTTTGGCAGCCACTGGATTATAAGTTAATTATGAGTCCCTTACTATTTCCTGGAATAAGAGCAAAATTGTCATAGCATTGCACTTGAAAGGCATCTAGTACTCAGTGACTGTATGTCCATTACCTGTAGTGTAAGGAATTGCACCATCACTGAAAACATTTTAGGGTTCTTCACATTATTATTTTGGGATGCTCTACGCTAATCTAGATCATTTTATAGCTATAACAACTAAGAGCTATAAAGTGAGCCACCAAGAGAAACTCATAATAAAATATTAATTTAGATGCCCCCTACATCCGAAAAGTGAGTTGGCTACTTTGTTAGGTACATGCATTTCGGAGCTCACTAGGGTGCCATTCAGCACACTGGACCAGCTCTTGCAAGCTTCCCAAGAGGTCTGAAAAAGTGAATGTGTTTCTCAAAGAGGTCGTTTTTTTTACTCTGAGGAACAATTCAAGTTAGAAGAATCTGGCTGAATAAATGGCTTCTCTCTTCCTGTGTATTAACGGAACAACTGCAGCCAATACAAGATATTCCCATTCCACCAACTAGGGTAGGGAGATATAATCTAAAAATTGTATCTAAGGCTTCCCTTTGCCAAAAGCTGTTTTAACTGTTGTCATCTTGGGATGGCTGAAATTAAGAATCTGGGAGAAGCAAAAAGATAAACCAGTTGGGTGAACTGTAGAGACTCTATCCAGACTTTGTCTCTCTCACTAATAGGAAAGATACTTTTCTGATATCCTAAAATTACATATGGTTTCCACCTAAAAGTGTACACTATGGCTAGACTTATTTACTTCTCCAAACTAAATCTACAAAAGATAACTTCAGTGACCAAAAATAAAAGTGGATATTTTGGTTCTCTACCTGTTTCATTTTCTGCTTCTTCTCAGTATTCTTTGCTAATCCATCCTTATCCCGTTGACCTCTGAATGATGGAGTGCTCAGAGCTTAGTTCTCAGACATCTTTTTTTAATCTACATTCTTTCATCCAGTCTCATGGATTTCAGAACATCTGTGTGCTGACAACTCCCAAATGTACACCTTCAGCACTTACCTCTTATAAGAACTCTGTGTTTATATTCTATAACTGCATACTCAACATTTTCATGTAGATTTCAAATAGACCTAAAACTGAACATGTCTAAAACTAAATTCCTGATTCTTCCATAGTTTCCTTCATCTCCTGAAATCCAATTTACTCTCAATATAGTATCCACAGTGGTATTATTAAAGCTCGATCAAGTTAGATTGTATTACTCCTCTTATCAGAGCCTCCAATGGCTTCCCGTTTCACTAAGTATAAGCCAAAATCCCTAAACTATCCCTAGTAAAAATATTCCTTGACTTCTTATTATCATTCTTCTCCTTGTTTACCTCATTCCAGACACAATGGTCCTCTTGCTGTCCATCCAAATGCCAGAATATTTCTGCCTCAGGAGCCCTGCACTGCTGATTTCTCTGCATGGAGTATTTTCTCTATAAATACCCATATGGGTAGCCCCACATTTCCTTCCATCTCTCTTCCATAATTATTTTATCAGAGAAGTCGTCCCTGGTTATCATAACCCCCTTGTCTGTCTTCTGCACTCGTATGACTTCCTGTTCCCTTGCCCTGTGTATCTTTGCCTCTGTCTCTGTTTCTCTCCTCCCTCTTTTCCCCCACTAGACTAGTAATCTCTGCTAAAGCTGAGACTGTGTGACCATTTTGTTCACTGCTATATTTCCAATAACTAGAACATAAGAGATGCTTGGCACATGTTTATTTAATGAATCCAAAAGCACACTGCCTAAATTTTTGGTTTTCCCGGAAGCAGAATTAGAGAGCCAGTAGCTTACTTGGAAGTAATGGAAGACTGGAAGGGAAGTAGAGAAATGTTACAGGGAAGACAGCCAGCCTCCACACTGGTCACTGACACTTGATCCCACTGTGAAATGCCTCAAAACATATGCTTCCATATTATCCACCCACGGAGTGAGGAAGCTGGTGTGTTTGCCCACCAACTCTTGGGAGTAACGGTTGAGGGCTGCTACCAAGGATATGTGGACGTGTTAATTATCCTGCATTTCTGGCCTGCCTCTCTATCATAGGCTGCCATGTTTCCAGCAAAAAAAAAAAAAAAAGTCCTTGGGCAGAGAGATGCAGATACTGGCACCTAGAAGTACGGTGAGGGGCACATACCGAAAAGTCTGAGGGATGTGGGTGGGGGTGCTGCCAACATCTGATACATATATTCAAGTCATCTTATAGACATATTTGTTATTCTATTGGAGAAAGTAAGGTCCTTGTATTAGGTCTATATTTTCAAAAATATAAAATTGAAGTGCAGAGAATTAAAAAAGAACTATTGCCACAGTACAAAATTTTACATCTGGGTGCTCTGAATAAAGTACTTTACCAGAGGGATTCAATAGATGACCTTAATATTTTACTGGATTCTAGTAAAATTCCTCATATATGGCATGATCTGTGAAGAAGTGTTCAGTATCAAGTACATAGTTTTAGGAAATGTTGATGACACTAAATAAAAAGTGAAAGATGTACAAATTTTTCCAGAACACAGGAAGCGAATGGCCAAAACAAACAAAAAAAAATCTTTTTGGTATACAGTCACATTTCTAAACAAAGATTTATCAGGTATCTCCCCAGTTCTTTCCATAAGAATCAGAAGAGCTCAAACCCCACGAAACAGGCTGAATCACATTTAATCAAAGGAGCTATGGAATACAGCAACAAAGCTCAGGGGGGAGATTTTCAGTGGATTTGCTGGGATGATAAAATTCATGAGACAGAAATTGCAAATTCAGAACCTATATGAAGGGAAGAATGAACTTAAGGAAGAGATAGCATATGATGGCTGAAGGCATATGTTTAACAGTCGTGGATGTTTTGCTGAGTGCTCCTATTCATGGTTTAATGGGAGATCCAATATACAATTCCACTTACACCTGACTGCTTAAGGTAAAATACTGAAATTGCTAACATATGTTCAAAATGATTTAGACACTCATCTTCTTGGTCATATATATCTCTATGGCAAAGTAAGGTAGTGTGGAATCAAGGTACCAGAACTAATAGACAGAACTACACAGGTAAAAGCCAAGAACAAATATACCAGATTGTACCTATACATACATATAACTATATAAAAATAGCCCTATTTTCTACCAGCCACACACACAGAAACCTCACTTCTTTTTATTTTTAATCCATATCCATAAATAATGAAGGCATATTTAGATGGGACTACTTCAAAAAAAGGATTCCTGCTTTGTGAACTTACAGTAAACTCTAGATTGTGGTTTTATTAATACGTGAACCCTATTCTTATATTCTAAAGAGTTGGAAAAGGGAAAGTGCTATGAACCCAAGCTCCATGTGGCAATCACTTAAGGCAGTGATTAAACCCAGTACTTCGCTGCAAGAAGTCAGAAGGGACATTCTGGTCTCAGAAAACTTTACGAAAAGGTAAGAATAGAGCTGAGTGTGTAAGAAAAGACATATCTTTCATCAAGAAAGGTGGAACACTAGGAGCAATGGCACAGAGGTGAAGATGACAATGGGTATGAAGAGAAACAGCAAGCAGTGAGGAGAACAGGCTAATCTGAGGAAAAGGTATGCTAGGGGAAATGAGAAATACGGGTGCCACAGAAAATGAATAAGCTTTAAGGTAAGGCAGAGGAATTATAACTTAGTTTAATAAAAGTCAGAGAGCAATGAGCACTTCGGGCAGAGAAAAGAAACTGAGACAGGTCATGTGACTTACTCAACAATAACAATTAAATTAGATAGGGTCTCTATGAGTCAGAATCCACTTGATGGCAACTTTTTTTTTTTTTTTTTAAAGTCCCTAGTACAGTTCCCCTTGTTTCTGCTTCCCACAGGGCTCATGACCAGGCTTCCTTCCACATTCATGCAGAGTAGCGGTCTGCTCCTGAATACTTAGTTTTCATAGTATAATTTCCCAAGTAATAGCTCTTCTTTGGATTACATATGACAAGTGACCATTTATTTTATATATATATATATATATATATATATATATATATATATATATATATTTTATGGGGCAATTTTCTTTCTCAATGGTGATGAAATTCAATTAGTTCAATCAATACAAAACTCATTCTAAGTGGGTTTTCGAACTGATCACACAAATCAAAACACTTGTAATAATACAAACGAGTTTAGATGTTGACTTCAAATTTTCACATTTCATTTCCTGACACAATGCCCACAACTAGCACCTTGGCTCCTTGTGCACTGGTGCTTTTTATGAATAGTGCAGTGGATTTTTGTCTACATCAAAGTAATCAAACAATTAGACACGTTCTCTTAAGCACAGTTAATCACTCTCTTGTCTGTGGGTCAAAGAGCGCTCTCTTTGTTGTGATACAGTAGCATTTATCAAAAGGTGTTGCTATTCTCTGAGTAAGTTCTCCTTCTTTACTAACTGTGAGTTCTGAGGACAGAGACTGTCTTATTCAGCCTTATATTCCAAATGTTGCTTGGTACTTGGTAGGCACACAATGAACATTTCTGAATAAACAAACCCAAACAATGAGTCAACTGAGCAAGGTCAAACTATTCTCCTTGAGCAAAAAAAAAAAAAAAAAAAACAAATTATTATAAAATGCCTTCTTTTTTAGTACCTAACATGAAGCTGCCTATATAGCCAGCATTCAAATAAACTTTGTTGGCTCACTATCTAAGTACAAAAAAATTAATTATTTCAGTTAGGGGGAAAAAAAGAGAGAGCAAGAAACCTCAACCAGGCCGGTGTCCTTAAGTGGCCTAGCTTACAACACCAGTGTGACCAGAGACTTTTAGCAATTTTGATCTTCAGAATGGTCCTTCTTTATCTGGGGAGATGGTTTTCATGCTCTGAGAGAAAAGTGGGCAGATTTAAGAAGAAAGGAAAAAGAAGAACTGCTCTAGGGGCTGAGGAGCTGATTTAAAATGGCAATCCATGTATGATATGTGTAATAGACTGAATCGCCTCGTGACCATGACAGACTGGAGCCTGCATATGTCCAAGGTGAAGAAAAAGGTTGTGGTTAATCAAGTTATCTAATATTTGAAAATGGATAAAACAATACACAAAAAAGCAGCCATACTAAATAAATGATTAGTTTTGGAAGTGAACATAGAATTTATTTTGGAAAATGAAGGAAAAAGGGAATTTATGATGGAGTCTAATATAAACATCTACTTTAATAGTTTTTGTTCAATTTATTTTGAACAAATTGCAATAACAGGTACCTGCTTAAAAATTATATTTCTATTTGAGAAGCCAAAAAATAAGTCTCAAAGAGTACTATCATTGATTTTGATTACCATACTTTTATTTAAAGATTCTTACTGAAATTAATCTTTAATATGGCTAAAATGCAGACATAATAATTATAAAATAATGCTTACATGATATGAAATTATACTTAAGTATTAAGTACTTTTAGGTAAGCCTCAATGTTAAAACAATAGTCTTGCTCTAGAAACGTAAATCAATAAACATCTTCCATTAGTTTCCTATAATATCAGCCTTCCCCATTCTAAATCAGGTCATTACCAGCACTTGCACCGGACTGATATAGCTGGAATATATCCACTGTATAGCAACATATTTAAACCAAACAGAATTAAGAACCACAAACCAACTAAAAAGAATAGTGTTTCAATAACATGAATGTTCAAGGTATGTGATTTTTCAGTAAGGGTGAAAATGTTGTGTTCATATTTCAACCATTGTTAGAATTCAGGAGAGAATGCATATTATAGGAAGAGAATAAGAAACATACTTGTGACAATGCACAAATAATATGCGGTAGAAATTTTACTTAAAGGCTCCAAACTTAAATTTTCCCATTAATAAAGTGAGAATGGTGCCTACCTCATGGTGATGTTGAGAGGATTACATGAAGGTTTACATATAAGGTAACTAGAAGAGTGCAGTTAATAGGTGTTTACAAAATAGCAGGTCTCTCTTCTCCTTCTCCACTTAAATCTGTGGAAAGTAGGTGATACCATACTTTCCTGATTCTTCAGATAAACAAGCTATCCTGCTGAAGGACTACAAAAGTGTGACCCCCATTCATAGAGTGCTATGTATCGTAAATACAGCCACCAGAGAGGCCTTCTTACTCCGAGCAATTTCACAGACTTGCTACACATAAGAATATCTGAGACTCTGGAAGAAACCAATTAATCTTCCAGAGCCTATCTTCTAACTACTCACATAAAAGTTACAACTGCAAATTGAATCCTTTCATCTGTGTCAAAAAGACAGAGCAGTATTAGTGGATTCTCAGAAGTGAGAAACATTCTGGGTATGCTTAGACAGATCAAGGTAAGGAGGAAGAAATTTGGGCAGTGCAGAAAAGTGTGTTTCAGGTGATGAGATCACAGAATTATCCAATGTAGAAGACAGAAACACATTATGCAAGTGGGCACATGTGTGTGCATGCGTGTGTGTGTGTGTGTGTCTGTACATGTGTGCACTAAATTTATGGCAAAATATATCTCCAGTTCTTCAGATCTCCCTTTGCAATGTGACTATACTGTTATTCCCATCAATAAACCTACTGATTCAAGTTGATTCCAACTCATAGCAACCCTATAGGACAGAGTGGAACTGCCCCATAGAGTTTCCAAGGAGCACCAGGTGGATTGGAACTGCTGACCTTTTGGTTAGCAGCCATCGCACTTAACCTGTATGGCACCAGGGTTTCCCATCAATTAAAAAAAAAAACCAAAAACCAAACCCAGTGCCGTCGAGTCGATTCCAACTCATAGTGACCCTACAGGACACAGCAGAACTGCCCCATAGAGTTTTCAAGAAGCACCTGGCAGATTCAAACTGCCGACCCTTTGGTTAGCAGCTGTAGCACTTAACCACTATGCCACCAGGGTTTCCTTCCCATCAATAAAAAAAAAAAAAAAAGAGTATATTTCTTATCTCTTTGACTCTAAGCTAGACTTTTAACTTGTCTTGGCCAATAAAATATGCAACGATGGTTTCTCTGCTCTGAAGAAGGTCTCAAACGGCCTTGCATTCTTTCTTGGGGCCCTGGATCACCATCTGAACAGAGCCAAACTAACCTACTGAATGATTAGAGAAGAGACATGGGCAAAAGCACTCTTTTTGCCCCAGCTGAAAGCTATTCAACTGTCAAATTGGTAAGTGGGGCCACTCAGAATAGCTGTGAACAAACTCTAAATGAAGTGAGCCAGCCAAGATCAACCAAGCCTTGTTCGGGATACCCGACCTGCCCAGCAAACCTTTAGCCTACTGAACAATAATACATGCTTATTATTTTAAAAGAATATTAGGTAGTTTGTTTCATAAAAATAACTGGTACATACTCTAATGGCTATAGCATGATCTGGGGGGAAAATGCAGGTCCTAATTAATGTCATGGTTAAATGAAAACACTCAGATCTCATTACTTTCTTGATCTTCATCTTGTGGAAATAAAAGGAATTAATATTTCATCTCTGAATTTCTTGAAGCTTAGGTAATCGTTTTATCGATCTCTGAATAAACTGTTTATACGGTGGTTCAGGGGTTAAAAATATGGGCTCTGAAGCTAGATTTTCTAGGTTTGAAACCTGTCTGAATGACCTTCAGTAAATTACTTAATGTTTCTAAGCCAAAATTTCATAATCTCTACTACAGGGCTAATAATGTTACCTACGTTATGAGGATTAAATTAAATAACGCACCATAAAGAGTGATGCTGGCACACAGTAAGCATGATGATGTTAATTATAATCAGCTGATTCTCAAAAAAGTATTGTCAAAATGAACCTTTAAAATGGGAGAGAACAGAACTCTCTGGTCTCCGATATCATCTCCGGCCAGACAATGATCAAATTCACTTTGTGGCTCTCGGAAACCTCACTAATATTTGACTAGTCATGCTGAGAATGACTACTTGTTGTTGGTTGGGGATGAGGAACATAGTGATGGATTTTATCATGAAGACTGTCAGCATGCCATCTTTGAACTCATTTACTGCAGTACATTAAACACCAGAAAAATGCAGCACTTTGAAAGACAAATGTAAAAAGCTAGTGGATGCTGCAAGCCACCTAATATATTTCTAAACACACCAGGAAGTGGATTGGCATGAAAGATAAGATCTACCCATGTCTTCAAGCAAGTTTCTGCCTCAGTTATTCTCCAAGACTATGCCATTTTAAATATGCCAAAAAAAAAGTGCTGTATTGCACACAATCTGAATGAATGCACATCCTAACGAAAACAGTTCCTTTTCCCTGAAAAATTGATTTGTATCCATTCCATGTACCTTTCCCACAACTTCTGGACTGTGTTCACATTTACTAGGCTGTTTAAGAAAAAATTTTCAACCAATTGCTATGACAATGTGCAGTCACTCAGAAACCCTGGTGGTGTAGTGTTTAAGTGCTACAGCTGTTAACCAAAAGGTTAGCAGTTTGAATCCACCAGGCGCTCCTTGGAAACTCTCTGGAGCAGTTCTACTCTGTCCTATAGGGTCGCCGTGAGTAGTCACTTATAAAAGTTAAAAGTTGGTACTGACTTGTGTTCTGAGTATAATTTTAGGGAACCTTTCATATGTACTGGACTCCTTAGTATTTTCAGATATAGTACCTTAAATTATGTCATATTTTTAAAGACTTGCCATTTTTCTAAGGAAAATTATTATTATTAAATCAGAAAAAATATAAATGATCTAAAATAACTCTAAATTGAAACAGTGGGCCAACATTTTATAATCCTGCAATTCTAAATGCTTATTTTTTATTTTAAATTAATTTTTGACTTATAGGAAAAAAAATTTTTTTTTATGTCATCAGTATGCATATGCAAATATCTATTCATACTGTGACACCTCAATGTAATTTCATTTCTTACTGGGAGGCATGGTCAAAAATGTTTGCAATCCACTGGACTAGGTCAGCTCTGAGAACGTTTCTAGACTTAGATTCTGTGGCATTAGCCAATTATGCCAAAGGAACATTAGAACCCCATAGTTCAAGAACATATGGCTAAGGATCTAGAACTCCATTGACCAATATGGTTTGTGTGAGATCCTCCTAAAAGGGATATTTTTTACCACTTTTCAAAGTATCTGAGACACTGTAATCACTCCATATTTGTTAAATAAATGGATGATAGATGGTTGGATGAATGGATGGACAAATAAATGCATACTGTAATGGATTGAATTGTGTACCCCAAAAATATGTGTCAACTTGGCTAGGCCAGGTATACTTGTTCTCCATTTTGTGATTTTCCTATGTGTTATAAATCGTAATCTCTGCCTGTGGTTAAAAGGATTACTCAGGTCACCTCCCTGATCTAAAAGAGAGTTTCCCTGGGTGTAGCCTGCACTACCTTTTCTCTCTCAAGAGAGGGAAGCAAGCAGAGTTGGGGCCCTCATACCACCAAGAAAGCAGCACCAGGAGCAGAGCATGTCCTTTGGACACAGGGTCCCTCTGCCTGAGAAGCTCCTTGACCAGGGGAAGACTGAGGACAAGAACTTTCCTCCAGAGCTGACAGAGAGAGAGAGCCTTCCCCTGGAGCTGAAGCCCTGAATTTGGACTTGTAACCAACTAGACTGTGAGAAAATAAATATCTCTTTGTTAAAGCCATCCACTTGTGGTATTTCTGTTATGGCAGCACTAGATGACTAAAACACACATTAAAAAAAAAAAAAAAATCACATATCGAGCCTAAATTGTTAAAGACCTCAAAGAAAATATTCTTAAATTAATAAATACATATAATATATACGTAAACACATATATTTTATTTATTTAGACCATACCTCATTCTGAGTTACCAAATATGGCATGTTAGTCATTATATTACGTGGCATAAATACTAAGATGTATATAACTTTAAAAACGCCATATGCGAATATGCTAGGCTAGATCAGGCTTTGGCATTAACATACTGTGTGACTTTAAATGAGCAACCCAGATCCCCAGGACCTTACTCTTAACATCATTATGAAGAGAGAATTAGGATGAATAGTGTTTAAATCTCTAATTTTTCTTCCAGTTCTAACATCTTCTGACTTATCAAACTATTAGTACAAAATTAACATGGTCTTAATTAACATTTTGCAAATTTACCTTAGTTAGTCTAATTTGGCTATCCCAAAACCTTACTCAATAAAAAATGCTGCTGGGAAAGGCAGATGAGCCATATTAGTTGAAACTTCACATTGGCTTTGAGGAGAGTTTGCAAACTAGAAGTCCAAGGGCTAAATCTAACTCACAGATGTGCTTTTCTGTCCATCTCCACCTTGTTTTCTTGTTTTGTTTTTTTTTTTTTTTCAAAGAAAATTACTAGCTAATATTTTAAAATGGGGAGAATTCTGATAATATATCAGACTGGGTTTCTCATTAAACAAATTAATACACAAATTATTTTGTGACATTAGTTTCCAGCCCCACCATGTGTCAACACACTCCCCTTTTCCACACCTGGTACCCTGTTTCCATTCATCTAGTTTTATTGTCCCTTTCTGCCTTAATTATTCAATGAGAAACTAATTTGCTCTGTAAAGTTTCACCTAAAGCACAATTTAAAAAATGACAGAAACCATAAATAAAATGAATTGACACAATAGCCACAACGATGGACTCAAACATAACAATGATCATGAAGGAAAATACATACATATATATATATATATATATATATATATTTCTCAGACTGGGTTAAAAAAAATAAAGACATTGGAAAGCAAGATCTCTTACCTAAAAGTAGCAGTTTCTCCCTTTAAACAGTGCATATATTCGGGTTTTCCAGTCTCTCTAATAGTCCCTTGTCCAAAGTGTGACCCACCTCAATCATTTACTCTGGCTGCTGAGCCACTGTAAGTATTAGAGTTTGCAAACCGCAGCTTAAAGATAAAACCAAAAATACCAAACCCGTTGCCGCAGAGTCAATTCCAACTCACAGTGGCCCTAAAGGACAGGCTAAAACTGCCCCACAGGGTTTCCAGAGCTGTAGTCTTTATGGAAGCAGACTGCCACATCTTTCTTCTGAGGAGCAGCTGGTGGGTTCAAACTGCCTTCCTTCAGGTTAGCAACCTAGCACTTAAGGGCTAAGTCATCACGGCTCCTTAGCTTTAAGATACCAACTGTAAATCTTTTTTTTTTTTTTCTTTTTCTGAAGGACAGGGGGATTTCCTCATTCCTTTAAAAAATAAAAAGCCCATCACTACCCCTTTCACCACTCCCCCAATCAATATTTCGCTCTAAACAAAAATGCATCTATCAGTGGCTATTTTAAAATATCCATTTAATCATTATCCTTAAAATGGAATATTATCAAGCATTATTGAGATGAGGAAATACAGAAGGTACAACATCCTTCCACGAATATCCAGTCTCTGTTTATAGTAGCCTTGTGGTAAGTCAGAACCCTTCAAGTCTCAGCACTACAGTTTTACTGACAGTGACAATGAACTTGCCTCTGATCGCGTTCAAAAATACCACAAAAGTTAATGTGAATTTATTTTTTATTGTCTCTAATTTAGAAAGGTGAACAAAGGTCAGTGAGAAATGACACATATGAAGTGTTTGTAATTACAGATCTCTGTACATGTTTACTATTATTACTGTATTCAATTTTAGCTGGAGAATCCAAATATTCAAGTTCACTGCACTGTTCAAGTCCCTTTAGATTATTAATTAATACAATTATGATCACTGTATGGAACATACATGGAACACAAAGAAAAATACAGAAGAGGAACTATTTAATATGTTAAAAATTACCCAATCATTGCATATTAAAACAGGAAGAAAGGTCCTCCGAGGCCACATAATCAAAATCTGTGATTTAATGATGAAGAAATGGTGGTCCAGGATATGAAGGTCACACAGACTGTGGTCATTTACCTAATTTTTATGTGACACTGCAAACAACCATGCAATCAACATAGGAAGTCAGGAGCATTGCTCTCACCAATTCTCTCTTTTGCTTTACTTTCTATTTTTCCCTAATTGATTTTTCAAGGATAGCTATAAACAAACAAATCTCACCTGGGCTATTGTTGAAACCCTTCAGGTTAATTCTCATTACTTTAATAGCTACTTTCCCTTTGAAGGGGCCCTGATGGTGCAGTGGTTAAGAGCCCAGAGGCTAACCAAAAGGTTAGCAGTTCGAATTCACCAGCCACTCCTTGGAAACCCTATGGGGCAGTTCTACTCTATCCTATCAGGTTGCTATGAGTTGGAATCGACCTGACAACAATGGGTTTTGGGTTTTTTTCTGGTTCTTTTCACGTACAGCATGTGCCATGCACTATGCCAAGCACTTTACATGTATATCTTTTTCATATAGCCTTGAAAATAATTTGACAAGTTAAATATAGTTATTCTATTTTGTTGATGAAAAATTAGAATGATATAGAAGTTAAATAATGTCTAAAGGCACACGGTTAGAAAGTGTGGGCAGTGGGATTCATGCCAAGTTTGTCATTTTTCAAAAATCACTCAGTTTATTTCTATACAACTTATAAACAAAATAAGAAATAAACTATACACCCTGAATTTAAAAAAGAGTTGTTGGATATCGATAATGGTATGGTTAGTCAATGGCCTTACTATTCATTAGGAGGCTGCAATTTAGTAAAAAGTACATTTATCTATCTATCTAAGCTATAAATTTAGTGTTACAATATTTCATCAGTGGGAGAGAGTTTCAAAAAACAAATCAACATGGTTTTCAGGTTCCTGTTTCTTTGTACATTCACAGTAATCTGGTGTAATGAAATGATGCAGCCATCTAGTAAAGAAGATATCTTAAGCCAGAATTCTTAAACTCTTTACGTTTGGTGTGCATTTTGAATTCTGTAATTGTGGATGGTTCAATTGAAAGCCAAAAAACCCTAAAGGACTGTAAACAAACCAGCAGCAGTTATATGATCACTATTACAGTATAACTGGTTCACCACGTCTTTATTGTGTTCACTGTTACTCAACTATTCATATGGCTGTTCTTCACCATTGTCACTGTTTAAACAAAATATTTGCTTACACCAAAGGAAATGTTCATATACGATTCAATAACATCTTAGTCTTCCTTTAGCTCCTCAATTCTGTGCCTTTGAATTATGGTGTTGGCAAAGAATACTGAATATACCGTGGACTGCCAGAAGAACGAACAAGTCTGTCTTGGAAGAAATACAGCCAGAGTGCTCCTTGGAAGCGAGGATGGCGAGACTTTGTCTCACATACTTTGGACATGTTATCAGGAGGGATCACTCTCTGGGGAAGGACATCATGCTTGGTGAAACAGAGGTCAGCGAAAATGAGGAAGACCTTCAACAACATGGATTTACACAGTGGCTGAAACAATGGGCTCAAACATACTGATTGTGAGGATGGTGCAGGACCGGAGAATGTTTTGTCCTGTTGTACACAGGGTCTCTATGAATTGGAACCGACTCGATGGCACCTAACAACAACAACAACACACCTCTTTCTTATACCACACTGGACTCCCTGTACCATGAAACCTAACAGAATTTCCTGATAACAAAAAAACCAAACCCAGTGCCATCAAATCGATTCCAACTCATAGCGACCCTATAGGACAGAGTACAACTGCCCCATACAGTTTCCAAGGAGCGCCTGGCAGATTCCAACTGCCAACCCTTTGGTTAGCAGCCATGGCACTTAACCACTATGCCACCAGGGTTTCTGAATTTCCTGATAGATCATGTATATTCAATTAAAGAAAAAAATAAATTTTATACACTGATTAGAATTCAGCAGCCCTACTATAATAGGTCCATGGCACACTGGTTAAGGACCGTTGCTCAAAGGAATTAAATAGAGCTCATAATAAAAAAAAAAAAATTAGTTTTTTTTTTTTCATTAATCAGAAGAAGCACATGAAAAAAGGTACAGATTTTTTTTGGTCTTGGGGGGGTAACATCTTTTTCATGTACATCCATGTGTACAGTTTCAAATTATTTTGTTATTTTTAAAAGAAAAATACAGAATTAAATAGGATTTTATTAAGTGAACAGTTTCTATTCTAAAGGAATAGAAGACTGAAGATATTAAAATGCCTTCACTTACAAATACTCCATAGTGAGTAGAAATGGTGTCTACCAACCTTATAAAATGTTCAGGAACCTTCTTGTTATTGCTCATTAGGCTTTAACTGGGTATACATAAGTCAGGTATCCATCAGTGACTCCTTAAATAATCATTAATTAGTGTTAATTGACTGTATTACAGGCTGTCTTTGCAGGTTGATCTAAATAAGCAGACCAACAGCTGTACAACTTATTAGAAATTCCTATACCAGTTCATTAAACCATGCTCTGTGAGTTTGAATCATCTTAAGAAGGGCTTGTAAAACAAATTTGGTACCAGCTTAAGAGCCAGAATTGAATGTTCACCCAAAGTTCACTGTTACTCAGAATACATTTCCCAGAGATTCCTACAGTTGACTCTGGATTTAAAGTGATTTACATTTGTCTTGGATTTATAAGGAGTAATGGAAATAAACTTTCTTTGTGCACACATATAAGTGTGCTTAGTAGGATGGGGTAATAGTCCCACAAGGGGAAAAAAAATCAATAGGGTACCTGTTCTATTGTCACCTTGCATTAATTAAGGTGTTTCCACTTTAGTGATGAGTCATTGATGGAAAAACTGGGTTACAATAAGGCAACATGCAACAAAACACTAAGGTCCCTAGGAATAAAGGCAGCACTCACAGGCCTCACCATCTCCCTTCCTCTGGTGGGGCCTCTGTATCACTGTTGGGCCCAATCATTCTCTTTCTACCCACACATTTTCTCTGTTTATTTTTATCCTCTGTTTCCTCATATTTCTGACTTGTCCATGGCTCCATTGGCCTTTTAACTCTAATTCTACTCCACAGACTCTCAGCTTCACATCCCAAGGCTAATCCATTTCCAAGAACAGGGCCTGGCTATGTTGGTGCTCCTGGTCAGCTATGGGCTGGCTACAGCTAACTGAGGTGGCCACCACAGTCCACTGACTGGGGACTAGCAGGTGAGTGAAGCTGCTTGAAAAATCAAAGCATGCAATGGGTAGATAGGAACTGATGGATATGTGTATTACAATTATTTCAGGTTCCTTAAAGATGGGTTTTCAACTTGTATCTAGGCAGCTTCTTTGTCAAACTTTAATTTTGCCTTCCTTTTTTTTCAACTCCCAAACAAAAAAAAAAGGATAAATTTTTATATTAAGGCTCTAATATGAAACTGTATTTTCAGTGTAAAAAAAATAAATATGCAGTTACCATATAACCCAGCAACTGTACTCTTGGGTATTTAAACCAGAGAAATAACAACTATGTCCATGCAAAAACCTGTACATGAATGTTCGCACCAACTTTCTTCATACAGCCCCAAAATGGAAATATTCCATTTGTCCTTCAATAGATGAATGGTTAAACAAACTGTGCTACATCCATACCATGGAATACTATTCAGTAACACAAGCGAATGAACTACTGACACATGCAACAACTTGGTTGAATCTCAAGGGAATTATGTCACATTAAAAAAAGAAAGTCAATCCCAAAAGGCTACATACCAAATGTTTCTATATGATTCCATTCATATAACTTTTTTTTTAAAATCAAATTACAGAAACAGATTAGTGGTTACCAGGAGTTACGGTTGTGGCACTGGTGGAAGTGGGAGGTAGATGTGGCTATAAAAGGACCCTTGAGGTAATGCAAATGGTCTGTACCCTCACTCTATCAATATCAATATCCTGCTTGTGATATTGGACTGTAGTTCCACAGGACATGAACACTGAAGGAAACCAGGTAAAGGGTACACAAATCTATTAGTTTTTAGACTGCATGTGAATCTATAATGATCTCAAAATAAAATAAAAAAAAAATCAATAGCAAAAAAAGAAGAGTGAACATCAAAACCAAAACTAAACCCATTGTCAGCAAGTCGATTCTGAATCTTAGCGACCCTACAGGACAGAGGAGAACTGCCTCATAGGGTTTCCAAGGTTATTATCTTTAAGGAAGCAGACTGCCACATCTTTCTCCCACACAGTGGCTGGTAGGTTCAAGTTGCCAACCTTTCGGTTAGCAGCCGAGTGTTTACCCACTGCACCACCATTATATACTTTATGATTATCTGTGTTCTTACTGTGAACATAGATAGTCATAAACAGCAATAACAGAAGAACAGTGGCACTCCATAATATTATTTATCTTACCCTCATGTATCAAACACAAAGAGAACTAGCAATAAAGTTGTTGGCTAGAAATTTAAGCAAATGTAGGAAAAGCACCTACATGGGAATGAGAATCCTATCAGCTATGCAGTCTTGGGAAAGTAATTTAGGCTATCAGGGCCCAATTTTCTCTTCTGTGATTCTAGAAGACTGAAGGCAGGCAGGGTCTGTGACTGGACCAGATGACAAAACTTGAAGATTTTTAAGATTATTGAAAGAGTTGAGTCAGTCCCTAAAATCCCTTTTGGGTTCCATACAGTATTTATGCTCTCAATTCAATCGAACATGTATGTGTGAAGGTTTCTTCTTTTTTATTTTGTTTCTTATTTCTGATAATAGACTAGCATTCATCCTTAGCACTTAGTACCTGACACTTAGGAAATCTGAGTCCCATGCAAGGGATTTTCAGTTTACATAGGCTACATGGTAGCCATAAAACCAGAAACACATATACCATTTTATTTTATTTTATTTTTTTTACAAATTAAACCGTCTTCGTTACGTCTTCTGAGGTAGGCTAAAGACATGGGTTTATTCAGTGAAAATCAGACACAGATCAACTGAGCTAAGACATCGCAGGATGTGTATACAAATACTGATTGGAAATGATGTATTAATGTACCAAATTCATTGCAATTTTGCACAGTGCAATGAACAACGCAGTGCTACTCAAGGACAATGCATCTAATATATGTTCCATAAAAAGTGCCAACCTGGGAGCTAAGAAGCCTGGGTTCTATTCTGATTCATTTATAGGCTGTTGGCCAAGCTGTATTTCTTTTGACTGTGATGAAGAAGTAGTGGTGAAGAAAATTTATTGCCTGAGTTCAAATCCTGGTTTTTCATTTACTAGCAGTGGGAACTTGGACAGGTGATTTCAAAGTTCTGTGCCTCAGTTTCCCTTTCTGTAACACTGGAATAAAAATATTATCTACCTCATGGGATTTTTCTGAGAATTAAATGACTTAATAGTGCTAAAATACTTATTGGCATGGCAGAGTATAAGTGATAAAAAAAAAGATAGATAAGTGCTTATTAAATAATATAAATTAAAAAAATGGATGGAGAAAATGAAAGTTGGAAAAGTTAGCAACTATGGGAGTAGTAGTAGTAGTACAACTGCCCTATAGGGTTTCCTAGGATGTAAATCTTTATGGGAGCAGATCAAGTCTTTTCTCCCGTGAAGCCATTGGTGGGTTCGAATCACTAACCTTTTGGTTAGCAGCAGAGTGCTTAAACATTGTACCACCAGGGCTACAAGGGGTCAGGGAGAGTATACTCTGGGAAAAAAAGGACCCTTGTTTGGTCTTTCAATTTATTGTTTTATGATTATACTTGTATTAATTTGTCTATAACAATACCCACAGGTTCACTATAAAAACGTTCTTCTTAAATACCATAAACGAAAGAAGTAATATGCTTTAAGAGTATGAATAAAAAATAAGGCATATGCCTCTCATACATTGTTCGTGGGAATGTAAACTGGTACAAATGACTATCGAGACAATATATTCATTTAGCTTTTGATCTTAAAATTTCACTTCTAGGGATTTACCCTGAAGATATACCTCTAAAAATATATCTGCACATAGTTATTCACTGAAGCATTCTTTGTAACTGAAAAATATTTAAACAACCTAAATCCCCAAACATGGAAGAGTAGTTAAAGAAAGTACAATACATATCAACAATAGAGTATTATGATGGAGTATTAGGCAGACAGAAAAACAGAATGGGAAAGAGCTCTAAGAACTGCTAGGGTATAGTCTCCAGGATATGATGTTAAGTGAAAAAAGTAAAGCACAAAAGATTATTGGTAGTATGCTATCTTTTGTGTGGGATCAAAAAAGAAATGAGGAAACAAATGTATATCTGTTCATTCCATGAAGAAAAGAAACATACAAAGGATATAAACCAGAAACTACTGAGATTGGTTACCTACAAAGGTAGTGGGAGAATGGGGTGGATCCAAAAAGAAAAGATATGCATATGTTTATCTCTATGGCAACCAGTCCGGGTATGGCTGTGTATGAACTTAAAACAACACAAGCTAGAGGGAGAATCACTTTTCTTAACACTAGATTTTTTTTTTTTTCAATTTAAAATAGACGTTAGCTAGTGGATTTTTTCCTCTTCCAAGCTGTCAGAAGTGTTACAATAATTGACTTTCTCTCACTGAGTACTTGAGATAGAAACAAAATTATATACTTTTTGGTTTTAAGCTACAGTTTAGATAGGGAGAGATGGAACAGTGGTTAAAAAAAAAAAAATACCCATGGAAATTAGGGGTTCCAGCCAATCAGTGTTATTAAGTTGTCATATCTAAAATATGGCTCCCTTAATATATATGCCTCTTGCTTTCTTCTCAGATGGACAATGTTGGATGCTAAATGCCTTTTTTTTTTTTTTTAACTATGCCAGTTCTTGTAGCATGAACTAGATAAAAGTCAAAAATTACCATTCTAAATCCTCATCTATTCCCTCATATCCACTCTTTCTGTAGAACTACTTCATTAAATTTTTAAGAGGCACAGTAGTTCTCAAAATCTTTTGCACACTATTCTTACATGAGGCTTATTATAGTTTCTTGCATTAAGAACATTTTTTGTACAAAATGCATGGAAAGCATTGGACTCAGACAGCCTGGATTCAGATTCAGTTCTAATACTTACTGCCTGTGAGACTCAAACCTCTTTATGTTTCAATTCCTTCATCTTTAAAATGATAACAATAACATTTGCTCAATATTTGGACTGATGTTATGGTTCAATGCAATAACCTGTAGAAGGTACTTGTGCACGGCACCTGGCACATGTTAACCCATGTATGTGATTTTGGACATGAAAATCTTAAGGACGATGTTATTCTACAACATACCAGCAGGTTGGTTTGAACTGTATGAAACTGCCTGTTTGACACTCTTTGATCTATAAAAATGGCAATTTCATATCATTCAACCTAATATAAAACTGTAGAACAGACATTTGACAGTCTTTGATCTATAAAAATAGAAATCATGTGTTTCAGCCTAATACAAAACTGGAAAACTGACATTTGGGTAATCCTAAATAATGGTAGAATCTACTTATAAAACCTGGGCTGTGAAATATGAATCCTCATTCTGTGAATGAAGAAACTGGGGTTCCTACTGGATGCCAGAGCCTATATGATTTCTTCCATGCGGTACTGTCCTTTCATTCATCCATCCAGTAACCAAGGCCAATGCTGGGTGGAAAAGAAATTAAAGCACTTCAACACCAGCATAAACAGTTTCTGGTGACGAGATCATTGCTGCTCTGGAAACATAAAAAGTACTCGTGTCATTTTTACACATATAATAAAGACCATGTTATGTCACATTTTGATAAGTATCTCCCAGGCAAGGAGAGAAGTGCACTGTCTACTGGCAAAAAAACATTACTTTTGCTATATATAGCAAGCGGTTTATATTCAGAACTCTGTTTTTGAAGAAATCTTTGTGTGCTTTAAAAATCATTTAGGTTTGGAGATTCTAAATGTGCTGTGTCTTTTATTCCTGCTGAAGTCACATATAGTATGTTACATTTCTCTTTTGGCAGTTCTTGTCACCTGGGCAGTATCTATTAAAAGAAGAGTTGGCACATCTCACTTGCACAACCTCCTTCCAACTGGAATAGAAACAAAGATTGATGTATAATTAACACCTTTTCTGATCTGGGCCATCTGTATCAGGAGTCTGCATCTTGAAGTTGTCTCCATTCGCCACTCACACTAGCTGGAAACTTATCAAGCATTAGGTGTGAAAAATCACAGCCACAGAATGATTAGTATTAAGGTGTCCCATTGGCAGAAAAATTCCCTAAAGGAAGATTGAGCTCTCTAGCTACAAAATCCAACCCAATGCTGAAGGGGATGTATCATCAGTTCCCTCCCTCTGTAGATGCCGTCATTACACAGGTCTTAGTTCATATGTAAGAGTTTTGATTTCTCTGTCAATCCTGTTAGTTGTAAAATATTTTTCCCTTATTCTGTCTTGTCTGTCCAAGAATTGGAAGCAATTGCTTTAGTGCCATGCATTACTCTCTGAAAAAAGAAAAAAAAAAAAAAGGTAACAAATAGAACATAAAGGACTCTGCTTTTTTCTACATATTATGAATTATATCCCTAAATGTTCAGCTAACCAAAAAAAAAAAAAGATAATCTTAATACATGTCCTTTAATCCCTTGCAGCTTTAAAAGTTCTACTAATTAAAGTTCAGTTTGATTTTCAAAGTCAGAAATATTTCAATGGCATATATTAGTCTGTTTCTGGTTGTTGTTCTTTTTATTCAAAAAGAAAATTACTAAGCAAGTTCTTGGCTGAAAAACTCATCAGCTAAAAAGTAAATAGGAACACCGAAGAACTAGGCATTTTCATAAGCCATTAAGAAAAAACATAAAAAATGAGTTAGAGGAATAACATGATTTTATGACTCGTTACTGGACAATTAAATCAGGAAAATATCCTGAGTTTTTCAAGGAAATGTAGAGCCTGACTCTCATACAAGATCACTTTTTTTAAATTCAAAACCAACACAGAAACACAGTTATTCTGAAAAAGTGTTATTGTGAATAAGTTTTATGTCTGTTTTTGCCTTTGTTTTCATTGCTGTCAATAGATCATCACTGTTTTTCAGGATAAAAAAAATTCACCTAAATAATTTTTGTGTAATAAAATTTACATTCTCTAGAAAATACTTTTACCAAATGTTCTATAAATTCCCTAAGAAAATATATTTTATAGAAATCTACATAAGATTATGAGAATCCCTGGGTGGTACAAACAGTTAATATGCTTGGCTGCCAACCAAATAGTTAGCTTTGAGTTCGCATAGAGGTGCCTCAAAAGAAAGTCCTGGCAATCTACTTGGAAAAAAATCAGCCATGAAAACCCTATGGAGCACAGTTCTACTCTGACACACATGGGGTTAGCCAGGAGTCTGAGTCTATTCTACAGCTACTGGTTTATATAAGATCCTGCAACAAAATATACTGTATTCTAAAATAAATTGAGAGAAAAAAAGGTGAAGAAAAAAAATTCCGATATTTCATACTGATAACCTTAAAGTAGTTTACAAATATTAACTTAGTAATGAGGTAAATATGCATCTTCATGCTATACTTAGTAAATGAGGTATGGCAATGGTATTTCTGGAAAGAATATTTAGACATAACTAAAACTATAGCTCTGAAAACACGCAGCTCCAGCTAATTTAATAAGCTCAAATTTTTCAACAAATATATGTCATTTACACACATAACAGTTTATGTATTTCTAGAAAGATCCAGTAACCCCAATTGTATAACAAAACTAAACACGGCTAATGTTCTACTATATATTAAAAAACACTGTTTTTAAAAAGCCCCCAAATATCAATGTTTATATTGAATCACAAAGCATAAAAACAAAGGCAATGGAATTATAATGGTTAACTTCTCTTTCAGAGTCCTTTCTCAGTGAATGAAGGCATTGAATTTTTTTTTTTTTTAATATCATTTTTCCCTGTAAGGTTCTTTGTATTTTGTAGGTGATTTGGGGTGCTTTTGATCTTTTACAAATTTATTCTAAAGTTCGAAAAGATGTTTCCAAGGTATTGCTTTTCTGCAGTAAAATTATAAATGATTCAGAATAGCAGTTTGCAATGGCATCGAGAGAAAATGAGCCTCAGCTACTATTTCATGCTTTCCACACATCTTTTTCTATGCTCACAGTTATTGATCACAGGATGCGGCATCATGGGTTCTAAAGGGGAATCAGCAATTCTTGTCCTTGAGGACTTTACAACCTAAATGTAACAAAGACATATAAAAATTAGAAAAGGCCAATCCCTTAAAAAAAGCAGAGATACCATAATCTGATATTTTAAACCATATGTGGAAAACATACAAAGCAAGGACATACTACACATATATTATAAAGCTGAAAAATAAAGCTCAAAGGGAGCAAACAAGTAAGTTACCAGAGTTCTGGAACAAAATTCAACAATATATTAAGGAATAGGACAAAATCCAAACACTTAACCACATGACACCCATAAAAGTGATCATACAATAAAAAATTACTACGGATGCAAAAAAGTAAGAAAATGTCACTATAGTCAAGAAAAAATTCACTCAGCAGAAATAAACTCAGAAAAGTGAAATAATGAAATTAGCAGAACAAGACTTTAAAATAAATATTATAAATATATTCAAGTCTTTAAAGGAACAGATGAACAAAAATGAGGGAATAAACACTGAATATCAAGAGAGAATCGGAAAATGGAAAAAAAATGGAATGTTTAGAAATGAAATTGACAACTTCTGAAGTAAAAATAATAACTGGTTGTACTTAACAGCAAATTAAGCACTGCTGAATTAAATATCAGGCAGCTCAACAGAAATCATCCAAACTGAAGCACAAAAAGTGTAGTGGAATAATTTGTATCCCACAAAAAAATATAAGTTCAAGTCCTAACTGCCAGTGATTTCTAACTTATTTGGAAATAGGGTCTAAATTAAATGAAAAACATAATATATACATCCACCCCATTGGCAAATATCAAAATAAGAACATATCAATTTGCATGGGAGTTAGGATATGGAACAAGAAAACTCTTATGCATTACTGATTGGCATGGAAATTCATAAAAGCACTTTGAAAAACTAATACCATGTTTTAAAACTGAATATGCCCATATCTTAGGCTCTACAATTGAACTCCTAAGCATATACCTAGAAAAATTCTTATACGTGTGTACTAGGAGATAGCAAAGACTTCATGACAGCATTTTTTTGTAATAGTGAAAACTGGAAACAAACCAAATGTCTATCAAGACAACTGTTAATAATCTATGGTCTAGACATACTGTGAAATATTGTGTCTCAGTGAAAATGCATGAACTATAGATTCATGCATCAGCAAAAATAGCTCTCATTCTAATAATAAGCAAAAAAAAAAAAAAAAGCCAACAATTAATTGAGAACAATTCCATTTGTGTGTATTAAGAACATGGATCATATGTTTAAGATAATACATAAAATCTCAAAACAGTAATTATATCTGAGGTAGTAAGGGGGGGTTCATTAAACAGGTAAGAAAGAAAAGACCAAAATGGATGTCAGAAGAGACTCTGAAACTTGAATTTAAAGTAGCTAAAGTGAACAGAAGAAATGATGAAGTAGAAGAGTTGAATAGAAGATTTCAAAGGGCAGCTTGAGAAGACAAAGTATTATAAAGAAATGTACAAAGACCTGGAGTTAAAAAACCAAAAGGGAAGAATGCACTTGGCATTTTTCAAGCTGAAAGAATTGGGGGGGGGGGGAAGCAAACTTCAAGTTTCAATATTGAAGGATTCTATGGGCAAAATTTTGAACTAAACAGGAAGAATCAAAAGAAGATGGAAGGAATATACAGAATCACTGTACCAAAAAGAACTGGTCGACATCCAGCCATTCAGGAGAGAGGATATGACCAGGAATTGAAGAAAGAAGTCCAAGCTGCACTGAAGGCATTGGCGGAAAAGCTCCAGGAGTTGACAGAATACCAACTGAAGTGTTTCAACAACTGGATGCAACACTGGAAGTGCTTACTCATTTACGCCAAGAAATGTGGAAGACAACTACCTGGCCAACCAACTGGAAAAGATCGATATTTGTGCCCATTACAAAGAAAGGTGATCCAACAGAATGTGGAAATTATAGAATAAATAATATCATTAATATCGCACAGAAGTAAAATATTGCTGAAGATCCTTCAAAAGTGGTAGCAGCAGTACGTTGACTGGGAACTGCCGGAAATCAAACTGAATTCAGAAGAGGATGTGGAATAAGTGGTATCATTGCTGATGTCTGATGGATCTTGGCTGAAAGAAGAAAATATCAGAAAAATATGTGTTTTATTGACTATGCGAAGGCACTTGACTGTGCAGATCATAAAAAATTACGGATAATATTGTGAAGAAGGGGAATTCCAGATCACTTAATTGTGCTCATGTGGAACCTGTACACAGATCAAGAGGCAGTCATTCCAGCAGAACAAGGGAATACTGCGAGGTTTAAAATTAGGAAATGTGTGCATCAGGGTTGTATCCTTTCACCAAACTTATTCAAACTGTATGCTGAGAAAATAATCCAAGAAGCTGGAATACATGAAGAAGAATATGGCAGCAGGATTGGAGGAAGACTCATTAACAATCTGTGATATGCAGATGACACAACCTTTCTTGGTGAAAGTGAAGAGGACTTGAAGCATTTACTGATGAAGATCAATGACTACAACCATCACTACGGATTACACTTCACCATAAAGAAAACAAAAATCCTCACAACTGGACCAATAAGCAACATCATGATAAATGGATAAATTATTGAAGTTGTCAAGGATTTCATTTTACTTGGATTCACAATCAATGCCCACAGAAGCAGCAGTCAAGAAATAAAACGACATATTTCATCAGGCAAATTTACTGCAATTAACATATTGCATTAGGCAAAATCTACTTTTGAAAAGCCAAGATGTGATCCTTGAGGACTAAGGTGCACCTGACCCAAGCTGTGGTGTTTTCAATCACCTCGTACGCATGTGGAAGCTAGACAATGACTAAGGAAGACAGAAGGACTGATGCCTTTGAATTACGGTGTTGGTGAAGAATACTGAATATTCCATGGACTGCCAGAAGAACGAACACATCTGATTCGGAAGAAGTACAGCCAGAATACTACTTAGAAGTAAGGATGGTGAGACTTCGTCTCAAGTACTTTGGACATGTAGGGATCAATCCCTGGAGAAGGACACCATGCTTGGTAAAGTAGAAGGTCGATAAAAAAGAGGAAGACCCTCAAGGAGATGGACTTACACAGTGGCTGCAACAATGGGCTCAAACAAAGCAATGATTATGAGGATGGCACAGGACCACACGGTATTTTACTCTATTGTACATAGCGTTCTGAGTCTGAAACAACTTGATGGCATCTAACAACAAGGGGCAGAGGGCTAAGGGAGCAGAATAGAATTTTGTGTTATTCTATTAAACTAGATTGTGGCTATCTGGAAACTGACCTGCTTTATTTTTATTATGCATATACATTACATCCATTCTCTTTTTTAGGTATGACAAATTTTATAATTCTTCCTAATTTCTAAATAATCACTTTTCAGGTAAACCAGATATCTTGGTGACTTGATAATTTTCTCAATTTTATTTTGGTGAAACATAGAGATGTTGGCTCCATTTTTTCAACCTTATTCAGATTACGAAGAAAAAAAAATCATAATTCTTATCATGCCCTTTCCTGACCCTTTGTATTAACACTCTTTGTGTTTCTCAGAGGCAATGCCTTTCCAACATTCCTTTACCATCATTTGTTTCTTTGCTACCTCCTCCTCCTCTGGCCTGGAGCTCACTAAATCCCAGATTAGGTTCTCGGCTTGGACATTTTCTACACAATCAGAAGCTGGCAGCTCCTCCTGCAATTGCGTTATAGTTCAGTAAAGAGCAGTGATCTATGTGGGGAAACACATGACAAACACAGACAGTTATTTTTGGTCCTAGGCAAAACAATTTAGAAGAGAAGACATGCAGTCAATCATGAGTGTAATGGCGAGAACCTATAAAGATGAAACCAGGCTTCCCTAATGTCCTGACAATATCCCAAAGGTGCAAACCAGAAGAGAGCAGCAGTTGCACAAGGGGAATAGGATGGAATTTAAGGACCTGGGGTATCAATCATATAGCATGAGGTATAAACTGTTATTCTTCCTCTAATTAATGCTTCAAATTCACTTCAAATGGCAGTTCTCCAACGAGGGGCTTTTCATCCCACAACAATCTTTTTACACTCTCCCACATATTACTGTGTCATAGTTCGCAGTGGTTATTCTTCTTTTACAAGGTGAGGACAGCAGACTTGCACTATCTACTGTATATTCTTTTGTGATTTTAGTATGTTTTGCAATAAGTCTTTACCCATATCTTGTGCAATTTAAAATATATTTTTAATAAAATTAAGATAATACCTATACTGCAAGAATGCTTAAAAGATAAGTGATAACATATGTCAAACACCTGGCATAATGATTGGCTCACATACGGTATTCAAAGAATGGCAGTTATTATTATGATCACCCTTCAGCTCCAAGGCTTTATGACTTAATTAGAAGCTCACCTTACTTACATGAAAGCGAAACATTAGTAAATAGTCACCTTGCTGAAGATCTATATTATTTTTTCCTTAATAGTCAAACAAGCTCGAGAATCATGACAGAATTTCTATGTAACTTATAGGAAAATACAAGTTATTATTTAATATTTTTAGTGTACCCCACTGATGTACAGCCCTACAGTCACCATGATTTGGAGGGCAACATATGATCACAAAACCCTGAATGCAATGAATTTATAAATTTAGTTGCAAGCTCATAATCACTCCAAAATATTTGCCATAGAGGAACCTACGTTATACTTTTAAATGCCTTACTATATCCAACGCTCAAATATTGACGAAATTTTTTATCTCTGTACTGCAGTTATATAAAACAATTACTCTTGTATATTGATGTTTGTAATAAACATGTAATTAAAATTATATGTGACAGCACTATCACCCACATAATAGTGTCAATCAAGTAAAATTTCAACTGTAAAAATTCTATTAAAATCTGCCACTCAAATATTTAAAATATTTCTCTGCATGCCTCTTTCTCATATGCTTCTGTGAGTCTGACAGCCAGACGACACTGAAGCAAAAAGTATAGCATGTAATAATAATCCAAGAATTTTTATTTAAATAATACTTATAATTATGATATTGGAAACCCTGGTGATGTAGTAGTTAAGAGCTACAGCTGCTAACCAAAAGGTTGGCAGTTCAAATCCACCAGGCACTTGCTTATTAACAATTTAACAACATCTCTTAGCAATCAGGCTTATTGGTGCAAATTATGATGATAATGCCAAATAGCCAAGGATTATGAGTAAGGTAGTATGAGTAATGCTTAATAAATAAATAAATATATAAAACCGTTGCCATCAAGTCAATCCCAACTCATAGCAACCCTATAGGACAGGGTAGAACTGCCCTATTTCGTTTCCAAGGAGTGCCTGGTGGATTTGAACTGCTGACCTTTTGGTTAGCAGTTATAGCACTTTACCACTACGCCACCAGAGTTTCTGATCGATGCTTAGTGTTGTTAAAATTCAAGGGACTGATCTCTCAATCCCGTTTTTCTTCCCCTGGAATATGTTTTTCATAATTCTAATTTGTACTTACATACTTATATCTACATTTATTTGGTGAAGGGAGGAAAAAGGGAAGGAGAGAGGGCAATAGGTATAGAGAAATTATTTACCTGTTGACAGTCCTTATATCAAAACATGTGGGATTGCTAAGGGAGAGAGGTAGGCAATGCAAAGGAAAGGACAACATATTCGTGAGGTTCACTATAGATTTACTCAGTCTAATGATCCCAATACATCCAGGACTTCTTTCCTTTCTGGGGAATTCAACTCTAATTCAGCCCTAACATAATGTACATGATGTCTGTTGACAGCAAAAGCAATACCCATTTTTTAAAAGAGGCAGAATACTGGTAAATATTTCTCATACTGACCATCTGAAAAACTCTATACAATGGGGTTATGCAGCGCGATTGATTACTTGTGTGTGTCCTTTCTAGCCATGGTCTTGTACCTCCCGCCCAAGTAATTGGGTGGGACTGTGCAGGTATGGTAATTGTGGCCCACCAAAGGGATTAGTCAGTTGTACCATCCTGCTGGGCTTGAAAAGAGCCAACCCAGAGGTGGGTGAAAGAAGAGCCTACCACCACCAAGGATGGAGAGACCTGGCAGGAGAGACCCAGCAGCAGAGACCTAGCAGAAGGAGATGGCACAGTGAGCTTCTGGGCCCATGGAGAGAAAAAGCTGAGTGTCTTTGGGCAGAGGCCTAGGGCCAGGGAGAGGTGTGCCTGTGAGCACAGCTAGGAAGAAGCTGTCCTGATGGAAAAACTGTATCCTTGAATGTTCCTGAGCTTGAACTGTAATGTGTTAATTCCCTAATAAACCCCATTATCATCAGTATGGTCTATGAGTTCTGTGTGGCCATTGCAATGAACTATCAAACCCAGCCGAGAAGTAGAGAGTGCTGTTGGGAAGGATGGTTGGTGTCAGAGTTGGTAAAGATGACAGATACTGAAGGCATGTTTTACCTCTGCCTCAGTGGAATCTGCCTTGGGCTGTTGACCTTGATTCTCCTTTCCCCTTGTGAAGTTAGATGTCAGACACTGCCTCCATGCAGTTTTTACAGGTTATTTTATTTAAAAAAAAAAAAAAGGTGAAAATACAAAGTACAGGTATCTGACATTATAACATAGCTTCCTAGACCATGATTTGAGTCAGGTTCTGAAACAGATATACCCTCCACAGCGACAACCACAATAAACACATCTGATTGTGTTATAAATCACATGACTAGAAAAACAAACTGATAACAAGGGCAGAAGGTGATACCCAAAATGTCCCTCACTATAAAACAGATATGATGTAGTAGAGATATCATATATGGAAATTTATACAGTATAATATATGCTCTAAGTAATCATGTGTGCCTACATCTGGCATCCACGGTATTGCAACGAATTTATTACATTTAGCCAAGCAGTTTTACGGAAAAAACGCAATTATTTATTTTTACATGATACGTTATCCTGTAAGAATCTTTATCCGTGAAGGAAAACAAGCAACAAACTACTGTAGAGATGCCCAATTTTTTTTGGATATAGATTAGTCTTTAGCAATAAGTTGGGTCCTAAAACGCTGTTTCTTAGTTCATGTGTTCTAAGTTCAAACTGGCACCTTAAAAATATTAAATTGTACACAAACATTGTGTTTTCAACTCTACGATGACTTTTAACATTCTTCTATCATGTATAAACTTAATATAACATTACTTCAAGTGCATCATAAGCCGTTGGTCCTGATGCCCACGTTAAAATGACTACACACAACTTCTAAAGCATCAGAAGATGGCCAGCAAAGTAGATTTCCTTGATCCACATCTCCATTCATGCGAAAAGTGCACTAACTCAAAGTTTGTAGTCAAGAAGATCCTGTATATAAACGAGGAAATTTATTATCACTATACAATAGCTATGTAATTTATAATCTGCTATAGATTTATGAACCAAAAATTCAACGATAATACAATGTAATATGCATTCAAGAACTGGAGATTGTGATAAAATGCTGTAAAAATTGAGAGAAATGAAAAGCATTTTGGTTTGTGGTATCTTGACAAGCTTCTCTGAGGAAGTGAGGATGCTGAACGATGGATAAGATTTTGCAGAGGAGAGAAAAGAACAATAACCATGTGGCAGGGGGAAGAGCATAAATAAAAATAATTGCCAGCTCCTGCAGAGGAACAGTGGAACACAGACTGGAACTGCATTGTGAAAGGGGACTCAGCAAAGGAAAACCATTATAAAGCTGCTGCTGTTCGGCTGATTCCGACTTATGGCTACTCCACGTACGGCAGAGCACAACTGCTCTCCGTGGGGCTTTCGAGGCTGTGTGGCCAGATCACCAGGCCCTTCTTCTGAATCTCCTCCAGGTAGATTTGAACTGCTAACCTTCTGATTAGTAGTTCAGCACTAGTTTAAGCCACTCAGGGACTCCTAAGGCCATTATAATAGGGACACAATAGATGAAAACAAGTGATTTAGGAAAGTTAGACTGGCACGAATAAGCAATCACTAACAGCAGAAACAATACCCAATATCCACAGGATACAAAAAACACCAAAACATAGAATCTTTTTTAATATTGCTGAGGCAGATCAGCATTTAAACAGAAGTGTGTGTGAACTGGGTTTCTTTTACATCATGCAGCACTTCTAAGAATAAGAAGGTAAAATAAATGGAGAGGTTTCTTACAGAAGTTATTTTTGATAAATTCTGTTCTATTGTATTATATGATATTAATTATATTACATTAACTATATCCCTTTATATCATACTAATTATATTGTATTGTATTGTGGAAGCCCTGGTGATGTAGTGGTTAAGTGCTACAGCTGCTAACCAAAAGTTTGGCAGTTCAAATCCACCAGGTGCTCCTTGGAAACTCTATGCGGCAGGTCTACTCTGTCCTATAGGGTCACTATGAGTCGGAATCGACTCAACGGCAACCGATCCGGTTTGGTTTTGGTATTGTATTGTACTGTACTATACTAATATTTTATATTATATACAGATTAGATTAGATTCTCACCTCACTTCACATCACATTCCCCACGTATCTGTGGTGGCTTGTGTGTTGCTGTGATGCCGAAGCTATGTCACTGGTATATCAAATACCAGCAGGGTCACCCATGGTGGACACCTTTCAACCAAGCTTCCAGACTAAGACAGACAAGGAGGAAGGGCCTGGGGTCTACTTCTGAGAAAATTAGCCAGTGAAAGCCTTATGAATAGCGGCAGAACATTGTCTGATATGCTGCCTGCTAATGAGCACCTCAGGTTGAAAGGCACTCAAAATACAACTGAGGAAGAGATGCTTCCTGAAACTAGATGATGTCAAGGGAGTCAAGCTTTCTAGACCTTCATTTCCTGGGGTGACATGACTCAAAATGTGAAGAAACAGCTGCACACATCCATTAAATCAGAATGTGAAACGTACAAAGTATGAATCTAAGAAAATTGGAAACCATCAAAAAAATGAAACGGAATGCATAAAGATTGATATCCTAGCCATTAGTGAGCTGAAATGGACCGGTATTGGCAGTTTTGAATCAGACAATCATATGATCTACTATGCCAGGAACGACAAATTGGAGAGGAATGGTGTCGCATTCATCGTCAAAAAGAACATTTCAAGACCTATTCTGAAGTATAATGCTGTCAGTGATAGGATAATATCCATTCGCCTACAAGGAAGACCAGTTAATAGGACTATTATTCAAATTAACACACCAACCACTAATGCCAAAGATGAAGAAATTGAACATTTTTACCAAATTCTGCAGTCTGAAATTCATCAAACATGCAATCAGGATGCATTGCTAATTACTCGTGATTGGAATGCAAATGCTAGAAACAAAGAAGAAGGATCAGTAGTTGGAAAATAAGGCCTTGGTGATAGAAAGGATAGCAAAGAACTCACGACAGAATTTTGCAAACTAATGATGTCTTCCTAACAAATACCTTCTTTTAACAACATAAACAGGTACTACAGAAGTGAACCTCCCCAGATGGCATACACAGGAATCAAATTGACTACATCTGTGGAAAGAGACGATGGAAAAGCTGAGTATCATAAATCAGAACAAGGTCAAGGGCTAACTGTGGAACAGACCATAAATTGCTCATATAGAAGTTCAAGTCGAACCTGAAAAAAATTTGAACAAGTCCATGAAAGCCAAAGTATGACTTTGAGTATATCCCACCTAAAAACACCTCAAGAATAGATTTGACACAATGAACACTAATGACTGAAGACCTGATGAGTTGTGGAATGACTTCAAGGACATCATACATGAAGAAAGCAAAAGGTCAATAAAAGGACTGCAAAGAAAGAAAAGACTAAAACTTAGGGCATCAAAAGAGACTGTGAAATTTATTCTTAAATGTAGAGTATCTAAAGAGAAAGAAAGAAATGATGAAGTAAAAGAGAAGAACAGAAGATTTCAAAGGGCAGCTTAAGAAGACAAAGTATTACAATGAAAGGTCCAAATTACTGGAGTTAGAAAACCAAAAGGGAAGAAAATGCTTGGCATTTCTCAAGCTGAAACAACTGAAGAAAAAATTCAAGGCTAGAGTGGCAATATTGAAAGATTCTACTGGAAAAACATTAAACAACGCAGGAAGCATCCAAAAAAGATGGAAGGAAGATACAGGGTCACTGTACTAAAAAGAATGGTTTGATGTTCAACCATTTCAGGAAGAAACACAGGATCAAGAACCGATGGTACTGAAGGAAGAAATTCAAGCTGCACTGAAGGCACTGGTGAAAAACAAGGCTCCAGGAAATGACAGAATACCAATTGAGATTCTTCAACAAACAAATTCAGCACTGTAAATACTCACTCGTCTATGCCATGAAATTTGGAAGACAGCTACCTGGCCAACTGACTGGAAGAGATCTATATATGTGCCCATTCTAAAGAAAGGTAATCCAAAAGAATGGGGAAATTATCAAACAATATCATCAGTATCACACACAGGTAAAATTTTGCTGAAGATCATTCAAAAGCAGATGTTGCAGTACACCCTCAGGGAACTGCCAGACATCTAAGCCAGATTCAGAAGAGGATGGAAAACCAGGGATATCACTGCCGATGTCAGATGGATCCTGGCTGAAAGCAGAGAATACCAGAAGGATGTTTACCTGTGTTTTATTCACTATGCAAAGGCATTCGACTGTATGGATCATAACAAATTATGGATAACACTGCAAAGAATGGGAATTCCAGAACACTTAGTTGTGCTCATGAGGAACCTGTACATAGATCAAGAGGCAGTGGTTCGAACAGAACAAGGGGATACTGCGTGGTTTAAAGTTAGGAAAGGTATGCGTCAGGGCTGTATCCTTTCACCATACCGATACAATCTGTATGCTGAGCAAATCACCTCAGAAGCTGGACTATATGAAGAAGAACAGGGCATCAGGATTAGAGGATGGATCATTAACAACCTGCAATATACAGATGACACAACCTTGCTTGCAGAAAGTGAAGAGAACTTGAAGCACTTACTGATGAAATCAAAGATTATAGCCTTGAGTATAGATTACACGCCAACATAAAGAACACAAAAAATCCTCACAGGACCAGTAAACAACATCATGATAAACAGAGAAAATACTGAAGCTGCAAAGAATTTCACTTTACTTGGATCCACAATCAACACCCATGGACGCAGCAGTCAAGAAATTAAATGACACATTGCATTGTGAAAGTCCACTGCAAAAGGCTCCTTTTAAGTGTTAAAAACCAAAGGTGTCACTTTGAGGACTAAGGTGCACCTGACTGAAGCCATTATAGTTTCAATTGCCTAATATGTGTGCGAAAGCTGGACAGTGAATCAGAAAGGCTGAAGAAGAACTGATGTCTCTGAAATATGGTGTTGTTGAAGAATACTGAGTATTCCATGGATTGCCAGAGAAGGAACAAATCTGTCTTGGAAGAAGTACAGCCAGAATGCTCATTAGAACCAAGGACAGGGAGGCTTTGTCTCACATAGTTTGGACATGTTATCAGGAGGGATCAGTCCTTGGAGAAGGACATCATACTTTGTAAAGGAGAAGGTCACTGAAAAAGAGGAAGACCCTCAATGAGACAGATCAACACGGTGGCAGAAACAATGGACTCCTGCATAACAACTCTAAGGATGGCCCAGGATTGGGCAGTGTTTTGATCTGTTGTACATAGAATCACTATGAGTCAGAGCTGACTGGAAGGCACCTAGCAACAATAACATCACATTACATCAATCACATCACATTGCATTATATTATATTGGAAGATCCTAGGTGTGTGGAATCCTCGGAAGTGTGTTTTTACTTAAAAAGTTTATAGCTTTATTTTACTTCAAAACAAACGTGTTTAAAAAAGAATATGTTAATTGGCATAATGAGATATTTGTTTGAATTATAATTCTGTGCCTCAACCTGTAAGTAAAGATTAAGAAAGAAAGACTGCAAAAAGGCCAATCTGATATTGGCCTGAAGTCAAAAAGGCTTAGTTTTTATCATGGCTCTACCAACCTACAAACTGTGTAACTTCAGTCAAGTTACTCAACCTGTCTAACCCATCCTTTCATTTCAGTAAAACAGTTGAGGACGTTAAATGAGATAAGGCAGAACTCAATAAATGATAGCTGCTATCATAATCATCTCGAGTATGTTACTTTTAATCTGGTCTTTCCTACTAATAATTTATTGGAGAAATTTATGCTTTAAGAATATAAAATTACAAATGGCAAATCATGGTTTACACTTTCCTTTTTTAGATGCCATTTATTTCACTTTTTGAAGAAGAGTTGAATGTCTTACAGTTAGCCTATGTTAAAGGAAACCATGTGTATTCTTTTTATAATTACATTATTTCAGAACATATCTGTAAGAACCATATCGCAGGCATGACCCTTTGTTGAATCGAATCTTCCGGGGGTAATTATTAAAATGTGGTTTAAATAAATTACTAAAGTGAATAAGGTTGGAAATAATGTCCTTGTATTGGGTAACAGAAAGGAGAATATTATTTTCAAAAAGCACCTTAAAATTTGAATAAATGCTTAAGGAAAGTTTTCCCTTCCCATGCATGCATATATTCTAAATGTATTAAGACATCTCGAGTAAGGTATTGTTTCTAGAAGTGAATACGTTTAGTTTAAACACCAGTGGAATTTTTCATTTCAATAACCAGCTGAATCACAAATACACAACAAGAGCATAAATAGGACTGTCAGAATTTAATTTCCCACTGTGCCGTGTTTTTAGATAGACTTTACAAGAGAAAAAGGAAGGCACAAAACCAGCTAAGACTCTATTACTGAAGTACCGGGAGACATTTTTATAGGCGTTATAAGATGAACAAGTCTGAAACCCTTCTTCACTGAAGTTTTAGGACAAGAGTCCTGGAATCCTGAGATTCAAAAGTCCTGGACACTGCGGTTGAGGCATAGGGAAATAAACAAGAAAATTTCACTAACTTTCCAGTTGCAAACTTTTTTTATTGCTTTCATCTCTGCTTCTGTAAAAAAAAAAAAAAAAAATGCTATATAGTGGTACAGAAACTCTATTCTCATTTTAGACAGAAAAATTAAGTATTTTCTCAGATAAAATTGTTTCATCCTATATTGTAAAACTAAGTATTTCACAGAAATGAATCTAACAGGTAGGTTTTTCTCACAGAGGAGGATGCCTCGTGCCATGTAATCTATTTATATATTACCAGAAACTTGCAGAGAATTTCAAATCCATTAAGCATGGTATGATTTAAGGACTTCATACAGCCTGCTGCTGTTTAAAGGATTTATAAAACTTGTTTATAGAATGGGTTGTTTTATTGCTTACTATGATCTAATGACTTATTATATCCAACGTTTTCGAAGAGGAAGGAAGGGAGGGAGGGAGGGAGGGAAGGAGAGAGAGAAGGAAAAAGGAAAGCGGAGAAAAGGAACCTGCATTTATTTGGCACAATACAACACAAACTAGGTTGGATGTTCCTGAATCCAGGCGTGGAAGTAAAAATGGAAACCTTATCTAACACTCTGCTCAACTGCAGTAACAAGTTTACAACTTACACAGCACTTTTGCATACATGATCCATTTAATCCTCTCAACAACCCTAGGGATAAATATTTTCACTTCAAAGGAAAACACTCTGTCCAAGGCCACTGATTTCATAGGTAATAGCAGAGGCAGAGAACTCTGGTGGCACAGTGGTTAAGAGCTTGGCTGCTACCCACAAGGTCAGCAGTTTGAATCCACCAGCTGCTCCCTGGAAACCCTATGGGGTAGTTCTATAGGGTTGCTATGAGTTGGGCTCTACTCGAGGGCAATGGTTAGTGCAGGCAGGGAGCCTTGGTGGCAAAGCAGTTAAGCATTCAGCTGCTAACTAAAGGTCTGCAGTTTGAACCCACCAGCTGCTCCATGGGAGAAAGATGTGGCAGTCTGCTTCCATAAAGATTTATAGCCTTGGAAACCCTGTGAGGCAGTTCTACTCTGTCCTACAGGATCACTATGAGTCGGAACCAATTGGACAATTTTTTTTTTTTTTTTTGGTTTGTTTGTTTGGTTTTTCGTTTTGTTTTAAGTGCAGGCAGAAGGAGCCCTGGTGGTATCACGGTTAAGTACTCGGCTGCAAACCCACCAGTGGTTCCGCAGAAGAAAAAAACTAGCAATCTGCTCCTATAAAGTTTACAGCCTAGGAAAGGCTATGGAACAGTTCTAGTTTGTCCTACAGGGTGGCTATATTTGCCCCAAGGGCATGCAACAACAACAGTGCAGGCAGGCCAATTCAGGTCTTCTGACTCCGTTTTTTAGATTGCTTAGACTGTTTCATCACAGAATCTCAATGGCTCTTTTTTTTAACTGGAGGGTGAGGGGAATCTTCCTAACATAGATAAAGCCTGGTCACCACCCCACTATCATACAATCATAATGCCAAATAGTGTGTATGTGCATGTGTGCATACCTGCAAAGCAGGCATATGCACTGACAAATTGAAAGGCAAAAGGACATTGGCACAAAATTTGAACAGAAATAAAAATAAATTCAAGGGATTTTTTTTTTTTTTACTGATAGAAAATTAAGTGAAGGTATTTGAATGCTCAAACATGGACACATTCAGTATTTCCATGCATAAATGTACACACCTACTCTGTATCAGTACTTGTGAATGGGAAACTGAAGAAGTGTCACCATTTATGGCGCACTTATTACGTCAGACACTGTGCTCTGTGCTGCCTGTCATGGATTCAACTGTGTCCCCCAAAAATATGTCAACTTGACTGGCCATGATTCCCAGTATTGTGTGACTGTCCACCATGTTGTCATCTGATGTGATTCTCTTGTCTTGTAAATCCTACCTCGATGATGTTAATGAGGTGGGATTAGCAGCAGTTATGTTAATGAGACAGGACTCAATCTACAAGATTAGGTTGTGTTTTAAACCAATCTCTTTTGAGATATAAAAGAAAGACGAGAACTGAGAGATATGTGGACTTCACACCACCAAGAAGCTACAGCCAGGAGAATATCACATCCTTTGGACCTAGGGTCCCTGCACTGAGAAGCTACTCAGCTGGGTAAGATTGATGGCAAGGACCTTCCCCCTAGAGTCGACAGAGAGAAAAAGCCTACCCCTGGAGCTGGCACCCTGAATTCGGACTTCTAGCCTCCTAGACTGTGAGAGAATAAATTTCTCTTTGTTAAAGCCATCCACTTGTGGTATTTCTGTTACAGCAGCACTAGTAATAAAGACAAGGCCCATATATTTTATCATTTAATCTCATCCTATCAACAATCAGCCCTGATGGAAATAATTACCTCTGTTTTCAACATAAGGAAAGTTAAAGGTTAATTAACTTGCACTAGGTCACAGAGCTAGTTATTTATTGAGTGCCAGTACTGAAACAGAAGTCGGCCTGGTTCCCAAGTGTTCTCAGCCATTCTCTGAAGTTGTCCTCAATCTCATTCAGGCTGCAAAATTTAAATATAAGCGCACATATGAATGCCCCACTTTCCCAAACAAAATGGTTTTCCCTATGTGAATGGAAATTCCCTTGAAATGAAAGTTAGAAAGAAATTCATCCCAAAACCCCTCTTCTGTAAAATTCAAGATATTAAGTAATTTCCTTTTGAATGAGTTGTCATCAGCTGTGCGTGTGCAGAATTCTTTATTATTGAATTGGCTATCACTTATGTTAGGAAATATTGAAGAAAAGAGGAATACAAAATTTAGGTAAGACGCTGTAGAGAGAAAACTGAAGCTGGCAGAAAGATGACTCGGACCTGAGATTCACCCTTCAAAATCCAGTAGAAAGGAGAGAACCGGGTCATGTTTTGGAACGGCTGACGGCAGGTACTTTGGCATGAAGTTACTGTGGCATAAAGACATTTTAATAATCCTGGGTACTGGGGAGGGAATTTTAGATATACATACTCAGCTATGCCAAGTAGGTTATATAAAGGTTGCTCTAAGTGTTTTGCATTGCAAGCATCCAAGTTTCTCAAATGTATTTTGAATCATAGTGGCACCCTGGAGACAGAAGTTAATATCCCTGAGTCGTAAAATCAGAAGGACACTGGACATTTGAATGGAGGAAAAATCAGAGTGGTAAAATGCTTCTTAGTCTGCAACAAAGCAAAATAACTTTACAAGCTTCTAGTTGAAACTACAGGCAGAGTGGTGGCATGAACAATGATGGAGGGAGGAAAGACCAAATTTCTTGTTAGCAAAGGATGTAGTAGTAGAAGATATTTTATAGTACCAATTATTTTTAACTTAAAACATAAAACATAGCATGGTTATTGTTTTACTGAATATACAGTCTTTACTCTTTTGCTTTTGGATATGCAAAAAAAAATGACTGATAATGGATTTCTTAGTCAGATCTTCCACTATTATTTCTCATACATCCTTTAGTTTACCAATTGCAAATGTCTGCAGAGCAATTTTCAGAACTAACCCCAGTGAAGTTGGGAATGGTGACATATTGTCTAAGCACACACTGGGAGAAGGTTAATTATACTTTAATGTAGTGAGAATTAAGAAAGAGCCTTGTGGCTGTACTTCATGCTGGAGGTCACACTTTTCTAAAGAGTCAAGGGAATATCATTGAAGAGAAGGAACCTCACAAGTTACTTATTAGCCACAGGCTTATCATATTGCTTAATTCTAAATCCTGGACAGGACAGCATCAGGGAAGGAAATATTACAAAGCAAGGCTGAGAACACTCTATAGAGAAATTAGGTAAGAGTAAAAGTAGAAAGGGTTACAGAATGCAAGTGAAGAATTTGAACGACTCTATTCTTCATACTGAATAGAAAAGAAACTAAAGAAGACATAAACTATCAGGACATTTTCTCATAAGTATCCTTTTAAACACTAAAATTCCTGGAATTCCTTGATTTTCCTTGCTGAAATTTTCACTTACTAGAGAAAGGAAACATGAAGAGGACTGCTAGTCTCAACATAATTAGGATCAACAAGCAATAGCAATTTTTTACATAAATGTTGTGACAATCTTAGAAACAAGGGAACACGTACACAACTTTAAAATTTTAAAGAGAAAAAGAAACTTAAGTACCTTACATATCACCCAAAAAAAAATCCCAGTGTCTTTGAGTAGATTCCGACTCACAGCAACTCTATAGGACAGAGTAGAACTGCCCCTAGAGTTTCCAAGGAGTGCCTGGTGGATTTGAACTGCTGGCCCTTTGGTTAACAGCCATAGCACTTAACCACTACACCACCAGGTGTTAGAAAGCCTTATTATGTAATACTATGATAGGGGAGATGTATGATTCCAGAATTGGAGAACACTAAAGAGACTGTTGTTGTTAGCTGCCAACCGTCAGCCCCTGACTCATGGTGACCCATGCACAATGGACAAAACACTGTTCAGTCTTTCACTACTCCGATGATAAGTTGGGGATCAGATCCTTGTGATCCATAGGGATTTCATTAGCTGATTTTCAGAAGTAGATTGCCAGGGCGTTTGTCTTAGTCCATTTTAGTCTGGAAGCTCCATTGATACTTGTTCAGCATCACAGCAACATGCAAGCATCCAATGACAGATGGGTAGTGGCCATGCATGCGGTGCATTGGCCGGGACTGAAACCCAGTTATTCCACATGGGAGGGGAGACTTCTACCACTCAACAACCAATGTCTCCAGCCAGTTGTGGAATCAATTTGAACTCATGCTAATACCATGTGTTTCAGATCAGAATTGTGGTCCATAGGGTTTTCAAGGACTGATTTTTTGAAAGTAGATCACCAGGCGTTTTTTCTTAGGCATGTCTGGGTGAACTCAAGCATCCAATCTTTCAGTTAGCAGCTGAGCACGTTAACTGTTTGCACCAAGTGAAATTCCTCCTATAAAAGGTGATGTGAAAATAAAAGCAGGGAACATTTGAATTAAAAACCATAAAGGCTAATAAGCATGTTTTAAAGAAAGACAGGAAAGATCCATAATCAAGGACAAATAGAGTGGCACAGATTTTTAAGGATAGCACCAGGACTACTGACTACTAAAGCCCAGAATGAACTGAGTTTCTGAAAATTGCTACGGAGAGCAAAAGGGGGCTTTAAAAGCTAGTTCTAGAATAAGGATGTTGCTCACGGGGAGATGGCACAATACTAATATAGGACAGAGGAAAGTCAGAATTTTTAAAATCCTATTTTCAGTTTGCATTTCTCCATAAAAGCAAAAGAACATATGACAGCAAATAGTTGAAAATAGCTTTTAAGCATTTTATTCTCCCTTACCAAACTGGTGGAAAAACAATAATAAAGCATGTAACTAACCATTGCAAACAAATCCAGGTTTCTAAGGGTCTGGTCATACTATACAAATAAATCAAGATAATTTTTTTAAAAAAATAGTAACATTGAAGAAATAATGAAGAATATGAGAGAAACAGAAGTATTAATAGCTACGAGACACTTATAAACTGTTAATTTTGAGATAGATGCCCAGTGGATTTTAAAAATAAGTAATGAACCACACGTTTTGTAAGTATTTTTTAAAACCACAAGTAACTAAGAATCATTATAAAACCAGTTGCCTCCAAGTTGTTTCTGATTCCTGGCGACTCCACGTGTTGCAAAGTAACACGTGGAGTCGCCACGAATCACAAACAACTTGGAAGCAAAATCAGAAACAACTTGGAAGCAAAATCAGACCCAATTATAATTCACAAATAAAACAAATACATGCGAGGTTGCTCTTTAACCACAAATTAAATGTAAAACAATGGGGGTAATATAACTTTTTTCTGTCATACTGGCAGTGCATAAACATTTCTCTGACTGAAAAAGACTTACTCATCCAGGCTGTCAGACTTTATATGGAGTATTGTATTCCATTGTTAGTAGACATTTCAAGAAAGATTTCATTAAGCATAGAAAAGAGAAACTAGAATTGCAAGGGACACATACTCCATATAAACCAAGGAAGCGCCCCTATTAACTGAGGACATGAGAAGTTTATAGCTTTTATGTTCAAAGCACTTTTCTTCTATTGTTTCAGAAGATACAACTAGGATAGACAGATGTCATAAGAAGGAATATGTTGTCTTGAAATAAAGGCGAACATTCTAGTAAAAACTATCCCACCGTGGAATGGACTTCTCTATGTAGAAATGAATTTCCTTTCAATAGTCATAATTCTTAAACGTGGATATCAACTAGTATTATACAAAGTATCTGTGCTCCGTAAGTTTTTAAAAAACACTTCGTTACAGGAAATTTCAGGGGTTTTGTTTTACATATGCTATCCTTTTCCTCAAGAGCAGAACATTGTATCCAGAGATCCCCTTTTTTCAAGGCACTTCTCTCAGGGCTATTAATCTGCTAATACAGCTTGGGAACACAGCTAGGGATTCTATAGAAAAAGATACTTTGAAAAGGAATTTGTAATAGAACCTCTCTGAAGATATTTTCAACAGTAATCTTTTTTATTACTCTATTTTCAATAGGTAGCCAATACCACAAATCAGGCATCAAGATACTCAAATTGGCATAATAAAATTTATGGCCCAGATAGCATCAGAGTTTAAGAATTCTAAACCAGACAGGATTAAAAAAAAAGAAAGAAAGAAAGAAAAAAACCTTGCCATGGAAACAATTTCACCCCATGGTGACCCCATTTGTGTAACAGAGTGGTACTGAGATCCGTAGGGTTTTCTTGGCTGTAGTCTCTATGAAGGAGATCACCACCCCTTTTTTCCATGGTGTCACTGGGTGAGTTCAAACCACCAACCTTTCTATTAGTGGTCCAGTGCAAACTGTTTGCACAACCCACGAAAAATACATGAAATAAAATGTAAAAATCAGTCATAACAAACATTCATTGATTGCTCACTATACCAAGCACTGTAATTATTTTGTATATATTATGTTTTCAAAATAACTCCTATTATAAAACTATCCCCTGAAACCATCTTTAAACCAAACAATAGTTTAGCTTATTTAATAAAGAAAGTTTGCTTTGAGTATTTGTGCATTTTTAGAGAATTTCATATATTTGTGTGTGCGATCAACTTGAGAACAGCAACTCAAAAGGTTAGATGAAAAGCTTAGGGAGAAGTGAGTTCATGTTAATGGTGGTAAAATAATTCTGAAAAGGATATCAAGAAAGGCTGCAAAACTTGAAGAATGTAACTGATGTCACTGAATCGTGTATGTAGAAATTGTTGAGTTGGTGTATGTTTCGTTGTACATAATTTCACCAAAGGTAGATAGACTATGCAAACTGACCCCATTTGACAGATGAGGAAACTGAAGCTTAAAGAAATTAGATAACTTGCTGAATATCACAGTGGTGGAAAAAGGGTGAAGAATATCTTTTACCATTGCACTACTGCCAATTGAGATTTTCTGTTTCTTCCTTAAGGAAGAACAGCACCATTGAGTTGTATGGAACACCCCTCAGGAAAACCATGGGCCCTCAATAATACTGATTTGGTGACAGAAGCAATGTGATAACCTCAGACATTCTTGCCACCTTGCCCCTCCCACCCCCACAGGAGTGGCAGTGGTAATTAGAAAGAGGAGAGGAGAGGAAGAACACTGGAGCTTAGTGGTGGGGTTAGTCATGTCAAGAAGACTGTGTTCTCAGCATAGATGAGGCCTGGGACAAGCCTATAAAAGAAATTGGTAGAGGAAATTCACTGGGTCTCCAGCAACCATGAGTGAGAGGAGGGTCTACATGAAATCTTTAAAGCAGATGACAGTGTCATGTTAACGGGAGATCTTTCTGAACTCTCTGATCATTAACTTCATTCTCAAGACATTAATTTTTTCCTAAAGAGCAAGACAAAAACTACTTACTGCCTAAATGTTCCTGCCTGTAACAACTTTTTTCGATAAAAATAAGGCTGTTTAAGCTTTACATGAATTGTTGTTATTTTTATTATCCTTCTTACTGAAAGATAAAAACATATAAACATGGCACATAAACATCTATAATTATATCATGCAAAATTATTTTAAATGTATAATAATGTCACAATGTTTTCCTCAAGAACAAAAATGCATTTTGGGGATTTCTATGCTTAGAGAGAATTTCAAATATGACTATTGCTGATTGCTTATTAACTGCTCTTTGTAATACTTTCTTAAAAGTCTAAAGTCAGCAACAAAGAATTGGGATTATAAAACAATTTTAAACAAACCTCTTTAGGCATTGACAAAAATAAAGAGATTGTTACTTATGTAAGCAAAGCACTGAGGTGAAAGCTTCAGAGTATGTAAAAACAATCCTGTTCACAATTTTTAAAAAAGTTTTTTCACATGATATATACTGGAGAGACTGCCATCAGTCAGTGATTTTCGTAACACTAGGAGTATCAAAAGAACACACGTCGTGAATTACAGAAAAACCATCTCCTATTTACTGCTTGAGTTTTTTTCTTTTTTTTTTTACTACTTGAAACTACACACCTAAAATCTCAGTTGATTTCTGCTCTCTAATGATTTTGCTTTAGGTATGATTACAGAAGGATGGAGAACATGTTTCTGATGAAAATTACTGCTTACCTAAAGTGGTAAGTCAAAAAGTTAATTCATATTGGCCCTTTGAAAAGACGTATTCTTGTGAGTATTATCAAAGGCTTCTAAAATACCTATACCCTAGAGTGATTAAGATCATAGACCCTGGAGTCATACTGTTTCAGTTTAACACTTGGGAATCCATGAAACAGGTGAAAAAACCTGGGGAAGTTACCTTAATCCCTTTAACTGTAAAATATAGACAATAAGAGCAACAACTTCATTAAATTGGATAAGGACTAAATAAACTAACAATTGTGAAGTGTCAAGAGCATAAGCATATCTTGCACATATCTCCATAAGAGTTAAATTTGTCTTCTGAATACCTGATGTACATAATAGAACCATGCGTTAATTCACTGATTTATACACACACACACACACACACACACACATGCACACACAGTTTGAATGAGCACAGGGATCTTTTGGGGATGAAGGAAATGTTCAAAATCTGAATTATGTTGATTGAGTGAGATGTTACAACGGCTAAGTTCAGTAATTGATACAGAGATTTTTGTCCTGAAAAGCCTAAAATATTTATAATCGGGTCCTTAATAGAAAACATCTGTCAACCCTGGTCTAACTAGTAGGATATTGGGAGAAATAATACGGGTTTAATCTCATTGGCTTCCTTGCTATTGGGAACTGTTCATAAATCCATTAGCCTGAGCTTTGGATTAGTACACCAAACAGAATTGTCTATTTGTTTGACAAGTTGAATATCGCAGCATCTCAGCCACTGGGACTATCAGTCTGAAGAAGGAAGAGCTGCTTCTTTTTTCTTTTAGGGTTCACATTTTTTTTTTTGTTTTGTTTCTGATTGAATGAGGTTTCAATATTTTAAATTCAAACAGTCTATTCTCATCACTTGAAAGGGCCTATAACTATGAAAGCTACTATTGAGAAAAATACCCCAAAACTATAAAGATTAAGAGCCCTGGTGGCACAGTGGTTAAGTGCTCAGCTGCTAACTGAAAGTTTGGTGGTTCAAACCCACCAGCCACTCTGTGGAAGAAAGATATGTCAGTCTGCTTACATAAAGATGATAGCCTTGGAAACCCTAGGGGGCAATTCTACCCCATCCTATAAGATCACTATGAGTCAGAACTGACTAGATGGCAACAGGTTTGGTTTTTAGTTTTATAATGATTACATTTTCTATCCTGGATTGCCATAATTTTCTTTCAAAAGTCAATACTTGATTTTTCATTTTAAAAAATCAAAAAGAAACTCATTCAAGTAACTTAATCAATGCTTTCAAGAAACATGAAGGACGTCTTACGCAAGTGGCTTTACAGTCTATCTAATATGTATGCACTTACTCTGGGTATAAAACTGGCAGGCTTAAAGAAAACTCTTATTTGATAAATCTATTCAGATTAATCAATTTATAGACTGAATAAAGTCAATCAACAAGGAAGTAATGGATTAAATATCATCATAACCATATATTGATATTATCTACTGATATAAGGTAACCAAAAAACCTGCTGCTGTCCAGTCAATTCCAACTTATAGCGACCCCACAGGACAAATTAGAACTGTCCCACAGGGTTTCCAAGGAGCACCTGGTAGATGTGAACTGCTGACCTTTTGGTTAGCAGCTGTGGCTCTTGACCACTATGCCACCAGGGTTTCCACTGATATAAGGTAGAAGCTTTTAATGAAATTTATATTTTACACAAAAACCACCAAATTTAAACTGTTCAATAAGGTATTTTTTATAAGTTAATTATAAATATCATAATAGTATTATGATATTTATAATTAACTTATAGTATTTATAATTAACTTATAAAAAATACCTTAGTGATATTCACTTCCATGAATCCTTCCTCTGTCTCCTTCTTTAAACTCATTTATCCACTTAATACTAAAATTTCACTGTCTTGTAATACAGAATACATCTCATCATCAGTATTTCAGCTATCTTCATGGACAGCCTGGGATGGATGGATACAGAGGCATTTCCATAGATTTGCAAGTTTACTCAAGGGTAACATGTATTGGATTTCAACATTTGTGTATCTGTTTTCCATTAAACACAAACACAATTAAACACACTCTTGATTTTTTATTACTTCCAACCTACATTGTGATAGTCATAAATATTCATGATTTTAAGTGCTTTTAACAATTAGCCAAGGATATCTGGTATTGTATCTTCACTTTTAGAAAGTGTATTCTTAATTTAAAACAGTATTCATAATTGTGATTTTAAGATTGCTTAGTTCTGCAAAGGCAGTTGCAGATTTCAGATAATTCACTCATTATATTCAATTTAGCAGTATTAGTAAAAAAAAAAAATAAGTAAAATAAAGTTAGAAGTATGTGGAGAAATCTTGAGCTGGATTACTTAAAATGATTCATCAAACAACTGCAAATTTCCTTCTAGATTGCATAATAAAAGATGCCTCAGATGTAATACCAGAATATTCCATTCTATAAACACTCCTTTTTATTCCTCCATGAAGAAATTTTGGATATGCTAAAATATATCTAAGATACTGATAGACATTTTGGGATGAGAGAAGTATATTTTGGTATACTGTGACTGTTTAAAAAAAATTCTTATCAGGCACTAATGAGATCCCCTGCTTAAATGTTCAAATTTCCCCAAATAACTCTTCTATTTGGAATTCTTCCTCTTCAAAGGCTTAAATGCATGAAAAGATCCACCTTCATTTCTGTTACTTTGATCAATTAAATGTCAGCCACATTGGCAAATGACCTCTTAAATGGATAAAATTCACAAAGGGGTAAGTTTGAACTCCTGGTGTTTTAAATAGGAAAAGGGGCACCACAGTTATAGTCTTGGAAGAGACAAAGCTATAAAAAAGCACCGAGTTAGAGGTGGGTACCAGGAAACAAGAACGGGAAGAAGGAAGGCACTGCAGTAACAATCAGAAAGACAAACCTCATATGGTAGTAGTTAACTGCGTTCCGTATCACATAAAGATTAAACAATATTCTATAAAAGAAACAATATGTGCCAGGCAGGCACTAGACTAAGTACATCTTAGCCATTAAACTAAAGTTATAATTGTTATCCCTATTATACAAATTGGAAACCCTGGTGGTGTAGTGGTTAAGTGCTATGGCTGCTAACCAAAAGGTCGGCAGTTTGAATTCCCCAGGCACTCCTTGGAAACTCTACGGGGCAGTTCTACTCCGTCCTATAAGGTCGCTATGAGTCGGAATCGACTCAACAGCAGTGGGTTTGGGTTGGGTTTTTATTATGCAAATTATATAACCAAGGTTCAGAAAGATTCAGAAACTAGCCCTGGTTGACACACAACATAAAGGACAGAGCTAGAATTCTAATTAATCCTACCAGCGTTGCATAGTGGTTAAAAGTATGAACTTTGTATTGGTTTCAGAGCTTGGCTCAGCCACTTCTACTGTGTGATCTTGGACAAGTTACTCCATTTCTCCACTGAATAAAATGGGAATAATAAATAATATTTGTAATGTGTTCAAAATAATGCCTGGTATTTGAGTTATCTAGTGCTGCTTTAACAGAAATACCATAAGTGGATGGCTTCAACAAACAGAAGTTTATTCTCACAGTCTAGTAGGCTAGAAGTCAAATTTAGGGAGTCAGCTCCAGGGGAAGGCTTTCTTTATCAGCCCTGGGGGAATGTCCTTGTCATCAATCTTCCCCTAGTCAAGGAGTTTCTCAGCACAGGAACCCTGGGTCTGAAGGAGGAGGTCTGTTCCTGGTACTAGTTTCCTGGTGGCATGAAGTCCCCACGTCTCTCTGCTCCCTCCTTTCCTTTATATCGCAAATGAAATTGGCTTAAAACACAATCTAATCTTGTAGATTGAGTCCTGACTCATTAACATAACTGCCACTAATCCCATCTCATCAACATCACAGAGGTAGAATTTACAACACATAGGAAAATCACATCAGATGACAAAATGGTGGACAATCACATAATACTGGGAATCTTGGCCCAGCCAAGTTGACAGACATTTTTGGGAGACAGAATTCAATCCAAGACATCTGGCATTTAGTAAGTGCACTATAAACGTGTGATTAAAAAGAGTACAGAAAAGGAAGAAATGAAAAGAAGTCAGACCACGCAACCTATGATCTTAACTAGGACTTTAGACTGCACTGGTCTAGGATACTTATCTATGCTCTCCATGTCTGGTTTTAGCACATATTCAAATAATTTATTAGCTATTCTTTATCTGAAATATGAAAATACAGCAGAGATCAAAACATGTTTTAAATAGTTGTACCTAATTGGTTTCAAATAAAAGTAACCATCAAATGTACATTACATATGCTGATACTATTTGGGCTAATCATTATAAAAGGGGAAAAAAAAGGTGGCATGAACATTTCACAGATAATAAATTGACTATGCATGATTGCATTAATATAAGCTTGAAAAAAAAGTAAGCATAAAGCTGCAAACTAATGGAAAGAAACAAGTATGCCCTAGTTTAAATCTATGAACATTTTTTTTTAATGCATTGCCTTGCAAGACACTATTTCATTAGAATATGCCCTGAATTTATAGCTATTCATGTCAATATGACATAGAAAAATGAAATAAGATACAACCCTGAATATACTATAATAGATCAAGGAAGTTATTTGTGGAAGCCATATTATTTATGGCCAATTCACCAAACATTTAACAAATAATTAGTCTTGCTAAATTAATTTAAAAAAAAGAAAAAAAAATTAATATCTTTTGTAAGATTAATAGCCTTGGAATCCCTCTGGGGTAGTTCCACTCTGTCCTATAGGGTCGCTATGAGTCAAAATCAACTCAATGGCAAAAGGTTTTTTGTTATTGGATTTAACTATGAAACAAATCAAAACTGAAAGATATTAAGATTTTAGTTATACTTTAACAAAAACAAATAATTGAAATTAAAAAATGGGATATAAATTAATAGGAAAAGTCATGAAATAATTTTCATGGTCCTCCATGAGAAGGGCTTATAAAAGGAAATGAAAAATAACTGTGTTAATATGTCATCAAAACCAGAAAATGTTGGAAAACATATCAATCCATCACAGGCACAGTGACTTTCTAAAAACTAGTACTAACCTAGATATAAATATGAAGACTGGGGAGAAAGGTATACAACTGAAGACAAACAACAGCCATCAGATCTCAAAGTATGGGAACTGAGAAATAAGGCAAACACCAAGCAGGAAAGGCATCCAAAATCTGAAAACCAAAAGCATCGCTTTTCATAGCATCAGAAAATACGAGGACTGAGTTTGAATGCTGCAGTGGGATCACACTTGAGGATTCCCTCAGCCTTTCTTCAGCTCTAAGCATCTCCTTAACTGCTGAGCATCTGTCTGACAGAGTATCTGCTCAATAGAATTGTGGTTATCATTGGCATTCTTTCTGATAACCATAAACTCCCTCTACCAATATCAGGGAGCAGGAAAAAAAAGACAAAGATAGGAAAAAGAGCAAGGAGAGACAAACTGGAGGGGAAACCCATGAACAAAAGGAAAAGAGTAAGTATTGTGTAGACAGAGTGGTTTTCATTTAGTTAGTGCTGAAGGGTTTGGAATTAAAGCCACTAAACAACAATCTGGAGGACTGATTTCTCATTTCAGTAACTTGTTTAGGAAATGAGATTAGCATCTGGGGCAGCATGACTAAGCATACTACTAATAAAAATCTGATACATTTCATGATTGTAAATTAGAAAATGAAGTGTCTTAATCAAGCCTGAAAAAGGCTGGAAGCCCAAATTTATTTTTAAGAAATTTCTCTACCCATTGACTTGGATAAACCTTGATTACATAACTTCCAAAATTTTCCACTGGATAAGAACACAGCATTGTTCACAACATCCTAACCATCAGTCCTCAAAATCCTCAAAACTGATTCTATACATTTAGATATATTTATATATATGTGCCAATGAGGTTCCTTGTCAAGACAAAATTATAATTAAGCTTTCATTACAATGATAGCAATCTTCTAATCGGAAAGTTATCAAGCCAGGCAGATCAAAATAGACATATGGTCTCTGTGATCCATACTGACAAAGAGCAATTTGCCACATTATCTTAAAGAATGCTCCGTTAACCACAGGCATCATAATTGCCTCTGATACCTATAAAACGTGGCCAAATTCCTAAGTCTCCGACTAGATCTTTTGAATTGTTCTTGGAGTGCCCAGAAAGCTGCAGTAGGTGCTTTATAGTAGTTATTTCACTGAACCCTTATCTCACACTAAAATCCTTCTCTTACACACGACCTTGCTATACAGCTGCAAAGTAATAGAGCCAGAGTTCAAATTCAGATCTGACTCCATAGTCCAACCACTAAACTACCACATTACTGTCTCCTTCCTGATTTTTTCTTCCAATTTGGGTACAGACATGGGACCACTTGTGTTGACATGGGAAAAAAAAATGCTGTGATAAATGTATTCTTTACAGGAGTTGGAAGACAACGGTCATGGGAATTATTCCTCCTTCCTGCGCTTGGTATGTTCAAAATGGAACCAAGAACAAACGGCGAGAGGTAAAAGACGGTATCTTCAGCTTGCCCTCCCATTAATTCATTATCTAATATGTATAAACAAAAAAGAATGTAAACATATAAATCTGAGAGTAAAAAATCTACTTAAAGGAATATAGCTTAAACAATTTAGTGATTATTATTAAAAACAGTCAACTTCGGAAACTGTAATATTTATTTCTAAAATAAATACATTGCAGACACTACAAGTACTGTGAAACTCTGATAGGAATCCTACCTTTACATACTCCTTTACCTAAAGCTGGAATAAAATAATATGTTCTATTCTGAAGGAGAGAGAACTATGGAAAATGTTTTCAAATCAACGATTATGTACAGCCTTAGTGAAATCAAAATCCCTTGGTTTTGTCTTATTTCTAAAGAACTCCACTGCCTAAAGGACTGGTCCAGAATTTATAAGCACTGGCAGGCAAGAAAAGTAAGCTTATCTGAATAAAAGGACATATGGACCCATTATCAAATATTGCCTGTAACACAGCCAAGATGGAAAGGATAATTCGTAATAATAGAAGATGGCAAGAAGAGAACAAGTGTTGAGCAAACAATTCAAGTCAAACTATGATATGTGCTTACATATTTAATAATAATGAAAATAAGAACTACCACCAGAATTTATTAAGTTCTTGCTATTTGCCAGACATTGTAGTAAACATGTCACAAACATTAGTTCATTTTCTTCTCACAATAACCTTGTGATAAATATATATGACTAGTTAAATTTTAGAGAAGAATAACCCAGAAGCTCTGATAAGTTAATTAACATGCCCAAAGTCACACAGCTGCAAACTGGAAGACATGGGGTAGAAATCCAGTTTTACAGACATAAAGTCTATACTGCAAAGTAAAAATGTCTTTAAATCATTTTAACCTGAGATTGTATTCTGGATTAGTTGGAAAGGAACTGCAACAGATATAACATAAGCACCCAGATATAAACTGTACACTTGCTGAAGCCACCTGGGAACGTCATCTCCATCACCTTCCAGGCCTTCAGTCAGAGGATCAGCAAGGTCCTGCCATTCTCATCCCACTTAGTCGTCTACCTTCCAGGCACCTGCAGACTACTGGATCTAAGAGGTTTGAGTTACATTAACTCATTTTAAGAAGCCCAATAGCAAGTATCTTGATAAACCCTTTACCTGGTACCATTATTCTTCATTTAAACCCTAGGCCCTTCATCAACTACCTTGGGCACAAGCTTTTCTCTGGAAACGTCTTCCTTACTCTTCGGTAGAATTTAAGTAGGAAAGAAAAGGCAAAAATCCTATTTAGATCCTCTACTGTAATATAATTACATAATGACATAACTCATTGAAAACTTCTACTTTTTCAGCTTTTTTCTCAGAGAAAAATATTAGATGATTCAACTCACGTTTAAAGGTAACTTTCTAAAACAAAACCCAAATTATTCAGCTATAAATTGGTTATAATTTGAAAAGGAAAATGCAAAAGTGATTCACATTTTAATCCATATTCTTTTTCATTGGGAAAAGTTAGACAATAAAGTGCTATGACCATCAGTTAACCAAAAAAGTGCAAGAATGCTTTAGCTGTCAAGGTATTTAACTGTCCACAAAGATAATGAAACAGAAGCTATATTGTGTTCATTCACATTCCTGCCTGTGCTGTTTTCCACTGTGAAGTTTAAAGTAGTGTAAAATGCAACCAAATCATTAGGGTTTCCTTTCACTCAAAAAAAAAAAAAAAAAGGAAACTCATTTAAGAGTTTTATGTGCAATCAATAAAGACCTGTGCCAGAATTTAATGAATTGATACACAATCGGATCATGAGCTACATGGGAGCTCCCTTAAATCTCATATCAAGAATTCCTTCTTAGGGAGTCCTTCTCTGACCTCCTGACTATGCCAACTTCCTCTTTTAAAAGCCCTTATTGAATTGCATACCACTCCTTTGTAACACTTGTCAAAATTACAATTTAGCATTTATGTGTGTGATTATTTGATGAATATCTGATTCTCCCACTAAAACACAGGCTCCTTGAGGAATACTGAGTGTCTATAACCCGTGACTGTTTGCCTCATAGGAGGCACTCAATATTTGGCAGTTAAATGACTGAATGAGTAAATGAACACAAAAACTTAATAGAAAGAACTAGGGGAAAATGATGAATATATAGTTTGTATTGTTGCTATCTGTTTTTTATTTTTACTGTTCAATTAGCAATTCACTCAGTAAATTATTTTTAAACCTAGATCACACTCTTCTTTCCATTTAAAAAAAAAAAAAACTGTGAAAACATTTCAATCAAATGTGGGAATTGGCTCCTAAATTCATCTATTTTATCATTATCATAACTGCAGGATTCAAAATTAATATTTTGCAGCCTGGTTCACTGATTTCCTAAAACCCATCTCACATTATATTCTCTCAGTTGTAGAAAGTCACTATCTTATTAACTTACTCAACAGGAAAGAACTAAATATCCTATGACAAATAGAAAAGGCATAATTTAAACCATTGGAAATGTCCAGATGTTTGCTTTCTTGAAACACACTGAATTATTAAAAAAAAAAAAAAAAAAATAGCCACTATTGACTGCTTACTATGTATCAGAAGCTACGCTGAATATAAGTTCATTCACTTCTCATGATCACCCCAGTTTTTTTTTTTTTTTTTAAGAAGAAACCAAGGCCCCAAAAGGTACAATATATAAACATGGGGGACCATTCGAATAAATGATTAAATGCATGAAGAAAGAACCTCTAAGAGTTCTGGTCTAAATAAAGGGAATACCGAAGAATAGCTAGAAGATACAGCTTAATTTACAGAAGCCCTGTCAAGCTACTGTGACAAAAATAATAATAGATAATATTAATCTCCATTATGAGTCTGTCAGTTTGCTGTACTGTGGCGGCTTGCCTGTTGCTGTGATGCTGGAAGCTATGCCATCAGTATTTCAAATACCAGCAGGGTCACCATGGTGTACAGGTTTCAGTGGAGCTTCCAAACCAAGACAGGCTACGAAAAAGAACCTGGGGACCTACTTCTGAAAAAAACTGGCCATTGAAAAACTAATGAATAGCAGCAGAACACTGTCTGATATAGTGCCAGAAGATGAGCCCCTCAAGTTGGAAGGCACTCAGAATATGACTGGTGAAGAGCTCCCTTCTCAAAGTAGAGTCAGTAAAGCTTTTGGAACCTTAATTTGTTGGTGTGGTACAACTCATTTAAGAAACCGCTATAAATATCCATCACGAATCAGAAGGTGGAATTACACAGTATGAATCTAGGAATACTGAAAGGGAAGTCGCATTTCATATTTGTCAACTTCCCTTCCAATATTCCTAGATTCATACAAATATCCTCACAAAAGGACCGATAAGCAACATCATGATAAACAGAGAAAAAAACAAACAAATCTGTCCTGGAAGAAATAGTCAAAGTGCTCCTTGGAAGTGAGGATAGCGAGACTCTGTCTCATATACTTGGGACATGTTATTAAGGGAGACCAGTCCCTGGAGAAGGACGTCACACTTGGTAAAATAGGTCAGTGAAAAAGAGGAAGACCCTTGATGAAATGGATTGACACAATGGCTGTAGTAATGGGCTTGCGGGAACGGTGCGGAATGGGGCAGTGTTTCCTTCTGTAGCACATACGATTGCTAAGAGTTGGAATTGACTCAAAGGCATCTAACAACGATATTAATCTAGTAATTATATTCCAAGTCCTACTCAAGCTTATGATAAGTACTATCAGATAAATACTTATCTCCAATTTATCAGTGAGGAAACTGAGACTCAGAACGGTTGAGTAACTTTCCAATTCCATACACCTGATAAATGACTGAACTAAGATTTATTTCCAATTCTGTTTAACTCCAGGACTTGCACTCTTAGCCAGTCCTTCTTCTTCTAAGTAGTTCCATCTTTTGTCTCACCATAGCCAAGTGCATATAAGCTCCTGAATCAACAGTGTTTGTTTTTATTTTGTTTTCTGAAGGATAAAAAAAAGAACACAAGGGAAAGATATGGGAAAGAATGCCAGCCTCATTTCATCTCATCTCCTTCTTGTCTAACTATACCATTATAAGGACAATGTCTTAATTATCTAGTGCTGCTATAACAGAAATACCAAACGGATAGCTTTAACAAGGAGAAACTTATTGTCTCACAGTCTAGGAGGCTAGAAGTCCAAATTCAGGGTGCCATCTCGAGGGGAAGGCTTTCTCTCTCTGTCAGCTCTGGGGCCACATCCTTGTCATAAATCTTCCCCTGGTTGAGGAATTTCTCAGCGCAGGGACACTGGGTCTGAAGGACACACTATGCTCTCAGTGCTTCTTTCTTGGTGATATGTGGCCCCCCTGTCTCAATGCTCACTTCCTCTTTTATATCTCAAAAGAGGTTGGCTTAAAACACAATCTAATCTTGTAGATTGAGTCCTGCCTCATTAACATAACTGCCTCTAATCCCATCTCATCAAATCATAGAGACAGAATTTACAACACCTAGGAAAGTCACATCAGATGACAAAATGGTAGACAATTCATAAAATACTGGGAATCATGGCCTAGCCAAGTTGACAGCTATTTTTGGGAGGACAGAATTCAATCTATGACAGACAACAAAACAATTTGTGAGGCAGAATAACAATGTAGTACAAAAAGAGGACAATTTAGGATGAATCAGATGCTGAACTTCAAAAGAGTCAGAAAAGTATCTGTTGCTAGAACTGATATTGAATAGGTGCATCATGTTATGAGGAACACAGGATTTATCTTTTGGGAATGATGACTTAATTGAAAAGATACATATTTATCTTCAATTAATTAGAATATTCTCTGAAAGAATTCTGAAGATTTTAATTGATATCAAATCCAGGTAAAATATTCCAATCAACTATGTTAATATATTCCTTTGAGATAAGCTCAACTCATTCCAAAATCTGTTGCCATCGAGTCGATTTCTACTCATAGCAACCCTATAGGCAGAGTAGAACTGCTCCATAAGTTTCCAAAAAGTAGTTGGTGAATTCAAACTGCAGACCTTTTGGTTAGCAGCCAAGCTCTTAACCACTGTGCCACCAGGGCCCCTGAGATAGCCTCAGCTGACTTAAATTCTGAGGTATGTGCTCCTGATATTACGGTAAACAATTTTGCTAAATGCCTTCTGCTCTGTGTATGCTAATTATTACCTTCCAAGGAATTAGGTCAAGAACTTTGACAATCAACATCTTCAGTATAAGAAATGGTCTGCCACATCTCCAAAACTTTTATCACCTTAATCTTTGGAGTGAAAATGCAAAAAAAGAAAGTTCTCATAAAGTATTTAAAATCAGTAGGTTTTTGACTCTCTAACTCTGGTAGCATAGTGGTTAAGCACTAGGCTGCTAACCAAAAGGTCAGCGGTTCGAACCTACCAACTGCTCCATAGGAGAAAGATTCAGAAGTCTCCTTCGGTAAAGAAAGATTACAGCCTTTGAAATCTATGCGGCAGTTCTACTCTGTACTGTGGGATCTCTGTGAATTAAATCATGACAGCAACGGGTTTTCTTTCTATGTTTTTGACCATAGACATAAAGAACCGTTAAACTTATTATTCTCACACTATATTCTACTTATATTTATTATTCTAATATCTCTCTTAGGACAGGGCACAGTAGTTTTGATTGAACAATAATACATTCCTTTGTCAAGTAAACTATCACAGCCTCCCAAATGTTTCTCAATTCCAACAGCTGTACAGTAGCAGTGATAATATACTTATTTTTAACACTCTTCCAAACTGCTTGGAGATCTGCACATAAATAATGATGAAAACTAAAAGAGAAAGTAAACAATGCTCATGAACATCAATTGTAATATGATAGGCTATATTTAAAAATCACTTAAACCCAATAATCTCCCATGTTGATACATTCTCACCCTACTTCTTTTCCTTGTTTGCTAGGCCTCAGGCAAAAAGCCTGGTACATAATGAGGATTCAATAAATATTTGTTTGATGGGTTTGAGGATGAATGACAGATTGTCTTATCTGCTTGGTCATACATAGTGTTTCATATGCAGTTCAATTTCATGAATGCCAATCACTATCTGATGACTTTTAGAGTGCAGGCATAGCATGCAAATACTGTGAAAATACAGGATTTTCTCTTTTGTTGACTGCTATATTCCCATGCCTAGATCAGTTTCTAGCATATACTAGGTGATCAAGAAATATTTGCTGAATAAATACTGAATGGAGCATAGAAGTCTAATGTTCTTTGTGTACTGAAGGTAATAAAGAAACAAAAACTGTCATTGTCAATTATTTCCAGAAAAAAAAATTGAGTGCCTTTCTAGTGCCAGGAAACCCTGGTGGTATAGCGGTTAAGTGCTACGGCTGCTAACCAAAAGGCTGGCAGTTCAAATCCGCCAGGCACTCCTTGGAAACTCTATGAGGCAGTTCGATTCTGTCCTTCAGGGTCTCTATGAGTCAGAACCAACTCAACGGCAGTGGGTTTTTTGGTTTTCTTGTGCCAGGCATTGTGACTGACACACAGAGAATGCTGCTCCCATGTCTTTGCTAACTATCCCTAGCCTAGCACTTGTCACACTACATTGCACTGATATTTGCTCTTTCCCACATAAATCACACTCTTTCATCCTCTATGCCTTGTCACAGACATTTCATTTGTCCTCCAGAGCCACCATTCCACTGCCTAACTCTGTAGTGAAAAGCCCTGCCCAAATAATTCTCCTCTCTGAAATATCTCTTCTGCAGGACCCTTTCATCACCAGACATGCATAGCCTCCTGTCCAAAAATTCCCAGAGAAATGATCACATGGTGCTGTAAGTCTATTTTCATGTCTATCACTGCCATCTAAGTTTCTTAAGAGACTTTTTCCTATTCATTTTTGTATCTCAAGTTCCTGACACTGTTCTTGGCACAGTTCAGGATCTAAATGTCTGAAAACGGAAAGGATGATTTAATTAAGTAACATTTTCTTAAAGTTGAATGAGTTTAGAAATTACCATATAGCATACATATTTTATTAATATTGCTCGTAATGATGGAAACCAATTTTGGTTATGATGTATTAATCAACTCAAAATGACAACTCTGAAATTTCAGACAGAAATAAATGAGTAATGATATGACATGCACTCTAACAGAAAGTCAGTAGTTTAGTTAATTTATTAGGTATTTGTCCCTGATGTGATTGCTTGATGTGAACAGATCATGAATTTACTAATCAGCAATAACATCAACATTTTCTACTATAATATTGCATATACCCAGAATTAATTTGTTGGTTGTCTGATGCTTATTTTTCAGTAATTATGATCTTGAAATTATCTCCTACAAGCAACATCAACTGATTGTAATTTCCACACACAAGTTATTTTTTCCTCCAGAAGGGGAGGGACATTAAAAAATAAATTCTCCCCAAGACTATGGCCCTCAGATATGCTGCTCACTCAGAACCGAAGCCACTTCCAAAATCCACCTTTCAGCCAAAGATTAAACAGGCTTATAAAACAATAACACACGTGAGGAAAGTGCTTCTTAGTTTAATCGAGTATATGAGACCAAATGAGCAACACCTGCCCCAAAGCAAAGATTAAAAGGGAAGGAACGGACAGGAAAACTGCACAAATGGACACTGGGAACCCAAGGTGTAAAAGGCAAGGGGAGAGTGCTTAAGTATTGTGGGAATTGCAACCAATGTTACAAAACAATTTGTGTATAAACTTCTGAATGAGAAACAAATTTGTGCTGTAAACATTCAAATAAAGCACAATAAAATTTAAAAAATAAATTCTGTTGATTCCTACTTAAGGTGATCATGAGAGTGAAATAAGATTTTCATCTTTTATATCTGTCCAGCCTTTCTGCCACGACATTGGGTGAAATTTAAATTCTGTTCGAGATTTGAAGATTGCAGTTCCAGATCTGACACCTCTTGGGAAATTATCAAAGGATTATTGTAAGGGAAAAGTGAAAGCTAAAAATGTACACTCCGCTTTGACAGTTGAAAATGTTATTCATTTCCTTTGTTTTATGTTTCTCAGTTAAGCCAATGGACCCCATTGAAACACAGACTCCTCCACTGTTTAAACGTACAGATATTTTCAAAATAAAATATTCTAAGTGCTAAAAAAGGCAAAATTCCATGCAAATAGTAATATTTCCAAAATGGCTGTTTGCTAAACATACACTCAGATAGAAAAGCAGAGCCCATTTTAATTGAACTTAAGAGACAGACGAGTGTGAAACAGCTCTCAGCCAGCACCAGTTAACAACTGGCTCCAGGGAGCCTGGTAAGGTATACCACAGAGCTACAAATCCGGGTCACGTGAGAAACGGAGCCCCTTTGCAGTACAGACTGTGAAGCCTCTGCTCTCATTTGAGAGGTCTGTACATTACTGCAGTCTGATAATATTTATTTTGACCACACGACTGCCCCAGCAAATACTGGTCTCTTCAGATCACAATCTGTAGAATTCAAATCATTTTAACTCCAAATTCAAACTTGACCCATTCACCTTGTTGTGGGTGTTATTACCACTTAGGTTCAAGCCTGAGTTTCTATAGATCCCCGAAGTTCTAAAAGGTCTACAAAGGTCACACAAACAAGAGAGGGAGATAAAAGGTAGATGATATTTTGGTTTGTTTGGGATTCTATTTTCTATTATTAAAAAGTACAGTAAATTGATTATTGACTAATAAGTTGTTTGGCTCACTGTCTTTCATCCATCATAAAGAAAACTGCAAGAAAATACAAAAATGCAAATGATTTTACAAGGCCCAGTACAGATATCCTAGTTAGTTATGTGGTGGTCCAACCCTTTGTAATGACATAAACAGAAATGATAAGAGTAAAAAATAAAAATGATCATAAACATGTACTGAGTACTGGGTATATGCCAGACACTATGCTAGAATCTGTGCCTAAGTTGTACTATTTAATATTCACAGTGCACCTATAAAATAGAAACAATAGTGTTTCCATTTAGAGATGAGGAAATTCAGTCTTAGAGAGACCAAGCAACATATCCAACACCTTGTATTTATGAGAGGCAGTGCTAGTGCACACACTAAAGTGTTGGCCTCCAACGCCTATGTTTCTGATCACAATTGTATCCCAAGCATAACACAATCAGGAAATAAAATTTATTACCACATGTCTTAGTCATCTATTGCTGCCATAACAGAAATACCACAGAGTGGATGGCTTTAACAAAGAGAAGTTTATTTTCTTACAGTCTAGTAGGTTACAAGTCCAAATTCAGGGCATCAGCTCCAGGGGAAGGCTTTCTCTCTCTGTTGGCTCTGGAAGAAGGTCCTTGACCTCAATCTTCCCCAGTTGAGGAGCTTCTCAGGCGCGGGGACCCCAGGTCTGAAGGATGTGCTCTGTTCCTGGTGCTGCTTTCTTGGTAGTATGAGGTCCTCAACTGTCTGCTTGCTTCCCTTTACTTTTATGTTTTGAGAGATAAAAGATGGTGCAGGCCAGATCCCAGGCAAACTCTCTTCACCTTGGATCAGGGAAGTGACATGACTAAGGGTGGTGTTACAATCCCACCCTAATCCTCTCAACATAAAATTACAATCACAAAATGGAGGACAGCCACACAACACTGGGAATCATGGACTAACCAAGTTGATACATACATTTTTGGGGGGACATAATTCAATCCATGACACCAAGGTCATCTTATGCACTAGTACTACGAGTACAGTGCCTAGTATCAAAAAGCTTCTCAAGTACACACAAAAAGACTGTAGACTTAAACCAATTATTGGCTCCAAAATATGGAAACCAAAAAAAAAAAAAAAAAAACCAAACCCCTTGCCATCAAGTCAACCCTGCAGGACAGAGTAGAACTGCGCCATAGATTTTCCAAGGAGCGTCTGGTGGATTCGAACTGCTGACAGGCACAAAATTAAGATTGGTTAATAGTTAAATATAAAACCTAATATTATTTTAACTTATCAGGTTCAACTAACTCAACTCACATATGCCCAGCCCAGCCCAGTGTCGTCGATTCCAACTCACATATAGTGACATATATATCATAATCAATATGGATATGGATGTATTTTACCATGTTTGATATGATGCAGTTGGAGCCTTCAAAAGTAAAAGGAGTCTAGAGCTACTGAACATCTTAAAAGTATATCTTCTTGTGACCCTAGAATTTTCTTTGCAAAGAGTCCAAATGGACCATTATTTTTGGCATCAGCAATTCTGAGGGTCATTCTAAACTTTCTATGATATTGACAAGTGAGCAATATACACTCAAGCACAACAGAATGAAGAAATTATATATATATTAGAATTTTTAAGCTTATTTAAGATGAACATGATTTGTCTATTTAAAAACAAACTTGATTTTTTTTATCTGATATCATGGTTGAATATATTAGAAAGGATTTTTAAGAAAAATTCCTACAATTTGCCATTATATTTTGCAAATAAAATCAAAATTCCATAGAAATGACTTATTTTTTTAAGACACACATACATCTATGTGTGAATGTTGTTGTCCATTGCCATCGAGTCGATTCTGACTCATATGTGTGTGAGTATGTATACATCTGTATGCATATATATATTCTTTGAGTACATAGACGTCTTTTGTGCAGCAACAGCAAACCAAAATATACAATTACTCCCCATGGAAATCATTCATACTGTTTACAGCAAAAGTAAAATAATATAATTAATGAGTCATCATGATAACAATTTTATCAGGAAATGACTAAATTCAAAAGCCGTTTTCCACCTGAATCAAAAACTCACGCGAAGATAAACCTATCTGATATCCTAGACTAATCTTTTATTATTATTTCTATTACTACTAATAATGATACGTAACATTTCTATAGCATTTTGCCATTTATAAAACACTTTCACATACACTAACCACTTTTCATTCGAAATACATTTATTCTATTTTATAATTTACCCTATAAATTTTCATGCAAAATTTTTCTAAAAATGTTATTTAATTAAAATCATTTAGTCTGTAAGTTTTTACTATAATATTACATATACAACTTAAAATGTAAAATCTAAAGAACATGGTTAATATTCAAAACAAGAATATATTACCCCTATCCTCCTTTAAGAGCCCTTGGAATGGAAAATGTAGTCAGGGAACCCTGAGGGAGGCACAGAATTAAAAGGTCACCTGTGTGATTTTCATCTCTAGGTAGGTATAAAGGTTTGTTAAAATTTTTTTAAAAAGTATAGTGGAAATTAAACTTTATTTCTAAGCATAGTCAAAGACAATAGTGTTTGTCCCTCCCCTATGGAAAGATCTGAGTACATTAAACTATTTACATAATATGCAACTTTTTTTTTCCCAGTTTCATCCCATTCATGCCAACTTGATTTTCTGACTTTTCATGTTACTTTGTTTAACAGCATTTGTTATGAAAATGTTGTGTATTAGATTTTAAATATATTTTTGAAGTCAAAACAACTTTCTGTATTACCAGGTAATCCATGGATTTCTACTTTCTGAAGAATGTGCACTACTTGATCCCTAAGTATTTAATTATCTGGATAAATTGATATACTATCAAATAAAGCCCTTGGTCATTGAACAGTGTCTCTAAAAGACAATAAAGGCTGGGGAAAAATATGTGCATTAATAAAATCCTTTGATCCTCTAGTGCTAAAATTATACTTCATTCTGACTTGAAGGTACACAGGTGAATAAATCTCATAAATTAAAAGCATTTCATAATGATGCACAGAGTACTGGGCTGGTATATTCGAACTTGATATAATGCACTTCTCTAAAGAATTCACAAGTTATCACACTACTTTTCATTATATAAATCTTGTCCACAGACATTAGATAGTCTTTTCTTACTAAGGTGCATAATATAAATTCCTGGAGTTACAGGATTTAAGTATTGGAAATAACTACATAAACAATTTATCTGACCATTTATCTCACAAATGAAAAAAGTAATGCAAAGAAAAACTAAGTGGCTTATCTAAGTCTCACAGCCAACATTTTCTAGACCTGCATTGTCCAATACAATAGCTATTGTGTAATGTTTAATGTTCACATGTTGCTATTAACTACCTGAAATATGGTTAGACTTGATATATATTGTAAGGGTAAAACACACACTGTACTTAGACAATTCACTATGAAAAAAAAAAAAACAAACCTGTTGCCATCTAGTTGATTCTGACTCATAGCAACCCTATAGGACAGAGTATAACTACCCCATAGGGTTTCCAAGAAGAGGTTGGTAGATTTGAACTGCCAACCTTTTGGTTAGCAGCTATAGCTCTTAACCACTGTGCCACCAGGGTTCTCACTATGAAAGTACCATAAAATATCTCACTAATAATTTTTATACTGATTACATGCTGAAAGAAACTTTGGACTGGGCCAGATACAATTTATTATTAAAATTAATTTCACCTATTTTGTTTTACTCTTTTTTGTATGTCTATTTTTTTTAACAGAATTTAAAAATTAAAATCTTTGTTAAAAAGCAAAGATGTCACTTTGAGGGCTAAGGTGCGCCCGACCCGAGCCATGATATTTTCAATCACCTCATATGCATGCAACAGTCAGACAACAAATAAGGAAGACTGAAGAACTGGTGCCTTTGAATTATGGTGTTGGCCAAGAATAGTGAATATAACATGGACTGCCAGAAGAACAAACAAATCTGTCTTGGGAGACGTACAGCCAGAATGCTCCTTAGAAGCGAGGATTACTTTGGACTTCGTCTCACTTACTCTGGACATGTTATCTGAAGAGACCAGTCCCTGGAGAAGGACATCATGCTTGGTAAAGTAGAGGGTCAGCAAAAGAGAGGAAGACCCTCAAGGACATGGATTAATACAGTGGCTGCAACAATGGGTTCAAACATAATGACTATGAGGATGGCACAGGACCTAGCAGTGCTTCGCTCTGTTGTACATAGGGTACCTATGAGTCAGAACTGACGCGACAGCACCTAATAACACTGGAATTATTTTAAATTACATGTTTGGCTCACATTATTATTTCTATTTGACAGCACTATTCTGTACCATTAACTTTCATATTATTTTAGGGATATCTCTTTCTGAGGTTCCAAATATGACAGGGATTTCTTATATGAAATTCACATATTTTTATTAGTTAACTAAAAAAAAAAAAAAACCTTACCTTACAAAATGCTGTGTTCACATACTCTAAATGCCAGACCAATACGCAAACACCAAATGAGTTTCAGAAACGTTTGCAGCTTGATTATTACTCTCTCCTTCACAAGGAATGCTTCTCTTTGTTTCATATTCATTAACTTTACTATTATAAGATGCTATTCCCCAAACCCCATAGTCATCCAAAATCCTTTCTACTCTTTGATAAATGCTTGCAAGGCAACGGCCTGAAAGAAAAGAGTGTATTGAATACTGATTGTTATAGAGAATAATCAAAAGTTAATCTCAATAAGAGAAAACTTTTGATTAAACTATGGCAATAGCTAATAACATTTTTCATGACGAAAAATAACCACGTTTATTTAATAAGTCAGAGTTTAAGTATGTTCTTCCTAAAAGCTCAAAATTGGTTAATTTGAAGCCTTGTGAGGAGAGAATAAAATAAAAACAAACAAACAAAAAACTCAATGACAAAACAAACAAAAAAATAAGTAAAGAAAATCACAATGGATAAGTTTAATTCAAAGTCACTTTCACTTGATGGACAAATTATCAAAAAATGTCCTCACTGAACCACTGCTTTCAAAGCAGGAAACATTTCATAGGAGCAGGCAATAAAAATCCTCCAAAAACTGTTCCTCTAGCCCAGATTCCAGTAGAGTTAAAGTTTCTGAAATAAATGAATTTATGAAGCCAGGTGCTTTCTAAAGATTTGCAGAAAATACTTATTATACTATAATGGGTTGAAATTGGAATGTCTTTCACAAATCTGTGGGACTTTCTTTTCTCTTCCCCTTTCATAAAAGGTTCCCAGACATAGACACTCCATTAGAATAGGAACACCCAACCATTCCATCGAAGTATAGTGAGTTTACAATTTTTAGGACCTTAAGTCAACTAAAGAAGCCCTTGTGGTGCAGCAGTTAAAGTGCTTGACTGCTAACCAAAGGGTTGTTGGTTCAAACCCACCACCTGCTCTGTGGGAGAATAACATGGCAGTCAGCTTCCATAAAGATTACAGCCTTGGAAACCCTAAGTACCTATGGGGTAGCTCTGCTCTGTCCTATAGGATCACTATGAGTTGTAATCAACTTGATGGAAACAAGTTTGGTTTGGTTAGACTACTGAGAGCTTTGGGGATGGGGAACTCATTGGGGGAATACCAAGGAGCATCGCTCAGTCTGAATTCGACTCAGTGGCAATAGGTTTATCAAGGAGCAGGAGTTGACAAGTAGCTGGCAGTGATTAATCCTTAGAAAGAGAATCATGTTGAATTTCTGGTTCTATAAGTCAGCAATCAGTCATGACTGTTCCTACCCAGGAGCTTTCTTCAAGTCTAATGATATTACTAACTGTTTACATCATGGTGAAGTTGGATTTTTGTTTGTGTGGTTCATATGCGAAGACAAGAAAGGCAAGATGACAATGTTAAATAAATAAATAAGGAAGGAAAGAACAGAAAAGAAATCAAGGGGTTAAAAGACAAGAATCTGCTTTGCCATGGAAAGACATTCAGCCAACTTCTTCCCTGAACAATGAATACAAATTAACCTCCCTGTCATCAAGTCATTGATTTCAACTCACAGCGACCCTACAGAACAGAGTAGAACTGTCCCATACGGTTTCCAGGGAGCAGCTGGTGGATTCAAACTGCTGGACTCTTGGTTAGTAGCCGAGCTCTTACCTACTGTGCCATCAGGGCTCCAATAAATACAAATATACAAGTATAAATATTTCAAGCACCAAACTAGATGGTGGCTACATTCCTTTAACCAGCATTCCCCAAATTGAGATCTGTGAACATCGAGGAGAATATGAGGCTGCTCCACAGAGTTTCTGCTTTGAAAAGAGGTAAAGCCCATTTCAATTTTTAATAAAAAATAAAATTCTATTTAATGTATTCTCCTTGAGAAAGCTTTTGGTAAAGTTCAAGCACATTACAGGTGATTATGTGCAGGAAATAGTAGAGACTGGATGAGTGAGCCCTTGGCTTTCTTTTTCCTCCATCATGAACACTGTCAGATGCCATGACAGTTTTGATCATTATACTCATTTTAATAGTCAAATATTTTAAATTTTAATTTGTTCCCCGTAACTACTACTTATGAGCAAGGGACATAAGAAAAAACTGTTCTGAACTTTTAATAAGTTAATGATAAGCATAAATGCAGTAACTCTGCAAATTGCCAAGACAACAGCATACCCATCACATCAAACAACTATCTTTAAAAATATATATTTAGTTAAGAATTAAATCTATTCATGCATTTCATATATCATGGGAAAATCTGTGTTCTTCTCAATGTATTATTCCTCAGACAGGTTTTTATAAGTACCATTACCAAGCCATTTCCCTTATCTCATCTTCTCTAAGCAAAACAGAAGACAGAAAAAAAGCAAACAGCATGTTCTTTCAATTGAAAATGGAAAAATTCTTGAGAGAAGTTTTGATCTATTTTTGATGCTACCAAAATATATTTTAACTCCTAAGCCAAACTCAACATAGCATCTTTGAACTTTTCTTTGAGATAATATACCCTTTCTCACACAAGTCACTTAAACTATATTAAATAATACTGTAAGTACAAAAATATTTTTGTTTAAAATATTACCAAAATTATATTAAAGTATTATGATACAATCTTTAATACTATGACAACATAACCACTAAATATTTGTATTATTAATATACAAAACTTTTTTTTTTTTAATTTTCAAGCAGGCAATTTTTAAGTTACCTGCATTTTAAAATGGTTGATAAGAATTATCTTATCACACTTGTTAAAAAGAATACATCAAAGCATGCCCCTTCACCAGAGATTGTGATTCAGTGGGATGGGCATTGAGAATTTTCATTTTTAACAAGAATACTATGATAGCTAATCTGATTTAGGGAGAGTGAAGGCTGCAGATACCAGTCAGAGCAATGCTACTGCTCTTCATTACTTTCACCTATAGCATGAGAATTCTAATCACTAGTACACCAGAATGAGTATGGTGAGCCAAAGACAACCTGTTCAAAACTACAGGAAGAAATTACTATCTAAATAAAGTACAGGAATTTATCTTATTTGTCTTTGAATTCTATGGCTAATTTAATACTGAAATATAATAGATGTGTTATCATTGCTACATGAATGAAAAAAACCTAAGCTCTATCTAATTAATCTACAATAGATGAAGGGTATGAAATCCCGTAGTACAAAAGGCGAGTTGGATACTGAGTTATTCTTTTCTTCAAACATTCATTCAGTCACTCATTCATTCATCAAATAGTGATTAAGCATTTTTAAGGCACTGGAGATACAGCGGAGGTCCAGACAATCTCTGCCCCTACGTTCTCATCAGGGAGTTTATTAAAATTACAATTGTAAAAAGTGCAAGAAAGTAGAACTACAGAATACTAAATAGGCATATAACAGGGGCAATGATAGTCTTTAGAAGGTTGAAGGAGTAAACTCTAAGGTGATCTCTGAAAGATGAAGAAGACATCTGTACATCAGTAGGGGTTGGAGGAGGTAGAGGAATGGACAACTTCCTGCCAGAAGCCACAGCACATGGAAGACCCTAAGGAGCAAAAAAATGAGTATATTCTAGAAGGTCATTGAGGACAGAGTGTGATGAGATAGGGAGAGAGCACATTAGTTGAGCCCAGTGAAATTGGCAAGGTAAATCACACAGGGTCTTATAATTCATGAGACTCCTGATGAAGAACTTTATCTTAGAGACAGCAAGAAGCCTTTGATAATTTTAAGCAGGGCAATGCTACTGCTGTGATCATATTTCCATAAAAAATACCTAACTATTCTATTTTGAAGATAGGGGATAACAGCAGTTATTAAGGAGAGACTAGGTACAAGGTCATTGTAGTAGTCCAGACAGAAGACAATGATATCTTGTACTAAATTGGTGACAACGGGGATTGAGAAGAGTGGAGTTCACAAAGCTCAGGTTCATAAATAGGGTTATTTCCCCTGAGTGTTCACCATTCTTATTAGTGGATGATTCCCACAGTATTTATTTCCTGTAATACTCTCTTTATGGCTAAAGGATGTCATACCTTTGGCAAGGTCATCTAACTTCTTAGGGATAAGAGAAACACACATTTTATGGGATGAACATGTCGACACTTGGGATAGAGCCTTTAAAACACCCGTAGTACAATCAATCAAAAGCACTGGTAGGTGTGACGGCAATGAAGCAGGGAAGAAACTACAACGCATATTTCTGGAAATATGTGAAGACTGTCTGGAGACATGGGTGAAAATTCAGGGTAGGCTAAATCTAATCTATGGGAAGTTATTCTTAACTGAAATCATAGATACTGGATTTAATTCCCACGTTCAGAGAATTTTTCAACAAAATTGTCAGGAGCTCAGCCTGAATCCACCCTAGAAGAATGTGATAAAGGTGTACTTTGAGACAACATGGTATTTTTAAAGACAGATAACCCAGTTAATATATTATGGGCTGATTTTCTTGCTTTTAAAAAGATTCTTTGCTTAAACCAGCTTCCCTAGTGCTTTACATAACCTTTTAAATTACAAGTGGATTTTCAGGAATAAAGCTATCATATACAGTAAGGTGTGCCCATATTCGTTAATAACATCTTCAGCTTTAAAAGAAATAAAAGCTGTTTGCATAATTCTAACTCTTTCAGTAACAGAACAATGGGGTTTGGCATATAAAAGGGGAGATAGTAGTAAATGTAAATTCTTTCACTTGTCAAAGGTTTTTTTTTTTCCATCCTTTCAAAGAATACACTTCTAAGAATAATGAGGTCTGAGTTGCATTAGAATGTAAGACTGTGTCTTACTCCTTTTTACATAAACGTAGCATATATCTGGTTCAAGTTCAATTCTCTGTCTTAAACTGCTGGAAAAGATTTTGTGTGTGTGCATGTGTGTATGTGTGTGTGTGTACTGCATGAGACCTTGAGGATCTGAGTAGAATAATGACTGCAATACCACGAGATAGTATTTAATGGCCTATGCTATTTTTTTCACAGTGAAATAATACTGTTTCATAGTAAAATTATTTCATAGTGAAATAATTTTTTCACAGTATAATAATATTGTATTGGTCTATTAATTGTGTAAACGGTGAAACATTAAATCTAAAGACACACCAAGACGTTGGTATGCTCCATTAAAATTTTGAATTTTAAATCTAACAAAGTCATACTTATTGAGAAAGTATCCTCTCTACTTCCATAATCTCCAAAAAGAGAAAGGAAAAGACATTTCAAAATGCAACACTTCTGTATTATGAATAACTTTAACTCCACTTTAATAACACACCAAACAAGTTGAATATGAGCATGATAATAAACTAAAATATAACAGAACCTCCAATACTTGAGAAAAAAATATATATATTAAGGCGGCTAGAAATGCATTTTTAATAGAAAACTACACTGCTATGACCTCAGCTTGTTATAACTGCTACTGTAGTTTTACCCACAGCATGCCCTGAAAAAAGAAAAAAGGTGGCACATAGGGTTGCTATGAGTCAGAATCAACTTGAGGGCACACAACAACAACAAAGATCACCTCAAACAAGAGCTGAAATTATTTCAGAAATTGTCTGAATTACCATAAAACTATATTTTCATCATTATCTGAGCAGGTACAGCATCATAAAAAGCTTTTACAGCAGCTGGAAAACGTCACACAAAAACGTGCTTGTGATTCTACAATAGCATCAGTAATGGCCTTTATATTAAAAACTGAATTTACAATGAGATGATGGAATTATACATATTTTCAGTTGTCCATGATCAATTTTTCTGTATTTTAGAAGTATTTAACTTATTGGTGAATCATACCTTATTTCGTCTACTATTAATCTATAATAGCATGGTAACGTGTTTCATATTTATGTTCATAAATGTATGTTCAAATATAAAATAACTGTATTTTACTTGATATTTATTAATAGGCTTAGGACTTTCTATTTAAAATATATTTTCTATTTAGTCTATTTTTTAAGTAATTGAGACACCTTTTGATGAAATTACAGCATCAATATATATAATAAATATGAAAATGTCAGTATTATCCTTTTGCCCAGTGTTAAAATATTAGTGTTGCATTTAGTAACTGCGGAGTAGGTTCTTGTTTTCAAGGAACTTGAAGTCTGCCATTCCTTATTATATCAACAACTAGAATAGGGTAGGGTATGCCATAAAGGCAGACCCACAGTTCATGGTCAGTTTTTACATCAAATGACCATAACAGAGACAAGGCACATCAACACTAAATTACTGCAGAGGCAGAGAAAAGAAAATGATGCAACAAGAATTAGATTCAAATCCCAGCTTTATTCTTAATAGCTACACCTCACAGATAAGTCATGTAACCTCTCTGAGATGCCTTTCCCTAATTTTAATTTTGGATGAGAGCATAAACCCTGGTAGGGTTATCAGACTTAAACAAGGTTGTGCATGGCAAGGCACTTAACATAGTGCCCGACACTTACTACGTATTCAATAAAAATGGGCAAGAGATAAGAAGAAAAAGCTAGATGAATTAATTCAAATGTGACATCTGAAATAAATGTACACCAAGTGAATTAAAGCAAAAGCTTTTAATGTAAACAGCAAGTATAGTTTCTTGTTTGGAGAGATGAGATATTAAAGAGTGAAGGCCCTTGGAGTTCACAATTACTATCAAACTTTTGAAACGGCCCTGAAGTTATATTTTTTAACTGAAAATTATTCAATCTATTTTTTAGTCCTTATTGGATTTTTCTATTGTTATGGTTGTTAGCCTCTGTCGACTTGGCCCCTGAATCATGAGGACCCAATGCACAACAGAACAAAATGCTGCCCAGTCCTGAACCATCTCCTTGATCGGCTGTAGATTGGATCATTGTGATACAGAGGTTTATAGTGGCTGATTTTCAGAAGTAGATCACCAGATCTTTCTTTTTAGCTCATATTAGCCTGGAAGCTCCACTGAAACCTGTTCACCATCATAGCAACATGCAAGCCTCCACTGACGGTTGGATGACAGGTGCCCATAAGGTGCACTGAGCTGGAATCAAAGCTGGGTCTTCTCCACGGAAGGTGAGACTTCTACCACTGAACCACCAGTGCCTCGTCTTTAAATTTCTATCTTACTCAACTCCATAACCATTTGAAGACTTATTTTCAAACACTAATAAACTTACAAAGGTCAAATTTCTATACAAACATAGTGAAAGCACTTTTCCCTAAAAGATCATCTCAATTTTATGTAAGTAATAACAGGAAGAGTAAGGAGCCCTGGTGTCACGAGGGTTAAGTATTGAGTGCTAACCGAAAGGTTGGCAGTTTGAACCCACCAAATGGCTCCATGTGAGAAAGATCTGGCGATCTGCAACCCCTAAACATTACAGACTAGAAAACCCTTTGGGGCCGTTCTACTCTATGACATGTGATCGCTATGAGTCAAATCATCTCGATGGCACCTAACACCACCACCCCCAAGAAGATTATAAAATGTTGATGTTGGAGGTGATCCTCCATTATCTGTCAGATATATATGGCATGAACTATTTATTATCACCATTTCATGAGGAAACAGAAAAGAGTTAAAGTTCTGGGAATCATGTTACTAATGTTTTTTCTTCTATATTATTGTCTACTTTAAACCATTTCCCTCTGGAATCCACTAGACACTAAAACAGATGGAAGCATAGGGAATTCTTTTCTTATGACCCTAAAGAACAATGTAAAGCAAGAATGAGGACTCTTGCCTTGTTTATTCTGGTCATTTTGTTCCACCCTTGATTTCTTCCCTGGGATATTATCAAGCACCTATCACAATGCTAGGAGCCCTGGTGGTGCAGTGGTTAAGAACCCAGCTGCTCGGTAGTTTGAATCCACCAGCTGCTCCTTGGAAACCCTATGGGGCAGTTCTGTTCTGTCCTCTGGAGTCTCTCTGAGTTGGAATCGACTCAACAGCAAGTGTTTGTTTGCTTGGTTTCTCACATGCTACACATGTATTTGTTAGCTGATTGACTGCTGGCAACTTCGATCAACGAGCTTATTAAACTTCTTATATTCTAAACAAAATAAAATATAATTGAAATTATTAATGTAACTGCTGTGATATCATATGTTCTTTATACACTTTTACTTTAATACAATATGCATGCAAGGAAGTTGTAATTCTTCATTAAAAACGAGGAACTGAATGTTAGGATTAAGTGATTCAGTGAGGTTACATTGCTATCAAATGACTTATATGAGACAAAAATTTAGGTCTGTCTGGCTGTTAAGCTTGTATTCATTCTATGATTTAATGTTTCTGTGCTAAGGGGCCTTTCAGTCCAGAAAAGTGGCAGAGAATACCAATGAAGGCCAGAGAGTTTCAAAACAGACAATCATACTCACAGTCTAAACTCCAAAATACAATCTCTTGAGTTGGTCCATGCCATGCCATTCCTTTCTCAGAATGCAGTTCTCTTACATATAATATTATCTTGATCATTAATTGCTCAATAAATGCATGTCTCATCAGTACAATAAAATGATACTCTGCTATGGTCATGAAAATGTATGCTTATTATTAAGATTTCAGAAATTAAATTTACAAAATCACAAAGGTTGCAGTATATCTAAGAGGATTTTCATAATAAATTATTTCTTTTATAGTACATAGTAAGTGGAAAATAATATTTTTGGACTCTGAATTTAACATGCTTTCTCCATTCTGTATTATGAGTTTTTATCAAAGGAAGTTCTTATTAAGCCATTTGCTTTAGTTTTACTTAAGGCTATGGAGTCACCTTGGAATGCATCTCTTTTTCTACCTGATTCCTCTGAAATATAAAAAGCTATCAAAGTTTCTCAGGTACTTAAAGACCCAATATGATTATCTTTTTTTTTTTCATAAAACAATTCAAACTCATAAAATTGGACACAGCTTTACTATGCAGCTATTACTTTATATTTAGGAAAACATTAATTCTCAAACAAAATAAGAATCTTGAAGAGAAGGACAGTTATCCAGGGATGACTGCATCTTCCTTTTGTTCCTTTGGCACTCTTCATTTTCCAACAGTCACTTTCTTTTTATAGTGCATTGTAACATTAAATCACTGCAATGTTTCTTTCCACGTTGCAGCAAATTCACTGTGACTCTTGGAATAAGTCAAATAACCTTTAGCTCTCTTCTTTACCCTCTCCCTTATACACTGCTCCCCTAGCCACCTGAAAAATAAAATAAAATATTGAGGGAGTGTGTGCGTGATTGAATATATAAATTTAAGTCTCTTGAAATGGAAAACACTCAAAGTAGCTGAAAGTAAAATCACTGAAGTGTCTGTGCATAAAACATAACTCCTGAGAACTATAAAGACTCAGGGAAGATGCTGCAAAACTAAATATGTTTCTCTGTTTCCAAGTCATTAGACAAGGAATTCTTATTCCTATTCCAATAGTCATTGCTGCAACGGCCACACAGCATCCAACCATTCATTTATCAACTGCATTATTTCCTTGACGAATTGGGAGAAAACACACCTGCAAAGACAATCGTGCCATAACATAAACAAGAGATGCTTCTCAGGCTGGAAGAAAATTATGAAACAAGCAACTGGTGATTAGAAGATTAGACAACAAGAACGTAGAAACTTTCCTCTTGTATAGCTATAAAAATAAGCACATTTCTAGTGATTAAAATAAATCCAAGTGGGCTTAAAACATCTAGTTGTGGAAGGAATAAGAGAGTATCAATCACTGGGTCTAAAAGATATATAAAAATCTGCCTCCAAAATCTGTAAAATTTTCAAGGATTCAATAAATTCTCAATAATGTAGGCTAAGGGAAGGAGCAAAGATGCTAACAACCTTTTGGCCACAAATGCACTGCATTATAGATTAGTAGTTACGCTATGTTAGTAGTTATGCTAATTATACATTACTTAGGCAAATATTAAAATCAGTCTACATTTCCTATAAGCAGACGTGCGCTGACAGAAGGAGGGGGGCTTTTAAAGGTATGCACAGAGGCAAAGGGAAATCATCCTAGGATTAATGAACACATGGATAATGAAGAGTTGATTACATGAGTTTGGCTACAAGAAGATGCTTGAACTTCTGTTACTGTATTGAAGTGGGTACCAATACTGTGTGTTGGGGTTTAGCCAGGAAAGGAAGCACGTGATATGAATAAATGCAAACAGGCAATAAATGCAAACAGGGGATTTTGAACTCTGCTTATTAAATAGAATTTTTGTGATCCTAATTATTTGCAAAGCTATACTGTGCACTTAATCTACCTTCTTTTCTATCCATGACGTAGATGAAATTTATTCTCATAATAGGTAGAACCATTCTGCTAAAGTATATAGATTTTCCTTTTTTTTTTTTTATTTCAATCTCATTTGGGGTTTAAAATATAATCCAAATCTACATATTTATATATTAATCATTAATGTAGGTTGGGTTTACATATAAGCTTTTCCCACTTCTCTTGCTTGTGAGTGATTTTCTAAAGACTGATGAATAAAAAGCATTTGCATAACGTGCTTAACTAAATCAATTTATTTCCACCTTCATAATTTCAGGAGCTCAATTACGTATTTCATCTGCAGAGGTACTCACAGTAGTCACTGCTTTTTCAGAAGGTGGACTGTTTCAATGACTGTTATTACAGTAAAACCTCTTTATGATAAACCTAAAGCTTTCCATATATTCCAGTTTTCTCTACTTTATAAGAGAAAAAAAATCACCTGCAAGATAAATTTAATACATAATTATAAAATGTCTTAAACTTTTCTAAAACCTCACCCAAACAACTGAGTTTGATCTTTGCAACTTTGGGAGGCAGATGAATTACATATATATGAGAAGGGTGACTTTAAGTGTAGAATATCCCAGTCATCTATAATTTAATATTTGAGACATCTAAAAGCCTATGGACACTTGAAAGTTCATACCCGAAGCATGAGTCTGTATTTCATACAAAGTATTAAAGGTAGATATTGAAGGGAAGCAAATCACTGGGCTTGGTGAGTACCTATAGCCCAAGAGAGAGCATTTTCATTTCACAACAAATTTGGTTTTCTCCACTTTTATAACATACACAGTTAATGCAGAAATCTGTACATTCAAACCAAAGATCCGTTGCTGTCAAGTCAATGCTGACTCAGAGAGTGGCATTAATAAAGCTGGCTATCTGTAAAGGTAACTGAGCATCTAAGGCACTGATACAAATAATTTCCTGGAGCTATTAAAAAAGCTGCTACAGGTTCCAGTCTCTCAGCAAATATGCCAACGTTCTGTTTACTACAATGTAGCTTCTATTTGCAGGTCTAAAAAGCAGCCCATTCCCTAATCTCTATGCAAAGATGCTTCCTACTGATGAGAAACGGAAGATGTAGAAGTTAGGACCAATATACAAGCTACCTAGGAAAACAAATGCAGGTGTGACTCTAATCCACTGAAAAGACCCTCATTCTCATTGGAAGATTTAGGCACAGTTTAAAGTGTGTGCATCTGCCAAACGTGTGCATTTGAAATTATCTGAGGAGAGTGGGTACTTCAGAAATACTTACATGGGTAATTATCTTCTCATGTAATTGGCCTAAGAAATCCTTATATATTGATGAATATAAATGTTTAAGATAACATTGTGATAATTCTGGATATGCCAGATATATTATCCCTATCATTACTCATTATTTCTTAGACGCCTCTAGGAGTATAGTTTTAATAGTTAAAACTTGACCACAACGAGTGATACCTAAAAGTTAGTTTTGAAATAAGTTATTAAGCAATCAATGATACAAACGTCAAACAAAGGTCTGCACACTGATTCTCTCACATAATATTGTATAAGAATAAAGGGTACCACTTAAATACACTTTACAGATATTTGAAAGATGGCATCTTAAGAATGTTTTTTTTTTTTAAAAAATAAGGTTTTTTAAATATAATTTCCATTGAAAATAGAACACACTGAAGCTAATGTAACCTGTTCTGTGTTTTGTCCACTCAGAGTCATCAGCAGTATGGACTTCAATCACTGTACCAAGTTTTGACTCATTGCCCCTTTTCACTTCCTTCTAAGTTGAGCTGAATTTGCTCTTTCACTGAATGGAGCAGGTTACTGTGCTAATTGGCAACTAACGCTTATGGTTCCTCCTTCACTATCAGTTCTTAGCACACCTGTGGTAACTCCACAGCCCTTTTCTCTACTCACCACTTCTAACTTCCTATCCATGAAATCCTAGGCAGAAGTTATGAAGTTAAGCTAGATGGGGGAAAAAAATGCTTATCCATGCATAAAAAATAATTTTTGATTCACTGTTAAATTACTAGGCTTTGAAATTAGAGCCTATATACAACTAGCCTCCTCTCCTGCAGAGTAACATACACGGTCTATGGCCTCATGACAGCTATTTTATTCACAGCTTAGCAGATTTATTTTTTTTGGTATGTATACTTTATATTCTCAAATACTGTACCTATAGCAGAAGGGATAAATGTCCAAGAATCAAACTAACAGTCAAGATAAATTTTGGGGGTGTGGAGGATGGTGTGGGTATAATACCTAAACCTAAAGACTACATCTCACATACTTTAGACATGTTATCAGGAGAGACCAGGATCAGTCCCTGGAGAAGGACATTATGCTTGATAAAGCAGAGGGCCAGAGAAAAAGAGGAAGACCCTCAACAAGATGGACTGAACAGTGGCTGCAACAATGGACTCAAGCATAACAAGGATTGTGAGGATGGAGCAGAACGGGGTAGTGTTTCTTTCTGTCGTACGCAGGGTCACTATAATTTGGAACTGACTTGATGACACCTAACGATAACAACAAAGACTCATGGGTATTAATCATCATATTTCTTATTTTTTTGCATCTTTTAGGTACTTCATAAACATATGTGTTTGTATGTATATACATATAAAATATGAATTATGAATGATAAAATATTTTTAAAATTCATATCTAATTTCTTCAGCTTCTAAACAGAACCCAGAAAACCCAGTGCCGTCGAGTCAGAGAGATGTCTAATTGCTTCTCTAATTATAAGGGGAAATATGCTTAGTGGTTTCACCTCATTGCTCAGAGCAATTGAAGAAGCTGGAAACACTCTACTCTGGTAGTTTTCAAAATGTGGTTCCAAGACCAGTAGTATTAACATCACACGGAACTGGTTAGAAATACAAATTCCTGGGCCCCACCTAGGGCTTTTAATAAATGAGAAGCACTAGGATTTGGGCCCAGCAATCTGGGTCTACAAGCCTCACAGGTGATTCTGATGCACGCTAAAATTTGAGAACTACTGTCTTTTTTTTGTTGTTTTTTTTTTGTTTACTGTCTCAGTGAATGTAGAAGAATGATGGAAGAAGAATCCACATGGCCCCTTGCAATTGGTTCCAGCTGTTTTGATTTGTCCTGGAAACCCTGGTGGCGTAGTGGTTAAGTGCTATGGCTGCTGATCAAAAGGTCAGCAGTTCAAATCCACCAGATGCTCCTTGGAAACTCTGTGGGGCAGTTCTACTCTGTCCTGTAGGGTCGCTATGAGTCGGAATCGACTCTACGGCAAAGGGTTTTTTTTTTTTTTTTTTTTGGTTTTAATTTATGGCTGCATCCTATTAAGAGCAGCAGCTCCATGTAATCTACTGTAAAATTGTGCCACCTGTTATTTTTCCTATAAATACCTGAAAAACTAGTAAACTGTTATGCGAACTTTTGGCACATTCATAAGCTACAAGAAATCACAAAACATCCAAGGGTTGACTGAAAAGAACACATTGGCAAAACGCTACCCCTTTCCTAAGAACACTCACCTCCTCAGCTTCTGTTCACAAGAGAACATAATTAAATGCTTTATTCTTTTCCATGACAAATATCACGTCAAATAGGACTTGTATTAAGGGGGTCCCTAATATTAAAAGGAGCCCTGGTGGCACAGTGATTAAGAGCTCGGTTGCTAACCAAAAAGTCAGCGGTTTGAATTCACCAGCCACTCCTTGGAAATCCTATAGGGAAGGTTCTACTCTGTTCTATAGGGTCACTATGAGTCGGAATTGACTAGACAGCAACAAGTTCAGTTTTATTTTTACTTATTTTTTTGGTTTTAACATTAGAAAGAAGGAGCCCTGGTAGCCCAGTGGTTAAACTAATCAGCTGCTAACTAAAAGCTTCTGTGGGTTGAACCAAGTAGGTGCTCCGCAGGAAAGGGTACTTCCATAAAGATTTACAGCCTTGGAAACCCTAAGGTGCAGTTCTACTCTGCCCTATAGTTTCGCTGTGAGTCGGAGTCAACTTGATGGCACTGCACTTGGTTTTGGCTTTGTTTTTTTGGAATATTAGAAGGATACCATAAGTTGGAAACAACCTGAGAGCAACTGGTTTGGTTTTTGTTTTTCTTTTTAACATTGGAAGCTGATGAGAAAAACACACCCATATTGTAACTATGCACCAGGGATTAGTGTATGAATTTTATATGCATTTATTTCATAGAAACCCCTTGAGGTAGATATTAATATCATCTCAATTCCTATTCTCATTCAGTGAGTTTCCTAGGATCTCACATGTAGTAAGTAGGGGAGCCTGGATTTGAAGCCAGGCAGTAAGAACTCTCAAAGGTAGATTACGCTATTCTTGACTTCAGCACAATAGTGGTGACCTTCAGCAAACCACAAAACTTCTAAATTTTATTTTGTGGTTAGAAGAATAATGTGCTATCTCCCATTATGGGTTATCTCCCATAAAAAAAAAAAAACTGTAAAAATCAATAATGATAACAGTGTAAGCCAAGGATTTGATTTTATGGAATATTTTTTTTTTTAAGGAATATAATACAAGCTTTTATAAGGCTTACATTGTTAATCTTTTTAATAATAGTAATTATTAAAATTATTTAAGAACAAAACAGTCTATACTAAGATTGCGTTTTAAAACTGGTAATCATAATTCACAAAGGAGAAAATACAACTTGCAAATATACCACCTCCCTTATAATGAGACTACTGTTGTTGTTGAAATCATAAAATTTAGGCCAATTTATGAATTGGCCTAAATTGGTCACTCTTGACAGGAGTGACCATGTCAAGAAACTGACACTAGACGGTAAACTGTTAAACAATTTGGAAGGCAATTTACAATTTGACAATAAATAACAAATATTAAGAGAAAGAAAAATGAGTAACCACATGCAAAATATAGAAAAAGATCAGTTAAGCTTGTACTCAACTGACTTACAAATTTTGGATTAGAGTAAAAACCACTATGATAAAAACAAATGATAGAACTGTTTCCTAGTAATTGTCTCTCTTATTGCCTCATATGCATGAGAAAGCTGGACAATACATGAGGAAGACCAAAGAAGAATTGATGCCTTTGAATTCCGGTACTGGCAAAGAATATTGAATATACCATGGACTGCCAGAAGAACGAACAAATTTGTCTTGGAAGAAGTACAGCCAGAGTGCTCCCTGGAAGGGAGGACGGGGAAACTGTCTCAAGCATCCTCTGGACATGTTATCAGGAGGGACCAGCGAATAAGAGGACGACCTTTGACAAGATGGACTAACACACTGGCTGCAACAATGGGCTCAAACATAGCAATGATTGTGAGGGTGACTCAGGACCAGGCAGTGTTTTGTTCTATTGTACACAGGATCCCTATGAGTCAAAACAAACTCGACAGCACCTAACAACAACGGTCTTTTTACATTGTTAGTGCTAGAATATTCTTAAAATATACATATTTTAATAAATAAGTATGTACATAACCCAACCCCATTACCGTCCAGTAGATTCCAACTCATAGTGATCATATGAGAAAGAATTGAACTGTTCCGTAGGGTTTCCAAGGCTGTAAATCTTTATGGAAGCAGACTGTCACATCTTTTTCCCTCGGAGAAGCTGGTGGGTTAGAACTGCTGACTTCTCGGTAAGTAGGTGAGTGATGAACCACTGAGCCACCAGCACTCTTTCCATGTTGCTGTTGTTGTCAGTCGCCATTGAGTTGGTTCCAACTCATAGGGACCCTATGTACAACTGAAGAAAAACACTGCCCTGGTCCTGCACCATCCTCACAGTCATAGATATATATATATATATATATATATATATATATGGATATATATATAAGAATATACGAAAATATATATATAATCTTTTTTCTTTTAATGTGGCCAAAACACTATTCTTGACTTCAGCACAATAGTGGTGACCTTCAGCAAACCACCTAAACTTCTAAATTTTACTTTGGGGTTAGAAAAGTAATGTACTATCTCCCATAAAAAAAAAAAAAAAAAAAACTGTAAAAATCAATAATGATAACAGTGTAAGCCAAGGATTTGATTTTATGGAATAAGTTTTTTTTAAGGAATAAAATACAACCTTTTATAAGGCTTACATTGTTAACCTTTTTAATAACAGTAGTTATTAAAATTATTTAAGAACAAAAAGTCTATACTAAGATTGCATTTTAAAAATACTGTTTTTTCTTATTACATGCAACTGAAGAATACATATTCTGGTATACCCAGTACCCAGTGCCGTCGAGTCGGAGGCAGGTAATACGAGCAATAGGATCCACTTCCTTAGAGATACTTATATTACAAACTTTCAAAATATAACCACTTTTCCCATGTCACATTTTCATAACTAGAGGCATCACTAGTGCCTAGAAAAGTCCGATTCCACACTCTGCAAATACTATTCTGGCCACTTGTGCTGTAAGTATCATTTGTTCTAGGAGACCAGATATGGTAACAAGATGTACTAAATTCTTTTGTGGCTAAAACTGCCCCTAACTAATTACTGGGGGTTTGACTGGCTGGGAAGTAATAAAAAGATTAGAAATATTTGAGTAAAAATCAGAGAGTAAGTTGGATTTTGAAGAAAGACTTACAACACAAAATCTGATTCAATCACTTATAGAAAAGTATTTTTAAGCAACATCTTTAAACAAGAATTAAAACAAACATAAAACACTTTTTCATAATTTTGTTTGTATAACTAATAAAATATGTTTATAAGATACACATTTGGTATATTCATAGCCTATAAGAAATTATAAGACATCCAAAGGTAACTGATAAAACAAAAATTATTGACAAAATGCTATGGTTTATCATCACTACTTCCACAACTTTACAAGCAATTTTCAATTCAACAAATTTATAGAGCAGTGTATATATTTTTCATTTTTAGATAGAAATTCCTCCATAAAGGTGCATAAAATCTATATCAACTTTACCCAGCTTATCATTCCTTTTATCTTATTTTAGAAAATGAAATTTAAATAATAACTGCAAAGAATGCCCTTATTCCCTTTCACTAACATCGAAGGCTGAGAAAGGCTGGGTTTGAGTCCAACATGCTGATCAGGTTGAAATATTTTGGGTGCTGTCTAATTTTACTACAGTCATTCTCTAGATGATGTATACTTCTTTTCTTCTTAACCATGAGATAAATCACAGTATTTGAACTTTATAGTAATATTCAAGGGGAAAAAGCAGAAACTTCAATGACAGTCTTGACGAAGGACGAGAATACTGCAGAAAAACAAAATCATCTTTTTCAGAGCAAAGAACAATATTTCACCCACAGTACATCTTTAAATGTCTGACACTTTTGCTTAGAGTGATTTACTTGCATCATTAAAAAGCACCATCCTTTTAAGATAGGAAGGATAATCAATTCTGACTATTTTACATAAAGTCATGCCAAAAGACAGAGAAATGGGCTGGGTGATCTTTTTAATGTCCTCTTCACTTTTTGGACAAACATGCCATTTTAGAAATGACACACGCTTTGGAGATATTTAGTAAGCTATTTAAAGCTCATTTATCTAGAAAGTAATATCTGCCTCATAGGATTACCATGAGAATTGCATAACAAATCTATGCAAAATGCCGAGCACAGTATTTGTTGTTTCCGAGAGTTTTCTCTTAAATCAGGCTCCCTAGAAACATAAAGGAGCCCTGGTAGTGTTTAGTGGTTAAGAGCTTGGCTGTTAACCAAAAGGTCTGGGGTTAGCACCCACCAGCTGCTCTGCAAAAGATGTGTCAGTCCGCTTCTGTAAAGATTACATCTTGGAAACCCCATGGGGCAGTTCTACCCTGTCCAATAGGGTCACTAGGAGTCAAATGGACCCAAAGGCAAACAGTTTGGTTTTTGGTTTTTAAAAGCAGAGTCTGAAATTGTAATTCTTATGCAAACTGTTGTTGGGAGAGTACTTTCAGGTAAACCTGTTGAATGAGGGAAGTAGAACAGGGCAGTAAAAAAAAAAGCTAGTCAAAAATGTGGGTTCAGTTCAGTGATTTGCCAGTAAAGTTCTTTCTTGGAGAAAAAGAAAAAAGACCTGATTTTTATTGTTTGCCAATTAACTGTGGAATAAATACCCCCACTGTAGTCAATTTTAAGTTACCCAAATGATTCCTGTGTGTCAATGCAGAGTTGAGAAGAAAGGTTAACAATTAGGTCCAGTGCAAACTGGCTTCAGCATACCACCAGTTCAAATTCACCCTACAGGGATTTTTGGAAGGTGAACATAACGAGGGAATTATTCATCCTAGAGAGGCAAGAGGGCTAGCCTTTTGAACACCTGAATCAGTTGCTGACCATGGAATGTCCTAGGGTAAAAGACAAAGACTCCAGAGGCTCCCATCAGCCAAGGGCAATTCTCAGGGAAACATTCACCTATGAACTGTTATTAGCCTGTGTTCCATAGCAGCTGGTAAAGAGGATTCAAATGGGGCTCGAGTATCACCTAATGTCATGCTCAATAAATGATGCTAACTTAATATAATACCCATACCAATTTCAGTCCCAATGTACTTTATTACTATTAAGAGTTTGTTGTATTAATTCATCAGATAGACCAAATGACATTTGCGCTTGTTACAAAATAAAAGGCAGTTCTATGTTTAGTGGTATAGTCTCTCGCCCAAAGGTGGGTGCAGTGCTAGAATAAACTATTTCCTTCTCTTTCCCATTATACTTCTAAAAATCAGAACTACAGACTCCTGCATAAAATCAGAAGGAGCAGATTCCTCCTATTATCCTGAAGCTCTACAGCAAAGCAAGCTGACTAAGATCTGCTGATTTCCTCTGCAGATTGTTCTACATTCTTTCATCACTGACCAATTTCAGCCTATACGTCTCTTATTCTCTCAGTTGATGGTTGCCAGCTCCCAAGTAAATGACAGCAACAAACTGCGTGAATGTAGTAAGATTGTAAGATTTGGTGATCATTAAGATGCCATCTGGAAACAAACATAAAACTAAGTAACACGTACATATTCTCTGAGTCAAAACTCTGGCCAAGTGGCCTGATACGTAACAGAATATTAAAAACTGTGATAGTACTGATGGATGGATATACAGTTTATTTTATATCTATTTACCTACCTACCTGTTTATCTAACTATACTCTAAACCCTTTAAAATGTCAAGGATGGTAAGAATGGATGAAACATATATAGCTTTTGGAGGCCACTGGAACTAAAAAATTTAAGTCACCAAAACAGTTGTTTGATCTTGGTTACAAAAGCTGATGTCTAAAGTCTTTCAGAAATGTCATAATCTTTGCCTGAAATATGAGACTTGGATATAGGCATCAAAAAGGCTAATACATATCCCTATTCAATTAGGTTCTGTAATAACTTAAAAGAATATAATTTATTTTCAAATTACTTGCTGCCAGAAATCCAGATGTTTACAATCAAACTTTTAAAAATACAAAGAAGTTAAAACAGTTGGAAATTAAATTTCTTAACCTACAGGCAAGGAGACGTTCAGACGTAAGAGGCATATTCAAATGTCCAATAGGTCCAAAGTATATTTCACTTTGTGGGGGGCAACACCAAGGTTTATGATCCATAAGTTATAGGTATACTGACAAAATGATGAAAGTAATCTTACAGAAAGGTTTCCAGAAGACGTACACACAGTCCAAAATATGCTGACTTTTTAATAATTAAATCACAAAAATGAGATAAGCAAAAAACTCTCAAATTCTTCTAAGTCATCTCATTACACAAGAAGTAAGGTTTTTCTAATTCAAACATTTAAATCTTGGGTATATCTGAAAATGAAAAAACTTCGTATCACTTTTTTCCATTTTCAAATTTATACCCAATTTAAATAATTAGAAGATAAAACTCTTGTTGTCGTTGTTAGGTGCCGTCAAGTTGGTTCTGACTCATGGCGACCCTATGTACCACAGAAAGAAACTCTGCCCCTGCCCGGTCCTGTGCCATCCTTACAATCGTTGTTATGGTTGAGCCCACTGTTGCAGCCACTGTGTTAATCCATCTCGTTGAGGGTCTTCCTCTCTTCCGCTGGCTCTGTAATTTACCAAGCATGATGTCCCTCTCCAGGGACTGATCCCTCCTAACAACATGTCCAAAGTATGTAAGATGCAGTTTCGCCATCCTTGCTTCCAAGGAGCATTCTGGTTGTACTTCTTCCAAGGAAGATTTGTTCGTTCTTTCGGCAGCCCATGATATATCCAATATTCTTCGCCAACACCATAACTCAAAGGTATCAATTCTTCGGTATTCCTTATTCACTCTCCAGCTTTCACATGCATATGATGAGGTGATTGAAAATACCATGGCTTGGGTCAGGCACATCTTAGTTTTCAAGCTGACATCTTTGTTTTTCAACACTTTGAAGAGGTCCTTTGCTGCAGATTTGCCCAATGCAATGGGTCTTTTCATTTCTTGACTGCTGTTTCCATGGGTGTTGATTGTGGGTTCAAGTAAAATGAAATTCTTGACAACTTCAATCTTTTCTCCATTTATCATGACACGGCTTATTGGCCTAGTTGTGAGGATTTTTGTTTTCTGTATGTTGAGGCGTAATCCATACTGAAGGCTGTGGTCTTTGATCTTCATTAATAAGTGCTTCAAGTCCTCTTCACTTTCAGCAAGCAAGGTTGTGTCATCTGCATAATGCAGGTTGTTAATGAGTCTCCCTCCAATTGTGATGCCCCGTTCTTCTTCATATAGTCCAGCTTCTTGGATTATTTGCTCGCATACAGATTGAACAGGTAAGGTGAAGGGATACAACCCTGACACACACCTTTCCTGACTTTAAACCAATCAGTATCCCCTTGTTCTGTCCGAAAAACTGCCTCTTGATCTATGTACAAGTTCCTCATGAGCACGATTAAGTGTTCTGGAATTCCCATTCTTCGCAATGATATCCATAATTTGTTATGATCCACACAGTCGAATGCCTTTACATAGTCAATAAAACACATAAACATCCTTCTGGTATTCTCTGCTTTCAGCCAGGATCCATCTGACATCTGCAATGATATCCCTGCTTCCATGTCCTCTTCTGAATCCAGCCTGAATTTCTGGCAGCTCCCTGTCGATATACTGCTGAAGCCACTTTTGAATGATCTTCAGTAAAATTTTGCTTATGTGTGATATTAATGATATTGTTTGATAATTTCCACACTCGGTTGATCACCTTTCTCGGGAACAGGCATAAATATGGATCTCTTCCAGTCAGTTGGCCAAGTAGCTATCATCCATATTTCTTGGCATAGACGAGTAAGCACTTCCAGCACTGCATCCGTTTGTTGAAACACCTCGATTGATATTCCATCAATTCCTGGAGTCTTGTTTTTCACCAATGCCTTCACAGCAGCTTGGACTTCTTCCCTCAGTACCATCGGTTCCCGATCATATGCCACCTCTTGAAATGGTTGAATGTCCGCTAATTCTTTTTGGTATAATGTCTCTGTATATTTCTTCCACCTTCTTCTGATGCTTCCTGTGTCGTTTAATATTCTCCCCAAAGAATCCCTCACAATTGCAACTCAGGGACTGAATTTTTTCTTCAGTTCTTTCAGCTTAAGAAACACTGAGTGTGTTCTTCCCTTTTGGTTTTCTATCTCCAGCTCTTTGCACATGTTATTATAATACTTTACTTTGTCTTCTTGAGACACCCTTTGAAATGTTCAGTTTTTTTACTTCATCATTTCTTTCTTTTGCTTTAGCTGCTCGATAGTCAAGAGCAAAGTTCAGAGTCTCGTCTGACATCCATCTTGGCCTTTTCTTTCCTTCCTGTCTTTTCAATGACCTCTTGCTTTCTTCACGTATGATGTCCTTGATGTCATTCCACAATTCGTCTGGTCTTCGGTCATTAGTATTCAAGGCGTCAAATCTATTCTTGAGGTGGTCTCTAAATTCAGGTGGGATATAGTCAATGTGGTATTTTGGCTCTCGTGGACTTGCTCTGATTTTCTTCACTTTCAGTTTGAACTTGCATATGAGCAATTGATGGTCTGTTCCACAGTCTGCCCCTGGCCTTGTTCTTGCTGATGATATTGAGCTTTTCCATTGTCTGTTTCCACAGATGTAGTCGATTTGATTCTGGTCTTTTCCATCTGGTGAGGTCCAGGTGTATAGCTGCCATTTTTTCTGGTAAAAAAAGGTATTTGCTACGAAGAAGTTGTTGGTCTTGCTAAATTCTATCATTTGATCTCCAGCATTGTTTCTATCAGCAAGGCCATAGAAGATAAAACAGAGCACCCAAATTTCAACCAATAAGAGTTTAAGAAATGGAAGTTAGAAAAAGATAGGAATATAAGCAAAGGAATAATGAAATTTACCAGTAGATAGAAATGAATCTCCAGACAGAAGGGGCCCATACAATGCTCAGCAAACCGAAAAGGACCTACAATGGGACACATTGTCATGGCATTTCAAAAGGACATCAGAGTCACCATGACTACGGCTAGTATTACCAATGACATTTTGATCAGTGATTTTATGTGTGTGATTACCTTTTCCTTTCTGGAGACATTTGGGATGTTCTCTTAATCACTGATGTTCTGAAATTTCATTATTATAATCTCAGTATAGTAATAAAAAATTATTTAATTTCATTGGGAAGACAGTGGGAAATGACTGATGATGAGAAGTTTGTGCATGTGATTTGGGAATATGGAGTATATACTAGAAGAAATAGTCTAAAGGCTTAAGGTGGCACCTTTGGGGATTTAAGGCTGGAGAATGACGGAGTATGGGGTCAGCGTTTCTGATATTCTTACTTTAAAAAGAGTCCCTGGGTGGTGAAAATGATTACCATGCTTGGATGCTAACCTAAAATTTGGAGGTTGGAGTCTACCCAGAGGAAGCTTGGAAGCCTGGTGATCTACTTCTGAAAAATTAGTCATTGCAAGCCCTATGGAGCACAGTTCTACTCTAATACACATTGGGTCATCATGAACCAGAGGTGACCCTACAGCAATTGGTTGGTTTATTTTTAAAGTAAAATTCTTCCCACAGAAGGAGAGATTTGTAGAATATGAACATCATGATTTTTTTTTTTTTAATAAAAGAAAAATATTCTGTTGGATGCAAAAGAATTACTTCACTACTATGGCAGGAGAAACTAAATATATATATTCAACAATCCAACAAAAAAAAGTCTCATTGTTTCAATACATTTCGGGACACTTCATAAAGTTAACACCTCTAATTGAATGGAGTATAGAATATTTTTTCTCTGGGGGAAAAACACAAATCACACTATGTTTGCTTGTGCAGTTCTTAGTTAAGAAAAACATGCACTGACTTCAGGTTAAGTTTAGACTCCAAAAACCAAAACACATTCCCATCGAGTTGATTCTGACTCATAGCAATCCTATAGAACTGCCCCACAGGGCTTCCAAGAAGCAGCAGCTGCATGTGGACTGCTGACATTTTGGTTAGAAGCCAAGCTCTTAACTGTTGCACCACTAGGGCTCCTTAGAGAGTCTAATAGGAGTCCATAATTAGACACAATGGCACTGATTGATGGAAACCATTGTCACATACTGCAGAAGGCAAAATATGTAAGATGGTATCACATTCCAATAAAATGTAAAACATTTCATCAAATATGCTTTCCTAAGCATTTACTAAGATGCAATCAGGTGAAAAAAAAAAAAAAAAAGATTATAATCTTGTTATTTAGTGTGCTTGAAGATCAAACGGCCTCAGAATTTTTTTTAATATATTTTCTTCTTACTCTCCCAGAGAAAATTTCAAAGGTGACTTTCTCTGCTTGGAACAGTATGATAGAATAGCAATGACAGGAAAACATAAAAAAGATGGAAAGTGCTGTCATTCTTCCCTATCCTATAGTCATGACCAAACAAAGAGAAAGGCCCAGGGTTAGCACAATATACTTGTTCTGATGATGGTCAATCAACAAACACATATATTTAGTGCTGATGATGTACCATGATCTAGGAAAAAAGTCATGATCACTTTTGGCTTTGTCACTGGCCATTTCTTAGTTCACTTTGTCTCAAACTTCAAGGTACTTACAAACTACTTGAGGATCTTGCTAAAATGTAGATTTTCATTCAGCAAGTCTGGGGACCTGATTCTACACAGATAATGAATTTCTAGGTGAGGCCCCTGCTGCTTCTTCATGGATTACACAATGATTAGCCAGGGCTCAGAGCATACCAAATATCAGGAGAAGGCAAAGTACCTGAAATTTTTTCATTTATCCCTAGAATAAACAATTTTCAACTTAGCATTATAGTCAAAGAAACAGGCAATTCGAAGTATCTTATGTCAACCAAGGAACTCACGTTGGATGCTTTACAAGTAACATCTCAAGACGAACAGTATTAGCTATTATTTTCTTGCAATGTGTATAGCATGCAACTGGACAAACCTATATGAGCATTTTACACAGAAGAACATGTATACATAAAAGTTCACTCCACAAATTGACACTAGTTCAGTAGCAGTCAGCCTAATTTACTGAAAAATCAAAATTAGAGAAGTTAGAGATATTATTTCAGGTGTAAATTCTAGCTCAAAAGAGGTTAAAGAATTACAACCTACCCTAAGGCTTTAATAAAATTTTTAATAAATGCTTCCTACCCCAATCATATTTACTTAGATAAAGAAATGTTGTCAGTTAGAAAAATGGTAAACATGACTGTCATGCTCACAAATTCGTTATTGTTGTGTTGTTAGGTGCCATCAAGTCTGTTCTGACTCACAGCGACCCCACATACAACACAATGAAACACCGCCTGGTGGCATGCTATCCTCAAAATCGTTATGCTTCAGCTCACTGTTGCAACCACTTTGTCAATCCATCTTGTTGAAAGTCTCCCACTTTTTCACTGACCCTCTACCAAGCATGATGTTCTCCAGGGACTGGTTCTTCCTGATAACATGTCCAAAGTACCTGAGACAAAATCTAAACATCCTTGCTTCTAAGGAGCATTCTGGCTGTACTTCTCGCAAGACAGATGTGTTCATTCTTCTGGGAGTCCATGGTATATTCAATATTCATCACCAACGTCATAATTTCAAAGGTGTCAATTCTTCATTTTCCTTTATTCACTGTCCAGTTTTCACATGCATACGAGGTGACTGAAAATATCATGGCTTGGGTCAGGTGCACCTTAGTTCTCAAAGTGACATCTCTTCTTTTTAACACTTTAAAGAGGTCTTTTGCAACAGATTTGCCCAATGCAATCAGCCATTAGATTTCTTGACTGCTGCTTGTGTAGGTATTGATTGTGTATCTGAGTAAATAAAATCCTTGACAACGTCAATCTTTTCATTTATCATGATGTTGCCTATTGGTCCAGTTGTGAAGATTTTTGTTTTCTATATGTTGAGGTGCAATCCATACTGAAGGCTATGGTCTTTGATCTTCATCAATAAGTGCTTCAAGTCCTCTTCACTTTCAGAGCAAGCAAGGTTGTGTCATCTGCATATTGCAGGTTGTTAATGACTCTTCCTCCAATCTTGATGCCTTGTTCTTCTTCATGTAGTCCGGCTTCTTGTATTATTTGCTCAGCATACAGAATAAGTATGATGAAAGTATATAACCCTGATGTATATCCTTCCTGACCTTAAATCATGCAGTATCCCCTTGTTCTGTTCGAATGACTGCCTCTTGGTCTATGTAAAGGTTGTGCAAGAGCACAATTAAGTACCCTTGAATGCCCATTCTTTGCAACATTATTCATAAATTGAATGCCTTTGCATAGTCGATAAAACACAGGTAAACATCTTTCTGATATTCTCTGCTTTCAGCCAAGATCCATCCAGCATCAGCAGTGGTACACCTCACTGCATGTCCCAGTCTGAATCTGGCTTGAACTTCTGGCAGTTCGCTGCCCATGTACTGCTGTAATAGCTTCTGAACGGTCTTCAGCAGAATTTTAAATGAGTGTGATATTAATGATATTGTTCAATAATTTCCACATTCAGCTGGATCACATTTCTTTGGAATGGGCACAAATATGGATGCCTTCCAGTCAGCTGACCAGGAAGATGTCTTCAAATTTCTTGACATATACAAGTGAGCACATCCAGTGCTGTAAACATTTGTTGAAACAACTCATTTGGTATTCAGTCAATTCCTGGGGCCTTTTTTGCCATTCCATTCAGTGCAGCTTGGACTTCTTCCTTCAGTACCATCATTTCTTGATCATATGCTACCTCCTGAAGTGGCTGAATGTAGACCAATTCTTTTTGGGACAGTGACTCTTTGCTACTTTCATCTTCTTTTGAGGCTTCCTGTGTCGTTCAATATTTTCCCTATAGAATTCTTCAATATTACAACTTGCAGCTTGAGAAACACCAATCATATTCTTCCCTTTTGGTTTTCTAACTCTAGTCTTTTCACATTTCCCTATAACACTTTGCCTTCTCAAGTCGCCCTGTTAAATCCTCTGTTCAGCTCTTTTACATCATCGTTTCTTCCATTCCATCAGCTACTTGATGTTCAAGAGCAAGTTTCAGAATCTCTTCTGACATTCATTTTGGTCTTTTCTTTCTTTCCCATATTTTTAATGACCTTTTGCTTTCTTTGTGTATGATGTCCTTGATGTCATCCCAACACTCGTTTTGTCTTCAGTCATTAGCGTTCAATGTTTCAATTCTGTTCTTGAAATGGTCTCTCAGTTCAGGTGTGATGTACTCAAGGTCGTATGTTGGCTCTCCTGGAGGACTTGTTCTAACTTTCTTCAACTTCAGCTTGAACTTGCATATGAGCAATTGATAGTCTGTTTCCCAGTCAGCCCCTGGCCTTGTTCTGACTGAGATACTGAGATTTTTCCATGGTCTCTTTCCACAGATGTTGTTGATTTCATTCCTGTGTATTCTATCTAGTTAGGTTCAGGTGTATAGTCACTGTTTAAATCATTGAAAATGGGTATTTGCAATGAGGAAGTCATTGGTCTTAAACAATTCTATCATGTATTCTCCTGAGCCATTTCTATCACCAAAGCCACATTTTCCAACTACTGACTGATTCTTCTTTGTTTCCAAACTCCCCATTCCAATCATCAGTAATTATCAATGCATCTTGATTGTATGTTTGATCGATTTCAGACTCCAGAAGTTGGTAAAAATCTTCAATTTCCTCATCTTCAGCATTAATGTTTGATGTGTAAATTTGAATAATAGTTGTATTAACTGGTCCTCCTTGTAATCTTATATATATTACCCTATCACTGACAATGTTGTACTTCAGTTGTACTTCTTGAAATTTTCTTTTAGACAATGAATGGGACACCATTTCTCTTCAATTTGTCATTCCCAGAATAGCAGACCGTATGATTGTCTGATTCGAAATGGCCAATACCAGTCCATTTCAGCTCACTAATGCCAAAGGTATTGATTTTTAGGTGTTCCATTTCATTTCTGACAACCTCCAGTATTCCTAGATTCATGCTTCGTACCTTCCACGTTCTGATTATTAGTGGATGTTTGCAGCTGTTTCTTCTCATTTTGAGTAATGCCAATCAGCAGAGAAGGTTCTGAAAGCGTGACTCCACCCACATCATTAAGGTCATCTCTAATTTGAGGAGGCATCTCTTCCTCAGTTGTATTTTGAGTGCCTTCCAACCTGTGGGGCTCATCTTCTGGGAGTATACCAGACAATGTTCTACTGCTATTCATAAGGTTTTCATTGGCCAGTTTTTTCAGAAGTAGACCTCCAGGTCCTTCTTCCTAGTCTGTCTTGGTCTGGAAACTCCGCAGAGTCCTGTCCACCATAGGTGACCTTGCTGGTATTTGACATACTAGTAGTATAGCTTCTAGCATCACAGCAACACACAAGCCACCACAGTATGACAGACTGACAGATGCATGGGGAAATTTGTTACAAAGGATCTTAAATAATAGATATTTTAAATCAATCTGAGTTAAGATACCTGAAGAATATAAAGCAAATTTAATTTTCATATCTTATTATGAAATATTTTCTTGTGATTTTTATATAGATTATGCAAAGCACCTATGCTAGTTCTCTCCAAACAGACATTAATACAATACAAACCTAAAGCTAATATTTTTAATTCATGACAAATATTAACTATGCCACCCAATTCTAGATCTACATTAGGGTTCTACTATCTCATATTCTGTCCCAAATAGAAAACTTGAATTAGACATGCACTGTATTACTGTTCTTGCTGAACCGAAAATGTCTACTGCTTAAATAAAAAACTTTTAAAACTCAGTTTATTTCATAAAATAGCCTTATTAGCCAATTAAAATCATTATTTAATAACCAATTAAAAATTTACATAGCTTAGAATGAGTCATTTGATGCCAAACTTTGATAAATACGTGGGCCATGCTATTAATACAAATATTTATATATTGTATTTGAATGTCTTGCTACTATTCAACCTTATAGGTTTTGATGATTATGGCCAAAAAGATGTTTAGCTATAGCAAGAACAACCAATAAATATAACACTTACTGACATTTTAACATCCTGTGAAAGTGCTTACATTCACTAGGAGAAAAAAAAAATCACTAAAGCAATTAAACGGTGGAAGACTACAAATGAATGTAGATTAATACAAAACCAATGAAGTATTTGTAGGGCATTTAATGCCTACATCTTCTTGAACATATGGTTTGTTTAAAACTAGTAAATTGGCTTCCAAAGTTTGAGATTTTTCAACCCTGATTGTGGTACTGGGCGATTTTTATTCCTATGTATTTATAGTTAATATAGTAAAAATATACAAATCCATTTCATCAGTCTTTGGATTAAATTATAAAAACCAATGATTTGTCTGATTCTTTCATTTATCGTATAAATGGCAAAACCAAATGTACCACTTATATTAGAAACCTATTTAAATTGAACGATTTGATGGGTCCCATTATTTCTACCTTTTTTATGTTTATTGGAAATAAGTGTTTTTAGTCTGCCAGTAAATTATCTCCCAATTATATTGCTATGGTCTACTTAGGAGAAATTGGTTTAAAAAAATGATAAAGAAGAAATAGATTTTTCCACAGGTATTTACATAAAGAACATAAAATTGAGTAACAGAGAACAAAGAATCAGACCTATGAATTAAACTATGGCTTTGTCACTAAGCAGATATGTGACCTTGAGAATGCCACTTAACCTTTCTAGATCTGAATTTCCTCATCAATAAAACAGGGACAATAACAGTACTTATCACAGTGGTCTATGATAGAATATAATATGTGACAATAAATAAAGCACACATAGCAGTGCTTGACATATGGAAATATTTAATGTAATCTAATATTTACCAAGTAAATTTTTCAGGCTACTTCTGAAACTTATGTCAATATAAAAATCTTTATAATAATATATTCTTTATTAAAAAAAAATGGAAACAGTCTGAGCTCAAACATCATATTAAATAAATACAAGTGTGGCTACTTTTGCAGGTATTCTATACTCTGAGAATTTTCTATCATGTTTTCAGATGATTTAGCTAAGTCATCTCATTACAGTTAGTACAATATGACAAGAGGAAAAATGCAACACTTGACATGAATCCCACATATAAGGACTGAAGAGAAGCTAGCAGAAGTGCGTGATTTGCAAAAGTTGCCCACAGAGGGGCAAAGTGGTCTACTCTGCTTGAGAAGACCAGTCATTGCAGACACAAAACAACTGGGTACTGCCAGCATGGGGAAATATTCTAGTCCCGAAGAAGGGGACTGGCTGGACAACCACTGAGTCAGGCACAGGGCTAACCTTCTACTTTACAGGCAGACTGTGCACCTGAGTTTTGAGACTGGTCATAACTAAAAAGAAAGGAGGAGGCAGAAACTGTGTCTTCTGATAAAACCATCATGAAAATGGGAAAAGAAGATGGGCCATGTCTGTGAGAACAGAGAATGGACTCTAAGTAGCATCAAATAAAATGAAGGAGAAATACAAAAGTCCTAGATGTACAATGGTTTTGGTTCTTGGTGAGTGACTTAATTATAAAGCACAACCAGATAACCTGATATATTTATCCTATTTCAATTCAAATCTGAATACGTTGAAAGTCCTCATGGTTACGTTTTCCCCATTGGCACTCTCCTAATTTATGCCTCCATCATTTCTCACCTGGAATGCTACCACAGCGTCTTCACTGGCCCCTTTGCTTCTATTCTTGTGACTTCTAAAATCCGTCTTTAAAAACATAAGTCAACTCATTTCATGCCTCAATTTCAGATCCTTAAAATGGATGCTATTTGATTTAGAAGAAAATACAAATACATTTCATTGATCTACAATACATGCATGATATGACTAATAAATACTCTTCAACATCATCCGTGCCTCTGATGATCTGTATGGAATAGGTGCCCTGGTCTGCCTTCAGTTCCTTCAATACATCAAAGTCTTGTAGGCCCTAAGACCACTGCATATGCTATCATCTCTCTTTGAATATTTGGCTACTACTCATCCTTCAGTTCTCAGCTTATATGTCTCCTCCATCAAAATGCCTTCTCTGACCAGAGGTCACGGCCCCCAGACTCTCTGTTAGCCCAAAACTAAAACCATTCCTGAAGTCAACTCTTCAGACAAAGACTGGACTGGAGTATACGACACAGAATGATACTGGTGAGGAGTGTGTTTCTTAGCTCAAGTAGACACATGAGACTATGTGGGCAGCTCTTGCCTGGAGGCGAGATAAGAAGGCAGAGGGGAACAGGAGCTGGCTGAGTGGACACGGGAAATACAGGGTGGAGAGGGGTGTGCTGTCTCATTGTAGGGAGAGCAACTAGGGTCGTATAAGAATGTGTGTATAAGTTTTTCTTATGAGAAACCGACTTGAATTGTAAACTTTCACTTAAAGCACAAAATTTAAAAAAAAAGCCTTCCCTGAGCAGCCAGTGTAAGATAGCTTCTTTCCTTATATAACTGCTCAGTTTCCAGTTTCCTATCAGATTTCCTTGTTTGTACATAGCATTATCAACACCTGGAGCTACCTTGGTTATCGATTTACCGATATGTCTTCCCTACTAGGTTGGAATCTCCTTGAAGGCAGAGACCTTGGATATGTTTCAAACTCGAACACATAATAGGCGCTAAACACATATCTGCTGAAAAGAGGATCAAAATGACACAGAAGCTCAGAAGCACCGCGCCTACAAGTAGAAATGAGGTATTTCTTTGTACATCCAACTGTGAGGGCTTATGTACGGCAGAGGCAGAGGAAATTAGATAAGAATTACAGAAGAACTCATCATTTATAAAGGATCATTGTTATGTCACAAGTGTGCCCTACTGTGTATATAAAATGGCTAGTAGTGGAGTTCCTGGCTGGTACCAATGGCTAAGTGCTTGGCTGCTAACCAAAAGTTTGATGTTTTTGGTCCACCAAGAGGCACCATGGAAAAAAAGTCTGGTGATCTACTTTTGAAAAATCACCCATTGAAAAACCCCTTGGAGCACAGTTCTATTCTGACATACATTCCATAAGCTGGAATTGACTCAACAGCAACTGGCTAGTTTTTATGGTATTACTAGTTAGTATACAGCAAGTTTGCAATCAGTCAAGGGGCAAGAGACAAAGCAGGAAGAAGTATTGTAGGTTAGTGGATACCTGCTCAGCAAGTGGAAGAGAGCTTCCAACACTAACTAGCACATCTCTGTTTCCAGGAAAAAAAGGAGAAGAAGAAGCCATAGGAAAGGAGAAATGAGCATATGGGACAAGAAACTGTTTTGTCTAAAATTTCTTTCATGGAAAGTTATGAGCGAAAATATTTGATTCCAGAGATGCTAGATTCAACTCTAAGTTCTAGAAAGCCTGAAGCTCAGGAGTAAGTAAAAAGGTTACATTTGAGAGCCAGTGAACTGAAGGACATTCATACCTGGAATTCTGTTAGCACGAACAGTCTCTCCTTTCATATGCCAGTCACAGCTCATTGTTTTGGAATATACTCTAGTATTCACTTAAATAACTTTTTAGTGAGAGTGCTTTCAAAGATGTCCAGCAACCCAAGATGATTCCCTATGTCAGGCTCACCCAGGAGTGGCCAAAGGTGGGAATAAGCTAGCAAAAGCTCATGAAGTTAATAATCTAGTGAACTTGAACAAGGCGGGCACTGAAAAAGAATGTTGGTCAGAACTAGGTGTGTGCCTTCGTTAAGTCACTAGAGTCCTGCACGATGCAGCCTGCAGGAGAAAAAAAAGTGAGCTCCTAATAACTCAAAACATCACAGCCTCAATCCTGGTCACTCTCCTCCACCTCAGTTTATGCCCCATGTTCTCAACTACAGATAAATGGTCTTTCCTTCTGACTTGGTCCTATTTAAATCCTCACTTGATGTACAGCTCATCTTCTCTCTAAAGCTCATTCCCTCAAGAGGCCAAATTCTGATTCCTTCCTTGACTCTGCTGACTTAACCCACTTCTGACTAATCTTACCTGACCTCTGGGCCTCTTTTCTTAGGCACAAGCTCTCCTTACCAACCATAGCGAGTGGTGTTCCCAAAGATTTCCCTTCATCTACAGAAGGGGAGGGGGGTAGAAAATGTTACATCTTATATGTGCTTCTGAAAGCCGCTGGAGAGCCAAGATTGTACTGTTCTCTCCTATTTAAGACCTACTCAGAAGGGTAAGAATGAGCATTGACCCAATGCCCTGCGCACAGCGGAATTTCAATAAATATATATTGATTGGCTTTCTCCCAGTAAATTATCTAGGGACATTCAAGTCTTCATTATTTCACAAACAGACCATGTCAAATAACCTCCTATCTACAGTCCGTGGCTCCAACTTTTCACCCTTCCCCATCTAATCACAACACAGCCAGATTAAACTTTTCAAAACATTAACAAGTATCCAATAAGCATCTTCCAGTGATGAAAATATAATCCTAGCCACTTTTTCTAAAAAAGTATTCTTTAGGTAAAAAAAGAGTAATTCCTATTGCATACTAACCAGAGTTTTGTTTTTTTGTTTGTTTTTAAAGGGGGTACCATAATACATTCTTACACTGTTTTTTTTTTTTTTTTTCCCCTGGCTAATCCAACCCTGGTGGTGTAATGGTTAAGTGCTACGGCTGCTAACCAAGAGGTCAACAGTTCGAATCCGCCAGGCGCTCCTTGGAAACTCTATTGGGCAGTTCTACTCTGTCCTATAGGGTCACTATGAGTTGGAATTGACTCGATGGCAGCGGGTTTTTTGGGTTTTGGACTAGTCCATATAATTTTCAAATGATTTACTTTCCCTAAACCTAGATGAATGAAAGTTATTATGACTAATAATAACTTTGATCTTATATATTTACTTCTATATATTTTTTTTATATAAGCACCTTGAAAATTGTTATTTCATTAGTCCTTAAAATAATCATTAGAAATGTGGAACCACAGGACAAGAGAATTTACGTGACTTCCCTGCACAGACTAGGTGTTAGGGTCAGGACTGGAGGACATATTCCTGGCTCCTAGTCTGGTAACACTTATACAACATAAAAACAGAGCAAAATTTCAAAGGAATAATATCCGTCTTCTAGCTCACGCAACTGACACATTTATTTCTTGGAAACAATGGTGAAACATTTGTCAGAAATAGTTCTACATTAACTCCTAGTTGCTAAAGAACATTCCAGAAAACTTTCTAATCCATCACTGTCAATCCTGCTGCCCTTGCAACATGGGTAGTCCCCCCCACCCACTGCCAAACAAAAGACAAAATTTCCCAGGGGTCATGTTTATTAACACCACACAAAGTCTTATTTGCTCTCCACACACAATGACATCCATTTAATGGCCCATCTGCTAAATGAGTATAGTTTGAAAAGAGCTCCCTCTCTTCCTCACTACAGGCACAGACATTCAGAAGAAGGAAAATTACTGGCATTAAAATTAATAATGTAAGATTCTCTACTTAATAGCTTTAATCTCTATGGTTTTCCATGCAGGTCATGAAACAATAACAATGATCCCATTGTTTGTTTTTGATAATATGGCTTGAGCCAGTCTTTCAAAAGATAATTGATAATGACTATGGCTTCTTTATTTCATTAATGTGTCTAGCTTGGTACCAAATAAAGCCGCATAAAATCCTTTGTGTCCCAACTAACCAATATTCTTATTTAGAATCAATTTTTCTGTAACCATAAAGGGTATATTCATAGCAGACAATAAAAAATCTTTTAAGAAACTTCCTATCCTCAGCACTCTCAAACATTATAATTACTTGCTTCTTAAAATATTTTTTAAATAAAGCACTCTTTTTTTCTGCTTATCAGAGAATGCATTCTCATATGAAATGTGGACAATATACACAGACTTACAACTTGCGAGATAATAGCATAATGACATTTTGGCGTATTTCTTTAGTGGTATTTTCTGTGTATATATGGCCCTACATTGATTAATCTATTTGGATGGATGGATGAACAGACAGTTTTTTCCACTCAATGTTGTGTCATGAGAATTCCCAAGGTCATTAAACATTTTAGAACATTATATTTGATGTATGATAATCCATCATTTTATCATAATTTAACAAGTTACTTGTTTTATAAAGTTGTTCAAATTTAAAAAATATTATTTTTAGCACTATGACAAACATCTTTGTAAATATATGTTTACATATCTTAGAAATATTCCTTAAAATGAACTTACAGTGTCAAAGGTATAAATTTTTAAGAGCTTCAGATTCACAACTACTATATCATTTTGATCTTCAAGTGGTAAGTCTGAGTTGCATCAAGCATCCTCATCAGCTTGAGTTGCTTTGGTTTGGTTTTGTTTTTCTTCTTTCTAATCCTTCTTATTTGATAGGTTACAATTATTTTTACTGTTTTAATTTGGAATTTTTGAGTACAGATGAAGGTGAATATAATTATAAATCAATTGTTCTATTGGATCTGCTGGCATTGTCTGCTATAGTCAGAACTCTCTGTAGATGACAATGTATGTGTAGACAGTACCACCATTTATTAGTTGTATCATTTACTAATTTCTTCCGTTTTTTTTTTTTTTTTTATACACATAAGGAGGCAAATTTCATATTCTTCCCATCATTGGGAAAAGGAAGCTTCTTCTTAACATCAAAAAAGATATTGTCCTTGAAGCAGGTTCCAAGAGAAACAGACATTTAACTTTTAAAAATCCCTTGAATCTCCCGACATGGCCAGCTGGCTATTAAAACAAACTGTCTAGCACAAACCACGGTTTGAGATTCCTTTCACTTCCCACCATAAGAGCTCAATGTCTTCAGTGAATAGATGAATAAGAGAATAAATAAAAATAAATAAAGTGATATATTCATGTATTGATATATCTGTCCTGACCACTTCAATTAATTTACCTCACTAAAATCATCTCTATTTGGTTGTTCACCTTTTGTCCAGTCCAAGGAAACCCAGACATACACATACACAAACATACCCAGCCCAGAGAACCTGCACGGTGGAAAAGTGTTTCTCAATTCCAACTGACTCCTATTCAGGGTGCGGTTGTTGTCTAACTTCATCCTTCTCTTGAGGCTACTGATCAAACTGTAGCCTCAGAGATCCCCACAGGATTGCAGCAATGAACCACGACTTCGACAGTGACATTTTCCCTCTGGAACCTTAGTTTCCTCATTAGTAATTTGAGAGGGTGGGCTAAATGAACCTTAAGAATCTCTCCAGTTCTCGTATTTTATGCATCTAGGTTGTATACTTCACAGTTCCCAAGGCACTTTCACACATTATCTCCTCACCTGGGCCATAATGCTTCAGTTGTCACACATATCAGCCCTCAAGTAAAATAGATAAAAAGTCAGAAATTAGGTAATACTTACGGGGGAGTAGAAGTCAAATTGCATTACTACTACTTTAGATAACTTCAGCTGTAGGGCTCAAGGGGAAAGGATATATCTTGAAGTAACATGACAAAACCTGCATAGCCTTTACCCTCTAAGTTGCTACAACTGACTGTCTCTTTTTCATTCATTCCACAATACAGCAGAATGGCTAGAAGCATAAGCTCAAAAGATGCTCAATTCTTTAATTTGCCTGCAAACTGCTGAGTATCTTTCATTAAGCAGATCTGGGAAGGGGCCTGAAATTCCATATTTTCATCAAGCTCCCAGGTAATGCAGGAATATTAGTGGTTTACAGATGGTACTTTTAATAATAAGGCTCCAGAGTCACGATGCCAGGTTCAAATTCTGTCACTCCACTTATTAGCTATATAAACCAAAATGAGGTGTTGAATGGATTTGTCCTATTTTATGATCTGTGAAATGGAGATGATATATAAGATTGTTATGAATATAAAATAAGATAATCATATAAATTTCTTCAAACAATGCCTTTCAAAAAGCACATTCTTGGTAAGTGTAATATTATTCACCATTGAACGTGGTTTAATTTTTCCTCTCGATCTCGCTGCAAGCTCTTTTTCCATAGTTTGGCTGTCAAAGCTAATTACAAATTACTTGATAATGCTTTCCAGTCACAATCCTATTTTGCTTCAGTGTCAATCAAAGGGTAATATATGAAAATAAAACCTGTCCAAAAACATGTAAGCTATAAATAAAAAGTGCTTAAAACATGTGGCAATAGGTTTAATTATGATTAGCACAGTCAATGTGATTAATCGGCCTAAATTTCACAGCTATTTATGTCACTCCTTTGCTAGAAATCTTTAAAGGATTCCCAGTGTCTACTGAAAAGTCCAGACCATCTGACCAAACACTCAGGACCCTCTATTTTGTTATTTCCATTTTGTAAATGAAGAAGCTTAGCTTCAGGGTGATTCAGTGATTTATCCAAGATCATAAAATTTCACCATAGCACAAACAATTTGTCATACAATTCCCTTGTAAGTTGTTTAGATATTCCCAAATAACTACACAAGTTCTATGGTAGGCAGTTTCTGAAATGACCCCCATTGGTGTCTGCCTCCTATGACTCATGCCTGGTACAATTTTCTCCTAACTGTGGACCTGGTGACTGACCTGTCACTTCTGTGGTTAGGTCACTAAATATTATGACTTCTGTCTTGCTTGCACTCTCAATTACTCCCTCACTTGCTCACTCTGATGAAGCCAGCTACTACAGCATGAGTTACCCTATAGAGAGGTCACAAGGTAAGGAACTGAGGATATCCTCCAGCCAACAGCCCACAAGGAAATGAATCTAGTCAACAACACGTGAGTAAGCATTGAAGCAGATCCTTCCCCAGTTCAGCCTTGGGATGACTGCAGCCATGGCCTACACCTTGGTTACATCTTTAAGAGAGGCCTGGAGTAAAAGAGCCCAGCTAAGTTTTGCCCAGACTCCTACCCCACAGAAGCTGGGAGATAATAAATGTTGCTGTTTTAAACCACTAGGTCTCGGGCGATTTGTTATACAGCATTAATTAATACAAGTTTCAACTATTACTATTACCTTTATGTTTACAGCCAATGCTATACGAGATTTTTTTTCCTATCATTGTTGCATTTAAGACTATAAAAAAAATTAGTCTAAAAAAATCTGTTGCTGTGGAGTTGATTTCAACTCATAAAGACCCTAACAATATATATATGCAGATGAACTGATGGATATTCAATTATTTCAGAGATCCTCTGGACCAGCAACTCATCACATATATCACCCCATGAAAATAACAGGAAAAAATTCAATGTCAATACTGAATAACGAACAACTTTAAAAATTCATCAGTTAAGGTAATTGATTGTAAGCAGAAAAAACAGAATCTAATTTTAGAAAAAGAAAATTGTTGGAAGTATATCGAAGGATTGTAGTTCATGGAATTGGCTGGAAGCTCGGGAACCAGCTGAGTACAGGCCAATACCAAGGTGGGCTCTGGAAGACAGGAACAAGGAACTACAGCAACCATCTCAGAGCAGCTCCAGTTCGCTCAGAACTCATCCCCTCCACCATCACTCCAGTGAATGACTCCTATCTTCCTCTTATCATCAGCTCAAGAGTCAAAGTCCTGTGATCCTGCAGCTAATTGGCTGAGCTTATCTCACACGCCCATATGTGGAACAAAGAGGAATGATATTGCTACTTGATTTCTAGTAAGTGGACAGGAGGAATGACCATCCAATAAAGATGCTAATAAAAAGAAATCAACAACTAGACTGGCAGGCAAAAAAAATTGAACATATTTAGTATATTGAAGAATACTAAAATTCTCGCCTGCATATAAGCTTGCTTTTGTTGTTGTTGTTGTTGCATTTTTTTTTTTTAATTAGTATCATGGATTGAATTATGTCCCCCCAAAAACGTGTGTATCAGTTTGGCTGGGCCATGATTTCTGGTATTGTGTGGTTGTCCTCTATTTTGTGATTCTAATTTTATGTTAAAGAAGATTAGGGTGGGGTTGTAACACCCTTATGAAGGTCACATCCCTGATCCAATGTAAAGGGAGTTTCCCTGGGATGTGGCCTGCACCACCTTTTTACCTTACAAGAGATAAAAGGAAAGGCGAACAAGCAGAGAGTTGGGGACCTCCTACCACCAAGAAAGCAGTGCCGGAAGCAGAGCACGTGTTTTGGACCAGAGGTTCCTGGGTGGAGAAGCTCCTAGTCCAGGGGAAGATTGATGAGAAGACCGACAGAGAGAGAAAGGTTTTCCCTGGAGCTGACGCCTTGAATCTGGACTTTCAGCCTACTTTACTGTGAGGAAATAAATTTCTCTTTGTTAAAACCATCCACTTGTGGTATTTCTGTTATAGCAGCACTAGATGACTAAGAAAATCAGGGTTACCTTGGTTTGGTTCCTGATATTCCACTAACTACATTGCTTATGATGTATTTAAAACATAGAGTAATAAATGCTTGATATTTCCTTTGAGGTTTTTTTTTTTTTTTTTAATGGTTCATTTACTTTCATTTCTTTAATTTCAAAGGTATTTCTAGATAATTTACATGAAGTAGAGCTGAAGTTCTAGCAGCTGTTGCTCAGAATGATAAATCACCCTAAGAATTCCCTATGTGTAATTATAACTTCATATTGTGCAAATGTCATCAGTCATGCATTTTGATTGTTCTAGGCACACACTGTTGTGATCCAGGTGTAGAAATGGAAGTCCATCTGGCCAATTTGCTGGATTTTTTTTTCCCATCTAAATTTGAGCAAAAAATATCCTGAGCCAGGTCCAAGAGGATATGATTGCTCAGGATATGATCACTCTATAGCTCTTCCAAATGAAGGCAGAAAATTCCATGTTGTTTATTTTCATTTTTTAACACACTATTATCATCAATAATATAACTAGATGTAACAAAAAGAAAAATAACTCAAACTATACTCATCTGTAGTCTGTTTTTCGAGACCCATATAGCTGTAGTATTCATGATAGTTTCCTGTTTCTGTACACTGGAAATGTTAAATTTTAGCTTAAACTAATCAATCAATAAAAATATATCTCTATGAAATACAAGCAATTCTCCTAACTAAATTTACATATTTGAAAAAAATTTTTCTTTCTGATAGGCTTCATTGTGAGTTGTTTTAATTTAATAATGAGTAAACATATGAAAGCATGATAACAACGCCCATAGACACTGTGGTTTTGTTGTCATATAAATAATATTTCATATAGAAGAGTAAGTTCCTTGATGTTAAAACAGGAAGAACAAATTTTATGTGATTTTGCACTATAACTTAGAAAAATCTCAATAAATAAACAAAGACGCATATTTATGTATGTGCATATGAACACACATATACACACAGGTAATTGAATCCAAATGTTCCGCCACTTATTTCTTAAATGTCTTACTGGTAAAGTATACAAAAAATGAACATAAAAGCAGTCTAGGGTACTGCTTGGATGTGAACCTAGATCAGATTCAAGAATTATAATGGCCTTATTAATTACCATCAATATGAACACTACATTTAGTAATTTTGCAACAACATGATGAAGTCATTCATTCAAATTTTTTTACTGAAAACAACTATTTAGTGTCTAAATACACTGCATAAGGTATTACATAATTTTAAAACATCTACTTGTCTAAAAGAATGACTTGTAGCAGAAGTTGGAGAAAGGAAAATATGTTTATCATCATTCTCACGATTGAGGAAAAACATTTTTTCTTTCATTGGTATATATTTTAACTATTTTTTATATGGTATAAGATCTTTATAATGGACTGGGAAAGTAAAGTAATCTTGAGCCAAAGACAATGGTCACAGAAAATTTGAACTGTCCAGAAATAAGATAATCCTCCAAATACTGCCATTTCACACGGACAAATACCAGAAACAGTACTATTTATAACAGTGTCTCATAAGATTACAAGGTTTGCCGTTATAAGGTTGAAAGTTTTCAACTGTTTAAAAATTTAATCTACAATGTTTATTTCTTTTTGTTTAATAATCAGAATATCTGTCAGGCTTTTTACCACTTATCTGAACATTTCTTCTTGTTATGACCTCATCCAAAAAATATAAATGAATAAACTGACAATGAGAACTACACAGCATCCATGTATATTTTAATACATGTGAGTATGTATTTTATTACATTTCTCAAATTGAATGTATTTTCAAATTAAATATTTGGGATGGAGTATTTTTCTTTACAAAGATAGAAAATTTTAAAAATAAAATGATATAGTTTATGCTTTAATGATAAGGTAGCAGAATACCAGCTATACAGTATCAAAGCAAACTGTGAGAGCTATTACATATGAGGATTATTTGAGATTTGAAATTTGTGTCACTCTAGTGTAGGATTTACTCATCTTGTACTTTTTTAAGAGCTAATTCATAGTGTCTATTACTAGAACTGCCCTACTTTTGTATTGCTGTATATTTATTTCTCTCCAAACTTAATAAAACATGCAAATGCATGAATTTAACAAAAGTGAAAATACAGTCTCTTATTTTGATTCATCTTCACCAAGGTTTCTGAATAACCTATATGCAAGATGCATCACAAAATGCAATGAGTTTTGATAATTTCAGACCTCTTTTTACGTTCCCAGCCTCCAGAATCAATGTCTTACAATCCTTTTTTTTAAGATGCAACATTTTGAGAGTCAAAGCACTACCTGAGAGGAATCAGCAATCATCTCCCAAAGATATCCAAAGTATCATAAACACATATTCAGTAATGAGGCTGATACATGACATTTAGAATATTAAAACTTCAGGACTATGTTCCATTTCTAAGGAAAATCCATAAATTTCCTACACATACACTGCAGTGTACTTGCCATTTACTTGCTTGTACAATTGAACATCTGAGTTGTTTTTACTTAAGCCACCACATATTAAAACCATCTGCAAAGTAAAAGAATATACAGCAGATTTTGAAAAACAAAATATGGTATTTAATACGGCTGATTATCTCTATAATTCTTTAGTGATTCACTGGCCAATCTCCAACAAACATTTCCTGATATACCATATTATTAATACCCAAAAAATAAAACCAAACCCACTGCTGTCGAGTCGATTCCAACTGAAAGCGACCCTATAGGACAGAGTAGAACTGCTCGATAGAGCTTCCAAGGAGCAGCTGGTGGATTCAAACGGCAGACCTCTTGGTTAGCAGCTGTAGCACTTAACCACTACGCCACCAGGGTTTCCATATTATTAATTGCAGCACTGTATTATTAATAGCAGCACTGTATTTCTTCAAAACATTTTTTTTAACCTAATGCTATTCCTGGGTAGTAGCCAATTTCATAACAATGATTTTATAATTGCATTTATTTTACAGGTTAATAGAAATAGTATTTACAGTGCTCTAAAACAATAATTGATAATTGCAATGTTGCTGCTGCTGATCATGATGGTGATGATAATCGGAAAAATTCTTTCTATGTCCCAATTAATATGTCTCCTTTTTGAGTAAATGTATATTACTTTAATTCTAAATTTGTCTTGGTATCATTTTAATTACTGATGACATCCAACTCCCTAAATTACACCATCATTTTACACAGCCAGCTGGTCCTTTCCTATATGATATGAGCCATTTCCCTGAGAGAAGGAAGTATGTTTTCAGCACCTACTGTTTGCCAAAGCACTTCTCACAGAAGGCTTCATCCCAAGAAAAGGACATATTAAGTAGCTTTTTCAGTTTTATATAGACAATAAACAGCATAGCCAGGATTGAACCTTTGGTCCCTTTTATCGCAGGGATTCCACAAAATCTGGCCATTTTATAGTATCACCTCCTACCATGACAACCATTTAATTTCTTCCATATTTGGTGTCCTTAGTAATCATTTTACATAAAACATTCTCATTCCCTCCTAATTTGGACCTCTCCTTCATTTCGAGATAAAATGAAAAGTAATGAAAGAATGACCATAGTGCCGTATTTAAGCAAAGAAAACACAAAAGCATGCACTCTTCCTTAGGGTTATCCACCAAATAGTAAAGAACCCAACTCTATGTTCAAAAACAATGCACAACCTGGTATCATGTGTAGGTTCACAGCAAAGCAAAAAAAAAAGGTCAAAGAAGTTTAAACTCTAGAAGCTACTAATGAACAAAAGGTCTTCTTGGTTATTAAGTTTAGATTCCACATTTTTGATAATATTTCAGCAATCAGTACAAAATCATTTAAAAAATAGACCACAAAATCTGAAAGATGCTGTACTATAAATCATCACCAATATTTTCACTGAGCTCTCTCATATGATATGAACTAAGCATCTCTTATTGGCTTAGAATTAGTTATTAAAATTCCAACTCTGGGCTTCATCTCTGAGTCTCTATTTCCTAATATATAAAAAGGGGAATAAAAATATTACCTACCTCACTTGGAAAAATCAAATAAGACAATACATGTAAGACTACATAGAACAAAAAATTTTTTAGAAATTGTTGCCATTAAAGTCAATTCCTACTCACATTTGTTGTTCCTGTTTTTAGGTGCCATCAAATTGGTTCTAACTAATAGCGACCCCACGCACAACAGAAGGAAAACACTGCCAGGTCCTGCACTATCCTCACAATCGTTGTTATGTTTGAGCCTATTGTTGCAGCCACTGTGTCAATCCCCGTCCTTAAAAGTATTCCTCTTTTTCACTAACTCTCTACTTTGCCAAGCATGATGCCTTTTCCTGGGACTCACGTTAACCCTTTTTTGTCTAGTTGATTTGATTTTGAATCATAACGGCCCTACAGGAGAGAGCAGAACTGCTCCATAGGGTTTCTAAGGAGTGGCTGGTGGATTCGAACTGCCAAACTTTTGGTTAGCAGCTGAACTCAACCACTGTGCCACCAGGGCACTAACAAATTTTATTTTTCCCTTTAAAAGCAAAGACATCTCTTTATCCTTCCATGTCAGTGACAACAGAATGTTTGACACTAGTAGTTACTTAATAATATGCACTGAAATAACATAAAGTATGCAGCACTAAGAAAAACACAACTAAAGAAATTGTTACTTGTGTCTATACAAATTCTCGCTAATTCTGTTTATTTCATCACCATATTTTCTTTAATTTTACCTGCCATCCATTTTGTTCAGTATTCTTTATTCCTTATATATTTTCTATTTGTCTTAAGAATAGAAAATTGCTTGCTCATTTTTTTCATTTAGCTAGGCCACTTACATTAGTAAGCAGAATCTATCTTTTTGCCAAGCTTTCATTTAAGCTAACATAATTCATTCTAATCAATCTCTTCATTTTTATTTCCATTGTTAATGATCCAATTTGCATTCTTACCTAGGACCACAGTTTTGGCAGCATCCACTGGGTAGACAAGTAGACTACCACAGAATTCAATATTTATGAAAAAAGCTTTTTAGTGTTTATTTTTAGCAATATATGGCCTTGGAAATGACAGCAACTTTTGAACTACAAAGATATCTATACATTATTTTAAACAGAAGCTTATTGACATCACCCAAAAACACAAAGTATTTAAAAAATCTACCAAATAAATTCAAGGGATTTTTTTTTTCCTTATAAAAGACAAACATATTTTTCTAATATTAAGTACCAAGAAACACAAGCTCTGAATTCAAATAGGTAACCTTGAAATTATCCTTTTCTCCCCTTACTTAAAATTTCTTTATTCATGCAAATAATCATGAAATAACCCAAGACTATCAATGGGAAATCACATAGACCAACCCCCATGGAATTTATGGGCCTTTAGAAAATTGGACAAGTAAGAAAGGGATCAAGGTATAAAACATCTGCCTCATCCTTGACTATTCTCCATGAGACCCATGTCAAAATGTGCTCTGCAAAAATGGACATCAACACCTCTCCATTCAGGTGATGCTATTGGGGTTATCCACTGCCCATGAAAAGCAAGTCAGTCTGATACAAATTAAGCTACCTGAGACTATTATAGGACATTTGGATTAAAATTGTTTTGGTTAATGGTATTTTAAGAAATAACTAAAAATCACCATCAGGAGACTGCTTTTAAGCTCTCACGTGGGCTTCAAACACTGAAAAGGATCGGTAAGAACAACAGCAAACTTCTATAAAAGAGAGACTCTATTCTAAAAACAGGCTGCTGTGAAATAAATTCAGATTAGTATAGGCCAAAAGAGAACTTCTATAAAACTTTATTGAAGAGCCCAACTTACTGAATAATGTAACCAACTTTCTTACCCAATATGTTATAAGAAAAAAATGCACATATATTTTCTGCTGTGTAATCCATATACCATAGTTTTATCTGCTTCCAACTTTTAGATTAAAAGAAGAAGATGTGGTTACCACATCACTAAGAGAAAATATTTATTGGTAGGAAAAGAAGGGGTATCAGAAATACTGAGGTAGAAAGGTAGAAACGTAATATCAAAATTACATCCTCCTCTAATACAAAAATACAGATCTTGAGAGTTAACAACTAGCACTCCAGAGTCCTGCTGACCGAGTCATGTACCCCATTCCTTTTATTCGCCCAAGACATCAATCCCCCCAAACCTAATTTCTCAGTAGCAAAACAGCAATAGTAATAACAGCATGACCTTGGAAAAAGTGAGATGGAACATAGACATGAAGCATTTATCATAGGGCCTCCTACACACTGTTTTATTATTTTCATCATTATTATACTTTTTTTATGAAGACAATAATTTGTCAGCTTTGTATTTCCCAAAGAAAGAAGAAAGAATTTAATTCCTTTTAAGCTTCTTAGGTTATTCTTTCTACAACCCTAGTACAAATTAGTGTTCTTATTCCTTGGTGCTATTAATACGAGAGGAGCCTGGTGTGGTGGTTAAGCGCATAGCTGCTAACTGAAAGGTCAGTGGTTCAAACCCACCAGTTGCTTTGTGGAAGAAAGATGGGGCAGTCACTTCCATAAAGATTATACTCTTGAAAACCCTGTGGGGCAGTTCTATTCTGTCCTAGAGGGTCACTAAGAGTTGGAATCCACTCTATGGCAACGAGTTTAGTAATACAAACAGCTTTTGCTTTTATAAATAAAAAATCCCCAGAACATATTATCCTTTTTGTATAACAATAAAAAAAATTTGTTTTAAAGTCTGTATGCTCACCAATTGCACAGGTGAAGGACAAGTGTCTACTTTTCTAGCATTTTTAATTAACACTATTTTATTACCTTTCTCTTATATATCAATGCTAATGATCATGAAAACTATAGTTCTCTCACTATGATTCTTCTCTTCCCCAAGTCTCCAGAAATCAGAGTTCAGCAGAAGTAAATATGTGACCCAGATATTTCTCATTATCTTGTTTTAGAAGACTGTGAAGTTTTTTTTACAGTAATCTAAAAAATACGGAAAAAAATCACAAAATTAAAACCATTTAAAACATACATTAATGATTATTATTTTATTAGAATAATCTACTGTGAAAAAAAAAGGATTAACACCGAGAATAAAATTTAGTAGACAATTAGTTTTTTTATGAAATTAAGAACTTTTAAAGCTCTAAGGCAATGCAGTATATGAGTTAGTGTCAAATACAACTATAGCTGTTTCCTTTCTTTCAAAAAAAAAACAGCAGTTTATTCTGGAGTAAATAGCTTACACTGCCATCTCAAGGAAAACCAAGAGCATAGAAAAATTCATCTCTGTGTGTAGAAAAGAAAAAGAAAAACCTCATTCACTGAGGAGCAATGGCAAAATCAAAGAAGCACAGCAACCATGATTATACCCTGTGGACCTGGAAGCTTTCCTACCAGACCATTCCAGGACATGTGGTAGCAACAAATGCCACACAGGGAATTCTAAACTAGACCTCAAAAGTAAAGCTCTGCTTTCTCCTCTCAGGAAATTCTAAACTAGACCTCAAAAGTAAAGCTCTGCTTTCTCCTCGCCTAATGCTACTATAGATTGGTTTGGATGTATATCCACTGAAGGAATATGGTATGAAGAAAGCAACTACAACACAATGTCAGTGTGTACTTCTCACTCTGACGGGTTAAATGTAAAGCTACAACACAGCCTTTAGGTCTTAGTTCAATGCCCAAGGAAAATTTGCAAGAGGGAAAAAAAAAAAGGCCCATTAGCCTTTTAACAATACACTCAGCAACTAAAAAAGTATTTGAGCTTTACGTACGTCACTAAGAACTGACAGATTATATAGTAGGGTAGTTTCAGCAATACTGGGATTTTAGCTATCTCTAAATTCATACTACAGTAGTCAATTGACGGTTGGCTTTAAACAAGAAGATAAAACAAACGGTTTTCATTGAAAGCTGGGTTTCTTACCTATTCCTAGACATGAAACAGTAGTTAAATGTACATATCATTAATACATATAGATCAAGTGTCAATAAATAATGCTAAAATTTGAGCATCATTTGCATGCCATTAAATTTCTTCTGATAACTTCCCAAGACTAAGGTCCATTAAAAAGTTATTTGTGTCTTTGGAAAGTAATACTTCATTACTAATGGAACAGTTCATAAAATGCTAGCTTTCTTAGCTAGGTCTTTGAATATCAATTTCACATGATACTGCCACTACAATATAACAGAAAACTCACTCTGCCATGTTTTTCTTTACACCTCATAAATTATTACCTGAAAATAAACTGAGCATAAGTACTCTTTTAGGAGACTAAGTTATTACTCACTGAATTTTAGCTCTAAATATTACGCCCAGTACCCAAATTATTATTGCTTCCTAGAGTATTTTATTTACTCTGAAACAAATCGAGGACAAAATAAAGAAAAAATTTTAAATAATAAAAAGAAATTATACAGGTAAAGCAACATATTTGGGCATTTCCGAAGACCAAAGAAGAAGAACTGACGCCTTTGAATTGGGGTGTCAGTGGAGACTACTGAATATACCATAACCCAGAACCCAGTGCCCTCGAGTCGATTCCGATTCATAGTGACCCTATAGGACGGGGTAGGACTGCCCCATAGAGTTTCCAAGGAGCGCCTGGAGGAAGACTGCCAAAAGAATGAACAAGTCTGTCTTGGAAGAATGCTCCTCAGAAGCAAGGACAGTGAGACTACATCTCACATACCTAGGACATGTTATCAGGAGGGATCAATCCCTATCATGCTTGGCAAAATAGGGGGTCAGTGAAAAAGAGGAAGACCCTCAACAGAATGGATTGACACAGTGGCTCCAACAATGGGCTAAAGAATAACAAAGATTGTGAGGATGGCACAGGACCAGGCAGTGTTTCGTTCTGTTGTACATAGGGCCGTTATGAGTTAGAATCGACTTGACAGCACCTAACAACAACGAAAACTAGCTGCTTATTAAGACCTCATAAAACCACAGATAAATTAAGAACTAAATTGTATATAATCTCCAGCATCCCCGCCTAAATAAAGGTTAAAAAAAAAAAAAGGAATTCTATTCAGGAAAGATTCAGCTTTAAAAATTCAACAAAATGTCACTGATTTATAAGTTTTACCACTAAATGATTAACAATTCCTCTCCAAGAAATGTTCACAATGGGAGGGTGGCAGAGAGACAGACTTGTAAATAAATAATTACATTCAGATGCAATAGCTAAAATTACAGAAGTACTGTGTTTTATGCATACCAAAACCCTGCCGTCCCTGCTCCCTGTACTGGTGAACACAACGGAGCCTGACAGCAAATGCCGACAACAATTGAAGGTAAGCACCCATCATTCAGAAAACACATGATTAACAAAATTTGCTGACTGTCACATTAAAGTTCTTTTAGTGCTAAAATATTTGGAGAGTCAAAAAGTAAACTGAAAACAGAAATAGATTGTAGTATATGAATCACACACACTGCAACTACCATATACCTAGAAGTAGCAAAACACTGTGCAGAAAAAAATATATATATATAAAATGATGTTAGACTAAAGAAACAATCTGACATTCAAAGATCTGTGTAGACAAGTAATTACTAATTTAAACCTAGGAGTCATTTGACACTCCTTTATTTCCTATTTTGCAGTTAAGAAGGGTAGTAGAGTTTCTTACTTCTTTGAAACCAATGAAGGAGCCCTGGTGGTGCAGGGGTTATGTAGCTCAGCTGCTAAATGAAACATCAGCGGTTCGAACCCACCATCTGCTCCGCAGGAGAAAGATGTGGCAGTCTGCTTCCATAAAGATTTACAGCCTTGGAAACCCTGCGCGCAGTCCTATTCTGTCCAATAGGGTCACTATGAGTCAGGATTGACTCGAGGACAGTGAGTTTGCCTTTATATTTCTGAAAGCAATACTTTCTGGGCTTGTGCAATAAAATAACAAAACTCAGTTTTTGGATTTAAATCCATATACAAGCTCAAATTTTGGGCTTGGGATAATCTTCAATTTCCTTTTGCTCAGCATTCTTAACTTATATTATTGTGAAAATGAAGAGTTTTTACAAGAGTATTTGAACATCTCAGTACCACATACTTGTTCCCTTCCAACATTACATTTATTAAGCTCTAAAAGGTAAAGAAACCTATTACTGTCTAGTCAATTCTTACTCATAGCAACCCTGTAGGACAGGGCAGAACTGCCCTATAGGGTTTCTAAAGTTGCAAATCTTCACAGAAGTAGGCTACCACATCTTTCTCCTGCAGAACGGCTGGTGAGTTTGAACCACTGACCTTTCAGTTAGCAGCTGAGCACCTACCCACTATGCCACTAGGGCTCAATAAAAGATACAGGGCATGTATTTAAAAGTCCTAAGTTATACCTATATACTCTGCTTCTTATATTATTCAGATACAGCTTTCCAGACTCATCCAGATTCATCGAATTAACAAATTCCTTTTTGACAAAAACCAGTAATTATAGGATTAAGAGATTATTCATCTATTCTATAATATCAGTCTGGTACACTGTATCAATAACTAAATCAGAACCAACAAATGAAAGAGAATTTGGAAGATACACTCTTTAGAGAACCGGAAGAAAGACTTGAATTGAACATATGACAATCTGTTCTCAAGTCTATTTTCTCCAAATCAGTCCAGAATCACCCTGTTGGAACCCTTCTCTATCTAGAAAGAGAATAGAAAAGAAATACCTACCAGTGTGTTATACAACAAATCTTGTTTCAGTTACTCAAGAGTGTGTGTGCATGTGTGTGTGAAAAAATAAGAATTCTGAGAGCTTCCATTTTTCACGACCTCCTTATTTTGAACCTAATAGACATAAACTTTAGCAAAGAGTTACAAAAAAGAAGTCTTCACAGATCTACCCAGTCTTAATGACCAACCCTTGATTATCCCCTTACTAACTCTGTCTCAGAGTTAAAATTCTGCGGACTTGTCCCACTCTGAGCTAGAGTCGTTTCCTTAAACCTAACCCTCCTTAAGTAGCCCAGAACTCCCCTGAACTTTGTTCCATATTTTAGGGCAACTGTCTCATACCTCAGATGGAGTTATTTGACCTATGCCCAGTAGAAGGGATGGGACGTGGGTACCAGGAACAAGCAAAACAAAAATCAAAGCGTTGACACTGGTATCTTTCAGCAAATCTTTCTAATATTCCCTCCCAAGGACTCTTTGCAATTCCCCATGACTACACACTTACTGAACATTCCTTCCCAAGTGGGTACTCTGGACATCTTTCCCATTCACCCTCATCTTGCCTCTTTGGGGCCTCTAAAGCTTGGCTCTGCAATAGACAGCTAAGATGATACATTAATCATTTTTTATCAATTAAAACTGCTCATTTAAAAGCTAGCATGAGCTTCTTGAGGCATTATCATATTTCTAAAAGAATAACTTATGGTAAAAATTTCATCTACCTTCAAAGGCTGCTATAGTAAATTAAGAACAAGAAACATCTCCAGAGTACTTGTGATTCACAAAATAGTTATCCTAAGATATCTCATTATTTTCACAACCACTTAACGTGCAGACATTAACCTCCATTTGTGGATAAAGATGCTCACTCAAAACAATCAGTGATTTTCATAAAATTCTAAAGAGTAAATAATAGAACCTGGTCTTGAACCTAGATGGGTGGTTTTCCAACTTTACAGTGTATCAGAATCAAGTAGAAAACTTGTTGAAACACATTGCTGGGCCCCCAAATCCAGAGTCCCTGTTTCAGTAGTCTGGAGGGGGACCCAGGAATTTGAATTTTTCTAATATGCTCCCATATCATGATGATATTGTTGGTCTAGGAACCACACTTTGTGAACCACTGACTAAATCTTCTAACACCAGACTCATTGTTCCTTTCACAGCAGCAATGAAGCAAAGTGTTTAAGAAAGTTGTTTCTGTAGCCTGAACTGTTGAGTTTGAGTCTCGGTTCCAATATTGACCAGTGGCTGTGGCAAATTATTTAACATCTCTTTGTGCCATGACTGGCCAATTAATAAGGGGTGGAGATTAGTACCTTTTAGAGTGTTCATGAAATTAAATATGATAATACATTTAAAGTGGCCTTATTTATACTTAGTAAGTACTCACTGAATACCCCCTACTGTCATTAACTATAGAATTACTAGGTTTGTTACTTTTGAGTGGAAATTAGAGAATTGCTTTAACTCCTAAAGTTTTTCTAAATTAGACCAGCATTCCTAATGGTAACAAACATTCTATTATAAATTAAAGAAAATGATACTACTGCAGAAGCAATTGTTATAAAACTAAATACAGATTCGATTTAACATGAAACTTATGCAAGACAAGGAACAGATGTATATTTGATCTTTTTTCCTAAATAATAGAGATAATTTGACAAATGAACAAATCTGCTTTGAAGATTATATTATAGACTCTTTGATGAAAAAGTAAGCTTATTAATTTTAACTACACAAAATAACTACATATACATCATCACAAGTATATTGTGAACACCTCAAAATTTTAATGCAGAGAAATAAATGTGTTGGAATTCTTTAAAGAAGTCATTCTCAAACTATAGGGTGTATCAGGATCACTTGGAGTGGCTTGTTCCAACACATATTGTTGAGCTGCCCGTCCAGAGTTTCTGATTCAGTAGGTCTGAGGTGGAACATGAGAACGCGCATTTCTAAAAACTTCCAAGGTGATACTGATATTGCTTTCTAAGGACCACACTTTGAGAATCACTACTTTATGCTGAAGGATTCTAATCATAGAACAGGCAGTTAAAAAAAAAAAAACTATTAATAAAACCTGTTGCCGTTGAGTCAATTTCAACTCATAGTGACCCTGTAGGACAGAGCAGAACTGCCACATGGTGTTTCCAAAGAGCAGCTTATAAATTTCAACTGCTGATCTTTTGGTTAGCAACCATAGCTCTTAACCACTGACCCACAAGATTCTAATTATAGAACAGAAAGTACCCAAGGAAAAAAGTCTTAATGTAACAAACCATCAGATCTCAACAATCAAAACCACAAAGATTTTATATTCTTGAAACTGCACGCTATAAATGGCCTTGGACCATAACACAATACTCATCAAACCCCATTTGCTATGGCTGAAAAGATCCTATTATTTCTAAGAAGTGATATTAATAGTGTGAAAAGATGACCATTAATCCACGTAATATGGGGAGCAGAAAGAAATAAAATCACAAAGAAATCCTTTGTCATTAATATATAAATGAAACTGTTACAATATAGAGTTACCAAGGAAGTCATCTTATAAACTCATCTTTCAATAGACTGGTATTTCCAAATACCTCTTTAAAATAAAAATTGACAACCTCCTGTAACAGAGTGTAAACTTCAGAGATGTGACAGTGTCTCATTTAATGTTATACACAACAAAGAGCCAAGCACATGGAAAGAGTTCAATATGTGTTTGTTGAATGAACTGCCATGGAAGCATAATAAATGAATAAATACATGAGTCAATGAAAGAATGAATGACTGTGAAAGCCACTGATAAACACAATACCTGAGTCATCAAATATTATTAAATATTATTAAAGACCCTCAATGAGAGAGACTGGCACAGTGGCTGCAACAATGGGCTCAAACATAGCAACAATTGTGAGGATAGCACAGGACCAGGCAGTGTTTTGTCCAGCGTTATACATAGGCTTCTTATGAGTTTTAACCAACTCAATGGCACCGAACAATGACAACAATATATGTACATGGAATCATTGATCCAGAGAGTAAGAATGAGTAAGAAATAGGGCACAGAGTCTGATAGTATTGAGGAAACATGATCATGATTGAGTCTCATGATTTTTTGTTTGTTTGTTTACTAACTCTAACAAAGGGTCTTCTCTTGGTATCAGGAAAGCCTTATGAAAACTATGGCATCCATTCATTTACACAACTAAAAGACATATTACATAGCTGCCAATATATAAGAGAAAGTGCTAATCCCTAAGGCTACAAAGGCTCAATTTAGAGGAGGGTCACGTAAATGCATTAGACAATGATTCGATATGAAAACTACAAGAAAAAATTATAGAGATGACACCAAGGAAGAAGAAGCAATTATTTCCCTCACTTCTTAGAATTTAAAAGTATTCTCCATGCAAACTTTGGCTTGAAAACTTGAAAATCATAGGTTCTTGCTTTATAGCATGATGGCAAATATAAATGGTCATATTTTTTGGGTATGGTAGATTGTAGTTTCCCAAAATGAACACAACAGTATCTCCTGTTGAGCATGCTCTTCTAGAACTTTGCTAATCTTCCACCAAAGGATGGGGTCTATGTCCCCTCCCCTTGAACCCAGATTGGCTTTGTGACTGCCTTGAACAACTGGGCATGGATTAAGTGATGCTACAGGACTTCCGAGGTTTGGTTATAAAAATGTCAAATACTTATACCTGTTTTCTTAGGATGCTTTCCCTGAGGATGTTAGGAGGAAACCTAGGCATTCCACGAAGGGCCTTACCTAGAATGGAAACAAGGCCCCTGATTCACAGCCTAGTCTGAGCTTCCAGTCGGCCTTTCTGCACCAAAGTGCCAGTCATGTGAGTAAGAGATCTTGAAAGTGGATTAACCAACTCCCCAACTAAGCCTCACCAGTCGATGCAAAGCCATTTCAGAAAAGTGGAACCCAAATAAGCAGCATAAATAATTGCTCTATTAAGCCACTAAATGAAAATGGTTTCTGATGCAGCAATAGATAGCTGATACAAGTCACCAATCCATGTTCAGCACTACTGTCAGGAAATAAAATGATGAGGCTAGAACAGTTTAAATTTGAGTTGATATTTGTTTTGAAATAGGCACTTCTCTCACATGGTGAGTTTTCATAAATCAAAATGACCCAATGTTATAATTTATCAAAAAAATATTATTTGCAAGATACTAGTTATAGAGAGAAATAGAATTTGAAAGACCTTCAGTTGGGTGGAAGGTTGGGGGTAACAATAAGAAAGATATAATTAAGCAGGGCACTTGGTAGACAACACATTTAAAAAAGCAGATTTTCTACAAATACCAAAGGTAGATAACCTCCCTCAGGCAAATGCTCTCTAATATAAATATATGATATATATATAAAATTAACTGCAAAACACATATAGAAAGAAAATGAATAGAGATAATTCCATAATTATCATAATGTGACACAAAAATGTGACTGCAGTTACAGTGAATAATTCAGTTATTTACTGGTTTAATAACTATAGCACAGTTGTAGTGAAGATATTTTAGTCAATATTATTTATACAAACCTGATTTAATAATACCCCTGTGCATTTCTCAGATTTAATAATAATACATTTGAGGCAAATATCTAATTTTTCCTTCTAGCTTTTCCTTGGAAATTATAGAAATGGAAAATCTCTTTTAACCTTCAAAATGTAAGCAATGGAAAACAATATGTCTACCCATAGTTTTAAAAACCTATTATATAAAGCTTTACACTAGAAAAAAAGGGGGGTGGGGGTGAAATGACAAACAGAATATTTTATTTCATTTTACAACAGAAACAGCAGGAAAAAAAAAAAAGGATACAACTGTTGATACTACTTAGGTACAAATACTTAATTGGTTTCCTTGGTTCAAAGGTTTTGGGTAATGGTTTCTTGAGCCTGTCCAGACAATTGGCTTAATAGTGTTTTAAAAAGTTTTGCTCTATCTCCTAGTTCAGTGAGTAGTGCGTGGGGTCTTAAAAGCTTACAAGCTGAAATGGACTGGTATTGGTCATTTTTAATTGTAAAATCATATGGTCTACTACACTGGGAATAACAACCTGAAGAGGAACAGCACTGAATTTATCATCAAAAAGAACATTTTAAGATCTATCCTGAAGTACAATGCTCTCAGTGATAGGATAATATCCATACACCTACAAGAAAGACTAGTTAATAGGACTATTATTCAAATTTATGCACTAACCAGTATCCCAAAGAAGAGGAAATTGAAGATTTTTACCAACTTCCACAGTCTGAAATTGATCAAACATGCAATCAGGATGCACTGATAACTACTGGTGATTGGAATGACAAGGCTGGAAACAAGAAGAAGGATCAGCAGTTGGAAAATATGGCCTTGGTGATAGAAATGATGCCAGAGGTTGCATGATTGAATTTTGCAAGGCCAATGACTTCTTCATTGCAATTATCTTTATTCACCAACATAAAAAATGATTATACACATGGACCTCGCCAGATGGAATACACAGGAATCCAATCAACTACATCTATAGAAAGAAATGATAGAAAAGCTCAATATCAGTGGGAATAAGACCAGCGGCCAGCTGCAGAACAGACTATGAACTGCTCATATGCAAGTTCAAGCTGAGCTTGAAGAAAATCAAAACAAGTCCATGACAGCCAAAGTACAACCTTCAGTATATACCACCTGAATTTAGATACCACCTCAAGAATAGGTTTGATGCAGTGAACAGTAATGACTGAAGACCAGACAAGCTATGGGATTGCATCAAGGGTATCATACACGAAGTAAGAAAAAGGTCAATGTAAAGGACAGGAAAAGAAAAAAAGGCCAAAATGGATGTCAGAAGAGACTCTGATATTTGCTCTTAAAGGTAGAGTAGCTGAAGCGAATGGAAGGAACGATGACGTAAAAGAGCTAAACAGAAAATTTCAAAGACAAAGTAAAGGATTATAATGATGTGCAAAGACTGGGATTTAGAAAACGAAAAGGGAAGAACAAGCTCAGCATTTCTCAAACTGAAAGAACTGAAGAAAAAATTTAAGCTTCGAGTTGCAATATTGAAGAACTCTAGGACACAATATTGAAGGACTCAGGAAGCAACAAAAGAAGTCATTGTACCAAAAATAATTGACTGACATTTGACATTCGACCATTTCAGGAGGTAGCATATGATCAAAAACCAATGGTATAGAAGTAAGAAGTCCAAACTGCACTGAAGGCATTGGCGAAAAACAAGGCTCCAGGAATTGAAAGAATACCAGCTGAGATATTTCAACAAACGGATGCAGTGCTAGAGGTGTTCACTCATCTACACCAAAAAATTTGGAAGACAGCTACCTGGCCAACTGACTGGAGGAGATCCATATTTATGTCCACTCCAAAGAAAAGTGATCCAACAGAATGAGGAAATTATTGGACAATATAAGTAATATCATACACAAGTAAAATTTTGAAGATAATTCAAAAACGGCTGCAGGATCGACAAGGAACTGCCAGAAATTCAAGCAGTATTCAGAAGAGAACATGGAATGAGAGATGTCTTTGCTGATGTCAGGTGAATCTCGGCTGAAAGCAGAGAACACCAGAAAGATGTTTACCTGTGTTTTATTGACTATGCAAAAGCATTCGATGGTGTGGATCATAACAAATTATGGGTAGCATTGTGAAGAATGGGGATTTCAGAACACTTAATTGTATCCATGAGAAACCTATAGATAGACCAAGAGGCAGTCTTTGAACACAAGAGGATACTGTGTGGTTTTAAAAAAATTAGGAAAGGTGACAGTCAGGGTTGTATGCTTTCACTATACTTATTCGATCTTTATGCTGAGCAAATAATCCAAGAGGTACTATGTGAAGAAGAATGCAATAGTGCAATTGGAGGAAGACTCATTAACTACCTGCAATATGCAGATGACACAACCTTGCTTGCTGAAAGAGGACCTGAAGCACTTACTAAGATCAAAGACTACAGCCTTCAGTATGAATTACACCTTCAAAAAAAGAAAACACAGATCCTCACAAGTAGAGCAATAAACAACATCATGATAAATGGAGAAAAATACTGAATTTTTCAAAGATTTCATTTTACTTGAATCCACAATCAACGCCCATATAAACAGCAGTCCAGAAATCAAACAACGCACTGCACCGGGCAAATCGGCTGCAAACGATCTCTTTAAAGTGTTAAAGGCAAAGATATCACTTTAAGAACTAGGGTGCACCTGACCTAAGCCGTGGTATTTTCATTTGCCTCATATGCATGTGAAAGCTGGATAATGAATAAGGAAGACTGAAGAAGAACTGATGCCTTTGAATCACGGTGTTGGCAAAGAATACTGAATATACCATAGACAGCCAGAAGAACGAAAAAATCTGAGAAGCGAGGATGGCGAGACTTTGTCTCACATACTTTGGACCTGTTATCAGAAGGGATCAGTCCCTGGAGAAGGACATCATGCTTGGTAAAGTAGAGGGTCAGTGAAGAAGAGGAAGACCCTCAATGAGATGGACTGACACAGTGGTTCCAATAATGGGCTCAAACATAACAAGAATTGTGAGCATGGCACAGGACAGTATTTTGTTCACTTGTACACAGGGTCACTGAGTCCAAACCAACTCAGCACCACCTAACAAAAACAGCGGAGTGTATTTGTATGTATGTATATATAGGTAAATGTATGTATACATATATACATTTAACAATTACATTTACATATGATCGATACCTTTCATTATCAAAATAATAGCTCTGATGATTTTGATGATTTGGGGTCAATTATACTGTCAAATTTTAAGTTTGGTGACAATTAGGCAAGTAGAAAATTAGAACAAATAGATGATTCTCTTGCTTGGTATGAAAATATATATATTTTTTAAGCAGGAAGCAATCTTCATTATTAGTTCAGAAGTTGACACCTGAAGTCCTATTGGCTATATCCAGCTTCCAAATATGTTTTATCTGAGCTACAATATTTAGGAGGAAAAAGAGGAAACAGCACCCTTAGAGCATGCCCTCTCCAGGTCTTACGAGTCCCTGCCACTCCCATTCACTCTGCCCCTGCTACCCCCCATGGCCATTTGAGTTTATGATTGCATGCTAGTCCAAGCCCATCATTTTACAGGTAAAAAACAGAGGTCTGAAGAGACAGTTCACTGTCAAAGACACACACATACAGTGTTTTCATATTACCGTACAGATGGTTTTAAAGTAGTATTTTATGAAATATATAAATGGATGCTTTAATAAGTATTTAGCATTTACGTTGCAATGTATGATTTCCAGTCCAAAGCATACTCAACTGAAATATTTCATAAATGCCTTGGATAACTTCATCTGGTCTTTCCAATTTGTTAAAGGTTTTATTTATTTATTTTTAAAGCCATTTAAATAAATCATTTCTAAATTTATTACAGGTATCTCAAAATTCATTACTCTCCTCATATAACTAAATTCTCTTTCTTATCATTATAAAAGGAATAAAATACTAAAAATAAATACAGGCAAAAAGAATTCCCAAAATAAATACTTAAATGAAGAGGAGAGGGAGAAAGCTTTTGTTCACTGTTTTTTGTTTTGTTTTTTAATTCCCCCCTTAATAAAAGGTTTTAAAAGAAGCTAATTTCTTCATTTCTATTTGGAAGGAATTAAGCTATCAAAGATCTACATTGCAAGCAAAACTAATAAATTCTGCTGTATCATGTAAACAAGTAATGGGAAAAGGACTTTCCTGTTCATCATTTTTTAGGTATTTAAGAACAGACCATAAAAGATCAGTGGAATTATAAATTAGCATCTCTCAAAATCACGTATGTCCACTGAACAAGTGTTTTAAATAAAAACAACTTTAACATGATAAGGATCAATGAGGATCATCTTTTATTACCTCAGGTACATGGAATATTCATAATACAGCAAATACATTGCTGTGTTTTCACACTGAAATTTAGTCTATCTGTACCAAGATGTCAGAATGGCTGGCAGAAGAGATCCTTAGACATGAAAGTTTCTCAGCACTGTATTATCACTTGAAACTAGAGAAAGAGCTAAAGTCTTAACAGATTATATTTGACATGTCTGGATTGATTTGGAATGAATCCCTACAGGAGACAATAAAGCACCTAAATGATATTCCCTAAAAAGACAGGAGTATTTGGAGGAGAGACTGTTAAATGAAAGTGTCTGTTCTGTTATTTCCCACTATTTAGAAAAGAAAAAAGATAACATCTTAAAGCTGTTACAGCCTTCTATAGCGACAAAATTTTTCATAGGTTTTTTTTTTTTTTAACTAAGTGATAATATGTACACGATATCTTTGACTCATACCTTATTCTTACGGAAATATAAACTATTCATGAAACCACCAATTTTTTTTTCAACTTGCTCTGTGAAGCCGTTTGTAAAAAAATGGTTTCTTCCACCTATGTTAATACTGCAGGTTTTCTTTATGTGAGAAATGACTTATGTTCCTTACTATGTGGCCATCATCACTTTCTACCAAGAGATCACTCCACTGTTGTTAGCTCCTCCCAAGAGAATTTTAGTACCAAAGAAAGAAGGAAATTGGAATTGTGGTGATGGCTTTTTACCCATGTATCTAAAGCTACTCCTACATCTTTCTTACTATTTTAAAGGCTTATTTGCTTGACTGTTTAAATTAGAGATCGTGGGCTATAGGTGAAAAGGTCTTGAACTGGGAACCAGAAGATGTCTCATCAGCTTTGTGATATCACAGAAGTCATGTAATATTTTAGATTTCCATGTCCTCATCTGTAAAACTGAGAAAAACTGCACTCACATGACCGGAATAAACCAAATAAAAGAATATATAAAAAACGCTCTGTACATTTTAAAGCACTATCATTTGGCATGGTAGACTCTATCCACTCATCAACCATTCTCTCACATTTTTTCTTGCCTACAAACTGATTCAAGTGACAGGTGTCTGGGTCGAGGGGATAAATGATGACTGATTTAAGCTCATGTTACAAATCTCATTTGCCTATGCCTGGACAAACTGAGATAAAGGGGGCATGTGCTGGGAAATATTCTTCCACAGATTTTTCTCCCTCATAAAAGAAAGAGTCATAGATGAAGAGATCCCCTATCCCATCTACATTTTTCTTCCTCTCCTACTTTGGATGCCATCATAAAGGATATTATGCCTGGCACAGAGGCAGCCATCTTATGACTGAGGTGAGACAAGTCTGAGAATGAAAGTAAACGTGTTGAGGACAGTGGAGTGGGAAGATGAAAGAAAAGTGGGGTCCCAGGTGATACTGATGAGACATTTTCTCAGGTATGCATGTGGTTAGGAAGTAACACCTGTGAAATCCTCCCTACCATAAATCTTAACTTCCCTTTACAGCACCAGGCAATTATTCGCCTTCTTCTCTACTGAAGTATGTGTTACAAGATGCCATAATTGGTTTATTTTTAAATGTTATTAGATATATAAATGTAAAACTACTCTATGTAATGCATTTAAAACTTCAAAAATGTAAGAAGAAAATGTTGGAGACTATTAACCTTGGTAGGTAGCAGCCTTCCTGAGGAATATGCAATAATCAGAAGTCATAAAGAATACTATATAAGGAAAGACATCATAGAAAAGCTAAAACATAAAATGTAGACAGGAGAAAATATGTGCCTTCTATGTAAAAGAGAATTATTTTTCAGGATATATAATATAATACTTCCTGCAAATTATGTAAGAATGATAAACTATTCAATAACCCCCCAAAAAAATACTATCCAGAGAAAAAATGGAAATGACTAATAAAAATATGAAGACAATACCTAATATCACTAATATTAAGAGAAATAAAAAATAACATAAGTATGTGCCTTTTTTGTTTTTTCAGTCATCAAACTATAAATGATGAAATGTGGTGTTGGTAATGATTCAAGGAAACTCTTTCCTATACCCCAAAACAATACTTCCTATACTACTGGCTGCAGTATAAATTGCTTCAGAAGTATAATTTGGTAACATCTACCCAAATTTGAAATGTGAGTATTCTTTGTGCCTATTATCGACTCTTTTCTTTGAAGAACTTCTTCCATCCTGTGTGGTTCTGGTTGTTGTTGCTGTTATGTGTCATCTAGTCATTTCCAACTCACAGCTACCCTATGTACAACAGAACAAAGCTCTGCTTGGTCCTGTGCCAATCCTCACAATCATTGTTATGTTTGAGCTCATTATTGCAGCCACTGTGACAATCCATCTCGTTGAGGGTCTTCCTCTTTATCCCTGACCCTCTACTTGACCAAGCATGATATCCTTCTCTAGGGACTGGTCCCTCCTGATAACATGTCCAAAGCACATGAGACAAAGTCTCGCCATTCTCATTTTTGAGATGCATTCTGGCTTTACTTCTTCCAAGACAGAACTGTTTGTTCCTCTGGCAGTCCAAGTATATTCAATATGGTTTACCAACACCGTAATTCAGATGAATCAATTCTTTTTCTGCTTTCCCTATTCACTGTCCAGCTTTTGCAAGCATATGAGCTGTCAAGCAAAGCACTGGGCTTCTCGTACTAGGGATTCCTCAGACCCCTCTTTATTTTGAGTATTTCAAGAGTTATGTACATAACGAAAGTGGGTGAAGTCCCACTGAGAAATTTTCACATGGTTTCTGGAAGAGAGAGACTCTTTCTTTTATGTTGATGAGTGTAAGGACCACAAAAGCTTAAGTCAACTGGTGACCATCTTTTCTGACACATGGAGACATTCTCTGAAAATAAACCTCACACAGAGGAGAGCAGATCAGAGTTTTGGAGACATTTAAAAGATACGGATTTTGTCATAACTTAAACTGGTATGTCTTAGTAACTTTTATTGCATTAGCTAATAATTTGTTTCTTTTTTTGGACACCTCAATTTTATTTGAATTTCTGTCAGTTACTTCTGACAAAAAGTATATTATACAGCAAAACCTGTGAAAACTGTAATCTATGTAAGGTGGAAACCTCTCAAAGGAGGAAAACTATTTTCCACTAAACTGAGCAACAGAGAAGTGGTAAACTGCATGCTATCAAAGGTAGAAAACTTGCAACACCCAAAAAAACAAGGCAATCCCATCAAGTTCCTGCTCTCACAGGCTTCACTTATACTATGCTAATATACTCTTGGTCCAAACAGTATCATTTGGAGCAATCCATCCTACAGACATATTCTCACATTTGCAAAACATATGTATGTGGGGGTGTGTATGTACACTGTTGTTAATGCCCTTGAGTTGATTTCCAACTCACAGTGACATGATGTTACAGAGCAGAGCTGCCCCATAAGGTTTCTTAGGCTCTAACCTTTATGGGAGCAGATCCCCAGGTCAAATCCCCAGGTCTTTTCTTCCATGGAGCTGCGGGGTAGGTTCAAACCACCGACCTTCTGGTTAGCAGCTGTGTATATAACCTTTGCACCAGAGCTTAATTTGTAATAGCAAAAATCTGCAAACAGCCTAAATTTCCACCTATAGGATGTAATGGTTTAATAAATGATATTCATCCATGAAATATTAAAAAGTACTGTAATGAGATGGACAAAATATATCTTACAAGGAAATTTTTCCACATATATTGATACATAGAAAAAGCAGAATCCCAATATAATATGTGCTGTATGATAACATCTGGATTTTTTTAAATGTATATAACTGATACAAAAGGTATTAGAAAGATACACGATATACAGTTTATAGATTTTACTTTGAGTTGGGAAGTAGAAATTCAATTTCCTATTTTATTCTAAACACTTTTAGAAAGTTCTGTAATGTATATTAATATATTATTTGTATGATAAAGGTAAAAAAGCATAAGCAAGTTTATCTTCCCTTCAAGGAGGGTACACTGCTATAAGAAAAAATATTGTTGGTTTCTTTAAAATTAATAATGCAATGCATATTTTACCAAAAGATGGGTGAAATGCAGCTAAACCCTTGAAATGCAAACTACTTCCAAAGAGTAAATTGTATTTTGAAATCTTGATAGCTTTTTATAGAACTAGAAAATGGTGACTAGACCATTTTTATAGTTATTTCTTTTATTATAAAAGATATAACGAAGGATGATAGCCAATTTTATTGTAATCTAGCAATCACAGATAATTTCTATCTATCCACTTATTTTAACATGAATCTACCCAAGTAATGGTGTCTCATTAATTTTTAATTATTCAGAGACAACTCTCCTTAATTTACTTACAAGTCAGAATTCAAAGTCAGTCCCAGTGAGTTTAAAACTCATTTAAATTGATGTATCCTTCAAATAGTGTTATTTGGTCAGGTGAAGTCATTGAAAACAGGAATCTGGATTAAGAAAGCACTGTCTTAACATAAAGTAAATACATAATTAAATGACTAGGTTTTGATTTCATCAAGGATATTTTGGTCACTTATCATAAGCCATTTAACAATCACTTTAATCAAATAAAATATAATTGAAGCAGTAAGATGACAATGCAAAGCTGCAGGAGAAATGCCATCTCCTTAGAGCTGCTAATCCTAAATCAATTAAATGACAGAGAACATACATTAGGTAGCAGGATATTCTAACTATCACTCCATGTACCACTTAAACTTTCCCTTTACAAATCTTTATTGAAAACAATCATAAACAAACAAAAGACACACATACACAGGCATACAAAACAGCAGAACACCTGGATACAAGTACTATCCATGACTGAATTAAGTGGCAATTAAAACGTATTTTTTTCTTCCTGGTGACATGTACAGTCTTACTCATAACTTAAGAGTTTTCAGTCTATAAACTCTTTCACATGCACACACAAATACGCACACAGTATCATACAAACTCATCATTGCTGGGCTTATTTAATATATAATTTCAGTATAATGTTATTGTATTAAGCATGTCTGAAACCTGATTAGGCAAGTCACTATCCTAAGTCTGAAGATGTTACCCCCTATTTTTATTTCAAGATTTCTACGATATTACATTCCATTTTAATTATAGACAGATAAATAAGGTGAAGAAAAGTTATGCAATTATCTTATTTCACCCAACAGATGGGACTATGGGCTAGTTTGTTGGGGGCAGGGGACTGAGCCCAGATTGGAATACATAATCTCCCGCTTGCTAATCCAAGACTCGGTTTAGTTGACAAATTTGGAAATGCAGAATAAGAATGTATCACTTCTAAGGCAGCAGTGATTAAATTAGGTTTCTCCAACCCTGTATGTTTCACTTCAGCTTTCTACTAATATCAACACATATGCTTCCTTTGATACACATGGCATATCAAAAACTACAGTTACTGAAACGTAAAAACTAGGCTAAATGATTTCCTGATTTTTATCATAGTCATTCCTACACAGGAGCTTGATTCAGTCTCTGTGAGATTTTGGTTTCTTCATGTGGTAATAGAAGGAAAAGCAAAGTTGGTTGTAAGGAAGAGAAATATTTCCAGGCTTTTCTACAAATTTAACACTTTATCATCACTCCTCCAATTGATCTTACATATCTGCCATTTGAAAACCATAGGTGAGATTAATACTACTAAGCTACATCTTAAAGATACTAAGTATCATGAAGATAGAATGAAGTTTAGCAAAAAATCTCCAAGTAAATTACTGGTATATATGCAGAAAGAATCTATACATGTGTGTGAAACAATTATTAAGCTGCATTACAAATATTTAATTCATGAGAATATCTGTCTAGGGCAAAATGGAAAGTAACATCTCAGAAAATAAGACAGTGAATTTTTACCTTACTTTACAACACTGATATAATGATCAAGATGATAGTGTTCTTCACTGTTTCAAAAAAATTTTTTTTCCCTTCAATGCATGCGTATCACACTATCCCAAGGAGTTAGAATTGAAAACAAATACATAAAAAATTTACCATGTTGTTTATGAAAACCATTAGTCAGACACAGAATACAGTATCAATTTTAAATGTCTGAGATAATGAACAATTTAGAGAAAAATATTTAAAATGAGATTATGCTTTGTCCAAAAATAAAAGTATTAACATAAAAAAGTACTCACAACCTTTTTTTTTTATTTTGAGCAGATACTTAAAATTAAGTAAGATGATCTATTACACACTATATTTGTGAAGATTCACATTGTTTCAAACAAAATTGTATGTCATGTCTTTTCATTTTCTCCCTGGGACTCATCCTTTACCCTCCCTAAGGCATGCATGATAAATAAGAAGTAAGTTTTACCAGCTGGCATCCTTCATGTGCACCCATATTGTGAAAAAGTGAAATCAAATTTCCTTGAGCTGAAGAGCAGAGTAGAATATACTTGGTCTGACTGTTCCCAAGCCTTCATGTTGTGTTTTTGTAAAAATGCATAACTCTAAGAATAGCATTTCATGCTATTTCCTAGGTTTAGACTGACTTTTGGAAAACTGCTTAACAGAAGTTTCAGTGAAAGTTTTTCAACTAATCTTCTGAAAATGTGTAATCTTAAATGCAATTACATGGGATATTCCTTTTATGCCTTATGGCAGCCAAACCTATCAATTATTTATTAAGAATAAAATTTAAAAGTCTATTGAAGTTTCCTATTTGCTGACCATTACTAGATGCAATCAAAACAAGTACGTGGAAAGGAAGTTCACAAAAGGCCGATTCAGGACCTGGAGAGACTAGGTTATAAATATACCTCAGGGTGTAGTTCAGATGCCTGTAATGTCTATGTGCATATAAGGAAATGCCCACACTTGCAGGTGGCAGATGAGATTGGCCAAAGGGCAAAGAAAATATTGTTGGATGACTTTTAAAAATTCACTTAAAAAAATGAAAAACAGCCGGGTGCAGTGATTTTAGGATGGGCTAGACTAGTGTTGAATCCCAGTTCTGTAACTTCCTAGCTGTGTGAACTTGGACAAGATCTTTAGCCTTCTGAGCTTTTCATTAATGGTGGCAACACCTATCTCAGTGTTCACTGGTCAATGAAGTAAATGCACTATTTTTTTTTTTTTTTCCGGCATTCACTGAAATAAAAATAGAACTCTGTAGAGCCCTGATTCTGCTCCTTGACGAAATAGCTGTTTCACTACTTCCAGGAGACTTAGTAATTCATTGAACATTTTGAGCTCCGGCTTTAAAATGCAGTATTAAGAGGTGGCATCTCTCTGGGCACTCAGAGACTATTCACGAACAAATTTTTGAGATCACAAGTCCGGAGGGAATTATTACAAAAACCTATCTAAATCTTTCAAAGGAAAGAATCTTAAGGGGAAAAAGCAGTAATCTTTACTTTTTTCTATCACAGTGTTCTACCTTCCCTTCCTTCCTCACTCTTTCCACCCTCTCCTCCATGGAGGTAAGGCACTAAGCAACATGGAGCAGCCCCTGCACCTAGGTCTTCATACAGGAATCTTTACTGAGCACTTCCTATGTGTTATTAGGCTTAGCACCAAGCCCCTGATATGCACATATACCATCTAAAATGCCTATGTGTGAATGACATATATTTACGGAGCACCTAAGGAGTTCCAGACATATTACATATGTTATCTCATTTAATCTTCACAACAATCATAATGGATAATTATGATTATTCCCATTTTACAAATGAGGAAAATAAGGCTCTAAGAAGATAGGAAACTTGCTGAAGGTCACCTTGCCTCCTCACTGTCTTTTCTGTTATCCTCTCTGTGTTTCCCCTCAGCCTGTTGCCAGAACTAACTTGATGGCCTCAGAGGTATGCATCCCTTATTGGGAATAGAACTGAGTTTTGTACAGCTGAAGAATAGCTACTTAGGGAAGTGGAAAATAATCAGACACTTCCAGAGGTGTCTCCCTCCCCTTGTCTTTACCCTGGCTACCCGTCCCCCATGCTCTCCCCATTATACACACACTGACAGCTGCGTTTCCATAAGGACTAGGGGCCCTGGCCTCCCCATCAATGCCCCAAATGGGTACGAAAGGCATATTAAGTAAACGGTAGTTAATCTTGTGTATCTTGCCTTACAGTTATACCCATGGGAAAGGGCTCATCTAATCACATTCTGTGCAGGAAATCCAGCATCTAAGAAATAAGTGGAAATATAATCATTTGTTTCTAATAACTGCAACCCCAAGGGAATTCTACTAGGAAGTACAGAACTACGAGAAAACTATCAAGTTAAAGGGACAGATGTTATATAACAACATACTGAAATTTCTGCAAGCTTCAATGTAACTTTTTACTTTTATTATGAAAAATATTTTTTCTTTTGCTTTTCAACAGACTGAAAAGAACCAGCAGCAGAAAAAAATAAAGGAGTTATCAATTCCATTCTCTAAAGACAAAAATTAGAGTTTGACAAGTAGGAATTAGAATCAAGAAAAAAACTAAGAGACACAGAAGAGGGTTGAGTATTTTTAGCCCTGGCCAGTCAGTTGGCCTATGTCCACACCTGACTCAGCATAGACTTAATAAATGGTCAATACTTAATGAGCATCACCACCAGGAATCAATGAAGGTCAGTGAAAAGAGCACTAACCTATTGGTCAGCAACTCTCAGTTCTTTGGAAGAATACAACAAAGGTACTCTGTTTCTTCCACTTAAAAAAAAAAGTGATATTGTAAGTGTGGTTGTGAAGATAAAATAAGCTAATTAATAAATATTATAAGAATGGCAATGACTAATTCTATAGCACCTCCAGTTTACAAAGGAATTTTCCCATACAATATACTACATATTTTTAAAATCACACCAATGTGTTTTGGGAGTTATGGTTTGTCACATTTTACATAAGAGCAAACTAAAGTTCAAAGAAGTTATTCCCAAAATAGCACAGCAAGTAAATAACATGAATGAGCAAAGGCAGAATTTTAGCATAGCTAATTTAACTTTAGGGCCTCTTATTTTTGCTAATCTTTCCCAAAGCCCTGAACTCAGTTTGTATTAGCATTCTTAAAGAGAGCCTCTGAAAATGTATCATCTTCAGGGACCCAGAGAACTTGGATTTGCCATCAGAGATGAAACTAATACCGATATCTTCTTGTCTAAAAGCCAAGGTTTTTTTTTTTTTTATTATTATAAGATTTCTGTATTTGTCATCTCTTAGTTTGTTCTACTAATCATGATGTTGAGTCGATCTTCTTTTCCACTAATACAATATTTCAGGTATTTTTAGTTCCTTAGATATTTTAGTTGGGATAGAAGAGGATTTTACCCTCCGAGGGCCCTACAAAGAAGGCTAATGAATATAGTGTCAGTATCATCACTTTGAAAATTGTCCGCAGATACTTCAAATGCCAAGAAAACAGTACGTGGCTGAGTTTAGGTTACAAAGGCAAACGATATCCCCCATTCCTCACCTCCTTCTCACCAAGCTCCACGGCTCCACGCTCATACCCTTTTCTAAGGAGTTTCTAAGTATTGAACATCTTCTCCCACCACTACCTCCTCCTACCATCTCTCTCACCTTTGGTATTTCTATTTTATCCTTCCCTTCATTTTTTGCTGTTTTTCCTATTCTACACCCTTTTCCTCTCTCTGTGGTTTTAAATCCACCTACACATTTATGCATTTATTCATCCATTAGCTCATTAATCAACAAATATGTACCAAGCACCAACTACATACCATTGGTATATTAAATACGGAAAGGGAGGTGAACCAAGACAAAAGCGATCACCACGCTCATTATCTTACATTCTAGCAGGAAAGACAGTAAACAATTAATCACATATTTCTAACTCCCATCACACACTGCATCACTGGCCATTGAGTCGATTTTGACTCACCGTGACTGATTTACAGCCAACACTCTTTCTAGACCTGCACCGTCCAATACAGTAGCTATTGTGTAATGTATAGCACTCACGTGTCACTATTAACTACATGAAATATGACTAATTGGAATTGACATATATCATAAGAGTAAAATATACACTGTATTTAGAAAGCTCACTAAAAAAAAAAAAAACCTGTTGCCATCGAGCTGATTCCGGCTCATAGTGACCCTATAGGACAGAGTAGAACTTCCCCAATAGGGTTTGCAACGAGCAGTTGGTGCATTCAAACTGCTGATCTTTCAGTTAGCAGCCGTAGCTCGTAACCACTGCCACCAGGGCTCCTTAACTTCCACTGAGTGCTATAAGATAGAGAGCTGAGTATAGACAGGGAATCCCATCCTGGTGGAAGTGAACAGTAAACTTCTTCAAATAAGTAACTTTCGAGCTGAGTTCTGAAGGATGTGTAATAATTAATTAGAAGACAGGTAGAACCCTCCACGAAGAGAAAAGGGAAGCAGCAAATCCCTGAGGAGCTTAAAGAAGGCTCAGAGGGCTACAGGTTAAGAGAGGCTGTTGACATGGGCAAAGGCTAAATTACTCAAGGCCAGTAGGCCTTGTTGGAAATGCTGGTCTTTACCTCCTAAGAAAACGACACGGTAAAATGTTCCTTTCTTACCCTAACATAAAATTCTTCCAAAGATAAGGCTTATTTCCTCATCTCTGAGATATTTTATATGCCATATTCACTGTCTGCTCTATTATGCTATCGATCATAGTTTCTTGAAAAAATAAGGTTAGCATTCAGAATGAGTACCATTGTTTAGAGTCCCAGGCATGCTCGTTTCCCAAAAAAAAAGCATAGTTACATTCTCAACCTAGAAGTCTTTCTAGAACACCCAGGGCTATGTAAAATGCTCTGTTCCTGATTGCTGTCAGCATTTAATTCAGAGTCTTATCCCTCCCTAATACGTACTCCAAAAAATAAGCATGGATGGATGCACATTTTTTCAGTGTGTTGGCATGGTGAGTTAAAACAATAAAATCTGAAAACAAAGAATAAAGTGGACATTAGGCAGAAGTCCAAATTATATTTCCAGGTGATCACTGTTACAATCCAAATCATTTTCAAGGTTCTACAATGATTTCATTTCAAAATCAGAACATAAAATTCAATCAGATAACTGTTAAAAGGGAGCAACTCGGTTAAATAGCCTATTGAAAAACACATTTATTCCATGAACTTGAAATAATAAAAAAATGCAAAAGGATCAACAGCTAGGTAGATAAGAGGAAGGCAGTGATAAAGTACAGGAGGATAATATGTTGAGGGAAAAGCAAGTCTCATAATTGATATTCCATTCATTTATCTCAGCACTACAGAAACATCTGCATGCAGATACACACACACGCACACGCACACACACACTTCCACGCATTCAAACATGAAGATGGTGAGTAAACAAGGGTTCTTGCCCTTCAGTAAATCACTATTTGAATCTATGGCTCTATAGAACAAGATTATCGTGAACAAGAATGCAAATATGTACCTCCTGAATAACAGGTCTTTAATAAATGGGTATTTCTTAATTTAAATGTAGGAACTTTGTGTATTTCCAGGGTTAGAGGAAAATATATTCTCCCAAGTTTCCTCTCCTACAGACACTTTTTGGCTTCAGCAAGTGAATGCTGGGCTCAGACATTAGTAATTCTAATATCCTGACCACTGTAGCAACCAAAAGACTATGTAAGTCCCATATGTCTTTTCTGTATTTTCTCTCAATCTCCCTGTAACAACACAAGTCATGGACAAATATATATAGATTCAGCTATAGATGTAGATTTTACACTTCCAGGCTGCTTCCCCCATATGTAGTCACACATTTTTCCCAAGTTTCTATGCCGTATTTTCCACATATATACCTTGCCCCAAAGAAGGAATAATTCCTTAATTACGAAAAAAGTTTGGGTGCCCCAAGGGTATCTGGAAACATCTGGCCCATTTCTATAAAATAATAAGTGTAAGGGAACTAGGCAAAGAGATCTGAGCCATTGGTGCAAGCGTTTAATGATGCTATTATTGCATTAACTAAGGCTACAAAATAACAGCAAGGGGGGTAATGGAAAAAGGAAAAAACAAAAACAAACCACAAGAAGCAGTATAAGAATGTTTTTCAGGGAGAGAGGAAGAGTTTCTATATCTCTTGTAAAACAGGTTGGTCCTTTATCCATCTTATCACTTTCTTGTTACACTGGTTCTGGGTATAATTTACTCCTTAAAAGCACACAATCAACATCTACTGAGGTAATACACTGATTGCACAGTAGCAAAGTAACAGCTATGTATATATATACATAAAAAAATAGAGTTTATGTAACTCGGTGTTTTATTTCTATTATGGTATAACAGAAAGAATGAGTTTGGAATTGGAATTACTGGATTCAAATACCAGCTCTGCCACTAACTAGTGGTGTGACTCTAAACAATTTTTAAAACATCTAAAAGTCTTAATTTCCACATCATGAAATAGGATTGAAAATGCTGACCTCATGGAATTGCTGTGAAAATTAGAAATGGTTTCCACGTAGTATAGAGGGGAAACAATACAGGTGGCTATTATTATTAAAAGTACGTCTTCCATTATGGTGTGTAAGCTGACTCCGTCACTAACGTATAATCAAGGGATCAAAACTTTTATACGTGCCCAACTTTGAATAAAAAAATTTCCAATAGTTTTTTCCTGATGTTGTTTGCTTCGAGTCACAGAAAAAGTATAAATCCCAAACACTGCAGGATTCTGATCTGTTATGACAATCTCAGATGGGCCAGAAGACAAGTTGAGAGTGACCCTCGGGTTTAACATGAACAAAAGAAGAGGAGGCAACTGAAGTTGAAACAAACTGATATACTAGGAAATGGCCAAAGACGCCATAGGATGAATTCCTCCAATCAGGGCTGCAGGTTTTTTAAAGCCAGCCAGCATGACATGCCACACAACCCAGGCCAAACCACCCCCGCAATTGGCCTCCTATTCCCCAGAGTAACACCAATTAAAAAAATTACAGCCAACCTATCCATTATCATAGACATCAAAAGAAAACAAACTAACAAGTAATGAGTTTATTAGAGTCAAGGTGAAAGAAAGAAAAAAGAAATCTTTGCCTTGTAAAAAGGTTTTTCTCTTATAAAATATCCCATAAACTGTATCCTTTACATGGTAAGCACTCCCATCATATTCAAATGATTTAATTTTTGTACCATCACAGTAAACATAACTCTTCAGGGGCCTATGTCTTATTTCATCAAGGTTCAGCATTAACAACCAGTTAGAAGTCAAGGCTTTCTGAATAGAAACTTGTCTTCCAGGAATCAGGATGCACAGTACAAGCCCTAGGTATGGGGTTATGGTCAATAATCAGATTTTAAATAGGAGGTACATACAAAATTAATAATACAGCTCAGAACCCAGCTGGAGTTAGAACTACCAGAAAAGGAAACTTTTAAGTTAAAAGAAAGGCCAGGTCAGAAAAGGTAAACACTACAGATATGATTACTGGTACTGCCCAGGACAACTAACAATAAACTCAGCAGTTCTCTAGCTCTCATAACAGGAAGAATAGGAGACCACTGACCTCTATATATAGAAAAGCCAGCATGTGAATCAAATGTGGGTCAACAGACTAATCTTTGGTTTAAGAATCTGCCAGTTAGTCAAGCAAAGAGATGAGGAAATAAATCTATACCTATTTTTTTTTTCCTTCCTTCCTTTTTTTTTTTCTTTCCAGATTCAGTCTGATAACCAATCATCCATGGTTATGGGTAAGTGCTATCAGAAGACAAAACATACACTATATTAATATTTTATATTATATATGACAGATTTTACTATTTTGAATTAATCCTTCAAGGAAGTGGTTAAACAGGAAAGAAGAGTCCACCAAAATTAGCAGGCCATCCAAGTATGGTGAGATATAAAACCAGAACTATTCACATGTCAATTAATAATACGTGACACCTACCTAGGAAATGTAAATTAAAAAGCCCATGAGCAAAATCTATATGAGGGCAAAAGAACATCCAAAATCAAACTAGGAAACAACAAACAAGAAACCCGTGGAGTTAAATGTGCTCATATTCTCAGGAGGAAAATAAATGGAGTGAAAATGGGAATTTGCAAATAATAAAACAGGAACCAGAACACTAGGGACAATCAATTTTTCCATTTCCAATGGAAACAAACTAAGGAAAGTGTTACCAAGAGATGAATTGCCAAGAGAAAAGAGTTCCTGTCTGAGTAAGTGAAGAAATTATTTACCTAAGAAATACCTCATTGCAGGAAAAGTTAATCAGAAAACCTTCATGGTAGAGTAGAAGTACTATATTTTAATATCTCTCTGGTCATCCTTCCCATGAAGAAGTGAGGAACAAGTCCCCAGCACTGTGTTGTATGCCTGGAGCCTACAATGACCAGTCCGATCTGCCAAAAACACTCACCTCAAATTCCTAAAAAGGGCCAGAATACTGGGCCAATAGAGACGAAGGAACCTCTGAGACTTTTGCCCTAAAATACCCTTTGAACTCATAACTGAAGCCACTCCCAAAGGTCACCTTTCATCCAAATACATTAGTTTATGAAATAAACAGTATCACCCATGAGCACTGTGCTCCCTTACATAATCAACTATATGAGACCAAATGGTCAACATTAATGCTAAAGCGAAGAGGAGAAGGTAAGGAGGGGAAGGGAAGCTAGATTAATGGAAGCAGAACAAATAGAATGGAAATAATGAGAATGATGACACATTGTAAAAAGTGTAACCAATGTCACAGAATGATCTGCATAAAAATGGTTAAAGGGGAACTGACTTTGCTGTGTAAACTTTCACCTAAAACACAAGAAAATATTATTTAAAAAAAAATCCTGCAGTGTCCATAACTCCACCATCTTCATTTTGTAACCGCATAAGTAAGAGCAAGATCCAGGTGCCAGAAGTTGACCTGGGGCTAACACTTATGACTTTTGTGTTTTCAAAGCACTCTCTGAGCTACAAGGGTTATTTCCCAGAATGAGTGCAGGGATTTTGTCTGGGTTTTTCCCTCCTCTTTTTTTTTTTATCCCCAGCACTTAAACAGGGCCTAACACACAGTAGGCACTCAATAAATATTGATGTTGAATGAATGAATGATTTTTCCACAGATTCTTTTGCTGATATTCAGGTCATTCCCTCATGTTCTGTTTTTTGTAAAGTCCCTGATGATAACAAAGAATAACTGATTGATATCCTCCATGAAGAAGTCCTCCAAAAATTTGAAGACTCTGATGAATTTACCTTCCATTCACACTGCCTGTTTCATTTTTTTCTACTACCTACCAATGTTAACACTTGAGGAGCACTTCACATAATATTTAAATGGTATTTAACATCCGGAGTGCTTTTCATCTTTAAAGCTTCTTGAAAAGAAAGTTAATTTAATAAGAAGATTGCACTGAAATAACATGATCTCATATAAAGCACTACAACATAAATTACAAGGATAGAGATAGTAATTGGACAAGTATATAACTTCACATGTAAATATCCCTGCTGAAGTGTGCTTTGCCGTGAAAAACACGGTTTAAATGACAAATTTTAATAGGGCAGGCTGAATGCACCATAACTCTTTTGTGTTAAAGCAACTGAAGGACTTCCTCAATCTGAGACAAAGTGGCCAACTGCATTTGCAACTGAGTACATGTTCATAACAAAGCAGACAAAATCCATGTTCTGAAGCCAAAAATTATTTTTATAATGACTCTCAGGGGGTGTCACTTCGTACGTTCTCAAGGTCATGCAAAAAGTTTTGTCTAATGACTTTACTAGGGATGCCAAGTGGCTGTATTATTTTGGAGCACATAAAATTCACACTCTACGTGGGCAGGGAGGGAAGGAGTGGAGGGGGAGAGTGATTCTGCTTCCAAGCATCATTATTCATCATTGAATCTCAGAATATATATGTTGTTCTGGGAGGGGGACTATCTCCCAATTCAGGTGGCTGAATCAACTACTTATTACTTTAAAACATGTGCATTTATGTTTTAAATACTTTTACTTAATAAGTATTCCTTTAGTTACTTCTTAGCTTCTTTTTTTTCTGTATGAGGTTGTTAAGCTTAAAAAACATTACCTTATATGCAAATCAACACATTTCCAAATGTGTACATACTGAAATCCTAATGACAATAATAATGCCTACAATGTTTTGTATGTGTTATCAGCTATCACTGTATCACTAAACTCCCCAAAACACAGTGGTGTAGAATAACTCCCCCCGCCCCCACCGAGAGCCTAAATAGGTATTCTCTTTCACCTCATATGCATGTGAAATCTGGACAATAAAAAAAGAAGATCAAAGAAGAACTAATTTCAACTGTGGTGCTGGCAAAGAATATTGAATATTCCATGGACTGCCAGAAGAACTAATAAATCTGTCCTAGAGGGAGTACAGCCAGAATGTTCCTTAGGAGCAAAGATGGCAAGATTTCGTCTCACTTACTTTGGACACATCATCAGTTAGGACCAATACCTGAAGAAAGACATCATGCTTAGTAAAGCAGAGAATTAGCAGAAAAGCAGAAACCCTCAATGAGAAGGATTGAAATGGTAGCTGCAACAATGGGCTCAAACACAGCAACAATTGTGAGAATGGCACAGGACCAGGCACAGTTTTGTTCTACTATACAACAACATGTAGATTCTACGGGGTCAGCTAAGCAGCCCCATTGATATGGACCCTGCTGAGGCCATCTCAGCTGGTCTCACTCATACATCTGTTGAGTGGGCTAGGGGCTGGCTAGTCTATGAACAGGCTCTACTTCATGGAGTCTCTAATTCTCCCCTAGGATAGCTCCAGCTGTACGCCTATGGCAGCTACAGGAATCCAGAGAGAGGAAGGAAGTATGGTAGGCCTTTCCAGGGTTAGGTCAGAAATGGAACCCTTCATAACAGCACTCTATCAAGCAAAGGAAGTGACAAAGGATGGGAAATAGCTCCTATTTCTTGATAGCAAGATCTCCAAATTTGCATTGCAAGGGGCATGGATACAGTAAAATATGAAAAATTTGGGCAATTTCTGTATTCACTCTAGCACATATGCCTATTATGTGTCAGACACTGTTGTTTGCACATATGATTTAAACATATTATTTTCATTATATTTACGATAATGCCATAAGATAGGGAAGAGGAAATTAATGTTCAAAGAAGTGAGATAACTTACCAAGAGCACACAGCTAAGCTTTACACAAATCGAGAAAACAAATCAATTTACACACAGCAGAGAGCATTTATATACTCTCTCCTTTTAATTTGGACAAAGAAAGTGGGAGAATGGAAGTGTATTCCCACTTCATAAATGGAAGGTGCATAGAAAGACAGAATATACTGGTAAAAGGTGTAACTTCTGTCCTCTCACTCCAAGACCAAGGCTCATTCCTCTTAATCTTTCTGTCTTATGACCATAAAGTAAATGCTGATTTAGAGCATTTCCAAAAAACACAAAATTAGAGTAGATCCGCAAACACGCATGCTAAAAGGGGTACACATGTGCCACATCTCAAAAGCAACTAGTTTTCCTGAAATTAATTTTTAAAAAAGGCCACTAGATGATGTGGAAGAAGTAACACCAAACAACAGTCAGGTACCTGGGCCCTTCTTAAAAGACAAACAAGGTGCACGTTCACGTTCATTGGTCCACAACAAACCCTCCAGTTCAATCTCCTTTTTTTTATCTTCGGATTATGCGCAACAAAATTCTGCCAATAGTTCCCGTGCGACTTCAGATAAGTCATCTCACTTCTTAGATCCCGATTTCCTCATCCATAAAACAGGAGCTTGAACTACATAACCTTTCAGAATCCATGCCCTTTCCAGCAGTAAAATAAATTAATTGGGCTATTATTATGACCATTTCTATTACCACGTTTTGGAGGGGGGAGAGCCGTAATATGGACTATTCTCATATATTGTTGTTGTTAAGTGCTGTCAAGTTGGTCCTGACTCACAGCAACCCTATGTACAACAGAATGAAAAGCTGCCTGGTCCTGTGCCACTCTCACAATCATTGTTATGCTTGAGCCTATCGTTGCAGCCACTGTGTCAATCCATCTCATTGAGGGTCTTGTTCTTTTTTGCTGACCCTCTACCAAGCATGATGACCTTCTCCAGGGGCTAGTACCTCCCAAAAACATGTCCAAAATACTTCAGAAGGCTCGCCATCCTCACTTCTAAGGATCATTCTGGCTATACTTCTTCCAAGACAGATTTGTTTTTTCTTCTGGCACTGCACGGCATATTCAATATTCTTCATCCATACCATAATTCAAAGGCATCAGTTCTTTGTCAGTCTTCCTTACTGATTGCCCAGCTTTCACATGCGTATGAGCAGACTGAAAATATCATGGTTTGGACCATGCTCACCTTAGTCCTCAAAGCCACATCTTTGTTTCTTAACACTTTAAAGAGGTCTTTTGTGCAAATTTGCCCAATTTGCAATATGTCATTTGATTTCTTGACTGCTGTTTCCATGGGCATTGATTGTGGATCCAAGTAAAATGAAATCATTGACAACTTCAATCCTTCCTCCATTTATCTCATATCATAGGTAACCAAAACCTTTTTATATTACAAAATCTCATTATTTAACTATTCCATTTAAATTATAATTGAAATGTTTAACTGTATCTGTTTTTTCTCTTTTTCTCTAATTTTACAACCCATTAAAAAAAGTTGTGATTTCTGTCAAAAAAAAAATTTTTTTTTTTTTAAACAAAGCAAAAACACATGGACCCATAAAGGCATCTACTGGTACAGTGCAGTAATTAGGGTCTCATTAAATTTCGGTATATTTATACCAGTTCTTGGAGCCCTTGTGGCACAGTGGTTAAGAGTTTGGCTGCTAACTAAAAGTTTGGCAATTCAGATCCACCATCCGCTCCTTGGAAACTCTGTGGGGCAATTCTCTGTCCTCTAGGGTCGCTATGAATTGGAATCGACTCAACAGCAATGGGTTTGTTTTTTTCATATCAATTCCCTATCCTTCCCAGATCTGAACATTTACAACTGAGGTACAAAATAAATTTAAATAAAAAAAAAAAAACCACCCCCAAAACAGCAGAGAAATTAAGAGAATTATCACTCTTCTGGATAACTAGCCATCAGAAAGATACTTCTAAAATGAACAAAAGGAACTGCACTGCCACTAAGATATTTCATGATTAGTATGGTTAACACTAGATTTCTAGGCTATCTTAGTATAAGCAACAAGAAAAAAGTAAAATCTTACGCTAAAGCATACTGGCAAAGAGCATGGGCATTCTAGCTCTACCACTTTCTGGGCAATGTCAATGTTCTCATTTATCACAGGAGGTTGTTAAGAATGCCTACTTAATATGGCTATTTTGAAAATTAAAGGAGATAATACACATAGCACAGCATTTATCTCATAAAAAAAAAGATAACACAAATTGCATATTATTAGTTACGACAATGATAATAAAGTTGCACTCTACAATTTTAATATATGCACATACAAATCTCAAGGATAAAGGCAAAAGAATCATTATAGCTCCCCCAGGCTCTCAATGATGTTAAATTTCTTTCACAAATTCACAAGATGCACAGGTGAAATTTGTACCACACTCTTCTGATTCCAGGTCTGGTACTCTTCCTGCCATACCACAGCCTCACCATAAAATCTTTTTTTGCAGTCAATATCCTTCCATAGAGTATTGCCAATTTAATTTTTAATTACACCTTTAAAAATGAATATGGAGGCATGCCTCTCTCTGCTAGAGGACTGAGCAAACACAATTATAAATCAAATTCCTATAAAGTGAATCCTGTTTTCCTAATACATCATATTAGAAGAAGAAAAGGAGGGTATAATTTAACCCAAAATCTTTTGATCAGTAAAATCAAAGTCTAGAATGATACACTCTCGCAGCACCGAACCCTCTAAGCGTTCTTTGTCAGTCCAAGTCTCTGAATTGTTTACTCCATTTAATCCCTTCAATTCAACTTGCCCCAGGTCATAGAAATAGAAAGCCCCATGTTCAAATAATGATAAAACTTGCTACTTCTCTTTAGTCTTTGCTAACACTGTTGAAATAAAAAAACATCTTATTGCATGTTATCACTGAGTGCTACAACTGGAAAATATCTGCTATCAAGTCTATTTTCTACAGAAATGAATGATATGAACTGTTAATACATTGCTCCCGTCTCATCAGTTGTGTAATAATATGCTGAAAATGGAAAAGTACACATTTCTGCTTTTTGAGATCAGCATTAAATTTCAGCAGTTAGATTGTGAACTTTGTAATTTAAGGATACATTAAAGGAGTCTTTAAAAATCATGTGTCTCAGTTAAACAGCAGTTGGCGTTGAATCATAATCTAGTGATTGTTACCACAAGCAACAGATTAAAAAGTCATCAGACAGATGGCCAATCTAACTTTAATAAAGTATACAAAATATACAATTATAATAATTAAACATATTTTAATTACTGTAAATTACTGGAAAAAGTTAATTATCACAAGATTTCAGTAAACTGACTTAATTTTAGCCATTTCTACTTCACAGCTTTGCAATAAAATGAATTCCAGTATACATTTTTACAGTTAAGAGCTAAAATATGTTTTAAAAATAATGCAAGGAAATTTAATATAATATCTTTTATTTATTTACCCCTGATGCTTTTCTGAAAGCAATTCTTTTTCTAGAACATTATGATCAAAATAAATAGAAAGTACTGACTAGATAAATTAACATTTAAACTCGCCAATGTGGTAAGTAAACAGGTTTATACTAAACTCATACAATTCAAACACAAAATAAAGCCATGACTGGTGGAGGGCAACATCGTACAGGGAAACGACACTATAACCTGAACAGCTGTATTTAAAAAAAAATAACTATACTTGCCTTTGTTCAAAATTTCCATGTTAATTAAGAGAAAATTACAATGATTTTGAAAATATTAACAGCTTTTCAAGTATTCAAAAATGTATGCAAATTAATTGGCATGACATTGTCTCTAATTTTAATAATATTGTAGTTTTCTAAGTATGTCTTGGAATTAAGTTATTTCCAGTGCTAGTCATAGCAGTTTACTGGTCCTGGATAGAAAAAGAAGACTAAGTAAAGGGCACGTCAACATCAAAGAGAAGAAAGTGTGATATGGTCTCTACAACAGAGGGTAAAAAAAAAAAAAACAACAGAGGGTAGTTACTGTTTATTAAGTGCCAAATTTGGGACAAATTCAGAATCAAAAAGAATGACTCTAAAGTCTGTAAAACACTGAATGCATAAAAATCAATTGGTCCTTGGTGAGAAAGAGAACTACAATTGGCCATCGTCGCAGGTTATATACTAACCCAGTGCCATAGAGTCGATTCCGACTCATAGGGTATATAGTTACATACTATATACACCTAATCCTAAAACTGACAATTGTTATTTAAAGAGAACAAATAAAGAATTTGCTGCTTTTTTAGGAGAAATTCTGAAGTTCATTCTCTTAATAGATTTTTTTCTTTTTAAATCACCCCTCTGAATATCCATTTTTTAAACCAGTTGTGTTATAGTATACATACTTCACATTTTCATTTAAAAATCCTATTTGGGGATTATTTCATATCAGTACAAATGAGCCTAACTCACTCTTTTAAATGTTTATATAGTATTCCATTGCAAAGAAGTACTGAATTCATTTAGCAATCTCCAAATAATGGGTATTTAAATTACTTCTGGTTTTTTGCTAATAGAAAAAAAAATGCTGATATAAGTAACTTTGCACACGCATCTCTCCCTCTCTCTCTCCCTCTGTGTGTGTGTGTGTGCACGCATGCGCATGATACAAATTCCTAAAAGATTAGCTGGGCTAGAGGTATGTACATATTAAAATTTAAATAAATATGATCAAACTTCAATCCAAGGACTTGCTCACTTTCATATCATCGGTGTAGGAAAATGCCTTGTTCTCTACCGTCAATAAACCAAAAAACCAAACCCATTGCCATCAAGCAGATTCTACTCACAGTGACCGTATAGGACAGCACAGAACTGCCCCCATAAAGTTTCCAATGAGCGCCCTGGTGGATTCGAACTGCCGACCTTTTGGTTAGCAGCCGTAGCACTTAACCACTACATTATTAGGATTTCCCTATCCTCAAATAGTACACTGTATTATCAAAATTTTTAATCTTCCCCAGATTAACAGATTTTTTTAATGGCATATTAGTGTAGTTTTAATCTGAATTGCTCTTCTTATGCAGAAGGTTGAGTCTCTTTTCATATTTTTAAAAGCTCCCTTTTTTTTTTTCAGGGAACTATGTCCTTTATAAGCTTTTCCATTTGAGTTGATAATGGTAGATCTCTTTTTGAAAGAGGTATATTATCTCCATGGATAAACATAAGAAATCGAACCTCAAAAAGGTCTGGTGATTTGTGTAGTCACACACCTGGTGAATGTCAGGAAAAGCTGAGACTGAAGCCCAGTCTGATTCTAAAGGCCATGCAGAAGTTGGCACCTCAAGTTTTGATGCTGTACCTTGCGAAGCTATCATCTCTTAGGGCTCCAACTATTCAGCCTTATAGAGGAGAGCTACAGAAGCGGATTATCAAACTTTGTCTGGTGGTGTTTCTAGCTTGAGGTTTTAAGCAAAAGAACTTTAGACTGTGGAACCTACTGAAAAGGTGACGTGACACAGCCCCTCCACAAAACAGCTCTGAGGAAGTTCAGTTGCAGCTCTTGTACAACCAGTGCCACATGACAATGATCATGCTCCCTAAAAAATGCTTCCAAATTATACCCTAATGGTTGTTTCCTTTCATCTCCCGTGACCTCAAAATACCGCCAGCACAAGCTGTAAATGCAGTTCAAGGGTTTTGACAAAAGGGATGGTTTATACCGTGAGATGTTTATTGAACATCTGTGGGGTTAATAGCACACTTAACATTAAGAATGTGAACTCCTTACCTACAGCATGCCTATTATATAAAATCAAAAGTATGATTTTTTCAAAATTTCAGATTTCAGCAGCCATCTATATTTTTACCGGGAAACAAAAGCTACAGAAGCAGTGTAATATGACATAATGCTACAGAGTATACACTCTGGAGTGGCACCACCTGGGATGAAATCCCAGCTTTTCCAGCCACATGTGTGTGCTGTTTGGCATGTCATTTAACCTCTCTGTACCTCTGGTACCCTCATCTGCAAAACGGGGATGTTGATGGTGTCATCCTCATAAGGTGGTGTGAGCAACAACTGCAATGATGCAAGTAAAACACTGGCACACTGTTAAGGCTCAATAAGTGATAGCTATAAACAGTGAAAGAGAACGTCAGAATTATTTTGACAAACAGAAACTAGGCAGCATATCCAGGAGGCTAAAGAACATCAAAACAGAATTTTATTTCCCAATGCATCTTCCTATCCTTTTCTACCATTCAAAAAGCTGAACTATCTCTTTCCTGTTTTACATCTGAGCAATGAATTTAAAATTATCTTGATTCTAATTAATCCTTTGAACATATCCACTGGACAATCTCCAAAATGAATTAAAACAGAGAAAGTTATGGGTGCAAATATAGATTTACTATTCTAGAGATTTTGAACAAAGAACTAAACTAGTTTACCTTTTATATGATGCAGATGTTCAAATCCCATAGGCCCATAGTCTCAGAATCACTAAGAAATTGTCAAAACACTCTATATAATGTAAGAACATCAATAAACAAGTAAAAACAAAACATACAAAATAAGTGTATTCAGTATGTTAGATGCATTTACATGCATCATTTTATGACTTTAGAATATATAAGAAAAACATGAAAATATGCTGTGTAGCTTAACACTTTCTAAGATTATTCAAAAGGAGCCTATACATTTCATTTTCAAAAAGATTATTAATAAATAGGAATCTGAACCACATTTTCAAAAATCTCCTTATTCAATTTTAGTCATGATATACATGTAGACATTTTTATTATTAACAAATTTTTTGGTGGCGATGATTTCAATTAACCATTGTTGCTCAACTCTGCCTTAGTTTTCTTGCTCCTGGCACTAATTATCATTATTATTTTCATTGCTTTCCACCTGGTAGGTCATCTTCAGGGTCCTAAAACTGCTTGAGCTGCTTTTGAACCTGAATAAAACATTCTGGGAATGCTCTTCTGCCTAATTCCTGTATGTTGTTAACATCATGTCAAGATGGCAGAACCCAGAAATCATTAAGATAATACAATTGTAATACATGTTTCACTAATAACTTCTTTATTTAACATTTTCTAAGCACCTACTAGGTGTCACCACCACCTGTCTGTCAGTTTTCATGCTGTGGTGGCTTGCACCTTGCTAGGGTGCTGTAATCTATGCCACTGATACTACAAATATCAGCAGGGTCACCCGTGGTGGACAGGTTTCAGTGGTGGTGCTTTCAGACAAAGACTGGGAAGAAAAGTTGGTGATCTACTTCCAAAAGTTAACCAATCAAAACTCTATAAATCATAAGAGAATATTGTCTCAAAGTACTGAAAGATGAGTCTCACAGGTTGGAAGGCACTCAAAATACACAGTGGTCGCAATAATGGATTTGAGCATACCAAAGTTCATGAGGATGGTGCAGGACTGGGCAACATTTCATTCTGTTGTACACCATGAGTCGGAGACGACTAGATAACAACCAACAACAACAATAACTAGGTGTTGGGCATTATCCCAAGTTCCAGGTATACAGAGACAAATAATAACACTAAATAATGTAGAGTTGAGTTTGGATTGTAAAAAATCTTTATGAACATAATCACAATTTTATGTGGGCTTTTCCACTTACTATCAGTTACTATAATTCAAAAGAAGATGGAAGGAATACAGAGAGTCACTATGCCAAAAAGATTTGGTCAACGTTCAACCATTTCAGGACGTACCATATAAGCAGGAACCAATGGTACTGAAGGAAGAAGCCCAAGCTGCACTGAAGGCACCGGGGAAAAACAAGGCTCAAGGAACTGACAGAACACTGATTGAGATGTTTCAACAAATGGATGCAGCACTGGAAGTACTCACTTATCTATGCCAAGAAATTTGGAAGACAGCTACCTGGCCACCTGACTGGAAGAGATCCATATTTATGCCTATTCCCAAGAAAGCTGATCCCATCAAATGCAGAAACTATTGAACAATGTCATTAATATCACACACAAGGAAAATTTCACTGAAGATCATTCACAAGTGGCTGCAGCAGTATATTGACAGTGAACTCTGCCAGAAATTCAAGCCACATTCAGAAGAGGACGTGGAACCAGGGATATCATTGCTGATGTCAGATGGATGGAAAGCAGAGAATACCAGAAAGATGTCTACCTGTGTTTTATTGACTATGCAAAGACATTTGACTGTGTGGATCATAACAAATTATGGACAACACTGCAGAAAATGCAAATTCCAGAACTCTTAATTGTGTTCACGAGGAATCTGTACATAGATCAAGAGGCAGTCATTCGAGCAGAACAAGGGGATACCGCATGGTTTAAAGTCAGGAAAGGTGTGTGTCAGTCAGGAAAGGTGTGTGTCAGGGTTGTATCTTTTACCATACCTATTCAATCTGAATGCTGAGCAGATAATCTGAGAGGCTGGACTATATGAAGAACAGGGCATGAGAATTGGAGGAAGACTCATTAACAATCTGAGTTATGCAGATGACACAGCCTTGACTGCTGAAAGTAAAGAGAACTTGAAGCACTTACTGATGATGGTCAAAGACCACAGCCTTCAGTAAGGGCTACACCTCAAGATAAAGAAAACAAAAATCCTCACAATTGGACCAATAAGCAACATCATAATAAACAGAGAAAAGATGAAGTTGTCAAGGATTTCATTTTACTTGGATCCACAATTAACACCCATGGAAGCAGCAGTCAAGAAATCAAAAGATGCACTGCACTGGGCAAATCTGCTGCAAAAGACCTCTTTAAAGTGTTGAAAAGCAAAGATGTCACCTTGAAGACTAAGGTGTACGTGACCCAAGCCATAGTGTTTTCAATCACCTCCTATGCATGTGAAAGCTGGATGATGAATAAGGAAGACCAGAGAAGAGCTGACGCCTTTGAATTGTGGTGTCGGCGAAGAATATTGGATATACCATGGACTGCCAAAAGAACAAACAAATCTGTCTTGAAAGAAGTACAACCAGAATGCTCCTTAGAAGCAAGAAGGGCGAGACTGCATCTCACATACTTTGGACATGTTGTCAGGAGGGATCAGTCCCTGGAGAAGGACATCATGGTTGGTAAAGTAGAGGGTCAGGGAAAAAGAGGAAGATCCTCAATGAGATGGATTGACACAGTAGCTGCAACAATGGGTTTATGCATAACAATGACTGTGGGGGTGGCGCAGGACAAGGTTATGTTTCGTTCTGTTGTATGCAAGGTTGCTATGAGTCAGAACCCACTCGATGGCACCTAACATCAACAACATCACGTTTAAATTCAGGATTCTATTATTATCTCCAGGTAATTTGATTACCCTACTAAAGTGAAGCAAAATTAATGTACAATACTCTATGGTGTCTATTAGGCAGTGGATTGATCCTTTTTCTTGATCTAAGGACCAACATACTATCGCATCTTTAAGTTACCTGTGCTCTCTAACCTGCTCCCAACTGCAGGATCAATGTTTTAAATTGCAGCAGTGGCATTTATATTTGGGTTGTCAAATGCATTCTTCTACAGGGTTTCTAATGATTTCGATTATATATTCCTATCATAATTGCATTCAGTTATTTTATACCTCATTTTAGGGCTACAGCTCCTTAAAATTCTATGAACCAGCTAACAAATATGATGGGAACTCTGAAGGTACTGTTCATACTATAAAAGGAAGTATTGCTAAAAAGCTAAAAAACTGCACTTCTGTTCCTCCCATTACCTTTCTCTCTGCCTTCCACTATTAAAATGGAGATTCAATCCTACAGAAATAATATAGAGAAACAACCGGTCTTTTTATTCAGAGAAAAATATTTTTCTAATGAAAGATTATTAACCCATTTTCTCAAATCACTGTGAAAGAACAGCTTGCTGGTGATATAACATTTCATAAATGTCTTCTTAACTCTGAACACTATAGTGATAATACATTGTTAATGTGTCCCAGTTCAGCTAAGGAGAGGCAAAACATTTCTATCTGACACTCCTTTGTTTTACTTTACAGACCTTCTCCTATACAAATCCAGAAAAGTTCACATACTTTAAGAAACCACATCTATCTGGCTGCAGTCTGGGCCTCTGTCCTGGGTCTACAGTCAGTACACTTCACAAAGAAGGCTGGCTAAGAGGACAAGGGGAGACCAAAGCCTAGCCCATGCTCCCTTTACCTAACTATAGCCCTGGTGCTACAGAACTTCCAGGTTCCGGGACATCCTAGAGAATGGTGTACCTCTTTATTATTTTTTGCCCAAGGAGCATCACTTTTTCCTTTGTTATTCATCTACCAAAAGAGAGCACCTTTTTATGCTTCTTACAGAGGCTTTATATATGTTTACATAAACCAGTCTTGCTGTGTGTATACGTCCTTAACATAAAAGCATAATTACCTCACCCTTTCCTCACCCTCATTCTTCACATACAACTGTATCAACATGTTTTTTCTCTAGTCCCACTACCAGGGAGCCCTGGTGGCACAGTGGTTAAGCGCTCAGCTGCTAACTAAAAGTTCAGCAGTTCTAACCCACCAGCTGCTCTTGGGGAGACCGATGTGGCAGTCTGCTTCCCTAAAGGTTATCTAAAAAAAAAAAAAAAGATTACATCTTGGAAACCCTAGAAGGCAGTTCTACTCTGTACACTAGGGTCGCCATGAGTTGGAATTGACTAGATGCCAATGGTTTGGTTTGGGTTTGGTCTGTCCCACTAGTACTGCTTCTGTTTAACTCACTGCCGTAGAGTCGATTCCCACTCATAGTGACCCTATAGGACAGGGGAGAACTGTCCCCATAGGATTTCCAAGGAACTGCTGGTGGTTTCAAACTGCCTACCAGGGGAGCTCTTAACCACTATGCCACCAGGGCTTTTTTGTTTAGGACCTCATTTTCATGCCCCTGAATCACTGCAAAGGCCTTAGATTGGCCTTTCCTCCAGGATTCTGGGTCCTACTGCCTGCTTTCAACCAGCCTCAAATCTGTATACCACTCTCCCCTAGTCCCATCATCCTCATCCAGTTCCCTTGCACTGGGTGTGAATCTGGTATGTATCACGTTCTTCCAGTCTTCATGATCCTCATATCTCCATAGCCTGGCATCCTCCTCACCTCATATCTCTGTCTAGCTAATACTTGTTGATTTTCACGTCTCAGTTCAAACATCATCTCCTTATTATAAAAAAAAAAAATAGCCTTCCTTAACTCCCCTGTTTGGGTTACATGCTACTCCTCTGTGATTGTGCATGCCCCGGTCTGGCACCAATCATACAGGTATGAAATTGTCTATCATCTCATCTGTCACACTGAGCTGCTTGAAAACTGGGACTCAACTCATTTCCCTTATAATTTCAATACCTAGAATAGTGTCGGCACATGTAGGGACAATGAATACCTTATCATTTGGAAAAATACGGAAGGTTTATTGGCTAAAAAAAAAAATAAACAATCATCTAACTTGACCTTCAATTATATACAAAAATATTTTTTCTTAGCAGTATTCCCAAATCTGGATTGCTGAAATCCTGGAAGTTTGGCAGATCAGTAGAAAATGAAAACACATTTAAGCACCAGATGTAGGGTCATAGCTATCTGCCACTGACACTGCTGTTCAAAATGCTTTCAGTATCATTTTGAAATAACATTTTTTAAATTGTAAAATAAAAATTCTCATTGTAGAATATTTAGACAATGTACAAAAGAAATACAAAACAGCTGCAATTCCATCACCCAGACATAATTATCATTAATATTTTATTATATAAGATGATAGTCTTTTTTAATATCAAGACAAGAATATTAAACAAAATGTGTATCTATATATATACAGCTATTTGACCAGTTTATTGAACGGGCTAGATATGCTGGAGTGCACAGCAGAAAACTATTTTTTATCATCATTGCCTTTCTATTCCATTTCTCTTTCCTGTCCTTCAAAAATATCTTAGGCCAATCGCAAAGCTCCCGGACCTTCAAAGTGTTATAAACAGTCTCATTTTCTGGTACAAAACTTCATTTTGTAATTTAAAGCTGCTTCTCCTCTCTAGCTCATGTTTGTCTGCAAAGAGTGTAGGGCACGAGGCAGAGTTGACCGGGACTAAGCAGACCTGTTCGGCCTTTTGCTTCCACCCATCCTCTACTGTTCACTGTGTTGTCTCTGGCTTCTATCAAACTGGAGAGATGGGCAGGTGAGCATAAAGGAAAACATCGCAAAGGTCACACTTAATAACGCAGTCGGTGCCCAAGTTAGCTCTTCGTTTCAAGAGAACTTCTGTGGGAAACATGAGGTCCAGTCTTCTTCACAACCCTCTCGAACACTGCTGAGAATGTTCCCCTGCAATGGTCACTGGTATCTGCAATGACCCTCCCTTATGCTGACTGCTTATGCCTCCTACACCCTACTGCCATACCATCCACCATGTAGTCTCTTATTCTGGGATCTTATTACCATACCTACCTCTTAAGTATTTAGTGTCCTCCCTGTTGCTGTTAGGTGCTGTCAAGTTGGCTCTGGCTCTTAGAGATCCTATGCACAGCAGAACGAAACACTGCTCGGTCCTGCGCCATCCCTATAATCGCTGCTATGCTTGAGCCCATCATTGCAGCCACTGTGTCAATCCATCTCATTGAGGGTCTTTCGCTTTTTCACTGACCCTCCACTTTACCAAGCACAGTGTCCTTCTCCCAGGACTAATCATCCCTAGTGCATGAAAACCAGGACCTCTTTCACATTATCAGTGAAAAAGTACAACGAGCTTCTAATGCAGCTTTCTTTCTGTTTTACTATTACTGAAAGCTGCAGGCAGGCTTTGGTCTTTGATTTTTTTCATGGGAAGATCAGGCAACAGCACCTACCCTACATTCTCCAAATTCCACAGGATACCAACACCTACCCCCCCACACTAACTCTGCCCTGATCATAAGGTAGCAAGAGTTCCCTGAGTGACTTTGAAACTTAGTACATTAGGATGTGGTGCCCCCTCTATAATCCACTCTCAAATCTCTCCTGATGTTATCTGTGGCTTTACAACAATTAAAAAAAAAAAACTCTTCTGAGCAAGCCACCCTCACTTACCTTAACAAATCATCTTAAAGAAAACCTCACCCCCTCCTATCCTCACCCCATCCTCTGGTCTCTATACATTTTGACTGGAGACTAGCATATACAATGTGGATGGTCTATCACCCCTCTTTAGAAAGGAGTGTTTCACACTTTATGTATTGTTTTTAGTTTTGGGGGATCAGCCAAAATTTAAGCAGCCTAACCCACTAAAACCCACTGCCGTCGAGTCGATTCCGACTCATAGCGACCCTATAGAACAGAGTAGAACTGTCCCATAGAGTAATTTTTAACTGAAATTTGTATCAGATAATTGTAGATTTATATACATTTGTAAGAAATAATACAGAGATCCTTTGTACCTTTACCTAGTTTCCCTGAATGGTAACACCTTGCAAAAAAATATCATACCAGGATATTGACATTGATAGAATCCACTGATCACACTCAGATTTCCCTAGTATTACTTACAGACATCTGTATGTGCATCTGTGTTTAGTATAAAAAAAAAATAGTATAGTCCTATACAATTTTATAACATGAACAGGCTGATGTATCCACCATCACAGTCAAAATACAGAACAGCTCCAACACTACAAGGAACACTTTGTTGCCCTTTTATAAACACACACACCCCCCAACCTCTGGAAGCACTAATTAATCTGATTTCCATTTCTATAATTTTGTCATTTCAAACATGTTATATCAATGGAATCACGAAATATGTAATCTTTCGGGATTGGACTTGTTCATTTAACATCATGAAAACTGTTTCATGTATCAATAGTTGGTTCCTTTTGTTACTGAGTTGTATTCTTGTTGTTGTTGTTGTTAGGTCCCGTCAAGTTGGTTCCGACTCATAGCGACCCTATGCACAACAGAACGAAACACTACCCGGTCCTGCGCCATCCGTACAATCGTTGTTATGCTTGAGCTCATTGTTGCAGCCACTGTGTCAATCCACCTCGTTGAGGGTTTTCCTCTTTTCCGCTGACCCTGTACTCTGCCAAGCATGATGTCCTTCTCCAGGGACTGATCCCTCCTGACAACATGTCCAAAGTATGTAAGACGCAGTCTCGCCATCCTTGCCTCTAAGGAGCACTTTGGCCGCACTTCCTCCAAGACAGACCTGTTCGTTTTTCTGGCAGTCTATGGTATATCCAACATTCTTCACCAACACCACAATTCAAAGGCATCAACTCTTCTTCAGTCTTCCTTATTCATTATCCAGCTTTCACATGCATATGATGTGACTGAAAATACCATGGCTTGGGTCAGGTGCACCTTAGTCTTCAGGGTGAAGTCTTTGCTCTTCAACAGTTTGAAGAGGTCCTTTGCAGCATTTACCCAATGCAATGCGTCTTTTGATTTCTTGACTGCTGCTTCCATGGCTGTTGATTGTGGATCCAAGTAAAATGAAATCCTTGACAACTTCAATCTTTTCTCCATTTATCATGATGTTGCTCATTGGTCCAGTTGTAAGGATTTTTGTTTTCTTTATGTTGAGGTGTAATCCATACTGAAGGCTGTGGTCTTCAAACTTCATTAATAACTGCTTCAAGTTCTCTTCACTTTCGGCAAGCAAGGTTGTGTCATCTGCATAACGCAGATTGTTAATGAGTCTTCCTCCAATCTTGATGACCTGTTCTTCTTCATACGGTCCAGCTTCTCGGGTTATTTGTTCAGCATACAGATTAAATAAGTATGGTGAAAGAATACAACCCTGACGCACACCTTTCCTGACTTTAAACCAATCAGTATCCCCTTGTTCTGTCTGAAAAACTGCCTCTTGATCTATGTAAAGGTTCCTCATAAGCACAATTAAGTGTTCTGGAATTTGCATTTTCTGCAGTGTTGTCCATAATTTGTTATGATCCACACAGTCGAATGCCTCTGCATAGTCAATAAAACACAGGTAAACATCCTTCTGGTATTCTCTGCTTTCAGCCAGGATCCATCTGACATCAGCAATGATATCCCTGGTTCCACATCCTCTTCTGAAACTGGCCTGAATTTCTGGCAGTTCCCTGTCGATATACTGCTGCAGCTGTTTTTGAATGATCTTCAGCAGAATTTTGCTTGCATGTGGTATTAATGATATTGTTCTACAATTTCCACATTCAGTTGGATCAGATCACTCTTTCTTGGGAACAGGCATAAATATGGATCTCTTCCAGTCAGTTGGCCAGGAAGCTGTCTTCCATATTTCTTGGCATAGATGAGTGAGCACCTCCAGCACTGCATCTGTTTGCTGAAACATCTCGATTGATATTCCATCAATTCCTGGAGCCTTGTTTTTCACCAGTGCCTTCAGAGCAGCTTGGACGTCTTCCTTCAGTACCATCAGTTCCTGATCATATGCCACCTCTTGAAATGGTTGAATATCTACTACTTCTTTTTGCTATAATGACTCTGTGTATTCCTTCCATCTTGTTTTGATGCTTCCTTCGTCGTTTAATATTTTCCCCATGGAATCCTTCACTATCGCAACTCGAGGCTTGAATTTTTTCTTCAGTTCTTTCAGCTTGAGAAACGCCGAGCGTGTTCTTCCCTTTTGGTTTTCCATCTCCAGCTCTTTGCACATGTCATTATAATACTTTACTTTGTCTTCTAGAGAAGATATGTTTACACTATGTTTAATCAGTTATCTGTTGAAGAACATCTGGGTTGTTTCTAGTTGTTGGTTACCACGGATGAAGCTGCAATGAACATTTGTGTACAGGTTTTTGTATGAATATAAGTTTCATTTCTGCATGATAAACACCCAAGAATGAAATATTCAATTCTTGAGTGTATGGCACAAACAGTTAAGCATTCGACTTCTAGCCTAGGGGTTAGCAGTTAGAATCCACCCAGTGGTGTGTTGGAAGACAGGCCTCGTGTTTCGCTGCTGAAAGATCACAGCCTTGAAAACCCTACAGAGCAGTTCTACTTTGCACTCATGGGGTTGCCATGAGCCAGAATCAACTTGAAGGTAACTAACAACAACAACATTGTAAGGACATGTTTAGTTTTATAATTAACAAACTGTTTTCCAGAGTGGCTGTATTATTTTACATTCCCACCAGCAATGTATGAGTGACCCAATGTCTCTCCATCTATTCAGTGTTACTGTACATATTCTTATAGGTATAAAGTGATATCTTAATTTTTTCATTTTAATTTGCATTTTTCTGATGTTGATGAACTTGTGAACATCTTTCATGTCCCCTTTCCCACTGGTATGTACTCTTCAGTGGAGCATCTGGTGAGTCTTTTGTCCATTTTCTAATCGGGTTGTTTTTTTACTGTTGAGTTGGAGAGTTCTCCATATATTACAGACACTGGTCTTTGACACTATTTGCTCTGCAAATTTTTTTCTCCCAGGCTGTAGCTTGCCTTTTCAAATCAAAACTTTTACATATTTAATTTTGATTAGGTCCAGTTTATCAATTTTTCTTTTTCACAAATCGTGATTTTGATGTCATGTCTAAGAACTCTTTGCCTAGATCTAATTCTAAAGATTTTGTCCTTTTGTTGCTAATAAAACCTGTATAGTTTTATGTTTTACATTTAAGTCCACTATCCATTTTGAGTTAATTTTTATGCCAACTGTGAGGCACTTTTTTTTTGGCTATGGATATCCAATTGCTCCAGCACATATATAACATATGAACATATTATTTTTGTTTTTATTTATTGGGTACTCACATTTGGACTTAGCCAAAGAAAACTGAATTTATCTCAAGGTCTACACCCACACAACGGTGACTGTTCTCAAACAGCCTTAAACGTGGTAATCATACCAGTCTCGCTTAGCAAAAATTTCCCTATTAAAACAAAACAACCTAGAAAAATAATGGCAAAAATTTTAACTAAATAGCAATTACTAATCTTTCCTTGATAACTAAGTAAAACAAGGAAATTTTTAATCAAGGGCACTAACTATCTACCATCCTTGGGAGAACTTAAAAAATTATGCAAATGATTTCTGCAATCTCTAGGTCAGATGAGAAAGTCCAGTTAAGAAAGACTGGAGGAAACAATTTGATACTTCACACCTCTGGATATACTGTAGTTCAATATTTGTTGTTTTTTTTTTTTTTCTTTAATGGTTTCCTAACCAAAAAAAAAAAAAACGTAGGGGTTGTGAGGAGTATCATGAGTCACGGAAGTATCAAGTAACTAACAACAACAACCTGATACTTGCAGAACATCTTGTTACTAACTCCTTCCAATCATGAAAATGCTGCCTGGCTTTTACTTACATATTCTTTCTAGTGACACAACTGCCAAATTTCGTAAAGGAATTTTCTAATGTTCTTCTCTTGTTCTGAGAATATATGTAATTTGCTACTGGGCTGCGGGTTGGGGACCATGTTCTTAGGTGACATCTTGCTCAATTGGAACAACATAGTTTATATAGAAAATGTTCCACATCCTACTTTGGTGAGTTGCATCTAGGGTCTTAAAAGCTTGTGAGTGGCATTCTAAGATACTTCACTGGTCCTGCCCCATCTGAAGCAAGAAGAATAAAAAAATCAAAGACATACGGGAAAGGTTAGTTCAAAGGACTAATGGACCACAACTACCACAGCCTCCACCAGACTGAGTCCAACACAACTAAATGGTGCTCAGCTACCACCACTGACTGCTCTGACAGGGATCACAATACAGCATCCCTGACACAGCTGGAGAAAAATGTAGAACAAAATCTAACTCACAACAAAAGACAAGACTTACTGGTCTCACAGAGACTGGAGAAACGCCAAGACTATGGCCCCCTGACACTCTTTTAACTCAGTACTGAAGTCACTCCTGAGGTTCACCCTTTAGCCAAAGATTAGACAGGCCCATAAAACAAAATGAGACTAAATACGCACAACAGCTCAGGGGCAAGGATGAGAAGGCAGGAGGGGATAGGAAAGCTGATAACGGGGGACTCAAGGTAGAGAAGGGGAGAGTGCTAACATGTCCTGGAACTGGTACCCAATGTCACAAAACAATATGTATATTAACTGTTTAATGAGAAACTAATTTGCTCTACAGTTTACAAACCAAAAAAGTTATAAAACTTTTTTTTAAATACAATTAAAAAAAAAGAATACACGTAATTTGCCTGATCACAAACATCCTTCCATTCACACTTCTTATATATAAAGTAGCATGGAATATTTTAAATTATTATAGATTAGAGCACTTGTTTGTTATTTCTTCATAGTATCAATATCCTATTCAAACATACATTTAACCTATGTAACTTGAAATTTTTTAATGTAAAAGAGAAAGCTAAAACTAACAAATAAAAGTCATGGTTTCCTCTTATCACTTCATGAAACTGCTGCTGTGATGGAAGAAGCTCCTCAATGTCACCATATATTGATAGATAACCTTTCACAGGTGTTAAAAGAAGACTGAACACTCTTTTGAGTGTGCAAGTGCTGAGCATGCAAAAAAAAAAAATCTGTAATGTCTTTGCCCTAAAGAAGCCTATAGTCTAATTTGAGATAAAAGATTAACCTAAACTAACCAATTAAAAAGCTATACAAAGGCTATGAAAAGATACCCAGGTATTGAGAGCTAATGCATAGTATACCAAAAATTTCCTTGATTCCCTAAAACATATGCCTGGTACTTTGAACTAGAAGAGAGGAAGTTTTGGAAAGAAGATGTTTGTCAGAAGTAACAGAAACTATTTCAAGACCAATTGATATGATAAGGTATCATAGTGCATCCTTCGTTCTGATGTCCTTACTACTATCCCAGGGTGGGTACCTTACTCTTCTGGCCTTTTTACCAGGAGGTTTGTGAGGGCAGTTCTACTCTGTCCCCTAGGGTCATTATGAGTGGGAATCCACTCAACAGCAATGGATTTTTTTTTGTGTGTGGCATATTCAGATGCAAATGGCAATAGAAATATCTCTTTTTTTCCTGACTCCAAGTCCATTTAATCTCACTTAAATTGTTTTGACAGATGACCCAAAAGCTTATGCAGTCTGATGACTGAACATGTAGACTTTCACAAGTCTACCAGATGATGGCAATGTCCAGTTCTGACATTAAATCACCTGAACATAATAATATGTCACACTCTACAAACACTGCAAAGAAACATCTGGTGCTCCATAACACAAAAATTCAGTATCTAGTCTCCACTGCAAAACACTTATTTATAATTTTATACAGTTATCAGCCTGGCCATAGCCCAAATTGAACCGAAAACAAAACAATTGAACCAGAATGTGGAAATATTCCTACTTCAATCTATCCAAAATGTTACACTGCTCAAATTCACTAGGAGTTAATTAGATCAGGACAAATGGCAAGAGCTAACCATTCAAAAATATTTTCTATGGCAATTTTTATTTCTGTTCCTCAACTTGCCTTAGGTCTTTAAAATGTGATATTTGTCACATGGAAGACTGTGAATAAATTTCCTTAATCAGAAAGTAGAAGCACAGATAAATAATAATAATAATGTTTGTAACATTATAGTTTGACTTATACACCAGAATGGTTGTTTGAGGTATATATGCTAACTAAAACTTTTTAATGTGCCAATTCAGAGTAACAAGATGCAGCATCTCCTTTCATGGTTTCATTAAGCTTAAAATTGTAGAGTGAACACTGGCTAAGGTTATAAATGTATAATATGCATTATGCTTTTGTAGCATCTCACTGTCTTTCTCCTCCCCAAGCTCCAGAGTGTCTCATATTACTTACAACATAAGCAATCAGTCTGAAAGATTGATTCACTAACTGTTTCAGCCAGAGCAATCTCTTGGAATAAATATACAGTGATTGACAACATCAGTTTTAGTATGGGTCCTCCTAAAATGACAAGAATAAATAGTTTGTTTAAATCTCTTCAGTAAATTCCACTTAGCAACACTTGAGAAACACCAAATAGCTTTGATGAGCAAGCAGTAAGTGAATTTATACCATTTGTGCACAGCACCATATTGACTTCAACAACAAAAAAAATGCAGAATTTGCCAGGGTTTCTCATAAATCATATTGAGATTTTTTCAAGGAGGTCAGGACTCTGCAGGTGTAGGCAAATGTATTTTTAATTCAATTTATGAATGGTTTAAGATACAACCAACTTGAGAGAAACTATACTCTAATAATCCCCTGCAACACACTTAAACTTCTAGAATGGTTTTAGAACCAGAAGTTAAAATAAGACATTTTCTGTTTTTGTTTCAGTTGAGACCCAAAAGCCGAGAACGAAACAATAGGTGACAAGCATTCCCATGTTTTAAATAAAAGTGCTAGATGCAGAACTGGCAAAGGAGGCTCTCAAAAATCAGTTTTGTGAGTCTTAGTCCCTTGAAGCTTAAACAGTCAAAAAGGCTAGAAACTAGGAAGAGGTTTATTTTTTTGTTTTGTTTTACAGATATCTGTTGATATATTCTAAATCCCATCACCATCTCCTCACCTCAACCTTGGAAAAGTTTTATGGAGGCTACTTCAAGAGCTTAATTTCTATATAGTGATTCTCAGGAGACATAGTAGTTAATGTCTGACAAGCACCTGAGGAGTTTAAAAGTGAGAGACTGTGACTTTGGTCCTGAAATGGCAGAGCAGAGAGGTGCTGGCTATACTTTGCCCGGGGGAGACAAGATTGTGTAAATGTTTCTAGAAGACCAGATTTAGGCAACTTAGAAAAAGAGCTTGCCTAGATACATCCCAAATCCTGTCCAAGAAAAATGCATAGAAGGATTGATTAATCCCAACAGAGGGGATGGAAGATCTTTTCCAGGAACCAAGGGAGAAACATTAAGCATTCAACCAGAAGAAAATGCATTTCTCTTCCAGAGAAAAATGTAGTTTAATAACCCAATAGGGGTATCAGAGAAGTCCACATGGCTTCCTGCATTTGATAAACTATGCTATGCTTTGGTAACAAACACCCCCAAATTTCAGTAGCTTAAAACCACAAAGATTAATTTCTTGCTCATGCTCAGTGTGAGTCGGGGTGTGGGAGGGAGGGAAGTAGCAATTTTCATTGATGCTTCAATGACTCAGGCTGATGGAACAGCCCCCATCAGCTTTGAAGTTGTTGGCTGCAGTGTAAGAAGGAAAGAACTCGCATCAGCTCAGCCTATCAGTTACACTTGTCACTGCTTCTCACAATTCACTGATCAGAACTAATCACATATTCTCACTAAACCAAAGAAAGCCAGAAAGTTTAATCCTATCATGTGCCAGAGAGGTAGATAGATATATATGTGGTAGGTAATATACCACCCTGGAGCTTAAATAAATAAAAAGTACCAAAAAAAATAGAGTCCAAACTCAGAGGAAGCTTATTCCGTGTTACATTCCTTGTCAATCAAGTTACACCTCACCTTTTCCTCTTCTACCTCCTTTAGGTTTAACCCCAGTGAAGCCAGAGGCAGCCTACTTCAATAGGGCAGAAAGCAAAGAAGTCAAGTTGAAGGAAAAAAAAAAAAAAACAGAAGAGGCTAACCAACTGCCCTTTCCCATAGTAAGCTGGCTAGAACTGAACCAGAAAAAAGTTTAATATTAAATGAATTTAAAACTTTTTTTTTTCTACAATGAAATGGATGTAACAGAAATGAGACTATTCATGTCATTCAAAGTGATTGGGGAACATTTTATTTTCTAACAGTAAATAGATAAAATACGAATCCTAGCTGAGATTTTATTCATGAACAAAAAAACAATCAGCTCAACAGAGGTTTGAATGGCAAGTGGTAGAAGCAAAAGAGAGAAATACCTGTTTGTTTAAATAAAAAACACAACTATGACAAACGTTTATGCTAGGTAAACACAGTTTCAGTGAATGGTGGAAATAAGTCAGAAAGAAAGTAAGTGTGTGTGTGTGGCGCGGGGAGGGGGTGTGGACTTCAAAGGGAACCCAAACAAAAACAAAGCTATCAGGATATCTTTAGAAAAATCAGATGAAAAACATCAATTAACCAAGAGAATCTCAGAAGCATTAGATAAGAAGCTACTAAAGAAATGGAAAAAAAAAGTTTAGAAATTAGACTAGACTACCCTGGCGTTTATTTCAGATACATGAAACCAAAATTAAAGATAAAAATGCAGTGAGAATCTGACTTAAGTCAAAAAGGCTTAGGAAAATGCTCCATCACAGCAAAATAAATGGCAGAAAATCTGATTAGACTCTAACATTGGCCAAATAGGAATGCTGGGTAGAGACGAAAAACATAATTTATTTCCAACAAACTAGATTTAGGTATAAGGCGATAATCCCTTATACTATGAGAACACATTAATAGTGGATATCCCAGAACCGAACTAGCATTAAATCAGTAACTTTTTGGTCCCTGAATTCTTCTCTGTCAATGATCTAAAAAAAAAAAACCATTGTCATCAAGTCGATTCCAACTCATAGCAACCCTATATGACAGAGTAGAACTGCTGACCTTTTGGTTAGCAGCCGTAGCACTTTACTACTATGCCACCAGGGTTTCCATCAACGATCTAAAATGTATCAAAGAGGAAAACAGGATACAAGTGTCTGAAGACGTCAAATATTGAAAATGCAAAAGAATTAAATGCTGATCATTATATACAATTTGCATATAATTTTAAGAGAGCATAAAATTTGTGCTTATTGTAAGCTAAAGAAGTTGTTCACAAGCTCTTAAAGGTCTAAATGACTAAACGACAGGTATTAACTGATCCATCTATAATCAGGTCTTTAAACTGCAATTATCTGATTTGCATTGCTAACCTTTTTTGGTTAATCTATAAAATAAAATCATATTATATGAACATTTGAGAAACTGTAACAAAAAGGCATTGAACACCCAACAGAAAAAAATTTTAAGTTGATCGGTTTTGTTGCTTTTCTCTACAAGCCATCTGAGTAGTTTTTCAAAGTAATGAGCTTTATTGCACTCGATATTATTTTATCAGTGGCTTTTAATTATATACTTATTACAAAAATGACCTTCAGCTGTATAGCTATAGAGTACACAAGTTTATTTTACAGTCAGTATCTATTGTCTCGGAAACCCTGGTGGCATAGTGGTTAAGTTCTATGGCTGCTAACCAAAGGGTCGGCAGTTCAAATCTATCACATGCTCCTTGGAAACTCTATGGGACAGTTCTACCCTGTTCTATAGGGTCGCTATGAGTTGGAATCAGCTCGACGGCACTGGGTTTGGTTTTTTGGTTTTGGATCTATTGTCTCATTATAAACTCCATGTAAAGTGGGCAGGGCAGAAAGGCACTGTTATGTCTATTTTACATGTTAGGAAACTAAGGCTTCCAGAGATCAAGAGACTTGTTCAAGGTCCAATAACTAGAAGTCAATAGCAGAGTCAGGATTTGTAACCGAATCCTTAAACGTTTATTCTATTGCATGCTCTTTTACCAATTGGAAATAGTATTGCTGTTGTTTCGGATACAACTTAAAACTCTCTAAGTGATCTAATACTGTATTTCCCATGCAAATAACGTGTGCCTCCTATGTTTGTTTGCCAACCGCGCCCTCTCCCCACAAATTATTTTCATTAACGCGCTACACTATTTTTTTTTTTTTTTTTTTAGCAGCACTGTTGAAAATACTTCTTGAGGGGAGGGCGAGGTTGGCAAACAAATGTAGAAGGCATGTATTATTTGTGTAAAAATACGGTGATCTCAAAATTCATTTAAAAAATATTTAATAATGTTCTAGGTGGAGCCTTGGTATTGCAGTGGTTAAGAGGTCAGCTGCTAGCCAAAAGGTCAGCAGTTCAAATCTACCAGCTGCTCCTTGGAAACCCTTCAGGGTTGCTCTACTCTGTCCTATAGGGTCACTATGAGTCCCAATCAACTTGACATCAATGGGTTTGAGTTTTTTTGTGTTCTAGATAATGCAAAAACATTGACAAATAAGAGAAATTTTACCCTTAAGGATCACAATCCTGAAAGATACACAGGTCCATGAACAAAAGTAATAATAATATATTAAATAGCATATGTAATAAGAGAAGCATGTAAAAGTAGAGATTGCTTTCTGTCCAGGGCTTCTGAAATGGTTTATTCTGAAACGTGATACTAGATTTAAGTTTTGAAGGCTAAGTGTTCACCAGGGCGATTTGGAGAAGGCTACTATTTCTGCTAGAAAAAAAATGGAAATGTGCAAAGGCATAAAGATATAAACAAAAGTAGAGTGGTTTTGTAAGGGACACAAGGTGATTTTATTTTTAAGTACCATTACCAATATCTAAAAAATTTAGTATGAATTATGAGCTAATTCATTACTTTATTCTTATTAGCAATTAGTACAGGTGATATCAATTCTTTCTTTTCCCACAATGAGCTAAATAGAAAATGGATGATTATTTTTTTTAAATGCAAATAACTTCTACATGGTTTTCTACCATTACCAGTGACAAAAAAATCTGACTATCATACATATTCTAAAGCTGTAATTTGAACCCATTTATTTCTTTTGAACCTCACTACACATCCTCCCTTGAGATTTGCTTTGATAAAATCATTGGCCCTGTCTTTCTTTCTTTCTTGGTCAGGTATTAATGCCTTTAGCTTCTTGGTCCTAATCTCTCTTTAAAATCCAAACAGGACCAGAGCCCACCTCCAGGTCCGGTATAACAAACAGTCCTCCAACCCACCTCTTCTTAACAGTCACTCAGACCTAAGCATTTTGCTAGGGTACATAACCCAGAAAAAGCACCTATAATAAGCAGAATTTATTTCATTTTATAATCTCGTTTAAATATATTTGAGTATAACTAATGACAAAACACTTCATTTTTTTTGCTATGGTGATTATAGCTTCTCTGCAAAAGACAGGCACTTTTTTGAAAATTGAACTATTCTGCAAGAAAAACCTTGGATACTGAACCAACCATCTATTACATGCTTCTATATTACTTTGAGCATCTACAAAAATAATATCACTAACTTATGAATCTGTTCTAAGATGTTCTCAACAGACTAGATCAAAAGATGCTTTAGGAAATAAAAAGCAATGGAGAGTCATCAATCTAATTTAGGTAGAATGAGTTTTTGCAGAAAACAATGAAAAATTAAAACAACACGCAGGGAGGCAAAATGATCTGCCGTAGGCTCCAGTGCTTAAGGCTGGGTTAGACAACTGCTTGGAAGGGATGCTTGGTAGGGATGCACCCAAGCCATAGTTAAATGGATTAAATGACAGAAGTCATGTACACAGAAGAACAAAAGAGGACCATCTGTGAACCATATATCTGCTACTTCCTTCTCTTCCACACAAGCTGCCTCTTTGGTACTGCTGCCCCAATCTTGACATAAATATAAGCTTCGTCACCAGCCTCCACCAGGAATCCAATCACACCAATGTTAATAGGACTTTGGTGATATTCTGAAGAGTCTGAAATCAAAGAATCAGTGCCATTACAGAGTACAACACTATACTTGAAAGATTCCCATTTAGCATCTCTCAAGTTTTTTTGTTTTTTTTTCCCTGATCCCTGGCCACTTAATCCCCTTACCTTTAACCCACACAATGCTCAGTCCCACTCTTCCTTTCTTCTCTAATTTCTTGCGCAACGTAGCTTCAAAGTTTGTCAAAACCTTGGGTGCAAGGGCATCCCAGGAAGCTCTTTCACCTTGTAAATTATGTATCTCCATAACATTAAAACTTTTATGATTAACATTAAAACTTTTATGATAGAATACTTTAAATTTATAATCAGAAAAAATAAAAACAATTGCATATGAAAAACAGGAAGTCTTCGATTAGACTAATTAAATGAATAAGGATAAATATTAAGCAAATGTGAATACCTATCACTTAAGATAATGCATTTCTATATAGTAAGTGCTCAACTAATGCTGATGATGATTATGGGAAATACTCCAAGTGAGACAAGAGCGTAATAACACAGGGAAAATCAGAGTAGTAGGGAAGTGCAATATATACTCCTTGGACAGTGGGTATGAAGCTTAATGGATATGAAGGGAAATAAGGTCAGGTAGCAAAGAATGGTATGGATTAGGCTATTATAAAAATAAGGAGTCCTGGTTGAACCATTTGCAAAAATGGTTCAGTGCTGCTGCTAACCAAGAAGTTGATGGCTCAAACCCACCCAGGGGCTCCACAGGAGAAAGATCTGGAGATGTGCTTCTCTAAAGATTACAGTCAAGAAAACCCTATGGGGCAGTTCTACTCCATCACACATGGTTGCCAGCAGTCGAAATCAAGTCAATAGCACCCCAAAATTATAAAAATAGCTCTCTACAGAGTGCTCACCAGGACCAGGCACCTCTTAAAGAAATCTTTCTGTGCCTTTCTCTACCCTCATGGGTAAATCCCTGTCACTGTATTTAGTTTTTCACTTAACTATAACACAATTTCTCATAATATAGTTTCTTCCAGTCAGCTCTTTCCCACATCAGCCTATAAATCTCTGAAAGGCAGGATTATATCAGCTCCCTCCCCCAGGCCAAGAGATTATACAAGACCCATCCCAGTGCTTAATACAAAAGATGTGAACAATAAATACTTGCTGAATGAATGAACAAATCTACCATTGACTAAACACTGTTCTACAACCACATTTCTCTCCCTAACAATGTATTTTAGAGATTTTTCAACGATGACATTTAAAGAGCTGCCAAGATTTCATTCACCTTCTTACTAAACCAGCAAAATAAGAATTCCATTCTATAAGCATTTCATAGTTGATGTAACAATTTTCCTATCAGTCATTTGGATTTATTTTTCAATTCTTCTTCACTACTAAACAATGTTGCAATAAATGTGTTTAGTTTTACTTTTTCCTTTCCAGTCTGTCTGCTTTAATAAATCTTTCTCTTCCCTTGCTTCACCAGCTAGAATCTCCATTACAATGTTTCGTAGAAGTGATTAGAGTAGGCATCCTTCACTTGCTCCCAATCTTAGATAAAAACCATTTGGTCTTTCACTATGACATACATTAGCTATGAGTTTATCACAGATGCTTTTTATCAAGTTGAGGACGTTCCCTTCTATACCTAGCTTGCTAAGAGTTTTTAATCAAGAATAATGCCGTATTTTCTCCAATACTTTTTTTCTGTATCTATCTACTGAGATGATCATACAGTTTTTCTTTTTTAGTCCGTTAATATGGTGAACTAATACTGATTGATTTCCTAATGATAAACCAACCTTGCTTTTTGGAGACAAATCTGACTTGGTCATGATCTTTCTGTATATTGTTGATTTCTATTTGCTAAAGTTTTGTTAATAATTTTCATATCTATGTCGCTATGAGTTGGAATCGACTCGACAGCACTGGGTTTTTTTATGTTCATCATGATAATGATCTGTAGTTTTCTTACATTGGCTTTAATGGTTTCAGTCACCAGAGTAATGCTGGTCTCATAAAATCTATTGGCCGATGACTGTCCTGACAGGGAACACAACAGAGAACCCCTGAAGGAGCAAGAGAGCAGTGAGATGCAGACATCAAATTCTCATAAAAAGACCAGACTTAGTGGTCTGACTGAGACTGCAAGGACCCCGGAGGTCATGGTGCCCAGACCTTCTGTTAGCCCAAGGCTAGAACGATTCCCAAAGCCAACTCTTCAGACAGGGATTGGACTGGACTATAAGGCAGAAAATGATCCTAGTAAGGACTGAGCTTCTTGGATCAAGTAGACACATGAGACTATGCGAGCAGCTCCTGTCTAGAGGGGAGGTGAGAAGGCGGAGGGGGACAGGAGCTGGCTGAGTGGACGCAGGGAATACAGGGTGGAAAGGAGTGTGCCGTTTCATAAGGAGGAGAGCAACTAGCAGTACATAGCAAGGTGTACATAAATTTTTGTATGAGAGACTGACTTGATTTGTAAACTTGCACTTAAAGCACAAGAAAAAAAAATATATATATAGAACAATTTGTTGGGAAGTGTTTCCTCCTCTACAACTTACTCAAAGAGTTTTTGCAGAACCGTGATTATTTATGCCTTAAATGTTTAAAACAGTTTATCACAGACTTCATCTGTGCATGAGGTTTACTTTGAGCGAATATTTTGGGGTTTTGTTTTGTTTTTGGTTTGGGGTTTTTTAAATACCTTTATTGAGGTATAATTTATGTACCATAAAATTCACTCATTTTATATGAACAGCTCAATGATTTTTAGTGAGTTTATGGATTTGCACAACCATCAGCATAATTCAATTTTCCATCAATCCAAAAGACCTCTTAATCTCTTTGCAGTTACTGTTCCCACTTTCAGTGCCAAGCAAACACTGATATACTTTTAATTTTATTCAGATCTAAGTCTTTTAACATTTACCATTTAGCTTCTTACTAATTCACTTGATGAAAATAACTTTTAATTTATATGGATTTGCTTCTCTGGATATTTCATATAAATAGGAGCATAAAGGATATGGTATTTTGTGTCTGGCTTCTTTCATGTAACCTAATGACTCTGAGGTTCCTCCATGTTGCAGCATGTTATCAGTGCTCCATTCCTTTTTACTGCCAAATAATATTCTACTGTAATGATACACTACATTTTGTTAACCCATTCACCACCTTCTGGGCATTTGGCGTGCAAAGGCTTTTTAACTACAAATTGAATCTCTTTAAAATATATGAAGCTATTCAGGCTCTCTCTTTCTTCTTGCATATATGTAATATACTTTGCAGATTCATAAGAGCATTTCTGTGAGTAAATTCCTAGAAGAACTATGAAACCAATGATTATGAATATATTTAACTTAACACATATTATCAAATAGCCCTTCAAATGAATTGAGCCAGTTTACAATGCCAATTGTACATATGAGTATCTTGTTTCCCCACTCTATTACCAACACTGAGGTCTATTAATGTTTTCGTCTTTGCCCTAGCTCATCAGCAGAGGTTATCTCACAATTGTGTTAATCTACATTGTTTTATTAGTAAGGTTATGTATTTACTATTCATTTATATTCCAGTCACCCTCAGCCTAATTATCTCTCGATTATGAGTCCTTCCCAGGCATCTGTCACTTCACCCTATTCTCAAGTGCCTGGTGACACAACTCTTGTATTATTTTGTACAGCCTTGTATATAATAGATACTTAATGAACACTTCCTGAATGAGGTGATAAACCTCTATCTTCAGTTATCTTACAATTCACTTTTGCCTTCTCACCTTAAGATCAATCACAAGATTCTTAAGATCAAGGACCAGTTCACATACACCATTATATCCTGAATATCATACAGAAAATCACTTTAACATCGATAAATACTTGAATATTAATCAATAAAAATTTAACTAATTGAAATCAAAGCTATAGTTTTAGTGTTTATCTAGAAATGAAATTAAAGACAAATCATAAAGAGAAACTATCTGTAATCCATAATCATATGCTTATCCAGCAGGTGACAACCAAAGACATATCCTCATGAGAACTGCTTTCAGCAGGTTAATATACATATTTATATATACATAAAAAAAAATTGTTAAAAAGATAAAGTCTCTTCCCTTTGGACAAATGAAGTTCACTGTTTCAAAATCAACATTTATCACAAGGCGCTATTGTTGGCTCCCTTGGTATATGACGAGCAATGGCTCCCTTGATATATGACGAGCAATACAGTTTTTATGCTAATTATTCCCCTTCATGCTGGCTACCAGATAGATATCTTGCAGCTAACCATAGTTACATTATAATAGAAGGAGATTGTAAAAAGACACAAAATCTTCTTATGCAGTCCAATTTAGAATTCATTTCAAAAACTCTGTAGTGCTATACCTTGAAACAGAAGTGTGCAGGGAATCTTAGATCTTTGCATATATTTCTGTGTGCTAAATTTTGGCTTCGATTTTTGTAAAGAAAGTAACTCTCTCTTTATAGACAATTTGATAATATGTTTTATTATATCTGCAACAAAAAAGTAATTTGTCTTCCAGTCTAGATACCTAGGTTTGAATTTAATCTTACTCATTTTGCTAGAGAAAAGAACAAATACGCACATAGTTTTTATTTACAATGGCACTAAAACTCTAGGGAAGGAAATGGCATTTGGCTTATCCTTGCAACCAACGAAGATAGGTTGTTCTCACTATTAACTAGAGAATACATTTTGAAAAGCAACAAAATTTATTCCAGTCTCAAATTCTAGCAGGCTTCATATGTTATCAAAAGAACACCTAATTATTTCAACGGGGCTTTTAAAATTTAATTCAAGTCTATGAGTCATTTAATATCTACCATTTACTTTCTTACTAGTTCACTTGATGAAAATAACTTATAACTAAAAAAACAACAAAACCATTGCCATCAAGTCAATTTCAACTCATAGCGGCCCTTTAGGCCAGAAGAGAATTGCCCCCATAGGGTTTCCAAGGAGCTACTGGTGGATTTGAACTGCCAACCTTTTGGTCAGCAGCCATAGCTCTTAACCACTGCACCACAGTTACCATTAAAATCACTCTAATAAATTAGGGTAAATGGACTATATCATTCTTGGGCAAACTCCATTGCAAAATCCAAGATCCTGTATTAGCTTTGTGTCCATTAAACCATGATCCAACAATTCACAAGTTAAAAAATTTTTAAAGTATTCACAGAAACTGAATAACTGGTCTGACAATAATAAAACAATGGTAGTTGTGACCTGGGTCATATTAAGTATACACAGTATGAAGGAAAATGTAGAGTTTCCAAAAAAAAAAAAACAGGGTTTCTATTTAAACATTACTATTCATAAAATTCCTACTTTGCTTTTTCTCTTCATTTCCTTTAGCATCACAACTCTTTAAAAACAGCTCAAATACCCAAATGGACTTTTATGTTTCACACAATAAGCATTATAAGATTTCCACACATAACAAAATCTGTGCTATATTAGTAATAGCTTTGCAACAATCATCCCAAATATATAACTTTTAATTAAAATTTTATTTTCATGACTCTTGTAAAGTGGAGGGGGAAAAAATCATTTCCTCGAAGGTATATCAAAAATCACGTTATTAAGGAGGTTTTACAGGAATTCTTTAAAAATATTTTATTTATTCTAATATCAAGTGTTACAATTTACTTGTCATTTGCTTGGAAACTGAAAGGTTTATTTTTCTTTTTCCAAAGCTTAAACCTAGTTGTGGTAAGATTTTAAATTCAAGAATACAGGGTAGATATTAAATTTTCCCATTCTACAGAAAGCAACACTGAGCCTTAAAAAAATGAGAGCCTTTCAAAAATGACAAGTTATTTAACTATAAGAGACACACATAGAATGCAAACCTTCTGATGCAAATTCAGTGGTTTTTCTACTTATTCTTGCTTTATCCTGGTGGCACTGAATTAAGTTTACCTTAGAAGATTTTTGGATCCAGGATTTTCTCTTCAGGGCATTTAAGAACCATTTAGCATTTGTATTTGTTGAGTAATACCACTTTAAAAAACATAGGTACATTTACTAGAGACTTGGGTGGAAATCCTGGTGGAGTAGTGGTTAAGAGCTATGGCTGCTAACCAAAAGGTCAGCAGCTGGAATCCACCAGGCACTCCTTGGAAACTCTATGGGACACTTCTACTCTGTCCTATAGGGTCGACTATGAGTTCCAATCGACTCGACGGCAATGGGTTTTTTAATGGGCTTTGAATGGAGGTATGGCTTTCCTAAAAGACCTTACTAATTTCCGAACAGATATACACTTACGAGTGTGTCTCAACTACTTGCTTAATATGAACATTTCAGATATAATTACTTTAGACAGTACGCACAGAGAAAAAGCATTTACTACATGGAAATAAGTCACTCAATGGACAAATGTGCCACGTTCTAAGTCAGTCCATCTATATCCAGTGACTATGATTCTATGCTTCCCAGAAACAGAAACCAATAGAGTTACAGCCAGATGCCGGAGGCATCCACAGCCTAAGAGGATCAACTGAAGACTCAAACCCCTTAAAGAATCAAACCGGCCTTCTAGTGGCTACCTTCATGCATATAATTCAAAAATAATGAAACAACTTTAATGTTTTAAGGTTACCTCCTATTTAAAAATAATTTGTGGACTAATACTGTAAAATAACTAAAAATAAATGTACACAGATTTCCTTCTGTAGAAAATATTATAACCAGAAAGAAGGAAAGAATGAATGAATGACTAGGAAAACAATAGCAAAACGGTTGCAGAAAAAGGAAATCACAGAGATACATGACAGCTGGGAAAGCCTGCTACCTTGAATTTAAACTGGCTCTCCTATTCTTCTTTCATTTCCTTACCTAACATCTTTTTTTAAGCACAATTTATTTTCTTTCAGAAAATATGGTCTTTTAGCCTTAAAGTAGTTCTTAAAGTTCCTAACTACTAAAGTAGACCTTAAACTAATAAAAGGAAGGACTTAGTGACACATTTCCCATCAAAATTACGAATGGAAGACCCAGAGGTTGAATGCTATAACAAAGAAGGAAATATTTATGTAAATTCAAAATCTGTTTGTTTACTTGTTTTTAATCCAGCCTACTGCATTATGGATAAAATGCAACCAGAATTGGAGAATCAGCAACAGACAAGCCTTTTTGCATATACTGACCTCCTCTCCTTGTACTACAGGAAAACATTTCCACCTAGAGTCCTTTCACAGAATATCTAGAGACCAAATGAAATCAACCATAATGACTATCAGAGGCAGATAATAATCAGTTTTTAATTGAAGCATCAAGCGAATTAATTTGTGACAACTTCCTATCACTTCTTATACTTGACACGAAGTTTCCTTCTGAGTACTCAGTTTTGAGGTCCATGGTATCCATGGACCACTACAACATTTAGGTTCCTTTAAAAACACATTTATTAGAGAGAAGAAAAAAAATCTTTAGAAACGTAGTTCTAGAGCTGAATTTGAGGTCACAAACCAACCGCACAAGTTTGACTCAATTAAATGTCAAGAAACACAATATCCCTTATGCACCATAGATACAGATTACTAACACTATCAAGATCTTACTTTGGCTTCAGAGGTATATTTCCGAAAGAAAATTAAACGCTTATTATGCATCTGTCTTGACTAATTCAACAAATATTTAATTTGTGTCTATACATGCAAATAACTCTATTAGGTGAATAAATTATCAGTTTGTCACATAACATTTCTGAAACAGTATATTTTAAGAACATAAACCATCCTTTTCGAGACTTCAGCAAAACATCCTTGCTTTCCACACAGAGACCAATCCAATGTAATACATGAATGACAAACTTTATAACAATCCTCCCTGAGATCATATTGTGTGCTTTTTCTAGAATGAAAAATGTCAATTAGTTGATCTGCTTCCATTTCCACTCAACTACACTTCAGTCATCACCAACAGGCAATTCATTCCATTTAAATTCCTAGGATGAAGTACCTGACAGCATCTCACAAAACATTTTACTGGTTTTCGGCAGTAAGTGCTTCATCTTTTCTGCCTCACACTCTAACTGTACTGGAAGTAATGTGTACTACTGGATGATGGTCACAGCACCTCGAAGAACATCCTCGTCTTTTAAAATGTTAACCACGGCTTCCTATTTCTGCAAAATATGTTCACTCTTTCAGCATGTGGCCCAACATTTCAGAAATGCTAGACCTTGATGTTTATTGCGTGTTCCTAGAACATTTCATGCCCTATCTATTTTCTGTCTTCCTTAGGTATTATTCTGCAGGAGGTTTAATGTCACAAATCACGTTTGTTAAGAGCCTCCTTTAGAGGACTCTGAAAAATTGCATTACTGGGTGTAAAATGAACACATATGGTATGCACAAACACAACACAGCATACTGAAAAATACATATATTGCCAGCTGTTTGACAAACACAAGAGTAATCACAGTAAGCACATGCAATACCCACTTTTTTTTTTATTTGCTTTGATACAACATCAAACATATTCAGTACCCACTGTGCCCAAGGCAGTACCTAGTAGAGGTGATTTTCTGTTAGTGGCTTGAGCAAACTGGATTATGTCAGACAGTGCGAAATGTGAAATGAAGCCGACATCATGAAATAATGTGAACCCCAAAGCCATTTCCCAGCACCCACCACCCCCACCTCATACACACAAGCTTAACTTCCCTCCTTCCTCCCCGATGTTACTGCCACGACTTCCTTCTCATCCCTAAGCCTCTCCCCAATTCAGCAGCTTTTCTCTGTTCTCAGAGCCAATCCCTTGGGAAAGGGAATCAGTAGAATGTTGGATGGGGAGGCTGCTTCACCATTAGGTGAAGAGGGAAGAAGAGGAAAGGGAGAGGGTGTGGTACTCCCTTGTCCACCACACCCCACCCCTTGGGTCGCGCACTCCAGTCCACTGCAGCTCAGAGGAACACGGTGGATCCCCTCGCTCGCCTCGAAGCAGCCCAGCCCAAAGACCAGCCACCCAGCGCTCGCTGCAGAAAACTTCCCTTAAAGCAGGCAAATATTAAAGGAAGGCGGGCAAATTAGGGATTAGTTCGAATACACATTCCACGGAGCATCACGAAGTGAGACTGAAAGGCACCTTTCGATATAGACCGCATAGACCCGCACCCTCCACCTCCTCCTACCTTGGGCTTTTAAGAATTTACAGAGAGGGGAAAGAAAAGAGAGAGGAGAAAAGAGGGCATTACCTCCCCGGGGCTGCGTTCAGGGCGCGGGCCAGGATGGCATCCCCGAAGTGGCTCCGGCTCTGGACGCAGCTTTCGCGAGCTCAGTCCGGGTTCGGACCTGCGTCCCCGCGGCGCTGCGCGCAGCCAGGAGGCGCGCCGGGACTCCGGCTCACGTCCCTAGCCTCAGCCCCAGCCCGGCTCGCCTACCCCTGCCGCGCCCGCTCCGCCACCCCGCGGGCGCGCTAGCTCCCCGCGTTCGCCCCGCCGCCTCCCGGCGCCCCCACACCCACCCGCTCCGCTGGGCCCGCTGGGAGCCTCTAGCGGAGGCTGAGGGAACCGCAGCCGACCTGGGGCGCTCTGATTCCGACGCCGGCCGGAGGGAGCCCGCCGGGGGGCGACAAGGGCTTCTCTCCCTATCCCGGCTAGCCGACGCCGCCACCTGCCCACCTGCGCCAGGCTCACCTGCCACCGCGTCCTAGCGCCGTTCGCTGGTGCGCACCGCTCTCTGTGGCAACGAGGGGGTGGGTATGCGGTGCTAATGAAAAAAAAAACTCGCCGGGAAAAACCCCAATCCACGCTGTATAGCTGCCTGGGCTATACAAAAAGTGTAAAGGCAGGACACTTCCTCTGGCTTCCTGCCTCCCAACTGGGCACAGGCGGCACCGGCTACCCCTCGACTTGCCCGCCCCAAGCCATTCCCACGGCTTGTGCAATCGCGTGGCGCGACGCCGGTAGTGATCACGTTAACTTGGCTTAACCCCCCACCACCACCATCACCGCAACCCCAACATCTATTTTAAGTTACTCTTCTTCCCGGCATTTCTGACAGCAGTTTTACCATCTCTTACCTTGAAAAAAAAAAACGCTGTTAATTCGCCTTTATGGCCTTAAAATCCAAAGGCTAGGATGCGAAGCACTCAAGTCCAGGGGTTTCTCCTTGATTTCCCAGCCTCAGTTTTGATGGCTTTTCCTTTGAAAAGGATCAGGAGGGGATGGCGGTTAAAAAGCTGTCTCAGTGGAGGCTCCTCCAAACCTTCCCAAGTGTGGAAACCGAGACAGGGACAACCTTGCTGGCATCCGGAAGCCTCGCAGCCCCTCCTCGGCCAACTTGGCTATTTCATTTTCTTCTTTAAACCCACAGGCACGTCAATCAATTCCCGAACACTAGGCAGGAAAGAAGCTGATACTCTGAGTTGCGGCCCCTTCTCTCTTTCTCTTCACAACACCCACCTTTCTGCTTCTCCCTTAATTTGGAAAATCTACTCTCTGCTCGGATTAGGTGGGGACGAGGCTGGGAGGTGCTGTAAAAAGAGGCACTCCAAGGCACAGCTTCAGAAACCCGTCTCCGTGGGCATATCCCCTTGGCGAAGGTGCCTGCGCCGGGCAAACTTTGACGGAAGGCAACAGCGGCCGGGTGGGGCTGGTCCGGCGCCGGCGAGAAGGCTGCGAGGAGGCGGCTGAGAGGAGGAGAAACGCGAGGCGGAGGCGGGCTGCTGGGTCCCGGCGGCCGGGCTCGGCGCGCGGGCAGCGCACTCACACACTCACACACACAGTCGCACACACGCACGACCGCGCGCGCGCGCAGGCACACACGCACGCCCACCCCGGGGACGGCCCCAGGCCACTAGCTAGCAAAGAGTCAGGAAAAGGTGAGGAGGGGCAGGGTCTCGGAGGATGCAAATAACGGGAAGACTCTATCAGTCCTCACTAGTTAGCGGATCGCTGGCAGCTAGTTCCTGGCTGCAAGCCCTCCAGTCCGTTTGGCCACCTCCCTGGTCTCTGCCCTCTCCAGCATCTCGGCTCCCTGACTCGTTCCTTGCAGCCAGTTACTCCAGGGACAGCCTGAGTGAGATCGCCGGGCTAAGGATTAACCCTGTCCTCGTCTCCACCCTCCAGGGCCACCTCCACCCTTTCTATAGAGGAAAACTGAAGTGGTTGCAGCAGTTCGCAAGGATGCTGAGGGACTCCCCGAGGTCCTTCGAATAGAAGAGCCTATCCGTCGGTTCCCGGACATAATCCCCACTCATCACTCCCGCTTCCTATCCGCTCCCTCCAGTAAACATTCCCCAAGGAGCTCCTGCAGCTCGTTCCTATCTTTTTGAGAGAATTTGCCTAGGGATGTGTGACTCCTAGCTTTGGGAACTGGACTAATTTATAGTCTACGCTTATATTGTAAACTGGACGGTAGCAGGTGAGCGACTCAGCTAGCGAAAGGGGAGGGATTAGAAGTCTGGAGACCCAGCCCCTTTAGCAGCCATTTCCAAGGTTTTGTTTCTGGAGTGGTTGCCCCGGTCTCCGGCTAGCTCCGGTGCCAACTTCTATCGCTTCCCTCCAAAGCGAAGAGGGATCACTGCGTGCCGTAAAGATGGAAGAGTTCCCTCTCGGAAGCGCCTCAGACTCGCCACAGCTCCTTAGTAAGGAACCTTCCTAGCGGGAGTTTGTCTCACTGGGAATGAACTGCAAAATTGCTCACAGAAAGTAAACTTTTGCTTTTTTTTTTAAAACCATGATTCGCCTGTGCGCTCCGCGGGGTCGCTACTCCAGCTGAGCGTTCCTCTGCCTTCCCAAGTGCCGGCCAGGCTGAGGTTTGCCGCGAGTTTATCCACTCAGGGGCTTCAAAGATCTCTGCCGCCGGAGACTTGTGGGAGGATAACGCAAAGTTGCGTAGTGTTGTCCTGTCGCAAGGTTCCTTTGCTCCGGTTTTGGGGCCCACGGCTCCGCGGAGGTATTCATCCCGTGGCTCTTCGCTTGCAGGAGGGAGCACTTGACTGGCTCCGGGGTCCCCTTCAAGTTGGAAGGCAGCAGTTTTTGCCCGGAAGAGGGTAAGTGAGCACAGAACGTGGAGTCGCAGAGGCGCAAAAGTGGAACAGAAGGACGATTTGGTGCAAAAGATGAAACTTAAGACTGTTGGGAGTAGCTGGAGCGGCGCTGTTCCGGGCTCAGGAACCGCTCCTGAAGCCGTCGCGATTGAATGTTGCGGCGCCCAGGGGGCGGCGGACCGGTGGTTACAGGACGCAGGTGCATTTCAGGGGTGAGCCTGTTTTGCATTCAGTGTGGAGGTAGCACTGGCCGAGAAGGCGGTGTTAGGCTCGGTGGATCGATCGAGGCTGGCGACACGCTCCCACTGATTTGCAACGGGTGCGCGGGGCTGCACACAGAAGCGCGTTAAGAGAGCCCGGGTGCGCTGTTCCGCGCCCAGGCTTTTCTTCTCATGCAAAGTTGTGGGAAAAACACGAACCTAAACCGCAGAGCCTTCTGGAGGCAAAAATGAATAATGAATTCGGTGGTGAGATACTAGGGGACAAAGAAGCATTTCATTTCCTTGTGTATTAGTTTGCCGGGAGCTACATTTTAGATTTAGTGTTCCAAGATGTATTTAGGACACTGAGTTTTTGCAGCTTTCCCAGTGGAAGTTGTTCGCGGCGCTTTCGAACCTGGTATGAGTCTTTAAATTGCCCACTTGCCGCAAGATTTCATGCATCTTCGAGCTCCAGTTCTTATTCTTAGTTTATAAATGACTGTCCGTGACTCTAAAGTGAAGTGGCAATAAGAATGAATAAAGTATTTCCATCAAAAGTCCATCTTTAACTTATGATTCCCGATTATATAAACTTATCAGTTAACAGCAAAATATTGTGGCAGCATGTTAGGCATGAATTAGAGAAATGGGGTAATCAAGAGGCTCTACTGGTGAAACTACTCAGCATTCAAAGAAAACACCTCTCCCAAGAGATTTTGGCTTGAAGTTCTTTTGGTGGTTGCTGTTTATGTGCAGACCACTGTTGCCTACTAATGCTTCTCTTTAAAATAAGCATAAGTCATTTGTAAAGTCATTAAATTGAATACCTGAAATGTGGTTTACATTCTGGGGACGTTGTGGGAAACCATGTGCTGCTCAGACACCTGCCCAGGATTTTTGGCTTGTGAGGTATCTAGGCTGTAGTGGTAGTCAGGGCTATCATATTCATGACATTTACCCACCTTCCACAAAAATGAAAAACCTGTAGATTTGTGTATTCTCTTCAGGAAGCATTTGCTTCTTACTCCTCTTGCAAGGAAATGAAATGTCCTTGCTGGTTTTGGGATTGTTGCAAAACCAAATTCACATTTGTCATTTGTTGTCCAAAAGCAAAACAAAAATGTGGAGATATGAATCATCCTTTTTTCCCCCCTTTTTACACTTTGATTTTATGGAAAATAAAAAAAAAAAAAAAAGATGGCAGTCAACAGGAAAAGCAAGCCTCAGGGTTAGAGAGTTTGCCCCTTTCCTATGTACGGAATTGAGAGCTATTGAAACTTAGAGGTACTGTCAGATCCAAGAGTCTTCCGAATTAAATACCTCAACAGCACTGGGTTTAAATTAAAAAAAAAAAAAAAAAACTACTGCATTGTTCTGGTGTTGTATATTTATCCTTAAAAAAAATAGTAAGTGAAAATTGGAGTTAAATTATATGGTTTTCTTTCAGTGGAGACTGTCTTAAACCTTATTTCCTTGAGCTGATTGCTCTCTAAAATGTATTTTCAGAATACGTTTTTACTTTGCTGGAGCTTAGCATTTACTTATGAATGTATTCCATCGTTTTAGATTAAAGTGACTGTTTGTTAACTGGTACGCCTTTCGCATTGTACTCTGAACTATGAGAGCAAGGATGGTGTCCTGTACATTGTTGTACCCCAACATCTAGTATAGCATTTTTTTTTTAGGTACATAATAAAGATGATAATGAAAGCAACCATATACGGGATAACTGCTAATCCTTTCTACGCTCCACTAGGCTAAAGTCTATATCCTCAAATTATGAGGAAACAGGTTTAAGCAAACATGCCCAAAGAGCCTAAGCCATTTTGTCGTAATTGAGTTGGGATTGGAGAGTATATCTGCGTGACTCCAAAGCTTGAGCTGTTAACAGTATTGCTGGATTCGAACAGACAGGCACACACGTTTTCAGTTATTCAAAGTTGAAGGGAATTTGTATGTTTTAATGCTGAATAAAGGAATATGCTCAATTCAGAATAGGCTCTTTAGCTCTTATACAATCTTATCAATATTGATTTCAATGTGGGAACATTGAGACAGCTTAGTTCTCTTGTGTTAAAATACAATTGTGTCTTTTAGACATGAGTACCGTGAGAATGCCAAATGTTGAGCGGCAAGGTTTCTAGAAGGGAGGTGGGGCAGTCTTCCATGAATTTATAGCTTTCAGAAAACTTGTGACTATTTATTTCCATCTTGATAGCTTTATGTTAATAAAAGGAAGAGAATTCTATTAGGAGGCTAAGAACACAGACGAAATTCAATACAGAATGATTTAGAAACACACTGCAGAGATACAGTAGTTCTTTCCTGAAGCTCATATTTCTTAAAACTTATATCTTTAGGGTATAGATACAGTACATCTATACTACGGAAGACTCTGTTACTATCGAAAAAGAATGAGGAAATGCTTTTCATCGTGGTATGGAAAGGCCTCCATATCTTTTAAGTGAAAATACCGAAGTGCAGTGAGAAAACACCAGACAATAATAGAAGTGGTTGGGACTGAAGGGTAAGTGGAAAGAAAGATTGTGTCAAGGGTTGAGGTGAGTCTTTTCACATTCTTTTGATTTTGGAACCATGTAAAAGTTTTACTTATCAAAAAGGAAGAAAAAAGTATCTTTGAGGGGTTGGATGGAAAAGAGAATGAACAGATACATCTCCTCTATAACTTAAGAAAAAAAAGGCTGGAAGGAGTTAAAGTACCTGGCCTTCAATACATTCACTCCCTTTACCAGGAAGGGACATTCGAGGAAAGAAGAGAGGGCAAGAGACCGAGTCTGATCTTGTCAACTCACCCTCTTTTCGGTAAACAGACTAATAATCTTTGCCAGGAGGAAGAGCCCAATTGTTGGAGTGCCTTTAGCAGGATGTCTCTGGCTAAGGAATACCTATAGCAAGTAACACCCATTGCCTATGATGCATGGATCTCTGGAGAATATTGCTTAAATAGTTCAACTGTCTAGGGCATACAGTGGAGATGTTTCATAATTGCAGTGCTGACCACTGTGTGAGGAACTCTTCAGGGTTCATTTAGAGGCTAGAGGGGCTTGTCTGTTACAGGAAGGAAAGACCTGGAGAGCTATTCTTGAGATGATTTAGTTTAGCTTGATACTGCTTATGATCTCTGATACATGGGAGTCTGATTTGAAAAATTCAGTCCTGTGAATTAGCTCAAAAAGTTGCTGGTTTCACTCAAATAGTAACTAACCTTTACTGTGTACCTTTTATTTACCATCCAGTATTCTAAAGAACTAGATTTAATACTAACTATAAACATATTAAGTATTATTATCTCCATTTTAGAGATGAGAAATAGTCACAGAGAGTTCACATAACCTTGTCAAGGTCACTTGGCAAGGCAGGGTTTGAACCTTGGCTGTCTAATCCAGAGCCCAGATTCTTAACACTACACTTAACACTAGGGGGGAACAAAAAAACCATTGCCGTCAAGTTGATTCCAACTCAAAGCGTCCTTATAGGGTAGAGTAGAACTGCCCCATAGAATAGGGTTTCCAAGGAGTAGCTTGTGGATTCAAACTGCTGCCCTTTTGGTTAGCAGCCTGACCTCTTAACCACTGTGCCACTGGGGCTCCTTAGTACTATACTAGAAAGCTCTATATTAGCTGTAAGGTCTGTTAGAGCAGGGGCTTCGCTGTGTTGTTCATCACAGACTCTCCAGCCGGAAGCAGTACATGGCTTCTGACTAAATAAAAGCCACGGACAGTGGAGGGAAAGTACAGATGGCAATGATGTTAAAAAAAAAAAAAAAAAAGCCCCAAACCTGTTGCCGTAGTTTACGACTCATAGCAACCCTATAGGGCAGAGTGGAACTGCCACATAGGGTTTTCAGAGAGCGCCTGGTGGATTTGAACTGTTGACCTTATGGTTAGCAGCAGAACTTTGAACCACTATGCCACCAGGGTTTTCACAATAACATCAGCACTATGCTAATTGCATGTCTTAGTATCTAGTGCTGCTATAACAGAAATCCCACAAATGAATGGCTTTAACAAAGAGAAATTTATTCTCACAGTCTAGGAGGCTAGAAGTCCGAATTCAGGGTGCCAGCTCCAGCAAAAGGCTTTCTCTCTCTTTCAGTTCTGGGGGAATGTCCTTGTTATCAATCTTCCTGGATGGAGGAGCTTCTCAGCGCAGGGACCCTAGGTCCAAAGGACACACTATTTTCCTGGCTTGTTTCTTGGTGGTATGAGATCACCCTGTCTCTCTGCTAGCTTCCCTCTTTTATATATTTTAATGTAAAAGAGATTGACTGAAAACACAACCTAGTTTTGTAGATTGACTCCTGCCTCATTAACATAATTGCCACTAATCCCGCCTCATTAACATCATAAAGGTAGGAATTACAACACATAGGAAAATCACATAGGATGACAAAATGGTGGACAATCACACAATACTAGAAATCATGGACTAGCCAATTTGACACACTGTTTTGGAGGACACAATTCAGTTCATAACATTGCATAATGTACATTATCTCGTTTAATTTTTAAGACAAGTCCATGAGTTAGGCAATACTATTATCATTCTAATAATAAAATGAGACAAATCATTTCCTGATATTATCACAGCCATTAAATACACAACCAGGCTTTAAACCTATAGCCTGTTGCTTTTAACTATCTTACTACACTGCTTCCAACTTAAATGCAGTTATTTTTAACTATAATGTTGTGTTGGCAACTATGTCACTTGCTTAAAATTTAGTTGCTGTTTGAGGGTTTCAATTCAGAACACATGCTGCAACAAAATAAACAGAGACCAAGCATGGAGTTGGAATAAATCTCCCTCTAAGCCGTTGGTAGCACTTAACCACTTAACCACTACGCCACCACTGGGTTTGGGTAAGCAGTTGGTGTTTTGCTGAAGAAGTCTATTCAAATGTCAGTTGTCATCTTCCTAAGATAAGTAGGTGTCCCAGAGATTATTTTTGACATTTTGTTGACAAGGAAGAATATCAGACAAGGTAATACGGTAATTGGAAAAAAATAAAATTCTTTTTTGAACAACTTTGGCTGGTTTTCTTACACAAAGTAGTGCTTGTTTTCTTCCACTGTCCCTCAGTCTGTACATCTGTGGATTCATAATCCATTATGTAAAATTTCAAAATGACATTCTCCAATGCAAAAACAGGAAAATGAAACAACAAATAGAAAGCTTTAACTCCTACCTTAGTTTGACTTTTACGTAAATTCTTGACATAAAGGAGTGCTGAGAATGAGACTCATCATTTAGGGGACAGCTAATAAAAAAGAAAAAAAAAAATTTTTTTTTTTTTTTTTAGTGATGGGGCTTGCATACCAGGCCAAGGACTTTGAACTTTATTTACCCTGATGATAGTGGAATAATGGGCAGCTTACAAAGGATTTGTCTCTAGATTCAAGCATTTCTGTGTAGTGGTTAATATGCAGACTCTGGAGTTAGGCTCCCTGGGTTTGATTTTGGGCTCTAAGACTTGTTAGTTCTGTGAACTCTCCCAGGAATAATCATTTGCGCTGTAGGGGCCATGGGGGCACATAGAAAGGCCTTTACATAGTTTTAGGGGATATGTGGATAAAGGTGGCATAGTGGTTAAGTACTACGGCTGCTACCCAAGCAGTCGGCAGTTCGAATCTGCCAGGTGCTCCTTGGAAACTCTATGGGGCAGTTCTGTTCTGTCCTGTAGGGTTGCTATGAGTCAGAATCGACTCAACAGCAGTGGGTTTTTTTTTTTTTTTTTTTTTGGGGGGGTGGGTGGATAAAGGGAAATGATCAGGAAAAGAAATTCAGGGAATACTACCCAGAGGAGTAATTCCAAGCAGAATTTCAAAAGGATGAATTGGCAGTAGCTTGAATACAAACACGGAAGCACGAACCTATGCAAAGTTTTCAGAAATGGGTGGGGGGAGGGTGATAGAAATAGAGTTTGTTACCTTTAAACTAAACTACAGTTTAAGCAAAGAAAGGAAGTGCAACAAAGAGATGGGACTGGAGAAGTCAGCTAAAGCCAGCTATTAATGGGACTTGAAAAAACTAAGAGTTTTGAACATATTACACAAAGCTTGGGAAAACTGTTAAGAATTTGAATTAAAAGAGTAACAATGAATAAACACATTCTCAAAACATCACTTTAGAGGAAGAAAAATGAAGGAAAGTAGACCAGACCAGTTAGCATTTAAAAATGTAGTCTGAACTAAGGCAGTGACAATAGATACGGAAAGAGGTATACAGATCCAGAGAGATAAAGGAGGTAGATTAACAGGATTTAGGGGTTAATCAGGTGGCAGTGGCAGTTGTGAGGGAGAAGTATAGAGCCAAGTTTTTGCCCACGTAGGAAACAAAGTAAAGGAAAAAAAGTTTTGTTTTTATTTAATTTTATTTTCTGTTGGTGGATAGTTACAGAAGATGATTTAAATACACGGGGTGACAAATACTAAAAGGCACATTGAAAGTAAGAATTAAAGCTTAAATGCCAATGTAGGAAAACAACGTAAGATGTGTCTTCAGGTGATATATGATCGTACTATGTTTGTTTAAAAAAATAGATGTTGTGAATATGGAGAAGTGAAATCCCTAAACTAGAAGATCAAGGAAAGATTTCTAAAAGTTGATGCTGAATTTTCAAGGGTGTATGTAATGTATGAACACTTGAAGTCAAATGGAGAAAGAGAGAAATTAGTAAATATAAAATGGGAAAAGTATGGTGGGGCTGTGAATAGGATCGTCAAAGAAAGTAAATAGAACATTGGATGAGATATCCCTTAGGAGTAGTTTTGAAACAATACATTTGAATGAGATTGTAAATTGTCTTGATTATCTAGTGCTGTTGCAACAGAAATACCACAAATGGATAGCTTTAACGAAGAGAAATTTATTCTCTCACAGTTCAGTAGGTTAGAAGTCCGAATTCGGGTTGCCAGCTCCAGGGGAAGGCTTTCTTTCTCTGTCAGCTCTGGAGAAAGGTCCTTGTCAACAGTCTTCCCTGATCTAGGAGCTTCTCAGAGCAGGAAACAAAGGGCTCCCTATTCTCCTAGCTCTTGTTTCTTGGTGGTTTGAGGTCCCCCTGTCTTTCTGCTTGCTTCTCTCTTTTAAATCTCAAAGGATTGGTTTAAAACACAATTGAATCTTGTAGATTGAGTCCTGCCTCATTAACATAACTGCCTCTAATCCCACTTCATTAACATCGTATGGGTAGGATTTACAACACATAGGAAAATCACTTCAGATCACAAAATGGTGGACGGTCACACCGTACTGGGAATCGTGGACTAGCCAAGTTGACATGTATTTTGGGGGGACGCAGTTCAACCCATGACGTAAATGGTCTTGAATTCTGGAATTAATTTAGAAAAGTCCTGATTATATTGGGTACGCTAAGTTATTTTCTGTGGGTCATAAGGGGTAAATTAAATTGTAGCACCATAACTTAAACAATAGAGCATTTCTCTGGTAGGAAAGAAGTCTGGGGGTGCACACTCTAAGGCTGTAGGTGTTGTGGCTCCATTTTGTCAGACACACAGGCTGTTCTATTTTGTTGGTCCACTACAGGTGACTTCCATTCCCAAGGTAATTTTGTGATCCAAGAAGTCAACTGAAACCCCAGTCATCATATAAAGTAGGATGGAGATAGGTGAAAAAGCACCCTCAGGGATATCCCGCAAAACACTTCTGCTAATATAACTTCTGGCCGGACCTTATCACACCAGGACTGTAAGACAGGCTGGAGGAGTTGTTCTCTGTAGCTATGTGGCAAAATGCCCAGCTAATAATTAGAGATCTCTTACTGAGAAGAAAGGAGAGCATGGACATTCAAGCTAGAAGCTATCCGTTCTCTGCGACAGGCAATTTTTAGCCTAAATTCATTTTCTCAAGGTTATTAAATAGGTGTTTCTTATAATCCTTAAATTTCTCTAGATTACTTTTTGTGGGTTTTTTTTCCTCACATAAAACTTTTATTGTCTTTACTAAAATGTGATCTTGTCTAAATAGCTCTCATATTAATAAATCATGCTATTGTGGCTTTGCATACACGTGAGTACAGAAAAAAGAGATTTTAAAGTGTTTCCATCAATAAAATATGATTATATGAATAATGAAACCTGGAGCCTACAGTAAAGAAGCCTTCCTCTTGACACCACCACCTAGAGTACTTGGTAACAGTACAGAGTAGTACAAAAGTAAGCTCTTCACCTTGAAAATTTAAAGCTTCTAAAATGTTTTAACCAAGGGAAAAATTTTATAATTTCTTTTTTTTCATATTCCTACACTCAAAGAGTTATGTCTCTTAATAGAATGTAATTCTGAAGAAATCGTTGCAAAATTTTTATTTTAAAGCTGGTAACATCACATAAAACATCAACGAAAATTTTACCAATTAAATTGAATGTTGTATAGCATGGCTCAACCCTCTGCCAGTTGACATTGGGTTTTCTAAAGCTTTGCAAACATCAAGAAGACAATGTATAGCTTCTATTCCAAGAAGCATACTGACAGTAAAATGAATGTAACTCTTTCTGAAAGAGTGCCAACTCGAAAGTGTTCTCAGTGGGGAGATAAAGCAACGTAGTCATAGACTCTGTTTCCGAACGTGTTGACAAAATCCAAGGAAGCAGTGACCCACTTGCCCAACACAGTTATTTTTTTAGAAGGAACAAAAAAGAAATCATGGTAAAATTTCACTAAATTCATTTTATGTATTTTCTGGGTTACAAGTTTTTTTTTTTTTTTAATCTTTTTAAATGAATAATTAATAGGTTCTGTTATAGATATAGAGATGATAGTACTTATTTTAGCCTCATGCCTAAATAGATCAATAGTATCCTAGAAACCATTTTCTTTGTTTCTCAATGTAGTTCAAATTGTTGAATTATAGCATTACCCATAGAGTCTTAAATGGTGGGTAACTTTATTACTAAAGAGATTGTGATTTATTCTTTCATTCCTCCACCAAATTAATTACAATCAGACAGCTTGGCCCCTCTAACAGTGCCCAGATAATTTCCACCATGAATTGGTTATGGGATGTGAGAGAGAAGGTAAATTGTTGACTATGTAAAATGTATTAATAAAATCTAAATTATACAGAAACAAATTAACCGTAATTCTTACCCAAGATTATACTATACCCTGCTTTTCTTGACAGAAAGATCAGGAAAGAGAACACTCAGAAATATAGTAAAAATTTAAGACAAATTTATATGCTTGGTCTAGGGTAATCAGCAGTCTCATGCATTTCCGCTACTATAGATACATATGTGTATAGGACCTCAGTTACATGGAACTGTATTAATATTAACCCCTGATAAATGACACACCATCATCATTGTTCCATGCATGGCCCACTTTTTTTTAAATGCAATTACTTAATTTTTTTGTTTTCTGAGAATGTAGTAAGCAACAATGAACCCACCACCCATAACTTATGTTGTTGTTGTGTGTCATTGAGTCAATTTATACTCATAGTGACCCCAGTGACAGAGTAGAACTGCCCCATGGGGTTTTCTAGGTTGTAACCTTTATGAAAGCAGATCGTCAGTCTTTCTTCCATGGAGCCACTGGGTGGGTTGGAACTGCCAGCCTTTCCTTTACCAACCAAGTGCTTAACTGTTGTGCTACCAGGGCTCCTGATTACAAAAGTTAGAATCTTGAAAAAAATTTACATCTAATCATATGTCCTCCTGTCCCATAAGCAACCCATCCTGCTTGTCTTCTGCCAACATCATCTTGAATCTTATGCTCATCATTTATTTGTTTTGCTTTTGTGTGGATCTCCTATATCTGTATATATTCTAAAAGATTATATTTATTTATTTTAATTTTATAGAAGAACATCGTGGTATGTTTAATCCTTAGAGATTTACATTTTGCCTATATCATTGTATCGAATATACACCCCCAAAAAACCCAGTGCCATCGAGTCGATTCCGACACATAGCGACCCTATAGGACAGAGTAGAACTGCCCCACAGAGTTTCCAAGGAGTGCCTGGTAGATTTGAACTGCCGACCCTTTCTTTAGCAGCTATAGCACTTAACCACTATGCCACCAGGGTTTCCATATTGTATATGCACACACAAATACTTGGATGTTGCTGTAGTTCATTTCCTCCAATCCTAATGCCCCGTTCTTCTTTATATAGTCCAGCTTCTCAGATTATTTGCTCAGCATAGACTGAATAAATGTGGTGAAAGGATACAACCTTGACACACACCTTTCCTGACTTTAAACCAGGAGTATCCCCTTGTTCTGTTCAAATGACTGCCTCTTGATTCATGTACAGGTTCCTCATGAGCCCAATTTACATGTTCTGGAATTCTCATTCTTGCCAATGTTATCCATAGTTGTTATGATCTATACAGTCAAAAGCCTTTGCATAGTCAATAAAACACAGGTAAACATCTTTTTGGTATTCTCTGGTGCATCAGGATTGGAAAGAATCATTAACAATCTGTATCATGCAGATGACGCAACCTTGTTTGCTGAAAGTGAAGAGGACTTGAAGTACTTACTAATGAACATCAAAGACTACAGTCTTCAGTATGGGTTACATCTCAACGTGAAACAAAAATCCTTACAACTAGAACAATGAGCAATATCATGATAAAGGGAGACACATTTGAAGTTGTCAAGGATTTCATCTTACTTGGATCCACAGTCAATGCCCATGGAAACACCAATCAGGAAATCAAACAAGGCATTGCATTGGGCAGATCTGCTGCAAAAGGCCTCTTTAAAGTGTTAAAAAGCAAAGATGCTTGAAAACTAAGGTGCTCCAGACCCAAGCTGTGGCGTTTTCAATCGCCGCATATGCACGTGAAAGCTGGACAATGTATTAAGGAAGACTGAAGAATTGACGCCTTTGAGTTATGGTGTTGGTGAAAAATACTAAATATACCATGTACTCCCAAAAGAATGAACAAATCTCTCTTGGAAGAAGCACAATCAGAATGCGCCTTAGAAGCAAGAACAGTGAGACTTCATCTCACATACTTTGGACATGTTATCAGGAGGAATTGGGAAAGTAGAGGTCAGCATAGAGGAAAAAGACCCTCAACGAGGTGGATTGACACAGTGGCTGCAACAATGGGCTCAAGCATAACAATGATTGTAAGGATGGTGCAGGACCAGGCAGTGCTTTCTTCTGTTGTATATGAAGTTGCTATGAGTAGGAACTGACTTGAGGGCACCTAACAACAACATAGTTCATTTATTATTTTGACTGCTGTATTATGCAAATATAAAAAAAAAAAAAACCCAGTGCCATCGAGTCGATTCCGACTCACAGCGACTCTATAGGACAGAGTAGAACTGCCCCACAGAGTTTCCAAGGAGTTTATTCTGTCTCCCAATGATGGGCGTTTAGGTGATTTCTGCATTTTTGCTATTGTGAATAATTCAGCTATGAACATTGTTGTACATGTCCCCTGCTGTATATGTACAAGTATAATTGCTGGACCATAGGGGATATGGATATTCAGCCATGGAGAAAATGTCAAATTTCTTTCCAAAGTGTTTTCACCAATTTACACTCCTACTACCAATGTCTAATGTATCATGTAGATCTAGCACCTCCATAATAAGGTATTGTCTCAAAATGGTAAAAAACAGTATCTCAATGTGATCTTTATTTGCATTCTGTGATCAGCAATGATTTTGAACACCTCTATATGTTTATTAGCCTTTTTATTTCCTCTTCTGTGAAATGCCTACTCATGACTCTTGGCCCATGTTCCAACTGGGTTATTTGTACTCTTGTTATTGATTTGTAGGAGTTCTCTCTATATTAGATCTGGTGATTTTTCTCAGTCCACACAAAAAATCCCCTCATTTGGTATTGGCCTCCCTCTTATTTTACTCTTTCTCCTGTTTCATTTTTTGTTATTCTGAAATGATCTTGCTAAAATGATGCAACCTTAAAAAGAAACTAAACCACTAAATTCATCCTAACATTTTATGAATGAGACACATCTTACTCATTTTGTCATTTTTAAAAAATCCTGTGAAACGTTACATATTGTGGCATTGTCTGTTTAGTTTGCCTTAGAAATGATCAAAGAAAGATCAGTACTGTAATAACGAAAAATTGATCACTGCTGCCTGTCAACTCAAGCAGGCAACATTGTATAAATGTTCAAAACTTCCGTGATTGGATCCTTAGTTTAACAACATAGTCATTGTTACATTAACTCATACAATGATTATTTTTCCCCAAATAAAACAACTCTGGAAAGGAGATATGTTTATTGCTTTTGATAACATAACAGTGCTGTATCAACACTTGTTAGGAGTAATTATATCCTCAGGCACAGCAACCACATGAAGTAAAACCTGAAATAGTGTCACTGAGTATGCGCCATTTACTCTTACCATAGCATTTTAAAAGAGATCCCGCTAGGTTTGGATTTGCCTTTGGAAATATAACCTATACTATTTAAGCTTTTCTCCTCAGGCCATTAAATCTTTACATCTTCGGAGGACTAACTTGAAAAAAAATAATTCTACTCTCAGCACTGTCAGTTCGTACATTACCGATAAAGGAATCTCAAACCTGTTATCTACATCTCCACTGCCTTCTGTGCTTCACTGCCTTTCATGCTTCCGTGAATCTCTTTCCCATCCTCAAGTCTGCTGTTGACCAGAAATTCCTCTGAGTAAGAAATTCCAACTTCTTATAAAATTATGGCTCCATGATACAGTGTTAGCATTTCCATTAACTTCATTTATTTAATACATTAAAACTTCATGAAGTAATTCATACATACGTATCAAAAAGGTAAAGTATTTAAAAAAATAAATGGAAAATATAAGTTTTGAAAGGTTCTGTGCTCGTCTGAAAATTCAAAATTAGAAACTATTTCTGACTTTCACACTTTTGACTCCATTACTTTAACGGTTATTAACTTGTTAAAAAATGGGTAATTGTTTTTCCCATTTCCCATGTTTCAGCTATATTAACATGTAATATTTATCCTCCATTTCTTTTTAACTGCTCACTGAAAAAGTCAATTTTTGCTTTATTTTGTTTGAAACTAATGTTATTGAATGCAAATAACAATAATATTCTTTCTTAAAGATTTCTTTCCTTTCCTGATAGTACTTATCATGGCCGTCACTGAGCTACCTCTATTTCTTGACTATTCGTCTATCATTTTTCTTACTCTTTACTATTACAGTGTAGTTGTGTAGATATCTGACTTGTAGACTGAAATATCTCCTGAAGTCTATGGGAATAGGGAAAATAATGTATTTGTATTTATTTAGTTTCCAGCAAATGCCTGGCATGTAATAAGTGCTTAGTAAATATTTGAATGACTCCCTAACTACGGAATGAATGTGTATCTGCTATAAATGCTAGTTGCATTGGTCTTCAGTGTTCTAACATACACAGTGCATATGTATTTATTTATTCATGTTAATAGAAATTGTTTCTCACAATCACAGCTCCCTCTGTTTTATCCAATCACTCCTCTAACCTGTGTTGACACAAACAGCCAGTTTTTGAATTGTTAAATCTTCTAATGGTTTCTAATACTATGCATACTTGGGAGACCTCTCTTCAACTGCCATTACAGTATAATTTCATACTCTTACTTTATTTATTTGGAAACTCTTGTGGCATAGTAGTTAATTAAGTGCTCTGGCTACTAACCAAAAAGGTTGGCAGTTTGAATCCACCGGGTGCTCCTTGGAAACCCTATGGGGCGGTTCTACTCTGTCCTATAGGTTCGCTGTTATTTATTGTGTATAGCCTAAATCAACCAAATTGCAGAACCTCAAAATTATGATATATTTGAATATACTGCCAGTGATCATACCAGTTGAATTGGGGTAAAATGATTTAGGTAAATAGATTAAGCTTTTTAAAACCTTAGTAGAATTTGTGTGAGATATGCTTATTTTACTTATAATCAACCCTGTGGAAATAGAAGCAGTTAAATTAGTTTGTTCATCTTTTAAAGTATCCATCTAACTGTTCTCTTTATACTTCAATGCAGTGATTTAATTATAATCCATTTCTAATGTCCTTTCTGCTTCTTTTTAGCTATATGGGCTCCCCTCCTCCAATACAGCTAAATGAAGAAAATTGTCTTCAATTGTAAAGGGATTTAAATCTGTAGGTTCAAGAAATTACATTATTCAAAGCACTCGTAAATGTGACTTCAGGACTACTCTAAAAAAACTGAGAAATCATGGATGACTAGAGACAGATTAAAAAGGGAAATTAGCAAATGTTTTAATTTTCCAAAAGATGGTAAAGGTGATTTTCCAGAATGCAGTAAAAATACAAGTTAAGAGAGCTTCAAGTTATAGGAAAAGTAACAAATTTTTTTAACCTACTGATTTAAAGGAAAATGTAGAAATGTATGTTGGAAGTACTAAGAACCTAATGTATTTTGTAAGAACAAGTAGATTTATGTACTTTTCAAATAGGAGAGACACTGGTATATTGTGTGATAACATAATAATGGCATGTTTTATTTTCAAAAAAGCAATTTCAGCTACATCCTTTGGGATGAGATGGTGAAATTTTGTCTGGTATTGCTATACTTGATGTGTTTTTTGTTAACAACCTAATACCAAACTGGTGAGAGGACTGTAGTGAATTAACTTAAATTTCTATCTTTGGTCCCCTTTTTTATTCAAATTCCATCAATGTCTGAGATCAAAATATATAATGTATGTAAGTGACACAAAGCTGGGTGGCATTGCCAATAACAACAATGTTAGAATTAAGAGTGAAAATGATGTAGTAATCCCTTTATTCCTATTGAAATCTAAGAGGAGTTCTAAGTCCAGCCTGTAGGTGAACAACATCAATTACATAGGGAGGAAATGCCTTGGCAACTCTTCCTCTGGTGGGGCCTTCTCTGTTTATCCTGACCAATGATGTGATACAATTACAACACACCTAACATACACTTAAGTTGCTTTGAAAGGAACATGGATTCAGGTTTACAAGAAGTATAGCCACAGAAAATATGCAGCTACTCCAAGCACATCAGAAATGTTAAGTTTTCTGCCATATTTTTGGATATATATTGTTCAAAATAAATCTGTACAGAGGAATCTAGCCAGCACTGCAGGGAAACCTGGTATCATGTCATATGTGAAATGGTTGAAGAGTTTTTAGTCTCAGTCACCATTATAAGAAATACAACATACCCTAGTTTTCTGAAATATGACTAGGTCTTGTGTAAAAATAAAAATAATGATTCCAGGGTAGAATAGCTTTTAGGAACACAGTGTTAATCAGAGTAGAAAAGATTACTTTAGGATATCTCAAACTTTTGCTAATGTGCTTGGTGAGTTTTTAAGAGGAGTTTATAGAATGCAGTATTTTCTCAGGTAATTTGACCACAGAGTTCCACAGAACAGCCTTTAAAAACCCCTGATCCAAGAGAAAAAAAAAAAAAGGTTACACTGTTAAAAACATAGAATCTTTGTACAGGCAGTAACAAATTAGTTCCGTGTCTCATTCCAAAAGGAGAACCAGGTCTAGAGAGTCAATTTTAGGTTCATTTTAAGAAAAAGGAAAAAACTGTCTTAAAATTCTTATCCATGATCATTGAATGACCATCTGCTGGTAGAATGTAAGGAGAGTTCATAAACAGGTGAAAAAGTGGGTGAGATGATCTTTAAAGTAATATCAACACTTTGAGATTGATGAAATTTGCCCGTTACAGTCTGTAAAAGAGAGTACCAGAGATCTTATGCTCTTGGATTTAATTAAGGCCTCATGACCTATGAATTCTTCTCTCAAAATATATCTTGAAAAGAGCTAATTATCATTACTTGTATTACAGTCCTGGACTACAGTACCATCATTTCTCTTTGGATTATAACAGTATCTTCTTAACTGCTCTTAAGTATTCTCTGCTGTCTCCCCCTCCCACCCTGTTCCCTACCCCACTCCATCCTTTCTACAGACAACAAAACTAGAGTCCATTCAGAAAACGCCATACCAGATTATGCCAAATCCGCCAGTTTACACCGACTTCTAGCTATACTGGTTTTCATTCTGTTACTGGAAATGGTCAAGTTCTTCCTTCCTCTGCTGGAGTAATCTTCCCCATGATGTTCTTCTGACTTCTTCACTTCATGCAGATCTGTGCTAAAGCATGACCAAACCCAAAACCCATTGCTGTCAATTCTGTTTCGGCTTGTTGTGATCCTAAAGGACAGAGCAGAACTGCCCCATAGGGTTTCCAAGCCTGTAATCTTTATGAAAGCAGACTGCCACATCTTTCTCCCATGGAGCAGGCTGTGGTTCGAACTGCCAACTTTTCAGTTAGCAGCCAAGTGCTTAAGCACTGTGCCACCAGGGCTCCAAAGCATGACTAGAGAGGACTTTCTGATCAATTCTCTGAAAAGTAACTTTGCCCCTTGCAAACTTCCCTATATCCCCCACTCCCAAGCCCAGGCCATTTCCTATTACTTGCTCTCCCTCTATTTTTTCATATGTATTCGACATGTTTTGGGTCTATCTTCCCCAATGAAATTAAGCTCAAAATGACAGGGACTTTCTTTAGTAACCGTCTTACTCATTTCTCTTAAAAACAGTGCCTTGCACAGTAGAATGCTACATAATATTTTCAACAAATAAATATATAAAAGAATAGTTGTGTGTAATAAAGTAACTCAGTAACAGATTATTTGTAGCTAAGGTAACTATAAAATTATCACAATGACATTATGTTGACAACTAAATTAATATTGTTATATATTACTGTTATGAAGCAAAAATGCCAAAATATCTGTAAAGTTTTAAAGTAGCCTATATGCCATGATCATTTTTTAAAAATTGTTTCAGAATATAAAAGAGGCAGTTATTTGCAATCCACATTGCAACAATTTGCTAAGGTAACCACAGTATGGCTAAAGCATTTCATCACTTTAATAATTGTATAGATTTTCAGTAAGCAGCACACAAGACATATTAAGTAAGATGTATCATTGTGTAAATTATTGTAGAAACCAAGCTGCCGAGCACATATTTACAAGAGGTGCTTTTCAAGGACATTTACCTTGTAAGGATGAAAGACTAAACATGACTAAATATTAATAAATATGCCATTCATACTACAAAGTTATTTTCCAAACCATGACTTTACAATTTCAGAAATTGAACAATATGCAAATTAATAACTTGATCTAGAATTTTGTCTAAAACTATGAAGGCTAAAAGCTCTCAAAATGACATTATTGAGGATTGTTTCTTACTTGAAAAAAAGAAAGAAAAAAGCTTTGCATTCATTATTACCTAATGTGGTTGTCGCTGTTGTTGCTGGTGCCCTCCAGTTGGTTCTGACTCATAGTGAACCTATGCACAACACCACAAAACACTGTCTGGTCCTGCTCCATACTCACAGTTGTTGCTACGCTTGAGCCCGTTGTTGCAGCTACTGTGTCAATCCATCTCGTTGAGGGTCTTCCTCTTTTTCTCTGGCCCTCTACCAAGGATAATGTCTTTCTGCAGGGACTGATCCCTCCTAATAACATGCCCAAAGTATGTGAGATGTAGTCTCACCATCCTTATTTCTAAGGAGCATTCTGGTTATACTTCTTCCAAGACAGATTTGTTCGCTCTTTTGGCATTTGAAGATATACTCAATATTCTTCGCTAACAAAGGTGTCAATTCGTCTTCCATCTTCCTTATTACTGTCCACCTTTCACATGCATATGAGGTGATTGACAACACCATGGCTTGGGTCAGGCACACCTTAGTCCTCAAGGTGACATCTTTGCTTTTCAACCCTTTAAAGAGGTCTTTTGCAGGTGATTTGCCCAATGCAGTGCATCTTTTGATTTCTTGACTGCTGCTCCCATGGGTGTTGACTGTGGATCCAAGTAAAATGAAATGCTAGACAACCTCAATCTTCTCTCCATTTATCATGATGTTGCTTATTGATTCAGTTGTGAGGATTTTTGTTTTCTGTATGTTGAGGTGTAATCCATACTGAAGGCTGTGGTCTTTGATCTTCATTAGTAAGTACTTCAAGTCCTTTTCACTTTCAGCAAGCAAGGTTGCGTCATCTGCATAATGCACGTTGTTAATGAGTCTTCCTCCAATCCTGATGCCCAGGTCTTCTTTATATAGTCCAGCTTCTTGGATTATTTGCTCAGCATACAGATTGAATAGATGTGGTGAAAGGATACAACCCTGACACAGACCACCTTTCTTGGGAATAGGCATAAATATGGATCTCTTCCAGTAGGTTGGCCGAGTAGCTGATGTGGTAGGTACTATTATTAACCACACTTTAGACATGAGGAAACCAGGGCAAGGAGGAGTTAAAGCAGTACTTTTCCAGGAGCCCCAATGACCTCAAAACGGAGTCGGTAACAAATTTCTGGGGATCTGCCTCCCAGGCCTGTGATTTACTTGCTATGTTATCCTGTTTCTCCTTTAAGTGCTTTCTTCACACTAGATGCTCAGGACAAAAACTGCTTTTCCCATAGAAAGGAAGTTGCTAGAGATGCCCGAAGGTTGCTGGATATACATCCAAAGTAACACATGACACAATGAATGAAGCCAATATATGAATACAAGAGGAACGGGAAAACTCAGGAAAACTTGAATAAGTAGGCAAAAGACACATTATCACATTAGCATCTATTGAAGCCCTTGGTATTTGCATTGCCTGAGATCAGGCTCTCTTTGCCATTAGTCAGTTGATTTGACAGACAGCTCAACCAGCTACTTAAGCACTATGCACCAGTAATGCCAGTGCTCAGTCAGAGGAAAATACAGAAGGCACATGTCTCTGACAGTTCTCACACCATCAAATGTGGGTTAGAAGAATATAGTGCCATATGTTTGTTCTAAGTGTCCTAGATCCCCATTTCAGTTAGTGGATTCCTAAAGTGGCTGGAACAGTCACCTTGTTAGCTCAAGCTAGGAACGTAGATTATCCATGTTATTTTCTAATTTCTTTTCAAAGAAATGATTAAAACAACACCACAGTCAATAGTAGCATTTATCTCCTTTAAGGTAACTAAATGCAGGATTTGGACAAATGTGATATTTAGATATCTGTATGCTAGGGAAGAAAATTGCTAAAGTGACTAGTGGTTATTCTCTTACTAGTCAGTTCATTTGATTCGATGCTTGATTTCTGATTAATAATTCATTAGTTGTCTAAAACATTTCAAGGAGAATAAGTACAGGACTTCCTGTCCTTGGAAAAAGCTTCTGGAGCCCACTTCTAACTAGTATTTTGTAGTGCTAAACTTTCTCCAGTATCTAATATCTGCAAATAATCACATTAGAAATAATCCTTTGTCTAGATACCAGTACCAGTTGCTATCAAGTCAACTCCGACTCATGGAGACCCCATATGTGTCAGAGTAGAACTGTGCTCCATGGGTTTTTCAATGGCTAATTGAAATTTCCAGAGATAAAAAATTGGTTAGCAGCACTTTAACCTTTGTACCACCTAGAGACTTCTTTGTCTAGATCGCATTTGACAATTTTCCAACCATTAGAATCAATTTTCTTATTGTACTCTCACAATCCTATAAGGTACTCAGCAGTGGTTAAGAGCTCTGCTGCTAACCAAATGGTCGACAGTTCAGATCCACCTTGGGAACCCTATGGGGCAGTTCTACTCTGTCCTATACGTTCTGTAGGGTCACCATGAGTAGGAATCGACAGCAACAGGTTTGGGTAACAGGATAGGGTACTCACAGCTGATATTTTTAATCAACATTTTAGCAATGAGAAAAAAAAGCCTAGCTTATGTGTAGTAAGGCCAAGACTGAATTCAGACATTCTGATTGGCATGCCAGTGTGTCCCTAGAATTTGACTGTAGTTCCAAAAAGAAATACTCATTTGAGCAGTCTCCTGTTGGCTAGAGACGTTGTCTGATTTAAGGGACAGCTGAGTAATCAATTTCTTTCCATTTGTTTATTCAAATATGTCATTAATATGACAGAGCTTGGTGATGAAGAAGGTACATTGGATTGAGGGAAAATGGAGTCCTACTTCAACTATTATAATTCTCAGCCACTCATGGTCTCGGTATTCTCATCTGTAAAAGAAGAAGATATTTTCTATATGTTGTGTTAAGTGATAAAATTATGAGCCCACTGTCAAACTGAGACAGAATGTGTTCAACACTGTGTCAAGTATGGTGGATTGGGAAAGTGGTATGCTGGTAAACTGGCTTAAAAAAAAAGAAATTAAATAAAAATAATAAAAGTACAATCCTGATTTGGAGCAATTACCGATGGACTCTCAGCTGCTAACCAAAAGGCTGATGTTTCAGATCTACCCAGAGGAATCTTGGAAGAAAAGCCTGGCGACCTACTTCCAAATAATCAGCCATTAAAAAACCCTATGGAACACAGTTTTACTCTTAACACATACAGGATCGTCATGTGTTAGAGTCGACTCAAGGGTAACTGCTTAACTGGTCGAAGTTCATGTGTAAATACTCCCACCATGGCCACTTCAAACTACAACGGTGACACTAATGATAGTGTACTTGAGAAGAGAGGAGTTGGGAGGCGATAACAACTAGAACACACCCTTAACTAGGGCCACTGACATTCTTTCTGGCATCTGGTAAGTTTAAGCAAATAAAATGAAAGAATAATTTGGAGGTGCTTATATCATGCCTTCATTTCTACAGGCTTAATTAAAATCATAATTTCTCCCTACTTTTTTGACTTACACAAGAAAACTGAAAAATTCAATGCTGCTGAGTTAAAATGGGTTAGAATTCAAAACATATTCCCCTTTTCCTATTTTCTGTGTCCCCAAATTAAAAAAAAAAAATCTTGCTTTAACTCTAACTCAAGAAAGAAGGCACCAAGTGATAGAAGACTGCCTCAGTTTTTATGGTGGATCCATTGTTGGAAAAATTTAATTCCTAGTGGCTTAACCCAGCAACTGTATGGAATACATATAGCATAGCTTAGTTTTGCTGACAAGAGAGATGAAAACAACATGAACAACATATCTTCTTATTTCTCAAATCCTATAAATATGACCCATAAATTTTCTGATAGAGTCTAACATCTCCCTTTTTAAGGGGAATGAACAAGCCTCTGCTAATGATGTTAAAAGATTATATTTGGTTTATAAGACACTTAAGCAGCAGGTAAATTGAAGTATAAAAAACATTTAGAGAAAAGATTTTACCTAGTCCTTGAGATTCTTGATTATCAGGAAATATCACTTGGCTCAAAGCAGAACACTGATAGTAGAGCTAGAGCTTCATGGCATGTGGACTAGTGGCAGAAACACTGGAATAGGAGAAAATGGGTTGTAGGTCTAGTGATGTTCTAATGCACTCATTCAGTAACTATGTGATTAGATCAAACCTAAACTCTCTGGGCCTCTTCTCCTCCTTTTGTAAAACCATAGAACCAAAAAAAACCAAACCCGTTGCCATCGAGTTGATTCCAACTCGTAGTGACCCTAGAGGACAGAGTAGAACTTGCCCATAGGGTTTCCAAGGAATGGCTGGTGGATTCAAACTGCTGATGTTGTGGTTAATAGCCTGAGCTCTTAACCACTGTGCCACCAGTGTTCCCTAAAATGGGAGGGAGTTAAAACATTCAGTTGTTCTTTCTAATTCTAAAACATGCTGAATTTGTGAATTATTGCGTTCACTAGAAAATCCTTTCTTTGCAGCTAGTTTTAAATTTTTTGGATTTATACAGAAACATTTTTAAGCTCTCATTCTTTACAATATCCCAATTGTACAATATGATTGAACTCATGTGAACTACATGGACAGGCTATTAAATGACAGAGCACAGATTTGGTTCCACGATAGTTTCCTTTCAATGCACTGTCTTTTCCCAAATACTTAAAAACAAACAGACAAACAAAAAAACTTTAAATAGTTCAGCCAACCCTTGTTTAAAATATTTTCATTTGAAGCATTATGAAGCTGTAGTCATATCTTTTCTCGTTATTATTTTAATAATTAAAATTTCTTTCCATTGTTCATAGTCTTGGTAGCTGTTAGTTTTCTAATTTTCTTTAAAATAAACTTAGGCAGGAAAAGTACACACACACATATGCTTTTCTTTATCTTTACCCCTATTTCTAGTCCTGTGCAGTTTATTCTGTCTTCTAATTATCTTCTCATTTACCTCCCTTAATTTTCCTTCCTTACTTCCTTGTGCTATCATAACAGCCTCCTACCTGTTGCCTCTGCCTGAAGTCTCAGATCCCAATTTTTGCTTCAGACTGCCCCAGAATGAGTTTTTTAATATGCACGTTTTCTGATAAAAATTGTTCAGTGGTTCCTGGATACCCAGGTCAAAAATTTCAACCCTCTGCATGGATTGCAGGTGCTTTGCTATCAGCCTCCTAACTCATCTTCACTGTGCTGTTGCCTTTATTTGTAATATTCTTCCCAAGCTTATCCTCACATGAAACTGGTCCTTATCCTTTAAACACTTACATAATACTATGCAAACACTGTGCTAAGTATTATATGCATTTAATCTTTCAAAACCCACCTAGGAAGGTGATATTGTCATGTAAGTTTCTCTAACTCAGAATATCGAGTTACAAGAAGACTAGGTAACTGGGCCCATGACACAGCTAGTAGTAAGTGGTAGAGCTAGAATCTAATCTAGACTGTCAAGCACCAGAATCCAGCCTTCTAACTGTAAAGCATGCTGCGTTTCAGAGCAACAATGCCATTCATTGCCTTTGTTAAGTCTTCTCTAAATTTGTCAGACAATTTTTGATGGTTCTTTCATCTATGTCTCACTGTATGTTCCTCCATTTTATTAGTTAACTTGTTCTGTTATAAGTTTATTTCATTCTCCTTCACTAACTGAAAACTCCTTGAAGGCAGGAATCATGAATTTTCACCATTTTATCTCTGTAGCAGTGCTTGGTACAGACAGAATAGGTGTTTAATACATGAATGTTAATTAAGAGTATTTTCACACTTGCAGAGTTCATAACATACTTTGCATTTTTCTTGGAAAAAAACTAGAATCACAACCCTTAAAACTATTATATGATTTATCTTCTTCATCAATTTGGTTTTATATTTGGCAAGGAAATAAACAGGGCAAGAAAAGGGAGTAATACATGTCAAAGATACTGGTTTTTATCACTTATAATGTCCTTAGAATTAAGCAAACAAAAATGAAATGCTTCAGTTTACAAAATGATAATCCTCTTAGAAGGATGACATGTTTTGTTATCTTTAAAATTTTCAAATATGCTTCCAAAAAAAACAAAGTTTTGAGCTGCATTGTAGAGTCATCACTTTCAAAATTAGCTATTTGTGGCATTACATATGGCCTGGAAATTACTATTCTTGTTGCTATTATTGCTTTGTTTGGGGAAGGAGAAGGTGAGGCACTGGGCTAAAACAGGAGAATTAATTGAAATTCTACATACAGAGATATTCCACCATCGAAAGAGATTTTTTTCTTTTCACAGACAGCTCAGTGACTTTCCCTGCCCACTCTCCTCTCTTTCCCCATGACATGTGGTTGATAATCTGGAGAAATATTGGTGGTGTACTGGAACTGGCTAGTACCAGCTTAAAAGAGCCAATTGTTAAAGTTCCTGAAATTTTGCCAACTGGTTAATGGCATATTGGTTGCTTAAATTTGGCTGTGGTGGAAAATTTTTTTTTTAAGACAGGTATCAGCAAACATTACAAAACAAAAAACACAAAATGGATTAATTCCTTACTTAAGAAAGGGAGAGATATGCTGGTCAGGCATAGTCTCTTCAGGCAAACCTACTATTGAATTTATGCATGAGTTTTGGAAGGCAGGCTAATGGAATTCAGAGATTGGTGGACTTCAGAGATGAGAGTGAACTGACTTAAACTGCAGAAACTAAGTGGGAAATCAGTTGGGATTATTGCTGATGAGTTGACCTTCGGTAGTGTGTTCATTGAGTCTATTCCTTATTGACTGGCTTTCAGAAGGGAGAGATTGTCACTGATTAACCGAGAAGTTTGGTCATTGAGGCAAATTTGCCTTGATTTTGAAAGAGTATAAAATCATTGTGGAGGCTACTTGTTACCATGGCTAAATAATCAATATTTTCTTAGGAGTGTGGGCACTTATTTTCATTATCAATACCTCTCTGGCCACTAGAGTTTAAAAATATTGCCGGCACTAAAGTTAATTAGAGATCCAAGATTCAAATAGTGTTGGGGAAGTCCACCAGTAAATTTCTTGAGTAGAATTATATTTCCTATACTCAGGCTGCCCTAGGAGGGCCGGCACCAGATTTTAGAAAAAAGGCATGATCCAAGTTTGGAAAACAAAAACATTAGGTCAGAATTAGATCAGCATGAACAGTGACTGGAAGCTGAAATCTCAAGTGTTGAATGGAAGTGAAACTAAGCAAGCAGTGAAAAGCAAGTCATTCCAAATGTGGAAAGAGGAGAGAAACAAGGATATCAAAATAACTTGCCAATTCTGTGACCCCCAGGTATGTAACCTGAAGGAGGTCACCTCTCCTCTTAAGCCTCAATTTAATCGTTTGGTAAATGAACAATTTAATCATTTGGTAAATGAAGTAAACAATAGTGCATAAATACCAAAAAAAAAAAACCTGTTGCCATGGAGTCAATTCCAACTCATAACAGCCCTATAGGACAGAGTTTCCAAGGAGTGCCTGGTGGATTCAAACTGCTGACCTTTTGGTTAGCAGTTGTAGTTCTTAACCACTATGCCACCAGGTGTCCACACAACAGTACATAGCTCACATAATTCTGTTGAGCATTAAATGAGATAGCAGGTGTAAAGCTTTTAGCTTAATGGAGGCACACAGCACAGTACGCCCTTAATAAGTTTGGCTATAGTCCCTGGGTGGTGCACATCGTTAAGCACTGGGCTAGTAACTGAAAGGTTGATGGTTCAGACTCACCTGGAGGTGCCTCAGGAAAAGACCTGCTGATCTGCTTCTGAAAGGTCACAGCCATGAAAACCCTATGGAGGACAGTTCTCCTCAGCAGCACATGAAGTCTCTATGGGTTGGAGTTGACTTGACAGCAACTGGTTTGGTTTTGTTTTTTAATTCTTGTTTGTACGTTTTTATTATTATGGTGTCCCCACGTGTGTCTCAATCTTTCGGTTAAGATTGAGAAAACCTGGTGATCTACTTCTGAAAAGTCAGCCATTGAAAACCCTATGGAGCACAGTTGTACTTTGACACACATGGGGTAGCCAGGAGTCAGAGTAAACTAGACAGTATTTTTAAGGACATATTGAACTACCATAGGATGTAATATTCACTGCATAAATGGAGTATATCATCACAAATTAATTTTAAATAATAAGGGCAGGAATCCTGTTCATGGTGAAGAATAAAAACTGCTAAATGTCACAAGCAGTGAAATTGTTTCATTTTATGGATCAGGTTGTTCAGGAGATGAGTCTATTTGTTACCAGAGCCTTCAAATGTCACAGAATGCCTGGATCTTCTAAACCTGGCCCAGACCGAAGGAAGGTGAAACAATTAGATGTAATCGTGTTCCGAATAGTACCAATTATGTCAGTTCTGAGGACTCTTTTATCTAGAAGTGAGCATATCTTAGTGATTTCAGAGGAGTTCTTAGAGTCGAATGAGGGACTACTTTTTCCCCCCATGGGGTAGTGGCTTGTAGTTTTAAAAGTTCTGAAACCAAGTATATATATGAGTGAATTCAGGAATATATTGCTGGTATTCAAGCATTTGTCCCAAGTTTATAGTAGGTTGCACAGTGCAGTGAAAACAGAAAAATGCAAAAAGCTAATGCTAATAGAGATTTCGCAGTTCTTTTTTAAGGTTCACATAAGAGCCCGCGACTCATTTCTGCTGCCCTGTGGATTTCTTTAATGTAGGAGGAGGTAATTCCAAAGAATCATTGCTATGTGAAGAGCAGAATGTTTGCCCTCTTAGTCATTGCATTCTTGCAGTGGGTACAAAGCTTTGTGGCAGTCACATGAGAAGGAAAAAGAAATAGTGAGTCAACTTTTAGGGTATGGAAGCTCCCATTAACCCACTAAAGAGGATGGTGGAAAATAGCTCTGGATTTTGAGAGTCATTTGCTTTTAACATAAACTTTGCCTTTTCATTATTTCATACCTACAACTACTTTTTTCGGGAGCATTGGCATAATGCAATACTTCACAGAGGACAAGCTAAGTTCAACTCCTGCCATAAACAAGTACAGCATCTGTCTTGATTCCCAGCTTCAATCTAACAGAGACTTAGAAAAATCAGATCGGTGAGTCTTTTAGAAATTTGCACTATGAAAGCACTTTTGTGAAAAGTCAACCTGAGGTAAAAAGCAGACAGGCACAGTAAGCATGACCCAGGCAGGAAAGTTTAGTTGGGAAGAAGACTTTGAAGAACAGCGTGTTCACTTTCCCCGTGTCCTCACACTGATTGGTCTCCAACGTTGAGAAAAAGGGGCTAACAGTTTGTGCAAGGACAGTTTCAATAAGCTCTGTGAAATGTGGAGGCACCTGTACCAGTGCTGTTGATCCTTCTATCAGGGTCACCACAAGCGAGACAGAGGCTTCCCTTCCCACACTCTGCCTAGCAACTATGGATGCTTCAGTCCACTGGTGCTAGTACTCATTGAACAGCAGTCACAGAAGAAATTCTAGGAAGGAGACCGTTAAGCTCGTGAAATCGAGGTTATTGCTGTTAATTTGACTTTGCATATGCAAAAACCTTGTGTATCCCTGAATAAATTTGATTTTTTTTTTAAATAGGTCTGATTTGACACGGTTAGGTTCACTAGAACAGAGCCTGAGATAGGGATTCTTATGTAAGTGAATGGTTATGAGAGTGATCTCAAGTGAAACTTAGAGAGTGAGGGAAACAGGCAAGGACTAGCGGAGAAGGTAGTTCAAGATGCAGGTCCAGCTCAGTGGTTTTCAGAATGTGATCCCTGGTCCAGCAGCATCAGCATCACCTGAGAATCAGTTAATATGGAAATTCCCAGGCCCAGAGCTACCAAATCAGAAACTCTTGGGTTGGAGTCCAATGATCTGTGTTTTAAGAAGCCCTCAGTGATGCTGATGCACACTAAAATTTGAGAATCATTGGCCTACCTGAAGTTTAGACTATAATCTCACAGAGAACCGTGTAGCATGAATGGCACCACAGATTTGTCCCTCTTTGAGACAATATGGGTGCTGTTTGCAGTCTCTGTGAGTTAATTATTGGCTGCAGATCTTCCCTGAGGAGGAGAGCCTAGCCTCCCATGATTCAGCCATAGACTCTAAGAAGCCGACCCCTAGAGATAGAAGCACCTGTCTTGTAAGGAGCACCTGACTGAGGCATCGATGGAATCTACTATACCTGTTTGTTCTACCAAACAGGGTTTTGTATGGATAGAAGAGGTCTTGTCCCAACCTGAAAACCAGAAGTCTAGGGGATCTTCTAGGCATCAAAGATTCTAGCTTTGTCGTTCACTACTTCCTTGCTTTATCTTCCTTTTTAACTCTAACGAACATTCTGATCGCCAATCCAAAGTCAAAATTTAAAGCACTGTGGACCCCTGAGGGAGTAAAATGGAATAAAAACTAGCTAGAATAGTAAAGATTCCTCATTTATTTAAATAGCTTATTTAAATACTTGAGTGCTAGGGACAAATAAAAGTCCATACATAGTTATTGGGAAGAAGAGAGAGAAGAGGGAATTTAAAGGGCAGCAAGAGCTCCGCAAAGTCTGGGCAAGAGCTGAGAAATTCCTCTGATGAAAGAGCACTTCCAGGAATTGGTCACATATCTGAAGGGAGAAAACTGGTGGGTGACCTACGCAGACAGGGATCCAATACAGGGCCCAAAGTACATAAAAAAAGGAAGTCATGGAAATCCAGAAATTAATGAGACCTAGATTCTGACAAGTTTCCCTGGGCTGCACAAACACTTAAGCACTTTACTGGTAACTGGAAGGTTGGTGGTTTGAAACCACCCAGGGATGCCTCAGAAAACAGGCCTGGTGATCTGCTTTCAAAAGGTCAGCCTTGAAAACCCTACGGAGCACAGTTCTACTCTGCATACATGGAGTCACATGGGGTTGCCATGAGTCGAAATTGACTTAATAACAACTAAAAACAACACACCCTGATGTCATATTCTGTTCTGTTGCTGGGACATTCTCTGGCTTGCTTTCTCCTTATTTTATGCACAGTCATGATACTTGTGGCATGACAACTCCAGAAGGCAGTTTAATGTCTAGGTCGCAGTTATCCTGGATCTGGCTTTGCAGCTGCTAAATCATGATAACCTTCAATGTCCCTGTCCAGTTGGAAGCCTTCCCCAAAGAAAGCATGTATCTTCTGAGAACCATACATTTTGATCTTTGAGTATATTTAACTTTGTTAACTTCGATTATCTACCGAATCTGTAGGCTCTTTAAAGGCCAGGAGATTTCTTATATGCACGCTATGTTTTTATTCCCCTTAGAATCTAGCACAGTGTTGGAAAAATAGTATATACTCTAAAAAAAAAAAAAAAAACTTGCTGGATTGATTGATTCTATCAGGAGATTTTCACTTCTCTGCTTTAAAAAAAATAACCACACTGAAGTAACATATAAATATAAATCAACTCCAACCAGTAAAAATAGTAAAACTCTGAAGGATACTACCTGCTATTCTCCAAGCACACACAAAAGCAATGTTTTAACACTTATGTGAGTCTTTGGGCCTCTTATCACTGACACTATCCTTATGTTTTAACACAACGCAATTTTCTTTCCTTCTCAGCGTCCCAATGCTGCTATATTGTATAATGCTTAGGCAATTCGTGCGCCATACATAAAGCGTTACACTAGAAGTTTGCACTTAACCTTGGTTTGATTCAGCTATAGGTAAGCATAAGCACACTGCAAGTTATTATCTAAACTGTCCAAAGGATGAGAGTTTTAACTTCCCATTAATAACATGTGAAGGTGTTTGTCTAACAGGAAACTGTGCTTAAAATGTATCCAGTAAAAGTGCTAGGAACAGATCCAAGCTCCAAGAGGTCTACAGCTGAATCTTTGAAGTCATTTCAGGCCTCATCAGACAGTGCTGATAAATGGCTTTTCGTGTTTAAGAGGAGGATGCTGGAGGGTAGTGCTGGTTTCAGACAATTGAAATGCAATGACTGTCACAAATCATCAAAGGCCAATGGTGTCACTTTGTTAGCACTGAGATCGCAGAGGCCAGGTTCTTGATAATGCTGCTCTGAGACACAACTATTTATACAGAAACCATTCTTTTTTAACTTTAGGTCCTTCCATCTCTTTACGGAAAAATATTTTGTTGTTGTTTGTTAAATGCAAACTCAAAGCTGTGGTGTTTTCACACACTTGATTCTTCACTTCTTTGTTGCAATGAGCAAACAAAACTAGGACTTTGTTCTGACACAGAATAAGAGAGATATCTTCTCTTCAGTGAAAATTACATCAATTCAAAAGCAAACGAGGGAAACATCGGGCTCACAGACAAAGCGGGATGTTCGAGAAAGGGACACACTGCTGGTGGGATTTTAATGCTACATCTAGATTATAACTTCCTATGAGGATGGGAGCCAGTTTGAAGGCAAGAGCTATACCCAGGGCTTCTGTAACTTCTCACACAATGTGGCAAATTAACACTTTTCAGCGCCAAAGTAATATTTTTTGATTGTTTGATTAGTTAATTGTTCTTTTAGTTTGAACTTGATTAATAATTACTTGTTGTATTTTTTCTCCTTCAAATAAGACCTCGATCATAATGATTTTATTTTACAGCATTCCCACATTCTACTCAATGCTATTTCAAGCATTTAGATTATGCCAGTCCCCTCGTAATGATTTTGATGCTTAGTCTGCTTTCTGGACACTTGCAGACCATCAAATTACTTCAAATTATATGAAAATGGGCTTTATCCATTTATTTAAACATTTTAGAAGCCCCTTTTTCCCTCGAGCTAATACCTGTGCTCTGTAACAAGTGAAAAAAAAAAACATCACTTACATTGGAGGAACCAGGCAGCATTTGTCCACAAGACTTTCACTTTATATTCTCTTGGCAACAGGTTTTTGTTTTTTGGCACTTCAGCATGTAAATATTAGAATCTCAAAATCATAACCATCCAACCCAATTCAAGGTTCTGTTTCCCTGGCAAGTGTTAGACAAAGCAGGTAGGGTGTATGAATTTGGATTTGAAACAACAGGAAACTTCAGTGAAAATAAGGTGGTTTAAGGGCTTAGTCTCCTCAACATCTATGCCATCATCTTCTAAGGCCATTTCTTTAGCAAAAAGTCAACAGGAATAGAAGAGAAGAAATAAGGGATAGCGCAAGGGAAACTGATCTGAAGAAATAGTTAAGGGTGGTAAAGATTGAGAAAACTACCATAAAGGTAATTTCCGATAGATTGTATACAAAATTCATAGCATTTAAGTAAAAATAATTATTTGCATTTATAAACTAGATTTCTAAAATAAATTAACACTCTGTGTTTATTCAACAAGGCTGTTTTTTCAGTTTGTATATACATTCATATAAAGGAGAAAAAGATCACTGTTTATTGATCACTTGTGATTAAAAAATTTTTCACATTTGTAAACATATTTCTTCTCTAAAACTGTGAAATAGTTATGATTTCCTTTGTGTGTTTTATTTATTTATTTTATTTCTTTTTGCCTGAGACTTTAGAGCAGCTTGAGGACTTTTTTTTGTTCTCTTAAGTTCTAGAATTGGTACTTAAGGCTGTCTCCAGGCTTATGAGAGAGGCAAGAAGGGGAAAATTCAGAGTTTGCATGGTTATCCGATTAACCAGGGTTAGTATTATTGTCAAGGACATTTTGTTTGTTTGGAACAAAATCTTTTTTGACCTAGCCAAATTAAAAAAAGGATATTGCTTTTTTGTAGAAATACAGCAGGCAGTTTCATGGACATGCAAAGACGGGAAATAAAATAAGATGACTTCATGGGGAATGAAATTAGAAACTCTAGCAGTTTTAATTTTTCTGTTTCAACATAGTCCTTCTCACATGGTATATTACAGGGCTTAAGGTTTTCCTCATCACATGTGTTAAAAGGTCTTATATAAGATTTAAGCTAGACAAGGAGATTTGTTGGACACGCTTGAAAAACTTGTATGTTATGATTTTATACTGTGTCAACTTAGTCAAGGTGGAGCTATGATACCCAGAATCCCTTCTATTGTAAGGTTTTAGGTTAGGTTTAGTCATAAGAGAAATTTGTATGAGACTTGGAAGTCAAGAAGTGAACCAGCAGCCCTTATACTCTAAAGGTGTAGGCTGTCAGGGCTCACTGCAGCTAGAAGGTGTTGCTGATCCGCTCTCTCACTCTGTTGCCATTAGCAATCAGACCCACAGCTAATTTGGCTCCCACCAGAACTCCTCTTTTAGTTTCTCTGAGTCCTGGATCAGGCCTGAATGTAGTTCCGTGGCAGGGACATCAGCTTCTTTGGCAGGTCACCTGTGCTGCTGAGGCTGGAGCTGGTGAGATACAGGCATGGGTTTCACTTGTCCTCCTGGATTCTACTTTGTTCTCCATCTCCTTTGCTTCATATTTAGGTTTTCTTCTGACAGCTGGTTGTGCTGACGTTCAGTGATTTCAGACCCACTACCAGACACAGGCCCTGGTGGTGCAATGGTTAAGCCCTGAGCTGCTAAACAAAAGTTCAGGGCTCGAACCCACCATCCACTTTTCTGGGGTAAAGACCTGGTGATCTGCTCCCATAACAATTGTTGTTGTTGTTGTTAGGCGCCGTCAAGTCAATTCTGACTCATAGCGACCCTGTCCACAACAGAATGAAACACTGCCCAGTCCAGTACCATCCTTACAGTCGTTATGCTTCAGCTCATTGTTACAGCCACTGTGTCAATCCATCTAATTGAGGGTCTTCCTCTTTTCCACTGACCCTGTACTTTGCCAAACATCATGTTCTTCTCCAGGGACTGATCCCTCCTGACAACATGTCCAAAGTATATCAGACACAGTCTCGCCATCCTTGCTTCTAAGGGGCATTCTGGTTGTACTTCTTCCAAGACAGATTTGTTTGTTCTTTTGGCAATCCATAGTCTATTCAATATTCTTCATCTACACCACAATTCAAAGGCATCAATTCTCCTTCCGTCTTCCTTATCCATTGTCAAGCTTTCACGTGCATGTGACGTGATTGAAAATACCATGGCTTGGGTCAGGTGCACCTTAGTCTTCAAGGTGACATCTTTACTTTTCAACACTCTAAAGAGGTCTTTTGCAGCAGATTTGCCCAGTGCAATGTGTGTTTTGATTTCTTGACTGCTGCTTCCATGGCTGTTGATTATGGATCCAAGTAAAATGAAATCCTTGACAACTTCAGTCTTTTCTCCATTTATCATGATGTTGCTCATTGGTCCAGTTGTGAGGATTTTTGTTTTCTGTATGTTGAGGTGCAATCCATATTGAAGGCTGTGGTCTTTGATCTTCATTAGTAAGTGCATCAAGTCCTTTTCACTTTCAGCAGTCAACGTTGTGCCATCTACATAATGCAGGTTGTTAATGAGTCTTCTCCAATCCTGATGCCCCGTTCTTCTTCATATAGTCCAGCTTCTTGTATTTGCTCAGCATACAAATTGAATAGGTGTGGTGAAAGAATACAACCCTGATGCACACCTTTCCTGAATTTAAACCACCCTGTATCCCCTTGTTCTCTCCGAATAAATACCTCTTGATCTATGTAAAGGTTCCTTATGAGCACAATTAAGCGTTCCAGAATTCCCATTCTCTGCAATGTTATCCATAATTTGTTATGATCCACACAGTCCAATGCCTTTGCATAGTCAATAAAACACAGGTAAACATCCTTCTGGTATTCTCTGCTTTCAGCCAGGATCCATCTGACATCAGCAATGATATCGCTGGTTCCATGTCCTCTTCTGAAACCGGCCTGAATTTCTGGCGGTTCCCTGTCGATATACTGCTGCAGCCATTTTTGAATGATCTTCAGCAAAATTTTGCTTGTGTGTGATTTTAATGATACTGTTCTATAATTTCTGCATTCAGTTGAATCACCTTTCTTCGGAATAGGCATAAATATGGATCTCTTCCAGTCGGTTGGCCAGGAAGCCTGTCTTCCATATCTCTTGTCATAGACGAGTGAAGATTACATAAAGATTACTGTAAAGATTACAACCTAGGAAACCCTATGGGGCAGCTTTACTCTTTCATGTAGGGTTGCTGAGTTGGAATCGACTCGATGGCACAGAATAACAGCAACAATCAGGCACAGAGTTGATAGCATTCTGTAAACTGACATCAGCTCCCATAATTGTGACTGTCCAATCCCTATAACTAATCTCTTATTCCTTATCATTCAAGTGGTTGTTACCCTGGTAAAACCTTAGCTTAAGATACAGAAATATTTAAGCAAAGGGTTTTCAGTGGGGAAAAAAAAATTATGATTTATGAGAATTGATTCTGTGTTATCTGGAACTAATTCTCTGATTTCATAGTAGTTCCACTCCCTTGATAGAAGCCCAACAGAAACAGCCTACCAAAGACAATTTCTAATAAAGAGTAAGAGCGGAACTGACTGGTAGTCATTGCTCATCTACTCCATTTAGTCATCGCATGCTGGGATTTGACCAACTGCTGAGCTTTTTAAATTTCTATTACATGGAAGTATACATTTAAAGTGACACATCAGCTGACAGAGCAGTTGCAGTGGACATCTCTAGATTATATGAGAACTGTGGGGTCAGACATCTGCTTTTCGTGCCTTCACTGAGACTGTGATTGCTGACTTGGTAAATTCTAAAATCCAGAATGTGTCTGGCAATGACCATATGCCTTCACATCAGCTATTTTCTGCTTCAGAGACCCCATAATCCCACGCTGTTTGTTACAAATATTCTACTTTAAGAAAGAATAGTGAGGAGCTGGCCATGTTGCCCTATTTGACTGCCGTACCTCAAATAAATTGATTTCTGTTTTAAAAGCCTAGGAATTGAGAGTGTGCTTTGAACAGTTCATGGAGCTGGTTGAGAGAATTATTCCTATAGGAGAAGCAGTGGAACCCTCCTAATAAATGAGATAAAAATGTGGAGGAAAGTTATGCTTAAATTAAAAAATTAAAAACAAAAAAATCTGTCATCTAATCCAAAGTCCTAAGGGAGGTACAGCTTTTCCCATGACATCAATATGAGTACATAAGGACATAAGTATCCAGGCTAGGACTCCATATTTTGAGGGAGAAAAAGGAATACTATCATAAGTGTCCTTTGTGCGTTTGCTGAACTATCTTTTAGGGTACCTGTTTGCACCTCAAATTGAATTGAACCTTATTATCTTCATATTTAGGAACCCATGTATCCAGATCTTAGCTATGTAATGAAATTTTCTTTCTGGAACACATAAGCAGCAGAAGGCTTAGCATTTAATATTTACTTCTGTAAATATAAATGTATATATAACATTTAAGTATTTTTCCAGAGATACTTTCTATAAGTAAAAATGAAAATCAAACCAAACAAGCAAAAACATGCTTTGTTATACCTAGAAATAACTACAGAAATACTAGTTTTAATGTCCTCAAATTAGTAATAATATTTCATCTCATCTCTGAAAATTACATATTTTAGCTGAAACAAGTTCAGTAACTAAAATTGATATGAATTCCAACCCTGATATTTATGCCCTTTATGATCTTAGGAGGCCAGCTACTCTCTTGGATACTTCATTCTCTCATTTAAAGAGTAAGGGTAATACCACTGTATCAGTGACCGCAAGGAACAGATAACTCATTTCAAAATGGCATATACAAAAAGGAGAATGAATCGTCCCACACAACAAAAATAATAGACGTAGCATGACTCCCAAATTAATTACTTTAGCTTCTAAACAATGTTACTGAGCACCTCACTCCATTTTCTTTCCTCTCTGTCATCCTCCATGTGTAGCTTTTGCTCTCTCTGTGGTTGCATGATGGTTGGCACATTTCCAGCTGTCACTTAAAGAAATGAACACCTCCAAAGAAGAAAAAAGACCATCTCTTCCTATGTGCCATAATATTTCCCCATTAAGAAAACATCTCCCAGAATATCTACCAACAGAATTCCCCTCATATCTCATTGGCCTGGATTGAAACATATGGCCAGTCTTGAGCTAATTACTGGCAATGGGTACGGGATTATCATGATTGCTTACACTTATCAGAATATATTCATATATTATGAGGGATGATATGCATACTCAAACCAAATAACAAAAATTGAGTTGGTAGACAATCAAGAGTGTATGTTATTCTGAGATTTTATGTGAGCATTGAATAAGAGATCATTATTATGGAATGTGCCAATATATTGTGATTTAGTTCCCTACCTTCCCTCTAATCATATATTGCTGTTGTTGCTAGGTGCCGTGAACTCGGGTTCCAACACATAGCAACCCTATGTACAACAGCAGTCCTGTGTCCTGCAATGTCCTCAAAATCGTTGCTATGTTTGAGCCCATTGTTGCACCACTGTGTCAATCCATCTCCTTGAGAGTCCTTCCTCTTTTTTGCTGACCTTCTATTTTACCAAGGATGATGTCCTTCTCCATGAACTGGTCCCTCCTGATAACATGGCCAAAGTACATGAGATGAAGTCTCCCCATCCTTGCCTGTAAGGAGCATCCTGGCTGTATTTCTTCCAAGACAGATTTGTTCGTTCTTCTGGCAGTCCGTGGTATATTCAATATTCTTCACCTACATTACAATTCAAAGCTGTCAATTCTTCTTTGGTCTTTCTTATGAATGAACTCCATAATCTATTAGTGGTAGAAAACGTGCATTGTTCCTGACAAAATGGACTTATGATTGGAGAGATTAAGCAAATTCTGAAAAATGCAGTTATGATGTGTCTTAGTTATCTAGTGCTGCTATAACAGAAATACCGCAAGTGGATGCCTTTAACAAAGAGAATTTTATTTTCTCACAGTCCAGTAGGCTAGAAATCCAAATTCAGGGTCAGCTCTAGGGGAAGGCTTTCTCTATTAGCTCTGGAGGAAGGTCTGTGTCATCAGTCTTCCCCTGGACTAGGAGATTCTCCATACAGGAATCCCAGGTCCAAAGGCCACTCTCTGCTCCCAGCACTGCTTTCTTGGTAGTATGAGGTCACCCCTCTCTACTCGTTTCCCTTTCTTTTTATCTCTTGAGAGATAAATGGTGGTGCAGGCCACACCCCAGAGAAACTCCTTACACATTGGATCAGGGATGTGACCTGGGTAAGGGTGTTACAATCCCACTCTAATCCTCTTTAATATAAAATTACAATCACAAAATGGAGGACAACCACACAATACTGGGAATCATGGCCTAACCAAGTTGACACATACTTTGGGGGGACACAATTCAGTCCATGATATGATGTAATAAATGCTGAGTGTGTAGTCCTGAGAGAAAATATTTTGAGAGTTTGAGTAGAAAGTGACCACAGAGGTCTGTATGACTTTAGGGAAAATATTCCTGTTTCTGCATTATTAGGGCTTTCTGAGCAAATTTTACTGAAACTTGGGACCTGAGTAAAAAGAATAAGTCTAGAAAGATAAATTATGGCTGTAGAGTTTGTGAATGTGTTTACCTTTCCTGAGGTATGTGTTTACATTTCATGGGAGTAGGCAGGGGATGAGATCAGGGGCATGGAAACATCTCTGGTCTGTAAAGCTGGAGATAGTAGTCTTATCTTCCCCCTAGAGATACATATTCATATTTCAAATGGTAAGAATGCAGCACCCTTCCCAAGTTGAATTTTATTACATGAGAGAGCAAAATTTTTTTCTCTGTCTCTCAAGATGGAAAGGAGATAGCTGTCCCTGTCCATCTCTTGTATAACCACTCTTATTTGTATTTTGGGAGTCCCTTGTTGCATTGCCTCAGTTGAAAGGGGAAAATTGAGGACATGGGAAACTAGAGTGAGTATTTGCTGTAAGTAAATAATAATCTGCTCTGCTCCAGAAATATCATGCTTACATTCAGGATAGCATTAAAAATATGGTGACTACGGTACAAGATCTTAATAAATGAAATGTGTTTACATTCCACGGGGCGATGAGACCAAGGCCATGGAAACATCTCTGGGCTATAAAGCTGGAGATAGTAGACTTATCTTCCATTTGATGATAATACGTGTATATGTATTATATGTATAAAAAATATATATACGATAATATATGGAGTTTGACTATAAAGTAAAATTTTTAAAAAAGGTTTATAAATGATTTTATGTATTAAGATTTTGTTAATATATAACAGCTGAATGTAAACATGATATTTCTGGAGCAGAGCAGATTATTTATTTACAGCAAATACTCTATTCCCCATGTCCTCAATTTTTCCCTCTCAAGGCAATGCAACAAGGAACTCCTAAAATATAAATAAGGGTATTTATACAAGAGCGAGGCGGGGATGACTATTTTCTACATTGCTCTATAAGTAAGGAAATGTTAAAAATAATAAACTAATGGAATTCGTTAGCAATCCTTAGTCTTGAGTTTCTCTAGAGTAGCATCTCCTTAAGGGGCCTTTAAAAAAACCAAAACATGTTGCCATCAAGTTGATTCCAACTCATAGTGACCCTATAGGACAGAGTAGAACTGCCCCATAGAGTTTCCAAGGAGCACCTGGTGGATTCAAGCTATTGACCTTTTGGTTAGCAGCCATAGAACTTAACCATTACACCACCAGGTTTTCCTAAGGGGCCTTGAGAGCTGTGAAATCCATTGTCCATTGGGTCAAAGAAACTACTAATCATAGTCTCTCCCTAAAAGAGAATTCCATGCCTCTCTACAAATCTGAGTTTTGCATGACTTTCTTTCCACCCACTTTTCTCCCTCCAGGCACCAGAAATATTGGGTAAGAATATTGTAAGAATTTGACCAAGCTTATAAAAGAAAAACCTACTTAAACAGAATGGAAATTAAGTATGCTATATACGCAAAGGAAACCCTGGTGCCATAGTGGTTAAGAGCTATGGCTGCTAACCAAAAAGTTGGCAGTTCGAATCCACGAGGCACTCCTTGGAAACTCTGTGGGGCAATTCTACTCTGTCCTATAGAGTCGCTATGAGTCGGGATTGACTCAACGGCAATGGGTTATATACACCAAAGGTAACAGATAGTAGGTGGTTTTTAAGTGTTAAACTCACTAGAAAATTTATTATTTTCTCTCTCCCCATATATGTGATGATTTGTTTGGTACATCAACATTTATAAGCTCGTTTGACGGAAATCCTCTTATTTGGGGTGATTTTCACAGATTTCAAAATTTTATTAAAACCGTTATGAGATATTGATGCAGCTACAATTCAAACATAATTTTAACCCAAAAAAAACCCACTCCCATCAAGTCAATTCCAACTCATAGCGACCCTGTAGGACAGAGTAGAACTGCCCCACAGGGTTTCCAAAGCACCTGGTGGATTCGAACTACTGACCCTTTGGTTAGCAGCTGTAGCTCTTAAGCGCTATGCCACTAGGGTTTCCATAACTGTAACAGTTATGTTCAATTGAATATATTTCTCCTCCACCCCTACACACACCTCCAAACTAAAAGCAGTACAGAATGAGGGAACTCGTACCTAAGATGACTCAGTTCTTATAGTAGAAGAATATAAGTAAATATAGCTTACAATGAGGATGGTGAATACGGTATACAATATTGTACATAGTTTCTTGTGATACCATGTTTCTTTTTCTTATAGTTTACAAAAGAAGGCAAAAAGGATCGATAATGCCAGCTATTTAAAGCTGAATTACAAAATGTACATTAGGGCGTTTTTACAACACACAAAGGAGAAATCAGAAAGTCTAGTCTCATCTGAGTTCAGTTCTGAGTTTCCTGGTCAACTTACTATGTCCCCTTAGGAAAGTTTATTAACTTTATGGTTGTTCACCACCTGTAATATGGGAATAAAGTATCTGATACTTAAAGCTGAATGGCTCTGGGAAGTAAAACCAGGTCATATTTGTGGCATATCATCAAATCTTAAGGGAAGGAAGCACTCTAAAATATGCACTTTTATTATATCTTTTCGTTCAAGAAAGAGCAGACGTTGAAATTTCTTTAGGCTAAAACAATTAAAGTGGATCTATAAAAGCTTGCCGTATTACCAAGATATACTTCGAGGCATTACGTCCACATGTCCCCACAAGGACTGGTGGTCTATGGATTATATCCATAGATAATTTTTCCTAGGGTAACATATGCAAGTTGATTATCTTAAATACACTTGAAGAGCATAATTTATTCCTGGAGGCACTTCAGTAAAACACTTGGCAAGCTCTGTAGTCACAAGGAGATGGTCATTTGCTTCAGTCAGAAATAAGAAAATTCTCATGAAACATTGGTGAAGACATATTTCTTGGTGCCTAGAAAAGCAAGAGAAAAATGTGGTCATCTGATTTCCATATGGAAACTTTTTCTGTGCTCTTTCAAGCTTAAACAAAAGTATTATTAAGAGAATTCTTACTTTGTCTTTACATTAATTTATAAAATGATATGTGAGAAAACTCAACAGAAGTAAATTGCTTGTAGATTCCAAGGACAGACTTACTGCATTTTTGAAGTATGGCAACTAAATGGAACCTCATCCATTCCCATTCCTGTTTACCAAGTTTCCTTTAGAGTCACAGCCTCAACATAGACAAATGCAATATGACCAACATTCATCTTGAAACAATAGCATCTACAATTCCAGGACATTTAATTTCATACCCTCTTTCTCCTCAGCTATTTTGAAAATGTGGCAAACAATAAGTATCTAATTTGGGAATCTTCTATCAGGAAAATATTGTTATGAAATTTAGTTATGCAATATTCACATCACCATGCCTTTCAATAACAAGCTCAATGGATTAAAGAGTTACTGGGAGTCAACAAATGTTCACTGAGCACTGCTTGTATGCAGAATACAATTCTAGTCAATACAAATAATAACAGAAATAGGCACTGTCTTTTTCTTTAATGAAAACTACTTATTATAGATTGCCTTTCATAATTAGTATCTTATTTTTGACTTAATCCTTGCAATCATTTGTTGGATTGTGTACTACTATGAGCTTTTTTTTTTTTTTCTTTCTTCAGATGAGCAAACTAATTCTTAGAAGTTACGTAAACTCTGCAGGGTTACAAATCCTTAAGTGGCAGTGCTGAAATTATAAACCGATTCTGTTTGACACTAGGACCCATAACTCAGCTTTGTAAATAAAGGTACTGTGCTTCTCCACAGTAAGTTTACAGGTGGGCCACAATTTACAAATAATTAATTTTCTGAAAAATTTCCCCATAGCTTATTGATTAGATCTCAGATTGTTTGAAGAGTATAATGCAAAAGCTATCTTTACCAATTTTGCGGCTGATCTGTTTCATTGATTGGATTAACTAGAGTATTCAAACATAATGTTCAATATTTCTGTGCCAAGCCTTTTTCAGCACAGCATCTGGAACATAATTGGGCTTCTCACCCCACTTTACCCTCAGTTATCCACCTCTGACTGCCTTAATCTGAGTATAGGTTAACATATTCCAAACAAATGCTACATCCCTAGCAAGCTACAGCCAGCACTTAGAACCAAGGTTCTTTGGGGAAACTATTATTTCTTTGGATAAATCAGTCCCTGACTATGGCAGCAATATACTCTTGACCTCCCATTCTCTCTCCTAGACAAGAATTTGGCAAAGCTCAATTTCCATTCATGAGCAGAAAGGTGGGGAGTTGATATTTTTTCACAAAGTAGGGCCACGTTAATTTTCAGGAAGGCCCATTTTTATCACTTGTGCCAGTTTAGAGCGCATTTCTTCATGACTTTCTCAACAGTAGTCCCCCACAGGAATAAGAAAAACTTCAATGCAATCTGAAAGGAATGTTGAACAGTGAAAGATTTGTATCTTCATTATTAATTTTTTTATTGTACTTTAGATGAAAGTTTACAGAACATACTAGCTTCTCATTAAGCAATTAGTTGCTAACCCCACAATATGTCAACATTCTCCCCTTCTTGACCTTGGGTTCCATGTTACCAGCTTTCCTGTTCCCTCCTGGCTTCTTACCCTTGCCTCTGGGCTGGTGTGCCTGTTTATTCTTGTTTATTTTATAGGCCTGTCTAATCTTTGGCTGAAGGATGAACCTCATGAGTGACTTTATTAGTGACCTAAAACGGTGTTTGGCGTCCATACTTTTGATACAGTATTAATTTTTGTAATGCACCAGATATTAGAGACTGAGTTAACTTTGGGGCTCTGGATTTAGGCTTTCAATGACACCTTCGTCAGTGTAGACTGCCTGCACTTGGAGGCAGTATCCCTGATGATAGTTATTTATTCAAATATTTAGGTTATTCTTGAGAGTGTTGGTAAGACAAGGATCCAAAATCGAAAGCTAAACCCATTGCCATCAAGTCAATTCCGACACACAGCAACCCTGCAGGGGCAGAGTAGAACTGCCCCATAGGGTTTCCAAGGAGCAGCTTGTGGTTTCAAACAGCCCACCTTTTGGTTAACAGCCGAATGCTTTAACCGCTGTGCCACCGGGGCTCCTTAAGACAAGGGCAGACTATATTAACTTTCATAGACTTAAACATGCAGCTTCACTAACACATGTGCAGTGAATGAACTATTCTCTTTTAACTTCTCGAAGGTTTTAGCATAAGGCCAACTAGCCCATGGGAAAAGGAACTCTCTGAATAGCTTTCCAAGGGAGAAAGAAAACCATTTTATGATTTATATCGTGTGATCATAAAACCAGCAGCACACATTTCCATTCATTTCTTTTCTTTTTTCAAAATTGCAAAATGTAAAGCTATTACAGAGAAATACTTCTAACCGTGTAGGGTACATAATAAATAGAAAAGACATGGAACTTATCTTAAGAGACTTATGACTCTTGGTTCTATGTCATGGTGAGCTAAGGGAGCTATAAAGCTCACATAACAGAGATAAACTCAATCAACCCATTATTACAAAAATATGTTGGTCTCTTCACTGTCACAAAGGTGAAACATGTAACTATCAATTTGTTAACTAAAGTAAGTTATTGTCATTTCTTTAATATTCATTTTTTTCCTAGGTTGTTTTGCCTTCTAATTTATAACCTTTATGAGCATAAAGTTTCTGGGATCTTTCCAGGCCATTTCTGTAAGAAATAAGTAAAGTCCTTTGTCTTGTTATCTGTTGGCTATTTACAAGCCTTTACTGCACATTCAAAAATTATTACTTAGGGTCCTTTTATCAGAGAGTGTTCATTTCCTTATTTTAGTTTCAAAATTTAATAGGTTATTCTGTAATTTTCTGGAGAGAATTGCATTACATATTTTTCATTTTTTAATCAACCTTTTTCCATTTAGAATGTGCCTGATTTCAACAACTCACGGTTTATTATGAATTTTCTACATCAAACAATTTCTCTGGTGTGTTGTTCTTGAAGTTTTGTTTAATGTCTTACTAAGGATAACTATATGCCCGTGGTTTCAAAGACTTCATAATAAATAAAAGTTATGGAAGAATTCCATTGTTAAAGGATAGTGGGGTAAAGGCTTTTTATTGTCTCATCCATTTAGGAGAATTAATTGGCCTTACATCAGCCCTAGTATCTCTTCTTAAAGGTGGGGTATCCTGAAAGAAAAAAACACAACTGAAAAGGAAAGGAAAGAATGAGAACAAAGAATGTAGCAGAAACAAATAAGATGATAATCTGAGGAGCACTGATAGCATTTGCTTGGTATCAGAAAACAACAAAATTGTTTTTAGTCCTTAAATAAAATGTCAGGCTGCTGTAACCTAACTGGCCCACATCCTTCTCAAGGAAAGAAATTCAGTGGTATTGTGTAGACCTGGTCTTGTTCCTCTGAAAGCTTTTACTCCAAGAGTGATGATAGTACACCTTATCTAAATTATGTTGTTGTGGGCTGTCAAGTCCATTCTGACTCATAGGGATCATATAGAACACAGTAGAACTGCCCCATAGAGTTTCATAGGCTGTAATCTTTATGGGAGCAGAGTGCCAGGTCTTTTCTCCTGCAGAGCAACTTGTTGGTTTGATCAGCCAGCCTTTCAGTTAGCAGCCGAGGGTTTAACCATTGTCCCACCAGGGATCATTAATTAAGTATAACTAATGATAATATCCCCCACGTGTCTGTCAGTTCATCATACTGTGAGGGCTTGCATGTTGCTGTGATGCTGGAAACTATGCCACCGGTATTCAGATACTAGCAGGGTCACTTATGGTGGACTGGTTTCAGCTGAGCTTCCAGACTAAGACTAGGAAGAAGGTTCCAACAGTCTACTTCTGAAAAGACTTAACCAATGACAACCTTATGAATAGCAGCTGAACATTATTTGATACAGTGCTGGAAGATGAGCCCTTCAGGTTGGAAGCCACTCATAATACAACTGGGGAATAGCTGCTTCCTCAAGTTAGAATCAACCTTAATGACATGGATGGAGTCAAGCTTTTGGGGTTTTCATTTCCTGATATGGCACAACTCAAGAAGAAACAGATGCAAACATCCATTAATAATCAGAATATGGAATGTACAAAATATAAATCTAGGAAAATTGGAAATCATCAAAAATGAAATGGAACACATAAACTTCCATATCTTAGGCATTAGTGAGGTGGAATGGACTGGTATTAGCCATTTTGAATCGGGCAGTCATATGGTCTGCTATGCCAGGAATGACAACTTGAAGAGGAATGACATTGCATTTATCATCAAAAAGAACATTTTAAGGTCTATTCTGAAGTACAGCACTGTCAGTGATAGAATAATGCACATAATGCCTACAACAAAGACCAGTTAATACGACTATTATTCAAGTTTACGCACCAACCACTAAGGCCAAAAATGAAGAAATTTAAGATTTTTACCAATTTCTGCAGTCTGAAATTGATTGAACATGCTATCAGGATGCATTGATAATTACTGGTGATTGGAATGCTAAAGTTGGAAACAAAGAAGAAGGATCAGTAGTTGGAAAATATGGCCTTTGTGATAGAAAGGATGCCAGAGATTGCATGATAGAATTTTGCAAGACCAACGACTTCTTCATTGTAAATACCTTTTTTCACCAACATAAAACATGACTATACACATGGACCTCTCCAGATGGAATACACAGGAATCATATCGACTACATCTGTGGAAACAGATGATGGAAAAGCTCAATATCATCAGTCAGAACAAGGCCAGGGGCTGACTTCAGAACAGACCATCGATTACCCATATGCAAGATCAAGCTGAAACTGAAGAAAATTAGAACAAGTCCACAAGAGCCAAAGTACAACCTTGAGTATATCCCAACTGAATTTAGAGACCATCTCAAGAATGGATTTGACACATTGAACACTAATGACCGAAGACCAGACAGACGAGTTGTGGAATGACATCAAGGACATCATACATGAAGAAAGCAAGAGGCCATTAAAAAGACAGGAAAGAAAGAAAGACATAAATGGATGTCAGAAGAGACTCTGAAACTTGCTCTTGAACATCGAGTAGCTAAAGCAAAAGGAAGAAATGATGATGTAAAAGAACTGAACAGAAGATTTCAAGGGGTGGCTTGAGAAGGCAAAGTAAAGTAGTGTAATAACACGTGTGCAAAGAACTGGAGATAGAAAATCAAAAGGGAAGAACATATCATTTCTCAAGCTGAAAGAAGTGAAGAAAATAATCAAGCCTCGAGTTTCAATAATGAAGAATTCTATGGGGGAAAATATTAAATGACACAGGAAGTATCAAAAGAAGGTAGAAGGAATACACAGAGTCATTATACCAAAAAAAAAAAAAAATTGGTCAACATTCAACCATTTCAGGAAGTACCATATGATCAGGAACCAATGGTACTGAAGGAAAAAGTCCAAGCTGCACTGAAGGCATTGGTGTAAATCAAGGCTTCAGGAATTGAAGGAATATCAATTGAGATGCTTCAACAAATGGATACAGCACTGGAAGTACTCACTATCTATGCAAAGAAATTTGGACACCAGCTACCTGGCCAACCAACTGGAAGAGATCCGTGTTTATGCCTATTCCCGAGAAAGGTGATCCAACTGAATACAGAAGTTATTGAAGAATATCATTAATATCACATCCAAGTAAAATTTTGCTGAAGATCATTCAAAAGCAGCTGCAGCAATATATCAACAGGGAACTGCCAGAAATTCAGGTTGTATTCAGAAGAGGACATGAAACCAGGAATGTCATTGCTAATGTCAGATGGATCTTGGTTGAAAGCAGAGAATACCAGAAAGATGTTTACCTGTGTTTTATTGACCATGCAAAGGCATTCGACTGTGTGTATCATAACAAATTATGGATAACATTGCGAAGAATGGGATTTCTAGAACACTTAATTGTGCTCCTGAGGAACCTGTACATAGATCAAGAAGCAGTTGTTCGGACAGAACAAGGGGATACTAATTGGTTTAAAGTTAGGAAAGGTGTGTGTCCGGGTTATATCCTTTCACCATACCCATTCAATCTGTATGCTGAGCAAATAATCTGAGATGCTGGACTATATGAAGAAGAACAGGGCATCAGGATTGGAAGAAGATTCATTAACAACCTGCATTATGCAGATGACACAACCTTGCTTGCAGAAAGTGGAGAGGACTTGAAGCTCTTACTGCTGAAGGTCAAAGACCACAGCCTTCAGCATGGATTACACCTCAACATAAAGAAAGTAAAAATCCTCACAAATGGACCAATAGGCAACATCATGACAAATGGAGAAAAATTGAAGTTGTCAAGGATTTCATTTTACTTGGATCTGCTATCAACACCCACGGAGGCAGCAGTCAAGAAATGAAAAGACGCATTGCGTTGGGCAAATCTGCTGCTAGAGACCTCTTTAAAGTGTTGAAAAACAAAGATGTCACCTTGAAGAATAAGGTATGCCTGACCCAAATCATGGTGTTTTCAGTCACCTCATATGGGTATGAAAGATGGGCAATGAATAAGGAAGACTGAAGAAGAATTGACACCTTTGAACTGTGGTGTTGGAGAAGAATATCAAATATACCATGGACTGCCAAAAGAACGAACAAATCTGTCTTGGAAGAAGTACAACCAGAATGCTCCTTAGAAGCAAGGAAGGCGAGACTATGTCTTACATACTTTGGACATGTTGTCAGGAGACATCAGTCCCTGGAGAAGGACATCATGCTTGGTAAAGTACAGGGTCACCAAAAAAGAGGAAGCCCCTCAATGAGATGGATTGACACAGTGGCTGCAACAATGGGCTCAAGTGTAACAACAATTGTGGGTGTGGTGTAGGACTGGGCACTGTTTTGTTCTGTTGTAGGTAGGGTCCCTATGAGTGGGAACTGACTCTACGGCACCTAACAGCAACAACAACGATAACGTGTTCAGTTTTTTTTTTCCAATTTTAGAATATTGAAAATCACTAATCTAAAACAAACAGACAAAAGAAAACCCTACCACCTTTACCACCTAGGATGCATCAGTTGTTCTCAGCCTACCTGAAGCAAAGGAGCATAGAGAACACCAAAGACACAAGGTAATTATGAGCCCAACAGACAGAAAGGGCCAAGTAAATCAGAAATACATCAGCCTGAGAGCAGAAGAACTAGATGGTACCAGGCTATAACCGATGACTGCCCTGACAGGGAACACAACAGAGAATCCCTGATGGAGCAGGAGTGCAGTGGGATGCAGACCTCAAATTCTTGTAAAAAGACCAGACTTAATGGTCTGACTGAGACTGGAAGGACCCTGGATGTCATGGTCCCAGACCTTCTGTTAGCCCAAGACTGGAACCATTCCCAAAGCCAACTCTTCAGACAGGGTTTGGGCTGGACTATAAGATAGAAAATGATACTGGTGAGGAGTGAGCCTCTTGGCTCAAGTAGACACTTGAGACTATGTGGGCAGCTCTTGTCTGGAGGGGAGATGAGAAGGCAGAGGGGGACAGAAGCTGGATGAATGGACACTGAAGTAAAGGGTGGAGAGACCGAGTGTGCTTACTCATTAGAGGGAGAGCAACTAGGAGTACATAGCAAGGTGTGTATAAATTTTTGTACGAGAGGCTGACTTGATTTGTAAACTTTTGCTTAAAGCACAGTAAAAAAAGAAAACCCCACCATGCTTAGACAAAAGGAGACTTTTTGTGCATGCATAGTGTTTAAAAACTTGTAGGTATATAATAAACATTTATTGAATCAATGATTGTATGAACCATGGCAATGTTCTAAAAAAATATAATGTGAGCCAAATATATATTTTAAATCTTCTAGTAGCCACATTAAAAAAAAAAAAAAAAAAACAGGTGAACTTAATTTTAATAATATAGTTTATTTAATCTAATATAGCCAAAATTATTTCAGTAATAAATACAAAAATTTTAATGAAATATTTTACTTTCTCAGAAGCTAAGCCTTCAAAGTCTAGTGTGCATTTTATACTTTTGGTATATCTTAACTGAGATTAGCCACATTTCAAGGGCATAAAAACCACTGCTATATTGGACAGTTCAGGTCTATAACAACTGCTTATCAAAAGGCTTGTCAAATGAATAAATCAATGAGGAATGAAAGTATAAGAATTATGAGCAAATATTATGATATAAAATTCATAAACTTGAAGATCGTTAGAATAATTAGTGAATTTCCACAAAATCTGTACCAGAAAAATATTAGAAATAGGAGATAGGCGTTTTAGCGACACTTCTGCCCCTGATTTGTTGAATGTTTAAATAAGTTAACTTCTCTAGGTCTTGCCTTTTAAAACTATTGAGACTAGGTTTACTGATCTCTTTGGCTCTTTCTGGAGTTGATACAATGCTTCTGTTGTTAATCTCCAGGATATAGAAATGCTAGCAAGGAAAAGCAAGCCACCCTCATGTATGACCAACATTATAGCCAAAGTTTACCAAAATAATTTCATCAGCATCTCTTTCAAAAGTCCTCACAGGGTAGTAATAGTAATCTTCATAAATTAACTATCACGTAGGATTTCTCCCGTTGCATTTCACACCTATATGCTATACTTTGTCAGCACAAAAAGGATGATCTTTTAAAATAGCAGTCTTACATTTAACAAGTTTAAATTATTCGTATAAATTCAGAATACTTAACACTGATTCATACAAGTATAAGAGGAACTAGAATACTGAAGTATACACGACCAATTCATTTTTCCTGTGTACTCCTTTAAGTTGAAAAGTAAACATCACATATATAATCAAATTCCATATAACCTACTATTGTGGCCATGAAAATGTACCTCTCATATCTTGATTTAGAGGACCATAATTGACTGATGGTCCTAGATTTTGCACTCTGAGTCATTGACTGAGTGTTCCAGGGCACCAGGGCAAGCCCATTCCTGAAATGAAGGACTCCTATGACAGGTGACTGTGGCTCCAGGACTCACCATTGACCTTGTCAAAACTTTTTTAACTCTATGACCATGTAAGAATTTTCATAACTGACCTTCCTTCCTTCCATGACTCACTGAGAATCATAGCCTAGCTAAGTTGACACATAGCGTTAACTATCACGGAAGTGTTTAATTTCAAGAGATTCACATTTTAAATGGAGAATAAAGGGTGTGAAATGCCATAATATGCTCTTCTGTATTTTGGTACAATATATTCTTGCATACAAGTGGCCAAGAAGGGTTGGCCGTGAAAGCATAGAGCAGATCTCTGTTCTGGCTCAATGCACCTTCTCCTGGCACTTTCTTAACTCTGAATATGGCCATCACTCTCTGCTAATTATCAAAAGGAAAAATGAGAAAAGACAAAATATTAATACACTAGATTCAATACTGATTTTTAAAACAATAGTAATTAGCCAAAAACACTACATACTAACCCAAAGATTGCACACACATGCACCTCCAGAGAGTGGGATCAACTGGAAGAACTTAGTGGACACCACACTCATTTAGACCAAGAGCTTCTCAATGAGCTGCTTGATGGAATGGAATTTCTTCAGATGCAAGCCTTATTTGATGGTGACACAGCATGTGATGATGGGCATGGAGATGCCACAGACTTGCCCCAACCTGCTTCAAATATCTCAATTCAGAGGGCACATTCTTGTCTTCACACGGCAGCTGGACATGCAAAATTGTCTCTAAGACATCCATCATGATGAATTTGGAGACACTTTTTTTTAGGATCTAGTTGGCTCCTTTACAAAGCTAATTGCAGTTGCCTGACTGCTGAACCTGTTTCAGTAGTTTCTTGCTGAGAATATCCGTTTCTGCATTCAAGCCAGCCTCAGTGATGGCTGTGGCTCTGCAGTCTACCGACTCTTCAAGGAGAACAGTCAAATCATAACAGGCAAGTCTGTTTCTTTGTGTTTTTAAGGGATAAATGAAGGCCATTTTCTCCTTAGTAAATTTTAGGTTACTGTTCTTTTAATGCATTACCTTGAACTATCTCTTCTGTAGTTCACCTACCATGACTCTTCCCACCCACATAGCCTCTGAAGAACTTTCATCCGTCAGTTTGACAAAGTAAGAGACAGTCATCTACTGATTTGAAGACTTCAGCATAAATACTTCTTCCTCAGATCAGTTATAAAGAGGCTACTTTAAATGCATCTCAGGGCACTGTGAAGTCATTCTTCCATCTGGAGAAGTACATTTTTATATATTACTTCTATTTCTTTTCTCTCCTTTCCTGCACTTCTCCTTCGTTGAAAATATCCTGGAACTAAAATCAAGAGTCCAGGTTCAGAAAGGGGATATAGACTGGGTTAGAATGTCAACTTGAGGTAAGAAAACATTGCTGACAACTCTGGCACCCTCTTCCACCACCATCATCATTGAAAATGACCAGTTTCCAGTCGCCCACAATTTGTCAAGAGACTAACTGAAAAAGCAGGTCAATCATACTAAATAAAACATAAAGTAAGATAAAATAAAAATAATATACGTTAGGGCCAACCACACCAAATACTTCCTGAAAATATAAATATCATATATTTTCTTTCTTTTTCAATATACATATTTATTTTCTTTAAGAGGAATACAACAGATCACTTATTCAGGTTTGATTAGTTCTTCTGAAAGCTGTACTTCTCAAACCATTAATTTATTGCGTTTGCCTCATAATTCTGTCATTCTTTTTTTTTAATAATTTTTATTGTGCTTTAAGTGAAAGTTTACAAATCAAGTCAGTCTCTCACACAAAAAGCCATATATACACCTTGCTACACACTCCCAAATTACTCTCCCCTTCAAGAGACAGCCTGCTTCCTCCCTCCACTCTCCCTTTTCCTGTCCATTTCACCAGCTTCTAACCCCCTCTACCCTCTCATCTCCCCTCCAGGCAGAAGATGCCAACATAGTCTCAAGTGTCCACCTGATCCAAGAAGCTCACTCCTCACCAGCATCCCTCTCCAACCCATTGTCCAGTCTAATCCATATCTGAAGAGCTGGGTTAGGGAATGGTTCCTGTCCTGGGCCAACAGAAGGCCTGGGGACCATGACCACAGGGGGCCTTCTAGTCTCAGTCAGACCATTAAGTCTGATTTTATGAGAATTTGGGGTCTGCATCCCACTGCTCTCCTGCTCCCTCAGGGGTTCTCTGTTGTGTTCCCTGTCAGGGCAGACATTGGTTATGGCTGGGTACTATCTAGTTCTTCTGGTCTCAGGATGATGTAGTCTCTGGTTCATGTGGCCCGTTCTGTCTCTTGGGCTCCTAATCACCTTGTGTCCTTGATGTTCTTCATTCTCCTTTGATCCAGGTGGGTTGAGACCAATTGATGCATCTTAGATGGCTGCTTGCTAACGTTTAAGACCCCAGACGCCACTCCTCAAAGTGGGGTGCAGAATGTTAATAGATTTTATTATGCCAATTGACTTAGATGTCCCCTGAAACCATGGTCCCCAGACCCCTGCCCCTGCTACGCTGGCCTTCAAAGCTTTCAGTTTATTCAGGAAACTTCTTTGCTTTTGGTTTAGTCCAGTTGTGCTGACCTTCCCTGTATTGTGTGCTGTCTTTCCTTCACTTAAAGTAGTTCTTATCTACTATCTAATTAGTAAATGCCCCTCTCACACCCTCCCTCCTTCCCCAGCCCCATAACCACAAAAGAATGTTTTCTTCTCAGTTTAAACTATTTCTCAAGTTCTTACGCTAGTGGTCTTATACAATATTTGTCCTTTTGCAACGGACTAATTTCACTCAGCATAATGCCTTCCAGATTCCTCCATGTTATGAAATGTTTCACAGGTTCCTCACTGTTCTTTATCGATGCGTAGTATTCCATTGTATGAATACACCATACTTTATCCATTCATCCATTGATGGGCACCTTGGTTGCTTCCATCTTTTTGCTGTTGTAAACAGTGCTGCAGTAAACATGGGTGTGCACATATCTGTTTGTGTAAAGGCTCTTATTTCTCTACGATATATTCTAAGCAGTGGGATTGCTGAATCGTATGGTAGTTCTATTTCTAGCTTTTTATGGAAGCACCAAATCAACTTCCAAAATTGGTTGTACCATTTGACATTCCCACCAGCAGTGTATAAGTGTTCCAGTCTCTACACAGCCTCTCCAACATTTATTGTGTTTTTTGGATTAATGCCAGCTTTGTTGGAGTGGGATGAAATCTCATTGTAGTTTTCATCTGCATTTCTCTAATGGGTAATGATCGTGAACATTTCCTTATGTATCTGTTAGCTACCTGAATCTCTTCTTTAGTGAAGTGTCTATTCATTCATATCTTTTGCCCATTTTTTAATTGGGTTATTTGTCTTTTTGCAGTTGAGTTTTTGCAGTATCATGTAGATTTTAGAGATCAGGCGCTAGTCAGAGAAATGTCATAGCTAAAAACTTTTTCCCAGTCTGTAGGTAGTCTTTTTACTCTTTTGGTGAAGTCTTTGGATGAGCATAGGTGTTTGATTTTTAGGAGCTCCCAGTTATCTAGTTTTTCTTCTGCGTTCTTAATGATGTTTTGTATACTGTTTCTGCCATGTATTAGGGCTCCTAACATTGTCCCTATTTTTTCTTCCATAATCTTTATCATTTTAGATTGTATATTTCGGTCTTTGATCCATTTTGAGTTAGTTTTTGTGCAGTGAGGTATGGGTCTTGTTTCATTTTTTTGCAGATGGATATGTAGTTATGCCAGCACCATTTGTTAAAAAGACTATCTTTTCCCCGTTTAACTGTTTTGGGGCCTTTGTCAAATATCAACTGCTCATATGTGGATGGATTTATGTCTGGATTCTCAATTCTCTTCCTTTGGTCCATGTATCTGTTTTTGTACCACTACCAGGCTGTTTTGACTACTGTGGCAGTACAATAGGTTCTAAAATCAGGTAAAGTAAGGCCTCCCACTTTGTTCTTCTCTTTCAGTAATGCCTTATTTTTCTGGGGCCTCTTTCCCCTCCATATGAAGTTGGTGATTTGTTTTTCCATCTCATTAAAGAATGTTGTTGGGATTTGGATCGGAATTGCATTAAATGTATAGATCGCTTTTGGTAGAATAGACATTTTTATAATGTTAAGTCTTCCTATCCACGAGCAAGGTATCTTCTTCCACTTATGTAAGTCTCTTTTGGTTTCTTGCAGTAGCGTACTTTAGTTTCCTTTGTATAAGTCCTTTACTTCTCTGGTAAGATTTATTCCTAAGTATTTTATCTTCTTGGGGGCTACTATAAATGGCATTGATTTGGTGATTTCCTCTTCGATGTTCTTTTTGTTGGTGTACAGGAATCCAATTGATTTTTGTATGTTTATCTTGTATCCCAATACCCTGCTGAACTCTTCTGTTAGTTTCAGTAGTTTTCTGGAGGATTCCTTAGGGTTTTCTGTGTATAAGATCGTGTCATCTTCAAATAGAGATACTTTGACTTCTTCCTTGCCAATCTGGATGTGCTTTATTTCTTTATCTAGCCTAATTGCTCTGGCTAGGACTTCCAGCACAATGTTGAATAAGAGTGGTGATAAACGGCATCCTTGTCTGGTTCCAGATCTCAATGGGAATGTTTTCAGGCTCTCTCCATTTACGGTGATGTTGGCTGTTGGCTTTGTATAAATGCCCTTTATTATGCTGAGGAATTTTCCTTCTATCCCTCTTTTGCTAAGAGTTTTTATCATGAATGAGTTTTGAACTTTGTCAAAAGCCTTTTCTGCATCAGTTGATAAAATCATGATTCTTGTCTTTTGTTTTATCTATGTGACGGATTACATTAATTGTTTTTCTAATGTTGAACCATCCCTGCATACCTGGTATGAATCCCACTTGGTCATGTTGAATTATTTTTTTGATATGTTGTTGAATTCTATTGGCTAGAATTTTGTTGAGGATTTTTGCATCTACGTTCATGAGGGATATAGGTGTATAATTTTCTTTTCTTGTGGTGTCTTTACCTGGTTTTGGTATCAGGGATATGGTGGCTTCATAGAATGATTTTGGTAGTGTTCCATCCTTTTCTATGCTCTGAAATACCTTTAGTAGTAGTGGTGTTAACTCTTCTCTGAAAGTTCGGTAGAATTCTGCAGTGAAGCCGTCCGGACCAGGGGCTTTTTTTTTGTTGGGAGTTTTTGATTACCTTTTCAACCTCTTCTTTTGTTATGGGTCTATTTAGTTGTTCTACCTCTGTTTGTGTTAGTTTAGGTAGGTAGTGTGTTTCTAGAAATTCTTCTAGGTTTTCAAATTTGTTTTAGTGTAGATTTTCATAGTAATCTGATATGATTCTTTTAATTTCTGTTGGGTCTGTTCTAATAGCACCCATCTCATTTCTTATTTGGGTTATTTGCTTCCTCTCCTGTTTTTCTTTTGTCAGTTTGGCCAGTGATTTATCAATTTTGTTGATTTTTTTCAAAAAACCAGCTTTTGGTCTTGTTAATTCTTTCAATTGTTTTTCTGTTTTCTATTTCATTTAGTTCAGCTCTAATTTTTATTATTTGTATTCTTCTGGTGCCTGTGAGTTTCTTTTGTTGCTCTCTTTCTATTCAAGTTGTAGGGGTAATTCTTTGATTTTGGCCCTTTCTTCTTTTTGGATGTGTGCATTTTATTGATATAAGTTGGCCTCTGAGCACCGCTTTTGCTGTGTTCCAAAGGTTCTGATAGGAAGTGTTTTCATCCTCATTGGATTCTCTGAATTTCTTTATTCCATCCTTAATGTCTTCTATAATCCAGTCTTTTTTGAGCAGGATATTGTTCAGTTTCCAAGTGTTTGATTTCTTTTCCCTGCTTTTCCTGTTATTGATTTCCACTTTTATGGTCTTACGGTCAGAGAAGATGCTTTGTAATATTTCAGTGTTTTGCACTCTGCTAAGGCTTGCTTTATGACCTAATATGTGGTCTATTCTAGAGAATGTTCCATGTGCACTAGAAAAGAAAGTATACTTGGTTGCTGTTGGGTGGAGCGTTCTGTATATGTCTACGAGGTCAAGTTGGTTGATTGTGGCATTTAGATCTTCCATGTCTTTATTGAACGTCTTTCTGGATGTCCTGTCCTTCACTGAAAGTGGTGTGTTGAAGTCTCCTGCTATTATTGTGGAGCTGTCTATCTCACTTTTCAATGCTGATAGTTTGTTTTATGTATCTTGCAACCCTGTCATTGGGTGCATAAATATTTAATATGATTATATCTTCTTGGTGTATTGTCCCTTTAATCATTATATAGTATCCTTCCTTATCCTTTGTGATGGATTTAACTTTAAAGTCTATTTTGTGAGAAATTAATATTGCCACTCCTGCTCTTTTTTGATTGTTGCTTGCTTGATATATTTTTTTCCATCCTTTGAGTTTTAGTTTGTTTGTGTCTCTAAGTCTAAGGTGTGTCTCTTGTAGGGAGCATATAGATGGATCTTGTTTTTTAATTCATTCTGCCACTCTCCATCTCTTTATTGGTGCTTTTAGTCCATTTACATTCAGGGTAATTATGGATAGGTATGAATTTAGTGCTATCATTTTGATGTCTTTTTTGTGTGTTGTTGACAGTTTCTTTTTCCCATTTAATTGTATGTGCTGAGTAGATTTTCTTTATAAATTATCCTTTCTTCATATTTGTTGTTGTTGATTTTGTTTCTGCTGAGTTTGTATTTTTCCCTTGTATTTTATTTTGATGAGTAGGATAGTTCGTCTCCTTTGTGGTTACCTTATTATTTACCCCTGTTTTTCTAAATTTAAAACTAACTTTTATTTCTTTGTATGGCTATACCTTCCTCTCCATATGAAAGGTGTAGATTAGATTTCTTAGTCCCTCTTTATTATTTTAATGTTGTCTTCTTTTATATAATAACATCGCTGTTAACCTGTTTTGAGCTGTTCCTTTTTTTTTAATAATCTTGCTTTGGTTGTTTTGGATTTCCCTTTCTGGGTTGACTTCTGGTTGCTCTGCCCAGTGTTCTAGTCTTGGGTTGATACCTGATATTATTGGTTTTCTAACCAAAGAACTCTCTTTAGTGTTTCTTGTAGTTCTGGTTTGGGTTTTACGAATTCTCTAATCTTGTGTTTATCTGGAAATGTCTTAATTTCACCTTCGTATTTAAGAGACAGTTTTGATGGGTATATGATCCTTGGCAGGCAATTTTTTTCCTTCAATTTTTTAAATATGTCATCCTATTGCTTTCTTGCCTGGATGGTTTCTGCCGAGTAATCCAAGCTTATTCTTATTCGCTCTCCTTTGTAGGTGACTTTTCGTTTATCCCTTGCCACTGTTATAATTCTCTCTTTATCTTTGGTTTTTGCAAGTTTGATTATAATATGTCTTGGTGACTTTCTTTTAACATCTACCTTATGTGGAGTTCGATGAGCATCTTGGATAGATATCTTCTCATCTGTCACAATATCAGGGAAGTTTTCGGCCAACAAATTAACAATTCTCTCTGTATTTTCTGTTATCCCTCCCTGTTCTGGTACTCCAGTCACTCGTAGGTTATTTCTCCTGATAGAGTCCCACATGATTCTTAAGGTTTCTTCATTTTTTTAATTCTTTTATCTGATTTTTCTTCAAATATATTAGTGCCACATGATTTATCTTCAAGTTCAGAAATTCTAGCTTCTACTTGCTCATCTGCTCCTCTGACTTTCTATTGAGTTGTCTAATTCTGTAATTTTATTGTTAATCATCTGAATTTCTGATTGCTGTCTGTCTATGGATTTTTCAAACTTATTAAACTTTTCATTATGTTCCTGAATAATCTTTCTAATTTCTTCAATTGCTTTTTCTGTGTGTTCCTTGGCTTGTTCTGCATATTGCCTCATTTCCTTCCTGATGTCTTGAAGGGTTCTGTATATTAAACTTTTGTATTCTGCATCTGGTAATTTCAGGAATGCACTTTCATCTAGAAAATCCCTGGATTCTTTGTTTTGAGAGCCTGTTGAGGTGATCATGTCCTGTTTCTTTATGTGACTTGATATTGACTGTTGTCTTCAAGCCATGTATAAGTTACTGTATTAGTTTATGCTTGCTTACTGTGTCAGAGCTGCTTCCTTTGTTTTAGTATACCCCTGTGGGTTGCTTGAGTGAGCTAGCTTGATTATTTTCACCTTTGGATCTCTGGTGTCCTGTCCCCAGCTGGCTGGAGCTGTTATCAGGTATATCAGTTGAGGAGTCCATTCAGTTTTCTTGTATGAATTCAGCTCAGGTTTCCAAGTAGCTGATCATCAAGTGTGTGGTACAGGCTCTGTCCTACAGTCTTAGAGGTACAGGGGTGATTGGCATATATACCGGTATCTGATTGCAGCTGAGGGTCACGCTCTGAGTAAGGCTGGGGGCTGAGAACCGACCCTCAAGTGTCTCTGAGGAGAACACGTCCCTGTTTCCTAGAGCGTGTAAGTGGGTGGGTTCTGCAGATGGACCATGGGCACCCAAAGTTTTTGGTTGTAAGGACTGGGAGGTACCGGTTATCTTTGGACCCTTGTCACGGGTGGCTGGGTGACCTGAGTGGAGTTACCAGTCCTTAGGTCCCTGTTGTGGGTAGGTGAGGACCTTGTTTAATAAGCAAAGCAATGTCAAACGTCAAACACCCACCTCTCCACCACACAGCTGAAATGGTTGGAGTTTGCCAACAAGGGCTTGTTCTCCAAAAATTGGCCCACACAGGTCCATGCAGAAGGGAAAGAGGTACTCAAGGTCCACGGATGTTTTATGCCTGGACAGGAGCCACTTCTGCACTGAGCTCTCTCAGTTAGTGGAGCTAGCAAATTATCTTTTACCCCCAATTGCAAATTTTTTCCTTCCCCAATGCTGGGAGGATGGCTGTCTGAGGCCCAGGGATTCAGCTGCTGAAGCCGGCTTGGGGCCGGCGGGGGGCGGGGGGCGGGGAGGGGGGCGGTGCGGTAAAATACACACAAGTACTTAGCTTTTGCGGAGAGCGCCATTCTTCTCAGGTTCCGGAGGTGTGACCAGGCTGTGCGGCTCCTGCTTCTCCCTGAGTAAACTGCAGCGCAACGCTAATACCAGCCCGCTGCTGCCGCTGCTCCGGGGATGGTGCCTGAGGGGTCCCCACGATTCCGGTCTGGTAACTCCTCTCTGCTTCTGAAGGGTCTCTTCGTCCCCCTGCTGCTCAGTTCATTGTCTAAGCTTACCTTTGATGCTCAGGGCTCCCAGATTGTCATAAACATACTCATTTCACTTGTTTTTTTGGGTCTTTGTAGTAAAGAGGGCTCACCAGAAGCATCTGTGTATTCTGCCATCTTGGCTCCGTCTCCCTACCCTTTATAATGGAGTTTGTCAGTTTTTCTAATGGGACATTAACTGGTGTCTGCTTCTTAAGATTTTTTTTTTTAAGAGGAATGGTAAACCTATCAGGAAGGATGCTTTATGCTTCAGGTAACTAAAAACCCAGCACCAGCAGTCTTAATAGGAAAAAGCATTTTATCACGTAATAATTCTAGGTGTGAGATGAGATCAAAATATGATATACGGAGGCTGTGGCTCAGCTTCTCTGCAATTCTCTTGGCTCTGCCTTCTATCATACTTTTGACTTTACATTCAGTCTATTAGAAAGATAACTTTAGTACTTCCAGGTATTATGTTTAGATTTGGCAGTGTCCATTGGGAGGAAAAAAAGAAAAAAAAAGGAAGAGACCATCTTTTCTTGTGGACCTATTAGCAATTGCTTATTTGCCACAGAAAATTTCCTTTACATCTCATTCCCTGCGTTTTGTCACATGCCTATTTCTAAATGTAATGTTGCAAGAGGAATGTATTGTATTGATTGGCTTAGACACATCATTTCGTCAGCCACAGACTAAGTAGCAGAAAGTGTCTCTGAGGCTAGAAATTTTTGAAAAAAGTATGAGAATTCCTATGTGTAAGTTCTTTCAAAGCTACAAGGCAGATGGATTTTATTTGGGCAAAAAATAAAATTATATGTGAATGATCTAATCCTTAGAGTTCTTAAAAAGAATAGACAGAGTAGTAATTTTCCACTGATAAATTACTCTTATTTTAAAAGATAGTGTAATTTTAAAAGCTTTGATTGAATTATATTTGATTGGATACCTAATCAAATTGTCACAGAAATGATCTAATAATACTACTGAAGATAGATGAGAGCAAAAATTATGAAAACTTAAACATTTTAGTGTCCTTAAAACTTCTATAAGCTTAGGTTATTAGTTCTCTCTGCTCAGTTTCCAAAGGACAAAAATCACAGCTGCCATAAAATAGCCTTGTAAGTCTTGTTATAAACGGTACTTTTAATTTTCAGTTATTTTGATGATTTATTTTACTCATGAAGTCTTATTTCTGCTTCTGGAAAAATATGAGAAAAATTCACCACATGACTACTTTTCAAAAGAGATTATCTCTTGCAATTGGTGGAGGATTGATATCTCTGTGATTCACAAGATGGAAAATATTTATTCATGATAAGTTTCTTTGCAGAGCAACAGTCTGAATAAATGTTTTGATAAAATTTTTCAGACTTTGGTCCTTGTAAAGCTAATGAAAGTCCAGATGTTAATAGACGTTTGTGGGAAAAATATTTAGAAATCACAGCATATTTCTTTATTGTTGATGTTAGCGGCCATTGAGTTATCCCCCTATTTATGACAATCCCATGTACAACAAAATGAATTGCTACCTGGTCCTGCATCATCCTCGTGATTGGTTATGAATCAGACCATCGTGATCCATAGGGTTTTCCCTGGCTGATTTTCAGAAGTAGATTTCCAGGCCTTTCTTACTAGTTCATCTTAGCCTGGAAGCTCTGCTGAAACCTGTTCAGCATCCACTGACATATGGGTGGTGACTTTGTGTGAGGTTAATGGGCTGGGAGCTGAACCCAGGTTTCCAGCATGGAAGCCAGGAATTCTACCACTGAACCACCAATGCCTCATTTCAACTGTCTGTCTTCTGGTGATTAGGTAGTATCAGCTGGTCTCTATTTTGGTGTGTGTGGGGGAGGGCTGAGAGTGAAGATGGGACGGAGAGAGGTGGTCATATCATCTTCATTGATATTAACAAGCCAAGTTCCATAATATTCTTTGCTACTATCAGCCCTGGCTTAGAGAGGGGAGCCATCACTAGAATTTTTATGATGCTGATGCCCATCTTACCACAGCAGTTCTTATGGTCTTTGTATGTGGCGTATCCTCTGAACCTTCGTGTGGAACGTGATCGTCTGGAAGATTATCTGGGCATACATGGTATATCCATTCTGAAATGACCACTTTCCAGAATGTTTTAATCCCTTCATTCTCCAGTTTCCATGATTATTCTGTCCTTCAACTTATTTCAGTATGAGTATGGAGTAAAGAAGTTAACTTTGTGCAAATAATTTAGCCTTTGTCCTTGGTTGCTGAGAGATAACCTCTAGAACCTTGAACTTCCCCCAATGACTGAAGTGTCTTTTATGAGGGTTCCAGATCATACCTAAATCGTTCTGATTCATGTTGAGTCTGAGCTGACAATGCCAGAAAGACCCACCATGTATCACGATATCAAACTCATCATGATATTGTCCTGATATTGACTGACCTTAGGAGAAAAGGGATGGAATTTGAATTATGTTCTGAAATTCCTAATAAAAACTCTGGAAACGGAAGCTTCACGGGTGTCTTGGTTGATGAAATATATCGATGCACTTGGCAAAGAGTGCATTCCATTTTGAGACATGGAAGAGCTGCACTGGGAACCCTCCCAGACCTCACCCTATGTGTCTCTTCATTTATATCCTTTTTACTATAATAAAACTCTAATCATAAGTATAGTGTTTTTTTGAGTTCTGTGAGTTGTTCTAGTGAATTATCAAACCTGAAAGATCAGTGGGAGCCAGTGGGTCATAAGTGCTGGTGTGACGAGTACTCCAAGCTTATGGCTGGCATTTGAGGTCTTGAGTAGTCTTGGCAGTGGAGGACTGTACCATTTAACTTGTGAAGTCTGACCTAGTTCTAGGTGGCTAGGGTCAGATGAAGTGCTGTATGAACCGCTAGTGTCAGAACAGAAGTGGACAGGAACAGAACTGATAGTGACTGAATTGAATCGAATTTATCTTTACAGTTTGGTACCAGAGAAGTGGGATTTTGTTTTTTTCTGTTAGCATCAGAAGTAGGATTTTATTTTTCCAGCAACTGGCCATCATTTTTTCCATGTTTCTTGGTTCCTTCCAGCTATCACGTTTGCAGAATCTCCCTGCAACACTTGCCAGAGAGTTAAATAGAGTATCTTGGGAGAGCACTTCCAAGTCAATACATTTCTTACCCAATTATATGTTGTAATAACCTGTATCAAGCACCTTCAGAATCGGGTCCCATGTTTAATCTCTTACCTCCTTCTGATATGTCCTGACTAAACCTTGTCACTTACTTCATATTATAATCTTTTTTTTATTCTGTATCAGGCTCAGGAATGCCCCAGGAGAATTACATTTTAACTTAACCTTAGTAATAGGCGTAGTGGCCAAGATGGGAGGTCATGGCAGAAGGCGATACAGAAGTCTCTGCATTTTCTCCCAGCATTGGGATAGATGGGGAGGGGGCTAGCTCTTAATGGAGAGAGAAGGCAATTATTCTGGTTTAAAAGCTTGAGAGGAGGCTGGGGAGTTAAAATACCTAGGGACATCCACGTGGTTGCCAAAGTCTCCTTTTTTTTTTTTTTTTTCCTAACAAGGACCCTGACATTGACATAAGAGATATGCCTTGGTCTGGGATTTGTACAGTCTAGTTACTCAGACAATTAAATCATGGGATTGGTCCTCATCTTTCTCTCTTCTTCTGTTATAAAGGATGATAGCTTCTTTAAAGCAACCAAGGAAGCTGTTTAGTTTTCACATCAGACTTTCATTTGCCTGTAACTAGCCCTGGGCTTTTCTTTAACTTTCTGTAGTACATTAGTAGCCCTTAGCAATAGCCATCCAATAGTCAAATTCAGTAGTGCATCCCCTTCCACTTGTTTACCATCTTAATTCACCCCTGGTAAAGGTTTTAACAATTGGACTGCCACCTTGTGTCAAGGATCATTTGTCTTCCTCCTACTACCAGTGATGGAATCTTCATCCCGCATGATCCAGAACCCCCTTTTATTACCTTTTTTCTTGGGCCAGTCCTGATATCCGCTGCCCCAATTGGGTTCCTATGTAGTAGATGTTGAGACAGTATGGAATACAAAATGTTTATTGGGGATCAATATCTGTGAGGGAAAGGATGGAGAAGCATTCCTTTATTACCCATAAAGAAGGAAAAGTTGAACTATGATGCAGACCTGCAAAAGTCTTAGCTAACCCAGTGGGAATCTTTGGAGTGAGTAATGTCCATCAACGTCAGCATTGTCTCACATCAGATTTTGATGTCTCACTGCAGCTGGTAGACCCTGAAGGAGCTGATAACTAGAGGGCTTCTGCTGACTGCACTCTCTGTGTGTGGGCAGAAAGGTACCATGAAAAGGGATCTGGGTGGTACAACTTCATGTTTACCACCAAAAAAAAAAAACAAACCTTATGTCGTCTAGTCAATTCTGACTCATAGCAACCCAAGAAAAAGTACACAGAAGAAACATTTTCTTTTCCTCTTTATCCTAATGTAAAACGAGAGTTAATTCCAGAGAGATGAGAAACTATCTTAACTTAAAGGACTTTTAAAAAAACCCATTGCCCTCAAGTCAATTCTGATTCATAGAGATTCTACAGGACAGAATAAAACTGCCCTATGGTGTTTCCAAGGAGTGACTGGTGAATTCAAACTGGCAACCTGTTGATTAGCAGCCAGGCAATTAACCACTGTGCCATCAGGGCCTTAGTGAAGAAAATTCTAAAACCTCCCTATACCTTTTATTTTAAAGCTGTGTTAGGGTAAAACTATGCTAGATTTAAGAAATCTGCTTTTTGAAAAACTATTCAGAGAATATTTTTCCTCCCTGACGATATGGAGAATCATATGGTTGAGTATACCAAGGGTATAATTCGCCAGACTCTTATTGTTTCATCAACCATCTTGGCAAGCCAAGTACTCTGTGTGCCCAGTCTCTTAAAGACACCAGTAAGTTCCTGCTCTAAAGATAGATAACCTGCCTCCCAAATGGAACACAGATTTTATGCAGAGAAAATGTTGAAGAACCAAAAATAAATCTACTTAAAATGGTGGACTTTATGACTTCGCGTATGGTTTTCTATCTTTCTGCTTTGATATTTTCTTCCCAGTATCTCAAAAATCATAACCCACCCTCTCCTTAGGAAGGACGCTCAAGTCAAGAATCTTTACATTGGGTTTTATGAACATAATTTTATTGGTTGGATGGCATTGGTAAATCAGAAGTATTTCACAATTTTCAACTATTTGTGATCCAGTAGATTCAGAGAGCATGTAATTTTGTTCACTTCAGCTAAATTTTTAATGTCACAGCTATGTTGCAGGCATTACATTAAGACCTGGGCATAAAAAGATAAATAAGGTGTGAGAATAACACATTATTAGCCGCTCATGAAGATATATTTGAAATAAAATGTGGCTGTTAGAATGCAATAGAGTGTATATGGCACCCTGAGGCTTTCTCCTTAGGGGACTCACATGTAAAGAACAACGAAACCTTATTATCCAGATTCTCTACATCTTCTACCGATCTGTGTGCAAGATCACTGTGTACATGATCAAACATAAATCTCTGTTATACCCCTGTAAATCTAAAGGCTACCCCTCCTAGAGCTCAAGCCATGGCATATCAAAGGACAGATCAGAAGAAAATTGTGGGAGTGTTTGTAACCAAACCCTCACTACCCCTAATCTCCTTGGTCCTTTATAGGAAAGAGTCGTTGTTCATTGTGCATAGCATGTTTTGAACCAGAACATCTCTCGAAATCAGACATAAATGTTAACAGACCATACACAATTCCATCATGCTTTTTATGTTTTCATGTATTGTGACTTAAGACATTGATTTGTAGGAGGTTTGGAGTCATTGATGTTACCAAGTTTTCTATCTGGAGCTAATCACACCTATGAAAAACTTGGAAGGAAATCATTCATGCACTTTTTCTGGGATCAATAATCTTGGCATTGACTGATTAGTGTCTTCAGTTGCCGTCACAGTTGATCATAGAACTCTGAGAATAAGGACGTAGGTGGTGCAGAAAAGACTATTGTTCTCACCGTGAACTCTGATTTTTTTCTTCCAGGTTATAGATGGAAGAACCTACAGGGAAATGTAGGTCAAGTGCTTTTATTCTGTGCAACATTCAGAAGAGCAATCACAAAATCACAGTGACTGGCTCTGATTTTACATGATGGGAAGAGAAAGACAATAGGTGAAAAAGCGATGTGCAAGGTGACAATACAGCCTAACTGGTATTTTTTAATACAAGGCAGCAAAAATCAGGGTTTTTTATTAGGTTGATTGGTTGGTTGGGTTTTTTTTTTTTTTTTAATTAGGTATATATTTGATTGACTTAGCCTAATTTGACTTTGACTTATTAGGGTTGGGTTTTTATGGGAACAAGTCTAGTTATTATCATCTTAATGTGACTAAATGGGAGGAGAGATTGAAGCATATGTTCTTAAGGAACCGTGTTCTCTAATTAACACACACACGTTCACAAAACCATTATTTCCTAAACATGTGGATGTTCAAGAGGGTAGAGATGATTTGTTCATTAGTGCAGTTACTGTAATATCAGGTCCATTTGATTTCTTGTTTATACATATTGTATTACTTTTTAAAACCAATTTCTAAGCATTTGGACTACTTTTTATTATACCAAAGTAAGATATGTTTCCTATCCAAATGAACTTTTCTCATATTCCAGGGGTAATTTTATAACTGCAATGGTATCAATTGATTAATAATAAACACCTAATGAGAGTTTTATTGGATTAGAGTTGGCTACTATGAATCTGCAGTGCTAATATATCATAAAATGTTAGAAGAGTGAGTATGACTAGAAAACTGACACAAAAAATCTCTGTGCTTCAGTAAATTTTTTAGCACTGTCTTCTCTTTTGACCCAGTACAGGATATTTAATTTGATTTTTTGGGATACCGGATGTTGGCAAAGATGTTCTAGTTTGGGGAACTGATATATAGTGTAATAAAGTATTAACCATAATGTAATGTTTTGAAGGCAGTTGTATGGAGAGAGAGGTGTGTGTTTGAGGTTGAGGGCACAGAGTAGCTGGTAGAAAAGGAAAAGCAGGGGACAGGACAGGGAGAGCATGGAGTGGGAAGATTGGTTATTTTTACATTTTTTTTTTTTAATCTACTTTATTGTTTTGAGTTTAATTGGCCCAGGAGACACATATCTGGATACAACCCTTGTAAAATTGGATTCTCTGGAAGGGAGAATAGGCAATGCCAAATCAGTGGAGCAGTCTTGGGAAAATCATTCTCTCAGGGCTCCAATTAACTCCTTAGAAAATTAGAATGTTGTACTTGTTTGGAAGCTACTCAACAGCACCTAACAACAAAAACTTCTTCAGTGGTTTTCAGCTGCAAGCTCTGCACATAATAGTACAACATTATGGCTTATGAAATGTATCACAAGAAGTTTGTTCCCTAAGTAGTGGGATAACCTTTTTTAGTATTACAGGATTTCCCCACTTTTCTTTTCCTCCTGCAGCTCTTCTGTCAAGTTTACTAGTTCTTGAGGCTAAGTCTTCTTGCTCCCTAATGAAAAGGACAAATATACCCTGATAGAATAAAAGATAAGGTTTAACTTAAGGTCAATTTCTACCAGACAAGAATGGGAAATGGAATTATTTTTTGGTGTTCAGAGAAAAAATTCCGAGAGAGAAAAGCAAGGGAAAACCTAGTGGTTAGATGGTTAGACATAGTGCCTTAGCTAACCAATCCTCACCCCTTCTTGGGGTCAAACTTTGGTGGAGTGGGGTGGAGACAACCTGATGTGTTTGGGGAAATACCTTGCTTTTCAGTGCATAGCCTGGTAATATTGCAGTAAGGCTCAGCACTCACCTCTTTCCTGCTCATACCTTTTGATAGTTTGGATATATTTGAGGAGAAGAAAGGCAAGGAAAAAAGGATATGGAAAACCCAGAGTTCATTGAGATTTAAGTAAATTGCCTTAGACCATTGTTTTTAGATCATTGTCTTTCAAATTACTGATCTTGACTCATTGCTGAGCCAAGTTATGAGTTAAAAATAGAATAAAATATAAAAACTCAGGTGTATCCCACATAGAGATAAGTGTTTTTTGGTGAATTTGTGGTTTAGTTTTATTTCTATAGCTAAATCCGTATATCTTTATATGTGTATATACACATGCACAGGTGCATATACATACATACTTCTGTTGTACTAGGTCACAATGGAAAAAGTATTTCTTACTGTGGATAGATTAAGATCAAAATACGTTTAAACACAACTGTGACTGTTTTAAATTGAAGATACTGACTTACCTTGAATGGAAATGTAAGTTTCATTTTCCACTACTAAATAGGAATTGAACTCCAGAGATAAGTTATTGAAAATAAATTAACAAGCTTTTTTTTCTCTAAGTTTGTTGTGTATGCTTTGATCCCATGACATTAAAAATACTTACAGTAGTTGAGTTTGTGCATGACTTATTTTAAAAAGATAGAGTCAAGGTTATCCCTAAATATCTTCAATTTCTTATATTCTGATATGTCCTTGATTGAGAGGAATTAGTAGAGTTACAGCCAATTTATTGGGAATTGTGCCTACACTGGAAAGTATCTATAATTTTGTATTAAAAAAACAAACCCGTTACCGTCAAGTCGATTCCGACTCATAACAACCCTATAGGGCACAGTAGAACTGCTCCACAGAGTTTCCAAGGAGTGGCTGGTGGATTTGAACTGCCACCCTTTTGGTTATCAGCTGTAGCTTGCCTATAGCTCTTAACCACTAATTCTGTGTACACTTCTTCCAAGACAGACGTGTTTGTTCTTTTGGCAGTCCATGGTATATTCAACATTCTTCACCAACATCACAATTCTTCAGTCTTCCTTATTCATCACCCAGCTTTTACATGCATATGAGGTGATTTTTCCCTTTTGGTTATCTATCTCTGGATCTTTGCACATATTACTATAACATTTTACTTTGTCTTCTCCAGCTGCCCTTTGAAATTTTCTGTTCAGGTCTTTTACTTCATCATTTCTTCCTTTTGCTTTAGCTACTTGACGTTCAAGTGCAAGTTTCAGAGTGTCTTCTGACACCCATTTTGGTCCTTTCTTTCTTTCTTGTCTTTTTAATGACTTCTTACTTTCTCCGTTTGTCATGTCTTTGATGTCATACCACAACTTGTCTGGCCTTCTGTCATTAGAGCTCAATGTGTCAAATCTATTCTTGAGATGGTCTCTAAATTCAGTTGGGACATGCTCTAGGTTTTACATTGGCTCTTATGGACTTGTTCTAATTTTCTTCAGTTTCATCTTGAATTTGCATATGAGTAATTGATGGTCTGTTCTGCAGTTGGCCCCTGGCCTTCTTCTTACTGATGATATTGAGCTTTTCCATTGTCTCTTTCCACAGATGTAGTTGATTTGATTCCTGTGTCTTCCATCTGGTGAGGTCCACATGTATAGTCACTGTTTATATTGATGAAAAAAGATATTTCCAATGAAGAAGTCAGTCTTTCAAAATTTTATCACACGATCTCCAGCATCGTTTGCAATGCCTAGGTCATATTTTCCAACTACCAAACCTTCTTATTTGTTCCAACTTCCTCATTCAAGTCACCAGTAATTGTCAATACAGCCTGATTACATGTTCAATCAATTTTAGACTGCATAAGTTGGTAAAACCTTAGAGGTTGTTGCATAAATTTGAATAATCATCATATTAACTGGTCTTCCTTGTAGGCGTACGGATATTATCCTGTCACTGGTAGCGTTGTACTTCAGAATAGTTCTTGAAATATTCTTTTTGACAATGAATGCAATACCATTCCTCTTCAACTCATGCATCTGTATTCTCCTTGAACTCTTAGGGGTTGACCCGAACTGTAGTCTGGCCTTCAGCCATCCCATTACAATTTTGCCTGACAAAGTAAACAGTACCCCAGGGGAGTGTGAGTGCTCAAACTACTCTTGGTACATTAATCTTTCACCTAAACTTAGGAATAAATACGTCAGATTCTCTGAAAAAAATCTGGGATTTTTATTAAAGTTGTACTGAATCTATAGATCAATTTGTCTTCCTATCATGAATATGGTGTATCTCTAGTTATACAGGTTCTTCTTTGATGTCTCTTAATAAAGCCATTTTTTTTTTTTCTAGTGAAGGGCCTGTTTGGTTTTACTAAAATTATCTCTAAGATAGTTGATATTTTCTAATACCATTGTAAAAAAATATATTATTTTTAATTATACATTCTAGTTATTTGCTGATAGTGTATGGAAATGCAGTTGACTTTTGCATACTAGCAATTATCCAGCTACTTTGACAAAACTTTTCTACCTTCCAATCATTTGTAGATTTTTTTGAGTTTTCTATGTAAATGACAATATCATCTATAAAGGAACAGTTTTATTCCCTTCTCTCTAATCCCTGTATCTCTAATTTTGTCTTAATAAACTGCTGTAATTCAAGTAAAAGTAATAAAATGATGATAGTGGAGAAACTTTTATTTTAAAAGATACTTTTTATCACATTAAAGGTGTCCCCATCTATTCCTGAATTATTGTTTTTTACTATGAATTTATGGTGATTTTATCAAATGTTTTTTTCTGCACCTATTTGGAATAACAATATGTATATATGTTTTTCTTTTTTTAATCTGTGAATGGATTACAGACTACATTTAGGGATTTTCTAATTACAAACCTGAGGAAGAGCAGTTTAAGGAGTTATGTATGTGTGAGATTACTCTAAACTGAGGTGCTTATTTAGCATAATTGAAAATGACTGACCTATGTCTGAATCAAAGCTCCATGATTTTTTAATTAAACTTTAGCTTGTTCTGAGTCTTCCTTTCTGCTTTCCTAAGAATGAAGCCTGTGACTTAGAGCCATAACTTCTTGTAAAACTTTAAACCACCCTCAATGGAAAAGGAAAAGAAGAAATGTTTGTCAATAAATATTTATCAAGATGGTCTCAGGAGAATGTTTGCATGGCATTCCCCAGGAAGAATGTCTATGTAAACATTTGAGAAAACTGCTTGCTAGGTTAACTCCAGGAAGACTGTTGCCCACTCTCCTCCCTTGCACAATCTATTTTCAGAAAGAATGCTTATGTTAGAAGCCTTCTTTAATCTCCCTTGAAAATAGTTTTGCAAACTGCTTATGCAGGCTGACTCCATGACGTCTAGAGATTAGAGTAAAACAAATTATTTTGAAACTATATGGTTTCCTGAGCAAAGACTTTTAAGTCCCATGATTGTCTCGTAAACTTTAGAGCATGATTTTGTAAATATTAACCAATCAGGAGTTTACTTGTTAGTTCCTGAAACTTTACTATATAAGTTCTCTCTCTGGCTAATAAGGAGCTGTAATGAACTTGTCTTCATTTTGTGCTGTCCCAGTTTAATCTGTTCCTATTTCTCAGTAAACGTCTTTGCTGTAGGTTTGTACCAGGTTGTCCAAGCTTTACTCTACAATATTTCTGGTGTCAGAATTGTGGAATTTGAAGGAGTATTGCTGGTGACACCCACGAGGAGTAGAGGAACCAGGCCCTGGTACCAGCAGAGGCATTTTGCTCTCCATTTCTACGCGTTATTGGGAACACCCATCAGGTAAATAACCTCTCGAATTTGAGCTCCGCCTTTTGTTTTGCGTTATAGCTCTTTGAGATTTTTTGAGTTTCTGTTTATGTACTTGGAAGTTTTACTTTGAATAGAGTACTATCTGGTGTTGCCATTGTCTAGTCATTGCTCAGGAATCTTGTAGTCTATATTTGACTCTAGAAATTCCTGAATTTAGTTATAGTCTACTGTTTTTTGGAAAATGGGAAATGCCATATCTAGGAGCAATTTGGAGCCTCCTTCCAGACTCCTGTTCACTACATGAACAAGCATTTTGGTCTTGCAATATGCTTGTTTTTGTCTTGTTGGCGTAATCTCACCAAAGACAGTCTGGAAAATTGGTGACTACTCTGGAGTTCTTTTGACTTATTTAATTAGTTTTTATGTGCAGTAAATTAGAAAAGAAAAGCTCCTGAATTAAACAACCTAAATGGGATGCCTATTTTGATTGGTAATAGCAGTGTCTAAGAGACTTCAGGTTAGTACTGTAGCTTCCCTGCAGGACACTGTTTCAAAGTTAACTAAGTAAAACAAAGAACTACAATGCCAGAGCCCTGCAACTACCCCTTCTGTTCCACCACCAGGTCTGACACTGACTTTTCTATACCTCTCTTTTCCTTCCTATTCCTCTGCTTATACCTTATCTGAACTTTTTTTTTCTAAGGATCCTATTAAAGAGCCTAAAATGGTTTCTGAAATGCCTTTTAATATTCAGCCCGTGGATTCCAGGGAGTCTTCCTGTGACAGTGGTATAACATTTGTTCCTTAGACTTGCACAGAATTATGTAATATTGTAAAGGATTTCCCAAAATTACGTGAGGACCTTTACGAATTTGCCAGAGTTTAAAATCCTTAGTAAAGCTTACCAAGCAGGGGTTCCAGACTTATACAATTAGTCCATATGAGAATAGGACCTAGGGAAGCCCAATTATGGTTAAAGCATCCTGAATGGAAAAATTCTAAAAATAGCTTTAGAAATGTATAGAACAGCTGCCTCTATGATAAAAAAGGGAATGATCTCATTTAAGTGTCCATCTCCTGCTGTTGCAACTCTAATGAGTTAACGTTAGAAAGACTTTTAAACCACCAGCAATTAGCAGGGACTGACAAAATTGGAATGTGGAAAAAAGCAGGATGATATCAATGTCCTGTTGTTAAACTATGGACAGGACATAATCAAAAACCTTTCTTACCTCAATTATTACACACTTCCATGATGTGGGTCCTCCATGAAGGATCCCACCTATGATGAGACAAAATGATTGAACTTTTGAGAAAGTATTGGTGGGGACAGCTCTTTGAAGCCACTAAGTATGTTGCCATTTGCACCATTTGTTACCATCATAACCCTGGAAGGCATCCGAAAGTCCCTTCTGGAAAATACCTTCTCCCTTCTGGGCTGTGCTTGCATGGCAATTAGATTTTATCCAGCTCCCACCTTCAAATGGTTACAAATATGCATTGATAACTATTTGCAGATTTTCACGTTGGGTAGAGGGTTTTTCCAGCCGTAGTGCAACTGCAACCTTTGCAGCTAAGAAACTTCTTGAAAATATTATCCCTTCTTGGGGAGCCCCCCAAATCCTTTGCAGTGACAGAAGAATGCATCTTACTGGACAAATTATCCAGGAAATATGCTGAATCTTTCCCGTTTTTCAAAGATTGCATTGCCCATACTATCCACAGTCTTCTCGTTTTATGGAAAGGACTAATGGTATAATAAATACCCAGTTGGCTAAGCTTTGTGAATCCTTAAATTTGTCCTGGACTAAAGTTCTTCCTCTAGTCCTCTCAAACGTAAAAGTTGACCACATTTGGACTTTACAAACTTAGCCCATGTGAAATTGTTACTGGAAGGCTGATAGCCCACTCCTATTTTTCTACTTACACAGATTCCAATGTGATCCAACATGAATTATTAAAATATATTCAGTCTTTGATCCAATACTCTAAAGAATATTTTTCACAAATTAAAGAAAAGGCTTAGGTCATTATGAGTCAGAATCGACTTGACAGCAACAGGTTTTTGTTTGTTTGTTTGGTTTTCATGATCAAAGATCAGAGTCTCAAAAGACATCTAATATTATGCCAGGAGATTATGTATACTGGAAAAAGCACCAATTAAAAGATCCCCTTGAACCTGGCTGGAAAGGATTATGTTTGGTCCTCCTTACTAACTCTTGTGCTGACAAATTACAGGAAGTTAAAACCTGGACCCACCTGTCTCAATTAAAGAAGACTAAAGCACCTTTGTGGACTTGCCAAACTTCTGGACAACTAAAAGTCATCCTGAAATGCTCTGGTGGCCAGAAGCAGACAACATCAGAGGTAGACAGCTGTCTCTGTTATCTAGTGCTGCTGTAATAGAAATACCACAAGTGGCTGGATTTAACAAAGAGAAACTTATCCTCTCACAGTGTAACAGGCTGAAAGTCTGAATTCAAGGCACCATCTCCAGGGAAAGGCTCCCTCCCTCTCACTGTCAGCCCTGGCGGAAGGTCCTTGTCATCAACCTTCCCCTGGTCTAGGAGCTTCTCAGCACAGGGACCCTGGATTCAAAGGATGTACTCTGTTCCTGGCACTGCTTTCTCGATGATATGAGATCCCCCATGTCTCTCTGCTCCTGTCTCTCTTTTATATCTTGAAAGAGATTGGCACAGCCTAATCTCGTAGTGGAGCCCTGGTGACATAGTAGTTAAGCATTTGGCGGCTAACTAAAAAAAAAAAAAAAACCCTTGCTGTTGAGTCAATTCTGAGTCATAGCGACCGTATAGGACAAAGTAGAACTGCCCCATAAGGTTTCCAAGGAGCGCCTGGCAGATTGGCAGTTCAAATCCACCACCTGCTCCTTGGAAACCCTACAGGGCAGTTTTACTCTGTCCTGTAGGGTCACTATGAGTCCGAACCGACTCGACGGCACCTAACAACAACAACTACAATCTTGTGGGTTGAGTCCTGCCTCATTAACATAACTGCTATTAATCCCACCTCGTTAACATCATAGAGGTAGGATTTACAACACATAGGAAAATCTCATCAGATCATAAAATGGTGGACAACCACACAATACTGGGAATCGTGGCATAGCCAAGTTGACACATATTTAGGGCGAACAAATTCAATCCATGACAACAGCTAAATTCCAAGACTGTGGAACAAGAATTCACGTGCTCTGCTGAAATCTTTGGATTTTGCTTCCTGATAGTAAGCATGGTTGTGCTATTGACTGAACTCCAGCAGTGTGGTCCCATACCCTGTCTATTCCTACAAAATTAATTGAAATTTTTAGACTTTTCTTTATTATCATAGCTATATTTATATTCTTGTATGTGCCTCAAAAAAGTGGACTTCTCCCCTGGTAAAAATCTATTCTCTCATGCAGTAGACTGAAGGAATTTATTTTATTAGAGCTGTTATTTTCATGTTATTTTGTGTTATTTCTGGATATTTTTCTTTCGCTATGAAGCTCTCAAGTTTTCTCTTACTGTTTTCATTAATCCCCATTAAAGTATGGAGAGTAAATGCCTTTTATAAATTAGCCCAGTCAGTAGCAAGCACTGGAAATTTAACTGACTGTTGGATATGCCAGTCTTCCCCTCAGTCTGTACAAGGCCATTCTGATCCTCTTGCCACCCTGGTGCTAGATTATACATTTATACCTAATTCTACTATTGATTTTGAGAGACCATTTTCACAAGACATTCATGTCAAATTATGGTACCCACCAGAGTTACTAACCTATCTATCAATACCTTGTATTAAACTTACTCGTTTATGGGTGGATCCTAAGAGATGTTCCAGTCCTGAGCTATGTACTCTTTTTGTTGATAATTCCCGACTTTATGCTACCCTGGTACACAGCTCTTGCTCCCACACACTGGCATCTAATAGCATCAACAACAGTAGGCAACTACCTTGGTGATGATGACCAGATTTCCCCAGTCTTCAGCCAACTTAAAGATCATTTAGAATTGGAGATTTACACATTTGTAATGACTCCTTGACTGAAACTGGCTTGAAAAAGCCAATCAGACTATTCCGTTTCCTAACAAATGAACAGGAAGAGGCATGCTGTGCACCCCAGATGGATATATTTTTTATATGGAGGGTCTACCTATTTGAGAAAGAAGTTCAATGTTGAACCATATACTTATGCCTTACCATCTTTAGACATTTGGAGCATGTGGCATCAATGTACCTTAGGTACCCTTGGAGTCCTCTTAAATCTCTATTCTTATAATAGTCTCTATTGGACTAGTGAATTGAAACTACTAACACTATAAATAAGAGAACTTACACTTCATAACAATACCTTTGCCAACAGTCCAGAATGGGGATGGTCATTTCTTCAAGCATTTGTTCCTACTTATGGAATATTACAATTAGAGAAATCTTCTCACATTTTTTCTGCCACCATGGCTCAGATTGCTGACACTGTTGCAGATGGAATGGCTGCCCAACAAAAATCCCTAGAATCATTAGCAAAGGTGGTCCTTGATAATCTAATAGTTTTAGACTTCTTATTAGCACAAGAGGGGGGAGTTTGTGCTATAGCCAATACTTCATGTTGTTCTTGGATTCATACTTCCGGAATAGTAGAACAAGACATCACTAAAATCAGCCACATAGCTACTTGGGTGCATACCATTCCTCCTGTGAATGTTTCTTCTTTTCTTGATATTTTTAGCTGGTTACCTAATGGTATTGGTTCTTGGTTGTGTTCTATATTGCAAACAAGTCATCTTGATTACTGTAATGATTATTTCAGTACTAATAAAATGTGTTATGAAATGTTTGCCAAATGCCTATAACCAAACGACTAAATCCTTTGCTATACGAAGTGTTATGTGCTTCAGGAACTAAACCTTTATAGAAAACCAATCTCACACCGTGAGTTAGCCTTTTCTTCATGTATGTTATTCCTCCAAATGTGGCCTTGCTCCACACATAATCCAACTAGAGGATCACAGAAGAGTGTCTAAGCTATGGCATAGTGAAGACCCACTTAACTAGATGGTGCCTGGCTGCTGCTAATAAAAATTCCTTTTCCTTGTGAGCAGCCATCCAAGATACTCCACTGGTCTCACTCTGTCTGGGGCAAGGGAGAATGAAGAAAACCAAAGACACAAGGGAAAGATTAGTTCAAAGGACTAATGGACCACAACGACTGCAACCTCCACTAGAATGAGTTCAGCACAAGATGGTGGTAGACTAAATAGTGCCCAGCGACCACCACTGTCTGCTCTGACAGGGATCACAATAGGGGTTCCCCTGGACTGACCTGGAAAAAGATGTAGAACAAAATTATAACTCATAAAAAAAAAGACCTGACTTACTGGTCTGACAGAGACTGGTGAAACCCCGTGAGTGTGGCCTCCAGACATCCTTAAATCTCAGTAATGAATTCACTCCTGAGGTTCACCCTTCAGCCAAAGATTAGACAGGCCCATAAAACAAATGAGACTAAATGGGCATACTAGCCCTGCGGTGAGGATGAGAAGGCATGAGGGAACTGGAAAGCTGGTAATGGGGAACCCAAGACCTAGAAGAGGAGAGTGTTATGTCATGGGGTTGTCCACCAATGTCACAAAACAATATGTGTATTAATTGTTTAACGAGAAACTAGTTTTCTTAGTAAACCTTCACCTACAGTACAATTAAAAAAAAATTCCTTTTCATGGAGTAGAATAATTGGTAGTATTCAGGTCTTAAAAGCTCAGTGAGCAGCCATTCAAAGTTCCAACTGGAAGTCTATGAAGAAGAAAGCACTCTTATGATGGTGATCAAGGAATCTCTATAGAGATTCATTATCATGAGTGGGGAATGTGTGAAAAAAACAAACCCATTGCCATTGAGCTAATTCTGACTCACAGCAACCCTACAGGACAGAGAAGAACTGCCCACATAGGGTTTTTAAGGAGCAGCTGGTGAATTCAAACTGCAGACCTTTCAGTTAGCAGCCAAATGTTTAACCACTGCACCACTCTAAAACTGAGGTGCTTGGCATGATTGAAAATGCCTGACCTAGGTCTGAATCAAAGCTCCAGGAGTTTTTAGTTAAACTTTAGCTTGTTCTAAGTCCTCCTTTCTGACTTCCTAAGAAAGAAAACTGTGATTCAGAGCCATAACTTCTTGTAAAACTTTAAACCACCCTCAGCTAACAATGGAAAAGGCAAAGAAGAAATGTTTGTCAAGAAAAATTTGTTAAGATGTTGTCGAGAGAATGTTCTTGTGACATTCCCCGGGAAGAATGTATATGTAAACATTTAAGAAAACCGTTCGCTAGGTTAACTCCAGGAAATCTGTTGCCCACTCCCCTCCCTTAAACAAGCTGTTTTTGGAAAGATTGCTTATGTTAGAAACCCCCTTTAGCCCACCTTGGAACTAATTTAGCAAACTGCTTGTGCAGGCTGACTCCATGATGTCTAGAGATTAGAGTAAAACAAATTATTTTGAAACTACCTGGTTTCCTAGCAAAGACATGTAAGTCCCATGATTGTCTTGTAAACATTAGACTATGGTTTTGTAAATATCAGTCAGAAATTTTCATGTTAGTTCCTGAAGCTTTACTGTATAAGTTCTCTGAAAACTCTGGCTAATGAGGAGCACTAACTTACCTTTATTTTTTGCTGCCCCAGTTTGAGCTGTTCCTATTCCTCAGTAAACCTCTTTGCCTTAAATTTTTACCAGGTTGTCCAAACTTTACAACAAATACCTCTTAAGCATATAAAATACTTTATATATAGTCTCCTTACATATATTTCCTTTTAACTGTTATGCGTATATCCATTAAAAAGTATGCTTTTCATTGTAACTTTATTAAGTAAGATGTAATTAAAACTTTATTTCACTTAATATATTTTTAAGGTTCATATATATTATTGTATGTAACTGTAATTCAATTATTTTGATGGTTGTTTTATATTTCATTGTCTCAATAACAATTAGTTATATATTTATTCATACCAGTTATTAGGACTTTATTATAAAACTATAATAATAAAGGCAATATGTATCTGGCACAGAGATAGAAAAATTGGCCAATGCAATACAGCTGAGAATCAAGAACTAGACTCACACATGCATAGAACTGTAGGTACATCAGAAGTGGCATGTCTCATTAGTAAAGAAACGAGAGACTATCCACTAAATGGAACTGGAAACTGGTTATCCACAAGGATAAAATCATCTGCAGATGGATTAAGGAGTTGAATGTTAAAACTCAATCAACCAACCAACAACAAAAAAACACAAACATCTTAGTAAAGCACATTGACATAGACACAAAAAAAGCATTGACTGTATTTGACAAAATTAAGAAACATGGTTAATCAAAAAATCATCCAAAGTGCAAACATAAGATATAAATGGGGAGAAGTATGTATATATATACCAGAAGGCATGCACGAGAATTGCATAGCAACACTGATCACAATATCAATGCCATGCAAAAACCTAAGTCTTCATGAACAAGAGAGTAGATGAATAAATTGTGTATTTATGTAATGGAATATGCAGCAACAATCAAACTGAACAAATTATACCAATGTTTATGAACCTTAACAAGATATATTTAGTAAAATTTTTCTTAAGTTATTACATACTGCACAATATTCTCAATCATAAAGTTAAAAACAAAATAGTATACTCTTTTTGAATACACATAACAGTAAAAAAAAAAACTATAAGAGAAGAAAAGCAAGGTAATTGCAGTACAAGATTCTAGGTGATGATTTCTCTGAGTGGTAAATGGAAGAATCAAGGGAATAGCAGACGGGCAGAGCAGAGAGCCAGAAATAAGTAACCATCAAGATTTTGGCCTTCATTTTGGGTGGTTTGTTCACAAGTGATTATTATATGAACCTAAACAAATAAACAAATGAAGGAAGTCTACAAATGGACCAGTGGTGACAATGCATCATGAACCACTAATTATGATCAATTCAATTCTGAGCACTTGTGGTCCTTTAAAATTTAAACAAAGTAGAATGTCTGCTTGTGCTAGTTCTCTATGCCATTTAAAAAATTGAAATGTGGTTTTGTTGGCATGTGCTAGCACTGCCATGTATTTATAATATCTTCAATAGGAGAAAGCATTATTCTTTCCCTAATGTTTGAAAATTTATTAGAGATATATAAAGAGACTTGGGTGACTCTTGAGTTGCTATCTATTATTAATAAACACAGAGAAAACAACAGATAGAGTGCTATCTTGAATGTTCAAACATACCACTAGAATGTTTGTCAACAAGAGCTTAATATCTGGTTCTGATTCCCTGGCGTGTGAGGCGGAATAAAGGATGGGGACTGAGGCAAGTACAGGGAAGGAGCAGATACTTTACAGAGATTTCTGTATTGGAATTCAGGGTAGATAGAATCTTCATGTATCAAAGGGCCAAAGCAGAAGAAAGTAAGAATGCCAGTTGATGTTGTCATCTTTCATTCTTTTGATGCAATTTCTTTTTCTAAAAATGTAGATGCATAATCCTTGCTTCCAGCCCAGCCTATGGCTTTTTAAATAATAGGCAAAAGCTTCCCTAACATGCAAAGAATAGAGAACATGGTTGGGAAATAGAAATTGCTAGCCTCTCTGAAATTACTGAACTTTGTGAGATTATATAGATATCCTTTCCTACGAATTCCATATAGCAAACTTTATAATTTCTCTGACACTACCATTAATGAATATAACCATAGTATTGCTCTAGTTCATTAATTAAATTTCAGATATTGTCCAGATCATTGTCTTTTACTTAAATTCATGGCATGCTTACTGCTTGAGGACAGTAAAGTAGAAACACTGATGTTTCAATTTCTCAAGTTAGACAGATCTGGGTTCAAATTCTAACCCTGTCATTTAGTAGCTGCTTAGTGTTGATTAACTTAACTTTTCTGTGGCCTTGTGTCTTCACTTGTGATACTGATAAAATAATAGTAACAATAGTAACTATTTGATAGGTTGCTGTATGTTTATACAATTAAATTCAGCAATGTGTGCAGAACACTTAGCACAGAGTAAGAGCTTAATGGAAACCCTGGTGGCGTAGTGGTTAAGTGCTTCCGCTGCTAACCAAGAGGTCAGCAGTTCAAACCTGCCAGGCACTCCTTGGAAACTCTGTCGGGCAGTTCTACTCTGTCCTATAGGATCGTTATGAGTCGGAATCGACTCAATGGCAGTGGGTTTGTTTTTTGTTTTTTTTTTTTTAAGAGCTTACTATATGACGGTTATGAAAAAGTATTTAGAGATAATTTTGTTTCAATAAAATGTTTATATAATGATATTGTATGCTACAAATCTGTGCTGAACTTCAAAACTTTTCTACCTACAAGAAGCCAAACTAGGGGTCTTACTTCTTACTTTAAAAAATAACCTGTACAGATCCTCAGTGTACTTGTGTTTGGAAAACTGTATGTCCAACGGAAAATCATTAACTGCAGAAAGAGAGAACAAATTTGTTTTTATCTCTTAAAAATATATCAAGAATTCTGAGTGTAACTGTATGATCTTTTTCACTAATACTCTGTCTCTTCGTGTCAAATCCGAAGAAAACACGCTAGGCTTTGGTTGGTAAATAACTCAGATCACTCAAACCCTTCTGATGGACACTTATTAATTCTCTTTTTTTTTTTTCCTCTGTCCAGTTTTGGAATATTCTTGTTGATAGGTGCCATCGACTTGATTCTGACGCATAGTGACTGTATATACACCAGAAGGAAACGCTGCCCAGTCCTGCGCCATCCTCGCAATTGTTGTTATGCTTGAGCCCATTGTTACAGCCACTGTGTCAATCCATCTTGTTGAGGGTCTTTCTCTTTTTCAGTGACCCTTCACTTTACCAAGCATGATGTCCTTCTTAGGGACTGGTCCCTCCTGATAACATGTTCAAAGCATGTGAGATGGAGTCTCACTAACCTCTCTTCTAAGGAACATTCTTGCTATACTTCTTCCAAAACAGATTTGTTCATTCTTTTGGCAGTCCATGGTATATTCAGTATTCTTCACCAACATCATAATTCAAAGGCATCAATTCTTCTTCGGTCTGCCTTATCCATCCTCCAGCTTTCTCATGCCTATGAGGTCATTGAAAACACCATGGCTTGGGTCAGGCACACCTTAGTCTTCAAGGTGACATCTTTGCTTTTCAACACTTTAAAGAGGTCTTTTGCAGCAGATTTGCCCAGTGCAATGCGTCGTTTGATTTCTTGACTGCTGCTTCCATGGGTGTTGATTGTGGATCCAAGTAAAATGAAGTCCTTGACAACTTTAATCTTCTTCTCTTCAGTTAAAAAACTAAATAATACAAAGCAAAATAATACAAATGCCCCCACCCACCCACCCAAACAAAAAAAAACTTTGGAACATGTGCTTGTGTAGCATCATACAGCTTTCCCTCCATTCTAGGTATCTGTAATTCTAAAGAAAAGTAGTATTAACCAAGGTTTAGGAAACATTTAGAGGTGCCTGAGTGGCACTAATGGTTTGGACTTGTCTACTAACTTCAAGGTTGGTGGTTCAAACTCACCCAGCTATGCCACAGAAAAAAAGGCCTGGTGATCTGCTTCCATAAAAATTACAGCCAAGAAAACCCTATGCAGCAGTTCTACTCTGTGAAACATGGGGCCACCATGAGTTGGGTTCAACTAAGGGAAATAAAATGTATGGCAATATTAGAACTTTCCAGGAAATACTAGTTTGTTGCCATCACTAAACCATGTAAGTTTATTATCCAGATCTGGAGTGTCCTATCCTCCCAAATGCTCCACCTAAGAAAAATAGTGATTCACAGTACTCAGTAATTTATTCCCTGAATCAACGTTTTCTTTTTTGCTTAAGAACCAGTTTAGGAAACACAGAAGTATTTAAAGTGACTTTATTTAACAATTAAAATAGTTTATTTAAACAGTGTATTTTTATAGAAATGATAAATGGTCATCGTAGAACATTCAAATACTGTAATAAAATACCACCAATACCCCAAGGGATTGCCATTTAGCAAATAAAAGTACGTTCATTTTATTTTACTTTTATTGAGTACCAAGGAGAAAGGGTGTATTCATTCAACTCAAACTACCTACTTTAATAAGTAAAATAATTCCAATGGGAAAATAATTATGCTTTTCCTCATATTAGAGAATAGCAAGATAGATGTAGTTATCTAAATTCTCATCTTGAAATTAAACTGAAGGCTGTATCCATGTGAGCTGCATTTGGCCCATGGATCATGAGTTGGTCACTACCGATATATACCTGTAGATTATACCAATAACATTCTTAGTGTTTTATTCCCAGTTTTCCTAGTATATTTAATTTCTTGAATCCCATTGCAAGTCAGGATTAGGAGCCTCAAGATTTACTCTTCTTATTAATTAAGTCTTATTAACTGGTCTTACTTGTAGGCATATAGATATTATCCTATCACTGACAGCGTTGTACTTCAGGATAGATCTTGAAATGTTCTTTTTGACGATGAGTGCAACACCATTCCTCTTCAGGTTGTCATTCCCAGCATAGTAGACTATATGATCGTCCAATTCATAATGGCCAATACCAGTCCATTTCAGCTCACTAATGCCTAGGATATCAATGTTTTGCATTCCATTTCATTTTTGACAGTTTTCAATTTTCCTAGATACATACTTCATACATTCTAGGCTCCAATTATTAATGGATGTTTGCAGCTGTTTCTTTTCATTTTGAGTCACACCACATTAGCAAATGAAGGTCCCGAAAGCTTTACTCCATCCACGTCATTAAGGTTGACTCTATTTTGAGGAGGCAGCTCTTCCCCAGTCATCATTTGAGTGCCTTCCAACTTGGGGGGCTCATCTTCCAGCACTATATCAGACAACATTATGCTACTATTCCTAAGATTTTCACTGCCTAATGCTTTTCAGAAGTAGTCTGCTGGATCCTTCTTCCTAGTCTGTCTTAGTCTGGAAGCTCAGCTGAAACCTGTCCTCCATGAGTGACCCTGCTGGTATCTGAATACCAGTGGCAGACCTTCCAGCATCACAGCAACACGCAAGCCCCCACAGTAGGCACCAACCGCTAGGGCCAAAGGTGAAGAAATAGAAGATTTTTATCAGCTGCTACAGTCTGAAATTGATTGAACATGCAATCAAAACGCATTGATAATTACTGGTGATTGGAATGCAAAAGTTGGAAACAAAGAAGGATCAGTAGTTGGAAAATGTGGCCTTGGTGATGGAAACAATGCTGGAGATTGAATGATAGAATTTTGCAAGACCAGTGACTTCTTCATTGCAAATACCTTCTTTCACCAACATAAACAGTGACTATACACCTGGATCTCACCAGATGGAACACACAGAAATCAAACTGACTATACTTGTGGAAAGAGACAATGGAAAGCTCAGTATCATCAGTCAGAACAAGGCCAGGGACCAACTGTGGAATAGATCATCAATTGCTCATATGCAAGTTCAAGCTGAAACTGAAGAAAATCAGAGCAAGTCCAGGAGAGCCAGAATATGACCTTGAGTATATTCCACCTGAATTTAGAGACCATCTGAAAAATAGATTTGATGCATTGAACACTAGTGACCAAAGACCAGACGAGTTGTGGGATGACATCAAGGATATCATACATGAAGAAAGCAAGAGGTCATTGAAGACAGGAAAGAAAGAAAAGACCAAGATGGATGTCAGAGAAGACTCTGAAACTTGCTCTCAAACGTCGAGCATCTAAAGCAAAAGGAAGAATTGATGAAGTAAAAGAACTGAACAGAAGATTCAAAGGGCCTCTCAAGAAGACAAAGTATTATAATGACATGTGCAAAGAGCTGGAGATGGAAAACCAAAAGGGAAGAACACGCTCGGCATTTCTCAAGCTGAAAGAACTTAAGAAAAAATTCAAGCCTCGAGTTGCAATAGTGAAGGATTCTATGGGGAAATTATTAAATGATGCAGGAAGCATCAAAAGAAGATGGAAGGAACACACAGAGTCATTATACCAAAAAGAATTAGTCAGTGTTCAACCATTTCAAGAGATGGCATATGATCAAGAACCAATGGTACTGAAGGAAGAAGTCCAAGCTGCTCTGAAGGCATTGGCAAAAAACAAGGCTCCAGGAATTGATGGAATATCAATTGAGATGTTTCAACAAACAGATGCAGCGCTGCAGGTGCTCACTTATCTATGCCAAGAAATATGGAAGACAGCTTCCTGGCCAACTGACTGGAAGAGATCCATATTTATGCCTATTCCCAAGAAAGGTGATCCAACCGAATGTGGAAATTATAGAACAATATCATTAATATCACACGTAAGCAAAATTTTGCTGAAGATCATTCAAAACCGGCTGCAGCAGTATATCAACAGGAAACTGCCAGAAATTCAGGCCAGTTTCAGAAGAGGACGTGGAACTAGGGATATCATTGCTGATGTCTGATGGATCCTGGCTAAAAGCAGAGAATACCAGAAGGATGTTTACCTGTGTTTTATTGACTATGCAAAGGCATTCGACTGTGTGGATCATAACAAACTATGGATAACATTGCGAAGAATGGGAATTCCAGAACACTTAATTGTGCTCATGAGGAGCCTTTACATAGATCAAGAGGCAGTTGTTCGTACAGAACCGGGGATACTGATTGGTTTAAAGTCAGGAAAGGTGTGCGTCAGGGTTGTATTCTTTCACCATACCTATTCAATCTGTATGCTGAGCAAATAATCCAAGAAGCAGGACTATATGAAGAAGAATAGGGCATCAGGATTGGAGGAAGACTCATTAACAACCTGCGTTATGCAGATGACACAACCTTGGTTGCTGAAAGTGAAGAGGACTCGAAGCACTTACTAATGAAGTTTGAAGACCACAGCCTTCAGTATGGATTACACCTCAACATACAGAAAACAAAAATCCTCACAACTGGACCAGTGAGCAACATTATGATAAAGGGAGAAAAGATTGAAGTTGTCAAGGATTTCATTTTACTTGGATCCACAATCAACAGCCATGGAAACAGCAGTCAAGAAATCAAAAGACGCATTGCATTGGGCAAATCTGCTGCAAAGGACCTCTTTAAAGTATGAAGAACAAAGACATCACCTCGAAGACTAAGGTACGCCTGACCCAAGCTATGGTATTTTCAACCACATCATATGCATGTGAAAGCACAATGAATAAGGAAGACTGAAGAAGAATTGACACCTTTGAATTGTGGTGTTGGCGAAGAATATTGAATATACCCTGGACTGCCAAAAGAACAAACAAATCTGTCTTAGAGGAAGTAGAAGCAGAGTGTTCCTTAGAGGCAAGGATGGTGAGACTGTGTCTTACATACCTTGGACATCTTGTTAGGAGGGATCAGTCCCTGGAGAAGGACATCATGCTTGGCAGAGTACAGGGTCAGCGGAAAAGAGGAAGACCCTCAATGAGGTGGATTGGCACAGTGGCTGCAACAATGAGCTCAACCATAACAACGATTGAAAGGATGGTGCAGGACAGGGCAGTGTTTCATTCTGTTGTGCATAGGGTCAGTATAAGTTGGATCTGACTCGATGGCACCTAACAACAACAACATTAAGTCAAACTGTACTCTAGGCAACTCAGTGATGGGCTTTTTTGTGTGTAAGAACTGTGCCTTCAGGATCTCCACAGACACCACTATCTCACAGTCCAATTTAATTCTGCTTATATGTGTTAGTGTGTACCTTGTTAGTATATCTTTTAACCATCCTTTAGCCCAGGGTTTCTCAACATTGGTAGTATTAACATTTGGGGACAAAATTGCCCCCAATTGAGAATCACTGTTCTAGACCCCCAACTTCACTAAAAACTCCACTTTTACTTTTTAAGCAATATGTAAATAATTTTATATCTTTAACGTTTATGAAATTTCCCTCTAACACATGGAGTCTGATTATTTGCTAATCACTGGTGAGTACTTTGAGAAATGTACACACTGATTAGTTCATTGAGTATGTGTCTAAAAATATAAAATTTCATTCTTAACAGCAGTCATATTAGAGTTGATTGTTAAGAACCTGTAACAAATGGTCCGTTTTGAAGAGCCCTGAAGCACATGAGAAACTGAGGAACCAGCACTTACCCAGTCAAAGATCCCACCTCTTTAAATACCAGGTTTCAGAGAGAAAGTCAATATTCCATTCTCAACCCAAGGGAAATAGGACTTTTAAAATCTTGTCCTAAGACTGTGACTCACAATCCGTAACTTACAGTTACTGAAAGTCAAGCCCTAGCCTTTGCTCCATTGAAGATTTTTTGTTTAAAGGAGATCTGTAAGGACTTTAAATATTTAAGAGGTCTCTAAAAGAAGGAAATGGAGAAACACAAATCACAGCTATAAAACCCTTAGTCTGATTAAGTCAGAGCTGAGGATGCATTTTATTTCCTTTCTGAAGTCCAAATCTTTTTCTCCAATTCTGTTTTTTTAAGCTGATGTGCCTTGGACATTAGATCACCTAAGTCCTGGTTTATTAACCTTAAATCCCATTTTTCAGCCATTCTTCCTTCTCCAGCACATCACGTCTGTCCCTCCCTCCCATGCCAGCCTTGGAAGCGTGATGTAGACCTGTTTTCTGTTATGTAAAGAAACACATACATGGTCAAATGAAATATATCTGCTATGGATTTTTGTCTGCTCTAAATATAGTGATTAACAGAATGCCTCATTTTTCACCAGGAGGTGTGTTACATACTAAACACAAAATGAAACAAAACATATGCAAATATGGGATTTTTATTATGATTTACCACTTACTAAATTCATGACTTTGAGTAATTCTTTTACTTCTCTAAACTTCAGTTGCCATGTCAGTAAAATGAAAAATGTAAAGAAATATATATAGCTTTCAAGGTTATACACATTAGTTATCTGATATCATATATGCAAAATCATCTGTGCATAGTGGGTGTTCAAGAATTAAGTCTCCTGTTTTCAGTACCTTCTGTGATGAAACTAACTCATATTTTCATAAACCACTGCCATAGCTTTTGACTGAATTTTTTTATTCTAATTTCAGGGAAAGTATCTTGAAGCCAGCACCTTGATTATCAAAACAAGTGTAAAAGCTATCAAGTGAGAGCATGTGATTCAACTTTCTTTTTTTACTGGGTTGTGTTCTGGTTAACATACATTTGAAATCTCACCCAGAATTGTTGCTTTTCGGCTTTGACAAGGAACTTCAAGTGATGGTATTTCAAGCAAAACTGAAATGCAAAAAGTGTTCTGTTGCATTTACTTTCAGGTTCATTCACTCTGAATTTTACATGACTTGTTAGACATTAGCTTCCCTGTTTTGAAAAGGCCAGGTACATCAAGGTTAGTGCAGAAGGTGAGCACCATTAGTTTGCACTTTATCACTGTCGTCCAACTTCTGAATGGCTGCATTTTACATTCTGCAGGTAACAAGAGATGTCAGAGCGATTTCAACTCTTATATGAGTCAAAAATTAACAGAAGATTTGAGATTTCTGTTTTTAAGTAAAAATCACTTTTCTACCCAACTTCCTCAAATAGCCCACATTACATTTTCAACGATAGTATAGTGAATATTGTTTGTGAGTTCATTTTGTTAACCTATTAATGTACTCTATGGTAGAATTGGTTCTGAATGTATTATTTGAATATGTAAGTATATGTTTAAGACAGGATCAAATTTCCCTTCAAACATTTGCTTTAAATTGGATTTTGTTTGTAGTTGTGACATCATGTGCAACAGAATAAAACTCTGCCAGGTCGTGCACTTCATCCCCATGATTGGTTGCTGATTGAATCATTGTGTTCCATAGGGTTTTCACTGGCCGATTTTTGGAAGTAGATGGCCAGCCTTTCCTTCCTAGCCTGTCTTAGCCTGTAGACTTTGCTGCCTACACTGACAGACCGGCCGTGACTGCACATGAGGTGCATTATTTTCCAGATAATGCAATTGGGTTTTAACTGAAACTAAATATTATACCTGGACCTGGTGGCACGGTAGTTAAAAGCTATGGCTGCAAACCAAAAGATTGGCAGTTTGAACCCACCAGCCACTTCTTGGAAACCCTGTGGGGCAATCCTACTCTGTCTTATAGGGTTGCTATGAGTCGGAATCGACTCTATGGCAACAGGTTTTAAATATTATAAGGAGATGCACAGTATGTTGCCATTCATTCCTTTTATCAACTCATAGGCACATTTAATTTTGGAAACTTAAATAGCAACATGTTCACTTAACACTGCACTGATCTCACTTGTGACCGTATAAGCGCAGCCCAAGAGGCTCCATCACCCAAACACTGACAGTTTTATTTGGTTACTGAGCAAGGGTTTTATTTCACTTCATTACATCTGATCACAATTTCCATTTTTTATTCCACCATGATAGGCTCATCTTCCTCTCACATTGCCAGAGGCTACCAATCTATAACAAGTGTCAGCTTCAAACCCACTCAAAAGAGGAGAAATCAAATGAGTAAAAAAGAAAGTAGACTATTGCTGCTGCTTTCATTCATGCTTGTAGAATTCCTGCCACCTTAGGGGATTGGTTGAGATCCTAAGTGTGGTATTCAGTGATATACATGAATGATGTATCAGGAAACTTAGATTCCAGTTATCCTCTGGAACTTGATAGCTAAAAACCTTAGCATTTCTGGGCATCAGTATTTCCATAGTTAAAATTAAAGGCTCTACTAGATAATTTCTGAGTCATCATCTGCTTCAAAAATATGTATTTAAGACAATAAGAGAACGTTTATATAATAATTTTAATCCCCCACTAACATACTTTCTTTGAAATATTTACTTTTTTAGAAAAAGCTGGGTACATGTTTTCAATCCTCAGTTAATAGAAAAGTAACAACAGACTTTTAAGCTCTTGGCATACTTTGGCAATAATATCAATTTAAAAATGAATGCTTTTCTTTTCAAAAACAGGGCTTTTCAAAATTATTTGCAATTTAATAATTTCTTACATATATGATAATATGTTTTCACATGCCCTTCAAAACACTTGCACATCTTAGGTTTTTCTTTTATCTTTTTTTAAAAATGAGAACCACCTGATGTAACTGGGCAGTTATTACCATCCTCACTATAATGGATGGATTCAAGATCAAGAGAAATTAAGTGGAGTAGCAAAGGTTTTGCGGCTAGTTAACAGCAGAAGCAATAGTACAACTCAAAAACAAACAAACAAAAAAACCAAACCCATTGCTGTTGAGTCGATTCTAACTTATCGCGACCCTATAGGACAGAGTAGAACTGCCCCACAGGGTTGCCAAGGAGCACCTGGTGGACTCGAACTGTGGACCTTTTGGTTAGCAGCCGTAAGCTCTTAACCACTGTCACCAGGGTTTCCAATACAACTCAAGGTAGTTGAATACCAGCAGCCTACATGCTCACTTTTTTTTTTTTTTTAACCAACATCTTATTGTGAAACATAATATACAGAAATGTGCATAAAATTCATTTGTGCCGTTTAACAATAGTCATGATATAAACACTTATGTAATTACCATACAGGTGAAGTACTAGAACATTATTGGTATACCAGTAGCTTCTCTATATCCCTTCTGTTCCAGTTCTCCTATTTTCTCTCACCTCCAAACACACTCTTTTTGAGCTAATGGACCTTTAAGCATTTTTCCTTTGCAGCAGCGTAATATTAAGTCTTGTTGGTAGAGGGCGCTGAAGGAACATTGAAGGAGAAAGGGTTTCCCTCTGTTTCCATTGTGTAGTATTTGGCTTCTTCTACTGTGTGGTCTGTTTGGGACATGTATGGGCACATGTGTGGGAGCATCCAATGGTGCTCTGCTCCACCTTGCCTAGAGTGCCGAGTTTCTTGGCAAGTTTACACCCCCAGCCAGTGACAACATCACCATTGTCCCTTCCACTTTACCCCAGGCCTTGGGCCACCTGTACTCCAGAGGGATGTTTCCTGTTTGCCAGTGACTATGGTCCAGCTTTGGCCAGCACAACTCAGTGAACTTTTCCGCTGCTCAGTGGGCTGAAACCACATCTTTTACAATTAGGTCTAAACCTCACCCTTAGGTAGGGGCCCCTCTTCCCAGTTTGCCCTACCTTAGTCACTCTCACTTAGCCCTACGGTATTCTTCAGAATTATATATACATGTTTATGATCTCTCCTCTGTTGCTGATTAGGCTCTGACTGGCACACCTTCCAAATCATAAGTTTGTCCATTCTCCCTGGAGGCAGTCACTATCCTGACTGGTCTGTAATGATTTTCTTGTGTGCCTTTGTAGTTTTACCAACAGTGAATGTATTTTTAAACAATATAGTTTCATTTTGCCTTTGTTAGAACTTTATATAAACAGAGTTTATAATCTTTTGTTACTTAGTTTTTCATTGCTCAAAAGTATGTTTGTTAGGTATGTTAATGTTGATGTACCTGTGGTCTGCTTTATTCATATACAGCAATTTATTTTTCCATTCTAAACATGTTGGGCTTTTGAATGGTTTCCAGTGTTTGACAATTATAACCAATTGTGTTCTAACTGTTCTTTCACCTTTTGCAAATAAGTATCCTTATCCTTATGGACTCTGCACTGGTCTGAACTTTATGAATCAAAGGGAATAAATCTTCAGCGTTACTAGATTATGGTGTATTGTTTATCCAAGAGGTTGTACCAATTTATAATCTCACCAGCTGTATATGAGAATTCTTGAAGACCCATGTCCTCCTTCTTAATACATTGTAATTTTATGAAAAATGCCATTATTTTGCATTTCCCTGACTACTGAAATTGGGTGTCTTTTTATATATTTATTGCATTTCCCTTGAGAAATGCTCGCCTTTAGTTTTTTTACCTATTTTTTTATTGGGTTGTCTGACTTTTTAGGAGTTTTTTTCTTTTCCATATGTAATCTGGATCCAAGTTCTTTATCAGCTAGTCCTGCTACAAATATCTTCTCTTATTCTATGGCTTTCTACTTTTTTTTTTTTTTAATGGTGTCTCTTTAAAGAAGACAAAACTATACTCACAATTTTAACGGTTGAATTTATAAATCTTTTTCTTTATGGTTACTGTGTTTTGTGTTTTGTTTAAGAAATTATTCCCTACCAAGGACAGTAATGTATTCTTCCATATTATCTCCTGAAAGTTTTATGGTTTTGTCTTTTGCATTTAGGTTTTTAATCTACCTGGAATTGATTTTCTACATGGCATGAATGCTCTTGCTATTACACCATAATTTCTAAGAATCAAAGGTACCTAAGGTCACCATTACCATTTAGTTTATACATCTACTGTTGTGAGAGAGGTATCCTGATGTAGAAGGATACTGAATCAGGGAAACAAACAATCACACAAACACCACCTTTTCTTTTTCAGAAACCAGTAATTAAGCTTCTGTTAAGTGTCAGGCATAATGGTGTTTTTACTTACATCATCTCAAAAAAAAAAAAAAAAAAGCTTATTGTACAGAAAAAGCAATTAAAGGTTAGACAGTCTAAGGCTGGCCAAGGTCATAGCAGTATAGATTTGAGCAAGGATTGAAGTCCTTACCATTTAACTCAAAAGTTTCTGCTACTAATGAAAGCTGAGGGGAGGGGGCCCAGCAAAGGAAAAGGTTTTTCAATACAACACGGTAGGGGAGGAAGCCAGGTAAAGAATACAGTACTGTGGGGGGCTCTGTCTCAGTCCTCCCATTTCTTTTTGGACATTGGCCTTTTAAGACCAGTGTCCATTTTGAATTATAGTCTGCCACAGAATTGTTTGGCATACTTTTGGAGAGGGGCAAATATTGGACCTAGGCCTTTCATTGTGGCTACTGGCCTCTTGTTGGTTTATAACGACTACTAACTAAATATTAAAAGAAACAGAATAGCTTTTATGCCCTGTTTATGTGAATGCCTCCTTAAAAGATTTTCTCTCTCTCTTTTTTTTTTTTTTTCAGATTGTCTTAGCTATTGTCTTTATACCTCAGGGCCCAGTTGATGTGCCTTTATGAGTCTCTGTGAGTCCAGCTCCAGTTGAGTCACATTCTTTACGCTCAAGTACAGGGAATAATGGCTCTAATACTATCTCTTGAGTCATTCTTTTCTTTTGATCGTAGAATGGGGATACTAATACCTGGACTTAATCGAGCCCTTAGATGGCAGCTATGTCAGGCTCTTTATACTCACAGTGCTGGTTTTCCACTAGATACCATCTGGTTCTTCACCAGGATCTTAAGTAACAGCGTAGTTCTCATCAACCGTATTGCCAAAGCGAGCAGACTCAATGTACACCAACATTTTAGCCTGAGGTTTTTTTTAAGTGTGTAAGACAATCGAAGGTAAGTGTTGTTACGCCTAATACTATCAGGATGCAGGCTAAGAATATTACTATCTCTTGCAGTAGTGATCTAGCCCATGTACTTATTGCTGATGGTAAAAACCAATGGTAACCAACCAAAAAATCTGGTGCTTGTAAGGATGTTACTGTGTCTAACCAAGTACCTTCCTGTCTAATTCTGTGTGTATCCTGTTCTACTTGGCTTGTGTTATTTATCCAAATGCAACAAGAGGTATTTGCTACAACACAGGCTACACTTTCTGGGCTAATAAGAAATCTAAGGCTATTTTTTAATTTCATGTCACCTTGGCTAATGAGGTCAGAGATTACCGTTGTATTTTTATCTCATTAGCAAATTCATCTCTTATTTGTCCCATAATGATTGATAAAGTTCTTAAAGATTTTTTTTTTTCCTCCAAAGTTTGAAGTTCAAAATGACACCCAAAGGTGATGGCCTGTATAGGTTACCCTAACCTCCATGAAAGCCAGAAACCTGGATTCCAGGAGAATTACAACTCTTTTATCATTCTTTCTTTTGGATTATAATCTTGTTATAGGATCTTTGATCAAAAATGCTCAATAAATGGTAATTGGGCACCATCTGGTTTTTAAGATCCCAGGCACCATACAGAAAACTGGGAGACAAAATAAAAACACTAACAATAATATTAGGCCAGTTGTCTGAAATAACCAATGAAACAAAGAATCAAAGAAAGAAATCTCATGAGGTGTTTGTTTATACACAGGCAGCATCAGTAATGGCTCTTCATGTGTCTCAGCAGCTTGAGGGTGAAGTCTGACCTCCTATCTCTTCACAATGGGGAAGGAGAATCAAGATCCACAGCCCAACGCTGATTCCTATGAGGCCGAGGTCAGACATACCTCCTCTGTCTGCCTTCTTTACCAGTTCTGACACCAACCCCCCTTCCATCAGCACTCTCTACTTCTCTGCTGGGTTTGATAATTCATTGCAGTGGCCACACAGAACTCACAGACAATAGTCATGATTATGGAATTTATTAGGGAAATAACTGGTTACAACTTAGGCTTGGTGACACTTAAGATACATTGCTTCCATCAGGACAGCCTCTTCTCAGCTGGCATACCTCTCTCTGGCCCGAGGCCTCTGCCCTGCTCAGGCAAGTGTTACAGAGCTCTTCTAACTCCTGCCAGTAAGTCCCCAGAGGCACCCCAGGTGTTCAGCTTTCTTGTTCCCTGGGCCAGGAAGTCCACTATGCAGTCTCTAGCTGGCCTCTTCTGCCACCACTTCTCATTATCTCCAGGGTTACAGTGATCTCTCTCTATTGGTCTCCTAGTTCCAGGAGATCCCTTGTCCAAAGGATGTGCTCTCCACTCCTGGTTGGTCTTCCTAGGTGGTGGTGGAATCCTCTCTCTTCTGCCTCTGGGATGGCTCACCTCAAACCCAGTGAGATGGCAAAACTGACCAATCCCTACTTGCACAGTCCCTCCCAATCACTTATGTGGGAGTTGCAAGACCATGGTGAGAAATGCCACACAAAAGTGGCCCATCGTACCGCATACACAAAAATAATTATAGAATTATTGTGTGACTATAGTAAAGTCAATACAAAAATTCAATTTTGTTTCCATAAACTAATGACAAAAATTGGTACTGATATGCAAATATGATTATATCCATGCCCCTATCCGCATTGTTGTCTACTTTTTTAATTAATGTGCAGACTTTAATAAGAATGGTATAGGTTAAATAAGTGGCAATGTTTATAATTCAGTAAAGCATATGCTTGTGAATATTTTAACCAATAATTACATGATATTAGACAAGCCATTTAGCTATTCTGTCCCGTAATTTGTAGAATAAAATGGTGGTGGTACAGCCCCTTCCAGTTATGAATTCTCATTCTAATTTTTAATTCCATAATCTATTGAACTCTGGTTTTAAAAATAGCACTATAATAATAAACTTGGATGTCACTTGATTGTTTATAAAAAATTTTTATATGCTTTATCTGTTCTAACAGTTTTGTGAGGTAAGTGGTTATTATCTTTTAAGATGAGACAACCAGTAAGAAAAAAAAGCTTAAATGAATTTGACATATCAGATAAATAGTTAAGGTTGGAGTCCTCGTGGTGCAATGGATAAGAACTTGGCTGCTGGCCAAAAGGTCAGCAATTTGAATCCACCAGCCACTCCTTGGAAATCCTATGGGGGCAGTTCTACTGTGTCCTATAGGGTCACTGTGAGTCGGAACTGACTGGACAGTATATAACAACAACAATAACAACAATTAAGTTAGTCCTTCTGTTCCCCATTTTAGCGTATTTTTTTTTTCCTATGGTACTGATTTTTAATAAGTAGGCTTAGGGCCCCAGGGAGGTCTCAGAACAACTCCTCTGGGTTTTAGATTTCATAAGATAATCATAAATATTCACTCAATTAAAGTGAAGCCACACTTATACAAGGGCCTCAAAATTTTTTTAACATTTGTTTTTTTTTAATTATACAAAATGCAAAAGCATCTATATATTTCACTGAAATTTGTTTTACAAAATTGATGACAATGGAAACAAGACAGTTTGTTGAAAAAGCAACAGACCAAGAATTCAAACACTTGAATTCCTCTCTGTACTTCCTCCAAGGAGCCCTAGTGGTACGGTAATTAAGCACTAGGCTGTTAACCAAAAGGTCAATGGTTTGAACGCACCAGCTGCTCCAAGGGAGAAAGATGCAGCAGTCTCCTTCCATAAGGATTATAGCCTTGGAAACACTATTGGGGCAGTTCTACACTGTCCTATAGAGTCACTATGAGTAGGAATTGACTCAATGGCGGAGGGTGTGGGTAATTTCCTCTACTGAGATAATCTTCCATTTATCTATATCAGCTTTCCCCATGTTTTAAAACAATAAATAACGTTCATTCAATCAAATCTCAATGAGGACATATATACATACATTTACCTGTGTATATTAAAGAATATATATATATACACACACACATATATGGTTTCTGGGTGCGTGTGTATATATATACGAAAGTAAAAGGACAGTCCCCAAATCCTATTTTTGTCATTAATTTTAATTTTCTGACTTTTTAAAAAAACTTTTCTTAAACTGTATATAGCAGTGAAGCTGCTACTTTACTGTATAAAGTTCTTACAGATTCTGAGAGTGCCACCACCAGGCACAGAACTGCAAAGAGAGAAGCTGTGGCAGGAAATTTAGCAGCAATGGCTTATTAGTTAAACTGCAGATTGTGGCTATAGCCTTAACAGGCAGTGTGGAAACATGGATATTCTCAGGAAGATAAAGGATTTCTGGGCTGTTGTCCCACTAGACTGTGATTTTCCTGTGTGAGAATCTGCTTTTAATTCATCTTTCTGTTCATAATATTCTACTACATGGTGCAGAATACTACCAAACAAACATTTTGGAGGAGTTTAAAGAATATGAAATCCCAGCTCTGCTGTTTACATGTGTGAATTTGAGCAAAATATTTAACATTTTCCTTTGTAAAATGGTACAAATAATATTTGTTTCACAGGATTATTTTAACTTTTAAACATGCTTGGTGTTTCTTTGAAACTCAGTAAATATTATTTCTCTTCCATTAATCTCAACTGAATTAATAAGTAAATGCTATGTTAGCCAGGATTTTTTTGAGCAAAGACCCTGATGTCTTAGTGTGCACAAATGGTTACAATGCAGAGTATTTAAAATGTGACTGATGCAGGGAAATAGGCTGAGAATGATGTAGGATGGATAGAGTGAGGTTATGCTGTTAAAGACCTTGAGTTCTATACTCAGTAATTTTGAATTTTGCTTCTAAGAAATAAGCAACTATTGAAAATATTGTAGTTTTGGGACAACAGTTAGAAGGTTGACTTCCAAGATGCCAGTCCTGACAGAATTCTAGAGGAGAGATGATGAGGGTCTATACAGGTAAGCTGGCTGTAGGGATGGAGCAGAATGGATGGATCTGAGGTACGTTTAGGTACTATCTCAACAGGACTTGATGATAGATTAGATGTGAGACAATGCTAGAGAAGAAGGATCTGAGGATAGCTCCAATATTTATGCTTTGAAAAACTAGATGAATGACTGGTGTTAATATACACTAAGATAGAAACAATTCATATAACATATAGCTTGATGAAGGTTTATTGGAGAACAATGATAATGGTTAAGTACAAAAATATAACAATTATTTACTAAACACTTAGCCCACCACATTCTTTATCACATTTAACCTTCATACTGCTTCTTTGAGATGGATATTATTATACCCACTTTACATGTAAGAAAAATAAGGTCCAAAGATATTAAGTCACTTGCCCAAATTCACTGAGCAAAGTCAGAATTTAAATACACATCTGATTGTAAAGATTGTGTCCTTAAATTTTATGCTACATTGTATGTCATTAATGATTTGGGAAATTAGACTAATGAGAAAAAAGCAAAGCAGTTGGCATCATTTAGCCCAGGGAAGTAAAGATAAAGGAGTCACAGAATAGTGTTAATAAACATGAAGACTTTTTTATGTGGATGATGGGGAATTGTCTTTATTTTTTTTGCTAGATGACAAAAAATGTCAATATTTGGGACTTAAGTTGAGATCAAAGCAATACAAGTAAGCAATTCAGAAAGAACTCACTAAGTGAAAAGGCTACAAGACACTATAACTCAAATGACAACTGAATAGGTCAAAAAACACTTTTTTGGGGGAATGATGCCTAAAAACATAAAAAGTGGCATAATGAATTTACATTCTGTCTCTGAAAGTAGTACTCTATAGAAAAATGTAGGAGAAAATGTATGGCTATTATTGTTTTAAAAAGTGTTTAATGCTGTATACAGTTCGCTTAAAATTTCTCAAAATGTTGTACTATTTACCAAGAAAAAGGCAGCTTTTGTACAAATCAGTGGAAACCCTGCTGGCTTAGTGGTTAAGAGCTACAGCTGCTAACCAAAAGGTCAGCAGTTTGAATCTACCAGGTGTTCCTTGGAAACCCTATGGGGCAGTTCTACTCTGTCCTCTGGGGTCACTATGAACTGGAATTGACTCGATAGCAGTGGGTTCAAGTTTATACAAATCAGTGTTGTAGGGTAAAAAACATCACAAAGTAAAGCAAAAAGAAAGTTTTATTCGGCATGTATTCAAAAAGACAAAAGCTGAGAAGTAGACAAGCATGCTGCCAGAGGTAATGACTGCCCGAGTCCAAGGAAATATTACAGAATAAGCAAGAATGGGAAAATGGACAAGCATGCTGCCACAGCCATGTCTGTCCAAGTCCAGAGAATATTACAGAATAGGCAAGAATGAGAAAATGGACAAGCATGCTGCCACAGCCATGTCTGTCCAAGTCCAAGGAAGGTTACAAAGTCATCAATATATATTAACATGACAAATGAGCAAAACCACTGAAAGTTTTACATTTTCACAGATTGGCTAGAAACTGTGATCTTACATTTTGAATTGTCCTTCTCAACAATCATTGGTACAAGTTTCAGTAACGACAGTCAGGAGGGTCTTCATTAGTCCAAGAAATTTCTATTCACTGAATGCTAATAGAAAAACATAAGAGTGGAAAGTCTTTTTGTGTTCTTGCTTATGTAAAAGGTTCCCCAAAAGATATTTTTATTCCCTAAAAAATAATTTCTAAGATTGTCCCATCTATTGTCTTTATCTCAGGGCCCAATTGATGTGTCCTTGTGAGTCCTTATGGGCCCAGCTCCAGCTAGGTCCCATTCTCTGTGCTCAAGAACAGGGAATAATGATTCCGATATTATTTCCTAACTCATCAGTAAGTAAAGAAAAAACTGCAGCAGTTAAATGAGCCTGAAAAGGATGATGACCAGGCAAGTAACAAAGGAGGAAAATACAAATGCCTAATAAATGTATGATAAAGCCTTCCTTTTTTTTTTTTTTAAAGCCTTCCCTTACATTTAATCAAAGAAAGGAAATTTAAAATAAATTTAATATTTTTATCTATTTGCAGATATTTTGTGATAAAATTGTTATCTTCTAGATGATGAAAATGATGATTAGAAATAATAGTAAAAATCATCATCATCACACCACTACCACCATCACCATCAACCTCATGTGAAACATTGCGAGAGTTTCCTCTCTGCCAGGCACTATTCTGGATTTTTTATCTATTTTAACTATTAAATCCTCAAATTGATCTTATGCAGTAGTTTTATGCATCCCATTTTACAGATTAGAAAGCTGAACCACAGGCAGGTCATGAATCTGCCCACAGTCACACAGGCAGCTTGACTCTGGAGACTGCACTCTACTAGCTTTCTCTAGAAAGGCACATTCTTTCTGGAGCACACTTAGATAATTAAATGTACAAGCTCTTTGACCCAGCACTTCAGGAATTTATCTTAAAGACGTGATTAAAGCTATGGCAAAAATTTGTGTTCAAGAGTAGACGTTCCAGCACTGCGTATAAGAGCAAGAAATTTAGCATCCAACAATTGAGAATTAATAGTGACATATCAGTGCTATGGATGCAATCTGGAGTATAATACTTAGAAGACAAATTTTGTAGGTGAATGAGTATGTTAAATAAATGAAGGAAAAAAAAAAAATCCTTTGCTGTCGAGTCAATTCCAACACGTCATGACCTATAGATCCTATAGGACAAAGAACTGCCACATAGGGTTTCCAAGGAGCAGCTAGTGGATTTGAACTGCCAAGCTTTTGGTTAGCAGTCAAGCTCTTAACCACTGTGCCACCAGGGCTCCATGTTAAATGAATAAGCAAGTTTATTTAAGAGGTTACAGAAAGGTCTATACATTATAATTACCTTCATAAACACAAACCTAAATAAACACACACATATCTGTGAAATATTTGGAACTTTGTTTACCAAAATGTTTATCCCTGGGCGGTTGGAGTATTGGTGCTTTTTTATTATTCTTGTTGTTGTTAGGTGCCATTGAATTGTTCCTGACTCATAGCTACCCTATGTACAACAAAATGAAATATTGCCTGGTTCAGTGCCATCCTCACAATTGTTGCTATGCTTGAACTCATTGTTGCAGCCACTGTGTCAATCCATCTCATTGAGGTCTTCCTACTTTTGCCAAGCATGATGTCCTTCTCCAGGGACTGGTCCCTCCTGATAACATGTCCAAAGTAAGCAAGATGAAGTCTTGCCCTCCTTCCTTTTAAGGAGCATTCTGGCTGCCTGCATATTCTAATTTTTCCGTAGTAAATATATATATATAAAAAACAAAACCCCTTTGCCACAATCACAAGCTTGACACATATGACTCCATGATACTTGAGAGAGAGTTTAGCAAGTCTCACAGATACTTTGCCTGGAGGGCAAAAGGAGAATAGCTCAGTCAACTGAGTGAAATCTGCATCATTTAACAAACATCTGATCTTTTACTCAAGGACACAGAAGACTTCCTCTAAATTGTATTAAAAGGAGTAAACAATAGAAAGGTGACTCTCTTCACTTCCCGTTAATGTACCTGCTAACACTTGCTTTTAGTGGTTCTGAGAGCCTAATCCCTGTCTGTCCTGAAGGATGGCAGTTTTTAGCTTCCTGTGGTAGATAGATTGTTCTAAAAACTCACAGTTTTAATAGTCAGAGAAGCCTTTCCTGAGAATCTATTTTAAAGGTTCCTTCTCAGTTTCCTCCTAGTCAGTCTTCCTTGCATCATGGTAATTATTGATTGTTTCTAAGCTCTGCACGCTGACTCATTCCTTTTGGTTTTTATGGCTTCAACCTGTACTGTTAAATATTGTCTTCCTAGTGTAACTCATTCGGGCCCTTATCACCTTAGTTTGACTTCTCTATATTTTCCCCAATTGATTCATATTTATTTGCTTTCCCGTAGTGCTAAAAGCTCTCATTCCTGGTTAAGATAAGTTAAATAAAACTTTTTAGAACATATGGGAGCTGGCCAGACTGCTATGATTTACACATTATTAACTTTTTGGTTCTGAGAACAACTACCCAAAAGATGAAAACAATAAGTTAGCATTCAGTTTGTTTAGTAAGCTGAAATATGAGCAATTTATTTTCCATGAATGATTAGAATGCTTTACTGTGAGGCTTATTGACCTTTTAAGCGAATGTTCTGCCAGACAATGTGACATTCTGCCCAAGTCTCTGATCCATGAGATTCTCCCAATAGGTTATCATTAGGAAGAGGAGGAGGAATCATGTACTGAGGGGTTGTATGGCCTGTTTTAACTAGACTATGTGAACTGTTTCTTACCAAAAAGTACTGCACATGCTCTGGAGCCAGTCAAGCCTGGGTAGGAAGCCCAGGCCTGCCACTCACCAGCTGTATGACCTTAGGTATGTTTCTTAAAGTCTTTGAATCTTTGTTTATTTGAAAAAAAGGAGTAGCTAATATCTACCTTAGTATTGTTGTGAGGGTTAGATGATACATTTACAAAATATTTTACATTCAGAAGATGCTCCATGAAAGTTTCTTGAATGAATTATAAAGATAATTAATTTTTACTCTTTATATTCTTCTCAGTGGTATGACAGCCCTTAGACTCTGATGCAGACCTTGCTGAGAAATACTCCACTGATGCTCATTTTCTTCTTATACTTTCCATGGCTTTAAATGTTCATTTCAATCCAAATGAACAGTATTTCTCAAGAAATGACATTAACTTATTCTGTTTGGATCAGCATTGTCCTTGACAACAATTGCCACCCAGTAGTACTGAGGAAATGGTATCTAATCAACAAAACTAGAAGCATGACCGAGGACTGGGTTATCTGTATTAATTAGTAGGCGCCTGCCCCTGTGTACCGACCTGGCTCTTCCTGCCCTTCCACTGCCCTTTAGCACAAATGCATCTATTGGCTTTCGTGATGCTGTCCTTAAGAATATCAAATTGCACAAAAGTATGTGTCTTGACATTATTCCTTCACTTTCCCTAGATATTCTTATTTTAGATCACAATTGGCCTGCTGGTTACTTTTTGTGTTTGTATACTAGCTAAATCCATGTGCTTTCATCGAGCCGACCTGGGATCTAGCCCTAGTGTTATTACGATATATTGTGTTCTTGGATAAGTTACTTAACCTGTTTGGATTTAGATTTTTTACCTATCAGAAGGTTGTAATAATAGTCTCTACTTTGATTATTTTAAATATTTGTTTAGATAATGTTAGTAAAGCTTTTAGCACATTCTAATTACTTAATTTTAGCTATTTTATAATTATAACGCAATTTAACAGGTCCCTAAGTGGCACAAGTGGTTTGTGCTCCATTGCTAACCTAAAGGTTGGTGGTTCAAACCCACAGAGTGGTACCAAGGTAGAAAAGGTGTGGTGATCTGCTTCCGTTAAAATTATAGCCACCCAGGGGCCTTGCTTTTCCAGTAGACCTCCTCGAACAAAGTCTTGCCTATGCCATTCTAGGCTTCTAACCCTACCAGACTTTATACTAATTCTTTGAGCTCAGGAGCAACTTATACTCCCAACACTATCTATCTTTTCTCCTTATCTGCAACACCAGTTCCCAGACTAGTAGCGTTCTCTCTTCCACTTTTTCTCTATCTGCTCTGAGTTTACAAAGATTCAACTTCAGGAAGATGCAGAGCTGTACAAACACATTTAAAAAAAAAACAAAAAAAACTTTCTTCCCGATGCTGGCTTGTAGACTTTCCACATGGTTGGCAGCTACTCCCTCAAATATGAGACAATCTCAGTCAGTCCAGGTTCTCTTTCCCCTTTTCTTTCCCAGCTATTTGTTTGTCACAAATAGCAACACATTGTCTTCTGTTTTATTTTTAGTTTTCTCTTAGCAAATAACCTGGATTTTATGTAACAATTGTGGGAGTAGGTAGCTGATCCAAGAAGCAAAATTTACTCATCCGTAGGACTCTGGATGGGTGTCGAGGGGACTGTGGATGTTCATTAATTTAAAAAATGTCATCTCCTGTCATGTATACGTACATTCTCTTGTGTATGTTTTCTACTCTCTGATGATTATTATTTCATTCAGCTCTAGTGCCTTCCACCTCATCTTTCTCAGAGAGTGTAGCACAATTTCTTTCTCTTCAAGCCTTCAGTTTTCTCAAGTGTCTGTTAGCTTACTGATTCACTGAAAATAAAGCTAATGAGATACAATGTTATAATTTTATACCAATTTCAGTACGTAATTAAATTTATTTTCAGTGATCTCTCCAGCCTCAGAGAAAGTGTGTTTTCTTTAAACTATGTCCTCCACTGTATTAGCTCTAAACCTCAAATTGAAGAAAAAAGAAAAAAAAGGTTGAGAAATAGAGGATTAAGAAGTTGTTCATTTTTTTCTCCCTGAAAGTGATTTGAAATAAGATATTTTTTACTATGTGATGCTTTTATCCACTTCTAGTCTCCCCCACATAAAGTTTAAGATTTTTTTTTTTTCTTAATGGACGATGCTTAATAAAAAATAAAAATGCTTAATAAAAAATGCTTAATAGCCCTTGATATTCTCACTACTGGGGAGAATACACCTGATGTTAAGTAACCCCAGTATTTTTATATAGGGACTGAACTCCAAGATTATGATAGAAGTTATGTAGCCCACATGTCCAGCTTAATTAACAATTACTGGGATATATATCTATAGGCATCAAAATTCCTGCATCATCATCAATGGAAATTTAATCTATTTATGGCTGAAATTTCCTTGGCTTTTGAAAAAAGACTTAATTTACCACTAAGCACTCTTCTATAGGAAACCCTGGTGGCATAGTGGTTAAGTGTTACGGCTGCAGACCAAAAAAGGTCAGCAGTTCAAATCCACCAGGCACTCCTTGGAAACTGTATGGGGCAGTTCTACTCGGTCCTATAGGGTCACTATGTTTTCTAATGATGGCACTTTTCTAGTCTTCAAGCAGTATTACTTCCTCAATTGCACTTCAGAATACTGTACTTGTTACTACAGTTTCTTGAGTTAGAGCTGCCTGCCACAGCCAGTCCTTGAGACGAGGATGAGTTGGGTAGCAAGAGCTTTATTAAATATCGATACATAGAAGACAGAGGAGAATGATCTCTTCCTAAACCTGTCTGTCTCAAGAAGCTGGAGGCCACCTGGGTTTTATCGGGAAAAGGGGACATGGATTTTAGGAACTTGGGAATGTCCATTCTCTTTCTGTGTGGTTTCAGTGGTCACGTCTCAGACATGTTGATCTTTTCTTGCCATTGTCCCATCAGCCAGGGGGTGACTGGCACCATCCTGGTGAGCATCGTCCTGCTTGATAGGCATAGATAGATACCACTTGTTTTTCCACGGTCCTAGGGGATACACTGGTTAACTTTTAACTTTTAGAGGACCTAACAGCAAAATCATACTTGGAGAGAGACAGGTTAGGGAAGGGGAAAAAAAATGGCTCCGGTACTGTTCAAGGTATGGCCGAGCAGCCTGTTCCATACTCAGACGTGATAAAGATCAACATAACCAAATGGAAGGCCATTTTAGTGTTGTTTGGATCTAGATGGAAAGTGTTATTCAAAATTAAGAATCTGATCGTCTAAGGGCAAGATCAATACTATATTAAGACTATAAACCACATATAAAAACTTAGTGCTTACAAGTCTATACCCTTTGTCCAAGTTACATCTGTTTCTTAGTTTCCTTAACTCCTCATTAGTACCGTCTCACCCTCATAAAACGTAGTGGAGCCTCAAGGCTCCACCATTATGTATCTGACTTTTTAAAAATGTAGCATGCCAAATTCTATAGTATTTGAGATTTGCTTACTAGATAATTTTCAGAAGTAGACTTATAGTTCATATCCCTGTGAAGTGAAACATTTAACACAGAGGATAGGATTTGAACTGGGTCATTTAAATTCAGCTGCATTAATAATTTTATGAATGCAATTTGTTTATTTTTCCCTAAAAACCGATGCTTATGTTTTATTTTGTATAGCTCTGAACTAGAAAAAGGATACTATTCAAGGGCTGTTTCATAATAGATGTTATGCTTTGATGAATGGTTTATGCCAATCAAATGACATATTATTGCTTCCAAAATTCCAGATATTTAAAGGAGCTTTCATTTAATGTGTTTGAAGTATTTTAACAATATCAGTTAATATAAGGTATCTTTCGAGTCCATAACCAATGGAATACAAATGTTTTGTCTATTTTTTAACATGATGCAATTTGGGATGGAATGTGTTAGGAGGACTCACGATGCCTCTAGGTTTTTAGCTATTTGTCCATATAAGCCCTATCATGTCTTCATTATTGTGCTGGAAATAATACACAATTTTATTCTTTTTAAATTCTTTGCTTCACACATTAATGCACCTTTTTAAAATTTGATGGTTTATATTTTAATCATGGTAAAGTTTGGGGAAAATTTTTGATGGGGAATGTGAAAACCTATTGACAATGACAATTTAATATAAACAAAAACTTGCCCAATACAAAGACAATTCATATTGATTCCTGTTTATTATAAAGTAAAAATAACACCGGATCAAACTAGACCCTGAACATCTTTTCTGAAAGTGAAGTTTACTTTTAATTATCTGTAATATCATTTTAGATAAGTACATGTCACAGAAAACACAGTAAAAATAATGAGGTCGTGATACCATGAGACCTCATACTAAAAAAAAAAAAAAAATACTAGCTGTGTGTAAATGAAATCTTTCCTGCCTCAGAAATGGAAGAAAATATGTAGGTTTACTATAAAAAAGTATAACATTTGCAGATCGATTAAAGTAAAAACCAGCCAAACATTATAGTTTTTTTTTTTTTCCCTTTGTATGGTTAACAATTTGACAAGTATCAGCACTGTAAAAACAAGAAGTTTTATGCAAGTTTGGGATTTTACTCCCATTGATAATGTCGGAGAATAAGTTCTATAAACATATTTATATATTATAGAGACATCACCAAACTTACCTTATTTAGGCTGTGTCTCTCTGGCAATTAACATGCAAAAAAATTAATCTGGTTTTCACTTAATTGCCTGGGTTTCTTGCTTTTAGAATAATAAATATTTAGAAACACTGAAAACATTCATGTAATATTTTGCTTTTTTATCTAGATAGTTTTACAACTCATAAAAACTTCAAGTAATTGTTAGAACACTTGGTAAAGGTACTTAATAATGTATCCAGTAATAGCCGGTAGGAAATGACCAATAAAAGGAAAATAATCTGTGGGTCATTCAAACCCTTGGGGCACAAAGACAACTTTTTTGAGGCATCTTAAATTACAGGTAATGGTTTTATGCTTTTAGGATGTGAATCTTATCAATGGATAATTTATTTGAGTGGTTTCTTAGAAAAGGAAAGAAAAGACATGGAAACAGTCACACACAGGGGCAAGACACCATATGAGAATCCATTTACATGCCAAGGAATACCAAAAAACACCCAGGGCTACAGACTCTGAAAAAACAAGGAATGGTCTTCCCCTAGAGCTGATAGAGAGCACAGCTCTGCCAATAGACTGAATTTAAGTCTAGCCTCTAGAACTGTGAGGGAATACATTCTTGTTCTTTAAAGCCACCAACTTCGTGGTGTTTTGTTATGGCAGCCCTAGGAAATTAAGACAAATATCTACAACCCCCACTAGGCTCTAAGCCACAGGAAAGCAGGGTTCATGCCTACCTAGTGCCTAGCAGCCTCTGACATATAGTAGATGCTCAATGAACGTTCTCATCATGTATAAATGAATGGTTTTTAAAAGCTTTATTGTGAATGGATACCAATTCAGAGACTGGTGATTGGGATTCATAAATTGAATTAACATTATGTTTACAGATAATACAGTGAAGCTGGAAGAGATGTAATTACTATGCCTGGATTCAGACAGTTCTGGCAGTAAAACTTAGGTCTCCTCTTTCCCAATCCAGAATTCTTAATACTCTCCTTCTATCAGTTTTTATACAAATTGATTTCTTGGGGTATGTTCTTTGTCTCCAAATCAGATATCAACTTCTCTATTTCAGAATCTATGCTTTATATCCATGGTTTTGTGGGGCATGAAATATATGCAGTTTGGGGAGCCCTCTTTAAACAAAATGAAGCAAAATTACAAATACAAAATTGAGTTGGTACAGTAAGTATATGAATATTCTGGATGCAGGCAGGCTAGCAATAACTTGTTGAAGAATACTGACTATATAGTAGACTGCCAGCAAAACAAACAAATCAGTCTTAGAAGAAACACAACCAGAATGCTCCTCGGAAGTAGGGACAGTGAGAGTTTAGCTTTCTTACTTTGGACATGTCATCAAGAAAGACCAATCTGTAGAAAAGGACATCACGTTTGTTAAAGTAGAGGCTCAGCAAAAGCTAGGGAAACCCTCAATGAGATGGGTCGACACAATTGCCACAACAATGGACTCAAACATACCAATGACCATGAAGATGGCTTAAGGCCAGGCAACTTTTCTTTCTCTTATACATAAGGTCGCCTTGAGTCAGAGTCAACAACACCGCAGCTACCAACAATAGAAAGAAGTGACTGGGAACCAATGACACTACCCTCTAAAGTAAAAAACAAAATAAAACAAAAAAATCTACAACTTTCACTTTCCCCCCAGCCAGATCCCCACAGTGACTGAGGCTATGCCAAAGCTGCCTGACCTGATAGGAGAGGGTATGGGACGTCTGACAGAGGGCAAATTGGAGGAGAAAAAGAGGGCGATCTTATTAAATTTTGGCTGACATAATTTACTTTTCCAAATTTTACAAAACATGTCATATGAACAGAAGTTTCAGACCTCTCCCAGGGTCTAGGAAGGAGCCAGTAGAGATGAGAGATCTGTAAAATTAAGCTCCATTAGCTTTATAACAAACACACTTCTGCTTATGCCTTTTGTATTGAAGTTTACTCTCCTTGACCTCCTCCATTTGTTCCTATTCTGTATTGTGTATGCTCAGTAAATTGAATTTATCAAACTGCCAAGTTCGTAATACCATCTTACTAGCTGGTCCACTATTCTCCCCACACCCCTATTGATTTATTTATTTTGATATCCCTCCCTTGGGATTTTGTTCACTTTGAGAGGGAGAAAGAAAAATATGCTCTGAACTTTGAACATTTAAAAGCCTCTCTAGAGAGCCTTTTCACTTATGAGCAAGTTCAAAACACTTAACTGTATTTACAGCTTAAAATAGCATGCTAGGGTATTATTAGTGCTCAAATGAGACATATATGTATGCTTAAGGTATAGAGGTATAGCTTTCATTCTAAAGAGTGCGCATCTCCTTTCCAGGGGAAGGGAGTTAGAAGTTAAAAGCAGCCAAAAGATAAACCCAATTATTATCCAGTCGCCTCTCATTCTCTGAATGTTCTTCCTTCTCCTGCCTTTATTCAAAGTACTTCTCTGCCCTTGGAGAGTAATTCTCCCATCCTAAGCCCACTTAGGTTTCTTCTATCTCTTCCTATTGCATTTGGACCAATTTTCATGAACCATTGGCTCATTTTTTCTGTATATTCACTGTCCTCAAAAAATGGAGAGCATGAGCTTTCAAAATAAATTGTCTTCAGATTAAATATTATACCCACTAGTTACTAGCTGTGGAATTTTCTAATTATTTAAACTTTCTGAGCATCAATTTCCTCATCTGTGAATGAGAAAAACACTTCCTTCTTCAAAAGAGTGTTGTGAGGATTACAGGAGATAATGCATGTCATGAAGGTTCAGTATCCTGCAGCAAGTAGAAAATTAATGCTACTTTCTCTTCCTATTGCTTTCAGTCCTTTTATGTCTGCATAGTACTTGGATGTTTAGCCCATACATATTTATTATATTCTTCCTTAAAAAATACGTTTATGTACCCATCTCTCTAACACTAACTATCAACTTTATAAGAGCAAGAGCTGCATTCTTTTACCTTTGTATTTCCTCATAGTTCCTAGCCATATCCTTGGCACATAAAAAAAAAAATAACAGGCATTAAATAAATTTATGAAAACTGGAACTTATTTGGGCTGCCATTACATTGCTTATTGGAATTTGAAAGGATACCAGTCTAGTGCTAAAAACAGAATTATGAAGGTTGCTGATGTAATTAGTATTGTAACACTACCACTGTTTAAGGCTTGTTCTTTGCCTAGTGAATCCTCTCTTGAGAGTGTATTTCCATTATTCGACTCCTGATGATCAAATATCCGTATATTACCTTTTGGAGGTTTTACTTTCCTAAAGTGTATGTCATGTCGTTTTTGAAAAATTCCATGACTTATTTCTGTAAAGGAAGGTAAATTTTGTAAAACTTTAGAACCTATCACAGTGGTATTCAAAGAAGCAGGACTTCTTTGGGAAGTATTGCTGTTTTGTGTGCCAACTCTGATAGGCTTTTCTCTCAATGATAGGGAATGATTGAAACTGCAAATATACTCAAAACCCAAGAAACTGTACAAATACATGTTATCTAAATTAGAAAATAAATGGATACTTCTAGTCCAAGATGACACCCACTCATTTCTCTCTCCTTCTTCCCCAAACCCCACAGAAGTGAGAAAAATAAAGATAAAAAAAGAATAGATCGATAAAAGTACTGGACGCTAGCAAAGAGAGCCAAGAGAGGATTAGAAAGCCTAAGAAAATTCTTTAAGACATAATGAAAATGGAACTGTGTTGATGAAGAAAAGAAATCCAAGGAACTCAACATCCAAACAGATATAAAAATCCAAGCATTTATTTTTCCAGTTTAGACATTAAATCTCCCCCCTTCACACACCCCCCTTCAGAAAGCATTTACTGTTTAACTGTTTTAACCTAAGAGTCAGCAGGGATCCTTGCAAATGTTAGGAGAATAATTAATAAAGATACTTTATTTTATTTAATCTTTACAGCACCCATAAGAATTTGACATTATATCCTGATGTTATAGCTGAAAAAAAACAAGGCTTAGAGTTTACCTAGTGTATTTCAAATTAATGGTGAAGCTTTGATTTAATTCACGTTTCCTTGATTCCAAAATATTTGTCTTAACCGTGTGTAACTAATTCTTTAGTGCACGCAGCTAGCTGTGTCTTATTCTCTAGAATGTTCCAGTACTCTCTATTAATGACTCATATACATTATAAATGAAGATTGAGAGTTTTTAAATCCTAAATGAGAGAATGAGACTCCGAAATCAAAACTATTTTTGTTTGTTTTGGGGATTAACTCAGAAATGATGCCAATTAACTTCTGCAGTGTGAAAGTTAATTACTAAAAAACAGTATGACCTATGACCTTTGTTGAACAGGTTTTTTTTTTTCCCTTCTCTGTCCAGTAAAAGTTATGCATTATGGTATGAGAAATAATCAGAGTATTAATTCAAAAATTTCACAAAAGCATGATGAACTAGTAATGGATAAAAAAAAAATGGTTTCTAAGGTAAAGCAGGAACAAAAGCATAGTATTTTATGTGCCACTTGGAGCTGTCCAAATGGGAATCATAGATAATATTCAGAACTAGAAAATCAGAAGTTTATTCAGTATCTCATTCTCCAGATGTTTCACTATGTTTTGGTTCAGATCCAGGAGCGAGACTCTCCTTGAAGGTTTGAAGAATTGGGATTTATTTATGCAGCATGCTTCCCACTGCACCTTAATGGGTGAACGCAGTCTCTTGCTGGTGCAGTTTGGGGGAGAATGGATGGCTTGAGAATAATTCATGTAAAGTAACTTGACAACTGTGTACAGCCTCACCCTCTTTAACTGTTTACACACACACACGCAAGTCCCAACCTTGAGCTGCTTTTGTAAGGACAGAAAGAGAAAAGGAAGTATGTCTCCAATAACAGGTAACCTTTAATGTGTCTTTAGATCAGAAAAGCCCAAAGGAAGAGCTCTTAATATATCTGCCACACACATGAATTTTAGAATAATACATTATTCTACTTTATTTCATTATTTACTATTCATTATTTCAATTTCAAATTGCTTTGTGTAGTTTATAAAGAAAGAGCCAGCTTTGGGTAGAGTGTGCAGAGTGGTCCATTTATGCTGTTTCTTACTCGTTCCTGAATGGAATGGCAGACTTACATTTACCATTGCTGGGGCCACCTACAAAGTCATCTTCCTTCCAGTTATCTATTGGGAACACTCACTCTCTCTTCTATGAGTACCCTGCTGCCCCAGGCATCCTGGTCTGGAGCCTGTCCCTGACATCTAGGTTTTTGAGACTATCAATAATTTTGTTCTATCAGATTTTTGTTTTGTTTCTTGTGTGTAGACATTTCTAAGGAAGGTTTAGAATTTCCATCAATGGAGGGTAAAATGAAGGACCAGTTCGGTCTTAGCATAAAATGTCCCTCAAACAGACCATTCCATTTGTTAACATTTTTTTTTTTTGCACGTGTGTTCTTATGCTTACAATATATCAGTCTATTCTCCTCACTTTGAAAGTGATTGAAAGTCTTGTACTACATGAGTTGGAAAACCCCCTTTTCATTTTCAAGCTTCATCCGTAGGTACCAAAATCCTTACTCAATGCAGAAAAAGGAGAGTGAAAGTGAGAGCTTTTTTTCATGTGTATGATCATTTCATCTTTGACTTTCTGTCTTATGAGGACACTTTCAGTAACAGTTACTCTTCAAGTAATGTTCTGCAGGACATTAAAGAGAAAAAGATTCTAGTTGTGTCTGAGGGTTCATATTGTTACCTGTGGAAGATTGTGTCTTTTTTAACATTGACCAAGGATGACATATCATCTTCCCATTTTCCATAATACAACTTCATATTAGTATAGAATTTGTTCCTAATGCAAATCTTCTTATAGATGAATCTCTTATTATACAATTGAGTATAACTCCAACTCATGTAGAATGATTTCTTTTTGCCAGCTCAATTTTCTAGTTTTTATTGATTGCCTAAGCTTTGTACATATTGCTCATAGCAAAGAATGCTTGGCCTGGTAATTATGGTACTAGATGTTGGAAAATGTAGCAACACAATTAGCTCGAAAGAAAGTTCACGCAATTCCCCACCTCAACTTGTCACAAGCCCAATGACATTCCCTATGGAAACATGAAGGGTCAGCCTGAGCAGGTGTAAGAATAATTCTAACACCATAATTGCTTTTCTATTAGTTATCGTCACTACAGAGAAGTGGTTAAGAATTAAGTGCACTGTTCATCAAAATGATTAGGCTATTAACTGTGCAATCTCTTTTTTGAGCTCATTTTTATATTATCAGATAATTCAATTCTTTTTCTATATCTGGGGACATTTAATTTAAGAGCCTTCTCTTACCTCTACAAACTGAGCAAAGTAAAATGATTTCAACCTTCAATTTAATTAATTAAAAATGTAAAGCTTTGCTGATTTTTTTTTTTTTAAATTTCAAATGCATTTGGGAATAATGAATTTCACCATAAAAACAAAGCATGTTTTCCAGGAATTACTATAATTTAATTTTTTTTTTTAAACACAGTAGTGTAAGTTATATGGTTCTCGTCATAATGGTCAATGATCTTAAAAAATTACTAAAAATTAAATATCACTGACTGCAGTGTTCTCAGGAGACACACATGATTTTAAAATCAGTTGAAGTATAAAAAAAGCATCTCTGGTTTGAAAAATTTTAGGTGACTAAATTTTTGTCATAATTGTCAGTTTCTTATTAATAATTTATTGTATTACATTTAGTTTCTCTATTCAAAGGCATAACAGTAATTTAAATGCTTTTTTTTCTCCTTTTCACATCATTTCAACACAGGAATGATTTCCACTTAAAAAACACAACACTGCATTATCTGTATAAATGGAAAACAATTTTGCATTGGTGTTATCTGTGCAAATAATCAAAATGGAATTATTTTCCTGTAGGTTTCAGTGCCTTTAGTGTTGAGTGAATGAGCTCAAATGCAGTTGTTGTATTTGATAAGACCGCACATTTACTTTCTGTGTCTTCTCTCCGATGTTGGGTTGAAACAGCTTATTAAAGCCCGGTGCCCGCCTGCTCAATGGCTCTCAGTGAGGATAAATGCCATGCATATCTGCTTAACATGCTACATCTGTAAGAGTGCTTTCCCCCCTCACTTTCCTTTGTAGGATTATTTCTGCTTTGTGTGATATTAAATATAGGCCCTTGATTTATGTTTCCTGTAATGAGAAAGTTTTCAGGATTTTAGACTCTCACTGAGTGCTGGCTTAAATGGTAAAATAATAATATAGTTCTTCTACATTCTTCAGAAAACTCTATTTTTAGATAAGAAGGAGTCGCATGTGCTCTACAGTGCTTTCGCAGAATGTGGTTAACCTTCCACGAACCAATGATCTGGGATCCCAGGAGGTAGGATAATAGAAACAGTTATATATTTAGTACTTCCCACCCCTTTTAATCTTCCCTCCTCTATGTCCTCTTTTTTTTTTCTTTGCTGCCAGTAGATAACGGACATAGTAGGAAAATGAATGCTAAAATCTCTGGCTTGGCTGATACATTACTAACTGGGTAGCCGAATGAGTCAGAAAATTTAGCCCTAATGCTCCTTCTTATTTAAATTGCAATAAATTTATATGTAATAGTTTGTGGAATGAGGATTCTCCTGGTGTCTCAGAATTTAGCCTGAAATGCTTAAACTGAGAATATATAACCTGAATCTGTGCATTTTAAAGACTGCTACAACCTGTGCAGTTGTTACCACTACCTACTTCTAGACTACATTTATAGGAGACCGGTCAGCAGTTCGAATCTGCCAGGTGCTCCTTGGAAACTCTATGGGGCAGTTTTACTCTGTCCCATGGGGTCGCTATGAGTCGGAATCGACTTAATGGCACTGGGTTTGGGTTTTTGGGAGATTCATTGGAGCCCTGGTGGCACAATGGTTAAGAGGTCAGCTGCTATCCAAAAGGTCGGCAGTTCGAATCTACCAGCCGTTCCTTGGTCTAATCTGTCCTACAGGGTCACTGTGAGTTGAAATCGACTGGACAGCAACAGGTTTGATTTTTTTGGTCGGAGATTTATTGGAGTCCCTGGGTGATGCAAATGTTTAACATACTTGGCTGCTAACTGAGAGGTTGATGGTTTGAATCCACCCAGAGGCACCTCAGAAGAAAAAACCTGGCAATGTAGCTCCGAAAAATCAGTGATTACAAACCCTACATAGCCAAGTTCTACTCTGACACACATGGGATCACTGTGAATTGGAATCTACTCAATGACAACCGATTAACTGATCTGTAGTGAACTGCCTATTACAATGGAAACCCTGGTGGCGTAACAGTTAACAGTTCAGCTGCTAACCAAAAGGTCAGCAGTTTGAATCCACCAGGAGCTCCCTGGAAACTCTATGGGGTTTGTGAGAAAATTTTAAAATGGTAAAGTAACTGGAGAGCTTAGGCAAGACAAGTAGATCCTGAGAAGTGGGTGGCTAGATCTCTATAAATCTACTCTCAATTTGCATGTGATTAATGTCAAGGGGAAATTATGTATTTGTTTAAAAATGTAATTAGCAGCTACAAAAATTAAGGGAAACGTGGTGGTTCCCATTCTACTGGTTTCTGGGTAATTATCTGGGCAAGTTTTTAGAAAAAGAGCTTTTTGTGTCTTACCCCAAACATACTGAATCAGAATCTGTAAGGCTGGAGCCTAGGAATCTCAATTAACAAAAACAAACAAAAAAATCTTTCCTAATTTAGGGAGACACTGTTTTAAAGTCAATAGTGATCCCAGTTTCATTAAATCAATACAGAGATTTGTAGTTTTTTTTTTTTTTTTTCACCAATTTAAAGGTCAAACTTCTAGACTCTTTGGAAGAAACAAACTAACTCTCAGGCTCCATACAATTAGGAGATCAAGCAGCACACTAGAAACAGAAAAAAATGAAGACACAACAGTCAGTTAACCGAAGGATCACAATCATAATCCATGTGTCCTCTCAAAGAACATACATTGTATGTAATACCAAGATTTTATCATTAGGAGAACGTCAAAATAGTTCATCACATTAGTACTCCTTTGTATGGTACAGTGATTTGTTGTCGGTATGTACTTTGGTACATAGTATCTCATTTGGTCTTCAGAACAGTGAAAGATAGGCAGGTTTTATCATCCTCATCTCGAGACTCAGAGTTTGTGCCAAGATTGCAGAGGATTGGCACCAGGGTGTGGAAACTCATGTCTGTTGATCAGCTGCAAAGTTTGAGAGGTGGAGCTGAGAAGTTAGAAGGCTGTGTTGTTAGTCATACCTTATATTCTTTTAGGGTGACAGGGAAAAACATAATGCATTTATGGTATTTAAAGTAAAGCCTTGCTACTTCAAGGCAGAGCTTCATGTACCTGCAAAATACATTGAGATGAAACCCTCATTGCTTAAGAGATTATTTAAGATAACAATGCTACTTAAATTTGTAGGTTGAGAGGGATATGAAAGGTCATTTACTCCATTTCCCTTATTTTATAGGTGAAGATTTTGAGGCTCAGATGATTGTATGATTTGCCTAGTGAGTCATAGATAATTTGACCATTTTTTAGAAAAAGGGTATTTTTCCTAACCTATTGTTCCATGATTATGGATATATAAAAAATACTAAAATATGTTAATGGATGATTTGTATCAGTACAATTGGCTAATATTTTCAATTTTAAGTGTCCCTTTCCCTACAGCAATGAAATATTTTATAATACTTTAACCAAAGCAATGTATTTCTTTACTAAATAAGATATTATACAACTGAGATAAAGATGATCTTATTTATGAAGAATTCCCCCACCTCTAAAATTAAAAGTTTTCTCTCTTTATTTTAGCACCGATGAATGATGTTTTCAAAGAAACAGCAAATGTAAAATATTTTCCTTTAGTTTCTTTACAAACTTTATCTGCTTTTTGCTTTGCTATTATGATTATGGACAAAAAATATATAAAGCAATATTTTTGGGGTGCTTTCTCCTGTTTGGTTTACATTGTGCTACCTGAAAGGTTTTAATGTGCAGATTCTTCATAGGTTATTGTATTCACCAATGTTAATATAAAAAATGTATTGAAGGACAAGAAATGGATGATTTTTATAACTTGAACAGCTAATGAATGTGACGGCAGTTCTTAGGAGAGGATAGCAAAAATGTTATGCCCTGTAATTAAAATACTGTCTTTTTACTTAAAAGTCATCACTTTCTAGCACTGTGAAATTTTTATATGAGGATGTTGAAATGAAAACATGCCATAATATTTTATAAAATGTTGTGTAGACCTTAGCTATGGTATATTCAAAATTCTTCACCAACACCATGATTCAAAGGCTTCAATTCTTTACATGCATATAAGGGGATTGAAATACCGTGGCTTGGATCAGGCGGACCTTAGTCCATAAGAACAAATGTATCTATCATTGGCAGATTGTATTGCCAGAGCATATTTCTCAAAATTCTTATGACCAACCAAAAATTTAGGCACACATTCCAATGCTGAAACACATGCCATCAAAAAAAGAGAAAATGTAGTAATAAGAGGGATAAAGTATTAATATCATTGATGCCTATGATGTCTACTCTGAAAGGAAAGTGTGCTAGACATTTGTTCAATAATTAGAAGAATATTTGTGACTTCATAAATGAAGGTCATTTTCACCCTCAATAAAGACATAAGCAAACATTAGACATGGGCAATCTTGGTACGGGCATCACCCACTGCTGTAGAGTCGATTCCGACTCATAGCAACCCTATAGGACAGATTGGAACGGCCCCATAGAGTTTCTAAGGAGCGCCTGTTAGATTTGAACTGCCAACTTCTTGGTTAGCAGCTGTAGCACTTAACCACTATGCCACCAGAGTTGGCAGGTCTTATTGGAAGCAGTAGTACCTCAGGTAGGCACCTGTAAGGGCATTTTATAGGTAGATTGTTGTTGTTCTTAGTTGCAGTCAAGTTGGCTCTGACTCATGGCAACCCCTTGTATTTCAGAGTAGAACTGTGCTCCATAGTGTTTTCAATGTCTGTGACCTTTCAGAAGCCGATTTCTGGGTGGGTTTGAACAGCCAATTTTTTTTAAATTGTGCTTTAAGTGAAAGATTACAGTGCAAATTAGTTTCTCATTTGAAAAAATTATGTACAATTTTTTTTGTGACATTGGTTGCAATCCCTGCAATGTGTCAGCACTCTCTCCCTTTCCCATTACACCCCTGGTTCCCAATGTCCATTTGTCTACTTTGCCTGTCCTTTTCTGCCTTTTCATTTTTTACTTTTGGGAGGTGTTGCCCATTTGGTCTCCTATACGTGATTGAACTAAGAAGCACACTCCTCACGTGTGCTGTCTAATGTTTAGCTGAAAAGTGGACTTTGGGAGTGGCCTCAGTTCTCAGTTACCAGTGTTTCTGGGGGTCATGGTCTTGGGGGTTCCTCCAGTCTCTGTCAGACCAATAAGTCTGGTCTTCTCTTGTGTGTGTGAATTTCGGTCCATAATTTTCTCCCGCTCTGTCCAGGACCCTCTATTGTGATCCCTGTCACAGCCTTCAGTGATGGTAGCCAGGCAACACCTAGTTCTTCTGGACTCAGACTGGTACAGGCTGTGGTTCATGTGGTTCATTAGTCCTTTGAAATAACATTTTGCTTGTGCCTTTGGTTTTCTTCATTCTCCTTTGCTCTGGATGGGATGGGACCAATAGATGTATCTTAGATAGTCTCTCACAAGCTTTTAAGACCCCAGACGCTACTGACCAAGATAGGACGTAGAGTTTTTTCTTTATGACCTATATTATGCCAATTTACCTGGATGTCCCCTGAGACTGTGGTCCCTAGCCCTCAGCCCCAGTAACTCAGACCCTCAAGGTGTTTGGATGCGTCTAGGAAACTTCTATAACTTTGCCTTGGTCAAGTTGTGCTGAATTCCCCTATATTGTGTGTTATGTTTTCCTTCATCAAAGTTAACACTTGTCTACTATATAGTTAGTGAATTCCCCTCCCTGCCATTCCCCACCCTTGTAACCACCAAAGATTGCTTTCTTTCTTTCTTTCTGTGTTTAAACCTTTTCTTGCATTTTTATAATAGTGGTCTCATGCAATATTTGTCCTTTTGTGATTAACTTATTTCACTCGGCATAATGCACTCCAGATTTGTCCATGCTGTAAAATGTTTCAAAGATTCATCATTAATCTTTATCATTGCATGGGTATTTCATTGTGTGTATGTACCATAATTTGTTAATCCATTCGTCTGTTGATGGGTGTTTAGGTTGTTTCCATCTTTTTGCTATTTTGAATAATGCTGCAATGAACATGTGTATGCATATATCTATTTGCGTGGCTGCTCTTGTTTCTCTAGGATATATTCCTAAGAGTGGGATTGCTGGATTGTATGTCATTTCTATTTCTGGTTTTTTATGGAGGCGCCATATCATTTTCCATAGTGCTTGTACCATTTTATATTCCCACCAGCAGTGCATAAGAGTTCCAATCTCCCTGCAACCTATCCAACATTCGTTATTTTCTGTTTTCTTGATTAGTGCCAGTAATTTCAGGGTGATATGATGTCTCATTGTATCTTCAATTTGCATTTCTCTAATAATTAATGATCACAACGATCATTAACTCATGTGTCTGTTAGCTGCCTGCATGTCTTCTTTGGTGAAGTGTCTGTTCATGTCCTTTGCCCATTTTTTGATTGGATTGTCTTTTTGTTGTAGAGGTGTTGAATTTTCCTATAGATTTTAGAGATTAGAACTTTGTTGGGTATGTCATAATGAAACTTTTTTTCCCAGTCTGTAGGCTCTCTTTTCACCCTTTTAGTGAAGTTTTTTGATGAGCATAAGTGTTTAATTTCAGGAGCTCTCAGTAATCTTGTTTATATCTTCTGGTGTTTGTGCATTGTTAGTTATGGTAGGTATTGTATTTATGCCATGTATCAGGGCCCCCAGAGTTGACCTTATTTTTTTTTTTCATGATCCTTATCATTTTAGTTTTTATATTTAGGTCTTTGATCCATTTTGAATTATTTTTTTGTGTATGATGTGGGGTATGGATCCTGTTTCATTTTTTTTACAGATGGACATCCAGTTTTGCCAACGCCATTTGCTAAAAAGACTGTCTTTTCCCATTTAATGGGCTTTGATCCTTTGTCAAAGATCAGCTGACCATGTTGTTTGTGTTGTTACATGCTGTCACGTCAATTCCAACTCATAGTGACCCTGTGTACGACAGAACGAAACACTGCCGGGTCCTGTGTCATCCCCACAATTCTTGTTATGCTTGAGCCCATGGTTGCAGCCACTGTGTGGATCCATCTCGTTGAGGGTCTTCCTCTTTTTCAATGACCCTCTACTTTACCAAGTGTAATGGCCTTCTCCAGGGACTGATCCCTCCTGATAATACATTCAAAGTATGTGAGACGTAGTCTCACCATCCTTGCTTCTAAGGAGCATTCTGGCTGTATTTTTTCCAAGACAGATTTGTTCATTCTTTTGGAAGTCCATGGTGTATTCAGTATTCTTCACCAACACCACAATTCAAAGCGTCAGTTCTTTGGTCTTCCTAATTTATTGTCCAGCTTTCATATGCATATGAGGCAATTTAAAACACCAAGGCTTGAGTCAGACACCTTAGTCCTCAAGGTGACATCTTTGCTTTTCAAAACTTTAAAGAAGTCTTTTTGCAGCAGATTTGCCCAATGCAATGCATCTTTTGATTTCTTGACTGCTGCTCCCATGGGTGTTGATTGTGGATCCAAGTAAAATGAAATCTTGACAACTTCAAACTTTTCTCCACTTATCATGATGTTGCTTATTGGTCCAGTTGTAAGGATTTTTGTTTTCTTTATGTTGAGGTGTAATTCATACTGAAGGCTATGGTCTTTGATCTTCATCAGTAAGTGTTTCAAGTTCTCTTCACTTTTAGCAAGCAACGTTTTGTCACCTGCATAAAGCAGGTTGTTAGTGAACTTTCCTCCAATCCTGATGCCCTGTTCTTCTTCATGTAGCCCAGCTTCTCAGATTACTTGCTCAGCATACAGATTGAATAAATAATATAAAAAATAAAAAAAAGGTATGCTGAAATGATACAACCCTGACACACACCTTTCCTGACTTTAAACCATGCAGTACACCCTTGTTCTGTTTGAATGATTGCCTCTTGATCTATGTAAAGGTTCCTCTTGAGCACAATTAAGTGTTCTGGGGTTTCCATTCTTTACAATGTTATCCATAATTTGTTATGACCCACACAGTCAAATGCCTTAGCATAGTCAGTGAAACACAGATAAACATCTTTGTGTTATTCTCTGCTTTCAGCCAGGATCATTTGACTTCAGCAATGATATCCCTGGTTCTATGTCCTCTTCTGACCATAAAAAAAAAAAAAAATCTGACCATAGGAGGATGGATTTATGTCTGAGTTCTCTGTTCTGTTTCATTGGTCAATGTGTCTGTCACTGTACAAGTAAGTACCAGGCAGTTTTCACTACCTTAACTGTATAATAGGTTCTGAGTTCAGGTAGTGTGAGACCTACTTTTTCTTTTTCTTCAGTAATGTTTTGCTTGTCCAGGGCCCCTTTCCTTTCCTTATAAAGTTGATGACTAGTTTTTCTATCTCGTTAAAGAATGCTGTTGGTATTTGGATAGAGATTGCACTTTATCTGTAGATTGCTTTGGGTAGAATTGATATTTCACAGTGTTAAGTCTTCCTATCCATGAACATCATGTGTTTTTTCCATTTACATAAGTCTCTTGATTTCTTGCAATAGTGTCTTATTTTTTATTTGTACAGATCTCTTACAGAACAACCCATCTTTTGTCTAATAGTACAGCACTTAACTACTTAACTGTTTTCGCTTGCACCACCCTCTGTCTTCTTTTAAGGCTCTGTTGATATTGTTGGTGTTGTGGAAACCTACATTGTAATTTAATCCAATGATGAAATCCACGTACTGGATATGACTATCTTCCTTTTGCAAACATTTGAAACAAACCCTAGGAACTTTGTAGAGAGTAAAGTGAGATAAAAATACTTATAAGTAACACATGTGAAATAACTAATATGTACTAGGCACTAGATTAACTTCTTAACATCTAATCTTCCAATAATCCTGTGAAGTAGGTACTGAAACTTTTCCTTACATTTACAGATGAGAGTGATAGAAGTATTTATGGTACCTCAAGTTTACTTGGTATTTTACAGAGCTGAGATTAGAAGCAAGGCAGTTCGACTCTATAAATTTTTAGATTTGTGCTTTGTAAAGCCACTGGAATTCCTGTACTTTGTGTGCTATTCTGATACTCGTTTTGCCCCAAGGCAAAGATGGATTTTTAAAGTTTATTTAATGAGTACACAATAAAAGTTTGAGGATTAAAGGAATGAATAAACCTTTAGCCTGTGGGGAAGATATTACCTTTAATGTGATTTGATCTGGTGATATTGTTGTAGTCCCATCATAGAGATCAGAGAGTAACTTCATTCCTTCCCTGTAGGTTGAAGAGTACATTTATTCATTTATCAACTCAAACTGTTGTTTTAAATGTTTGCCAGCCATTTACCAAGTAGTGGAGTGTGCATGGGGAATGCAGTGGTAAACAGAAAGGGATAGAAGCTCTTCTGAAAAAGTTACTTTCTAGTAGGTAAGTTTTTAAGTAGCAGCTGAAGAGCTGTAAACAATGGTTGGTTGATTGATCGGAGGTTTCTAAGAGCAGTGTTTTGAGGTGTTAAGTGTTCTGAGACTCACAGCTAAGGAAGTAGCAGGGAATGACTTAAAGGCTAATTAACATACACTACAGGATCTGATGAGCCTGTATCTCCTTTCCATTTATATCTGTTTTATGTTTCTATTGTCTTATATTCCTATGCCTGCACACACAGTTTTTGTCTTTCATGTCTTATCTATCTTTGAAAAATATAATCAAAGAGAATATAGCTAAATAAAGTATTCTACTTTTTTTCCATTGGCCCTTCTTTATTTCAATTCTAGAGGGCCATGTAACTCCTTCTGGGAGAAGAAGCCTGGTCTTCAGTATAAAGGGTACTGCTAAATGGCTGGGCACTTCAGTATGAGTTCTATGGCATCAGCTGACAGATAGAATGGAGCAAGGGGTAGTAGCAATGGTGATTCCTCAAAGACAATGAAAGCTTCCATGAGAGAAAGAGTCAGATTTAAACCAATTCAAGAGAGAGCTGATGTCAAATTTCCATATGACACAATAATGAGGAAGTTCTTAACTTATTATACTTTACTCCATTTTTTCTTAGTATTTTTCCTGAACTTGAGAAAAGACTAGTTTTAAGACCCTCTCCCAATTGAGGGAGAAGGAGGAAGTTTTAACTTTAAACCAAGATTGAAATTTTGACTATTATGTAGGACAGAATATTTCAGTTACTAAATTGAGACTGACTTCTGTAACTTATAGCGTCGCTATGAGTCGGAATCTACCACAATGGGTTTGGTATTTTGGTTTTCTGTGACTTAAAATGACCTAATATCTTATATTGTCTGAATGATCAGAAATTCATGGAGCTTTGCCTGAGTCTTCCTTGTAGGGAAGGGGATGAGCTAGCCCAAAAGAATAGCTGAAAAGGGCAAAAAGAAAAAAATTATTTTCTGGCAAATTTGCTTTATGATTTTACGTCATGAATTACAACAATTATATTTGCATATGTTTGCAAATATCTCTAGGGTGCAAGCTGGGAATAGATTTTCTGGGTCCTAGGTTTTGCACTAAAAAAAAAAAAAAAAAAAGGTTTTGCACATGTTTAACTTTTAATATAAGGCCAAATTGTTTTTCAATTATCTTGCCAGAAGTATCTGAGGAATTTTGTTATTCTAATTTCACAACTTGGCATTGCCAATCTAATTTCTTTTAACCTGGTGGAGGTACTCATTCTAAATTTAACATTTCACTTCTGTATTGTTGTTGCTGTTGTGTCCCATGGAATATACACTGATTCCTAGTGACCCTATATGACAAAGTAGACTGCCCCGTAGGGTTTTTAAGGCTATAATCCTTACGGGAGCAGATAGCCAGGTCTTTTTTCTAGTAGAGCAGTTGGTGGCTTCAAACCACCAATCTTTATGTTAGCAACCCAATGCTTAACCATTGTTCCACCAGGGATCCTTATTTCACTGCTATGAGACTGATCACGTTTTCATATGCATAGAGGGTCTTCATGGTTCATCTTCTGTGAAATACTTAACAAGTTTTTTGCTCATTTTTTTTTTTTTTGGTCTTGATGATTTTTATACTTTTCACAAATATTCAGCATCCTAATCCTTTGTTTTCTGTGTGTATAACAAATATATTTTCCCAGGTAGGGGTGTTCTTTCTGCTCAGTATATGTATCTTGTGAAGAATAGAAGGCATGCATTCAATAGATTCAAATTTATCTTTGTTTTAAAATGTAGATTTTGTGATTCTTGTATCTGAGAAATCTCTACTATTGTAATCATAATGGTACTCTTACATTCTATAATTTTTATATATTTGTATACTTCTGAAATTTTGATTTTCATATATATCTCTCATTCATAAATACATAATGTTCCTGGCATTACTCATGTTTGCTTTTCATAAATATAAAAAAAAATTAAATTAAAAAGAAATCCCTAAAAATCAAAAGCAAAATGCTACTACCTAACATAACTATTGATTTGGTAACACTGATTTATTTTAAATCACTGTACTTATTTTAAAATACAGTAATTTGAGTATACCTCTTAGTAGGATATACCCTGAGGGCAAAATGAATGGAAAATATTGCAGACTCTTTTCAGTGATATTCTAGGTAAACACATTTATATTTTGAAATAATCATATATTTTGTGTGTGCAACATATATGATAAAATAAAATATGTAATTAGGTTAATAACATATGTTAATGAAATGTAGGGGATATGAGATATAGGGCAGGATAAATGACCTGGTTTGTTCTATAAATAAGTGATAGGAAAAAAACAAGAAAGGGAGAGAATGTATACATTAAAAAAGACTTAAGACTATCTCAACTAATAATAATGCATGGTCCTTGTTTGAACACTAAATCTAACAAACTATTAGAAGAACATTTTAGAGACTGTGAAGGAGATTTAAATGCCGAGCTGGTGTTTGATGATCTTATTGTTAAGTTTTTAACATGAAATTATAAAAAATAAATTGTTTTTAAAAAAGTGCTTATCTTTAGAGGTACACACTAAAATATGTATAGATGAAATGATATGATGTGTAGGATTTGCTTCAAAATAATCCTGAGAGTAAAGGGTAAGTGGCTGGGTGTATAGATGAAACAAGATTAGCCACTAGTTAATAATTGATGAAGTTTGGTAATGGGTACATTGGGGCTTATTATGTTATTCTCCCCAGTTTTGCATACCTGTGAACCTTTTTAAAAATGAAAAGTTAGAGTAAAGGAAAATTAGTATGATTGTACTGAAATATCAAAAGGAATAGAATTAAAAACTACATTGCAGCAGAGCAATTTTAATTAGTAATATGGAAGATAAATTTGAGGCATTTTCACAGAAGACTCAGAAATACATATATATATATATATATATATATAAGTTTTTTTTATAAGTTAGTATCTCAACATACCACCCCCAAATGAAGTGGCTTACAACAACAATGATTTATTCTTACTCATCTAAGGGTTGGCTGTGTTTGGCTCACTTGGCTCTAAAGTCCAGACCTTCCTCCTTGAATCAATAGGCTACCTGGGATATAATCTTATTGGTGATGGCAGAAACATGTGATGGCTATCCCAATCATGAAAGCAAATTTTAAGCCTCTTCTTAATTCCTGGGTGGTGCAAAGGTTAATGTTCTCTGCTGCTAGCCGAAAGGTTGACAGTTTGAATCTACCCAGATGTGCCTCAGAAAAAAGTCCTGATAATTTGCTTCTGAAAAATTGGCCTTTAAAAACCCTATGGATAAAGCTACAATAATCAAAACAGCCTGGTGCTGGCATAATAATAGACACATAGACCAATGGAATAGAATTGAGAGTCAAGAAATAAACCCACACGTCTTTGGTCAACTGATTACTGACAGTGATGCTAAATCCATCTGATGGGGAAAGAAGAGTCTCTTCAATAAATGGTATTGGGAAAATTGAATTTCCACATGCAGAAAAACAGGATTCATGCCTCACGCCACACACACACACACACACACACACACACACAGACAATTCAAAATAAATTAAGGACCTAAATGTGAAAATTAAAACCATAAAATTCTTATAAGAAAATGCAGGGCAAGGCTGTTAAACTCAGATTTTAATAATGTATTATCAGATATAATAAAAGTTTAAAAAGCAAAAGACAAAATAAGTAAAAGGGACCTCATAAAAATTAAAAATTGTTCATGAAAAGACTTTACAAGAAAAGTAAAAAGACAACCTACCATCTAGGAGAATATATTTGGAAACCATATACCCAATAAGAATCTGAAAAGTTATAAAACTTCAACAACTTAACAACAAAAAGACAGATAACCCAATGAAAAAATGGGCAAAGGACTTGAATAGACATTTCATCAAGGAGGACATTCAAATGGCCACCTAACACATGAAAAGAAAGATGCTCAAAGACATTAACCATCAGAGAGATGCAAATCAAAACCACAATAAGATATATTGTCACTCCTACTAGGATGTACAAATTAAAAAGAAAGAAAGAAAATAACAAACGGTAGCAAGTATGTGGGGAAATTGGAACCCTTTTTCATTGCTAGCAGAAATGCAAAATGGTATAGCAATTGTGAAAAACAATGTGGCAATTCCTCAAAAAACTAAAACTAGAACTACCGTATAACCCAGCAATTCCACTGATAGGAAAGCTGGGAATATACCCAAGGGATTTAAAAGCAGTGACACAGACATATACATACCAATGTTCATTGCAGCTTTATTCACAAAAGCCAAACGGTGAAAACAACCTATATGTCCATCAATGCTGGGAGCCAGGCTGCAAGGGCGGGCCCTCTGCACCCACTGCCCCCAGCATAAACATCGAAGAATTCCTGAAAAGTCAGGTGCTGGGAGCCAGGCTGCAAGGGCGGCCCCTCTGCACCCACTGCCCCCAGCATAAACATCGAAGAATTCCTGAAAAGTCAGGAATATCTCTGTCATCTGTGTTATGTTTCTGTTTCATTTTCAGCCTGTGTATAGCAGAATGTATAAGCATAAAATTCCATTATAGATTTAGGGACCTTTGGAGGAGGGCGTCCTACTCATAATCCCCTGGTGAAATCCCAGGTAGGGACAGCCTGTGTATTACCTGGGGATCAACATGAAGTTGTCTTAGGGGGAAAACGAATAGCTCAACTATGGAAAACAAAAACAGGATGGTGGAATCCTGGTACTTACCGAGGCCCTTTTGTGATTAAACCACCACCCACACATGATCCCATAAAAGTGGAAAAACAATATTTTGAATTTCTATTGGCAAGAAATTGGGATTATGACGCTGATTGGAGACCATATAGAGTAGAAGGAAGTTTTATTACTCCAAAACCGGCTTGGGGGTGTAGAGATTGGGCTAATTGTCCTTGGCATAATCATGGACAATATGACGTAACCCAAAGTGGCTGGACTTCAAGAACTTGGCCACCCTGGACAAGATGGACAAAGCCTATGTGGCAATGGTTTTGCAAAAAGATTAATTGTTATAAAAACTGTGGAAGGTATTGCAAGATTAAGCATAAGTGTAAAGCAGTATGAAGTCAATTGTTACTTTGTGTAAAAATAAATCAACAAAATGTTCTCTTCAACTAAACAAAAACTCATTGTATGTGTGTGCGTATGCGAAACTGTACTATGTGTCACCTGGAAAATTATGTCTCTGGAAAATGATGTTATCTATGATGATTATATCTTGTACTGCCCCTTTGTTGATCATGCGATGTTATGCTCTTGTAAGCTTATGATATAAAAGACCATGTAAAAAATAAAGAAATAGGCTTTTTTTTTTTTCTGCAGAATGAAAATATAAGACACACTACGTCTCATTCTTTTTCGCCAAACTCTACCCCTCCTCTGGTGACCCTCTTCTTTGCTGAGGCTGGCCCCCGGCACATCAAGGGATGAATGGATAAACGAAATGTGGTACATACATGCGATGCACTACTACTCAGCCAGAGAGAGAAATGAAGTTTTAATAATGCTACAAGATGGATAGAGCTTGAAGCCATTATGCCGTGTGAAATAAGTCAATCACAAAAGGACAAATATTGTATGACCTCACTTACATAAAAAGGCAAGAACAGGCAAATGTATAGAGACCAAAGTTTTTTAGTGGCTACCAGGGACAGGAGGGAAGGGAAAAGGTGGTGATGGGGGGGGGGGGGTGGTTATTGCTTATGGAGCACTGAGTTTCAGTTCACTGTGTGATGGAAAAGTTGCATTGATTAGGGTTAGCGTTGCACAATAAATTTTACACCTGTAAAAAGTAGAATTGGCAAAAGTTGTGTGGTAGATATATTTACAGCAACAACAACAACAAAAAAAAAAAACAGCAGCTGTTGAAGCTGCTTATGTATAACCAAACACTTCATGGGTTTTGATTTTTTGGTTTGGAGATTTAGGGTCAGGAGTGCATGGCACATCCCAGTTAATTGGCCTAATAATGTGTTTAGTTCCTCTGTTCTACCTCCTAGCTGGTTGCATAGTGCCTGGGGTCTTAAAAGCTTGCAAGTGGACATACAAGGTACAACAATTGGTCTCCATTCATTTGGAGCAAAAGAGGAAGAAAGAGAGTCAGGAAAGAGGAAAAAATGGAATATGTAGCTAATTGCCTCCCTGAACAACTGCCTCATTTGCCACCAAACCAGAACTGCTACTATTACGAAACACTTTGATCAAAGATTCCATAGGAGAATCCTGATTAAAAAGGAGAAAATGCAGAACAGATTTTCAAATTCTCATGGAATTCAGTCTTTCTGGAGCCATGGAGGCTGAATGAACTTCTGAAATTACTGCCCTGAAATAATTTTCAAACCTTAAACCAAAAATATCCCCTGAAGTCTTAAAACCAAACAGTAGTTTTACTTAACTAGTCAAGAATGTCTACCTTGAACATTGTACTCTTTTAAGAACTATTTATGTGGGATCAAATTCACAGCAGCAACTCAAAAGATAGATGTGAAACTTAGTGGGCAGTGAGTTTATGTTAATGTGGAAGAACAATTCAGAAAAAGAGGTTGAGAATGGTTGTACAACTTGAAGAATATAATCAATGTCACTGAATTCTATAAGTAGATATTGTTGAATTGGTGTATGTTCTTAATTGTATGTTCTCAACAACAACAACAAAATAAAATAAATTATATAAAAAACTTATGGAACTGAGCAAATAATCTGAGAAGCTGGACTATATGAAGAAGAACACAACGTCAGGATTTGAAGAAAACTAACAATCTGTGATATGAAGATGACACAAACTTACTTGCTGAAAGTGAAAAGGACTTGAAACACTTACTGATGAAGGTGAAAGACTACAGTCTTTAGTATGCATTACACCTCAACCTAAACAAAAATCCCTCACAACTGGACCAATAATCAACATCTTGATAAATGGACAAAGGACTGAAGTTGTCATGGATTTCATTTTACTTGGATCCACAGTCAATGCCCATGGAAGAAGCAGTCAAGAAATCAAACAACGTATTGCACTGAGAAAACCTGCTGCAAAAAAAAAAAAACCTCTTTAATTAAAGTGCTAAAAAGCAAAAATGACACTATGAGGGCTAAGGTGTACCTAATCTAAGCCATGGTATTTTCAGTCATCTGGTATGCATCTGAAAGCTGGACAATGAATAAGGAAAACTGAAGAACTGATGCATTTGAATTATGGTGTTTGCGAAGAATGTTGAATATACCATGGACTGCCAGAAGAATGAACAAATCTGTCTTCCAATCTACTTCATAGGCCACAAGCAACTCATTTGCATAGTCCCACCTAGTCATTTGGTGGGAGTTACAAGACCATGGTGAGAAAGACCATAAAAAGCAATCCACCAGACTGCATGTATTTATTTTCTTTAAACATTTTTCTACTTCTTTTTGTGTCTATTTTGGTAAATTGTGATTTCCAAGAAATTTGTCTATTTTATCTAATTTGTTGAATTTTTGGCCATAAATTTTTTAAATTTAGGCCTGTTACCTTTTTAAAGTCCACAGGATCTATAAGGACGTCCTCTCTTTTATTTCAGATAGTGGTAATTTGTTTGGTTCTCAGAAGTGTTAGAGATTGATCAATTTTTAGTCTTTTTACAGAATCAACTTTTGTCTTTCATGATTTTCTACATTGTTGTTCTTTATTCAATTTGACTAATTTCTCATCTTTATTATTTTCTTCCTTCTTGTCTTAGACTGGGTTCTCTAGAGGAGCAAAACCAGTGAAGCTTATACGCACACACACACACATACATATACATATATATGTTGTTGATGTTGTTGTTGTTAGGTGTCATCAAGTTGATTCTGACTCACAATGACTTTACAAACAACAGAACAAAACACTGCCTGGTCCTGTGCCATCATCGCAATTGTTGCTGTACTTGAGCAGAGCCCATTGTTGTAGCCATTGTGTGAATCCATCTCATTGAGGGTCTTTGTCTTTTTCGCCCACTCTCTATTTTACTAAGTATGATGTCCTTCTTGATAACATATCCAAAGTAAATGAGACGAGGTCTCTTCATCCTCATTTATAAGCAGCATTCTGGCTGTACTTTATATATATGTATGTACTCACAATTGTGGAGGCTGGCAAGTCTCAAATCTGTGGGTTAGGCATGACGCTGGAGGCTTTCCCTGACTCATGTGGTTGCAGGAGCTGATGAACCAAAATCAGCAGATCAGAAGGCAGGATGCTGTCTCATGGGGCTACAGGATCTGGAAAATCCCAAAATCTGTCGGTCAGGTGGCAGACTGCTGGCTGACGTCTCTAGAACAGGAGGTCAGAGAATGACGTGTTGGATGCAGGATGGAGAGAGGGCAAGTTTGCCAGTACATTTATATATATATATATTGGATGCAGACCACACCTCCAAGGAAACTACCCTTTTACCTGGTTGGCTGCTCACATGAGATCACAAAATGGAGGATGATTATATAATATCTGCCAAACCACTGAGTTAGAAATATAGAGCTTTAAGAATAATCCTCTCTTCTTTTATAATATAAATATTTAACACTATAAATTTTCCTCTAACTACTATTTTAGCTGCATCTCACAGATTTTTTTTGTGTATTTTCATTTTCATTCAGTTCAGACAATTCTCTAATTTTTCTTTTGATTTCTTCTTTGATCTACATGGTATTTGAAAGAGTATTGCTTAATTTTTTGGGGGGGGGCTTTAATCTACAGATTAGATCTTATGAATTTCTAATATAATTCCACTGTGTTCAGAGAATATACAGTTAGATTTAACATTTTGAGAGTTATTAAGAATTATATTGTGGGTCCTAATTATGGTCTACTTTTTTAAAATTCTATATGCCCTTAAAATAATGTGTTCGGTGCAGTTGTTGGGAAAAGTGTTCTGTAAGTATCAATTAGATTAAGATAATTGGTAATATTGTTTAAACTGTCTATATACTTTGTAACTTTTTAATTTCTGTTTTAAATAATTTTGTTGTTGTTAGTTGCTGTCAAGTCAACTTTGACTCATGGTGATCTTCTGTATAACTGAAACAAATGTTGCCTGACCCAGCACCATGGCTGTGATCTTTGAAATGTTTGAGCCCATTGTGGAGCTTATTGTGTGAATCCATCTCGTTGAGGGTTTTCCTCATTTTGCCTTACCATGATAGGTCACATTCATTGTCAAAAAGAACATTTCAAGTTCTATCCTGAAGTACAATGTTGTCAGTTATAGGATATTATCCATACATCCTCAAAGAAGATCAGTTAATATAACTATTATTCAAATTTATTCATTGATTACTAGTGCCAAAGATGAATAAATTGAAGGTATTTACCAACTTCTGCAGTCTGAAATTAAAAACATGCAATGCAGATGCATTGGGAATTGTTGGTAAAGTGGTCAACAATTCCATTTTACTTGGATCCAAAATCAACACCCAAGGAAGCAGCAGTCAAGAAATCAAATGACATATTGCATTGGTCAAATCTGCTGCAAAAGACCTCTTAAAAGTTTTAAAGAGCAAAGATATCACTTTGAGGGCTAAGGTATGCCTGACCAAAGCCAGGGTGATTTCAGTAGCCTCATATGCATATGAAAGCTGAACAATGAATAAGGAAGACTGAAGAAGAATTGATGCCTTTGAGTTATGGTGTTGGTGAAGAATATCGACTATATCATGGGCTGCCAGAAAAATAAACAAGCCTGTCTTGAAGAAGTACAACCAGAATGCTCCTTAGAAGTGAGGATGGTGAGATTTAGTCTCAAATATCTTTGGCATATTATCAGGAGGGACCAGTCCCTGGAAAAGGACATCATCCTTCGTAAAGTAGAGGGTTAGTGAAAAAGAGGAAGAAGCTTAACAGAAGGGATTGACACAGTGGCTTCAACAATGGGCTCAAGCATAGCAACGAGCATGAGGGTGGTGCAGGACCGAGCAGTGTTTCATTCTGTTGTACATGGTGGCACCAGGATTGGAGAAAGACTCATTAACAAACTTGTGATATGCAGATGATACAATTTTTCTTGCTGAAAGTGAAGAGGACTTGAAGCACTTACTAATAAAGATCAAAGACCACAGCCTTAGACCTCAACAGAAAGAACAAAAATCCTCACAACTGGGCCAATAAGCAACATCATGATAAAAGGAGAAAATGCTGAAATTGTCAAGGATTTCATTTGACTTAAAACTGCAATCAATGCCCATGGAAGCAGCAGTCAAGAAATCAAATGACGCGTTATATTGGGCAAATCTACTGCAAAGTACCTCCTCAAAGTGTTCTGAAGCAAATATGTCACTTTAAGGAGTAAGGTACACCTGACCCAAGACTTGGTGTTTTCAGTTGTCTCATATGCATGTGAAAGCTGGACAATGAATAAGGAAGACTGAAGAAGAATTGGTGCATTTGAATTATGGTGTTGATGAAGAATGTTGAATATACCATGGACCACCAAAAGAACAAACAAATCTGTCTTGGAATGTACAGCCAGAAAGCTCATTAGAAGCAAGGATGACGAGACTTCATCTCACATACTTTGGACATGTTATCAAAGTGGATTAGTCCCTGCAGAAGGACATCATGCTCTGTAAAGTAGAGGGTCATCAAAAAAGAGGAAGACCCTCAATGAGAAGGGTTGGCACAGTGGCTTCAACAATGAGCTCAAGCATAACAACGATTGTGAGGATGATGCACACAGGGTTGTACACAGGGTTGCTATGAATCAGAACAACTCGACAGCATCTAACAACAACATGAGTTGGAACCAGCTCGAAGTTACCTAACAACAACAGTAGGTTAGCTAAATTTTGTGTAGTAAATTAAACATCTGGGCCGCGAGTCTCATGAAAACACATGCTTGAATTTTGATTAGTAGATGATGTGACCTAGGCAGTGCCAACTAATCAACTCACGTATAGTTTACGTGTTAGAGTCAATGGATGCATTGACTCTATCCTGGATACTGTCTCAAAGTAGGCATGTCTTACATAGGCTGTGCTTTGTATATGTGACCAGCAGTTCATCCTTCAATGTTCTCATGATGGCCTCAGAAGGTAGTTTCAGTCAGATCCCCTGCTAATAAAGCTAGAGCCACTAGATGCAGAGCAAGTTCACCAATCTGCTGTCATGGAGCAGTGAAGTAGAGCAGTGAAACAAAGTGATATGAAGGTGCAGAGGCAGTCAGCAAACCTGTGTGACTGGTGGGTTTTTGTTTTTTGTTCATCCTCACTTACGCTAGGAGCAGGCTTCTTTATTCTTGAACCCCTAATTAATGAGAGGAAATGCATCATATATTGCCTAATGGTCTGTTGTTTTATTAATTTGATTTAGAAGTTTCTTTACTTCTGTGAATATATACAGGAAGGACAGTTGGGGTAGAGAAAGGCAGACAAATGTTCACTCTTCCATTACAAACCAGATGCTGCCTGACTTGTAAGAAATATATAAATTGTTTGGCTAATCCCTGCCAACAATCTAATGTTCACTAGTGAAAAGTAAAATTGGTACATTGTTTCTCTACTGACACTCAGATTTTCAACCCGATCTTTTGTTTACCCGTCTCAGGAATTTTTTAATATGTTAAAAAAAAAAAAATTGTCTCTGGTAAAGCTGAATGGCTTCACAAAATTCTCAATAAAAAATAAGTGGTAATTTATAACCAGTCAGGCCCGTGTGCTTGAGGGCCTCCAAGCAATTTCTAGATAGTAGAAGACGATAAACAGTGAAATCTCATTATTTCTTAAAATTTTAACAACCTTGAAAAGAAGTTATTCTAAATATACTGCGCAATTCTTGGTGGTCTTAATCAAAATGTATTAAATATAATGGGGAGAGACATGAAGAAATTAATAGTCAATGGGAAATTAATACATTTTAGCTTCAAGGCAGAGAACAGAGTCTGTGCCAGGCATGGTGCTCACAGCTGTCCCTATATTACATCATTCAGTCCTTAGAACAATCTTGTAAGGTATGCAGTATTACCCTCAATTTAGAGAAAAGGAAACTGAGTTTCAGAGAAAGGTGACACCTGCTCTAGAACTCTAGCCAATAAATACAAAATCAAAGATGCAAATCCAGTTCTTCCCACTTTCAAAGATTATAGTAACCTTCCATTGCAATGATTACCTCCTTATCTTTTCTTTCCCTTTCATGGGTCCAGGGATGTCATTATTGCATTGGCATGATACTGTACTATTAGATGGTATTATACTTCATTTTATTTAAGTTTAAGGCAAGAAAAATAATCTGAGGTGAAAGTTTTGAAATTCAAATAGTTTTTTAAATCTAGAAGAAAAATTACTTCTTAAGTATCTGTAATGTTAAAAATATAATAAAAAATTAAGATATTAATGACATGCTTTTTAACTACATAATTTAATTTTAATCAGTGACAATAAATTACCTCTTTTCTGTGAAAGACAGGCCTTAGTCCTCTCAAACCTCTTTCAGTGCCTCCCTCTTACTTCTAAATTTGTTAGTCATGTTTTTATATTCTCTCAATTTACAATATCCTAAATCATAATTCCTATAGTTTTTTTTTATAGATATTTGGTAAGAAAATTGGTTTTACATTTAATGGATTCAGTACCTACCACTGATCTTTTATACCATTATCTTAACATTTATTTTAATTGGCTGAGTTCAATTGTTTAATTACACTTTTAATTTTGAGATAATTATAGATTCGCATGCAGTTGTAACAAATAATACAGAGATCCCATGTGCCCTTTATCCAGTTTTCCCCAATGGTGACATCCTGCAGAACTGTAGCACACTATCACAGTGAGGATATTGACACAGTTACAGTCAAAATATAAAGCATTTCGAACACTGTGAGAATGTTTCATGCTGTTTTTCATGTGGCCACGCACCACCTTCTTTCACCCAGCCCACTCCTGAACCCCTAGCAAACACTAATCTACTCTCCGTTTTTATAATAATGTTATTTCAAGAATACAAAAAGCATCCGATATTCTTCCTCCTAACTTTTTTGATTGGTTCTTTAAATTACAGAAGAGAGAGGATCTAAATAGGCAATGGATTACAAAACACTTTTGAATTGAAATTTTTAATGAAGTAATTATAGATTCGCCCTTAGTTGTAGGGAAAACCAGATAAATACCTTGTAGACTCTGCCAAAATCTTCCCCAGTGGAAACATTTTGGTGGCGTGGTGGTGAAGAGCTATGGCTGCTAACCAAAAGATTGGCAGTTGGAATCCACCAGGCAGTCCTTGGAAACTCCATGGGGCACTTCTAGTCTGTGCTATAGGATGGCTATGAGTTGGAATCCACTCAACAGCAACGGGTATTGTTTTTTTTTTTTTTTTTCCGGGTTTTTATAGTATAATGTCACAACCAGCATATTGGCAGTAAGACGATCCATCCGATCTTACTCAGATTGCCCCAATATTACTTGCGCTTATTCGTGTATGTCTATCTCTGTGTTTTAAGGACCTAAATCTGTCATTTTATTATTTTTTTCTGTATGTTCTCGCTGTTTTTCCTTTCTCTATTTTCTTTTTCCCATCTTGCTCTGCGTCTCTAGAATACAAAAAAAAAAAAAAAAACCAGTGCCGTCGAGTCAATACCGACTCATAGTGACCTTACAGGACAGAGTAGAACTGCCCTATAGAGTTTCCAAAGAGCACCTGGCAGATTTGAACTGTCGACCCTTTGGCTCGCAGCTGTAGGACTTAACTACTACGCCACCAGAGTTGTGGGCCTCTAGAATACTTTTTAAAATTCCACTTTGATTTATCTATAGAATTTTTGAGTGTACCTTTTTATGTAGCTTTTTAATGGCTGCATTAGGTATTACATTATATATATAATTATTATATATTATATAACTTATCACAGTCTAATTGTGTCATTATTTTACCTGTGCGGATCAAGTGATGTATAAAAATCTCACCTACCTTCAAGTCCCTTGAAGTTTCCCCATTCATAATATGATTTTCTTTATTTTTTTCTACATCAGACAGTGTTAAAACTTTTGCCTGCAAACATAATTTAGAAAACTCAAGAGGAGAAGGAATGGCTTTTGTATTTACCTATATTTTTGCTTACGATGTTCTTTCTTCTTTCCTGATATTCCAGTGTTTTTTCTTTCACTGTTTCCTTTATTTTTAGAGAACTTTCTTTGGCCATTCCTTTAGAGTAGTTCTGTTAGTGACACATTCTATTAGTTTTCCTTCACCTGGGAATGTTTTTATTTCTCCTTTTTTTCTGAGGAACATTTTCACTGTATATAGGATCTGGTTTGACAGTTCTTTACTTTCTGCACTTGAAAAATACTGCACCACATACTTCTGGCCTTGTTCATTTCTGATGAGAAATTTCTCAAGCTGAAAGAACTGAAGACAAAATGTAAGCCTCAAGTCACAATAATAAAGGATTCTATGTGCAAAAAATTAAAGGACACAGGAAGCATCAAAAGAAGATGGAAGGAATATACAGAGTCACAGTTACAGAAAGAATTGGTTACCATTCAATCATTTCAGGAGGCAGTGTATGATCAAGAACTGGCTGTACTGAAGAAGTCCAAGCTGCACTGAAGGCATTGGCAAAAAACAAGCCTCCAGGAATTGATGGGATACCAATTGAGATTCTTCAATAAATGGATGCAACACTGGAAGCGCTCACCCTTCTCTACCAAGAAATTTGCAAGACAGCTACATGGTCATTCCACTGGAAGAGATCCATATTCATGCTCATTCAAAAGAAAGGCGATCCAGTGCAATGTGGAAATTATCAAACAGTATCGATATCATCTACAAACAAAATTTTGACAAAGTTAATTAAAAAATAGCTGCAATCATACACTGACATAACAAAAATTAAAGCTGATTCAGAAGAGGATGTGGAAGAAGGGATATCATTGCTGATTTTAGATGGATCTTAGCTGAAAGCAGAAAATACCAGAAAGATATATATATTTTTAACTTTACACCTTCTATTTCTTTTATGGCCTTAATCCATTGTCTGTATTTATTCTTGTGTTCTGTTTGTTTTAATCTTCGTGTCTGAAATTGTTTTTACTTTTTTTTTTTTCAATAACTACAGTTTTAGACTTACAAAAAAATTGCAAAGATAATACATATGCCCCACACCCAGTTTCTCTGGTTATTAAATCTTACACTAGTATGGAGCATTTGTTATAATTAATGAACCTACATTGATGTATTACTATTAGTATTAACTGAAGTCCATACTTTGTTTTAATATCCGTTTCTGTTCCAGGATTCCACCCAGTATACCACATTACATTTAGTTGTCATGTCTCCGTAGGATCCTCTTGGCATGACCCTTTCTCAGAATTTTCTTGTTTTCAATTGGCATTTGTTTAATATTTTTCTCGTTATGCTAAGGTCATATGTTTTGGGGTGGAAGATCACAGAGGTAAATTGTCGTTTTCTTTGCATCATATCAAGGGTATATACAATAAACATAACATCACTGTTGATGTTGACCTTGACCACTTGGCTAAGATAGTGTTTGCCAGTTTTCTCTATAATAGTGTTACTCCCCCCACCTTCCTTACTGTGCTCTTTAGAAGAAAGTCACTACGCGAAGCCCACACTTATGGAGGGGATGGGGTTATATTTTACCTCCTAGGGTTTGGATTATCTACAGAAATGTTTTGGAATTTTTCTTTATGGCCAGTTTGTCTTATTTGCCACCATTTTTTTTTATTTCCTCTGCATATGACAGGTTGTTGTGAGCCTTCCTCCAATCCTGATGTTGTGTTGTTCTTCATATAGTCAGCCTTCTCAGATTATTTGCTCAGCATGTGTATTGAGTAAGTGTCATGAAAAGATAAACCCTGGCACACACCTTTTCTGATTTTAAACCATGTAGTAGCCCCTTGTTCTATTCAAACAGCACACTGTTGGTGTATGTACAGGTTCTGCACGAGCACGATGAAGTGTTCTGGAATTCCCATTCTTCAAAATGTTATCCATAATTTGTTAGACTACAGCCTTCAGTATGGATTACACCTCAACATAAAGAAAACAAAACTACTCACAACTGGATCAATAAGCAACATCATGATAAAGGGAGAAAATATTGAAGTTGTCAAGGATTTCATTTTACTTGGATCCACAATCTATGCCCATGGAAGCAACGTTCAAAAAATCAAAGGACGTATTGCAGTGGGCAAATTTGCCACATAAGATCTCTTTAAAGTGTTCAAAAGCAAAGATTTGATTCTGAGGACTAAGGTGTACCTGACCCAAGCCATGGTATTTTCAGTCACCTCATATGCACGTGAAAGCGGGACAGTGAATAAAAAAAATAAGGAGGACCAAAAAAGAATTGATGCTTTTGAATTATGAGTTGGCAAAGAATATCATATATACCATGGACTGCCATAAGAATGAAAAAAATCTGTCTTTGGAGAAGTACAGCCAGAATGTTCCTTTGAAACAAGGATGGTGAGATTCTGTCTCACATACTTTGGACACGTTATCAGGAGGAAACAATCCCTGGAGAAGGACATCATGCTTTGCAAAGTAGAGTGTCAAAGAAAAAGAGGAAGACCCTCAATGTCATGGGTTGACACAGTGGCTGCAATAATGGGCTCAAAACTAGCAGTGATTGTGAGGATGATGTAAGACTGGGTAGTTTTTTTCAGTTGAGCATGTGGTTGCTATGTGACAGAATCCACTTGATACCACTTAAAAACAGTAACTATTTAATTAGCTGTTTATGTCAGTATATTCTTATTTATTTTAAACTTTTAGTTATAAAACATTTCTAATACTTTCAAATATTGTTTTTTGTTAATTAACTTTTTTTTTTTTCTATTTCTGTCTTCTCTTTCCTATGAATTGGATTGTGTTCCACAAAAAGATATTTTGAGAGAGGCGAAGCCAAGGTGGCGGAATAGACAGACACTTCTGGCGAGCCCTCTTTACAACAAAGACCCAAAAAAACAAGTGAAATGAGTATATTTGTGACAAGCTGGGAGCCCTGAGCATCAAAGGCAAGCTTAGACAAGGAACTGAGAAGCAGGGGAAGGAAGAGACCATTCAGAAGCAGAGAGAAGTTACCAGACCTGAATCGCAGTGAGCCCTCAGGCACCATTCCCAGAGCGGCGGCAGCAGCGGCAGCGCTGGGCTGGTCCTAGCATTCTGCCGCAGTTTCCTCAGGGAGAAGCAGCCAGCCACACAGCCCACCCACACCTCTGGAACCTGAGGAGAATGGTGCTCCCGGCAAAAGCTAAGCACTTCCGTATATTTTACCATGCACACCCCACCCCCAAGCCAGCTTCAGCGGCTGAATCCCTGGGCCTGAGGTAGGCCCTGGTGAGCACCTAGAGCCATCCTCCTGGCCTTGGGGAAGGGAAAAATCTGCAACTGGGGGAAAAGATAATTTGCTAGCTCCATTAACCAGGGGAACTAAGGACAGAAGTGGCTACTGTCCAGGCATAAACCATCCGTGGATTTTGAGCACGCTTCCCTTCTCCATGGACCTGTGTTGGCCTATTTCAGGAGAATAGACGCTTGTTGGCAGACTTCAACCATTTCAGCTGTGTGATGGAGAGGTGGGTGTTTGAGGTTTGACATTGCTTTGCCTATTAAGCAAGGTCCTCACCTACCCACATCAGGGACCGAAGGACTGGAGGCTCCACTCAGGTCACCCAGCCACCCGCAACAGGGGTCCAAAGATAACTGGTACCTCCTAGTCCTTACAACCAAAAACTTTGGGTACCCATGGTCCTTCTGCAGAACCCTCCCACTAGCACACTCTAGGGAACAGATACGCGTTTTCATCAGAGACACGTGGGGGTCGGTTCTCAGCCCCCTGTCTTGTTCAGAGCGTGACCCCCTGCTGCAATCAGATACCAGTATATACGCCAATCACCCCTGCCCCTCTAAGACTGTAGGACAGAGCCTGTACCACGCACTTGATGATCAGCTACCTGGAAACCTGACCTGAATACATACAAGAAAACTGAATGGACTCCTAGACTGATATACCTGATAACAGCTCTAGCCAGCTGGAGACAGGACACCAGAGCTCCAAATGCAAAAATAATCAAGCTAGCTCACTCAAGCAACCCATAGGGGTATACCAAACAAAACAAAGCAAGCAGCTATGACACAGTAAGCAAGCATAAACTAATACAGTAACATATACATGGCTTGGAGACAGCAGTCAATATCAAGTCACATAAAGAAACAGGCCATGATCACCTCAACAGGCTCTCAAAACAAAGAATCCAGGGATCTTTTAGATGAAAGTGCCTTCCTGGAATTACCAGATGGAGAATACAAAAGTTTAATATACAGAACCCATCAAGACATCAGGAAGGAAATGAGGCAATATGCAGAACAAGCCAAGGAACACACAGATAAAGCAACTGAATAAATTAGAAAGATTATTCAGGAACATAATGAAAAGTTTCATAAGCTGGAAAAATCCATAGACAGACAGCAATCAGAAATTCAGAAGATTAACAATAAAATTACAGAATTGGACAACTCAACAGAAAGTCAGAGGAGCAGAATTGAGCAAGTAGAAGCTAGAATTTCTGAACTCAAACATAAATCAGTTGGCATTAATATATTTGAAGAAAAATCAGATAAAACAATTTAAAAAATGAAGAAACCTTGAGAATCATGTGGGACTCTATCGCGAGAAATAACCTACGAGTGATTGGAGTACCAGACCAGGGAGGGATAAAAGAAAATACAGAGAAAATTGTTGAAGATTTGTTGACAGAAAACTTCCCTGATGTTGTGACAGATGAGAAGATATCTCTCCAAGATGCTCATTGAACTCCACATAAGGTAGATGTTAAAAGAAAGTCACCAAGACATATTATAATCAAACTTGCCAAAACCAAAGATAAAGAGAGAATTATAAGAGTGGCGAGGGATAAAAGAAAAGTCACCTACAAAGAAGAGCCAATAAAAATAAGCTTGGACTACTCGGCAGAAACAATCCAGGCAAGAAGGCAATGGGATGACATATTGAAAAAATTGAAGGAAAAAATTGCCTGCCAAGAATCATATATCCATCAAAACTGTCTCTTAAATATGAAGGTGAAATTAAGACATTTCCAGGTAAACACAAATTCAGGGAATTTGTAAAAACCAAACCAAAATTACAAGAAATACTAAAGGGAGTTCTTTGGTTAGAAAATCAATAATATCAGGTATCAACCCAAGACTAGAACACTGGGCAGAGCAACCAGAAGTCAAATCAGACAGGGAAATCCAAAAAAACAAAGAAAGATTATTTTTAAAAAGCCCAAAACAGGGTAGCAGCGATGTTACTGCATAAAAGAAGACAACATTAAAATAATATAGAGGGACTAAGAAATGTAATCATACACGTTCCATATGGAGAGGAAGATACGGCGATACAAAGAAATAAAAGTTAGTTTTAAATTTAGAAAAATAAGGGTAAATAATAAGGTAACCACAAAGGAGACAAACTATCCTTCTCATCAAAATAAAATACAAGGGAAAAATACAGACTCAGCAGAAACAAAATCAACAACAAATATGAGGAAAGGACAATATATAAAGAAAATCTACTCAGCACATAAAATCAAGTGGGAAAAAGAAACTGTCAACACAAAAAAAAAAGACATCCAAATGATAGTACTAAATTCATACCTATCCATAATTACCCTGAATGTAAATAAACTAAACGTACCAATAAAGAGACGGAGAGTGGCAGAATGGATTAAAAAACAAGATCTGCCTATACGCTGTCTACAAGAGACTCACCTTAGACTTAGAGACACAAACAAACTAAAACTCAAAGGATGGAAAAAAAATATATCAAGCAAACAACAATCCAAAAAGAGCAGGAGTGACAATATTAATTTCTGATAAAATAGACTTTAAAGTTAAATCCATCAGAAAGGATAAGGAAGGACACTATATAATGATTAAAGGGGCAATACACCAAGAAGATATAACCATATTAAATATTTATGCACCCAGTGACAGGGCTGCAAGATACATAAAACAAACTCTATCAGCATTGAAAACTGAGATAGACAGCTCCACAATAATAGTAGGAGACTTCAACACACCACTTTTGGTGAAGGACAGGACATCCAGAAAGAAGCTTAATAAAGACACAGAAGATCTAAATGCCACAAGAAACCAACTTGACCTCATAGACATATACAGAACACTCCACCCAACAGCAACCAAGTATACTTTCTTTTCTAATGCACATGGAACATTCTCTAGAATAGACCACATATTAGGTCATAAAACAAACCTTAGGAGAAAGCAAAACATTGAAATATTACAAAGCATCTTCTCTGACCATAAGGCCGTAAAAGTGGAAATCAATAACAGGAAAAGCAGGGAAAAGAAATCAAACACTTGGAAACTGAACAATACCCTGCTCAAAAAGACTGGATTATAGAAGACATTAAGGATGGAATAAAGAAATTCAGAGAATCCAGTGAGAATGAAAACACTTCCTATCAGAACCTTTGGGACACAGCAAAAGCGGTGCTCAGAGGCCAACTTATATCAATAAAATGCACACATCCAAAAAGAAGAAAGGGCCAAAATCAAAGGATTATCCCTACAACTTGAACAAATAGAGAGCAACAAAAGAGACTCACAGGCACCGGAAGAAAACAAATAATAAAAATTAGAACTGAACTAAATGAAATAGAAAACAGAAAAACAATTGAAAGAATTAACAAGACCAAAAGCTGGTTTTTTGAAAAAAATCAACAAAATTGATAATCCACTGGCCAAACTGACAAAAGAAAAACAGGAGAGGAAGCAAGAAACCCGAATATGAAATGAGAGGGGTGATATTACAACAGATCCAACTGAAATTAAAAGAATCATATCAGATTACTATGAAAAACTATACTCAAATTTGAAAACCTAGAAGAAATGGATGAATTCCTAGAAACACACTACCTACCTAAACTAACAAAAACAGAGGTAGAACAACTAAATAGACCCATTACAAAAGAAGAGATTGAAAAGGTAATCAAAAACTCCCAACAAAAAAAACCCCTGGTCCAGATGGCTTCACTGCAGAATTCTACCAAACTTTCAGAGAAGAGTTAACACCACTACTACTAAAGATATTTCAGAGCATAGAAAAGGACAGAATACTACCAAACTCATTCTATGAAGCCAGCGTAACTCTGATCCCAAAACCAAGTGAAGACACCACAAGAAACGAAAATTATACACCTATATCCCTCATGAATGTAGATGCAAAAATCCTCAGCAAAATTCTAGCCAATAGAACTCAACAACATATCAAAAAAATAATTCACCATGACCAAGTGGGATTCATACCAGCTATGCCGGGATGGTTCAAGAATAGAAAAACGATTAATGTAATCCACCACATAAATAAAACTAAAGACAAGAATCACATGATTTTATCAATTGATGCAGAAAAGGCTTTTGACAAAGTTCAACACTCATTCATGATAAAAACTCTCAGCAAAACAGGAATAGAAGGAAAATTCCTCAGCATAAAAAAGGGCATTTATACAAAGCCAACAGCCAACATCACCCTAAATGGAGAGAGTCTGAAAGCATTCCCACTGAGATCTGGAACCAGACAAGGATGCCTTTTATCACTTTTATTCAATTAGGCTGATAAAGAAATAAAGCGCATCCAGATTGGCAAGGAAGGAGTCAAAGTATCTCTATTTGCAGATGACATGATCTTATACACAGAAAACCCTAAGGAATCCTCAAGAAAACTACTGAAACTATTAGAAGAGTTCAGCAGAGTATCAGGATACAAGATAAACATACAGACATTAGTTGGATTCCTCTACACCAACAAAAAGAACATCGAAGAGGAAATCACCAAATCAATGCCATTTACATCAGCCCCCAAGAAGATAAAATGCTTAGGAATAAATCTTACCAGAGATGTAAAAGACCTATACAAAGAACACTACAGTACGCTTCTGCAAGAAACCAAAAGAGACTTACATAAGTGAAAGAACATACCTTGCTCATGGATAGGAAGACTTAACATTATAAAAATGTCTGTTCTACCAAAAGCGATCTATACATTTAATGCAATTCTGTTCCAAATCCCAAAGACATTCTTTAATGAGTTGGAGAAACAAATCACCAACTTCATATAGAAGGGAAAGAGGCCCCGGATAAATAAGGCATTACTGAAAAAGAACAAGGTGGGAGGCCTTACTTTACCTGATTTTAGAAGCTGTTATACCGCCACAATAGTCAAAACAGCCTGGTACTGGTACAGCAACAGATACATGGACCAATGGAGCAGAATTGAGCATCCAGACATAAATCCATCCACATATGAGCAGTTGATATTTGACAAAGACCCCAAAACAGTTCAATGGGGAAAAGATAGTCTTTTTAACAAATGGTGCTGGCATAACTGGATATCCATCTGCAAAAAAATGAAACAAGACCCATACCTCACTCCATGCACAAAAACTAACTCAAAATGGATCAAATACCTAAATATAAAATCTAAAACGATAAAGATCATGGAAGAAAAAATAGGGACAACGTTAGGAGCCCTAATACATGGCAGAAACAGTATACAAAACATTGTAAAGAATGTAGAAGAAAAACTAGATAACTAAAAAAACTGGGAGCTCCTAAAAATTAAACACTTATGCTCATCCAAAGACTTCACCAAAAGAGTAAAAAGACCACCTATGGACTGGGAAAGAGTTTTTAGCTATGACATTTCTGATCAGCGCCTCATCTCTAAAATCTACATGATACTGCAAAAACTCAACTGCAAAAAGACAAATAACCCAATTAAAAAATGGGCAAAAGATATGAATAGACACTTCACTAAAGAAGACATTCAGGTAGCTAACAGATATATGAGGAAATGTTCACGATCATTAGCCATTAGAGAAATGCAGATGAAAACTACAATGAGATTTCATCTCACTCCAACAAGGCTGGCATTAATCCAAAACACACAAAATAATAAATGTTGGAGAGGCTGTGGAGAGATTGGAACATTTCTACACTGCTGGTGGAAATGTCAAATGGTACAACCACTTTGGAAATCGATTTGACACTTCCTTAAAAAGCTAGAAATAGAACTACCATACGATCCAGCAATCCCACCGCTTGGAATATATCCTAGAGAAATATGAGCCTTTACAGGAACAGATATATTCACACCCATGTTTATTGCAGCACTGTCTACAATATCAAAAAGCTGGAAGCAACCAAGGTGTCCATCAATGGTTGAATGGATAAATAAATTATGGTATATTCACACAACGGAATACTACCCATCGATAAAGAACAGTGACGAATCTGTGAAACATTTCTTAACATGGAGGAACCTGGAAGACATTATGTTGAGTGAAACTAGTCAGTTGGAAAATTTGTATTTTGAGCTTATTGGGGTTACCATCTTAGTCGTGTTTTTCAAAGACTTTCAGAAGATTCAAATACCATGTTCCTTTTACAACTATCTTTCCAGAATCCTATTTGTTTCTATTTAACTTATATCTTTCTCATTGCCTTTAATTGGTTTTACACTGACCTCTTCCATATTGTCAATATCATTTTACATAGTACTTTTGATAATTCCCAATTATCACCCTCATCACCTTTCTACCTACCACATTACTGTTAACTTTAAAAAAGTAACTTATAAACAGTAATTGTTCCCTCCTTCAAGTATGCATGTATTTGTGAGGATAATGAATAAGATGTGTGATAAACACCTTGAACAATTTGAGGAAATATGCAGAGTAAATACAGAGGTGACAACGTATTTATGTATTTGTTTATTTATATTTTATAGCTTCCTCGAAAAAGACTGTGAGTAGGCAGTATTATAATGATTTTAATTAGGTTGCACCTATCACTGTTTTTAAATTTGCTAAACCCCTGTGGCGTTTGGATCACATGGAAAGGGAATGAAACACACAGTATAAAGTGTATTTTATCTTCAAGCTGCTGCTTTTTTTTCTCTTAAGTTCCTCTTACTTTTCTCCCTTTCACTCTTTCTTAAAATTTCTCTTTCTCTTCTAGTTATAAAAGACTTGAATGATAGATGATAGCAGATGTTTCAAATCTAGTAAAGCATAAAATCTGAAGGAATGAGAAATGTACCGGATGACAAAAATGAGCCTCCAAATCTATCCTGGTAGATTAAATCTTTTAAAAGTGAAATTCCACAGTGCCAGATATGAGAAAGCAAACTGAAACATGAAGCCAACTGCACAAAATTTAGGATAAGAGTAAAAAGCTCCTAGCAGCAGTTTTTAGTCTGCAGTGACTATAATTTTAGTGAAATGTATGTAGTGACCATTGAAGTGCTGAACACCCTAAGGCTGCAATGATTAAGGGAAAAAAATTAAGGGAAAAAAAAAACAAAAACAAAAGCAAGCACTTATATTTAGAGTCAGGCTCTGATACTCTGTTAGTAGAGGCATAACAATTGTGCTTATTTTTAGGGTTGTACGGAGTTTTATTCCTACCGGGGTTTCAGATCCTGTTCAGCTTTTGTCTCAGAGACAGCGAAAGTGTCAAAGTGCTCAAAACCTTTTGATAAGAATTAATGCCTAGGACTGCAACTTGAGGAAGAAAATAAGTGCAAGTTTTCCTTGAGTATTGATGGTAGAAGAATTATATAGCACCCCTAGTAGAAGAATTAAAAAATCATGGATCAATATGAGAGAGAGTTCAAATGAATATAAAAAAGTTTTCCAAATTCAGACAGAAAAACAGCACAGGCTGCCTCAGGAAGTTGTAAGCTATTCATATCAAATTAGGGTGACCACTTGGCCAAAATTCTATACAGAATATTCTACAGTCTCAACAATGATTAGATTGTAGGCTTTTTAGAATCTCTTCAAGTTATAAATGTCTGTAATTTTATGAAAAATTTATCTTACCTCTGAAGAAATAACAAGTGCCATTTCCAATTTAAATTCAAGTAAAATCTTAAAAAAGGAAACAATATGTACTAAGTTACAGTTTAGATCCAACTGTGAAAACTATTGAAAGTATTATCTAACCCTTATTTTACATTATACCTTAGTGAGATAATTAATACTTAAATATTATTATTACTGAAAATAGAAAAGCAATGCTATATGTAAGTTGAAGTATATGTACTGCTTCTCAATAACTCATGGCTTTTATTGGCGAGTAAACAAATCCTAATGTAACACCTCCAGGGCTGTAGAAACTGTTCCCTATTGGAAATAAATAGATTGAAATAGCATCATAGAATTTCCCTCCTCTAAAATAAAAATGGACAAAAAATAACTTACAAAACAGCAAAAACAAACAAAAAATCCCACAAATGACAACAAGAAGAGTGACAACACAAGGAAATGAGCACAATCTAGTACAACAAACCAAAAAAGCGTTCATCTTGCATAAAAGCAGAAAGGATGAAGAATCTGAACAAGAGAGGAAGGTAATGCAGAGATAGAGTCTTACCCATCACTTTCCTCCGTAGCCACAATAAAAAGTTGGCAAACCCCTGTGTTTTGTCACTGAGAGAGGAAAACTGAGTAAGGTTTCTTTGTTGTTTCCTTTTTTGAAAAAGGAGTAGATAAAATGACTGCTGGGAGAATAGAGTGTAAGGGGTAGATAAACAACGGAGCTGAGATTGTCTGATGGAAGTGAAGCTTCCAATGCTACACACTGAATTAGGAATGCAGTACAGAGCCAGGAGAACATCCCTATCTGAGAGATACTGTAAGAAATGTTGGTCAGACGGTTTAGCAGAATTGCGGAAACCAGGTATTCAAACTGCAGCCTCAGTTAATACTACTTCTTTTCTCGCCATTCCCTCAAGTTATAGAACAGTGGGTGGAGCACTGTGTCTCTCAAACTGTTTTTTTGAAAAACACATTGTTAAATTAAACACACACACACACAAAGAAATGGATAAACAGAACTGAAAGTTGATTTACTCTCAATGAATAGAAATGAAAATGACCAAATGATTAAACAGATTAACTGATTATAAAAAGGCAAGGAGAAGCCAGCGTAAGGACAAGTGGTATATCTATTTGAAGTAAAAGCCCAACAAATATCTATAAAATTCTAAAAATATGAAAAAATTTCATTTGAGAGTAAAGGGCATAGATAACTATTCTCAGACATGGAACATAAGCCCTCTGGAAAAGCAACTAAATTAAAATAAAATTTATAATTCCACTTTCTGGAAGATGGAAAACAGATACTTTCCCCTATTCCTCTAGCTAAGTGCAATCGAAAATCCTGAATATTGTGTATAAAACAAACATTAGAAGACTTTCAAAGGTGAAAAGATGAAGACAAGCTGGCTAGGGACCTTAGGATCCAAAGAATGACAAGATGGTGTGTGTCCAGGGTTTACTTTTTGCTGCACATGTCCCAGACTTAGAGCTGAAGAGGTCAGCAGCCGAGAAATGCCAACATATGCAAACCATTAAAGCACCAACGAATGCCTGCTTTCTGTAGCCAAAGGACTAGGAAAAGGGCAGAGAAAAATGTTTAAACAATTACTTCTCTAATCAAACCCACTGCTGTCGAGTTGGTTCCGACTCACAGTGACTCTATAGGACAGAGTAGAACTGCCACATAGGGTTTCCAAGGCTATAAATCTTTAGGAAAGCAGGCTGTCACATCTTTCTCCTGAGGAGCGGCTGGTGGGTTTGAACCAGTCAGCAGCTGAGAGCTTAACCACCCTACCACCAGGGCTCCTTGTAATTTCTCTACTCCTGCCAAAAAACCACTGAAAAAATAAAGTGCTGCCCCAACTCCAGCAAAGGGGTATTGTAGAGCCTAGATTTTCACCATTTCCAGGTTTTAAGTAGGCACCCCAAGCCCCTAAAACTCCACCAGATGGTGTCACACAAGGCCAAGTAAGGAGCCAGGACTTTCATTGCTTCTAGCAGTAATGAGTATCCATTCCTCTGGGATAAAAGTAGATACCATGTGGGGAGCCTGGAACTCCAGAAAACAATGAGTTTTTTTCGAGATAAATTTAACTCATATTAGAATAAATAAAATGTCATGGATATGTAAACAAACTTAATATATCATGAACATGTTTTTTTTTCTCCTATTTTAAATGTTTTTAAAAATGTCGTTCAGTATAATTTTAAAAATAAATTTTTATGTATGTATTGCTAGATACGGATATTTTTATTGTAATTATAGGCAGTTTCTTTTACTTTATATGTTTTATGTATTGGAGCCCTTGTGGTACAGTGGTTAAGAGCTCAGCTGCTAACCAAAGGTCTGCACTTCAAATCCACCAGCCACACCTTGGAAACCCTATGGGGCCGTTAGTTCTACTCTGTCCTGTAGGGTCGCTATGAGTCTGACTATGAGTCAGAATGAACTCGATGGCAATGTGGTTTGGTTGTTTTTTTTCTACATATTGATTGCTGATGCATAGTCAAACAAAGCCTTGATCAAAGCCTTGATCAATTATCTTATGAATTCTAATACTTATGTATAGATTCTTTTCAGTTTGCTATGCAGGCATCACAATTACGAAGACTCTCACCTTGGCTGAATTGGGATGGAATGCAGTGAAATTAAATTTACCCAAAGAGTTTGATCTTTGTCCTTGGTTCCTGAGAGATAACCCCTAAAATCTTGAAATTTTCCCAGTGATTGAAATGTCTTTGATGAGGCTTCCAGATAATACCTGAGGGTTTATGCTAATGAGGGACCTTTTGGGTGGAGACTGAACAGGCCAGAAAAACCATCATGTGATATCAGCTGACCTCAGGGAGGAGGGGCTTGATTTAATCAATCATACCTACCTAATGAGGTTCCAATAAAGGCTCTGGACACAGACACTCCATGGGCTTCCTGATATTCTCTCTTATGGAGCTCACTTTCTGCTAAGAACTTCTTATCATAAACCAAACCAAACCTGCTGCCATATGATTCCAACTACTAGCGACCCTATAGGACAGAGTAGAACTGTCCCACAGAGTTTCCAAGGATCTCCTTGCTAAATGCTTCTCTCACTAACTTGAGGGACACCTCACCTGTCAGTAATTTTCAACAAACACATTTATATAAATTCTGTGGAAGATAAGTGCTAAGTATTTGAGGGGAAGAGATGTATTGGTAAATAAACATTTAAAGATCACTTCTTTCAGCATAGTTTATATGGATGCATGAGAAAAATATTTTCATTAAAAAAGTATTTAAAGCTATCTGATCATGAGTATTTTTTCAATTTCTTTATTTAATTCTGATGCTCAGTAGAGTCAAATAATACTACCCATGTTTCTCATTTCCTATGACACATTAAAAAAAAAAAACAAACCCGTGGCCATCGAGTCCATTCTGACTCATAGCGACCCTATAGGACAGAGTAGTACTGCCATATAGGGTTTCTAAGGAGTAGCTGGTGGATTCAAACTGCCAGCCTTTTGGTTAGCAGCCATAGCTCTTAATCACTGCGTCACCAGAGCTCCTACAACACGTTAGAATTGGTATGTTCCACTCATACTTACAACTAAACCAACTAAACTCTGGTTCATTTATTATCATAATCTAATTACTGTCAATGAAACAATATGCCACATTTGCAAACTTTTAATCCTCTAAAATATTGCCCTCCATTAAATATTTTATTTCACTATCACTACTGTCTTATTCTAATCACAGGATATGAACAGGTATGAACAGACACCAAATCACTTGACCTTTTCCTCTCCAAACTGCTGTATACAAGCATTAAAAGCAAATCTTTATTTCAGTTATATCTTTAGTACCTTTAGAAGCAATAAAGAGCTATCAGTTACTACCTCTCGATATAAAATAAAATTTCTGTTCATTTACTTAAAAGCTATGCCCAATTAGCCAGTTTATATTCAACTGAATAATATCTTTTCCAATGAATCTGAGCCTCATAATTGTAGTCAAAAACACACTAATCAAGCAGTTCTCAACCGTGGAGTCAGGACAGGAGTTCAATTATAAAGTTGTTAATAAGGAAACTGCTATGCTTATAGAACTATATTGCTAACAATAAAAACAGATTAAATTTCTGAAACACTTATGAGCGAGGCGGCATGCTGTGTGCTTTACACTAATTTTTAAAACTTTTTTTTACTTGATTTACCTGAGCAAAAGTTCAGAGTCCCATCACTGTCTTATCAGAAAGTTTCTTTTAATTTTATATCCTAGCCTTTTATTTTATACTGTCTGCTAATAACTGTAAGAATTAATCAGAGATTATCAGTAGTAAAACCAAGAAATATTAGGAACAACAATAAATTATTTAGGCACTAAGTAATTTATTTTTATTTCCTTTGTCTTCTATTTAAATGCCTTATCAAACAATGTTGGCATGTTTATTGGGACGAATTGGTGCAATATTCAATATACACACTGGCATACAACTCAGTTGAACTACTTTAGGAATAATAACAATGACAGTAATATTTAAAATAAAACTGTCACCTTTTAATACTCAGGGAAGTTAAAATAACAGTAACATAAAATAACAATCAAGGCATGATTGGCCTTCACAAATCCACAGTATGTTCCCTTCTTCTTCCTCCTTAAAAGTGCAAACAACTGATACAGGTTTTGGCATTTGTGGTGGGCCAGTGACATGCTATGTGCTATTCCTCACTTAGGCTTATCATACAAGCTAAATTTGTTACTGAGCACATGCACATTGAGCAGAAGCTCCAGGGAAGCCTAAACAGAGAGCGTCAAAAGCCTTTGCCTTTAAAAGAATGCTGGGAAGATTCGAAGAAAGCTCAACATAAAAACTGAGCTGTGGGGAGTCATTTGAAGATGGAGAAGCAGGTAAACTCTTCAGAGACGCAAATGATTTCATGTGAGAAAACATAACGAGAAATCCAAAACTAAAAAAAAAAAAAAAGGAAGAGATGGGAGAAAAGACATGCTAAGAGGCCAAATGGTAAATTAATTCTACTATTTCTCTTCTCAGAGCTGAGAAACAGAAGGAATTTGCCTTGGATTTTTGAAACAGTCTTTGCACACACAACCTTCTATTCCCTGTGGAGTTTTACTTAAGACAAAGAAAAGTCAAGTGAGATACTAGTACTTTCTTTTTATAAAGAAACATGAAAAACATTTAGAATTTTGGCAGATCAAAGCATCTGAAATCAGTGAAATAGTCTGACAATGGCCAGACATTGTTTCAGGTGATGGGAATGCAAACATGACTAAGACCTGGTCCCTGTCTTCAAGGAGCTCACCATCTAGTGAGGCAGACACTCAAGTAAACACATAGATTGAAAAACAGGTTATATATATCCTATACTAGAAGCAAGAACAATGTGATACAGGAAACAGAAGAGAAGATTTATTCGAATTTGAGGGCTTAAGGAAAGGTTTCCAGGTAATATACAGAAAAATACATTTTTTAAAAAAAATATATAATTTAAGTATGTCATTAAGAAAGTATAGGATGTTGGTAAGAGTTTCTAGGCAGTGGTGACAGCATGAGCAAAGCTGCAAAGCCATGAATCAGAGTAGCATGTGTAAAGAAATTAAAGAAGTTGATTATTGCCAGAGTCTGGATTGGGTGAGAGGGATAGGATGTGGTAGAAATCAGGATATAGAAGGATTTAAGTACCAAAATAAGGAGCTTTTGCTTTATTCTATAGACTAAGTGTCAAAAACAAGAATTATACAGATGTCTTTTTTGTTTCACATTGAAATAACACTGAAAATTAGAGATTTCATATAAAAGTCAGATATTTGGCTTCTCTTAACAAAGTGGCCTTTCTGACATCACCAATTTTTCCTTTCCTCATGGCAGAAATCCCCTGCACATGAGAATGCTTCTCCTCAGGGCATATACTCCCTGTTGTGCCATCGTGGCCAACATCACACAGATTATTTATACCCTTATAACTACCTAGCTTCATTTTTACATGGCCCCAGTAAGCCTTTTACTTTTCTGGCCTGCCTTTGATGGTATCTACATGTTTAAATGGGGGAAAATGAATGTTGAATTCATGGTAAAGTAAGAATCAGAGCAAGAATCAGGAAAAATATTAAGGGGCTCATAGTCAAGTGAGGCTTAACTAGGACTTTGCTAATACTGAGCAAGATTCAGTCATTTGTAGGATATAAGGAAAAGAGAGAGCTAGATTGATGATGTGACCCATGACTAAAATAACACAGAGCAGATCTGAAGGACAGAGGCTGATGATTTATTCAATTTTGGACAAGCTGAGATTGAGGTTCCTGGGGATATTTTTAAGGGGTGAGGTGAGCAGTGAGTTGTAAATCTAAGTCAGAATCTTAGAAGAAAGGCCTATACTAAGACTTGCAGGGCTGGATTACCCAATAAACAAGGCATGAACAGGCCAATTGTGCCTTCCCACCAATTTGCAGTAAACAATTTCACCTGTCCCCCATTGTGTCAAACCAAAAACCACACCCAGTGCCGTCGAGTTGATTCTGACTCATAGCGACCCTACAGGATAGAGTAGAACTGCCCCATAGAGTTTCCAAGGAGCACCTGGCGGATTCGAACTGCCAACCCTTTGGTTAGCAGCTGTAGCACTTAACCACTACACCACCAGGGTTTCCCCATCGTGTCAAAGATGTGGTGAAATCCATGTGAAATTGCTCACCATAGATTATCAAGTAAACACGATTAAGCCAGTGCATACTGTGTTTAATGGTTAATCGACTCTATTAGGAGTATAGTTTTGGGAGTTATTACATAGATGGTATTTGAAAGCATGAAAACCGATGAAGTCTTGAAAGTAATAGTAGATAATAGCAAGACAAAACTCCGGAAAATGGGAATATTTAACAGGAAGGTAGAAGTGGATGAGCCCAAGAAAAAAATAAAGAGGAATCTGAAGAGTACAAAGGAAATCAGGAAAAGCATCATATCCCATCTGGGCCTGTTTGGTTCCTGAGTATAGACAATAGGAGTTTGGATTCAAGGGATATCTTTGGTCTCAGAGAATCCAAGGGAATACGGAATTTTAGGGAGTGAGTGATCAATAGTTCCAAAATCAATAAAGTTGTCCAGTGAAACAAGAGCTGAAATTTATTCATATAGATATTATGTGACTTTTGCTTAAACAGTTTCAATGTGGTGATGAAGAAGTCAGAAACCAGGGTTGTGAGGAGGAAATGGAAGGTGACACATAAAGTCAGTGAGAATAAACTGTTGTCAAGAAACTTGACCCAGAAGAGAAGGAAGCTATAGATTCACAGCAAGATTTAGAAGAGAGGGTTCATATTACAGGGAAGGGACTTGAGCATGCTAATCACATGTCTCTGATTATGTGTTTGCAACACTGTTTTGCATTGAATTTCAAAAGATGTAAAACCAGATAATTTTTAAATACAGTAAGGGGTAACCCATTATTATTTACCATTTTGAAAAATCTAAGAAATTACATTTGATAATCCAATCTCCCACCTACATACCAAATACATTCCTTCTACAACAATCACTGTGCTTCAATATCTGTAATTACAGAGAGGACCTTGTCTCTAAAGTCAACACATTCCGTTGTCAGGCAACTCTAACTCACTTCTTCTTATTCCATGTTAATTCAAAATCTACTTCTCATATATTCATTTGTGGTTCTAGTTCTGCCTTGGCAGCCACAGAGTAAGACTAATCTATCTTTCATAAGACAGCCCTTCGGCTCTTTGAAAAATAGATTGTATGCTTCCTTTTATTATTCAGCTCGTTTCTAAGCTACACTTATAACCTATCTGAGATGTTTTCAGGTCTCTTACTAACTTCTTCTCTCAGTTCTTCTTCCTCATAATTCATTGCATCAGTATTCTTCTTTAAATGATGTTTAATTGTAGACAATATTCCAAGGTCGGTTTGTGTAGCACAGAGTACAGTTGTAATTGGTCTGCCTTAAGCACCTAAAATTGACTAGCTATTGTAAGCAACCTCTCATACTTCTGGCTCACTGGGAGACTTGTAGCCAGAGATAGTTTTCACATTAAGTCATACCAACCATTTTTTTTGCTTCCTCCCTAAACTTATGTTAAAAGGAGCCCTGGTGGCACAATGGTAAAGTGCTTGGCTGCTAACAGAGAGGCTGGCAATTTGAATCCACTCAGAGGCTTCATGGGAGATATTTGGCAGTTTACTCCTGTAAAGATTAACTCCCTTTTCCTCCCCTCCCAAAAAAAAAAAAAAACCCAAATCCATTGTCATCAAGTTGATTCCGACTCATAGCAGCCCTATAGGACAGAGTAGAACTGCCCGTAAGTGAAGTGTTTCCAAGGAGTGGCTGATGGATTTGAACTGCCAACCTTTTGGATAGCAGTCGATCTCTTAACCACTGTGCAACCCGCCTACAAAGCTGTATGGAGCAGTTCTACTCTGTCACGTGGAGTCGCAGTAAGTTGAAAATCAACTTGATAGCACCTAACAACATAAACAAATTTTTGTTAGTGTTTTTTGAGTTTAAGAGTATAAAAGTACACTTCTTTGTCTCCATTTTAACATTAGCCTAAAAATGTAGTTTCACAGTGTCAAGTTGAATCTTGATTTTATTGTTATAGTATTTGCTGTCTACCTACTTCAATATGTCCTGAAAATATGATAGGCATCCTTTAATATTCTCATCCAAAGCATCAAATAAAAATGTTGGGCAGGTGGGGACAAGGCCACAACTTTATGGTGTTCCAACAGGGGATTTATCCTAAGGTTAAAATCAATGTCTTGTTCAATGCTAGATATGATTACTAAGGCACTTGTGAATCCTCCTAACAATATTGTTAAACTCACATTTCATAAATATCTTATTCACATGTATGAACACTTTTTTTCAAGTGTGCAAGTGCTTTGCCAAGCTAGTGAAAGTTATCAAAGAGGTGAATAGGATTGTATAACATGACTTATTTTATGATAAATCTTTGTGGGTTTCTTATTTCATCATTATTTTCAATTCATAGTAAATTATCATTATATACTGCTTGAATTTTCTAAGTGATTTGTCATGCAAATAGTGAAAAAAATCTGGCTTCAGTATATATTAACTGTGTTTTCGAGGTCAAATATGTAATCTGTGTATAAAAAGGGTGATAATAGTTGTTTAACACATTAGGACCAGCCTTTTACACCACAATGTGTACATGATAAATATTAAATCTCTTGCTTCTAACACCAAGATACTCAGAGTAACTGCACAGAGTAGTCAGAACTGATGCCATGCCCATTTTGAAAATAAAGAAACTAAAGTCTAGAGTTTTGGTATTTGGCACTTTTAGGCATAAGGTATTATAAATGGATTATGAGATGCATACACATGTATCCTGGGAACATAGAGAATGTGTACTTCGCTTAGAAGGCCAGAGAATTAATTTTGAAGGTCAATTGGCTAAGAGATGACAGAAATAGTGCTTTGACAATTTAGTGACTGTCTTCCTGGCATTTTGTAAATATTCTCAAAGAATCTCTAAATCCTTGTTTTGGTAGGGATACTCTGTAATCAAAGAGCTTCTTGTGTTGAGCTCCAAAGGGTATTATGTTAGAGCAACCTGGTGTGGCCCATAAAGGTGCCAAAAGACCAGCTTTAATGAATCATAAAGATTGTTTATAATCAACATATGAATTATATGTAATTAGATACTTCTAAGGTATTCATGGAGCTCAAATAATTTGTTCTTTTATGCAGTTAAATATTTCACTTGTAATTAAAAATACACTTTGTTAAGGTGATTATCTATTTTTATAGATAACCCAGAACCCTGGTAGCACAGTGGTTAAAGTGATGACTGCTAACCAAAAAATTGGTGGTTCCAAACCGCCAACAGCTCGGCGGGAGAAAGATGTGGCAGTCTGCTTCCTAGAGATTTACAGCCTTGGAAACCCTGTGGCGTCGCTATTATTTGGAATTGACTCAGTGGCAGTGGGTGGATTTGGAGCCTTAATTTGGTCATAAATAGATAATTAGTGGAGCTAGAATTAATGATGCTTTCATTTAATTTGAAGTCAAATTATGACCTTTTTCATAAGGATAAATATATTCCATTTCAAATGCTATTGTCTGAGAAAATAAATAATGTGCAACTATGGAAAACTGTCAGGATAGATAATAATTTAGCAGTTGTATTTAATAGTACTGACCAGAAAGATCAAGAAATAATAAGGCTTAAACATGGCAAATCTGTTTAGGTTTTTGCTAAATTGATTAAAACGTATAGTGTTCCTGTGGGAGAATTTTTACTCATTTAATTTTTTTTTTTTTTTAATGCTAACACATGACTTTTCATTTTGAACTGGAAATGCATTGAGTGCTTGATGTTATTATTTGTGTGTTGTGTTACTCATCTGTCAGGTGAATTTTAAAATGTTAAACCCTGAAGTAGGACTTCTAGCTATGCAGAGTGAAGTAGTCAGCTTTTGAAGACTTACCTACAAGGAATGGTCAGAATTGAGATTTTAGTTTCTGTCAATGGTAATAACTCATAATATCTTTGTTTCTGTGTAGCTCTCCCCTGACCTTTAGACTCACATGGACTTTAGACTGTACTACTTGACATTTCCAATTGGATGCCTCAGATATATCAAACAGTATTTTTCCAAAAGGAGCTCTTGATTTCACCCAACAAACCTGATCCTTTTCTCAGGCTTCATTTCAATAATTGATAAAGCCACCTACCAAGATGCTTAAACTGGAAACTTTATTGTCTTCCCCAATCCTCCAAGGGAATCAATCAGCAACTACTCCTATTATTGCCTTGTAAATACATCTAATGCTTATTCATTTTTTCCTGTCTACTCTGTCATCATTTTAGTTCAAATTACTTTTATATCTTCCCTCCTAACCAGTCTCACACCTTCAATTCTTACTTTGCTTTAAGTCTTTAAAATATATATATATAGAAATCAAAGCAATATTTTTAGATTATGAAGTGGACTGTATTATTCTCCTTTTTGAAAAAATCTTCAATATCTTCTTATTGCATGCTGTGCCTACAATTACAAATACAAATTCCTTACCCTGGTCTATCAGATTGTGTATAATCTTGCCCTGCACAACTTCTGAACTCACTTTGTTCTACTCTCTCTTCCATGTAGGTTCTTGCCACCTTGGTCCTCTTTCAGTTTCTCATATTTTTCAAATCCTTTCTAATCTCAAAACGCTTGGCTCACAGTCTTGTCTTTGTCTGAAAAACTCTTTATCATATCAATCTCAGCTTAAAGGGTATTCTTCAAAGACCCTTACAAACAACCATAAATTTGTTGTTAGTTGTCATCCAGTCAGTTCCAACTTACGTTGACCCCATGTATTACAGAGTAGAACTGGTCCATAGTGTTTTCTTGGCTGTAATCTTAACAGATCAACAGGCCTTTTCTTCTGTGGTATCACTGGGTGGGTTCAAACTGCCCTTTTTAGGTTAGCAGTTGAGTGTAAACCATTTGCACCACCCAGGGACTTTATAAGTTGTCTATCCCTTCTTCATTATTTTATATTTTTCTACCCTCACTTATCCTTCAAATGCTTCAAGTTTTAAACATGTATATTTATGTATTCACTTATATTGATTTATTACTATATTGCAACATAACTTCCCTGAAGAGATGTGCTTAAAAAAGCATACTTAGCACCTAGTTCTTCAGAATTTCTAGGGAGCCAACCACTCACACAAACAGAGTAAAACCGTAAAATTAAAAATATATATACATTACTAAGCAGTGTACACCTAATCCTCACTTATCACTTAGGTTCCAAAGGACAGATCGTTTTGTGAAAATCACCATTATGCAAAAATGAGAGATGACCATATCAGATCATAAATTGTATGGGACACATATGTTCCTCTGGACTTGAGAGGTGGAAAATGTATAAAATGTAGGCCAATGTACTCAGAAAAGTAGCAAAGTACCCTGCCAATTCTGCCTTTGTGATCCACCCCTACCATAGCCCAGTGTTCCTCTCTGACCAACTCATATTAATTAGTTAGCCTGTCCAAACACAAGGCTCAGTTAAGAGTTTAACCCCTACCAGGATACTGGTAAATGTTCCACTGGTCATGAAAGGTTTGCTGCCACACATATGTCATTAATGCACAGAATAGTCAAATAGCAGATTTTTTCCTATTGTTGTGAACCTGAAATGTGGAGATAGTAGGTAAGTGAGGAGTAGGTGTATATTGATAATGCATCAGTGACACAAATGATTTGTTGAAATAATGCCTAAGCTACCAGCTGTAGGCCAATACACTCAGAAAAGTAGCAAAGTCCCCTGCTGATTCTGTGTTTGGGATCTCCATGTAGCTCAGTGTCCCACACTGACCAAATCAACACATTGATTAGTTAGCCCATCCAAACACAAGGCTCAGTTAAGAGTTTAACCCCTACTAGGAAAGAAAGATAGAATTTTCTGGATATTCTCAATTTGTAGAAAAAGGAAATTTTTAAAGAACTAAGGAGAAATAGAAAAATATGTAAAATATCTTAATTTCCTTTATATAGTTATTTTGTTAGTTCCCAGGCCTGGAAATTATATCGAACATATACCTAACTTATTCATGAAATTAAAATGGTTCACACATTAAATTGAAAAGCATTGTGTGTTTAGACTCTTACTTCAAATTTACTGAAGGGATTTACTTTTAGATGTGTTTAATCGTTACAAATGGCAATGCAAGCTGCTGAGCCTAAGAAATTGAACATCCTTTGGTTTTTACCTATTTATCTGAAGCAGATAAACAACTGAGAAAAGAAGAAGCCATCTATATTATAATTTAACCAAAGTCATCATGTTTTGCAGTCATGACATCCACCATGTTATCAAACAGTTGTAAAAGCACACAATTTCAGAAAAGAAGCATATATACATATATATAAGGATATATATATATATACACATACATATATATATATTTTTAAGTAGGTCTATGCAGACGAATTAAGTATGAAACATGGAGTTGGATCACAAGCATGAAGTAGGAGGTAGGTAGGGCAGAGCCAGCTAGGAAATAGAAGCAGATACAGTTCAGTATAGAGGTAAAAAGTAATAGAAAAGGAAATTCAAACTTACCATAAGCCCATAAGTGTGTTAGCAACCCTATAGGACAGAGTAGAACTGCCCCATAGAATTTCCAAAAAGTGCCTGGTGGATTCGAACTGCTGACCTTTTGGTCAGCAGCAGTAGCTCTTAACCACTATGCCACCAGGGTTTCTGTAAATGTGTTAAAAAAAAAAAAAGTGTGTTAGACAGTTTAAATGTAAGTTCATTTAAAGTTTGCAACAACTCTTTGAGATAAGGATTATTGTCCTTATTTTGCCTATAAGAGGCCTGAAACTCAGTAAATTTAACTTGTTCTTCCAAATTCACAAGCTAGAAAATGGCCTGGCCAGAAGTGGCAAATATATGTAAGTCCATGTACCTAAGCCCACACCAGAGCTGTTTCTAGAAAATGGAGCCAGGTATCAAAACTTTGTCAAATCAGAGGGAAAGCACCCCAGAGCAAGGCCATTACTACTACAGCATTTGATATGCAAGCCACACTTAACAGACATTGAGTTTACAGCAGTAAATGGGAGGCAAATTCCTGCATGTATGGACCTTACAGTCTAGTAGGGGTGACAAATACTGAAACATAAATACATGACATAAATGGTAGGTAGTGTAGCTGGTAAAGTGGATGGAATATGACAGGCAGGTGGGAAGTGACTGTTGTAGACAAGGTCGTTATTAAAAGGTCTGTGCAGTGAGACAGCAATCGTGTTTAAGGAATGCTAAAAGACCAGGGTGTTTAGAAGTGAAAGAGGGATGTAGACAGGTCTGAGGATAAGGTTGGAGAGAAAGGAAGCAGCCAGTTATATAAGTGCCCACAGGCTGTGGTAAGGAGTTTGGGTTTTAGTTTGTGTGGATATAAAGCTCTTGGAAGCAGTCCCTGGGTGTCACAAACAGTGAAGCACTCGACTACTAACCTAAAGGTTGGTGGTTTGAACATACCCTGAGATGCCTCAGAAGACAGGCCTAGCTATGTGCTTTCTAAAGGCCACAGCCTTGAAAACCCTCTGCACACATGGGGTCGCTGTGAGTCAATCAATTTTAGAGCAACTAATGACAACAACAAAGCTCTTGGATTTTGAGCAGGGGTGTGTCAAAAGCTGACATACATTTTAAAAGCACCACTTTTGTTGCTTTGTGAAGAATGAGACAAAAGTGAAAGCAGACAAACGAGGTAGAAGGTTATCACTCAGGTCCATGAGACATGGTGGCTTAGAAAGGGGTAGAAGTTCTGCAGATAGTGAATGATAGCCACATGTGAGATGGATTTTGATATCATAGGCATAGAAGTCAAGTTATAGCCAAATGTTCATCTGTGATCTTAACAGGAGCAACGAGACACTGTGGCATGCTCTTTTAGAATTTTGTTGGTCATCCTGTGACTTTTCTAGTTGAAGGTGATCCCAGCTCTATCACCCTCAGAAATCCACAGTGCCTTCAGGAGGCTATAAAGGAGCCATGCAACTTCTGATATCCTCATTTTCCAGGCTCCAGTATTCTCATTGAAAATATCCTTAGCCATGCTGTTAATTACCCTCATTATCTGAATGGCCACTATCAATGGCTTCTGTTTTGCTGTTGTCTCATTTTGAACTCAGCATAAGTTTCAGAAAGCTGAAGGTTTACACATCTTCTCTTGCCTTTAAAATTATTTAGTTTATTTCATGGGCATATGTCAGACTTTCCACAAAGATGTAGAATCCGTCATCGTTCTTATCTTCTGTTTCTTTTCACTTTCTGATGAGGAGGGAGGGAGCCCGAAGCTGCCTCATGGTGGGGCCTTGGCAATATTATGGATAGTAACTAATCTGGTTGGGAATTTTTCATATGCTAATTTTGGGATAAAGCATCTTACTCACATTATTTATTTTACCTTCAGAATAACCCTGGTAAATTGGTATTATTTTCATTCAAATATTAAAAAACATACTAAGCTAAAACCAAACTGAACCCATTGCCCATAGAATTGATTCCCATGCAATGACCCTACAGAACAGAGTAGAAAGCCCCGTAGGGTTTCTAAGGCTATAAATCTTTACGGAAGCTGACCGCCACGTCTTTCTCCCACAGAGTGGCTGGTGGGTTTGAACTACCAAACTTTTTGGTTAGAACAGAGTGCTTAACCACTTGTGCTGCCGGAGCTCCTTTCTAAGCTAAAAGTGCTGTGGAACTCCCAAGATGGAAATTTGTTCAACTTGCAAATTCAAAAAAGACTTATTGGTAAGATAACTAAAAGCTGTCAAGGTAAGGAAAAAGAGAAATATTTCTTGCAGAGGAAAGAGCTTGATATACGACAATCTAGGGTGTGAGGTACATTGCTGGTGTAGATATCAATTCTTACAACCTCTTTGGAATGCAGTTTGGAAGTTTCTTTAGAAAACTAAACGTGCTTACCAGACAACCCAGCAAATACATTCTTGGGCTTCTGTCTCAGAGAAATAAATACTTATGTTCATGCAAAACTCAGGGTACAAGATTTATAATAGCTTTACTTATATGAGCTTGAGACTAAAAACAACCCAGATATTCTTCAAGAGAATACTGGTTAACCAAACTGTGGTGCATCAATATCACAGAATACTACTCAGCAATGAAAAGGAACAAACTGTCAGTGAATACAAACAGCCTCCAGATAATTATGGTAAGTGAAAAAAACCCAATCCCAAATGGTTTCATTTACACAACATTCTTGAAGTAGTAAAATTATAAAAATGGAGAACAGATTAGCAGTTGCAAGGAGTTATGGAGAGTTTGGAGGGTTTGAGGGTGGGAGGGAAGTGGGTATGGCTGTAAAAAAGCATCCTTGTGAGACTGAAATATTCTGTATCTTCACTGTAACAGTGTCAATACCCTAGTTGCAAATACTGTGCTGTAGTTCTGCAAGATACTACAACTTGAGGAAACTGGCAGAGGGTACAAGAGCTCTCTCTGTGTTATTACCACTAGATGGGAATCTACAATTCAAAATATACAGTTCATTTAAAAAAAAAAAAAAGAGAACATACAAAGTACAAATATTTTAATGTTATAAAAGAATAAGTACACATGGTGTCACCATAACAATAGAGGGTACTGGGAGGTGAAAGTGAAGAAATAAGTAGGACAGGTGCCTGGAGGACCTTGAAGTTCATGGTATAAAGTTTGGAATTTATCTTGCAAATGATGGTACAGCATGATATCAGTTTTCTATTTCTGTTGTAACAAATTACCACAAACTGAATAGCTTAAATAGCATAAATTTATCATCTTATAGTTCTGGAGGTTTGAAGTTAGAAAACGGTTTCACTGGGCTACAATCAAGCGGTTAGTAACTGGTGATTTTTCCCAGGCTCTAAGGAACAATTCATTCCCTTGTTTTTTCCAGTTTCTAGAGGCATCTGCATTCCTTGACAAGTGGCTCTTTCCTCCACTTTCAAAGCCAATAGTGTAGCATCTTCAAGTTTTTCTCTCTCTCTGACCCTTCTGCCTCCTCCTTTCGCTTATAAGGATCAGGATAATCTCATCTCGAGATCCTTAACTTAATCACACCTGCACATTCCATTTTGCCAGTTAAAGTATCATATTCACAGATTCTGTGAATTAGGATGTGAACATTTTGGGGGCAGGGCATAATTCAGCTTACCATAGGCATTTGTTGAAAATGACTTCTGCGATAGCTAGAATTGAAGGCGAGCATATCCACATTTTCTCCATTCTACCCAATGCATCTGCTGAAATTGAGTACATTTAACCTCAGGTGTTAAATGAAACTGAACTAGCAATTTTATGTATTGATACCTTTGATTATTCCCCCAAAGTCGTCCAACCTGGGACCAAAGTGGGAAAATATAAATATCTATTATTTTTTCTCTAAATTGATGTGGCAGACCATAAGTATACTTTTACTCATTCCTATCTACCTTGTCTTACATTTCTCTGTGTCCCAATTTTTGTTGTTGCTTCAAAATGGAAATTATTTCAAGATCCTCAACAAGAAAGATATGCATATTTGATAATGTCTAATTCTTCCGCCCTTGTTCAAAAAGCAAGGTTTGTGCTTCAATGGCCCTTCTCTGATAAGACTGTTATATTTAAAGGGCTGGTGGCCCTTAATTCTCATTGGCTTTTTTAACTTCCATTCAGAAAAGATCCATTCAGAAAAGTAGGTACCAATTACCATGGACTCAACTGTTCTATCTTGCTTGGGGTAGATACTAATAACAGCTTTCAAAACATTCTTTTACTTTAAAAAATTGTTTTAATTTATTTGAAGTGAAAAAAATCAGTGTGACTTTTATTTTTTGTTTTGTCTTTAAAACTAAACCAAACCCATTGCACTTAAGTCAATTCTGAACTCATAGTGACCCTGTAGGAAAAGTAAAACTGTCTCATAGGGTCTCCAAGGAGTGGCTGGTGGATTCGAATTGCCAAGGTTTTAGTTAGCAGCCATAGCTTAGCATAGCTTTTAACCACTGTACCACCAGGGCTCCATTTTGTCTTTAGCCAAGTAAAAATAATTTTCACAAAATTATCCATATACAAGCTGCCATCTGTTCTCCTTTCTCATCTCCAAAGGTGAAGTATCCATACACATGACTCCAAAAGTTATTCCACAGAGGTTTTTACAGTGAACTTATATAACTATATTTGCAATCTAGGAGAATCAGTTTATCTGCAGTGTAAAGAATGTGTGATTTGTGGAGTAGAAATGACTCGTATTAATTCTTTGTTAGTGTCTTCTAGTATTTTCCTGTTTCAATGAGATTAGAGCTCATTGGATCTCATGTGAGATTGTCCTTTGATATTGTTTAACAGCTCAGGTATTAGATAAAGCAACATAACTATGCATTATATTCATTTAATATGTTTTGTTGTTAAGTCTTTGTTTAGCACAGAGAATTTGTAGAGGCATCTCACCTGGTCAGAAAACGTGAAACTCCACCAAACTAAGATGTCTCCATGGCTTAACCGACCATACAGTCATTTCATGAAATTTTAATAAAGTTACCAATAAATTGTAAATGAGTTCAGTGTTATTACTTGCCATGAAGTAGAGTGGCAAAAAGAAAAAGCAGGTAGAAATGTGAAAATGCAAAGCTAGTGAAATTAACATTTAAAGAAGCAATTGATGAAGAGTGTCATTCAGAATCTCAATGTATGCTAGGCTCCTAGACAAATAATTCATAAAGCAGAGATTCAAAATTTTGGTTATAACTTCTATAGTACTTGAAAAGAGCACTGGTATCAACTTTCTGACACCATTAAAAATTTTTTTTCAGAAGCTGAAGAGAAATCATAACCTCACCATCATTGTTTTGCAACTATTTGACATGCACGATTTATTCCTGGATATAAGAGAGCATTGATATAATATCATACTATAAATTTAATAATTCCCTAGTATCTTTGGAATGGTATGGCATTTTCCTAAAGTCAAGTGGAATGTAAATGGAAGAGACAAAATAGGAATTCATTCCATTTCCTGGTTCAGGCACTACCCACGAATACTGTATACTCTATTTTGTACAGCACAGTAATTCTATGTCCACTGGTTGATTGTGAAATGTTTCTCTACTTATTAGAAGGCGTCTTTAATAGCTAAGTAAACAGAGTTTATCCAGAAGAGAATATTAAACACAGTGGAGAAGCACCAGAAACCATCACATTTGCAATTGCTGGAAAAAAGTCAGAAGAGGAGAGAGATGTAGAATGTAGAAGAGAACCTGAGAGCTGTGTTTAGACATTTGAATGGTTATCATGTTTAGCCCCTGAAATTCTAATACATGCAATTAACGTGGAATCGGGCTTTAGTCCAATATCAAGACTTACATAATTGAAACTATCCAGTGATAGACAATGTTGCCTTGTCAGGTATGAGGTCCCCAGTACTGGAAGTGTTCAAGTGAAAGCTGAATCACCGTTTTTCCAATCTGTTGTCTAAGGAATTGCCTGCATTGTGTGCATAGGAGTAGATTAGGTGAAAGATCCCTTTCCTCTCTCTATTTCTGTGATTACTCAGTATAGCAGAGGTTGATGCTAAGATATCCAACTGCTCAGTGAAGGATATAATAGTCTGATATCCCAGGAGAGAAACGTATCGAGATTCACAACAAATTCAGTTGAAGTCAATGAGAATTCATGACAGGCCCTAATTATTCATGGTCTTTTTCTATATATCTTATTCTCTGTTTAAACATAAATATCTCAACTATACTTTCTAGGCTGTAAATATAACTTTTTACATTGATTTTTCCCTTTTTCTAATGTGTGTTCCTAGACACCTTTGGCTTCCGCATCTTTCTCCTGTATAAACAACATATCTATTCTTAAAGAATCTTAAATAGTATTTTGTATTTTGATAACTTGTGGCTACTTCAAAATAATGACGGAAACAAGTTAGTCATACTTTTTGCTCTGGAAACCCATTGCAGTCAAGTTGATTTCGATTCATAGTGACCCTATAGGACAGAGTAGAACTGCCCGTATAGGGTTTCCAAGGCTGTAAATCTATAGGGAAGCAGACTGCCACATCTTTCTCCCATCGAATGGCTGGTGAGTTCGAACAGCTAAACTTTCAGTTAGCAGCTGAGCATTTAACCGCTGTGCCACCAGGGTTCCTTTTTTGCTCTGGGAGCATGTCCTGAATTACCTTCTTAGGAATCACCCTTAGGAGATTATCTTATATAATTTTACCTGGTCCATGAATTCTAATGGAATGTACACATTGGTGGTACTCTTTCTAACAACTGTAACTGGCCAATCTGGGAGAGCTATCTTGAAGCTAATGACTTTCTCAATTCCTGTAAGAATTCATTGATTCAGATATCAGACTTGTCATTTTTTATGGGAAGCTGCTTAAGTGATCTATGCACCCAAGTCACCAGAATTTTGACAGAAGTATCACGTGGGGTCCACCCAGAGCAGAGAGACCCTGAATTGAATCTTTACCTCAGAAATTTAAAAATACAACAAATATATTAAGTGAAATCATTTCAAAGGAAAGTGGAACATACACTTTTTCCAGTGTTTTCTTTAAGTGTAAAGATATATACATGCCACACATGTACACACACACACATATCAGCTACAATACAAAACTTCATGCTGATATTAAATTCCAATTATTACCTTCAAGTTAATTGCTTACCTTAGTCAGACTAAAGCAATCTCTGCATGCTCGATCCCCATCCTTTTTATAATTAAAAAAAAAATTATCTAATTCCCTAGGATTTAATAACTTTATTCCTCCAATGTTAAATACTGATCATCTCCCCAACCAATCTTCAGTAATTTATGCTTTCTATATAAAGACATTTAAAATATATCCAATTCTCATTATTTTGTTAGGATGTGCTCAAAGTTTAGGCCTTATAGCTGCGCATCTTCACCTAGTATTTTTAGGAAAGTTTAAATCCTTTAATATCCCATTTCTAAATTCTTGTTTTCTGTTTTTCCAAAGAGAAAGGGCAATAGAACTTCTCTCTCTCCCTTTTTTTTCCTGCCTTTTTTTTTTTTTTAATCATTAAACCAGAAAAATAAATGAAACCCGTTGCTGTCAAGTTGATTCTAACTCATAGTGACCCTATAGGACAGAGTTGAACTGCCCCATTGAGTTTCCAAGGAGCGCCTGGTGGATTCGAAATACCGACCTTTCGGTTAGCAGCTGCGGCACTTAACCACTGTGCCACCAGGGTTTCCTTTTTATCATTAAAAAAAACCCAATTACTGGGCCCTAAATTTCATATTTTGGGTATTTTACAGTGGTGATAATGATAGGGGAGTGGATAAGTAAACATCTATTTAGCTGTTCTCATGGTGTGTTGATATTTAGTCATTAAGACTGAATTGTGTTCATTTAATTGACTAAGTAGAGCCTGGATAATTAATTGCAGAGGATGTAATAAAGGCTGTGTCTAAACTTGATTTGGAAGTGGAACCATATGGGCTTTAAGATTTTTGCAATATCTATGATGATCTAACTGGGTCATACCTGGCCAATATGGAAATTGGAGGCACAAAATGATCAATACCAATTCTAATCAAAACAGGGCATCTAAATGCAAATAGAAATGTAAAGTTTTGCATTCTAGCTAGACTTTCAAACACACTCTTTTTTTTTTTTCCTGAATCATCTCAACTATTCAAGCCCAGCATTACTCTGAGGATATTATTCAAGGAATGCCTCAGTTTAAGGCCAGTCATTGATATGAAGTCTTTAAATCTTTCTCTTTCAAACTCAGATAGCAGCAACCTAAGAAATGATTGTAGCAATTTTCTGAAAGAAATGAGGCCACAGGAAAAGGAATCCAATAGACATTTTATTGTTCCAATCAGATTAAACTTTTTCTTTTTTCTGTAGTTTTCAATGATTTCAGATTATCTTTAGAGGTACAAACTGGAAAACCAAAATAAAATATGCGTGCACAAAAAATTATGGCTGTAACAGATTACCTGCTGATAAAAATCAATTTCATGGTTTTTTGTGTAGTGAATTAGAAGGAAAACACCCCCAAAGCAAATGGGGGAAAGAAACTTCAGTGCCAGAAAAGTTAGCACTCACATTCCAACTCCCCATAAGAGCATTAGCCTTCTGAATTTAACCTGACATGGTGGCAGAACTAATGTTTTTCTGTTGGTTTTTATTGCACATATTCATCATTTCTGTTTTTTTCTTCTGACCCTATTTTTATACATATAGGCCATAACTTAAATGCGAAAGTTATTCAATTATCCCACTGGCATGATATATGCGATCATGGGGAAAGGTGGTTATTTAATGCTGCAAGTGTGGCATATAATTATTGTACACTCACACAAATGGAAGTAAAGTATGCCTTCTTAATACTAGATACATAATAATAGTGATATTGGTAACACCAGGCATCAAAATAGAGAACCAAAGCAAAACAGGAGTTCTTGATATCTCTGGTTGAGACAAGGTCTTTAGGAGGTGCAAAGGGTTTACAATTGACTACAGACCTAAAGATTGGTTGTTTGAATACACTCAGTGATACAGCCAAGAAAACTCATTGGAATAGTTCTACTCAGTAATGCATGGGGCTGATCTTAGGCAGAATCAACTCAATGACAACGAGTTGGTTTAGTATCTAGTTGAGATATCAACTAGAGCCTCTTCAATGAGGTTTGCTATATTTATCTATTTTATTCTATAGCTCCCTACAGATGAGTTTGTATCTTCTGGACTTTATCTGAAAGGTTGAAAAGCGTTCTTTAGTGTAATAATTGAACATGATTGGGTTCTGGATAGAAACACCATGTGTCATTCAACCAGAAGTTCAACTTATTACTGCACCTGATTCCCGTTAAATTTTTTATGAGACAGACAACTGGGAAATTTTGAAGCTGCTACCACAATCATAGAAGCCAAAACACCTCCAGAGATGATTTTATGCAACTACATATCATCTTGTACAATTGAAAATGCTATCATGGGCTATAAAAGTGTTTTAGTACAGAAAATACTAAGAAAAGAATAAAAGTAAAGCAGACATTGACTACCATTTTCTCTTTCAGTTATGTGAATATACTTGGATATATATAAATCTAAAGACAAAAGAAAAACAGCTTGGGGATATTTACCTATTCTCCACATGAATACCAGTTTAGTATCTGGAAACATTCTAGCCTTGATTTTTGATATTTTATGTTTTTAGAGAAGGATTTTATTTTTTGTTGTTACAGTTACTAAAAAAAAAAAAAAAACTGAAAAATCTTATAAATGAATATAACAGGACTCTCAATTATTATTTCAAACATCAAAAATTATAGATTCCAAAGAAATCAAATCACCCTTCCTCCTCTTATTTATTTCGCCTTTGTTTTTATTCTATTGAGATCTTATTTCTGGTTCAGTTAATCTTGGCGTGACAAACAAACATTGCAAACGTATATGGTTGATGGATGGCCTGCTGTTGATGCAAAATAAGTTTATTTTTTTTTTCCAAATTCTCACATGTAGAACTTTTTTTTTTTCTTATCGGCTTCCATGAGCCAAACCAAACCAAATTCAATTGCCGTCAAGTCAATTCCAACTAATAGCACGCAGTAAAGTGATCTTGCTATAGCAGAAATGATGTGTGACTAAAATATATATTAGCATAAAGCTTATTTCAAAGTATGGTGCCTTAGTTATCTAATGCTGCTATAATAGAAATACCACAAGTAAGGTAGATGGCTTTAACAAACAAATTTATTTTCTTCCTGTTTAGGAGGCTATAAGTCTAAATTCAGAGTGCTGGCTCTAGGGGAAGGCTTTTTCTCTCTGTCAGCTCTGGAGGACTGTCCTTGTCTCTTTTCAACATCTGTGGGCTCAGTGTTCCTTGGAGGTTTCCATGGGTCTTGGCATAAATCTTTCCTTGAGTTTAAGAGGTTTTCAGTGCAGGGACCCTGGGTCCAATGAACACACTGTGCTCCGAGCTTTTCTTTCTTGGTGGTAGTGAGGTCTCTCTCCTTTCTCTTGCTTTTCTCTCCTTTTCTCTCTTTAAGATAAAAGTTGTGACTCACACAAGGATATGACTTGAGTATGGGCGTGACTTAAGTCAGGGTGTGACTTGAGTAATGGTGTGACTTGAGTAAAGGTGCAATTTGAGTCATATGCTTTTGTAAGACTGTGACTCAAGATACACCCCACACTGATCTTACCTCATTAACATACAGAGGTTAGGATTTACAGCACACCCCAAAATGGGGGATAGTTATATCATATCACAAAATGGAGAACAACCACACAATGCGAGGAGTTATGGCCTACCAAGTTGACACATATTTTGGGGGGACACAATTCAATCCATGATATATGGTGAATATTGTCATTGGTAGATCCAACATTAGCAATTTCAACTGTTCTCCCAGGCTCAAAACAATGTGTTATTTCACTGAAAAAAGAATGAAATCTTTATACCCAAGGCTATCATATTTTTATGCAAATAATACATATCTTCTATGATGTTTGCCAACTGCTGTGCTAATTTTTTTACAGCAACATGTAAAAAAAAATTGGCATAGTGGTGCTTATAAAAATACTTCTCAGGGGAGGAACGGTTGGCAAGCAAATGTAGAGGGCGCAAGTTATTTGTGTAAAAATAGAGTAATGTACATGAGTTTCACTCACTATTGAGGATTACCTATCTATAAAACCCATCCCTGTTTTTCTTTAGTAATTTCTAAGCTCTGAATATGGTGGTGTAATTAAGAATCGTATTTGGTATGAAAAATCTCCTTTAAAAGCAATTCAAATCATCCTAAACCAAATAAAACCAAACCCACTGCCACCGAGTTGATTCTGACTCATAGCAACCTTGTAAGAACAGAATAGAACTACCCCATAAGTTTTCTAAGGCTATAAATCCATAGGGAAGCAGACTGGCACATCTTTCTCCCGCAGAGCAGTTGGTGGGCTCAAAACGCTGACCTTTTGGTTAGCAGCAAAGCACTTTAATCACTGCCCCAGCAGGACTCCTCCAGATCATCCTACTGATGATAAGTTAGAGATTTCTAAGCACGTGCTAGCATTCCTGACTTTGCTGGTTTGTGAAATCCAAGAGATTTCTGTAGCTCCTAAGGAAATACGTTTGCCTTCTGTCAACGCTCACTTATTGATCAAGCACAGTGGACACAAAGCATAGGGCCCACAATAATTTTAGGGGACCTATTATAAAAATGTTTTATTTATTTTTTAACTAGAAAAAAATTTATATCAGGGAAAATGTTTTAATATATAATATTAATATATTTATCTTTATGTCAGTGTATTTTAAAATATATTTTTATGTAGTAAGAGGCCAAGAAAGGCAAAGTGCTTAAGGTCCACAAAAGTCATAATGCAGCCGGGCTTACTCTCAATGTCTGGACAAAATAAGAGAGATGGGAGATGGAAAGAAATATATTTTGTCCAATGGTATATATAGGCTCTTTAGATTCTGGACATTCCAAAAATAAAAACAGTCTATCAATCACCCTTTGAGTGGGTTCTAATTTCCTTCATTCTGAAGATACAGCTATAATGTGAATGTATTCCCACATGGTTCAGTTGGTGGTGAAAACTGTGCTCATTAGCGCATTCAAGCAAAAATTGCCATTCCAAATAATCCTGTTTCATCAGTCACTCATTCAAAGACAGCTCTAGTTCTGCACTTTGCTGCCTTCCAGGTTGGTTGGATGGTCGGAGATGATACAATTCTATTGCAGTGTATTGCTCATCATTCATCTGACTGCAGCACCTGGTCCCTCTTCAATATTTTATGGGACAGAAACTCATGAATGAAGACACCACAACCACCACTAGCAGATGCCACATACGCCCTGAGACGATTTTGTGCATCCACATATGGATTTCTGCATGGTGGTTATTGATACTATGTTGCCAAGGAAAGAGCATTAGACTGGGCATGAGGAAACCTAATTCTGGCCTCAGCTTTCTCGTATATCTCTGTGACCTAGAGCATGAGATGTGTTCCATCTAGAATTGCATGTGTTCAAGTATAAAAAGGAAGCGTTGGACTGCATGATTTCTAGAATCCATTCTTCCTCAAAACATCAGTAATTCCATAAAGCTATTTTGTTGTCTTTAACATGTCTTTATATAATTTTTGCCTCCATTGCCTGGGATTTGGCTAAGTGCTCAGCAGTTGCTAGACTTTCCTGCTGACAGTGAGTTCCTGAAATTGTCCAGAGATGTGAAACTGGGAGCCCTACTTCCAAGGTATAGCAAAACCGGCTGCATTTTGCTATGTGTCAGAGTTCCACAGCCCATCTCCATGGACAGATTAGGTATCACCATCTTGAACAAAGACAATAGTCTGATGTTAAATTGTTCTTAGTCTGTGAAGCCTCATGGAGATCAGGTTGGCTTTTCTGATTTGTTTTTCTATTATTTGGTTTGTCAAGAAAAATACAAGTTTTCAGGGTGAAGACATTCAGCTTTCTAAATGTAAAAAAAGGAAGACCATTATTTCCTTATAGCATTTTCTTGGTGCTGCTTGTCTGATGCTCCAGTGTCTTACCAAATTTTACTATGTATGTATATATATATAAACCCAGTGCCATCGAGTTGATTCCACTATATATATATATATGGAACTGGGCATGAGAAACCCTAATTCTTGCCTCAGTTTCTGTGTCTGTGACCTGGAGCAAAAGATGTGCTCTATCTGGGATTACATATATTTAATTATTTAAAAAAAAAAAGGATTGGGCTATGTTTATGTGTGTGTGTGTACGCGTGTGTGAGAATATGTATATCGTGACCACTCTATTGAAAACAGCCAGATTCACCTTCAACATATATCATTCCCCACTATATTTTCTTCGTGGAATTAAAAATTTCTTAAAATACGGAAATATTAATATACCCACTCCTTACTTATAGACATGGGTAGGTTCCAAATACCAGGTCAGTGTTATGCAAAAATGGAGAATGACCACATCAAATCACAAAATATCATGTGGGAAAAATATGTCCCTCTGGACTCCAAAGGTGGAAAATGTAGGAGGGCACTGTTTGTCCCACTGGTTGTGAAAGGGTTACTGCCAAATGTACATAGTTAATGCACAAAATAGTCGGAGAGTAGATTTTTTTTACTATTGTCATCAGTGTGAAATGTCAGATAATGAGACACTCAGTAAGTGAGGAGTAGATGTACACATATGTATCCCATTGTTGTTGTTAGGTGCCGTGGAGTTGGTTCCAACTTATAGCAACCCCAGGTACCATGGAACGAAACACTGTCTGGTCCTGTGCCATGCTCACATTGTTATGGTTGAGCCCCTTGTTGCAGCCACTGTGTCAGTCCAACTTGTTGAGGGTCTTTCCTCTTTTCCACTGACACTGTTTTACCAAGGACGATGTTCTAGGGACTGAACCCTCCTGATAACATGATACATGTCCAAAGTATGCGAGGCATAGTCTCACCATCCTTGCTCCTAAGGAGCACTCTGGTTGTACTTCTTCCAAGACAGATTTGTTCATTCTTTTGGCAGTCCATGGTATATTCAATGTTCTTCACCAACACCACAATTCAAAGGCATCAATTTTTCTTCGGTCTTCTCTATTCATTGTCTAGCGTTTGCATGCATATAAGGCGATTGAAAATACTACAGTTTGGGTCAGGCATACCTTAGTCTTCAAGGTGACATATTTGCTTTTCAACACTTTAAAGAGGTCCTTTGCAGCAGATTTGCCCAAAGGCAAATGTGTCTTTTATTTCTTGACTGCTGCTTCCACGGGTGTTGATTGTGGATTCAAGTAAAATGAAACCCTTAACAACTTCATGTATGATGTCATTGATGTCATTCCACAACTCTTCTGGTCTTCGGTCATTATTGTTCAAGGCATCAAAACTAGTCTTGAGATACTCTCTAAATTCAAGTGAGATATACTCAAGGTTGCACTTTGCCTCTCATGGACTTGTTCTAATTTTCTTCAGTTTCAACTTGAACTTGCATATGAGCAATTGATGGTGTGTTCTGAGTCGGCCCCTGGCCTTGTTCTGACTGATGATATTGAACTTTTCCATTATCTCTTTCTACAGATGTAGTCAACTTGATTCCTATGTATTCCATCTGGTGAGGTCCATGTGTATAAAAAAAAAAACAAAACACTGCCATCAAGTCAATTCCGACTCATAGCGACCCTACAGGACAGAGTAGAACTGCCCGATAGAGTTTCCAAGGAGTGCTTGGCAGATTTGAACTGCTGACCTCTTGGTTAGCAGCTGTAGCACTTAACCAGTATGCCACCAGGGTTTCCTAGATGTGTATAGTCACCGTTTATGTTAGTGGAAAAGGTATTTGCAATGAAGAAGTCATTGATCTTGTAAAATTCTATCATGTGACCTCTGGCATTGTTTCTATCACCAAGGCCATATTTTCCAACTACTAATCCTTCTTTGTTTCCAACTTGTGCATTCCAATCACCAGTAATTATCAATGCATCTTGATTGTTTGTTTGATCGATCTCAGACTGCAGAAGCTGGTAAAAATCTTCAATTTTTTCATCTTTGCCCTTAGTGGTTGATGCAAAAATTTGAATAATAGTCCTATTAACCGGTCTTCCTTGTAGTTGTATGGATATTATCCTATCACTGACAGCATTGTAACTTCAGGACATATCTTGAAATGTTCTTTCTGATGATGAATGCAACACCATTCCTCTTCAAGTTGTCATTCCTGGCATAGTAGACCATATGATTGTCTGATTCAAACTGGCCAATACCAGTCCATTTCAGCTCACAAAAGCCTAGGATATCGATGTTTTTGCGTTCCACTTCATTTCTGGCGATTTTCTATTTTCCTAGATTCATACTTCGTACATTCCAGGTTCTGATTATTAATGGACATTTGCAGCTGCTGCTTCTCATTTTCAGCTGTGCCGCATCAGCAAGTGAAGGTCCCAAAAGCTTGACTCTGTCCATGTCATTAAGGTCAACTCTACTTTGAGGGGGCAGCTCTTCTTTTGAGTGCTTTCCAACCTGGGGAGTTCATCTTCCGGCACTATATCAGACAATATTCCGCTGCTATTCATAAGGTTTTCATTGCCTAATTCTTTTCAGAAGTGGACTGCCAGGTCCTTCTTCCTGTTCTATCTTAGCCTAGAAGCTCAGTTGAAACCTTTCCACCATGGGTGACCCTGCTGGTATCTGAATACTGGTGGCATAGCTTCCAGCATCACAGCAACACATGTTGTTTGTTAGTACATGTATCTTAGATATATAATTTGTACTGCGTACTTGTATATGCACCAATTTATTATTTACTATGATTATATTTTTGATTATTTGCTTTTCTGTGTACAACTATGACTCCATCCCCTCTCCCTGAAATTAAAGTCTGCTGGGACAGGAATACTTAGATGAGTGCCTGACACATAATAGGTATTCACTAAATATAGGTTAAACATGAATAAATGCGAACACCAAAACTAGGATAATCTTGGCTTTCATAGTTAGGTCTTCTCTTGCCTTTTTTACAAGATTATCAAATAAATATTGTCTCCTTTTTGAAGTACATTTCCCACAAAAGTACATTTACACTATGTATTTCTGAAATTTTTCAAAAGCCCTGAAAGCAGAGTAGAAAAGCAATGACCAATGAGGAAAGTACTCATCCATGCCGTAGAATCAGACACACAGTCCATAGCTTCCAAATCTCCCCTCCATAAATATTACTATTATTTAGTTGTATCACACTTATAAAGTGTTTTCAAGTTCATTATTTTATTTTAATATCCAAAATAACCCTGTGAGTTAGGAAAGTTAGATTTTTTATCCTTTTTTAATAAACAGCTTTTGAGAGATTAAGTGAGCTGTTCGACAATACATAAATAGTGGCAGAATTAGAATTAGAATTCCAAACCTGTTCATTCAAATACACCACATTGTCTTTAAAATATGCTAGCATATAGTAAATGGAATTGGATTATTTATGAATTTCAACTCATCAGTGCTATGAAATTATTTTTTATAGTAACTGCTTCTAACCATGCTATCTTAAGCTCCTATTTCTCACTGAATAAACAGGATGCTTAATGATATCTCAGCCAGATCCCACAGTTTTTCATTCAATTTTGTCTATTCAAATAGTATTATTCTGGTTTTTAATGTGATTCAGCCTGTTCATTTCGAAGCTTCAATGTCTTCTTTTGATTTAATGTTCTTCTTCTCCCCTTTTCCCAGTGAAGGTTAACTTAATTTTAGCTCTGTGGAAGGAAGCTTCACTGGTGTTGCAACAAACTAGATGAAAAGCGAAAAAAAGGCGTTGTGTATCTATTGGGCAATGTCATCTTCTTTAGGCAATTAGCTGTCACAGCCTCTCTGGTCTTTCCTGCTCCCTCTGTGTTAACAACAACAAAAAAAAACCAAACCTGTTGAGTCAATTCTGACTCACAGCAACTCTATAGGACAGAGTAGAACTGCCCCAGAGCATTTCTTAGGAACAACTGGTAGATTTGAACTACCGACCTTTTGGTTAGTAGCCTTGGTTAGTAGCCAAGCTCTTAACCACTGTGCCACCAGAGCTCCACTCCCTCTGTGTTACAGGTGACAAAATGTCACCTTTCTCAATGGAGTACATCTATGTGTTCTTTTGAGGACCCTGAATGTCTTCTGTCTTACTTGACATATTTTCCAGGGATGGGAGCTCCAGCTTGGATGTGATATCTTCTTCATTTACCTTAGCCCCTGTTAGACAGGTTCGGTTCTGCCAGACTTGTGCTGCTGAGGTCTTGTTAGCCTCTTGGCAGACTCTTACGTAGTCGTTTACTTTTAAACCTGGTCAAATCATACAACTGCAGATGATTTATCTTCTTCCAGGCCTACTCTTCGCTCTACCCTGGAAAAATCTGGTGTTATGTTGGTCAAGAGGTTCAAAATGTTTACAGCAGATATGCCCCCTAGTTTCAAAACTAGTAGAAATGAATATGGTTCAAACTTCATCATTTTCTTCCTATGGATTCCTTCAAATCACTCCTTGCTTGTCTACAGGAGGATCAGCACCCCCACCCTCTCCAGAGAGGTGTGTTCATGCATAAGAGAGTCTAACCTCCCCCAAAGAAACTTTTAGCAAGTTACTTGGATAAGTGCCTGACTCCAACAGCTGACAGTGCTTAGAATGGAGTTTTCTTACTGCCTATGATTCAGTCATAGGTCTAAGCCACAATGCCAGAACATCAGGAAATATATCATAAACATTATACTGTTGCATAAAAAAAAAAAATCAATTTCAAATATTGTCTTTTGACTTGGGACACAAATGTTAAATTTCCTTTTTAAGTCAGAGGAATTCAACTTGCTGGAATGATCTGCTAAGATTGGCAACCCTGTTGGACAGAGTGGAACTGCCCCCATAGGGTTTCCAAGGAACACCTGGTGGATTTGAACTGCCAGCCTTTTGGTTAGCAGCTCTAGCTCTTAACCACTATGCCTCCAGGGTTTCCTGGAAAGATATATAGCTGAATATAAATGCAGACTAATTTTATTTGATGATAAAGGTGGTATATATATCTTGCTTTTGCAGCAACTGATTCAATGGAAAATGTCAGAGATTAAAGAGCTGGCTGAAATGTTTTTCTATTTTATAAGGGTGACATTGAGTCCAAAATTACACAGTGACTCAGCTGCTTTAGCGAAGAAAGACATCTTCAGAGAGCACTGATATCTCAGAGAAAAATAGTAAAAATGTGATTTTTTACAAATGCTGTGAACAAAGTAATCTAGCCTTTCACGGAGTCATAAATGAGGTTCAAATTTATCAAGTGTGTTACTGCCCTAGTCATTTCAAGAGTTCCGTAGTTCACTTGCACATCTATAATATAAACATGTCATAAAACATCATACATGTACATTAATTAACACAACTGGCCATTTTATTTATTTTTGATTTTAAATATTTCATGAAATGGTATACAATTAGTGCAGGGCAATGTAGAAAATGTATATTTCCAAAAATGTGACTAACCTTTAGGTGTTTGGTAGAAATAACAACTCCGACAGATCTAATTTTTTTTTTTTTTAACATCAGTTTCCAATTTTCTCACAAGAATTTTTATGATTTGAGCAGGTTTTGAAGAATAGAAAGATAATAGAAACCAGATCCATAGAGCCATTGAAAAGAGTAAATTTAATGAAATAACGGATGCTCTCCTTAGCAGTTGTGGTTTTAGGAGTGGAGAACATTATAGAGACATAGAACCTTCACTCTCAAATGATTAGAGTAAATGAAGGTGCCCTGGTAGCGCAGTAGTTAAAGCACTCAACTACAAACAAAACTGCCCCCCCACCATTCCAGTTTTTGCACTGTTTCTAGGGAAAATCACCAAACTCTTTTTAAACCTTACGTATTACATATTGATGCCTCTTTCTCTGTAACACTTAATTTTCTTCTTCTTTTTTTTTTTTTTAAGTTCCATGAGAGCAGGAGTCTTGCCTGCCATGTTCAATGATATATCCCAGACAGCTAACACGCACTAGGTGCTTAACAAATAGATGTTAACAAAACAGGTATCGTTTTCAATGATAGTTATCCCATATATCCCACAGGTATGGATCCTTCAAGTCCCTATTGTTGCTCATAAATTTTTAACTCTCTGAGGTTGACTTGATCTCATAATTCACTGAGAATATTGGGGCCATACAACATAGGATTCTTCACAGCACCTCTCATGATAAAATGTATCTGTACAATTTTTCCCATATGGATTTTTTTCTTTCTAGAGTCTGATGAAGAAGTGTTACTTGTCATATCCAAGGCTATCCCTGTCCTTTTGATCTTATCACCTTTAGTCTTCTAACAGAAATTTTTTAATTACCTGCATCTAAATACTCTCTGCTTAGACTTCTTGCAACATATATTTCCTGGACCTTGCTGTATCTTTAATCAACTGCCCTGACCTTCTTCTTCAATTTTATTTGCACAATCTTTTTGAAAAAAGAATTTTACTCTACTGGCTCTTTATTACCATTTCTCCTCTCTTTAACTTCTAGCTGTATGTTCACTATCCACATTACCTAATCTAGATATATAAATCTAACCTTATCAAGTATTTTTGTTCTTTATTTTCCTCAATTTATTTTTATTGACATGTAATATGCCTACAATAAAATGCACAGAATAAGGGGTCAGTTTGTTGAGTTTTAACAGTTGTGTACACCATGAAACCACCACCCCAAACAAGATATTGAATATAGCCATCAACCCAGAAAGCCCTCATATCTGTTTCTAATCAATTTCCTCCTCCAGAAGAAATCGCTTTATGAGTTCTTTAATCATAGAGCTGTTTTGCCTATCCTTAAACTTCATTTAAATGGAGTCATAAAGTATATATTATTATTATCTGATTTCTTTTGCTCAGTGTGATGGTTAAGGTTGTAGGTCAACTTGGCTGGGCTATGATTCTTAGCGGTTTGGCAATTATGATGTAGCCTGGCAGTTTTGTAGTGATGTGGTTTGGTGATTATGTAATCAATTCCATAATCAGATCTGTTAAAGGCAGCCAATCACTTGAAAGGGAGTTTTCTTGGTGGTTTGGCCTTTTCCAGTGCATAAACAGGTATTCCAGGAAGGCTGTCACTCTGGATCCTGCATCTGACTTCTGGTTCTTGGGACTTGAACTAGCAGCTAACCTGCCAATCTTGGGATTTGTCAGCCTTGGCAGCCTTTTATCCAGCAGCCTGCTCTCTGACCTTCTGATCTAGGATTCATCAGCACCTGCAGCTATGTGAGTCAGGAGAAGCCTTCAGTCTGATGCTTGACCCATGGACTTCGGTCTTCCCAGCCTCTACAACCATGTGAGCTATATTCTTGAGATAAATCTCTCCCTCTCTCTCTCTTTCTCTATATGCTTCACTGGTTTTGCTTCTCTAGAGAACCATCCAGCCTAAGACACTCAAATACCATTTTTTTTTTTGAGATTTGTCCATGTTGTTACATGTATCAATAGTTCTTGCATTTTTATTACTGTGTAATGTTCCACCAATCACTAAGGCCAAAGATGAAGAAATTGAAGATTTTTACCAGCTTCTGCAGTCTGAAATTGATTGAACATGTGATCAGGATGCATTGATAATTACTGGTGACTAGAACATGAAAATTGGAAACAAAGAAGAAGGATTAGTAGTTGGAAAATATGGCCTTGGTGACACAAACAGTGCTGGAGATCCCATGATAGAATTTTGCAAGACCAACAAGGTATCATTGCAGATACCTTTCTTCACCAACATAAATGGCGACTATATACATGGACTTTGCCAGATGGAATACACAGGAATCAAATCGACTACATCTGTGGAAAAAGATGATGGAAAAGCTCAATATCATCATGCAGAACAAGGTCAGAGGTGGACTGTGGGACACACCAATTGCTCATATGCAAGTTCAAGTTGAAACTGAAGAAAATTAGAACAAGTCCACAAAAGCCAAAGTACAACCTTGAGTATATCCCACCTGAATTTAGAGACCATCTTAAGTATAGATTTGAGGCACTGAACACTAATGAGAGAGGACCAGACAAGTTGTGGAATGACATCATACATGAAGAAAGCAAGGGGTTGTTAAAAACACAAGAAGGAAAGAAAAGACCAAAATGGATGTCAGAAGAGACTCTGAAACTTGCACTTAAACATCGAGCAGCTAAAGCAAAAGGAAGAAATGATGAAGTAAAAGATCTGAACAGAAGATTTCAAAGGGTGCCTGGAGGAGACAAAGTAAAGTGTTATAATGACATGTGCAGGGAGCTGGAAATAGCAAACCAAAGGCAAGAACATATTCAGCATTTCTCAAGCTGAAAGAACTGAAGAAAAGATTTAAGTCTTGAGTTGCAATAGTGAAGGATTCTGTGGGGAAGATATTAAACGATGCAGGAAGCATCAAAGGAAGATGGAAGGAATACACGGAGTCATTATACCAAAAAGAATTGGTCAACGTTCAACCATTTCCTCCCACTCAAAAAAAAAAAAACCTACTGCCATCGAGTAGATTCTGACCCATAGTCAACCGTTTCAGAATATAGCATATGATCAGGAGCCAGTGGTACTGAAGGAAGAAGCCCAAGCTGCACTGAAAGCATTGGCGAAAAACAAGGCTCCAGGAATTAATGGAATACCAGTTGAAATGTTTCAGCAAATGGAGATGCAGCACTGGAAGAGCTCACTCGTCTATGCCAAGATACCTGGCCAACTGACTGGAAGAGATCCATATTTATGTCTATTGTTAAAAAAGGTGATCCCACTGAATGTGGAAATCATCGAACAATATTAGTATCAAATGCAAGTAAAATTTTGCTGAAGATCATTCAAAAGCGGCTGCAGCAGTATATCAACAGAGAACTGCCAAAAATCCAGGCCGGATTCAGAAGAGGACGTGGAACCAGGGATATCATTACTGATGGCAGATGGATTCTGGCTGAAAGCAGAGAATACCAAAAAGATGTTTACCTATGTTTTATTGGCTATGCAAAGGCATTCGACTGTGTAAAAAAAAAAACTGTGTAGATCATAACAAATAATGGATAACATTGCGAAGAATGGGAATTCCAGAATACTTAATTGTGCTCATGAGGCATCTGTACATAGATCAAGAGGCAATTGTTTGGACAGAACAAGGGGATACTTCGTGGTTTAAAGTCAGGAAAGGTGTGCATCAGGGTTGTATTTTTCGCCATACCTATTCAGTCTGTATGCTGAGCAAATAATCCAAGAAGCTGGACTAAGTGAAGAAATAGGGCATCAGGATTGGTGGAAAACTCATTAACAACCTGCATTATGCAGATGACACAACCATGATTGCTGAAACTGAAGAGGCCTTGAAGCACTTACTGATGAAAATCGAAGACGACAGTCTTCAGTATGAATTACATCTCAACATAAAGAAAACAAAAATCCTCACAACTGGACCAATAAGCCACATCATGATAAATGGATAAAAGATTGAAATTGTCAAGGATTTCGTTTTACTTGGTTCTATAATCAATGCCCATCGAAGCAGCAGTTGAGAAATCAGACACATCGTATTGGGCAAATCTGCTGCAAAAGACCTCTTTAGAGTGTTGAAATGCAAAGACATCACTTTCAAGACTAAGGTGGGTCTGATCCAAACCACGATATTTTCAATCGCATTATATGCATGAGAAAATGAAGGAATAAGGAAGACCGAAGAAGAATTGATGGCTTTGAATTGTGTTGGTGAAGAATTTTGAATATACTGCCAAAAGAAGGAACAAATCTGCCTTAGAAGAAGTACAACCAGAACGCTCCTTAGAAGCAAGGATGGCAACACTATGTCTTACATACTTTGGATATGTTGTCAGGAGAGATCTGTTCCTCGAGAAGGACATCATGCTTGGTAAAGTACAGGGTCACCAAAAAAGAGGAAGACCCCCAAAGAGATGGATTGACACAGTGGCTTCAATAATGGGCTCAAGCATAACAATGATTGTGGGCATGGCACAGGACTGGGCAGTGAGTGTTTCATTCTGTTGTACGTAGGGTTGCTATGAGTTGGAACTGACTCAACAGCACCTAACAACATCAATAATATTCCTCTGTATGACTATACTACAATTTGTTTGTTTACCTGTTTATTGGCATTTCAGTTGTTTTTAGCTTTTGGTAAGTATGAACAAGGCTGCAATAAATATTTTTACAGAAGTTTTTTTGTGAATATATGTTTTTATTTATCTTGAGTAAATATTGAGGAGTGGAATTTCTGGGTCGTATAATATACATATATTATACATATATTTAACTTAAAAAACTGCCAAACAGTTCTGCACAATGGTTTTAGAATTTTACACTTCCACTAATAAGAAAGTTCCAGTTGCTCCACATTCTAACATTTGTTGTTTATACTCTTATTTATTTTAGTTGTTCTGGTGAATGTTAAACAGTATGTTGTTGCTCTTATAAGTTACATTTACCTGATTAATAATGTTGAACACCTTTGCATGTGCTTATTGGCTGGTTGCATATTTTATAATGTGAAGTGCTTATTCGGAAAGTTTTAAAGCATTTTTATTGGGTCGTTTATATTTTAATTGTTGATTCGTAGGAGTGTTTAAATATTCTAGATGAGTCCTTTGTCAAATATGTGCAATGTAATTATTTCCCTGGCTGTTGTTTGTCTTAATGTGGTATTTTGATAAGCCGAAATTTTTGATTTCAAGTAAACCCACTTCATCAAATTTTGATGTTATTGTTAGTACTCTTTTTATTATTTCTCTGAAATCATTGCCTAGCATATGGTTGTGAAGAGACTATCCTATACATTCTTATGGAAAATTTGCCCCTATGTGACACAAACATTTTGCCCTTGACTACTAACCTAAAAGTTGGTGTTAAAACCCACTCAGCGGTATCTCAGAAGAAGGGTTTGGTGGTCTGCTTCCATTAAGTTTACAGCCAAGAAAACTCTATGGAGCAGTTCTACTTGCAATCTGCAAGTTGTCGTGAGTAGGAATTGACTTGATGGCAACAAATATTTTTGTTTATTTTTTAAATGATGTATCCCAATTTGATTTTTTTGGTATGGAGTGAGATAAGAGGTTGAAGTTCTAGTTTCCATGTACATATCCAGTTGTTCTAGCACTAAAATATTTTTTCTTTACCCATGGATTAAAAATCATTTAAACATATAGCCAAGAGTGTATTTCCGATCATTCTTATTTGTTGAATTTATCTATACTTATAATATCATGCTGTCTTGGTTTATATTATGTCCATAATTCAGGTAGTTTAAATTCTCTAACATTACCCTTATATATCGAGATGACTTTGACTACTTTAGATTTTTGTGTTCTTGTTTAAATTTTAGTATCAGTTTGTCGATTTCTGTAAAATATCATACTATGATTTTGATTGAAACTGCATTAAAAATAGTTTGCTCAAGTCTTCTTTAATTCCTCTTTTCAAGACATTGCAATAACCTTTTGTTAGATTTATTAATAGGCATTTGATGTTACTAGATATGTCTGTAAATGATACTGGTTTCTATTTTTATTTTCTAATTGCCTTGGCTGGTAAATAGAAACACAAGTGATATTTTGCATATTGACCTTTTATTCTGTGACTAATTAGTTTGGGTACTTTTTTGTAGTTTAAATATTTGAATAGCACTTTCTATTTACACAACAGGGTCAACAACAAATAGAGATTTACTTTTTCCTTGTTGATCTCTATACATTTCATCTCATTTTCTCATCTTGTTATACTGTCTAGGACTTCCAGTACTATGTTTAATAGAACTGAGTAACTAATATCTTTTTTTAAACCTTTGGGAAAAGTGTCTGATGTTTTATAATTAATTATTATATTGGCTTTTGATTTTGTACTGCAGACATTTATCAGATTGAAGAAATTCACTCATCTCATTTTTCCGAGAGCATTTTTTTAAACATGACTGAGTATTGAATTTGTCAGATGCTTTTTTTTTTCTGTGTATCTGTTAATGTGATTAATTGCATTGTTTGTTTTTTGAATGTTAAACTTTGTATTCATGAGATAAAATCCAATTGGTTATGATCTAATATCCTTTTTATATACTGATGGACAAAATTTACTAATATGTTCTTCATGATTTTGTGGTTATAGTCACAAAGGATATTGGTCTCTAATTTTTTCTTATAATAACTTCATGATATTTTGACATTTTGCCCCACATAACAAATTGAGAAATGTTCTCTTCTCCTCTATTTCCTGAAAGCACTTGTTTAAGACTGGTATATATTTTTTTTAATTTAACGTTTGAATTAAAACCCAATGCTGACAAGTCAATTCCGACTCCTAGCAACCCTATAGGACAGAGTAGAACTGCCCCATAGAGTTTCCAAGAAGCGCCTGGTGATTTGAACTGCCGACCCTCTGGTTAGCAGCCATAACACTTAACCACTATGCCACCAGGGTTTCCAATGTTTGAATTAAACTACTTTAAAGTTCTATCTAATACCATCTAATTAATATATCCCTTTACTATTCCCCACCTCAAATGGAATCTCTCGGCTCCTGTGAAAAATATATTTTTTATTTATGCCCATTTCACTTACTTATCTTGGAAAAATCTGAACTTAGTGTGTCTTTATCACTACTTAATCTCAATTTTGGCTTTCGTGAAGCAGAACAATCTTGGTAGCTCCATCTACTACAGCATCTAATGGGATATCTGTATATTCCCTTTTCTTCCCTCTTTAATCTAGCAGCTGCTCCATGATCCAAACATGGTGAATGGGATACTTATTCCTATACTTGATTGTGGAGGTAGTATAGCAAAGATCCTGAGTCAGATTGTCAGATAACCTTTTGTTAGTTTTATTACTAGGCATTTGATGTTACTAGATACGTCTGTAAATGATACTGGTTTCTATTTTTGTTTTCCAATTGCCTTGGCTGGTAAATAGAAATACAAGTGACATTTTGCATATTGACCTTTTATCCTGTGACTAATTAGCATGGGTATATTTTTGTAGTTTGAATATTTAAATACTACTTCCAATTTACATAACAATGTCAACAACAAATAGAGTTTTACTTTTTCCAGGTCAGAGTCAGATAGCTACACTATGGCTGTAGCTGAGTGGACAGTCTATGAGTGCAACTGAGTACCTGGGGCAGGTAGTGTAGTGTCTGTCTAACACTATGTCAGGAGCTGACCAGTGGTAGTGGTGGCCCTAACCGTGGCAGAATAGTGATCAGTTTGCTCCCTGCCTTTGAGGGTAAAGACCGATAGAGAGTGACTGGGTAAGGCATAAGTGAGTGAGTGCATCTTGAGTTGATAAAGTAATAGTATCTAGATTTGGGCGGTGGTTACAAGTGTACTGATGCTGTGAATGTCCATTAAGCTGTATACATAGGATTTGTGTACTTTCTGTGCTTTTTATATTTTAATAAACATTTTATTACAGAAAAAATAGTTGACAGAAAATTTTAAAAATTTATTCATGCCATTTAAGTTATCTAGTTCAAACACATACTGCTAAAAATAATGTACAATAGGAACAAAAATGTTTTCTACTTAAAAAATATATTTTTCTTAGTGCATTGTCTTCATTGTTTATAAGGGATAAGGGACTACAATAAATGTAATGATTATTCTTCTCATAGTCAAAGTTGGTTATGAGTGTAGATTTCATGCTTTAGAATAGGTAAAAGAAATAGGGCAAGATTTTTATTTTCTTAAGCTCTGAAACACCCCAAATTTATATATATAACCTTTGTATATATTTCTTATAGAAGAAATGCTTAACATCTCATCTAGGTTGATAATATATAGAGAGAAGGCACTTTAGTGCTTTCTGTACTGCTTTTTATCATTCATTCTATAGAAATCCCTGGTGGAGTAGTGGTTGAGTGGTAGGGCTGCTAACCAAAGTGTCAGCAGTTTGAATCCACCACGTGCTCCTTGGAAACTCTATGGGGCAGTTTTACTCTGTCCTAATTTTTTTTTTTTTTTGTAGGGTTGCTATGCGTCGGAATCGACTTGACGGCGCTGGGTTTGGTTTTGTTTTTTTGGTTTCTATAGAAAGCAGTCTTGAAAATCTTTATTATAGTATTTATTATGCTTTCAGGGAAGATTGAATATACAACTTGTCCCAATCATACATGGGTGACATGCTTTTTTTTTTTTATAGTCTATAGTTCAATATTATTGTAATTTTTTGCCTGAAATAAGAATTATAATTATACATACTAAAAATATTAACTAAGTGAGAGTTGTCATACAACTCTTTTATTATTATTTTTAATTATATAAATATATATCCTTTATGCAAAATTTAAAAAATAAATAAATAAAATGAAACTATACTGGGATTAATTTCCACTGATTTCAGCGGTATTTAGAGTGAGGTATTTTTCCACTGAAAGAAAATGATAAATGGAGTTGCATTCAACTCTTATGAAAGTGAAAGACCTCAATGAAATTGTACATTGATAGAGTGCCTTAGGGTGTCAACTTCCAAAGGTAAAGTATAAGGTCAAGAATTGATCCTTGGGGAAGCCAATCTTTAAAGTTTCATAAAGGTCAAAGCATTTCACCTCAAGGTTATTTCTTAATGGCTACTCTGAATCATTGTATAGTCAATTTGATTGATTGTGCCATTTGAGACACCTAAGAGAAAAAAAAAAATCTGCCAAAAAGCAGTCAATATGTTAGTCACTTGTAGATGGAGCCTGAAGAAAGCAAAAAGTTTCCATTTTATATATTGTTTTTCATGTACACATTTCGTTTGTTAGAGCAAAAGATTTGGAATCTGAAGTCATCATCTAGAAATATTTTAAATGTTTAACACCTATATGTGCAGACATACACACACACACACAAATGCTCATACATAACACTAACTGTAAAATTACTTCCCAGAGAATGTTAAAGTAGCGTAGTCTTCCTAGGGTGGTATGAAAGGGTCCCTATTATGTATCTAATCTCTTGTCTCCTTTCCTGTCCTATATCCCAGCACTTTTTAGCCCCCATACACACTGGTCATATGTGTGGTTATTCAAACTTGTCTTCTTATTTTTTCACATGCTATTCTCTTTGGTTTTAATGGTCTTTCACACCTATCTGTGTAATAGTTTCCTCATCTATCTATATTTAATCAAAGTAATACTTTCTCTAATAACGTTTTCTACCATTCCCCCTCCTATCTAGCACAAAGCAAGGTGTTACATGTATTCACTGCTTACGGCATCAGGTACACTCCTCTATTGAAGCTCTTCTCACAACGTATGAGAAGAAACTCTGGTTTCAGTGTCCTTCACGCTGTTTAATGGTGCGTTCCATTCATATTGTTTGACGCACAGTAGACTTTCAATAGATGTTTATTGAATAAAATATATTAATTAACATGATCACAGATTTGGGATTGTCTAATATGGCGCAGTGGTTAAGCACTGGGCTGCTAACTGAAAGGTTGGTGGTTGGAACCCACCAGCCTCAGGGAGAAAAATGTGGCAGTTGGCTTCCATAAAGATTCACAGCTTTGGAAACCCTGTGGGGCAGTGCTACTCTGTCCTGTAGGGTCTCTGTGAGTCAGAATTGACTCAAAGGCAGTGGTTTTTTTTGTTTGTTTGTTTTAATAGGACCCCAGCACAAAATAATTTGAAATCATCTTGACATGTGCAGTAACAACAGAAGACGACTTGAGTGTCTCCTATGGGTACAGCAGTAAACCTAAGCTATTTGATTCTGATAATTGATTTTTATGAAGGATTGGAATAAATCAGAAAGGACCCTACGGAGCCCGACCAAAGTGCTTAAACGGCTGACAACTAAATTCTTATGATGAAACACTTAATGAGTTGTTGTAGATAAGTTTAGAGAAGAGAAGGATGTTAATTCACTGTAACTATTTGCAGAGTTTTAAAAAAATGATTAGTTTTTTTTTTTTAACCAGAAGAGACAACAAGAAAAAAAGCTTAAATTATATAAAGAATTTGGATAGGCATTCAGAAGAGACTATTACCTAGGAGGATACCAAGAATGTTTCATCTGTATCTACTTTAAAATAACACGAAAAACCTAGAATTAAGGAAGTTGTCCAGAGAGCTTTGAGACTCCTCCTAACTATAGAAATAAACATAATATACAGCATGAGAAGTAAGGATGTGTGAATGTATCTTTGGGTGTGTTTATTCCCTTTAGTCATATTGTAAACAGATTATTTTATGCATATGACCAACGAAAATCAACAAATGTAGTATTATGTCTATTTTGAGGACCCTGGTGGCGAACTGGTGAAGTGCTATGGCTGCGAACCGAAGGGTGGGCAGTTTGAATACACCAGCAACTCCTTGGAAACTCTATGGGGCAGTTCTATTTTGTCCTATAGGGTCGCTATGAGTTGGAATCGAGTGGAGGGCACTGGGTTTTTTTTTTTTTTTAGTCTCAATTTAATTACCTACTTATATAACAGACAGCCATTGACTCCACAGGCTCTTAGAACATAATAGGGTTTTTTAAAAATAATACTTTTAGAAATCAGAATGTAAAACCAAGTTTAAAATGACACTTTTAAAATTAAATTCTTTGTTGTTTAAATAAGCATTAAATGCACTGAAAAAGAGTCCGATGCAAAAGAAGACAGCAGTAAAATTCTATTGTCCTCCATTGCTATTCAGTTCTCTTCTCCAGCAGTAAACTTGTAGGATCAAACTCAGTCTCCTTAGGGTGCCATGAAAGTGTCTTTATATTCTTGTATTTCCCCACTTTCTAACTCAACTAGTGTAATCTGTATTTTATTTCTCTGTATATGTATAAATACGTGTGCGCTTGTGCACATGTATGCGCTGTTCTGCACCTTGTTTTTTTAATTGCGGTAAAATTAACATAACATAAAATTAACAATTTTGTAGTGTACAATTCAGTGGCATTTAGTACATCCACAATGTTGTGCAAATATCACCTCTATCCAGTTATAAAACATCTTTATCACCCCTCAGAGAATGAGTCAGAATTGACTTGATGGTAACAGGTTTTTGGTAACGGAAAGGAAATCCTATACCACTGAGTAGTCTCTCTCCCTCCCCTACTCCCACCCATGCCTCCAGTCCCTGTAACAACTAGACTGTTTTCTGTATCTAGGGATTTACCTATTCTGGGCATTTCATATAAATGAAATCATACAATATATGACCTTTTGTGTCTGGCTTCTTTCACACAGGTTAATGTTTTTGAAGTTCGTTTATGTTGTAGCATGTGTCAGCACCTCATTACTTTTTATGACTGAATAATATTCCATAGTATAGATATACCACAATTTGTTTATCCATCCATCACTTCATGGATATTTGGGTTGTTTCCACCTTTTGGCCATTGTGAGTAGTGCTGCTATGAACATTCTTTACAAGTTTTTATTTGAATATATGCTTTCAACTCTTTTGGGTATATCTACAAGTAAAATTGCTAGGTCATATTGCACCTTGCTTTTTGACCTGAAAAAATATCTCAGAGGCAATTATTATATATTAGTACATGTCGATGTCGACTCGACGGCACTGGGTCTGGGACATGTCGATTTGACTCATTTTTAAAATGACTGCATGTTATTACATTTTATGATTGTAAAATAATTAATACAACCCATCATTTATTATAGTATAAAACTTTCCCAGGCGGTATGTAAATGAAAGGAGCCTCTCCATTTGTGTTGTTATAATATGATGAACGAATGGACATATGAATAAAGGCCACTTTTCAGAGCATGTAACACATGCCGAGTATTTATTCTTCAGGGATAACTCAGGACTGGACAGCATTTTGTTCCATTGTACATGGGGTAGCCATGAGCCAGGGGTGGACACAACGGCAGCTAACAAAAACAGCAAGGACCCCAAGGAAACACAGAGAATCTCTTCATGGTGATTATATTTTGAGCACATACCAATGTCAGATTTCTTAATGGATGTCTTTAAGAAAAGTTTAGCTGAAACTCTTATATGTGCTATGAAATATTCAAATCTGTCGACTGTAGGATCTTTGACAGAGTCATAGCAAATAGAGATATAAGAGGATACTGGATAGATACTGAGCTTACTCAGCACCTGTTGGCTAGATAGTGGGAATCTGAAGCTTCTTGGGAGGAGGCAGAAGCAACAGATTTGAGGTTCCCCTCCTGTCTCATCCCTAAGGAGTGTTAGTACCAGAGAGACCAGAGGAATATCACTTCCAAAAATGACATCACCTTCTAGGTCCCAATAGAAGGCTGTCCCTGGGGCACTATGATTGTGGTCCATCATGCCTATTTGGAGCATGAAGGGGATTCTCTAATGTCAGAAACAACCATTCTCTCTATATGTTCTAAAGTCTCTGTTCTCTCCATTTCATTCTCTTTCTCTCTTTTGCTCTACTTGTTCTGTAAACTTCACTGTGTTTTTGATGAAATTTAACTAACGTCTGGAAATTTTAGAGTGGCTGTATATGGTAGCATTGCTCAAGACCAATGCATAAAGCAGACAGGGAAGAGGCATCTGAGGAGAGGCCAGAGTGAGTGCTGTTCTCCTATGCTCTGGTTAATAAGAGACCTGTCCGTTGTAGGTAAGGGCTCCCTCTTTTCCTTCTTAGATCTGATCTCTAAAAGCAATCTCTTCTAATCAGTCATATAGCCTCATTAATTATTTAGCCCACTTCTTCTGCTGTTTAAAGGATATATTTAGTAAGAAAGCCAACAAGGATAAAGAGACCCATTGTTTACAAATTCCTATAATCCTTGACCTCAGTAGAAGAGAAGGATGAATAAATCAATTTTCAAAACCGTTCAATTACCAGCCAAAAGGTTGGCCCTTCTAATGCACCCAGAGGTGCCTCAGAAGACAGGCCTGGCAGTCTGCTTCTGAAAGGTCACAGTGTTGTAGGGTTTCTACAGAGCAGTTCTGTTCTGCACACATGGGGTCACCAAGAGTCAAAATAGACTTGACCACAAGTAACAACAACAAAAACAACAAGGCTTGTATAGAAAACACATGGCTAAAACACAAAAGTTTCAATAAATTGGCAACTAATTCTCATGCCTGATCCATGAGGATTAATAGCCTAGCACATGATCAAGTTCACTGACTGGGCACTGGAAAATAACCCAGCTTTCTGATGGTGACAGGACTTATGTCTTGGAAGTCCAGGTCCCAGGTATAGCATATATAATGTTTATGCAGAACTTGCCAAAGAACAAATTTTAAAATGGAATAATGACCTATCTTTTAATTGAAGACATTTGTAGATAAGCAGTGCATCCCACCAGAAAGTTTGGTATTTGCTCTTCATGAAAACAGATGAGACATAATATAGGTGGGAAGAAAGAGACACACAATAGGGAAATCATAGGCCAGTGAATGAGCCCGATGACTGTCAATGGAAATGAGGCAGGGTTTCAGCCTTTTAGGCCATCTGTTTAGGTTCTGAAGATTTAATAAAGTCATAATAGCAAGGCTACGTAGATGCTAGTGAGGAGAGAAACTGACAACTCTTCTAGGCCAACTGATGATCTAAAAAGTAATTAAGAGAATAAAATATTGAATGATAATGTATGTCAAAGGAGCTCTGGTGGTGCAGTGGTTAAGAGGTCGGCTGGTAACCAAAGGGCTGGCAGTTTGAATCCACCAGCTGCTCCTTAGAAACCCTATGGGGCAATTCTACTCTGTCTTATAGGGTCACTATGAGTTGGAACCAACTGGACAGCACATAACAACAACAACATGTATAAAAATCTATATTCTTTTGATTAGGGGTGGAGCTGAACTACAGGGTGCAGTTAGGGGTCCTGTGTCTGTCTGATGGTAGCTTTTGGGCAGGAGGTTTGGCACATCCTTGGGATTTTGGGGATAGGTAGAAAAAGCATCATCAAAGTGAACAAGGTTTAGAGCATGAGCTCCAAGTCAGAACCCAAAGAGCAAAATTGTGCCAGTTCCCCCCCAAAAAAAAAAAAGTTCCCAGGAGAGACTTAAATAAATAGGAAGCAAGTTTTTGGGTCAAGAGTGAATAGAAGTAGAGTGTAAGCTGGGCATAGACAAGTGTTTCAGGTTACAGGTCCTTACTGAGGTTCACTTTTACTTGCTGGTAAAGGTAAGCTAAGTTTCCTAAACAAATCCAACCAACATGGACACGAGAGAAAAGAAGAACCTTCTTTTTCAGGACTCTGAATACATGGGTTGAATAACTTGGAGAATATGGAACCTTTTAGTTTAGATGCAGGTAATGTCTTAGGCTGGGTTCTCTGGAGAAGCAAAACTAATGATATGTGTGCATAAATAAATATATAAGTATATATATATACTGGAAACCCTGGTGGTGTAGTGGTTAAAAGTTCAGCTGCTAACCAAAAGGTTGGCAGTATGACTCCACCAGGTGCTTCCTGAAAACCCTATGGGGGAAGTTCTACTTTGTCCTATAGGGTTGCTATGAGTTGGAATTGACTTGACAGTGATGGGTTTGGTTTTCTTTGGTATATATAGAGAGAGAGAGAGAGATTTTTATCAAAGAAATGGCTCACACGGTTTTAGAGGCTGGAAAGTCCCAAGTCTGTGGGTCAGGCTGAAGGCTTCTCCTGACTCATGTAGCTGCAGGGCTGGTGAATCCAAGATCAGCAAGTCAGACAGCAGGCCTCTGGCTCACAGGTTGTGTAGGCCAACAAATCCCAAGATTGTCCGGTAAGCTGCTAAGCTCAAGTCCTAAAAACTGGAGGTCAGTCAGACAAACAGGAGCCAGCTGCACAATACAGAGTGAGCAAAAGCCCATGAACCTTGCCAGAAAGTCCACCTTAATTGGATGCAGGCCACAACCCCAAGGAAAATCCCTTTCAACTGTTTGGCTACTCACAGTAGATCCGATCATGGAGGTGATCATGGTGATCACATTATATCAGATCTCATTGTGGGGGTGAATATATCATTATACAACTGCCAAACTGCATCATAACTGCAAAACCACTGAGAATCATGGCCCAGCCAAGATGACATACAACCTTAACAATCACAGGTAATAAGGTGTCATGGATTGAATTGTGTCCCCCCCAAAAATGTGTCAACTTGGTTAGGACATGATTCCCAGTATTGTGTCATTCTCCATTTTGTGATTTTCCTATGTGTTATAAATCATAATCTCTGCCTGTGGTTAAGAAGATTAGGGTGGGATGTAACACTCTTGCTTAGGTCACATCCCTGATCCAACATAAACGGAATTTCCCTGGGGTGTGGCCTGCACCACCTTTTATCTTACAAGAAATAAAAGGAAAGAGAAGCAGGCAGAGAGCTCGGGACTTCATACCACCAAGAAAGCAGTGCCGGGAACAGAGCTTGTCCTTTGGACCCAAGGTTCCTGCATGGAAAAGCTCCTAGTCCAGGGGAAGATTGATGACAAGGACCTTCCTCCAGAGCCGACAGAGAGAGAAAGCCTTCCCCTGGAGATGATGCCCTGAATTTGGACTTCTAGCCTACTGGACTGTGAGAAAATAAAATTCTCTTTGTTAAAGCCATCCACTTGTGGTATTTCTGTTATAGCAGCACTACATGACTAAGACATAAGGGAACAGAAGAACTTTGAAGGGAGAATTGTCCTGTGAGAAATGAAGTTGTCATAGTGGGACTATTTCAGGTAGCTTTGGGGGACTTGGCAGATGAGGATTTCCTGTGAAGGAATTAACCTAAACTCTTTTTCCCCAATTTTTTCTTTTGGTATGAAGCAGAAAGACAAGAATTTTCAAGAACAAGTTACAAGTTAGACAATGCCCAATGGGATGTTGTTATGTGGAGAGGCTGATTTTGATACATAGCAAGTACTCTCTCAAATTATAAAAGGAGGCCTGGGTTAATAGGAGGCCGATGCCACATTTTGGCCATTCTTCTTTTGAGGTCTCCCTTCTCTCCTTTCCTCTTGCCTTCCCCTCCCTTCCTCTCCCCTCCCCTCCCCTTTCTGCCCTCCCTTCTCCTCCTATCCCCACCCTCTCTCACAGGCATACACAGTAAAAAAAAAAGAGGGTATGAAAAATTTATTACTTAGATAAGGGAGGACTCTGGGGAGAGCAGGTCAGTCCTCTCAAGCAGGTCTTAAATGGCTTGGGAGACCAAGAAAAGGAGAATGTCTCAGGGTTTTTATTGTGGTTAAGAGATGTGGCCAGGGTGAGAATTCCCGCCCCCAAGCAGAATCTTGCATTATTTAAATTTCCTTCTGGCATCAACGGAGGGAACACCCACACTTTCTTTTTAGGTTGTCCAGATGTAGGGTACAAGGCAAAGAGAGAGGGATGAGGCTTAAAAACTGTCAGCAGTCAAACGTCAAAGAACAGAGTCAGACTTCCTGTTACAAAGGCACAATCCCCTCCTATCTCAAAGCTTGCTGTATTGTATTTCTCAGCTTGGTGACAAGGGGATGATGCGAAAGCAGCAGCATTGGTTTTGGGGAAGCTTCCCTTAGCCACTCTAAACCATAGAGCTTACTGACTATGCCTGTTTATACATTTTTCTTCCAGTAAAGAATACTGATCCTGGTTCTTTCAAATCAGTAGTTTTAATGAGGGGACATTTTCTCCCTAGGGGACATTTGGCAATATCTGAAGATATTTTGTTGTCATAATACATTTATTTTGTCTAAAGTTGCTAAATTTTGGGTAATTTGTCATGGCAGCCATAGAGCCTAATACAATGAGTAATAACTTGGCAGGATAATTTTTGGAAATACATTTTGCAATCAAAGAACTTCATACTGTGGCAGAACCTGTGCCTTTGAGCAGGAATATCACAGATCAGGGTAAGGAATCTGCTTATTATAAATATGCTGAAGCTATCTGTGGAATAAAGGTTTTGCACCTCTTATAGATATCTTTTCTCTAAGTATTTCACTTATCTCAGAGTATGAAGCTGGAGCTGTAACATTCTCTCCCATCTGCACTGTCATTTTCTTGGTCTGTCAGTAGTTCTGCTTTACGATTTCATTCTACTGTTGTACATTCAGAGTGAACTTGTACTTGTTGGTCACCTGTGTAATTGGTTAGGAAAACCAGTCTATGAAATGGCATTGTTGTGCTGGAAGGCTGTGTCTGTGGCTCAGCAACCTAGCTGTTGCTGCCAGAGGTACTCTCAGATACCACAGTTTTCTATGTAGGGCTATGTGGTTCCATTCGATATTAAATTCAAAGTCTTCATATTGAAAATAGGATGCATTTAGCATGAATATGTGTGGAGCAGAAGGCATTGGTTTTAGACAAAATACTCAAACGGAATCTTCAAGGGAAGAGTAGCTAAGCAATTAAGAAAAGAAGGGAAGTGATTTAAATGAACCGAAAAAGACCAGAGCTGAGGAATCTATCTGAGACTGGATAGGGGATTTTATCAGCAGTTCTAAATTTAAGAACAAAATAAGAGTAGTTAGTCTGGGGATAGTATCTAATACAGGCGGTTGTCTTAGTCATCTAGTGCTGCTATAACAGAAATACCAAAAGTGGATAGCTTTAACAAACAGAAATTTATTTTCTTACAGTCCGGTAGGCTAAACCCAGTGCCGTCATAGGCTAGAAGTCTGAAATCAGAGCATCAGCTCCAGGGGAAGGCTTTCTCTTTCTGTTGGCTCTGGAGGAAGGTCCTCGTGATGCATCAGTCTCGCATTGGTCTGGGAGCACCTCAGCCCAGGAACCTCAGGTTCAAAGGACGCGCTCTGCTCCGAGCACTGCTTTCTTGGTGGTATGAGGCCCCCAACTCTGCTTGCTTCCCTTTCCTTTTATCTCCTGAGAGATAAAAGGTGGTGTAGGACATACCCCAGGGAAACTCCCTTTACATTGTAACAGTCCCACCCAAATCCCTTTTAACATAAAATTACAAACACAAAATTCTGTGGACAACCACAGAATGCTGGGAATCATGGCCTAAGTTGACACATATTTTTGGAAGCACATAATTCAATTCATGAGAGAGGTAAATTGAGGATATGACTGAGTAGTAGAAAACTTTGATGACCGATTGTGCTGAGGTAGCTTAATTGCCAGGATGTCAAACAGTAATGAGTTACTCCCCCACGTGTGTCCTAACCACTCCCCACCCCCTCCCCCCTCCCGTGTTCTGGCCACGTTAACCTCTTAGCATCTCCTACTCTTCCCCTCTTGCTCACTTTGTTCCAGCCACACCAACCTCTGCCATCCCTGAACTTGCCAGGCATGCTCCCACCTTAGAGACTTTATAGTTGTCGTTCTGTCTGCCTGGAAAAATACTTTTGTTTTGAATAGGCTCCTCATGGTGTTACCTAAAGCAAGTCCTGCTCAGTGCAGCTTTTTGTCAATAAAGAATCACCAAGGTGAGGAGGGAGGAAGAGCATTTATTGCAAGCGCACAGGCAAGGTGCAAGGAGGTGTATACCTCAAATCAAGCTCCCCAAACAAAGGGAGGCAGAACCTTTTATACCATCTCTCACAAGGAAGAACATACAAATATTGTGGGCTACGTAGATTATCACGATGCACAGGCGCAGTAAGATACATTGCATTTTTTTTCTTTGACAGGTAGGCTAGTAAATTGGGTTTGACTGGCTTGAGCCACACTCAGCACTTTGAGGACAATAGTTGGGAGGAACAGGTTGGCTCTGGTCTGAGCAGCTCCCGGTTGAGCCACACCCAATGCTATCATTTAAGGTTTTGTTTGATAATGGCTAAACAGTTCCTGGCTGCTTTGGCTATCAATGGCTCACTGGTTCCCTTCCATCAGCCATTTGTTCAAAATCTCCTTTTTAATGAGATTTTCCCCAACCATATTATTTAAAATTATAATTTATCTTCCCAGACACAACTATCCCCATTCCCTGCTTTATTTTCCATATCACTTACCATCATCTAATATAATAATATTTTACTTATTCATTTTACTTTCAAGACTCCACCTCCAACTTAAACATCAGGTCCATCACGGTAGGGATAATCATCTGTTTAGTTCAAGGCTACATTCCCTGCAACCAGAAAATACCTGGCACAAAGCAGGTATTCAATAAATATTGGTAAAAAAGGTGAAAAATTACATTGAGATGGAGAAAAATGTTTGAATAGTATTCTACAAAGCAGTTGGAAAGCAGTAGGGACTGTGAATAGCAAACAGACATGGCAAGGATACAGACAAAACATATGGATTTTCTCCTTTATGGTGCACAGGAAATATGAATGAGCTTGATACCAGGAGATACCATGCAGAATGCTGCACTATTCAGTGAAATCTGAACTACCCAGGCCCTAATGTTGTTGCTGTTGTTAGGTGCCATTGAGTCAGTTCCAACACATAGTGACCCTATGTACAACAGAACAAAACACTGCCTGGTCCTGTGCCATCCTCACAATTGTTGTTATGCTTGAGCCTATTGTTGCACCTACTATGTCAATCCACCTTGTCAAGCATGGATTGATAAGACGTCTTCTCCAGGAACTGATCCCTCCTGATAAGATGTCCAAAGTACATGAGATGAAGCCTTACCATCCTTGCTTCTAAGGAGCATTCTGGCTGTACCTCTTCCATGACAGATTTGTTTGTTCTTTTGGCGGTCCATGATATATTCAATATTCTTCACCAACACCAAAATTCAAAAGCATCAACTCTTCTTTAGCCTTTGTCATGGGTTGAATTGTGTCCCCCCAAAATGTGTGTACCAATTTGGCTAGCCATGATTCACAGTATTGTGTGATTGTCCACCATTCTGTCATTTGATGTTATTTTCCTATGTGTTGTAAGTCCTGTCTCTATAATGTTGATGAGATGGGATTAACGGCAGTTATGTTAATGAGACAGGACTCAATCTACAAGACTGAATTGTGTCTTCAGCCAATATCTTTTGATATGTAAAAGGGAGAAGCGGTCAGAGAGACAGGAGGACCTCATATTGCCAAGAAAGCAGTGTCAAGAGCAGAGCAAGTCCTTTGGACACAGGGTTTCTGTGCCCCTAGACCAAGGGAAGCTCCTAGACCAAAGGAAGATTGATGACAAGGACCTTCCTCCAGAGCCAACAGAGAGAGAAAGCCTTTCCTAGGAGCTGATGCTCTGAATTTGTTCTTATAACCAACTAGAATGTGAGAGAATAAATTTCTCTTTGTTAAAGACCTCCACTTGTGGTATTTCTGTTATAGCAGCACCAGATAACTAAGACCGTCTTCCTTATTCATTGTTCAGCTTTCACATGCATATGAGGTGATTGGAAATACCATGGGTTGGATCAGGTGCACTTTAATGCTCAAAGTGAGGTCTTTGCTTTTTAACAATTTAAAGAGGTGCTTTGCAGCAGATTTTCCCAAAGCAATGCATCTTTTGATTTGTTGACTGCTGCCCCCATGGGCACTGATTGTGGACCAAGTAAAATGGAATCCTTGACAACTTCATTCAAGCCCTAACAGGGACTAATTAATAATCTAGCTAGCAGAGATAAGCATGCCTCACAGAAAAGGCAGGCCCTGAACAATGAAGAGAAATATTGGACATAATATGGTGGAGAGAACTGGAGAGGATTACTGACCTTTTTAATTTTGCCAGTGGATCAACCAGCTTGAATCCACACTTAAAATTAGTTCAAATTGCAGTATTTATCATGTACTCTTTTTTCTTTGGTAGGGTGAGCAGGTAATACACTATCCCCTCGCCTGACAAGGTTGTGATTAACAGCCCAGCACATATTAACAGGCTAACTGACAACAGTGCTGCTGTAGGGAAAAAAGTATCTTTGTGGCAAGTATTCCAGGACTGACTGATAAGAGAAGTTTGGACATGCTAAGCAATGCAGACAGGCCATTTATAGTAGTGAGTAAAGGATTTTCAAAATAGGAAATATTTACCAGTGTGTGATGGCCCAGTTGGAATAATTTGTGCAGTTTACTATCCAGGGCAAGAGACCATTTGCATACAGCTTCCTGCTGTGAAATTTTCACACAACCAGGCTGGTTAAGAAAGGCTTCTTTGTTTTTGGAGCCATTGATGTGATTGGAGAGGCTTCTAAGGTCACTCTTTCTGGGAGAGTCTCATCGTTTGATTGACTCATTGATAGAGTCATTCATTCAACCAACAGACATTAATTGGTAACCTACTGGGTGCTTATCAGTAGTGTGTCTGCTTAAGGACCCTGATTTTGAAGTTGGACAAAGTTCTGAGTTCTTGAAAAATTAGTTAACTTCTACACCTCAGTTTCAGCATCTATAAAAGTGAATAGATCTTAATTACCACATAGCATGGGTGGGAGATTTAAATGGGACATTGTATTTAAAACAGATGAGGCATCTGGCATACAATGAGCTCAATAAGTATATCAATACTTTTTTGTTCTACACAGTAAGAGAAAAGAGATACTACAGAGAACACAGAGGAGCTGCTCATGACAGACGTCAGACAGGGCTCAAAAATATTCCCAAGAATTTAGGAGCCCCTTTGAAAGCTAAACCAATATTGTCAAGTTGGATATGAAATATTAAAAGCCATGCACGGTGGGATATACAGCACATGTCAAATAAAAGAGGATATGTCACTTGGAAGAATGTTGGCACTTTTGAGGCCTGTGCAATAAGGCATATCTTCACAAGATAACATACCCTGTGGCTGGAGTTCATAACATGAGCTGAGACCCTTCCATTGAGGGTTAGCTGCAGGGAAAAGAGGGAAGAGATCATTCATAAGTGTCATAGGTTGGATTGTGCGCCCCCCAAAATATGTGTCAACTTGGTTAGGCCATGATTCCCAGTATTGTGTGGTTGCCCTCCATTTTGTGATTGTAATTTTATGTTGAGAGGATTAGGGTGGGATTGTAACACCACCCTTATTCAGGTCACCTCCCTAATCCAAGGTAAAGGGAGTTTCCCTGCACCACCTTTTATCTCTCAAGAGATAAAAGGAAAGGGAAGCAATCAGAGAGCTGGGGACCTCATAACCACCAAGAAAACAGCCCTGGGAGCAGAGCATGTCCTTTGGACTCAGGGTCTCTGCACCTGAGAAGCTCCTTAACCAGGCAAAGATTGAGGACAAGGACCTTTCTCCAGAGCTGACAGAGAGAGAAAGCCTTCCCCTGGAGCTGACACCCTGAATTTGGACTTGTAACCTACTAGACTATGAGAGAATAAATTTCTCTTTGTTAAAGCCATCCACTTGTGGTATTTCTTTTATAGCAGCACTAGATGATCAAGACAGTGAGCAAAGCCACCTGTTAACCAGTCACCTCTGAGACTTGAAACTCTGAATCCTAAAAGAAATTTTTCTCTTTTGACTGCTGGCCATTCCCATCCGGGGGCTGCATATTTTCCATGAATGCTTGCCACTCTCTAGTTGTCAATCATTCTCTCTGTGTAAGGGAATTAAAGAAAAATTTGAGGTACCTGATATAATCTGAAAATGTCCAATTTAAGGATTGGGTGTGATTCCATTTGCAGCTCCATCTTCACCCTGGAGACAGTCATCTTCCCTACTGTTTCTAAGAGAGGAATGTCCGGTAATGATGACGTAAATACACCGCAACCCCTCTCTGTCACATAACCATGTAATTGCTGCACTGTAATCAATCTAAGAAAGAGAGGTATACATACCGTTTTAAGCCAATTGCCTTACAGAACAGGGCACAGGAAGCCCTGCCTTAAAATGATCTACTACCATTGAGTAATGCCTTTCCATGATCTAAGCCTGTGCTTACCAATCAAATAATATCTTTCAGTGACCTAAGTTTGTAAATACCGATCAAGTAACATGTTTTATATTCATTGTTCTCCTATAAAATGTCACTGCTGAGTGGCCATATTGAATTTCTGGATTCCACTGTGTGGAGTTCAACTTATTCCTAGCTCCAACTGCCTCTTTTCTTTCAGTAAATCTCTCAATTTTATGCTAATCAGAGTAGGATGTTTACTCTATGACATCTCGCTCTGTTTCTCTTCCTCACCCCTTCCTTTCTTATTTCTCTCTTTCATTCCTACTGCTTTGGTGGCCTATTCTGCAATAAGGTTCACTTTGGAACATTAAATGAGTCAAGGATAAATATTTTTTAAAAATGGATTATTTATGGATGAAATGAAAGGCATTGGAAATTAGACTGACCCACCCCCCAAAAAACAAAAACCTAGACCTCTGGGGTCCTGGAATCTTGCTGTGTGATGCCCCTAGGGAAGTTAGCTGAAGGAAATTAGGGCTTTACTTGGCACTCCAATTTCTAACGTAGCTATATTTGGGTCCCTTTAAAAAAGCTCTGGTGGCACAATGGTTAAGTGCTCCACTGCTAACTGAATGGTTGGTAGTTTGAACTCACCCAGCCCAGGTCTGAAGGAGAAAGACCTGACAATCTACTTCAGTAAAGATTGCAGCCAAGAAAACCCAAGGGGCGGTTCTACCCTGTCACACGGGGTTGCTATGCATCAGACTGGACAACAGGTCCATTTTGAGAAATATTGGATGAGAGACTTCCTAGAAAATCTTGATTTGAATATTGTCAGCTTTTCAGTCTTCAGATTATGAAGAATCATTGACAGCAGTACTGGGGGATGATAATCTGTTACCTATTGCCACGGTTATCTTTACTGTACTTTCCAGATCACCTTGAAGAAAACAGTAAAGAACAAGACAGAGTTCAGTAGTAATAAAATCTACTTTTCAACACCAGAAATATATACCAAGTCTTGTGGCAGCTAGGGTGACTAAAAAAAGACAAATCACAGGCTGAGATCATAAACTTCATGTTTATGAACACTCTCAATGATGTGTCACAAAAGTAAAGAATTTTAGAGAACAAAAATTACTGTTGTAAAAGCTTTAAAATAAGAATAGCAGTATTGACTCTAGGGCTACAAAATTATTCTTTGCCTATTTTAACCTTTTATTATTTCTATCTTTTAATTATTTCCCATTTGCTTATTCTTTGAATGTTGCTATTTGTGTGTTTGGAGTATTTTTCATTCTGATAGTCTAGAGCTACTTCCTGGAATTACTCAATTGGAATACTGGGATGGGGGGTGCTGTTAGCAATCCACCATCCCTAGTCCTAACAAGACTGTAGTTAACATTCGTGTTCCCATTGTTCTCTTTCTTTTTCCTCTGAGTCTCTCTCTCTCTCTCCTTTTTTTTTTTTTTTCCCTTTACTTTGTTGTGAAGTTTGTGGGATTGTTCAAGAAGACTACTGCTTGAAATAGGAATGAAGGAAAGTACGCGGCACTTGGGGAGTAGATAAACTATCATTCCCAATTCCTCTGAGTGCTTAATAATAATGTAATAATACCCTTCTTCAACACTAGAAATACTCTTGAGGAACTCTGGCAAATACTGTGATTAGGAAGTCTTCAAACCCAAATCTTTACAATATGCATTTAATAAACCGGATTACAGGAGAGAAGGACTATTGATATCTTGGAGAAGTAAATGTTGTGAGTAGAAACATCTCTGCCAACACGTGTCAGTAAGGTTAATATTATGAGGTGCACAGCATGTTACTGAACAAGGACAAGAGCATAACAAATAAGTTGAAAGCACTTTTTAGATTTGGAAATAGTCATCATCCCAGCTGGAGTTATTTTTGCAATTTTCTCAGCTAATAAAAGCCCAAGGAGATAATCTTTGATTATTCAATGAAATACTCAGAGCAAAAAAAGCCATTGGTGCATAAATGTTCACAGGGTGTGTATGGCATTTATTTATTTTTTTCCAGTAGACTGGTGAAATTTTCATTAGATGAAGATCATCAAGATTGAACTTGAGCTTGTAAATGTATTGCTATTGCTCTCCCTACCTCTTTTTTCTCTCTTGTTGTCTGCTTTTTTCCATACAGCCATGCATGTATTTGGGCACATTTTTAGTCCATTGGCAGGACATACAATGTGAGTCTGAGCATGGAGTTCACCAGTGAAATTTGAAAGCCCATTCATGGAGTAGGGGTGAGGGCAGAAGGTAGTCTCTTTGAGGTGGCCAGAAAAAAAGTTCCTCGTGGCCTTAGTGACTAGAATTTTCTCTTACATGGAAAGGGAGCCATGTTAATACCATTATTAGACAAATAACCCCACACCACTATTTTCCATACCAGCAGATAATCTTACTGAGAATAATATTTCACACAGAATATCTTGAAGCAATTTTTGAGGAGCTGCATTCCAAAAAGATTATTCTAAAATAGAATCATCAAGATTTGATTGAGAGAATATGCATTAAATCCTGGAATTACTAAAAACATGTGAATAAAAGTCGAGGGCCTTATTAAACTTTGAGGAAACCTGGGGAATTGAAAATATGCCTGAGACTGGTTGGAGTAAATGAAATAATGTTTTAAGTTAAGAATGATAAAATATGAGAAGTTCTTATTCAAAGCCTGAAACAGTCATTAAAATGGTTTATTAGGAGTCTATATCAGTTCTCAGAAAAGTGTTCTTGTGCTTCAGAAAGCTTTGGTGGTAAAATCGATGAGGAGGTTTAAATTGATGGAATGGCGTTAAGAGTTAGAAGTCCTTAAGATAAATTTCAAAAGGATGTGGAGAGAGGACTTCTGCATCAGGTTAAATTGTTGAAGGATTCAAAATACTTTATTTCCAATGTAACAAAAAGAAAAATTGCAACAAAATAAAGATTTTTCTACGGGGTTAATGAAGAACAGTGGCTGCACAGAAGACTTGATAAACTGAATTCTAGAGAAAAACGAAATCTTTCATAAGACAACAGAGAGTTTCAGGGCTGGTTTTGGAAATGAAAGAGGGAGGAATGGGCCTGCTGAAGGGGAGACTTCAGAGGGACAAGGAAAATTAATGGAGCGTTAGATGACATTATGAGCTGCATGGTTACAGTATATTCTTGAAATTGGCAAATGTAAAAATAAAGCACTAGACTTAACAATTCTCATGAAACCCTTGATTTTGCCATAAAGTGACAGTGTAGAAGGGGCTAGAAAGTGGAGAGAAGTACTGTAGTCTTGTACCATTAAGACTTGTACTAGCCTATATATACCTGGCATCTGGATTCTTGAGATGTGTCAGAGTTAAAACTAAACATGATCCAAACGTATCTGAAACTTCAACCCCATCTGTCTCAGGTCAAATAATGACAGGTTTAAAAAGGAAGCATAGCCACATGAGGTTGTCAGTTAGGCTAATCACAGTTGCCTGCTGTCTAACTAAACCTAGTCCTAACATTAGCTCACCTTGTTGGTAGGAGAAATCAGAATGTTCAGCCTTTCACCCTATCACATACAGGAAGGGACATGGATTATCTTGTAATAAACAAAAGAAAATATTATATTTCTGTCTCCATAAATTTAAAACAATGTCAAGAATAATCCAGAAAAGTAAAACACATACAAAGATGTAGGAAAGTATGACCCCAAATCCACAGAAAACACATTAGAAGCAGACGTAGGCATAGTATAAAAAAACCTGTCACCATTGGGTTGATTCTGACTCATAGTGACCCGAGAGAACAGAGTAGAATTTCCCCATAGGGTTTCCAAGGAGCAGCTGACCTTTTGGTTAGCAGCCGAGCTCTTAGCCACTGTGCTACCAGGGCTCCAGGCACAGTGTGGTTATGGTAATTAGCAAAGACCTTTAAAACAACAATTTTAACTGTGCTAAAAAAATTTACAGGGAAAGATGGAAATGATGGAGAAACAGATGGGGACTCTCAGAACAGAAATGAAAACTCTAAAATCAAATAAAGCAAGAATTCTAGAAACGATTAACACAGATCTGTATTGTGTACTGGATGAGCTTAAAAAGAAATTGAAGACTAAAGAAGAAAGGATCAGCAAACTTGAAAGCAGGTCAGTTGAAATTATAAGAACTGAAGAGAGAAAAGTTGTTTTAAAAAAGTGTCAGTAACCTGTAGGATAATGTAAAGCAGTCTAACATATATCTGATGTTAGGAGTAAAAGAAAATAAGGCAAAAATTTTTTAAAAATTATTTTCTTCTCAAATTTTGATGAAAACCTCAGTCCACTGATCCAACAACATAAAAAAAAATAGCACACCCAAATCAAGTGAAATACCCATCATAACCAAGCTGTTGCAACAGTAAAAACACTAAAAATAAAATTTAAAAAACAGATCAGAAAAAAAAGACACATTACATACAAGTGAACAACAATAAGAAACACAAATAACTTCTCACCAGAAATGAGGCAAGATAGGAGGTAATGGCATAACATCTTAATGTGTGGAAAAGGAAAAAAAATGTCAAGGGAAAATTCTTGGTTCAGTGAAAATAGCTTTAAAAAATGAAGGTGAAATAAAACTAAGAGCTTCTATATCGAGAAGACCTGTATTATAAGAAATGCTAAAGGAAATTCTTCAAGCTAAAGTAAAAAATAACAGAAACTGAGATCTACTAGAAGGAATGAAGAGAATGGGAAATGATAAAATTTGTGTGAATATGAAGGATTATTTAAATATTTTAAATAATTCCTTTTAAAGAAAATGAACCATTTAAAGCAAAAAGATAAAAAAAAGAATATCTTCTGAGGTTTGTAGAATTGATTTTGACAATAGTGTTTCATTATTCTGGCTTCCTAGTCAGATTTCCCATTATCCAGTACTCACTAGTTGTGATGGTTAATGTTATGTGTCAAGTTGGCTAGGCCATGATTCTCATTGATTTGGCAGATATTATATAGACATTTTCCATTTTGTGATCTGATGACAGCAGTGAATCTGGTGAAAGGGTAGTTTCTTTGGGGGTGTGGCCTGCATCCAATATATATGGATGTTCTGGCAAAACTTGCATTCCTGTCTCTCAGTCCTGCATTCATATCATCATCATCTGACCTCTGGTTCTTGGGATGTGAGAAACTTTCAGCCTGCTGCCTGACCTGCAGATTTTGGGTTCATCAGCCCCTGTAACTATGGAAATCAGGAGAAACCTCTGGCTTGATGCTCTACTCACAGATTTGGGACTTGTCAGCCCCCACAAATGAGTGAGTCATTTCCTTGAAATAAATCTCTCTATATATACTTATATACACATTTCACTGGTTTTGCTCCTCTGGAGAACCCAGCCTAAGACACCAGAGATTAGTCAGAAGAAATAAAAAAATAATTAGGGATTAGGAGTGAGGGAAGGAAACTAGTTCCTGGGACAGCTAACAGAGTGGCATCTGTTACAGCCTGGTGTGCAGAAGCTTGTCACTAATGTACATGTAGCCTCCTCACTTTCCTCCTGTTTTCTTCAATCCATTGTTTCGTACACATAACTGTTGGACCCATCTTTTGATCTTAAGCTCTGCGTTATTAACTAGATATTTTCATATAAAGAGGCATTTCATTAAGGAGCTGATTCCAGAGAGAGTATCCAAATTCAAATTGTGTTGGAGAGAAAATGAACTTCTGAGCATTGAAAGTTCAGGTTCTCTAAGCAAATATGAATAACAATTTTGAACCATATGCAGTTGAGGATCATTGTGGAAAGAGGACAAACACTGCTAGGTATGGGAATTTGGAAATCCACTCACATCCTACCATGGAGATATGCAGGTCCAGTTGTTAAGACAGAATAGGGCAGCTTAGCCTCCTGTATGTCTCAGGCTGGGCAGACAGTGCTTCCTTGCAATCTATGCCAGAGAAAGGGCAGCATACAGAGGAGATCCCATAGGTGACTACTTTTTCAGTTCACATCAGTGTGTCACATAATACTGAATGATGAATATAAACTGTTCCATTGTTGTTGTTGTTTTTGTTGTTGTATGCTTTGAGTCTATTCTGATTCATAGTGACCCTATATGAGAAAGTAGAACTGCCCCTGGGAAAGCTGTAATCTTTACGAGAGCAAGTATCCAAATCTTCTCTTCTAAGGAGCCCTTGGCGAGTTCGAATCGCTGACCTTTCAGTTAGCAGCCAAGTGCTTAACCATTGTGCCACCAGGGCTCTTTTAGCTGTTCCATAGTATTATAAAATATTAAGTGACTTATAGTAATGGATTTTCATAATAGATATCTTCTCAGAGAAGATGTATCTATTAAGAAAGAGCAAGAAGTTGTAGGAGGATTTGAGTTGTGTAGAGCCTCAGGAGGAGGTGGGAGTTGGTAATAGGATATTTTCTGAGTAAACAGAAAGTTCCTGTGTCTGCTACAGCTGGGCTGTGTTCTCCTACCATACATGTTTCCCCCTGCAAGGGACAAGGGAAGCATCCATTACAGACATAAAATCACACTTCTGATAGTTTTTCTCCTTTTAGTACAAGAGTTATTCTCAGTTTGTATAACGCCTTTCTCTTGTCTATTTTTCTCTCTTGCTCTAACACACTCCCCAATTTGTGACAAATTTCCTTGCTCAATTAATGCTAGTTACAAGCTGAAGATTTTACTCCACTTGACTCTAAAATCAAGGTAAATGTGTGTGGTATTATTAATTGGAATTAACTGTGCATGCCAGGATTAGAAGTAGGATTGAGAAAAGAAAGAAACGATGTGAGGAGTGGCCAGATTCCAGCTTCTCTGTGGCCTGGAGGATTAGACACATCTATGTATTGAAAAGTGAGACTCCTTTTTGTCCTTCTCTGATATACTTTTTATTCCACATTGAGCAAATAGCCCTGTTCATTGTCTGTAGTAATATTTGGTGCTGTGTGTTGTGACCTAATAGTAGTTTTGAGGTCTAAAGATGAATATATTCATTTAGGGAACAAGATTTCAGATGAAATCCTGAAGCTCTGGGAATGAAAATTATCCTAAAACCAAACATGTCTCTAAAGTTTATACTTTCTTAGCTAATACATGGACAAAACTAGCTTAGTTGTGGGGGAGACTAGATATACAGGAAATATGTCCAACCTTAGATGAACTTTATAAAGACTCCCAACAAGAAGGAATTGCTTGTTAGGGATAAGTCCATAGTTAAAAAAATACAGATAAATGGAAAAAAATCTGAAAAAAAAAATCCAAACTCTAACAAGTTATAGCTCTGTGACAAGGCGTTTTATTGTTGTTTTTGTTTTTACTTTTAGGACTTAGTTTTGCAATCTATAAAATGGAGTGAATATTATCTCCCTCGTAAAGTTCCTTTAAGGACTGAATGAGACAATGCTTATAAACTGCTTAAAGTGTTGGCACTCAGCATGGGCTCAGTAGTTGTAGCTAGTCATTTTTTATTATACTTCATTAAGAGAACAGAAACCCTGTGGAGACTGCAGAGGAGTTCCTTGTGAGTGATTGAAATATGGAGCTTGTAAAATATTTCAAAGAATAATAGATATTCTCCATTGAAAATTAAGCTGTCATATCAGAAACAAAATATTAAGAAAATAACACTGTACCATATTTACTACACATGATTAAAAAAATATGTTAGGGAAAATACAATAAATACTATGTCGAAGTTGAACCAACTAAGCAAGTAGGAATTGTAGTTAGATATGTTTGAAGCTTGTGGAAAAGGGTGAAATTTTCTCACAGTAAATGGAGAATGGTTGATTCTGGGAATTTCTGAGATGACATTGCCTACCTACCCATCCTCTGACCCCCATATATAAGTACACACATGGTGACTGACAGAAAGAGAGAGTGATGAAACTCAGAAAGTCAAGTCTCAGGTGTATAGCCACAAACATTGAGAACCCTTTCTGGGAAGGACATACTGTGATATATCATCAACCAGTCTCTGAAGCATCAAGAAGGATGTTTTCCTTCTTGTGTCATTTCTTATCTTGTGCCATGTATTACTCTGACTCGACAGCCACGGGTTTGGGTTTTGGTTTGGTCAGCAGGGTCAATAGGTAGTACAGTCTCAAAAGAAGTTGAATCTGGGCTCTACAGGGGAACAAATTAGTCTCACAGAATATTTCATGAGATCGTTCTATACCCTGGACTTGATTTCTGAAACCATATATTGTTGACAAAGAAGTCTCAAGTACTACCCACAGTCTAAAGAGAGCCCCAAATAATTGGGTCAGACATCTTCCCAGGACTTAGTTGTTGTTGTTGTTGTTAGGTGCCGTCGAGTCGGTTCTGACTCATAGCAACCCTATGCAAAAAAGAATGAAACACTGCCCAGTCCTGCACCATCCTTACAATCGTTGTTATGCTTCAGCTCATTGTTGCAGCCACTGTGTCAATCCACCTCGTTGAGGGTCTTCCTCTTTTCCATTGACCCTGTACTCTGCCAAGCATGATGTCCGTCTCCAGGGACTGATCCCTCCTGACAACATGTCCAAAGTATGTAAGACTCAGTCTCACCATCCTTGCCTCTAAGGAGCATTCTGGTTGCACTTCTTTCAAGACAGATTTGTTACTTCTTTTGGCAGTCAATGGTATATTCTATATTCTTCGCCAACACCACAACTCAAATGCGTCAATTCTTCTTCGGTCTTCCTTATTCATTGTCCAGCTTTCACATGCATATAATGCAATCGAAAATACTATGGCTTGAGTCAGACACACCTTAGCCTTCAGGGTGATATCTTTGCTCTTCAACACTTTGAAGAGGTCCTTTGCAGCAGACTTACCCAATGCAACGCGTCTTTTGATTTCTTGACTGCCGCTTCCATGGCTATTGATGGTGGATCAAAGTAAAATGAAATTCTTGAAAACTTCAATCTATTCTCCATTTATCATGATGTTGCTCATTGGTCCAGTTGTGAGGATTTTTGTTTTCTTTATGTTGAGTTATAATCTATACTGAAGGCTGTGGTCTTTGATCTTCATTAGTAAGTGCTTCAAGTCCTCTTCACTTTCAGCAAGCAAGGTTGGGTCATCTGTATAACACAGGTTGTTAATGAGTCTTCCTCCAATCCTGATGCCCCGTTCTTCTTCATATAGTCCAGCTTCTCAGATTACTTGCTCAGCATACAGATTGAATAGATATGGTGAAAGAATACAACCCTGACTCACACCTTTCCTGACTTTAAACCAATCAGTATCCCCTTGTTCTGTCCAAACAACTGCCCCTTGATCTATGTAAAGGTTCCTCATGAGCACAATTAAGTGTTCTGGAATTCCCATTCTTCACAATGTTATTCATGGTTTGTTATGATCCACACAGTCGAATGCCTTTGCATAGTCAATAAAACACAGGTAAACATCCTTCTGGTATTCTCTGCTTTCAGCCAGGATCCATCTGACATCAGCAATAATATTCCTGGTTCCATGTGCTCTTCTGAAACCAGCCTGAATTTCTGGTAGTTCCCTGTTGATACACTGCTACAGCCATTTTTGAATGATCTTCAGCAAAATTTTGCTTGCATGTGATATTAATGATATTGTTCTATAATTTCCACATTTGGTTGGATCACCTTTCTTGGGAATGGGCATAAATACGGATCTCTTCCAGTCAGTTGGCCGGGAAGCTGTCTTCCATATTTCTTGGCCATAGATGAGTGAGCACCTCCAGCACTGCATCTGTTTGTTGAAACATCTCAATTGATATTCCATCAATTCCTGGAGCCTTGTTTTTTGCCAATGCCTTCAGAGCAGCTTGGACTTCTTCCTTCAGTACCATCGGTTCCTGATCACATGCAACCTCTTGAAATGGTTGAATATCAACTAATTCTTTTTGGTATAGTGGCTCTGTGTATTCCCTCCATCTTCTTTTGATGCTTCCTGTGTCATTTAATATTTTCCCCATGGAATCCTTCACTATTGCAACTCGAGGCTTGAATTTTTTTCTTCAGTTCTTTCAGCTTGAGAAACGCCAAGCTTGTTCTTTCCTTTTGGTTTTCCATCTCGAGCTCTTTGCATATGTCATTATAATACTTTACTTTGTCTTCTCGAGAGGCCCTTTGAAATCTTCTGTTCAATCCTTTTACTTCATCAATTCTTCCTTTTGCTTTAGCTGCTCAATGCTCAAGAGCAAGTTTCAGTCTCCTCTGACATCCATCCTGGTCTTTTCTTTCTTTCCTGTCTTTTCAGTGACCTCTTGTTTTCTTCATGTATGATGTCCTTGATGTCATTCCACAACTTGTCTGGTCTTCGGTCACTAGTGTTCAATGTGTGAAATCTATTCTTGAGATGGTCTCTAAATTCAGGTGGGATATACTCAAGGTCATATTTTGGCTCTTGTGCACTTGCTCTGGTTTTCTTCAGTTTCAGCTTGACCTTGCATGTGAGCAATTGATGGTCTGTTCCACAGTCGGCCCCTGGCCTTGTTCTGACTGATGATATTGAACTTTTCCATCGTCTCTTTCCACAAATGTAGTCAATTTGATTTCTGTGTGTTCCGTCTGGCAAGGTCCATGTGTATAGTTGCCGTTTATGTTGGTGAAAGAAGGTATTTGCAGTGAAGAAGTCGTTGGTCTTGCAAAATTCTATCATTCAATCTCTGGCATTGTTTCTATCACAAAGGCCATATTTTCCAACTACTGATCCTTCTTCTTTGTTTCCAACTTTCACTTTCCAATTGCCAGTAATTATCAATGCATCTTGATTGCATGTTTGATCAATTTCAGACTGCAGTAGCTGATAAAAATCTTCTATTTCTTCATCTTTGGCCCTAGTGGCTGGTGCATAAATTTGAATAATAGTCATATTAACTGGTGTTAGGACTTAGTCATGGTTAAGTTAGATCAGCTGCCTCAGTAGTTAAAGCACACACTGCTAACCAAAAGGTCAGTAGTTGGAACTACCACCTGCTCTGTGAGAGAAAAAAAGTCTGTTTTTGTAAAGATTTACAGCTTTGGAAACCCTATGGAGCAGTTCCACGGTGTCTATGAGTTGGAATTGACTTGATGGCAGTGGGTTTGGTTTTTGTTTGTTTGCTTACCCTTTCCTCTACCAAATTTACATAAAACCGTTATGGGGAGGACAGATATTTCAAAGAACCCTCTTTGAAATGTTATATATGAGCCAGCCTTGAAGGGAATGACATGGCCTTTCCCACTCTTCCTGCTGAAGAAGAGGTGAAGTGTGTTCCCCACTCATAAGCTAAGTGCAAGTAGTTCTGAGAGAATAAATGTAGAGATGAGGGATGCCTAAAAGAAGAGGAGACCATCATTTATTTCCAGAAAACCTCTAGGCAGCAGTGAACAATCCTTTTCTTTAAAGAGCCTGTTATGGATTGAATTGTGCCTCCTTGAAATATGTGTCAAAGCCCTAACCCTTGTATCTGTAAATATGACCTTGTTTTGCAAATAGGAGCTTTTTTGGTGTAGTCATACCAAAGTAGGGTGCATCCCAAACCCAAGATTACTTCTAAGTGCTGTCTTATCAAAAGAGGAGAATAGACACAGAGACACACATAGGAGGAAGACAGACGCCACGTGAGGACCCATCTACAGGCAAGGAATGCCAAGGATTGCCCACAGGCAGCAGAAACTAGTAGAGAGGCCCACAGAAGGAATCAGGATGACTGTAATGCTGATTTGAACTTTTAGCCTCCAGAACTGTGAGAAAATATATTCTGCCTCTTTAAAGTCACCCACTTGTGGTATTTCTTATTATGGCAGCACTAGGTAACTAAGACAGAGGTAGATCCTAAATATTTTAGGCTTTGCAGCCCATATGGTCACATCTATTCAACTCTGCCTTTGTTTGGTGAAAGCAACCATAGACAGTATGTAACTGAACGGGTGTGACTGTATTTTTAAAACTTTATTTACAAAATAGTCAGCTGGCCTGACTTTACCTCCAGACCATAGCTTCGTACCTCTTCTCTACAGTAAAGCAGAGGAGATCTGGGATGGATAGTTGTCTACACCTAGTTTCTGGGCCTTCTTATTTGGTGTGAAGAGAAATGAGATGGAAGTTTGATTTGACTGTGGAACCCAGACATTCTGGAGCCATGGAGGCTGAATGAACCCCTGAAACTATTTCCTTGAGAGAATCTTGAAACCTTAAACCAAAAGTATCCCCTGAAGTCTTTTTAAAACCAACAATAGTTTAGCTTAAGTAGTAAAGAATGCATGCCTTGAACATGGTGTTCTTTTAAGAACTATCTATATAGGATTAATTGACAACACCAACTTGAAAGATTAGATAGAAAACTTAGGAGGCAGTAAGTTTATGTTAATGGTGGAGGAATAGTTTGCTAAAAGAGGATGAGAATGGTTACATAACTGAAAGAATGTAATCAGTGTTGCTAAATTATACATGTAGAAATTGTTGAATTGGTATATGTTGTGCTGTGTATAGTCTCAACAATAACGATAACAAAATAAATTTTTATATGTAATAGCTGTTAAACAAAGATTCTAAAAACAAAATAAAACAATAAAAAACATTTGGCTTTATGAAGAGAACTAGTGGGGTTGAGGATTAGGAAATTCGTAATTCTCAGGCCAGGCGGGAATGTGGGAGCAGGGCTTTGGGGAGCAGCTTAGCCTGTAGCTAACTCTGCACTCAGAGAAAAAGTGCCCCTGCTGCACAAATCCCTTGCATGTGAGACCAATGATACTGCTGAGCTTATCGGAGGAATCAGCTAAAATGATGTAGACATCAGACATTCTGTAGGCTTGAAACTAAAGCTGGGCAGTGGCTGGGTGGAAATACCTTTTGGATTTCGCATTATACGGGTAATGTCAAAGCAGTTTTCTGCAACATCATAGATAGACTCATAAAAACATCATAGGCTAAGGGTAGTGATAAATTTTGTATACTCTTTAGAAGCAAAGAAGATGAGGCTTTACATCCCTTACTTTGGACATATCACCAAGAAAGACCAGTTACTAGAGAAGGACATCATATTTGGTAAAGTAGAAGGTCATCAAAAATGAGGAAACCCTTAACGAAACGGATTGACACAATAGCCACAACAATGGACTCAAACATACCAAGGATCACAGAGACGGTACAGGACCAGGCAGTGCTTCATTTTATTATGCATAAGGTCCCAGCCCACTGAACACAACTAACAACAACAACAACAAAACCATCTGAGTGGCTAAGTATTTTTCCCTTTGAAATAAATTCTTCTGCAGTGAAATTGATTCTGTTTTGCTGGACTCATCAAGACTTTAAAAGTGATTTTGTTATCTCAGCTGACATTTCCTACCGTGTAAATCTAGAAACCAAAACTTACTCAGCTTTCATTTGTGTACCTAGCCTGTTGCCGTCAAGTCGATTCTGACTCATAGCGACCCTATAGAACAGAGGAGAACTGCTCCATAGGGTTTCCAATGAGTGCCTGGTGGATTGGAACTGCCGACTTTTTGGTTAGCACCTGAACTCTTAACCACTACACCACGAAGGTTTCCTTTGCGTGCCTAGAGTGATGCAAATAGTCACGCTAGCCCAGAGGCAATAGAGTGAAGTAGCTAACCATGTGATATCAGACATCTGCCTGGTTTGTCTCACTGTATAATCTTAGAACAATCACTTATCCACAATATCCTCATCTATGAATCTGGAATAATAATATTGACTTCATAAGGTTTATTGAGGATTAATAGACATGTATTATCCCATTGCCTAACAAATAATTATTCATATTCAATAAAACGTGACATTTTTGTTGTTTTTTTTTGCTGTTACGCTTCAGTAACAAGAAGATAAGTTGCCCTATTGAAAGTCTACAGGCATTCTTCAAGACGGTCTTATTTTCTTAGCTGACAACAGATTGTCCCAGAATAATGGATGCCTCTATGGAAAATTAAGCCCAAAGTCTCATGTGAGCTATGAAATATTAAAAGCCTTACTCTGTGGGATTTTTGCATGTTCTCTGAGAGACAATACAAGTAATCAAGTAATAGTAAGACACTGTGGAGGCATTAAATCTATTTAGAGTTGTCAGCCAGTCAAAAATCTTAATGGGAAGTTAAAGGCAAGAATAATGGCAATAGAGCTTAGATTTCCTCTCCAGAGTATTTCTCAGAAGCACTGTGGTAGGCAGCAGAATATTTAGGAGCCAAAGGCTATGAGATGTCATTACTGGAGCCATCCCAGAGGGTATCCATCCGAATGACTGTAAAGAATTAATTCTGCTTGATCATCTCTCTCTCTTGCTGAATGAGAGGAAAGGGGATATGGGTGGGGCAGGAGCTGGTACTTAGAATTCCCTCTAGACACAAATCTAAGTCCCAATGGGGAAATTTATGTAGCTTTGATTAAAAAAAACAAAAAAAAACAAGCTTGGGCAGTGACATCCTTTCTGTGTTTAGTCAGAGCTTCTGTTAATATGGTTCAGGGGTAACTGAATGTTCAAGGTGAGCCGGCAAGTGGTGGTGACTGTGGAATTTGCTGGGGAAAACTGTATTTGAAGTAGGTGTAATAGGAGAAGGTAAGTTTAAGAGAACATCGTAGTGGTCCTTAGTGGTTTGGGTTACCAGAGACTAGTTTCTGTTGGTCAGTGGACTCTCTCCTAATGCCCTTACTGGACATCTCTCAAAACCCATTGCTGTTGAGTCAATTCCAACTCATAACATCCCTTTAAGGACAGAGTAGAACTGCCCCATAGGCTTCCCAAGGCTGTTCTCTCTACAGAAGCAGACTGCCACATCTTTCTATCTCCCAGGAGCAGCCAAAGAGTTCTTTTATCTAGCACTAGATCTGTTCCCACAATACTTCTAACTTGAAGAGTTGAGAAAACCAATTCCAGGAATATTCAGTGTTTGAACAGGAGAAATATCGAGGTGAGCATCCTCAAAACACTAAAATGTCTGAGAAAAGAGGAATAATAAAAGAGACACATGTAGACTCAAGGAAGACTAGGACTTTGTGATATCTGAGTTTGGGAGAAAGTTTAAATTACCCCAGTGTTAGAAAGAATAAAACTAGTATTTGTTCTTGAAAAATACTATCATAAAGTATTTGTCCATGCATTGTCCTGGAAACTTTAGAGCTGTTAAGAAGGAATCATCTCCTAGCTTATAACTAATATCTTTGCCTCCTTCGATAATCTTTAGTGTCCTCATATACAAAACTTACATTCATTTTATGGTTGTAGAGAAGATAAAACAGAACACAATTAGGACTTATTAAGTGTTAGCTATTAATAGTAACTTATTTTATTTCTATTGCAATTATAAAGGGGACAATCAGATACCCTACAGGAGGCACAAAGATAAAAATGAAATTTCTTTGGTTGTAAGTTTATGTGTCAGTTTTTCTCCTTCTTTTGCCAGATTATGTCTCTTTTTCTCTTTTTATTAAAATGTTGGTGTTCATTTGGATATTTAACTATACTGGTTGAACATTTAAGTTAAACTTGTGGTAAAACAGGTAGTAAAACCAGTTCTTGTACTTGAGATGAGGATGACCTGTGCTGAAATTGGGAATGTTACTTCCTTGTTTAAAGCCCCCAATGTCTTTCTATTGGTGTAGATTGCTATTGCATTTAGAATCAAATATTAAAAAAAAAAATCCTCCCCGTGACCTACAACGCTCAAGATGACATGGTTAGTGATGATCTGAGAATTAGATTAACACAATCTTTCAGCCTTGAGATACCTTCATTTTAAGTACAAGATACATCTAGTTACTCCCAGGCTTGTGATCCAAGTGGAAATTTTGAATAGCCTTTAAAGTATACATGGAATTTCCAAATTGTTTTTCACTGCATGTTTTAAAGTAGGATTTATTTATGGAATTTTTTTCATGTCTCAGAAGGAAATTGATAAATCCTAATATATCATTGCTGTTGAAGCATTTCCAAGTCAGGTGAGACCGGGGAATACTCCAAATGCCAAAGAAGGAGATGTATTATTTAATTGTATAGATGATTTCATAATGCACCCAGAGTAATCTGAAAATGTACATTGGGCCAGACACACATCTTAAATGATGCAGCAAAAATTGGAAAATAAAAATAGGTAGGAAATATGTTTTCTTGGTTGTTTATTAGCATTTCTAAAGTTGTGTTTCTACCAGAGTAAACTAGAGTTCTTTTGATTACAAGGTATTACTACAATTTGAGAGGTATGATCGTGTATTACTTTGGGATAATGACTCTTATTTTTCCTAATTCTCTGGGGGAAAAAAAGCCCCTCTTTTTCCTAAAGCCTATTGGATGTTAGCACTCATTCTAGGTGCCAGTTTATTACCCTTAAGAACATTAAAAGGCTCTGTTCATATTTGCATGTGACATGTTTGTTCATATCATATAGGACATGTTAAGCAATCTATTAAAACAAAAAGAAAAACCCAGTAGCCCAGTAACTACAAAAATTATGAAATAAATTTTGCTAGGACACATAATTCAAGGTCAACATACAAAAAGCAGTTGTATTTTCCTTTAGCCTACAGCAATTCTTTTAACATCTCTTTCAGTACAGATTAAATGGAAATGAATAATTTTATTTTTTGCCTATCTGAAAATGTATTTATTTCACCATCATTACTTAAGGTTTTATTTTTTCAGTTTTTATGATAAGCTCTAATCTATATACAATAAAATTGCCCCTATTTAGTATACAATTCTGTGTTTTCACAAATACTTACAGTTACATAACCACCACCACAATTAAGATACAGAACAGTCCCATCATCCCCCCAAATTACCCGTAACCCTTTGTAGTCAAACTGTCTTGCCACTCCAGTCCCTGTTAGCAAAGTTGAAGCATTTATATTATTTGATTTCAAGATTTACTATAAAGCTACAGTAATCAAGAGAGCATGGAATTGGTGAAAGGATAATCAAATACAACAATGGATCATAATATACAGTACAGAAATAGACTAGCTTTTATTCATTCTTCAAATCTTAAGCTAAAGTCACTTTCTCATCAAAACTTTTTATGGCCCCTGAAACTAGAACGGGCTGCTCTACTAATCCCCTTCACGGTCCTCTGTCTTTTTGTCTACTTCATAGTATTTATGAAAGCAATACCGAATAATTATTTCTATAAATATTTGTTCACTGTTAGTCTTCCCCATAAGAAGATATTTTTTATGATGAGAACTATGTGTTTTTTTGTTCACCATGTATGTTAAGATTTAATACAAAGACCAATACCTAACAGGTATATAATAAATACGAAATGAATTAAAGATTTGAGAGTTATGTGAAGAGCAGTAAATAATTGGATATCATACTGGCATATAACCAATGGCCATTTATGAACAATATTCTCTGAACTACAGAAAGAGAACATGTGTGGGAGACAATTTTGTTGTTTTGTTTTTGTTAGCTCTTTTTCTTCACTGCTTCTCCCTTCCTGTTCTCATCCAGTCTTTAGGTATTGCCACTAGATTGCTGTATCAGTTGGTACCCTTAATTTCAAGCAATCAGAATCAAATGTTGTGTTTTTTTTGATAGTCATAATGTGCAGCAAATTGTCATTGCTTTAAGAATAAACTCTTTAAAATGAAACATTGAGTTCCCCAGCATTTCATGAGATTGTAGTCCCATTGCCCCCTTTTTTTAAAGTTTGTGTTTTGAAATAATTTCAGAATTATAAAAAAGTTGTAGAAGTAGTGCAATGATTTTCCCTTAAGATTTTATCCAAATCCCCTAAATGTTAACATTTTCACATACACATGTCATTCTCTTTCTCATTTATTTTTTTGTGCATATATATAATTTGTATACACACACAGATATATATAAAATTTGTACATTCATACACAAATAAGGACCTCTGATGGTACAATGGTTAAGTGCTTGGCTGCTAACCGAAAGCTCAGCAGTTCAAACTCACCAGGTGCTTTGTGGGAGAAAGATGTGGCAGTCTGCTTCTGTAAAGATCTCCAGCCTTGGAAACCCTATGGGGCAGTTCTTATCTGTCCTATAGGGTTGCTATGAGTCAGAATTGACTCAATGGCAATAGATTTGGTTTGGGTTTTGGGTATATACATATATATATTTTTTCCCAAAATCTGAAGAAAGTTTGTAGATATCTTTACCTCTAAATATTTCAGGTGTATTGCTTAAAAACAAGGATATCCTCCTACATAACTAAAGTACAGTCATCAAAATCAGGACATTAACATTGATACGATACCATTATCAAATCTACAGATTATAAGGGCACTATGAGTCAGGATCGACTCAACGGCAACTTTTTTTCTCTTTTGATTTATTATAGTATATAGGAGCCCTGGTGGCATTGTCACTAAAGTGTTCAGCTGCTAACTGAAACGTCAGCAGTTCGAAACTACCAACAGCCCCACAGGAGAAAGATGTGGTGATCTGCTTCCATAAAGATTTATACCCTTGAAAACCCTATAGGGTTGCTATAAGTCACAATCGACTCAACGGCAATGGGTATTACAGCATATACTCAAAAACTCAATAATGACTGGTTGTTTTGGAAGTTCCACTGAAGGTATGGTGAGGTTGATTCATTTAATTGCTCTGTTGAATGCCTAATTCCTATAAACCTCCACACAGACTGGTAAACAAAAACAGGCAGTGTAGGTCCCCCAATAGTGTTAACCAGTACCCAATAATCTAAATACACAAATACCTTAAGTACTATAATTGACACTTAAAAGTATTATTAATATATTATCTATGTTACGTATATTACATCCCCCACGTATGTGTCAGTTTGTCATGCTCGGGGCTTGCATGTTGCTGTAATGCTGGAAGCTATGACACTTGTATTCAGATACCGGCAGGGTCACTGTCGTGGATTGAATTATGTCACCCCAAAAATGTGTGTGTTAACTTGTTTAGGCCATGTATGGTTATCCTCCATTTTGTGATTTTCCTATGTGTTATAAATCATAATATCTGCCTATAGTTAAAAGGATTAGGGTGGGATGTAACATTCTTGCTCAGATCACCTCCCTAATCCAACGTAAAAGGATTTTCTCCAGGGTGTGGTCTGTACCACGTTTTATCTCTCAAGAGATAAAAGGAAAGGGAAGCTAGCAAAGAGTGTGGAGCTCATACCACCAAGAAAGCAGCACCAGGAGCAGAGTGTGTCTTTTGGACCTGAGGTTCCTCTGCCAAGATATTCCCAGACCAAGGGAAGACTGATGCATCACAAGGACCTTCCTCCAGAGCAGACAGAGAGAGAAAACCTTTCCCTGGAGCTGATGCCCTGAATTTGGATTTGTAGCCTACTTGACTGTAAGAGAATAAACTTCTCTTTGTTAAAGCCATCCACTTGTGGCATTTCTGTTATAGCAGAAATGTAACCTGTGGCGGACAGATTTCTGCTGAGCTTACAGACTAAGACAGACTACGAAAAAGGACCCAGCAGTCTACCTCTGAAAAGATTTAGCCAGTGAAAACGTTATGATTAGCGGCAGAACATTGTCTGATATAGTGCCAGAAGATGAGCCCGTCAGGTTGGAAGGCACTCAAAAGACGACTGGGGAAGAGCTGCCTCCTCAAAGTAGAGTCGACATTAATGACGTTGTCATGGATTGAAGTATGTCCCCCCAAAAATGTGTGTATCAACTTAGTTAGCCCATGATTCCCGGTATTGTATGGTAATCCTCCATTTTGTGACTGTAATTTTATGTTGAGAGGATTAGGGTGGGATTATAACACCACCCTCACTCAGGTCACCTCCCTGATCCAAGGTAAAGGGAGTTTCTCTGGGGTATGGCCTGTACCACCTTTTATCTCCCAAGAAAACAAAGGACAGGGAAGCAAACACAGAATTGGGGACCTCATACCACCAAGAAGGCAACACCAAGAGCAGAGCGCATCCTTTGGACATGGGGCCCCTGTGCCTAAGAAGCTCCTCGACCAGGGAAAGATTGAGGACAAGGACCTTCCACCAGAGCCGACAGAGAGAGAAAGACTTGCCCTGGAGCCAACACCCTGAATTTGGACTTGTAACCTACTAGACTGTGAGAAAATAAATTTCTCTTTGTTAAAGCCATCCACTTATGGTGTTCCTGTTATAGCAGCACTAGATGACTAAGACAGACAAGGATGGAGTCAAGCTTTTGGGACCTTCATTAGCTGAAGTGGCATGACTTGAAATGAGAAGAAACTGCTGCAAACATGCATTAATAATCAGAACCTAGAAAGTATGAAGTATGAGTCTAGGAAAACTGGAAATTGTAAAAAAGGAAATGGAATGCATAAACATAGATATCCTAGGCATTAGTGAGCTAAAATTGACTGGTATTGGCCATTTTTAATCAGACAATCGTATGGTCTACTATGCCAGGTAAGACAACTTGAAAAGGCACGGCATTGCATTCATTGTCAAAAAGAACATTTCAAGATCTATCCTGAAGTACAACGTTGTCAGTGACAGGATAATATCCATATGCCTACAAGGACAGCCAGTTAATAGGACATTCAAATTTACATACCAACCCCTAAGGCCAAAGATGAAGAAATTGAAGATTTTTAACTTCTGCAGTCTGAAATTGATCAAATATGCAGTCAGGATGCATTGATAATTACTGGAGATTGGAATGCGACAGTTGGAAACAAAGCAGAAGAATCGGTAGCTGGAAAATACAGTCTTAGTGATAGAAACAATGCCAGAGATCACGTGATAGAGTTTTGCAATACCAATGACTTCTTCATTGCAAATGCCTTTTTTCAACAACATAAACAGTGACTATACCGCTGGACATCACACCAGATGGAATACACAAGAATCAAATCGACTACATCTGTGGGAAGATACAATGGAAAAGCTCAATATCATCAGTCAGAACAAGGCCAGGGGCTGATTGCAGGATGGACCATCAGTTGCTCATATGCAAGCTGAAGTTGAAACTGAAGAAAATTAGAACAAGTCAACGAGAGCCAAAGCATGACCTTGAGTATATCCCACCTGAATTTAGAGACCATCTCAATAATAGACTTGATGCAATGAACACTAATGACAGAAGACCAGATGAGTTGTGGAAGGACATCATACATGAAGAAAGTAAGAGGTCATTAAGAAGACAGTGAAGAAAGAAAAGACTGAAATGGTTGTCAGAAAAGACTCTGAAACTTGCTCTTGAACATCAAGCCCGGCACCCAGTGCCAGCAGCTAAAGCAAAAGGAAGAAATGATGAAGTAAAAGAGTTGAATAGAAGATTTCAAAGGGCAGCTCGAGAAGACAAAGTAAAGTATTATAATGACATGTGCAAAGAGCTGGAGATGGAAAACCAAAAGGGAAGAACATGCTTGGTGTTTCTCAAGCTGAAAAAATTGAAGAAATAATTCAAGCCTAGAGTTGCAATAGTGAAGGATTCTATGAGGAAAATATTAAATGACGCAGGAAGCATCAAAAGAAGATGGAAGGAATACGCAGAGTCACTATATCAAAAAGAATTGATCAACGTTCAACAATTTCAGGACGTACCATCTAAGCAGGAATCAGTGGTACTGAAGGAAGAAGTCCAAGCTGTGCTGAAGGCATTGGCGAAAAACAAGCCTCCAGGAATTGATGGAATACTAATTGAGATGTTTCAACAAATGGAGATGCAGCACTGGAAGTAGTCACTCATCTATGCCAAGACATTTGGAAGTCAGCTACCTGGCCAACCAACTGGAAGAGATCTATATTTATGCCCATTCACAAGTAAGGTGATCCCACTGTATGTGGAAATTATCAAACAATATCATTAAAACCACAAACAAGTAAAATTTTGCTGAAGTTCATTCAAAAGCAGCTGTAGCAGTATATCGACAGGGAACTGCCAGAAAGCCAAGCTGAATTCAGAACAGGACTAGGAACCAGGGATATCATTGCTGATGTCAGATGGATCCTGGCTGAAAGCAGGGACTAGTTGTGGGGAAGATATTTTCAACCATTTTATGGACATTGGTTAGACCCATGCCTGCATTCTCCTCTCCTGAAATATTTGAAGTATTTGCATTATGCCAGGGACTGTGGACATCTCAATTCCACAAAGAATATCCATTACCACATACAGGTGTTTGTTTGTTTATTAACTACAGAAGGAAACATTAGAACTGGTCCCAGCTGTTCAAAGTAGCACATTGAATCCAGTGAAAAATATGTGGGATGTCTGTACCCATACTTACACATTGAGCCTGACCTACAAATTTTTCTCCCCCTTTACCGAATCACTTTCAGAATCCACTTGTATACATCGTCAAACACAACTGGTTTGGTTTTGTTTTTACCCCAGGTTTATGCTGATTATGCTAACATGCTTTTTCAAATGTGTGTCCTTTTTTTTTTTTTTTTTTAGTATTTAAGCCTCCCTCCCTAGTATTTGGTTTGGTTTTTAATTCTTAGTATTTACTTTATAAGGAAAACTGAATAAGAATTGATGCTTTTGAATTATGGTGTTGGTGAAGAATATTGAATATACAATGGACTGCCAGAAGAATGAACAAGTCTGTCTTGGAACAAGTATAGCCAGAGTTGTCCTTGGAAGAAAGAATGGAGAGACTTTGTCTGATGTACTTTGCATATGTTATCAGAAGGGATCAGCTCCTAGAGAAGGACATCATGCTTGGTAGAGAGTCAGGGAAAAAGAGAAAGACCCTCAACAAGATGGATTGACACAGTGGCTACAACAATGGGCTCAAATATAGCAACCATTATAAGGATGGCACAGGACTAGGCAGTGTTTCTTACTGTTGTACATAGGGTCAGTATGAGTTGGAACCAAACTTTACGGCACCTGTCACAGATTGAATTGTGTCCCAAAAATATTTGTCAACTTTGTTGGGCTATGATTTCCAATATTGTGTGGTTGTCCTCCATTTTGTGATTGTAATTTTCATATGTGTTAAAAATCCTTATCTCTGCCTATGGCAAGATTGGAATATGTTAAAGAGTCTTAGGGTGGGATTGTAACACCCTTAGTAAGGTCACATCCCTGATCCAATATAAAGGGAGTTTCACTGGGGTATAGCCTAAACCGCTTTTTATCTTACAAGAGATAAAAGGAAAGAGAAGCAAGCAGAGAGTGGGGGACCTCATACCACCACGAAAGAAGCATGTGGAGCATAGCATGTCCTTTGGACCCCACGTCCCTGCATGGAGAAGCTCCTTGACCTGGAAGATTGATGATAAGGACCTTCTTTCAGAGCCAACAGAGAGAGAAAGCCTTCCCCTAGAGCTGATGACCTGAATTTGGACTTCTAGCCTACTAGACTGTGAGAGAATAAACTGTTTGTTAAAGCTATCCACTTGTGGTATTTCGTTACAGCAGCACTAGATGACTAAGACAGCACCTAACAACAACAACATTTACTTTATAGTTTGTCTGTGATACAATCTCTAGTTACAATTTTGTAACTGGGAAGTTGGGTGTAAGAATTGGCTTTACCTTAAAGGGTAACTGCCTCATTTGAGTATGTTATGAAGCCTTAAAGAGAGGCCGAAAACTCTTTATCGGACAGGTGAGAGAGGACCTGCTTCATCTGGCAGAGGAGACTCAGGGAGGGCTGAAAAGTAGCCACAAGTTCTGGAATTGCCCGTGTATATATATTTGACTTTGTAGAATCCATGCTTTTATGATCCATGTCCAAACTTTCACATAAGGGACGAGGAGTGTCAGTGAACTCAATCATCACTGCAATTTGGCAACGTAAAGGATAAAACTTTTAGTTTAATTATTAGTTACCTTTGTCCTAAGGCTGCTAGAAACCACAGCTTTTTAAAGTTACATAGTATCCCTGGGGTCCCAGCTACGTAAAAAAACAAATTTCAGGGATTTGACTTTGTCATTCTTTTCCTTTAATTAAATTGTTCAATGTACTTAGAAATAGCCACCCCACACTGCATTTCTTGAATTACTTTTTCCCAACATGCAATTATATCATAGCAATAGCAAGGGTAGCCCAAACTTGCTTGCAATCCACTCTTTAATCATGGTTATCATAGGGAATAATTTAATTTGCTATTTCATAACTGAGTGTCATGGGCAACCGGCTGTTCATCCTTGAATGACAATGGGATTTTCACTGCCTTAGCCATGAAAGCAGATAATCAAGCTTGCATTTTTCTTATTTTACTCCAACTCTTTTCCTACAATGTACTCTTGATTCCAAAGGACGACTATGACCGGGTCCTCATTTGCAAGCTGAGCAAGTCAGCTCATTGTAAGCAACAGAGAAAATATCAAATAGCTCCTGGAATTGGCAGGTTCTCTGGAAAACCAGGCTAGGAATGTGGGCAGGAACCAATAGTTTGAAAATAGAAAACAAATGTCCAGGATGCTTCTACAGCCCGTCTCCACTGAAGCACCACAAAAATTAAGAAATACATAGCAAGTTTGAAAAACCCATTTAACAACTTGATTTAGGGTGGTGTAAATAGTTGACACATTTGGCTGCTAACCAAAAGTTTGGAGGTTAAAGTCTACACAAGGACACCTCAGAAGACAGATCTGATGATCTATTTCCAAAAAATCAGCCATTGAAAACCCTATAGAGCACAGTTCTACTGTGACACTCAGGAGGTTGCCAGGAGGTGGGCTCAACTGAACGGCAACTGGTACTGGCTATAGAACAGTGCACCCAATATTGCATTCATTCTTCACCAAGATGTATAGGACGTTTTCATAGCTGTAGGCTGCCTTTCCCACAGGATAGAGACTGGGATAACACTTAGTCATTTACGGGTCTTCCTTCCCTAGTGAATCCCAAACTGAAAATAGCGAGTATCAAAAAGTTCCTGTACCCCAGGTGGCACATTTTATTAGACTGTGATATCTATGCAAATATCAATAGTGTATAGATAGATATGGAAACCCTTGTACCATAGTGGTTAAGTGCTATGGCTGCTAACCAAAAGGTTGGCAGTTCAAATCCACCAGGTGCTTCTTGGAAACTCTATGGGACAGTTCCACTCTGTCCTATAGAGTCGCCATGAGTTGGCAGCGGGTTTGGTTTTTTTTTTTGGTTTATAGATAGATATAATTAATGTGATATGTAATGAGTATATATTGTGGTAGTTTCCAGGATTCTGAGGAAAAATGAGAGCATGAGCACTGGCTCAATAGTTAATCAATTTCAGCAATTAATTTATGGGAAAATATAAATCCTGACAAAAGTCAGTCAGGAGAATTTTAACTGTCAGTGGCTAAGGTTCAATTGGAATAAAAATTTATTAATAGATAATTTTATATAGAATCTTTATAGAATAGTCATTTCAATGATATTCCTACCCCAAATAATTATTACAAAATTAAAGCAATCAGGATATTACAACAAATTTTTCTAGCTTTGAAAAAGCCCCACGTTGGTCAAAATATCCAGCTTCTGTTTAATTTTTTGAATGGTATTGTGTCACAATCACATTATATTCTATCACATTTTATGCCAATCAGTGTACCAATTTAAATTTTATGAGGAAGGCCCTTATCCTTTGATTTTTAAATCTCCTTTTTTAGTTTCAGGCATAACCGAAGTTCTACATTGCAGTTTCCTTATGCAGAAAGTAATTGCGTTCTATTTAATTTTTTTTTTAACATCGAGTAACATTTAATGAGTACCCAATGGCCACATGACAGTGTAATAAGCATTCTTCTCTGTAAATGCCTATTTATTCTCATATTGTAGTGTCTTTTCAAGATGCTGAGAATGTTAACAGTTTCATAACATGCAAAATGCAGTAGTGCCCTTATGAAGAATTAACACTCTCTGAAATACCTCATAAACCAAAGAAAAAGAAACACCACGTCTCTGAGTATTAACAACTCCCATACTTATGTGTTATTACAGAAATAACTATATTTTTTTCAGATATTAAACACCATTCAGAATAGTTCCAGCAAATCATGAAAAATGTGCGCCTAATATTGGCAAATTTTACCAGTACTTAATGGTATTGTATTCCACTTACTGTGAAAGTAATAGATGAATCTTCCTATAGAGGAAAATATATCAATGATATCAATCAGTAGTATAACCAAGCAGAAATAGAAATCTTATCTAATACACATATCTTATATCTGAAAATATTTTCCAATGATAAAGGGTAACTAGGGTTAGAGTTGGCACTACAAGTGCTTTCCTTGGTGGATGGATGCAGATGGGATATTGAGGCCAGGGACTATGAGCAAATCTAAGAACATTTGATACAGATTGAAGATCTGGATATTGCTTTATCTGAAAGATTGGTATGGGGGTTTGGTATGAAAGTATAATACATATGCTTTGCTCATCTAAATTTATATGTTGGAGAATGATGATTGGTAACAATTGGTTAGACAATTATCAGAATCTACCTGTTGGTGGGGACAGCTGCAGAATCTCATCCACTCCACAGCTGGGTAAGACACAGCCCAGAAGCGAGCATCGGGGATAGGTGAGGTATAAGTGAAATAAGCAAAGAGTTCAAAAAGTTTACTGGTATACCTTATCTGATAGGTACTGTACCATGACTGTATCTAGTTAGGGGACAGATCTATATTTCATTGATTCATTTCATTTGTTAAGCATGCTGGCAGGATTATATTTTTTTAGGAAAAATATGACATATTTTAGCATTCAGGAGAAAACCCCCTATGAAAACTGCATGTATGCTAACAGTGTGCTATATGGAATGCAGCAAGAAGAATTTTCCAAGGAAAAAAATGGCTGTCTTATGAAAGCTGTCAGTCATTGCAACCATTTAGTTCCCACTCTCAGGAGCAGTGGAAAGTGCCTTTTTAATATGAGAGGAATTGTAGCCCTGGCCTCCAGGAGAAAGAAGACTTCTGTAGTGGCTCTGTCCAGATACAGGTTGGGAAGAATAGGTGCCATTTCAAATACCAGGCACAAGGTGTGTGACTTAACCTGCACTCTAAAAACAAATTGCATCAGATTCAGAAAGAGTAATCACTTTACAGATCAGATAACAAAGAATAAGGATGTGTATTGAATCTTTCACTATACATTTTAATGCACTGCTGCTGCTGAGTGAGTGGGATACATGTCCTCCTCTCCCTTACAACCAAAGGCTCAGTGTTCCCTAATATGGAATGGATGTAGTAGCACTGTTATAAACCTTGAGGTGGGTCAACAAGGACTCAGTGTGCCAATGTGTGAACTTGCCATAGCTGTATCTGTCATGAAAAGGGCCACCAACTTTGAGGGCTATTTGCCAGGCATTTTTCTCAGGACTTTTATGTATCTCATCTAGTCCTTTCAACAGCCCTAAAAATGAGGTGATATCATTATCCCCATTTCTATACATGAAGAAATTGAGACTCAGGGTGTTGTTTTTTTTTTTTTTTTTCCACCAAAGATTCAATGATGGATCTATGACCAGAACCTAGATATGGCTGACTCCAGATTCTTGCTCTTATTTAATTTGTACTGCCTTACAAAGTAATTTTTACTTGGCTCTGATCTGCTAGCAGAGAGAAAGAGGACTCTATACTGAAAAGAGCGTTTATTTGTATGCTAGTAAGAACCTGTAGTATGCATTCTCTATTAAGGGAAGAACCACCTAACTTGCACACAGTGATTTCCTTTGTAAGATCTCTGGAAGAAGAATTAAAAAAAAAAAGAAGGAGAGAGAGAGAAAGGAGTTCAAGTTCATGATAAGAAATTCATGATAAAAACTTTAGAGAACTATATGTATATTTGAAACTGTGGATATCATGTTCAGAGTATCCCTGTCCACAGTTTAGGGAATAAAAACAGGTCTCTCACCTAATAGTATAGATACCTCCCTCTTAAGGAGTTAATTGTCCTGTACTTATCAGTCCTCTTCATATTGTCCTGGAACTGTCAGATTCTAGAACTTTTTTTTCTAGATGAATAATACTGCTGAGAATAATAGTGAAAATTGTGATGATGATAAAAACTCCTCTTAATTCAGGACTATGTAACAAGTACTGTCTTAAGTAATTTCTTGTATTATTTAATTCTCATCATATTCCTATGCATTAGTTATCATTTCTGCCTCTTAACAGATGAAGTAACTGAGTTTTAAAAATATTAATTGCAAAGTGTCACAATTAGTGAGTGACAGAGCCAAAATATGAACTTTCCGAGTATAAATTCTTTGTGCTTTAACACTATCACATACTAATTTTGAAGATATTCCTTTTGAAGTTTCCTAATGCATATTGGCACACTAGGAAATCCAGCAGCAATCCTGGCTCTATCCCCAGAATGCCTTGGCCCATGGGGACAGCCATGGCATCATTTTTGAGAATAGTGATTTCAGTATGAGTTAAGAATCTATAGGTACTTGGAACAAAAGCATTCCTTTGGGAACAGAATCCCAACAATAGCATGAAAATAAATATAAAAAATGAAAACCACAATTTGGTTCATAGACCTTTGCACAACACATAACTTATTTGGAGAGCCTCAAATTGAGACAAACAGGTGAATTATTCATCAAAACAAAACCCGAATAGACAGAATATGGTACTGCCATTTTTAGCAGACAGTACGTAGAATATTGAAAATCAGGAATACCACCTGCTAGAGAGGATTTTGGAGATGTAAAATAGCTGCACTGTAAGTCTGTAATTTCATTAAGACTCAAGCACATTAAACTTTGGAAAATGTGAGTCGTTACTAAAGACATTTTAAAATCGAAGTTTGCAAGTACTCATCTGCCAGATATTGGCATAGTTTCAAAATAGCCAATATAACAAACCCACAGGGTACATGTTTCAGACATTTTGCCCTAGCAAACTACTCGTTACCTCTGCCATAATCTCTTGGTGTAGATGTGTGAAACGTAGAGAAAAGAAAAATACATAGATAATTATCAGTGAAATAAGATAGAGGTAGACGCCCTCGGGTAAGATCTTTTTCCATGTCTTCTCTTGACATACATATCTCTGCCTATTAAAATCTAGTGGAAGTGTTTTTTGTTTTTTAACAACTTTGTTTAGATATAATTCAAATACCATGCAAACCACCCATTGAAAGGATACAATTCAATGCTTTTCAGTATATGCACAGAGCTGTTCACTGCTCTCTAATTTCAGAACATTTTTATCCTTCTTAAAAGAAACCCATACTTATTAGTGGTCATTCTCTGTTTTCTCACAGCTCACTCCCAGCCCCCTAGCCCTAAACCAAAAAATATCAAACCCGTTGTGTCAGTCAATTTCAACTCACAGCAATCCTACAGGACAGAGTAGAACTGCCCCGTAGAGTTTCTAAGGAGCAGTTGGTGGATTTCAACTGCAGACTTTTTGGTTAGCAGCCAAGCTCTTAATCACTGCACCAACAGGGTTCCCCCATCCCTAAAAAACACCAAAACCAAACCCAGTGCCGTCGAGTCGATTCAGACTCATAGCGACCCTGTAGGACAGAGTAGAACTGCCCCATAGAGTTTCCAAGGAGCCCCTGACAGATTCAAACAGCCCACCCTTTGGTTAGCAGCCGTAGCACTTAACCGCTACACCAGCACGGTTTCCTATCCTAGTCAACCATTAATCTACTTTCTTAGATTTGCCTATTTAACACATTTTACATAAAAGGAATGGTATAATATATATTCTTTTGTGATTGGCTTTTTCTCCTAAATGTCATAGAATAACTATTCACACTCTGATTAATGTGAAATTGAGAAATTTATTGAAAGAAAAGAAGCAGCTGATCTGGAACTAAACTGAACAAGATGAGGTGGAATTCAGAAATTTAAAATGGCAACTCTACAGTGACCTTTTATAGGAGGAGAACAATGAATATGAAACACCTTACTTGGTTGCTATTTACAGGCTTAGATCATTGAAAGACATTGCTTGATTGGTAATCATGGTCTTAGGTCATTGAAAGGCATTACTTGATTGGTAGTAGATCATTTCAAGGCAGGGCTTCTGGTGGTGGGAACCCATTAAAAAAAAAAGGTTTCTGTGGCAGGAACTCATGAAGCATGAATTCATGTAGTGGAATTTCTAAGGAGGGCTTCCTGTGTCAAGCTCTGTAAGGAGATTGGCTTAAAAAGGTATATATCTCTTCCTTAAATTGGTTACAATGTGGCAATTACATGGATATGTGACAGAGAGGGGTTGAAGTGTAGCTATGTCATAATTACTGGACCTTCTTCTCTTAGAAACAGTATGGAAGATGGCTGCTGCTAGTGTGAAAACTGAACCAGCAGAGAATCCCACCCAATCCTGAAACTGGCCATTTCAGATCATATCAGGTACCTCAATTTTTCTTTGATTTCCTTATACATTACCATGCTTTCAAGTTTCATCACTGATGTAACATATATCAGTACTTCATTCCTTTTTATGTATGGCCAAATAATATTCCACTGTATGGATATACCACATAATGTATTTACTAACATTGTGGTTATATGACAAATTCAGCTGAGTAGTAGGTAAATATCTACAAATACAAAATAACTAGATACTTAAAGTTTTACAAAGTAACATTTCTTAGAAAACTTTTTTTAAGTTTCTGCTTTGAGACCGCAAAAGGCACATGTATTTCAGTGGCAAAGTCTGATTTTTCTGAAAAATGTACATCTGACAAAAGAAAAAAAAGAAATATTTACTAAACTCTGCCTGTTTTCACAGAAAAAAAAATCACATTAACTGTAAGTTTATGTCTTTAATAAATAGCTTATAAAAAGCACTATCAATATCATAATCAAATTAAAAGTTTATGGCATAAAAAGTCTTCAGGGGATATTTTTGGCTTAAGGTTTAAAGATTATCTCAGGGCAATAGTTTGCATGGTTGATGCAGTGATGGATTCCATGGGAATTTGAAATTCAGTTCTGTATTTTTTCCTTTTAATTAGAATGTCTTGAGTATTGTCCTCTTTTGAGAACTGTGTATATGCGATCAAATTGACAACAATAACTTGAAAGATTAGATAGGAAGTGTTTTTTAATTTTGTCCCCTCAAAAATGTATTAACTTGGTTAGGCCATGATTCCCAGTATTGTATGGTTGTCCTCCATTTTGTGATTGTAATTTTATGTTAAAGAGGATTAGGGTGGTATTGTAACACCCTTACCAGGTCACATCCCTGATCTAATATAAAGGGGTTTTCCCTGGGGTGTGCCTGGACCACCTTTTATCTCTCAAAAGATAAAAGGAAAGGGAAGTAAGCAGAGAGTTGGGGACCTCATACCATCAAGAAAGCAGTGCCAGAAGCAGAGTGTGTCCTTTGGACCTGAGGTGCCTACACCGAGATGCTGCCAGATCAACAGAAGACTGATACATCACAAGGACCTTCCTCAAGAGCTGACAGGAGAGAAAGCCTTTCCCTGGAGCTGATGACCTGAATTTGTACTTGCAGCCTGCTCTACTGAGAGAGAATAAACTTCTCTTTGTTAAAGCCATCCACTTGTGGTATTTCTGTTACAGCAGCACGAGATGACTATGACAGGAAATTTGAGGGGCAGTGAGTTTATGTTAATGCGGGAGGAATAATTTGTAAAAGGAGGGTGAGAATGATTACTCAACTTGAAGAATGTAATCAGTGTCACTGAATTATACATGTAGAATTGTTGAAATGGTGTGTTCTCAGCAACAACAAAAAATAAAAATAAAATATAAAAAAATTATGACAAAATATGAGATACTTTAAATATATAATTAGCAACATTTTCTGTAAGGAAAGTGATTTTTGATAAGTTACCTAGTCTAGTACACAGAAAGTCATGTATGGCTCTTCTTCCATCACCCCTTCTTGCAACCAGTCACTAAATCCTGCTGACTTTAACTCTTTCTTCTCTTTTGAATCCATCTCTTTGACTTTGCTTCCACTTCCACTCACTTAATTTAGGCCCTTATTATTCGATTAGTAAACTTCCATGATGATTTCTTAATTTGTCTATCTTCTTTTAATCTCTTCTCAGGACTACTGGGTTATATTCCTGAGACTCTTCATCCTGATTTATTAATAGATTCCTTTTATTCACAACGTAGAGCACAATCACCTTATCAAGGCAATCATGGACCATCATGATCTTTTCCTTGACTTCTTTCCAACATGGAAATGAGGCCATACCAATGCTTTACCATAATAGTGCCCCATAACGAGGAGTGGGGCCAAGATGGTGGAGTGGTCAGATGCTTCTGGTGATCCCCCTTACAAAAAAGACCCAAAAAACATTAACAAAACCCCAAAACTCCATTAACAAAAAACAAGTGAAATGATTATATTTATGACAACCTAGGAGCCCTGAACATCAAAGGCAAAGTTAGAAAATGGATGGAGCAGCAGGGGGAGGGTGAGATTGTTTAGAAGTGGAAAGAAGTTGCTGGACCTGAATCGCTGGAAACATTCAGGCACCATTCCCAGGAGCGACCATGGCAGGGTGGTGGTAGTGTTTGGCAGCAGTTTCCTTAGAGAAAAAAAGCCAGCCACACAGCCTACACACACCTCTGGAACCAGAGAAAAACAGCACTCTTGGCAAAAGCTAAGTACTTTCGTATATTTTACTGTGCCCCCAGCCCCCAAGCTGACTTCAGGGACTGTCAATTTCCCTGGGCCTGAGATAGGTCCTGATGAATGTTATGAGCCATTCTCCTTGCCTTGGAGAAGGAATAAATTCACAGCTGGGGGAAAAGATAATCAATCTGCCAGCTCCACTAACCTGGGGAGCTCAGGAGAGAAGAGGCTCCTGTCCAGGCATAAATGGTCCATGGACTCTGAACACCTTTCCCCCTGCATGGAGCTGTGTGGGCCTATTTCAGGAGAATAGGCCTTTGTTGGCAGACTGCAACTGTTTCAGCTGTGCGGTGGGGAGGTGGATGTTTGATGTTTGACACTCACCTACACACATCAGGGTCCTAAGGACTGGTGGCTCCACTCACATCACCGAGCCACACACAACAGGGGTCCAAGGATAACTGGTACCTCCCAGTCCTTACAACCAAAAGCATTGGGTGCCCAGGGTCTGTCTGCAGAATCCACCCAATTGTGCGCTTTAGGGAACAGAGATGCACTTTCTTCACAGACACTCAGGGGAGAGTTGTCAGCCACCTGCCGTTCAGAGTGTGACACCCTGTTGCAATCAGATACCAGTATCTACACCAATCAACCCTGCTTATCTAAGACTGTAGGATGGAGCATGTACCACATACTTGATGACCAGCTACCTGGACACCTGAGCTGAATCCATACAAGAAACATAAATGGACCCATAAGCTCATATACCTGGTAACAGCTCCAGCTATCTGGTGACAGGACATTAGAGCTTCAAAGCAAAAATAAAAAAGCTAGCTCACTCAAGTAGCCTATTCTGGCAATATCAAAACAAAACAAATCAAGAAACTAGGACATAGTAAGTAAAGATAAAGTAAATTGCTACAATAACTTATAGATGGCTTGTAGACAACAGTTAATATCAAATCACGTAAAGAAACAGACCATGATCACTTCAACAAACTCTCAAACAAAGAATCAAGGGATCTTCTGGATGAAGGTGCCTTTCTGGAATTACCAGATACAGAATAATAATAATAAAAAAAATACAGAATACATAAGATTAATATACAGAATTCTTCAAGACATCAGAAACAAGATCAGGAAGGAGATCAGCCAATATGCAGAACAAGCCAAAAAACACACAGATAAAGCAGCTGAAGAAATTAAAAAGGTTATTAAAGAACATAATGAAAATTTTAATAAGCTGTAAGAATCCATAGAGAGACGGCAATCAGAAATTTAGAAGATTAACAACAAAATTACAGAATTAGACAACTCAATAGAAAGTCAGAGGAGCAGAATCGAGCAAATGGAAGGCAGAATTGGTGACCGTGAAGAGAAAGCACTTGGTGCCAATACATTTGAAGAAAAATCAGATAAAAGATTTTTAAAAAATGAAGAAAACTTAAGAATCATGTGGGACTGTATCAAGAGAAATAACCTACAAGTGATTGGAGTACAGAAAACACAGAGAGAATTCTTGAAGATTTGTTGGCAGAAAACTTCCCTGATATCGTGAAAGATGAGAAGATATCAATCCAAGATGTTGCTCGAACTCCACATAAGGTAGATTTTAAAAGAAAGTCACCAAGACATATTATAATCAAACTTGCCAAAACCAAAGATAAAGAGAGAATTATAAGAGCAGCGAGGGATAAAAGAAAAGTCACCTACAAAGAAGAGCCATTTGAATAAGCTCGGACTACTCGGCAGAAACCGTCCAGGCAAGAAGGCAATGGGATGACATATTTAAAAAATTGAAGGAAAAAAACTGGCTGCCAAGAATCATATATCCGTCAAAACTGTCTCTTAAATATGAAGGTGAAATTAAGACATTTCCAGATAAACAGAAGTTTAGGGAATTAGTAAAAACCAAACCAAAACTACAAGAAACACTAAAGGGAGTTCTCTGGTTAGAAAATCAATAATATCAGGTATCAACCCAAGACTAGAGCACAGGACAGAGCAAAGAGATGTCAACCCAGATAAGGAAATCACAAAAATAAATTAAGATTAAAAAAATGCTCAAAACAGGGAAACAGCAAAGTCATTATGTAAAAGATGAAAACATTAAAACAGTAAAGAGGGACTAAGAAACGTCATAGATCTTTCATATGGAGAGGAAGACAAGGCGATATAAAGAAATAAAAGTTAGGTTTAAACTTAGAAAAATAGCGGTAAATATTAAGGTAACCGCAAAGGGGGCTAACATTCCTACTCATCAAAATAAAAGAAAAAAATAGAGACTCAGCAGAAACAAAATCAACAACAGTGAATAAGAGGGAAATGGCATTATACAAAAAAAAAAAATACTGAGCACAAAAGATTAAGTGGGAAAAAGAACCTGTCAACAACACACAAAAAAAGACATCCAAATGGCAGCACTAAACTCATACCTATCCAAAATTATGCTGAATGTAAATGGACTAAATGCACCAACAAAGAGACAGAGAGTGGCAGAATGGATTAAAAAAACAGGATCCGTCTATATGTTGCCTACAAAAGACACACCTTAGACTCAGAGACACAAACAAATGAAAACTGAAAGGATTAAAAAATATATACCAAGCAAACAACAATCAAAAAAGAGTAGGAGTGGCTAGATGAATTTCTGACAAAATAGACTTTAAAGTTAAATCCACCACAGAGGATAAAGGAAGGACACTATAGGATAATTAAAGGGACAATATACCAAGAAGATATAACCATATTAAATATTTACGCACCCAGTGACATGACTGCAGGATGCATAAAACTAACTCTAACAGCATTGAAAAGTGAGATAGACGGCTCCACACTAACAGTAGGAGACTTCAACACACCACTTTTGGTGAAGGACAGGACATCCAGAAAGAAGTTCAATAAAGACACGGAAGATCTAAATGCCACAATCAACCAACTTGACCTCATAGACATATACAGAACACTCCACTCAACAGCAGTCAAGTATACTTTTTTTTGTAGTGCACATGGAACATTCTCTAGAATAGGCCACATATTAGGTCATAAAGCAAGCCTTAGCATAATGCAAAACATTGAAATATTACAAAGGATCTTCACTGACCATATGGCCATAAAAGTAGAAATGAACAACAGAAAAAGCAGGGAAAAGAAATCAAACACTTGGAAAATGAACAATACCATGCTCAAAAATGAGTAGGTTATAGAAGACATTAAAAATAGAATAAAGAAATTCGTAGAATCCAATGAGAATGCAAACACTTCCTATCAGAACCTTGGGGACACGGTGAAAGCAGTGCTCAGAGGTCAATTTATATCAATAAATACACACATCCAAAAAGAAGAAAGGGCCAAAGTCAAAGAATTATCTCTACAACTTGAACAAATAAAAAGAGAGCAACAAAAGAAACACTCAGGCACCAGAAGAAAGCAAATAATAAAAATTAGAGGAGAATTAAATGAAATAAAAAATGGAAAAACAACTGAAAGACTTAACAAGATCAAAGGCTGGTTCTTTGAAAAAATTAACAAAATTGATGAACCGTTGGCAGAACTGAAAAAAGAAAAACAGGAGAGGAAGCAAATAACCCAGATAAGAAATGAGAGGGGTGATATTACGACAGACCCAACTGAAATTAAAAGAATCTTATCAGATTACTATGAAAATCGTATTCTGACAAATTTGAAAACCTGGAAGAAATGGATGAATTCCTAGAAACACACTACCTACCTAAACTAACACAAACAGAGGTAGAACAACTAAATAGACCCATAACAAAAAAATAGATTGAAAAAGTAATCAAAAAACTCCCAACAAAAAAAAGCCCTGGCCCGGAGGGCTTCACTGCAGAGCTCTACCAAACTTTCAGAGAAGAGTTAACACCACTACTACTAAAGGTATTTCAGAACATAGTGAAGGACAGAATACTACCAAACTCATTTTATGAAGCCAGCATATCCCTGATACCAAAACCAGGTAATGACCCTACAAAAAAAGAAAATTACAGCCCTGTATCCCTCATGAACTTAGATGCAAAAAATCCTCAACAAAATTCCAGCTAATAGAAATCAACGACATATCAAAAAAATAATTCACCATGACCAAGCAGGATTCATACCAGGTATGCAGGGATGGTTCAACATTAGAAAAACAATTGATGTAACCCATCATATAAATAAAACAAAAGACAAGAATCACATGATTTTATCAATTGATGCAGAAAAGGCATTTGACAAAGTTCAACACCCATTCATGGTAAAAACTTTAAGCAAAATAGGAATAGAAGGAAAATCCCTGAACATAGTAAAAGGCATTTACACAAAGCCACCAGCCAACGTCGTCCTCAATGGAGAGTGTCTGAAAGCATTCCCCTTGAGACAGGGAACGAGACAAGGATGCGGTTTATCACCGCTCTTATTCAACATTGTGGTGGAGGTCCTAGCCTCAGAAATTAGGCCAGATAAAGAAATAAAGAGCATCCAGATTGGTAAGGAAGAAGTAAAAGTACCACTATTTGCAGATGACATGGTCTTACACACAGAAAATCCTAAAGAATCCTCAAGAAAACTGCTGAAACTAATAGAAGATTTCAGCAGAGTATCAGGATACAAGATGAACATACAAAAATCATTTGGATTCCTCTACATCAACAAAAAGAACATTGAAGAGGAAATCAATACCATTTACAATAGCCACCAAGAAGATAAAATACTTGGGAATAAATCTTGCCAGAGATGTAAAAGACCTATACAAAGAAAACTATGAGACACTACTGCAAGAAACCAAAAGAGACCTACATAAGTGGAAAAACATACCTTGCTCACAGATAGGAAGACTTAATATTGTAAAAATGTCTGTTCTACCGAAACCAATCTATAGATACACTGCAATACCTATCCAAATTCCAATGGCATTTTTTAATGAGATAAGCAAATCACCAACTTCATACAGAAGAGAAAGAGGCCCTGGATAAGTAAAGCATTATTGAAAACGAAGAACAAAGTAGGAAGCATAACTCTACCTGATTTTAGAACCTATTATACTGCCACAGTAGTCAAAATATCCTGGTACTGGTACAACAACAGATACATGGACAAATGGAACAGAATTAAGAATCCAGACATAAATCCATCCACATATGAGCAGTTGATATTTGACAAAGGCCTAAAGCCAGTTAAATGGGGAAAAGACGTTCTCTTTAACAAATGGTGCTGGCATAACTGAATATCCAACCTCGAAAAAATGAAACAAGACCCATACCTCACACCATGCACAAAAACTAGCTCAAAATGGATCAAAGACCTAAGTATAAAATCTAAAACAATAAAGATTATGGAATAAAAATAGGAACAATGCTAGGAGCCCTAATACATGGCATAAACAGTACACAAAACATTACTAACAATGCACAAACACCTGAAGAGAAACTAGGTAACTGGGAGCTCCTAAAAATCAAACACCTATGCTCATCCAAAGAGTTTAGCAAAAGAGTGAAAAGATTACCTACAGACTGGGAAAAAGTTTCTAGCTATGACATTTCCGATGAGTGTCTGATCTCTAAAATCTAAACGATACTGCAAAAACTCAAGTACAAAAAGACAACCCAATTAAAAATGGGCAAAGGATATGAATAGACTCTTCACTAAAGAAGACATTCAGGTAGCTAACAGATATATGAGGAAATGTTCACGATCATTAGCCATTAGAGAAATGCAGATCAAAAATACAATGAGATTTCATCTCACTCCAACAAGGCTAGCATTAATCCAAAAAACACAAAATAATATATTTTGGAGCAGTTATGGATAGACTAGAGCACTTATAGACTGCAAGTGGGAATGTAAAATGGTACAACTCCTTTGGAAGTCGTTTTGGTGCTCCCATAAAAAGCTAGAAATAGAACTGCCATACGATCCAGCAATCCCACTCCTTGGAATACACCCTAGAGAAATAACAGCCTTTACACGAACAGATATATGCACAGCCATATTCATTGCTGCACTGTTTATGATAACAAAAAGATGGAAGCAACCAAGGTGCCCATCAACTAATGAATGGATAAATAAATTATGGCATATTCACACAATGGAATACTTTGCATCAATAAAGAACAATCATGAACCCAGGACACGTTTCATAACATGGAGGAATCTGGAAGGCATTATACTGAGTGAAATTAGTCAGTTGCAAAAGGACAAATATTGTATGAGACCACTATTATAAGAACTCAAGAAACAGTTTAAACAGAGAAGAAAATATTCTTTGATGGTTACAAGAGTGGGGAAGGAGGGAGGGAGAGGGGTATTCAGTAATTAGATGGTAAACAAGAACTATTTTAGGTGAAGGGAAAAACAACACAATACAGGAGAGCTCAGCACAACTGAACTAAACCAAAGTAGTTTCTTGAATAATCTGAATGCTTTGAAGGGCAGCATAGCAGGGATGGGGTTTGGGGACCATGGTTTCAGGGGACATCGAAGTCAATTTGCATAATAAAATCTATTAAGAAAACATTCTGCATCCCATTTTGAAGAGTGGCATCTGGGGTCTTAAACACTACCAAGCAGCCATCTAAGATGCATCAATTGGTCTCAACCCACCTGGAGCAAAGGAGAATGAAGAACACCAAAGACACAAGGTAATTATGAGCCCAAGAGACAGAAAGGGCCACATGAACCAGATACTACATCATCCTGAGACCAGAAGAACTAGATGGTGCCTGGCTACAACGGATGACTACCATGACAGGAACCCTTGAAGGAGAAGTAGAGCAGTGGGATGTAGACCTCAGATTCTCGTAAAAAGACCAGATTGAATGGTCTAAGACTAGAAGGACCCTGTAGGTCATGGCCCCCAGACCTTCATTTAGCCCAAGACAAGAACCATTCCCAAAGCCAACTCCAGAAAAGGATTGGACTGGACTATGGGACAGAAAATGACACTGGTGAGAAGTGAGCCTCTTGGATCAAGTAGACACATGAGACTATGTTGGGAGCTCCTGTCTGGATGGAAGATGAGAGAGCAGAGGGGTTTAGAAGCTGGTAGAATGGACACAAAAATAGAGTGGAAAGAAAGAGTGTGCTGTCTCATTAGGGGGAGAGCAACTAGAAGTATATAGCAAGGTGTATGTAAATTTTTGTATGAGAGACTGACTTGATTTGTAAACTAGTTAAAGCACAGTAAAAATTAAAAAAAAAAGTGCCCAATAATTCTGAACCTGTCATATGCCTTAAATGTCCTCTACTTCTCCTTATGTTGTTGTTGTTAGGTGCTGTAGAGTTGGTTCTGACTCATAGCAACCCTATGCACAACAGAACGAAACACTGCCCAGTCCTGTGCCAGTCTCACAATCGTCGTTATGCTTGAGCCCATTGTTGTAGCCACTATGTCAATCCACCTTGCAAAGGGTCTTCCTCTTTTCCTCTGACCCTGTACTTTGCCAAGCATGATGTCCTTCTCCAGGGTCTGATCCCTCCCGACAACATGTCCAAAGTATGTAAGACGCAGTCTCGCCATCCTTGCTTCTAAGGAGCATTCTGGTTGTACTTTTTCCAAGACAAATTGGTTTGTTCTTCTGGCAGTCTATGGTATATTGAATATTCTTTGCCAACACCACAATTCAAAGGTATCAATTCATCTTGGTTTGTTCTTCTGGCAGTCTATGATATATTGAATATTCTTTGCCAACACCACAATTCAAAGGTATCAATTCATCTTCGGTCTTCCTTATTCATTGTCCAGCTTTCATATGCATATGATGCGATTGAAAATACCATGGCTTTGGTCAGGTGCACCTTAGTCTTCAAGGTGACATCTTTGCTCTTCAACACTTTAAAGAGATCCTTTGCAGCAGATTTACCCAATGCAATGCATCTTTTGATTTCTTGACTCCTGCTTCCATGGCTGTTGATTGTGGATCCAAGTAAAATGAAATCCTTGACAACTTCAATGTTTTCTCTGTTTATCATGATGTTGCTCATTGGTCCAGTTGTGAGGATTTTTGTTTTCTTTGTGTTGAGGTGCAATCCATACTGAAGGCTGTGTTCTTTGATCTTCTCTTTATATTTGACTGTAAATCCCCTTTTGGACTTTAAAATTCAGTTGAGATGATTGTTTCGTTCATAGTAAATCCATCTCTATTTGGGCATAGTGATTCCTTCCTGTGTTATTTAACAAAGTTCACATGCAAATAGGTGCTTGTCTCACTGCATTGAAATTGTTTGCCTGTATTCCATTCACCTTAAACCAACTTCAGTGTAGGATACTTTTATCTACTTCTATATCCCTCATAGTTAACAAAATAGCTAACATACATTTAATGGGTTCTCTGTAATTTAACAGAGTTATTAATTTCTACTTCTTCTTTGCTAGATTAATTTTCCTATTTCATTTCCTACATTTCATTACAACTAGGCAAGGCCATGTGATGGTGTTCTACTACCAATGGAAGGTCCGCAGAGGTGCTCTGCTTCCAGGTTTCCTGTCTATGGTCCGCGTGTACTTTTTTCATTCCAACAAGATAGAAGAACCACAAGTAGAAGGATGCTGAGGCCATGGATATTTCCTCAGAAGAAAGCTACCTGCTGATCATGAATGCCCATCTGGAATTTATCTGAGCAAGAAATATACTTCCATTTGTTTTAAGCCATGAGATTTAGAATGTTCCTCTAGCAAATTTATACCATAGAATAAATACATTTTTGAATATAGTATGTTTTTGAATATTTTCTCACTATATTTGGTTTACCTATAAAAATTCTAATGCAATGCGCTCTATTGGAGTTATGTTGGATAAAAGTAAAAATTAACAACAGAGTGCTTGCTCTGTGTCAAATATTTTATATTCATTATCTTTGATCTGTTACTATTCTGCTTTTATAAATGAGAAAGTGAGATTTAAGAGGATAAACAATTCTTCTTGAAGGACACATAGGCAGTTGTAGAGCCTTGACTCAGACTCACTAGTGAAGGTTCATGTTTCTTGTACTACACCACAGCGTATGAAAATAATTTTATATAACCCTGATGATTCAGAAAGCTCTTGAAGATCAAGCTTATTAATGTGAATATTGGCCATCATTTTTCATGTAGAGTCCCTGTATAATCTTTAGCTCAGAGAGGAAACTTTCCAAGAAAGTGTCTTTAATAATAAAGACTTGACACTGTCTTATGGATTTGTTGCTGGAGTTGAATAAGGTTCTTGCCTCTCACTGGTCAAGAATGAACAGGTAAGGCACACAGAATTTTCCACAGGAGAAAAGCTTTATTGAAGAGGCTTGTATGTGGAGATGAGGAGGCCCTAAGGTACGCTTACCCTTGTCTCACAGAACAAAGGACTTGCCTGGGTTTTTAAAAGTTCTTGGGTGGGAAAAGTTTCACGTTTATTCATAGGCATAGGTGGGGATATGTTAAATACGGTGTGCACAAAGCAGCTTTCTAAGATGACTCCTGTCCTGGAGGCCTCTGGGATTTGTAGCAGGACTTATTATGGGGTGTCACAGCTGCCCAGTCTTTTGCTCCCCAAGTTTGATTCCCAGCTGTGGCTGCAGCCCCTCACTGCCCCCGGTGGAAGGTCACACAGGGATCGCAGGTGGATGTTCTGCACATGTCCCTGGGGTTGGTTTTATCCAGCTGCTTCTGAAAGGCAACTTTAAAGAAGTTTGTGGGCTATTTTCTGATGCTCTGCCCATTGTTCTGTGGAATGGCTTTGTTTCTGCACCCTGGCCCATTTCCTGTTACTTTGCTTGCAGATTTGGGGGCCTCTCTGTTCCCTATCTTAGATTTACCACTTAGTTCACTACATATTTTCAAATATTTAAAAGTGTTTTAATTTATGAATTTTGCAAGGACATTTACTCACATTACCAATTATATATTAATTCATTTGTATATGGAAGAAAATATTAAGACTACATCCAATTCAAATTGGCAGCAAACATGGGATTTTGACTGGATTTTGATCTGACACAGAAATCATTTAAGCACAATGGCACTCAGTTGCTACTTTGTTGATTAGTAATGACAACTATAGATTTGTTTGGTCACTAAAAGCTTTAATTAGCTAATGACTCTCAAAAAACTTTTGTTACCTTAGGTGAAAGGGATTCTATAATCCAGAACACAATATAGATGGAAGTTATCATTTGAATGAGATGAAATAATAAATTGTTAAAACTTTATTACTATTGATGCTATAGTATCATTAAATAAGCATTTTTATAAATTAAATATAATTTCAACTTATTAAAATAAATGAGGTATATTTGGTCTTTTTCATAATTTATTATTTCTCTATGTGTCTGGCCTAAAACTGAAGGGTAATCTTCTCCACTGTTACATTTGAAGTGCCTTCGTATGCATTAATTTTTACCAACTCACCTTTTCCTTTTTATCCGAAGGCAGGCTATTGTTTTAACCCAATTTTTTTTTATCATTCATAACATTCGTTTCTTAGTGTCTTTCCTCATTTTCATAACATTTATTTCTCAGCATCTTTGCCTTATTTCTACCATTACTTTCTGAAAGCTTTTGTCCAATTACCCACTTACCTAAATATATTCTAGCTGTCTTAGTTATCTAGTGCTGCTGTAAGAGAAATACCACAGATGGATGGCTTTAACAAACAGAAGTTTATTCTCTCACAGCCTAGTAGGTTAGAAGTCCAAATTCATGGTGCCAGCTTCAGGGGAAGTCTTTCTTTCTTTGTCAACTCTAGAGGAAGGCCCTTGTTATCAATCTTCCCCAGTTGAGGAGTTTCTTAACACAGGGACCCCAGGTCCAAAGGACGAGCTCTTTTCCTGGCTCTTGTTTCTTGGTAATATGAGGTCCCCACGTCTCTCTGCTTGCTTCCCTTTTTTGTATCTTAAAAGAGATTGATTTAAGACACAACCTAATCTTGTAGATTGAGTCTTGCTTCATTGACATAACTGCCACTAATCCCACCTCATTAACATCATAGAGGTAGGATGTACAACACATAGGAAAATAACATCAGATGACAAAATTGTGGATGATCACACAACACTGGGAATCATGGCCTAGCCAAGTTGATATATTTTTGGGGGACACAATTGAATCCATAACACCAGCATTCCCAGACTCCTCAGGGAGGACGGAGTCACTATTTTCCTTAGGCTCTCACAGCACAGTCTTTACACATCAGTTACAGCACTTAGATGGTATTTCAGTCATCTTCTTATTTTCTAAGTAATAGCCTATGTTGTTTCTCAAAATAATTGAGGTGAATCTTAACAGATACAAATGAAAAGATCATAAACAAAAGTAGAAAATCACTGGTACTGAGAAAACCTTAAGTCCAGGGTAATGAGAATTTTGATAATTTAGAGAGAGTTTCCTCTCAGATAAGGTGAAAAGGGAAATACTATCACCGGGAAAATATTGTTTTACAACTTGATTATAAAATAATTTTTTCATGTGGTATTCTTTATGCAGACAATGATTAGAGAATGTCAACATCAGTTTGAAAGTAAATATTTTGGAAGAAGATATAGTATTGACTATGTAGGCAGACTATTACTTTCTTATACATGTTACACTTAAAAACCCAAAGCACAATGTCAGTGTGAAACTAAGTAAAAGAATTTTATACACAGTTAGGCAAGTAGATCCAGTACTAATTTAAAAGAAAGAATTAATGCTATAATTCTCTGTTAAAATATCTGTCATTCCGCACTACTGAAAGATAGAAACTGAACTTTAAACTTCCTATCTAGTTACAGTAACTAGGTAATTATCAGATACGTAGTGTCTTAGTGTTTGCTAGAGAAACAGAACTACTGATGTCTGCATCTATCTATATCTATATATTTATACTGGGGAGAGAGAGAAATTCTGGCAAGATGTCTATTTATAGCCTGAAGGCTGAATCATCCCTAGAGACATCTCCATTTTTGCTCTTAATGCCTCCTACTGGCTAGATTAGCTCCCCCCACCTTATGGAGGTTGATCTGTTTTACTTAAGGCCAACTGATTTAAATCCTAATCACATGTAAATGCCTCATAACAACATATAGACTAGTGTTGAACCAAACAACCAGGCACCATTACCTAGCCAAGTTGGCATATAAACTTAACCATCACACATAGTAAATGCTAAAAAATTTTAGTATTTTTAGGTTGAATAAATGACTGAAACATTGTTAACAGTTGGTCAGTATGTGTAGTACCTAATTTTTTTTTAATACTTTCCGAACACGACATCAAAATTCCAAGATGGACAGGAAAACAAGTCAACTTTGATTAGCACATATTACTGTGTATGGTTATAGACATTCTCCTTTTCTGTCTCTTTCAAACATACATTCACACACATGCCACAACCCTCCACACACACATCCATGCCCCACCCACCCACACACCTACTCGCCCCCCCCAAACAATTAATTTTATTTACAATCTTTCCCCAATTGATGCAGTTGACCAAATGGCATTTTCAACTTTTGCACATGTTGGTCCAGGTCCTTTTGCAGTAGCAGTGTGTATTTATAGGTATTTGGTTCAACATTCCCCAGAGTAACAGTCTGCGTACACAGTCTACTATTCTTTCTTACGGTTATCACCTCTCATTGTTATCTTTCATGCGGTTGACTTCACTGTGCAATTTTCTCGTTTGCATTATCAGACTTGGGACATTGAAATTTTAACATCTCAACCTTGGCTGAAGTTTTCTTTTGTCCAGCTGCAAGGATTAGAGCTATGCTGTGATGAGGTTAAATATGGGTTGGCTAGAGCTTTGTGTGCTCTTGAACACTTTCATAGATAAAAAGCTCCCTTTTGTTGTACTTTTAAATCACAGAATTAATGACAGAATATACAACATGTTGTACTATAAAAGTTCCATAGCATAATTGGAATCCTAAACAAACTTTGTGACATTTCCAGCCAAAAAGTTATGTGGAGTTCAAAATTTCACTATACCTATTTAAATTCAAGGAGATGGTAAAGAATAATGGGATAAAATAAGGGCTTAAATATTCCTAACTACTTTAATAAGTTAATTATGAAATGAATTATTCAGTTAATGTGCACTTTACTTGCATGCAGAACAATTTTCATTTAGTATTTCCTAAAGATTTAAAAAAAAAATTGAAAAGGGCAGGTTTTAATGTTGACATTTTTACTAATAGTCTTTGTTATCTAGTGCTGCTATAACAGAAACAGCACAAGTGGATGACTTTAATAAAGATAAATTTATTCTTTCACAGTTTAGGAGACCAGAAGTCCAAATTCAGGGTGTTAGCTTCAGAGGAAGGCTCTCTCTCTCTGTTGTCTCTGGGGAAGGTCCTTGTTATCCATCTTCCCCTGCTCTAGATGCTTCTCAGTGCAGGGATCCCAGGTCCAAAGGACATACTCTGCTCCCAGTTCATCTTTCTTGATGGTAGGAGGTCCCCATCTCTCTGCTGGCTTTCCTCTCCTTTTATCTCTCGTAAGACAGAAGTTAATGCAGGCCACACTGCAGGAAAACTTCCCTTACATTGGAAACTCCCCTTATGTGGGAAACTCCCCTCACATTGGGCTGTGACCTGAGTAAGGATGTTGCATTCCACCCTAATCCTCTTTAACATAACCTAATCTTGCCTCATTAACCACAGGCAAGAGATTAAGATTTACAATACATAGGAAAATTACATCAGATCACAAAATGGAGGACAACTGCAAAATACTGGGAATCATGGCCTAGCTAAGGTGACACATATTTGGGCGGGGGTGCAATTCAATCCATGACACTAATAGATCCTATTTTCCCAGCATAGGTTTTATCTAAATATAGATAGTGGGGATTTTCAATCTAAAAGCTTTTCTTAGGTCAAAAACTCAGGTGTGAACTCCCGTAATTATGTAAAAAGGTTTTGTTCCTCTGTTCTACTGGTCTCTATTGCATTCACCAAACTTTGTCATGGTTACACATTCATTTATCTTTTTTTTTTTTTTCCCCTCATTTGGTCCTTAAATTCATTAATAAAATATAGCATTCAGCGGTCTTACACATGAAGTTTTTGTACTAAAGCTCTATGATGTTTTCAATATTCTTTAGTTCATTTTGCTGATAATTCTTTGTCAGACAGCTCAAATACAGTGGTGTTGAAAGAATCTAGTTGCTGCACAGTTTGAGCTATACAAACTATTATTTTATTAAGGCAAGAGAGGCATTCAAAGAATAAGTCCAACTTCTAAAGGGTAAAATAATCATTACTGAAGATAAGAAGACAAGAGTAGACTATAAAAAATGGACAAAAGCTTCTAAGTACAATTTTTGATTTCCACTTTAGACCTTGAGTCTTTGTTATCTTATTTATTCACTCAGTCATAAAAGCTTTCTGAAGTGTATTCAAGGCAAGGATTTCTGGAAATTAACCTGAATTCTTCCCACTCTATAATTCCAGGAAACCATGATCTAATAAGTGAATAAAATACACACATAAACATTTGTAATATTAGATAGAGATATATAGATAAGGTGCTACAGATTTTAGAAAATGCAGAGTATTTCTTCCAACTGAAGAAATTAAAAAAATCCTTCAAGAAAAGACAGCATTTTGTGTGGTACTAAGACGAGTAAGAAAAGGAGACATGGTAGTACAGTTGTTAAGCAGTTGGCTGCTAACTGAAATGTTGGTGGTTCGAAGTCACCAGCCACTCCATAGGAGAAAGATGTAGCAGTCTGGTTCCATAAAGGTTTGCAGCATTGGAATCCCTAGGGGGCGGTTCTACTCTGTCCTGTAGGATCACTATGAGTTGGAATTGGCTTGGCAGCAACAGGTTTGGTTTTGTTTTAAGAAGAGAAGCAGAATTTGGATGAATATTAGACTAGAAGAAGGTATTGTAGCAAAGGGAATAGATAGAGTTGAGTCACGGGATTTTGTTATGTTTTGCTTTATTTTGTATTTTTAATAAAAAGTGTGAAAAATATAAAGGACTGTGTTTAAGTAAATTAAGCTTTTGACAGATATAGAACACTGTATCTAAATCTGTGGATATATTTTCATGTTTTCAAGTCCACTTAGGACATTTACAAGCATCAGGCATATGCTGAGACATAAAGCAAATATGAAGAAGTTTCAGGAGGTAGAATGATACATGTATTTTTTATGACCAAGAGCTATGAAACTAGAAAGTAATTTTGAAGAAGAAAAAAATTCTTGTAGTGTAGAAATTAGAAAGCATCATTTTAAATAACTCATAGTCAACAAGAGATCACATTGCAAATTAGAAAATATTTTGAATTCAGTGGTAACTAAAATACTACACATCAAACTTTTGGAATAAAGCTAAGTTTGTGCTCAAAAGAAAAAAGATAAAACACACATAAGAGTAAAGAAGAGCCTGATGAAAACAATGAATTAGCCGAGTGGTTATAAACATCACAACAAATAAAACTCAAAGAAAATAGAATAAATAAAATAATAAAGACTGGAAATTAAAAATTAATAAAATGGAGAAAATATACAACAGAAGGAAGTTGTATTTTGTAAAGATTAAACCTCTGGTGCAAATTTTTAAAAAAATAAAAGTCATCACTGCAGAAATAGAAGACATCAAAAATTCATACATGAATATTGTAAAAAATATTTTACCAATAAATTAGACACTTGGAAGAAATAGACAAAATTGATTGTATTTTTGCAATTCCAGTGAAAATAACAACAGTTTCATTTCTGGAGGAAATTCACAAGCTAATCTCACAATTTACATGGGAACACAGGAGAATGAGAATATCTGAGACATTAAAGATCATCAAAGATCATCGTGGATTAATTTTTTGCAGGACCAATTGGATATCTGTATATTAATAATAGAAATTTGACTCCTACCTGATACTGTAGAAATTATTCCAGATTGATAATAAATAAGGATGATACAATTTAATATTTAAACTGGCACAATTTTTAAAGTTTAAAGAGACACTATTAATAATTATAGTGTGAAAATAGCCAAATCTGAGACTAAAGCGAAAAAAGGGAAGTGTGTTCACTCTAAATATAAATCTAAATATGAAAGACCAGACAATAAAACTTCCAAAGAAAGTTAAGGAAAATATCCTAATGACTTTGGAATATATGACAACTTTTCAATGAGGTCGCTAAGAGTCAGAATCGCCTTGAGGGCCCACAACAACAACAAACATATCTGTAAAGGAATACATAAAATCTTCTATGAATGAAAATTAAGACCTTCCTTTCATCAGAAGGTAACTATTCAAAGAAGGAAAAGATAAGACCAAGAATGGGAGAAAATATTTGTAATACATTATACCCTGTTGTTGTTGTTAGGTGCCATTGAGTTGATTGCGACTCATAGCAACCCTATGTACCATAAAACGAAACACTGCCTGGTCCTTCTGCATGCTCACAATATTATGCTTGAGCCCATTGTTGCAGACACTATGTCAATCCATCTACTTGAGGGTCTTCCTCTTTTCCGCTGACCCTGTACTTTACAAAGCATGATGTCCTTCTCCAGGGAGTGATTCCTCCCGACAACGTGTCCAAAGTATGTAAGACGCTGTCTCACCACCCTTGCTTCTGAGGAGCATTTTGGTTGTACTTCTTCCAAGATGGATTTGTTGGTTCTTTTGGCAGTACATGGTATATTCAGTATTCTCGCCAACACCACAATTCAAAGCCATCAATTCTTTGGTCTCCCTTATTCATTGTCCAGCTTTCCCATGCATATGATGTGATTGAAAATATCATGGCTTGGGTCAGGCGCACCTTAGTCTTCAAGGTGACATCTTTGCTTTTCAACACTTTAAAGTGGTCCTTTGCAGCAGATTTGCCCAATGCAATGCGTCTTTTGATTTCTTTTTTCTTTTTTTATAATTTTTATTCTTCTTTAAGTGAAAGTTTACAAATCAAGTCAGCCTCTCACACATAAACTTATATACACCTTGCTACATACTCCCAATTACTCTCCCCCTAATGACACAGCCCGCTCTCTCCCTCTGCTCTCTCTTTTTGTGTCCATTTTGCCAGCTTCTAACCCCCTCTACCCTCTCATCTCCCCTCCAGGCAGGAGATGCCAACATAGTCTCAAGTGTCCACCTGATCCAAGAAGCTCACTCCTTACCAGCATCCTTCTGCAACCCATTGTCCTGTCCAATCCATGTCTGAAGGGTTGGCTTCAGGAATGGTTCCTGTCCTGGGCCAACAGAAGGTCTGGGGGCCATGACCACCAGGGTCCTTCTAGTCTCAGTCAGACCATTAAGTCTTGTCTTTTTATGAGAATTTGGGGTCTGCATCCTGCTGCTCTCCTGATCCCTCAGAGGTTCTCTATTGTGTTCCCTGTCAGGGTAGTCATCGGTTGTAGCCGGGCACCATCTAGTTCTTCTGGTCTCAGGATGATGTAGTATGTGGTTCATGTGGCCCTTTCTGTCTCTTGGGCTCGTAATTACCTTGTGTCCTTGGTGTTCTTCATTCTCCTTTGCTCCAGGTGGGCTGAGACTCGTTGATACATCTTAGATGGCTGCTTGCTAGCATTTAAGACCCCAGACGCCACTCTTCAAAGTGGGATGAACAATGTTTTCTTAATAGATTTTATTATGCCAATTGACTTAGATGTCCCCTGAAACCATGGTCCCCAAACCCCTGCCCCTGCTATGCTGGTCTTTTGATTTCTTGACTGCTGCTTCCATGAGTGTTGATTGTGTATCCAAGTAAAATGAAATCCTTGACAACTTCAATCTTATCTCCATTTCTCATGATGTTGCTTATTGGTCCAGTTGTGAGGATTTTTGTTTTCTTTATGTTGAGGTGTAATCCATACTGAAAGCTGTGGTCTTTGATCTTCATCAGTAAGTGCTTCAAGTCCTCTCACTTTCAGCAAGCAAGGTTGTGTCATCTGCATAACACAGGTTGTTAATGAGTCTTTCTTCAATCCTGATGCCCCATTCTTCATGTAGTCCAGCTTCTCAGATTATCTTTGGCCTACAAAGGACAAATATACAAAAAGACAATGAAACCTCACAAATTGATAAGGAAAAATTCTATACCAAAAAAGTGGGTGAGAGATTTGAACAGATTGACCCAGTGGTTGAATCTCAGCTTCTAACCCAAAGGCCGGCAGTTCAAATCCACTAGCCACTCCTTAGAAACTATATGGGACAGTTCTACTCTGTCCTATAGGGTCGCTATGAGCTGGAGTCAACCTGACTGCAACGGGTTTGTTTCTTTTTCCTTCACAAAGAAGGTCTTCCAAATGGTCTATAAAGGTATAAACGGTGTTCAATATTGTCATTAGAGTAATACAAATTAAAATTGAAACATAACAACACTGCACACCCTCAGAAAAGTTAGAATGAAAAAGATAGTGCCAAAAATTCCTAACACGTGAGTTAATGAAAATGCTCATACACTGCTGGCACAAATGTAAATTGGTACATTGCTTTGAAGAACAATATCTACTGAAGCTGAACATATGGTAAACTACGAAGTCATAATTCAACTCCTGGTTGTGTTGACAACAGAAATATGTGCACATGTGCATCAAGAGATATTAATTTTTGATTTGCTTTTCTTGTGATGTCTTTGCCTTTTGTATCAGTTAATACTGGGTGGCATTATAGAATGAGTTAGGAAGTGTTCCCTTCTATTTTCTGGAAGAGTTTTTTGAAAAATGGTTATTTTTTCTTTAAATACGTGACAAAAATATCAACAGTGAAGCTATTTGGGAATGGAGTTTTCTATGTGGGGAGTTTTAAATTGTAATTTCAATTTCTTTATTTGTTAGTAGAGATCTATTCATATTTGTCTATTTAAGTCATGTTTGGTAGTTTGTGTCTTTCTTGGAATTTGTGCACTTCATCTAAGTTATGCAATTTGTTGGTATGAAGTTGTTCTTACAATATTTTGAATTCAGTAGAATTGGTAGTAATCTTTCCTCTTTAATTTCGTTCCTATCATCTACCAAAGGCTTTGTCAATTTTGTGAATCTTCTCCCAGACTATCTGTTCATTTTTCCGCCTTTAGTTTGGGTTGTTTGGGTTTGTATTTTCTATTGTTTCACTATTTTCTTTCCCATTGTCCCCCTCTAATTTTTATTTTTCCCTATCTTCAGGTTTCATTTTGGTTAGTTTTTGCTTCTTTTTCTAGTTTTATAAAGGTTTAAGTTTAGAATATTGATTTGAGATCTTCTCTGGTAAATACATATTAAAAGCTATACATTTCCTTGTAAACACTACTTTAGCTGTATCACATAAACTTTTACATGTTTTATTTTTGTTTTCATTCAGTTCAATTGTTTTTTCTTTGTGTTTTCTTCTTTGACCTGTGGGCAATTTTTAACTTTTATTTTTATTTAAAAAATTAAATTTTTTAATGTTTCCAAATATTTAGATTTCCTCAATTTAATTCTGTTGTAAATCATTTAATTCCCTCATGTTGAGATAGCATACTTTGTATAAATTTAATCTTTTACAATTTTTTAAGACTTTTTTTGTGGCCTACCATCTACTCTGTCCTGCAGAATGTTCTTTGTGTGCTTGAAAGGAATGTTCATTATTTAAACATTGAGTGGAGTGTTCCATAGATGTCAGTTTAAGTTGGCTGATAGTGTTCAAGTCTTCTCTATCATTGCTGATTTCCTGTCTAGTTGTTCTACCAGTTGAGGATGGTGTATTGTAGAGTTCATATTTCTCCATTTAATTCTGTCAGTTTTTCTTAATGTATTTTGTAGTTCTATTTTTAAGTGTGTATACATTTTAGTGTTTATATCTTCCTGATGTATTAACGTATTATCATCATGAAATGTTCCTCTTTGTCTCTGGTAATATTTCAATTCTATTTTGCCTTATGTTAAGATACCTACTCCACTCTTGAGATTACTGTTTCTATAGATATCTGCTTTTTTTATCCTTACTTTCAAATATTTGTGTCTTTGAATCTAAGGTATGTTTATTGTAGACAAAAAATTGTTGGATATTGTTTTTTTTTTTTTTTTTTTTTTTTATCCTGTCTGTCAATGTATGCCTGTTGAAAGGGGGTATTTACTCCATTCACATTTAACGTAATTATTTATATGGATAGATTTGGCTGCCCATTTACTATTTGTTTTATATTTGTCTCAGGCCTTTTTCTGTTGCTCTATTGTTCCTTTATTTCCAATTTGTGTTAAATAAATATTTCTTATTGTATCATACTATTTCCTATGTTGAGTTTTTTTACTTTTTTTTTTTTTTTTAGTGATTGGTTCGGGGATTACAATATCCTTTTTAATGTATAAAAATCTACTTCAGAATATGGCTAACTTAGTTCCAGAAAAATATAAAAACTTTACTCCAATATATTCCTTTTTTCTCCCTCCTCCTTTGTCCTAATATTTTCATCCCCAAAATAATTCATTTACTTGCACATTTCCAAATGCTGGTAACTGTACCTTCCTAATAACATGACGGAAATACTAAACATATTTGCAAGCCTTACCTCACTGTACAGAAGCCAAAAGACACAAATTTTTCACACAATCACTCCTCTGGGAAGCGTTTCCTCATATAAATGGCTCTGAACTCTCAAGTGCAGCATAGACTCACTTCGTTGTTGTTTAGGCAGTTTTTTTTTTTTTTTCCCACCAGTATCTGCCATGATGCCAGAATGTACTAAAATGGCTCAAATGCCTGCCAATAAGCTTTCAAGGATGGAAAATGTAGCTGGAACATATATGTGCCAATGTCTTTAAAAGGATGATGTATACACCCACAGTGGACACGTTTCAGTGGAGCTTTCAGACTGACACAGACTAGGAAGAAAGGCCTGGTGATCTACTTCTGAAAATTACCTAATGAAAATTTTATGGATCTCAGAAGAATGTTATCTGATATAGTGTTGGAAGATGAGTCCCCTAGGTTGGAAGGCACTACACAAACACTGTAATAATGGACACAAACATAGCAACAATCATGAAGATGGCGTAGTACAAGCCAATATTTGTTCTGTTATACATAAGGTCTCCAAGAGTAGGACTCAACTCAACAGCAACATATATAGGCATGAAATAATATATTATAAAATATACATTTTAATGATAATATCCAGTGTTTTTTTAATGTATGGATATTTGGGCCCATTATATACTCCTGGTGGGAATATAAATTGATACAATTTCTCTGGAGAGCAATTTTCTAATACATTTCAAAATCTTTAAAAATATGCCTAATTTTTGACCTAGAACTTCCACTTCTGGAAATGTATCCTAATAAATAATTATGGATTTATATACATTAATATACATCTTTTTTTTTTTTCATGTGTCATTGGTCATTTTTTTCCCCTTTGGTGATTTTACCCATTGATGTGTCTGTTAGAATATTTAACATTTTCTCTAAACAACTTTTGACTTAACCATTTAACCCATTACTGTAGAGTCAATTCCGACCTTTTTGTTAGGAGTCAAGCTCTTAATGCCACCAGGGCTCCACCATTTACAATTGCCCCATTCTAATTTCCGGTTTCAAAGTGATGGAAGTCTTTATTAATATAAATAATACATTACACATACACAGCTTATTATGCTTTTTCAATGTATATAATTCTGTAAAATTTCTCTTCTTGAAACTATCTCTGGTCAGTGTTCAACAATTGGCAAAAGTAAAAATTTAAAATCCTGATACATGTTTGTACTAACCTCTAGACATCTCACACCCTGAAAAGTAGCAAAAGTGGTAAAAATTCTGTATTTTACCAATTTGGAAAGTGGTATAGAAAGCCAATATATTTATATTCTCATCAAAGTCCAAGAGGTAGATTAAAAATTGCCATTTTCCTGTAATATTTTTAGTTTTCAGTGAACAAATATTGTTTCAATGTTTATTTATAAGATGATCATTTCATTGCCTTTTCTTTATGGTGATTAGATATAATGTAAAGCTTATGTCCCAAGTTCTCTACCAGGTATAACATAATGAATACCTTAAAGTTTTTCCAAGAAAAGATGGAATGAAGGAAGAGTCTGCTTTTTGCCACTTTTAAGAGCATGAGATGTCTAGAGGTTAATACCAACACATATCAGGAGTTTTAGATTCTGCTTTCAACAATTACACTCTCTGGGAAAATACTTAACCTCTCAGTATTACAGTTTAACCATCTTTGAAATGTGTATAATAGGCATAAGGTATGATTTGAAACTTAATTGGTGATTTAAACATCATTTTCAATTCTTGGATAAAAGAGGTACTCAGATTGAAAAATCTATGAAATTATAAAATGATTATTATTTCAAATTTATTGAGTATTGTTGATACAGAAGCACTAGAGAAAACCAAAGGTTAATTTTTGGAAATTGATCACATTTTTCATCTGTATATAATTGGGGGGTAAACATGACAGTCTTCAAAAAAGAGACAAAAGGCAAGGTCATTTAAAACGACTCCTATCTCCAATTTATTTCTAATACGAAATGTCTTATTTCTTCAACACAGCATTGGGAATTCATTTAGGCACATCATTTATTGTAAAGCTGTATCATAGTTATACTGGGAATTTCTTTCATTGTCATTATGTAAGAAAACATTTTAAGATATTGACCCTGTCAGGCTATGACTTTAGTTTTTTGGGATAAATTTCTCCAAAAGTGTCTCTCTGACTCTCTTTAAGTGGTGCGCGTGTAAGGGTGCTATGGAAAATGTTTCTGATTTTAAACCAGTCAGCATACCCTTTTTCTGATCAAATGGCTGCCTCTTGGTCTATGCACAGGTTCCGCATGAGCGCAATTAAGTATTCTGGAATTCTCATTCTTATAATCTTATTCATAATTTGTTATGGTTCACATAGTCGAATGTATTGCATAGTCAGGAAATCACAGGTAAACATCTTTCTGGCATTTTCTGCTTTCAGGGAAGATCTATCTGACATCAGAAATGGTATCCCTCATTCCATATCCTCTTCTGAATTTGGCTTGAATTCCTGGCAGTTCCCTGTCGATAACGTCTGCAGCTGCTTTTGAATGATCTTCAGCAAAATTTTAATTGCATGTGATATTGTTCAATAATTTCCCACATTCTGTTGGATCACCTTTCTTTGAAATGGGCACAAATATGGACCTCTTCGAGTTGGTTGTCCGGGTAGTTGTCTTCCAGGTTTCTTAGCACAGATGAGCGAGCATCTCCAGCACTGCACCTGTTTGTTGAAACATCTCAACTGGTATTTGATCAATTCCTAGAGGCTTGTTTTTCATCAATGCCTTCAGAGCAACTTGGACTTCTTCCCTCAGTACCATTGATTCTTGATCATATACTACCTCCTGGAATGGTTGAACGTCAACCAATTCTTTTTGATACAGTGATTCTGTGTATTTTTTCGATGCTTCCTGCATCATTCGACATTTTGCCTCTAGAATATTTTGATGTTGCAACTTGAGGTTGAATTTTTTCATCAGTTCTTTCAGTTGGAGAAATGTGGAGCATGTTCTTTCCTTTCGGTTTTCTAACTCCAGGTCTTTGCACATTTCATTACAATACTTTATTTTGTCTTTTCGAGCTGCCCTTTGAAATCCTCTGTTCAGCTCTTTTGCGTAATAATTTCTTTGTTTCCCTTTAGTTGTTCTACACATTCAAGAGAAAGTTTCAGATTCTCTTCCAACTTCCATTTTGATCTTTTCTTTTTTTCCTGTCTTTTTAATGATCTTTTTCTTTCTTCATGTATAATGTCCTCAATATTATCCCCCAACTCATCTGGTCTTTGGTCGTTAGTGTTCAGTGCATCAAACCTGTTCTTGAGGTGGTCTCTAAATTTAAGTATACTCATACTTTGTCTCTCATTGACTTGCTTTAACTTTCTTCAGCTCCAACTCAAAATTGCTTATGAGCAATTGATGGTCCGTTCCACAGTCAGCCCTTTGCCTTGCCCTGACAGATGATATTGAACTTCTCCATTGTCTTTTTCCACAGATGTAGTCAATTCAAAAAAAGTTTTTTTTTTAGTAGTCAATTTGATTCCTGTATAATCCATCTGGCAAGGTCTACATGGATAGAAGTTATTGAAGAAAGGTATTTGCAATGAAGAAGTCATTTGCCTTCCTTTTTTCTATAAGGACTTTATTGCAGCTAACAAAATCACAAGATAACATTTTAAATATGTAAGAAAGAGGGGATGAAATGGAAATAGAACTGAGGCTGACGTAAAGTAGACATGCTATGAAATAACAAGTAAAATCCTTGTAAGAGTGAGCTATAAATTTGCCTCTAAGCAGTAGCCAAAACAAAGAGGATAAAATGGCACTTTACGACATTTACGTATTTATATAATAAAAAATTAACAAATTGTTTCTAAGGAACATGATAGTTGCTTGTAATAAATATAGAAAACTTTCCCAGTTATCTTCAGGAAGAGCAACCAAATTAAATAAATGAAAAACACCCCCAACAACAGCCCTATAATTAATCATTATTCTTAGTATATTCTTCAGTATAGGCCATTTGCATCATGCCACAACACAATTCCTTAAAGGCATTTCCATCAGGGATCAGTGTTTTATGGCCTAGGACTGTATCTTTCTGCTTCTTGGGTTTAGCTTGGGGGAATTTTGACTATACTCCTTTAGGAAACTGTAGATTTTTAACATACATTTAGGTAATAGGTTCTAGATTTACTCTCTTTCCTATACTTTGAAATGCTGATGCATTCATCTAATTAGATAAACTTCTGTAATTTTCCAGGGAGACCAATTCCCTGGGGCAGAGGTATATATGATTTCTCCAGACATGCAGTCTGCACTTTGAATGAAAAGACATTTTCATCACTGGAAGGATCCTTGCAGGAAACCCGAGGACACAATGAAAGACTTAAAACTAAAAAAAAAATCAATAATCAAGGATATACAAAATGAGGCGAAATTTGATCAAACACCCTCATAGTGGTTGTGTGAGTGAAACTTGATGCAACCTTGACCGATTTGGCATGAAGTTCTTATTACTGAGCATAACAGAAAATATGCATTTCCATTCCTTGAACAAAACTTATGGTGGGTGCAGGATTTTCTGCATGGTGTCTGAGGTACAAGCCAGAGCATGGATGTGGGGATTTAACTCCAGTAACATGAATTTGGGTGTAGTCGTTAAGAGCTACGGCTGCTAAGCAAAAAGTCAGCAGTTCAAATCTACCAGGCAGTCCTTGAAAACCCTGTGGGACAGTTCTGCTCTGTCCTGTAGGGTTGCTATGAGTCAGAATCAGTGCAACGGCAATGGGTTTTTTAGTTTTTGCTTTTTTAACAGTGATTTGGACATATCCCTCAGAGAAAGTGAACTTTGTCTTTCTTGCCTTAGATATCTCCTTTTCTTTAGAGACAAAAACTTTCCTTTGTATTTTAAGTTCAGGACACACAGTAAGAAACAGAATACAAAATTAGATATGAAAATATATATTTATTGAGAATGAGAGAAACAATTATAGTTTTAAAATAATAATGAATATCACCCAAAACCAAACCAAATCCATTGCCGTTCAGTCGATTCTGACTCACAGAAACCTTTATAGGATAGAGAAGAAATGTCCCTTGGGTTTCTAAGGCTATAAAATCTTTATGGAAGCAGAATGCCACATCCTTCTCCTGTAGAGCCAGCTGATGAGTTCGAACCTCTGACCTCTCGGTTAGCAGCTGAGTGCTTAACCACTGTGCTACCATGACTCCTTGATAAATACCACAATCATCACAAAACCCAGACACCTGTGCTAGCAAGAGGTTGTGCAGCTTAAACTTCAAAAACTGGAAAATCCCCTGTTGTTCATCATTATAGAGCTCCAGAAGGGCTTAAAAAGCCATAATCACAAAAAGAATCCAGATGCTTTTGGCCACAAATTCCCCTTGTTGTGATCTTGCACTAGGTGATGGGATGGTTCTTCCTCAAAGAATTCCCTGTAAACTGGCTAGTAGCAGTGAGAAAGATGCCCCTCTAGTCTTGCTTTACAGCAGCTGCCACACTGGCCCCTCAGATGGAGCAGCTGTGGCATTTTCCAGACTCAAATGGCATTAATCTGTGGCCTACTCTCACAGATATTCTGGAACAAGTAGGACTCCTTTTTCCAACCAGTATAATCCCCTTCCCACTTTTCCTGCCCATCTGGTGTACCAGCTCTCCAACCCTCACACAAGTGCAGGCACATTTCTAAGGCCATGAGCATTTCTAAACTGATACAGAAAGACTGGACTTTCTGTTCATCTGGAAAGGCGGGGGTTCTGGCATATGGGTCTTATGTACACCTCAGCCATAAATCCTGACATAGTTGTTACAAGAGTTATACTGAAAATATGAGTTCACAAAGAACAAGTTTGTTGGGATTATCTTCCTTCAAGGATACTTCAAGGAGAGATGGATAATAAATCCTGTGCTTATTTTAATTCGATCTCACCCCCCTTCCCAGGTCACCAAATCTAATCACATTGGTGGAAAGTTGCCAGTACATTTTAACAACTCATATTTCCTAATTTTACATGCGTTGCATACATAAAGAGTGTTGAGCTCCTTCAGAGTTGGGAACTATATTTTCTTGACTTCTTTAATATCCTCTTGTTCCATATTGCCAGCCCAATACAGTGCTTCGGGCATAAGTAGGACTTGTCTGGACTAAAAGCACAGTTTTATATTTTCTAAAAGATGTAAATAAGTCCAGAATATTGCTAAGAATCTACAGAATTCATTTATACTAAATAAAAAAGAATGGCATTTACTTTACGATATGATCATATTTATAATGATAGTAAAACTTAATATTTTGCAGAAATGTCCGTACTCGACAACGTGCTTTCATACTCACTCGGTTTCTTATTCGTTCATCACAGGACTTTCATTCATGAGGCAAGACAGGCATCTATTTTTAATTATACCTTTGATGAAATAACATACAAGCATTTATACTTTCAGGTACACAAGGATGGAAGGAGTCGTTTTTGTTTGCTCAGGCGTTTCACTATATTTTCAGTTATTTGCACATCAGGCAAAATGGCAACTGGCCCTTTATTTAGAGAAACTTCATTTTCAGCTGTTGGCACTGCCATCTTTCAGCTGCTCTTAGCCTCTAGAGCCCACACATAATAAATAATACAATCTGCTGGGAGCCACGAACAGCTTTAAATGTTTCTGCTAATGTGCCTGTGGTATTTTAGACCAGACTTTTAAAACTTCCCTAAAATCTAGAAATTACAAAACATTTATGGGTTTAAAAGGGCATAAATTAATGAACTGCTTGACTTTCTTTTAGATGAGACGTCCATTTTCCGCCTCAATCACTGAGTGCTTCTTGCTGTCTGATATCTAAATGGCTGGGGCAGCTAACCACCTATTGTAAATGACCATACTCTTTACCATATCTCCATTAAGCTCAATATGCGGAATTGCACTACTAGTTTGGGAACCAGTGTATTAGAGCTGCAAACCCCAAATGAAAAATCGGCTCTCTTTCAATTCTGAAAAAAGGCTATTTGTAGCTCATTCACGCCTCCAAGTGCTGCCTTCTCACTCTTTCAAATTCTATTCCCTGAAGCAGGTTTCTCATGGCCATTAGAGAAGGAGACAAAATTCCCTAACGCTTCCAGTGGAATATGAGTATGAAAGAAAATACAAAGACAAGGCAAGGCCCATATTTTCATCTCAGATTATTCCCTGCGAAAGCCCTAATGAACAAGGAGGGATGTATACTATTACTGGGGACAAATACTATCTTAGGATGCTCTCAAGCCTCTCTAAGTAAAGCAAGTTTCACTATAACAGCTAAAAAAGAGCTATTTTGTAAAGAGGATCTTTGCATTTGTTATTTTTGTGCATATAATGCAAAACTTTCCAATTTGGGGGTTTTGTACACTGACCAGCCTGTGTGTTGTTCTGTTGTACATAGGGCCTCTATGAGTCAGAACGGATTCAATGGCACCCAACAACAGCATATATCAAGAAGTTAGATTTTTGCTCAAAGTGCTGAAAACTTATCCCATGTAGACTCTAATAAAACTTTAGTTCCACAGTTTAAAAATGCCATTGCTTATCAATTGTCTACATTTCCATTCATTATAATTTAGCTCTTCCAATCTGGGAATGAACTTGGTCATTCATAAATTTAAAGTCTTTTAATTCTGCATACTTTGCTATGATTTGGCTAAAGGCTGAAATGACATCATTACAATAGAAATATCCTGTTAAAGATAGTGAGCTCACTCAAAAGAGCATTTGATTTCATGAGTAAGAACACCTCAAATACATGTCAATTATACTTCAAGGCCGTAAGTATGGCAACTATAAGTAATTCTTTTTTTCTTTTTCTTCTGTGACTACATGTTGTCCTGGCCTTCTTGACACTTCTCTTTTTTTTTTTGGTATTTTGGCACCAATATTTGAATATTAATTAAGGGCTTAAAGTTGGTACTCCACCTTTTTCTCAACATGCAATATAACTCTTCTCTTGGAAAGTGCAACCTCTCTCACAAGTTTAATAATGCATTAACTGATCCAAGAATCTTTTTTTTCTATCATGTTTTTTCTAACGAGTTCCAGCCTATTTATTCAAACTACTTGTTTAATATTTTCTTTTAACTTTCTTGCTATTACATCAAATGAAAAATATCTAAAGTAATATTCAATTAAAATCTATGTAATTACTTCGTAACGATTGTGTGCAAGAGATTATAATAGATCTAGTAATTCACAATATCTACCCTTAGGTTGACATAATAATGGACTTATTTTTGTTAATGCAACTCTTCAATTCTTTTAAGAATTTTAGAATTTACCCTATATGTTGACAGACTCAGTGATACTGTGGAATCAAGGATAAATGAAATGCTGGCCAGCCTTTCATAGCAGAACAGTATAAAACAACAAGTTTCTGAGTAAATTGTCACAGAAGATGTTTTAATTGCACTTATCGATATTCAAGTAGTTAGCAGGTTTTCTAAGAGACAAAAAAGAAAAACGAATAAGGTATAATAAACAAACAAAAAGAAGAGCTAGTTGAAAATGGGCTTATGAAGCAAAAACAAAGAAAAATCTTGAGTTGTTCTGGTATAAACACCAGTGTACAACAAGGATGAGAGGAATGACAAAGAAGAAAATCTTGTACTCTGTTAGAAGTGAAAGAAAGAGTTTTATGAGAAATAATAATACAGCTTGAGCTGGGTGGCACTAAATAAAAATACAAATCACTCCACTGTTCAAGTAGAGAGAAGGGTCTATATACGTAGAGAACAACAACAACAACAACAAAAAGGTAGGGAATTAATGATTGATTATGGATAAAATCAGCTTCGGCTTCAAGTCCTTTGAAATGTAAAGGTTGGCACTTGTCTAGGAGGGAGTGATCACCTAGGCAAGTGGTGTCAGCCTCTTCTGTTGTACATGACTGCAGTAATGAACACATTTTTCCTGGGAACAAATTGTTTACATATTAACACATTCTTCCTATGAACAAACGGTTTACATTCTGTCCTTTTGCTTCCTGGGAATGCGTGTTGGCCCCGTCATTCTGACTCATGACACAAGTGCCTCCAGTTTGAAACTTTATATTTCTCCCTTTTGATCAAGTCTCCGCTAGGGGGTGCTGATCACACACAACGAAGTAGCCTTTCTTCTGCAAGGACTTTGTCTATTTTCTTAAGGACCTTTGATTAATAAAAGTTATTACCTTCACCTTGCCGAGCTAATAGACCTCATCTTCAGGGTGAGTAGGTTTCATAGAGAACATCTTAATGGACAAGGCCACATCTGAGGAACATTTCTCAGTCAGGGCTTAATGATAGCAGTCAAGATTAAACATACCCAGGGAAATAAAAGGATCACTGGTGAAAGCCTGTGAAACCAGCATGATTTTATGTGAAGGGTCAAATGGTTTTCGAGTACAACATTTTGTGGATAAAATGTGTTGAAATTAAGAAAAATAGCAGTTTATAATTACAATAATAGAAACAATGGGGAATATAAAGATTCCAAAATAAAGTAGCAATTTTTTCCACCATCCATTCCAAGAGGAAAATCAATGTCTTCTAATATCAGTTGAGGAAGGAACAAGATCATTAAAGCAAGATACTACATGTTGTATATGATTAGCATATAGTGTAATATTAACACTATTGTCAGGAACATAGACACAGCAATCAGATTTTATTATGGCACAGGTAACTTCTTGTGCTGCAGTAATGTCAAGGGCCATTCTATTTTGGAGTAATACTCTCTCATCACTGCTATCTTGGTATTGATCTCTTGAGCCCATGGGTACTGTCATTTAGGGAGGTTTATATATATTTGGTTAATATTTCTACATGTGCCATAACATCTTCAACTCCTATCTGAGGTGCCAATACTGCCACTAAATAATCAAGCCAATGCAAGACTGATTAAGACCATTGAGATCTTAATATGGGTACATTAGCTGGTAGAGGGAGTTCAGTTAAAGTACGTCCTTGAGTTCAGCTCAGGCCCACAGTGCATCTACCAATCCAGTCTGGTGGGATCCTTGACCAAAAGTTGGTTCCACGTAGCCAAAATGTGCCATAGGGGCTGCCCAACAGACACCTGAGTGTCGTAGCAGTCAGTGATGAACAAATCAGTAGCTTGTAAGGTTATAACTGATGAACATTCAGACATTGGAAGCTATCCCATAGATCTAGTGATGGCTGGGTTAGTCATATGGGTGTGGTTAGATTTTTCTCAGCAAAGAGGAGCAACATGACTTAGCCTCACCACATGGGGAGTTAACCAGATGAGTCATTGTTGATATGGACTTAAAATATGTAGAGTACTGTTTATGGATTTGGAAAATTCTTTAGCTAACTCTTCATGGGTGACTTCATTTAGCAAAATAAGAGTTGTATTAAGACTAAATGTTCTTATGGCCTGGGTTTCTTTCAGATCTGAAAAGAGGTCATATATCAATGAAAAATCTAGTAACAGTGATTTCCTATAGTAATGAACTATTTCTCTATTGTTCTTGTATCCATAGATCAAGAACAACCCAATCAGATCCCTGCAGTGGAGAGACACACCAGAGAAGGCGAGACTGATTTGAGGACGGGAGGGCACCACACATTCTAAAAGTAAACCTTTAAAAATGTTGATCATAAGCATCTGCCCAATCTAGGAAAACATTAGTAGAGGAAAAACTGTAACAAACTTAAAAAGAAAAAAAAGATAAAGAGATGCGTTTTCAAACTTGGCCCAGGGTCTTGGATTAGCCATTTGTCTCAGATGTCATCTGCTTTGCCACAGGGACATTTAAATGTAACCTTCAATCCTCCTGTGGGCTGGCTAGTCCCAAAGAGGACTATTAGCCTTTTTTAACTGTAAAAAATGGATCCAAGTTTTTTTTCCTCTAGTTTGGCTTCATAATGATTGATGAGGAGGACTAAGTATAGTCCCTTCCAATGAGGTTATAATGAGGTTTCTATATGGTATCTCTTCTAATGCACATATTCTCCTGAGGTGATGTTAAGCAGACTTTGGGAGTCTAGTTTCTGTTCACCAAAGACTTCTCTGACTTGTGAAAAAAAATTTCAGAAGACTGGATTAAAGACTGACAATACTTCAGTAATTCGGGCTGAACAATGTTAAAGTATGTACAAGCAACATAAAGAAGGATAATGGGTCCCCCAGTAATTATTTCATAGGGGTTAACTTTGTGAAGAAGGACCTCGCAATCCAGTACTAAAAAACAAAACAAAGAAACAAAAATTGTACAGTGAAAACCTTATAAATAGCAGTGGAACATTGTCTGATATGGTGCCAGAAGATGAGCCTGTCAGTTTGGAAGGCACTCAAAACATGACTGGGGAAGTGCTGGTTCCTCAAAGCAGAGTCAAGCTAAATGACATGGGGGAGGGGGGTAAAGATTTTGTGACATTCACTTACTGAAGTGGCATGACTCAGAATAAGAAGAAACAGCTGCAAACATTCGCTAGTATTTAGGCTGTGAAATGTACGAAGTATGAATCTAGAATATTGGAAGTCATTAAAAATGAAATGAAATACATAAACATCGATATCCTCGGCATTAGTGAGGTTTAAAGTGTTGAAAAGCAAAGATGTCACCTTGAAGACTCAGGTGCCCCTGACCCAAGCCATGATGTTTTCAGTCACCTCTTATGTATGTGAAAACTGAACAATGAATAAGGAAAACTGAAGAAGAATTGATGCCTTTGGATTGTGGTATTGGTGAAGAGTATTGAATACACCATGGACTCCCAAAAGAACAAAAAATCTGTCTTAGATGAAGCACAACCAGAATGCTTCTTAGAACCAAGGATGGCGAGACTATGTCTCACATACTTTGGACGTGTTATCAGGAGGGACCAGTCCCTGGAGAAACACATCATGCTTAGTAAACGGTCAGTGCAAAAGAGGAAGACCCTTGATGAGATGGATTGACACAGTGGTTGCAACAATGGGCCCAAAGGTAAGAATTGCAAGGATTGCACAAAATTGGGCAGTGTTTCATTTTGTTGGACATAGGGTTGCTTTAAGTCAGAACTGACTTGATGGCACCTAACAACAACAACGACAGTGAGCTGAAATGGACTGGTATTGGCCATTTTGATTTAGATGTTCTACTATTCCAGGAATGACAAATTGAAGAGAAATGACATCATATTCATTTTGAGAAAAAACATTTCAAGATCTATCTTGAAGTACAACACTGCTAGTGATAGGATAATATCCATACGCCTACAAGGAAGACCAGATAATACAATTATTATTTACATTTATGCACCAAACAGTAATGCCAAAGATGACGAAATTAAAGATTGTTACCAACTTCTGAAGTCTGAAATTGATGAAACATACAATCAAGATGCATTGACAATTACTGGTGACTGGAATGTGAAAGTTGTAAACCAAGAAGAAGGATCGTTAGTTGGAAAATATGCCCTTGATGATGGAGACAACACTGGAGATCACATTGTAGAATTTTGCAAGACCAATGACTTATTCATTACAAATACCTTTCTTCAACAACAGAAACAGTGATCATACGTGTGGTCCTTATCAGATGGACTACACAGGAATCAAATCATCTATATTTGTGAAAAGAGAAGATATAGAATTTTAATATCATCAGTCAAAACAAGGCCTGAGGCCAACTGTGGAACAGATCATCTATTGCTCATATGAAAGTTCTAGTTGAAGCTGAAGAAAATTAAAACAAGTCCATGAGAGCCAAAGTATGAACTTCAGTATATCCCACCTGAATTTAGAGATGATCTCAAGAACAGATATGACACACCGAACACTGATGACCGAGGAACAGACAAGTTGTGAGATGACATTAATGACATCATACATAAGAAAGCAAAAGGTCATTAAAAAGACGGGAAAGAAAAAAAAAGACCAAAATGGTTGTCAGAAGAGATTCTGAAACTTCCTCTTGAATGTAGAGTAGCTAAAGTGAAAAAAGAAATGAAGAAGTAAAAGAGCCGAACAGAAGATTTCAAAGGGCAGCTCTAGTAGACAAAATAAAGTATTATAATAACTTATGCCAAGATCTGAAGTGAGAAAACCAAAAGGGAAGAACATGCTCAGCATCTCATGCTGAAAGAACTGATGAAAAAATTCAAGCCTCAAGTTGCGATATCGAAGGATTCTATGGGCAAAATATTGAATGATGCAAGACACATCAAAAGGTGATGGAAGGAATACATAGAATCACCGTACCAAAAAGAATTTGTCGACATTCAGCTATTTCAGGAGGTAGCACATGATCAAGAACCGATGATACTGAAGGAGGAAATTCAAATAGCACTAAAGGTGTAAGTGAAAAGCTAATCTCCAGGAAATGACAGAACACCAGTTGAGACGCTTCCACAAATGGATACAAAGCTGAAAGCATTCACTCATCTATGCTAAGAAATTTGGAAGACGGCTACCTGGCCAACCTACTGGAAAAAATCCTTATTTGTGCCCATTTCAAAGAAAGGTGATCCCACAGAATGTGGAAATGTAGAGCAATATCATTAATATTGCAGGCAAGTAAAATTTTGCTGAAGATAATTAAAAAAGGTTGCAGCAGTACATGGACAGAGAGCTACCAAAAATTCAAGCCAGATTTGAAAAAGGATGTGGAATGAGGGATATCATTTCTGATGTCAGATGGATCTTGGCTGAGAGCAGAGAATACCAGAAAGATGTTTACCTGTGTTTTACTGACTATGCAAAGGCATTCGACTGTATGGATCATAACAAATTATGGATAACATTTCAAAGAATGGGAATTCCAGAAAACTTAATTGTACTCATGAGGAACTTGTACATAGGCCAAGAGGCAGTTGTTTAATCAGGACAAGGGTATAATAAATGGTTTAAACTCAGGAAAGATGTGTGTCATGGTTGTATCCTTTCACTATACTTAATCTTTATGCTGAGCAAATCATCTGAAAAGCTGGACTATATTAAGAAGAACGTGGCATCAGTATCCGAAGAAGACTCATTAACAACCTGTTATGTACAGGTGACACAATTTGGTCGCTGAAAGCGAAGAGGACATGAAGCATTTACTGATGAACATCAAAGACTACAGCCTTCAGTATGGATTGCACCTCAACATAAATAAAAACCCTCGTAACTGGACTAATAAGCAACATCATGAAAAACAGAGAAAAGATTGAAGTCATCATGGATTTCATTTTACTTGGATCCACAATCAACATCCATGGAAGCAGCAGTCAAGAAATTCAACAACTTTTTTCACTGGGCAAATATGCTGCAAAAGATCTCTTTGAAGTGTTAAAAAGCAGAGATGTCATTTTGAGGACTAAAGTGCACCTGACCCAAGCCATGCTATTTTCAATCACCTCATATGTATGCAAGTGCTGGATATTGTATAAGAAAGACTGAAGAAGAATTGATGCCTTTGAATTATGTTGTTGGCTAGGAATACTGAATATACTGCCATAAGAATGAACACATCGGTTTTTGAAGAAGTACAGCCTGAACACTTTCATCTTTATTTTGTTTACAACAGTGAGTTTTTGTCTATTAGAGGAGGAATGGCCTTTGGGATAAAAAAAAAAAGAAGATAGCCTCTAGCAATTTTTTACTCATGAGCTGAGAGTCTTCCAACAGCTTGTTGGCCATTTTATTCATATTTGAGGCTAAACTGTCCCTGGAGCCTTTCCATTCTTTCAGCTTTAGACATAATTTGGCTTCCCCTGGGCCAGTATTCATGTCAAAAACAGATATAAGTCAGGGAGCCCAGATTGGTAGACTTCAACAAAGATTTTAAATTCTTTAGGAAATTTGTATGAGTCCTTACAGAGTTTAGGAAAGTATTTCACAATCTACATAATTCCAAACATGTCCATGGGACAAAAGTGATGTGAGGAAAATCTTCGGCATCAATGCTAGGGCAAATTTTAAAGGGCATTTTAGGCAAGCGCTTATTTGCTTGTTTTCTAGGGAAAAAAGGAAGTCCAGATGAAGTGTTACCATAGAAGAAGGAAGGCAAAGAAAGGTATAAAGAGGTAGCAGCCAGCAGGGGAGCAAAAGTGGTGGGAGCTGATATTTCACATTGTAATTCTTTATTCTGCTTAGTTAATTTAGAGACAGTACTTTGCAGGGCAGCAATTTTACTGTCTTGATATTTCTCAGAGGCCTCAATATGCCAGTCAAAATAGCCATCCCACTGGGACTGTTTAATCTGGGAGCCTTGGTTCTCTAACTTACTCTGCAGAAGAGTTAACCTAGAGATATCAAAAGAAGCTCAAAGTAGTCACTGATTTACCCAACTGTCTTGAGTGAGTTTGTGCCAGCCAGACAAGAATATGCGTGAAAAGGGACCATAATGCTTGTTTATGTAGTAAGCATGATTTACAGAAGGTGGCTTCAAATCTCCTTTAGACATGGCATTCCCCATTTTATCATAACAGTAGTAACAAACAAACCTTTACTTGCATGTATCAAAACAAATCCACAATAAAACTCAAAGAGCTATCAATGCGAGAGAGCAGAATTTGGATTTTAGAGATTTTTTACTGTACATGATTCTAGAGAATTTGTGGAAGTGAAGAACCCAAAGCAGCTCAGCAGGTATCTTGCTCATGTCCAGATGCACTGGGGATTGTCAAAGATAATGCACATTGGAAATCCTGCTTCTGACACCAGAAATGTCATAGAAGAAAATCACAGACTCTGTTAGGTATGAAAGAAAAGGAGTTTTATTGAGGACTGATACAGCTATAGCTGGGCAGTAGTAAGGAAAAGTACAAAGCGCTTGGCATTCAAACAGAGAGAGAGGTCTATACACATCGAGAACAAAGGAAACCTAGGGGGTTAATGATTGCTTATAAATAAAATTAGCTTCAGCTTGAAGTTTTTTGAAATATAAATGTTGGCCACTTGGCTAGGAGGGAGTTACCACCTAGCTGAGTGGTGCCAATTGAACACATTTTTCCCAAGAACAGATTGTTTGCATATTGACACATTTTTTCCACAAACAAATGGTTTACTTCTTGACCTTTTGCTTTCTGGGAATGAATGTTGGCACCATTATTCTTACGTCTGACACATGCACCTCTAGTTTGAAACTTTTCCATTTATTGCACTAAGCTTTGTACCCATTGTAAGGTAGGATGAGAAACTTGCAATCACAAAATTTAGTGAGAACATTTAAAGCAGGTAAATAGTGCCCTCATGTCCCCAGTGGAGAGCAAAACTAAATCATCTCTGTGGTAACAACACACAATTTAGACTTTCAAGATTTCAGCACGTTAGGGTCAACACAATAACTCACTGAGTAAGCAAATGAAATTAAAAGCTAAATGGGTATACTTCTGGTTTAGAAATAGAAAGTTCTGAGAGAATATTCCTCTTGCCCTAACAACAATAGCAAGCCAAATCAGCTAAGTATTTATAGCTATTATTATTATTTTTACCATCATAGAGGACATAGAAAAACATAAATGAACTATATAAACTCAACTCCAGAGAATGAAAAGAGAAAAGATGTGTGCATGCCCTCATCCCTGATAGAAACTGAGAGAAGGTATTTGCAAGAATTTATAGTAAGGATAATTAGTCTAAATTTTAAAAATCTTTTAATGGCCATATGATAACTTTCACGGTAGATTAAGATCAGAGGAGCCACAGACACAGAGTAAGACTTCCCTTACTTTAAAACTTTTATCCAACAGCCTCCACAGAATTGTACAATAAAATTGTACATTTCTAAGAATTGTATGATAAAAACAGGAACAAAGATGGAAAAGTAAGAGAATCTATCCAGAGATTCCAGGCTTTCAAATAAGGAAGACAATAGAAGTGACAGAAGTGGGAGTGTGTCTCTTACTCAAGATAAATATAATTCTCTTCATTCTCTGGTAGGCTTTTTTTATGCCACAAAATAAAAAAGTATGGGAAAAAAAGTCATATTTAAGAAAGGAAACAGCCAATAAAAGCAGGCAAAAACAGAATCCAGATTTAGGAATTTTTAGATAATTTAAAATAACTATGATAAAATGTTAAGGACTCTAATGGAATATGTTAACAACATGGGTTAGAAGATAGGGCATTCCAGGATAGGCATATAAACTGGCAAAAAAAAAAAATCTTAAAGAAAATGTTTGCGATAATAATACTATAGTAAAAGTAATGGGTTCAAAAAAGACAAAACATAAGTCAGTAGAAAAAGATCAAAATGAATCACAAAGAGAGAAAAAGAATAAAGTATTAACAGTGTGTTGGAGAATATAAAAATGTTTAACATACCCATAAACGAAGTCTCAGGAGAATAGAGAGGAAATGGAACAGATGAAACATTTGAGGTGATAATGGCAGAGAGATTTCCAAAATTTGGATGAAAGGCACCCACCTGCAGATCCATAAGTTCAGTGAACCCAAGGCAGGGTAAACAAAAAGATAACCACATCTAAGTATACTGTAGTCTAAACAATGAAAATCATATATAAATAGAAAACCTTAAAGGCATTCAGAGAAGAAAGACATGACTACTAATATTTTATCAGAAACATTGAGGGCCAAAGGTAAATAAAATTCCATCTTCAAAGTGCTTAAAGGAAGGAAACAAAACAACAACAAAAACCAGGGCTCTCTTCCATAAAGTTAGGTGCTTAACATAACACAAATTATTATTTTATGATTCTGTAAGTCAAAAGTCCAAAATGGATCTCACTGGGCTAAAATCAAGGTGTCAGGAGAGTTTCATTACTTCTGAAGCTTCTAAGGAGAATCTGTTTCCCTTACTTTTGAACTTCTAATGACTTTCTGCATGCCTTGGCTCATGGTCCCCCCTTCACAGCCATCAATGGCCAGTCCAGTCTTTCTCATGTTGCATCACTCTGACAGAATCTTCTGCCTTCCCCTTTCATCAACTCTGGTGGCATGGTGTTTAAAATTCGGCTGCTAAGCAAAAGGTCAACAGTTTGAATCCACCAGCTGCTCCTTCAAAACCCTGTGGGGCAGTTCTATTCTCTCCTACTGGGTCACTATGAGTCAGAATCAACTTGAGGGCAATTGTTTTGGTCTGGGCTTTTAGTGATTACGTTGGGCCTATCTAGATAATCCAGCCAAATTCCCCTATCTCAAGATCCCCTGATTAGCAATTTTAATTCCTTTGTCAACCTAAATTCCTTCTTGGCATGTAACATAACAAATATATAGATACCAGTGGTTAGGACATGGACATCTTTTGAGGGTTATTATTCTGCTTACCACAGTCTGCTTCATAGGACCAAAACAGTCATATCTTTCTCACATGCAAAATACATCCAACCATCCCAAGGCACCCAAAAGTCTCACTCCATTACAGTATCAAGTGAAAGCAAAAATTTAATCTAAATAATGTCAACTTAAAAGTTCAAATTCCCATCACGTAATTATCTAAATTAGGTATGGGTTAAATTTAGCTGCACTGAAGGCATTGGTGAAAAACAAAGCTCCAGGAATTGACAGAATACCAATTGAGATGTTACAACAAATGGATGGACTGCTGGAAGCACTCACTCATCTATGCCAAGAAATTTGCATACCTGCCCACCTGACTGGAAGAGATCCATATCCTTGCCAATCCAAAGAAGATGATACAATAGAATGTGGAAAGTATAGAACAATATTATTAATATCACATGCCAGCAAAATTTTGCTGAAGATGTTTCAAAAGCAGCTGCAGCAGTATATACACAGGAAGCTGCCAGAAATTCAAGCTGGATCCAGAAAAGTATGTGGAAGGAGGATTATTATTTCTGCTGTCAGGTGGATCTTAGCTGAAAAAAGAGAATACCAGTAAGATGTTTACCTGTGTTTTATTGACTATGCAAAGGCATGTGACTGTGTGGATCACAGCAAATTATGAATAACATTGCAAAGAATGAGAATTCCAGAATACTTCATTGTGGTCATGGAGAACCTGTACATAGCCCAAGAGGCAGTTATTCGAACAGAACAAGGTGATACTGCATGGCATAAAATCAGGAAAGTTGTGCGTTAGCGTTGCATACTTTCACCACACTTATTCAATCTGTATCCTGAGCAAATAATATGAGAAGCTGGACTATGTGCATAAGGATTGGAGGAAGGCTTATTAACAACCTGTGATATGTGGATTATACAACCTTGCTTGCTGAAGCTGAAGAGGACTTGAAGCACTTACTGATGAAGATCAAAGACTACAGCCTTCGGTATGGATTATATCTCAACATTAAGTAAAACAAAAATCCTCAGAACTGGGCCAATAAGCAACATCATGATAAACAGAGAAAAAATTGAAGTTGTCAAAGATTTCATTTTAATTCGATGCACAATCAACATCCATGGAAGCCACAATTAACATCCATGGAAGCCACAATCAAAGGAAGTATTACATTAGATAAATGTGCTGCAAAAGACCTCTTTAAAGTATTAAACCCCCACATGTGTGTCAGTTTATTGTACTGTGGGGGTTTACATGTTGCTGTGATGCTGAAAGTTATTCCACTGACATTCAAATAATAGCAGGGTCACCCACAGTGGACAGGTTTCAGTTGAGGTTCCAGACCAAGAAAGACTAGGATGAAGGACTCAGCTGTCTACTTTTGAAAAGAATTAGCCAGTGAAAACCTTATGAATAGCAGAGGAATAATGTCTGATACAGTGCTGGAAGATGAGCCCCTCAAGTTGGAAGGCACTCAAAAGACGACTGGGGAAGAGTTGCCCCCTCAAAGTAGAGTCGACTTAATGCTTGGATGGAGCCATGCTTTCAGGATCTACATTTGCTAATGTGGCGTGACTCAAAATGAGAAGAAACAGCTGCACACGTGCACTAATAATCAGAACCTAGAATGTAAAATGTAAAAAGTATGAACCTAGAATGTAAAAAGTATGAAGCTAGGAAAATTGGAAATCATCAAAAATGAAATGGAACGCATAAACGTTGATATCCCAGGTGTTAGTAAGCTGAGATGGACATTTTGAATTGGACAATCATATGGTCTACTATGCTAGGAATGACAACTTGAAGATAATGCTGTTGCATTCATCCTCATAAAGAACATTACAAGATCTATCCTGAAGTAAAATGGTGTCAGTGATAGTATAATATCCATACGCCTACATGGAAGACCAGTTACTATGACTATTATTCAAATTTACGCACAAACCACTAAGGCCAAAGATGAAGAAATCAAAGATTTTACCAGCTTCTGCAGTCTGAAATTGACTGAACATGCAAACAGGATGCATTGATAATTACTAGCAATTGGAATGCAAAAGTTGTAGACAAAGAAGAATCGGTAGTTGGAATATATAGCCTTGGTGATAGAAACAATGCTAGAGATTGCATGATAGAGTTTTGCAAGACCAGTGACTTCTTCTTGCAAATACCTTTTTTCACTAACATAAACAGTGACTATACATTTTTTTATACATGAGAACCTTGCCAGATGGAATACACAGGAATCAAGTCGACTATATCTGTGGGAAGAAACGATGGAAAAGTTCAATATCATCAATGAGAACAAGGCCAGGGGCTGACGGCAGAACAGGCCATCAATTGCTCACACGCAAGTTCAAGCTGAAACTGAAAAAAAGTAGAACAAGTCCATGAGAGCCAAAGTACAACCTTGAGTATATCCCACCTGAATTTAGATAACATCTCAATGGAAGAATACGTTCAACATTTCTCAAGCTGAGAGAACTGAAGAAAAAAAATCAAGCCTCAAGTTGCAATATTGAAGGATTCTACAGGGAAAATATTAAATGACACAGGAAGCATCACAGAAGATGGAAGGAATACTGTCACTACAACAAAAAAGAATTGGTTGACGTTCAACCATTTCAGAAGGTATCATATGATCAGGAAACGATGGTAGTGAAGGAAGAAGTCCAAGCTGCACTGAAGGCATTATCAAAAAGCAAGTCTCCAGGAACTGACCAAATACCAACTGAGATGTTTCAACAAATGGATGCAGTGCTGGAAGTGCTCACTTGTTTATGCCAAGAAATTTGGAAGACAGCTACCTGGCCAACAAACTGGAAGAGATCCATATTTATGCCTATTCCCAAGAAAGGTGATCCAACTGAATGCAGAAATTATCAAACAACATGATTAATATCACCTGCCAGCAAAATTTTGCTGAAAATCATTCAAAAGCGTCTGCAGCAGTATCAACAGGAAACTGCCAGAAATTCAAGCTGGATTCAGAAGAGGATATGGAGCCAGGGATGCCATTGCTGTGTCAGATGGATCCTGGCTGAAAGCAGAGAATATCAGAAAACTATTTAAACTATTTACCTGTGTTTTATTGACTATGCAAAGGCATTTGACTGTGTGGATCATAACAAATTATAGATAAAATTGCAAAGAATGGGGATTCCAAAATACTTCATTGTGGTCTTGAGGAACCTGTATATAGAACCAGAGGCAGTGGTTAAAGCAGAACAAGGGAATACTTCATGGTTTCAAGTCAGGAATGGTGTACATCAGGGTCGTATCCTTTCACCATACTTATTCAATCTGTATACAGAACAAGTGATCAGAGAAGCTGGATTATATGAAGAAGAAAGCGGAGTTAGGATTAGAGGAAGACTCATTAACAACCTGTGATATGCTGATGACACAACCTTGCTTGCTGAAACCAAAGAGGACTTGAAGCACTTACTGATGAAAATCAAGGACCATAGCTTTCAGTATGGATTACACCTCAACATAAAGAAAATAAAAATTCTCACAAGTGGACCAATAAGCATCATCATGATAAACGGAGAAAAGATTGAAGTTGTCAAGTGTGATGGTTAAGATTGTGTGTCAACTTAGCTGGGCCATTTTTCTCAGTGTTTATATGTGATTGCCCCTGTGATGGGATCTGCTGTGAGTAGCCAATCAGTTGAAAGGGAGTTTCCTTGGCCTGTGACCCACATCCAAATATAAGTGGACATTCTGCCTTTTGCCCACTCTGGATTTGGCAGCTGTCTCCTGTTCATCTGACCTCTGGTTCTTGGGATTTGAGCTAGCAGCTTATCTGCTGATCTTCTGATTTGTTGATCTTCACAGCCTGTGAGCAAGAGCCCTGCTGTCTGACCTTCAGATCTTGGGTTTGCCAGCCCCTGGAGCTACGTGAATTAGGAGGGGTCTTGCAGTCTGGCAATCTTGGGATTCATTGATCTTCACAGCCTGTGAACAAGAACCCTGCTCTCCGACCTGCCAATCTTGGATTCACCAACCCCTGAGGCTACCGAAAAGCATCTATCCTGATCCACTGACTTGGGAAGTTCCAGCCTGTACAATCACATGAGCTATTTCCTTGATGTAAATCTCTATGCATATCTATTTATACGCTTTACTGGTTTTGGTTCTCTAGAGAACCCAGCCTAAGACATCAAGGATTTCATTTTGCTTGGATCTACAATCAACACCCATGGAAGCAACAGTCAAGAAATCAAAAGACGTGTTGCATTGGGCAAATCTGCTGCAAAATACCTCTTTAAAGTGTTAAATAGTAAAAATGTCACCTTGAAAACTAATGTGTGCCTGACCCAAGCCATGGTGTTTTTAATCACCTCATTTGCATGCAAAACCTGGACAATGAATAAGGAAGACTGAAGAATTGGTGCCTTTGAATTGTGGTGTGGCCGAAGAATATCGAATGTACCACGGACTGCCAAAAAATTGAAAAAATCTGTGTTGGAAAAAGTACAACCAGAATGCTCCTTAGAAGCAAGAATGGTGAGACTACATCTCATACTTTGGACATGTTGTCAGGAGAGACCAGTCCCTGGAGAAGGACATCAAGCTTGGTAAAATATGGGGTCAGCAAAAAAGAGGAAGACCCTCAACAAGATGGATTGACACAGTGGCATCAACAATGTGCTCAAGCATAACAATGATTTTGAAGATGGTGCAGGACTAGGCAGTGTTTTGTTCTGTTTGTACATAGGGTGTTATGAGTCGGAACTGACTCGAGGGCACCTAACAATAACAACAACAAAATTAGATATGGGTGAGGCTTAATGCTGGGCATAAACTTAATGCTGGACAGTTGCCAGAATGAAACTCTCGTAGACAAATATATCACGATGAGTCTACTATATCACAGTATTTTACTGTAGTTATTTCCAGTTATTTAAGCTTAAATCTTTGAGTCGTTGCTATTCCCTCTTCCACAAATCTCACACTCAATTATTAGCAATCTCTCAAACTTATTGTTTCTTTTTATGTCATTTCCATCACTCTATATTTGCCTTGTAATAATAGCCTTCTATCGATGGCACTGGGATCATTCAAAAATTTACTTTCTTTACTTTTAGATCCATCTATGCACAATGCCTGTGACATATATAATGTCAGAAAAAAAAGAGAGATTAAAATTAGCCAAACACTTAGAGGAAAACTAAAATGTGGAACATCTCTGGATTTTACAGTAAGCTGGATGCAACAGAAAATGTTGGGCTTGACAAAGAGCCAGGTCATAAAACTGGGCCTTGTCTTGCTAAAACAACTTTTCACATCACACAGACAGTAGGAAAAAGTTGACATACTTTAGGGTAAAGAGTTATAGAAGAATATAATTACCAGGAAGAGGAGTACTACAACAACAACAAAAAAAAAAAACTAGTGCCATCGACAATATAAAGTATTAATTTGAAATAGGAAAAATAAGAGAGAGGCCAGAAGGGAAGTTATTGCAATAAGCCTGTTTTCTTAAGTGCCGTGTGTTAATGTGAAAAGCTTTAAACATAAGCTGATGCTCAATATTGTCTGTTAGTATTTCTGTATGGACTTGTCAATATCACTAAAGTTTCATATCCTTCAACAATTAGCAAAATGTGTAATAATTACAGAGAAACTAGAATCCATATTCCTTTGGCTGCAATTCAAAACTAAAAAGTTGTAAAAACAAAATATATATACATTTTTTTATAAATCATTTGATGACCAAATTTGAAGTAAGCTGATGTGTGGCTATTTTCTAGTCTTTATTCATCCCATTCAGTGTGAGTATTCGTATGTTTCACTGCAGGAGTATTCATGCTTTTGCATAAAAGGCACTACACTAGATCCTAAAGGGGGCCTCACAAAAAGTAGGCTATAGGCAAATGTTCCTAAAAAATTCTGAATTCCAAGATACATTTGGCCTCAAGGATTTTAGATAGGGGGTTGTATACCTGTAGTACGTTTTGAATAAATATTTGTACATTAATTTAAAACAATGTCAATGTCATACACAAACACTGGTTTGCAATTCAACTGATCCTAAGTTCTAAGCTTACCTATGCCTGTAATTATTTCAGTGGTTCTAGAATTATTCATTTATATTGCCTGAATTTCAGTTTTGGCTCATGAAATTGCTTTGCCTCTTAATTCCATGATTCGATATTAATTTTAGGAGATTGTTAGCAAACTATTGGGTGCCACAAAAAATAAATAAATAAATGATGATTCCTGTAGTTACGGTTACAAGTAACTTTCTACTTCTTGACTTTTGGAGCCATGGTAACAAACTAGTTATGAGTGAGTAAACTATGAAAAGCCATTATATCCAATTATTCTAACAAAGATCACGTTCTGCTGAAATTTCACATAAGGATTTTTTTCTTAAAATGTTCATAGTTTATATAAGGTATAATCGGGCTCAACATCTGGTTAATTATGTGACTATAGCTAGGTTGAGGGTAAAAAGAGGTAAAGAACTCTGAAGAAAGCCAATCTAGTTATCCATGTTGTTTGGAATGTCTACAGAATAATGTGATAGGTCAGTTTTAATATATTTTCTTTCTGCCCTGCCCTAGAGTAACCATCCGTACTCTGATTAGTGTAAAACTGAGGTATTTACCGAAAGAAAACAGACAGCTCAAGCGGGAATAGACTCTGGAGTGGAATCCAGTAATTCAAAATGGCCATTCAGCAGTGACGTTTTATAGGAGAGCAGTGAATATAAAACACGTTACTTGATTGGTGTTTACAAACTTAGATCATTGAAAGACATTACTTGATTGGTAATCACAGGCTTAGATCATCGAAAGGCATTACTCCATTGGTAGTCGACCATTTTAAGGCAGGGTTTCCCGAGCCCAGTTCTGTAAGGCAATGGGTTTAAAGGGCATACGTCTCTTTCTTAGATTGGTTATAGTGCAGCAATTACACGGATGTGTGAGAGGAAGCGGTCGCAGTGTAGGTACATCATCATTACGGGACATTCCTCTCTTAGTACAGAAGATGGCTGCTTCCAGGGTGAAAATGAAGCCACAAACAGGGAATTGCACCCATTCTTCAAATTGGCCTTTTCATATCATATCATGTGCCTCAGTTTATTAATTTTTTTCTTAATTCCCTTACACAGCCCGTAGGACTTACTCTATAAAGAGAACCATCGTAATCAACTCTCTTGTATTTTTTCTAAATGTTTACATGCTGTTGAGTCTTTAAAGCCCCCGCCACCCCCCCCCCCCCAAAAAAAAAAACAAACTATTGCGATCCAGTCTGTTGGGACTCGTAGCAATCCTATAGGACAAAGTAGAACTCCCTTTAGGACAGAGCAAAAGTGCCTGGTGTATTTGAACTGCTGACATTTTGGTTAGCAGCTGTAGCACTTAACCACTGCTGACTATTGTAATTAAAAAAAATAAAATAGTTGTTTCAATAATGTGATAACAATTCAAGATAATAACTACATATTTTTATATTCTATGCACTACACCAAACACACTTCATCTATATTATGCCATAAAATTCTCAAAGGAGGGTTATGAAGTAGGTACAACTACTAATGACCGACTTTACTGATGAAGAAAGGATGTTATGGAAGATGTTATTTGCCCAAGATCAAACACTTAGTGTGGAGCCATGACTCTGAGCGCAGGTCTGTCCGACATCAAAAGCTATGTTCTAAGCCCCTGCGTTTTGCAGTCTACGCTGGTGTAGTGGTTAAGCGCTTGGCTGCTACCCGGTAGATCTGGGTTCAAACCCATCAGCTACTCTGTGGGAGAAAGATGTGGCAGTCTGCTCCCTTATAATATTTATAAAAAAGAATTTTTAATATTTACAGCCCTGGAAACCCTATAGGGCAGTTCTAGTCTGTCCTATAGGATTGCTATGAGTCGGAATCGACTGGATGGCGATGTGTTTGGTTTTTTGGTTTTAGCTCTGTACCAGCATCTCAAAAAATTTTGATACTTTATTTGTTCACAATATTTTATCTTGAATACTACACATACTAATGGTACATATGTTTTGTACTTTGTTAAGACATGTAAGATTAATTATTGTATAACTTTACCTGGTACTAAAAATGTCATTATTTAATGTAGGCTTTTTTAAAATTCTGTGGATCTAATGTTTAAATATTTATAAAATGCTTTTTAAACATTTTGCTGAGCCAAATATATCGGATCACACTAGGAAATGCAACCCTTGTGGAAGTAAATAATGTATGCTAATCTTCCTCTTTTGTATTTCTAACAGATGGTGTCACGTTATCTGTCAAATTGAACTCATGATTGTGTTTTTATTTTTAATCATTTACGTAAACTATATCTTAAAGAAAAGGAGCTATTTTGTGATTTTTTTTTTTTAAAGTTATTTTGTCCTTGTCAGCTACCATGCTTGGAATACATAGGAGATCATGTTTGGCATAAAATTCCAAGTTTAGCATCAGAAAAGTAAAATATTTATTAGATACAGAATCAGTAATATGTTTCAAACACATTGGTACTTTTTGGATTTTAGTGGGAGAGCTTTGGGAAACGTCTTTAAAAATGAAGTGATTTGTTTAAAAAGCTAATGAATGTAGTTATTGAATTTTACAAAATCCATGCACTGGTTGATATATTTATTAATACAGATGACTCACTCTAAAGAATAGACATCTAATAGATTTATAATTTTTCCATTTGTGAAATGAGATCATTCTAATGTAATAAATGATAAAGGAGACCTATGTTAGCTTTTACAGAATTATGAAATATTACATTATACATTCCTAGAAAAATAATTTTGTGTCCCTGGAATAGCAAGTTCATAAGACTGTTCTGTTCTTGTACTTTAGCTCTTTTTAATATATTTCATACAATCCCTCTGTATTTATTTCCCTACATCTAAGAAGCATTAACTCTGTGACAAGTTCCTTCAATGGAAATCTGCTGCTTAATTATTTTTTAAATGTATTTAATTGTCTCCACTGAAAAGAGAAAGAAAATCCTTCTATTGACCACACATTTACCTCAAGTTACAGCCCTAATTTCACCTTTCTTTCACAGCCAAAAAGTTATTTGCTGAGTTGCATACTGCCACTATTCACCGTTTCCTGCCCTAAGTCCAACACATTCTTTCAATCAGATTTCCAACCCTTGCTTTCTTTCCAAAGTAGATCAGCAATGACTCCATATTGCTAAATTCAAATGGCTTGACTCAGTTCGTAGTTTGTATTTGAATCCTAGTCAGCACTCAATACTTTTGATTCTCTCTTTCACTGAATCACTCTCTCTCCTTGGAATTCACCTTAAGCTCCGATTTTTCTCTTACCTCAGATCTGTCCTGCCCAAAAGGAGCCCTGGAGGTACAACTGTTAAGCACTCAGCTACTAACCCCCAAATTGGAGGTTGGAACCCACCCAGTGGCTCTGTGGGAGAAAGACCTAGCGATCTGCTTCTATGAAGATTACAGCCTAGAAAACCCTATGGGGTAGTTCTACTCTGTTCCTATGTGTTGAAATCAACTCAACAGCACCCAACAACAATATCCTGCCTAAATAAATTTTATCATGTTGTCATTTGTTACCCTTTTTTTTTTTTTTAACACTTTAGGAGGCAGTGGTAGTTCGGTGGGAAAATTCTTGCCTTCCACGTAGGAGAGGCTGGTTCAATTCCTGGCCAGTGCACTTAATGCGCAGCCACCACTCCTCTGTCAGCGGAGGCTTGCATGTTGCTGTAATGCTGAGCAGGTTTCAGTGCAGCTTCCAGGCTGGGTGGATGGGTCTGACAGGATACATCTACTCTAACGGTAGAATTATCACTAAGCCTTTGTATAACTTATTCTACAGTATACAAAGGCAGTTCTGCCATTTCATCTTCTTTTAGCGTAGAGCACTTTTTGTCCATGGTTCACCAACCAACCAAATGGTTAGAGCCCTTTCTAACCCCTCACACTAAAACTTTGAATCCAAAATTTCTGCTTAGTAACCCATATCAATAAATTCAACCTAATCCAACTTTATGTTCCTTTTCCCCAGCGCACAATCACCCTGGTAAAGGCTGTAGTTTCCTTTTGGAAGGACTGAGGAAAAGATTAACAGAATAAGATATTGGCAATGTAGTGCAGTCCTTCCTCAACGGGATCCAGCTTCACTCAACTGGTTGTCTGTAAACTGCCTCAAATCTGGGAATTGATTGATAGGCTGTAACTCTTTGTTTTGGTTAGACTTCCTCTGTTTACTTGACCTAGAACTCTTGCACTTACACAAATCAAGTAAAAATTTACTAGAGTTTTTCCAAATGTTGTCTTAGTCTTCAAATCCATGTTTTATCAAGGCTTCTATGTGACTATTATTTATTCTTAAATTTCAGAATCACTGTGCTAGTTTATTCTCTTTGTTTTTCATAGCATGGTGTATTCCCCTTTTGAAATATTTTTCACTTATTTTTCTTCAATGTCAGTTTACTCCATTAATTTAAGAGTTCTGTAGGAGCAGTGACTATGATCAATTTTTTAAATCACAATGTAAATAGACATTGTGAATATATTTATTGAAAGAATAAATAAATCCATTGAATAATACATTTTAAAGCCCTGAATTCCAAAGATTGGGCTGACTACCTACTGATGATCTTTAAGGTTTCCCTCTGTGACCTAGAGTTAAGGTAATTACTTCTCAGACTTTAGTGTGCATAGAAATTACATGGAAGTTCTTGTTGAAATACAGCTTCTAATTTAATAGGCCTAAAAATTTTTTTTTTTTTAGGGTGCAGCCTGGAGCCCTGGTGACACAGTGGTTAAGAGCTGGCTGCTAACCGAAAGGTCGGTAGTTCAAACCCACCAGCTGCTCCTTGGAAACACAATGGGTGGTTCTACTCTGTCCTATAAGCTTGTCATGAGTTGGAACCGACTTGATGGCATCTAACAACAACAACAGGGTGCAACCTGAGAGTCTGCATTTTAGCAAGATCCCAGTTGGTGCCAACTGCCGTTCTTTGGACTATAATTTGGATAGAAAGGCTAGCATATTCTTTGAAGTTTTTGGTATGTCTAATCTTTGGCTTGAACTCTCAAGTGTAAAATATAATTTTATGTTTGCTGACTAGTATTTTAATAAAACCATCACTTTCTTCCTGTGATTGGGACAAAGATTAAAAAAAAAATCTACCAGTGACATGTTGGGATAAGTATATATGAGTCAGGTTCTATTTGGTTTTATGTAGGTGAAAAAAGAAAAATAATTAAGCACTGTGTTGTAATAGCCTCACGTGCATTGGGAGCTATTTTATTTCAGTGTAATAAAAATCCATCCATTGAATCAATCCATCGATATTAAACAAAGATTTAAGAAGAATTGGTTTGTAAACAGTGTTACTTTTCAAAGTAACAATTGATACTTGTCGATCAGAAATAGGAAATAAAGAGATAAAGTCATTGGGAAAGAAAATGGGATTTATTTAAGTGTTGCCACCTATAGACTTTGGACCTTATTGTGCATGCACGCTAGAAAAATTTTAGCATAAATAGTTTCTGGAAGCAAACTTATATAAGGAACTGAAAATATCCCTATTTAAAAAAGGAGAAGATTGTGATGAAGAAGAAAGGGAAGAAGAAAGCACTAACAAGGAAATCACACTCAAAATTAAAGTGGGAAGAGGAGCACTTGGAAAGGGTGGATAATTCCAAGATTAACACAGTGTCCCCTGTTCCAGCGTCATTGAACTCACAGTTGATTCCTAGGAGAGATGATGATGATGAAAGCGCAAGTAAAAGCCAAGTGAATTGCTGCTCTACGGCACCTCTGAGACACTGATAACACCAGTATTGGGCATATTATTAGGATTATTGGAAAGGGCATTGGCAAACATGGTGGTAGGATTAGCAATGATGGATTTGGCAAATGTGGTAGCTGGCAATGACAAGAGAACCAGCTGTGAGGCCCTCATTTATTTCAACGTTAGTCATAACCATAGATTTACACTCTTGAACATTGCTAGTGTGGCGTTAATGGTGTTCTTGGTAGGTAGCAACTCTAGTCATGTAGCTCCGCCTATTGGTGATGGTTAGAAACATGGTATTGAAGGCAGTTATCTGGTCCTTGGAGATCTCGTAAAGCACCCCTTTGTGATTTTAAGAACACTTAAGGAAAAACATGTAGCAGACTAGATTGTGGGCAAAGACAATGGAAAAGTGTCAGTGAAATGCTATTTTATGACTGTCCTATTTCCCAATTTGTGTGACCGAAAACCAATAGTCATATTTGTTTTATTATGATTTGGATAAGCAAAATAGAAAAATGTTTCATTTTACCACAAACAAATTACATTTAAAATTTCAAACCAAAACCAAATCCATTGCTAGTTCCAACTTATAGCAACACTATGAGTAATTTAAAACTTATTATACCAATATTTCTCCTTTCTGATAACAAGATTAAAAGCTACTATTTATCAAGCATCTGAGATATTTTAGTCAATGCCCTTCTATCTAATCTTTGTAACCAAAGCATTTTGTGCATTGGTTACTTCAGTTCTCTGGCATCAACAGTCTTCTACTAGCTTACATCACTCCAGATAGCATGCTGTGGAATTCACCGTTTAAACAATGACATCAACATAACCTTTCCTTCGCTTTCTCCATTAATCTGATGATGTTGTTCATGTTAAGGTCATTGATGACATGCTGTTAAGTTCAGGGGAGTCAATTTTGTCTTACCTGAATGACATTCATCAACATCCAACATAAATTACTACGCATTCCCTGACACTCTTCTCACCATACTCAGTCTACTAATTTTTTCTCTTACTTCTCTGGATACTTACGTTCAGTATTCCTTATAACACCTGATCTGTAAATGCTGTAGTTTGGGTTTGGGGCTTGGGCCCTCTTCCTTCTTTCTTTGTACTTTGACCTTAGGTGAGTGCATTCATTCTGATGACCTCACGTAACATTCATATGGATGTGAGAGATCTTTCCCATGAGCTTCACTTGCATAATCAAGCATCTACTTTACATCTTTACTTAAATATCTTGCAAAGATATAAAACTGAACTTATTATTTTGCCTTCTCCCAATTTTTTCTACTAATCTTCCACATCTCCTTCAAACAGAATTGCCATTTGATCACATCCTTTATTTCTTTGCTCTTTCTCCAACCATCCACTCAATCCAACCCATAAATCCTGGAATTTCACCCCTCACTCCATCGCTTGCTACCTGTTAGCATACCCTTTTGGCATTGCAAGTTGAAAATAATAATGTTTCTCTTACATATTCCATTCACTCAATCAAAACATAAGGACTGTGTATCTAAAATCAATACCAGACTACACAAGGCATTGCTTATTTGAAGATGACTAAGCAAATAAAAGCTCCTGCCTTATAAAGTTTACAAGGTCTTACTGATAAGGGTCAACTCCAGAAGACTGTGTTATGGGCTTCACAAGTGCAAAAGGTGCAATAAGAAGACGGCAATGAATGGTTTTATGTAGAGGAGTGACATGACCAGAATTAAATCTGTTATTTATTACTTTGGCTATTTCGTAGGGAATGGGTTTGAAGATGTGCGTACTGGATGGGCATGGAGAGAGGCACCTGAAAAAGGTGAATAGAAAAATTATCAGACTCGCATAGGAGACCATGTTGGTACTTTGGTATAGAGTAATGGCAGTAGAAATGGAAAGAAGTGGATAGATTTGACGTACATTTTAGAGATAGGTATCACTTGCTGAGGAAAAAAATTTCAAAAAGAAATACTGTTTAATATCTGCTAAAATAATCATTTATGCCTCTGCAATTTAGATGCATTTCTGCAGAATTTGGGAATAATAGCCACTTAATATTTTAATACATGTTGAATGGTAAACGGATGGATAGGTAGACCGATGGGTGGTTGGACAGATGGATGGGTGAATATATGCATTCATGAGTCAGTGAGCCAAACTTATTAAACTGATGGGAGCCTACCCATGTTTATTTAAGCTAAATATTGTATTACTTTAGCAGCATGTATAGCGCTACATACACACGTTTTTGTTTGATGTATGTTTTGTTAAATATTCCTTTTTAAATTTTTGTAGGAGATTTTTTAAAAAATGGATTTCTCTGTACTTACATAAAGGCCCTTGGGGAAGCTTGTAAATTAAGAAAGAAGCAGTCACCAGTAAGAAGTATCCATGTTTACTCACTAAACAACTGCGGCTGAATTCTATTTAGAGAAATAAGCAAGCTATTCAGCCCCTTTAAATTGATTTTTACCTTTATGTGTGTTATGCTCATGGCCACCTCTTTTTTAAAAAAAAAAAAAACTACAGACTATCAAGTACTCTGCAAAGTCATTTCTGTCTAAAAGTATTACACAAGAAAGAAAAAAATAATATTCCTCCCTCTTTTCCTTTAAAGAGAATGTGCTTTCTTCAGCCTGACTTTTGCCTTAATATTTGTGAAAATTAAGAGGATGGTACATCTTAAAGAGACAGCTTTGCTTTGCATAAAACACAAGTTTGCCCAAGCTCTGAAAGCACTTCAGAGGGTACTTAAAGGCTGAGTATCTTTTCTGCTCTTTATACATGCAGTAGTAAACCGCGGCCTGCATCAGCAATATATATTTTATTTAATAGTGTTTCCCTATCACCTGCCCAAATCTGCTGATGGCATCCTTTTTACCTCCACTTTGTCTCTGCTGCTATTGTTTTCCCATCAAATTTTCTTCTCTTTTCCTATCTAGACAGAACACCATGGTGTGGGTGTGGGAAGAGGAAAGGATTTTTGAATCACTGTTCAGCATGGGCCCCAAGATGACGTGGATGAGAGCTGGTTTCCTTTTGGAAAGGGCAGTGCCAGTCTCAAGCCTGCATCTGAAGACAGGCACACAGAGTCAGTTCAGACAAGGGTCCAGAGTGGGTTAGGCCAGAGAGGTTGTGATTAACTCAGTTCCGTTAACTGTTCTTCATCCAAACTTTATTCAAGAATAATAACATTTCAAACCATGCAGCCAATAGAAATTATTCATGACTTTTGGTATTTGCATCTCAGCAAAAAATATTAAGATGTTGTGGCAGCTGAACAGACACCTTCATTTTTTTTTTTTTTGGTTTTCAAATGTTTAACAGAATCTAGAGATAACCCCAACTCGGGTATAATTTCAAAACTTAGTTTTCAATAAAATCACTATAAGTCCTCCTCATCATAAAAACAGTAACTATTATGTATGAGCTGATGTCTGTAAAGGATCTGCCTTAACTTGCCATGATAGATGGATAGATGAATAGATAGATACAGTGTCTACAAGTTGTCAAGAGTTGTTATTAGCCTCAATATTTAGACAAACCTTTCATAAACAAATATCAACACTGGAGGTCCTACAGTGTGGGAAAACACCCTTACTTTCTGTGATTATATCTTTCCTCATCTTGTTTTCTTCTCTATCATGTTGATTTTAATTAATTGCTGATTAATTAAATGTTTATCTTAACTCACATTTTTGCTGCCCCTAGTCTAGGCAGTGTGTCTTTAGTTTTTACATTTGAGAAAACCATGAAGATATGCTTTAATCAGTTTTTATTACACATTATAGGCTTGTATTTTCACTGGGCCCGAATATTATCTCATCAGATCAGAGTTCAGCACAGCACCTGGAAATCAGAATGTGGCAAGTGTCCTGTATTTCAATACAGGTTCTCATTACTGCTCGCCTGGACTGTTGTGACAATCTCTTGAGCTTCCAAATTCAAAATTTTCCTTTATAATATAATTTTTTAAAAATTCATATGACACAGGTTTTTTAGAAAATAATATGGACAGGAGTATAGTGCTCATTTGCTTGGAAAACTTTGATGGTTTCTTGATACTTTTGGGCAGAATAAACTTGTATAGATTTTATTAGAAATACACATGCCCAAGGTCTATGCCCATGTATCTGTTTTATTAGCTTTTGAATGGTGCTTAGGAATCACATTTTAAGAACAAAGCAATCCGGTGTTTGACAGTCTAATCACATCAAACTTATCATCATTCCTGTAAAGAGCACCTACTTTTCTTCTTCTTGATCTTCGTAGATTCCCTTTCTAGAATATTCTGAAACATACTCTCACAAAGCTCAGGTCAAAAGGCTCTTCCCCTGGATTAGCTGTAATGAGTAACCCTACCTCATCAGTCCTCTCCAACATGTCACTCATGCCCTCAGCTTATCTTCTGTGGTATTACATAGAATTACATGGAGATACTTAGCTCCTTTTTTTGAGCTCTCATTAATGTTTACGTTCCTTAAACCTAGGGCAGTGACTGACCCATAATAGAGACATGGAAAATGATTTTTGTTTTAGAAATAAGTATAACATTTTTCCTTTTATTTTAGAATATTTGATATATAAACATATATGCTGACATCAGGAATTACTTTTGGCTAGCTATAATTATCCTCATCCTTTTATTTGGATTATAGAAATATTTTTACAGAATAAAAATATCAAAAAATGCAAATAAGCATAAATACATAAATAAAACACCAAAAAAAAAAACAAAAAACAAAAAAACTACCACACAACCCGGAGAAAATGTTTGCTGACGTTTCTTTGTGTATCTTTTCTTACCTTCTTATATACAAATATATACTTTTTTCATCAGTGGAAACATGATAGCTATATTTTGTAATTTGCTTTTGTGTATTTACTTTGAAATTTCAAAATCATGGCTTTCAAATAGTTACATACAACGAATGTGGATTTTTTTTTTTTTTACCAATGTTTATTTTTTGACTGCATATAGAAAAAGTATCTTAGAAATATTTTTGGTTAATGTGGTCTGTGTTGTTTTTCCTAAAAATATACTTATATCAATATTTTATATTTATAATAAACAGATCCTCCTAAGTTAGGTAGTGCGCCAATCTAAGTTTGCTGTGTAGATGACTAAGGTTAGTAAGTCTCTCTCAATAGCAAAATACAGACAGGCATTATTTACAGGACTTTTCCACTCATGTGCAGTCTTAGCTGGGGGCTCTCAAATTGGTTTCTGTGATGAAAGAAGCATAGAAAGGAGCTATTTAATAGAAAGACCTAAGCATGCAACTATGACAGCAGCTTCGGCATATGTTTTTGACTATGAAAAAGATATGGCATCATCTGATATAATAAACAACATGGCAGGTAATTGATATGATTCAAAAATTTATGTCATTAAGGGAGAATTATCATTTTGTTAGCAAGTTGCCAAGTGTGACAAAATAACATTTTAAATAAATATTCAAATGGATTAAAAAAGTTGTCATTTTTTGCTTTAGGATATTTAAGGTTTTGAATCAAGAGAGTGTAATTGGAAGAGGATAATACATATTATTTGATAAAATTTCAAGTACATATGTGAGTGAGAAAAAAATTCTAGCGAGAAAAATGTCTAAGGAGGTATTTCCATATGCCCGTAAAGATTTATGATTTAACATGTTGGTATTTACTTCGCACTACAATTTGAACTTTGAAACCGTGTTTGCAAACGGTATGATTAATCCATTTTCCTATTCAGGATTACGGAGTCCTCACCAGAAGCCAAGAAGTGAAACAAAAGGTGTTAATTTAAGTAGCAATATGCTTTGTCTTCTTTTGTAGTCTCATATGAATGTGCTTCAGTGATATATTTTCTATAGCGTACTGAGAAATTCAAGGTTAAAACTTCCGTGGCATGGTTACAGAGTTATATTTAGAACAACAAAGAATGGGGAAGTTTTACAAAACAAAAACCTACAAAAGCTTTTCATTACTGTTGTTACATACGTTTGTCCTGAGTCACTGAAATAAAGCTTGAGGGCCAATGTAAACGTATTCACTCCCAGAAATCTCCTGGTGGATATTTTCTGGTGTATTTTATACTGTAAGGCTGTTTGTTTTGTTTTAGCAAAGCAGCTTATAGGTGATTAAAAAATCCTTGTAATTTGTACAAAACCACATAGTCTTTGGTTAGTATAGCTTGGAAATACAGTGGTTAATTAGGATGAGCGGTACCGGATATGGAAAATTGCAATTCAGTTTACTTTCAAAGTCTGTAATATATTCAGCTCTGTGCTAGGTGCCATGGAAAATTAAAAATAAACATCTCTTGGTTCCTACCCAAGCATCATGTAATCTAGTGGTTAAATGCATCAGTAGATAAAGTGTTATGGATTGTCAAACATCAATCCTCCTTGCTTGAAATTCTAATAACATCTCAAAGTTAACATTTCCAAATATGAAATCCTATTTCCATTGCCCTTCCAACCCCTACGTGCTCCATCCATGCCCTTCCACATCTCAGTTAATGGCAACTCTACTCTTTCAGTTGTTAGGCCATAATCCCAGGAGTCATCCTTGATTTTTCTTTCACTCATGCTCTTCATCCAAGCCTTCAGAAAATTATGGTAACCTTACTTTTACAATATATTAATAACTTGAATTTACATTACCTCTCCTACTACTAGAAACCCTGGTGGCATAGTGGTTAAGTGCTACGGCTGCTAACCAAAAGGTCGGCAGTCTGAACCTGCCAGGCACTCTTTGGAAACTCTATGGGGCAGTTCTACTCTGTCCTATAGGGTCACTATGAGTTGGAATCAATGGCAGTGGGTTTGGTTTGGTTCTGGGTTCTCCTACCAGCAAACTGGAGTTACCATCATCTTTCTTCTAAATTATTGCAATAGCCTGCTAGATATTTTCCTTGCTTTTAATCTTGGCCCCCTATTTACTTTCCAATTTCATTGTTTATTACCCATACAGCAGCCAGAATGAATATTTCAAAGCCTAAGCCAGAACATGTCACTCAAATCTGATCAAAACACTACACTGAATGGCCCCCCATTTCATTCACAGTAAAGCTGGAGTCCTTAAAATTGTCTGAAAGGAACTGCTTGACCCACCTCCCATTACATCAGGATCTCCTTTCCTCCTCCTCTACACCTTCTTAACTTAGCTCTTTGATGTTCCTGTAAAATCCCAAGCACACTCATGCCCTAGGGGCGTCACTGTATTCTACCTGCTGCTACTTTTCCCTAGGTGCTTGGCAGGGCTTTGAGCTGGCTTGTTCTGGTATGAACCCCTGCTGAGAATTTTTTTTTTCCTTTTGGTATTCCAGATACACTGAATCAGAATCTACGTTTTAACAGGATCCCAGGTGATTATTATGTATGATAATTTTTAAGAACCACTGTTCTACTAGTGGGTCTCAGAATTGGTCCCTACCCAGTAGCATCATCATCACCTGGAAACTTGTTCAAAATGCAAATTCTCAGGAAGGGCTCAAACAGGAAGGAACTTGTTCCAAGCCCTGGTGCTTGGCTGTATTTCTAACCGCCTTCAAGCTTTGCTTAATTTCTTACGTTCTCAGAAATGCTTTTGTTAATGAGCCTAATTAATACTGCAGCCTGTTTTCTTTACTCTCACCTCACCTCAGCATGCTCAGTACTCCTAATCCTCCCGAAGATGCTGGACTGTCTATATTTGTTTTCATTTCTGTTAGACGATAGAACGATTTCTTCTTCAATTCAACTCTCTCATCTTGTTTTTCTTTATCAGAAGCAGCTAGAAGAACCTGGGAATCTCAAACTGGAAATCTCACTAGCCAAAGCAACAAGGTTTATTAGTTACTCTTTTTATTTCCTATGTTACTGTAGGCTAAAATGTTGCCAAATTTTCCACTTCTGTGTAACATGGGCTTCCTAGATTTCAATAAACATTTCCTCCCCATTATTCAAGCTCTCACTAATAGTCTGCTCCATACCCTTTCATCTTCCACTAAAAGTCTCTGACGTCATTATAGCTCCCCGCCCCACCACAAAGCCAATGCCATATTTTAGTGTTTCTGTATTTCAATGGCAGAACTCTACATGCAGGCACCAAATTCTATTCTAAATAAGCTATTTCAAAACTTAGTAACTTAAAACAGTATTGTGAAATCACATGATCTCATGTTTAGAAATTTGGGCTTTGGCTGTGTAATTCTTCTGTTTCATGTGGACTTTTACTGGCTCCCTTGGTAGTATTCAGCTGATACCTGGAATAAAAGATGGCTTCACTCACAATCATCTTGCCTTGGCAGGAAGGGCTGGGGGGTGGCACTCAGCTGGAACCTTTCATTCTCCATGTAGTCTCAAAACCTCTCCATGTGTTCTCTCCAGCAGGGTATTTGACTATCTTACATGTTACATCAGGACTCCAAGAGACCAAGGTACAATCTACCAGACTTCTTAGAGGCTTGACCAAAAACTTGCAAAAAAAAAAAATTAACTTCTGCCATGCTTTTTTGGTCAAAGTAGTCACATTTTGTCCGTATTTCAGGGGAGAGGATATAGATCCCACTGGTCAATGGGGGCTTTGAAAATACTTAAAATCATCTTGAATCTACCACATTTATCGTTATTGTACATGTTTATAAGTATGATCAAAACAAACGTGCAGGCCATGCACGTCTAGGTTTCGAATCTTACATCACAGTATTTAAAGTTTTTAATTATACATAATACTATGGTATTTTTAGATAGCTAAATTGGAAATTAATTTTTTAATTAAAATAGTATAATTTTAGGATTTTTTCAGAACACTTTTTCCAAAACTAAGAAACATACATAAAATCATGATGCATCTTTTGCCATTAATTCAAATTCTGAAAACTGAAGATCAAATTTGAAAAAAGCAAATAACCTTTGTAAGACTCAGCTTGAATCATGAATGAGTAGCTTAGATAAAAGTTGGCCTCCCACAGTAAAAAATTAGTAAACAGAACAAAGTATGAAACAAGTCTCTTTAGCCAGGGGAAGACAGGTGGCACTGGACTGTGATGCTGGAAAGAGGGTCTCAAAGTGAGACCTGTGATCATCTAGCTTTCTGCTGGATTTCAGGGAAGAGACAGCCAAGAAAAATATCATGATCTCACTGAAAGCAGAAAACTGAGAATGGCTAAGGAAGTTGGAATTTGTTATGCAGAGTATCAGAAAGGAAAATAGTTCACACAGAAAGAGTTCCAGAAGTTTGCATAAAGGTCCTTTTGAGTCTGTTGCTTCATTTTTAAGCCACACAGGAGTAGGATGAAACTTCACAAGGCTGGGAGAAGAATGACTGGAGAACTGTAATCAGAACAATTACAAGTGATTATACTGGGCATAAGGAGCCCTGGCGACTCAATGGTTAAAGTGACCAGCTGCTAACAGAAAGGTCGGTGGAGCGAATTCATCATCTGCTTAGCAGAAGAAAAGACCTGGAGATGTGTTCCCGTAAAGATTACAGCCTAGGAAGCTCTATGGGACAGTTCTACTCTGTCCTATAGAGTTGCTGTGAGTCGAGGGTACACAACAACAGCATTAGGCAGAGAGCTATTTGAGGTTTGAACAGCCAGATGGTTGAAAAACAAACAAAAAAAAACTGATAAAAGAAAATGTTTAGTCATTGGATGTAGAAGCTCCTTATCTTCTCTTTTATTTTCAAAAATAAATGGAATCAGTAAACCTGATATTATGAGTACACATCTATCCTTTATATATGCTACAACTTTTACTAACACAGTTAATTGCCATGTTTTTCTCTTAACAGTTCTTAACATATCAAAATATGTATTTAAAATCTAATGAAATGCCATTAAGTACATTCTTCAAAGGGGAAAAGGTGGTAATAGACTCTTTACACCTAATTTCAATAGAAAACTGCTTATGATGTATAACACCTTTTTTTTTTTTTTTTTTAAGGAAGAAGTCTAGTTTCTGGTTCTAAAGTTCGTAAGTGTTTAAGTTTTTGGATTATATAATTCTTAGTACATGATGTAACAAAAACTTTACAGAGTTTTTAATTTTAAACAAGAGGTATCCAATAGCTAATTTTTAGCAGCATGTCCTTTACCATTTAACTACAAAATATGATGATTACTTAGACAGACTATAACCCTCATCCATTACTGTCCTTTAGAATTTCCTAGGAATGAAAAATAACATTTCTACCAAAACTGTAAAATGCCATGTATCTTAAAATTTTCTAAGGTTTCTTCATAAAAACCCACATTATATTCCAAAATTCTTTAACATTTCTGACTATTTTACTTTATAGGAATCTAAGATTAAGAAATAAGAAGAAAGTATCCCTCCCAAGGTGAAAATTATAGCTTACTGGCTAGTTAAAAGTTTTTTCAAATATTGGGCTGAATGCCAATATTTAGCTGTGACATTTCATTTCATACTCAGATTCGGAGTTTCATTATCTTTTCATTCTAATTCACACTGAGTATTTTTTATCTTATGATCAATTTAAAAATATGTTGCTAATATTTGAGCTAAAACACTGGAATGATGAAACTTTAAATACTTACAAATTATTTCATAGAATTGTTATTACAAAAAATATCTAGTGCATTTTTCGTGATATATCTAAGTTAATAAGGTTTATTTTCAGATTTAAGCCTTTATATGTGGTACTATTAATGAACTGTAAGTCCTATATTTATTGTTGTGCAAATGAAAAAAACCAAAACATTTAATTACTTTCATTCTTTTTAATACTTCATTAAAGTATAAAAAAGAAATGTAATTTTTTCATTTAAATCATTTTGAGTGTAGTTCAGTTTAATCTTGCTGGTTGAGATATTCATCATACTCCATTTGTCTCTATTGCTGTTAAATTTACTTATTAAAGATAACTTTCAAAAATATGATTATGGGTCCCTAGGTGGTACAAATGGTTTGTTCTTGGCAAGTAACCAAAATGTTGACAGTTGGAATCCACCCAGCAGTGCCTTAGAAGAAAGACCTGACAATCTATTTCTATAAGATTGTTGCTGTGTACTGTCAAGTTGATTCTAACTCATAGCAACTGTACAGGTCAGGGTAGAACTGCGCCATAGGGTTTCCTAGGTTTTCGACTTTATGGGAGCAGATCACTAGGGCTTTTCTCCCACAGAGCTGATGGTGAGCTCCAGCCACTGATTTTTATGTTAGCACCCAAGTACTTAGCCATTACACGACCAGGGCTTCTTCCGAAATATTACCAAAAAATCAGAAAAACCAAACCCATTGCTGTTGAGTTGGTTCCAACTCATAGCAACCCTAAAAAGCAGAGTAGAACTACCCTATAGTGTTTCCGAGGAGTGCCTGGTGGAGTCGAACTACTGACCTTGGATTAACAGCTGAAACTCTTAACCACCACGCCACCAGGCTTTCCTCCAAAAGATTACAGACATTGAAGACTACAGAACGCAGCTCAACTTTGAAACCTGTGGCAACATGTATGACTATTTTCCCACAGGGTGTGACAGGCCTATTAATTTTTTGGTGCTGTATTTAATGAGCATATATATTTTCAGTTTTAGTGAAGTTCAGTTAACTGATTTCTTTTTTGACTAGTGCTTTTTGTGTCGATCTTAGATATCTTTGGTGCCCCAGGGTCAATAAGTTATCCTCCTATTTTCATCTGCAAAGTTTATGATTCTAACTTTAGTACTTGGTCTATAATCTATCCAACATTAACATTTGTGCATGAAGTGAGTGAGATCTGAGGAGATTTTATATGTATATATATACATATATATATACGCACACACACATACATGTATATAAAGAGTACACCAACAGGGAACAGCCAGAAATTCAAGCTAGATTCTGAAGAGGACATGGAATGAATGATATCATTGCTGATGTTGGATGGATCCTGGCTGAAAGCACAGAATACCAGAAAGAGGTTTACCTGTGGTTTATTGACTATGCAAAGGCATTCAACTGTGTGGATCATAACAAATTATGGATAAAAATGCTAAGAATGGAAATTCCAGACACTTAATTGTGCTCATGAGGAATCTGTACATAGACCAAGAGGCAGTTGCTCGAACAAAACAAGGAGATACTATTGCATGATTTAAAGTCAGGAAAGGTATGAGTCAGGATTGTATCATTTCATCATACTTATTCAATATGTAAACTGAGCAAATAATCCAAGAACCTGGACTAGATGGAGAACGCAGCATCAGGATTAGAGGAAGAAGCATTAAAAACCTGAATTGTGCAGATGGCACAACCTTGCTTGCTGAAAGCAAAGAGGACTTGAGGCATTTACTGATGAAAATCAAAGACCACGGCCTTCAGTATGGATTATGCCTCAACATAAACAAAAATCTTCACAAATGGACCAATAAGCAACATCATGATAAATGGAGAAAAGATTGAAGTTGTCAAGGATTTCATTTTATTTGTATTCATAATCAATGCCTATGGAAGCAGCAGTCAGGAAATCAAAGGACATATTGCATTGGGCAAATCTGCTGCAAAAGACCTCTTGAAAGTGTTTTAAAGCAAAGATGTCACTTTAAGGACTAAGGTCCACCTGACCCAAGCCATGGTTTCAGTCACTGTATATGCATGCAAAAGCTGGACAATGAATAAGGAAGACTGAAGAAGAATTGGCACCTTTGAATCTTAGCATTGGCAAAGAATATTTAATTACCAGGGACTGCCAGAAGAGCAATGAGATCTGTCTTGGAAGAAGTACAGCCAAAATGGTCCCTAGAAGCAAGGATGGCAAATGCTCCCTAGAAGCAAGGATGGCAAGACTTCATCTCACATGCTTTGGACACTTTATCAGTAGGGACTAGTCTCTGGAGAAAGACGTCATGCTTGGTGAATTAGAGGGTGAGTGAAAAAGAGGAAGACCCTCAACAAGATGGATTGACACAGTGGCTTCAGCAATGGGTTGAAGCATAACAATGATTAGGAGGGTGGTGCAGTACCTGGCAGTGTATCATTTTGTTGTACATAGTGTCACTGTGAGTCAGAACTGTGTCAGTGGCACTCAACAACAACAACATATATATAAAAATATATATATACACACACGTAAATATACATATGTGTATTGTATGTATTATAAGCGAAAAAAAAACCCAAACCTGTTGCCGTCGAAGTTGATCCTGACTCAGTGAACATACAGGACAGAGTAGAATGGCCCCATAGGGTTTCTAAGGAGTGCCTGGTGGATTCGAACTGCAGATCTTGGTTAGCAGGCGAACTCTTAACTATGACACCACCATTATATACATATATATATACATATATACATATATATATATATATGTATGTATCTATAGCCCTGGTGGTACAGTGATTAAGAGCTCATCTGCTAACCAAGAGGCTGGCAGTTTTAACGGACCAGCCACTCCTTGAAAATCCTTTGGGGCAGTTCTCGTCTGTCCTATCGGATCACAGTGAGCTGAGATTGACTTGATGGCAATGGGTATATATATATATATATATATATATATATATTATATATGTACGTGCGTGTGTGTGTGTAATGTATTTTTAGACCCTCTGTTGTGTTCCTTTGATCTATTTTTCCTTTCCTGATTCTACGTTATCGTGATTATGATAGTATGATAGTGATTCCAATTATGTCGTTTTAAAAATAGTTTTAGCTCTTCATTCTCATAGTCACTTAAAATTAAGAATGATCTTATAATTTGCTTTAAAGAAAAGTCTCCTGGGGTTTTGATGGAGATTGATTGAATCTATAGATTGATTTGGGCAGAATTTTGAGTCTTCTTCACCATGAATGTGTTATAGGTCCTCATTTAAAGTTTTGAATTTCTCTAAGCTATGGTTGTTGTTTTCAGTGTAGAGGCCTTACCATTTTCCAATAAATTTATTCCTTGGTGTTGGATATTTTCGATGCTGTTGTAAATGGTATTATTTTCACATTTATCCTTCATTGTATATTAAACAATTGATGTTTTGCATATTAATTTTTGTCCTGAGACTTTGCTCAGTTGACTTAGTAGTTCTAGTGACGTGTGTGTATGGTTGTGCGTGTGCATGAGTCTGTATGTTTTTTTCTACATACAATGCCAGTTCATCTGTACATACAGTTTTTATTACTTCCTCTCCAGTCTTTTTGCACTTATCTCTTTTTCAGCTTAGGGCTTTCCAGGGAACTGGAGTAGGAAAGAACACAACAACAACAAAGAGATTCTTCTCTCTGTTCCATGAGGATGCTGTTTCCTGCTCTTTGAAATATAGAGGGGGCTTCTCTTGGAACATTTTCAGTCCACACTTGGTGCACAGTTATGCCTTACCAAGACATCCAGGCTTTAAAAACCACCATCACTTTGACCTCATCACTTTCCCCAACTCCCCCAACTCACACATCTCTCTTAACATTCCAAGTATACTTCTGCCTCAGTACTTACTGTTCCTGAAACACTCCTGTCTTAGTTATCTAGTGCTGCTATAACAGAAATACCACAAAGGGATTGCTTTAACAAATAGAAATTTCTTTTCTCACAGTTTAGGAGGCTAGAGGTCTGAATTCAGGGCGGTGGCTCTAGAGGCAGGCTTTCTCTCTCTGTCGGCTTTGGGGGAAGGTCTTTGTTTCTTCAGCTTCTCTTCCCTGGTTCCTTAGAGATCTCCATGTGGCTGGGCATCTATCTTTTGCCATCTCTGTTCATTTAATGTCTTTTATATCTCATAAGAGATTAAGACACACCCTACACTAATCCTATCTCATTAACATAACAAAGAAATCCATTCTGAAATGGTATTATAACCACAGGTAATGGGGTTAGGGTTTACAACACATTTTGGGGGGACACATTTAATCTATAACAACTCCTTTGCTCAAAAGCCAACCTATTGGAGAAGTGTTCTCCAACATTCCCAAATAAAATAGCAACCTATCTCTACTCTATCCCCAATCACTTCTTTTTTTACTTAACCTTTTTTTTTTTTTTAATTTTGCCATCACATTTACTATTTTCCTGAGGGTAAATTTGTCAATTTTGCTTATGGATATATCCCCAGTTATGCCTTGCATTATGTTCTGAATAAAAACTTTCAATAATTAGTGAATAAATGAATGAATGAAAGAATTTTGCATTAAGAAACATTCATTTTTGTCAATTTATTTGTGCTTTCTTATTTTTCAGTGAGTTTGTACTTTTCTTCACACGTTGTTGTTAGGTGGTGTCCAGTGGGTTCCGACTCACAGTGATCCTATGTACAACAACAGGAAACACTGCCTTGTTCTACACAATCATCATAATCATTATGCTTGAGACCATTGTTGAAGCCACTGTGTCAATCCATCTCATTGAGGGTCTTCCTTTTTTTCACTGGCCCTCTACTTTACCAAGCATGATGTCCTTCTCCAGAGACTAGTCCCTCCTAATAACATGTCCAAGGTATGTGAGATGAAGTCTCGCCATCTTTGCTTCTAAGGAGCATTCTGACTGTATTTATTCCAAGACAGATTTGTTTGTTCTTCTGTATATTCAATATTCTTCGCCAACACCATAATACAAAGGTGTGAATTCTTCTCCAGACTTCGTTATTTGTAGTCTAGCTTTCGTGTGTATATGAGGTGATTGAAACAACTACTAAGGCATACCTTAGTCTATAAAGTGACATCTTTGCTTTTTAACACTTTGAAGAGGTCTTTGCAGCAGATTTCTTGACTGCTGCTTCCATGGATGTTGATTGTGGATCCAAGTAAAATGAAATCCTTGACAACTTCAGTCTTTTCTCCATTTATCATGATGTTGCTTCTTGGTCAGTTGTGAGGATTTTTGTTTTCTTTATGTTGAGGTGTAATCCACAGTGAAGGCTGTAGTCATAGATCTTCATCAGCAAGTGCTTCAAGTCCTCTTTGCTTTCAGCAGGCAAGGTTGTGTCATCTGCATAATGCAGGTTGCTAATGGGTCTTCCACCAATCTTGAAGGTGCATTCTTTTTCATATAGTCCGGCTTCTCTGATTATTTGCTCGGCATAGAGATTGAATAAATATGGTGAAAGGATATAATCCTGACACACTTTTCCTGACTTTAAACTATATGGAGTATCCCCTTGTTTTGTTCAAACAACTGCCTCTTAATCTATATCTTGGTCTAAGAGCACAATTAAGTGTCCTGGAATTCACATTCTTTGCAATGTTATCCAAAATTTTTTATGATCCACACGGTCTTTGGATGTCTTTGCATAGTCAATAAAACACAGGTAAACATCTTATGGTATTCTCTGCTTTCAGCCAAAAGCCATCTGATATCCCTCCTTACACTTCCTCTTCTGAATCCACCTTGAATTTCTGTCAGTCCACTGTTGATGTACTGCTACAACTGCTTTTGAATGATCTTCGGTAAGATTTTACTTCTGTTTTTTTTTATGATATTAATGATCTTGTTCAGCAATTTCTGCATTCAGATGGAATGGGCCTAAGTATGGATCTCTTCCAGTTGGTTTGCCAAGTAGTTCTCTTCCAACTTTCTTGATGTAGATGAGTGAGTACTTCCAGTGCTGCATCCGTTTGTTGAAAAATCTCAGTTGGTATCCCATCAATTCCTGGAGCCTTGTTTTTCACCAGTGTCTTCTTCAGTGCAGCTTGAACATCTTCCTTCATTACCGTTGGTTCTTGCTCAAATGCTATGACCTGAAATAATTGAGTCAACCAATTCTTTTTGGTACAGTGAATCTGTATTCTCTCCATCTTCTTTTGATGCTTCCTGTATCTTTCAATATTTTGCCCATAGAATCCTTCACTATTGCAACTTGAGGCTTGAATTTTTTCTTCGGTACTTACAGCTTGAGAAATGCCGAGCATTTTTCTTCTGTTTTGGTTTTCTAACTCCAGGTCTTTTCACATGTCATAATACTTTGTTTTCTAAAGTCATCCTTTGAAATCTTCTGTTCTACTCTTTTACTTCATCATTCCTTCTGTTCACTTTAGGTACTCAGTGTTCAAGAGCAAGTTGCAGAGTCTCCTCTGAGATTCATTTACGTCTTTTCTTTCTTTCTTGTCTTTTTAATGACCTCTTGCTTTCTTCATGTCATTCCACAACTCGTCTGATCTTTGGTGTTCGGTCTAAATAACTCTTCAGTCATTAGTGTTCAATGAATGAAATCTGTTCTTGAGATGGTCTCCAAAATCAGGTGTGATATACTCAAGTCTGTACTTTGGCTCGTGTGGACTTGTTCTAATTTTCTTCAGCTTCAAATTGAACTTCTATATGAGAAATTGATGGCCTGTTCTGCAGTCAGCTCCTAACCTTGTTCTGACTGATGATATTGGGCTTTTCCATTGTCTGTTTCCACAGATGTAGTTGATTTGATTGCTATGTATTCTATAGGTGAGGTTCACATATATAGCAGTCCTTTGTTTTGCTGAAAAAGGTATTTACAATGTAGAAGTCATTGATCTTGCAAAATCCTATCATGTAATCTCTGGCATCGTTTCTGTCACCAAGGCCATATTTTCCAAGTACTTATTCTTCGTTTCCGGCTTTTGCATTCCAATCACCAATAATTATCAATGCATTTTGATTGCATGTTTAATCAATTTCAGATTGCAGAATTTGGTAAAACTCTTCAATTTCTTCATCTTTGGGCTTAGTTGTTCATACCTAAATGTGAGTAATAGTCGTATTAACTGGTTGTCCTTGTAGGCCTATGGATATTATCCTATCACTGACAGTGTTGTACTTCAGGATAGATCTTGAAATGTTCTTTTTGGTGATGAATGCAAGGCCATTCCTTTTCAATTTGTCATTCCTGGCATAGTAGACCATATTGCTTGTCTACTTCAAAATGGCCAATACCAGTCCATTTCAGCTCACTAATGCCTCAGATATCGATCTTTATGCATCCCATTTCATTTTTGACAATTTCCAATTTTCCTAGATTTGTATTTTTTGCCTTTCATGTTCCAATTATTAGTGGATGTTTGCAGCTGTTTCTTCTCTTTTTGAGTCATGCCATATCACAAATGAAGGTCTTGAAAGCTTGGCTTCATTCATGTCATTAAGGTTGACTCTACTTTGAGGAGACAGCTCTTTGCCACATGTCTGTCAGTTTTTTGTACTGTGGTGGCTTCTGTGTTGACATGATTCTGGAAGCTATGCCATCGATATTCAAACACTAGCAGGATCACCCACGGTGGACAAGTTTTAGTCGAGCTTCCAGACTAAGACATACTAGGAAGAAGGACCTGGCAGTCTATTTCTGAAAAAAATTAGCCAGTAAGAACCTTATGAATAACAACAGAACATTGTCTAATATAGTGCCGGAAGACGAGCCCCTCAGGTTGGAAGACCTCAAAATTTCTCCACATAGTTCCCTCTTATTTGTTGATATTTATTTCTATTTATTTTGATTTTTAGTTGTGGTGTATGTATTTCTTTTCACTTTGTATGTTTATGTTTTATTCAGAAAGTTGTCTTCACTACTTATTCATTGTACTAATTTTTCTTTGTAATTAGTGATAGTAATAATCTTTAGAAGGCTTTTTTAAAATTGTAATTTAGATGACGGTTTACAGAAAAAACTAGCTGCTCATTAAACAGTTAGTACACATTGTTTTCTGACATTTGTTACCAACCCCACAACATGTCAACACTCTCACTTTTCCACCTTGGGTCCCCAATTACTAACTTTCCTGTATCCTCCTGCCTTCTAGTCCTTGCCCCTGGGCTGGTGTGCCCCTTTAGTCTCGTTTTGTTCCATGGGCCTGTCTGATCTTTAGCTGAAGGGTGAACCTCTGGAGTGACTTCATTTCTGAGCTAAAAGAGTGTCCGGGAGCTGTACTCTCGGGGTTTCTCCAGCCTCTGTCAGGCCAGTAACTCTGTTCTTTTTGTGAGTTAGAATTTTGTGCTACATTTTTCTCCAGCTCTGTCCAGGATCCTCTATTGTGATCTCTGTCAGAGCCATTGGTGGTAGTAGCCGGGCACCATCTAATCATACTGGATTCAGTCTGGTGGAGGCAGTGATAGTTGTGGTCCATTAGTCCTTTGGACTAATCTTTCCCTTGTGTCTTTAGTTTTCTTCATTCTCCCTTGCTCCCAAGGGGGTGAGACCAGTGGAGTATCTTAGATCGCTGCTGAAAAGCTTTTAAGATCCCACACGTTATTTACCAAAGTAGAATGTAGAACATTTTCTTTACAAACTATGCTGTGACTATTGAGCTAGATATTCCCTGAGACCATTGTCCCGACGGTCCCCAGACCAGTGATTTGGTCCCTCAGGGAGTTTGCTTGTGTCTATGGAGCTTCCATGACCTTACCTTGTACAAGTTGTGTTGGCTTCCCCAGTATTGTGTACCGTCTTACCCTTCGCTAAAGTTACCGCTTATCTATTGTCCGTTTTTTTGTTTTTTTTTATTATAATGGTATTGTTTTCCTGATTTCCTTGTTCTCTTTATTGGTGTATAGGAATCTAGTTAATTTTTGTATGTTCATCTTGTATCATGCAACTCTGCTGAATCTTTCTATTAGTTCCAGTAGCTTTCTCATGGAGTCTTTTGGGTTTTCTATGTATAGTATCATATTGTGCACAAATAGGGACAGTTTAATTTCTTCCTTTATTCCTTTTTCTTTCATTATTGCTCTAGCTAGAACTTCTAGCACAATGTTAAATAAGAGTGGTGATAAAGGGGATCCTTGTCTTGTTTCCATACTCAAGGGGAATGTTTTCAGCCTCTCTCCATTAAGAATGATGTTTGCTGTTGGTTTTGTATGTCCTTTATTATATTGAGGAATTTCCCTTCTATACCTATTTTATTGAGAATTTTTATCAGGAATGGGTGTTGAACTTTGTCAAATGTCTTTTCTGCATTGATTGAGATGATCATGTGATTCTTTTATTTATATTGTAGGTTACATTGATTGATTTTCTAATGTTGAATCATTCTTGCATACCTAGTATGAATCCCACTTGATCTTGGTGTATTTATTTATTTTTTTCAATATGATGCTAAATTCTATTGGCTAGAATTTTGTTGAGAATTTTTCTGTCTATATCCATGAGATATTGGTCTGTAATTTTCTTTTGTTTGTGGTGTCCTTGCCTGGTTTTGGTATCAGGATTATGCTGGCTTCATAGAATGAATTCAGAAGTGTCCTTTCCTTTTCTATGTTCTGAAATAGTTTGAGTAATGCTGGTATAAGCTCTTCTCTGAATGTTTGGTAGAATCCTCCAGTGAAGCCACCTGGGCCAGAGCTTTTTTCTTTTGTTTGGAGTTTTTTTTAATTACCTTTTCAATCTCTTCACCTGTTATGGGTCTGTTCAGATTTTCAACTTCACTTTGTGTTAGTTTGGGTAGGTGGTGTGTTTCTAGAAATTTGTCCATTTCTTCTAGGTTTTCAAATTTGCTGGAATATAGTTTTTCATAGTACTCTGTTATGATACATTTGATTTCAGTTTGGTCTGTTGTAACATCTCCCATTTCATTTCTTATTTGGGTTATTTGCATCCTCTCCTGTTTTTCTTTTGTCGGTTTGGCCAGTGATTTGTCCATTTTGTTGACCCTTTGAAAGAACCACTTTTGGTTTTGTTGATTCTTTCTATTGTTTTTCTGTTCTTTTTTATTTCTGCTCTAATCTTTATTATTTCCTTTCTTCTGATGGCCGTGGGCTTTTTTTTTCTGTTCTCTTTCTATTTGTTTGAGTTGTGTAGCTGATATTTTGATTTTGTCCCTTTTCTCTTTTTTGATGTGTGCATCTGTTGCTATAAATTGACATCTGAAGGCTGTCTTTGCTGTGTCCCAAAGGTTTTGGTATGATGTGTTTTCATTCTCGTTTGATTCTAGAAATTTTTTGATTCCATCTCTGATTTCTTCTTTTACCCAGTGCTTTTTAAGCAGGGTGTTACTCAGTTTCCATGTAATTGATTTTTTTTTTCTTTGCTCTTCCAGTTGTTAATTTCTTCTTTGATGGCATTGTGATCAGAGAAGATACTTTGTATTATCTCAGTGTTTTAGATTTTGTTGAGTGTTACTCTGTGGCCTAAGATGTGGTCTATTTCAGAGAATGTTCCATGTTCTTTGGAAAAGAAAGTGTACTTTGCAGCTGTTGGGTGGAGTGTTCTATATATGTCTATGAGGTCAAGTTTGCTGATTAAATCTTCTCTATTCTTTTTTTTATCTTTGTTGAGTTTCTTTCTAGATATTCTGTCCTTTACTGAGTATTTTGTGTTGCAGTCTCCTACTATTATTGCAGAACTGTCGATTTCTCTTATCAGTGCTGTTTAAGTTTGTTTTATGTATTTGGGGCCCTGTCTTTGGGTGCATAGATATTTATTATTGTTATGTCTTCATGATGGATCATCCCTTTAATCGTTATATGATGCCCTTCTTTGTCTTGTATGGTGGATTTTGTTTTAAAGTTTATTTTATCTGAGATTAGTATTGCCACTCCTGCTCTTTGCTGGTAAAAGTTTGTTTGATACATTTTTTTTTCCCATCATTTGATTTTTAATAAATTCATGTCCCTGTTTCTAAGGCATGTCTGTTGTAGACAGCACATTGGTGGATTCTGTTTTATAATCCATTCTGTCACTCTCTGTCTCTTTATGGGTGCATTTACATTCAGTGTAATTATTGATAGGTGTGAGTTTATTGCTGTTATTTTGTAGTGCATTTTTTGTGGTGCTGATGTTTTTCTTAGTTCCTCTTACTCTCCTGTGCTGAATTTCTTTTGTTCGTGTATTTTTTTTTCATTTCTTCTGTTTTTGTAGATTTTGCATTTACTGAGACTTTGCGTATTTCTTCTTTATTTTGATGAGTAGGTTTGTTAACTTTCTGTGTGGTCGCCTTGTGTGGTTACCAACCTTATCTTCCTAAGTTTCAACCAGTCTTTTACTACTTGGTATTGCCTTGCCTTCCTCTCCACTAGAAAGTTCTGTACCTCTACTGTTTATGGCCTTTTTTATTGTTCTGATGTTGCTGTCATTTACAGATTAATGTCTCTGGTTCCCTTTTGTAAATCTTTTCGTTTTGAATAATCCTTGAGAGTTCTTTTCCTATTGGAATCAGGCTGGTGTAATCTTGCACCCTAGATTCAGGTTGTCAGCTGATGTTGTTTGTTCTCAAACCGAAGGACTCCGTTTAATAATTCTTGTAAGTTTGTTTTGGTTTTGACATATTCCCTTAAATTTTGTTTATCTTGGAAATGTCCTAATTTCACCATCATATTTGAATGAGAGTTTTGTGGGATGTATTATTCTTGGTTGGCAATTTTTTTTTCAAGGTTTTATATATGTCATTCCATTGCTTTGTTACCTGTGTGGTTTCTGCTGAGTAATCAGAGTATATAGTCTTTTTGTTTCCCTGCTGTATGTGACTTTTCATTTTTCTTGAGCTGCTCTCAGGGTTCTTTTTTTGTCTTTGGTTTTAGTGAATGTGATTATGATATGCCTTGGTGATTGTCTTTTTGGGTTGATCTTATTTGGGTTTCACTGAGCTTCTTGGATGGTCAGTTTTTCATCTTTTGTGATATTAGGGAAGTTTTCTGTCAGCAGTTCTTCAATGATCCTGTCTGTGTTTTCCAATTTCTTCCCCTGTTCTGGAACTCTAATCACTTTCTAATTTTTGCTTTTGATTGTATCCCACACCATTCTCAGGGTTTCTTCATTCTTTTTTCTGATTTTTCCCCAAACAAGGTGGTATCAAAGTATTTGTCTTCGATTTCACTGATCCTGTCTTTCATTATTTCAAACCTGCTCCTCAGACCTGCTAAGACAACTGTCCATTTCTGAAATCTTGTTGTATATCTTTTGGATTTCTTATTGTTGGTTTTGTATGATTTGTAGTTGTGAATTTATTTTGACATTTTGTTCCTGTATTATTTTCCTGAATTTTCCATTGTGTCTGTTCCAAGATTTTGTTTGCCTTTTCCATGATTTTGCCTATGTTTTCCTCATTTTTGTCTGCTTTTTGCTTCAACTCTTGGATAGGTCTGAATATTTAGAGATTTGAAATTCCTATCAGGTAATTCCAGTGCCTTTTCTTCTACTGGAAAACCATCTAGGGTTTATATTGGGTTCCTACTGGAACCATCCTCTCCCATTTTTCTATATGTATTAATATTGTCTGTTGTCTTTAGGACATTCAGTAGTTACTTTTTCATTAATTGATTGTAGATTTGTTTGCTTTGTCCTGCTTTTTCATTTTATTTGGTTATGTCTGAGCTGATGGGCTGCGTGTTCTTTGTTGTTTGCTCATCTGTGGGAATAATACTAGTGGTGACCTTGTCCAATGGGCAGGGCCAGTTGCTTAGCTATGGTGCAGCAGGGCACTTGCAGCTAAAGGAGAGGTGCTGGGATGGGTCATTTATGTCACATACTGGGGCTGACAGGGTGAGACCAGAGGTAGCATAGGGCAGGTTCTGGTAGACCATGTCTGTGCTACTTGTGGGTTCATTGTTCAGTGTATGGTGCAGATAAGCAGGAGGAACTGGGGAAGTTGTGATGTGTGGAGCTAAGTAGGTATGGGAAGAAGAGAAATAGGAGTGAGAAACAGGAGCTAAAATAAAAAGGGGCTGAGGGAGCCTGCCATTGGAGTGGTGTAGACCCAAGGAAGCTGTGTGCCGGTGTCTTCATAGCCATATGGTGAGGCTCAGCCTGTTAAGAAGGGACATATACAGCACATACAGCTAGATGGGCAGGATAAAGGAAAGGAAGGAAGGGTGAGAGATGAGAAACTAGATTTTAGAAAAAGGACACAGAGAGGCACACGTGGTTAGGTGGTTGGGGGAAAGGAATGGAAGGAATGTAGAGAGAGAAGAAACCAAGAAAGAGAGAGAGAGAGAAAAAAAAAGATGCCAGGTGGTTGGGAAGATGGAAAGAAAGGGAGGTAGAAAGAAACAAGAAACTGAGGAAAAACAAAAGAAAGAAAAAAAAGAAGAACACCCCCAAGGAAACACTGGAAGCTGGTCACCAGGTGAGCAGCACTGCACAGCCTGTCAAGAAGAAGTAGAGATGGCACACAACACTAGGTATTCAGGAGAAGTGTAAGGAAAGAAGGAAGGTATAGAGAGATTAGAAACCAAGAAAAAAAAGAAGAAAGAAAGTAAAGAAGAAAAGAGATGCCCCAAGGAAGTCTACTGGAAGCAGGTCCCCAGTTGAGTGGCACTGTACAGTCCATAAAGAAGGAGTGGAGATGACACACAGCACAAGGAATTCAGGAGATGGGTAAGGCAGGAAGGTAGAGGGAGACTGGAAATCAAGAAAAGGAAAGAAGAGAGAAAGAAAAAGAAAAAATAAGATGCCCCGAGGGAGCCTACTGGTGTGGTGGTGTGTACCAGGGAAGTGTCTCCCCAGCTGTGCAGAGCTGCACAGCCCATCTAGAAGGAGCAGAAATGGCACACAACACCAGGTGAAAATAAGGAAAGGATGGTAGAGAGAGGCGAGAAACCAAGCAAAGAAAAAAAGAGAAAAAAAAAAAAAATCCCCAAGGGAGCCCACTGTTGTGATGGTGCAGACCAGGGAATTGGCTCCCCCGCTGCATGGAACTTCACAGCCTGTCTAGAAGGAGAAGAGACGGCACATGCACTAGATGTTCAGGAGGAAAAAGGGAAGGATGGTAGAAAGAGAGCAAATCAAGAAAAGAAAAAAAATCCTCAAGAGAGCCCACTGACTTGGCGGCTTGGAGTGGGGAGTTGGCTCCCAAGGCAGTAGGCACTGCACAGCCCATCTAGAAGGGGCAGAGATGGCATACAGCACCAGATATACCAGAGACAGGAAAAGAAAGTAGAAAGACAAGAAATTAAGAAATGAAGAAAAACAAAGAGGAAAAGAGAAAGAAAAAAAAAAAAAGGAAATGCTCCGGGGATTCCACCAGCATCTGGGGAAGTGGCTCCCAGAACTTGGGGCACAACCTCTCTTGAGAGGGCAGAGATGACACACAGTGCCAGGTATTTAGGAGACAGAAAAAGAAGGAAAGTAGAGAGAGACAAGAAACCAAGAAATGAAGAAAAACAAAAAGAAAAAAAAGATGCCCCCAGGGATCCCACCAGTGCGGCTACACAGACGGGGTAAGTTACCGCCAAGCTGCGTGGAACAGCCCATCAAGATGGGGCAGAGATGGCACACGCACCAGATATTCAGGAAAAAGGAAAAGAAGGTAAGTAGGGAGAGACAAGAAACCGAGAAATGAAGAAAGGAAAAAAAGAAAAAGAAAATGGCCCCCAGGATCCCACCAGTGTAGCAGCATGGGCCTGGGAAGCAGTTCCCTAGCGTCAAGAAGCAGCAGAGATGGCACATGGAGCCCGGTGTTTGAGAAAAAGGAAGGGAAGGAGGTGAGAGAGAGGGAAGAAACCAAAAGAAGCCAAAAAAGGAAAAAAGCAACAACGGCAGCAAAGAAATGGCACTGAAGGAGCTGGCTCATGTGGGCAGGGCGAATCCAAATGGCATGGAGCTGGTGCCTCCCCAGCCAAGCAACTGATGCCCACCGGGAAGCAGTGAAGTCTGAGCAGGGGGATAGAACAGTGAGGGGTAGGAAAGCATGTATTGCCGATTACTCGATGCTCTGTCTCCTGCTGGGAGCTCCATGAAGCTCCTTTCTCATACTCCCTGTCTGCCAATCTCCGACAGGAGTCCAAGATGAGGAATCCATGCTGCGTCAGCTGATAGGGGAACTCCAGTCCATATCTCTCCTAGCTCTCTGTTCACCGTGAGTTTCTTATTCCATTTGGTGTTTGGTTGAGTTCTTTATCTCTTCATTTGACACTTAGAGTTCCAGGATTGATGTTTATTTCTGTTTTACTTAGTTTTTTGGTCTTTGCTATAGAGAGATGATGTGGTGCTTCTGTCTATAGCACCATGTTGGCTCTACCTTGTTGTACTAATTTTTAAGTAATACTTTTACATTTCCTTGATAGATAATCATACATCTTTTAAATACTGCCAATTTTATTTTCTTAGCGCTTTTTTAGGTAATTTCTTCTTGCATAATCCAGGATTTTAGAATAAAAATATTAAATTTCAAGCTTTTATAGACAAATACATTTTCATATAATAAATATTAATAGTATCAGAGTAAATAATGTGTGTAATATATACATTCTGTTTTTTTTAGGTGTGCCTTTCACAGCGCTTCTATAATATACATTAGTCGAATTAAATAAACACACACCATTATTCACACTCCTATGAATGTATGCCTACTTTGTTTTTTATAAGATGAAACAATTATATTCAAGGTCATCAATGCCTAATTCACCTTTACTAGATCACTTATGTTTAGTTTAATTTTCTGTTGTTTCCTTTTGTTTTAATTCTGTCCCTAGATGTATAACACATTGATATTAATACTGTTTATAAAAGATTCCTGTTCCAAGCCACAGTATGCTAAGTTAAAAAAGAAACTATATAGAATAATATTTATTAAGTTTTAGTTTGATTTACTTTCTGTGAATTTTATATTTGTTATAAATATTTCACACAGTGCTTAAATTTGTGATTTTCAAAGACCCTGGAAGTATTTGTCAGTACAAAAATGTAACAAAATTTTTGTTCTTTTAAAATCATACTTCTTATGTAAGGGCTGAGTGTTGTTTAAATTACTTTTGTTTATTTTGTTCTAAACTGTATTTTTTTAAACTCTTCTACAGGATGTTATTAGTTTTCTCCCTAAAGAAATAAAAATATGTGTCAAATATTTTTAGTACTACTAGGTCATGATAAGTTACAAAGGTGAAGTTTTCTCTCCTGTAGGATTATTCAGAGCCTGCAGTATGTTAATGTCCATTACTAATTTATAAGGAAAAGAAAAATAGCGCTGAGTATTTCTAAAATATTTTTCACAATAGACTCGCTTCCCTCATTTTTAAAGTAACAATTAAATAATATCTAGTAATTATGCTGCAAAAAGCAGTTTGAAATATACCTACTTAAATCTCAGAATGAGGACCCTTAAATTGAGTAAAAAAAAAAAAAAAAAAAAAAAACCGTTAGTCACCAATTCTCTATTCTCCTTGTTGAATTTCCATAGAGTCCGAAACTGTATTTAATGTAAATTACTATCTTAAATCTCTTTATCTGCCTGTTTTTTTGTAGTGTTTAGCCAAATATCTCAATGTCTCTTACTGAGAAGCAGGATTATTTATTTCTCTTTTAACCGAAATGGAAGTAGAGATAAAATTGACCAGACTTCTATCCAAATAATGATTCATGTATTTACAGACAGTTTTTAGATGACCTTTTCACCATAGTGAATGATTCTGATGTTTTAATGTTTCCTGATAGGCCCAATTATCTGACATTCTGATATTTTACTTCTCTTCTCTGGGCCCTGTTGCTTTTCTGATGAATGACTCTGCATTGAAAAGGGCTAAACTGAGTTCAGTATATTTTCTGGTAATCTCATGACGTGGAATGCAAATTATCTACCCATAAAAGATTCCTTTTTTTCTGATTTCATCAGTGGGACATGATGGAGTTGAAATAAGAAAGCTTTATATAATTCAAATTTGGCTGCTGTATGGAGATTCTTTTTTTTTGCCTGTGGATACTTTAATAAACAAATGTTACATAAGCCTACTCATTACATTCTTATTGTTTTAGTCATGCAGATAGTGGCAGCAACTGGTTTGATCTTTTGGAATTTTGGTTATTTCAGGCTAGTGATAGTGTCAGGTTAAGGGGCACAGATTAAGGGTAATACGATTGTGCCACCAGCATGGAAATCCAAAATTAAACATGTTTTTGATACTGCAAAATAAATCACAAACTTTCTCTGTTTGGAAGACGTAATTACCAAAAGTTAGTATGGTGATGACCAATGCACTAAAGTCTGACAATTAGAACAAAGAAATCCCTATGCTTACTAATTTGAATTACTGGGCAAGAAATCATTTCCATGCTGATTAAAATACTGAACACTACTACTCCCTGATTCAAGTGGCTAGTCTTCAGTGGAATAGTCTGCAACATAATTCACTAACTTTAATTCCACACTTCCTTATACCATTACTTTAAAAATGATCTAGAACTCAAAATTACATTTCAAATTTTTTTCCCACTGCTCTTCTAAATATACGCGGTAGACTTCGAGTTGTTCCCTTCAAAGTCATTATGTTCATTTCAGATGCTGAATAAATTTGCATAGGTTGGACTATGAAAATAAGGATGTTGAATTAAATGGTTTATATGTTCCCTTAGTAAAATCTGGAAGCCCTGTGGTGAAATGCTACAGCTGCTAACCAAAACGTCGGCAGTTCGAATCCACCAGGCGCTCCTTGGAAACTCTATGGGGCAGTTCTACTCTGTCCTATAGGGTTGCTCTGAGTCGGAGTTGACTCACAGCAGTCGGTTTTTTTTTTTTTTTTTTTTGGTTTAGTAAAATCTTGGAGAAGAAGAGCAAAGGAAGTAGTCACAGAATACTACAGAGACAGGAAAAGAGATAAGTTGAAGTGGTCACTAACGTCAAATGTCACAGTGGGTTCCATGATTGTAGTTACTGCGTTTGCTGTTAATTCTCTCACCAGGGTAATTTCTCAAAGACGCACTTTCGGTTTTTTCCTTTTTCTCTTCCCCTCCCACCGTGATGGTTTCTTTTGCTAATGGAATTACACAGATGAAGAATTTCAGAGCTGGAAAGGAACTTAGAAACCACCTAGTTCAATAAAAATAAAAGCTATGTTTTTATAGGGGAAAAGACAAAAGTTAAGTGGCTTATCCCAAGTTCCCTGGCTAGGGAACAGTGACGGAAGACAATAGTTTGGCCTCATCATTGAGGATTCTCTATTGTACCAGAGCCACATTCTCATTTACTATTTTCTTCTGTGTTTTTTCTTCAGATATTATTCAAAGGAAGTGCAGTATATCTTGATGATAGATCAGGATGCTTTTTTTAAGTAAATGATTAGAGAAGTGAAATCACTGGCTGTTGCAACATTTTATTACAATAAAGATCAGGGTTTTAGGTGTGTTTTGAGATGACACTTAGCAATTTCCTGAAACAATGCGTACTCTAGTGGAGTCAGGTTTATTATAGTTATAAATCACAAGTGCCAGACAGGAAGAAAGTTTCCATTTCCTCAGATGTTTCTTTTGTTCCCTCAAGGAAGGACCATGATGTAAAAGTCCTTTATATCATACTACTGTGCTGATAAAGGAAATGCCACACCATGTGCTGTAGCTACTATCTCATACTGAGCTATGAAGCATTTAATGGAGGCTCAGCTTTAGATAGATAATGTTTGCTCCCTTAATTTTATTAAACATGTGCAGAAAGAAGGCAATCGGTAAGGCCCTTGAGTAGAAATCTTAAATGCTGTGTATTTTATAAAGAGTGGAATTATTCAATTTTGTTAACAATCTGGAGATCAAAGACATCAAACAAAGCAAAAGTCCTTATGAAGAGGTGTAGTCCATGTTTTCAAAAATGCTATTCTTATTTAAATTGTACTCTGTATTTAGTATAGTATTTTTTCTTCCATTCGAATTATAATAATGAAAACCACAACAAAAGCAACTAAAATAGAAATAACTAATCTTTGTATATCATGGTACTTACTTTGTACTACGCATTGTTCTATGAATATGTGATAGTATCTCCACATACCTGATGAGGAGGCTGAAGCACTGACATGTTAAATAACTTTTACAAAGGCACACAGCAAAATTTACTGCTATATGCTAATCAGTCATTCTGTTTTTCTTCCTTTTATCTAAACTACCATAAAGAAAGGAGTCCCTGGGTGGTGCAAATGGTTAATATGCTGACCTGAGTACTAACCAAAACTTTGGATGTTCAAGTCCAACTGGAGACACCTAGGATAAAAGGCCTGGTGATCTACTTCCAAAAAATCAGCTGTTGAAAACCATATGGAGCACAGTTCTACTCTGACACACAGGGGATGCCACTATGGCTTACAGTAGACTTGACGGCAAATATATCTATATTTTTCCTCTCATAAAGACAACCATACACATAATAATTTATGGTCTCATACTTGATATAAGTTTAATTTTGGATATATAAGGATTTATTATACTACACATACTTAGTAACACCCCCTAACATTTAAGACCTATGGGAAGCTTTTAACACTTCAGAAATAATTTTTAATTCAAATCTTTACTGAAATATGTCACTATGACTATATCCTAAATAATCAATCAGAAATACAATGAAATATATTTTATGATATTTATTATAGCATTAATTATAAAGAAAAATTTGAAACAAATGTTTATCATTTGAGAACTATTTAAGTGAATTATGACACATCTATATGCCATATACAGAGTATTATAGAACCATTAAAACTGTCTTTTTTGTTTTGAATAAAAGTTAATATCATAAAGAAATAAATGGGACAAAATACTGAGTGAAATAAATGATATTCATTAAGTATGACACTGAGTAAAATCAACTTCATATTCAATATTATCTCCAATATGAATGCAGAGAAAAGCAAAGTAATACTAGATGATGGAGTCATGGGAAATTTTTGTGTATTTATATGTTTTTTACTTTGATAATTTTATTCTGTATATGTAAACAAAGAAGTTTACTTAAAACTCTATTTACTTATTGTTTCATATATTCTCATTACAGAGCTACTATTTCTGAATACCTTAAAGGAATATATGCAAAAAAGTTCTATGAAACAAATACCGATCTTGACAAGCAGGAGACTGCCATTTCTAGCCCCTTATCGAAAGATGAGAATTCTTTAAGAAAATACTATTTAGGTTTGTTTCCAGGTCTAATATTTAAACAAAATTGATCTGCAATGATCAATTAAAAAATAGTGAAATTCTGATCAAGGAATTTCTGGTAAGTTCATTAAAGTGTTATAGGAAATTCTCTGATATAGAACATATTAACATAGGAATATATGGATATTATGTGAAATTTGATTGATAAAACATTTACATAACTTCAAACTGTTGCTTCACTTTTGGAAAAAGGAAAATAATGTGAAAGCAAACACGTATCAACAATTCAGGGTTAATCAGTCACGGTCTAGGGAATGAGGAAATCCTGGTGGTGTAGTGGTTAAGAGCTACAACTGCTAAGCGAAAGGTCGGCAGTTCAAACCTACCAGATGCTCCTTGGAAACCCTATGGGGCACTTGTTCTTTGTCCTGTAGGGTCGTTATGACTTGGAATCGGCTTGACAGCAATTTTTTTTCCCCCTAGGCAATGATCTGGAGTTGTTGTTTATTCCCTTTTGTCTATTGGACTTTCCAAAGATGTTATTTTTTATGATGAGACTTAATGGTGTGACTGATGCTTCTAAAGAAAGTCGAGATCCTGAGTTACTCAGGTAATATTCAAATATATACTGGAGATTGCTATATCTTAGAAACATTTTCTGTTGATTTTTTGGTTTCCCGTATAACTTAGTTCATCAGTGCACATCGATTTCCAGAAAATCACAGTAACCTTAGCATTCTGTTTTCCAGAACATCCCAATTAAGTAAGATTTTCCTAAACTTGCATAAAGCACAAGAACTTGTGAACCAAACTAGGAAACCTTTCCAAACTTATTTCTCTTTTCTTGCTAGCTCATATACCATAGCAAAGGGCTGCCACAATTAAGTTAATTTTAAATACGGGTAAAGTATAACTTGCCTGGTAAGATTCTGAACTGACTTGCTTAATTAATCTCCTGCGACATTTCTATTTCACAGTAATGACAACCGACTGGTGAAAACCATAGTTATTACTGTTGCATTCATGCAGACACGGGAAGATGAACATATTAGGCTGGCTTTGCAAGAGGAGAAAAAGTCTTGCTTCCATATTTCTGCATTAGCTATTTGGAATCAAAAAGGATAGGTTACTGGTATTTCAGTGAGTTAACCCTGAGTCCATTTAAGACAGTTAACAAAGTTAACAGGCATTTGAAGATCTGAGCAGAAGCATGCGCTACTAGTTTATGTCCAAATCACATACAAGTAATGTGCAAACTGACAATGGGAACCAAGTGCCCCATATGAGCTGTCACGGTATCTTGCTCACTCTTCAATCAGAGCAGTTAGTAATTATTTAGATGTTCTGTTGACTATTTTTTTTTGGCCTCAATATATGTGGAATCCATGAGGGAAGGAAGGTCTTTGATTTTTATAACTTCAGGGCTTACCACAGTGGGCATGCTATTATTGATCAATAAATATTTGTTAAATGAATGAATAAAAAGCATTTGAGTGGAATGTTTGTGTAATGGACACTGAACTGATTTGATGTATTTTAATTTGAAGAGGCAATTTTTTACATACAGCCTCAAGTTTTAATTCTTAAAAATTTGGAATAAATGAAATATACTTAAGTCTGCAATATCATAGAATATGTTTTGAGTATCTCTGACTTGATCTAAACCAAGTATCTGAAGAGTGTTTTCATGATGTTCTTTTATTTATAATGTAATCACATACTTGGGCTCTGAGGTCAGCATTATGGCAAATCAAGTGAAATCTAGTAAGGAAAAAAATGAAATATTGCACAGAAAACTATAAAAATAAGGAAAAGCTGTGAATGTGCATGAAAAAATTCCAAATATAAATGATTTTATTTAAATGTAAAGAATATTTAAGTGAACCCAGGCATGTGGACTTTCTGTCCAATGAAATTCCATTAGTTATGTAATAGCTTCATATATAATAGCAACAAATAGGTAGTCTTTCAAGGTGAAAATTACTTAGAATAATGAAAATTAGGAAGAATAATCTCTAGAAATATCATGCAGGATAGCCCAAAATAGGAGTGATGAGTCACACTTACATTTAGCCTGCATATTTACAAAGAAACAAAAAAAAATGTTGAGGAAATTATCTAGAAGATTTATTAAGGAAAACAAAAAAGAAAGAAAAAACTTCTGGTTATAGAAATGTGGATTTAGGCCTATTTTTGAACTGAGTTTATTTTCAATCAATAGCCTCTATAACTTATATGAATTACATAAGTATTCTGTCTTCTAGCACTGTTAATAATTATAAACAGAGAATTAAAATATGGATACTAGGGTTGAAGAGTCCCTGAATGGCACAAATGTTTAAACACCACTAACTGAAAGGCTGGTGCTTCAAACCCACCCAGAGGCACCTTGGAAGTAAGGCCTGGTGATCTGCTTCTGAAAGGTCACATCTTTGAAAGCCTTATGGAGTTGAGTTGTACTCTGCACACATGGGGTTGAGATGAATGGGAATCGACTCAACAGCAACCATCAGTAACATCAGTAGGGTTGAATTCAGTATACAAAACCAAACCAAACCAAACACATTGCCGTAGACTCACAGGGACCCTGCAGGACACTGTAGAACTGCCCCGTAGGATTTCCAAGCCTGAAATCTTTACGGAAGCAGACTGTCACATCTTTCTCTCTCAGAGTGGCTGGTGGGTTCAAATCACTGACCTTTCGGTTAGCAGCCAGGTGCTTAACCACTGAGCCAAAAGGGCTCCAAGGTTTTAATATAGTCAAAGGATAATGATGTGTGCAGTTGATGCTCAGTGAAGGATTCCTAGTGTGTTTATTCCCCTAATTATTTGACAAATATTTATTAAATGCCCATTATATGCAAGAAGACATTATACATGCTGCTGAAGCAAAAATAATATCAGATTCAATGATTAAATGCTTAATTCTCAACTTTGATGTATATTGTAGTTATTTTGGTGGATGATGTAAACTTAGCCCCTTTGGTGAATTCACTGGGACCTCAGGCCACGAAATACACTGAGATTTGGGAAGAGGTGATATGGAACTAGCATAGAAATATGAAAACACAAAACTGGATCAAACAGGAAAAATAGAAAAAGCTAACATCTGTAAAAAAAAAAAAAAAAAAAGATTCTGAAACTTAACAACTTGTTGTTGTTGTTAGGAGTATGTTGTTGTTAGGTGTTATGCAGTCGGTTCCAACTCATAGCAACCCTATGTACAACAGAATGAAAACTGTGCTTCCAAGGAGCACCCTGGCTGTATTTCTTCCAAGACAGATTTGTTCATTCTTCAGATAATCCACTGTGTATTCAGTATTCTTTGCCATACCACAATTCAAAAGCATCAATTATTCTTTCATCTTCCTTATTCATTATCCAGCTTTTGAATGTACATGAGGCGATTGGAAATATCATGGCTTGAGTCAGGCGCATCTTAGTCCTCAAAGTGACATCATTGGCTTTCAACACTTTGAAGAGGTTTTTTTGTAGCAGATTTGTCCAATGCAATATATCCTTTGATATCTTTACTGCTGCTTCCATGGACAGTGATTGTGGATCCAAGTAAAAAGAAATCCTTAACAACTTCAACCTTTTCTGCATTTATCGTGATGTTGCTTATTTGTCCAGTTATGAGGATTTTTGTTTTCTTTATGTTGAGGTGCAATCCACGTTGAAGGCTGTAGTCTTTGATCTTCATCAATGAGTGAGTCAAGTCCTCTTTGCTTTCAGCAAGCAAGGTTGTATTATCTGCATAATGCAGGTTGTTAATGAGTCTTACGCCAGTCCTAATCCCACATTCTTCATATAGTCCAGATTCTTGAGTTATTTGTTCAGCACACAGATCGAATAAGTATGGTGAAAGGATACAACCCTGATGCATACCTTCCCTGATTTTACACCAGGCGGTATCGCCTCATTTTGTTCTAACGACTGCCTCTTGGCCTATGTACAGGTTTCTCATGAGCACAGTTAAGCTCTGGAATTCCCATTCTTTGCAATGTTATTCATAATTTGTTATGATCCACATAGTCGAATGCCTTTGCATAGTCAATAAAACAGAGGTAAACATCTTTCTACTATTCTCTGCTTTCAGCCAAGATCCATCTGGCATCAGCAATGATACTCCTTGTCTTAGTCATCTAGTGCTGCTGTAACAGAAGTACCACAAGTGGATGGCTTTAACAAAGAGAAGTTAATTCTCTCACAGTCCAGTATGCTACAAGTCTAAATTCAGGGCATTAACTCCAGGGGAAGGCTTTCTCTCTCTGTCAGCTCCGGAGGAAAGTCATTGTGATGCATCAGTCTTCTCTTGGTCAGAGAGCACCTCAGTGCAGGAACCTAGGGTCCAAAGGACATGCTCTACTCCCAGCACTGCTTTCTTGCTGGTACGAGATCCCCATGTTTCTCTGCTCACTTCTCTCTTTCATATCTCAAAAGAGAGTGGCTTAAGATGCTATCTAATCTTATAGACCTCATCAGTATAACTGCCACTAATCCATTTTGTTGCATCATAATGATAGGATTCACAAAATATAAGGAAATCACATCAGAACATAAAATGGTAGACAATCATACAAGAGAATCATGACCTAGTCAAGTTGACAGATATTTTTGGGGGCACAATTCAGTCCATGACACACCTCCTTCCACATCCTCTTCTGAATCTGGCTTGAATTTCTGGTAGTTTCCTGTAGTTGTACTGCTGCAACCATTTTTAATTATGTTCAGCAAAATTTTACTTGTGTGTGATGTTAATGATGCTGTTCAATAATTTCTGCATTCTGTTGGTTCACCTTTCTTTGGAAAGGACATGGTTGTGGATACCTTCCAGTTGGTTGGCCAGGTAGCTGTCTTCCAAATTTCCTGGCGTAGATGAGTGAGCATCTCCAGCACAGCATCTGTTTCTTGAAACATCTCTACTGGTATTACGTCAAATCCTGGAGTCTTGTTTTTCATCAATGCCTTCAGTGTAGCTTGGACTTCCTCCTCCAGTACCATCAGTTCTAGATCATATGCTACCTCTCAAATGGTTGAATATCAACCACTTCTTTTTGGTACCGTGACTTTGTGTATTTCTTCCATCTTCTTTTAATGCTTCCTAAGTCATTCAATATTTTGCACATAGAATCCTTCAAACTTGCAACTCGAGGTTTGAATTTTTTCTTTGGTTCTTTCAGCTTGAGAAACGCTGAACGTGTTATTCCCTTTTGGTTTTCTAACTCTATGTCTTTGCACATTCGTTGTGATATTTGACTTGGTGTTTTCTAGGTGCCCTTTGAAAATATTCTGTTCAGCTCTTTTACTTCATCATTTCTTTTTTTGTCCTTAGCTACTGTATGTTCAAGAGCAAGTTTCAGAGTCTCTTCAGACATCTATCTTGTTTTTTTTTTTTTTTCCTGTGTTTTTAATGACCTTTTGCTTTCATCATGTATGATGTCCTTGATGTCATCCCACAACTCATCTGGCCTTTGTTCAGTAGTGTTCAATGTGACAAATCTATTCTTGAGATGGTATCCAAAGTCAGGTGGGATATATTCAAGGTTGTATTTTGGCTCTCATGGACTTCTTTTAATTTTCTTCAGCTTCAACTTGACCTTGCATATAAGCAATTGATTGTCTGCTCCACAGTCAGCTCCTGGCCTTGTTCTGACTGGTGATGTTGAGGTTTTCCATAGTCTTTTCCACAGGTATAGTCAATTTGATTCATGTGGTTTCCATCTGGAGTCACCATTTATGTTGTTGAAAAATGGTATTTGCAATTAATCAGAAGTTGGTCTTGCAAAATTCTGTCATGCTATCTCCAAGGTCATTTCTGTCACACACGACATCTTTTCCAACTACTGATCTTTCTTTGCTCAGCTTTCACTTCCAATCAGCAGTAATTATGAATGCATATTGATTAATTTCAGACTTCAGAAGCTGGTGAAAATCTTCAATTTCCTCATCTTTGGCATTAGTGGTTGCTGTGTAAATTTGAATAATAGTTTCATTAATTGTAGGCATATGGATATTATCCTATCACTGACAGCATTGTACTTCAGGATATACCTTCAAGTTTTCTTTTTGACAATGAACACAATCCCATTCCTCTTCAATTTGTCATTCCCAACATAGTATACCCTATGGTTGTCTGATTCACATTGGCCAATACTGTCCATTTCAACTCACTAATGCCAAAGATATCTATCCTCATGCATTATCTTTCATTTTTGATGACTTCCATTTTTTTAGATTCATATTTCCTGCATTTCACATTCCAGTTATTAATGGATGTTTGAAGCAGTTTCTTCTCATTTTGAGTTGTGCCATATCAGCAAATGAAGGTCGTAAAAGCTTTACTCCATCCATGTCATGGAGGATGATTCTCCTTTGAGGAGGCAGCTCTTCCCTAGTTGTATTTTGAGTGCCTGCCAACCTAAGGGCTCATCTTCTTGCACTGTATCAGACAATGTTCTACCACTATTCATAAGGTTTTGACTGTTCAATTTTTTTTTTTTCAGAAGTAGACCTCCAGGTCCTTCGTCCTAGTCTGTTTTAGTCTGGGAGCTCCACTGAAACCTATCCACCAAGGGTGACCCTGCTGATATTTGAAATACCAGTGGCGAACCCTCTAGTAGCAACATGAAAGTCACCACAGTATGACACATGACCGATGTGTGGTTGAACTGACAGAAGACTCTGAAACTTATCAACATATCCATATTAAAACAGGTTGAGGTTAAAGATGTCTTCCTCCAACTCTGAACAAATTTTCATATTGTTAGGGCTAGGCCAGTGACTTGTAGTAGATTGTGGAAACTCAGTAATTTCATGTAATATTGCAATAGTCCTACAGGAACATATTGTGTCACTTCTACATTGTTCCAAAATATGCATAAGACTTTGAGAAAATAATATAACCACTTTGTTCTTCAGTTTTCTTATGTTTAATAATATATAAATACTGGTATTTCACTCATTTGATAAATCAAATTGATAAAAAAGGAAAATGAAACTCCTATCTAATTCTTGGTGCAGGTTAGACACTTAGACACTTGCTAAGTATTTATTCCCTTCTCTTATAAGATTTGCATGAGCTATGAAACAAATCCATCACATGTTTGAATTCACACTCATACCTTTAGCTTTGACTCATATGAATGTTCTATTCACTCATCGCTCTCTGATGAAATTTTGGTTTTTCGATGTTTACTTTTAGCAAAAACCATAGGATTCCAAAATTTAAAGCTGATAAAACCTAAATTTTGTTTATTTTAGACCCAGAAAATCATGCCTGAATTTCAGCTAAGGTCCTGTTTACAACCAATCTTGAACTGTTATCCTTTCTAGGCCTGTAGTTTAGTCTCATTTCTTGAATTATTAGTGTGGTATGTGTGTGTGTGCACACATATGTGTGTTTGTGCACATGTACATGTTGTGCAAAGAAAGTTAGATTAGAACTAATAAATAGATTAAGATTAGAGATTGACTTTTCTCTGCCCTTGTTGACAAAAATTGACATGAAAGGCAGCTATGGCTTTGATTTCTGGATCATGTGGCAATAATAGTCCCAATTTCAGTTTTCTAAAAGCGCAATAGCTATGGCAGAGGGCATTCCTGACTGGTCTTAGAATGCTTGACCAACTGAACCTGTCACCATTGCAACTTGCTGAGTCACTTAAAGTGGACTCTATGAACATCATAATGTGGGTGCTCCAACTACGTTAAAACTATAGGAGCTGGTGCCTTTGAAACTCCTCATCGCTAATTATTGATTTATGTCTATTGATCCTGGCTAATTGACTAGGAAGGAGCTTCTTTCTTTGGCTTAATCATGTAATATGCATTTATCAAACATGTGCATACTGCTTAGAAACTGTGGGTAAATTAAAAATATAACATTTTTGGCATGTGCCCTCCAGGAAAGCTTAACCTGATTGTGCATTTGATATGTACATATGAAAACTGAAATGACAGGATAAGGCAATTATATGCCAGATGTCATAAGACAGTATGTGATTAAGCCTCCAATTAAGGTCAAATGCTAGTTAGACTTCTTAATTGTTGCAAAAGTATATCAACTTCTCAATATGTTCCTTACCATGACCTTGCCCCAAGTAATTCAAAGAATAAGCACTCCAGACTTTGTCATCTAATATAAATGCCTGCTCTTATCACATTTTAACTCAGTGGAATTAAATTCTATTTTAGGATATTTTTGAAACATGTGGGATCCATTTTTGTTAGCTATTTCTATGGACTATACTTCTTCAAGCCAGCCCCTTAGACAGACATATACTTGATCTGCTCAAAAACTATGCTCCCTGAGTTTCAGCCTAATGTTAAGATTTGGCTTTTATCCAAGATCACCATAAGAAGCAGCCATGCAAAACCCATTATTGTATTAGCTGTAGAATGTTCTTTGGACATCTGTTCATGATATTCCTCAGTTTCTTCTATATGATTTCTCTTAAAATAACATTATTTAAAAACTTCTGTTGCAGAAACCTTTGCTTTCACTTAGAATCAGGTGAATTACTTTCCAGTAATGAGTTGAATCTAACTGGTGGCATCTCCCTCTATTTGTTGCTGTCACGAGGTGCCAAACTTGAAGCTTAAATCAGTAAGCTTGTTAGCTCAAATCTCTTCTGAAGTGGAGTATGATAAAAGGAGAATGAATGGTACAACGAAAGAAAGGAAAAACAAGGAAGGGAAAAAAAGAAGAGGATGTCTGATACCTTTTAGGCTTTATCTTTTAGCTCCTGATACTTCTAACCTGTATTGCTCCACATCCATTTTGGAAACACTTACTTGTCTCTACATTGGTATTCTTTTTTTGTGAGTGCTTTTTAAATAATTGACCTGTAATCTAGCATACTGTACATTTGAATAGAAGTTACTCTATTTGTTTTCTTATACCTTATTTAAACATAAAATAATTACAAAAACTTTCTAATTGGGAATAGGTGTTCAAGATCCTAAGTCATGTCTACTTAATTAAAGTTGGTACAAAAACATGTGCAACTTGAGCATAAAGGTGGATGATTATTAATGACTGCAGCTTGGAATGACTGGTGTGATACATACGGAATAATCAAAGGCCTAGAAAGAATACAAGGTAGTTACTGTTTAACTTTCTCTCTTTCTCAGTAACAAAGTATTTAAATATTGAAAAATGAAAACTTTTATTTTATTCTTTTAGTAAAGATGTCTCATTTTCATGTCTTTAAAAAGTTTATCTAGCTCTAATGAAAAGAGAGGGAACACTTATTGGCTGCCTAATACTCGTTGTTTGAACAGAACAAGAGGATACTGCATGGTTTAAAGTCAGGAAAGGTGTGCGTCAGGGTTGTACCCTTTCAGCATACTTATTCAGTCTGTAAACTGAGTAACTAACCTGAGAAGCTGGACTATATGAAGAAGAATGAGGCATCGGGACTGGAGGAAGATTTATTAACAACCTATGTTATGCAGATGACACAACCTTGCTTGCTGAAAGTAAAGAGGATTTGAACCACTTACTGATGAAGATCAAAGACTACAGCCTTCGGTATGGATTACACTTCAACATAAAGAAAATGAAAATCCTCACAACTGGACCAATAAGCGACAATGTGATAAATGGAGGAAATATTGACATTTTCAAGAATTTCATTTCACTTGGATCCACAATCAACACCCGTGGAAGCAGCAGTCAAGAAATCAAAGGACGCATTACACTGGGCAAATCTGCTGCAAAAGACCTGTCTAAAGTGTTAAAAAGTCCTCACTTTAAGGACTAATGTGTGCCTGACCCAAGCCATGATGTTTTCAATCTCCTCATATGCATGCGAAAGCTGGACAGTAAATAAAGAAGACTGAAGAAGAATTGACATCTTTGAATTATGGTGCTGGCAAAGAATATGGAATATACCATAGACTGCCAAAAGAATGAACAAATCTGTCTTGGAAGAAATATAGCCAGAAAGATCTTTAGAAGCAAGGATGGTGAGACTTTGTCTCAGATACTTTGGACATGTTATCAGAAGGGATCAGTCCCTAAAGAAAGACATCATGCCTGGTAAAGTAGAGGGTCAGCGAAAGAGAGGAAGACTCTCAGTGAGGTAGATTGACACAGTGGCTGCAACAATGGGCTCCAGCATGGCAACAATTGTGACTATGGCTCAGGACCAGGCAGTGTTTCATTCTGTTGTACACAGGCTCTCTCTGAGTGGGAACCGACTCAGCAGCACCTAACAACAACAATACTGGTCAGGCCTGTGTATAAATATTTTTTGTTGTAACCTAGTAAAATATTTAACATTTTCCTCATTTTATAGATATGGAAACTAAGATTAAGACATTTTGTCCAGATCAGAGTGATTTAATGTCAGAGCCAAGATTCAAATACAAGTTTATGTGACTCAAAATTCATGCTCTTTCTTGCCTTATGTCTTCATTCCATTATTGAACACTTTATGGTAATCTACTTCTTAGTGAAGACATCAGATTATTTCTTCCTCATTGGCTCACTGTTTTCAAGAAAAACTGTTGTTCCTCAATCACTGATTCATTCACTCTTTCATGAAGGAACTTTTCGGTTCCTATTATGTATTACACTCTTTGCTTCTTTTAGGTAGGCGCTGAGAATACAAAATGAACAAGCTTGTTCCATCATGGAGATATTAGTCACAGCAGTTGGCCTAATTCTGACTTGAGTGATTCCATTTTCACAAGCTTAAATCTTTCTTCTCAGGAAGGGAAGTGATTAAACATGACAATTTCATTTTCACTTTGTGCAGCTAAGCTGCTGTTGTGCACCCTCCTAGAGATGTATCTACTTCAGAGAAGACGAACTGATGTGAGTACTTTGTAGATGTTCAAATATTAAACAACGATTTATAAGCTACTTCAGGGTTTAAGATGCAGATTTGGAGCTCCCTTGGGCTCTAGGAGTTGTTGGTGAAAAAAAAAAATCGGTGCCATCAGATAGATAACTGATTAAAGCAGAGGTGAAATTCTAAAATGCTTTGTATTTCCAGAGCATATTGAAATTTAAATTTATTCAGCAGTATGCTGTCCATATTTGGGTAAGCTCATCAGCCTTTGATTTTTAACACTTAGCTCAATCTTTGAGTGGTGGGATGAGAATGGCTTTATCAAAATATGTAGAAGAATTTATATTTCATCTTTTTAGAAAAAGCAGCATCAATCATGCATTCTTCTAAACTGCCTTCTCTTCTGAAAGGAGGCAGTTATACAGGCCACTTAATTCTAGCTCTGGGTGCATAGACATAAAGTATCAGATTCCGAAAGTTATAGCACTAGTAAAATGGATAGTCACATAGGGCAGCGTTGTTGAATATATTAATTTAATATGAAGGTCACAATACACATCTTTCAAGAAATAAAAACTGCACATTTATGTGAAATTTTTTTCAACCTTCAATAAATAAATTGAAGAGTTGTCATGAATATTTTTGTTAAAAATAAAGGCAATAAGAATGATACAGTGGAAGCATAGTTGTCATGTCTTTACAAATTGCTACATTAAAACAGAAAAAAATTGGTTAGCAAAATCAAAAATCTATGAGCAGTATTGACAATAAAAATAGGTGATAAAATATTCACACCAATCCCAAAATGCAAAGGGATAGAGGCAAATCATCAAAACCTTTAAGACCTGTCTGTTATTTATGGCTACACAGAAGACATCAGAGGGAAGCAACAGGGCATTTGAAAAGCCTGAGAATAGAAGAACCTTAAAAATCCAACAGTGATTTCTTGGAAGCATAGCAAGTGAATTTAAGAAGATCAGCTGAAATTCCTATGATTTTTGCCCACTCCATTCCTTGGTGCATGCCATATGCTTATACAAGGCTTAACCGGTCTGGAAAAGCCAAGTCCCTGTATAATCTTGAAACTGACCCACAAAGATGCCTTTCCAGGGAAGGGCCCACACTGAGGAGAATCTTCTGGGAATGGAATCAAATTTGAATAGTAGGACAGAGACAGTAGAGACAAAAGTATGGAAGAGAATGGCAAAGCCTGGAAATCTCAGAGAGCAAGCTACCATGTTTTTAAATAAAGCATAGAAACAGAAAAGGGAGTTTTATGTAGTAACATCTATCTTTCTTGTGAAAGTTTGGAAAACTCAGTTCACATAAATATGAACATCAGAAACATATGGAGGGCAATACCATACGTAGTTACTATGAAAAAAAAGAGGTAGAAAAAAAAGAGAATATGGATCAGAATAATATTCTTAAAGACAATATGCCAGAAAGACATGCTCCCAAAACATTAAAATTCTAATGTATATCTCAAGATAAGCTAAAATTTATTAATGTATTATACAGGGCATGAAACACCACCGTAAATACAAAAAATGAAGACCAAGAAATGAGAAGAGAGAACTCAAAGAATTACACATAAAAGGAAAGTCGTAATAATAGTAGGGGTATAGGAGCAAATAAGCATAATATAATGTCTTAAGAGCAAATATCAGCAAAAAGTGGGAAAATTTTATAGATCAAAAAATTAAAAGAAAGGTAAAAGAATTGGAAAGAAAGTAGCAAATATTGAAGGCAAGCAAAGAAAATCCAACATATGAGTAATACAAGAACACCTAGCCAAGAATTTAGAATAAATGGAAGGCATATTAAAACTATAATTCCAGAAACTCTTTTGAAATTAAAAAAGTTTTAAATGTACTTTTTAAAAGAACACACTATATTCCTGAAACTATTGACTGAGAGTGACCAACACCAACACATATTCTAGTAAAATTATTGAACTTTAGAGGAAAATAAAACAAAAACAATCTGATCATACAGCATAGCAAAAAAGTACAGTAAAAGTTGCAAAAGTTATAACTTGTGTAACGCAGTGTCATGGAGTGAATTATGTCACCCAAAGTATCTGCCAGCTTAGCTGGGCCATGAGTACCAGTATCATGTGATTGTCTACCATTTTACGTGATTTTCCTATGTGTTGTAAAGCCTATCACTATCATGTACTGAGATGGATTAGTGGCAGTTATATTGATGAGCTTTACAAGATTTCATAGTAATCTGATATGATTCTTTTAATTTCAGTTGGGTCTGTTATAATATCGCTCCTCTCATTTCTTATTCAGGTTATTTGCTTCCTCTCCTGTTTTTCTTTTGTCAGTTTGGCCAATGGATTATCAGTTTTGTTGATTTTTTCAAAAAAACAGTTTTTGGCCTTATTAATTCTTTCAATTGTTTTTCTGTTTTCTATTTTATTTAGTTCAGCTCTAATTTTTATTATTTGTTTTCTTCTGGTGCCTGTGGGTTTCTTTTGTTGCTCTCTTTCTATTTGTTCAAGTTGTAGGGATAATTCTGTGATTTTAGCCCTTTCTTCTTTTTGGATGTGTGCATTTATTGATATAAATTGTCCTCTGAGCTCTGCTTTTGCTGTGTCCCAAAGGTTCTGATAGGAAGTGTTTTCATTCCCATTGGATTCTGTGAATTTCTTTATTCCATCTTCAATGTCTTCCATAATCCAGTCTTTTTTGAGCAGGGTATTGTTCAGTTTCCACATGGTTGATTTCTTTTCCCTGCTTTTACTGTTATTGATTTCCACTTTTTTGGCCTTATGGTCAGAGAAGATGCTTTGTAATATTTCAATATTTTGGATTCTGCTAAGGTTTGCTTTATGACCGAATATATAGTCTATTCTAGAGAATGTTCCATGTGGACTAGAGAAGAAAGCATACTTGGTTACTGTTGGGCAGAGTGTTCTGTATATGTCTACGAGGTCAAGTTGGTTGATTGTGTCATTTAGATCTTCCGTGTCTTTATTGAGCTTCTCACTGGTTGTTCTGTCCTTCACTGAAAGTGGTGTGTTGAAGTCTCCTACTATTATTGTGGAGCTGTCTATCTCACTTTTCAATGCTGATAGAGTTTGTTTGCAGCCGAATGCCGGTATGAGCCCGCCACCGCCTCCGCTGCCGCTCCAGGAATGGTGCCTTAGGGCTCCCCTCGATTCAGGCCTGGTAACTCCTTTCCACTTCTGAACGGTCACTTCCTCCCCTGCCCCTCAGTTTGTTGTCTAAGCTTGCCTTTGATGCTCAGAGCTCCCAGCTTGCCACAAATATACTTGTTTCACTTGTTTTTTGAGGGCTTTGTGGTAAAGAGGGCTTGCCAGAAGCGTCTGTCTATTCTGCCATCTTGGCTCTGCCTCCGTCTTTTTTTTTTTTTTTAATACTAATCTGTCAAACACAGTAGTAGAACAACTCTGATAAACTTCATATTATTTAGTTTAGGCTATCTTATACTGCAGTCACAAATGACCTAAAAGTCTCAGTGGCTTAAGACATTTATTTTGTGCTTTCATGTATATTGACTACATATTGACTCCTACTCAGCAACATGTTGTCTTCACTCTGGGACCAAAGCTAGAGGATTATCTCCTATCTAAAACATGCCCAAACTGTGGTAGATTGCAAAGAATGATAATGGAACCATATGATGGCTAATAAGCAAAGGCATTTGAAGGCAACTGTAGTAGCAGAGACATAAACACACCAGTTTCAACAGTGAATGGAAACAACACAGAAGATCAACAAGGAAACAAGACTTGAACAATACTATCAACCAAGTAGAATTAACAAACACCTGTAGAAAGCTCTGCCATACAAAAGTAAAATACACATTCTTCTCCAGTGCACCTGGAACATTCTCCAAGATAGGCCATATGTTGAGATCACAAACCACGTTTTTCTCAGACCACAAAAGAATGAAATTAGGAAACAATAATAGAAGGATAGTCAGAAAATTTACAAATATGTGGAAGTAAAACAATACACTCCTAAACAACCAGTGGGTCAAAAAAGAAATCGTGAGGAGAATACTTTGAGATGAAATAGGAAAATGAAAACACAACGTACCAAAATTTATGGATGCAGTGAAAGCTGTTCTCAGAGAGAAATTTATAGCTGTGAATGTGTACAGGACAAAAGTCCACTGAGAAATGGGCAAAACACATGAATACACATTTCACCGAAGATGGTCCACAGATGGCAAATAAGCACACGAAAAGATATTAAACATCATTAATCGTTAGGGGAATGCAAATTAAGACCATGATGAGCTATCACTAGGCACGTAACAGAATGGATAAAAACAAAACAAACAAACCTCAAAAAACCAAACCCATTGCTGTCGAGTCAATTCCGACTTATAGTGACCCTATTGCACTAGTTTTTTTTTTTTTTATTGGACAGAGTAGAACTGCCCCATAGAGTTTCCAAGGAGTGCCTGGTGGATTAGAATTGCCAACCTTTTGATTAGCAGCTGTAGCTCTTAACCACTATGCCACCAGGTTTTCCAAAGTCGGGGAGGGGGGGAGGGAATAGTGATAATATCGAACGCTGGAGAAGATGATTTGACTGAGTGTAATGTAAACAGGGAATGCAAAGTATTACAGCCATTCAAACACAGTTTGGCTGTTTCTTAAAAAACTAAATGTGCACTTACCTTACGTATGATCCAGCAATTGCACACTTGTGCTTTCATTCCTAATACATTAAATATTATGTTCACACAAAACCTATATGTTTGTAGCAGTTTTGTTTGTAATAGCCCAGCACTGGGAACAACCCAAATGTTCTTCAACAGGTAAATGGTTAAACTAACCGTGGGACTTGCATATTAGGGGATACTACTCAGCAGTCAAAATGAATGAAATGTTGATACATGGTAATCACATGAATTTAAACATGTGATAAAATTGCATAAAATGAAACCCACACACAATTACACACAATCATACACACACACAGTGCATGTGAAACTGGTGGATCTGAATAAGGTCAATGGATTGTATAAATGTCAGTATCCTTGTTGTGATTGATAGTGTAGTTATGTAAGGTATTATAATTTGGGGTAACTGGGTGAAGGGTTATGGAGATCTCTCTGTATTACTTCCTAAATGTGAATCTACAATTATCTCAAAATAAAAGATTAAAAAAACAATAGAAATATAAAATTGTTAAATAACTAACAACTAACCCATTGCTGTTGAGTTGATTATGACCCATAGTGACCCTATAAAAAAACCAAACCCATTACCTTCGAGTCGACTCTGACTCATAGCAACCTTATAGGACAGAATAGAACTGCCGCATAGAGTTTCCAAGGAGCTCCTGGTGGATTCAAACTGCCTCCCTTTTGGTTAGCAGCCGTAGCACTTAACCACTAGGCCACCAGGGTTTTACCCTATAGGACAGAGTAAAACCACCCCATAAGGTTTCCAAGGAGAGGCTGGTGGATTTGAACTGCTGACCTTTTGGTTAGCTGCTACATCACTTAACCACCGTGCCACCAGGGCTTCATAGATTGTTAAGTAGTACACATTATTTATTGATCATAAGGAAATGTAGAAAGGAAATCTGCATTTTCTTTTTTCCTAGTATTATGAAATCTTTCTTGAAAGGTGTCTGTTTCCTTTAGCATGTTGGCACACTTAAAAAATTTTGTATTTCTACTGCTGTGGACTTGAAAGTTAAAAACATTGTTCTGCATAAGTCACGTTACCTGAAGAAAAATTTTTCTCTCTCCAATGAAGGGAATATATTTCTTGTTAAATTCAACTCCACTTGCAGAAAATGCTACAGCTGTTTCATTAGAATCATAGTATTTGAAAACAGCGGTAATCTCTATTAGTGCTTCAAATCCTGATTCTTTAGTACTCAAATTGAAAGGCTTGAAAATTAAAATTTTATTAAATTCTTAAATTTGCCAGTGTTCACATGCATTAAAAGATCTTTCTAAGACAATCTATTCAGAGTATGAGGTACTTACTTACCCATTGTCTTAGGTCATCTAGTGCTGCTATAACAGAAACACCACAAGCGGATGACTTTAACAAAGAGAAATTTATTTTCTCACAGTCTAGTAAGCTACAAGTCCAAATTCATGGTGTCAGCTCTAGGGGAAGGGTTTCTCTGTTGGCTCTGGAAGAAGGTCCTTGTCATCAGTCTTCCCGTGGTCTAGAAGCTTCCCTGTGCAGCAACCCTGGGTCCAAATGATGTGCTTTGCTCCCAGCACTGCTTTCTTGGTGGCATGAGGTCCCCAACTCTCTGCCCACTTCCCTTTCCTTTTATCTCTTATAAGATAAAAGATGGTGCAGGCCACGTACCAGGGACACTCTCTTTACACTGGATCAGGGACCTGAGCAAGGATGTTACATCCCACCCTAATACTCTTTAACATAATGTAATCTTGCCTCATTAACTACAGGCAGAGATTAGGATTTATAACATATAGGAAAATTATATCAATCACAAAATGGAGGACAGCCACATAATGCTGGAAATCATGGCCTAACCAAGTTGACATATATTTTGGGGGGATACAATTCAATCCATGACACCCATCATTAAGTAGGCATATGTTTCTTTCATCTCTCTTTTTCTTTATACTAATGCGTGGTCTGCAAAAGGTTCTAATATGCTGTGATAATAAGCACAAAATACGATTTTCTAACCAAATGCCTAATTCTCTTGGATTTCAAATACATTCATGTCCATGATGGCACGGTATCTGTGCTTCTTCTCAAGCTGGAAACTCAGGAGCACAGTTGTTATTATAATATTTTGGCATTTTAGTTTTCATTTCAAAGCATGTAAAATAGAGAAATAGCTTTCTCTTGCCAAGGCTTTGCAAGCAATAAGGACTCCAGAGGCTTCTTTGGTAGACAAAACCAAGAAGCTACACTTTATTAATTGTGTAGCAGGTGATAATTAGTCCCGAGATAGCTTCCCTTAGGGTATTTTACTAACTTGAATACATGATAAGGGCCACAAATCTTACAACCATAAATCAAATAGATCTGAATTAAGCTACTTTTGAGTAAAAGAGGATACCAGCCTCCACTATGTCCTGTTAAGGGTCACTTTCAATCTTCTGATTTAATTCCAGTTTAAGTCAGTGTAACTCATGTATCTTGTGCACTCTCTACATGGTAGACACTATGCTAGGCACAGGAACCAATAGCTAAAAAACAACAACAACAAAAAAAAACCAAGACGCTTAACAACTAGCCAGGATTAAAGACCACTGCAGAAGTAATTAGAATAAAGTATGGTGAGTATTATTAAAGAAGGAGACCTCTTGTTCTTAACGTTGATTTTTCTTTAGTCTTAAGCCAACCCTGGATCTTAATTTCAGAGCTTCTAAATAATAATACCATTGAATAAATAATAACAATGAGTATGGCAGTTAAAGCAGACAGCCCACTGGTAATTCACATGGAGAGAAACTAAGGCCCAACTTGACAGATTCCTCTGAGTTCGTACGAACATTTGCAAAAAGTCACTGACCGATATGAAATGCATCCAAGAACAGATAGAAAGAAATAATGTGGAGACAGACATCATAAAATCGCAAACCCCATCTGGGATAGGACACCTGTGATAGCCATGAAGTCCTTTGAACTTTATCTTGTGCAAAGAGTTTGACTTTAGGCAATTTCAGGTGAAAGGGAGGCACAGAAACCACCTAGTGATCTAATACCAGCTGACCTCAGAAAGGAAGGCACAATTTCAGTCCTGTTGAAACTAGCCAATAGTTCATTTTCTACTCTGTTTTCTCCTCTTCTTTTTAAAAGTGTCATTGTAATTAGCCTGTATTGAGCCATTTGTTTTTTAGAAACAAGGTCTCCCTGTATACAACAGAATAGCTGCTCAGATAAAGCCATATATAATTTGTGCTTTGATTATTTTTTTTAACACTAGTGAAATGCTCTGTTAAAGAAAAAAACTGAGAAAACAAAAACACCACCGCCTAGAATCATGGCTTAATAATGTATCTCTTTTAATACATCCTTTTCTGATCTTTGGTGAAGATGGAATTCAAGTTCAAAGAGAGCGAGGCAGTGAGTTTATTTTAAAGTTAATCAATAATTTCCCCGTCACTCCTCAATTCAAATGTGGAACCCATACTCTCTTTTTCCTCATTGTGCTCTTTGGAGTAGTTTCCTTCAGCAAATTATTTGGTCTGAGGAACTTAAGGCTCCATTTTCAATTGCATATTCGCATACTAATTCTTAGAAATACATTTTTGGGTTCTTGGTATTTGTCAGGCAGGTGGTATTTATGCAAAGATGATAATAATGTAGGGAGTAGGGAGCTGGAATTTATATTACCTTTTTTATCTGAAGAACCTGCACTTTGTCCTTGGTTCAGAGAATTAACCTCTAAAACCTTGGAATTTCCCCAGCAATTAAAGTGTCTTTTATGAGGCCTCCAGACCATACATACCTGAGGATTTGTGCTAATGAGATAACTCCTCTGAAGGTGGCCAGGCCAGAAAGACCACTTAGTGGTGTGATATCAGCTGACCTCATGGGGGGTATTCAATCAATCTTGCCTACTTAACCCTTTGCTGACCTGTGTGACATAAAGTATCCCAATCAATTTTTATGCCTCTGGAGTTGTTTGGAAAGGAGGTAGCCCTATTTTAACACATTTAGCCTCAAGGTGGGAGCCTTTTGAAATGCATGAAACTCAAGAACTCAGAGTTGGAGTCTCATTTTTGTGTAGATTAAGTATGGTCTTAGAGGATGCCTCCTGGATGTAAGAATTTTCTAAACTTTTGACAGGTTTGCCTTTATTTCTGTGAGATAAGCCTCCTCACTAGGTTTTCCAGTTACTGTGAGAATTAGAATGTATTTATTGAGAGAGTAATCTATTTGTAAGTCTTCATTCAGTCATAGTGGCCCTTTTCTCCTTGATACCATCGTTTCCAGGTGTTACTGGCTCCCTGCTTTTCTAGCTTCTCAACAGTAAATAATACCTTTGCAATAAGGAATAATGCATTGCAGTGGTACTTTTCAAGAGACTCAAACTCCTATGAGTTATTCTTACCCTGCATTCAGTCTTAGGGCCCAAGCACCTGCAGCTATTGGAATGCACCACTGTGAGCAGTGCTGCAATATTCCAAGGCAGCTGTTTCTGCTTCTTTAGCTGTTAGTGCTTTTGTAATAAGGAGAAATACACAGTGGTGGTTATTTTCTTGAGATTCAAATTGCTTTAGTTTTATTTATTTGGCCTGTAAGTACTGCTTTTGCAGTAATATAGAATGCATTGTAGTGGTAATTTTCCTTAGATTAGAAATTCTTTGGCTTTATTTATTTGGGCTGTAAGTACTGCTTTTGCAGTAAGGAAGAATGCATTCTACCATGTTTTGAAAAGTTTCATGAAAAATAATAAAAAAGTCTAAGAAGAAGTAGACTGGAATAAAATGTGTGTGCAGTCACTGCCTGGTGTCTTTATGTTTTAACTCATGTTTTGGAAATTTTCAAGAAACAAAATTAAAAAAAAATTATTATTGACTCATATCGGTAGGATTTACTACATCCATGGTCCACTGAGACATATGGGAACCCAGATAATGGGCATCAAAATCCGTAACTCTTGAGAAAAATCCTGAATTGGTCCTTTAATTAGCATGTCTTCCATTAGTGAAAACATATGGTATCAACAAGAAATTCAAAGCAGAAAATAATTGGGTCACCAAAGTTCATGAGGCCCCTAATAAAAGCTCTAGACTACGAAGCCTGGTTCATGAAAGACATCGATACTCTATAGGGTGATGGGGCCCTTTTGGGACAGGAAAGCTCCACCTTAGGGACTCTCCTAGACCTTCCCCCATGTGAAACTGATACCACAAGTGTATCCTTTTAGTTGTAATAAAACTGTAATCTTAAGTACGGTTTATAGTGCTTTCTATGAGTTTGTGCGTAGTTCAGAAATGAAGGTGTCACATGGATTCCTAAGCTTGCTGCAGGCATCTGAGGTCTTGAGCTGGTTTGGAAGCCTGCAGGACTGTGCCTGGTAACTTGGGAGGTCTGACCTAGGTTCTGGTAGTGAGGGTCAGAGGAAGCATGTGCAGCTGGTGTCAGGACAGAAGTGGCAGAGAAGTTAAAAGTGGGGATTATGGTTTTCAAGCAGGAGCTAATACTTACGTGTTGTATTATTTCATCCTGTGGTATTTAATGCTATCCTATTGTTTATCCTCATAATAGCCTTAAGTTATTTTGATATTTTTCCCTATTCCTCAGCTGAGGAATACTCATTAAGTAAATACTCATTAAGTAACCAGATTAAGTTAATAAGAGTATCAATCTTTTCTGGTGAATTTTTACAACTATTTGTACCTGAATGATTGATTTGAGACCCCTATTCAAATGTTTGTTATGATTTTATAGCACAGAAGTTTATGTTCCTCCTCAACCCAAAGGTAGATGGGGCAGACTGACTTGTCCGAGGGCAGAATTATTTGACATATTCAGAACTAACCCTTAAATACCTAGTTAGTAAGAGAAGTATAAATTTGTAGGAATATTATTTTTTTACTTTGAGGACCAAGAGGTTTTGAGAAACTGTATTAACTCTGGCATCTTTCAAGCAGTAGTTTGAGAAAGATCAATAACTTCAGGACATTAAAATCCATTGCTGTTGAGTGGATTCTGACTCATAGCTAACCAATAGGATAGAGTAGAACTGCTGCATAAGGTTTTCATGGAGCGGCTGGTGGATTGGAACTGCTGACCTTTTGGCTCTCAGCTGAGCTCTTAACCACTGCACCAGCAGGGCTCCAATTACATATGTATAGTTCTTATCACTCAGACCTCTATATTTACGAATTGGCAAAATAGTATGCTGACATATTCTAATACTTCTACTTAATTTCAGTTATGAAACTTAAAGACATTCCAACAACTTCAGGGCTTTTTTGTCTCTCTGCCTGATACAAGATTCCAGGATATCATCCTTAAAATTTAGACAATTTTTATATCATCACTCATGTGATTCATTTATTCAGCAAATATTTATTGACCACTTTATATATAATGGAAACCCTGGTGGCATAGTGGCTAAGAGCTATGACTGGTAATGAAAAGGTCTGCAGTTCGAATCCACCGGGTGTCCCTTGGAAACCCTATGGGATAGTTCTTCTCTGTCCTTTCGGGTCGCTATGAGTTGGAAGCGACTCGATGGTAATGGGTTTTGGCTTTTATATATAACATACTGGGGAGGGATCTACAGATATAATTTTTGTCCCTTGCTTCAATGCCATTTTCTACAAACTAAAGAAAAAAACAAAAAAACTGCAACTCCTTTGCTATAGTTCTTAGACATGATGAAGGTACAGCTTAATAAATTAAAGTGTATGAAAATATCTTTCCCAGGACTAAAACTGGATTTAATCATAGGAATCATCACTTCATTTTAAGGGCAATTCCTTTGCCTGGATTCTCCTCAGTGCCCTCAAGGGTTATCTGTGGTCTTAGAGAAGCCCCTCTCTCTCAGGGCTTACTAACCCCATCTGTCTGAGGGCTCCTGTCTTGGGCAGTCTCAGACAATAGGATAGGGTGGTTTCATATTGGCACAGTTTTTGATGCTAAGCACTTGGAGGTAAAGCTTCACATGGATTTTGGAAGTTACTGTGTACTGAAAGGACAAATTATGACTTATCTTACCAGGTGCCTATTGCTCCAGCAGGAACTAGAAGGAGGCCTTTTGGGGAAGTAGGAACTGATGGATTAAGCTCATCTGCAAATCACTTGTGGCTGTAAAAGATGCTGCCCTAATAATCAGGATGTTAGCCCCCGTGTTCTGGAGAAGTTCCCATTCTGTAATTACTTCTGCCTACCTACTTTCCTCCCTGCGGTTTCAATGGAATAATTTTCTTTCCTGGAAAGGAAATAAAAAAGCTAACAAGGCCATGTCCAATAAAGCTAAACTACAGTAATTTAATATATATTTACTGAATTTTTAAAGAAAAAAAATGTTAATTTTTTAAATCAATAATTTAATCATTTGCTTCCAATAGATCATTGTTCGTATAAAGATGACTAGAACCAGACATATTTCAACCCGGAAATTTGAAAATTTCAGAACTACTTTAATTACAACAAAAATTTGGGAAAAATCATTAGCAAAATAATAACATGTTTTTTTCTTTCCTTCAGAGAACAAGTCAAAAAGGACATTGAAAGTGCCATGGACTATTCTTCTGAGGAATTGAGAGCTTTCATTAACAATTGAAGGATGAAGACAGTAAAAAAGAAACAAAACAAAACAAAACAAAAAACAAGAACAGCAGTTCAAGTGTGTAAAATTATTTACATTATGAGTTATAGTCGATTTACCAAGTGAAAATTGATTGTAGTTTAGTAATTAAAGTTTTGTTACTGCTCTTGTTATGTTACGTGAATGACAACATGATTCAATTTATATCATGAGGAAATTCTTAAAAAGGAATTTTTCCCCATGCTTAACAGAAATGTGACTTTCTAGAGATGGCAGTGTTGTTCGGCTACCTTCTTACTGTTACTTGTACTTCCTGTGCTACTACCAACTTTATCGGCAATGATACAAGGAAATTATATTTCTTGCTTCCACACTTCTTAGCAATGGGGTAAGTACATCACAGAAATCATAAATTGGAGAATAACTTGGAAAGCACTGTAATGGCCTTCCTGAAGATCATTTGGAGAGGTTTAGGATGTAAGGTATAAGGCAGTGGTTTTGGATCAGAGACAGTGTCTGTCACTATTGTGTTAATAATTAATGGTGTTTCGTGGCCAAAGTGAATCTCATTAAATTTCTTTCACCAGTTCTATAGCATTGCCAGATAGTATAATGTGGTTGTTTACTTTTTACAATGTCTTTTCTCCATAGGATTCTTCAAATATTCTGGGGAAAAAAAAAAAAAAAGCAATGGCATTCTCTGAAGTTTAATAAAACACAAATTAAAGAAAAATGAATTCTAGAATTAACAGGCCATTGACCCATTAGAATGATATCCTACACTCCAGAGCAAAGTACATTTTGATCCATCTTTTCTCTAATGGTTGGTTTGGTTGCACCCTAGACTGCAAATTTTATCTCTAATGCAGAGAACTTCCTAGTATTAATTCTTTATTATTCTCTTTCATGTCAAATCCGAAATAGGAAGAAAAAGTACTTCAGGGATAATAGCTACTGTCATGGATTGAATTATGTCCCCCCTCCCCCAAATGTGTGTATCAACTTGGCTAGGCCATGATTACCAGTATTGTCTGGTTGTCCTCCATTTTGTGATTGTAATTTTATGTCGAGAGGGTTAGGGTGGGATTGTAACACGACCCTCACTCAGGTCACCTCCTCTATCCAAGATAAAGGGAGTTTTCCTGGGGTGTGGCGTGCACCACCTTTTATCTCTTAAGAGATAAAAGGAAAGGGAAGCAAGCAGAGAGTTGGGGACCTCATACCACCAAGAAAGCAATACCAGGAGCAGAGAATGTCCTTTGGACCCGGGTGCCTGCGCCTGAGAAGCTCCTCCAAAATGGGAAGACTGAAGACAAGGACCTTCCTCTGGAGCCGACAGAGAGACAAAGCCTTCACCTGAAGCCGATGCCCTGAATTTGGACTTATAACCTGCTAGACTGTGAGAAAATAAATGTCTCTTTGTTAAAGCCATCCGCTTGTGTTATTTCTATTAGGACAGCACTAGATGACTAAGTCAGCTACCCTCATCCCTTTTAACAATGTCTATTCTTCCCTTTCCTCAAGCATTCCTGGCTTACGTCTTTTGAGCCAGAGTTTCTGGATTTTCAACACTTCTATTAGTTAATACATTCATAGCTTTCAAATATTCAATAGATACTAAATATAGAGTTAAATATTTGGAGTACCTTAGAATCTAAAGTTGTCATTTTCAGATATGGAAATAAAAAACCCAAAAAGCCAAACCCACTGCCGTCGAGTCGATTCCGACTCATAGCGACCCTATAGGACAGAGTAGAACTGCCCCGTAGAGTTTCCAAGGAGCACCTGGCGGATTTAACTGCCAACCTCTTGGTTAGCAGTCGTAGCACTTAACCACTACGCCACCAGGGTTTCCATGGAAATAAAGACTCTTGCTAAAATGATTTGGCCAGAGTGAGATAGATCCTGTCAAATTTGATACCATTTTGATGTACTTTTTACTACAGCATTTATTCAAGGTCAGTAACAACTATATTATAATAATATTTTTTTGTATGCGATGTTGTTGTTGTTAGCTGCCATCAAGTCGGCCACAGACTCATGGTGACCCTATGTAAAAAGAAACTAAATGCTGCCCAGTCCTGTGCCATCCCGTGTTTGATTTCAGGTCAGACCATTGTGATCCACAGGGTTTTTGTTGGCTAATTTTTGGAGGTAGATCACCAGGCCTTTCTTTCTTTATTTTATTTTAAAAAAATTTTTATTGTGCTTTAAGTGAAAGTTTACAAATCAAGTCAGTCTCTCACACAAAAACTTATATACACCTTGCTACATACTCCCAATTGCTCTCTCTCTAATGACACAGCCTGCTCCCTCCCTCCACTCTCTTTTCGTGTCCCTTTCGCCAGCTTCTAACCCCCTCCACCCTCTCATCTCCCCTCCAGGCAGGAGATGCCAACATAGTCTCAAGCGTCCACCTGATCCAAGCAGCTCACTCCTCACCAGCATCCTATCCAACCCATTGTCCAGTCCAATCCGTGTCTGAAGAGCTGGCTTTCACCAGGCCTTTCTTCATAGTCTTTCTTAGTTTCAAACGTCTGCTGAAACCTGTGCAGCAGAATAGCAACGTGCAAGCCTTCACTGACAGAAAGGTGGTGGCCACACATGATGTGCTCTGGCCAGGAATTGAAGCCAGGTCTCCCGCATGGAAGGTGAGAATTCTACCACTGAACCACCAACGCCTCATGTATGAGCTTAAGGTGTGTTTAAAATCAATATCCAAAGATTACTTCTGGAAGGCTCATCATTGCCACTTTTCAGGATCTGTTCTCAAATACCCTTTTGACAAGTTCACATTCTTCCTTATGCGTTCCCAGGAATATAAAGGCTGGTGCAGAAAAATCAAGAGTCTTAAGTAATCCACAGTATCATAGAGAAATCATGCTGAACAGCTACCTTGCTTACATTTTTCTTTTAATTTTAAAGGGACCAATTTTAGAAGAGATTAGTGCTTTGTGGATCAAAGAGCTTTGGGCTGAAGTTGTAGCCAAAGAAGAAGCTAGAGATAAGGAAAGAGAAGAAAGATGTAAACAGACCAAACAAAGCAATAAAAAAGAAAATGTGAAAACTGGTGTGTACTAAGGATCAGAGCACAGGAGAGAAGAGAACAGACGTGATAAGAAATACATATGTTATTAAAAACAAGCAATTTTATTTGAAAAATTTTATTTGTAAAATAAGCTAAGAAAGCTGAAAATGGTAGTTCTATAGATAATATAATTTTTTTATAGATAATATACAGGAAGATTTTTTTTATAGATAATATATAGGAAGATATTTATTTCTTATTTTAAATTCAATTGTTCAAAAAACATCCACACGAACCAGCTTTTCAATTGTGGCATCTGTTCTCTCAAAGAAAATAATAGCTTTAAAATGTTTCAGGTATGTGTTACCTTTCAATGTAGGTGTGCCTATAAAATGAAGACATTTCCAAATTCCAGATGAAAAAAATTTTGAAAACCCATTTATTATAACCCAATTTTAAAAAAGTAGGCAATTTTTTAAAAGTCTGAAAAAAATGCTGTACAAATGATGGTATAAAGAAAGTCCATAAATAATGAGACAACATTGTACATATATCAGAATGGCAAAAATTAAAGAAATCCACATTACTAAGTGTTGATAAGAATAAGGAGGAACTGGAATTCTTGTACACTGGTGGCAGGGATGTAAAATGTTACTACCAATTCAGAAAATGCTTGGTACTTTTTTCTAAAGTTAAACATACACCTTCTATATGATCTAGCCATTTTACTCCTAGGTTTTTACCCAAGACAGGATGAAACATATGTCCATATAAAAAATTGCACATAAATGATCACAGTAGCTCTATTTGAAGTAGCCAGGTGCTGGATACGTTGAAATGTCAATCAGTATCTGACTGAATAAACAAACTGGCATATCTATAAAAATAAGTACTGTTCAACAATAAAAGGGAGGAAATTACTAGTACAGATTAAAACATGGATGAATTTTAAAATAATTATGCTGAATGAAACAGGTCAAGCAAAAAGAGAACAGAATGTGTGAATAAAATACTAGAAACAAAATGCAAGTTTCCCTATAGAAAATGCTAGAAAACTGATCATTTTGCCTCTGTACAGAGGGTGATCATGGAGGAAAGGGAGGGAGGGATTAAACAAAAATAAGTGACGATATTGGGGAGTGATAGATAAGTTTATTATCGTGATTGGGACAATGATTTTTTGGGCATAAACAAATGTCAAAACTATCAATTGTATACTTCGAATATTTGCAATTATACCTCAATGAAGATAAAAAAATGATGTGGGGAGAAAATCATTCAAAACTTAACCCCTGCATGCAAGGTCTTTGCAATATTATTGTAGAAAAATACACATTAATGAAAAAATAGAGAAAAATGATAATATTACATACAAATATATTCATACATATACACATGAGGGAATTAGCAATGAAAAGTAAATGAGAAAATTTTGAGTAAAGCCTTAAAGGACAATGTAAAAGTAGGACAAAATGCAGACAGAACGGCAGAGAGAAAGAAAAATAAAAACCAAACCTGTTGCTGTCAAGTAGATTCCTACTCATAGCCAACCTATAGGACAAGTAGAACTCCCCCACAGGGTTTCTAAGGAGTGGCTGGTGGTTTTGAACTGCTGATCTTTTGGTTAGCAGCCAAGATCCCAACCACTGTGCCACCAGGACTCTGAGAAGGAGAGAAGGAAATAGGAATAAACAAATTTGATTAGCACCATACTTCATTGTGAATTTAAAAGAAGCAAAGCAATTTCATTAGCCTTTTATTTGTTTTATTGGAATTCGGTTGGTGAATATTGTAACTACAGCCCACGCAATGTCAAATAATACTGCTTTTTTGGTCTCTAGAGTTCAGGCTGTTTTAATTGCACATTGGAAAACAAATATGTTTATCCTTTGCAGTGTGTAGTAGTGCTTAAATGGAGTGGAAGGGAACACCTGGGGGTCATAAAATGAGAGACATAACTACAGAAAATTAATCAACTGTCATTTTTCATTATCATAAGACTGCATTTCACAATAAGGGGAGGATTTGTGCTCATTTGGACATTGAGATTAAAATGTGTTAAGTACATTATAGTATTGCTGTCATGCTAAAACTTCCTTTATTGAAAAAAAAAAAAAAGTACTGAGAATACTGAGGAAGAAAGTAAGAATGGGACAGAAGTCAGTTTGTAAACATTGCTTTTTCTCTGCTAGTGAATATTTTAATCTAGTTGTGGCAATTAAATGTTAATGATGGAAATGATTCCTAGGTTATTTTTTGTATTGTACTGATTTGTATCATATAGTATTGTGCTATATTATCTTATACTACCCCCATGCATCTGCCAGTTTGTCTTACTGTGGGGGCTTGTGTGTTGCTGTGATGCTGGAAGGTATGCCACCGATATTCAAATACCAGCAGGGTCACCAATGATGGAGAGATTTCAGCTGAGCTTCCAGACTAAGACAGACTAGGAAGAAGGACCTGGCGGTCTACTTCAGCAAAAAAGTAGCCAGTGAAAACATGATGAATAGCAGCAGAACATTGTCTGATAGAGTGCCAGAAGATGAGCCACTGAGGTAAAAAGGCATTCAGGAGACAACTAGGGAAGAGCTGCCTCCTCAAAGTAGAGTCGACCTTAATGACATGGATGGAGTCAAGCTTTTGAGACCTTCACTTGCTGATGTGGCACCACTCAAAATGGGAAGAAACAGTTGCTAATACCCATTAAAAACAGAAACAAAGAATGTACAAAGTATGAATGTAGGAAAATTGGAAACCGTCAAAAATGAGATGGAATTCATAAACATTGATATCCTAGACATTAATGAACTGAAATGCACTGGTATTGGCCATTTTGAACTGGACAATCATATGGTCTGCTATGCCGGGAATGACAACTTGAAGAGGAATGGTGTTGCATTCATTGTCAAAAAAGACCATTTGAAGATCTATCCTGCAGTACAATGCTGTTAGTGATAGGATAATAGCCATATGCCTACAAAGAAGACCAGTTAATATGGTCATTGTTCAAATTTACACACCAACCACTAAGGCCAAAGATGAAGAAATTAAAGATTCTTACCAACTTTTGCAGTCCGAAATTGATCAAACATGCAACCAGGGTGCATTGATAGTTACTGGTAATTAAAATGAAAAAGTTGGAAACAAAGGGGGACTACTAGTTGGAAAATGTGGCCTTGGTGATAGAAATGATGCCAGAGATCTCATGGTAGAATTTTGCAAGACCAACAACTCCTTCATTGCAAATACTTTTTTCAACAACATAAATGGCAAATATACACATGGACCTCAACGGATGGAATATTCAGGAATTAAATTGACTACATCTGTGGAAAGAGATGATGGAAAAGCTCAATATCATCAGTCAGAACAAGGCCAAGGTCCTGTTGTGGAATAGACCGTCAATTACTCATATGCAAGTTCAAGCTGAAGCTGAAGAAAATTAGAACATGTCCACGAGAGCTAAAGTACAACCTTGAATATATCCGACCTGAATTTAGAGATCATCTCAAGAATAGAAATGACATATTGGAAACAAATGGCCAAAGACCAGATGAGTTGTGGATTGACATCAATGGCATCATACATGAAGAAAGCAAGAGGGGTCATTTAAAAGACAGCAAAGAAAGAAAGGATCAAAACTGATGTCAGAAAAGAGTCTGAAACTTGCTCTTGAACATTGACTAGCTAAAGTAAACGGAAGAAATTATGAAGTAAAAGAGATGAACAGAAGATTCCAAAGGGGGGCTCAAGAAGACAAAATAAAGTATTATAATGACATGTGCAAAGTCCTAGTGTTAGAAAACCAAAAAGGAAGAACACACTTGGACTTTCTCAGGCTGAAAGAACTGAAGGAAATATTTAAGCCTCAAGTTGTAATAGTTCAGGATTCTATGGGTAAAATACTGAACAACACGGGAAGCACTGTACCAAAAAGAATTTGTTGAAGTTCAGTAATTTCAGGAGGTAGCATACGATCAAGAACTGAATGATACTAAAGGAAGAAGTCCAATCTGCATTAAGGACAGTGGCACAAAACAAGCCTCCGGGAACTGACAGAATACCAGTTGAGGTGTTTCAACAAGTGGAGGCAGAGCTAGAAGTACTCACTTGTCTTTGCCAAGATATTTGGAAGACAGCTACCTGGCCAACTGACTGGAAGAGATCCATATTTATGTCTATTCCCAAGAAAGGTAATCCAACTGAATGCAGAAAGTATCTAACAATGTCATTAATATCATATGCAAGTAAAATTTTGCTGAAGATCATTCAAAAGCAGTTGCAGCAGTACATTGACCGGGAATTGCCAGAAATTCAAGCTGGATTCAGAATAGGACATCAGACAAGGCATATCATTGCTGATGTCGGATCCTGGCTAAAAGAGAATACCAGAAAGAAATTTACTTGTGTTTTATTGACTATACAAAGGCCTTCGACTGTGTGGATCGTATGAATAACATTACGAAGAATGAGAATTCCGGAGCACTTGATTGTGCCCATGAGGAACCTGCACATAGATGAAGAGGCAGTCATTCGAACAAAACAAGGGAATACTGCATGGTTTAAAGTCAGAAAATGTGTGCGTCAGGGTCGTACCCTTTCGCCGTACCTATTCAATCTGTATGCTGAGCAAATAACCTGAGAAGCTGGACTATATGAAGAAGAACAGGGCATCAGGATTGGAGGAAGACTCAGTAACAACCTGCGTTATGCAGATAACACAGCCTTGCTTGCTGGAAGTGAAGAGGTCTTGAAGCACTTACTAATGAAGATCAAAGACCACAGCCTTCAGTACGGATTACATCTCAATATAAGGAAAACAAAAATCCTCACAAATGAGCCAATAAGTAACATCATGATAAACTGAGAAAAGATTGAGGTTGTCACAGATTTCATTTTACTTGGATCCACAATCCGCACCCATGGAAGCAGTAGTCAAGAAATCAAATGATTCATTGCATTGTACAAATCTACTGCGAAAGACCTCTTTAAATTGTTAAAAAGTAAAGATACTACTTTAAAGACTAAAGTTCACTTCATCCAAGACATGATGTTCTCAATCGCCTCATATGCATGTGAGAGCTGGGCAATGAAAAAGGAAGACTGAAGAAGAAGAATTGATGCCTTTGAATCATGGCGTTGGTGAAGAACATTAAATATGCCATGGACTGCCAAAAGAATGAACAAATCTCTTGGAAGAAGTACAGCCAGAATGCTCCTTAGAAGCGAGGATGGCTAGACTTTGTCTTACATACTTGGGGCATTTTATAGGAGGGATCAGTTCCTGTAGAAGGAATCATGCTTAGTGAAGTACAGGGTGAGCAAAAAGAGGAAGACCGTCAATGAAATGGATTGATACACCGGCTGCAACAATGGGCTCAAGCATAACGAAGATTGTGAGGATGGCACCAGAATGGGCAATGTTTCATTCTGATGTACATAGGGTTGCTATGAATCAGAACCAACTCGATGGGACCTAACAACAACATTCTACATTATGTTATATTATGTTATGTTATATTAAATTGTATCACATTATTTTATATTTATTATAAATTCCCTGGGTGGTATAAACGATTACATCTCTCTGCTGCTAACTGAAAGTTTGGAGGTTCATGTCTACCCAGAGATGTGTCAGAAGAAAGGCCTGATGATTTACTTCTGAAAAATCAGTCATTGAAAACCCTATGGAGAACAGTTCTACTCTGATACACATGAGGTCACCATGAGTCAGATTGATTTGATAGCAACTGGTGGGTATTGTACTATATCCCTTTACCTAAAATATTCTCTCTGAAGCCTTTGTTTCTGAATTCCCCCACACCCCCCTTCCCAGCTTCCTTTGCCTGTTTATATCCTTTCCAGTTTTTAAGACTCAGCATAAGCATTATCTCCTCTGAGAACTGTCCCATACTGCCAGGCTGACTTTAGTACTTCTTCTGTTTGTTAAATATGGCATCTCCTATTCACTATACGATGGCATTTAATCCATTATAGTGATTTTCTGTTATCTCTGATGATCTGTGATCTCTTCTGTCTACTCTACTGGGCTAGCTCTCCCCATTTATTTGTAGTTATGTACTTCATCTGTTTGCCTGCTTTGATATGATATATGGCATCACCTCAAATATATTAATTCATATTTAGGTCCCATCCCTACTTCAGACCCCAATTCAAATTCCCATTCTCTTATACAACAATAACCTCTATCCAACAATTTCTACTTTACAGAGTCTCCTCTGATAGGTATATCCTGTAACACTGCATCCTTGCATATTTAACTGTTTTTGTGCACTGTCTTTTCTTCTAGGTTGAACTGAGAAGATTTTCCAAATATGTGGTATATTTGATTAGTTAATTGCCAATCACAGGATGATCTGGCATGCCGTAACTTTCAAGCAGGATTGTGTCGAAGCTATGCATTAAAAACTGTTATCTAGAGTGATGTTGTTGCTCTTGCTTTTAGTGCACTTTTATTATGTATTGTATTATACTTTTATGTACAGAAGAGTTTTATATAGACAATGCTATACTGTTAACATTTAACTTAATCATCACAGCCAGCATTACTCTTGCCTCACACCCTGGCATTAGTTACTGCCATATGTACATCATCAATGCACAGAATAGTCAGATAGTAGATTTTTTACTATTGTCATGAATGGGAAATGTTTGATAATGAGATAGTCAATAAGTAAGGACTAGGTGTAATATGGAGCTCTGCTGGCACAGTGGTTACGTGAAGAGAGAAGGATGTTATAGGGTGAGCTATTTTTTATTTGTTCTTTCGGAGATTTTTTGATAAAATCATATTTAGCCAAAAAAGGAAGACAAAGAATTTATGAACCATGAGGAAAGAGATTTCCAGGCAAAAGGAACAGCAAATGTAAAGACACTTACAAAAATCATGTTCTTGGCATTTTTACAGAACAAGGAGATGAAATGGGCAATGGCAAGTGAAGGTAAGAGCTGACTTAGAGCCCACTAGGGAGATTGTGTAGGACCTCTGGCTGCTGGCTTTGAGAATCCATTGTAGTGGGATGAGAGTAGAAGCAGGGAGAGCAGTTAGAAGAAGGTCATGGGATAACCCACGGGAAACAAGACACACAGATTCTGAAAAAATATTTTGAAAAAATATGAATAAATTTTGAAAAAAAGTGTTGATAGTATTGCATGTGGAAAGTGGGAAAAAAACAACACGTAAGGATTATTGTTATTTTCCTTTTATTCCTTAAAATACATACTTAACTATTCTTAAAGGAGGGATAAAGATTTAGAGGCAAGGAAATATCAAGGCTGTTGTAGTTTGGCAGCCTGGGTCCCATGACTGGTAGCTTCTGGAGTACAAAGGACAGATTTTCTCACTGCAACACTGTATAATTCTAAAGAGTCCACCTGGCTTCAGAACCCATCTCTCCCAATATTCAATTAGCTGAGGCTTTTGTTGAGACTATATTGTAGCCCAATTTCTTCTGCCCAACCTTGTTCCCTTCCTTTTCTTCTGCAGTGATGTTCCCAAGAACAGTCTATAAAAAATTTCCTATAATTTGTTTTACAGCTCACTGTCTGTTTTCTGGGGAACCTAACCTTCAAGAGAGTCCAGAATAATCTGAATCTATATCCCTTGTCACTTAGCAGGAGATTCATAGATCGAGCATGACTAATTGGCCAAATGACTAGACAAATGGTCACAATTTGCTGACAAAAGATTTTTTTTTTAAGTGTAGGTATGGGGGCAGCAAGTGCCAAAGAGGGAAAGGGAATGGTTTTGATAAGGAACAAGTCTGTTCAGATGAGGCCACCTCTGGTAGGCAAAAAATGAACCCCAAAGATGTCTCCAGTCCTAATCCACAGAACCTGTGAATATGTTACCTAACGTGGCAAAAGCAACTTTGTAGATCTAATTAAGGTTAAGGACCTTGAGATGGAGAAATTATCCTAGATTTTGCAGGTAGGCCTAAACTAATCATTCAAATGCTTGAAAGCAGAGAAGCTTTTCTAGCTGTCTTCCTCAGCCGTGACTATGAAAGAATGGTCAGAAAGATGCAGTGTTGCTGGATTTAAGGTGGCAGGAGAGAGCTAAGAGCCCAGAAATGTAGGTGACCATTAGAAGCTAAAAAAGGCAAGGAAATTGATTCTCCTAGAGCCTCCAGAAAGAAGCACAGTGAGACCTGTGGTAGAGTTCTCACCTATAGAACTGTAAGATAATACACTTGTGTTGCCTTAAGCCACTAAGTTTGTGGTAATTTGTTGCAACATCAGTAGAAGACTAATACACCATCTTTAAACTATCACCCACTATTATGTTTGAGACACCAGTGAAAAGAACCAAATAGTTGGATATGACAATTGAAAGGATGGTGATGAACAAAGGGATGTTGATATGATTCCTCCTTAAGGGGTATTTTCTTTATAATATTTTGGATAGAAAAAAAAATCCAGATATATAGAAATGTAAATTAATGTTTTTGTAGGTAATCTTAAATTCAAAGCCCTACATTTATATTACAAATGTTCTATCTTGCATCAAATCTAAAATTATACCAAAGAAATCTGGGGTGCTTCTTTGTAGGAACAAATAATTTATATTCACTTCCATTATTTTATATATATTTTTTGGTATATGGAGCATGTGTTGGTTTATCTTGTTCTTTCCATAGTAATAGGTACTGCATTGACTGTAATTATAAAGCTTTCTTCTTCTTGACTGTTTTTCTTTTCACTGAATTCAAAAGAAATTGGTTCTTTTATCTCATCTGATTTGACTGAGGTACTTACATGGTAAAAATGCTGACAGACCAATTCTCCAGAAAGAACAATGTCATACTTTTTGGGGTGGTGGTGGTGAAAAGTGTCCCTGGAGAGTGGGGGTTTTACTGTTGCACAATTAGTTGTTCTGATGTAACTGAATAGGCAGAAAAAGCAATTCACTTTTGGACAGTTACAAAATTTGTACATAAATTGAGGTTGCTAAAAATATTTTGTACAGGCACTGAGAAGAGTTTGTAAAAAAGTTTTAACACCATCATCTAAATAGAAATGTAGATTAAGCATTGTATTTGTCATCCGTAGAGGGGTAAACAAAATGACATGTCTCTAAAATATGCTACTGAGAGGAGAATGTTCAAAGTTTCAAAGTTAAGTGAAATTTCTTTTCATCTATTTTCTAATTTCTTGATGTCCCATGGGCCATACTCAGCTACATTTTTTTTTCTGTGACTGTTCATGTTGATCTTTTCCTTGTTTTTCTTTTTTAGCTATATGCCATAAGACCTGAGTAATTTTTTTTTTCAAATGTAGAGAATATACAGGGAGTCAATTTACTGAACAAACACACACACCCAGTTTTTGATTGATAGTTTGGCTAGACGTAGAATTTGTAGAACAAAATAATTTTCTCAGAATTTGGAAGGAAATTCCATGTTATCTTTTATCATCTGTGTTGTTGATTAAAAGTCATACCAATAACTTGTATTCTTTTGTGGGTGATTGATTTTGTCTTCCTTGAAGTATTATGGAGTTCTGAAATACCTAGGTACATATCATTTTTCATTTCTTCTGCTTTGAATGAGACTGTATTTGAACATTCTGGAAGCATTAAATTGTTAAGACTTTTTATATCAGGAAAAATGCTCTTCGATCACATCATTAATAATTTTTTCATTCTGTCTTTCTAAACCTCCTATTAGGTGTATTGATGTTCATATCCCTTAATATTACACTTATATTTCTCATAGTTTTCCCATTACTTTGGATCGCAGGAATTCTCCCCCAACCGTATCTGTGATTACTAATTTGGGATATAACTGCATTCATTCTATTATTCAGCCCTTCTATTAAAGTTTTATTTTTGCAATCATATTTTTAATTTCCAGTGAGTCTTTATTTTGCTCTTTACTCTTGTTTCATAGAGACAATAACTATAACTATTCACATCTTTCTGTGAATGCTGAATAGACTTTTAAAATTTCTTTAAATTATCTTATCCCGCCTGAGTCAGTTCTTCTGTTTGCACAACTTGTTTCTTCTCTTCCAAACAGTCGTTTTTTTGTTTTGTTTCTAAACTGTCAAATGATCATAGTTGTTCATTCATATTTTTGAATAAGGAGATGAAATGGGCAATGGCAAGTGAAGATAAGAGCTGACTCAGAGCCCACCAATAGAAGAGGCTGGTATGTGTTTTCTCTGCAAGTGTGTAGGGCTGTATTTCCAGTAGCCACCACTGGATGAGCATAAGCTGCATGTTCCATTGAAGTGGGGCTTTGTGTAAGTTTGCAGGACATGCCAACTAGCAGGTTTTGCCATAATGTGTTTTCTAAAAGACAAGTGGGTCACTCACCAGTTTCCTAAATAGGCAGTGTGTAGTACTTCAGTAAATTTCTTTTATGGTCAAAACCTTTTTCCCTCTTTGTTAATTTGGAAGTCCAGCTGTGCTCTCTTTTTCCTCTGATCCAAATAACTGCAGAAGAGATCTTCCTTAGGGCAGAATTTTTATGCTTCCTTTATTAAAAAAGAAAATATATATATATCATGTGGGTGTAAGGTTGGCCCAGCTTTTAAGAATAGGATCTTTTGACTTAGAACTTGGTATATCATGGAAACTTCTTTTCTTTTTGCTTCAGTTTGTGTTGTGTGTTTTGAGCTGTGATACTTTGATTTACTTTTAATCTAATCATATTCACATTCAACATTCCAGAAATTCTTTAATTTTCTGGCTCACTAGTGGCACCTTTTCATATTATAAAGATATATTCTATCATGGGAGAGAAGTTTCAATATGCCAGCATATAATCTGCACAGCAACTCTATAAGTAAATTTTTTTTAAAACCCTTTTCTTTTAGTGAAGAAACTGAGAGCAAGATAAGTGACTGTATCACATAGTTTTTGTATGATGGAGCTATGATTTGACCTTGGGTCCCCAGACTCCATGTCCAAATCTATTGTGACTACCCAGGGACTGTCCTCCTTTCCATTCTATTCATTGAGTTCATCAAAACATATTCTAAATACCTACATGTGACAATACTGTAGAAGCTATGGAAAATACAGAGATAGCTAAGACAAAGATCCTAACTTCAATAGATTTATAGTTTTGTATGTAAATTTAAGAAAGAAGGAAAATAGGGGGAAACAGACAATTTTCTTATTATACAATTTTTCCTAAGATTGTTCTGATACAGGAAAATTAAAAAACAAATAAATATAAATGGAAAGAACATTCACTATGAATGCTCTATATATGCTGGAGGAACTAATGAGGGTGCCATGATTTCTTCTTCTTCTTTTGGCTCCATAAAATTTGTGTAATATTGAATATTTGAAGTAATATGCAAATGAAAGAAACCCATTCATATATACATTATAAGGATAAATCTAATTTTTACCTATCTCTTACTTGGCAGAATTAATTTCAGACAGAGACAAGCGGAATGACAAGTAGTGTTAGTAATAAATAAAATATATTAATATATATCTAGAAAAATCAATGACCTGCCTTAGCTGTCTATAGCTTGTCTGTATCAGTTTGAGTAAATAATATTTTGAAAGCTCCAAGAAATGTCAAGCCTAGAGATCACTTATCCCACTTAGTCCTAGAGAAACTGAAATCTTAAAGGCGTTCAAGACTTGCTCCAGGACGCACATAAATACAGAGGCATAGCCAAGCCTACATCATAAACTGCTTACTCTTAATCCCTTGTCTTAATGGGGTTGGAGGATGAGGAAGTCTTTTAATCACTTAATTCTGCAAATTTTCCTTGATGGTGTTTCTTTTGGCGTTAGCGGAATGCAGTACTCAGTCAATTACTATGATTCCTTTGAGAAACAACTTAGGAAAAGAGGGGATAAAATATGAAGCAAAGAGAACCGGTAGAGATTTTTCTTACGTGTAAACAAATTTGTTTCATTAAAAGCCCAGACACAAAAACCCAAACCAAACCCACTACCATAGAGTCTATCTCAACTCATAGCAACCCTATAGGAAACAGAAGAATTGTCCCAGAGGGCTTCCAAGGAGAGGCTGGTGAATTCAAACTACCAACCTTTTGGTTAGCAGACAAACTCTTAACCACTGCATTACCAGGGTTCCCCAAAAATGAAAACAAAACAAAACAAAAAAAACACGAAGACACCTGATAAAATCAATGAGGTTTGTTTGGCTCTTGACATCTATCATATTGAAAGAAATACTGCTGATATTTTCTTTCATCATCAGATTCTGCAGGGAATAGACACAGGTGGAGCATGGGCAGAGTTTTATTTTTTACCCATTCTATTTTAGTCCCAAATTAAAATAGGTGGCTTAGAAAACTGAGGTACCATTTTACACTGAAGATAAGTACCATTTTCCATGGAATATAATGCTGATAAAGGGAAAGAAAAATATTAAGAAATTCATTTATATTCACAGTAAGAGTTAAGGACATGAGGAAGGAAAAAAATTTTATCTTCTGCAATGTGGGAGGACTTTACCTATTGCGGATTCAAATTGCATTTCAGCAGAAAATTACCATTAGGCAAAAACAACAGGAATAATCATTGCAGACAAGATCCACTGAAGGATGCTAAAAGCGGCAGGTGAAAGTCTGAGAAAAAAGAGGATATTATCTTAGATAATATTTATTAACTATAAGATATTTATTAACTACTGTTTTTTTTTTTAATATAAAGCTAGTAATCCAGTCAACACCACCTTAACCAAGTTATCAAAGTTAACGTCACCAGTAATAAGACAAACCGACAATATGGACCCCTTGATAAGATGCACTGAGATGAACACATTGTCATTTCAGTGATATTTATGCCAAACATGCATAATCTCAGTCCTATCATGAGGAAATTTCAGGCAAAACCAAACTGAAGAACATCCTACCAAATAATTAACCAGTACTCTTTATGAGTGCCAAGGTCATTAAAATAAGGAAAAAATAAGAAACTGTTGCAGAATTGGAAGAGACTAAGAAAAAATAACAAATAAATGCAATGTGAGATCCTACACTGGATCTTGAATCAGAAAAAAAAAAAAAAAAAGACTGAAAAAAAAAACTGGTGTAAATTTGTATAAGATATGTAGTTTAATTAATAGCCTTGTACAAAGTTAATTTCCTGATATTCATAATTTTACTGTGGTATATAAAATGTTAATAGGGGAAGCTGGATGAGGGTATACAAGAACTTCTGCACTATTTTTGTAATTCTTCTGTAACTTAAAAATTATAACTTAAAATTAATTTCTGCATGAAAATACAGATTTTGAGCGAGCTCAGTTTCTTCACAAAACTTTCAAAATGGCACTGATAGAAAAAGACTAGCGTAAGGGGCAGATGTTTAGTTCTATCAGGAAACATTATAACTTACATGAGGAAAACAGAGTCTAGATGAAGGAGACATGGGAAGGCTTAAAGGCTTTCATATTCAGGAATATGTCTACTTTCTGTTCTTGATCACACATGAAAGGTAGTGTCCTTCAAAAATTAGATGTAGCATCAAGACATGGAGGCAGCATCGGGTAGGGCATGGAGAAAACATGATGTAAAGATGATGGGTTTCAAAGGCAGACTAATCGCTCAAAGGCAGACTAATCGCTTTTGACATCTTTAATCTTCTATTTGCTGAGACCAATTTAACCACACTTTTTTTTTTTAATAGAGATAACCATACTTATCATGCAGATTTGCCATATACAACTGAAACACAGTTAATAATCTAAAAATGTTCTTGTTGTTGTTAGTTGCCAACAGGTCAGTTCCAACTCATAGTGACCCTAGGTACAACAGAAGGAAACTCTGCTTGGTCCTGTGCCATCCTCACAATCGTTGTTATGCCTGATCCCACCATTACTGCCACTGTATCAATCCATCTTGTTGAAGGTCTTCTCTTTTTCGTTGACCCTCTACTTTACCAAGCATGATGTCCTTCTCCTCTACATGTCCAAAGTATGAGAGACAATGTCTTGCCATTCTCTCTTTTAATCAGCATTCTGGCTATGCCTCTTCCAAGAAAGATTTGTTTGTTCTTCTTGCAGTCCGTGATATATTCAATATTCTTTGCCAAAACCACAATTCAAAGGCATCGATTCTTCTAGCCTTCCCTATTCATTGTCCAGCTTTCACATGCATATGAGGTGATTGAAAACACCATGGCTTGGATCAGGTGCACCTTTGCCTTTGAAGTGACATCTTTGCTTTTTAACACTTTAAAGAGATCTTTTGCAGCAGATTTGCCCAATGCAATGCGCGCTCTGATTTCTTGACTGCTGCTTCCATGGGCATTGACTGTGGATCAATGAAATGAAAATGAAATCCTTGACAACTTCAATCTTTTCTCTGTTTATCATGCTGTTGCGTATTGGTCCAATTGTAAGGATTTTTGTTTTTTTTTATGTTGAAGTGTAATCCATGCTGAAGGCTGTAGTCTTTGATCTTCATCAGTGCTTCAAGCTGTCTTCACTTTCAGCGAGCAAGGTTGTGTTATCTGCATAATGCGGATTGTTAATAAGTCTTCCTCCAATCCTGATGTCCCATTCTTCTTCATATAGTCCAGCTTCTCTGATTATTTGCTCAACATTCAGATTGAGTAGGTATGGTGAAAGGATACAACCCTGACGCACACCTTTCCTGGCTTTAAACCACACAGTGTCTCCTTGTTCTTTTTGAAGAACTGCCTCTTGGTCTAAGTACAGGTTCTTCATGAGAACAATTAAGTGTTCTAGAATTCCCATTCTTAGCAATGCTATCCGTAATTTGTTATGATCCACACAGTCGAATCTTTGCATAGTCAAAACTCAGGAAAACATCTTTCTGGTATTCTCTGTTTTCAGCCAGGATCAACCTAATGTCAGCAATGATATCCCTTGTTCCACAGCCTCTGTTGAATCCAGCTTGAATTTCTGACACTTCCCTGTCAATGTACTGCTGAAACTGCTTTTGAATGATCTTCAACAAAATTTTACCTGTGCTTGATATGAATGATATTGTTCAATAATTTCCTCATTCTGTTGGATCACCTTTCTTTGGAATGGGTACAAATATGGATCTCTTCCATTCGGTAGGCCAGGTAGCTCTCTTCCAAATTTCTTGGTATAGATGATTGAGCACTTCCAGTGCTGCATCCATTTGTTGAAATGTCTCAATCGGAATTTGGTCAATTTCTGGAACCTTGTTTTCTCCAGTGCTTTCAGTGCAGCTTGGATCTCTTCCTTCAGTACCATCAGTTCTTGACCATATGCTACCTCCTGAAATGGTTGAATGTCAACCAATTCTTTTTGTTACAGTGACTGTGTATTCTTCCATCTTCTTTTGATGATTCCTGTGTCATTTAGTATTTTCCCCATAGAATACTTCAATATTGCAACTCGAGGCTTGAATTTTTTCTTTAGTTCTTTCAGCTTGAGAAATGCCAAGCATGTTCTTCCTTTTTGGTTTTCTATCTCCAGCTCTTTGCATGCACCATTATAATACTGTACTTTGGCATCTCCAGCTGCCCTTTGAAACCTTCTGTTCAACTCTTTTACTTCATCATTTCTTCCTTTTGCTTTAGGTACTCTGAAGAGCAACTTTCAGAGTCTCTTCTGACATCCAATTTGGTATTTTACTTCTTTCCTGTCTTTTTAATGACCTCTTGCTCTCTTCACATATGATGCCTTTGATGACATTCCACAACTTGTCTGGTCTTCTGTCATTAGTGTTCAATCCATTCTTGAGATGATCTGTAAAATCAGATGGGATACACTCAAAGTCATACTTTGGCTCTTGTGGCCTTTAATTTTCTTCAACTTCAGCTTGAATTTGCACATGAGCAATTGGTTGTCTGTTCCACAGTCAGCCCCGGCCTTGTTCTGACTGATGGTATTGAGCTTTTCCATCATCTTTTTCCACAGATGTAGTTGATTTCATTCCTGTGTATTGCATTTGGTGAGGTCCACTTGTATAAGTTGCCATTTATGTTGTTGAAAAAAGGTATTTGCAATGAATAAGTTATTGGTCTTGCAAAATTCTGTCATGCAATCTCCAATGTTGTTTTTATCACCAAGACCATATTTTCCAACTACCAACCCTTCTTTGTTTCCAACTTTCATATTCCAATCACCAGTAATTATCAATGCATCTTGATTGGATGTTTGATCAGTTTCAGATGGCAGAAGTTTGGAAAAACTCATTGATTTCTTCACCTTTGGCCTTAATGGTTGGTGGGTAAATTTGAATAATAGTCATATTAACTGGTCTTCCTTGTAGACATATGGATATTATGCTATCAGTTACAGCATTGTACTTCAGGACAAATCTTAAAATGTTCTTTTTGAGAATGAACGCAAAATACCATTCCTCTTCAATCTATCATTCCCAGCATAGTAGACCATATGATTGTCTGATTCAAAATGGCCAATACCAGTCCATTTCAGCTCACAAATGCCTAGGATATTGATGTTTATGTGTTCCATTTCATTTTCCAAATGGAATCTATAAGTAAGTGCTATAAATCCCATGTTCCCTTAAAGTAATATAAAAAAAAAAAATTTATTATATTTCTGATTAAACAAATATAATATCATTACATGAAGTTTAAACTAAGAGAAAACATGCATTTTCATTTACCAACTTGCATATTCTCTTAAAGTCTTACAATTATATCTTTTAACATGTTTGTGATATTAATTTAGAAGTTTTATCTTGCATTTCTGTCACATAGCGGTATGTGAAATTTATTACGTTGTTATAGTATATTTAATATGATAAATATTCACCTACTATTGAACATTTAAATTGATTCTAATTGGTTTTTAACTATTGTAAGACATGTTGGATTTAATAGTTTTACTTTTAGAAAAGATTGTGTGTTAACGGAGAAAATATTAAACTGACTCAAAGGCACCTAACAACAGCATTAACATTCATAGTTATTTTTTAATTTAATAGTTAAAAATTGACACTTTTCATATATATTTTTGTTATTTTACTCACTATATAAATATTTAAACACATTTGTCTTAAGTCATTGAATTTTAAAAACAGTATTACCAGAAGTACTTATCCATATGTGTAGCAGGAAACAAAATAAATTGTTATGATCTTTGTTCCCAATGTAGGACCACAAACCTGGTGAAGATAAATTTGTAATAACCATATATTAGATATAAGAAACATAAAATGTACTATGCAAGTGCTAGTACTCATGATTAGCTATTAATGTTGGCATGGTGTTATATGGAAGAATAACTTTGCCAGTGTTTCTATTTCCATTCTATAGCCTTTTTAGTGCAGGTGGATGTGGGGAAGAATGCAAAGTAGGCGGGGTCTTTAAAATTATTTGGGAAATTCCATCACAGTGTCTTCCATTTCCTTAGGTTGGTGCAATGCAAATTCTCTGTTTGTCCTGTAAATTTTGATTGGTGATGGCTTTGCTCGGCCTTGTGACCATCCATCTTGATCCTTCAGAATCCAATGCTGATTAAGGTAAAGAACAATATTAAGAGATACACTGAGCAGCAGATTTCTCGCTTATAGTTATTTACAGAGAATTTCAACTTTCCACCATACTCTGAATTCCAGTTTTATGTTCTCTGGATTTTTTGTACTTATATGGTCCCTGGAAACCTTGGTGGCGTAGTGGTTAAGTACTACAGCTGCTAACCAAGAGGTCAGCAGTTTGAATCTGCCAGGCGCTCCTTGAAAACTCTATGGGGCAGTTCTATATGAGTCGGAATAAACTCGACGGCAGTGGGTGTGGTTTTGATTTATACGGTCCCTGATTCATTGTTATCCCTCTAATATTTTCCTTTTGTAATCTACTTTCATGTCTTGCTTCATTGTTTAGCTGTTATAACATGCTACCATTTCTTGACCCAGCCAAAAAAAAAAAATTAAGGCTATGGATGGAGATAACAAGAATTAAGTATTTTAATTGTATAGGAGACTATCATAAAATCATCACCTCCTTAGAGTGAAAGATAGAATGTTAAAGAAATAGGGCAAGTGGCATGAATCTACCCTAAACTGGGAAGCAAAAATGAGGCACAACTTTCAGGGTAGAACATGTTTTGTTAATTTTGAGAATTTTGGAAATCACAAAGCTAACGCCACTCTAGTCTTAATAATGTAAGTTTTAAACTTTAAACCAAAATGTGAGGGTGGGAAGAGATAGAAAAGATAGATTTATGAACTTTGGCCTTAGCCCATTATACTAGATTGTACCTGGATATTTTACGTGTTGATAGAAAGGTATAAAACAACTGTTATTCCCTAGGGAATAATATATCGTAGTCCAAGTAATGGTTAGCAAAGACTTCACAGGTTATGGGGAAATGACAACATCTGCAAATTCTACACCCCCAATCAGAGCAGGTGGCTCTGTCCCCAAGGGAGATAAAAGCAACTACTTTTATAAATAAACCATCTGTCTGAATAAATGTTTTCACCAGTTAATAAAGAAGGCATCTGAAGGGTTTAGAAGATTATTAACTCTAAAAACAAGAAGGAGAAAAGAGCTATGATTTCCCCAAAAATAAAGCAACACCATTCTGAGACATCTATGTTGAATATGAAATAGGATCTATTTTGTTGCCCTTTCTCAGGCATTCTGTGGATCTAGCTGACTTGGTAAAAGCCAAATCAATAGGCGAAAGTGATCAGTGATGACAAATTTGACTTGCTTGACAGAAATGTATATTATCATTGATCACCAGGATCAAATCAGGCAGAACAAAGCAAGTCACATTTTCTTGTGATGATAAAGCCTTGAACCTTGGCATTAAACTGGTGGTGAATTCAGGACAGTAGGTAGTTATATCTGTATGTTGTTTCTTTACTGTAAATTGATTAAACCTTACCCACTGCTCACTAGCCCTCTTCCTTTATCCTTATGCTCCAGCCATATGGAAACATTTACAGTTCCCCTACCCATGTTGTTTCACACTAATAAGCCTATGTAGATGCTGCTGTCAGCCTCAAATGACTTTTCCACTTTGACCGAATTAGCAAAGCCTTCTCATCCTTCAGATATGAACTAAAGTATCTTCTCCATGAAGGATTATTTTATCACCTGGGAAAGCTGATCATGCCATCTCTGGCCTCCTTACCGTTTCTAATACCCATGAATAATGCAGCATTTTTCTCATGTGCTAAACCTACTATTGTAAAAGGCTGACTCCCATGTTAGAGTATGACTACATGAAGGAACAGACTGCATCCTGTTCATCTTTGTAATCCTGGTTCCTGTAAAGAAAATGTAAAAAAAAAAAAAAAAGTTTTAAAATTAATTCAGCAGATTAGAAATATTATTGACAAAATAAAAATTTGCTTAAAAATCATATCATTGATTATTTTGTTAAGGCTTATTTTCTTTTCACTTAAAATAAAAGCTATGGATAAAATCAAATATCCTAAATTTTTAAGAGTGTAACAAAGAGACAAAAATTAATTTCTTTCTTTTTTTAATTAATTTAACATCTGGATATGAGGTGCTGAGATTGTAAATCTAATTTTTGGAGCTAGGGCTGGTCTTTATTTAATAGGATTTGCTGTAAGTAATCTGTAATCCAACTGTGAATCTAGAAATTTCTAGGACTCAGGAACATGGATTCCTTAGCAAAAAAACACTGTTTGTCAGAAGGGCTGATCTAAATTTCTTGGCTAGTATTGTTACCGGAGAATGGCCTCGGTTCTTGTCTTCGGTGTGGGAAAGAATTCAAACACTGAGACAAATAGTGCCAAGCGAGCAGGGGTTTATTAGCAAGCAGAGGGTTAGTAGTAAAAGTACACTTGACTAGGAAGCATCAAGCAGGCTACTCAGGTAGAGAAAGAATCTAAGTGCCTGATAGTCCTTTTCTCAGTGTTTTATACCCTTTTTCTCTCTTTATCTGTCTCTATTAACATTTAGAAGCAGGGCAAAACCCCTCTATGAAGACTATTTCCTTGGCTTAAGGTTTAAATTACCAAGTTAGAGATCTTATCAAGTTAGGGACTTTATCAAGTGAAGGACTTTATCAAATCAAAGACCCCTGTAAAGATCATTTCCTTGGCTTAAAGTCCCTATAAAATACATGTTTTTAATTATTGCACTTTGATACCCATCTTTGCCAAAAATTTGATGAGTGGCTTTCATTTATCTTTTTTTAAAAAAATATCACCAGACATTCACCTGTAAGGTTTTTGTATCTCTTCATTTTTTTTTTTTTTTTCAATAATATTCTGAGTGGTGAGCCTTTGGCTCATGGCAGACCTTAATGATTTTTCCTAAAGGAGAAAGCATTGGAATGAATTTTATGTCTGCTTATTTTACCCAAGTGGAAGAGTACTTTGCATTCTCTTCCTTGCCTGGTCCCCTTAGCGCTACATTCTCTCTCAGCTGATGGATTGTTTCCTGTCTGCAATCACTAACCACGGTGTCTTTCAGTCTGGGTTCTTGCACGTTAACTCACGCTGTCTCATTGTCCTGTCCTCTTAATTTAAATGCTTGTCTCCTAGCCTCTCAGTCTAATAGCTCATTCCTTCTCCTCCCCTATTACCCAGCATTGTTTCTCCATCATCTCACTTGCAATTTCCAGGATGACATATTTTACTTCAGATCATAGCTCATTTAGTCTTTTCTCCTGCTGGTATGCTAATAACATCTCAAGCTAATCATTAATTTCCACCCTGTGGTTTCAGTAATTCCTTCCATGCTAAATCTTGCATAGGAAAATTGTTTTAGGTTTGGCATCTTAACTTAGTCTAAGGAAAAAATGAGCCAGAGGGTGCCTTGCTACTGTCACAGGGGCCCCTCGGGTCAATGAGTTATTATGTTCACCTAGTTAAAGGCTTGTAAAGGGGTGGAAGAATAAAAGGTGCAGAAATGACTTTCAACCTGCTGGTTTATGCATGCCTAATCAGAGTCTTTTGAAAATCACTAGGAAATGTTTTGTAAAATTATTGTTTATGTGATCCTGCAAATAAATAAGATGTGTTATTGCATGTAAAAAGTAAAACATCAAAAGAGATGAATAATCATAAAATGTCAGGGCTGGAAAGATTTTCAAGGATCAGTAAGTTCAAACTCCCCATCTTTACAGACAGGGGTGTCACTAGGGAGGTGCGAGGGGTGCGGACTGCACCAGGTGACACTATCAAAGGGGGCGACACCAAAATGACTGTCTATAAAACTTTTGTACAGTGTTCCAGTAGAAATTCATTATTTTTTATAAAATTTTCACTGTAGTTAGTTATAACAATAAAAGTTTTTTTTTTGTAAGCCCAGCTTACATGTATCAATATACCTACAAGACTAAAACTCTATGTTAATATAATTTTTCAAACTTCTAATGTGTTCTGGAACTCTGATGGTCAGTGGTTAAGAGCTACGGTGAGTTATAGCTAGCTACGGCTGCTAACCCAAAGGTCCACAGCTGGAACCCACCAACCACTCCTTGGAAACCCTATGGGGCAGTTCTACTCTGTCCTATAGGGCCACTCTCTGGTCAGAGCTGTCATTATTACCCAATTACAATGAGGCTTCAAATCATATGGTTTCATCTGCACCAGCTACAAAGCACACATGTTTTCATTTCTGTTGATGTTTTTATATGGTGTCCCGATGGAGCAGTGATTAAGTCTTTGGTTGCTAACCAAAAGGTCAGCAGTTTGAATCCACCAGCTGCTTCTTGGAAACCTCATGGGGCAGTTCTACTCTGTCCTATAGGGTTGCTATGAGTCAAAATTGACTCAATAGCACTGAATTTTTTTTTTGTTTGTTTGTTTGGTATTTTTATAGTAGCTGATTTTGTCAAATTTTCTGGTGTTTTAGCTACAATATTGTGGTAATTAACATGAGGTGGGATTGATACCATGAGTTACTGCACTGGGTGACACTAACCCTAGTGATGCCATTATTTACAGATGAAAAAAACAGGTCTGTGGAGATTAAAAGATTTGCTGTGGACCTCACATATAGTTAAATGACATATATTGGCAGGAAATACAGGCCTGTGGCTAATTTTTATCTTGCAGTGCCTGAGGAAAGACAACAAACTAGCTGCAGATACTTAGCCAGCCCCACTTCTCTTTTACCATCTGTAGCCCATTTAGACCATAGCACTGGTCCTTCTGGGCATGCATCTTGACACAGTACAGCACATCAGACTCCTTACACACAGTCCCCAGTGCCCAATCCAAGCTCCCAAGCAGTCACACCTACTGTATCATGATCTGCCTTTGGGAGAACAACCCAGGGAGGAGAAACAGCAGAACCTGGAAACCAACTCCAGGTCCTTAGGCCAGGGAGCCCTAGAGTCCTGGGTCATAGAGCATGGCCTAGAAGGGGAGACACAGGCTCTGGGTTGGCTTATTTGAGGAGCTTTTTTCCCGTTATATGTATTATCTCTATTTTCTCTTAATTATCTTTCTTTTCTAATTCTTTGTTTTGGTCCCTATCATAATGTTGGACCCCCTGTACACACACACATATGCACACATCTATCTGATATTCTACACGTAATATTTAAGCTCAGAACATTAAAGTACTGATAGAAACTCTGTGCTAGGTAGGGGAAGAAGATTGTCAACTGGTGGTTCTCCATGTAGAAGGTTCAGATGAACAATTGAGGACTCATTGATTTAGTTTGGGGACCATTAAATGTTAGTTTCTATAAGTCTATCCTATGGGGTCATTCAGAGTCTCCATGAAAATATTCACCTATTTCATGCCTCAGTGTGTATATCTGCTGCTAGCATTCCAGAAGTCAAAACATATATAAGACAGCAGGATGTCCCACCATTCCATATGTTAAATTTCATTTAATCTTTCTGTTTTTTTTTTTTTTTTGGAAAGTGGCTCCCTCTCTCTTTCTATCTTCCTCATTCTGCAGTGACTAGTGTCTCTGGTCTGATTACTCTCAGGTTCAATTTCTCCAGTTACTGGGAAAACAACCAAACTTTGGATGCATGAAAAGAGGAAGTGACCTAGGTTATATTTGCTCCTTATCAGACTTCTCACTAACCCATCTGTTTTCAGTCCCATAAATAAAATACAACCCCTGATCCCACTCATATACTCCAACCCATAATATCAGTGCCCCCAATTCCTAACCCTTTTCAGGGTTCTGGAACATAAGTTGCCTTGCTTCCCATTTGCATTATTCTATGAAGTCACTTGACAATGAGTTTTCTGAACCTGCTGTTAACCTCATCCACAGTCCATCATTAAAAATTTGTTGACATCTTTTATCCACTTTAGTCACCTCTCCTGTTCTCCTTGTTACTGTAAATTACAATTTAAAAAATCCCTTGTTTTCATTTTATTAGAGTTTCAGAAGGCAGCAGCTGACCATTTTTCTTAGTTTCCTAAGATAAAGCTTCTTGGCACTTGATATTTAATTGTTCCAGACTTAAATGTATTATTATTCTTGAACTGTAGGGTGTTACCTACAGTTAGACAATGAAGACATCATCTAAATCAAAAAACCAAACTTGTTGCTGTTGAGTTGCTTCTGACTCACAGCGACCCTATAGGACAGAGTAGAACTGCCCCATAGGGCTTCCAAGGAACAGTTGGTGGGTTTGAACTGCTAATTTTTTGGTTAGCAGCCTAATGCTTAACCACTATGCTGCCAGGGTTCCAGACATTGTTTAAATTGAAAAAAAACAAAAAACAATTACAGTGCTAGGCCATAGCCAGGGTTAGTCAAAAAGAATTAGAAAACTACGGAATTAGAAAACAGTAGGAAAGAAGAGAAAATAACAATAAAAAACTGACTCTGGACAGGTTTAGGTAAAAGAAATAGCAAGGTAATGAGGAGAATATTTAAGAATAAACAAAGCTTTCACAGAAAACAAACTTTGGTCTATCACAAGAGTAGAAAAATAGATTGGGGATTTATCAAGAATGTAAAAAATGTAGGCCTTGATATCAAACAAGATGGAACAGCAAGGAAGGATACAAAGATGTGAAGGAAGAAGTATAAAACTGAGTCAGAATTCTTAGCTGGAACCTAATTTCTAAACATAAGAGAGAGGAAAATTGAATAAGCGATGTGGGCCTAAAAGAAGAGTCAGAATTCTTAATTGAATTGAATCAAAATTCTTAACTGGGACTTAATTTCAGAGCATAGGAGACAGGAAAAATGAGTAAGACAACTGGGCCTGAAAGGAGAATAGTATGTGGTTGATATCAGAGTGACTTAAAAGATGATATTTGGTAGTAGAAGGAAATTATTTGATGTCTCCTCTAGAGGAAGATGAATTGTCAAAATATAAGGGATTTTTTCACAAATATATTTGAATTTGATTTTATATGGTTCAGTTTCTGAATTTCTCATAGAGGCTGAAGAAAATATTCTCTGATTTGAATAACATTGTTTTTAAAAGGAAAAACAAAACCTTCATATTTTGAGTAAAATTTTCTTAATTATTTTACCTTATCATAGGGCTGATAAACAGGGCATTTCTTGAACCTAAACCTAAACTAACTGCCACTTATCAATGCCACGGCCAGGTGTGCAACCAGCACCCAACGCAGGGGTAGTATCTCCTGGATGAAGAGTGTTTATGTGCACCTTTCACTATGTTAATGAGTCAAGTCTCAGGGGGTTCTTGAGTTAACCTAGCCTTGTAATTTGCTCAACTGGAGCCATTTCATTATTCCTTTCAATACTTCATTTCAGGAATGGGCAGAATATTCGGTGAACAGAAAAGGTGAATGGGCTGAACTTTTCATTGCAGAAATCAAAATCTGAGGTTCTTTTCCTGGAGCACATATAACTTCAAACTTTTAGTGTTTCTCATACAATCACATAAGGATGACAATTTAGGAGGAAATGAGAGTAAGCATAAAACCAATAGGGTTAGCAAGGTTAGAGCCTACCTATATTGAGATTGATTTTTTTTTTTTTACACAGACTGATTAAATCACCATTGCTCCCTTACACACTAAGTCTTTAAAATCCAACTGATGTCTTTATTTATGAAAAAAGTTGGAAAATTAAAAACAAACAAGAATTTAATTAGGAAAAATAATTATTTTTTAAAAGCACCATAGCATAATTATTTTTGAAAATATTACTCTCTGAGAGGTGGTAGCCTTAAAGTTAGGGTTCATTTAACCCAATTAGTAGCTCGTGGTTCTTCCAGTGAAGTCAGGTGTAGCTATATATATAAGCAAGTATACATGTACGTATCCATTTTCCCATTCCAACATTTCACAGTACATGTGTATGCATGTTTCCATTTTCAATTCTTTATGGAAATTTTATTCCGTAAAATGAAATTTCATAAGATGAAATAGGCTAAAATACACACTTACTGCTAAGCGAGTTTATGACATATATAATAAAATAAAAAGAAACAGACTATATTGAAAATACTTTTTAGGGTTATATACTGACTGACTGATATTAGTAATGAGGCCCCTTTATATTTCTATATATTCTATGTATTTCTATAAGTTCTGTAAGAGAAAGTTTGCATTTTGAGAAAAGAAAAAAATAAATAATAGAAATTAGGGAGAAATAATCATTTTCAATGAATTAATAAGGTTTAATGAAAGAGCATGAAAGCTGTCTTTATTCACAGAAGATGTGATTGCCTACACAGAAAATCTTAAAGATGTACAAGAAAAGCCGCTAGAAATGAATTCAGCAAGATTGTGGTGAGCTCAGCAAGGTCAACAAACAAAATTCAATCACATTCTCAACTACTATGTTCCTTTGTTCTGGGTCTTTAGGCTGTCACTGCATAATTTTTATAATAGCCAAAAAAAAAAAGTTATTATTTTTTAAAATTGAAGTTATAATCCATTCCTGTCTCAGAAAGTTAAGCATGTTAGAAATGTAATAGTGGATATTTCAAGAAAGGTAATTTTTAACTTATAAATTATGCAAAAGTGAAAGAACCAATGAAGTAATATTTTACGTATACACTTGAGATAGCGAAATAATTTCCCTAAGGGATTGATTTGATTTGATGTACTAATTATGAAGAAATATTATATTTCTGTTTTGTCCCATTGTTTTCATTTTTTTCTAGATGTGATGATAATGAAATTTGTGATTTGGATCCCAGCCCATTCTGTTAGTATCAATGATGAAATATTGGCAACCATTCTACTCTTTGAGCATATTTTTGATAATTTTAACAGATTTTTACTGCCAATATTCTATGCACACTTTTATTCTGGAGAAAAATCTATATACTTGAAATCTAATAAATTTGATTAACAAGTGAATATTATTTCAAAGTACCACGCTGCATATTATAGTGGAAGTAATAGTCTGATCCTAAGGAGTTCGAATAGTCATATTAACTGGTCTTCCTTGTAGGCATATGGATATTATCCTATCACTGACAACGTTGTACTTCAGGATAGATCTTGAAATGTTATTTTTGACGGTGAATGCAATGCCATGCCTCTTCAATTTGTCATTCCTGGCATAGTAGAGTACATGTTTATCCAATTCAAAACGGCCAATACGAGTCCATTTCAGCTCACTAATGCCTAAGATGTTGATGTTTATGCATCCTGTTTCATTTTTGAAGATTTCCAATTTTCCTAGATTCATATTTTGTACATTCTGTGTTTTGGTTATTTGTGGACATTTGCAGCTGTTTCTTCTCATTTGAGTTGTACCACATCAGAAAATGAAGGTCCAAAAGCTTGACTCCATCCATGTCATAATGCTTGACTCACTTTGAGGAGGCAGCTCTCTCCCAGTGGTCTTTTGAATGCTTTCCAACCTGAAGGGCTCATCTTCCGGCACTGTATCAGACAGTGTTCCACTGCTATTCATAAAATTTTCACTGGCTAATTTTTTTTTTCAGAAGTAGACTGCCAAGTCCTTCTTCCTAGTCTGTCTTAGTCTGGAAACTCAACTGAAACCCGTCTACCATGGGTGACCTTGCTGGTATTTGAATACCGGCGACATAGCTTCTGGCATCATAGCATCACCCAAGTCCCCACAGTACAACTAACTAACAGAACAAACAAATCTGTCTTGGATGAAATATAACCAGAATGCTCCTTAGAAGCAACAATGGTGGGAATTCGTCTCACATACTTTGGATATGTTATCAGGAGGGATCAGTTCCTGAAGAACATCATACTTCATAAAGTAGAGGGTCAGCAAAAAAGAGGAAGACCCTCAACAAGATGGATTGACACAGTGGCTGCAACAACGGCTTCAAGCATAACAATGATTGTGAGGATGGCGCAGGACTGGGTGGTGTTTCATTCTGTTGTGTATATGATTGCTATGAGTTGGAACAGACTTGAGGGCACCTAACAATAACAACAACAACAAAGAAGTTTGAAATAATCTTTGCCTAAAGTTAATTTTTCAACATAAATGTGGGAGGAAGGAGTCACACATCAGTCATTTGATAAATTTGAAAAATTATATCTATAAATCTAAACCAATTTATTTGTATTGAATGACTTGATTGATCCATATTTCATTTTTATTTACTAACCACATCATTAAAAAATATGAAACATCCAAGGATTCAAAAAACTTAAGCGACTACCTGGATAACAAATTAATAAGTATATTACAGCCTTATATCCCAAAATAGTTCTTTGAAAAATTGTCATTTACAAAGCCATTTTACAACTTTTGAGAAGTTATTTTTAGTATAAAGAACTCCTTAAACTTTGAGGTTTCTTAGTGTCATGGATTGAATTGTGTCCTCAAAAAATATGTGTCAACTTGGTTAGGCCATGATTCCCAGTATTGTGTGGTTGTCCTCCATTCTGTGATTATAATTTTATGTTGAGAGGATTAGGTGGAATTGTAACACTACACTTACTCAGGTCACCTCCCTGATCCAAGGAAAGGGAGTTTCCCTGAGGTGTGGCCTGCACCGCCTTTTATCTCTTAAGAGATAAGAAGGAAAGGGAAAAAGAGAGTTGAGGACCTCATACCACCAAGAAAACAGCACCAGGAGCAGAGTGTGTCTTTTGGACACGGGGTCCCTGAGCCTGAGAGCTCCTTGACCAGGACAAGATTGGGGAAAAGGACCTTCGTCCAAAGCTGACAGAGAGAGAAAGCCTCCCCCTGGAGCTGACGCCCTGTATTTGGACTTGTAACCTACTAGACTGGGAGAAAATAAATTTCTCTTTGTTAAAGCCATCCACTTGTGGTATTTCTGTTATGGCAGAGCTAGATGACTAAGACACTGTCACTTAAAACAAAACAATCAAAAAAGAGGGTCAAAATACACTTGGGGCTTTATTAATTTATAGGATTAGTGGTAAGAGAATGATGAATTAATAACCAAGCTAGTCTCTATGGCGGGTTTTTTCTGGGTAGTCTCTATGGCAATATGCACATTTTCTTTAAAACATTTCATATAAGATTAAAAAGATTGTCAAAAAAAACATGAATCTAGAAAAAAAGTGGTAAAATTCTATTCAATTTTCCTTTTCATGTAGGTGTTCTCAGTTTTATTTTGTTTTTTTGAATCTAAGACCCTAAGCAGGCACTTGGATATATACTAATCACAATGCAAAGTTGTAGAATTATGGTTTAGCTTATGCTATTGTTTATTAATATTTTTAGTCATTTTTCCACTATTGATGTCAGCCAGCCTGTTTATACTATTATTTTGTGAAACAGAATTATTTATAAACTTTTTTTTTTCAAGTGTCACCTTTGGAAATTTAAATAATCACCTAAATCATAGACTTTTGTCTTAGGCTGAGTCCTCTAAAGAAGCAAAACCAGTGAAGCATATATGTGTGTGTGTGTGTGTGCACGCATAAATACACATATAGAGAGATTTATCTCAAGGAAATAGTTCCTGCGGTTGTAGAATCTGGAATGTTCCAAGTCCATGGGTCAGGCTCCAGGCAGGAGGTTTCTTCTGACACACATAGCTGCAGGGGCTGATGACTTCAAGACTGGCAGTTAAGATGGCAGGCCTGTGGCTTGCAATCTGCGGAGGCTGATGAATCGCAAGATCTGCAGGCAATACAGCAGGCTGCTGGCTCAGGTCCTAAGTACCAGAGATCAGATGATTACAAGTGGGATGCAGGACCCAGAGCAAACAAGCCAGCTTTTCTAGAACGTCCATATATATGTATTAGATGCAGGCCACGCCCTCAAGGGAACTCCTCTTGCAACTGATTGGGTGATCACATCAGATCATATCCTGGAGGATGATTGCATCGTTACCTAATTGCTAAATTACATCATTACATAACTGTACCAAACCACTGAGAATCATGGCCTAGCCAAGGTGACACACAACATTAACCATCACAAAACTCATATAAAGTGTGGAGTAGGTGCTATGTAAGGATTTTCCTTGCAATCTAGCATTAAATGGGAATATCGAATGTTCAGAATATGTGACTTATTTCCTTTTCTATGAAAAGGAATAAGATCTTGACTTGAGCTGATTTTTTACCTGCTCACTATAGAAATTAATTTTTCTAACATGTATTTTAATTTCTCTTTCTCTGTATGTCATGTTACCTTAGCTCGGTTTTTTAACCCTGAGTAAAATTGATTGACTCAACTAAAAGGCAATTCAAGGTTACATGGAATCTATGAAAACAAAGAAATAGAGAGACAGAGAGTGACAGAAAGAGAAGGAAAGAAGAGCAAGTTCATAAACCATAATTTAGTGTAAACTTTTCAATTAGTTTTGAGCTACCTATCCCAAAGTTGTTGGAGGCTGTGTTCATAGGGCTCTGCCTTGCCCTCAAATGTTTGCTTTTTGTAGTTCATAAAAGAACATAAACTGTTCCTCACTACCATGTGTAATGTATTGCATATTTTCTAGTAAACACTTATGAGTAATTGTTAATCTTTACAATTAAGCTTCAAACATAATTTCTTATTGTAAATTCTGAGCACAGTAAATAGTCAATAAATTATGTGGATAATATCTCTTTTAATCGTCACAAATAGCTGAGTTATTGTTTATTAGCAATAGCAAAATTAATCATCTTATTAAGCTTATTTTTTTTCTAACTATTCAGACTTAGACTGTGATTTGTGACAATAAAAATAGTGATTTCAAAACCTTTTTTACATTAACTGGAGGAATCCATGTTATTTCATTCTTAGTCTGCTTTCCTTTTTTCTTAGGACTGAAAACGTGCTAGCCAATTTCAGAACCTTGCTAAATGTCCTTCGCTCTTCGTTTTGCCTTGATCAAAGAGAGGCAACTGAATGTTCAATGGTCAGAAAATTTTGACAGTATTTGCACAGTTTTGCCTGGATGACAATGCTGTAGAATTTATTTGGGCTGTATCTTCATTTTCCAAGTAAGCATATATGATTTATTTTGTCATATTAAAGAAAAAAAAGTAGTAGAAAAGACACACAAATATTATATCACAGCAAAACAAAAAATAACAAGTTACTAATATTTTTTTATAATTTCTATTGTGCCTTAAGTGAAAGTTTACAAATCAAGTCAGTCTCTCACACAAAAACCCATATACACCTTGCTACACACTCCCAATTACTCTCCGCCTAATGAGACAGCCCGCCCTCTCCCTCCACTCTTTTCGTGTCCGTTTTGCCAGTTTCTAACCCCCTCCACCCTCTCATCTCCCCTCCAGGCAGGAGATGCCAACATAGTCTCAAGTGTCCACCTGATCCAAGAAGGTCACTCCTCACCAGCATCCCTCTCCCACCCATTGTCCAGTCCAATCCATGTCTGAAGAGTTGGCTTTGGGAATGGTTCCTGTCCTGGGCCAACAGAAGGTCTGGGGGCCATGACCACTGGGGTCCTTCTAGTCTCAGTCAGACCATTAAGTCTGGTCTTACGAGAATTTGGGGTCTGCATCCCACTGCTGTCCTGCTCTCTCAGGGGTTCTCTATTGTGTTCCCTGTCAGGGCAGTCATTGGTTGTAGCCGGGCACCATCTAATTCTATTGGTCCAAGGATGATGTAGTCTCTGGTTCGTGTGGCCCTTTCTGTGTCTTGGGCTCATAATCACCTTGTGTCCTTGGTGTTCCTCATTCTCCTTTGATCCAGGTGGGTTGAGACCAATTGATGCATCTTAGATGGCTGCTTGCTAGCATTTAAGACCCCAGACGCCACTCTTTAAAGTGGGATGCAGAATGTTTTCTTAATAGATTTTATTATGCCAGTTGACTTAAATGTCCCCTGAAACCATGGTCCCCAGACCCCTGCCCCTGTTACCCTGGCCTTCGAAGCATTCAGTTTATTCTGGGAACTTCTTTGCTTTTGGTTTAGTCCAATTGTGCTGACCTCCCCCGTATAGGTTACTAATTTTTGATGAATTAGAAATTACTAAGTGACTTCCTGTGTGACTGGTTTCATTTTCTCATAAGCAAAGTACCTTATAAATGGAATTTCACTTTGCATGAGAAATAGTGTATGCATTTTAGAGTCAATAGTGTATCCTGGACTCTCATTTCTAACTGTCACTTGCTAATTCATTAGCCTTAGGATATACAGTTAATCTTTCAAAGCCTCAGTTTACTCATCTATAAAATGGAATTTTACTGAATTATGAATGTCATATCAGACAATGTGTATAACAGGACAGGGAGGGGTAAAGACAGATTATCTGTTAAATAAATATAGGTCTTTCATTTAAGTTTAGATACGTGATTAGGACTTCCAAGCAGTTGAATATGGGTATAAGGGGTTTACAACCCTTTCAGGCTTAGTCCATTAAATAAAACTTCCAGTAAAATTTTCTCCTTTTTTCCCCCCTTCTATTTATGTGCAGAGCAATCTTGGAAGTTACCTATTGAAAATGTCAAATCTCCTGTTAGCCTGGGTTCCTGAATGACTCTCTGAAGCAGAGTCCCTCCCTAGCCAACAACTGGGACTTTACTGAGATGAGAAAGAAATAAACTTCAATTTTATTTAACACTGATTTGTTATAGTGGTAGCATTACCTTAACTTACATAGGATTTGGAACAGTAAATATTAGTGATTGCTCACCAGCTGGAAAGGAAGAGGAAAATATATTCCAGGTATAGGGACAGCTTATACAAAGGTAAGAACTAGGCATTCATTACAGATAGGAAGCGATTCACTGTGGTTTGTACAAAAAAGAAAAAAAAAAAAAGGCCAAATCACCAAAACATAATCCAGTAGCAAAGATTATCCACTGATTTATGTTACACATGCCAGTGCTCAGAGTCTAGGAGCATTACATCATTACGTTTATATGGCCTTGCCCCCCTGATTATAGGATCAAAGTCTTTCTGCTAACATTTTAACTTCAAAAGACCTTTTGGACACCAAAGACATCTGAAAGTAGAGAGCAATGAATATTTAGCCACTGAGAAGTTCTGTAAAAAATAGAGATGATTGAACACTGGAATTTTTATTTAGCTGCTATCTTACATTTTTAATGCCCCAAATTCTCAGAAATTGATTCATTTAGCTCCAAAAATTAAGTACAGTTATAAGAAATATTGTTAGGAAAAATATAGTTACCAAACCAAATATCAAATTATAACTAGGGGAGATTTATGAATTTTATATAAATATTTTCCTCCTGATTAGGAAGGAAGATGCTGATATAGTAACACAAATATGTACTCATCTTTCAGTGGCTCAAGCTAAGTGGTGAGATTCTGGTAATTCAAGTTTTTATCTAGAATATTATGAAAGGGAGAGATTCAGGTGGTAATCAAGAGAATAGGCTGAGTCAAGATACTTACATTCCTGTCCTTCATGAATTACTTACATTAGTGGTTCTTCACCTTTCCATCCCATTATAATCATCTAGCAAGCTTTTAAAAATCACAATATCCAGGAAATAATTTAAACTTCTTAAATCAGAATATTCAGGGGTGTCATTGAGACATCAGTAATTTGTAAGCTCCCATGTAACTCTAATGTGCATTCAAGTTGAGACTCAGTAATTAAAATGACAGAAAAAAAAAAAATGTTTAAATGGAATTATTGCATGCCAGAGCTGGAAAATAAAAAGGAAAAGCAGAGGGACTTCCTCTTCCTGGGAGATGGGGTAGCCATACTTTTTCCTATTCCTCCCAATGAATGCAGCTAAAACCTCCGACAAACATTAGACAGCTCTGAAATGTGGAAAGAAGAAGGAAGACTGAATAGACTTCAGGAACCAAGAGATGACATCATGCAGAGTTTCTTGAATTTTGTTTTTGCCTCATGTATCCTACTCTGTCCTATAGGGTCACTATGAGTCAAAATCACCTTCATCGCAAGGGATTTCATCCTAGACTTGGGCCTGAGGAAACAGACAACTTAGAAATTTCAGCTGAGAAATAGATAAGTCCCCCATTATAGGTGGAGACTTCAACACACCTCTCTCAACAATTGAAAGAACAACTAAAGAATCAGCAATAATACAGAAGAAATCAGCAACACCATAAACCAATAGGATATTATTGACATTTGTACATTCTATCCAACAACAGCAAAATACTCTTTTCAAGGGCCTACAGAACATATATTAAGATACAAAGATGTCTTGAACCAGAAATAAACCTCAACAAATTTAAAAGACTAGAAATCATATAGAATGTTTTCTCCAACCACAATAAAGCCAAACTAGAAATCAATAGCAGAAAGATAAAAGGAAAATCTCCAAACACTTGGAACCTAAACAACATATATCTAAATAATCCATGAGTCAAAGAGGAAACCTCAAGAGAAACAGCATATATGCACACATATATATATATACACACACACATATATAAATTAGACTAAAATGTAATATATCAAAACGTGCTCGACACAGCTTAAGCAATGCTGCAAGGGAAATTTATAGTAAAAGATGAATACATTAGAAAAAGGAAAATTCTCAAATCAGTAATCTGAGCTCCCACTTTGAGAACCTAGAAAAGAAAAGCAAAATAATGTAGAGCAAGCAAAACGAAGGGAATAATAAATGTAAGAGCACAAATCTATAACTTTCAAATCCATGACACTGAAAGATCCCGGGTTGGCACAAATGGTTTGCGCTCTGCTGGTTAACTGAAAGATTGGCGGTTCGAACCCACTCAGTGGCACCATGGAAGAAACAGGCTTAGTCATCTGCTTCTGTAAAGATTACACTGAATTCAACTCTAGAACACATGGGGTCTCTCCAGAGGGACAGCTCAACAACACAGCAAAATCAACAACAAATTTGTGACACTGAAAACAGAAAATCAGCAGGGATACTGGTAATCAATGAAATGAAGAACTAGTTCTTTAAAAAGATCAGCACGAATGACAAAGCTGTAGCAAGACTAACAAAGAAGAAGAGAGAGATGACATAAATCACCAATATCAGGAAGGAAATAAGGGACATTACTATACACTCTACAGACATCTAAAAGATAATAAAGGAATGCTACGAAAAATTCTTCACACACAAAATTGACAATTTAGACAAGTATTGCCAATTCTTAAAAAACACCAACTACCGTAACACATACAATATGAAATAGATAATTTGAAAAGCCCTGTAACTAGTAAAGTCATCAAATTTATAATTTAAAAACAATGGTTACCTTGGAGAATTCTACAAAACATTGAAAGAAGATTTAATACCAATACGTCCACAATTTCTACCATAAAATGGAAGCAATTCTCAGTTCATTTTACGGAGCTAATATTCCCCTAATACCAAATCTAGATAAAGAAAGTACAAAAAAGAAAGCTATAAAACAATACCCTTCATGAATATAGATGCAAAAATTCTTGACAAAATATTATCAAATAGAATTCAGCAATATATAACAAAAATGACACCCCAGGATCAAGTGGGGATTGATTTCAGGGGAAGGAAGTGGTTGTGGCTATAAAGGAGCAACATGAGGGTGCCTTGTGATAAAGGAAATATTCTGTCTCATAAGTGTATGAATACCAATAACTAGATGTGACATTGTACTGCAATTTTATAAGATGTTACCATTGGGGAAACTGAGTAAAGGGTACCAAGATCTTTCTGTATGTCTTACAACTGCATGTAACTTTACGATTATCTCAAAATAAATTTTAATTTAAATTTATGAGATAAAATTTTAAGTGGAAAGCATTATTGAAGTAGAAATTCTGAACAATCCCAGGAAGATGGCAAATGGGATCAGCCTGATGGAGAAAAAAAAAAAAAATAGAGCATATTGCCGGCCATAATGCATGAGTGAGAAAACAGATTTTAATACAAGAACTTAGCTTCAGGGACTACAAATGCTGGGAAGGGGTTCAGATTTAGAACAATTGATTCATTCTAACCTTTTATTCTCGAGCAGTATATATATTTAAGCCCATTATAAATCCATAAAAAACTTGTTTTCGTCTCCTCTGGGTTTTCTTAACTATATTTCTATGTGATTTTCTCACATAAATTTTAGAAACAAATGGCCAATTTATCCCCAATCTATCTCCCCCTATAAACACAGGCAAAGAAGAAAAGAAGTGGTGGATTTTGTGGAAATATAACAAATGTTTAGATTAAAAAGGGAGACAATTTTACATCTTTTCAGTATTAGATTTTACCTGCAGGAGTCTGATAGAATTTTTTTATTTACTCACTTTATTTTACCTTTCAAAAATGTTTACAGTTTTATTTGTGCTCTTTTTACAGTATTTATTGTATTTATGGCAAAGGTATATTATAGTTTTTGTTGCTTTATCAATTCTTTTTTAATTAAAATTCTAGCTGTTTATTACCGTTATTTAAAGAAAGTAATGATTTTTCAGCATTTACTTTTTATGTTGCTGTTTTAAATTCTTATTGTAAAATGTCTCAGATGACTATATTCAGCTTTTTATATAGATGAATGATAAAATAGGCAGATATTACAGACCTTATTTTTCCTCCAAACATAGTAATGATCGTGAGGATGGTGCAGGACAATAGGGTCACTATGAGTTGGAATCTACTCGCAGGCCCCTAACAAGATTTTTCTTTTGTACTGACTAAATGATACGTTGTTTTTATATTTTGTTGATCATACTTTTTATTTTACTTTTGTTTTTGCTTCTGGAAATCAGTTCCTTGTATTGTTTAACACTTTTACCATTATCCCTTATTAACATCTGCTTCTACACGTGTCTTCTTTTCAAAATTTCACTTAATGCCACTTCACTTTACAAAAGACCATATTAGTACCTATTTTTGTTAAACAAAAGAAATCCAAAGAGGGTTTTTGCTTTTATGAAAAAAGGCAAAAAGCAGAAACAGCTTTCAGTGTTTGTTTTGCAGCAAACCTTTAGAGGCAGGCACACCCCAGCAACGAGAGTGAAGTCGCTAAGCTCCTTCCCCTGGAAGTACACTCGGCCTCTTAGCATCATGCCGCCATAGCTTTGAACTGTGTCTGTGAAATCAGACTGTACATACATTATTTCTACTTTATATAGGCTGGGTATTTATCATATTGTTACTATTTTTAATATATGTTAACTTTTTTTAGGTTTTATATGTTATTTGTTATGATTTGGTAGGTTATTTTCTGGGTCTGGGAATGTTAAAAAATTTTTCCTATATAAATTAATGATAACTGCTTCTTCCCTTTATGCCGTTTCAGCTTATGAAAGATTTCATAGAAACAGTGTACTTTCAGATAGTGAGGGAAATCTGTACTTTTATGAATTCCTTCCTTCTGTTTGCTTTCTGCTTATTTATATTTGTAGCTTCCTTAGATAAATGCTTCATATATATTTTTTTCAGTCTTCTTGTTTAATTGTAACTATGGGTATTTAAATCTGTATGGATTTCTCTGTGATTATGTTTTTTTTTTTTTTTTATGGTTAGGCCACATCCAAAATATGGCATTTCCTTTTATTTTTTTACTATAGTGTGTATGGGCTGTAATATTTGTTTATTGTATTGAGGTTTTTAGTTTCTTGTTATCTTCTACATGATCACTTCTGATTGAGTGATGTTCGTAGACATGTAGAATACGTCATTATCTATATGAACGTAGATGCATTTGTTTATGGCCAAAGCTGTTGGTGATATTAATAATATCCTAGGTATATACTTACTTATTACCTAATTTATCTGTAAAATTCTGAGACAAAGGTGCTAATTTTTGCAAATATGATTGTTGCATCTTCAAACTCTGTATTTTAAATTTAAAAAATTTGTATACTTTGGCATTATAAGCTTAAGAGCTATGAATCATGTATACTATTTGTTAATTGTAACTTTAATCAATATAAAATAACATTGTATAATATAACACTTTTTTCTTTGACTATTTCATTGCTTTATAGCAATATTGCCTGACTCACTTTTTTTTTCAGTTGCCTACCTTAACTTAGACCCTTGCTGGATGTTTAACTCTTATCACAAACAAGTTACTTTTCCAATTTACCTTATTATAACAATACTTAAGTTTATTCATGTACTTAATTTTGTTTATGATGCTTTGCTATATGTTCTGTTGTTTTTTTCCTTTTCTTATCTTGTTCAATTCTGATCAAATTTTCCTTATCTCTGTTTTTCTCTAGTTATTATTAAAATCAACTTTCCATATTTTTCTATCAGTATCAATAATACGTTAGTATAGATAACGCAGTTCCCAAACTCATACATGTGAATTTATCATGATTTTACCTCCATCATCCACATCATTTCTGCTCTTTAAATTTATATATTTTTTACAATTTCTAAATTGTTACTGCTTTGAATTTAGTAAGGGTGTAGGTACCACGTTTGCAGGCTGGTGAGTGGGCTTCCTTTAAAAAAAAAATAGGACACAGGCAAATCATTGAATGCCACGATGCTAAATGAGAATTCAGGATGAGATCTAGATGTTACTGGAAAATACCACATAAAGCTCTGCCTAAGTAGGCCAGATGTGACTTCCGGGTTCTCAGAAAATAAACTAATTCCTGACTCTCAGGCCACATTCCCCACATGAGGCAGAGCAAGAAGGACATTCCAGGTAAATGGAGCAGCACTTTCAAGGGCTGGGATTGTTAGAGATTCTAGCATACCAAAAAATGGTGAATACTGTAGTCTGACATGATTAAAACAAGGGGTGGACAGCACAGAGTGGTAGAACATACTACTATTACTTCTACTAGCCCTTTTCCAAATGTTCTATGACATCATCTCATTTAATCTTTTCAGTTGTTCTTTTCCATCCTTCTTTTGAAATAGTTACTGTTATAATCAATATTTTATGTGACAGGAAGCTGAGACTTAGAGGACTTCAATACTTATCCAAAGTCACATACTTTGTGTTTTTGTGCAGGATCAAATGTTAACCACTACTATGGTGTGGCCTGAAACCCTGCTTAAGATTGGAATATTTTAAAACACTATAACTTTAGAAAAGCTTGCCATAATAAAATGTGTAAAATTAGTTCTTAGAGTGTGATTTTATAATTTTCCTATAAAGAATTATTGCTACCTCTAAAAACACAGCACTATTTCAATGGTTAGTTTTTATTTTTCACAGGTAGTTCACCTCTGTCTCAATCTGTATTCCTAACAGGAGTGTGGGCTTTTGACAATCAAATGGAACTCTATAGATCAAAAGCTCCATAAAAACCTGCTTTGTCATAAACTAACATGTTGCTAGAGAAGATGGATCAAGTGAAGTTTAAGTGACCTTGTTTCCCAGGCGAGGCAAAAATGACAAAAGATAAATAAATAAAAGAAAAAAAAATTAATCTAGGATGATGTACTCTCCTGATTCTGAGAAATATGGGCCATGCCTCTGACTTCTGTTTAAAGGTGCCTAACTGACAGGCCCTAAGGCACTATCTACACAAGCTTAAAAAATGGAACAGTTTTTGCTTTCCTCTTTAAATTTTCTTTTTATCTGCTTCATTACTTTAGGATGGAGAATTCATAGTTAACAATTTGATAATGATTTTAACCAGAATGATGGCCAAACGTGGACTTTTTCACTGGTTCTTATAGTGGGTTAAACTGAGATTATCCATAGGTCAAGACAGATTCTGGAGAATTCACATTTTTGTTTATAAAGGTTATAAACGGTGTAGGAGAGAAACTCCTTCAATAGATCTAGAGCTGTATAGATATGGTTAAGGGATCTAAGAGGTAGAATGTGACTAATATAAACCAGACATTGTGTTCTGCCATGTTATTCTCTCCATAATTCTGTGAAATAATTATTCTTACCCTCTGTTTCTAATGAGTATGTTGAGTGACTTGCCTGAGGACAAAATTAATCAGCAGAAGTGATTATTCAAACCAAGATTATGCCTTTTTCCACTTGAATTTATCATTTATCTCTTACAAAATTTATTTTATATAGATAATTTCCTTTAAGAGAATACATTTTACGAAAAAAAAAATCTCAAACTGAAAAGGCGTGGATATAGGTTAAGGATTCTATTCCATTTCACTTTATTTAACAGATACGTATTGAGCATTACTACAGGCCAGGCACTGTGCTGGTTTTCAGAGACAAAAAAAAAAATTGAGCAAGGCGGACAATTTTATGTTTAAAGTGTTTATATTGTTAAATATTTAAATTCCCTCTTTTATGAAATGTACCATCTATGGGAGAAAATCAGAGTGGTATAAACAGGTATAATAAAGTGTGATGAATATTGCTAAAGACAATATTCCAGGTATTATGTGGGTGTTTAGCTTTTTCCATATTCCATGTATTTCATGTACACTAAAAACTTGATGGATCTTTATTTTAAAATGTGGCTACAGTATCTCTTAAGTGCTGATGTATATTTAAGGGCTATTGTACAGTTCAAATTTATCACATCATGAGACATAAACATCTGATTGGCCAGTCGTTAATGATGCTGAAATAAGTCATTGTATTATGATTATGAAGTGGTATCTGTGGCGTCTGCGGTTCGGTGGCGTCTGCGGTTTGGTGGTGTCTGTGGTTCAGTGGTATCTGTGGTTCAGTGGTATCTGTGGCGTCTGCGGTTCGGTGGCGTCTGCGGTTTGGTGGTGTCTGTGGTTCAGTGGTATCTGTGGTTCAGTGGTATCTGTGGCGTCTGCGGTTCGGTGGCGTCTGCGGTTTGGTGGTGTCTGTGGTTCAGTGGTATCTGTGGTTCAGTGGTATCTGTGGCGTCTGCGGTTCGGTGGCATCTGCGGTTTGGTGGTGTCCGCGGTTCGGTGGCGTCTGTGGTTCGGTGGTATCTGTGGTTCAGTGGTATCTGTGGCATCTGCGGTTCGGTGGCGTCTGTGGTTTGGTGGTATCTGTGGTTCAGTGGTGTCTGTGGTTTGGTGGTATCTGTGGTTCAGTGGTATCTGTGGCGTCTGCGGTTCGGTGGCGTCTGTGGTTCGGTGGTATCTGTGGTTCAGTGGTATCTGTGGCATCTGCGGTTCGGTGGCATCTGCGGTTTGGTGGTGTCTGTGGTTCAGTGGTGTCTGTAGTTCAGTGGCAGAATTCTCCTCTGTCATACAGGAGACCCAGTTCAGTTCCTGGCCAATGCACCTCATGCGCAGCCACCGCCCACACGTCAGTAGAGGCTTGTGTGTAGCTATGATGCTGAACAGGTTTCAGCAGAGCTTCCAGACTAAGATGGACTAGGAAGAAAGGCCTGGCAATCCGCTTCCAGATATCAGCTAATGAAAACCCTATGGATCACAACTGTCTGCATGCAGAAACGGGCAGCATTTTGCTTCATCGTGCACACAAGTTGGGGCCAACTCTGTGGCAGCCGCCAACAAGATCTTAATTATGACATTCTATGACTAGACTATGACTAGAAAATAATTTGTATAGTATCACTTTGGTGTTATATGAATACCTCCTTTCTCTTTAACCATATACCTAATGCTTTTTAACACCAGTTGATAACCTTGGTCTGAATCAATACCTTCAACAGATGTTGTAGAATGGAAATTTTCTATCTGAATCAATTTTATAGTCAACCTGGACCACTTGCTTCTGCTGGAAAAACTAGATATATGTTTAAGTCTTTCACAAATTTAAAAGGCAAATGGATCCCCAAATGCTTAAGATTTTTTGAGGGGATTTTTCTTTTTAAAATATATTAGGTACTCCTTTATTCACATTGATTCTATGTATTTCAATTATTATTACAATTATTATTCCTTTCTTGATGTTCACAATTTTGTTTAGTAGGAGTTAATTTAGGCTGGCTCCTGTAGTTTTTGCATGACCCTATTCATTTTTAAAAGAAGTCCTCTTGTCGCAATGTTTAAAGCACTGAGCTGCTTAAAGACAGATTGGTGGTTCAAACCCACCAGCCGCTCTGTGGGATAAAAGACTTGATATCTGCTTCTGTGAAGGTTACAGCCTAGGAAACCCTATGGGGCAATTCTACTCTGTCATATTCAGTCACTGTGACTAGGAATCAATTCAATGGTACACAACAATTAATTTTTTAAAGCTTCCCTCTTTCTGCTATTCTGGCTTATATCAGTATCATTTTGCACTTTCACTCTCCAGAATCTGGAATCAGGCATTTCTCTGAGGCTCTCAGATTCTGTTTAGTAGGTAACTGTTTTAGAGACTTAAATACAGTACTGAAAAACAAAAACAACCAAACCTGTTGCTGTCCAGTGGATTCTGACTCATAGTGACTCTATAGGACTGAATAGAATTGCCCCATAAGGTTTCCAGCGAGAGCCTGGTGTATTTGAACTGCTGACCTTTTGTTTAACAGAGAAGCTCTTAACCACTATTTCACCAGGACTCCAAAATACAGTAGTAGCAGTATTTAATGCTACTGAGCAAATATTTCTTCAAGTGTACATATTTTTAGAATATGTGTACCAATATTTTATGATGATTTTTAATTTTAATTTTACAGTATTTTTAATTCCCTTGATTTTATAATTGCATCTATTTTCTCTTATATTGAATTTACTTATCCCTAACAATTAAAATACTTAATCGCTTTATTCTACCTTATAAAAACAGTATTTTACCAACAACAATAGTATTGAGTGAAGCCTAAGATTTCTTTGTGTTCTTTTAAGCCTTAGAATACATGCTACTCAGGAAAATTCAAGAGCAAGGTGGTGGAGGTGGTCAGATCTGGGCGTAGGCAGTAACGGGAGGCATGTTCTGTAGAGAATTTTAAGATAATGATTACATTTATTAACACCTGGCTACTTTTTATTATTAACATGTGACAGCAGCTTTAATATTGCCAGCAAGAAATTAATTTCCTCCCCCTCATATCTTTTCTTAGTCAAATTTCTAAACAATTTCTAAACAAATACTGTGGATATTGTTTAGTTTCAGTTACACGCAAAGAGAGGCACACAAATAAATATGCTTCAAATTAGCACATTTTATTAGTCATCTTTAATAAGTTTTATTTTATACTTGGAAGTTATTTTGGAGAACTGTTATATAACTGGGAAGGAAGCAGGCAGACTCAGTTACACATGTTATTTCTTTTTTGCTTTGTGGTAGTAAATATATATATAAAAAAACACTTGACATTTCAGTATTTTTCGCATGTACAGTTCAGTGATATTAGCTTAGGCTCATCATGTCGTTCAACTGTCACCTTTATTCGGTCTCAAATTTTTTCATCACGCTTGACAGAAACTCAGTGTCCCCTCAGCGCTGAGTCCTCCTTTTCCCCTCCTTAATGCCCACCTCTGATAACTACTAACATGTCCTTTTCAAGAGTGTTTTTTAACAGATAAAATTATTTTCAGTTTTATTCTAGTCCAGTTTGTGTCTCTAATCCCTGTGGTACCACATATTCTTGCCTGTAAACAGCAGATTCAAATAAACAATGAGTATCATGATTGTAAAGCTAAAGATACAGAGTTTGAATGATTCCATTTCCGTTATTCTGTGTGACCATGTTGCAGAATGTTGCTGAAACAATAAAAAAACCTTCCCACACAAGATGGAGTTAGTGCTGCTCATTGTTAAGCTGTGTGCATACTAAAGACAAATTTTGAGGAAAAATTAATCTCAACCTTTGGTGTACCGTGGTATTCAAAGAAAAATGCGGACAGAAGAGAATCTGCTCAGATTTTGCGCTCTGCTGTGTGTGATTTTGCTATGCTGAGTCATTATTTTTTTACAGGGGATAGAGTTTTATAATGTTTGCAATCAGTAAATAAGAGACTTTGACAATAAAGCGCCAAATTTTAAAACTGCTCTTTAAAAACCGAAAAAAAGAAATTGTATAGAAGATTATTAATTGTGCAAGTAGGACAACAAAAAAGTAGGAAATGACATTTACAAACAAACAAAATAAAACAATCACATTTCAAAGAAGAATACTGGAGATACAATAAAAGACGCTTGTCTTAAATTCCTATAACTGAGTCTTCATTCTAGAGAGACAAATCAAACAATCTCCATATTTTCTGTCATTTAGCTATTTTCTCTGATATTTGCAGAAGAAGAAAAAAATTCAAAATGTATCTTTAACATATTCTGATGGAATATTTTACATTGTGTAAAAGCCAAGAGGACCAGCCTGGAAGAAGCAGAAGTGTATACAGTGTAGCAATTTCTGGAATTTATTGTAAAATGAGAATTTAGAAATTGCTGCCAAACTTATTTTGACGTTAAGATTTATCTAACCATTTGAATATCTGTTGATTTATGAGAAAGAAATTTTCAATATTAAAACTATTTTAAAATGTTATTTGATCAACTATATTTTCAATAAACATGAAGATCACTGAAAAATTTGCAGAAGGCTTGAAGACAAATTATAATATATTACCATAACAGATCAATATGTAGGTGTTTGTTTTTTACTTTTCATTCAAACAACAGCATTAATGTATTTAACAAGTATTAATCCATTACTTTTAACTTTAATGTTTATTTTAAATTTTCATTATTATACATTCAATTTCAATAAAAGAATGTTCTCACTATCCACATTTCTTTTATTTCACTGTTATTTGTGTTATTTCACTATTTTCACTGAAAATTATTTTATGAGGTAAATGAGCTGCTCCAGGTATCAAATATGTTAGGTATGATATGGATTCAATTATGTAGGCTTCATTAAAATGTTGTATCTAAAATTAATTTTTTTTTTTTTTTTTATCTAAAATTAACTTGAGACAAATTCCTTCTCTGTGTGGTTATAATACCATTTTGATAAACAGTCAGGTCATTCATTTCAGCATCTTCCTGAGTTCTGTTAACTCCTGTTTCATGTACTCCAGTTGCCTGGCCTTCACTTACTTTTGTCTGGCTATTTCCTCTATGAGTTCTTTTATTTTAGTTTATTTTTTATACATATATACATATATTTGTTTTGTGGGTTTATGGTAAGTTGCTGTTTTCCTCTGCTTCATTTTGGCCTTTTTTGTGGTAATTTTTTCCCTTGCTGAGCCCTTCTGAATATATTTTTAATTTAAAAATACCTTTATAGGGTTGATGGATGTTTTTAAAATCAGCATTCAATTTAAACATACTCATATTTATATGTTTTGGGTATTCTTGGACCAACTGTTAGCACGAGGAGTCCTTGCAGGAGAAGTAGGGCAGGAGGTTAATCAGCACAAAGGCTTCTTCTTTTGTTGCAACGGTGATGTACAGTTTCTTTAACGCAGGGCCTCTTACCTCATTTTCTCTGCACGTAATCATACCTTTTTTCTCTCGGCCTCTCTCAGCAATCCTTGGCTACTCAGTTTGTTCCCGTAATTGACTAACTCAATTTCTACTAGAGCTTGGGGGCGGGAGGGGGAGTACTCTCATTCTAGCCGTGTGTGCTAGATCTAGTTGTTGGTGTTCACTGACTAATGTTTTCTCTAGGTCTTGCTTGAGTTCCTTAATTTTCCCCACAGTACCTGCCACGTGGTGGGTACTTGCCACATCATCACAGTTATTTGCAATGATTTTGCTTGGTTTGGATAGCCCTGCTTCCTGTCAACTTACATCTCTCTAGGGATCTGCCAGATTTACTTGGCTCCATCTCTCCTACAGTGTAAATTATATAGGGGCATTAATTCATTCCCATTGTTGTTATCTATTGCTTTTAGGTGAAGGAGTAGAAAGATTCAGGTCTAGCCTGCTGCCCTTCTTCTATTGGAAAGTGGAAAACCCTAAGACTATTGTTTACTTTTGCAATTAGTTTAAAATGGCAATTATGAACACAGTGGGTCAAAAATAAAATATATCAGAATTTTGAAGGAAGAGAAATGTGCTGAGGAACAAAGCAATGAAGTTTAACTCAATCTTGGTTTTTTATTTAGGGAGAAAATAGTTAATATCTAAAATTTTTAATTATTTGGCAAAATAGAGAAAAGCTCCAGAAAAGCTGGAAATCCACACTGATAAAAATTAGTTGCCTGTGAGAAGCAGGTTTGGTGGCAGAGTGGTAGAGTAAGGACTTTTTAACTTTCTTCATAAGCTATTCTTTACTGCTTTTGTTTCACTATGCACATGTGTGGCTATATTCTCCCTCTTACTGTGTCCCCAGTCATCTGTCTCAGAGGTTTATTTTCAGTACCTCTCACCCTTCCTATCCTCTAGTCTTGGAGTATTTTGTTCCTGAAGTAAAAAAATAGAGAGACCAGTTTCATGTGTCATTGATTAAGAGATTTTATGGCTATCATGATACCCTGCTGCAAGCCGTGAGAGCCGAGACTATGGACAGATTATTCTTCGAAATTTAAATGGCACACTTTTACTTCAGAAACATTATTATTGAAAAGACCTGAAAAAGCTTTTCTTATAATTTCTAAAAATTGAAAGCACCGTTGAATATTTTCAATTCAGATAGCTGTGTTGTCACCAGCTCTGAACTTTTCTCCAAACGCACTTAATTACTGCTTGTATATACCAAAATCAATGCATATTATATTTGTAGGCATGTATTTTAACATTTAGTTGTTGACTAAATGCACTGATCTCCTTAGTGGTCAATCACTCTGAAGAGAGATTCATATAATTCAAGATAGCTTCGTCATTGCTATATGGGGCATGCTTAAATTTTCTAGACAATTATTGACCTTTGGCCATTTAGGATTTCTTGTCACTAGAATGGGGAAGAGAGAGTGAACTAGAGCAATTTTTTTAAAGAAAATATTTGGGCTTTTTTTTTCTTGCTTTCTATAAAAAAAAATAATAATGAAAACAACATATTCCATGTTTAAAAGATTTGATAAGTTCTGTAAAATATCATTTGATAATAGATGGCAAATTTCCTTCAAAATCTATGAAATCTTTTAAAATCCATAATATTTTTCTAACAGGCCTGGGTAAAGAATCTATTTCAAAATATGTTACTTTGGCATGTATAAAATATATAGTCAAATATTTTACATTGAGCATTAAATTATTGGATAACTGCAGGGACCTTTTTTTTTCTAATACTGGGAGAAGACAGAACTGTCTACCAGACTAAGGTTCTGCTTTTTTTTTTTCAGTCACAGTCTGGTTTTGGAGGCCGTACTGAGATTCCTCCACTTGCAAGAATATAGGGACAATGTGGTTTACTGCATTTTCAATCATACTTAAAATTTTCATAAACAAATATGCATTTTTTCAGTAAATCTTTAAGTCACTGAAGTATATCAGTAATTCTATCTCTCCAGTTCATGTTACCTACTTCTGTTCTGTCTCCAATATTTCTTTCAGTTCCTCAGTTATGCTGTACAGTGTTATTCCCCTGGGCCAGGCTATTTCCCTTGCTTAGAATCTTTTTTTTTTTTTCTTCCCCTTCTTCTCTCACTTCTCCTCACTACGTATATATTGCTATGCCGATTTTTATCTATCTCAGATAAAAAGTCATTTTTTTCCAGAGATCCATACTTTTCTTGCATACCTAGAATAGATTAAGTTTAATATATTTTTATAGCCATCTTGTAATTAAATGTCTACTTGCTTGAAGTCTTATGCCATTTAACTCCACATGAGCAATTATATATACTTTATCCATAATAACAGAAGAAAATAACTGTTCAGAGTTGCAAATAAAATGTATTTCAATGTAAGCTCGTTAAGGGTACTTTTTTTCTCTCTTATTCATTTCTCCATCCATAGGTTCTAGACATTACTGTGTAATAAAAACATAGTTAGGTATTTGTTCAGTAAGCAAAACCCTTTCCGTAAATCTCCTGCCAAAATCTAAGTACTTACGATTACAATAGCTCAAATATGTCTACTATCATTTTAAGAAATTTTTCAGACTGTTATTTTAAAACTATTTTTACAGAGACACAGCCAAAATGGTGCATAGACAGAAACACCACACCATCCCTCCACAGCAAAGACCTGAAAAACTAAGTAAAACAGAGACAAACGTCAGTCCTGGAATCCTAAGCATCAAATGAAGAGATAAAGAACTCAACCAAGCACTGAATGGAATAAAAAACTGACACAGAACACAAAGTGAGGAGAGATATGAGCAGAAAGCAGCTTCACGCAGCTCCCAGAAGGAGACAGAGCACCCAGTAACCGGGAATATACTTTTTCAACCCCTTTTCTGCTCTCCCCTGTTTGGCCTCCACCGCTTCCTAGCTGACTGCAGTTTTGTCAGCCAGCTGAAAGGTATGGGCTCTATGTCGCTTGGATTTGCCCCAACCACATTAGAGATTGGCAGACAGGGAGTACAGAAAAACAGCTTCATGGAGCTCCCAGCAGGAGACAGAACACTGGGTAACCAGCAATATATGCTTTCCCATCCCCCACTCTTCTTACCCCGACTTGGCCTCTGCCATTTCCCGATGGCTACAATCTCTTGGCCAGGAGGCAATGGCCACCACACTGGCTGACTCCCTCAGTGCCATTTCTTTGTTGCTGATGTTGCTTTTTTATGCTTCTTTTGTTTTCTTCCCGGTCTCTCACCTCCTTTCTCTTGAACACCTGGCTTTGTGTGCATCTTTGCTTCTTGAAAGGCTGTGAAGCATGGCTTGGCTGGGAAACTGCTTCCCTGGTCTGTGCCACCATGCTGGTGGGATCCCTGGGGCTTTTTGTTTTGGTTTGTTCTGTTCTGTTTCATTTGCTTGTTTGTTTTCTTTTGCCTTTTGCAGCTTGGGAGTCACTTTCCTGGTCTGCACAGCCACATTGGTGGGAACTCTAGCAGCATTTTTTTTTGCCTTTCTTCATTTCTTGGTTTCTCATCTCTCTATACGTACCTTCTTTTACTGCCTCCAGAATACCTGGCACTATTTGACATCCCTGCCCCTTCTAGCCAGGCTGTACTGTGAGGTCTGGGAGCCACTCCCTAGTCTGCACAGCTGCACCAGTGGGACCCCTGGGCACTTTTGTTTTTTTAAATTTTTATTTGTTTTTCTCCATTTCTTGGTTTCTTGTCTCTCCACTCCAATGGCACACTCCCTTATCACTCTTTTATTTATTTATTTTTTGGATCCTGTTTCTCTTTCTCTTCTGACTTCTTTCCATACCCTTTTGCTACACATATCACAACCGCCCTATCTGCACCACGTGCTGAACATCATAGGTGATACCAAGTAATAAAGACTGGTTCATACCTAGGAAGATGAGAGTAAATTTCAAGGTAATTACAAAGAAAATAAACAAATTTACTTATCAAAATAAAGAAGAAAAAACAAAAAGTCTCAGTAAAAAAAAACCTACAGAAACAAAAGAAAAAAAAAAATCCACAAATAAAAGGAGTTCAGCACAGAAGAGTAAAAGGAACAAAGAAAATGTCAGCATTACAAAAAAAAAAAAGGCAGTACAAAATGACAGCAATAAACTCACACCTATCAATAATTAAACTGAATGTAAATGACCTAAATGCACCCATAAAGGGACACAGAGTGACAGAATGGATTAAAAAAAAAAAATCCATCAGTATGGTGTCTACAAGAGACATATCTTAGAAACAAAGATGTAAATTTATTAAATTATCAAAGGGTGGAAAAAAACATATCAAGCAAATAACTACCAAAAAAGAGCAGGAGTGGCAACACTAATCTCAGATAAAATAGACTTTAAAACAAAACCCACCATAGAAGACAAAGAAGGGGACAATATAATGATTAAAGGGACAATCCATCATGAAGACTTAACCATAATAAATACCTACACACCAAATGACAGGGCTACAAAATGTATAAAACAAATTCTAACAGCACTGAAAAGAGAATTTGACAATTCCAAAATAATGGTAGGAGACTTCAACACAACACTCTCAGTAAAGGACAGAGTATCTAGAAAGAAACTCAACAAATACACAAAAGAGCTAAAGGGCACAATCATCCAACTTGACCTCATACACATATATATAGAACACTGCACCCAACAGCTACAAAGTACACATTCTTTTCCAATGCATGTGGAATGTTCTCCAGAATAGACCACATCTTAGGCCACAGAGCAACCCTCTACAAAATACAAAACATTGAGATAATACAAAGTATCTTCTGTGACCATAAAACAAGCAAAGTAGAATTTAACAACTGGAAGAGCAAGAAAAAAAATCACATGGAAACTGAATAACACCCTGCTTAAAAACCACTAGGTAATAGAAGAAATCAGAGATGGAATAAAAAAAAAAAAATTCCTTGATTCAAATGAGAATGAAAACACATCATACTAAAAACTTTGGGACACAGCAAAAGCAGCACTCAGAGGTCAATTTATAGCAATAGATGCACACATCAAAAAAGAAGAAAGGAACAAAATCAAAACATTAGCTACACACCTTGAACAAATAGAAAGAGAACAGCAAAAGAAGCCTACAGCCACCAGAAGAAAGGAAATAATAAAGATCAGAGCAGAAATAAATGAAATAGAGAATAGAAAAACAACAGAATCAACACACCAAAAGTTGGTTCTCTGAAAGGATCAACAAAATCGACAAGCCACTAGCCAAATTGACAAAGGAAAAACAAGAGTTGACACAAATAACCCAAATAAGAAATGAAATGGGGGACATTACAACAGATTCAACTGAAATAAAAAGATCATAACAAGAGTATTATGAAAAAAAAATTTGAAAACCTAGAGGAAATGGACAAATTTCTAGAAACACACTATCTACCCAAGCACAAAATGATGTTGAAAATCTGAACACACCCATAGAAAGAAAAGAGATTAAAAAGGTAATAAAAACTCCCAACAACAACAAAAAAAGGCCTGTCTCAGATGACTTCACTGAGAATTCTACCAAACATTCAGAGAAGCACTTAAACAAATACTACTCAAACTGTTTCAGAACACAGAAAAGGAAGCGATACTTCTGAATTCATTCTATGAAGCCAGCATAACCCTGATACCAAAACCAGGCGAAGACACCACAAAAAAAAAATTACAGAACAATTTTTTCATTAATATAGATGCAAAAATTCTCAACAAAATTCTAGCCAAAAGAATTCAGCACCATATCAAAAAAAAAAAAAAAAAATACATCATGACCAAGTAGGATTCACACCAGGTGTGCAAGGATGGTCCAACATTAGAAAATCAAGCAACATAATCCACCACATAAATAAAAGGAAAGAAAAGGATCACATGATCATTTCAATCAACACAGAAAAGGTATTCGACAAAGTCCAACACCAATTCCTGATAAAAACTGCCAATAAAATAGGCACTGAAAGGAAATTTCTCAACATGTAAAACCAACAGCCACCCTCATTCTTAATGGAGAGAGGCTGAAAACATTCCCCTTGAGAACAGAAACAAGACAAGGATGACTTTTATTATCACTCTTATTTAACATTGTGCTGGAAGTCCTCGCTAGAACAATAAAGCAAGAAAAAGAAATAAAGGGCATCCAGATTGGTAAGGAAGAAGTTAAACTGTCCCTATTTGTGGATGATATGATACTATACATAAAAAACCCGAAAGACTCCATGAGAAAGCTACTGGAACTAATAGAAAGATTCAGCAGAGCAGCAGGATACAAGATAAAAATACAAAAATCAATTGGATTCTTATACACCAATAGAGGATGATGGAAAGGAAATCAAGAAAACAATACTATTTATAAAAGCCCATAAAAAAATAAAATACTTAGGAATAAATCTAACAAGGGATGTAAAAGACCTATACAAAGAAAACTACAAAATAGTACTGCAAAAAACCAAAACAGATCTGCATAAATGAAAAAACGTACCATGCTCATGGATAGGTAGACTCAACATTGTGAAAATGACATTTCTACCCAAAGCAATTTACAAATACAATGCAATCCCAATCCAAATACCAACAACATTCTTTAAAGAGATGGAAAAATTAATCATTAACTTTACATGGAAAGGGAAAAAGCCCCAGATATGTAAAGGACTATTGAAGAGGAAGAATAAAGTAGGAGGACTCACACTACCTGACCTCAGAACCTACTATATAGCTGCAGTAGTCAAAACAGCCTGGTACTGGTAGAAGGACAGATACATTGACCAGTGGAATAGAATCGAGAACCCACACGTAAATCCATCCACTTACGGTCACCTGATCTCCACAAAGGTCCACAGTCCATCAAATGGGGGAAAAGACAATCTTTTTAACAAATGGTGCTGGCAAAACTGGACATCCAAGCTGGACCTCACAGCATACACAAAAACTAATTCAAAATGGATCAAAGACCTAAATATAAAGCCAAAAAATGTAAAGTTCATAGAAGAAAAAGTAAGATCAACACTAGAGGCCCTAATACACAGCATTAACAGGATTCATACAAACCGTAACCAACAACACAAAAACTCCAGAAAATAAGCTAGACGATTGGGATCTTCTAAAAATTAAACAGTTATGCTCATTAAAAGACTTCACCAAAAGAATAAAAAGAAAACCTACGGACTGGGAAAAATTTTTTGGCTATTACAAATCACAGAAAGATCTAATCTCTAAAATCTACAGGTAAATGCAACACCTCTACAGCAAAAAGATAATCTGATTAAAAAATGGGTAAAGGAAAGGGACAGACACTTCACCAAAGAAGACATTAAAGCAGCTAACAGAGACATGAGGAAATGCTCACTATCACTGGCCGTTAAAAAAATGCAAATCAAAACCACAGTGAGATACCATCTCACCCCAGCATTACGGGCAAGAATTAAAAAAAAAAAAAAAAAAAAACCAGGAAAAAACAAATGGAGAGGCTGCAGGGAGATTGGAGCCTTATGCACTGCTGGTGAGAATGCAAAACGATATACCATTTTGGAAAACAATATGGTGCTTCCTTAGAAAGCTAGAAATAGAAATACCATACGATCCAGCAATCCCACTCTCAGGAATATATCCTAGAGAAACAAGAGTTGTCACATTAATAGACATATCCACACTCATGTTCATTGCAGCATTGTTCACAATACCAAAAAGATGGGAAAAAAACCTAGATGAATGGGTAAACAAACTATGGTGCATACACACAATGGAGTATTATGCAGCTATAAAGAACAACGATGAATCTGTGAAGCATCTCATGACATGGATGCATCTGGAGGGCATTATGTTGAATGAAATAAGTCAATCACAAAAGGACAAATATTGTATGAGCCCACCTCTGTATAAACTCATGAAAAGGTTTACACAGAAAAAGAAACAACCTTTGATGGTTACAGGAGATGGGAGATGTGGAATTGCAAAAACACCAAATAGACAATAGATAAGTAGTAACTTTGGTGAAGGTGAGACAGTTACACAATACTGGGGAAGCCAGCACAAGTTGTCCAAGGCAACATGGAAGTTCCAAAAACACATCCAAACTCCCTGAAGGTCTGAATTGCTGGGCTGAGGGCGTGGAGACAATGGTCTCAGGGAACATCTACCACAATTGGCATAACATAGTTGATTAAGAAAACTGTTCTACTTTGGTGAGTCGCATCTGGGGTCTTAAAAGCCTGTGAGTTCTCATCTAAGATACTGGTCTCACACCTTCAGGAGCAAGGGAGAAGAAAACTAAAGATACAAGCCCCCACGTGTCTGTCAGTTTGTCTTACCATCGGGGCTTGTGTGTTGCTGTGATGTTGGAAGCTATGCCACCAGTATTCAGGTACCAGCAGGGTCACCCATGGAGGACAGGTTTTAGCTGACCTTCCAGACCAACAGACTAGGAAGAAGGACCTGGTTCTCTACTTCTGAAAAGAATTAGCCAGTGAAAACCTTATGAATAGCAGCGGAACATTGTCTGATATAGTGCCAGAAGATGAGCCTCCCAGGTTGGAAGGCACTCAAAAGATGTCTGGGGAAGAGCTGCCTCCTCAAAGTAGAGTTGACTTTAATGACGTGGATGGAGTCAAGCTTTTGGGACCTTCATTTGCTGATGTGAAATGACTCAAAATGAGAAGAAACAGCTGCAAACATCCATTAATACTTGGAAAGTGGATTGTATGAAGTATAAATGTAGGAAAATTGGAAACTATCAAAAATGAAATGGAACGCATAACCACCGATATCCTAGGCGTTAGTGAGCTGAAATGGACTGGTGTTTGTCATTTTGAATTGGAAAATAGTGTTGTCTATCATTTTACCATGCGGGGAATGACAACTTCAAGAGGAATGATGTTGCATTCATCATCAAAAAGATCATTTCAAGATCTATCCTGAAGTACAACGCTGTCAGTGATAGGAAGATATCCATACACCTACAAGGAAGACCAGTTACTATGACTATTATTAAAATTTATGCATCAAGAACTAAGCCAAACATGAAGAAATTGAAGATTTTTATCAGCTTCTGCAATCTGCAATTGATCGGACAAGCAATCCAGATGCATTGATAATTACTGGTGATTGGAATACAAAAGTTGGAAGCAAAGAAGAAGGATCTGTAGCTGCAAAATATGGCCTTGGTGATAGATACAGTGCCTGAGACGGAATGATAGAATTTTGCAAGACCAATGACTTCTTCACTGCAAATACCTTCTTTCACCAACATAAACGGCAACTATACACATAGACCTCGCCAGATGGAACACACAGAAATCAAATTGACTACATCTGTGGAAAGAACCAAAACCAAAAACCCAGTGCCGCTGAGTTGATTCCGACTCATAGCGACCCTATACGACAGAGTAGAGCTGCCCCATAGAGTTTCCAAGGACCACCTGGTGGATTCCAACTGCCAACCCTTTGGTTAGCAGCCATAGCACTTAACCACTATGTCAAAAGAAATGATGGAAAAGCTCAATATCACCAGTTAGAACAAGGCCAGGGGCCGACTGGAACAGACCATCAATTGCTCATATGCAAGTTCAAGCTGAAACTGAAGAAAATCAGAGCAAGTCCAGGAGAGCCAAAATGTGACCTTGAGTATATTCCACCTGAATTTAGAGACCATCTCAAGAATAGATTTGACACGTTGAGCACTAGTGACCAAAGACAAGACAAGTTATGTAATGACATCAGAGACATACATGAAGAAAGCAAGAGACCATTGAAAAGACAAGAAAGAAAAGACCAAGATGGATGCCAGAGGAGACTCTGAAACTTGCTCTTGAACATTGAGTAGCTAAAGCAAAAGGAAGAAAGGATGAAGTAAAAGAACTGAACAGAAAATTTCGAAGAGTGGCTTGAGAAGACAAAGTAAAGTATTATAATGACATGTGCAAAGACCTGGGGATGGAAAACCAAAAGGGTAGAACACGCTTGATGTTTCACAAGCTGAAAGAACTGAATTAAAAATTCAAGCCTGGAGTTGCAATACTGAAGGATTCTATGGGGAAAATACTAAAAGATGCAGGAAACATCAAAAGAAGATGAGAGGCAGAGGCAGAGCCAAGATGGTGGAAAAGACAGACGCTTCCAGGGAGCCCTCTTTACAACAAAAACGTGAAAAAAACAAGTGAAACGAGTATATTTGTGACAAGCTGGGAGCCGTGAGCTTCAAAGGCAAACTTAGAAAACAAACTGAGGGGCAGGGAGAGGAAGAGACTCAGAAGCGGAGAGAAGTTATCGGACCTGAATTGTGGGAAGCCCTCAGGCACCATTCCCAGAGTGGCGGCAGTGGGCTGGTACTAGCATTCAGCCACAGTTTCCTCAGGGAGAAGCAGTGAGCCACACAGCCTATTCACACCTCTGGAACCTGAGAAGAATGGCGCTGTCGGCAAATGCTAAGTACTTGCTTATATTTTACCAAATCCCCAACCCCCAAGCCAGCTTCAGCGGCTGAATTCCCTGGGCCTGAGATAGTCACTGTTGAGCACCTAGAGCCATCCTCCCAGTCTTGGGGAAGGAAAAAAATTGCAATTGGGGGAAAGGATAATTTGCTAGCTCCACTAATTGGGGGAGCTCAGGACAGAAGTGGCTCCTGTCCAGACATAAACAGTCCGTGGACTTTGAGTACCTTTCCCTTCTGCATGGACCTGCTTGGGCCTATTTTGGGAGAATAGGCCCTTGTTGGCAGACTCCAATCATTTCAGCTGTGTGGTGGAGAGATGGGTGTTTGATGTTTGACATTGCTTTGCCTATTAAACAAGGTCCTCACCTACCCACATCAGGGACCTAAGGACTGGTAGCTCCACTCGGGGCACCCAGCCACCTGCAACAGGGGTCCAGAGATAACTGGTACCTCCCAGTCCTTACAACCAAAAACTTTGGGTGCCCATGGAACGTCTGCAGAACCCACCCACCAGCATGCTCTAGGAACAGGGATGAGCTTTCCTCAGGGACACTTGGGGGTTGGTTCTCAGCCCCCTGCCTTGTTCAGAGCTTGACCTTCTGCTGCAATCAGATACTAGTATATACGCCAATCACCCCTGCCCCTCTAAGACTGTAGGACAGAGCCTGTACCACACACTTGATGATCAGCTACCTGGAAACCTCAGCTGAATTCATACAAGAAAACTGAATTGACCTGATAGCAGCTCTAGCCAGCTGGGGACAGGATGTTAGAGCTCCAAAGGCGAAAATAATCAAGCTAGCTCACTCAAGCAACCCATAGGGGTATACCAAAACAAAACAAAGCAAGAAGCTACAACACAGTAAGCAAGCATAAACTAATACAATAACTTACAGATGGCTTGGAGACAACAGTCAATATCAAGTCACATAAAGAAACAGATCATGATCACCTCAACAGGTTCTCAAAACAAAGAATCCAGGGATCTTCTAGATGAAAGTGCATTCCTGGAATTATCAGATGCAGAATACAAAAGTTTAATATACAGAACCCTTCAAGACATCAGGAAGGAAATGAAACAATATGCAGAACAATCCAAGGAACACACAGATAAAGCAACTGAAGAAATTAGAAAGATTATTCAGGAATATAATGAAAAGTTTAATAAGCTGGAAAAATCCATAGACAGACAGCAATCAGAAATTCAGAAAATTAATAATAAAATTACAGAAGTAGACAACTCCATAGAAAGTCAGAGGAGCAGAGCTGAGAGAGTAGAAGCTGGAATTTCTGAACTCGAAGATAAATCACTTGTCACTAATATATTTGAAGAAAAATCAGATAAAAGAATTTAAAAAAATGAAGAAAACTTAAGAATCATGTGGGACTCTATCAAGAGGAATAACCTACAAGTGATTGGAGTACCAGAACAGGGAGGGATATCAGAAAATACAGAGAGAACTGTTAAAAATTTGTTGGCAGAAACTTCTCTGATATTGTGATAGATGAGAAGATATCTATCCAAGATGCTCATTGAACTCCACATAAGGTAGATGTTAAAAGAAAGTCACCAAGACATGTTATAATCAAATTTGCCAAAACCAAAGATAAAGAGAGAATTATAAGAGCAGCGAAGGATAAACGAAAAGTCGCCTACAAAGGAGAGCCAATAAGAATAGGCTCAGACTACTTGGCAGAAACCATGCAGGCAAGAAGGCAAGGGGATGACATATTTAGAAAATTGAAGGAAAAAAATTGCCTGCCAAGAATCATATATCCATCAAAACTGTCTCTTAAATACAAAGGTGAAATTAAGACATATCCAGATAAACATTAGGGAATTCGTAAAAATCAAACCAAAACTACAAGAAATACTACAGGGATTTCTTTAGTTAGAAAGCCAATAATATCATGTATCAACCCAAGACTAGAACACTGGGCAGAGCAATCAGAAGTTAACCCAGGGAGGGAAATCCAAAAAAACAAAGCAAGATTATAAAAAAAAAAAGCTCAAAACAGGGTAACAGCGATGTTATTACAAAAAAGAAGACAACATTAAAATAATAAAGAGGGACTAAGAAATGTAATCATACACCTTCCATATGGAGAGGAAGATACGGCGATACAAAGAAATAAAAGTTAGTTTTAAATTTAGAAAAATAGGGGTAAATAATAAGGTAACAGCAAAGGAGACAAACTATCTTACTCATCAAAGTAAAATACAAGAAAAAAATAGACTCACCAGAAAAAAAAAAATCAACAGCAATGAATACGAGGAAAGGACAATATAGAAAGATAATCTACTCAGCACATAAAATTAAGTGGGAAAAAGAAACAGTCAACACCACACAAGAAAAGACATCAAAACGATAGCACTAAATTCATAAAATAAAATACCTACCCATAATTACCCTGAATGTAAATGGACTAAATGCATCAATAATGCGACAGAGAGTGGCAGAATGGATTAAAAAACAAGATCCGTCTATATGCTGCCTACAAGAGACACACTTTAGACTTAGAGACATAAACAAACTAAAACTCGAAGGATGGAAAAAAATATATCAAGCAAACAACAATCAAAAAAGACTAGGAGTGGCAATATTAATTTCTGACAAAATAGACTTTAAAGTTAAATCCATCAGAAAGGATAAGGAAGGACACTATATAATGATTAAAGGAACAATACACCAAGAAGATATAACCATATTAAATATTTATGCACCCAGTGACAGGGCTGCAAGATACATAAAACAAACTATATCAGCTTTGAAAAGTGAGATAGACAGCTCCACAATAATAGTAGGAGACTTCAACACACCACTTTCAGTGAAGGACAGGACATCCAGAAAGAAGCTTAATAAAGACACAGAAGATCTAAATGCCACAAGAAACCAACTTGACCTCATAGACATATACAGAACACTCCACCCAACAGCAACCAAGTATTTCTTTTCTAATGCACATGGAACATTCTCTAGAATAGACCACATATTAGGTCATAAAACAAACCTTAGGAGAAAGCAAAACATTGAAATATTACAAAGCATCTTCTCTGACCATAAGGCCATAAAAGTGGAAATCAATAACAGGAAAAGCAGGGAAAAGAAATCAAACACTTGGAAACTGAACAATGCCCTGCTCAAAAAGGACTGGATTATAGAAGACATTAAGGATGGAATAAAGAAATTCAGAGAATCCAATGAGGATGAAAACACTTCCTATCAGAACCTTTGGGACACAGCAAAAGCTGTGCTCAGAGGCCAATTTATGTCAATAAATGCACACATCCAAAAAGAAGAAAGGGCCAAAATCAAAAATTATCCCTACAACTCGAACAAATAGAAAGAGAGCAACAAAAGAAACCCACAGGCACCAGAAGGAAAAAAAAAAAAAAAATTAGAGCTGAACTAAATGAAATAGAAAACAGAAAAACAATTGAAAGAATTAACAAGACCAAAAGCTGTTTTTTTGAAAAACTCAACCAAATTGATAAACCACTGGCCACACTGACAAAAGAAAAACAGGAGAGGAAGGAAATAACCTGAAAAAGAAATGAGTTGGGAGATATTACAACAGACCCAACTGAAATTAAAAGAATCATATTGGATTACTATGAAAAATTGTACTCTAACAAATTTGAAAACCTAGAAGAAATGGATGAATTCCTAGAAACACACTACCTACCTAAACTAACACAAACAGAGGTAGAACAACTAAATAGACCCATAACAAAAGAAGAGATTGAAAAGGTAATCAAAAAACTCCCAACAAAAAAAAGCCCTGGTCCAGACGGCTTCACTGCAGAGTTCTACCAAACTTTCAGAGAAGAGTTAACACCACTGCTACTAAAGGTATTTTAGAGCATTTAAAAGGACAGAATACTACCAAACTCATTCTATGAAGCCACCATATCCCTGATACCAAAACCAGGTAAAGATACCACAGGAAAAGAAAATTATAGACCTATATCCCTCATGATAGTAGATGCAAAAATCCTCAACAAAATTCTAGGCAATAGAATTCAGCAATATATCAAAAAATGTAATTCACCATGACCAAGTGGGATTCATACCAGGTATGCAGGGATGGTTCAACATTAGAAAAACCATTAATGTAATCCACCACATAAATAAAACAAAAGACAAGAATTACATGGTTTTATCAATTGGTACAGAAAAGGTATTTGCCAAAGTTCCTCATTCATGATAAAAACTCTCAGCAAAATAGGGATAGAAGGAAAATTCTTCAACATAATAAAGGGCATTTATACAAAGCCAACAGCCAACATCACCCTAAATGGAGAGAGCCTGAAAGCATTCCCACTGAGATCGGGAACCAGACAAGGATGCCCTTTATCACTGCTCTTATTCAACATTGTGTTGGAGGTCCTAGGCAGAGCAATTAGGCTAGATAAACAAATAAAGGGCATCCAGATTGGCAAGGAAGAACTAAAAGTATCTCTATTGCAGATGACATGATCTTATACACAGAAAACCCTAAGGAATGCTCCAGAAAATTACTGAAACTAATAGAAGTATTGAGATACAAGATAAACATACAAAAATCAGTTGGATTGCTCTTCACCAACAAAAGGACATTGAAGAGGAAATCACCAAATCAATGCCATTTACAGTAGCCCCCAAGAAGATAAAATACTTAGGAATAAATCTTACCAGAGATGTAAAAGACTTATACAAAGAAAACTACAGTACACTTCTGCAAGAAACCAAAAGAGACTCACATAATTGCAAAAACATACCTTGCTCATGGATAGGAAGACATAACATTATAAAAATTTCTATTCTACAAAAAGCGATCTATATGTTTAACACAATTCCAATCCAAATCCCAATGACATTCTTTAATGAGATGGAGAAACAAATCACCAGCTTCATATGCAAGGGAAAGAGGCCCCGGATAAATAAGGCATTACTGAAAAAGAAGAACAAAGTGCGAGGCCTTAATTTACATGATTTTAGAACCTCGGTATAAAAAAAAAAAAAAAAATTTTTTTTTTTTATACCACCACAGTAGTCAAAACAGCCTGGTACTGGCACAACTACAGATGCATGGACCAATGGAACAGAATTGAGAACCCAGGTATAAATTTATCCACATATGAGCAGCTGATATTTGACAAAGGCCCAGTGTCAGTTAATTGGGTGAAAGATAGTCTTTTTAACAAATGCTGCTGGCATAACTGGATATCCATTTGCAAAAAAAATGAAACAGGACCCATACCTCACTCCATGCACAAAAACTAACTCAGAATGGATCACAGACCTAAATATAAAATCTAAAACGATAACGATCGTGGAAGAAAAAATAGGGACAATGTTAGGCGCCCTAATATATGGCATTAACAATATACAAAACATTATTAAGCATGCAGAAGAAAAACTAGATAACTGGGAGCTCCTAAAAAGCAAACACCTATGTTCATCAAAAGACTTCACCAAAACAGTAAAAAGACTACCTACAGACTGGGAAAAAAAGTTTTTAGCTATGACATTTCAGATCAGCGCCTGATGTATAAAATCTACATGATACTGCAAAAACTCATTACAGAAAGACAAATAACCCGATTAAAAAATGGGCAAAAGATATGAATAGACACTTCACTAAAGAAGACATTCAGGTAGCTAACAGATACTTGAGGCAATGTTCACGATCATTAGCCGTTAGAGAAATGAAGATGAAAACTACAATGAGATTTCATCTCACTCCAACAAGGCTGGCGTTAATCCCAAAAGCACAAACTAATACATGTGAGGGAGGCTGTGGAGAGATTGGAACACTTAAACACTGCTGGTAGAAATGTCAAGTGGTACAACCACTTTGGAAATCAATTTGGCACTTCCTTGAAAAGCTAGAAATAGAAGTACTATACTATCCAGCAATCCCACTCCTCAGAATATATCCTAGAGAAATAAGAGCCTTTACATGAACAGGTATATGCACACCCATGTTTATTGCAGCACTGTTTACAATAGGAAAAAGACGGAAAGAACCAAGGTGCCCATCAAAGGATGAATGGATAAGTAAATTATGGTATATTCACACAATGGAATACTATGCATCAATAAAGAATAGTGAGGAATCTGTGAAACATTTCATAACATAGAAGAATTTGGAAGGCATTGTGCTGAGTGAAACTAGTCAGTTGCAAAAGGACAAAATTATAAGAACTTGAGAAATAGTTTAAACTCAGAAGAAAACATTCTTTTGTGGTTACGAGATGGGGGAGGGAGGGGGGTAGGAGAAGGGTATTCACTAATTAGGTAGTAGATAAGAACCACTTTAGGTGAAGGGAAAGATAACACACAATACAGGGGAGGTCAGCACAACTGTACTAAACCAAAAGCAAAGACATTTCCTGAATAAACTGAATGCTTTGAAGGCCAGCGGAGCAGGAGCAGGGGTCTGGGGACCATGGTTTCAGGGGACATCTAAGTCAGTTGGCATAATAAAATCTATTAAGAAAACATTCTGCATCCCACTTTGAAGAGTGGCGCCTGGGGTCTTAAACCCTAGCAAGCAGCCATCTAAGATGCATCAATTGGTCTCAACCCACCTGGATCAAAGGAGAATGAAGAACACCAAAGACACAAGGTAATTACGAGCCCAAGAGACAGAAAGGGCCACATGAACCAGCGACTACATCATCCTGAGACCAGAAGAACTAGATGGTGCGCAGCCACAACTGATGACTGCCCTGAAAGAGAACACAACAGAGAACCCCTGAGGGAGCTGGAGAGCAGTGGGATGCAGACCCCAAATTCTCATAAAAAGACAGTGCCATAGTGATTAAGTGCTACAGCTGCTAACCAAAGGGTCGGCAGTTTGAATCTGCCAGGCGCTCCTTGGAAACTCTGTGGGGCAGTTCTACTCCGTCCTATAGGGTCGCTATGAGTCGGAATCGACTCGATGGCACTGGGTGGGTTTTAATGGTCTGACTGAGACTAGAAAGACCCCGGTGGTCATGACCCCCAGAACTTCTGGTGGCCGAAGACAGACACCATTCCTGAAGCCAACTCTTCAGACATGGATTGGACTGGACAATGGGTTGGAGAGGGATGCTGGTGAGGAGTGAGCTTCTTGGATCAGGTGGACACTTGAGACTATGTTGACATCTCCTGCCTGGAGGGGAGATGAGAGGGTAGAGGGGTTTATAAGCTGGCGAAATGGACACGAAAAGAGAGAATGGAGGGAGAGAGCAGAATTTCTCTTGAGGGGGAGAGTAATTGGGAGTATGTAGCAAGGTGTATATAATTTTTTGTGTGAGAGTCTGACTTGATTTGTAAACTTTCACTTAAAGCACAATAAAAATTATATATATATATGTATATAAAAGATGATGGAAAGAATACACAGAGTCATTATACCAAAAAGAATTAGTCAACTTTCAACCATTTCAAGAGGTAGCATATGATCAGGAACCGAAGGTACTGAAGGAAGAAGTCCAAGCTACACTGAAGGCATTGATGAAAAACAAGGCTCAGGAATCGACAGAATACCAACTGAGATGTTTCAACAAATGGATGCAGCACTGGACATGCTCACTTGTCTATGCCAAGAAGTATGGAAGACAGCTTCCTGGCCAACTGAGTGGAAGAGGCCCATGTTCATGCGTGTTCCCAAGAAAGATGATCCAACCAAATGTGGAAATTGTCGAACAATATCATTAATATCACATGCATGCAAAATTTTGCTGAAGATCATACAAAAGCAGCTGCAGTAGTATATCGACAGGGTACTGCCAGAAATTCAGGGTGGATTCAGAAGAGGATGTGGAACCAGGGATGTCATTGCTGATATAAGATGGATCTTGGCTGAAAGCAGAGAATACCAGAAGGATGTTCACCTGTGTCTTTTTAACTATGCAAAGGCATTCGACTGTGTGGATCATAACAAATTATGGATAACATTGCAGAGAATGGGAACTACAGAACACTTAATTGCGCTCATGAGGCATCTGTACATAGATCAAGAGGCAGGTGTTCAGACAGAACAAGGGGATACTAAGTGGTTTAAAGTCAGGAAAGGTATGCGTCAGGGTTGTATCCTTTCACCATACTTATTCGATCTGTATGCTGAGCAAATAATCTGAGAAGCTGGACTATATGAAGAAGAACAAGGCAACAACATTGGAGGAAGACTCATTAACAACCTGCGTTATGCAGATAACACAACCTTGTTTGCTGAAAGTGAAGAGGACTTGAAGCACTTACTAATGAAACTCAAAGACCACAGCCTTCAGTATGGATTGCACATCAACATAACCAAAACCAAACCAAACCCAGTGCTGTTGAGTCGATTCTGACTCATAGCTACCCTAGAGAACAGAGTAGGACTGCCCCATAGAGTTTCCACGGAGCACCTGGCAGATTCGAACTGCCAACCCTTTGATTAGCAGCTGTAGCACTTAACCACTATGCCACCAGGGTTTTCCATCAACACAAAGAAAACAAAAATCCTCACAGCTGGACCAGTAAACAACATCATGATAAATGGAGAAAAGATTGAAGGTGTCAAGAACTTCATTTTACTTGGATCCACAATCAACAGCCATGGAAGCAGCAGTCAAGAAATCAAAAGATGCATTGCATCAAGCAAATCTCCTGCAAAGAACCTCTTTAAAGTGTTGATACGCAAAGATGTCGCCTTGAAGACTGATGTGCGCCTGACCCTGGCCATGGTGTTTTCAATTGCATCATATGCATGTGAAAGCTGGACAATGAATAAGGAAGACTGAGGAAGAATTGACGCCTTTGAATTGTGGTGTTGATGAAGAATATGGAATATACCATGGACTGCCAAAAGAACAAACAAGTACAACCAGAATGCTCCTTGTAAGCAAGGATGGCAAGACTGTGTCTTACATACTTTGGGCAGGTTTTCAGGAGGGATCAGTCCCTGGAGAAAGACATCGTGCTTGGTAAAGTACAAGGTCAGTGGAAAAGAGGAAGACCCTGACGGAGGTGGATTGACTCAGTGGCTGCAACAATGACCTCATAGCAATGATTGTAAGGATGGCGCAGGAAGGGGCAGTGTTTTGTTCTGTTGTGCAGAGGGTCACTATGAGTCAGAACCAACTTGACATCACCTAACAACAACAACAAAGGTAGAAGGGAAAGATTAGTCCAAAGGACTAATGGACCACAGCTATCACTGCCTCCACCAGACTGAGTCTAGTACAACTAGAGGGTTCCTGGCTACCCCCATGGACTTCTCTGACAGGGATCACAATACAGGGTCCTTGACAGAGCTGGAGAAAAAGGTAGAACAAAATTCTTACTTACAAAAAGACCAGACTTACTGGTCTGACAGAGACCTGAGAAACCCTGAGAGTATGGCCTGTACACCCTTTTAGCTCAGTAATGAAGTCACTCTTGAGGTTCACCCCTCAGCCAAAGATTAGAGAGGCCCATAAAACAAAACAAAACAAAACTAAAGGGATGCATCAACCCAGGGCAAGGAATAGAAGGCAGGAGGGGACCGGAAAGCTGGTAATAAGGAACTGAAGTTCGAGAAGGGAGAGTGTTGACATGTGGTGTTGTTAACCAATGTCATAAAACAATGTGTACTAACTCCTTAATGAGAAGCTAGTTTGTTCTGTAAACCTTCATCTAAAGAACAATAAAAAAAGAAAGAAAAACAAACAAACAAAAAACAAACTCCCTCCCTTAAAAAAACAATTTTTACACTCAAGTTTTTTTAAGAATATGTTTTATTTTTAATGTCTCTGTTGATTATCTGGTGATTAAAACTACATTTGTCAATAGCAGCTTTTCTCTCGCCAGTCCATTTCTTATAAAAGGGCACGTAAATCCAGTAAAAGCTGCCTTATCTTGTATGTCTTAGCCATAGAGCTCCATGCAGTTGTTCATCTATTCATCTGTATTACAATGATGATCAATATTCATAATGCTAATTCATGTCTCTACAAGCATCTGGAGTTAACTTCTAGTAATCAGACAGAATTAAATAGGACTTATTATAGCTTTCATGACAATAATAATAAAAATAATAGCCTCTTTGCATTGTCCCCGTGCCAGACACATATGTCATTTCACTTAAGTTTCATCACAACCATGAGATGTAGGCATTAATATCCCCTTTTTACATGCTAAAACACCTCTAATGTCACATAGCTGGTAGGTGGTAGGATCAAGAGTGAAACCCAGATTTGTTTCATAACAAAGCTCAGGCCCTTAATAGCCACTGAAAGTTCATAGGTGTCAGAATCAGATAGAATTACCAGATAGAACTAAAGTTATCAGACTGAGTCTCTTAAGGAATCTATGCCATGACGCAGATGGAGGATCTGGTTTTCAGTTTCTTAGGATCAAGGAAATATGTTGATCCCATCAATTCCCTGAAGAATGATTTGGTAAAATAAAACCCAAAGTGACTCCTTGACAGACCAGAATGCTAATTTATTATTTCACCCTGAGTAATTTTTTTTTTTTTTAATGTTACTATCAAGCTGGCGGCAATACTTATGCTCAATTCTTTGTGTATGTTTTATGACATATTCTATTTTAGGCTATAAAGTCTGAGACCTTTGAAAACTGTGCCTGTTGCTTGACTTGGAGAAACTGGCATACAGGTAGGTGTTTTGTAAGTCCTTTTTCTAACTGATGTTGAGGATTGATATTTCCTAAGAAATATTCATTATAACTAACACTTTTACATGTTTTTCAGATAATTGTGTTGTCTCTTGCCTTTCAGGAAATGCTTGTGGCGTAGTGGTTAAGTGCTACAGCTGCTAAGCAAAGGGTCGCTGTTTGAATCCGCCAGGCTCTCCTTGGAAACTCTATGGGGCAGTTCTACTCTGTCCTATAGGGCTGCTATGAGTCGTAATCGACTCGATGGCACTGAGTTTTAGTTTTTAGCTTGACTTTCCATTCCTCCTTTGCTTGTAACATACCAATTGCAAAGAGATTTTCTTTCTGTAATAAAATGATTGCCCCTCAGTCTTGCTGGTTTAAAAATGCAATTTCTTCAGATCATTGAAAGCAGTTCTACCCTACAGGGTCAGACGCCCATTAACGAAGCCCAGAGGACTGATATATACATTCAGAATATCAATCTATCTAGTATTTAAATGAAGGTACAATACTCTCGGGAACAGCTTACTGTTAGTATTCATGACTACCACATTTTCCTTCTATAGGCAGAATAACAACAACAAAAAATACCAGATCAGAACTCTGCTGGATGAGCATGTCATAAGAATAAAAGAATTTAGTGACATATATTAAATGTTTAGCAATGACATGATAAGGTAGCCTGGGTTTTCTTACATATTTGGGATTGCTTTAATAATGGCGCTAAAATTCTGAGGTACTGTGAGCACCCAGAGTTGGACACTGTCATTTCTTTTATGGTATTATTTTTTTCTTATAGATCGACAACGCACCCTTCCTGCTTTTGATCTTGCATTCTTTCTTTAGATTGTTCATATTATTTTCCAGTTTCTGGGGCCTTCTACATTGTCAACTGAAAAATTATGAACTCTTTTATGACTCATGTTGTGATGATTTAATGTTTAACTCTCAGAATGTCATCTATGTATTTTACTTCCAAGATCTTTCTGAGCAATTCTCTACAGTCTTCCTGTACTGATATAGGGAGGCACTAGTGCATAGTATTTAAGTACAAAGATGCTACATCAGATTGCCTGGTTTCAAATCCTTACTCTACTGTATATTTTGTAAACATGAGTTGTTGACTTTTCTGTACTTAGGTTTTCTCATCTGTAAAATGATATATTGTCAAGAAACAAATCTTTCAGTTAAAGATACATTAATGAAGAGACTAGTTACAGAGGCGTCTTTAGGGTTAGAAGAAAAGAAAAAACAAAACAAACAAACAAGGAATGGTGAGACACAAAGAGACTAACCATAGAGGCAAAGATGTTACCACCTTTATGGCTGAAGGGACAAGGTAGATAGTGTTATTGGAGATCAGCGAGAATGCAGCTGTAGAGGTGGGCCATATGGCAGAAACTATTTTCAAAGAAGACTGCATCTATGTCGGAGACATAATGACCAAGCACGAAGAGATTCGGAGAATACTACCTTGACTGGTTTCTCTTTAAACCACCATGCTTCAACCATTGCCTCCCTTTGTCTGAATAGGGCGCAAAGAGAAGTAAAGAACAGACCAGATGAAGAGGAGAAGAGAGAATAATCAGTATATACTATACTAATAGCTACCTGAAAGTTTGGTATGCAAAATAAACAACTTAATATATGTGATATTTTAAGGAGAGTATATGGTACATAATAGGTGTAAATTATTATTTTTTTAATTATTTTTATATAGAACAAGTAGGATAGTGTGCATTTCTAACTTGGAAGCATCTATAATAAAACATATTTGGGGAAAATGACATTTTAAATAATAAAATTTAACAGTGCTAAAACATAAAAACTCCATTTTTGATCGGTATGTAAAAATATCCATAAACTCTTCAGCAGCTGAGTGAAAACCAAAAGCAGAATGTGTATGTGAACGAAGCCCTGATATAATAGAACTTTCTAGCACATGAAGAGAATCAAGTAGGGGGAAATACTGGTTCTTAGCAGCCCCCAAAATTGGGCCTCTGTTCAATCATAGTGCATGACTCCTATGTCAATCTCTGTACAATCCTTAATTTGTCTCCTGGTACGATGGATTTTTATGATAAATGCTGTGAATTTATTCCGGAATACCATAATTTTTCTCCTTCCATCATAACATCATGATTTTTGCATTACTTTTTTTTTCTTTTTTTTTAGAGAATAGTTAAGCTACTTGTGAAAGTGAACGTAAGATGTAAGGGCTTAACATATTTATTCAACTGCCCCCCAAAAAAGTACTGATAGGAAAATTAAGTTAATTGTGTTAGTTTATGGGCTCCAGTAGATATTTGTAGTTTTGAAGGCTGAGAATTCTTTCTTAATACTGGGAACTATTGACCTTCTATTCCTCATCTATATGGTTATATTAAGAAATACACTTTTTGCAGTTACATTATAGAGATAGCAACTAGGGTCACATAACAATGTGTGTATAAATTTTTGTATGAGAAACTAACTTGAGCTGTAAACTTTCACCTAAAGCACAATAAATAAATACTTTTTTATTTTTTAATTTTTTATTGTCATTGAAGATATACACAGCAAAAACAAAAACAAAAAAACCCCAAACCCAGAGCCGTCGAGTTGATTCTGACTCATAGCAACCCTGTAGGACAGAGTAGACTGCCTGACAGAGTTTCTGAGGAGTGCCTGGCAGATTCGAACTGCCGACCCTTTGGTTAGCAGCTGTAAGACTTAACTACTACACCACCAGGGTTTCCATACACAGCAAAACATACAATTCCACAATTTCTACATGTACAATTCAGTGACATCGATTACATTCTTCAAGTTGTGCAATGATTTTCACCCTCCTTTTCTGAACTATTCCTCTCCATTTACATAAACTTACTACCCCCAAGCTTCCTTTCTAATCTTTCAAGCTATTGTTGTAAATTTGATCCCATATAGGTAATTCTTTAAAAGAGGGCAGTGCTCAAGGCAGACCAGGAATGCAAACTTTTTATACTACAGAGCTCTGCTCCTGCCAAGGTTGATTTTTCCCCTCTGAAAACAGTCCAAGGTGAGCATTCCAAGTTGATGGATGTCTTTCTTTCCTCAGGTCTTTTGTCATCCCAGGTTACTTCCATCTTGTTTCTCTGTCATCCCCAGAGGCTTTGTGTTTGTTTGCATGGAGATGCTGTCTTAGGTGCTTCCATATATCAGATTCTGGGGAGGGTGAAGAGAGTGGAGTGGGTGCGCCTGCTGTTTTAAGGTGCTGGCATAGAGTTAGCACTCTTCATTTCTGCTCATATTCCGTTGCTAAAAACATAATCACTTAAACCTATGGTGGCATCAAATTGCAAGGGAAACTAGGTAATATAGTATAGCTGGGTAGGCATGTACCTGGCGATTTTTTTTAAAAAAAGTATTATTTAAGAAAGAATGGGTAAATGAATGCTCTATGAACCCATCCGTCTCAATATTTCTTTTTTTCCTGGATAAACTTGGATGGAATAATTTAAGGCTGTCTGAGAAATTAGTTTCCATGCATCACTTTACTTAAAATACATTTTATAAAGTTTCCTAGTTCTGCATTTTTTTTACTCAAGCTAATTAAGAAAAATGAGATATAAAGGAAGGTATGTTAAAAGTACATGGGAGGTTATATTGAAAGTATGTGTAAGGATTTCATAGAAATCCCCGAAAAAGGAAGTATAACTAAGATTCATGAAAGACTGGGTCTTGGAATTAGAAACTCATATGGAATCAAGGCAGATACTCTCTGTCTCTGTGTGACAGCTATTTTCTTCTATTGTTCCTATACATCAGATTCATTCTTTATCTCTCTGAAGATCATCTACATGTTCCACTTCCATGTACGGATTATTGATTGACTCATTTGAGTAAATCTTCTATCCCAAGCCTTATCATCTGTGGTCAGAGGTCAGTATCATGTGGCACACTACTCATTAATCAGTGGTCATGGGGAAAAATCATGTGAGAAGAAGCTGTGCTAGGGTGGGCCCAGTGATGTACCTCCTGCAATAAATCAATCTTATTGCACACGTACTGGAGCCATAACTCCAAGCATTAACAATTTGTTTAGAGGAACAAGGCTCTGATAGATTTGATGAGAGTTAACAAAAAGACTCAAAACAGTAGAGCAAATGATAACTGTTATGAATTTGTAGAATAGAAAGACCACTATGTGTTTCTGTGGACTCAGATGGCGTCGTGAAGGAGCATATGCGGAGTGAGCTGTGGCAGATGAGTTGAAGTTTGGGCAGATGGAGATAAGTACTCAAAAGGTAAAGAATGGTACATGTAAAGACACATAGATGAAAGGCTTCTTATCAAAGAGAAAGCAGATCCTGTTGTTACAAAACTGTTCATATATGGAACTAGTAAATGAAAGGTAGAAAAGTTACCTGAGACATTAAATATACTTTAACCTTGTAGTGTTTTTTAAGACTTTCACAAATATTTTAAAATATTACCTTATTTAACTCTGTAAACACCCTTTGTGGTCTATTTGATGTTATTTTTCATACGATGAAAGAACAATTCAGAGAGGCTAAAGTACCCACCGAAAATTAAATAGCCAGTGGATTGCCAAAAGTACAAACAAATCTGTCTTGGAAGAAGTACAACCAGAATGCTCCTTAGAAACAAGGGTGGCGAGACTGTGTCTTACATAGTTTGGACATGTTGTCAGGAGGGATCAGTCCCTGAAGAAGGACATCATGCTTGTTAAAGTAGAGGGTCACCGGAAAAAAGGAAGAACCTCAATGAGATGGATTGACACAGTGGCTGGAAGATGGGCTCAAGCATAACAAAGATTGTAAGGATGGCCCAGGACCGGGCAGTGTTTTCGTTCTGTGGTACGTGGGGTCGCGATGAGTCAGAACTGACTTGATGGCACCTAACAACGACAAATACAATAGTGGATAACAAAATCAGAATTGGAATTTCCTTTTTATCTAACCCATTTCACTGCACCTTTGCATTAGTTTATATTCAAAAAACCTGCTTATCATCTCTTAAGTTGATTTATCCCATTAAATATATCAGAAAGTTCTGGTATATCTATCTGTTATTCAGAGGGGTGTGCTACATTCCAAACTACTCTTTATAAAATACTTTGATTCTTTGGGCAATGGTAAGACATTTTATTATAGATACAAAATATTCACAGAATAAATCATCACTGTGTTTGATATTAAAGGCATTTTTATGGAAATCACCAACCTATGAACGAAGCTGGCTATTTTTTTTTTTAATGAGTATTTACTCTTGAATTTTCTGAATCATATTCAGCTCCTTTTGATAAAAAATTTCTTTACTCAAGGGTTAATGTCCTTTTTTTTTGGCTTCCCTACACTCCAGTACAGGAGTAATTAAAAAAAGAAAAAGAAAAACTTCACAAAGTTAAAGTTTTCACCAGAGTTTAGAAAGAGCAAAAGGCATTATGTAATCAGATTCAGCATCTTAAAAATGGTACATTTATTTAATGCATCTGCTTCTCTTCTCAGCTCTTTTTCATATTGGGAAGATAATGGTTTCTTAAAGATGAAACGTTGTTTAAACAATTAAAAGGAAAATCCATATTTATAAGAACATTAAAATGAACTGTGCCCCTGTACTTTGCTTTTAATGGTTTAATAAACACTTCAGAGAACAGATACAACAAAAACAAGAATTACTCTTCTACTGTGTATGTTATTTTTATTCTTTTGCATATATTAGGTGTACCCAAGTGTGAAGGGTGCTATATAGAATGTACAAAAGCTAAAGCTAGAGCTGTGTTCTGGTGCTAAAGTCACACTGAGCTGGCCTCTGTTTTTGCTGCTAATGGTTAAAGGAAGGTCAATAATGTTTGGGCAAGGATTGTGGAATAAAGCTTTAGGTTTATTGTGAAGAGAGTCCTATGTAATGATTCATGGATTCTATGCTGCAACCTTCCTTATTCTCAAAGTATTAAAACATAGTATAACCTGTTGCCCTGGAGTCAATTCTGACTCATGGTGACCCCATGTGTCACAGAGTTCTTGGCTGTAATATTTATGGAAGCAGATTGCCAGGCCTTTTTTCTGTGGCACCGGCAGGTGGGTTCAAACCACCAACCTTAGATTAGTAGTTGAGCACAAACCAATTGTACTACCCAGGGACTTAGAAAAAATAATACACTAGGCTCCAAAGTTACAACTCCAGACGGCTCAGAAAACTTTTTATTCTGGTTCCTTTCTTCTAATAAGCAAGACCTACTTGGTTCCTATGAAGGATATACAGCTTTTGCTGTAGCAGGGCACAGTGGGACACCAGATCCTTTTGCAACATTGACTTACATGAGCTATGAGGTGATAGAACCATCACTAGCTTTGTAACATCAGCTGCTTGTCAACTGTGAATGTAGTGTCTTTGGGCAACTTATTTAAACTCTGACAATCAGTTTTTCCATCTGCATTAAAAAGTGATGATAAGTAAATTTTAGAAAAAAATACAAAACAAAAGCTGCTTGAATTAGGGATAGGATTGTATTAAATGGGATCAATTTGGGGGCAAATGACATATTGACAGTATTCAATGTATGCAAATGGTACACTTATCCATTTATTTAGGTCTCTTTTAATTTTCCTCAGCAAAATTTAATATACTTCAGTGTAGAAACCTTGCATATTTTTGATAAAGCTTATCCCTAAATACATTATATTTTTGATGCTATTTTAATAGAATTTTAAAATTTCAATTTCACAACTTTGTTTCTACCATATGAAAATACAATTGACTTTTGTATTCTAAGCTTGTATCTTTGTTAAATTCAGTTATTAGTTGTAGTAATTTATTTGTAGATTTCATTTTCTTCGTAAATAATCATGTCATCTGTAAATGGAGACTTTTTTCTTCTGATCTTGATCCCATTTCTGTATTTTCCTTATTCAATTGCAGTGGCTAGCACGAAGTTGAATAAAAGTGTAGGGATTTTGACTCTTACCTTTTTACCAAAACGTAGGGTGAAAATATTCAATATTTCACCATTAAATGTTTATCAGGTTGAAAATATTCCTTTCTATTCCATGTTACCTAGAATTTTTACCATGAATGGGAATTGTATTTTGTTCCATAATTCTACCTCTATTGAGATGATCATATGTTGTTGTTGTTGTTAGGTGCCATTGAGTCAGTTCCAACTTATAGTGACTCTATGTAGGACAGAACTAAACAATGCCTGGTGCTGTGCCATCCTCACAATCATTGCTATGCTTGAGTCGATTGTTACAGCTACTGTGTCAGTCCATCTCACTGAGAGTTTTCCTCTTTATCACTGACCCTCTACTTTATCAAGGATGATGCCATCCAGGTACAGATACCTCTGATAACATGTCCAAAGTATGTGAGACGTAGCCTTGACATCCTTTTTTCTAAAGAGCACTCTGGTTGCACTTCTTCTAAGATTTGTTCGTTCTTTTGGCAGTCCATAATACAGTCAATATTCTTTGCTAATGCCTATTCAAAGACATCAATGCTTCTTCGGTCTTCCTTATTCATTGTCCAGCTTTCGCATGCATATGGTGCAATTGAAAACACTACAGCTTGGGTCAGGGGCACCTTAATCTTCAAGGTGACATCTTTGCTTTTTAACACTTTAAAGAAATCTTTTGCAGCAGATTTGCCCAATGCAATGCTTCTTTTGATTTCTTGACTGCTGCATCCATGAGTATTGATTGTAGAAATCCTTGACAACCTCAATTTTTTTTTTTCCATTTATCATGATGTAGCTTATTGGTCCAGTTGTGAGGACTTTTGTTTTCTTTTTGTTAAGGTGTAATCCATACTGAAGGTTGTGGTCTTTGATCTTTTATCAGTAAGTGCTTCAAATCCTTTTCACTTTTAGCAAGCAAGTTTGGGTCATCTGCATAACACAGGTTGTTAGTAAGTCTTCCTCAAATCCTGATGCCCCCTCACCTTTCATCTTCACATAGTCCAGGTTCTTGGATTATTTGCTCAGCATACAGATTGAATAAGTATGGTGAAAGAATACAAACTTGACACACGCTTTTTGAACCATGCAGTATCCCCTTGTTCTGTTCAAAGGACTGCCTCTTGATCCATGTACAGACTCTTCACGAGCACTATTAAGTGTTCTGGAATTCCCATTCTGTGTAATGTTATGCATAATTTGTTATGATCCTCAGAGTTGAATGCCTTAGCATAGTCAATAAAACACAGGTAAACATTTTTCTGGTATCCTCTGCTTTCAGCCAGAATCCATCTGACATCAGCAATGATATTCTTAGTTTAGAATCCTCTTCTGAATCTGGCTTGAATTTCTGGCAGTTCCCTGTTGATATACTCCTGCAGCTGTTTTTGAATGATGTCCAGCAAAATTTTGCTTGCATGTAATATTAAAAATAATGTTCAATAATTTCCACATTTGATTGGATCACCTTTCATGGGAATAGGCATAAATATGGATCTCTTCCAGTTGGTTGGCCAGGTAGCTGTCTTCCAAATTTCTTGGCATAGGCAAGTGAGCACTTCCAGCTCTGCATCCTTTTGTTGAAACACCTCAACTCCATCAATTCCTGGAGGCTTGTTCTCGCCAATGCCTTCAGTGCGGCTTCGGCTTCTTCCTTCAGTACCACAGGTTCCTGACCATATGTTACTTCCTGAAATGGTTGAATGTTGGCCAGTTCTTTTTGGTATAGTGACTCTCTGTATTCCTTCCATCTTTTTTTTGATGCATCCTGCGTCCTTTAATATTTTTCCTTTAGAATCCTTCAGTATTGCAACTCGAGGCTTGAATTTTTTCTTCAGTTCTTTCAGCTTGAGAAATGCTGAGTGTCTTCTTCCCTTTTGGTTTTTTATCTCCAGGTCTTTGCATATGTCGTAATACTTTAATTTGTCTTCTTGAGCTGCCATTAGAAGTCTTTTGTTCAGCTCTTTTACTTCATCATTTTTCCCTTTTGTTTTAGCCACTCATTGTTCAAGAGCAAGTTTCAGAGTCTCTCCTGACATCTATTTAGGTCTTTTCTTTCTTTCCTATCTTTTTAATGACCTCTTGCTTTCTTCATATATCACATCACTGACGTCATTCACAACTCATCTGGTGTCCAGTCATTAGTATTCAAAGCGTCAAATATATTCTTGAGATGGTCTCTAAATTCAGGTGGGGTATACTCAAGTTTGTACTTCGGCTCTCGGGGACTTTTTCTAATTTTCCTCATTTTCAGCTTGAACTTTCATAGGAGTAATTGATGTTCTGTTCTGAAGTTGACACCTGGCCTTGTTCTGACTTATGATATTAAGATTTTCCGTTGTCTCTTCCCACAGATGTAATTGATTTGATCCCTGTGTATTCCATCTGGAGAGGTCCATGTGTATAGTTGCTGTTTCTGTTGGTGAAAAAAGGTATTTACAATGAAGAAGTCATTGTTCTTGCAAAATTCTATCATGCAATCTCCAGCATAGTTTCTATCACCAAGGCCATATTTTCCAGCTACCAGTCCTTCTTCTTTGTTTCCAGCTTTTGAGTTCCAATCACCCATAATTATCAGTGCATCCTGATTGCATGTTTGAACAATTTCAGACTGCAGAAGTTGGCAAAAATCTTCAATTTCTTCATCTTTGGCCTTAGTGGTTGGTATGTAAATTTGAATAATAGTCATATTAACTAGTATTCCTTGTAGGCATATGGATATTATCCTATCACTGACTGCATCGTACTTCAGGATAGATCTTGAAATATTCTTTTAGATGAATTCTTCAAGTTGTCATTCCTGGCATAGTAGACCATATGATTGACTGATTCAGAATGGCCAATGCCAGTTCTTTTCAGCTCACTAATGCCCAGGATATTGATCTTTATGTGTTCCATTTCATTTTTGGTGATTCCCAATTTTCCTAGATTCATACTTTGCACGTTTCAGGTTCTGATTATTAATGGATGTTTGCAGCTGTTTTTACTCATGTTGAGTAGTGCCACATGAGCAAATGAAGGTCCTGAAAGCTTGGCTCCAACCACATCATTAAGGTCAACTCTGCTTTGATGTTGGTTCATTGGGGATTGAACCCAGGATCTTCTGCGTGTAAAGCACAAGTGCTAACCTCTACACCATGAAAGCACACTTTGAACATGTTGTCAGGAGGGATCAGTCCCTGGAGAAAGATATCATGCTTGGCAGAGTACAGGGTCAGTGGAAAAGAGGAAGACCCGCAACAAGGTGGATTGACACAGTGGCTGCAACAATGAGCTCAAGCATAACAACGATTGTAAGGATGGCTCAGGACTGGGCAGTGTTTCGTTCTGTTGTGTGCATAGGGTCGCTATGGGCTGGAACCGACTCTACGGCACCTAAAAACAACAACTACTTTGATGAGGCAGCTCTTTCCCAGTTGTCTTTTGAGTGCCTTACAATCTGAGGGGCTCATCTTCAGGCAGTGTATCAGACAATGTTTTGCTGCTATTCATAAGGTTTTCACTGGCTTATTCTTTTCAGAAATGGACTGCTGGGTCCTTTTTCCTAGTCTGTCTTAGTCTGGAAGCTCAGGTGAAACCTGTGCACCGTGGGTGACCCTGCTGGTATTTGAATACCCATGGCATAGTTTCCAGCATCACAGCAACACACAAGCCCCCACAGTACGACAAACTTACAGGCACGAAGGGGTTTTATTTATTTTTTAATAGTGTGAATTACACTGATGAGTTTCCCATTGTAAAATCAGTCTTGTATTTGTAGGATAAATCAGACTTGGTCATGGTGTATTATACTAGTATTATACAGGTATAGAAAGGGCAATGTTTAAATTTTTGTCTATCCATCTATGCGTGCATGGGCACCCATGCAGCTTAATAAAAAAGTTAAGTCTTATGAAGGTAAAATCACCTTATTTAATAGCCTTTTCAATTATTTCTTTTAATATAATAAGAAATATTGTATTAACCAAAGAAATTGAGAGGTTTATGATGTTAGATGAACTTTTTTTTTTTTTTTGTAATCTTAACTTGCTTATGTACAAATCTTTAATTGAGTTTTATGAAGACCTGCATTTCTTTTTTAGTGGTTTGGAATGAAATCATTTATGCTATGACCTATATTGATAAAATTCTATGCAATCCTAGCTCAGTCTCTTCTTGTGTGCTGCAAATCTCAAATTTAAGAGTAAGAATATTTCTTCATAAAGCCTTTAGGTAGTTGCCCCTTAACCATGTAAAATTATATACTTACATGCTTTCTGTAAGTTCTAAGTAAAATACAAATATAATAGTTAATTCTCATAGATTCTGCTTGAGTATATTTTATTAGGCTACTTCTCATAACAATCTGATTGAAAATTACCAAACTTCATTTTTATTTCCTAAAACCATTGCATTTTAAAATAGAATGTAAACACTCTGAAATTGTAAAATTATTACTGTGCTCATGTTATCACCTGATGTGATATTACGTGCTCAGTAGGCACATAATAAATAATTGTTGAATTAAACTAATATAATCCTAATGCATGTTTGTCACAATGAGTGATAGACAGGGTTCATTTTTAGTCATTTTAAACTAAATGTATTATGATTTTTTCTGCCGTTACATCTGAATGCTGAATGATGAGTTCAAGAGTTTATTTCCCAAAGGGAAAGTAAATGCATAGTTTTAAAGCATTGAAACATGAACCGGGTTCAAATTATGATGCGCAGTTATTGTGTTTTTTTATGCCGTATTAATTCCATCACAATTATCAAAACAGTATTTAAATACTAATTAAATATTCTTTTATTACAAGTAGTTGTGTGATTATATGAATGATACAGTTCTATTTTAATTTAATATTTACTATAAATTGAAATAAAAATAATTTAGCTGTATCTTTATACAAAATATTTTTAAATATCAGAGTTTGTAGCTAATGTCATCGTAAGCTGCCACTGAGTTGACTGCCTGTCCAGCGCCATCCCCATAAGCAGTTACGGATGGGAAAGTTGTGAACCACAGGGTTTTCGTAAATTGATTTCCAGAAGTAAATCACCAGACCTTTCTTCTAAGTTGCTCAGCCTGGAAGTTCTGCTGAATTTTTTTCATTATCATTGTGAAAGCAGCTTTCACTGACTGGTGGGTAGTGGCTGTGAGTGTGGTGCATTGATCTGGAATGGAATCCAAGTCTCCAGCATGGAAAATAAGAATTCTACCACTAAACCATCCATGCTTCATTTGTAGGTAATGCAGTCAATAGTTTTCAATGCTGATCATATGGAGGGTCACAGTGGGTGCAGTGACTAAGAAAACTGACTCCAGAATTAGATTATCTGGATTTAAATCCATACTCATACACATCTTAGCATAAGTCTGAAGCAGCCTTCCAACTCAGAGAAGGAGGGTGAATTTTTTTATAGTGCTTTAGTGGGAGGGGATCAGCAGAGTTCAGCTAGTTTCAAGAACAGTTCTTGGAAAGGGTAGAATTATTCTTGCAAACTATCAGCCATTGTTCAGGCAATTTGGATGTTATCAAAAGGGGAGGGATGGAACAGTTATTAGAGAAGGTCAAGTGCAAGAGTGTGTGAAGAGAAAGAGTTGTGGGGATATGGACATGCAAGGGCCACAGAGGAACTTTCTCAATTCTTTGATGTCCCTCACAGTAGTATCAGCCAAACTTTATACTAAACTACATTTAGTATAATAACATCTTCTTTGTTGAGAAGATTAATGAGTTTACACATTTACAGTTCATACAACAGTTCCTGAAACATAATGTTTTTGTTGTTGTTAGATGCCATCAAGTCAGTTCCAACTCATTGCGAACCTATGCACAACAGAATGAAACACTGCCGGGTCCTCTGCCATCCTCACAATTGTTGCTATGCTTGAGCCCATTGTTGTAGCAGCCACTGTGTCAGTCCATCTCGTTGAGGGTCCTCTTCTTTTTCACTGACCCTTTACTTTACCTAGCAGAATATCCTTCTCCACTGACTGATTCCTCCTGATAACAAGTCTAAAGTATGTGAGACATAGTCTCACCATCCTTGCTTCTAAGGAACATTTAGATTGCACTTTTAAGACAGATTTGTTTGTTCTTTTGACAGTCCATGGTATATTCAATATTCTTTGCCAACATCATGATTCAAAGGCGTCAGCTCTTCTTTCATCTTCCTTATTCATCGTCCAGCTTTTGCATGCATAAGGCAATTGGAAACACCATGGCTTGGGTCAGGCACACCGTAGTCCTCAAGGTGACGTCTTTAGTGTTCAGTACTTTAAGGAGGTCTTTTGCAGCCTATTTTCCCAATGCAATGCATCTTTTGATTTCTTGACTGCTGCTTCATGCGTATTAGCCAAGTAGTTGTCTTCCCAATTTCTTGGCATAGACGAGTGAGCACTTCCAACACTGCATTTGTTTGTTGAAACATCTCAATTGATAGTCCATCAATTTTTGGAGCCTTGTTCTTTGCAAATGCCTTCAGTGCAGCTTGGACTTCTTCCTTCAGCACCACAGGTTCCTGATCATATGTTACCTCCTGAAATGGCTGAACAATGACCAATTCTTTTTGGTATAGTGACTCTGTGTATTCTTTCCATCTTCTTTTGATGCTTCCTGCGTTGTTTAATATTTTCACTGTAGAATCCTTCAGTATTGCAACTCAAGGATAGCATTATACAGCTTTTCATAAATCACACCTAACCAAAAAAACAAAGCAAAACCCATTGCCATCGAGTCGATTGTGACTCATAGTGACCCTACAGAACAGAGTAGAACTGCCGCATTGAGTTTCCAAGGAGCGCCGGGTGGATTTGAACTGTGGACCTTTCAGTTAGCAGCCATTGCACTTATCCACTACACCACCAGGGTTTCCGAATACACTTATTTCTCACTTATTGGCTATCTCATGATCCAACATTTCTCATTTATGGAAATAGTAAAAAATCAACTACCTGACTATTCTGCACATTAAGAATATACATCTGGCAATTATGAAAGCTGAGGTTCAAGGTGAGAGTAATGCTGGCTGTGATGGTTATGTGTCACCTTGACTGGGCCATAATTCTCAATTGTTTGACAGTTATGTAATGATGTAATTTGGCTGTTATGTAATGATGTAGTCATCCTCCATTTTGTGATTTGAGGTGGTTATCATCCATTTTCACATAATGCTGATTTTCACATAACAATCTGGTGTTTGGAACCTAACCATATCAATGCGAGGAGTAGGTATACTTGCAACAGTAGAGGAGAGCAGGGGAAAAACCACCTATGGCTGCAAGTAAAGTAAAAATCATTAAAAGCTAAATCAATATTTCACTAGTATCAAGCAAGTCAGCTCTTGAAGTAGCCTTTACCAGTTTATCATAAGCTTTTTTTTTTCAAAAAAGTAATCTGCCTTTGCTTCCAAAATACTTGTCAAAATGCACAGAGCCCTGCTTTAATTTGACTTCCAGGTATTTTTGTTTTAAATTTTACTCTTTATTTCAAGTATTTTTATAATAGAATTTGATTCCTATTTAATTTACATTGAATAAAGTCTCCAAGAGTTTGTTTCACAAATCAGTTTGCCATCTTGAGAAAATAACATAATGCCAATGCTATTTACAGAGAAGCTGAGCTTGGTAAAATAGGAATTGCTATCACAGAAATTCTGTATATGATTATCTGTTGCAGACGAAGAGATTGCCATGATTAAAGTCCCTGGTCAGCACAGCATTAGTAAAACAAAGGAAACCAGTTGCCATTGAGACAACTCCCATTCATGGTGACCCCGTGTGTGCCAGAGTAGAATTGTGCGCCTTGGTATTGTCAATGGCTGTTTTGTTTGAATGTTCATCAGGGCTTTCTTAGGAGGCAACACTGGTGGACGCAAACCACCAACCTTTTGCTTGGCAGTGAAAGTGTCAATTGCATAATTTAAAGGAGGCTACTTCTGTGGGTCTTGACATAACCAAGAATTCTTAAAATGTTGAAAATAATAATTGAAAGTGAGCTACACACGTAACAGGTGACAAGTAACTCTATATGTTTGAATCACTTTCTAAAATCACACATAAATTTATTTTTAACCTCCTTTGGACTTTAATCCCCATAATAATGATATCTTTGACTTTATGTATATTCAGAAGCTCTAATTAATACTATTATTTTTGTGTCAAGCATAGTGGGATTCAACATAGAGTTGTTTTGAAATTTTTTCTTGAAACATTTATTTTAAAAAACAAGCACTCATTACAATTTTGAAAGAACCGATTCTAAAAAAAATAGTCATTTACTTTTATCCATCCTATAAAATTCAACATCCTCTTTCATAAAATATTTTTATGAGTCCATAACAAGTACTGGACTGGGCTGTTTCATCATCTTTTATTTCCTGTATTTACTCTTTGACAGAGGTGTTAATGAGCAACAAATTGGTGCTAATAACAAGCCTCAGGAGGGAGGAAGCAGAAATCTGATGGCCTGGAAACTTTATCAAGAGAATAGTCAGTTCCTAAATATCAGATGCCATTTATTTCAAGGTAAAGTGAAGAATTATGTGGTCTGCATGGAATTATATATACATAGGATTAGCTGGCCAGATTCTTTTATTTTTCAGAATGTTATCCGAAACTAGCCATCACTGATATTATCTCTCAAGAGAAAACAGATTATATCTTGGCACACATTTTGCTCTTATTGGCCTAGGGATGTTTTAAGAATAAGAACAATCATGATGTTTGCATATGCAAAAATGTCTCATATAATTTCAGGCTATTCTATTTCGGCTGTATTACTATCAGATTATTTAACCAAAATGAAAATGTTTAACAAGTGATCCTGGGTCATCTTTAGGGAAATTTGGTCATAAAGTTATATTTAGTGCTCCAATCTCCCAATTCTACTTCCTCTTCTCCATTTTATACACTGCATGACACTTGTTTTCCCTTCTGCTGGAGTTTTACAATCCTTATGGTTTTCTTTCATCCTCCCACTTTTCCCCTTTCCTTGTACCTGTTACCAAATTCCGTCCTCCCAAGTATCTTGTATCAATCATATATACCTCACTGTTAAGTCAATGTATTAAATTGCCCTTTTACCATTGTATTTCTAATTGTGATATAAAATGTTCATTAAACATTTACAGTTGCCAATGCACCTAGGACAGAGATTTTGGACAGGTGCCCTCTTTAATATCCCCAAAATCATGTCACATATTTCACTGTCTAATGTGTCCATGAACCCAAAAAATCCAAACCCATTGCCGTTGAGTCAATTCTGACTCATAGCTACTTTTAGAACAGAGTAGAACTGCCCCATGGGGTTTCTGAGGAGTAGCTGGTAGATTTGAACTGCCGACCTTTTGGTGAGCAGCCAAACTCTTAACCACTGAGCCACCAAGTATGCCCAAATCTCTTCTATTGGAGCAGCCGTTGCAGCTGTCTAGTCTTGTGTATGTAAATTCTGATGAAACAGAACTCAAGTAAACATATTTATTCAGTGTCTTCAATGTATAAAACTTTGTGGAACCTGTGGGGAATACAAAGTCCCTGCTCTCAGGAAAAATTAGGTCCTAACGCAGAAGACAAACATAAATCATTCATTTATTTGTAAATATATGCTACTTTAGAACTATATAGATAGCAATAGCTTCACTGCAAAGTAGTTCAAAGTCATCTTCAAAATGCAGTTAGAGTGGAAGGTTGGGGGAAAAGATGAATTCCAAGTGAACATATTGGAATATGCATTTTATAAGGAGCATCTTAATTGAACCTTTTAAACAATATTTCCATGGCCAAGCTGAGTGAAAGAGTGTGTTGGATAAAAAGAATGGCCTATGATAAGTTACGGATATTAGATTAAGTGGGGTATGTTGAGGGGACAATAAGGAAGAGTATAAAATGGTGAACATCATACTAACGGGATGAAGTACTATTCAGTACTCAGTACTAAGCCATAATATTTTCACAATAATTAATGTTTTCTCAATCTCATGCAAATTTTTAATAAGCACAACTTACTGCAAACTTTAACCTATAAAATATAATCTAAATAAAAATAATCTACTTGTCAATGCAATGTCAAAGCAAGATCTGCATACCAAAATTAGAAGCCTCCTATACAGAAATTCTATTCTGATATCAGATGGAACAAGAGAGGGTGTTACGGTAAAATTAACATGGTTACGTAATATTGTTCGTAGGAAATAGTCTTTATTATCTCTTTCTATGTTCTTTCATTGTAGTTTCAGTACGTACAGTAGAATCTTTGAATGGTGCTCATTCTAAATTCTACATAATACTGTTACTCCTAACTTTGGCGGTGGCTTTCATTTTCTTTGTCTAAATCTCATTAGTGTCTCCTGAAGCCTTGGTAAAAATGTGCTCATTTAAAGCAAGGCATTAAAACTTATATTTGGCATACTTCATGCTGTTGTTGTTGTGTGCTGTCAAGTTGATTCCAACTCATGGCAACCCCATGTGCTATAGAGTAGAACTGCTCCATAGGGTTTTTTTTGACTATAATTTCAATGGAAGCAGACTGCCAGGTCTTTTCTTCTGTGGTACTTTTGGTTGGGTTCAAACCATGAACCTTTAGGTTAACAGTCAAGTGCAAACCATTTATGCCACCTAAGAACCTACTACCTAATGCTACCCAACCCCCAAAAAACCCACTGCCATGGAGTGGATTCCAATCGCTGATGTTTTGGTTAGTGGCCATAACTCTTAACTGCTACGCCACCTGGGTTTCCACCTAATAGTAAAACCCATTGCCATCGAGTTGATTCCAACTCATAGTGATCCTACCAGACAGAGTAAACTGCCTCATAGAATTTCCAAGGAGTGCCTGGTGGATTTGAACTGCCGACTTTTTGGCTAGCAGCCATAGCTCTTAACTGCTACTCCACCAGGGTTTCCTCACCTAATACAAGGAGATGTTGAATAGAATCATTTATCCAGGCTTGATAAGCACAAAATCTTCAAATAGTTAGGTGTACTTTCTTATAACCAAACCTTAACAAACAATGTTGTAAAATTTCAATGTAATGAAAGACAAAGAAAAGTTGAGAAACTGCTTCAGATTAAAAGAGACTAGAAAGAGATGACAACTAATTTGCAGCAAGTGATAACGGGAATAGATTTTGTACTGGAGGAAGAATAAAGGGCATTATTGGGATAATTGACCAAATTGGAATATGGACAATAGATTAGCTGAAAAGAATTCTATCAAAGTTAAGTTTCCTGAATTTGATGATTGTATTGAGGTTGGGTAAGAGAATATCTTATACCTTGGGACATATTATTTCCAAGTTTTAAGTATTTATGTAAAAGGATGATGTATGTAATATATATGAAAAGACAGGGAGACAGAGGAGAGGGAGAAGAAGAGGGAGAGGAGAGGAGAGGATGGGAGAGGAAAGTGGCAATATGTTAAAAATTGAATCTAGGTAATGGGTATCTGGGAGTTCTCTGTATTATTCTATTATTCTGGTGAATTTTCTAGAAATTTATAATTAATTCCAAAATAAAATAATAATTATATGGCAGTATCTACAGCTGAATAAAGTAGAAAATGCATACCTCATCTCTCTTTAGTCTTTTGAGATTTTGTTCCTTTATCTTTGATCCTGAATGATGTTTTGACCATTTTATGCTTATTAAATGCCAATTCTAAGAATAAAAGCCAATAAAGAAAAACGAAAGCCTGATACTTCTGTTATTCTTGTGATAAAGCAATACGTGCAATTTATATATTATTTGCCAAAGAAATTAAATGGTTTTTCTCAAATTGTGTTTTTTTTTTTTTTTAACAAAGGGCTCAGATTAAATTTTAAGAAGGTATAAATTAATGTTGTTCTGGGGAAAAACAAGATTTGGAATTGAGTGCCTTGGAGTTAAAAAATAAATAAATAAAAACAGCTACGCTGGTCTTTTATTTACCTTATATTTGTTATTGTAAAATACTTGACCTTAGAAAGTCTTGGGAGGTGACATGCTCTTTGGGTTGGCTGACATTTAGTATTCAAACTGACAACTGGCTGTCATCATAAAACTTTGTTCTGAAAATTATGACTCTATGAGTGGGTGCATTGGAGCTGAAACTCTGAAGAGGAAAAAAATAAATAAATCATGAGAATTCTGGCATTTTCAGCCCATCTATAATACAGACCTATTCTACCTCTGTTTAAAAAATAGACTTGACTCATTCCTGACCTAATGAATCAGGTACATAATATGCTTCTTTTTCATTATAGAATTATTTTTTGAAGAATAAGTGACGGCAAATGGAGTGACTTATTCCCCACTTCATACAGAAATGGTACAAAGCTCAAGTGGTTTATGAGATTGGAAAAAAGAAAACCTCACCAAATTTAATTAAAGGCGCTCCCATAGTTTCTCATTTTCTTTTAATACAAGTATTTGTCTTACTAAAGTGCTTAATAGAAATACAAATGTCAATACGGAAATGAAACCACTGCCGAAAAGATAATGGAGAAATGTGTCTGTAGGCTGTAAAATGTGCCCTGGGTCAAAAAATAAGTAACTTTTTTTTCTGATAAGAATATGTAGTTTCAAGTGTTCCCTTGAACAATTGATTCATACTCTCATGTAAGTAAACTAGGCATATCACTTTAGAATGTTATGATTATTGCAAAAACGGAAGCTCAAAATGTTACACCTTGATTTACTTCTGCATGCCCGTATCAGAAGCTCTGCCAACCCCCCACCCCAAGTAAAACTGGTAGAAAAAACAAAACAAATGAACAAAAAAAACAAACCCCAATTATTTAAATACTCTGGAAGTGATCTTAAGGAAATATAGCAAATGGAGAAACAACGATCCAAAAAAATTTATAAGTTTGGTGGAAAAAAGTGAGAATTTGTGGATTTTGAACAATTACATTTTTAATTATATTTGAGTAATTGCATGTTGAAGTAATTATAAATTTACAGAAAATTTACTAGAATAATACTGAGAACTCTGAGATACCCTTTACCTGTATTCATTTTTTAATATTTTGCCACTTTCCTCAAAATCATTCCCTTCAGTTCAGTTAGATGGAAACTCTAGAGTAGTGAAGAGTGAAAAACCTAATCATAAAAATAAGTAATTCAGAATTATTGTTAGATATAAAGCAGCATATAAACCAGCCTCTGAAATTTTTTCCTTTATTTTGTTCTATTTTGCCATGTAAAGTAAGCATTAAAAACTGTACAAATGCCTTATAATATCAGCACAGTGTATGTATTTTATCTTACAGGCAGTTATTTTATTTCAGCTGAGGTAATTAGTCTCACAAAGAAAAAGAAAGGATTAATGAAATTCTTCCACATAAGCTATCTAGAGGTTCTGCAAAGTGATCTTACAAAGACCACTTTAGCTTGGCTGTTTTCCGGTGAGGAACAATATAGATTTCATTTGATTTTATGATCTTAATGAAGAAAACTAAATGACCTTTTCCAACTATTAACATTTTCCACTGCCTGAGGCAGTAAAGGCTTCTTGATGGACTACAACTGATACAAAACAGCAAAGAACACATTCTTACTTTTTTTTTATTACAAGAAACTTTATTTTATTTGCAATGAATAAAATTTTGAGAAGGGCCGTTAGGTTTCCAAATGTAAACAATCAAACTGTAATTTTGTCCTTGAGGCCTTATTATTTATATGTAGCAAATCGACTCGACGGCAAAGGGTTTGGTTTTAGTTTTTTGGATTAAGAAAATACTGTTAACAAAACTTGGGAAACAGCAGTAATGAGGATAAACGTTAGCTAGTTTAGTCAAAAAGGACACTAGCTAGATGTTATGGACTGAACACTTACAAGTTGTTATAAGTGGAGAATTCTGAAGATGCCAATAAAGTTGGTTTTCATTCTATACACCCAATATAGACTTTTTAGATAGAAAAATAAATAGCCAGAAGTCTTCTTCCAGTCTTGATGAAGTAACGTGCTAGACTTGCTCTTCCAGGAAAATATAAACACAGTACTGAACAGAATACATGATGCAACTGGCTTTCGGCACAGAACAAGGCAGCATAGAACTACGATTCCTACGAGAAACACGTGAGGTAAGCCCCACGTGAATACTCTTAATCTTCTTAATGGGGAGGCTTTTCTGACATCAGTTGTGGGACACTTTCGCTGAGCTAAGCAGGGAGAGATTAGAGTCCCTTCCAGGATATGTGCAGGTTAATCACAATAATCATAAGCTACACAGCATAGCACTGTACTGTTATTTTGGAGCCGTGATGGCGCAGTGGTTAAGCGTTCGGTTGTTAACGAAAATGTCCGCAATTCTAAAACAATAGCCACTGCTTGGAAACACTTAAGAGGCAGTTCTAGGCTGCCCTATAGGGTTACTATGAGTCAGAATGGGCTCGACAGCAACAGGTACTGTTATTTATGATATTAAATATTTTCCATCAGAAAATTGTAAAATATTTGTTTTGAGCAATAGCTCTAATTTTTTCATGTTTCATTGTGTTTATTGTCTGCCTGCCGTTAGTTAAAAAAAGCTGCTCCTTTAGGACATCTCCATTTTGTGATAATAAAATGAAGGAAATTTTTCCGATTTTTTAGGATAATAGGTCTTATATTCATTATGCCTAAAAACATAACTAAGTTCTTAAAAGAAAATTTGAAGTAAAGAGAGGCTAGGGTGTAGAACTGTTTCATAATCAAGGTTGAAATTTAATTTGTCAAGGACTCTGTGCTTGCCCGAACTGGTTCTTTTATTAATTTCATAGTCCTTAAATACCACGTGGTTAAATGTCAAAAGCAAACTTGTCTGTCTAAAAATCAAAGCGTAACTAAAAACAAATTCATGTCTTGAAAGTTCTTATGTTAATTCTCCTTGTTTTTATAATTACTACTGGTAAAAGTCATTCATATTTCTATCACCAGAAGCAAATGTTATGCAAAAAAAAAAAATTAAATTGAGACTAACAACAAATGTGGAGTTTTCTCGCTTTAAAAAATTGTATTGATTATATTTTCAGTCCATCCTAAAGCTTGGAAACATTTACTGAAGTGAATAGTTTTTTAAATGTTGACACCCACTGTTTAAGAGAGGATTTAAAGGGACTGGAAGTAGGAAGTCTTCAATTTAGGGTGATAAATCAGATAAATTATACTAAATAAGAAAACCAGGTCACAAACCACAGACTATTTTAAGATATGAAAACACAGGGGAAATTACTCTAGGGTTATAACATAAACTTTGAGAACTTTTCCAATAAGCCCTGGGAAAGTATGCTTCCAGGATTTTTCTTATGAAAAATGTGGTTTTCTCTAATCTGCCTTTATAATTGTTACCGATAGCTTTATCCCATAGAGATATACTAAAATTCATTTATTTGGTGTGGGGAGGAGGATGGGCTTCAAAAAAGATTTAAGCTCAAATCACTTAATCTGATTTTCCCCTTCAAATATTTTTGAGCAACTAGTATGTGCCAGGTACCATCCTAGGCAGGAGGGATATCGCAATAAGCAAAACAAAAAATTCTCCATTCTCATAGTACCTACTGTCTTGTAGAACGACAATAAACAAACAAGCAGATAAATATTTATATATTTAGTGAAGAAAGAAAGCATGGCAAATAGAGAGTAAGAGGGGAGCTTATTAGCAAATTTTTTATGCTAACTCAAATTTTCCTAAAGCCCCCCCCATTATCTATCTACCTACTTACTTTCTATTGTTATTTGTTATTGTTTATCCTTCTGCATATCCATCTAAGATCCTAGCCAGGTTAAAATAGGATTATGGCTCCAAATGTCTGGACAACCTGGTGGCTTGGATCTGTGGAGGAAAAAAAAAAAAAAAAAGCAGCTTCTCCTAAAATATAACTGAAATGAAGAGATTAAAGTTTGCTAAGAAGTTTATGGCACCAGCTGACTCACAGTTGCGTTTCAGAGTACGTTTAGGACCTGTTTCTAGATCTATATTTTAAGGATGGAGAACCACCAATAGGGAAAATGATTGTGTATTTAACAATTCTGACTCCTTGATTAGAAAAGTAGGTAAAATTCTCCCTAAAATTTTTCCACAGGCTTTTTTTTTTTATGTTTAGAGATAAATTCAGCCAGAGTTTTCTGACTTGATATAGATCGCTCTCTCTGGAGGAGTGGCCCATTTAGAAGCAATTTTTTTCATTTCATATTTTCATGGATAAAGATCATTTATTTTATTAAATCATTTAATGTTATTAAGTAATTTTATGTTATTTAAAATTATTAAAATAATTTTGGTGGTCAACAAAGTCCAATTTCATTGGACAAAATATTGGATATAAGTAACAGAAAGCTAAGTAAGCTTACCCGTAGATATTAGGAACTTTTTACATATCTTATTAAAAGCTGAAATATAATAGCCTTTCTAGCTCAGTGTGATGGTTTGATTTAAAATTGGAAAAATAAGTTCTAATTATGTATTTGAACATTCAGTGATTACCTCTCTGACATTCATTCATTCACTGAAAAAATAGTTTTTGAGTGAGTACAATGTGCCATGTGAGCTCTGTCCAGGTGCTGTGGATTCAGTAGTGATCAAAGCAAACAAAATCCCTGTGTCCATGGAACGTGTCTGTTAGAATTTACTAGAAATCAGCATAAGTGGCCTAGTTCTACTTTGCTCAGGCTTCTACTTTTCAAAAGCTTCTCCATCTAGTGGATAAAAACAAATAATCCGCACTTAAGCATAAGAGAAATAATTGCCTTGGCCAGTCAGGATCTAGCTAGGACCAAAATTAAAGTTAGTCAACCAGGTATTTTCTTTGGGGTCATAATTTGCTAATGGTTAGTCATTAGGATAAGCTTTCTGGAGATTTCATGATGCCAAAGAAAATTTGTGTGGTTGAGAATACAGATTGTATAAATTACCTTTGCTTGAAAGTAGCTGAAACTGACTCTGGTCAGTTTGGCAAAGTGCAAACTTTTTAGAAGGATCAGAGGCTCACACATTTGATAGGAGCTGAAAAATTGAGGTAAGAAGCAGATCCAATCCGTGATGCTCCAGAGATCTAAGGAGGAAGGAGTGAAGTGATGGTCTTAAAGAAGGGCCAATCTTGTCTGCATTCCGACATTGCCATGAATGATGTCAGACTTAGCTTCTGCTCTTCAATCAAAGTTTAGTTTGTGGCAAAACATCCAACTGACAGAGCTTGTTCAATTGTTAAGAGCCAGGCCTTTGGATAGCCCACCTGGCTATAATTACTCCCTTTTCCTTCACCCCTGCAAGCATCTTTGGGCTTCGGTACAAGCCACTACACCTCCCCCTATGAAGCCTGATGTTTATCTAAATAAGCAGTGGGGGATATGAACAGACACTTCACTAAAGAAGACATTCAGGTAGCTAACACATACATGATGAAATGCTTAGGATCACTAGCCATTACCCAGTGCCGTCGAGTCGATTCAGACTCATAGCGACCCTATAGGACAGAGTAGAACTGCCCCATAGAGTTTCCAAGGAGCACCTGGCGGATTTGAACTGCCGACCCTTTGGTTAGCAGCCGTAGCACTTAACCACTACGTCACCAGGGTTTCCTAGAGAAATGCAAATCAAAACTACCTTGAGATTCCATCTCACTCCAACAAGGCTGGCATTAATCCAAAAAACAAAATAATAGATGTTGGAGAGGTTGTGTAAAGACTGGAACACTTATACATTGCTGGTGGGAATATAAAATGGTACAACCATTTTGGAAATCGATTTGGCGCTTCCTTAAAAAACTAGAAATAAAACTACCATGAAATCCAGCAATCGCACTCCTTGGAATATATCCTAGAGAAATAAGAGCCTTTACACGAACAGATGTATGCACACCCATGTTCATTGCAGTAGTGTTTACAATAGGAAAAAGATGGAAGCAAACAAGGTGCCAATCAAAGGATGAATGGATAAATAAATTATGGTATATTCACACAATGGAATACTACACATCGGTAAAGAACAAAGATGAATCCGTGAAACATTTCATAACATGGAGGAATCTGGAAGGCATTATGCTGAGTGAAATTAGTCAGTTGCAAAAGGACAAATATTGTATGAGACCACTATTATAAGAACTCAAAAAATAGTTTAAACAGAGAAGAAAATATTCTTTGATGGTAACGAGAGTGGGGAGTGAGGGAGGGAGAGAGAGGGGCTTTCATTAATTAGATAGTAGATAAGAACTATTTTAGGTGAAGGGAAAGACAACACACAATACAGGGGAGGTCAGAACAACTGGACTAAACCAAAAGCAAAGAAGTTTCCTGAACAAACTGAATGCTTTGAAGGCCAGCGTAGCAGGGATGGGGATTTGGAAACCATGGTTTTCAGGGGACATTTAAGTCAATTGGCATAATAAAATCTATTAAGAAAACATTCTGCATCCCACTTTGGAGAGTGGCATCTGGGGTCTTAAACGCTAGCAAGCGGCCATCTAAGATGCATCAATTGGTCTCGACCCACCTGGAGCAAAGGAGAACGAAGAACACCAAAGACACAAGGTAATTATGAGCCCAAGAGACAGAAAGGGCCACATAAACCAGGGACTGCATTAGCCTGAGGCCAGAAGAACTAGATGGTGCCCAGCTACAAGTGATGACTGCCCTGACAGGGAATACAACAGAGAACCCCTGAGGGAACAGGAGAGCAGTGGGATGCAGACCTCAAATCCTCATAAAAAGACCAGACTTAATGGTCTGACTGAGACTAGAAGGACCCCGGTGGTCATGGTCCCCAAACCTTCTGTTAGCCCAAGACAGAAACCATTCCCAAAGCCAACTCTTCAGAAAGGAATTGGACTGGACTATGGGATAGAAAATGATACCGGTGAAGAGTGAGCTTCTTGGATCAAGTAGACACATGAGACTATGTGGGCAGCTCCTGTCTGGATGGGAGATGAGAGGGAAGAAGGGGTCAGAAGCTGTCCTAATGGACGTGAAAATAGAGAGTGGAGGGAAGGAGTGTGCTGTCTCATTAGGGGGAGAACAACTAGGAGTATATAAAAATACAGCAAGCTGTAAATAAATTTTTGTATGAGAGACTGACTTGATTTGTAAACTCACTTAAAGCACAATAAAAATTACAAAAATATATATATAAATAAGCAGCGGGGCTAAAGAGATAAGACTTGGGGCTAACAATTTCTGGCTAGTGCCCGGGTGTCTGTCTACTTCTCTCTTAAGGTATTCAGGCAAGAAAACTTGCATTGCACTCTGTGCAGTGAAATATAAGACCTGTGAAACTTCCTGGGGAAAGATCCTCAGGGTCCTTTGTCCATGGTGCAAAGAGAGGGGTCTCTAGTGGAAGTTTTCTGTCTTGCTGAGACAGCTTTTGAGCCAGGGAGGCTCACTTGTGGTGGAATTTTTCCTGTTGGACTCTGTCTTGTTGTCTGTGATTAATTAAAGTGGCTTTCACAATTGCCAAAGAAGCACCTGTTGTGCAGTGGTTAAGCTCTAGGCTGCTAACCGAAAGGTTGGCAGTTCAAATTCACTAGCCAGCTCCTTGGAAATCGTATTCTAACCTGTAGCATCACTGTGAGTCACCATCGACTCCAAGGCAACAAGTGTTTTTTTGATTGCCAACACCCTGTATGTGTTCTCGTGCGTAGGACTTGATCAAGATAAATGCATAACATCTCTGGAGTGGTTGGCACCACACTGAGTGGAATTCTCATCCCAGTACATTGGTGGGTACTTAGGTTTTGGAGACAGCCTTAAAGGCAACCTGTGTGTGCTTCTGGTTTCTGAGAATTGGGATTTTTGGTTTCTAGAGGTAGGTAACTTGATTTGCTCTTCCATCAAAACTTTATACAGTAAAAACCAAAACCAAACCCATTGCCATCGAGTGGATTCAGACTCATAGCAATCCTATAGGACAGAGTAGAACTGCTAAAAGGATCTTATTAAGAAATTTGCATGCCTAAAATATAAATAAATGAATAAACACACAGAGAAATGAAACATACATATAAGACAGTCTTGTATCTGATTGAAAGCTACTACTCGATTCCCACTAGATTAGTTAGTAGGTATCATTAATTTGTCTTTAAGCACCTTCCCCAAGAAACAAGTTGAGTTAGACCTTTGCACAAACACAATTTTTCTGTTTATGCAACTCCTTTAAAGTGAATAGAATGTGATTACCTTTATATAAAAGACAAGAGAAAATGTGTCCTTGGGTTACATATATACCTGTGATGCCTTTACTCACATCGATCACAGAAAAACTAAGCTGAATTATAAAAGAAAGAAGGGCTGAAACTTGCTATATTTCCTTAAGGAGCAGTTAGTCTGACTGGACCATTTGTTTCTGGCTGACAACCAAGTATGCATGTTATCTTTAAGTTAATGCAGGCTTACAAAGAGGCTTATAGATACTACCCTATATATGTTGGCAGCAACGAAAAGATAATAAACAAGAGCATTAAATGGAATTTAACATAAAAGATGAGAAAGCACATTCTCTACTTTGTCTAATGCTGGAAAGTTATTATAGATTTGTATTTTAATAACATTAAAAAAAAATTTTATAGCTTAAAAGTCAAGTCAGAGTAAATGTAGCCCTGTAGGTGGTGTAGTGGTTAAGTGCTATGGCTGCTAACCAAAGGGTCAGCAGTTCGAATCCGCCAGGTGCTCCTTGGAAACTCTATGGGGCAGTTCTACTCTGTCCTATAGGGGTGCTGTGAGTTGGAATTCGACGGCACTGGGTGGGGTTTTTACGCTTATTTAAAAAGGCCCTTCAGTTTTAAAATAATAATTTTTTTTATTATTTTATTTCAGTGTTAAAAGTTACCATTTGATAAATTGTCTGACTTTATTAATTTCATTAGTAATCAGCACTTAAGCTAATCAATTATATAAGCTAATAACCTGTATCAGTAGTTTTATAATAAAACAAACAAAAACCCCTTGCCGTCAAGTCAATTCTGACTCATAGGGACCCTATAGGACAAAGTAGAAGTGCCCCACAGGGTTTCCAAGGAGCGCCTGGTGGATTCGAACTGCTGACTTTTTGGTTAGCAGGTGAACTCTTAAGCACTACACCACCAGGGTTTCCAGTTTTATAACAGACATTCACTTTTGCTAATATCTGATGAATTATTATCAATGGAGCTAAAAACTGAGCCTTGTTCATCTATACATTTGTACACACATGCAGAAAAATAAACAGATTTTCCTTGAATATACTTATCTGCCACTAACTTCAGTGAAAAATACATGCACATTATGGAGAGTAGGTATAGAAGAAATGTTCACCTTAGTTTGAGATATTCTACATTCAGATTTCGTATTAAGTTACAATGTGTTCAAATATAACAGCAAATTTCATAATTTTTAGTTTATTCTTGTTCCATTATTTCTGGCTCTAAACCAGTTTCAAAATTCTTCTTAGTTTCACCTTGGGCCCAAGGAAATGAAGGAGACCCTCTAGAGGTTATTTCAGCCACTGCTAATCTTCTCTTTTGATTTCATGACTTTACTCATGGGTATCCATTCCTTACTTCCCAGTAAATTTTCTGCTTTAGCCTAGGATTGTCACAAATAGCAGTAATCAAAAAGGATTCATGTACTAAATCAGTATCAGGAAAAGGATTAATATAAGTACAACCAGTCTGTGACCAATCCAATTTCAACTGAATTGTACAATAGAAAGACGTAGTTTATTTTCTGTGTATGTGCCTATGATGGTGGGGAGAAAAGTAAAGGGAAGAATTTCTAAATCTTTTTGCACTCATTCATTGAAATGGGATTAATCATAGCACCTACACTAACATTTTCTTTCCAACTAACGCTGTATTCAGTGTCAGTGTGGGACACAATGAATGCGGAGGATTCCTTCCAGCATGTGAAACAAGTTTCATCTTTCCCAAACTCAAATCTAAGTCACCAGTTCTGTCATCACAGCTAATCAGCAAACTCCCCAACATGGTTGTCCTTCTGTTACCCTTGAATAATGAAAATCAGTCAAAAGTCCTGAGTGATGTTAATGCATGAAATTGAAATGTTTTTAAAATCTATTTGCAGCATATTTACTTTCCCAAGTGTGTTTGGTTAAGTGAATATCAAAATTTGCTTACCGATCAAGTCAGATAATTCTCCTGAGAATTATTTGTGAACACTTCAATGCTATACTAATGTGATTTATGATGGTTGTGATGAACATGTACTGATCAAAACTGTTCTAGACAGTTTAAGAGAATAGTTTGCTCTGTAAAACTCACATACAGTATCAACACAAATCAGGAATAAACTTTGTTGAAGAAAATATAATTTCTAGTTATATTTAGACCATTCCCTTCAAGAACTAAGACAAGATCTTCATTTCTGTATCCCCAGCACTCCTCAGGGCCTAATATATGTATATTTCATCAGTTTTAAAAGGTATATTTTAAATAATTTAACATCTGTGAAATTGGAATATGTCTTATATTCAATGGCATGTTATCGTTTAATTCATTTTTTTTTCTACTTCTTAGTGGATCATACGTATCAGTATATCTTAAAAATCAATGGTGTTTTTGAGTGAATTGAATATATGGTTATAGGCACTGACAAAGTTTATTGAACTTGAGAAGCAGCATGTTGTTATGGAAAGATCAGAAATTTGAGCCTCAGGCCTGGATATTTATTGCAAAATATGAAAAGAGGTGAAGGAGTTGGTGGAGAGGCTGGATGTGAAGTCTGAAAGAGGTGGTTTTAACAGATAAGCTTCTACAAAATGAGATGGGATAGGTCAAGGACGAAATAAGAATTTTGGCTTTGAGGAAAAGGTAGGGCACATCTTCCTCAGACATAGAAAGGAAGACTGAGAAGTGAATAAGCATAAATTTGGAGAGAGGGATAAAATAGGAAAATAAAACTCTTAAAATTCTTGATTATTTTAGTAAAACAGGAGTCAAGGTTATAAGCTGAGACCCTGGCCAGCTCTAGATATAAATCTGGAAAAGGCTGGACAGTAATTCAGTTCACCTGACAGATGAAAATTCAGAATCTTCAAATGATGTTTTCTGACACTGCATTCAGCATTATCTAAAGGAAAGGGGGTTCTTTTTGGAAAATGAGTTGAGAAATAGGGTCTCCAGGGTCTCTCCACTCACGACTAGGACAAATCTGATCAGCTTCAACATCCCCTACACATTTGATAAAACAAAAGCCCTGAAATAGAGTATATTGAAATATAAAAATTGTCTCATGGTACTTTTTAAAGGCATTGACATGTATAAAAATTAATCAAATGTTGTGCCCACCAAAGGAAAAACCTTAACACTAACTGTCACTACCAAAATACAATGCAAAGAAAAGGTTTAGTTTTTATATCGGAAAGATTTAATACAAAAAAAATGTAAAAGGAAGAATGGGCCCAATATAATTCCAAATTAAATAACAGCCTTTGACCACCCCAAAGGATGTGCTTAGGTGTGAACCTGGTTTGGATAAGGGGTGGAGGGAAGAAAAGTGGTGTTTTTAAATTTTGTTGTTGTTGTTGTTAGGTGCCGTCGAGTCAGTTCCAACTCATAGAGAGCCTATGCACAGCAGAATCAAACACTGCCTGGTCTTGCGCTGTCCTCACAATTGTTGCTCTGCTTGAGCCCATTGTTGCAGCCACTGTGTTGATTCATCTCATTAAGGGTCTTCCTCTTTTTCAGTGACCCTCTATTTTATCAAGGATGATGTCCTTCACCAGGGTCTGATCCCTCCTGATAACATGTCCAAAGTATGTGAGATGTAGTCTCGCCATCCCTGCTCCTAAGGAATGTTCTGGTTGTACTTCTTCCAAGACAGATTTGTTTGTTCTTTTGGAAGTTCATGGTATATTCAATATTCTTCACAAACAGCACAATTCAAAGACATCGGTTCTTTAGTCTTCCTTATTCATTGTCCAGCTTTTGCATGCATATGAGACAATTGAAAATACCATAACTTGGATCAGGCACACTTTAGTCCTCAAGGTGACATCTTTGCTTTTCAACACTTTAAAGAGGTCTTTTGCAGCAAATTTGCCCGATTAAATTCGTCTTTTGATTTCTTGACTGCTTCTTCCATGGCTGTTGATTGTGGATCCGAGTAAGATGAAATCCTTGACAACCTCAATCTTTTCTCTGTTTATCATGATGTGGTTCATTGGTCCAGTTGTGAGGATTTTTGTTTTCTTTATGTGGAGGTGTAATCCATACTGAAGGCTGTGGTCTTTGATCTTTATTAGTAAATGCTTCAAGTTCTCTTCACTTCCAGCAAGCAGGTTTTGTGTCATTTGCGTAATGCATGTTGTTAACGAGTCTTTCTGCTATCCTGATGCCCCATTCTTCTTCTTACAGTCCAGCTTCTCGGATTATTTTCTCAGCATAGAGATTGAATAAGTACAGTGAAAGAATATAACCTTGACAGATACCTTTTCTGGCTTTAAACCATGCAGTATCCCCTTGTTCTGTTTGAACAGCTGCTTCTTCATCCATGTACAGATTCCTCATGAGCACAATTAAGTGTTCTGGAATTCCCATTCTCCAAAATGTTATCCAGTATTTGTTATGATGCACACAGTTGAATGCCTTAGCATAGTCAATGAAACACAGGTAAACATCTTTCTGGTATTCTGTGCTTTCAGCCAAGATCCATCTGACATCAGCAATGATATCCCTGACTCCACGTTCACTTCTCAATCTGGCTTGAACTTCTGGCAGTTCCCTGTCCATATACTTCTGCAGCTGCTTTTGAATCATCTTCAGCAAAATTTTGCTTTCATGTGATGTTAATACTATTGTTCTATAATTTCCATATTTGCTTGGATCACCTTTCTTGGGAATAGTCATAAACATGGATCTCTTCCAGTCATTTGGCCAGGTAGCTGTCTTCCAAATTTCGTGGCATAGACAAGTGCCTGCACTGCACCCATTTGTTGAAACACCTCAGTTGGTATTCCATCAATACCCAGAGCCTTGTTTTTCACCAATGCTTTCAGTGCTGCTTGGACTTCTTTCTTCAGCACCATCGGTTCCTGATCATATGTTACCTCCTGAAATGGCGGAACTTTGACCAAATCTTTTTGGTATAGTGATTCTGTGTATTCTTTCCATCTACTTTTGATGCTTTCTGCATCATTTAATGTTTTCCCTGTAGAATCCTTCAGTACTGCAACTTGAGGCTTGAATTTTTTCTTCAGTTCTGTCAGCTTGAGAAATGCTGACCGTGTTCTTCCCTTTTGGTTTTCTATCTCCAGGTCTTTGCACATGTCATCATAGTATTTTAATTTGTCTTTCTGGAGCTGCCCTTTGAAATCTGTTCAGCTCTTTTACTTCATCATTTTTTTCCTTTAGCTACTCGACATTCAAGAGTAAGCTTCGGAGTCTCTTCTGACATCCATTTAAGTCTTTTCTTTCTCTCCTGTCTTTTTAATAACCTCTTGTTTTCTTCATGTATGATGTCCTTGATATCATTCCACAATTTGTCTGATCATTAATGTTCAACACGTCAAATCTATTCTTGAGATGGTTGCTTTTTATGTTCACGAGAAAAGGTATTTGCAATGAAGAAGTCATTCGTCCTGCAAAATTCATTCATACTGTCTCTGGCATCATTTCTGTCACCACCTTTTGTCTAGCTACTGCTTCATCTTTGTCTCCAACTTTTACATTCCCATCACCAGTAATTATCGGTGCATCCTGATTGTGTGTTTGATCAATTTTAGACTGTAAGAGTTGGTAAAAATCTTTAATTTCTTCATCTCTGGCGTTAGTGATTGGTGCATAAATTTAAATAATAGTTGTATTAACTGGTCCCCCTTGTAGGCGTATGGATATTATCCTATCACTGACAGCGTTGATTTCACAGTAGATCTTGAAGTGTTCTTTTTGATGATGAATGCCGTGCCATTCTTCTTTAAGTTGTCCTTCCCAGGATAGTAGACCGTATGATTGTCTGATTCAAAATGGCCAATACCAGTCCATTTCACTTCACTAATGCCTAGGATATCAATGCTTTTGTGTCCCATTTCATTTTAGACGATTTCCAATTTTTCTGTATTTGTACTTCATACATCCCACATTCCAATTATTAATGGATGTTTACAGCTGTTTCTTCTCATTTTGAGTTGTGCCACATCAGCAAATGAAGTCCCCAAAGCTTTACTCCAATCCATGGCAATAAGGTCGACTCTACTTTGAGGACGCAGCTCTTCCCCAGTCATCTTTTGAGTGCTTTCCAACCTGAGGGGCACATCTTCCAGCACTATATCAGACAATGTTCTGCTGCTATTCATGAGGTTTTCCCTGTCTAAATCTTTTCAGAAGTAGACTGCCGGGTCCTTCCTAGTCTTTCTTAGTCTGGAAGCTCAGCTGAAACCTGTGTGCCATGAGTGACCCTGCTGGTATTTGAATACTAGTAGCATAGCTTCCAGCATCACAGCAACATACAAACCCCAACAATACTACAAACTGACAGGCATGTGGGGGTTAAATTTTGTGTATATGTGCAAATCCAAGCTATTATGCCTCAGAATTCTTGTATGCTACAGTCCGTTTCTTTTCCTGGTCAGGTGGGTCAGGTAATAAATTACTAAGTTTTGTTTTCATGTGGCATCATTTGCTCTATAATTTTTTAGCATCACTGCTTAGAGGGAAACTGTCTTACTTATCTAGTGCTGTTATAACAAAAATACCACAAGTGGTTGGCTTTAACAAACAGAAATTTATTTTCTGACAGTTTAAGATGCTAGAAGTCTGAATTCAGGGCCCCAGCCCCAGAAGTCTCTCTTTCTTTGTCTACCCTGGAAGAAGGTCCTTGTGTCTTTTTAACTTCTGTTCTTAGGTTTCTTGGTGATCATCTGGCATGTATCTTTCCCTCCATTTGTGCTTGCTTGCTTTCTTAATCTGCTTTTTTATATTTTAAAAGATATCGACTTAAAAAAGTCTACACTAATACTGCCTCATTAACATAACAAAGAAAACCCATTCCCAAATGGGATTGTAACCACAGCCGTAAAAAAAAAAAAAAAACATTACCACTGAGTTGACTCTGACTCACAGCAACCCTATAGGACAGGGTAGAGCTGACCTACAGAGTTTCCAAGGAACAACTGGTGGATTCAGACTGCTGAAATCCTTTCAAACACATGTCTGACTTTCTTTAAGACTTCTGGTAATGCTTTTGTTTTCCTCTAAAAACAATGTCAAGTGGTTTTTTGCTACTCTTCACTGGCACTTTGGGAACTGCATGTTTGGTATGTCCCTTACTCTGCCTTTAGAGGAAGAAGTGGAAGATACATTTGACTTAGGTTGAGAATTGGAAAAGCAGGCATGTCAGAATGAGGGAAGGAACCTCTGATGCTGGCAGATGCTCCACTTATGTGGCTTACTATATGATTCAGACTATTTGGATTGAGAAAGAAAATCAGAAAGTGATGGTTTATAGAAAAAATAGAAAAGAAGCAATCAAATGAATGAAACCCTTGTAATAAATTTAGTGTGAGAGTGATGAGTGAAATAGACAAAGTTGTTATTTGTGTCCTGCAATTACAATCACAGAAATTAAGTAGGAGGCATAATGGTCTCCTGATGAGAGCATGAAGTAGGTAGGAAGAGAAAGAGGGCCAGAATCTGGCACACGTGTACCCATCAAGATGGGTAGGTACAGCACAAGTGGATCCCAGTTGCCATCAATTAGTTGTGGAAAAATGAGATCAGAGGAAAAGAGAAAATCTCAAGTAGGGTAAAATGAGGAGTCAATAAGGTTCATGCCCAAAGTCAAGGAAAGTTTTAAAAAAATCAGCTTTCATCTAGTGCAGCCTAAAGAGTATAATTCCCACACCCAGCCCACCTATTCTCCCATGTGGTCCTGATGGAATCCATATGGAAACCATAGGGTTTCTATTTAAATCCTGATGCCCAGAAATCATTGACTTTCTGAAAATGGATTAATAATTTTAGACCCCACAGGAGCCTGTTCATACAATGTAAATTCCGTTCACAATTTTAGCTGCCCATTTAAGAGAAACCGAAGGAAATTTTTTCACTGTTAGACGTTTTTTAAAATGAATGTTTTGTTTTGCTTATTTGTTTTCACTAATTCTCTGGTAAATTTACTTGAAATGGTCAACCAGGCTCTATAATTATGCTAAGCTAATGGATTTCTTGGACTGAGTCATTAGATAATTATATTAGTTAATGTTCTTTTGGTTGCAAGCATTGTAAGCTGACTCTGGTCAGCTCACACATAACAGTAACCTTAGTGGCAAGAGACTGGAAGAGTTTATGTCATCAAAGAAACAGTTGAGCAAATAAGACATGAAAAGGGTTGAATGAGGACAGCTTTACATACTTCATTATTCTTTTCTTTAGACTTAAAGCAATCCGTTTTAGGCTTTGCAGGCCAGCTCCACCACTGCAGCAGAGAAGCTCCTAGACAATATATATAAAAAATGAGCATAACCCTGTCCCACTAAAACTTTATTAATGTACGCTGAAATGTGAATATCATGGAATTTTTACATGCCATAAAATATTGTTCTTTTGATTTTTTTCTCAATGTTTTAAAAACATATAAAACCATTCTTATCTTTCAGATCACACAAAAACAGGCAGTAACTGGATTTGGCCCTAGATAGTACAAAAAATTAACAGGCTTGTCAGATAACCAAGAGGTTGGTGGTTTGAGTCCACCTAGAGGCATCTCTATTTCAAAAAATCAGCCATTGAAAACCTTATGGAGTGCAGTTCTACTCTGACACACAGGGGGTTGCCATGAGACAGAAATGACTCAGTAGCAACTGTTTTTTTTATTATTGTTTTTGTTCGTTTGCTTATTTTTGCTCCAGAGGAGTGCCAAAAGCCCTGAAGAACATTTGATCTCTCTTTGTTTCAAGTTTAAATTTCTGGGAAAGATATCTTTTGGGTCTTATTTGGGTTGGTTTTCTACTCCTAGATCAACTGTTCTTTGCCAAATGGGAAGAGTCACACAAAGCAGACATCACCTCTGGAAGCGGATCCTGGGTTCCTCATGCAGTTACCAGAAAACATTGAGTACGGAATTATTATGAGTTAATTCCTTCAGCAACAACAAAAATCTACTACAATAATATTCCTTTTTTTTTTTTTGGTATCCAGGCTATAAAGTAATGTGTGAATTTAGCAGATAGGACCTTTGTTAAGCAGTGCATTCACACCAAAGTTTTATCTTCTCTTATCTCTTTACCTTCTCTTGTCTTTGAGATAAGTCAGTCCCCTAGGTAGGACTCCGAAGAGCCTCCAGAGACCAGTGCAGCTCGGCTTTGATATACTCCAAGTGCCATGAGATCTTACTTGAAAAAGTTTGAGACTTAAGTACAAAAACAAAAGCCCAGCTATTTAAAGAAGTTTAAAACCACTAATATTCTGTCATTCTCCAATACGTCCCATGTTCCCTCTCTGTTGTTCCCTGAATATGCTGTGTCTAAAAAAAAAAAAAAAATTTTTTTTTTTTTTATTCACAGCTCTGTGCTTTTCATCAGATTCTTCCTAAAATGTATTTCTTTTTCTTCCTTATTCAAGGACAAAAAGTCCCATGAGGAGTTAAGCGCTCCCCTCCTCCTCTGTTAACTCTTTTTTAATTACATCTTCCCAATTTGCTTTCTCATATACTTAAGTTCTTTGGATGAATAATATGCTACTTGAATATCTATTTTATTTTTACCTAACATGCTTAAAGATTAAGAAAATCATTCTAGAGAAATTGGAGTCTTAGCTCAAAACTACCCTTTTAGATCCCAGGCCTAAGATTTCATGTTCATACCAGAGCAATGGATGCAGAAGGGTTGCAGAAGAATATAGTAGGGATAGAGGCCACTACTTCATAAGACTTCAGGATTCTTTATTTCACTTGCATACATATAATATCATAGGGGCAGGCAAAGGTGTAATCAAAGTCCATCTGGCAGTGATAGACTTTTGTATAAACTTATAAAACTAAACTCCCCCATGATTTTAGCATCTTCAAAATTCCCTTCCAGTATGGGCCTAGTTTTTGGCTTTGGGGCAGACACAGAATGGCAAGAGATGCCTTATATCACCACTGAAAATTTTTGTTAATTGTCAAAACATCAGAGAAAGATAATTTGGGCATTAAACTAGTTACTTCAGTTGTGAAATATCAAATGGTTCTGTTCTCTAACAGTGTCAAAATACTACTAATTATTATTGTTTTCCACCAAAAAATGAAAGAAACACTAGTAGTATCCATCAAAACATGAAAGAAACACTAGTAGTATAGCCCTGAATTTTTGTGCTTCCAAGCATTTTTGGCATGTTATGGGCATGGCTTTTAATATAATATTTAATCATGACAACCCACATTCCACAATTCCTTCAATACCAGGGCTCAGTAGTCCTCTGATCATTGTCAATTAATCCCCAAATACTGCTGGAAAGAAGGTTCTAAAACCACATCAATCTCATCATGCATATTAAACATGATTCCATAAGCTTTATGCCTAAATTAATGGCCATACCTCGTTATCTGATACTTGTATTAATTCTGTAGACAGTTATTCCTTTTACTATTTGTTTCTCATTTGGTCTTACACACCCATGTTTATTTTGATTAACTTTCAGGTGTTTTAACTTCATCCACATTGTGCCATCTATAAACTTCTCCCATCTCTCTTCATCTAAATTATACACCCCATAAATCAATAGTTAACAAAATTTGGAATTATATTTGAACTACCTGAATGAATAGGAAATATGTCAAGCTTTTATTATTTTATTTTCCTATCTGCATGCTTCTAGTTCAAAATAGCTTTGATCTTATATCTTTATTGTGGTAAACATAATTCTAAAATGGCATCCAAGATTTTCACCTCCTGATATATACGCATCTGTATTATCCCATCCCCTTGATTGTGGACTAGACCTATGAATGTGATGGGATATCATTCCCATGACATATTGTATGGCAAAAGAAACATTACAGGTACAATTAAAGTCTCTATGTGACTTTGATTCAATTAAAAGAGGGATTATCCTGAGTGAGTCTGATCTAATCAGGTGAGTCCTTTAAAAGAAGTTGAGAGTTCAGAGAGATGCTCTTGTGTTGGTTTCAATGATAAAGCAAATTGCCATTTTGTAAGAGGGCTTATGGATGCAACCAGTTGGAAGTGAATGATGGAACGGAGCTGTGCTCCAAGGAGTTGTACTTAAAAGAGGAGCCAGAACCGCACCCAATTTAGATAATGGGATTTTGGACTTGGGGCTGATAAGATTTAGATTTTATTTTAGATTTTGGGTTGATGATAGGATCAGATTTATATTATAAGATTTTGATCTTTGAACTGCTATTATGATGGGATAAGACTCTTGGAAACCCTGGGACAGGGTGAATGTATTTTGCATTTGGGAAGGATGCCAATAATTGAGGGCCAGAAGGCAGAGTTGGTAGATATAATTCTAATATGGCTTCCATTATCCCTGCCACCTGCTGTACACATCTTGCATTATCCCTTTCACTTGAGTATGAACAGAAATGGTGAATATGGTGAAATATCACTCCTGTGATAACGTTCATCAACACCCATGAAAACAACAGTCAAGAAATCAAATGACGTATTGCACTGGGCAAATATGTTGCAAAAGATCTCTTTAAAGTGTTTAAAAACGTAGTTTAAGGACTAATGTGCACCTGACCCAAGCCGTGGTATTTTTAATCACCTCATATTCATGTGAAAGCTAGACACTGAATAAGGAAGACTGAAGAATAATTGATGCCTTTGCATTATAATGCTGACGAAGAATATTGAATATACCAGGGAACCAGAAGAACAAACAGATCTGTCTTGGAAGAAGTACAGCTGGAATGCTCATTAGAAGTGACGATGGTGAGACTTCATCTCACATATTTTGGACATGTTATCAGGATGGACCAGTACCTGTAGAAGGAAATCATGCTTGGTAGAGTAGAGGGTCAGTGAAAAATAAGATCCTCAATTAGATGGATTGACACGGTGGCTGCAATAATGGGCTTAATCACAAGCAATGATTGTGAGGATGGTGCAGGACCAGGCAGTGTTAAGTTCTGTTGTACATAGTGTCACTATGAGTCAAAACTGACTTGATGGCACCTAACAACAACAACAACAAACATCCTACTGCATCATGCCCCCTGACTTCCTGAGGAGTGGGGTGGGAGCTAGCCCCTAATTGTATCTTTTTAACCCTGCTAACAAGCATCAAAGGAGCCCTGGTGCTAACTTAGCTGCTAACAAAAAGGTCCATGGTTCAAACCCACCAGCTGCTCCAAATGAGGAAGTTTGGGCAGTCTGCTTGCGTAAAGATTTATTGCTTTGAAGAGCCTGTAGGGCTGCTGTGAGTTGGAATCGATTCAACGGCAATGGGTTTGTATTTCCTTTTTTTTAACAAATATTAGACCTCAACAGGGGTGGTGGCTTGTTCTGAAGCCTAAAAATGTCAGCAGAGAGAGAAACAGAGAAAACCATGGCTGTATGGCTCGTCCAAAGGACTTATTCCTCACAGACCTACGGGAGCAAGGAACTGAACTCTGCCAGTAACCACATGAACTTGGAAGATCTTAACTACTGGAAAAGAATTGACCCTAAAAATCACCATGATTTTAGCTGGGTGAGTAGAAGATCCAGCTAACCCCTCCTTACTTGAACTTCTGACCTACAGGAGCTATGAGTTAATAGATAGGTGTTTTATTATGCCACTAAATTTGAGATAATTTGTGACACAGCAATAAAAATAAAACTGCATTGTAATTATTGATCTCAGTTACCAAATTCTAGCCTGGTGCAATTGTTGACTGTATTTTATAATCTGTATCTCATTGCAAGTCTTCCAAAGAAAACTTAGTGCACATTTGCATAATTTCTTCACTAGTAATTTAAGTTCATTGTTTCTCTTATTCTTCCCTTATAGGAAAACTCTTGTTTCTATATTCATTGTCTGCTCATTGCTTCTATTCTTGCACTGAAATTGGTACTATTTTTCATTTGGTTTTTTAGACTTTTTTCTTCACAAATTGATAAATGTTCATGCTTGTTTAACTACTAATCCAAGAAAGCATTATTAGAACTTTCATTTGTATATGAGACTATTTTATGTCCCCATTATATAGAGAAGTTAACTGTATTCCCTCAGCAGGAAGAAGATCCAGAAACATAGCCAATTCTGATTTCATTATACACTTGTTCTCTATTAATTTCCTTCAGTATCTTGAAATCACACTAACTGTGTATGAGTTCATTTCACCAATTACTGCTTCATCTAAGAGGCAGGAGCTAATATTCCCAAGTCTCCTTTTTCTTGAGGAATCTTTTTTAATACCAAAAATCTCTCAAAATTCAAATCTATAAAAGAACATTTAGTAAGAAATGAATAACAAAAATTAAATATGTGAAGTAGAATTAAACTCTAATATAATTATAAATCATCCTTTCTGAAATTTTAAATAAAGCTAGTTCTAAAATATCCCTTGAATAACAGGTATGTTAATGGAATTTTGAAAGACTTGTACCAGTTTTCAAGACAACATATAATTTAAATTCCCTGAGAATATCAATAATGTATATTGAAGTAGCTATGGGAAAAGGTTACTGAAAAATTAAAAACATCTCCAAAATGGTAAAAATGAGTGTTGATAAAGCCTGTGCATGGAGCAGCTTAGTGAGATATATCATGCCATCCTTCTACAGCAAAGACTTGAGAAACAAAGTGAAACAGATACAAAGGACAATCCTGGAACTCTGAGCATCAAATGGAAGGCTAAAGAATTAGAATGAACACTATTTGGAAGATGAAACTGAATGAAAGTAGTGAACGAGGAGAAATATGGGGTAGAGATGCCCTGCCAGCTTGCTGGCATAGCGTGGCCATCTTGAAACAAAGCCAACTATGATCCTGGTTGAGGAGCTCAGAAAATCAGCTTTATGGAATTCCTGCTGGGAGACAGAAAATCTGTGTAAACATATCCGGAGTGAAGCAAGGTGAGCAGGACATGAACCGGACCTAAGGAGGGAGAGTACAGGAAGGAGGATGAGAGCTCCAGGGATCCTGTCATCCACACAGCAGGGAGGGAGGAGCCAAGATCCAAAGACAAGACTACTCAACAGTGGCATTCCGTGACCATTAGAGTGGATGACAAATACGGAGTAATAGATCCATAGGGTGTCAGCAGGAGGTCCCCCACCTGACCAGACACCAGGCAGACCCCCCTGCACTTGGTCAGGGCTAGGTCCCAATTGCTGGCTGTAGCCAATGGGAAGTTCCCAGACACCTACACATGGTGATTAATGGCATGAATGCCTCCAACACTGCTACTCCGCCTGCCTGGGGATTGCAATACAACCCCCCCCCTTTTCCTCCCCTCTTAGCCTCAACCTCCACTCCTCTACCATCTTGCCCACCCAGTGAGTGACAGTAAGTGCTCCTGCACTGCCAGTCACCTGCCACATTGTCTGCCTACCACTCCACCAACTCAGCGAGGGGCAGAGCGTGCCCACATCTCAGGTTTCCAGCACCACCTCCACACCCATGGCTCCGCCCACCTGGCAAGCAGTAGAGAGCTCTCCTGCATCCTCAGGCCTCCACCACACCCCTCTGTCTTCCACTCTACTCACCTGAAGAGCGTCAATGGACAGTTTTTGTGCCACTGGACAAATGACAGGCAGAAGCCCCTACCTGCCTGGCCCACCCTCAGCAGCTCCATATGCGTAGTGAACAGCACGTGAGCTCACCCTGCCCGCCACTGCCCCACCCACCTGGAGACAGGTAGTGAGTGCTCCTGTGCCACAAGACTAGCAATCAGGGGAACACACCCACCCCACCCAGCCTGATATATCAAAATAAAACAGAAGAAAAAATCAGGATGAAACAATCAATAAATATATAAATAAATAAAATAACACCTTAATACCTCGGAGACAGTAGACAATAACAAATCGTGAAAAACCAGGATAAGATGGCTGAAACAACTGAGTAAAATAAAGGAAAAGAAAACATGTTAGACAAAAAAATAATAAAACTACTTGCGAGTGAATTCAAAAGACTTATGTTTAGCACCCTCAAAGAGATAAAGGAAAACACACACACTCACACACACAAAACTCTAGAAGAATTCAGGAAAACAATACAAGAATAAAATAAGATCAAGAGATAGTTAGAAACCATAAAAACAGCAACTAGAAAGACAGAATATTAACAGTAAAATACCAAAAAAAACCCAAACCCACTGCCGTCGAATTGTTTCCGACTCATAGGGACCCTGTAGGACAGAGTAGAACTGCACTATAGAGTTTCTAAGGAGTGCCTGGTGGATTTGAGCTGCTGACCTCTTGGTTAGCAGCCACAGCACTTAACCACTGGGCCACAAGGGTTTCCAATAAAATACCAGAAATAGATAATTCAATGGAAGGACACAGAAATAGAATAGACTAGAAGGAATAATCAGCAAAATAGAGGGCAAATTCCCTTAGTACTAATTTGTTTGAGGAACAATCAAAAAAAAAGAATGAAGAAAAATGAAGAATGCCTAAGAGTTAAGTGGGACACCATCAAGAGGAATCATTTACATGTAATACTAATTCCAGAAGAGGAGGGAAAAAGAAAAGTACAGAGATAATTTTTGAAGATACATTGGCTGAAAACTTGCCAAATATCATGAAAGATGAGAAAATTACCATCCAAGAACCTCAACTAACCCTGTACAGGATGTTGTTTTTGTCAGGTGCCATCAAGTTGGTTCTGACTCAAAGCGATCCTATGTACAACAGAACAAAATACTGCCTGGTCTTGTGCCATCACATAATCATTGCTATATTTGAACCCATTTTTGTAGCCACTGTGTAAACCCATCTTGTTGAGGGTCTTCCACTTTTTCACTGATCCTTTAGTTTACCAACATGATGTCCTCCTCCAGGGACTCATCCTGCCTGTTAACAAAAATCCTCGCAACTGGAACAATAAGCAATTTCATGATAAACAGAGAAAATATTGAAGTTTGTCAAGGATTTTATTTTACTGGGATCCACAATTGACACCTATGGAAACAGCAGTCAAGAAATCAAACGACATATTGCATTGGGCAAATCTGTCACAAAGGACCTCTTTGTTAAAAAGCAAAGATGTCACTTTGAGGACTAAGGTGTAAATGACACAAGCCAAGGTATTTTCAGTCAACTCATATGCATGCGGAAGATGGTCAATGAATAAAGAAGACCAAAGAAGAACTGATGCTTTTGAATTATAGTGCTGGTGAAGAATATTGAATGTACCATGGACTTCCAGAAAAACAAACAAATTTGTCTTGGAAGAAATACAGCTAGAATTCTCCTTAGAAGGGAGGATGGTGAGACTTTGTCTTATGTAGTTTGGACATGTTATTAGGAGGGATCAGTCCCTAGAGAAGGACATCATCATCATACAGGATAAAAAACTACACCCACTGCTGTCAAATCAATTCTGACTCATAACAACCCTATAGCACAGAGTAGAACTGCCCCATAGAATTTCCAAAGTTATAAATCTTTGTGGAAACAAACTGCCACATCTCTCTCCTGTGGAGTGGCTAGTGGCTTAGAACTCCTCGTGTTTCAGTTAACAGCAGGGCACTTAGCTACTGCATCATTACAGCTTCTAATCATACAGGATATACCCTGCAAAAAAAAATCACAAAGACAGATCATAATCAAACTTTCCAGTCACCTCAAAGACAAATAAATTATTCTGAAAGCAGCTCATGAAAAACAAAATATCACTTGCAAAGGGACACCAAAAAGACTAAGTGCTGCTTTCTCCTCAGAAACCATTCAGGCAAGAAAGCAATGGAATGACATATATAAAATCCTGAAAGAAAATAATTGCGAACCAAGAATTATATATGCAGCAAAATTGTTTTTCAAAAATGACAGTGAAACTAAGCCATTCCCAGATAAGCAGAAACTAAGTAAATTAGTAAAAACCAGAACAACCCTACAAGAAATATTAAAGGGAGTCCTTCGGGTACAGAACAAACGAGATAACCTGAGATAAAGACAAAGCACAACATCACCCAGATACCAACTCAGATGAAGACTTCACAAAAGCAAAATAAAGCCAAAAAATTGACTATAGGGATCCAGAGGAGATAAGCTGTAAACGCTGACTACTTTAGAACAAATTGGGAATAAAAGATGTAGTTAGAGAACTTTCCAAATGGGGAGGAAATCAAGGCAATTTCAAGACATAACAGAATGTGAAACTAACTTGCTGTAGAAACTTTCCCCTAAAAGACAATAAAATTATTTTCATTTTATTCATGTTGAGGTGTAATCCATACCAAAGGCTGTGGTCTTTGATCTTCATCAGTAAGTGTTTTAAGTCCTCTTCTCTTTCAGTAAGTAAATTACACTGTGTCAGATTACACTATTACCTAGATCCCGGGTATTAAGCCCTATTTTCCATCACAACACTTTGGATCTACTTTCCTACTCCCATCTGAAGCAGGATGACACAATGTGAAGTGCTAGTCTGACTTAAGATGCCACTGGGTGTTGATTCTGGGCCCCTGTCCATAGGATGATGAAGGCAACCTGATTAGTCTTAAGCCTGAATCTCAGCCATTCCCTCAGAAGTCTTATTCCTTGCCCAGATCCCAGATTTTGCTCTTAGCTTTCACGATACTGACTTCTCTTGGCACCACTTGCCTCATTTATTTTTTCACTTCATTTACTCCAAGCACCACTAACAAAAATCTGTTGTGTACAGAAAATTCTGGTTAAATATAAGAGTTTAGGAATAATTTGAAATAGAGAAAAAAATATTTAAGCTGAATTGCAGGGTCCACCTCTGCCTTAAATTAATTTTCCTTGCAAGTTTTCTCTTGCACAAATTTTCCTTGCTAGGTGATATTCCTTGAAGAATAATGGTATTGCATTCATCCTCAAAAAGAAAATTTCAGAACCTGTCCTGAAGTACAAAACTGCCAGTGATAGGATAATATCCATACGCCTACAAGGAAGACCAGTTAATACAACTATTGTTCAAATTTATGCACCAACCACTAAGACCAAAGATGAAAAAATTGAAAACTGTTGTCTTAGTCATCTAGTGCTGCTGTAACAGAAATACCATAAATGAATGGCTTTAACAAAGAGAAGTTTATTCTGTCACAGTGCAGTAGACTAGAAGTCCAAATTCAGGGTGCCCACTCCAGGGAAAGGCTTTCTCTCTCTGTTAACTCTGGAGGAAGTTCCTTGTCATCAGTCTTCTTTTGGTTTGGGAGGATCTCAGCGCAGGAACCTCAGGTCCAAAGGATGAGCTCTGCTCCTGGCACTGCTTTTTTGGTGGTATGAGGTCCCCCTGTCTCTCTGCTCACTTCTATCTTTTATATCTCAAAGAGACTGGATTAAGACACCATCTAATCTTTTATATCTTATCAACATAACTGCTACTAATCCATGTCATTTCAGCATAGTGATAGGCTTTACAACACAAAAGGAAGTCACATAAAATGTTGGACGATTACTCAATACTAGGACTCCTGTCCCAGCTAAGTTGACAGATATTTTGAGGGGGCATAATTCAATCTATGACAATTGTTACCAGCTTTTGGAGTCTGAAATTGATCGAACATATCAGGACGCATTGATAATTATTGGTAATTGGAGTGAGAAAGTTGGAAACAAAGAAGAAAGATCACTGGCTGGAAAATCTGGCCTTGGTGATAGAAAGAATGTCAGAGATTGCATGATAGAATTTTGCAGGGCCAATGACTTCTTCTTTGCAAATACCTTTTTTCAACAACATAAGCTGCGACTATACACGTGGACCTCACCAGATGGAGTACACAGGAGTCAAATTAACTACATCTGTGGAAAGAGATGGTGGAAAAGCTCAGTATCATCAGTTAGAACAAGGCCAGGGGCCAACTGCAGAACAGACCATCAATTACTCCTATGCAAGTTCAAGCTGAAGCTGAAGAAAATTAGAACAAGTCCATGAGAGCCAAAGTATGACCTTGAGTATATCCCACCTGAATTTAGAGACCATCTCAAGAATAGATTTGACTCTTTGAGCACTAATAACTGAAGACCACTCAAGTGCGGGATGACATCAAAGACATCACACTGAAGAAAGCAAGAGGTCATTACAAAGACAGGAAAGAAAGAAAAGACCAAAATAGATGTCAGAAGAGACACTGAAACTTGCCCTTGAATGTCAAGTAGCTAAAGCAAAGGGAAAAAATGATGAAATAAAAGAGCCGAACAAAAGATTTCAAAGGGCAGCTAGAGAAGACAAAATAAAGTATTATAATGACATGCACAAAGACCTGGAGTTAGAAAAACAATAGGGAAGAACACGCTCTGCATTTCTCAAGTTGAAAGAACTGAAGAAAAAATTCAAGACTTGAGTTGCAATATTGAAGGATTTTATGGGCTAAATATTAAATGATGCAGGAAGCATTAAAAGAAGATGATGAAAGAAATACACAGAGTCAGCTATACCAAAAAGAATTGGTCGACGTTCAACCATTTCAGGAGGTAACATATGATCAAGAACTGATTGTACTGAAGGAAAAAGTCCAGCCTGTGCTGAAGGCGCTGGGAGAAAACAAGGCTCCAGGCATTGACAGAATACCAATTCAGATGTTTCAACAAATGGATGCAGCGCTGGTCTATGCCAAAAAATTTGGAAGACAGCTCCCTGGCCAACTGACTGGAAGAGATTCATATTTATGCCTATTCCAGATAAAGTTGATCCTACTGAATGCAGAAATTACCGAACAATATCACGTGAAAACAAAATTTTGCTGAAGATCATTTAAAGCAGTTGGAGCAGTACATCAACAAAGAACTGCCAGAAATTCAAGTCAGATTCATAAGAAGACTTGGAATCAGGGATATCATGCTGATGTCAGATGGATCTTGGCTGAAAGCAGAGAATACCAGAAAAATATTTTCCTGTGTTTTATTGACTATGCAAAGGCATTCGACTGTTTGAGTCATCACAAATTATGGGTAACATTGCAAAGAATGGGAATTCCAAAGCACTTAATTGTGCTCATGACTAGCCTGTACATAGATCAAGAGACAGTTGTTCAAACAGAACGAGAGGTACTGCATGTTTTAAAGTCAGGAAAGGTGTGGGTCAGGGTTGTATCCTTTCACCATACTTATTCAATCTGTATGCTGAGCAAATAATCCAAGAAGCTGGACTATATGAAGAAGAACAGGGCGTCAGGATTGGTGGAAGACTCGTTAACAACCTGCGTTACGCAGATGACACAACCTTGCTTGCTGAAAGTGAAGAAGACTTGAAACACTTACTGATGAAGATCAAAGACTATAGACTTCAGTATGGATTACACCTCCACATAAAAAAAAAAAAAAAGGAAACAAAAATCCTTGCAACTGGACCAATAAGAAACATCATGATAAACAGAAAAGTTTGAAGTTGTCAATGATTTCATTTTACTTGAATCCACAATCAACACCCATGGAAGCAGCAGTGAAGAAAGCAAAGGATGCATTCCATGGGGCAAATTTGCTGCAGAAGTCCTCTTTAAAGTATTGAAAAGCAAAGATGTCACCTTGAAGGCTAAGGTGCACCTAAGTACAACCAGAATCCTCCTTAGAAGCGAGGATGGTGAGACTATGTCTCATGTAGTTTGGACATATTATCAGGAGGTAAAGCACATAGTAAAGTAGAGGGTCAGTGAAAAAGAAGAAGACTCTCAACAAGATGGATTGACAGTGGCTGGAGCAATGGGCTCAGGCATAGCAATTGCGAGGATGGTGCAGGACTGGGCAGTGTTTTGTTTTGTCGTACCTAGGGTCACTAGGAGTTGGAACCAACTCAGTGGCACCTAACAACAACAGGTAAGACCCCACACCCATGATTTTTTTTTTGTTTTAATGCTGAGCAATTTAGTTCTTTGTCTTTTCTTCCTAGTCTGAATCACTTGATTTCATAATCCACTAATGAGTTTTGGCTTGCAGTGTGCAAAACACTTTTCTATACCATGCCCTAAAGTCTTCAATCTATCACAACAAAAAAATACCAATCAAGGTTTTTTTTTTTAAACATAAAAATCTCAGAAATGAGTGCTTCCTCTGCATCTAATATATGGAGGCAGTAGAAATTGCATTATTTAAAATAGTAATTTTTTTCTCTTATATCACTCTTACTACTGGCATTGTTACTGTTACTGTTGCTGTTACTACTACTACAACTACCACAGCCACTACACTATAACTACCACTACTGCTATCTTTACTGATAATATATACAACCCATTGCCGTCGAGTCGATTCCGACTCATAGCAACCCTATAGGACAGAGTAGAATATATAGCAGTTCCTAATTATGCTGGATTCTACAAAAGTAGGGTTTTTATTGTTCTTAAAAATATTAGCACCTTGATGGGCAGCCTCTAAGAAGGCTCATAGTGATTCCTACCTCCTGTTATTCAAACCCTTGTGTAATTCCTTCCCTTTGAATGTGACCTGCATCTAGTGTCTCGCTTCTGAAAAGCAGAGTAGGACAAAAGAGAAGGGAGGTCACTCGGGACAGATTGTTACAAAAGGGCTTGGCTTTTGTCTTGCTGGCTGTCTCACTTGTTGTTGGCTCTGATGGCAGCCAGCTGACAAGTGAGCTGACCTATAGAAAGGCTGTGTGCCAAAGAATTGAGGCAGACCCCCCAGCAAGCAGCTAGCAAGGAGCTGAATCCTTCAGAGCAACTGCCTGCAAGAAACGAATCTTGCCAACAACCAAAAAGCTGGATGTGGATGCTTCCCCCAAACTCTGATGTAACTGCAGCCCTAGCTGACCCCTTGGTTGCAGCCTTGGAAGGAGCCTTGAGCCAGAGGACCTAGCTAAATTTTGCCTCGATTTCTCACCCACAGAAACTGCCTTGTTCTAACCGGCTGAGTTTTGGGCTAATTTGTTACACAGCAATCAGATAAAAAATAGAGTGTTTTCTGTAACTGTTGGTTGTCTGTCTTATGATTCTGTAGCCCCCTATGCTACCCTATCACTGGTACTCTTCAGGTGCTATAATAATTGCTTATTTACCAGAGTAAGTCAGAAAATATTGCTAATAGGGTTCCAGTTCATACATGCATGGGTTTATTCCAAACAAATGTGTTTAAACAAGCCTCTGAGATGAGTGGATGGCTGCAGACAAGTTCTCTCAGTAACACACTTGCCTTAGTCTCAGTAGGGTGCCTTAAAAAAAAAGAGATACTTTTAGTGCCATGTAGGAAAACGATTTTGAGGTCAGAGCTAATATCAAATTTTTATAAAAACTCAAGTGAACATCTTCCCAAATCATTGAATCTTTCTTTGTAACAAGTTCATGGGGAAAAATAACAGTTTTAGGTGGGTCAAGCATTTTAAGGAAGGGCAAGAAGACCTCAAAGATGAGCCACAAGAGGTAAGACTGCTCAGAAGTTTATAGTGACCAATTTTTGGGATTCCAAAGGGGTAATCTTGATAGATTTTCTTGAAGGACACAGAATGATTACCGGAGCTTATTATGAAGAAGTTTTAAGAAAATTGAAAACTGCATTGGTTAAAAAAAAGGCCAGGAAAGTTGTGCTGAGAAATTTTTTTCCATCATGACAATGCACTTGCTCATTCTTTGAGGGAGCAAGGGCTATCCTATGAGAATTTCATTGGGACACCTTACCCCTTTCACCCTACAGCCTTGATCTTAATCCTACGGACTTCTTTTTGTTCCCAAAACTCAAAGAACATTGAAAAGGAACATGATTTGAGTCCCTTAAGAATGCCAAAATTGCCATTTTGACGTGGTATAAATCAAAGAGTGTGGAATTCTTCAGGGGAGGGTTAGAGAGATGGTAAGACCGCCTTCAGAAGTGTATAGACCTAGACGGAGGGTATATTGAGAAACGATAGCTTCATACTTTGATAATTTTGCTTAACAAAGATTTCTATGATTTTGTAGCAATATTTTTTTTAACTTACCCTCATATTTCTTTGCCTATTCCACTAGGCACTTAACCAGGAACTGCCTCTTGCTGGTCCCTATACCTCCTGTGACCAGCGTGGTCCTTTATTCTCTGATTATTCTCTTCTCAGTGACTTATTAAATCAACAGGAACTCAATAAATATTATTAAAATGATGAACTTCTCTAGTGTATATCAGCTAGAATAACAGTAATTTATTGCCTCCAAAATGGGACAATGCAGAGAGAGAGGGAGAGAGAGAGAGACTATTCTGTGTTATCTGTCTGAAAGACAGGGGAAAGAAACCAAAGCTAAAGAGAATGTTTTTACATGTGAGAGACTGAGATGAATTCAGTAGAGAGAGGGAGAGAGGGGAGAAAAAAAGTATAGTTTATTAAATCTTAAAAGAAAAAGGCAGAAGAACAGATTGAATCAAGTTTTATTAATATTTAGCTCTCTTAAGTTTCTTTTTTTTTTTTAAAGACCACTGCTTTTAGACCTGAGATTTGTATGTACTAAGTGTCTGGTTTCTTATGTCCCCAGATGTCCTGTTGGGTTGATGACTTTTTCTCTTCCTCAGGAAGGTGGATGTTGAAGACCTGTGATGTCAACCCTCCCAATGACCTCTTCTTGCCTTCTTCTCACCTTTCATTCATTCTCACACTAGATTTCAGAAGTAACTCAGACTGATACGGAAGGGAAACGGGTCCCGAAAGCTATCTGGTTTTCCTAGATTGGCATTCCATCTGCTTCTGTTGGAACCCTGGGCAATAGGAGTCTTATGGAGGCCTGTCAGCTTCTACCTCCAAATCGCTGGTGCTGTTCCAGGTGGAAACCCCCAGCTATTTCTCCTAATCACTCATTTCTAACTCAATTCTAGGATGCTTCCACATTAGATTCTTCTTGTACTATACACTTCAGCATTTCCCTTTAATCGTTATACATCAGCCACTCCTTACCTTTCCCTTTGAGAATCATCTGGGGTATATGTTATATCTACAACAGGTTATCAAATCTCTCTGTTACATTTTCGGATTTTGTATAATATGTATGTTTGACAGGCATCCTGGGTGATTATTATCTGTAGGGAAATTTCAAAATCCCAGAATGGCAACTTAAAACCAAAGCCCATGTTGAAATACCATCTTGCAATAATCATAGTGTTATGTAGCTCTTTCAAATAATTTATTTCAAGCAATATATAATTCTAAGTCTTTTAAATCCCATATATACTTGTAAATATAGCTGTACCTCTTCCTTAAAAAGACTGAGTTTTAATATTTATGTACGTAAAATTCAACACATCTTTGCCACAGGCACTATAACACTTGGAGATACAAAACATAAGACACTTCCCTGCCCTTGAGGAGCACATACCCTGACAGCATAGTTGAAATTGAGGTGAAAAAGAGTTCAAAATTCAGATAAGGAGAACTAGAAGCACCAGGAATCACGTACTAAGTATGAGATTCATACCACACATAAGCATGGTAATTAAATCTAAGTTTCTTAAACTCCAAGGCCAAAAGGAAGTGCAACAAGTTATATATTTTTCTTATATTATGGGGAAAACAAAACAAAGCACAACACCTAGTCATATGGAGTCAAACTTTATTTCACTTTGGATACTAGAGGAGTTAATTTCAAAACTTTTTAAAGTAAGGAATAGCAAATGACAAGTGATATTTAACAATATAATGGATAACAGGGAGATTTGTGAAGATTTTTACTCTTACTCAAAACAAGGGCTCGGTGGGGAGGGAGGGTAGAAAAAAAAGATATAATAATGGTTTTGAGGAAGGGAGTGGTAAGGAGGCAGTTAAATATTGAATAGTGGGTTCTTTTTAAAAAGGTGATTTTAAGTCATGTGTACCTAACTCAGCAAGCAAACATACTTATTACATGCTAATAAGCTTGTCAATAACAGAAGTCGATATGAGCAGAATAGTAGGGGTTTTGGTTATTTATGTGTCTGACCCTGAATGTTGAAAAGCCTTTGGCATTATTTTTAATCATGTATTTTTCCATGGGACATAAAATTATGATTGTTATAACATTAGGATATGTCACTAGATACCCTTAAAATTAAGGGAATATGAATTATTTTTGACAGTCATTCTTTTAGTGTATCAATAAAATGTCCATTGACTTCCTGGGTGTAACTATGCCCTTCACATGGTGTCATTATAAAGAGGACTTATTTCAGAGCCTAATGAAGATTCAATGGTGAAGCTCTACCAACAGTTTATGAAATGTAAATCTTGGAGTTGCATAGGTACAGTGTTTCCACAGAGTACTTTGTGCAAAATGAATTGGATTCTGCTATGGTCTTACATCTCCTTGACAGTCAATTTTGTGCCTTATTCACAAATGTAGCACTTTGTGTGAAGCAGTTCACCATGGATGTTACAAATCCTAATGAAGTGCTTTACCTCCTGCCAGATTTCAGTGGGGAAGGCTTTCAAATACGTTTCCATTTGTACATGCCTGCTTTTCTTCCCTCTGTGCACAGTGAAATCCTACTGAATAATGTGCTTTATTTTCTATTTCCTTTCTCTTGGATGTGTGTTGAAAGACAGAAAGTAGATTGGTGTTTTAAATGCAAAGAGTGAAAAGCAATTAAGTCTTAAAAATTTGGACAGGCTCTGCCTAATGTAGATGCATTGTTACAAATAAGAGATGTGTGGAAGTCTGTAAACTGGGATTTCGTTCTGTACGCCACTGGTTTCAGTTTTCTATTAAAGGTGAGATGGTAAGGATTCTATTTTCTCCTAGCACTGGGGAAATCTCAAAAACACCACATACACACTTGTAGTGTTGGTGTTTCAGACATGTAGCTCTGTGTTTTTATATCTTTCTGGCCCAGTGCCATCGAGAACAGCAAAGTTCAGGCACAGGGGGAAAAGTGTCAAATGTGATAAAAACTACATCAAGGTAAATAAATGCCAAATAAAGAAAAAAGGAGACAAATCACAGAAAAAAGATATTGAAACAAAGCTACTTGTTTTGCTTTCACACTACTCAGCACTAGACATTTATAATAATTACAGATCTGGGTCTGATCACATTCAGAGCTCAGCTCTATAAACCGTGACAACAAAGGTTCTAACAATTATATACTTGGCTTCTGTCTTTCAGTACATATTAAACTTAGCACATGGTATCTTGATTGATTATGAACATGGTTTTGATTTAAACAACTGTTTTGAGACACTAGACTACATTATTATCTTACCGCCCAGTAATAAGAAAGTTTAAAAGCATGCTATAGTAATAAACCACAATGTTTAGTGTTTATTTATTTTTAGAATTACTGGTTTCATTTAAAAATGACTGCGAGGCATACACCTTTGGCTTTGGTGCTGCCAGTGAGATCAAAGTATAATTCAAAAAAAAAAAAAAATGCTGAGTACAGATTTCAAAGCAATTGATATAAGATTGTACTCTTAGTCCCCCCAAACAGTAATAATAATAGCACTATGGTGCTACTCTATGCCAGGAGTGTTCTCAACACTTCCTCTATATTAATTTATTGAATACTCTTAATGATGCTCTTTAACAGATGAAGAACATAAGACCAAGAGAATGTAAGTGGCCTACTCAAGGTTCTCAATGTTGTACACCTAGTAAACAGCAAAAATGGGATTTAAAAGCAAAAAGCTTGGCTCAAACATCAGCTTTTTAACTGCTACTATCTGCCACCTTTTGAGATATCTTTAGTCCTTGTCTAAGGATTCTGCAACTGCGTAAGAAGAAACAAAAGAGCTATCATGTAGAAGTTATTAGTTTGGCCTGTTGACGTTCTTTGAAGCAATAATGAATTAGTAAACAAGAGAAATTATTTTGAAGGAAGCGTCTTGCTAGCATCTCATGATAAGTGTCTATGTAGTCACAAAAAAGGGAAAAAACACAGAAACATCAAAAAATAAGACACATAGGCCATTTGTTATCACAACCTGAGGAATTTTACTAGCCATAGAAATTGATGAACACACATGAACTTCATATCATAGGACTGATATAGTGAAAGGAGGAGTAGAAATTAGAATATTCTCTGGCATAAGGTGCTGTGGATTTTTAATCACTAAGTAGGGCCATTTTTTCATTAGGAATTGTAGGCCCAGTCTCAAGTCCTTTAAGATTTCAAGGCCTACAAAAATAACTGGAAACAGAAGAAATTATTGACTTCAAAATACAAAATTAAAGTGTATGATTCAAAATAATACATGTATGGATACAATTAAAATATCCTTAGAATATTACATCATATGAATGAATTAATTGCAATTTAATTAAACACATGCATATACATGCACACACACACACGAACTATATTTAACATGTGAGTAAGTTAGAAGACTGCCACAGAGGCCTTTGAATTCTTTGAAATGACTTTGCATTAAGTCTTTGCCCAGATTCATTACTCCTGATTCCACCTCCCCCTCTGCCTCCCCCCCACCCCAGTTTTTCCCACTCACTCCTATTGATATTTTCTCTTGTAGGCTCAGTATCACTGTTATCCATGTCAAACAAGACTCACAAAAGCAGCCATAAAGACAGAGTAATTTTAAATTGCTAAAATTTGAGAGTAATTTTAAATTGCTCTTCCACTCATGTTAAATTATTCTGGCCCCATCCATGTGTCCAGCACTTAGCATTGGATTTCACCTCTGGTTTCCAATCTGATTTCTCTTTTATTAAGAAGCCCTTGGTAATGTGGACTCTCTGAAAAACCTAATATACTGTGGGTTCTTGAGATTCAGATCCCACAGGGAACCTCGTTTCTCAGTAAGGGCTGAACTTCTTTGGCTATAGATTTCTAAGCTACTATTTGTGTAACCTGTTTATGGCCACATGGGAAGTGATCACCACAAGTCAGAGGCTAATAAGAACATCTATGGTCACAGTCATTTTCCTCTTATTTAAGTTCATATTTCCTCCTTCGGATTCAGAACATTTCCCCTGAACCAAGGTTAATACCTGGGCAAGAGGCGTCTATGAACTGTCCTAAGGGTCTACTGTGTCTTGGGCCTCTTTAGATCTCCATTAATCTATCACATGATGGGAGAGGATGTTCATGATAGAATTTTGCAGGGCCAACGACTTCTTTGCAAATGCCTTTTTTCAACAACATAAGCAGCCGCTATACATGTGGACCTTGCCAGATGAAGTACACAGGAATCAAATCAACAACATCTATGGAAAGAGATGGTGGAAAAGCTCAATATCATCAGTCAGAACAAGGCCAGGAGCTGAATGTGGAACATACCATCAATTTCTCATATACAAGTTAAACTGAAGCTGAAAAAAAATTAGAACACGTCCATGAGAGCTAAAGTACGATCTTGAGTATATTCCACCTGAATTTAAAGACCATCTCAAGAATAGATTTGATGTGTTGAACATTAATGCTCAAAGACCAGACGAGTTGTGAAATGACATCAAGGACATCACACATGAAGAAAGCAAAAGATCATTAAAAAGACAGGAAAGAAAGAATAAACCAAAGTTGATGTTGGAAGAGACTGAAATTTGCTCTTGAACCTAGAGTAGCTAGAACAAATGGAAGAAATGATGAAGTAAAAGAGCTGGACAGAAAATTTCAAATGGCAGCTTGAGAAGGCAGAATAAATTGTTATAATGACATGTGCAAAGAGCTGGAGATAGAAAACAAAAGGGAAGAACATGCTTGGAATTACTAGAGCTTAAAGAACTGAAGAAAAAAAAATTAAGCCTCTAGTTGTAATATTGAAGAATTCTACAAGAAAAAATATTGAATGATGCAGGAAGCATCAAAAGAATATGGAAGGAATACACGGAATTACTGTACCAAAAAGAATTGGTTGTTGTTCAGCCATTTCAGGATGTAGCATATGATCAAGGACCTATGGTACTAAAGAAGAAATCCAAGCTGCACTGAAGGGAATGGAGAAAAGCTAGGCTTCAGGAATTGACAGAATACCAATTCCAATGTTTCAACAAATGAATGCAGCACTGGAATTGCTCACTTGTCTAGGTCAGGATATTTGAAAGACAGCTTCCTGGCCAACCAACTGGAAGATATCCGCATTTGTGCTTATACCAAAGAAAGGTGACCCAACAGAGTGCAGAAATTATTGAACAATATCATTAATATCACACACAGGTAAAATTTTGCTGAAGATCATTCAAAACCAGTTATAAAAGTACATCGACAGGGGAGTGCCAGAAGTTCAAGCTGGATTCAGAATAGGACATGGAGTGAAAGATATCACTGCTGATGTTGGATGGATCATGGCTGAAAGCACAGAATACCATAAAGTTGTTTACCTGTGTTTTATTGACTATGCAAAGGCATTTGTATGTGTGCATCATCACAAATTGTGGACAACATTGCAAAGAATGAGAACTTCCAAGCACTTAATTATGCTTACGAAGAACCTGTATATAGATCAAGAGACAGTTAGTTGTTCGAACAGAACAAGGGGAGAATGCGTAGTTTAATGACAGGAAAGATGTGCATCAAGGTTGTATCCTTTCACATTAGTTATTCAATCTGTGTGCTGAGCAAATAATCCAAGAAACTGGATTATATGAAGAAGAACAGGGCGTTAGCGTTGGAGGAAGACTCATTAACAACCTATGTTATGAAGATGACATAACATTGCTTGCTGAAAATAAAGAGAACTTGAAGCACTTCCTGATGAAGATCAAAGACTACAGCCCTCAGGATGGATTATACCTCAACATAAAGAAAACAAAAATCCTCACAACATAAGGATAAGTGGAGAAAAGATTGAAGTTGTTGATGATTTCATTTTACTTGGTTCCACAATCAACACCCGTGGAAGCAGCAGTCAGGAAATCAAACAATTTATTGTGTTTGTCAAATCTACTGCAAAAGAACTTTTTAAAGTGTTAAAAAGGAAAGATGTCACTTTAAGAACTAAGGTGTACCTGGCATAAGCCATAGTGTTTTAATCCCCTCGTGTGCTTGCAAAAGCCAGACAATGGATAAGGAAAACTGAAGAAGAATTGATACCTTTGAATTATAGTGTTGGTGAAGAATTTTGAAAATACCATGGACTACCAGAAGAGCTAACAAGTCTGTCTAGGAAGAAATATAGCCAGAGTGGTCCTCAAAAGTCAGGGCAGTGAGACTTTGTCTCATCTACTTTGGACATGTTTATCATGAGGGACCAGTCCCTGGAGAAGGACATCATGCTTAGTAAAGTGGAGAGTCAGTGAAAAAGAGGAAGACCCCCAGTGAGATGGATTGACACAGTGGCTGCAACATGGGCTCAAGCATAGCAACAATTGTGAGGATGGCACAGGACCAGGCAGTGTTTTGTTCTGTTGTACATAGGGCTGCTGTGAGTTGAACCGTCTTGAGGGCTGTAACAACAACAACAACAACAAAACATATATAAAGGAATTCTAATTCCGTAGACCTTATTTAGGCTTGGGACTCTAAGAATACTTCCTAGATCAGTGATTGGTGATCTAAAAAAAAAAAAAAAAAAATTAAATTCCCTGAAGGTCTAGGTTGCTTCTTTTGGAGAGAGTATGAGGAATATTGTGGTAAAGGAATTTCAAGAAACAGTAGCTCTTTAGCTCATTGGCAAGGATGAAACATGGGGCAAGGAAGATGTTTCCCTTATCTTTTCCTGAGGGGACATCCTTATGCCCTTCCATTTCTTTCTTGTGATCATCAAATAATATTTTTGTTTTGTTTTGTTTTAAATATAGGACATTCACATTGAAATACTGTTCTACTGGAGATTGGAATTTCCCAGGTGTGTGAATACAGTGATTGATTGCTAGACAGCAGTTTAGAGTCAGAGGTTGGAGTTTCAGATAGCAAAAATTTGAATAGACTTCTATGCACAGAAAAACTGGGTAATTTATTATTGAATTATCCACTTCCTTTCCATATATCAAGTAAAACTAGTAGCTAAGTAAAATTGGATAGAATTTCTATGCATTTCTGAGCGTGATTAGTTTAGGGTGCAGATAAAAGTATGATTTTAAGAACCCTAGCTTGAGGGCCTGCTTTTCCTCTTGTGTTCTTTTTTGGCTCCTTCAAAGCACACAATCTTATCAGTTGGTGTTGATATGAGGTATGCTGGCCTCTGGTATTTTCCACCTCAGCAAACAGGATATTGCTCAGATGTGCACAGTTGTAACAACTGTGTCCTTCATAAATGCATCTAGCTTGGCTTACATGTCTTCCCAGACTCCTAGAGAACTGGGTTGATCTTATGAGATTTTTAATGTGTTATATAAATTCCAAGGCATTACAAAACCCTTTGAGTATGTTAATATATACTTTTTAAGGCAGTATTATTTTCAAAAATCAAAATATACCTTTTCTTGTAAATAAGTCGATGGCTGAGACACTTCCTTTGTACAAGTTCTGTGACCAAAATTTCTAGATAGAGTTAAAAGAAACAGAAGATGATGTCAGAAGGGAAATAAATAAATAAATGCAACCCTAATAACATCTTCTGTATGCATTAACAAATTATTTGGAAATTTTAACATTACAAGGAAAGCAGCATCTGTTATTTGTGATAAACAATTTCAGTTTATTTATTTTAAGGCTAATGTTTTCATGCAAAGACTTTCTTTGTTAATACAATAGAAAATAAAGATGAAGGGTAGTACAAAAAGAAAAAGAAACATTCCATGCATATAAGAAATTTAGGAGATGCTTTCTTTTATCTTTAAGAGAATTTTTGTAAGAATAATATTTGCAGCACATTTGAAAATATTCTTTTGAGTAACTGTACAATATTTTAAAGTTTTATTTGGCATACTTCTAAAACTTAATTTCTAAATATTTGTAAGTCTCAGAATCACAGGTAACAGTGTCTGTCATCGGCCATATACTAAAGCAATGACTGGATTTCTCTACTGGTGAATACAATTGTGAACAACATAAATTATTCTAACTTTTCCTTTTATAAATAAGAATATGTCTCTTTCTAGTTTGCCCCTTTCAGCCTTTCTCTACTTTTTTTTTCTTTATTACACAAAATTGACAGAAAGTGAAGAGAGGACATTTTTAAAAACGAAGTTGCCAACAATATGAACTAAAACAAAGGAAACACAAATTTTTTATGATTTGGTAAAATTGATGACTAAATATAACATAAATGATCAAAAATGTTAAATTAAAGGAAGCATCAAAAGAAGATGGAAGGAATACACAGAGTAACAGTACCAAAAAGAATTAGTGGATGTTCAACCATTTCAGAATGTAGTATGTTTAGGAACCAATGTCACTGAAGGAAGAAGTCCAAGCTGCCCTGAAGGCATTGGTGAAAAGCAAGTCTGCAGGACTTGATGGAACATCAACTGAGATGTTTCAACAAATGGATGCAGCACTGGAAGTGCTCACTCAACTATGCCAAGAAATTTGGAAGACAGCTACCAGGCCAACTGATTGGAAGAGATTCATATTTATGTCTATTCTCAAGAAAGGTGATCCAGTCAAATGTGGAAATTATCTAACAATATCATTCATATTACATGAAAGTAAAATTTTGCTGAAGATCATTCAAAAGCGGCTTCAGTAGTATAGCGACGGAATAGCCAGAAATTCAAACCGGATGCAGAAGATAATGTGGAAAGAGGGGTATCATTGCTGATGCCAAATGGATCTTGGCTGAAAGCAGAGAGTACTGGAAAGATGTTTACCTGTGTTTTATTGACTATGCAAAAGCATTCGATTATACGGATCATCACAAATTATGGATAACATTGCAAGGAATGAGAATTCCCGAGCACTTAATCGTGCTCATGAGGAACCTGTACGTAGACCAAAAGGCACTCGTTTGAACAGAACAAGGGCATACTGCATGGTTTAAATCAGGAAAGGTGTGCATCAGGGTTGTATTCTTTCAGCTTACCTATTCAGTCTGTATGCTGAGCAAATAATCTGAGAAGCTGGACTATATGAAGAAGAAGAAGGAGGCATCAGGATTGGAGGAAGGCTCATTAACAACCTGCATTACGCAGATGATACAACCTTGAAGCACTTACTGAAGAAGATTAAAGACCACAGCCTTAGGCATGGATTGCACCTCAACATAAAACAAAAATCCTCACAACTGGACTAATGAGCAACTTCATAATAGACAGAGAAAAGTTTGAAGTTGTCAAGGATTTCATTTTACTTGAATCTACAATCAACCCACATGAAAGCAGCAGTCAAGAAATCAAAAGATGCATCATTGCATTGGGCAAATCTGTTGCAAAAGACCTCTTTAAAGTGTCGAAAAGCAAAGATGCCACCTGGAAGACTAAAGTGCACCTGACCCAAGCCATGGTGTTTTCAAATGCCTCATATGCATGCAAAAGCTAGGCAATGAATAAGGAAGACCAAAGAATTGATGCCTTTGAATTTTGGTGCTGGCAAAGAATGTTGAATATAGCATGGGCTGCCAAAAGAATGAACATATCTGTCTTGGAAGAAGTACAACCAGAATGCTCCTTAGAAGCAAAGATGGGATATTACGTCCATATAGTTTGGATATGTTCTCAGGAAGGATCAGTCCCTGGAGACTTGACAGTACCTTTCAAGAAGAGCAACAATAAGCTCAGTATGGGACCTAGTGACACTCACAAATATCTATTAATTGACACACTGATGCAATGCTTTGTAATGAATGATACAGGCAACATATGACTACATATACATTTGTGATCCCATAAGGTTATAACAGAGCTCAGAAATCCCAATCGGAGAACAGGAGGTAGCAGACTAACTGGACATAGCCAAAGCAACTGCTTCCTGCAGGCAGCACGTATATCTCATGTCTTGTATACAAAGTGATGGAGCTGCAAGGAGCATAATGGTACTGTACTCATCTTACCTACAATACATATGTCTTGATAGTCATAATAAACATCTATATTACTGGCTTATGTATGTACTGTACTTTCTATCATTATTTTATTATGAACTTTCCCTACGTACAAATAAAAAGTTCACTGTATAACAGTGTATGCTTCTACTCATAGGCAGTAATATCAAATCTTGTGTTCCCACAACACCAAAATTGTATAATGTCCTATTTCACAGAATATATCGTGGATGTTGAGTGATGCATAACTATAGAAGAAAAACCTCCTAAAACCAGAAGAGCCAACCCATTGCCATCAAGTCAATTCCCACACATAATGACCCTATAGGACACAGTAGAACTGCCCCATAGTGTTTCCAAAGCTATAAATCTTTATGGAAACAGACTGCCACATCTTTCTCCCTCAGAGTGGCTGGTGAAGTGAACCACTGACCTTTTGGTTAGCAATCAAGTTCTTTAACCGCTGTGCCACCAGGGCTTCTTAACTACATACAGGTATATATAAATATCTACAGCAAAACTTATATTTTCATTAAAGCCAGAAAAATTTAATACATATTGTGTTGTTTAAAACATTTATGGCATTGAGCATATAACCCAAAATCTCACAAAACCATGCCTGATGAACCTGAACTTTTGCCAGGCAGTTTAAAATCTACTAAGATCACCCAGGATTGCGTAAGTAAATTCAGAGTTTGATAATCATTAAAACTTTGGCGGCTAATGGCTATAGATTTGGTCATATGCATTAATTAACTCATAATCCTAAGGTTACTATTAATAATTCAGAGTTAATAGCAGGGATTGGGAAACTATGGTTTATTGGTCATGTCCATCCCACTGCCTGTTTTTGTATGATACAGAAGGTGAGAGTGCTTTTTATATTTTTATATGGCTGTGTGTGTGTACATACATAGGAAACCCTGGTGGCGTAGTGGTTAAGTGTTACAGCTGCTAACCAAGAGGTCGGCAGTTTGAATCTGGCAGGCGCTCCTTGGAAACTCTATGGTGCAGTTCTACTCTGTCCTATAGGGTCGCTATGAGTCGGAATTGACTGGACAGCAGTGGGTTTGGTTTTTATATATATATAAAATTGTGTTTCTTGGCCCACAAAGCCTAAAATTTACTATAAAACTCTTTAGAGAAAAATTTTGCCAACTCTTGGTCTATAGAATAATAAAGAATATGCGAGTTTAGTCAACTAAGAAGATAAAAGATCATCAAATGTTTTGATAAATTTCTGTTTCCAACAGTTCAATTAATTACAACTAGTTGATACAGTTGTTCTAAATAGGGAGAACCTGTATTTATCTCTGAATACCTGAACTGTGGAACTCTGTTATTCAGCTTATGTTTAAAAAAAAAAAAGGATGAGTTCCAAATTTGGAATGTTCCAGCAACTTTCTTTTAGGCAGGGACTATATAAATTCCTCCAGAAGGAAGGTAAGCATATGCTCTCTCACTTGGTACAAAGTCTATATACTTGGCAAATACATATGGTCAACTGTGCTAACATAGATGTCATAGATCTTGAGTTCAGGGAGCTTATTGATTTTGTTTTGATTGGCACACATCAATAGCTCAGGATAATGATTCTATACGTTGCACTTAGATGTTTGGACAAACTGGTTAATGGCTAATACCCCAAGAATTATCAGTATAAAAATGCTGATTTGAAGAATGTAATGTTATTTCTAAAGGAAAAGCTTCAAGTCTATTGTAAAAATTTGTATCTGTGAAATTTGTCTAAAATAATAAAAAAAAATTGTCTAAAATATCATTTAATAAATCTTCAAACTAAACCAAAACTGGTGAGATGATATAGAACTGCACTGTTCAATGAAGCAGCTACTAGCCGCATGTAGCTATTTAAACTTAAATGTAATTTTAATGAAATTAAAAATTTAATTCCTCAGTTGCACTAGTTACATTTGAAATGCTCTATAACAGCTTACATTTCAGGACTACTGTTTAGTATGGTGCAGAGTTAAAACATTTCCATTATTGCACAAATTTCTGTGGGACAAATAATGTTGTCAGACTGAATTTGATTACATCCAGAAGCAGTAAAAAAGAACCAATAGGAAACCAAAACAAAACAAAAACTTATTTTACCTGACTGATCAAATATATCTAGCTTTGGGTGTGAGGTAATGAGTATAGTTTTAAATATATTTAATTTGGTCTGTGTGGTATGTATCCATGTGGAGATGTCCAACAAACAAGTGGAAATATAGTCTGTAGTTTGGAAGTCTTAAGAACAGAAATAAATATCTGGTGGTTATTAATTTCTAAGTTTTAGCTATGAAAAAAATTTTACTTAAGAGAGTGTAGAATGCAAAGTATAGATGCTGGATAGACCTTTTAGAACCACTGCATCAGTTGGTATTGGTAGTTGCTAGCCATTCTAGCTAGCCTGAGCAGAAAAGAAATTTAAAATATTAGGTAGCTCAAAGAATATTTGTGGCTGCTAGAGTCTCAAGCTTAAAGGCTGTGCAATAAAAAGCCTTCTAACTATATTATAGCAATGTACCAGCAAAGACTCAGACGCTGTAGCTGGCATCCATGGCACTGACCATGGACCACCAGACCCTCAGCCCTGTTGCCCTTGTAGGCTGGATGCCACCACGTCATCCTCTCCCAGCCTCCTTCCTCATTTCCCAGTTACATTCTCATGCAAATGACTGGCAGAGCCAAATTTACAAGTCTGAACCTTAGTAGTTGCAAGGGAGGCCAAAAGAGTAAGTTTTCTGCCATCTCCCTTGGGGATGCATAACTCATAATTGTATTAAATGTCCCCAGAAAATGGGAAGCATTTTCAAAAATAACAAATTTCGATTGAAGTTCGTGATTACATGGATAGCTTGAAGGAAGAGCAGGCAGCTAAGCTATCAAGAAATATTCAGAATAAATGGTGCTTAGACACCCAGGGAGAGACAAATTTTCAGAAATGAAGTGTGAGCTGGAGTGTCAAATGCAGTAGAGTGACAATTGAAGAACCCACTATTTTAAATTTAATTCTGTAAAGTGCGAACTGATTAATGAGGTTAAATGATGAGCTTTTTGAGAGAAGGTGAAAGTTTCATGTAAAAAAATAGTTCTAGCCAAAGACTCATTTCACTTGCTTTCTCCGTAACCAAATTAGCCAGTCATCTTCTTGATGGTAGCATGCTGCATTCATTATCTAATTTTATCTTCTCTTCAAAATATACAAAGCCCTTTTTCCTTTTTCAATAAAGGAAATTGAAATTCTGAGACATTAAGTAATTTGTCCAAGATAGCAAAGCTGGTAAGTCCTAGAACTGGGAGTCAAAAGAGAATACTCTTACTCCAATACTCTTTAAATGAGCCCTGGTGCTGCACTGGTTAAAGCACTCAGCTGCTACCTGAAAGGCTGGCATCTCGAACCCATCAGATGTTCTGAGGGAGAAAGTTGTGGCAGTCTGCTTCTGTAAAGATCTAGAAACCCTATGGGGCGGTTCTACTCTGTCCTATCAGGTCACTATGAATCGAAATTGATTCAAAGGCAGTGGGTTTAGTTTGTTTTTAATACTGTTTTATCATTCCATTGTGCTATGTTGCCAATTATTAGACTTTGACCATAGCAGGGTATATACCAAGTATAAGAGTATCTGTTAGAGAAAAAAAAGAAAAATATATGCTGGATGTCTGAATAAGTTGATTTGTAGTTGGATCAAAAAATGATCCCTAGAAAGGAATAGTCAAGTGATATTAACTGACAGGAGGTGGCTAGAGACACACCAAGGAGCCCTGGTGGTGCAACAGTTAAGTGCTCAGCTGCTAACTGAAAGGTCTGTGGTTTGAACACACCCAGTGTCTCTGCAGGATAAGGACCTGGTGATCTGCTCCCTTAAAGATTACAGCTAGGAAACCCTATGTGACAGTTTTACTTAGTCATATAGGGTCCCTATATGTCAGAATCAACTGGGTTGCACACAACTACAACAACCAAACAACACACCACTTGGCTGCCTGCATGTATTACTGTGGTTTCTAATGATGCCATTGACAATCAGGGAAAAAAACATTCTTAACCATTGTTGTTGCTAACTTTTTTTTCCATGTTTATTTTTCATAGATGTCTACAAATGTTATTTTTCTTATTTTCTATTTCAGTTATGTTGACTCAAATCATTTCTAGTATAAGACAAGATATAAACAAAATGAAAAATGAACACATGCATGGAAAAGTACAATGTATGCTTTACATATTTTCATATGGTGTAAAATTTAATAAAATATATTTTAAATCACAAAACACCCTATGATATCATGACAGACTAAGATACAGTTCTAAAACTGACTAGTTGAAACATCAGGTAAAAAAGTTAAAATACTGCATTAAAATATGCTTCTAAAATTAAATTGCCAAACTTAGGATAAGGCAACATAAGAAAGACCAAGGCCTCCTTTGACAAAAGTATGTGTGAAATACCTGAGGTTTTTTAGGTTGATCATAAATAAGCTCAATATGAAGCAATGGTAAATGTACCTGCTACAGTAACTGCTGTTACTGAATTTTGCATTGGTAAAAGAAGAGAATCCAGAGCAATGTATATGTATTTATATCATGGATCAGGACGCAAAAGCTGCATTACATTTTGGAGAACACTTGTCCATTCTGCAACTGTATTAACAGGGTGTCATTTCATATGCCCACCACCAGGCTTCTTTTCCATTTCTCAGTTCAAATGGGATTCTATTATTAACCATGCCAATGGAACGAATTTTAAATTTACAATGGAACCTTCTAACCATATGTCCAGTGTTTCTGTCTGGCAATCTGAGGATGATTCCTTATTTGCCTCACACTCATTGGATTCCTTTTCCCAATTTTTTTCATCTTGTTTTATTGGCTTAACACACATGTGTTTGTGCATATTCATTTAAAAACATAGTGTGTATTTTTATCTCTGTATTTCCATCTTCAGCACCTGCCATACTCATTTATACTTGAGAGTTATTTAATAACTTTTTGGTTAATAAATATGATGTAACATATACTTAGGAAGGAGCTGTTTCATTTTAAGAACAATTTAACAAGTTGTGTGTACAATCCTGAGACAGGGAAAAGAAGGGGTTACAGTGGATTTCTTCAAATTGCAAGAGCACTAATATGATAAAAGCACTGGAGTGATACATACTAGTTACCCAAGTTAAAACATCATTATCATTAGATTGATTCTTCACTGCATGGAATTGAGAACCAGAACTACTTGCCTCTAATGTGGTATTAGGAAGAAACTTCTAGAATTTAGACCTTTCTCAAAGCAAGACTTCGAATTGGTTTCAAAAGTTCAGTAATAGCCTTTGTAAACAAGGGCAGTGTACATGTTGCATAGCAACCAGATCTGTTGTCCATTGGATTTTGACCAGAGTGGGAAACAACAGTGATGCCCTGCTCAAAGATGGTGGCCAACCGTGTGGTTTTGAATGTGTTTCACTCTCCCCAGTCCTGCCAATAATACAGTCTCCCGCATCAGGCTCCTGAAACATTCAAAGTGGTGCAGTGTACGTTGCTATGCAACATGTACATTGCTATGCAATGCGTGCACTCCCCTTGTTTACCGTGGCCATGACTGAACCATTTTGAACCAGTTTGGAGCCCTTCTCAAAGTGGAATGTACTCACTACATCATAGCAATAATTTCATATCTCCAGACTATCTCAAAAGAAGGCTGAGTTACAATCTTCTAAAGACGTTTATAGATAAACTTTACAGTTTTCGGTCAGAGGCTGAGCAATAAACTACTTTATCCCTACATCATATATTCATCAGACATTCTCTGGGAACATGTTACACCCTGAGTATAATGTCTGAGGGCTTAGAAATAACATTTGCCTTAAGCAGGGATTCCCATGATTTGTGTGACAGTTTAGCAGAGTTAATTAGAACACAGCTTTGGCTTTATTCCCAGCTCCCCTCCAAGTTAGCTGACACTCCATTGATTTAGTCAAAGAATCAACTCCAAGTTAGCTGACACGCCACTGATTCAAGCAATAAACAGTTATTGACTGTTTAAGATGTGTCAGGCCTTTTACTGGATGCTGGGAATATAAATAATGAACAAGGTAGTCAAGGACCCTGGCCTCATGAAGCTTAAGTCTCTAAACCACTGTTTCCTTATCTGTAAAACAAAAACTGCACTCCTCATCTAAGATCATCCTGTGAGTTAATGAGCATGTCAAAGAAGAAAATTCCATACTGTGTTAAGAGTGAAAGGAAAGGAATTTATTGAGGAATAATACAGCTCAAGCTGGGCAGCGCTAAGTAAAAATACAGAGCATTCCACTGTTCAAGCAGAGCGAAGGGTCTATATACATAGAGAACAAAGGAGAAGTAGGCGCTTAATGATTGATTATAGGTAAGATCAGCTTCAGCTTGAAGTCATTTGAAATGTAACTGCTGGCGACTTGGCTAGGAGGGACTGGGTTACCACCTAAGCGAGTGGTGCCGGCCGGTTTAGTTATACATGATTGAAGTCGTGAACAGTTTTCTCCCAAAAGCAAGTTGCTTAGATCTTGACACATTCTTCCCGCGGACAAATGGTTTACATCTTGTCCTTTTGTTTCCTGGGAATGCATGTCGACCCCATCATTCTTTCCTATGACACATGCACTTCCGGTTTGAAACTTTTCCATTTAAAGCAAATGCATGCTGGGTGAGACAGTGATGGCTTATTTATTTATTTATCTATTTCTTTCATTATTTGCTGTATTACTTACTTATTCCATTATTTACTTCATTACAAACATTGCTTCCCTGTGCTTGTATTCTTAACTTGGTAATTACTCTTTTTCAACACTGAGTGACTAGTATGCCGTCCTCTGACCCAACGACAAATGCTGGTTCCATTCATCTTCTGCCTACCCGAATGCCTGCAGTTCCCTTTCTGCTGGGTCTACACCAGAAGTTCACACGCTTTAGTGTGCACAGGATTTACCTGGGGAGGGAGTTCAACTGCATTTTCTCACTTCTACTCCCAACTACTAGTTTCTGATTCTTGGGCCACATTCTCACTGAAGCATTATGAGACTCAACCAAAGAGGTTCAAGGGTTAGATGATCTATTGGCTTAAAGACCAATGTCAGAAAGTAAGGTTTGTTGAATGGCTACACTGTGAAAGATATTTCAGTCAATACTTTGTATGTTTTATTTCATTTAATACTCATAAAAGTTCTAGTATTAATACTCATAAATACTATTATTCCAATTATGTAAATATGAGAAATGAAACTCAGAGTACGTAGTTTGTCCAAGGTCAACTAGCTCAGATAGAAGTGGAGGACAGGATTCGAACATAAATGTTGAATCTAAGCAAATGCTTATTTGCATTCCACCATGCTTGTTCATATGAGTCAGATTCGATTCGATGGCAGAGTTTTGGTTGGTTTATGCTTGTTCACATAAACAGCAGTAGTGTTATTCTCAGGTTATCATGAGCAACACGTTTCAACAGTGAAAGTTTTTATATATTCTCAGTGGAAATCTTGACATTTCCTCTGAGAAGTCATTTTTATATAGCATAGAGTTTTATATGTTGAGGTTAAGTAACAAGGGTGCAGAGACTGACAAAATGGTCTTTCAAGGGTCATTCCTATATTATGGGTCTGTGGTTCAATGTTTCCCTCTAATGTCTACTCTGGCAACACTTCTTTCTCTCTTTAATTTTTCATCTGATGGGGTTACTCGTCGATGAATAAAGGGACTCACTGGTTTTTTAATTGTTATTATTTCTTTCCTTATTTCACTAGAATGCAGAACCAATATCTTCTTGTGATCTGTGCTGTAGTTTTCACCCTGCCAGTTTTCAGTCGCTAAGAGCAGCCAATCAGCCTGCAGTCTAAGTGAGGAACAGATCACCAACAGGCAAATTTTTGTTATCACTCACCTAACCTTTACTGTGCAAGAAAAACTCAATTCTGATTTCACATTTTTTTCAGTGTTTCTTGGGCATGTAGAAAAGTCCTTGAGCTTTGTCTTTTTTTGTGGGTGACAGCATTTTCTGAGACATGATTCTCAGCGGTTGGTATCACTTTCAAGGAGAGAGAAAGCCTAAGTCCACAGTCTCATAATGCTAAGATGAAGAAAAGGAATAGGAAAAGATCCCTTACGTCTAAAATGAACTTCAAAGGCAAATTATAAATAACTTAGAATGTTCACCCAGTTATTCCATAAGCTTAGATTTTGCTGTTCAAGTGCATAATCAAAATAATGAAGGTGAAACCTTCTATTAGAAAATGATAGTCTTTAAATTGAGACACCGAACTGCACTGAACTGCAAAAACAGAATGTCCTAATGAAGCTAAAGTTGCGAGATTAATTGCTCCCTTATATTCATTTTTAATGAAGAGTAACAATTGACTTGACAGGATAATTATTATAGCATACCGGGTCCACAGTATGTAATAAGAGTTATAATGTACTAGTCAATCAAAATCTGTCACTTCTGCGATTGTACTTGAAATCTTCAAGTTTCTTTGTTTGTCATGTTAACTGGATGACATATGGAAATCACTAAAGGTGTTATCATCAAAAGAGAATAGAAGCAAGAAATATTCTGCTCATTTTTCTATTGCAATTGATGTCGTGAAAAGCTTTGAGTGCATTGTGCATGCATTCTTCCCAATTTCATAGTAATTATTATATTATTGTGGGGTATTTTGAAATGGAGATTTTGATAAGATATACTAAATCTTAGTACATTCTTATTGTTAGACAGTATAGGTTATTAGAGAATGGAGAGAGGTTAGATACATTTTAAAATACAAGCCTCTATTTTTTTTTTAATGACATACAGAAGTTATTGCTAGAATTTTTTAATCTAGCTAGAATTTTTAATATGAATTTTAAGCACCTTTATATTTTCTTGGTAAAAAGTATAGAAGGCAAATTTTCTGGGGAACTTTTTTTTTAAGAGCTTTTATTTAAAATTTATTGCCAAAATATGTGTATGATTCTTCCCTCCATTGCAGTTCCTTCCATTTCCAATATACTTGCCCAATCATGTCTGTATAGCACCTTCACATGGATATTGATGGCTGCTGGCATCATAAACACACAGTGGAAGCTACAATGAAAAGCAGGAATGTGAAGTAATCTGTCTAGGAGCCCAGCAGCTGGGAAGATGGGAATTGAAAATCCTGTTTAGCAATACAGTGTTAATGACATTTTTGAGATGTCAATAAGGTATTACTGTGATAGAACAGTGGAGATGTATTTCTACGAGATGTATTCGTATCATATCTGATGGGAAGAAGTAGAAATTTACATCATCTAATCTAAAAAAAAAAAAATTAAGAATTACTATTATCAATTTGACTGATTCAATGCTTCCTTATTATTTGGAAATTTTATAAGTTTTTTTTTTTTTTTTAGTTACCTAGTGCTGCTATAACAGAAATACTACAAATGGATGGCTTTAACAAACAGAACTCATTTTCTCACAGTTTAGGAGGCTGGAGGTCTGAATTCAGCATGCCAGCTCTAAAGGAAGGCTCTCTCTCTCACTGCTTTGGGGGAAAGTCCTTGTATCTTTTCAGCTTCTATGCCCAGGCTCTTTGGGGATCTGTGGTTTGTGTCTTCCCCTCTGTTTGTACTTGCTTGCTTACTTGGTAGATCTGTTCTTTTTTATCTCAAGAGATTGGTATAAGACACATCCTACAGCCATACTGCTTTATTAACATAACAAAGAAAACACACAGTTATACCAAGGAGTTAAGACTTACAGCACGCATTTTTGGGGGATGCAATTCCATCCATAACAGTATTGAAAGAGTGTTTGAGATGTATGTAGGTGAGGATGTTTATCATACATCTCTTGAGCATATATAAAAATAAAAGATTAGAGAAATTAAATGGCTAAATTATTCAAAATGTTTCTTTCCAATCTTATTTTTCTGAAACATGATTTGGCTCAATATATGAGATATCTATATTTTCCACTCAATATTTTCCCCTGGACCATCAAGAGAATTGGTAATGCAGCAGGTTTTAAAAAGTGCACCACTATTTCTTGGGTATTTTCTCCTACGATGTTGGATTCTTTGTATTTTGATGCTGCTTCTTTATTCTCCTCACTAAAAGATATCAACCAGAGCTTTTCAGGAACCCACCAGAGCTCCTATATCTTCCTCAGTTTTTTTTTTTTTTTTAATTTTTTTACTGATACATGAAAAAATTAATTTGTCTGCATGGATGACCAAGAACAAGAAACAAGTTTTTGCATGTACAGGAAATAAGTATATCACCTCTGGCGCCAGACCAATAGTGACCTTAATGTGCTAATAATTGGTAAAGTGTATCTCAATTTCAGGTACATTAAAATGTTGAAAACAATGTGAACTAAAGTTGAAAATTTTAGTAGACTCCACCAGAGTTAATCCCTATCCGTTTGACACTTTTAAAACACATCTTTGTTCTTTTTTTTTTGTTCTAGAACCAACTAAATAATAGAATTTCTAGTAATTATTCATTTTTACTTATTACTGAAATTTCTGCTTGAAATAAAGAAGTGATAAAAGATAGGCTCTGTCCTTGCGCATCACGTAAGATGCCATTGACTATAGCTTACAGAGTTCTAGTCATTCCCCTATACACAGAGGATAAAATTAGTCTTTGTCAAAATAGGGCCATTTTTAATTGGATTTTCAGCTCCAGTATAATACTTGAAATTGATCAAATCATTTTGGATAACTACATCCAAATCTTCTAAATAATTAAAGCAAACTTTTCAAATATGAACAAGGATAATGCACTGGTTTGGTTCTGATTGTGTACCTACCACTAATCCTTTCTCACCAGGCTGCTGTTAAAAATACACTAAAAAAAATACACTAGTTGCAAATAAATAGGTCAATAACACAAGTCTGATCTTGTACCTCAGTGTTTTCAATTTTTGGCTCTCTTTGGCTTTCTTGTATACCTTTCAGGGGGTAACATTTTCACTTTGTGATATAAAATGTTATCGCAAGCTCTTTTGCTACACTAAACATACCAATCTTTGCTTTCTTCCTAGTTTTGATTAGGTGTAGCAGCTGATCTCGTGACTACATTAACTCCATTTATTTTCTGTTTCTTTTATAATGGTTAATCTTTTACATGTCCGTGGGCAGTATTTCCCTGTATTGAACTGATTACCCTATGTTTTCTCTAATGAACTAATTGACTGTGTCCCTTCAACTCTGTCTGTGCTTTGTGAGCTCTACGTCTGTCATGTATTTTCTCTTTGGTAACATTTCCCCCCAAGAATTGGTCTCAGTCTAGCCATTCCTCCAAGGCAATGAACTTTAGACATCTTTTGACTATATTTTTCTACCAATAAGATACTAGTATATGCAAGTATCTCTATGTGTGTGTTCATACAATTTTTTATTTTTTAACCTTTTTTATACCTGATTATATCATCTATTGAACATTTTACTTCATAATATTACTGTTAACATAGCTGAGAATATGAGTAATGATGTCAGTTCTACTTTTGTATTTTTATTTAACTGATAGGGATTAACTCTGGTGGATTCTGTTAAAATTTTTGACTTTAGTTCACATTGTTTTCAACATTTTAATGTACCTGAAATTGAGATACACTCTACCAATTATTAGTATATTTATGCTATTTGTATTAGCTTTTTTTTCAAACTGCATGTCATTAGAAAAATATTTTAAAACATTTTGTGAGGGTATATATAGTAAAAATTAGATTAATACAGTATATAAATACTCTGAGAACATAGAAGTTGTAGTGTTTGTCCCAACAAAGCAGAAGAAAGTAGAGTGGATACAAACCTCTGAAGCCCTGAGCTGTGGATCTTACTCCCTTTATTCAAATGCCTGTTATCCACTGACATATTTGACATAGCCTGAAATATGGACTGAGGGGACTTCTAATGTCAAACCTTTGATTAATGGTTGGTAATCCTTAACTTCTTTAAAACATAGATATAGATATGTAGGTAAATCCCAGGTGGTTAAAAAAGTTTATACTCTACTACTAACCCAAAGGTTGGCAGCTTTAACCCACCCAGTGGCACAGTGGAAGAAAGGGCTGGCAATCTATTTCTGCATAGATTACAGCCAGAAGCCCCTATGGGGCAGCTCTACCCTGTAACACACGGGGTCACTATGAGTTAGAATCTACTGGATGGCAATTTTTTATGGGTATAGTTAAAGGTATAAGTATGTTGCTGTTATTAGGTACAATCGAGTCAGTTCCAACACATAGTGACCCTATGTACAACAGAATGATACACTGCTGAGTCCTCTGCCATCCTCATAATCATTGCTACGTTTGAGCGCATTAAGCAGCCACTGTGACAATCCATCTTGTTGAGGGTTTTCCTCTTTTACACTGACTGTCTTTGTTTGTCCACTTTACCAAGCATAATGTCCTTCTCAAAGGACTAGTCCCTCCTAATGCCAAAGTACGTGAGATGAAGTTTTGCCATTCTCACTTCCAAGGAGCACTCTGGCTGTATTCCTTCCAAGACAGACTTCTTTGTTATTCTGAAAGTCCATGTTATATTAAATGTTCTTTGCCAATGCCATAATTCAAAAGCATCAATTCTTCTTCAGTTTTCCTTATTCATTGTCCAGCTTTTGCATGCATATAAGGCGATTGAAAACACAGTGACTTGCATAAGGTGCACCTTAGTCCTTAAAGTGACATCTTTGCTTTTTAACACTTTGAAGAGGTCTTTTGCAGCAGATTTTCCAAAGCAATAAATCATTTGCTTTCCTCAATGCTGCTTTCATGGGTGTTGATTGTGGAACCAGGTAAATGAAATCCTTGACAACTTCAATCTTTTGTCCATTTATCATTATGTTGTTTATTGGTCTAGCTGTGAGATTTTTGTTTTCTTTATGTTGAGGTACAGTCCATACTGAAGGCTATATAGTCTTTGATCTTCATCAGTAAGTGTTTCAAGTCCTCTTTGCTTTCAGCAAGGCCGTGTCATCTGCAAATTACATGTTGTTAATGAGTCTTCCCTGGTGGCGTAGTGGTTAAGTGTTATGGTTGCTAACCAAAGGGTCGGCAGTTCAAATCTGCCAGGCACTCCTTCGAAACTCTATGGGGCAGTTCTGCTCTGTCCTGTAAGGTCACTATAAGTCGTAATCGACTCAACGGCACTGGGTTTGGTTGGTTTTTAATAAGCCTTCCACCAATCCTGATGCCACATTCTTCTTCCTATAGCTCAGCTTCTCAGACTATTTGCTCAGTATACACCTTGACTACGTATGGTGAAAGAATACAACCCTGATGTAAACATCTTTCTGGTATTCTCTGCTTCCAGCCAAGATCCATCTGACATCAACAATGATGTCCCTAATTCCACGTTATCTTCTGAATCTGGCTCGAATTTCTGACAGTCCCCTGTTGATGTATTTCTGCAGCTGCTTTTGAATGATCTTCGGCAAAATTTTATTTGGGTGTGATATTAATAATATTGTTTCATAATTTCTGCATTCTGTTGGATCACCTTTCTTTGGAATGGACACAAGTATTGATCTCTTCCAGTCGATTGGCCAAGTAGCTGTCTTCCAAATTTCTTGGCATAGATTAGTGAATAATTCCAGCACCGCATCTCTTTGCTTAAACGTCTCAATCAATTGGTATTCTGTCAATTCCTGGAGCCTTGTTTTTCGCCAATGCTTTTAGTGCAGCTTGGAATTCTTCTTTCAATACCATTGGTTCTTGATCATATGTTACCTCCTGAAATGGCTGAATGTCGACCAATTCTTTTTGGTACAGTGACTCTGTATTCCTTCCATCTTCTTTACATGCTTCCTGTGTCATTCAATATTTTGCCCATAGAACCCTTCACTATTGCAACTTGAAGCTTGAATTTTTTCTTCAGTTCTTTAAGCTGGGGAAATGACAAGCGTGTTCTTCACTTTTGGTTTTCTAACTCCAGGTCTTTGCACATCTCATTATAATATTTTACTTTGTCTTTTCCAACTGCCCTTTGAAATCTTCTATTCAGCTCTTTTACTTCATCATTTCTTCCATTCGTTTTAGCTACTCGACATCCAAGAGTAAGTTTCAGAGTCTCTCCTGACATCAATTCTGGTATTTTCTTTATTTGCTGTCTTTTTAATGACCTCTTATTTTCTTATGTGATGTCCTTGATGTCATTCCACAACTCATCTGGTCTTCAGTCACTAGTGTTTAATGCATCAATTCTATTCTTTTTTTTTTTTTTTAATTAATTTTTATTAAGCTTCAAGTGAACATTTACCATTCCAATCAGTCTGTCACATGTAGGTTTACATACATCTTACTCCCTTCTCCCACTTGCTCTCCCCCTATTGAGTCAACCCTTTCAGTCTCTCGTTTCGTGCCAATTTTGCCATCTTCCCTCTCTCTCTATCTTCCCATCCCCCCTCCAGTCAAGAGTTGCCAACACACTCTCCAGTGTCCACCTAATTTAATTGGCTCGCTCTTCATCAGCATCTCTCTCCCCCCCGCTGACCAGTCCTTTTCATGCCTGATGAGTTGTCTTCGGGGATGGTTCCTGTCCTGTGCCATCAGAAGGTCTGGGGAGCATTGTCTCTGGGATTCCTCTAATCGCCTTCATATCATTAGGTATGGTCTTTTTATGAGAATTTGGGGTCTGTATCCCACTGGCCTCCTGCTCCCTCAGGAGCTGTCTGTTGTGCTCCCTAGCAGGGCAGACATCGATTGTGGCCGGGCACCAACTAGTTCTTCTGGTCTCAGGATAATGTAGGTCTCTGGTTCATGTGGCCCTTTCTGTCTCTTGGGTTCTTAGTTGTCATGTGGCCTTGGTGTTCTTCCTTTGCCTTTCCTCCAGGTGGGTTGAGACCAATTGATGTATCTTAGATGGCCGCTTGTTGGCATTTAGGACCCCAGGCGCCACCATTCAAAGTGGGATGCAGAATGTTTTCATAATAGAATTATTTTGCCCGTTGACTTAGAAATCTCCTCAAACCATGTTCCCCAGACCCCAACCCCTGCTCCGCTGACCTTTGAAGCTTTCATTTTATCCCGGAAACCTCTTTGCTTTCAGTCCAGTCCAATTAGGCTGACCTTCCTTGTATTGTGTGTTGTCTTTCCCTTCACCCAAAGCAGTTCTTATCTACTGATTGATCCATAAGAAACCCTCTCCCTCCCTCCCTCCCTCCCCCCTTTGTAACCACAAAAGTATGTGTTCTCCGTTTTTTCTATTTCTCAAGATCTTATAATAGTGGTCTTATACAATATTTGTCCTTTTGCCTCTGACTCATTTCGCTCAGCATAATGTCTTCCAGATTCCTCCATGTTATGAAATGTTTCACAGATTCGTCACTGTTCTTTATCAATGCGTAGTATTCCATTGTGTGAGTATACCACAATTTATTTACCCATTCATCCGTTGACGGACATCTTGGTTGCTTCCAGCTTTTTGCTATTGTAAACAGAGCTGCAATAAACATGGGTGTGCATATGTCTGTTTGTGTGAAGGCTCTTGTATCTCTAGGGTATATTCCGAGGAGTGGGATTTCTGGGTTGTATGGTAGTTTTATTTCTAACTGTTTAAGATAACGCCAGATAGATTTCCAAAGTGGTTGTACCATTTTACAATCCCACCAGCAGTGTATGAGAGTTCCAATCTCTCCACAGCCTCTCCAACATTTATTATTTTGTGTTTTTTGGATTAATGCCAGTCTAGTTGGTGTGAGATGGAATCTCATCGTAGTTTTAATTTGCATTTCTCTAATGGCTAATGATCGGGAGCATTTTCTCATGTATCTGTTGGCTGCCTGAATATCTTCTTTAGTGAAATGTGTGTTCATATCCTTTGCCCACTTCTTGATTGGGTTGCTTGTCTTTTTGTGGTTGAGTTTTGACAGAATCATGTAGATTTTAGAGATCAGGCGCTGGTCTGAGATGTCATAGCTGAATATTCTTTCCCAGTCTGTAGGTGGTCTTTTTACTCTTTTGGTGAAGTCTTTAGATGAGCATAGGTGTTTGATTTTTAGGAGCTCCCAGTTATCTGGTTTCTCTTCATCATTTTTGGTAATGTTTTGTATTCTGTTTATGCCCTTTATTAGGGCTCCTAGGGTTGTCCCTATTTTTTCTTCCATGATCTTTATCGTTTTAGTCTTTGTGTTTAGGTCTTTGATCCACTTGGAGTTAGTTTTTGTGCATGGTGTGAGGTATGAGTCCTGTTTCATTCTTTTGCAAATGGATATCCAGTTATGCCAGCACCATTTGTTAAAAGACTGTCATTTCCCCAATTGACTGACACTGGTCCTTTGTCAAATATCAGCTGCTCATATGTGGATGGATTTATATCTGGGTTCTCAATTCTGTTCCATTGGTCTATGTGCCTGTTGTTGTACCAGTACCAGGCTGTTTTGACTACTGTGGCTGTATAGTAGCTTCTGAAATCAGGTAGAGTGAGGCCTCCCACTTTCTTCTTCTTTTTCAATAACGCTTTGCTTATCCGGGGGTTCTTTCCCATCCATATGAAATTAGTGATTTGTTTCTCTATCCCCTTAAAATATGACATTGGTATTTGGATTGGAAGTGCGTTATATGTATAGATGGCTTTTGGTAGAATAGACATTTTTACTATGTTAAGTCTTCCTATCCATGAGCAGGGTATGTTCTTCCACTTAAGTATGTCCTTTTGAATTTCTTGTAGCAGAGTTTTATAGTTTTCTTTGTATAGGTCTTTTACATCCTTGGTAAGATTTATTCCTAAGTATTTTATCTTCTTGGGGGCTACTGTGAATGGTATTGATTTGGTTATTTCCTCTTCGGTGTTCTTTTTGTTGATGTAGAGGAATCCAAGTGATTTTTGTATGTTTATTTTATAACCTGAGACTCTTCCAAACTCTTCTATTAGTTTCAGTAGTTTTCTGGAGGATTCCTTAGGGTTTTCCATGTATACTGTCATGTCATCTGCAAATAGTGATAGCTTTACTTCCTCCTTACCAATCTGGATACCCTTTATTTCTTTGTCTAGCCTAATTGCTCTGGCTAGGACTTCAAGTACGATGTTGAATAAGAGTGGTGATAAAGGGCATCCTTGTCTGGTTCCCGTTCTCAGGGGAAATGCTTTCAGGTTCTCTCCATTTAGAGTGATATTGGCTGTTGGCTTTGCATAAAAAAAAAAAACATAGATGCCCTTTATTATGTTGAGGAATTTTCCTTCAATTCCTATTTTGGTAAGAGTTTTTATCATTAATGGGTGTTGAACTTTGTCAAATGCCTTTTCTGCATCTATTGATAAGATCATGTGGTTTTTATCTTTTGTTTTATTTATGTGATAGATTACATTAATGGTTTTTCTGATATTAAACCAGCCTTGCATACCTGGTATAAATCCCACTTGATCAGGGTGAATTATTTTTTTGATGTGTTGTTGGATTCTATTGGCTAGAATTTTGTTCAGGATTTTTGCATCTATTTTCATGAGGGATATAGGTCTGTAATTTTTTTTTTTTGTAATGTCTTTACCTGGTTTTGGTATCAGGGAGATGGTAGCTTCATAGAATGAGTTGGGTAGTATTCCGTCTTTTTCTATGCTTTGAAAAACCTTCAGTAGTAGTGGTGTTAACTCTTCTCTGAAAGTTTGGTAGAACTCTGCAGTAAAGCCGTCTGGGCCAGGACTTTTTTTTGTTGGAAGTTTTTTGATTACTGTTTCAATCTCTTTTTTTGTTATGGGTCTATTTAGTTGTTCTACTTCTGAATGTGTTAGTTTAGGTAGGTAGTATTTTTCCAAGAATTTATCCATTTCTTCTAGGTTTTCAAATTTGTTAGAGTACAATTTTACGTAGTAATCTGAAATGATTCTTTTTATTTCATTTGGCTCTGTTGTGATGTGGTCCTTCTCGTTTCTTATTCGGGTTATTTGTTTCCTTTCCTGTTTTTCTTTAGTCAGTCTGGCCAATGGTTTATCAATTTTGTTAATTTTTTCAGAAAACCAGCTTTTGGCTTTGTTAATTTTTTCTATTGTTTTTCTGTTCTCTAATTCATTTAGTTCAGCTCTAATTTTTATTATTTGTTTTCTTCTGGTGCCTGATGGGTTCTTTTGTTGCTCACTTTCTATTTGTTCAAGTTGTCGGGACAGTTCTCTGATTTTGGCTCATTCTTCTTTTTGTATGTGTGCATTTATCGATATAAATTGACCTCTGAGCACTGCTTTTGCTGTGTCCCAGAGGTTTTGATAGGAAGTATTTTCATTCTCATTGCTTTTTAAGAATTTCCTTATTCCCTCCTTGATGTCTTCTATAACCCAGTCTTTTTTCAGTAGGGTATTGTTCATTTTCCAAGTATTTGTTTTCTTTTCCCTAGTTTTTCTGTCATTGATTTCTAGCTTCATTGCCTTGTGGTCTGAGAAGATGCTTTGTAATATTTCGATGTTTTGGATTCTGCAAAGATTTGTTTCATGACCTAATATGTGGTCTGTTCTAGAGAATGTTCCATGTGCACTAGAAAAAAAAAGTATATTTTGTAGCAGTTTGGTGGAGAGTTCTGTATAAGTCTATGAGGTCAAGTTGGTTGATTGTTGTAAGTAGGTCTTCCGTGTCTCTATTGAGCTTCTTACTGGATGTCCTGTCCTTCTCCGAAAGTGGTGTGTTGAAGTCTCCTACTATAAATGTGGAGGTGTCTATCTCGCTTTTCAATTCTGTTAAAATTTGATTTATGTATCTTGCAGCCCTGTCATTGGGTGCGTAAATATTTAATATGGTTATATCTTCCTGATCAATTGTCCCTTTTATCATTATATAGTGTCCTTCTTTATCCTTTGTGGCGGATTTAAGTCTAAAGTCTATTTTGTCAGAAATTAATATTGCTACTCCTTTTTTGCTTGTTATTTGCTTGATATATTTTTTTCCATCCTTTGAGTTTTAGTTTGTTTGTGTCTCTAAGTCTAAGGTGTGTCTCTTGTAGGCAGCATATAGATGGATCGTGTTTCTTTATCCAGTCCGTGACTCTCTGTCTCTTTATTGGTGCATTTAGTCCATTTACATTCAGCGTAATTATAGATAAATAAGTTTTTAGTGCTGTCATTTTGATGCCTTTTCATGTGTGTTGTTGGCCATTTCATTTTTCCACATACTTTTTTGTGCTGAGATGTTTTTCTTAGTAGATTGTGAGATCCTCATTTTCATAATGTTTAACTTTATGTTTGTTGAGTCATTACGTTTTTCTTGAGTTATGGAATTGATATTCCTTTTTGTGGTTACCTTATTATTTACCCCTATTTTTCTAAGTAAAAACCTAACTTGTATCGTTCTATATCACCTTGTATCACTCTCCATCTGGCAGTTCAATGCCTCCTATATTTAGTCCCTCTTTTTGATTATTGTGATCATTTATCTATTGATTTCCATGATTTCCTGTTATGTGTATTATTTTGTTTATTTATTTATTTTTTAGAATTAATCTTACTTTGTTTTTGTGCTTTCCCTATTTGAGTTGTGTTGATATCAGGACATTCTGTTTTGTGACCTTGTATTGTGCTGGTACCTGATATTATTGGTCATCAGGCCAAACAATCTCCTTTAGGATTTCTTGCAGTCTTGGTTTAGTTTTTGCAAATTCTCTAAACTTGTGTTTATCTGTAAATATCTTAATTTCTCCTTCATATTTCAGAGAGAGTTTTGCTGGATATATGATCCTTGGTTGGCAGTTTTTCTCCTTCAGTGCTCTGTATACGTCATCCCATTCCCTTCTTGCCTGCATGGTTTCTGCTGAGTAGTCTGAACTTATTCTTATTGATTCTCTCTTGAAGGAAACCTTTCTTTTCTCCCTGGCTGCTTTTAAAATTTTCTGTTTGTCTTTGGTTTTGGCAAGTTTGATGATAATATGTCTTGGTGTTTTTCTTTTTGGATCAATCTTAAATGGGGTTCGATGAGCATCTTGGATAGATATCCTTTCGTCTTTCATGATGTCAGGGAAGTTTTGTGTCAGGAGTTCTTCAACTATTTTCTCTGTGTTTTCTGTCCCCCCTCCCTGTTCTGGGACTCCAATCACTTGCAAGTTATCCTTCTTGATAGAGTCCCACATGATTCTTAGGGTTTCTTCATTTTTTTTAATTCTTTTATCTGATTTTTTTTCAGCTATGTTGGAGTTGATTCCCTGGTCCTCCAGATGTCCCAGTCTACATTCTAATTGCTTGAGTCTGCTCCTCTGACTTTCTATTGCATTGTCAAATTCTGTAATTTTATTGTTAATCTTTTGGATTTCTACATGCTGTCTCTCTATGGATTCTTGCAACTTATTAATTTTTCCACTATGTTCTTGAATAACCTTTTTGAGTTCTTCAACAGTTTTATCAGTGTGTTCCTTGGCTTTTTCTGCAGTTATCCTAATTTCATTTGTGATATCTTTAAGCATTCTGTAAATTAGTTTTTTATATTCTGTATCTGATAATTCCAGGATTGTATCTTCATTTGGGAAAGATTTTGATTCTTTTGTTTGGGGGCTTGTAGAAGCTGTCATGGTCTGTTTCTTTATGTGGTTTGATATGGACTGCTGTCTCTGAGCCATCACTAGGAATCTAGATTTTCCAGGTAATCAGCTAAAAAAAATGCAGTCAGATCCCTATCTGAATTCTCCTTCTGGCTCAGGGTATTCGGATGTTAATGGAGCCGCCTGGGGAGGGTGGGGGAGGGATCAGAGAGCTAGGCGTGTAGCACCACCGAATATAGAGCTGATCCCCGCGTTCACGCTCTGCCCCCGTCTGCCAGAATCCCGGCAGGACGGCTCCCCGGCTGGGACGCTACTCTCCCCGCTCCAAGACCAGTCACTTCCTCCCGGGGATTTCTCCCTCCGGTGCGCCGCACCGCTCGCGGGAACTGGGTGGGCCTGGCCCTCACGAACGTCTGGGCGCCCCCCCCGGGGAACGCTTTAGGGAAATATATCTGATCCCCATGCTCGCGCCTCTCCCGCTTCCTGCCAAACTCCCAGCGGGACGGCTCCCTGGCTGAGACGCTGCTCTCCCTGCTCCAAGATCAGTCACTGCCTCCCAGGTGCTTCTACGCCGCCCGCGCCAACCAGCTAGACTCCCTCCCGGGATGGGTTCAGGGGGGTAGGGCTGGGCCCCTTGTCTGTGCCGTCTGCCCCCCTGGGCTCTGCCCCAGCCCGGGCTCCAAAGGTCACCTGCTTGGTACGCTGGCTCTTAGTTCTGAAAACAATCGCCGTCTGCCCGTATTTGTTCATTCTCCGTCTCTAAGTCTGTGTTTGTTGTTCAGAGTTCGTAGATTGTTATGTATGTGATCGATTCACTTGTTTTTCCGAGTCTTTGTTGCAAGAGGGATCCGCGGTAGCGTCCACCTAGTCCGCCATCTCGGCCCCTCCTCTCAATTCTATTCTTGAGATGGTCTCCAAATTCAGGTGGGATATACTCAAGGTCATATTTTGGGTCTCCTAGACTTGATTTAATTTTTTTCAGCTTCAGCTTGAGCTTGAATATGAGAAATTTTTGGTCTGTTCTGCAGTTGGCTCTGGCCTCTTTCTGACTGATGATATTCAGCTATTCCATTGTCCATTTTGACAGATGTAGTCTATTTGGTTCCTATAGTTTTCATTCTGTGAGATCCACGTGTATAGTCACCATTTATGTTGTTGAAAAAAGGTATTTGCAATGAAGAAGTTGTTGGTCTTGCAAAATTCTGTCAGTCGATCTCTGGTGTCATTTCTATCACCAACGCTGTATTTCCCAACTAGCAATCTTTTTTTTCTTTTTCCAACTCTCGCAATCCAATCGCCAATAATTATCAATGCATCTTCATTGCATGGTTGATCAATTTCAGACTGCAGAACTTGGTAAAAAACTTCAATTTCCTCGTCTTTGGCATTAGAGGTTAGTGCGTAAAATTTGAATAATGGTCATATTAACTACTCTTCTTTTTAGGAGACAATATGGATATTATCTTATCACTGCACTATATCAGACAATGTTCTGCTACTATTCATAAGATTTTCACTAGCTAATGCTTTTCAGAAGTAGACTGTTGGGTCCTTCTTCCTAGTCTGTCTTAGTCTAGAAGCTCAGCTGAAACCTGTCCTCCATGGGTGACCCTGCTGGTATCTGAATAGCGATGGCATAGCTTCCAGCATCAGGGCAACATGCAAGCCCCCACAGTATGACAAACTGACAACTAACCTTCATAGTAGAAGTAGTCTAATTTTTTTTTTTTTTTTATTGTGCTTTAAGTGAAAGTTTATAAATCAAGTCAGTCGTCTCTCATACAAAAATTTATATACCTGGCTATGTACTCCTAGTTGTTCTCCCCTTAATGAGACAGCATACTCCTTCTCTCCACTCTGTATTCCCCGTGTTAATTCAGTTAGCTTCTGTCCCCCTCTGCCTTCTCATCTTGCCTCCAGGCAGGAGCCATCCACGTAGCCTCATTTACTTGAGCCAAGATGGTCACTCCTCACCAGTATCATTTTCTCTGTTATAGTCCAATCCGATCCCTGTCTGAAGAGTTGGCTTTGGGAATGTTTCCAGTCTTGGGCTAAGAGAAGATCTGGGGACTATGTCCTCCAGGGTCCTTCTAGTCTCAGGAGATAGTCTAATTTGATTAATTTGGATCATGGGCCTACTACTTGTCTTGGCAGTAAAATGAGTAACCCACATAGGATTGGACCTAGGTAGTTCCTGAGGCACTATTAGCAAAGGGAGTGGAATGGAAGGTATGCTGGGAAAATCAAGAATGCAATCATTTATTGCATTCCTTGGCTTAACAAACATAAAATCATTTTGTTTCATATTAACAATTTTGTAACCTACTCATTTCACAGCCTTTATAATCATGTATGTCATATTATGTTATATAATTTAATAATATCATTTGTACACACACACATACACACAAACACACCATATATATAAACCTCCTCTCTGTCTCCCCCAAAAGGGAATCAACCCTAATCCCAGCTACTGCAGTAGCTTCAGGATCTCTGAACGGCGTATATTATTTTTTCATAGTGAGTGAACAGCATGCACATAAAAGCTCCAACCCAGCATTCCAATATCCCAAAGTCTAAGAGTACTAGATTATGGACAGGGAATTTTGATCTCTCAATGCCAGTTAGCAAATTGGATCTGAGACAGATATGGTTAACTGTGCTGGTGGAACAAAAGAGCTGTTAAAAGATTACCATCTAGAAGTTGAGTAAATAGGAACCACACCCTGTTAACATGAGATAAGGCTGACAGAACTTGTGAATTACTATCTCCTTCTTAGTGTTCTTCTAGTTCCTTCCCCCTTTACAGGCTCATGCATGCACAGAAGAGCAAAGTGTGACCGCTGTTTAACCTTCCTTAGCCCTCTGAAGATGGTGATCTAGTGCCAAAGATCAGTGCGCTTGCGCTATATCCCATAAGAAGTGATGCCAATCACTGCCAAGAGGACTCCATCTTGAATATCAGCGGGTTCCATCTGGGATTCCAGATGCCTGGGCAACCTAATTATCATGCACCACCATTCTGAGAAGTACCCGTCCCTTGAAAGAAGACCACCAAATATTCATTACTCTGTTGTCTCCACTGAACTCATATAAGCTGTAGCATTTCTTCCCTTTTCGAGTCAGTCTTTTGGAGAGGCTTAGATCCTCACTGACTCCTTTTGCTTGACTCAAGCGAAATAAAGCTTACTGAAGAGAAAGTTTGTTTTTCGTATGTATTCTTACTAGGGAAAAGACAAGGACCTCTTGTGTCAAATTGGCAGTTGGTGATGAATCCAGGTTTAATTTATCTAAACCAGAAAAGCAGCTGGCTTTTTGAGCTAACTCAGTCAATGCAGAAATTCTATTGAGGGTAACTACTTTGATAAATCTAGCCTGATCCAAAATTATGTTCCCCAGCTCCCTCCTTGACTAAACATTCTCAAAATTCAATCTTATAAATGATTTCTAGGCTCTGACTACACCAATTAGCAAATTCCTGTAAATCCTTCTGAGACTAACATTTAGCTTCCTTTTTTTTAATTCTGCATTTCAGTCTCAGTATCTATTCATGACTCTGACTGTTAGACTCTCAAAAACATAGGGATTATTTTATTTCTCTTGCATGAAACGCATGGATTCTTTCTGTAAGGGAAGCTCGGTAAAGAATGTTTCACAAGGGTTTGAGGGACCAGGGTTCTCCAACTGCTCTTATTCTCCCACATAACTCACTGCCTTCGAGTCGATTCCGAATCATAGCAACCCTATAGGACAGAGTAGAACTGCCCCATAGGGTTTGCAAAGCTGTAATCTTTAGGGAAGCAGACTGCCAGATTTTTCTCCCATGGAGCAGCTGGTGGGTTTGAACTGCCAACCTTTTGATGAGCAGCCCAGCATTTTAATCACCGTGCTACCAGGGCTCTTTATTCTCCCATATTCTGCATTCTAATTGCCCCACTTGTGGTGACTGTCTTAATTCCAGAGCTGTGCTGGAATTTTACATACCAAAAAACCAAACCCAGTGCCGTCGAGTCAATTCCGACTCATAGTGACCCTATAGGACAGAGTAGAACTGCCCCATAGACTTTCCAAGGAGTGCCTGGCGGATTCCAACTGCCGACCCTTTGGTTAGCAGCTGTAGCACTTAACTACTAGGCAACCAGGGTTTCCAGAACTTTACGTAAGATAACTGAGAAACTGCAAACTCAACTGACTTTTAATTTAATAACTTTCAGAAATTATCTTTGTGTTTGGTGTTTGGTTAGCTAAGCCCTACGGCTGTAAGAGAAAGGCTTCTTTCAGCACAGTCAAAAAGAAGCTCTGGATTTCAGTCCATGCCTTGAGGCAAGAATTTTAAGATTTGAGCTTGTTGCTCTTTTGCTTTAGAATGTCTAATACTGTCAGAAACAAACTTCCTATCCCTTGCTCCCAGAATTAGGCTTCCTTTCTGGGCTGTTCTGTGACAACAGTTACTCAGTCACCCAAAACTTTGCCCTTGTTTGACACATGGTTCCAGGTGACCACAGGGAAATACTTAATTAGCTGTTTTATTGCTGATTTCCTTGGGGCAGTTATTTTCCAGTTCTGGAATATTAATGGCAACCTCAATGTCATTTCCTGTATTTCAGTGCCATAACCCATTTTAAATAGCCCAAATTTCAGTAAGGGTCACCCGTCTGCAATCGACTCTCAATTTTTATATGAATTATGCTGAATACTTGGTCTATATTAATTTAGTTTGGATAACTTAAACTTTCATAATCAAAGATAAAACTAAACAAACAGGCTTCAGAAAGAAGTACCTGGAGAACTCTTTGGATTTATGTAGAAGGAACCAATGAGTAGTGTCATAGATTGAATTGTGTCCCCCAAAATATATGTATCAACTTGGTTGGGCCATGATTTCCAGTATTGTGTGGTTGCCCTCCATTTTTGTGATTGTAATTTTATGTTGAGAGGATTAGGATGGGATTGTAACACCACCCTTACTCTGGTCACCTCCCTGATCCAATGTAAAGGGAGTTTCCCTAGGGTGTGGCCTGCACCACCTTTCATCTCTGAAGAGATAAAAGGAAAGAGAAGCAAGCAGAGAGTGGGGGACCTCGTACCACCAAGAAAGCAGCACTGGGAGCAGAGCGTGTCCTTTGGACCTGAGGTCCCTGTGCCTGAGGAGCTCCTTGACCATGGGAAGATTGAGGACAAGGAACTTCCTCCAGAGCCGACAGAGAGAGAATGCCTTCCCCTGGAGCTGATGTCCTGAATTTGGTCTTGTAATCTACTAGACTGTGAGAGAATACATTTCTGTTTGTTAAAGCCAACTGGTTGTGGTATTTCTGTAATAGCAGTACTAGATAACCAAGACAAGTAGTCTTTCTACTTGCCGAAATTAAAATGATATAATTCTAGCAGTTTTCCATCCTTGGGCCACTTTCCTCAAAATTCAAATATTTAGGATGTGCTTCACCTAGTTTGTGTCACTTCCCGTCACCTTGGCTAGGTAGTGGTGGTTAAGGTTGGCATCTTGATCTACAATCCTACCAAGAGCACTTACAGCATGAGAGGTGAGGGGGAAGGAAGGGATGCTGATAATAACAGATGACCAGTAGAGTCCAGGTATATGGACAATATTTTTAAAAACTTAAATGCAGCTGCTAAATAGTTAGCTCTCAATTCCCAATTAAATACCTACAATGAGAAAATTATTATTTATTTCTGGGCTTTTATACATGGGACTCAAATAAAAGCTGAAAGCTAATCTAGAATGCCATCCAATAATTAGCCTATGACTTATACACATGGTATGTATTTAAGTTTATTTAAATTATATCATATTACATAGATACCATACTTATTCATCATATATAAGATTTTATGTATAATTTAGCTGCAGTACATACACAATGAATTATTTCATTCACATTCCAATTTAAAGTGAACAAACCTGCATTCTGGCTGGATGGTTACAATATAAAATGTGTATGAAGGTAGTAAATTATAAGGAAAACAAGAAAGTAACTAGAAACTGAAGACTTGCAATCAATTTCTAGCTTCTCCATTCCTCATAAAACATAAATCTTTGAAACATTAAATGATTCCTTCCAAATATGGCAAAGTCAAGACTAATAACTTATCTGCTGATAAGTGCTTGATAACAGCTGTGGTGAGAATGCACTATAGAGTGGTATTAGAAACTATTGTATTATCCTTGTTTAGTTGGTGTGTATAATTGAATGAAAGATCTCTGGTAGCACAATGGTTAAGCTCTCAGCTGCTAACAAAAGTTCAGCAGCTTGAAACCACCAGCCACTCCTTGGGAGAAAAGACCTGGCAATCTGCCCTGTAAAGATTTACAGCCTAGGAAACCCAATGGGACAGAACAACATAACTGAATCAGACAGTGAGTTAGCAAGTCAGGCTGAATGGGAATCAAATCCCGACCTCACTATATGCTGGATGTATGACCTTAGTAAGTTTTATCTCTCAAAGCTTCAATTCCTTCATTTGTAAAATCTCACTTTTTTTTTTATGGTAGTTGTGAGAATTAAATTAACTAATACAGTTAGCACAGGGACTAACTCAAATAAATATGCTGAATAACATAGAGCAGTATTAATTTTTAATATATATGTGAGTATATCATTGCTGAGGTCAGATCTTTCCTGAAAGCAGAGAATATCAGAAAGATGTCTACCTGTATTTTATTGACTATGCAAAGACATTTGAATTATGAATCATAACAAATTCTGAACATTGTGAAGAATGGAAATTCCAGAACACTTAATTGTGCTCATGAGGAACCTGTACATAGATCAAGAAGCAGTCATTCAAACTGAACGAGGGGGTACTGCATGGTTTAAATCTGGAAAGATGTGCATCAGGGTTGTAGCCTTTCAGCATGCTTATTCAATCTGCATGCTGAGCAAATAATTTGAGAATCCAGACTATATGAAGAAGAAAGTGGCATTAGGATTGGAGGAAGAGTCATTAACAACCTGTGATATGCTGGTGATACAACCTTGGTTGCTGAAAGTGAAGAGGACTTGAAGCACTTACTGATGAAGCTCAAAGACCACAGCCTTCAGTATGGATTACACCTCAACATAAAGAAATTAAAAATCCTCACAACTAGACTAAAAAGCAGCATTATGATAAACGAAAATATTGAAGTTGTCAAGGATTTCATTTTATTTAGATCCACAATCAATACTCAGAGAAGCAGCATTCAAGAAATCAAAGGATTTATTGCAATGGGTTTGGGGACGGGGGGATAGAACCCTTGCTATGGAGTGGATTCCAACTCAAAGTGATCATATAGGACAGAGTAGAACTGTCCCATAGGGTTTCCAAGGAGTGCCTAGTGAATTCAAACTGCCGACCTTTTGATTAACAACTGAGCTCTTAACTACTGTGCTGGTTAAGATTGTGTATCAACTTGGCTGGCCCATGATTCTCAGTGTTTTGGCAGTTGCACAATGTTGTGATCACTTCCCTGTTGAAATTTGTTTGACATGTGATTACCACCGTGATGAAATCTGCTGAATGGCACCGGCAGGAGTGGGACCTTGGCAGCTCGCCACCCCTTTAGCCTTCATCTCGCTGCCCTTCACCACCTACTTCCTTCCGGATCCTGCAGCTGCCTCTTGTTCTTTTGACCTCTGGTTCTTGGGACTTGAGCTAGTGGCTTACTGCTGATCTTGGAATTTGTCAACCTTCATGTCTGAGAATAAGAGCCCTGCTCTCCAACGTGCCAATCTTGGGTTCACCAGCCCCTGTGGCTACATGAATCAGGAGAAACCTCTATCCTGATCCATGACTTGGGACATTTCAAGTGAGCTGTTTCCTTGAAATAAATCTCTCTATATATGTATTTATATGCTTTACTGGTTTTGCTTCTCTAAAGAACCCAGCCTAAGAAAACCGCTGAGCCACCGGAGCAAATTAGCTGCAAAAGACTAAGGTGTGACAGACCCAGGCCATGTATTTTTATTCTTCTCATATACATGCGAAAGCTGGACAATGAATAAGGAAGACCAAAGAATTGCTACCTTGAATTATGGTGTTGGCAAAAAATATTGAGTATAGCATATACTGCCAGAAGAGCAAACAAATCTGCCTTGGAAGAAGTACACCCAGAATGCTCCTTAGAAGAGAGAATGACGTGACTTTGTATCACGTACTTTAGACATTTTTTTAGGAGGGACTAGCCCCTGGAGAGGACATCATGTTAGGTAAAGTAGAGGGTCAGCAAAAAAGAGGAACACCCTCAATGAGATGGATTGACACAGTGGCTGCAACGATGGGCTCAAACATAGCAATGATTGTGAGGATGGCCCAGGACCAGTCAGTGTTTTGTTCTGTTGTACATAGGACCACCGTGAGTTGGAATCACTAGATGGTACCTTACAACAACAATCTATTGATTTATATTGATATATGAGTATATAGATAGCTAGATATCAAATAGTCAAATGTGTGTTCTAATCACCTTCTAAAGGTTAGCCTTTGAAAAACAACAACAACAAAATTGTTGCCATGGAGACGACTCAAAATCGTGGCAACCTCATGTGCATCAAAGTAGAACTCTGATATTTTGAAATTAGATCACCAGACCTTTCTGCCAAAGTACCTCTGGGTAGATTTGAGCCTCCTACCTTTTGGTTAGCAGCCGAGAGTGTTAACTTTTGTACCACCCTGGAATTCCAAGTTACCCTCTAGTCTAGATATACTTAATCCATAAAATAACCTGAGGCAACTGAAGAATACAAAAGAAAATCAAAATTTCCTCTGAACTTTCTTATGGCTTCTCAACTAACTATAGGTGAAAAGGAACAGCTGGTAAGCTCAGCAATTTTCCATAATGTTGGAGATTTTTGAGATATTCTTTTCTTTTTCTTTCTTCATAAGTTGTTTCTTATTAAACTGTGAACAGATGCAAGCATGAGTCTTGAGTCAGATCTGGAAAATATAAACAGAATTTACCTTCTCCCGCCAGCATTTCTTCTGTAACACACAGGAACAGTTGTTCTCATTTCTTTTTCCCCCAGGTGAAGAACTAGAAGACCAATAGGAGCTGAGGAACTAAACTTTGTTCTTTAAAAATCAGCACAATAGAGACAAAGCACATGAAGACAAAGTATTCAAATTATCTTTTATTTATTTTCCCATGCACCCAGTGACAAGTGATTAGTTTTTAATTCTATGCTGAATTGTCTGACAAAATAATGCTAATAAAAAGAGATTCAAATGAAGGCCATCCTCCTGAAAAAAACAAATGGTATAAATCCTACAATTTGAAAGTATATGATATCTCATTTACTATCAGGACCCTGATGATTAAATTTAGATTGCTAAATCATCAAATACGGCTTCTAAACTACCAAATACAAGACTAGGGCACAACTAGATGACACATGATAGCTCCCTTTAATAACTGATTTATCGTATGAGTCACTTAGGAGGCTTATAGTGTCCAGTAATCGAAAACCTGTGTAAAAATTGATTAAATCATATGGAGTTTTATGACTTCAAGAAGTTAGAAGGCAGGCAGTCCAAGCATTTGTTCAGTGCTTGAGATGCCAGCAAAGACCCAAGATTTTCTGAGCCTTTTACTTAACCATCTTCAGTTTGATGGCGATGTCTCTCTAAACATCTATGTTCTCAAGGCAGTTTAACAAAGCAGGATGAAAGATGGGATGGGACAGCAGGAAAAGATGCTTCCTCCTCTTGCTCCAGATGATTTCTCTTTGTATCCCACAGGCCATAACTAGGTTATCTGTCCACTTTATTTGAGAAGAAGAATGGGAAAGCTGGCATTTTTTACTTTTATGGTTGGAGGCAGACAAAGGAGAAAGTTTATTTGAGAATGTATGTGGAGTAGGTAATCAGCATCTACTGCAAATGTGTTGTCTATAACATTTTTTGTTTGTTTTTTAAAATTTTTGGAAGACCTATCATTTTATCCATTGAGATGCAATATTTTTAATTATAATAAAGAATAAGCTCAGTCATAAATGAGTAGATGTACATTAATTCACTCATTTCTTTGTTATTTCAATTACCAAGTATATCTTGAGTGTCATAGTCCAGAAATTGTACTGAATTCTAGGACTATAAAGATAATTAAAATCCAGCTGCTGTCTGCAAGACACCCGCAGACTCCTCGAGTAGAGAGACGTGTAAATCAATTAACACAATGATTAAAATAAAGGGCCATGATTTTTATGATGAAAATATGCCCAGAAAGTTAGTAAAACAAGAAAAAGGACATCAAATAAATTGGTGTGAGTCATGAAGGCTAACACTCAGGTTTCTAATTTGGACAGTTTGGGTAGATACTAGTGTTTTTACCTAAGAGCAGGAAAACATATTTCATTAGGAAGAAAATATTATGCCTCATTTTTGGGATATTAGTCTGAAATGCATCCAGATAGAGATGTACAGTTAGCATTTGATATATTGGGATCTTAGTTCTGGAAACAGATTTGAATATAAAATATAGTTAAAAAAAAAACAAAAACCAACCAAACCCGTTGCCATCGAGTTGGCAGTTCAAATCCACCAGCTACTCTGTGGAAAACCTATGGGGCAGTTCTACCATATTGACTTGATGGCAATGGATTTTTTTTTTTTTTTTAACTATGTTTTATATTCAAATCTATTTTCAGAACTAAGATTCCAATATATCAAATGCTAGCTGTACATCTCTATCTGGATGCATTTTAGACTATGTGTGAGGTTCATGGCAAATCTTTTAATCTCCATGGGCCTCTGTTTTTTTCATCTGTAAATAATGGCATCACTAGGCTTAGTGTCACCCAGTGCAGTAACTCATGTTGTCACCCCCACCCCATGGTAATTACCACAATATTGTAGCTAAAACACCAGAAAATTTGACAAAATCAGAGACTATAAGAATACCAAAAAAAAAAAAAAAAAAAACCCAGTACTGTTGAGTCAACTCATTGCGACCCTATAGGACAGAGTAGAATTGCCCCATAGGGTTTCCAAGGAGTAGCTGGTAGATTCAAACTGCTGATCTTTTGGCTAGAAGCCAAGCTCTTAACCACTGCACCACCAGGGCTTCTAGGAGTTAATAGTACATTGCTGATAAGTCAAATGACAAGCATGCAACACTTCCTCCAAGGAAAAGTTGTCACATGGGAAGGGGGTATGAAAAGAGCAGAATCCTATGGAACTGCAATATATTCTCTTACCCCTTAAGGACATGTTTAGGCTTCAAGGACCATGTCATTATTCAAAGTTGGTGTTATGTGAAAATGGAGGATGACCAGATCACAAAATGGAGGATAACTACATCATTACATAACTGTCAAGTTACACAATTTACATAACTGCTAAACTACTGAAAACCATGGACCAGCCAAGTTGACACAGCTTTAACCATCAAAGCCAGTGTTACTTTCACCTCACAACTTGGCATTTGTTACTGCCAGACATACATTGTTAATGTGCAAAATAGTCAGGTAATATATTTTTACTGTTGTCATAAATGTGAAATATCTGACAATGAGATTGTTAATAAGTGAGGAGAAGGTGTATTAAAAAGTAGATAGAAGGAAGTTGTGAAGGAGACACAGACATGGTCTCAAATTACCAGATTTTATTTTGAGTAACAAATAGACAACCAGATTTGACTTAGAGCCATTGAACGGGTAGAAAACTATGACTTTTACGTATTTGATAGCATTTTGCCTTCTGTAGGACTTGCCAGGAGGCAACAGGATTTTTGGCTTATACATCATGAGACCGTGTTATAATTTTTATAGCAACTGAAAGAATACTACCATGTTCTCTAACTTAATTCTTCAGTCAGTAAAGCACCCACCAAGATCAATTAGAACTCCGAAGAAAGGCAACATATGTGGCACAATCAACAGGCATCTAGGCCTGGCTGAAATTTAAGTTTGTTTAGGAATGAATACGAATTCCAGTAGACAATATTACTGAATTTTCCTCACTCATTTGGTAAACTCATTATATCCCTGCCCACAAACCATATTATGAGGAATCACTCAAATTACATAAAATAACTGGGGTAATGCTGGTTAGTTGAGTAAGAAATAATATGAATATATGAGAGGTACCTTTGTCAAGATAAATGGAATCTTAATTGTCCAAACTTGTTAGACCATTTTCACCATTCCTCTTCAGTGCATCATGACCTGGTGATATCTAAAAATCTCAAAAAAAAAAAAAAAAATTGACACAGCCAGAGATATTTAAAGGCACTCCAAGGCCCACCTGATCCCCCATTCACTAACATAACATGATTACATAACTGAATCATCTGACTTGTCCTCAAAACTTTTCATTTTGGCATAAATTAATACAAAAAAATAGTAACATTCCAAAAAAGCATGCTCTTCCTTAGAAAGGGTGGAGAAAGAAATTCTGCTTATGTTTCTACTTCCAAAGCTACATTCTGATCAAAACAGAATTTTTTTTCTCTGCTTCCATGTCACATTTTTCCAGTTCTTTACTAGGAAAAATAATAACTACTAGCTATATAGAGATTTAGAAAATGATTAAAAGCACAAAGGTAAATATACAGATATGTTGAACCAGAGTGAAGCAATGTTTTCTGTCTCTTCTTCTTGTGATGTCAATTCTTCTTGTGATATCAAAAACACGCCAAAATTACTCTTTGTTATCCAAGTGATTCTGACTCATAGAACTACCCATAGGCTTTGTAGGACTGCAATATTTACGGGAGCAGGCTGCTACATCTTTCTCCTGTGCAGCAGGCTGGTAGGTTCGAACCACTGATCTATATTTTAGCAACCCATCACTTATCCACCGTGCTACCAGGGCTCCTTACCCCAGAACACCCCCCAATTATTCATTTCACACTCCTCTACTCTCCTTTTCCTTTTCTCATTCCCCCATAAACCAGGAGCCTGGATGTTAGAAAAAATTGACCAAGTTTAAAGCAATATTGGTGTGGTATTGTGGACGGATTTTTTTTTTTCAGCAGAAATTTTGTTACATAAATTTTCAAATTAAAGCACATGCTCCTCTAGTTTGCATTTTATTATACATTTTATGACTTGAAAGCATAGTAATATAATGTAGAGATTCTTTCAATTACAGTCTTAAAACATATTTTCTCAATTCATCATGTATTTTATATGTCGCTATTCGGCAGCTGCTTGAAGTTTTAACTGGGTGGGTTTTGAAGTTTATAACTGAAATATATGAAACTCTTAATAGAAATTCTAGGATCCCAGGGATCATTTTTGCAGCATGAGTGAATTTAAGAGGAAATAAATATTTCATCTTTGAGCAAAACTTTTGTACCTAAGGGTGGCTTCCTGATTCATCTAGGTGCTTCCTTTCTGACCCATTTTCCTTTTGATAAAGATTGAGGCTCAGGTTCACTGAAACATATCTTTTGTAGACAAATTTGCTTCTGGATTTCAAGTGAGTGAAACTCTACATTTTGTTAACTCTTCCTCCTGTGGGGGAAACAGTTGATGTGCCCCTAAAACGTGTTATTAAAATGTCTCTCAGAGGGACACTTGAGGGAAATACATAGTGCCATAGTTCGTGTTAACATTCAGGGCTATATTTTCTCTTATTCCCGCATAGGATCTCTGGATTCGTAAATGCTGAGGTGAGGGTGACAAACATGAAGTGTTAGCATCAAAATGTAGCGTAGTCTAAGCCTGCAAGGAGTCTCTGGGAGCTCAGCTATAAACCAAAATGTTGGTGGTGTGAGTCCGCCCAGAGACACCTAGGAAGAAAGGACTGGTGATCTCCTTCTGAAAAACCAGCCACTGAAAACGCGGTTCTACTCTGACACACACAGGGTCACCAGGAGTTGGCGCCGACTGGATAGCAATTGTTAAAGCCGGCAAATGCGATGTGTAGTCTGAGTACTACAGCCCTTTCTACCTCTAGTTTCAGGGCCTATTTTCATTTCTTTGATTTTTTAATAGATGTAATGTTGAAGGGGCCAGGCCAGATACCTCAGGAAGAGATTGCTCCTAGATGTAACTTTTAGCTCCCACTTAAGAAAATAAAAAACAGACTCCACCCTTGTTGGAGTTTTTTAACCTCAAGGGATGGGTTGAGGGATGTCACAGATATCCCACTTGTGACTGACTGCAAAACTGTTACACTAAAAGAAAATTCCAGATGAGGCCAAGTCCAGACTAAAACTGGGCTGTTTTTTGGGGAGTTGTCTACTGATGGGGCTTGGAAAACGCACTTGCTTGGTTTAATGCAGCAAGTATATTTATGGATCTATGTATATCCCATCCCATAGTAAGTACTCAAACACTAAAGCATGTTTGATGAGTGAAAGGTAAATGAATGAATGAAGGGGTGAAAGCAGAATCACTCTCCCTACCCTAAGTTCTAAATTGTAGCTATAGCAAAGTCCTTCTAAAGTTTTCCTTGTTGTTTTTTGTCTAGGTAGTCTTATAAATGGAAAAAAAAAAAAAAAAAAACAGCTGCTCTCGAGTCAATTCCGACTCATAGTGACCTTATAGATCAGAGCAGAACTGCCCCATAGGGTTTCCAAAGAGCAGCTGGTGGATTTGAACTGCCAACCTTTTGGTTAGCAGTCATAGCACTTAACTGCTACACAACCAGGTCTCCAGGTAGTCTTATAGGTATTTCAAAATGAGTCTACCCCAAAATACCCCCCACCTTTTTTCCTTTTTAAATCTGTTTCTCATTCCCTGATTCCTTTCTTGGTGAAAGACAATGGCATCTATGCAACCTTCAGAACCAGAAACTTAGTCATGTTACTTTACTTTTTTAAATTCATTCAGTATTTGAGTCCTCTTGATTCTTGCACTTCAAAATTTTTGGTATTCACACCCTTTACTCCACTTTAGCCACTCCAGCTGTGGTTTAGGGGCACATTACAAGTTACTTTGGTCAGTCGAAATAGCATCTTGAAATGTTGCTCTCCAGTCTCAGATCTCACCAATGCTTTTCTGCAATGTACTAGAAAAGAAGTAAATAACATGCAAAACTGATCTCATTAATCTCTTGCTTACCAAACCAAGCCAATCGCTGTCAAGTTTTTTCCAACGACCCTATGGGACAAAGTAGAACTGCCCCATAGGGTTTCCAAGGAACAGCTGGTGGACTTAAACTGCTGACCTTTGGGTTAGTAGGCAGAGCTCTTACACTGTGCCATCCACCAGGGCTCTTTGCTTAGATCCCTTTAAATTTGTCCTCATTGCTAGGAAGCTGAAATCCACATTTGTCAGCATCATAAATATCTACCTATTTTCCAGGAATTTTCTCAAATTATAAATTCTTTATGAAAATATTTCCCATTACCTCTGATTTTGAAGTAGTCTGGACACTGCTTTACCCATAGTAAAATTCTTCCAGCTTGTAAGATGTCATCAATAAATTGCTGGCAAATAAATCAATGAAAAACAAATACTATGTTGAACTAAAGTCAGTTTCCCTACAGCTTTTTTTCCCCTTCGTCCTAGATATTACTCTCTTATTGTTGTTGTTTGCCATCAAGTCAATTTTGATTCATGGCTTAAAACTCTAATCTGTTTTCTTATCCCTGATAACTTTCCAATAATTTGAAGATGTTCCTTCATACACCTGTCAACCTTACCTGAGACTCATCTTTTCTCTTTTCTGGCCTTTTCTAATTCTTTATTCTCTTCTTGAAATGTATCTTTCATGTTTTAATTTTTTGAAATTATAGAAAAATTCAAACATATGCAAAAGAAGAGAGAATAAATAGTATAGTGAGTCCTTAATGTCTAGTTTTTGCAACTAGCAAAGCATGAACTAAGTCATTTTATCAATATCGTCACAATGCCTGCCCCCAACAACTTCGATTTTTATGAAGCAAATTCCAGACATGTCATCACTTCCTCAGTGAATACTTTGGTATGTGTCTCCAAAAGATAACTTTCTTACAATTAAACGGCTTAATGACCCCTCATTAGTTTTGTCACTGTCCTGTATATTTTTGTCTGCTGTGTCCCTCCGTTTGTGGTATACGGAACTGCACTTGCTAAGCAGTGTGAGCTAAACGGCAGAGAAGGGCTATTACCACCACCCCAGTTCCTGCATGTGTGCCTAACTAGCTACATTTTTACTTATAGAATAAGAGAGAAATGATTTGCTCCTTTGGTAGTTCTCATTCAATTTTGATTCATTTTAATTTACCAACTAGGATACTTCTGACTTTTCTCACCTCTGCATCTTCTCTGAGCCTGTGACTATGTGTGCATGTTTTACACACAAGCCCCAACACCACAAGGGTCTTAAATCACCTTTTATTATTTTGACTGAATTTTTAAGAGAGCCACATAAAAGAATGAATGGCTTTGGCATTTAAAATAGCTTACAACTTACTCCAAATACGTAGTAAAATCAGATGAAACTGAAGTAGGAGGTTGAGGGAAATAGAGAGAGGTTGTAGAAAGGTGATAATTAGTCCTTTCCAAACTGATAAACACCCAGAGAATATTTAAAGCTATTGTTTACAAATTGTTATTTGGTATTTAAATTGATACGGTATTATTCGTATAGGATGAAATAGTTACATTTCAAAGTCACTCCCTTAAAACCTAAATTCTACACGTGGGGCATCTCGATCCTGGTGATAATTCCATGATAGAGGAAGCAGTATACAATTAAACTGAGCTTCATAAAGGTTAAGTAAGTGCTCATGGACATTCACTTAACTTGTTGATGAAGGCGGTTTTCAATTCAGGTCTTCCTTCTATCTAATCCATGTATAACACCTCTGGCGAGAGTGAGTATTTATGATAAACAACAAACATCATATATAACATACTCACTTTTAACTCTCTTTTTTTCCTTACCACACTGGCTCTATACCCAGTACCCAGTGCCGTTGAGAGAGAGAGAGACACTGGAGACACTAGAGACGTTGTATATGTGAATTCCCCCCCGTGATGTTAATCCTACTCTACTCACCCTATGGAAACCCTGGTGGCATAGTGGTTAAGTGCTACGGCTGCTAACCAAAGGGTCAGCAGTTCAGATTCACCAGGCGCTCCCTCTATGAGTCAGAACCGACTCGACGGCGCTGGGTTGTTTGGATGGGTACTCACCCTATGTTGCCACTTCAAATGTATAATATTTATCATGTATACTTTCCTTTGAAGATTTTCTCATGGCATATGCCACTGTATTTTTTAACTTTGTTAAAATGAATGACCTGCCAAATAACTCATTATGTGGTACTCAAACATTCTGTCAGCATGTCCAAATAGTCACACCAGTCGCATTTATAGTCTTAGACATTTGTAAAATGAAGACGAACAAGTATTTTAATGTTTCTACCACATGAGCATCATTTGATGTATAGAAAAAAATTTTTAAAAAGTCAAATCACAGAAATTCTTAAACCATTACCAATTAATCTGATAAGCATGGTATAGAGAGTTTTACTACAATTATAGACTGCTAGCTACACTGTGTGAAAACGGAGCATAAAAACTGTGCAGGCTGAGGAATACGTTCAAAAAGCTATGAATCATAATCTGAATGTGTGCAATTTATTGAGTTGGTTAATTTAGCAACAAAACCAGCAGTAAAAAAGAAAATGTACTGAAAATATACCTAATAGATCTGCTCAAGATTAGTTCACTTAAGAGGAAAATAAACGTTTTTACAAAAGAACATCTCAGGCAGTTGCATTAACAAAAGGATAGGAGATAGAAATCAAAATGATTCTGTGCATGCAATGCGTGGCTTGTCATATACTGAGTCACATAATTAACCTTTCAGGGAAATTGAATTTTTATTTTTTAGATTATGATTCTGTTAAAGTGTGTATATCAGTAGGATATCTCAAAGAGCCTTATTTAGGCCAAGTCTACACAGTTGTTCAGTTTTCCAGGTTACACTTTGATTTTTGAAGAATTGATTACAATATATAGAAAATAACAGATTAGCTCATGATAAAATAGCAACCATAAAAACTAGTTAGTGGCTATTGGAACAACAACAACAAAAAACCCAAAAATATCTCCTAAACATACTAAGTTAGATATATTTAATTTTAGTGATTCAATATATTTTTCTCATTCAGATGGGCTGTAGGGATAGAACTTAATCAGAAAAACAATCATTGAAGGTTTTCTTTTTTTAACTTTATTTTTCATCAAACTAATTCAAAGTCATCATATAATTACATATGTTACTTAGGGCAATTTTCCTAATTTCTCTGGGCCTGAAAGTCTTCATCTCTAAAATAATGGGTTTGGATGGCATTTTTTTCCCCCCCAAATTTTACTGATGCCTGTTTTATACCAAACAATTGAACATTGTTAGGTGCTAATGAGACAACTGTAACAGTAACAGCAACAACAAAAGCAAAACAAAACAAACAAAAAATATGTCATATTTTCTGTCTTAAACAGATTTTTTTGGCCATATTAGTTATTTGATGTCAAGAAAGGGTTCTTTACCAACTTTTATTCATATTAAGTAAAACAAAAAGTAAAACCCTTATTCCTATAGCTAATCTTCAAGAACTATTACCTAAGAACATTGCCGTTGCTAGATGCCCTTGAGTCCATTCCGACCCATGTACAACAGAACAAAACACTGCCTGGTCCTGTACCAACCTCACAATCTTTGCCATGCTTGAGCCCATTGTTGCAGCCAGTGTGTCAACTGACATTGGAGATCTTCCTCTTTTTTGCTGACCCTCTTCTTTACTTAGCGTGATGCCCTTGTTCAGGGACTGGTCCCTCTTAAGAATTTACAACTGTTGTAATCCTATAGAGGTTTTATAGATTGATCAATCTGCATTCCAACAAAAAGCTTGAATTATATTTGTATTGATGGGAAAATGTATATAAGGTTGCACATATACTTTGAGATGATATATAACATCTAAAATTCTTTCCCGTTGTAAGATTCTAAAATTATATAATGATGCCTTGAAAAGAAAAGCATTACAGAGCATAATCATATGGGCTTGAACTTGATAGAGATGTACGAGGCAGTAACTATGAGTTAGAAAGAAGTCTGGTGATGAAGTGGTTAAGCGTTTGGCTCTAACCATAAGGTTGGCGATTTGAACCCTCCAGCCATTCTGCAGGAGAAAGAGGTTGTGGTCTGCTTCTGTAAAGATTATAGCCTTGGAAAACCTATGGGACAGTTCTACTCTGTCCTATACAGTTGCTACAGGTCAGAATTGAATTGACTCATCAGCAAAGGGTTATTCTGGAACTAGTTAAAATTGAGTATTACAGAAAAAATATCACAGAATTGATTTATTTCTTAGTTAAACGAAGACTAATGACATTCTTAAAGAAAACCCAGTGCCATCGAGTCGATTCCGACTCATAGCGACCCTATAGGACAGAGTACTGTCCTTCAAATACATATACTTGAGCATTGTAGCGAAACTTCAAAATTTATCCAATTTCTTTTTTAGATATTCTTGCTCTGTGTGTTTCTATCAGATTTTTTTTTCTTACGTTTCCGTACTTGAAGAGAGTTGTTTAGTGAAAACTACATTCTTCTGCATCAAATGATTTAGGAATATAGAGTAAGTCTTATATCCTCATAGATCTTCACTTTCCCCTTTCAGTAGATAAAATAAAACTGAGCATAATTTGCTAAGGATTTCATTTTACTTGGATCCTTAATCAATGGCCATGGAAGCAGCAGTCAAGAAATCCATAGGTGTTTTTCATTGGGCAAGTCTGCTGCAAAAGACTTCTTTAAGGTGCTAGAAAGCAAAGATCTCACCTTGAAGACTAAGGTGAGCCTGACCCAAGCCATGGTGTTTTCAATCACTTCATATGCATGGAAAGTTGGGCAATGAATAAGGAAGACCAGAGAAGAATTGATGCCTTTGAATTTTGGTGTTGGTGAAGAATATTGAATATACCATAGACTGCCAAAAGAACAAAGAAATCTCTCTTGGAAGAAGTACAGCCAAAATGCTCCTTAGAAGCAAGAATGATGAGACTACATCTCACATACTTTGCACGTGTTATGAGGAGGGATCAGTCCCTGGAGAAGGACATCATGCTTGGAGAAACCTGTTGTCTTTGAGTCAATTCCAACTCATAGCGACCCCATAGGACAGAGTAGAAACACCCCATATATTTTCCAAGGAGCACCTGGTAGATTTGAATGGCTGACCTTTTGGATAACGGTGGTAGCTCTTAGCCACTATGCCACCAGGATTTTCTGGTAAAGTAGAGGGTCAGTGAAAAAGAGGAAGACCCTCAATGAGATGAATTGACACAGTGGCTGCAACAATGAGCTCAAGCATGACAATGATTGTGAAGATGGTGTAGGACTGGGCAGTGTTGTTCTCTCATACACAGGGTTGCTATGGGTCAAAACCAATTTGATGGCACCTAACAGCAAAAACAACATGATTTGCTTAGGTGAATTCACTGACAATGCTTCATTCTATACTTTAAATTTTGGTTTAACCAGATAAATTCAAAATAAACATAGTTTTAGTAGCTGCTTTAAAATCCTTGTGAGTTTATTTGAACATCTGGATTATCTTGGGATTGTTCTCTATCCATTGGTTGTCTTTTCTCTCTCTCTTCAATTTTTTTGGTATGGTGAGTAACTTTGGGTGGTATACTGTGGTATACTGGTTATTGTGAATGATATGTTGTAAAAACTCTGGATTCTGTTATGTTCTTCCTAAGAATATTAATTAAAAAAAAATCAGTTTGAAATCAAACTACAAAACTTGTCTCCCCTGAAATTTCAATTTGGTCCTTTTATCTGGGCTACTGGACATCAATTCCACTCATGCACGGTCCAGGGACAAACCAGGCATTTGAGCAGTGATTGTGCACTACTCAATCCCTCTTTGACTTTCACTTTTCTAGGATTTCCTCTTTCATTTTTGTATAGCTGTAGTTGATCAAAACTCTGGCCCCTGGTTGTTTAAGCCAGTAGGACTGTGGATTTCCCATCAGAGATTTAATTGTCCTGAATGAAGCAGATATGGGCTTGCTCTTAGGCTAAAAGCTGTGAATAATGAGAAACAAGAAACTTAACCATTCCTTCTTCCAAGTGACAATTCCCTTCTAATATCTGCCAGTTCTTTTTTTTCACACTTGAGTACCTTTTAGTTGGCTTCTTGCCCCTGAATTTATAGTTATTATCTGTAGGATGGTTGTTGTTATAGAACGTACTCAGCAAAACTAGAGGTGAAATTCTCAGATAATATTTGAAATGCAGTTGGGAGTTTGTTATCCACAATTAATACCCATAATTGAATTAAGAGCTTTTTAAAATCATATTGAATATATTATTCCTCATATTCCAATCCTTCCACCCTCTATTTATAGGGTTTAAGAGATTACTTTAAAACAAAATACTCTTTATGAACTAACTTCTAGAACACTAATTAAAAGATAATGTTCATGGTTGCAATTTAAATGATTTATGATTTGCTTCATTTGTAATCTACGGAGTTTAAAGGATTTAAATTTCTTCAAAGTATTCTTTTAATAGGAATGAGATTTGGCTTATTTTGTGGCACCTTTTGAGACTGTCCCTCCTTACAAGGAATTGCATTTTAAAATGACCTTTTTTTATGTTAGTGGATAAGGTCGTATATACTAGAAGAAGGTAAAGAGAGAAAAGAAACACAATTATTTTAAAAGTGATTTTTTATTGATTAGTATATGTTGTATGTGTTATGCAATTGTCTGCTACCATCTTTCACAAAATAAATCCTGATTATTTTATTTTATTTTTATTTCTGTGTTTTCTCATGGTGTGGAGAAGAATTGATGTAGGAAAGAAAGTTTCATATTTCAGCGTTGGTCACAAATCAGAATTGAAGAAGACTGTAAAATATTGAAGGATGTATCTACTGTGCTTCTCTTGTAGACTAATACAGCGTTTGCATAAACCAAGCATATTCCTGTGAGTCAATATGACATATAAATTGAATTCATGCCCAAACTAATAAATTGCTTACATTTACCATCAGTGCGTGTACTGTTTCATTTCTCTTGTTACATAATTACTATAAATATAGGCTTTTTGCAGCACAAAGCATAACTTATCTAGAAAACCATTACTTATTCACTCTGATAACATTTATATGAAAAATATTCTATACAGTATGAACAGACCAATTTATTCTTATATACAGAACAGTGGGTCATAAATCTTATCTGTTGTTATTTTCATGTTGAATCTTATATTTCTGGTACTCCCTAATTTAAATGAAGTTTCATTCACAAAAATCAGCTGGTGGCATAGATCATTATCTTATTTACTCTACTGGTGATATGAAATAAAACATCCTCATATCCTTGAATTAGGAAACATCACATAAAACCAATGTAAAAAACAATCACCAGCACTACTTTTTAATTATTTTTAAGTCTGTGATCTCTTTAAAGTGGTATGTGTATATATCTTAAATTCACATAAAACATATGTTGCAGATAGTTCATCTGGATGTATTTTTTAATATGTTTAGGTTTGAAGTTAAATGGGAATAAGCCATGATTAGTTTTTTGAAGTAAGATAATTCTATTCCTAATATATTTTTTCATTCATCTACATTAACACACTAGATAATTTGCATTTATTTACACTAACACACGTGGTTAGACCCATATGCACCCTTAAAATAACACATTTTGTTTTTGTTTTGTAAGTTTTATAAATCAAGGAGATGTAAAAAACTCTAGAAGATCAGACCTGGCTGTTGACTTTTTGTTGCACAAAAGAAAGCTGCTTTTATGAAGAATTGCATTTAAAATAAATGCATACAGGACTCACAAATTTAAATAAGGTTTCAAGTACATTTAGCAACAAGCTTAAAAATATCATATCAGAGGAGAAGTAAAGAACATTCCTCTTATCTTTTATAAAGTTTATGTAGCAACTAATCACAGAGGTTTCCATATTCCATGCTAATCAGCTCTGTCTTAGTGGGCTTAACAAAAATTTCAGGAATCCTTTTCAGGCAAAGATATAGCCCTTATTTTTTAATTGATATATACATTTTTGGAAAACAGCTTTTTAAAAATTATTTTCAGAATAAGAGACAATGATAAAAGATACTTTCTCTCACATAATTGCCCCTAAAGAAGAAATGGAAACCCTGGTGGCTTAGTGGTTAAGAGCTACAGCCACTAACCAAGAGGTTGGCAGTTCGAATCTACCAGGCACTCTTTGGAACCCTATGGGGCAGTTGTACTCTCTCCTTTAGAGTTGCTAGGAGTCGGAATTGTCTCCACAGCAACAGGTTTAGTTTTTTTTTTTTTAAATAAAAAACCTGTACACAGCAGATTAGTCATTAAACATTGTGGTTGCCATTTCCTCCTTTTTTCCTAGCTAAAAGGACCTGTGTTTATTGTATTTGTCGGAGCTCAAGAAAGATATTTCCCTCCCAAAGTCAAGGAGTGAGCACATATCCCAGATTTGATTAATAAAACGTAATAGGAAGTCTTATAAAACACTGTCCTTCTTTGAAATGAGAGAAAAACCTATGGAAAACAGACCTACCCATTTTCTGCTTTATTTGTTTATGCCTTTCGTGGATGGTTGTTTGCACACTATTAAAGGCGTTTCTAACTAATACACTAAACATGGGCATTTATGAATTATCAAAAAAACTTAGAAAGCCTTCTGACTATTGTCACACTTCCCTACGAAGCTTACATGTGGTTCCTTATGAGTGCACACTATTGCCAGGGATTGTTAAGCAAATACTGATTGCAAATATTTTTGAAATTGGCCTTTACCTTCAATGAACTCAAAGTCCAGCAAGAAAACAGGTATACTTATGAATAACTATTAAAAAAAAAAATTTTTTTTTTTTTTAAACTATAGCACAGAAATAATATATGTATGTCAAAAGTTCACACTGAATGGAGTAATAAAAATTTGGGGGTGAAAATACAGGTGGAAGTATCATTTATGCAATGAAGCTTATAGATTTAAAATTTGTAAACTGTCAATACGTTTTTTTTCTCCACTAACATTTACTATCTCCTTTTTTTGTGAAGGTATTTTTGATATTTCAAAGATATTCAAGACTCTCACCCTATTTTTCTGATCTTCAATTGTGTCTGATTTCAATAACTGAGAGGGTCCTAGTTTCAGCCTAAATTGTGAACAAGGCACGTCTGGAGACCAGGTAGAAACCACTCATATGATTTATTATAAAAGGAATCAAGAAGTTGCCTGTAAAATAATTTATTAAAAAAAAAAGTTATAGTCCATCATAGTAAACCTTAATCATAAACTTGCCTCAACAGTCTTAAATCTATGCCTAAAATGGTAAGAATTTTGTTATAACAAGTCAAACATTTTACTTCTTAAGAATGTATTAAAATCAAGGAAATCTTTTATTTTTCTGGATATTTTAAGAATATTTATGATAAATATTGGGTGTGCAACAGGACTTCTAACTGTTTTGAATTTAGGAATATTTATTTTTAAGTTTCATTTATGGTATTTATTTTACTTTATTACCTATTGAGCTTATAATAAATATCGTTTATAATTCTACATTCTATGTAGTGATCACTTGTTCATAATTTTTTATTAAGTTTTATAGTTGTCTTACATATTTGGCTATTCTAGAATCAAATTTCAGGTCAGTTTTACTAAACTTTGAAATTGTCCATTGTGTAAATATGTGTCCTTTGTGCTGCTATGAGAAACACTGTTCTTATTAGCTAAATACTGTACAGAGCCCTGGTGGTGCAGTTCGAATCCACCAGCTGCTCCTTGGAAACCCTGTTGGGTAATTCTACTCAATATTATCCTTTTATGAACATCATGACACTGTTCTATATTGATACTAACCTGTCTTTGTTGAATACTATTGTTATTTATTCAGTCATTTTATTATCTATTTTTACTAAGTGTGTGCATGGGTGTGTGTGTGTGTGTGTGTATGCAAAGTTGGCTCACTTTATTTCCACTTTCAAAATTATAAATGGAATACCTCTTGGATAATTGTTTTCTTTTTAATTTTCAGCTTTCCATTTTTGTATTTGCTATTTGTTTTATTCTTTTGCCTTAGTACAACCTGCCACTGAGAAACTTCTCACCGTCTGAATCTGTATTTATCTCTGCAGCAATCACATAACCCACAAACTCTTCAGGCTATTCAAATGCAGATCCCTTTGATTTTTGAAAATACAGGGTCAGAGATATGGAGAAGTGATTTCCTGATGCACCAACTATGCTACTAATAAGACCTATGTTTAGGGCCAATGTTGGCTCTGTGTAAGCACTAGTGTCAGATTCCAAGTGATGGGGACACCCAGCCACACCTTCATATAGGATATGTATGTTTATGTGTGAGATAGTTGAGTCTCTTTAAAGTGTAGGTGCCCTTTATTGCCCAGGACTAAGTGTGATACTGCTTTTGGACAGAGCCATTTGGTGACAATCTGCATCCTGTTCATTTAAAAATATTCTTAGTCTCTCTTACAATAGGAATATTTTTAGATATTTGACATGGATATTTAGTGTTGATGAAATTGTTATAATTACTGGACAACTGGAAAGGGTACTTATGAATCTAATTGTTATGCTAGTCATGATGATACTGGGTCTTTCAGGATACTTTTGGTGATATCCTTAGAGCAAATAAATTGATCCTATGTATTAAAAAGTTCCAATGTCTTAAAAAAGTTGGGTAAGATCCCTGGAGTGACTCTGAGGACAATGAATAGAGCGACTGCAGAATTCTTTCCCTCTTAATAGCTCTATAACCAATTATGAATTTTGATAATTAAAATGACTGTAAAAGAAAGTCTGAAATCCTTTGGTATCCAAACGTTTTAAGCTGTTTTTAGCATCATTATTTTGTATGTCAATGCTTTCAAATTATTAAATGGAAGAGAAAATACACAGCCATGTGACCTTGACAACATGATCAAGAGAAAATAGAAAAGAACAATGTTGTACATACAGTAAAGACAACCCTTTTTCTTACTGGCAGGGTCAGAATGCATAATTTTTAAAAAAGAAATTATCAAGAACTAGTTCTGTGTATATATAAGCATTTCATCCTGAGTCATTTAAATTCCAGGAACAGCAAAACAAGCTTGACATTTTTAAATAATATATCGTAGCAGAGATGAAGAGGAATTCAAACATGCCCTGCTGCTTGCCAGAACTTTCTGCTGTAGAGTGAGGCAAAAGAAGCCCCAACGAGTGAATCAATGTGAGTTCTCCGAGTTCCTGTTAGAAATGCCATTCAAAATTGATGACAAGATCTCTGACCAAGATCTATTTTGGGCTGGCTTTTTGTCAGACCCTTTCTGACCTTACACGTAATGGCTCCTTAACCTACGTTACAGACATCTGAAATTAGAGATGAAATGTTAATGATTGAGCTACACGTATAGGCTGTCTCTTCTCTCAGTGGCAGTGAACCTAGAGACAACTCCAGGAAAAATACACAGACTTCTTTGAAAAGCAACCTTGAGATATATAACCTCAGCGGACATTATCCATTATTAAACTAAGACTTTTCTTGCCTAGTCCTCTGCTTCCCAAATTCTTGATAATGATCAGAAATATATTACTTATATTCATGAGGACATTGATGATGGAGGTCAGCTCATCAGGATTGAAAAAGTGAAGACCTAGTGTTAACATTTTCTTGACTAAATCGTCCCTCATAACAGAGTGTGAAATCCATGTTTTTTATTTTATTTTAATTGGAGGAAGTCTTTCTCTTGAATGCTTTGTTTATTGTTATTATTGTTATGTTATTACTATTTCAGTAGGTAAAAAAAAGTGATTCAAAAGTATTTTTAAAAAGCATTGTTATTGCAATATTTTGTACAATGTGGTGCACAGTCAGTGGAACAAAGGACAGTCCTTTAATATACATGATTACATGCATTCATAAGGAACATTGCTAAGTGGCTTAGTCAACTATTAAACAGTTTATATTTTAGACTGACTCAGACACTCAAATACACCAAAAATAGGTCAACACTGTCTAAAGGGCCTGAATGAGAAAATATTTGTTACGTTTCAGATTGTCTTCATAATGAGCAGGTCAAAAATGAGGAACAAAGTTCATCTTATTTATAGGATCTTGACATTAATAGACTGAAGAAAAAGAACTTCATGATCATCTCATTTGATGCAGATAAGTTATTTGGCAAAATCTGACACACTTTTATGATAAAAACACCCAGAAACTAGGAATAGAAAGGAAATTCTTTGTCATGATAAAGGACATTTATGGAAAAACCCACAAGTAACATCACACTCTATGGGGAAAGACTGAAAACTTTCTCTCTAAAAGATCAGTAAAAAGACAAGGATGCCTACTTTCACCAGTGCTATTCAGCATTGCACTAGAAACTAGCCAGAACAATGAAAAAAAAAAAAAAAGATGTTTGAAATGGAAAAGAAGACCTAAAACTATCTCTATTTGAAGACAACATTATCCTATATACCAAAAATGTCAAAAAATCCACAATAAAGCTACTACTGCTAATAAATTAATTCACCAAAGTCACAGGGCACAAGATCAGCATGCAAAAATAAATTGTGCTTCTATACACCAGCAATGAACAATCCAAAAAAGAAATCAAGAAAACAATCCCATTTACGATAGCACCTAAAATAATAAAATACCTAGGAATAAACTCAACCAGGGAAATTTCCAACTTCCTTTTAATTTGTTTTGGTTAATATTGACAATGAGTGTATCATGTTTATCACATTAATATTTGCTTCTAAAATGGTTGAAGTCAGTTACTGTCTAAGGGGAATTTGTTTTACTGTACTATTCTCATGATTTATTTGAGGAAATCAAAAAAAGTTGAGGAAATCAGTAATTCATTAGCAAAGTTGAATAAGGCTTCCAGCAAATCCACATTCAAATTTAAATAAGACTTGAGACAATAAAATCCAAATAAATGAGACTTTAGAAATGTAAATGTTTCCATGGTCATGAGAACATGTGAGATCTTGTTGCTTGTGCCTAAATCAAAGAAATGACCCAATGTTACGGAAATCAAACTTGAAACTGTTAAGTGCGTAGCTTTGTAAAAATGTATGATATTTTATCATAAATATATAAATGTTTTGTTCAAATACTAATTTTTAAAAAATAATCCAAATATTATTTTTGAGTCAGTGCTGAAATGTGGAGAAAAATGAATTAAAATCCTTCAAAATAATTTCTGATACGTATCACCACTCATTCCATAATGATAAATTTTAATGATATACTAAGAACATTCTGGAGCCCTGGTGGCTCCATGGTTAAGAGCTTGAGTGCTAACCAAGAGGCTGGCTTTTCAAATTTACCAGCTGCTTCTTGGAAACCCTATGGGGCAGCTTTACTCTGTCTTTCAGGGTTGCTGTGAGTTGGACTTGACTTGAAGGCAATGGGATTTAAGAACATTCTGGTCAATGGTAAGTGATGAGCTTCATTTGATATTACACTCCCTCCCCGCACAAACACTCCTCTAGTATTTATTTTGAATTACACACCTTTGTCATAATATGCCAATAATATTATTATAACATTTCATATTCATTTATTTAGCATTTCTACTCCTAAATTCGTTGTAAAGTGAACGCTTTTAAATGACTTTGTCTTCCTAAAAAGAAAATCAGTTCATAGCCTAGAGCAGTAATTTCTGAAGCCTGGCTGCAGACAATAATCATTAGTGGATGGGAATTCAGATTTGGTGGATTTGGGGTGTGATCCAAGTATCTGTGTTTTTGAAAACTGATGTACAGTACATTTTAAGAATAAATAGATTCTAGAAAAATTCCTATTTATTGCCACTATTGTCTATTTCCAGAAGAGTTTATAATTATCTATATTATGCAATAGTTCAACTCTAATGATATATGATTTCTCCCTATTGTTTCTTAATTTTTAAGATCAGTATAATTTCCTGTAGAATACAGAGATGGGGTTATTGTAGTTTTCTTTTTAATTCCAAGATAAAATTGATAGAAATAATTTTTTTTCTTTCCCATATTCTTTATCTGAGCCTATTGGACATGACAGCTGGCTTTTCTGTTAATATATTTAAAAAGTAGTTTTAAATTTAAAAAATAGTTTTACATTTTTATTAAAACATAAACTACCATTTGAACATTGTTGTTGTTGCTGTTAGGTGCCGCAAGTCGGTTCTGACTCATAGCAACTATCACAGATTAAATTGTGTCCCTCCAAAAATATGTGTCAACTTCATTAGGCCATGATTCCCAATATTGTGTGGTTGTCCTCCATTTTGTGATTGTAATTTTATGTTAAGAGGATTAGGGTGGGATTCTAACACCACCCTTACTCAGGTCACCTCTCTGATCCAATGTAGAGGGAGTTTCCCCTGGATGTGGCCTGCACCATCTTTCACCTCTCAGGAGATGAAAGGGAAGCAAACAGAGAGTTAGGGACCTCATACCACCAAGACAGCAGCACCAGGAGCAGAGCGGGTCCTTTGGACACGGGGTTCCTGTGCCTGAGAAGCTCCGCAACCAGAGGAAGACCGAGAACAAGGACCTTCCTCCAGAGCTGACAGAGAGAGAAAGGCTTCCGCCCTGAATTCGGACTTGTAACCTTCTAGACTGTGAGAAAATAAATTTCGCTTTATTAAAGCCATCCACTTGTGGTATTTCTGTTATGGCAGCACTAGATAACTAAGACAGCAACCCTATGTACAACAGAAAGAAACACCGCCCAATCATGCACCATCCTCAGAATCATTGTTATGCTCAAGCCCATTGTTGCAGCCATTGTGGCAACTGATCTCGTTGAGGGTCTTCCTGTTGATCGCTGACCCTCTGCTTTACCAAGCATGACGTCCTCTCCAGGGACTGGTCCCTCCTAATAACAAGTCCAAAGTACATAAGACAAAATCTCACACCATTCTTGCTTTTAAGGAGAATTCTGGCTGTCTTCCAAGACAGATTTGTTTGTTCCTTTGGCAGTCTGAGGTATATTCAATATTCCTCACCACCACATAATACAAAGGCTTCAGGTATTCAGTCTTCCTTATTCATTGTCCAGCTTTCACACACATGTGAGACGATTGAAGACACCATGGCTTGGGTCAGATGCACCTTAATGCTTAAAGCGACATCCTTGCTTTTCAACACTAAAGAGGCCTTTTGCAGCAGATTTACCCAGTGCAATGTATTGTTTGATTTCTTGACCACTGCTTTCATGGGCATTGATTGTGAATTCAAGTAAAATGACGTCCTTGACAACTTCAATATTTTCTCCATTTATCATGATGTTGTTTATTGCTCCAGTTGTGAGGATTTGTGTTTTATTTATTTTGAGGTGTAATCCAAACTGAAGGCTGTAGTCTTTGATTTTCATCAGTTAGTGCTTCAAATCCTTTTCATTTTCAGCAAGCAAGGGTGTGTCATCAGCATACTCAGGTTGTTAATGAGTCTTCCTCCAATCCTGATGCCCCATTCTTCCTCATACAGTCCAGCTTCTTCGATTATACACATCCTTAATTGATTTTCAAGTCCTGATTCTATGAATAATTGGAATGAATCACCCCTCCCATCCTAACCAAACAAAGAAAACACAAACATTATATTGACTAACCTTGTTTTCAATACCGTTGTTTGAAAAGGGTGGGGATTCCTAGAAAAGGCTTTAAGGAATGAAGTATTTGGGAACATAATATGCTTACTCATTATATGGGGCTGCCTGGCAATACAACCAACCTCATACCTTCACCTGTTTTATGTGGTGTTAGAATACCAGAGCGTTTTGCAATCATGCTCTATAAACAAGTTATTATTATTATTGTTATTATTTATAATCATGCATTGGCAGCATTTGTAATGAAAAGCTCAAATTTCCAATTCAGATGGGCCTACATTAAAATTTAAATGCCCCTTTGACATCTCTGAGCTTCACTTTCCTCATCATTAAATAGGTATAATTGTGCCTTTTGCATGGAAAATATTGATTATAGGAGGAATATATTTTATAAGAAGGTAAAGACACCAAAGGTCGCTAGAAGAAATACCCATTGCCATTGAGTTGGTAATAGATCATGGTAAATTAAGAGCGACTGGAATGACAGCAAGATTTTCAGAAGAGAAAGATTGATCTCGAGGAGAGGATAAAGAAAAAAAAAAAAAATCCCAAGAAGAGCCATGTTATGATTTTCATTCCATTAACCAAAACAAGGAGGGAAGCCAAGGTCATTGCATGAATCTGACTAGTTAGATGCAAAGATAACTGTCAAAGCAGCCCTGAAACTTCATTACTCCAGGTGAACATGGCACATTTGCCTCATGGTATTTTACTTACGTTAAAATATTTAAATAGAGTAAACAATTATTCCAAACCAAATCCACTGCCTTTGAGCTGATTCCAACTCATAGTGACTCTATAGGACAGAATAGAACTGCCCTATAGGGCTTCCAAGGCTGTAATCTTTTGTAGCTCCTGCGGAGCAGCTACCGGGCTCAAACCACCAATGTTTTGGTTAGCAGCCAAGCGCTTTAACAACTGTGCCACCAGGGCTCCCTAAACAATTATTAGAGATGGGATAATGCCTAGCTCCAACGAGGGAGGATTTTGGCTAATGTCTGTGCCACACGTAGTAATATCTATAATAGCTGATATTCACTTAGTATTTACTGTATGTCAAAAAAAAAAAAAACCCCAAAATCGAGTATAGTTCTAAGTTAATTACACATGTGGACTCTTTAATTTTCATAATACACCTATAAGCATAATACAATCCCCTTTATGCACATGAGGAATCTGAGACAAAAAGAGATTAATTATTCAAGATCACAAGCTTGTGCGCAGCTATTTACCATTTGACAAAAGTGATATTGATGATTACAAAATATACAGTTTTTTCTGCATTTTGTTTTTTTTGTTTGTTGGTTAGTTTTTTATAAAGTTCCAAGTCATTTTCCTTTTGATTCCCTTAGAGATAGATAAATAAATAAATAAATAATATCGCTAAAAGTTATCTCTGTGTGCAATTGGAGGTGTCTTTCACAGAAAATTCATCCTTGATTATTTAAAACTTATGCTGTAAAAGTGAATATTTTGTGTATTGACAGAAAGTAGGTTTTCACCATCCACTTAATAAAAATAATGTAAATTGGTAGGAAAGTTTTATTTTTTTTAAAAACCAAGTCAGTACCATTTTACCATCTAGATAAAGTCAATCTTTGCCATTGATTTTTCCCTAGGTAGAAAACACTTTAATCTTTTTGACCCTAAATTATTCTAAAGTATCAGGATTTTTTTCCCTTTCCTTTCTTTTGTTTCCTTGCTTACCTCAGAGACTAGTAAGGAGAGGAATCATGGTAAACAAGCTGGTATAGTTTTCAGAATAGAACGTAAAGCGTAAGGTGAACAGGCAGCCTTTTTCCAATTAGCTGAGATTTTTAAGATTTTTAATGAGTTAGAATGTGTAAGAGGGGAAACTAATTTACAGGGCTTTCTATTTATAGTTCTTATATATCAGCACATTATAGAACATCACTACACAGATACAGACACCCTACAGATGGGCTTCCATCTGTTCAGCCTGATTTTGCTACATGCTGTGAATAAAGCCCAGGCATCGACCTTTTGAATTTGCTGTGGTCCTAAAAATTCACTGCATTTTGGTACCGTATAATATACTATGAATATTTTCCTTGCCTTCAATATCATTTTCTTTTACCTGGGAAAGAACTATTTTGCTGAAAGATTCGCCTCCAAGTGTGATGTGTTACTCTGGACAGGTATTGCTAGTCACAGCCTTTACACAAATTCTAAATGTAAATTTATTTATTAAAATGCCTGTTGTTTGCACTAAAATTCCAAAAAAAAAGAGTGTGTTTTAAATCAACATAAAAAATGCATAAATGTTGTCCTAATAATTCTTTGGTTACTTTAATTAAAACAGTCTTTTCTACAAACAGCCTTTTAGTTTTGATCGAATTGACAAGGCATTGCATTGAGCATAGGCTGGCAAAAGAGTAGCTTAAATCTTCAGGACACATCAACACAAACATGTGTAAGCAAGACAGAGTGTGTCGTGTCCTGTCTTCCTGAGAAGCAGAATTTGTAGTCAGAAAGGATGGTTTCTTGGGTCCCTCTGCAATCTCGCCCACCTTCTTTTAATGTGGGTTAGAACACAGTAAGCACAAAACAAAATAAAAACGACAAGGAGATGATTGAAGAAATCCTTTCTTTCTTTGCTTTTACCAGAGGACCTACAGTTTTTTGGGGGGGCAGCTCATGATTTCAGAAATGAAGGCTTCGGTATCACCTGCGGCCCTCGTAAGTAATAAATCTACTGCAAAACATTTTTTGTCCAGTTGTTCGTGCTGTAATGAAATGCACTCTGTTGGAGTAAAGTGTAGAAGCCTAAACTGTTACATGGGTAGGCAACTGCTTTCACACAGAAGAAACAGTGTTTAGCTTTGTAAACTCACACCTTTCTTGCTTTGGAATTAATAATTTTACAGATCCACTTATTCCCATCTGAGTGAAAGGGAATTTTAATCTTTTTTCAACCTCTCCCTCCCTTTTTCTGTCTCTGTCTTTCTCTTAACCAGGACTGTTTCTCCTGGGAGTTCATATAGAGATTTTTTTGTCTTTTTGTAATACCAGTAAAGAAACAGTTATTTGATATTCCTTACTCTGGAGAAATACCACCTCCCATCCTACACTCACATACATAAACACACAGATAGATACACATGCACTCAGACTCACTATTCCTTCTGAGTTACCACCTAGAAATGCATGACTGCCATCATCTTGCAAATGCTTTCTACTTTGCCTCTTAACATGTCATGGAGATCCTTTTAAAATGCCCATCAGATTACATTGCTAGTTTTCAAGTTGTTGTTGTTGTTAGGTGCAGTGGAAAAGGTTCTGACTCAAAGTAACCCTGTGTACAATGGAAAGAAAGTGCCTGGTCCTGGGAAATTCTCACAATCGTTGCAACGTTTGAGCCCATTGTTGCAGCCATTGCGTCAAATCTATCTTGTTGAGGGTCTTCCTCTTTTTCCATGACCCTCTACTTTTCCAAGCATGATGTCCTTCTCCAGGGACTAGTCCCTCCTAATAACATGTCCCGAGTACATGAGAAAAAAAAAACTCACCATCCTCACTTTTAAAGAGCATTCTCTCTGTCTTCCAAGACAGATTTGTCCATTCTTCTGGCAGTCCATGGTATATTCAATATTCTTCGCCAACGTCATAATTCAAAGGCATCAATCCTTCTGCAGTCTTCCTTATTCATTGTCCAGCTTTTCCATGCATATGAGGGGATTGAAAACACCATGGATTGGGTCAGGCACGGCTGAGGTCTCAAAGTGACATCTTTGCCTTCTAATGCCTTAAGGAAGTTTTTCGCTGCAGATTTGCCCAATGCAATAAATACATCATTTGATTTCTTGACAGCTACTTCCATGGGTATTAATTGTGGATCCAAGTAAAATGAAATCCTTGACAACTTCAATATTTTCTCCATTTATCATGATGTTGTTTATTGGTCCAGTTGTGAGAATTTTTGTTTTCTCTATGTTGATGTGTAATTCATGTTGAAGTGTAGTCTTTGATTTTCTTCAGTAAGTGCTTCAAGTCTACTTCACTTTCAGCAAGCAAGGTTGTCATCTGCACATCCCAGGTTGTTAATGAGTCTTCTTCAATCCTGACGCCATATTCTTGTTCACATAGTCCAGCTTCTTGCTCAGCATACAAATTGATAAGTATGATGAAAGGATCCAACCCTGATGCACACCATTCCTGATTTTAAACCCTACAGTATCCCCTTGCTCTGTTAGAACGATTGCCTCTTGGTCTATGTACAGTTTCCTTATGGGCATAATTAAGTGTTCTGAAATTCCCATTCTTCATAATGTTATAGAGAGTTTTTTATGATCTGAACAGTCAAATGTTTTTGCATAGTTAATGAAACACAGATAAGCATCTTTCTGGTGTTCTCTGCTTTCAGTCAAGATCCATCTGATATCAGCAATGATATCCCTCATTCCATAGGCTCTTCTGAATCTGTCTTGAATTTCTGACAATTCCCTGTCTATGTACTGCTATAACAACCATTTTTGAATTATCTTCAGCAAAGTTTTACTTGTGTGAGGTATTAATGATATTTTTCGATAATGTCCACATCCTGTTGGCTCATTTTTCTTTCAAACGGGCACAAATATGAATCTCTTCCGGTCAGTTGGTCAGCATCTTAGGCTGAGTTCTCTAAAGCAGCAAAAGCAGTAAAGCATGTAAAAAAAACTATACATATATATATAGAGAGAGAGAGAGATTTATATCAAGAGAATAGCTCACACGGCTTTTACAGGCTATAATGTCCCAAGTCTATGAGGCAGCAAAGAGAACTCACGTAAGCACAGGGGCTGGCGAACCCAAGATCGGCAGGTCAGAGACCAGGGCTATTGCTTATAACCCAAAACCAAACCAAACCCATTGCCGTCAAGTTGATTCTGACTCACAGTGACCCTATAGGACAGAGTAGAACTGCCCCGTAAATCTTCCACGGAGCGCCTGGTGGATTCAAACTGCGTACCTTTTGGTTACCAGCTGTAGCACTTAACCACTACGCCACACTATGAAAATTGACAAATCTCAAGATTGGCAGGCAAGACCACAGGTAAGCTGCTGGCTCAAGTCCCAAGAACTGTAAGTCAGAGGAACAAGAACCAGCTGCAGGATCCAGAATAAGCAAAAGCCCCAGCAAGGAGAGAAGGAAGGACTAGGTATGGAGTGTGGAGAGATGAAGGGTGAGGGGGTGGTGAGCCACTGCAAACCCTGCCCCAACTGGTACCACTCACCGCAGATCCTATTGTGGGGGTGATTGCATATCAAATCTCAAAGGGGAAGTGATCACATTATATGACTGCCAAAACACTGAGAATCATGGCCCAGTCAAGTTGACATGCAATATTAACCATCACAGCCAGGTAGTTGTCTTCCACATTTCTTAGCATAGATGAGTGAGCACCTCCAGTGCTGTATTTGTTTGTTGAAACATCTCAGTTGGAATCTGTCAATTCCTGGAGCCTTGTTTTTTGACAATTTCTCAGTGAAGCTTGGATTCTTCCTTCGGTACCATTGGTTCTTAATCATATGCAACCTCCTGAAACGGTTGAATGCAGATCAATTCTTTTTGGTACAGTGACTTTGTGTATTCCTTCCATCTTCTTTTGATACTTCTTGTATTGTTCAATATTTTGCCCATAGAATCCTTCAATATTGCAACTTGAAGCTTGAATTATTTCTTCAGTTCTTGCAGTTTGAGAAGTGCTGAGCACGTTTTTCCCTTTTTGTTTTCTAACTCCAGGTCTTTGCACATTTCATTGTAATGCTTAACTTTGTCTACTGGAGCTGCACTTTGAAATATTCTGTTCAGCTATTTTACTTCATGATTTCTTCCATTTGCTTTAGCTACTCTGTGTTCAAGAGCAAGGTTCAGAGTCTCTTCTGACATACATTTTGATCTTTTTCCTGTCTCTTTAATGATCTTTTGCTTTCTTCATGTATTATGTCCTTGATGATATCCCACAACTTATCTGGCCTTTGGTCATTAGAGAAAAATAAAAAAAGAAAAATTTTTTTTTGTTGGTCATTAGGGTACAGTGCATCAAATCTTTTCTTGAGATGGTGCTTAAATTCAGGTGGGATAAGCTCATGGTTGTACTTTGACTCTTGTGGACTTGTTTAAATTTTCTTAAGGGTCAACTTGAATTGTCATAGGAGCTATCGTTAGTCCATTCTGCAGTTGGCCTCTGGCCTTGTTCTGACTGATGGTTTGCACTTTTCCTTTGTCTCTTTCCACAGATGTAGTCAAATTAATTCCTGTTTATTCCATCTAGCAAAGTCCACTTGTATAGTTGCTGTTTATGTTGTTGAAAATGGTATTTCCAATGAATGGGTTGTGGGTCTTGCAAAATTCTATCATGTGATTTCTGGCACCATGTCTTTCACTAAGGCTGTATTTTCCAGCTGCTGATCCTTTTTCTTTGTTTCCAACTTTCACATTCCAATCACCAGTAATTATCAATGAATCTCGACTGCATGTTTGATCAATTTCAGACTGCAGATGTTGGTAAAAATCTTTAGTTTTCTCATTTTTGGCATTAGTGGTTGGTACCTAAATTTGAATAATAATCATATTAAGTGGTCCTCCTTGTAGGTGTATGGATATCATCCTATTACTGACAGCATTGTATTTTAGGATAGATCTCGAAATGACCTTTTTGACAATAAATAGAATGCCTTCTTCTTCAATTTGTCATTCCCAGCATGGTAGATCATCTTATTGTCTAATTCAAAATGGCTAATACGGGTCCACTTCCACTCACTAATGCCTAGGATATCAATCTTTGTGTTTGCCATTTGATTTTTGACAACTTTAATTTTCCTAGGGTCAAACTTCCTGCATTCCACATTGCTATTATTGATAGATATTTCCAGTTGTTTCTTCTCATTTTGAACATGCCACATCAGCAAATGAAGGTCCTGAAAGCTTTACTCTATCAATGTCATTAAGGTTGACTCCATTTTGGGGAGGCAGGCCTCCCCCAGTTGTATTCTGAGAGACTTCCAGCCTGAGGAGATCGATCATCTTCTCGCTGTATATCAGACAATATTCTGCTGCTATTCATAAGATTTTTACTGGCCAATTTTTTAGAAATAGATATCCAGGCCCTTCTTCCTAGTCTGTCTTAGCCTGAAAGCTCCACTGAAACCGGCCCACCATGGGTGGCCCTGCTGGTGTTTGAGATACTAGTGGTGTGGCTTCCAGCACCACAGCAGTGCACAAGCCACCACAGTAAGAAAAACTGACAGATTAGTGGTACCCAAATTCATATAATTTTTCAAAAATGTAGCACTTGCTCAGGGTAAAAGCAAAGACCTTACAATGGCCTATAAGGCCCTACTTGTTTTTAAACTCTTGTTATTTCTCTAACTTAATCTCCCTACTACACATTCAGTCACCACTTCATTCCAGTCACAACTCTCCTTGCTGGATGTCAAACATACTTTTCTATTATGGGTCTTTCACTTGCTATATTTTATTAGCTTATTATGAGAATTCAAATAGATAATCAACTAATTCAAGCAGATAATCTGCTAAACTCTTGAGTTCATGATTGACACATAGTACACACATAGTAATTATCACTTATTATAAGATTTTAGAGTTAATAATTTTATTATTCTTATTGCCTCAGTCTTGTCATCAATAAAATGAGTAGAATGACAACACCACTAACAATAAAAATAATAAAGATGTATCATCTTGTGAATGTACATTATGTGAATGTAATGTGAGGGATTAGCATGATACAATGATCAGTAACCTAGAAAGTGCTCTACAAATGCTAATAATTATTTAAATGCTTAATGGGTGTATTACGCTACCACTTTATTCATATTTTTAAATGTTTACCATCATATACATCTTATGCATGCAGATGATGAATGTGTCATGGTCATTGATGTTAAAGCATACCTAGGTTAACATGTCACCACAACCCTCCCCTCCCTCTTCTTCTCCTCCCTTCCCAGTATTCAAGCCATATATATGATGTGTGTATGGTCCTTTCCATTTCCTTCTTCCTTCTAGTAATTATTTTGTTTATATTTTAAAAGTCTCTATCATCGTTCTTTATCAGGTTCTCTTTTCTCTTTCCCAGGTCCTTTTCCATTTTCTAATTCCCTCTTGTAGTATAATATTGGGTTTCCCAGACAGTGTTTGATGTCAGTGTTTGGAGTTGTCTGTTGCCATGGATACTGTTTCAGCTACTTGCCCACGGGAGGGAGCCCTCTACCTGTTAAAAGGTAGGCTAGCAGCAGTAATATTTTTCTTCTGAAAGAAGATAATAGAGAAAGGGCCAATTAACAATAAAAAAAAAAATTTTTTTTTTTTTTTTTAGAGACATAAAATGTTTTATTTTCTCATAGGTAGTGTGCATCTCTTACTGGTCCAAGTATGGCATTTGGCACATTCTGTAGACTTAAGGAGCACACAAGCTAGTTACTTATGTGACACAATATGAAAGGCATTTAAAGGCTCATTGACTTAATATCTTTCCTTACTTTTTCTCTTACGAGCCCCTTCTCTTTGCATTGAAATCTGAACATGACTACCAAATAAGACCCTGATGGAACTAGACATCAACTAGAATAGTGTCTCAAAGGATCAAAAAAAGGACTAGTTCTGAATGAGCATAAACTCTAAATGAGGCAAAACATTGGAGTTCCCTAGAAAACTGAGATTTTGTAAGCTTTTTTCTGCTTGGAAGAGTAGAGTCATTGAAATAAATTTTGAGATAACCTGTCTACATTCACAATTTTCTTTCGAAACAATTATGCAAAGATGAAAATAATTTCATCCAGAGACAAAGGGTGACTTCTAAGCCAGGTGACCTAGAGTTAATGTTTTATAGGTGTCTGACACTGTCAGTCCCACAGAAGCACCATACTTACTTTGAGACCTGGAGGTACCTGAAGACAGAATGAATCCGTTGCCTTCTCAGGCAATAAATTCTGCTCACTCACCCACTCCTGCTAGTATGACTTGGCTTATTGTGGGCTTACAGCATAGAATTCTTTCCTGGCTGCACACTTTTGACTGCTGGCCCACTACAATGTACACTCATAGGAAACACCAGGTTACAGTTAAGCCTAATTACCCAGCATGTATATGCTATCTCCTGTAGGCAAAAATAAAGTGATAAAAAGTCTCAAAAAAGATTTTTATGTTAAAAAGGAAGAAGATATATGGATAGTCAAAGTTGATGGACCAAGGAGCATAGTTCTCTTACAAGATATTAAGCCTAATGCCCTATATTTTTTTAAGAAACAAGAGGGCTGAAGTTGACGTGAACGGAGAAAAATGGCAATTAAAATCCAATTTATATTATAATTCCATAGCTACAACCACAAATACTAATTTTTCATAAAGAATATTAATTAATATCAATGATTATATGAGTCATATGCCAAGAAGTTCCGTTTTAGAAAAGACATAGTAGTTTTTTGGTGGAAAGAGATTTAAGATGTCAGGCCTCTTCATGAACCCTAAATTGAGTACAAATACTATTTTGGAACATTTATTATGTGTAAAAAAATGGGCACCTAGCTTATAATTTTAATTTTAAGTGAAGCAAACCAAGTAAAGTTGATGGACTGTGGGCTACGTTTGTTTTAATTTTTACTTATATTCCCTTCAGCAGGTTTCTTAGCATTCATTTTTCATGCCCAGGAAACCCAATTCTAAAATTCTCTATTTTGGCTTTGTAGATGCACAATATCTATTTTATATCAGTGCCTGAAAGTAATTTCAGAGCCAGACACTAACAATAGGGGTAAAATTTTTCAAAGAAGATGAGAGTCTCTGATTACCAAAGGAAAAAAAAAAAAAAGTCACTTATTTACTATCATACTAGCAAGAACTAAAGGGAGAATTCCTTCATAAAAAAGTAAAATCACTATGAATTTTTGCCACTCTTTCCCAGATTTAACATTTTACCTGTTCTATAACTCAATGAAGGAGTCACAGATTGAATCTTTGTAAATCTCATTTGGTGCTCTCAGTCAGAGAAAAGCAGAGAATTTTAATAATAATTAGAACATACATTTAAATAATGAAACTAATTTTGTCCAAAGTAATCCAATGGAAGAACTATGCAGCTAATATATCTTAGAGTTATCAAATGAGGAGAAAGCTCTCACTATTTGTCATTAAGCACTTTCCAGGGGAGGATTCTTTAACACCTCCTAATAATTTCCAAAAACATGCTTACCCACAAAGGGTGGTTGGATCCTACACTTCATACTGAATGCTGTACCTTAGTCAATACAGAAGGAAAACAAAAGCAAAGATAATCACACTATTGAAGGGAAATACCCGGTATATAACTTGCACATATCTTTTTAAAAGAACAAAAATGTCACCAGTATCATGACAATGAAAGGATCCCTGGTTGCACAGTGGTTAAGCACTGGATGCTAACTGAAAGTTCAGTGGTTTGAAGCCACTAGCCCCAATACTCAGGAGAAATATGTGGCAGTTTTCTTCCCTAAGGATCACAGCCTTGGAAACTCTGTGGGGCAGTTCTACTCTGTCTTATAGGGTCACTATGAGTCAAAATCACTCCATGGTGGCACTGGAGTTTTTTGAGTCACCATGACAACGACAAGAACAACAACAAATACCATTTGAATGCTCATTAAGAAAAGGTGTTTAAAAATTCTCACTAAAATGTTGTAGCTTTCTCTGAGTGAATTACAGCTAAGAGCTGACTGCAACTCCATCCATGCTCAGAAACTGTGAATCCAGCCCTGTTTGGAGGTATTGCTCTTTTATTTCATCAGCAACTATTTAATTGTATTTTTCTTAGATGTTTAACTTCTTTAGATTTGCTGTATACTGTCTGTGATTTTAACTTTAATTTAGGATACTTAAAACTGACTGATTTACTCATTTAACACGTATTTTGAGGAGCAAAACCAGCGAAGCATATATAGATGTATATACAGAGAAATTTACTTCAAGGAAATGGTTCATGCAATTGTGAGAAAATGGCTGACACAATTGTGGGGGTTGGCAAGTTCCAAATCCGTGGGTCAGGCAACAGGATGAAGGCCTTTGCTAGCTCACGTGGTTGCAAGGACTGGAGAATCCAAAAATCTGCCGGACAGGCAGCAGCCCAGAGACTTCTGTAGGCTTACATCCCAAGAACTGGGGGGTCAGTGCAAGGTTGAGAAGAAAGAGTGAGCTTTGCCAGAATATCCAAGGAAACTCCCCTTTCAACTGATAGGATGCTCACATCAGAGCACAAAATGGAAGGGGATTACATAATGTAGGCAGTGAACATAGGTGTACATATATTTGTTTGTGTGAGGGCTCTTATTTCTCTGGGATATATTCCAAGGAGTGGGATTGCTGGATAGCATGGTATTTCTATTTCTAGGTTTTTAAGGAAATAGCAAATTGATTTCCAAAGTGGTTGTACCATCTTATATTCCCACCAGCAGTGTATAAGTGTTCCAGTCTCTCCGCAACCTCTCCAACATTTATTGTGTTTTTCGTAATAATGCTAGCCTTGTTGGGGTTAAATGGTATCTATTGTAGTTTTGATTTGCATTTCTCTAATGGCTAGTGATCATGAGCATTTGCTCATGTGTCCGTTGGCCATCTGAACATCTTCTTTGGTGAAGTGCCTGTTCATACTCTTTGCTCATTTTTTAACTTGGTTATTTGCCTTTTCTTTGTTGAGGTTTTGCAGTATTTTGTAGATTTTAGAGATTAGATGCTGATTGGATTTGTCATAGCCAAAATTTTTTTCCCAGTCTTTAGGTTGTCTTTTTAATCTTTCGATGAAGTCTTTGGATGAGTGTAAGTGTTTGTTATTTAGGAGCTCCCGATTGTCTAGTTTCTCTTTTGATGTTTGTCTTTTGTTAGTAATGTTTTGTATTCTGTTTATGCCATGTATTAGGGCTCCTAGCGTTGTCCCTGTATTTTCTTCCATGAATCTTTATCGTTTTAGATATTATATTTAGGTCTTCGATCCATTTTGGGTTATTTTTTGCATATGGTGTGAGGTATGGGTCTTGTTTCATTTTTTTGCAGATGGATATCTAGTTATGCCAGCACCATTAGTTAGACTGTTTTTCCCCAGTTAATGGACTTTAGGCCTTTGTCAAATATCAGCTGCTCATAGGTAAATGAATTTGTCTGGATTCTCAGTTCTGCCCCATTGGTCTATGTATCTGCTGTTGTACCACTTTACTTAACCGGGGCCTCTTCTTTTTCCATATGAAGTTGGTGATTTGTTTCGCCGACTCATTAAAAAATGCCTTTGGAATTTGGATCGGTTGCATTGTATCTGTAGATAGCTTTGGGTAGAATGGACATTTTCACGATGTTGAGTCTTCCTATCCATGAGCAAAGTATGTTTTCCACTTATGTAGGTCTCTTGGTTTCTTGCAGTAGTGTCTTGTAGTTTTCTTTGTATAGGTCTTTTATGCCTCTGGTTAGATTTATTCTTAAATATTTTATCTTCTTGGGGGGCTACTCTAAATGGTATTGATTTGGTGATTTCATTTTTGAAGTTCCCTTTGTTGGTGTAGAGGAATCCAACTGATTTTTCTATGTTTGTCTTGTATCCTGATACTTTGCTAAAATCTTCTATCAGTTCCAGTAGTTTTCTCGTGGATTCTTTGGGGTTTTCTGTGTATAAGGTAAAATCATCAACAAATATAATTTTACTTCTTTCTTACCAATTTGAATGCCCTTTTTTCCTTTTTCTAGCCTAATTTCTCTGGCTAGGACCTCCAGTACAATGTTGAATAAGAGTGGTGATAAAGGGCATTTTTGTCAGGTAAGGTTCCTGTTCTCAAGGAGAATGCTTTCAGACTCTCCATTGAGGATGATGTTGGCTGTTGGCTTTGTATGAATGCTCTTTATTATGTTCAGGAATTTTCCTTCTATTCCTATTTTGCTAAGAGTTTTTTAAAAATAATTTTTATTGTGCTCTAAGTGAAAGTTTACAAATCAAGTCAGTCTCTCACATAAAAACTTATATACACCTTTCTACATACTCCCAGTTACTCTCCCCACAATGATACAGTCCGTTCCCTCCTTCCACTCTCCCTTTTCATGTCCATTTTGCCAGCTTCTAAGCCCCTCTACCCTCCCATCTCCTCTCCAATGCCTTAGAGTCTTCTAAGGCTTATTTTATGGCCTAATATATGGTCTATTAAGAAGAGCGTTCCATGTGTGTTGAAAAAGAAAGTATACTTGGCTGCTGTTGGGTGGAGTGTTCTGTATATGTCTATGAAATCAAGTTGGTTTATTGTGGCATTTAGATCTTCTGGGTCTTTGTTGCACTTTATGGCACTAGGTTTGGTTTTTGGTTTGGTTTTGTGTCTTTATTGAGCTTCTTTCTGGATGTTCTGTCCTTCACCGAAAGTGGTAATGTTGAAGTCTCCTATTATTATTGTGGAGCTGTCTGTTTCTCTTTTCAATGCTGTTAGAGTTTGTTTTATGTATTTTTGAGCCCTGTCATTGAGTGTGTAAATATTTATTATGGTTATGTCCTCCTGGTGTATTGACCCCTTTCATCAGTAGATAGTTTCTTTCCTCATCCTTTGTGGTGGATTTTACTTTAAAGTCTATTTTGCGAGAGATTAATATTGCCGCTCCTGCTCTTTTTTGATTGTTTCTTGATACAGTTTTTTTTCCCCCATCCTTTGAGTTTTAGTTTGTTTGTGTCTCTACATCTAAGGTGTGTCTCTTGTAGGCAGCATATAGACCTATCATTTTTTTTTTTTATCAGTTTTGCCACCCTCTGTCTCTTTATTTGTGCATTTAGTCTATTTAAATTTACAGTAATTACTGGTAGGTATGAGTTTATTGCTATCATTTTGGTGTCTTTTTTTTTGTGTTGTTGACAGTTTCTTTGTTCTACTTAATTTTCTGTGCTGAGTCACTTTTCTTTATGTTTTTTTTTCATCTTTTTCATTGTTCATTTTGTATTTGCTGAGTCTTTATTTTTTTCTTTTGTTGTCTGAGATTGTTAGTTTCTTTTGTGGTTGCCTTAATACGTACCCCTATTTTTCTAAGTTTAAGCCAGTCTTTTATTTCTTTGTATCATATTGATTTCCTCTCCATATAAAAGATCTATGACAATATTTTTTGTCTCTCTTTTTTGTTTTAATGCTGTCATCTTTTACATATTGACATCTCTTTTTCCCTATTTTCAGAGTTTTAGCTTTGATTTATTTTTGTGACTTCCCTATCTGGGTTGATATCTGGGTGCTCTGTCCTGTGTTCTAGTCTTGGGTTGTTATCTGATGTTATTGATTTTCTAACCAGGGGGCTCCCTTTACTATTTCTTGTTATTTTGGTTTGGTTTTTGCAAATTCCCTAAACTTCTGTTTATCTGGAAATGCCCTAATTTTGCCATCATATTTGACAATTTTGCTGGATATATAATTCTTTGCGGGCAATTTTTTTTTTCTTTCAAGTTTTTATATGTCATTCCATTGCCTTCTTGCCTGCATCATTTCTGCTGGATAGTCCAAGATTAGTCTTATTGACTCTCCTTTGTAGGTGACTTTTCGTTTATCCCTAGCTGCTCTTAAAATTCTCCTTTATCTTTAGTTTTGGCAAGTTTGATTATAATGTATCTTGGTGACTTTCTTTTGGGACCTGCCTTGTATGGGGCTCAATGAGCATCTTGGATAGCTATCTTATCATCTTTCATGATATCAGGGAAATTATCTGGCAACAAGTGTTTAAAAATTCTCTCTGTATTCTCTGTTATCCCACCCTCTTCTGGTACTCCAATGATTTGTAGATTATTCATCTTGATGGAGTTCCACATAATTACCTGGGTTTCTTCTTTTTTAAAAATTCTTTTATCTGATTTTTCCTCATATAAACTGTTGTCAAGTGCTTTAACTTCAATCTCACTAATTCTGACTTCCATTTGCCTCAATTCTGCTCTTCTGACTTTCTACTGAGTTGTCTAATTCTGAAATTTTATTGTCAATCTTCTGGATTTCTGTTTGCTGTCTTTCTATGGATTCTTGCAGCCTGTTAAATTTGTCATTGTGCTCTTCTATAATCTTCTTAAGTTCCTCTATTGCTTTATCTCTGTGTTCCTTGGCATGTTCTGCATTTTGTCTGATCTCCTTCTTGATCTTTTGAAGAGTTCTGTATATTAATCTTTAGTGTTTACCACTGGTAATTCAAGGAAGTTCTCTTCCTCTGGAAGATTTCTTGATTCTTTATTTTGGCAGCTTGCTAAAGCCATCATGGTCTGCCTTTTTATGTGATTTGATATTGACTGTTGTCTCTGAGCCATCAATAATTTATTATATTTATTTATATTGTGTTTGTTTACTGTGTGCTACCTTCTTCTTTTGTTCTGATATGCTCAAATAAGCTGCTCAAGTGAGCTATTTTGATTATTGGTGCCTTTGAAGCTCTAACATCCTATCACCAGATGTTTAGATTTTTTCTAGGTATGTGAGCCCAGGAGTCTGTTTACTTTTCTTGTGTGTCCAGGTAGTCAGTCACCAAGTGTGTGGTGCAGGCTTTCACCTACAGTCCTAGATGGGCAGGGGTTATTGGAGTAGGCACAGCTCTCTGGCTGTAGTAAGGGGTCATGTGCTGAGCAAGGCAAGATGTTGACAGCTGCCCCTGGATTTCTGGTAGGGAAGCATGTCCCTGTTCCCTAGAGTGTGTAGGATGGTGAGTTTTGCAGCTGGACTACAGGCACCCATTGCTGTTGGCTGTAAGGACTGGGAGGCATCACTTACTCTTGGACCTCTGTTGCAGGTGGCTAGGTGGCATGGGAGGAGCCACCAGTCCTCAGGCCCCTGATGTGGTTAGGTGAGAACCCTGCTTAATGGGCAGGGGGTGTCAAATGTCACAAACCTGGCATTCTATCATATAGCTGATACACATAACTTAGGCTTCAGGTATATACCCTGTTGCACTGTGCTAACGAGGGTCTACACTATTGAAATGGACCCACACAGGTCTATGCAGGAATGAAAGGCATTCAAAGTCTACAGACCTCTTATGCCTGTGCCTAGGAAAAGGAACTATACTTGCCCTTAGTTTCTGACTTAAGGGAACTGGCAGATTATTTTTTCCTGTTTGTTACTATTTCCCTCTCCTAGGCAGGGAGAATGGCTCAAGGTGAGTGACAGGCCCTACTTCTAGCCCAGCGGAAGAGGTAATTGGAAATCGCTGAAGCTGCCTGGGACTCAGTGCACAGCAGGGAGGGAACAGGGGGAGATTCTTCCCAAATGAGGTGTTTTTTGATCTGCGTGGTAGGTTAGATGCGTGTACATAGCTATTGCCGATTGAGGGCCACTTCTTTTTGAGTAGACTCTCCGCCTCTTGGTCTCTCCCGATACAGAAAATGCATCCTGAACACCACTACTTGCCTCACTGCACTCATCAGCTGGTCTCATCTGCGGGGTGCCAGTTCCCACCAGGTCAGGTCTGGCAACACCTCGCTGCTTCTGAACTGTCTCTCTCTCCCCCGTCACTCAGTTTGATTCCTCAACTTTGCCTTTGATGTTCAGGGCTCCTAGATTGTCATATATAATCAATTCACTTGTTTTTTCATGTCTTTGTTGTAACAGGAAACCCTGGTGGAGTAGTGGTTAAATGCTTCGGCTGCTAACCAAAAGGTCAGCAGTTTGAATCTGCCAGGCACTCCTTGGAAACTCTATGGGGCAGTTCTACTCTGTCCTATAGGGTCGCTATGAGTCAGAATCGACTCGATGGTAGTGGGTTTGGTTTTTGGTTTGGTTTGTTGTAAGAGGGACCACTGGAAGGGTCTGAAGACTACACCATCTTAGCCCCACCTCCTTTTTTTTAAATTAAATGAGAAAATTTTAATTGAAAATGATTTTCTTTAGATTTTCTGAAAGAGGCGTATTATAATTTGGATAATACCAAGTTAGACAAGTGATAGTAAATACTGAGAATGATAGATTAAATGTACATTACACTTAAAATCACAGCACATGTTCTTAGCCACACTATTATTGAAAAGAGGAGGGACAAAAGTTGTTGAAATTAGCATAACAGCCAAGATTGTTTTTCCTAGGGGAAATACTCTTTAGGATTTATTGTGACTCTGAATTAGTGGTTTTGCTTTGTTTTTGTTTCTGCTCCTTTTCCCAGACGTTTGAAATGTGGCTATAGGGAAATATTATCACAACTTATTCAGTTTTAGCTGGCCTTCATTAAAGGCTAATCGGTCCATGTAATCTATTTTATATGTTTCTGTACAATTTGCTGAATTGCATCTTCTCAAATAACATTTTTAATATCTTTACCAGTAAGAACCACAAGTAAACTTGTGAACTTAATAAAAAACATTCAATGTTCCTGTCCCCAAGCACTCATGAAAATAAGGGAAATTAACTTCCCAGGGAATACCATGTAGAGGAAATTTTGTGTGTATTTTATGGATAATGTAAGGACTAGCAAGCTAGCCTGCAACAAGCTGAAAAAAGATGCTGACACAAGACACTGTATATTTGGAAATGTTTTCTGGTTTAAGCTTTCTTTTTATAAGTGCATAAAGCTTCTTTCACAGGATGGTTACTATCATAACTATTCCTTATGTGGAGCCAGGGTTTTTGAGAATACTGCTACTGTAGAAACAGTACCCCAAAGTGCATATTGATAAAGATACTGAGGGCTAAGTGAATTTTTGACCCTCATCATAGAAAACTGTGTAGAAATAATGATCCTTGAGTTATACATAAAATTGTTGAGGTCTAATAAAAATCTTAAAAAACTCACACACACTCATACATTCAAACACATTCTCTCCCCAGTCCCCAGTCTTTTTCTCTTTAGGATTCCTTTTTAGGTAAGAGGTAATTTGTAGCCACAGGTAAAAATTCACTAAATACATACACAAATTTATATATACTTCTGAAATCACTAAGCCAAGAAAAAAAAGCCTGGGTCACTGAATGTGTTTTATGGAAAGTAAGTAAGTGAAGAAAGAGTAGAAGAAACAAGAAATTCCATTATAGCAAAAAAAAAAAAAAAAAAAAAAAGAAGTAAAAGAAAAGGTAGGTGGTAGATACAAATTTAAAGTGCTAGTTTCCTAAAATACTGATTTTACTGCAAATCCATTTAGGTCTAAACATTGCATTGATACTATATAGCAACTTCTTATGCTCTGCAATTTTTACATTGACAGTGCTTTTAACATTTATTAAAATATTCTTCCCTCTTTTAACTAAGATTGTGATGAGCTTTCACCTTAAAATGTTAATTTTAAAGCTGCTCTGCTGCATGTATCCTAATTTTCAACTTTTGAGGAACAAAGTCTCACTATCAAAAAAAAAAAAAAAAAAGACCTATGGACTCAGGAGAGAATTTTCAAGTCACTTTTGCTTAACCCATTAATGACATTTTCTTTTATGAAAAAATTGCTGAGGTTGTTAATAGTTTGTCATTTTTTTCTTTAACTTGCTTAGAACCATCTGCTCTCTCTCCTTGCACAAAAAAAGAGTTATTTGGAAGTTATGACTATTGATATTTAAAATAGCATTACAAGAAATACATTTGAGTCTATATTTGAACCTAAATCAGATGCCTTCACAATGACAAATATATGTGGGCTTGATTATATATGTTGACATATTAGTAGAAGCCAGCCAGATCTGTTGTGTTCCTTGGTATAGGAAATGCAGCAGTCCATCCTTAAATTAGTTGTGTATAGTCTGTCTGAATGTTAATAAAAACCTGTCTCAAGAGCTTAAAAACACTCAAAAAACAAAAGGTTTCTAAAATTAAAATTAACATTTTCTAATGCATCTGACTTAAAAATTATGCTTAACATTTTTATTTTTATTTTTTAACATCAGCTTTATTGAGGTGATTCACATGCCAAAAAATGCACCCTCACCCAAACATTCATTGAAAAGATCATGCAACAATCTTATCATTAATCTTAGCACTATGGGCATTTTATTTTTTTTCACCATGATATGAACCTAAACACTGGGTCATAAGAGGAAAGATAGCATGACAAACTGTGCTGCTTTAGATTTTCTGTTTTCCTCTTAAGAGTCTAATAAAATAGATGAATAGATTACTAAATGTTTAGCAGAAAAATTTCATAACACTCTATCTCCATAATTTTGTCAGTTGATTTAAACAAGGCAAGTATAGGACACTGCTTAAAATTTACATTTGGAATCACTTTCTCCAACCCATTTTATTACAATAATGGGTAGCTGTTCATATGATAGCTATTGAGTAAGATGAAGGATAAAATCTTCCTTTAGAGATTTTATAAAGGATGATGCATTGCAATGGATCACTTTTATATGGCCTTTCTCATCATGGTCTTGTAACTTCCACCAAATGACTGGGTGGGGCTATGCAAATAAGCTTGCTTCTAGTGCAAATAAGGTGTATAGAACCCTTTGTGGGGGGGTGGGACCACACAAACACAAACAAGGGGATTGGTCAGTTTGGCCATTTCTCTCGGCTTGAAAGAGAGCCAGTCCCAGAGCAGAGGGGGAGCCTTTAACTAACCACCAAAAAGTAGAGACAAGAGCAGAGAAAGTTCTTCAGACTAGGATCCCTGCATTGAAAACCTCGTAGGCCCAGGACACAGAGAGAGAGAGAGAGAGCTGTAACACCAAAGACAGTGAGAGATGGCAAGAACCAGTGGCAGAGAAATGGCAGCAACAGAGGCAGCAGAACCAGGAGACCAGCAGGAGACCATGTGGTGGGCCTCTAGGCCCACAGATCAAGAAAGCTGAGTGCTTTCGGGCACTTATCTGCAGGGTTAAAAGAGCTTTGTAACACTTGCCTGAGCAAGGCAGAGGCCTGGCTGGCCCAAGGGACCTGAGGGGCCAAGGGGTCAAGGGACAGAGAAAGGCGTGCTGGCAGCATGCTGAGAAGGTGTCCTGATCGAAGAACTATATATATCCTGAGTGTTCTTGAAGCTGAATTGTAATCTGTTACTTCCCTAATAAACCCCAAAACTGCGAGTATGGTTTTTGACTTCTGTGTGGCCATTGCAACAAATTATCAAACCCAGCAGAGAAGTAGAGAGTCCTGTGGGAGGGACGATTGGTGTCAGAATCGGTAAAAAGGTTGGCAAGAGGGGTGCATCTGACCTCCACCTCATAGAAAACAGCCTTGGACTGTTGCTCTTGATCCTTCTCCCTTATAAAGGTAGATGAGGAGGTGAGACACTCCTGTCATACCATTTTTTACTGATGAAGTCATGTTTTGTTGTTGCTGTTAGGTGCAATCCAGTTGGTGCAGACTCATAGCGAACCTATGTACAACAGAATGAAATGCTGCCTGGTCCTGCACTACCCTCACAATCCTTGCTAAGCTTGAGCTCATTGACTTAGCCACTGTGCAATTCTATCTTGTTGTCATGGATTGAATTATGTCTCCCCCAAAATGTGTATATCAATTTAGTTAGGCCATGATTCCCAGTATTGTATGGTTGTCCTCCATTTTGTGATCGTACTTTTATGTTGGGAGGATTACGGTGGGATTGTAACACCACCCTTACTTAGGTCACCTCCCTGATCCAACATAATTTCCCTGGGGTGTGGCCTGCTCCACCTTTTATATCTCAAGAGATAAAAGAAAAGGGAAGCAAGCAGAGAGTTGGAGACCTCATACCATCAAGAAATCAGCACCAGGAGCAGAGCATGTCCTTTGGACACTGGGTGCCTGCTCCTGAGAAGCTCCTCAACCAGGGGAAGTTTGAGGACAAGGACCTTCCTCCAGAGCTGACAGAGAGAGAAAGCCTTCCCCTGGAGCTGAAGCCCTGAATTTGGAATAATAGCCTACGAAACTGTGAGAAAATAAATTTCTCTTTGTTAAAGCCATCCACTTGTATTTCTGTTATGGCAGCAGTAGATGATTAAGACACTTGTCGAGGGCCTTCCTCTTTTTTGCTGACCATCTACTTTACCAAACATCATGTCCTTCTCCCAAGACTGGTCACTCCTGATAACATATCCAAAGTATGTGAGGCAAAGTCCTGCCGTCCTTGCTTCTAAGGAGCATTCTCGCTGTACTTACTCCAAGACAAAATTGTTCATTCTTTTGGCAGTCCATGTTATATTCAATATTCTTTGCCAAAACCATAGTTCAAAGGCATCAGTTCTTCTTCAGTCTTCCTTATGCATTGATCAGCTTTCACATACATATGAGGCAATTGAAAACACCATGGCTTAGGTCAGGCACACATTAGTTCTTAAAGTGGCATCTTTGTTTTTTTTAACACTTTAGAGAGATTTTTTGCAGCAGATTTGCCCAATGTAATTCATCTGATTTCTTGTTTGCTGCTTCAATGGGCATTGATTGCGGATCCACGTAGAATGAAATCCTTAATAACTTCAATATTTTCTCCATTTATTATGATGTCGTTATTGGCCCAGTTGTGAGGATTTGTGTTTTCTTTATGTTAAAGTGTAATCTATACTGAAGGCTGTAGTCTTTGATCTTCATCAATAAGTATTTCAAGTTCTCTTAGCTTTCAGCAAGCAAGATTGTCTTATCTGCAAATTGCAGGTTGTTAATGAGTCTTCCTCCAATCCTACTGTCTCATTCTTCTTAATATAGTCCAGCTTCTCAGATTGTTTACTCAACATACAGATTGAATAAGTATGGTGAGTAGGTACAACTATGATGCATACTTTTCCTGATTTTAAACCATGCAGTATCCCCTTATTCTGTTCAAATGACTGCCTCGTGATCTATTTATAGGTTCCTCATGTGCACAAATGAGTGTTCTGGAATTCCCATTCTTCACAATGTTATCCATAATTTGATATGATCCACACAGTCAAATGCTTTACATAGTCAATAAAACACAGGTAAACTTCTTTCTGGTATTCTCTGCTTTCCTCCAGGATCCATATGACATCAGCACTGATATCCCGCATTCCATATCCTCTTCTGAATCCAGCTTAATTTTATGCCAGTTCCCTGGCAATGTACTGCTGCAACCACTTTTAAATGATCTTCAGCAAAATTTTACTTGTGTGTGATATTAATGACATTGTTCTTTAATTTCTGCATTCTGTTGGATCACCTTTCTTTGGAATGGGCACAAATATGGATCTCTACCAGTTGGTTGGCCAGGTAGCTGTCTTTCAAATTTCTTTGTATGTGTTGATATGTCCATTCATTTTGTGATTTTTTTTTTTTTGATGAATTTCAAGGATAAAACTAGTTATGTTAACTCATGGTTTATGAAAGATATTTATAAAATATACAAAAAGTATACTTGAGTCATGTATTTTCCCATCCTCTGTTTCCAGGGTAAAATTTAGGCAGTTTGGATTCTAAATGACTAATAAGTCTTTTCAGAACCATACATTCCTTTTACCAGATTGGCTCAGCAAACAGTTTTCTTGTCAAGTTACCAAAAAAAAAAAAAAAATATTCCTACTGATATCTTTGGTAATAGCCTGCAGTGGAGATTATTAATTTATTGAAAGCAGATCCACATGCTTTAGATGCAGGTGTCATCACCAATATTTGTTAGAAGGATTTAAAGGCTTAGCTCCTATTCTTGCAGAAAGTGCCAAGACTTTTCCTCATGAGCAGCTTTAGTTCTGCTCTAATGTTCCAATATACCTGTAGTTGAACTAACCAAATTTTAAGTTACAAAGCAGAGATGAGATTAATTTGTTAAGGAAGACTTTAAAGGATATAGCCTCACATTGACTGCTCCGGATTACTACATAATGACAGATTTTGAGCAATACTATACTGTAATGCACCACAGAGTGAGTATCCTAGTAGATTCCCCTAAAGTAGGCTCTGAGACAAGGATTTAGATACAGGAGCGAGGAAGCAAGAAGTATGAGATAAGGAGGAAAAAAAAAAAAGTTAATATAATAGGGCACTATCAAAGTCTTCTTTTCTGTGGGCTTTGACTACAAATTCCACCTGAACATTTGAAGAGTTGGGATACCAGTCAGAATGAATAAACCAAAAAAACTAAACCTGTTGCTGTTGAGTTGATTTTACCTCATAGTGACCCTATAGGACAGAATAAAATGGTCACATAGGTTTTCCAAGGCTGTAATCTTTTTGGAAGTGGACTGCCACATATTACTCTCACAGAGCTGCTAGTGGGTTCCTGAGCACTTAACCATTGCACGACCAGGGCTCCTGGTCCATCTAAAATAAAAGAAGCTGGAGTATCTAACCAATAGCTTCTGTTCCACATTGTTTGAGAATTGTCCCCTGTGCTTTTGTGGTTTTTTTTTAGTAAGTCAAGTAAGATTTTGCTGGGGTAGAATGTTGAAAGATAAAAGAAGCTTAACTTTGGACAATTGAAGTCCAAGATGAGTCTGACTTACATCAAATTCCTTACTACAACTGAGGCAGAAAGCAGAGGTGGGCCCAAGGGGATGTGATGCAGATAACAAGGGCATCATCTACAGTGAGTGCTGAGGGGAAAGTAAATTTATAAGCTGACATTTTTATCAGCCCATCTGAATTATTCATACAGTACTATTACTAGTACTATGGTTGCTTTTTTTTTTTTGACTGTCAAGTCAAAAGTTGTATTTTTTTTAAATAAAACCCAAACTGCTCAAACATCATTTTTTTTAATTAACTTTTACTGAGCTTCAAGTGAACGTTTACAAATCAAGTCAGTCTGTCACATATAAGTTAATATACATTTTACTCCTTCCTCCCACTTGTTCTCTCCCTAATGAGTCAGCCCTTCCAGTCTCTCCTTTCGTGAAAATTTTGGCGGCCTCCAACTCTCTCTATCTTCCCATCCCCCCTCCAGACAGGAGATGCCAACACAGTCTCAAGTGTCCACCTGATATAATTAGCTCACTCTTCATCAGCATCTCTCTCCCACCCACTGTCCAGTTCCTTTCATGTCTGATGAACTGTCTTCGGGGATGGTTCCTGTCCTGTGCCAACAGAAGGTTTGGGGACCATGACCACCGGGATTCCTCTAGTCACATCCAGACCATTAAGTATGGTCTTTTTATGAGAATTTGGGGTCTGCATCTCACTGATCTCCTGCTCCCTCAGGGGTTCTTTATTGTGCTCCCTGTGAGGGCAGTCATCAATTGTGGCCAGGCTCCAACTAGTTCTTCTGGTCTCAGGATAATGTAGGTCTCTGGCTCATGTGGCCTTCTCTATCTCTGGAGCTCTTAGTTGTCGTGTGACCTTGGTGTTTTTCATTATCCCTTGCTCCAGGTGGGTTGAGACCAATTGATGCATCTTAGATGGCCGCTTGTTAGCTTTTAAGACCCCAGATGCCACATTTCAAAGTGGGATGCAGAATGTTTTCATAATAGAATTATTTTGCCAATTGACTTAGAAGTCCCCTTAAACCATGGTTCCCAAACCCCCGCCCTTGCTCCGCTGACCTTTGAAGTATTCAGTTTATCCCGGAAACTTCTTTGCTTTTGGTCCAGTCCAGTCCAGTTGAGCTGACCTTCCATGTATTGAGTGTTGTCTTTCCCTTCACCTAAAGCAGTTCTTATCAGCTAATTAATCAGTAAAAAATCTTCTCCCTCCATCCCTCCCTCCCTGCCTCTTAACCACAAAAGTATGTGTTCTTCTCAGTTTATACTGTTTCTCAAGATCTTATAATAGTGGTCTTATACAATATTTGTCCTTTTGCCTCTGACTCATTTCGCTCAGCATAATGCCTTCCAGGTTTCTCCATGTTATGAAATGTTTCAGAGATTCGTCACTGTTCTTTATGGATGCGTAGTATTCCATTGTGTGAATATACCACAATTTATTTACCCATTCATCCATTGATGGACACCTTGGTTGCTTCCAGCTTTTTGCTATTGTAAACAGAGCTGCAATAAACATGGGTGTGCATATATCTGTTTGTGTGAAGGCTCTTGTTTTTCTAGGGTATATTCCGAGGAGTGGGATTTCTGGATTGTATGGTAGTTCTATTTCTAACTGTTTAAGATAACGCCAGATAGATTTCCAAAGTGGTTGTATCATTTTACTTTCCCAGCAGCAGTGTATAAGAGTTCCAATCTCTCCGCAGCCTCTCCAACATTTATTATTTTGTGTTTTTTGGATTAATGCCAGCCTTGTTGGAGTGAGATGGAATCTCATCGTAGATTTAATCTGCATTTCTGTAATGGCTAATGATCGAGAACATTTTCTCATGTATCTGTTAGCTACCTGAATATCTTCTTTAGTGAAGTGTGTGTTCATATCCTTTGCCCACTTCTTGATTGGGTTGTTTGTCTTTTTGTGGTTGAGTTTTGACAGAATCATGTAGATTTTAGAGATCAGGCGCTGGTCGGAGATGTCATAGCTGAAAATTCTTTCCCAGTCTGTAGGTGATCTTTTTACTCTTTTGGTGAAGTCTTTAGATGAGCATAGGTGTTTGATTTTTAGGAGCTCCCAGTTATCTGGTTTCTCTTCGTCATTTTTGGTAATGTTTTGTATTCTGTTTATGCCTTGTATTAGGGCTCCTAAGGTTGTTCCTATTTTTTCTTCCATGATCTTTATCGTTTTAGTCTTTATGTTTAGGTCTTTGATCCACTTGGAGTTAGTTTTTGTGCTTGATGTGAGGTATGGGTCCTGTTTCATTTTTTTGCAAATGGATATCCAGTTATGCCAGCACCATTTGTTAAAAAGACTATCTTTTCCCCAATTAACTGATACTGGGCCTTTGTCAAATATCAGCTGCTCATACGTGGATGGATTTATATCTGGGTTCTCAATTCTGTTCCATTGGTCTATGTGCCTGTTGTTGTACCAGTAGCAGACTGTTTTGACTACTGTGGCTGTATAATAGCTTCTGAAATCAGGTAATGACATTGGAATTTGGATCGGAAGTGCATTGTATGTATAGATGGCTTTTGGTAGAATAGACATTTTTACTATGTTAAGTCTTCCTATCCAGGAGCAAGGTATGTTTTTCCACTTATGTATGTCCTTTTGAATTTCTTGTAGTAGAGCTTTGTAGTTTTCTTCGTATAGGTCTTTTACATCCTCGGTAAGATTTATTCCTAAGTATTTTATCTTCTTGGGGGCTACTGTGAATGGTATTGATTTGGTTATTTCCTCTTCGGTGTTCTTTTTGTTGATGTAGAGGAATCCAAGTGATTTTTGTATGTTTATCTTATAACCTGAGACTCTGCCAAACTCTTCTATTAGTTTCAGTAGTTTTCTGGAGGATTCCTTAGGGTTTTCTGTGTATAAGATCATGTCATCTGCAAACAGAGATAATTTTACTTCCTCCTTGCCAATCCGGATGCCTTTTATTTCTTTGTCTAGCCTAATTGCCCTGGCTAAGACTTCTAGCACAATGTTGAATAAGAGCGGTGATAAAGGGCATCCTTGTCTGGTTCCTGTTCTCAAGGGAAATGCTTTCAGGCTCTCTCCATTTAGAGTAATGTTGGCTGTTGGCTTTGTTTATTATGTTGAGGAATTTTCCTTCAATTCCTATTTTGGTGAGAGTTTTTATCACAAATGGGTGTTGGACTTTGCCAAATGCCTTTTCTGCATCTATTGATAAGATCATGTGGTTTTTGTCTTTTGTTTTATTTATCTGGTGGATTACATTAATGGTTTTTCTGATATTAAACCAGCCTTGCATACCTGGTATAAATCCCACTTGATCGTGGTGAATTATTTTTTTGATATGTTGTTGAATTCTATTGGCTAGAATTTTGTTGAGGATTTTTGCATCTATGTTCATGAGGGATATAGGTCTATAATTTTCTTTTTTTGTAATGTCTTTACCTGGTTTTGGTATTAGGGAGATGGTGGCTTCATAGAATGAGTTAGGTAGAGTTCCGTCATTTTCTATGCTTTGAAATACCTTTAGTAGTAGTGGTGTTAATTCTTCTCTGAAAGTTTGGTAGAACTCTGCAGTGAAGCCGTCCGGACCAGGGCTTTTTTTTTGTTGGGAGTTTTTTGATTACTGTTTCAATCTCTTTTTTTGTTATGGGTCTATTTAGTTGTTCTACTTCTGACTGTGTTAGTTTAGGTAGGTAGTGTTTTTCCAGGAATTCATCCATTTCTTCTAAGTTTTCAAATTTGTTAGAGTACAATTTTTAGTAATAATCTGATATGATTCTTTTAATTTCAGTTGGTTCTGTTGTGATGTGGTCCTTTTCGTTTCTTATTCGGGTTATTTGTTTCCTTTCCTGTATTTCTTTAGTCAGTCTAGCCAATGGTTTATCAATTTTGTTAATTTTTTCAAAGAACCAGCTTTTGGCTTTGTTAATTCTTTCAATTGTTTTTCTGTTCTCTAATTCAGCTCTAATTTTTATTATTTCTTTTCTTCTGGTGCCCGGTGGATTCCTTTGTTGCTCAGTTTCTATTTGTTCAAGTTGTAGGGACAGTTCTCTGATTTTGCCTCTTTCTTCTTTTTGTATGTGTGCATTTATCGATATATATTGGTCTCTGAGCACTGCTTTTGCTGTGTCCCAGAGGTTTTGATAGGAAGTATTTTCATTCTCGTTGCATTCTGTGAATTTCCTTATTCCCTCCTTGATGTCTTCTATAACCCAGTCTTTTTTCAGGAGGGTATTGTTCAGTTTCCAAGTATTTGATTTCTTTTCCCTAGTTTTTCTGTTATTGATTTCTAGTTTTATTGCCTTGTGGTCTGAGAAGATGCTTTGTAATATTTCGATGTTTTGGACTCTGCAAAGGTTTGTTTTATGACCTAATATGTGGCCTATTCTAGAGAATGTTCCATGTGCGCTAGAAAAAAAAGTATACTTTGCAGCAGTTGGTTGGAGAGTTCTGTATAAGTCAATGAGGTCAAGTTGGTTGATTGTTGTAATTAGGTCTTCAGTGTCTCTATTGAGCTTCTTACTGGATGTCCTGTCCTTCTCCGAAAGTGGTGTGTTGAAGTCTCCTACTATAATTGTGGAGGTGTCTATCTCACTTTTCAATTCTCTTAAAATTTGATTTATGTATCTTGCAGCCCTGTCATTGGGTGCATAAATATTTAATATGGTTATGTCTTCCTGATCAATTGTCCCTTTTATCATTATATAGTGTCCTTCTTTATCCTTTGTGGTGGATTTAAGTTTAAAGTCTATTTTGTCAGAAATTAATATTGCTACTCCTCTTCTTTTTTGCTTGTTTGCTTGTTATACTTTTTTCCATCCTTTGAGTTTTAGTTTGTTTGTGTCTCTAAGTCTAAGGTGTGTCTCTTGTAGGCAGCATATAGACGGATCGTGTTTCTTTATCTAGTCCGAGACTCTCTGTCTCTTTATTGGTGCATTTAGTCCATTTACATTCAGGGTAATTATAGATAAATAAGTGTTTAGTGTTGTCATTTTGATGCCTTTTTATGTGTGTTGTTGACAATTTCATTTTTCCACTTACTTTTTTGTGCTGAGACATTTTTCTTAGTAAATTGTGAGATCCTCATTTTCGTAGTGTTTGACTTTATGTTAGTTGAGTCGTTACGATTTTCTTGGCTTTTATCTTGAGTTATGGAGTTGTTATACCTCTTTGTGGTTACCTTATTATTTACCCCTATTTTTCTAAGTAAAAACCTAACTTGTATTGTTCTATATCGCCTAGTATCACTCTCCATATGGCAGTTCTGTGCCTCTTGTATTTAGTCCCTCTTTTTCATTATTGTGATCTTTTACCTATTGACTTCAGTGATTCCCTGTTATGAGCATTTTTTTTTTTAATTAATCTTAATTTGTTTTTGCGAGTTCCCTATTTGAGTTGATATCAGGATGTTCTGTTTTGTGACCTTGTGTTGTGCTGGAATCTGATATTATTGGGGTTCTGACCAAACAATATCCTTTAGTGTTTCTTGTAGCTTTGGTTTGGTTTTTGCAAATTCTCTAAACTTTTGTTTATCTGTAAATATCTTAATTTCTCCTTCATATTTCAGAGAGAGATTTGCTGGATATATGATCCTTGGCTGGCAGTTTTTCTCCTTCTGTGCTCTGTATATGTCGTCCCATTCCCTTCTTGCCTGCATGGTTTCTGCTGAGTAGTCTGAACTTATTGATTCTCCCTTGAAGGAAACCTTTCTTTTCTCCCTGGCTGCTTTTAAAATTTTCTCTTTATGTTTGGTTTTGGCGAGTTTGATGATAATATTTCTTGGTGTTTTTCTTTTTGGATTGGTCTTAAATGGGGTTCGATGAGCATCTTGGATAGATATCCTTTCGTCTTTCGTGATGTCAGGGAAGTTTTCTGTCAGCAGATCTTCAACTATTTTCTCTGTGTTTTCTGTCCTCCCTCCCTGTTCTGGGACTCCAATCACACGCAAGTTATCCTTCTTTATAGAGTCCCACATGATTCTTAGGGTTTCTTCATTTTTTAAAATTCTTTTATCTGACTTTTTTCCAGCTATGTTGGTGTTAATTCCCTGGTCCTCCAGATTTCCCAGTCTGCATTCTAATTGCTCAAGTCTGCTCCTCTGACTTCCTATTGTGTTGTCTAATTCTGTAATTTTATTGTTAATCTTTTGGATTTCTACATGTTGTCTCTCTATGGATTCTTGCAACTTATTACTTTTTCCACTATGTTCTTGAATAATCTTTTTGAGTTCTTCAACTGTTTTATCAGTGTGTTCCTTGGCTTTTTCTACAGTTTGTCTTATTTTGTTTCTGATGTCTTGAAGCATTCTGTAAATTAGTTTTTTATATTCTGTATCTGATAATTCCAGGATTGTATCTTCATTTGGGAAAGATTTTGATTCTTTTGTTTGGGGGGTTGTAGAAGCTGTCATGGTCTGGTTCTTTATGTGGTTTCATATGGACTGCTGTCTCTGAGCCATCACTGGGAAACTAGTTTTTCCAGAAAATCTGCTTAAAAAAAAATGCAGTCAGATCCCTATCAGAACTGCCTTTGGATTATAACCGCCACCTTGTTCCCTGTAAGGATGAAAGTCTGAGATTTGGATCATATATGCTTGGCTGTAGCTGGTTCTGTGTTTTTCGTCCAATTACGGATGGATTTTTGGTCCCTGGGTTTTTTGTGTTTTTTTTTTCTCTCAGGCCAGAAGAGTGGGTTAGGAAAAGACCAAGAGAAAAAAAAAAGGGTGGGGGGAGCAAAGCCGCCGCGGAGCCGGAGCTGTTCTCCCTCTGGCTCAGGAAATTCCAATGTTAATGAAGCCTCCTGGGGAGGATGGGGGAGGGATCAGAGAGATAGGAGAGTAGCACCTCAGAATATAGCCAGAGTTGCTTGTCTTGCTTGGAATGACGATTTTATCTGAGATTCCCGAGGGGCGTGTCGCCTATGTGTGCTGGCTGTGTGGAGATTGCTCCCGGGATCTGGCCCACTGAAGCCGCAGTCAGATCCTGCGCCACCAGTCCCACGCCCAGCATCAAGTTTTTCCCCTGCTGGGACGGTGCCCTCCCAACTCCAAAATCAGTCACTGCCTCCCGGGGAATTCTCGTCCCCCCAGCCGTGTCCCTGTGCCGCCCTCGCAGACTGGCTGGGCCCCCTCCCGGGGTTAGTTCAGGGGACTGGAGCTGCTCCCCGTGCTTGTGCCGTGACAGCACCCAGTCAAAAAGACCGGTGGCAAGATTCCCCGGCTGGGACGCTGCACTCCCAGCTCCAAGACCAGTCACTGTCTCCCGGGGAGTTCTCCCACCAGCTGCGTCGCCATGCCGCCCACGCGGACCAGCTGGGCCCCCTCCCGGGGTGAGTTCAGGGGGGTAGGGCTGCGCCCCTTGTTTGCACCGTCAGCTCCCCTGGGCCCTACCCTAAATCGGGCGCCAGGGTTACCTGACTAGGACGCTGGCTCCAGGCTCTGAAAACAATCGCTGCTTCCCCATATTTGTTCGTTTTCCGTCTCTAAATCTGTGTTTGTTGTTCAGGGTTCATAGATTGTTATGTATGTGATCCGTTCACTTGTTTTTCTGAGTCTTTGTTGCAAGAGGGATCCGAGGTAGCATCTACCTAGTCCGCCATCTTGGCCCCTCCTCCCTATGGTTGCTTTTTGAAGGTACTCTTGGAATATGACACTAAGATGAAATCACCAGTAAATATTGTCATCTTATTGAACATCCATTGTATCAGAATGACTTTCCTAGCAATGAAGTTTAAATAAAATTGAAAATATTGAGTCATTTTCCTGTTTCACATCATTTAGAATGACAATATGCTCTATAAGAGCAGGGTCTCACCTGTGTTTAACTCTGGGATATCCAGCCATAAGGAAACTATTCCTACACTAAGTAAAACAGGTAGTAGATAAAATCTAGTTAAACCATACGGATTAGTTATTCAAGATATTAAATTGAAAGACCCAAATCTGTAGCTTTATAATAAAAAGGCTGATATGAAGTTTTAAGGAGATAGCTAGAAAAAGGCTGGATTTATAATTTTAGAGAGCAAATAAAATGTAAATACTTAATCATTACAGAAGACAACCCCATTGACATTTTTCACTATGAGGAATAATTAGAAATCTGGGTTATGTCTTTAGGCTGGGGCACCTAGAAATTATTTTCTGTAGTGAAATATAAAGTGAATTATTTTAAATTAAAGATCAGCAGATAGAGAATCTCAGAAGGTTAAGAATAAACAGCTAAAGAATTGCCTAGGCATCCAAAAGCATCCTAATTAGGTAGGTCCTTTGGAATATCCTTTGCGTCTTCATAAATTTTTCCTTACATTATTTTTTACACTAAGAAAACTTTGCCTGCAGCTTGATTTGAAACACACTTAAGGGACTGCAACCTTAACATCAAAGAACAAATAACTCTATTAAAGCTTAGAGATTTCTCTACCTTTCAAGGACAAAAAGATTGGTCTTTATTCTCAGAGATATAGCAGTTAAGTTGGGCAGATGGGCAAATGAATTATTATAATAAAATGTGCTAAGTGGCATGACTGAGGAATGCAGAAAGTGCTATTCTCAGTAGAGGTGAGAGGAACATAACCCATGCTAATATTTCAGGACAGGCTTCCTATAGGAGGTGACCATTGTGGCCATTTCTGAAAGGTAAACCAGAGTGATTTTGGTAAAGAAGAGAGTGAGCAGAGGAAGCAGCAGATGCAAATACATAGAACGCAAAGTATCCGACTCTTCCAGAAAATTTCACCTAAGATAGAGTCTTACATGTGCCCATGGCAACCTGTTTTTTAGATTCTCTGGTTTGATACTGAAGGCAAGAAGTACTTTTTTGAAGCATATCTTAAAAATTTTGGTGGCAGGCATCGTTAAGTTTAATTATTAGAATCACTAAGGTAAAGATGCTTCAATCGATCTATCATCCTTTAAAGCAGGAATCCTGCTTTAAAATAATCCTTATTCCTGATCACCAAATTTAATAAGATGTTATCTAGGTCTGGGATTTATTACCAATGAGATTTTTGAGAAAGGAGTAGTTGTGTTTATTCATCTTTCTGAGGTGCAGTGGTTAAGAGCTTGACGGCTAACCAAAATGTCAACAGTTCAAATCTCCCGGACACTCCTTGGAAACCCTGCGGGGTAATTCTACTCTGTCCTATAGGGTTGCTATGAGTCAGAATCAACTCGACAATGGGTTTGGTTTTGGTTTTCTGTTCATTTATTCAACAGGTATGTACTTTCTATTTTAAAGTATTCTTCTCAACTCCTCTTTTTCATAAAAGCAGCACCCAAAATTTTCACCATCATCAAGAACCTATCATGAGCATAAACCAAAAACAAGCATAGAAATCCTTTACTATCAAAATGTCTTAACACATTTTTTTTTGTAATGAAAGAATGAATGACTTACCTCAACTACTCTCACAAAAATAGACATGTATGCCATCTTATCACCTAAATGTGGTTGCTAGTACAAACTATAAGGAGCCCAGGTAGTGTAGTGGTTAAGCACTAGGCTGCTAACCAAAAGGTTGGCAGTCTGACTCACTAGTAGCTCTGTGGGAGAAAGATGTCGCAGTCTTCTTCCAAAAAGATTATAGCCTTGGAAAAGCTATGAGGCAGTTCTACTCTGACCTATAGGGTCTTTAGAAGTCAGAATTGACTAGATGGCAACAGATTTGGTTTTGGTTTTGTTCTAGTATAAACTGTAATACTAACCCATATCATTGATTTAGTGATGAATCACAACATCATTCAAATAGATTCTTTGAAATAAGCAGATCTGCCAGACTCAAAGTTTGAAATTTTAGTGATTTGGTCTCTTTTTGGTTAGGTGGGTATCAGATTGAATATCTAAAGGGAACAGAAAAGTTGTGTGGCCACCCATGAGAGTAAAAAAAAAAAAAAAACTTTTTTTTTTTTTTTTTTTTTTACCGTGAGAGTAGTGGCCATAAATACTGGACTCAGAGAACAGAGTTTGAACAGTAGAGGATGACCTTTTAATTCGTGGATTCCACTGACAACTAAGTGATTGTAGGTGTGATTCATGCCCCTGGACTCTTCTGCTGGCAATGAACTCTCCCAAGCACATTTTTTCTTTTTATAGAGCAGGCATTAACTGGCCTCTTTCCACATTGCCACTACTCAATGTATTTTGGCCCTAGGGCCAACCGTCTACTGAAATTCATTAATTTAACATTCATAGAATCATCTAATGTTGAAATTGGAAGGAAGTTTAGAGGTCACCTAGTCTAATCTTTATATGATGCTTGGCTTTGTGTTTACTGACTCCCTGCAAGGCAGTGTGCTGGGAATGTTCCCTCTTGGCCCTTCTTCTGGGATCTTAGAAGACTCCAATCTGAATGTTATTATAAGGTTGTATAATAAGAAAAGCTTGATAGACTGTTGATATTTCAATCCTGGCTCTAACTTGAATCTTGTGTGACTTTGGACAAGTAATTTAAATTCTCTCTGTCTCAGATTCCTTGTCTATAGAATGAATATGGTAATAATACCCAACTTGCAGAAGTGTTTTTGGAATTTACTGAGGTGATATATATTAATACCTTAGAATATTCCCTGGTACTCAGTAATGCTCAATGAGTATTAACTGTTATTTTCATTTAACTTCGCTCAACCTAATATTTCCTCTTTCTCACAGTTATCTCTTCTAACAAACCTTCAGTGTTATTTTACACCATCTCACTATGAATAAGAGGATATTAATAAATCCCTGCTCTCCTTGTTCTGCTGTTTAGGAAAAATATAAAGTGTATATTTACAGTTATTTTGGCTTGCTGAAAGATGTATTAAATCACAGAACAACTTAAAAAACCCCAGAAGCCAACATCTTTTTAGTATAGTATATCTTAGAGGCATTTTGAAGCTTGAAAATATCACTGTGAAAGATACTCAAAATTTAGATAATTATTTCCAATTTTTATATGTTTTATGTTATGTATCAAATGTGTTCCCCCAAAATATTTATTGAAGTCCTGGCACCTATGTCTGTTAATGTGACTCTGCTTTGAAATAGGGTTTTTATTTTGCTATGTTAATGAGGTCACACCATAGTAGGGTGGGTCCTAAACCTAATAATTTCTGAGTTAAAAAAAGAGCAGTATAGACACAGAGACCCACACAGAGGAGACACGGATGACATGTGAGTATGCACTACACCAGATGAATGCCAAGGATCACCAGCCCACACCAGAAATGAGGAGAGAGGTTCACAGAAGGAATCAACATGGCTGAAACCTTGATTTGGACATTTAGCCTCCAGAATTGTGAGAAAAATGAATTCTGTTCTTTAGAACCACCTACTTGTGGTATTTTTTGTTACAACAACATCAAGTACTTAAGACATTCTGTAATGTCAAAAATTACATAAAAGGAGAAATTCCAACCTAAAAAGAATGACTCTGACATTATAAAATTGCATGCCATTTTAAATAAAATGAATCTACAGATTTTATTTTCCATAAAATAGGAAGACAGTGGGAACAGGGACCATTTACATATATATATGTACAAACAATTAAACACGAAGAAGATCAGTAAATGTGTATTTTACTAAAGGCAGAGAAGTGACATGAGCCAGATAAATTGCTATTGTTATTGGAATATAGATATTACAATAGCCAGTGTATCCATGAATATAAACATATTAGAGTTTTAATAGAAAAAATCAGACTTAACAGTTCTACATTTTGTTTGCTAAATAATGTGCATGCTTTCATTTTGAACTAGTTGAATATTTCTCACTGAATACTCTTTATATACCCTCTAAGCTATGCATTTTTAACAGTGGCTATATGAATGCAAAAATGATCTTCGGTCAACAAAAATGGAGTATTTTATTGAATATTCTCATTTGAAGCTACATGAAAGATTCAGTTTGCTATGGTACAAAAAACAAGTAAATTCTTTCAATTTTCTAAAATCATAATTTTCTTGTAAATGTCTTAAACACAAAAATGGCCAGGCTGGAAGTCTTCAGTGTAAGTTCCTTTTAGAGATGCATACTGCTGTCATTTTCTGTAAATGCTTAGTTGACAGAGTGATTTCTTGATCCAACACTTGCCACTTTTATACTGCTTTAGACTAGGGTCTCACCATAATAAAATAAAAAAAAAAAAAATTTTTTTTTTTTTTAAATCAGGATTAGACTTTGTTATCCTGTATTTAAAATATATAATTCATAGCTTTTTCCGCTTTCACATGTTTAGACATTTATTATCCTATTTGTTCGTGATAGACAGTTTACCATAAAAGATATATAGATAAATCTTCAGCATGCACACAACCACAAATATATGCATGAACACAACCACAGATGCAATTCCTTTCCTATGACCAAGGAAGCCAACATTTCCAAAAACTTTCATCTCTATTTAAAAAAAATAAAATAGACTCAAGTTGTTATGGTATTATCTCCTACCCTTCTCTACTAAATGCATTTTACTCTTCTGGTCCATTGTAACCTAATGACTCCTTAATACCCATTGCCATCAGTTGATTCCAACTCATAGTGACCTTGTAGGACAGAGTAGAACTGCACCATAGGGTATCCAAGGAGTGGCTGGTGGATTTGAACTGCCAACCTTTTGGTTAGCAACTGAGCTCTTAAACATGGTGCCAACAGGGCTCCAATGACTCCTTGATAGGTTCCAATAATTGTGCCAACTCACCTGGTCTGTATCCACCAAATATGCTGTCCTATTTTATTCTAATTAATCTTTATATTTCTTACAGCTCTAATCTGAGTACATGTCATCATCCCTTATTATTTGGAGGCATGAGAAAAATATCATCTCAGTATATCGTATGATTTATCCCTTGAATTTTTCAAGAACAGATCTGTTATGGCATTCTTAGAGCCTACATTTGTGCCTGGCATATCAGAGAAGTTCAATTAACTTCTTTGTATATGGTGAAAATGTTTGATTGAGAGAATATTCAGTCAATTAGATGGCAACATGTTTGGGTTTGTTTTGGTAAATAAAATTCTTTTGAAATTATTCTTATTTTTCAAAACCCCTTTCTCTTCTTTTTTTTTGTTTTTGAATGATAGAAATAATACATATTGCAATTATGATTATAATACATATTATAATTTTTACAACATAAGACGTACATAAAATGAAGAGTAAATTTTATTCATAATTCCATCCTATCTCCTGACTTCTACAGGCCATCAAGGTTAATAGTTAAAAGTAAAATTATTCTAGACATTTTTTTCTCAACTAAATTAACTTCTTAAAGAAGCTTGCTTTTGGTAATAAAGAAACAACATAGTTCTGTGGCTACCGCCTGTCAGTTTGTTGTACTGTGATGGCTTGTATGTTACTATGATACTGGAGGTTATGCCACCAGTATCTCAAAAACCAGCAGGACCATCCGTGGCTCTCACAGTTTCAGTGAAGCTTCCAAACTAAGACAGACTAGGAAGAAAAGCCTGGCATTTACTTCCAAAAATTAGCCAAAGAAAACCTATGGATCAGAACAGAACAGTGTCTTACATAGTGCTGGAAGATGAATCCAATAGGTTGGAAGACACTCAAAATGTACTGTAGCCATAACAATGAGCTCAAGCGTACCAATGATTGTGAAGATGGCGCAGGACTGGGTAATGGTACATTTGTGTTGTCATGACTTAGAGCAGACTCGAAAGCAACTGACGACAACAACATAGTGCTGTGAGCATGGACTGGGTTGAAATATCTTGGGGTGATTAATCTGATTTTCTTCTACTTCATACAAAAATAACTATACTAGTATCTGCTATGCCTTCACTACCGCCCTTTCGCTTGAGCCTGGCTGAGGTTTAGGTACAAAAAGCAGGCATGGAAAAGAGCTTAGTTGGTGGCGTACACTGGACACAGATAATACGTACTTGATTTTCAAGGCTTGAGTAAACCTAGGCAAGAGGACCATTATATGCACTAAATTATGTAAAAGTGATACATTTCTCTTCAGTATTTTAGTTTTTCATAAAGTAAATATGCAACTATCAGTAGAAAATAGGAACTTATCACCTTGAAAGAAAATACAATTGCCTAGACCATTATCGTAATTTATTCCTTACCTCTGTGTGTGTATATATATATATATATAAAATATATAAACCCATTGCTGTTGAGTCAATTCTGAATTATAGCAGCCCTAAAAAAAAAAAAAAAAAAAAAACTAGTTTTTTTTTTTTATAGGCCAGAGTAGAACTGCCCCATAGAGTTTCCAAGGAGTGCATGGTGAATTTCAGCTGCTGACCTTTTTGTTAGCAGCTGTAGCACTTAACCACTATACCACCAGGGTTTCCTGTGTGTATATATATATACATATATACACACACATATATATTTCATTACCTACCCCCTTGACTGCTAATGTAAAGGTTGATAGTTTGAACCCACCCAGTGATACCCTGGAAGATAGGCCTGGTGATCTGCTTCTGTTAAGACTACATCCAGGAAAACCCTATGGAGAAGCTCTACTTTATAACACATAGGGTTGCTGTGAGTCAGAATCCATTTATCAGCAGCTGACAACACAACACATTCTGAGAAGGTCTTCATTTTAATGTAATAAAAATACATACATTAAATACCAGATTTTTTTTTTAAATGTATTACCTTTGTTTCAAAACCAATTATTAGTTTTATTAACTTCAGTTAGTTATATTGTGACAATGTTAATCCTTTTTAAAGTCATTATATCTCAGATATTAGCACTCATTAATTACTTTGCTCACATGAACAGTCCAATTTTATTTAACTTATATGCATATTTGACTCTAATATCTTTGACATATTGAAGCTGGTTTTTTATACAAAATGGAAAAGACAGCAAGTAAAACTAAAAAATAAATATCATCAAGAACTACTTAGTCAATAGCTTGGTGGTAAAAAATCAAAAGGAAAAAAACTGTTGACTATATTTAACTATTTACTATAGTAAACTATTCACCATATTAAAATCTTTATATAGTAAATTTTTTAAACATAAAATTTATGTTGTGAATATAATACAATATGCCTCGATTATGTGCTGAAATATAATATTTACTTTATGCTATGGCCTCTCTGATATTACGTATTTATGATTTTATATGTGTTGGCGCGGTGGTTAAGTTCTCAGCTGCTAACCAAAAGGTCAGTGGTTTGACCCACCGGTGCTTCTTGGGAGAAAAGACCTGTCAATCTGGTCCCATAAAGATTTATAGCTTAGGAAACCCTTTGGGGGCAGTTCAACTCTGCCACATGATGTCGCCATGAGTTGGAATTAACTCCACAGTACACAGCAACAACAACAATCTTGTTTCGTCCTATTTATATCTTAGTGTATGGTAGATATTTTTCTTAAATCTTTGAAATGACACTAAATATAACCTTTAGAACAGCTTATCTAGAAGAAAGTGTTTAAATAAATTTGGAATGAAATATCCTATTTTTACAAGCAATATTTCACTTGAAGTTCCCCTAAAGACAATTATGTCTTCTCTACCGAAAAAAATTTTTTTTTATATTTTCTTAGAGTTAAACTTCAATCAGAATTTAAGTTTATATAAATAGAAAGCAATATAGTTTTACCAAAAGAATGTAAAATACGTCTTAAAAATCTTTACTTCAGATAAATTTTTGTACTCATGATGAAAAGATAATTGTAACATCTAGGATCCAATATTTCTTGGTTATCCCTAAAAAACATATTCACAGAGGTGCTAGGGTTCTAAGTTCTGATTATTAACATTTCCTTCTGTAGTCCTTAGTTTCTCAACCTGTCTTCTTATCACCAGCTGGGCATATCCAGTGAGATAGGTATCATCTCCTGCACCATCTATCTATACTGAAGTAAGTTTCATGCAGAAAGTCCTTTAACTCATAGAGTTGGAAGCCCACATAGCAGAGTTTATAGAATTCTTAGCTTCAGAGAATTTCTACCAATGATACTCTTTGGAAATCAAAGTCAAGAACCATAATTAATAGCATTTATTTCAAAATAACAGTAATAATAAAAAACTTTAAACATTATTCAGAAAGTTGATAAATGTTGTCTTATCCTCATCATGATTACACGGCGTACATATTAGCTCCAATTTACAGAAAAAAAAAATATTGAATCTAACTGGTGCAGAATGACTTAGTCAAGCCCACATGACTACCTTGAAGCCAAGAATGAACTTAAATCTCAGGTCGGTCTGATTTCAAATCTTACGGTTTTTTTTTGAAAACTTATGGTACCTTTCTACAATGAGGCTATTATTTAAAGACTTGATGTAATAGAGTCTGACTCCTTTTTTGATGTTTGACTTCTGACTTCTTTTTAAATGTTACCTTTTCTTTTCCTTTGGTACCACATCTGAACAGGCTAATAAGAAAGCCTATACGTGCCTCCTCCTCCAGCACTAGCAGGAAATTTAAATCTCTCATATATCCAGCCTGCACATGGGAACTTTTCCCCAGGTCCAACTTTTAGGCACTGTAAAGGTCCAACTCACTCCCTCTGCTTTGCCCAAGCTAGCCTGGACCTGCTTGTGTGTGCTCTGCTCTTCCAGGGAATCCCTTGTGTGAGTCATACACTTTCCCTCAAATTTTCTTGGTGGGTGAAAGTTGTGAACCTCGAAATCTGAACCAAAGTTGGGGGGTGTTCATTTAGCTTCTGTGGGATGGTCATAAAACAACCACATATTTACAGCACTACGTAGGAGTTTCCAGATCAATTCTTAACCAAATTAATGATATTACTCAGAACTCAAAAATCCCAAGGAAAATATTCAGGGCATGATTTTTTTTTTTTACAACTAGCTACACATAGCTATGCATTGCTAATATAAGTAACCTCATACTCTTCATTTTTTAAAATTATACTTTAGATGAAGGGTTACAAAGAAAATTAGTTTCTCATTAAACAATATACATATTGTTTGGTGAAATTGGTTGCCAACCCTGTGAAGTATCAACACTCTCCCCTTCACAACCTTGGGCTCCCCGTTACCAACTTTCCTGTCCTCTCCTACCTTCTTGTCCTTGCCCCTGAGCTGGTGTCCCCATTTAGTCTTGTTTTATTTTAATGGGGAAGTCTAACCTTTGGCTGAAGGGTGAACCTCAGGAGTGACTTCAGTATTGAGTTAAAAGGGTGCCTGGGGACCATACTCTTGGGGTTTTTCCAGTCTCTGTCAGATCAGTAAGTCTGGTCTTTTGTTGTGAGTTAGAATTTCATTCTACATTTTTCTCCAGCTCTCTCTGGGACCCTCTATTGTGATCCCTGTCACAGCAGTCAGTGGTGGTAGCCAGGCACCATTTAGTTGTGCTGGACTCATTCTGGTGAGGCTGTGGTAGTTGTGTTCCATTAATCCTTTGGACTAATCTTTCCCTTGTGTATTTGATCTTCTTCATTCTCCCTTGCCCCAGACAGGGTGGGACCAGTGGAGTATCTTAGACAACCGCTCACAAGCTTTTAGGACCGTAGATGCTACTCACCAAAGAAAGATGTAGAACATTTTCTTTATAAACTGTGTTATGCCAGTTGAGCTAGATGTCCCATTAAACCCTGGTCCCCAGCCCTCAGCCCAGTAACTCAGACCCTCAGGGAGTTTGGATATGTCTGTGAAGCTTCCATGACCTTGCCTTGGTCAAGTTCTGCTGACTTTCTCAATGTGTTTACTGTCATATCCTTCACCAAGGTTACCACTTACCTATTGCTAGTTAGTGTTTTTGTCCTTCCCCACCCATTGCCTCCCTACCCATATCCAGTGCAGTCCAGTCAGATCCTTTCCTCCCTAATAACCATCAAAGATCGTTTCTTTCTATGTGTAAACATTTTCAGGAGGTTTTAAAATAGTAGTCTCATACAGTATTTGTACTTTTTGTGATTGACTAATTTCACTCAGTGTGATGCCTTCCAGATTCACCCTTGTTGTGAGATGTTTCACGAATTCATCATTGTTCTTTATCTTTGCATAGTTGTCATGGATTGAATTATGTCCCCCCAAAAATGTGTGTATTAACTTGGTTAAGCCATGATTCCCAGTATTGTGTGGTTGTCCTCCATTTTGTGATTGTAATTTTATTTTGAGTGGACTAGGGTGGGATTGTAACACCACCCTTACTCAGGTCACCTCCCTGATCCAAAGTAAAGGGAGTTTCCATAGTGCGTGGCCTGCACCACCTTTTATCTCTCAAGAGATAAAAGGAAAGGGAAGCAAGCAGAGAGTTGGGGACCTCATACCACCAAGAAAGCAATACCAGGAGCAGAGCTCATCCTTTGGACCCAGGGTCCCTGTGCCTGAGAAGCTCCTCGACCATGGTTAGTTTGAGGACAAGGACCTTCTTCCAGAGCAACAGAGAGAAAAAACCTTCCTCTGGAGCTGATGCCTTGAATTTGGATTTTTAACCTATGTAGCTGTGAGGAAATAAGTTTTTCCTTCTTAAAGCTGTCCACTTGTATTTCTGTTATGGCAGCACTAGATGACTAAGATAATAGTATTCCATTGTGTGCATGTACCATAGTTTGTTTATCCAGTCATCTGTTGATGGGCACTTGGGTTGTTTCCATTCTTTTTGCTATTGTGGATAGAGCTGCAACAAACATGGGTGTACATGTATCTATTCATATGACAGTTCTTATTTCTTCAGGCTATATTCCTAGGAGTATGATTGCTGGATCCTGTGGTATTTCTATTTCTAACTCTTTAAGGAAGCAGCACATTGTCTTCCAAAATGGTTGCACAATTTTACATTCCCACCAGTAGTGCATGAGAGTTCCCAGCTCCCTGCAGCCTCTCCAATATTTGTTGTTTTCTATTTTTTGATTTGTGCCAGTGATGTTGGGGTGAGATGGTATCTCACTGTAGTTTTGACTTGCATTTATCTAATGGCTATTGATTACGAGCATTTCATTATGTGTCTGTCAGTGCCTGAATGCATTCTTTGGTTAAGTGTCTGTTCATATCTTTTGCCCGTTGTTTAATTGGGTGATTTGTCTTTTTATGGTACCACTTACTGTTCATTTTTTAATCCTCTTTGTGTCTAACTTATATGAACACTGAATACATGTTTGAACATACAATTGAACAAATATTATTGATACTTCTACTAATATTTACTCTTAATATAATTGGATATACAATGTAGAGGTCTATTCAAGTAAGAATCATTGGATAAGATTGATCTGTGATCATACTATTTTGGTTTTTCATAATAAAAAACAACATTTTATGAAAATGATGGAAGTAAAGATGCTTATTTAACATTCTAGAAAGCTGCATCCATCTGGGATTATCATTCAAGAATGAGGGCAGAATTCAACAAAGAATGTCAGAAACTAGGGCCAGAAGAATGTTCATACAGACATAATTTGATGCTTTAAGATCAACATAGATGTATACTTGCATTATGAACAGGCCAAAACAGGATATAGCACCACTGGTCAAAATAATGAGATGTCTTATAATTAATTAATTATACAGATAAGGAACTCTGGTGCACCATTAAGACATTCATTTTAAATAAAGGCATTTTGTTTATACAGTAGCTCTAAATTGCATCTCTCAGTTTGTGGTAAGTGCTGGCTTGTATGTTGCTGTGATGCTGGATACAGCGATGCTGATATAGTGCTGGAAGATGAGCTCTCAGGTTGGAAGGCACTCAAAATATGGCTGGGGAAGAGCTACCTCCTGAAAGTAGAGTGGACCTTAACGACTTGGATGGAGTCAAACTTTTGGAACTTTGTTGATGTGGCACGACTCAAAATGAGAAGTAACAGCTGCAAACATCCATTAATAATAGAAACGTGAAACGTATAAATCTATGAAAATTGGAAATCATCCAAAATGAAATGGAACCCATAAACATAGATATCCTAGGGATTAGTGAGCTGAACTGGATTGCTATTGGCCATTTTGAACTGGATAATCATATGGTCTACTACACAGGGATTGACAATTTGAAGTGGAACGGCTTTGCATTCATTGTCAAAAAAAATTTCAAGGTCTATCCCGAGGTACAACAGTATCAGTGACAGGATAATATCCACAAGCCTACAAGGACAACCATTTAATACTGCTATTATTCAAATTTACACACCAACCACTAAGGCCAAAGATGAAGAAATTAAAGATTTTTACCAAACTCTGCAGTCCAAAATTGACCAAACATGCAGTCAAGATGCATTGATGATTACTGGTGATTGGAATGTGAAAGTTGGGAAACAAATAAGAAGAAACAGTTGTTGGAAGATATGCCTTTGGTGATAAAAAGGACAGCAGAGATTGCATGATTGAATTTTGCAAAACCACCGACTTCTTCATAGCAAATACCTTTTTTTCAACAACATAAACCAAGACTATACACCTGGACTTCACTGGATAGAATATATGCAGAAATCAAATTGGCTAAATCTATGGAAAGGGATGATGGAAAAATTCAGAATTATCAGTCAGAATAAGGCCAGGGGCCAACTGCAGAGCAGACAGACCATCAATTGCTCATATACGTGTTCAAGCTGAACAACTCCATGAGAGCCAAAGTATAACCTTGAGTATATTCCTCCTGAATTTAGACACCATCTCAAGAATAGATTTGACAAATTAAATGCTAATGACCGGAGACTAGATGAGTAGTGGATTGACATTGAGGACATCACACAAGAAGAATGTAAGAGGTCATTAAAAAGACAGGAAAGAAAGAAAAGATCAAAATGGATGTCAGAAGAGACTCTGAAATTTGTGCTTTAATGTAAAATAGCTAAAGCTAATGGAAAAAATTATGAAGTAAACTAACCGAACAGAAGATTTCAAAGGGCAGCTGAAGAAGACAAAGTGTTTTAATGACATGTGCAAAGACCTGGAGATAGAAAACCAAAAGGAAGAACATGCTCGGATTTCTCATGCTGACTGAAAGAAGTGAAGAAAAAGCTCAAGCCTCGAGTTGCAGTGGTGAAGGATTCTACTGGGAAAATATTAAATGACACAGGAAGCATCAAAAGAAGATGGAAGGAATACACAGAGTCACTGTACCAAAAAGAATTGGTTCACATTCAACCATTTCAGGAGGTAGCATATGATCAAGAACCAATGGTACTGAAGGAAGAAGTCCAAGCTGCACTGAAGGCATTGGTGAAAAATAAGACTCCAGGAATTGATGGAATAATAATTAAGATGTTTCAACAAACTGATGCAGAGCTGGAAGTGCTCACTTATCTACGCCAAGAAGTTTGGAAGACAGCCACCTGGCTAACTGTCTGCAAGAGGTCCATATCTGTGCCCATTCCAAAGAAAGGTGCTCCAAGAGAATGCAGATATTATTGAACAATATCATTAGTATCACAAACAAGTAAAATTTTGCTGATGATAATTCAGAAACAGTTGCAGCAGTACATCCACAGAGAACTGCCAAAATTCAAGGTGAATTCAGAAGAGGACATGGAACCAGGGATGTCATTGCTGATGCAAGATGAGTCCTGGCTGAAACCAGAGAATACCAGAAAGATATTTCCCTGTTTTTTTATTGACTATGCAAAGGCATTCTACTGTGTGGATCAAAACAAATTATGGATATCATTGCCAAGAATGGGAATTCTAGAACACTTAACTGTGCTCATGCAGAACCTGTATATAGACCAAAGGGCAATTTTTTGAACAGAACAAGGGGATACATGGGTTAAAGTCAGGAAAGGTGTTGTGTCAGAGTTCTATCTTTTCACCATACTTATTCAATCTGTACGCTGAGCAAATAATCAGAAAAGCTGGACTATATTAAGAAAAATGAGGCATCAAGATTGGAGGAAGACTCATTAATGATCTGGGATATGCAGATGTCACAACCTTGCTTACAGAAAGTGAAGAGGACTTGAAGCACTTACTGATGATCAAAGACTTCAGCCTTCAGTATGGATTACATGTCAACATAAAGAAAACAAAAATCCTCACAACTCGACCAATAAGCAAAATCAGGATAAACAGAAAAAATATTGAAGTTGTCAAGGATTCATTTTACTTGGATTCACAATCAATGGCCATGGAGGCAGCAGTTGAGAAATCAAATGAAGTATGGATTGGGCAAATCTGAGGCGAACAATCTCCTTAAAAAGTACTGAAAAATCACCTTGAGGACTAAGATGCGCCACACCTAAGCTCTGGTTTTTTCAAGTGCCTCCTACGCATGTGAAAGATGGACAATGAAAACGGAAGACCAAAGAAGAATTGATGCCTTTTAACTGGGGTGTTGGCGAAGATTATTGAATATACCATGAACCGCCGAAAGAATAAACAAGTCTGTCTTGGAAGAAGTACAGCCAAAATGCTCCTTAAAAGCAAGGTTGGGGAGACTTCATCTCAGGTATTTTGAACATGTTATTAGAAGGGATCAGGCTCTGGAGTAGTACATCATGCTTAGTAAGGTAGAGGGTCAGGGAAAAATAGGAAGACTTTAGACGAGAAGGACTGACACGGTGGTTGCAAAAATGGACTTAAACACAGCAACGTTGTTAGGATGGCTTAGGACCAGGCAGTTTTTCGTTCTATTATACATGGGGTCACTGAGTCACAATGGACTTGAAGGCACCTAATAACAACAATTAGCTCTAAAAGAAACAAACAAACTGGAAGAATTGAGCATTTTCTGTCAGCTCTTCCAAGTCCCCATTGACAAAAGTGCAAGAAAAGAGCCTGTTATAGTGCAGTTTGTTCATGGTTTTCTTCCGACTTTTACGCCTTTGCACAGAGTTCTTCTCTGCAGGGAATATTGCTTTTTTTAACTATCTCTGCTGCAAATGGTGCAGATGTTAATCAGTATAATCCTCTCTGTTAAATCACCCTGTGGCAACATAAAAACTTGTACAACATGCCTTCAAATTAATACTCCATTGTCTAAATAACAGAAATCCTTTAAAAATCATACTTTCCTGGATATAACCATAGGTCTTGTTCAAAACACATGTTGTCTACATGAAGAAACAGGGAGGATCTCTCTTAAAATGTACTCAATCACAGTAATTATTCAGTTAAAATAAAAAAGTTTAGTCCCCTTGTAATAAATGACTAAACATAAATGGAGAATCAAACAATAAAGTATCACTTTCCAAATAATTTATTTTGGGCAGTATAGCATTGGGTTGAATGTTAGTTCAATGAAAGAGTGTGGAAGGACCTCCCCAGTTTGGAAGGGGATTTACATTAGTAGAAGGAGTGAAACTAATGAAAGGTTGTCTTGGTCATCTAGTGCTGCTATAACAGAAATACCACAAGTGGGTGGCTTTAACAAAGAGAAATTTATTTTCTTACAGTTTAGTAGGCTTGAAGTACAAATTCAGGGAGTCATCTCCAGGGGAGGCTTTCTCTCTCTGTCGGCTCTGGAGAATGGTCCTTCTCATCAATTTTCCCCTGGACTAGGAGCTTCTCTGTGCAGGAATCCCTGGTCCAAAGGAAGCCCTCTGCTCCCATCACCACCTTCTTGGTGGTATGACTTCCTTCTGTCTCTCTTCTCGCTTCTCTCTTTTATATATCAAAAGAGATTGGCTTAAGACACTATCTAATTTTGTAGGTCTCATCGTATAACTCTGCTAATCCACCTCATTAACATCATAGTGATAGGATTTACAACACATAGGGAAATCACATCCAATGACAAAATGGTAGACAGTCACTTGATACTGGGAATCATGACTGTCTTAGTCATCTAGTGCTACTATAACAGAAATACCACAAGTAGATGGCTTTAAGAAAGAGATATTTATTTCTTCCCAGTAAAGTAAGCTACGAGTCCAAATTTAGGGTGTCAGCTTCAGGGGAAGGATTTCTCTCTCTGTCAGCCCTCATCAATCTTCCCCTGGACTAGGGGCTTCTCTGTGCAGGGACCCTGAGTCCAAAGGACCTGCTCTCCTCCTGGTGCTTCTTTCATGTTGGTATGAGATCCCCCTCTCTGCTTGCTTCCCTTTCATTTTTATCTCTTGAGAGATAAAAGATGGTGCAGGCCACACCCCAGGGAAACTCCCTTTACATTGGATCAGGGATGTGACCTGGGTAAGAGTGGTGTTACAATCCCACTCTAATGCTCTTTAATATAAAATTACAGTCACAAAATGGAGGATAACCAAACAATACTGAGAATCATGGCCTAACCAAGTTGACATGTATTTTGGGGGACACAATTCAATCCATGACAATGACTTAGCCGAGTTGACAGATATTTTGGGGGGACAGAATTCAATCCATGACAAAGGTCATTATCTCAAACCTTCATATCTGTTTGAATTTTGCAACATGAAAACAACTCAAGATAGGAGAAACAACTCAAGGAAGGAGAACATTGAAATAGGAAAATAGAGTGACACAATCAAAAAATAGCAGTTATAGGCTCCTAGCATTTAGGTGTTGATCCCATAATCTTAGGTGGAAACTAACATTTGCTTCTTAATGAAAGGTTCTTGAGAACTTTGTTATCTGGGGTCTCCTGTCATCATTGAATTTCCAGAAATTGGTGTGTAATGTCTTTTTCGAAGAGAAACAAATCCAAGGTTCAAACGCTCAGAGTTTCACTGAACTATTTGTGTTAACACTATCTTATGAAGTTTTTTTTTCCCAATAAGATAAAAGAGAAGTCTTACACTGGAGCTTTTTCCAATTCTTGGTAAAATATCACACAAGGATTCCTGTTGTTTATTTTTGAGAAAAATGTCTTCCACCTGTTGTAATGAATCTGGCTATACTGCATTAAAATTTTATACTATGTTAGACAATTGCGAGAGTTTAATTGTTAGGCTATCATTCATTCTCTAAATATTCATTGATAAATGAGGATAAGGACAATGGTGCTGCTAGATGATAGACAACATCAGACATTTTTCAATATCTGTATTTATTTATATGAGCCTGAAAGCAAATGTAAGATCACTGGATTAAAATAGTCCAATCTACAACCAGCCACGAAGACAATGCAGGAGTAGACAACATTTTGTTCAGTTGTGGCTGGGGTTGCCATGAGTCGGGGGCCAACTGAACAGCAGCTAACAACAACAACATTATTAATTGCATAAATAGCTGAATCAGTTCCCCCCCTACACACTAACCCTACAGTGTGATGTACTGAGAGTGAGACGATTATGTGTACACAAAGTGGGTTTCTTGCTGCACGGGAATGGAAACCCAAAATCATAAACCTGAGAGCTTAGAAGGAACTAACACACAACTTCCCTCCTTTCTCTCTGAGAGAGGGAAAAAAACCTTGTCCCCCAATGTACACAAATCTTCTCTAGAAAATACAAAGAAGGTCCTTAGTTTACAACCCTTTACAATGTAAAGAAATGGCTCAAGGATTCATCCCACTTTGAAATACAAACCTATATCTTTGGGTCTACCCAGTCCCAGTGCCATCGAGTCGATTCCAAATCTTTGGGTCTATTATCAAATCTTTGGTCTATTATCAAATCTATTTCAAATCCTTGGGTCTATTATCCTTAAAACGTGAAGAACAAATACTTCTGAGGGACAGAAGGAGATATTCTCTCTCTTTATAGGATGTCAATTTCTGTTGCTCAGGAGCCCGAACACTGCAGGAACATCAAGAGATTCAGAAAGAACTGCATTATCACAGTGTCTTGCAAAGTTATTTCACTATAATCCCTGTAAGATGAAGGCTTTTGTTACTGCGTAAGTAAGATAGCATAACCCAAGTTGGAAACATAGTCTAGAATTTTATTTTATTTTATTCAAGTTACTGTTGAAATGGTTGTCTTTTGAGAGGAAAAAACGTCTAGCCTTCCAGAAAATAGACACACAGTACCAGAATGTATTCATACTCATTTGAATGATGCAGTTTTATAAAAGCTACTTGCCAGTGTTTCAAATATTTATGTCCAACTTTTAAAGGTTTTGGCCAGGTTTATAAGGTTAGCATATGGGACATGTTCCAGAGACATCCTCAGCAATTTTGAGTGAAATTGCCATTCCAATACCTATTTAAAATGACATCCAATTTTTCACTTGTATAGTGAAAAAAAAAAAAAGATTTTAGCAATGAAGTATGTTTGCTAGTATGTTGAAAATGGAAGAGGATAGAACTCTTACTTGTGAAATGGCATTTGATTAATTTACAGTGATTTAGTCATTGATTATTCCTGGCAGAAAATGTATAATAAACAGGACACATCCAGGACTTTTTAAGTTATATCATAAATTGTACTACAATTGTCATTTTTTATGCTTGATTAACAAACATACTGTACCCTGGAAAGAAAAATAGTTTTAAACAGTAACTTACCAGTCTTTGGGTTTGAACATTACATGTTTCTTTTAATTTGCAAAGGCTAATCACCTGAATTTAGAGACCAACTCAGGAATAGATTTGAACAGTAATGACTGAATTCCAGAAGAGTTGTGGAATGACATCAAGGACATCATACATGAAGAAAGTAAGAGGTCATTAAAAAGACAGGAAAGAAAGAAAAGACGAAAATGTGTGGCAAAAGAGACTCTGAAACTTGCTCTTGAATGTCGGGTACCTAAAACGGAAGTAAGAAATGTTGAAATAAATGAACTGAACAGAACATTTCAAAGGGTGGCTTGAGAAGGTAAAATATTCTAATGACATGTGCAAAGACCTGGAGCTAGAAAACTGGAAAGGAAGAACATGCTCAGCATTTTTCAAGCAGAAATAACTGAAGAAAAAATTCAAGTCTCGAGTTGCAATAGTGAAGGATTTTATGGGCACAATATTGAACGTCACAGAAACATCAAAAGAATATGGAAAGAATACACAGAGTCACTATACCAAAAAGAAATGGTTGATGTTCAGCCATTTCAGGAGGTAGCATATGACCAAGAACCCATGGTACTGCAGGAAGAAGCGCAAGCTGAACTGAAGACATTGTTGAAAAACAAGGCTCCTGGAATTGACAGAATACCAATTGACATGTTTCAGCAAATGGATGTAGTGCTGGAAGTGTTCACTTGTCTACGCCAAGAAATTAGGAAGACACCTACCCGGCCAACAAATTGGAAGAGATTCATATTAGTGCCCATTTCAAAGAAAGGTTATCAAATAGAATTTGGAAATTATTGAATGATATCATTAATATCAAATCTTGTTGCCATCCAGTCAATTCTGACTCATAGCAACCCTATAGGACAGAGAAGAACTGCCCCATAGAGTTTCCAAGGAGCACCTGGTGGATTCAGACTGCTGACCTTTTGCTTAGCAGACATAGCTCTTAACTACTGCACCACCAGAGATTCCATTAATATCACACACAGGTAAAATTTTGCTGAAGATTGTTCAAAACTGGTTGCAGCAGGACATTGACAGGGAACTGCCAGAAATTCAAGCCGAGTTCAGAAGAAGTTGTGGAACCAGGGATATCATTGCTAATGTCAGATGGATCCTGGTTGAAAGCAGGGAATGCCAGAAAGATGTTTACCTGTGTTTTATTGATTATGCAAAGGCATTTGAATGTCTGGATCATAACAAATTATGGGTATGGTTGTGAAGAATGGGAATTCTAGAACATTTAATTGTGCTCATAAGAAACCTGTACATAGATCAAGAGGTAGTCGTTTGAACAGACCAAGGGGATACTGCATGTTTTACAGTCGAGAAAGGTATACATCAGGATTTTGTTCTTTCACCATATTTATTCAATCTGTATGCTGATCAAATAATCCAAGAAGCTAGGCTATATGAAGAAAAAGGCATTGGGATTGAAGGAAGACTCATTAGCAACCTGAAATATGCAGATGACACAAAAGAGGCCTTGAAGCACTTACTTATGAAGATCAAAGACTACAGCCTTCAGTATAGGTTACACCTCAACAAAAAGAAAACAAAAATCCTCACAACTGGGCCAGTAAGCAACATCATGATAAACAGAGAAAAGATTGAAGTTGTCAAAGATTTTGTTTTACTTGGATCCACAATCAATGCCCATGGAATCAGAAGTCAAGAAATCAAACAATGCATTGTATTAAGTAAATCTGCCACAAAAGACCTCTTTAAAGTGTTAAAAAAAAAAAAAAGAAAAGATGTCACCTTGAAGACTAAGGTGTGCCTGGCCCACACCGTGGTGCTTTCGATTGCCTCATATGCATGTGAAAGCTGGGCAATGAATAAGGAACACTGAAGAACTGAAGCCTTTGAATTATGGTGTTGTTGAAGAATGTTGAATATGCCATGGACTGCGAAAAGAATGAATAAATCTGTCTTGGAAAAAGTACAGCCAGAATGTTCCTTAGAAGCAAGGATGGTGAGACTTTGTCTCACATACTTTGGACATATTATTAGGAGGGACCAGTCCGTGAAGAAGGATGTCATGCTTGGTAAAGTAGAGGGTCAGCAAAAAAGAGGAAGACTCTCAAGGAGATGGACTGATACAATGGCTGCAACAATGGGCTCAAGCATACCAACAAATGTGAGGATGGCACAGGACTGGACAGTGTTTTGTTCTATTGTACATAAGGTCACTCTGAGTTGGAAGTGACTGGATGGCACCTAACAACAACAACAACAACAACATTTATCCATAATAAATCTATGAGAATAAAATTTCCTGCGTTTGGCAACCGAGTAATTCTCATAGTAGTTATGAAGGTTTTTTTTTTTTTCCTGAAAAATGCAAAATAAACCTAATTCTTTTTAAAATCATTTTTAATCCTTCACTTTACAAAGAGATAGAAGAAATCTTTGTTACTTCAATCATTCCAGGATATCCAAACATCTTAATAGCTTTGGTGTTCTATATTTGACTCTGAGTTAGGGAAAGGCAAAATCAAGAAAAACTGCCCATGAGACAAGACAGAAACACAGTTTTCCAGAGGAAAAAATAATTCATAGTAATAAAGGACAATGACTATATGGTATTTTGATTTTTCAAGAAGTAAAAGAACTGAACAGGAGATTTCAAAGGGTGGGTTGAGAAGACAAAGTAAAGTATTATAATGATGTGCAAACAGCTGGAGATGGAAAACCAAAAGGTAAGAACACGGTGTTTCTCAAGCTGAAAGACTGAAGAAAAAATTGCAGCCTCAAGTTGCAATAGTGAAGGATTCTTTGGGGAAAATATTAATTGACGCAGGAAGCATCAAAAGAAGATGGAAGGAATACACAGAGTCATTATATCAAAAAGAATTAGTCGATGTTCAACCATTTCAAGAGGTGGCATATGATCAGGAACTGATGGTACTGAAGGGGGAAGTCCAAGCTGCTTTGAAGGCAAAGCTCCAGGAACTGATGAAATATCAGTTGAGATGTTTTAACAAACAGATGCATCAATGGAGGTGCTCATTCGTTTATGCCAAGAAATATGGAAGACAGCTTCCTGGCAAACTGACTGGAAGAGATCCATATTTATGCCTATTCCCAAGAAAGGTGATCCAACTGAATGTGGAAATTATAGAACAATATGATTAATATCACAGGTAAGCAAAATTTTGCTGAAGATCATTCAAAAATGGCTGCAGCAGTATATGAACAGGGAACTGCCGGAAATTCAGGCTGGTTTCAGAAGAGGATGTGGAACCAGGGATATCATTGCTGATGTCCTGGCTGAAAGCAGAGAATACCAGAAGGATGTTTACCTGTGTTTTATTGACTATGCAAAGCCATTCGACTGTGTGGATCATAACAAATTATGGATAACACTGCAAAGAATGGGAATTCCAGAACACTTAATTGTGCTCATAAGGAACCTTTATATAGATCAAGAGGCAGTTGTTCGGACAGAACAAGGGGATACTGATTGGTTTAAAGTCAGGAAAGGAGTGCGTCAGGGTCGTATTCTTTCACCATACCTATTCAATCTGTATGCTGAGCAAATAATACAAGAAGCTGGACTATATGAAGAATGGGGCATCAGGATTGGAGGAAGCCCCATTAACAACCTGCATTATTCAGATGACACAACCTTTCTTGCTGAAAGTGAAGAGGACTTGGAGCACTTACTAATGAAGATCAAAGACCACAGCCTTCAGTATGGATTGCACCTCAACATAGAGAAAACAAAAATCTTCACAACTGGACCAATGAGCAAAATCAAGACAAACGGAGAAAAGATTGTTGTTGTTAAGGGTTTCATTTTACTTGGATCCACAATCAACAGCCATGGAAGCAGCAGTCAAGAAATCAAAAGACGCATTGCATTGGGCAAATCTGCTGCAAAGGACCTCTTTAAAGTGTTGAAAAACAAAGATGTCACCTTGAAGACTAAGGTGCGCCTGACCTAAGCCACGGTATTCTCAATTGCATCATATGCATGTGAAAGCTGAACATTGAATAAGGAAGACAGAAGAAGAATTGATGCCTTTGAATTGCAGTGTTGGTGTAGAATATTGAATATACCGTGTACTGCCAAAAGAACGAACAAATCTGTCCTGGAAGAAGTACAACCAGAATGCTCCTTAGAAGCAAGGATGGCGAGACTGCGTCCTACGTACTTGGGACATGTTGTCAGGAGAGATCAGTCCCTGGAGAAGGACATCATGCTTGGCAGAGTACAGGTTCAGCAGAAAAGAGGAAGACACTCCACAAGGTGTATTGACACGGTGGCTGCAACAATGAGGTCAAGCAAAACAACAATTGTAAGGATGGCTCAGGACTGGGCAGTGTTTCGTTCTGTTGTGCATAGGGTCGCTATGAGTTGTAATGGACTCTACAGCACCTAAAAACAACAATATGTTGTCAAACATTTTTTTGACATATTGCATTTTTCTTATTTATTTTTGATATTCATAAGCTTCATAATATTTTTATTTATGTACTTAGACATACACAAATATCTAACTCAATAATAACATTAAACTCTTTTAACTCAAAAATATAATTAAATTTATTAGCATATTTAGTAAAATAATATATAATTTATCTTGAATTTCCCAGCTAAGAAACTGAAAATTTTCTTAAGAAACAGAAAAACATCCATTATCTTATATGCCTATTCATATTATTTTGTAATTATTATATTTAATACAATGTTAATCATTTTAATTAATTTTCATTTCAAACTAAGTAACCAACTTTTTTTCCCCCAGACACACAATCATAGAGAAACTGAATACAAATTTCTTTATCTTCATGAGAAGATATTTCAGATAACCTTTAAAAATTATATTGTAGAAAAAAAAAGGAAATACATATATAACATCATCCATAGGCATTTTCATATTTTACAGTGTACTAAAATATAATTAAAACTCTGTTTAATGACCAAAGTTTCAATCTTTTTCTTGCTTTGAAATTACTCAAGTAACCAAATAGTGTCAATTATCACAATTTAATCTTAGTCTAAGGTCTTAAATTTAATTACGACTCTGGAAATTATGATTAAAGTCAACACATTAAGCCCTTATAATTCATATCATTTATCTGAATTTATGACACGAAACATTTTAAAAGATATCCTATTATTATAATTTATTTTCTTTAAACATTTTATCTATTTAAAATCTTAAACTATCATAGAAATAATGACAAATTCTTTGAATCATAAAACCATGTTGAAAACTGAGAAGTTTAAATCATAAGCTATTTGACCATACTCATTTCCATGGAGTCGATTACAACTCATAGCGACCTTGTAGGACAGAGTAGAACTGCCCCATAGGGTTTCCAAAGAGTAGCTGGTGGATTCGAACTGTTGGCCCTTTGGTTAGCAGACAAGGTCTTAACCACTGTGCCACCATAGTGTTGTATAAGCTAGGGTATTTTGTGGGTATGAGTTTACATTGTAAATATGGAAGAAATTGTATGCATCTCTTAACCTGTGTTACTGTGATACTACTTTGTTCTACTTTTTACAAAATTCACCTATGCATTGGGAATGTTACACGCACTTGCTTTTAATGCTATTTATAAGTTTCTGTGGTTATCAATTAAAATTTAAAGACTCCTTAAATCATAAAAAAGTTAAAAATGTCTTCCTTTTTTTGTAGAACCAGAACTCATCTTCCTCTCACTTACCTAGTAAGGCCATTACTCAATTACTCTCCCAAAGTGTATATTTTTTATATAGCCCACAATTTGTTTTAGCAAAAGAAATCCAGCTTAGTGATTTTTCTTCAGTGTTTTTAGAAGGTCACTGTTATTTATCTGGACTAGATATTTTTAGAGTGAACACATGATAGTAAATTTTTTTAGACTAATTAATCTCTAAAATTTTCCCAGAAAGGGAATAAAGTGGACAACTCAATAAATAAGAAGTTGGAGGGAGACGTCTAACAAATATGAAATTATCATTGTAGAAAGCCTATCTTTATTCTGTGAGAAAGAGAGGAAGCTTAGATGTTTAGAAACAATATTGATACACAGAAGAGTCATTACAGCTGGTTTAAATGAAGTGAATGCAGTCTTAAATGTTCTCTGTTTTAGACAAAAAAAAACTAAACTTTTGTTCTAAGGTGCCTCTAAAACGAAAATATTGTTTATGTCAAGACTTTCTGAAAGTGACCATTGCAGTTCTAAATTGCCCTAATTGAGATCCTTTCAAGAATTCATATATTTTGTGCCAAATATTCTAGCACCTACACAAAAAGCCAGATGACAGCTGGCTTGGTCTCAAGCTTATAAGATGAGAACAGCTCTTTGTCTTCTATTGGTGAAAAAATGAACAAGATATATAAGGGTCTTCAAAACAGAAAAATCAATGTTGCAACTCTTACCTATTAGCAACAGCAAAAGCAGGTGGTGGGGTCTCAACTAATAATGATAATAACAATAATAAAGGCTCCAGAGAACTTCTAACATAAAATGGCAGAGTACTGAGCAGTAGCATAACTACAGCTTTTAGATACTCAGCTATGAGCACCCTGAAGAGGAGAGACAGTAAAGAGTCTTCTTCAGGCCCAGCCTCAATGAAGCATCTGATGCTGAGCAGTGGCAAATTTAGTTCTAATTGGAATCTTAACAACAAGCTGTGGAAGGAGACAATAAACAAAGCAGTTAGTGCAAGCCTTTATTAAAAACATTGCAAGCAGGAGGGCAGAGCCAAGATGGCGGACTAGGCAGATGCTACCTCGGATCCCTCTTACAACACAGACACGGAAAAACAAGTGAATCGATCACATACATAACAATCTACGAACCCTGAACAACAAACACAGATTTAGAGACGGAGAACGAACTAATACGGGGAAGCAGCGATTGTTTCCTGAGCCTGGAGCCAGCGCACCAGTCAGGTACGGCACGAGCACAGAGAGCTGCTCCACCCCCATGAACTAACCCCGGGAGGGGGACCAGCCGGTTCCGCGGGCGGCGTGGGACGCAGCCGGTAGGAGAAGTCCCCGGGAGGCAGTGACTGGTCTTGGAGCAGGAAGAGCAGTGTCCCAGCTGGGCAACCGTCCAGCCGGGATTTGGACTGGACGCAGGTACGGCATAAACATGGAGAACTGCTCCACCCCCCTGAACTAACCCCGGGAAGGGGCCCAGCCGGGTCGCGCGGGCAGCGTGGGACGCAGCCGGTAGGAGAAGTCCCCGGGAGGCAGCGACTGGTATTGGAGCGGGGAGATCAGTGTCCCACCCGGGACACTCGGTCACGGCACAAGCACGGGGAGCTGCTCCACCCATCTGAACTAACCCGGGGAGGCGGCCCAACTGGTTCGCGGAGGCGGCACGGCCATGCGGCTAGAGGGATGAGAAGTCCCCGGGAGGCAGTGACTGATTTTGGAGTCGAGAGTGCACCGTCCCAGTAGGGGAGCCTTGACGCTGGGCGTGCAGCTGGAAGCAGAGGATCTGACCGTGACTCCAGGGGGCCAGACTCCCCAGGGGCAATCTCCACACAGCCAGCACACATAGGCGACGCGCACGCGGGAATCTCAGATATAATAGTCATTCCAAGCAAGACAAGTAACTCTGGCTATATTCTGAGGTGCTACTCTCCTATCTCTCTGTTCCCTCCCCCACCCTCCCCAGGCGGATTCATTAACATCCGAATAGCCTGAGCCAGAGGGAGAACTCTGATAGGGATCTGACTGCATTTTTTTTTTAGCGGATTTTCTGGAAAAACTAGTTTCCCAGTGATGGCTCGGAGACAACAATCCATATCAAACCACTTAAAGAAGCAGACCATGACAGCTTCTCCAACCCCCCAAACAAAAGAATCAAAATCTTTCCCAAATGAAGATACAATCCTGGAATTATCAGATACAGAATATAAAAAACTAATTTACAGAATGCTTAAAGATATCACAAATGAAATTAGGATAAATGCAGAAAAAGCCAAGGAACACACCGATAAAACTGTTGAAGAACTCAAAAAGATTATTCAAGAACATACTGGAAAAATTAATAAGTTGCAAGAATCCATAGAGAGACAACATGTAGAAATCCAAAAGATTAACAATAAAATTACAGAATTAGACAACGCAATAGGAAGTCAGAGGAGCAGACTCAAGCAATTAGAATGCAGACTGGGACATCTGGAGGACCAGGGAATCAATACCAACATAGCTGAAAAAAAATCAGATAAAAGAATTAAAAAAAAAAAATGAAGAAACCCTAAGAATTATGTGGGACTCTATCAAGAAGGATAACCTGCAGGTGATTGGAGTCCCAGAACAGGGACGGATGACAGAAAACACAGAGAGAATAGTTGAAGAACTCCTGACAGAAAACTTCACTGGCATCATGAAAGACGAAAGGATATCTATCCAAGATGCTCATCGAACCCCATTTAAGATTGATCCAAAAAGAAAAACACCAAGACAAATTATCATCAAACTCACCAAAACCAAAGATAAACAGAAAATTTTAAAAGCAGCCAGGGAGAAAAGAAAGGTTTCCTTCAAGGGAGAATCAATAAGAATAAGTTCAGACTACTCAGCAGAAACCATGCAGGCAAGAAGGGAATGGGACAACATATACAGAACACTGAAGGAGAAAAACTGCCAGCCAAGGATCATATATCCAGCAAAACTCTCTCTGAAATATGAAGGCGAAATTAAGATATTTACAGATAAACACAAGTTTAGAGAATTTGCAAAAACCAAACCAAAGCTACAAGAAATACTGAAGGATATTGTTTGGTCAGAGAACCAATAATATCAGATATCAACACAACACAAGGTCACAAAACAGAATGTCCTGATATCAACTCAAATAGGGAAATCACAAAAACAAACAAATTAAGATTAATTAAAAAAAAAAAATACACATAACAGGGAATCATGGAACTCAATAGGTAAAAGATCACAATAATCAAAAAGAGGGACTAAATACATGAAGCATTGAACTGCCATATGGAGAGTGATACAAGGTGATATAGAACAATACAAGTTAGGTTTTTACTTAGAAAAATAGGGGTAAATAATAAGGTAACCACAAAAAGGTATAACAACTCTATAACTCAAGATAAAAGCCAAGAAAAACGTAATGACTCAACTAGCATAAAGTCAAACACTATGAAAATGAGGATCTCACAATTTACTAAGAAAAACACCTCAGCACAAAAAAGTATGTGGAAAAATGAAATTGTCAACAACACACATAAAAAGGCATCAAAATGACAGCACTAAAAACTTACTTATCTATAATTACCCTGAATGTAAATGGACTAAATGCACCAATAAAGAGACAGAGAGTCACAGACTAGATAAAGAAACACGATCCATCTATATGCTGCCTACAAGAGACACACCTTAGACTTAGAGACACAAACAAACTAAAACTCAAAGGATGGAAAAAAATATATCAAGCAAACAATAAGCAAAAAAGAAGAGGAGTAGCAATATTAATTTCTGACAAAATAGACTTTAGACTTAAATCCACCACAAAGGATAAAGAAGGACACTATATAATGATAAAAGGGACAATTGATCAGGAAGACATAACCATATTAAATATTTATGCACCCAATGACAGGGCTGCAAGATACATAAATCAAATTTTAAGAGAATTGAAAAGTGAGATAGATACCTCCACAATTATAGGAGGAGACTTCAACACACCACTTTCGGAGAAGGACAGGACATCCAGTAAGAAGCTCAACAGAGACACGGAAGATCTAATTACAACAATCAACCAACTTGACCTCATTGACTTATACAGAACTCTCCACCCAACTGCTGCAAAATATACTTTTTTTTCTAGCTCACATGGAACATTCTCTAGAATAGACCACATATTAGGTCAGAAAACAAACCTTTGCAGAGTCCAAAACATCGAAATATTACAAAGCATCTTCTCAGACCACAAGGCAATAAAACTAGAGATCAATAACAGAAAAACTAGGGAAAAGAAATCAAATACTTGGACAATGAACAATACCCTCCTGAAAAAAGACTGGGTTATAGAAGACATCAAGGAGGGAATAAGGAAATTCATAGAAAGCAACGAGAATGAAAATACTTCCTATCAAAACCTTTGGGACACAGCAAAAGCAGTGCTCAGAGGCAGATTTATATCAATAAATGCACACATACAAAAAGAAGAAAGAGCCAAAATCAGAGAACTGTCCCTACAACTTGAACAAATAGAAAGTGAGCAACAAAAGAATCCATCAGGCACCAGAAGAAAACAAATAATAAAAATTAGAGCTGAACTAAATGAATTAGAGAACAGAAAAACAATTGAAAGAATTAACAAAGCCAAAAGCTGGTTCTTTGAAAAAATTAACAAAATTGATAAACCATTGGCTAGACTGACTAAAGAAATACAGGAAAGGAAACAAATAACCCGAATAAGAAATGAGAAGGACCACATCACAACAGAACCAAATGAAATTAAAAGAATCATTTCAGATTATTATGAAAAATTGTACTCTAACAAATTTGAAAACCTAGAAGAAATGGATGAATTCCTGGAAAAACACTACCTACCTAAACTAACACAATCAGAAGTAGAACAACTAAATAGACCCATAACAAAAAAAGAGATTGAAACGGTAATCAAAAAACTCCCAACAAAAAAAAGCCCTGGCCCGGACGGCTTCACTGCAGAGTTCTACCAAACTTTCAGAGAAGAGTTAACACCACTACTTCTGAAGGTATTCCAAAGCATAGAAAATGACGGAATACTACCCAACTCATTCTATGAAGCCACCATCTCCCTGATACCAAAACCAGGTAAAGACATTACAAAAAAAGAAAATTATAGACCTATATCCCTCATGAACATAGATGCAAAAATCCTCAACAAAATTCTAGCCAATAGAATCCAACAACACATCAAAAAAATAATTCACCCTGATCAAGTGGGATTTATACCAGGTATGCAAGGCTGCTTTAATATCAGAAAAACCATTAATGTAATCCATCACATAAATAAAACAAAAGACAAAAACCACATGATCTTATCAATTGATGCAGAAAAGGCATTTGACAAAGTCCAACACCCATTTATGATAAAAACTCTTACCAAAATAGGAATTGAAGGAAAATTCCTCAACATAATAAAGGGCATCTATGCAAAGCCAACAGCCAATATCACTCTAAATGGAGAGAACCTGAAAGCATTTCCCTTGAGAACGGGAACCAGACAAGGATGCCCTTTATCACCACTCTTATTCAACATCGTGCTAGAAGTCCTAGCCAGGGCAATTAGGCTAGACAAAGAAATAAAAGGTATCCGGATTAGCAAGGAAGAAGTAAAGTTATCACTATTTGCAGATGACATGATTATATACACAGAAAACCCTAAGGAATCCTCCAGAAAACTACTGAAACTAATAGAAGAGTTTGGAAGAGTCTCAGGTTATAAAATAAACATACAAAAATCACTTGGATTCCTCTACATCAACAAAAAGAACACCGAAGAGGAAATAACCAAATCAATACCATTCACAGTAGCCCCCAAGAAGATAAGATACTTAGGAATAAATCTTACCAAGGATGTAAAAGACCTATACAAAGAAAACTACAAAGCTCTACTACAAGAAATTCAAAAGGACATACTTAAGTGGAAAAACATACCTTGCTCATGGATAGGAAGACTTAACATAGTAAAAATGTCTATTCTACCAAAAGCCATCTATACATTTAATGCACTTCCGATCCAAATTCCAATGTCATATTTTAAGGGGATAGAGAAACAAATCACCAATTTCATATGGAAGGGAAAGAAGCCCCGGATAAGCAAAGCACTACTGAAAAAGAAGAAGAAAGTGGGAGGCCTCACTTTACCTGACTTCAGAACCTATTATACAGCCACAGTAGTCAAAACAGCCTGGTACTGGTACAACAACAGGCACATAGACCAATGGAACAGAATTGACAACGCAGACATAGATCCATCCACGTATGAGCAGCTGATATTTGACAAAGGACCAGTGTCAATTAATTGGGGAAAAGATAGCCTTTTTAACAAATGGTGCTGGCATAACTGGATATCCATTTGCAAAAGAATGAAACAGGACCCATCCCTCACACCATGCACAAAAACTAACTCCAAGTGGATCAAAGACCTAAACATAAAGACTAAAACGATAAAGATCATGGAAGAAAAAATTGGGAGAACCCTAGGAGCCCTAATACAAGGCATAAACAGAATACAAAACATTACCAAAAATGATGAAGAGAAACCCGATAACTGGGAGCTCCTAAAAATCAAACACCTATGCTCATCTAAAGACTTCTCCAAAAGAGTAAAAAGACCACCTACAGATTGGGAAAGAATTTTCAGCTATGACATCTCCGACCAGCGCCTGATCTCTAAAATCTACATGATTCTGTCAAAACTCAACCACAAAAAGACAAACAACCCAATCAAGAAGTGGGCAAAGGATATGAACACACATTTCACTAAGGAAGATATTCAGGCAGCCAACAGATACATGAGAAAATGCTCTCGATCATTAGCCATTAGAGAAATGCAAATTAAACCTACGATGAGATTCCATCTCACACCAACAAGGCTGGCATTAATCCAAAAAACACAAAATAATAAATGTTGGAGAGGCTGCGGAGAGATTGGAACTCTCATACACTGCTGGTGGGAATGTAAAATGGTACAACCACTTTGGAAATCTATCTGGCGTTATCTTCAACAGTTAGAAATAGAACTACCATACAACTCAGAAATCCCACTCCTGGGAATATACCCTAGAGATACAAGAGCCTTCATACAAACAGATATATGCACACCCATGTTTATTGCAGCTCTGTATACGATAGCAAAAAGTTGGAAGCAACCAAGGTGTCCATCAACGGATGAATGGGTAAATAAATTGTGGTATATTCACACAATGGAATACTACGCATCGGTAAAGAACAGTGACGAATCTCTGAAACGTTTCATAACATGGAGGAACCTGGAAGGCATTATGCTGAGCGAAATTAGTCAGAGGCAAAAGGACAAATATTGTATAAGACCACTATTATAAGATCTTGAGAAATAGTAAACCTGAGAAGAACACATACTTTTGTGGTTACGAGGGGGGGAGGGAGGGAGGGTGGGAGAGGGTTTTTTATTGATTAATCAGTAGATAAGAACTGCTTTAGGTGAAGGGAAAGACAACACTCAATACATGGAAGGTCAGCTCAATTGGACTGGACCAAAAGCAAAGAAGTTTCCGGGATAAAATGAATGCTTCAAAGGTCAGCGGAGCAAGGGCGGGGGTCTGGGGAACATGGTTTGAGGGGACTTCTAAGTCAATTGGCAAAATAATTCTATTATGAAATCATTCTGCATCCCACTTTGAAATGTGGCGTCTGGGGTCTTAAATGCTAACAAGCGGCCATCTAAGATGCCTCAGTTGGTCTCAACCCACCTGGATCAAAGGAGAATGAAGAACACCAAGGCCACACGACAACTAAGAGCCCAAGAGACAGAAAGGGCCACATGAACCAGAGACCTACATCATCCTGAGACCAGAAGAACTAGTTGGTGCCTGGCCACAATCGATGACTGCCCTGACAGGGAGCACAGCAGAGGACCCCTGAGGGAGCAGGAGATCAGTGGGATACAGACCCCAAATTCTCATAAAAAGACCAAACTTAATGGTCTGACTGAGACTAGAGGAATCCCGGCGGCCGTGGTCCCCAGACCTTCTGTTGGCACAGGACAGGAACCATCCCTGAAGACAACTCATCAGACATGAAAGGGACTGGTCAGCGGGGGGGAGAGAGACGCTGATGAAGAGTGAACTAATTATATCAGGTGGACACTTGAGAGTGTGTTGGCAACTCTTGTCTGGAGGGGGGATGGGAGGATAGAGAGAGTGGGAAGCAGGCAAAATTGTCAAGAAAGGAGAGACTGAAAGAGCTGACTCAAGAGGGGGAGAGCAAGTGGGAGTAGGGAGTGAGATGTATGTAAACTTATATGTCACAGACTGATTGGATTTGTAAACGTTCACTTGAAGCTTAATAAAAGTTATAAAAAAAAAAACATTGCAAGCAACTTAAAGATTTTATGTAATTGAGGAAAATCAGTCAAATTTGTGTTTCAAGAATTGTTCACTACTCAAATTCTTGGACAGTATAGGGAAACAGGTTGTGTCTGTCCTGGGTTAGGATTTAAGTGCAGCAAGAATGAAGTGGCAGTATAACAATTGTTGGCCAGGTAATTTCAGTTTAGCAAGATTAAGGAAGAACATTTGGGTAATAAGGACTTGGAATTGTCAGTGGAAAACAATTAATACTTTTCCTTCTTTCCATTTGGTTTGATTGTACTAGCGAATTCATAGGGTTAGGGAAAAACATTCATAATGAAGATAATGCAAACAATATTTAGTAATAGGTGACTATGAAAATTTCTCTAGCAGGTTTTAAAGAAATCTAAATCTTAAAATCTCTCTTTTCCTTCTTATTACCAGTACAGTCCTGGGTGGCGCAATTGCTTGAGCACTTGACTTCTAGCTAAAATGTGGGCAGTTCACACCCACTCAGAGGAGCCTTAGAGGACAGGCCTGAAGCTCTGCTTCTGATAGGTCACAGCCTTGAAAACCCTATGGTGCAGTTCTACTCTGCACGTGTGGGGTTGCCGTGAATTGAAATTGACTCAACAGCAACCAACAATAACAAAAGCAGTGAATAAAGACATATGCTGTATCTCTTTTATTAGTTTACACTAAGTTAAATACTTACAGTCTGTCATACATCAAAATGAAAATAACTGTTATTTATTTTTTTCTTCAGAAACAGGGCATATGTATCTCTAATGTTGATACTCCCACCATTCCCTCTGTAAGTAAAATGGTATAGTCTTTGAAGTTATCAATATATTTGTGAAATGCACAAACTTTGTTTTGTTTTCAGAAAAGGATAAAATAAATACAAAATGTTAGTGATGACTGAGGGAATTCTTGAGGATTACCTGCCTGACTTATTTCCCTCAAGTTTTTAAATCCAATAACAAAGAAAAAATCTTCCTGAACACTCATATAGACAAGCATTTTGCTAGGCATGTGAGGGATCTGAAGAAGGTATGAAGAATATGGGCATTACTTACATGTTGTTGTTAGGTACTGTTGAGTCAGTTCTGACTCACAGTGACCCTACATACAGCAGAATGAAATGCTACACAGTCCTGCACCATTCTCACAGTCATTGCTATGTTTGAGCCCATCGTTGCAGCCACTGGGTCAATCCATGTCATCAAGAATCTTCTTTTTCTCTAACCCTGTACTTAATCAAGCACATTGTCCTTCTCCAGGGACTGGACCCTTTTGATAACACGTACAAAGTGTGTAAGACAAAGTCAGTCTATCCTCCCTTCTAAGAAGCACTGTGGCTGTCCTTCTTCCAAGACAGATTTGTTAGTTCTTCTGCCAGTCCACGGTATATTCGATATTCTTCACCAACACCATAATTCAAAAGCATCAGTTCTTCTTCAGTCTTCCTTATTCATTGTCCAGCACTTGCATGCATGTGAGGCAACTGAAAATATCATGGCTTGGGTCAGGCACGCTTTAGTCCTCAAAGTGACATCTTTGCTTTTTAACATTTTAAAGAGGTATTTTGTAGATTTGCCCAATGCAATATGCTGTTTGAACTCTTGACTGCTGCTTCCGTGGGCATTGATTGTGGATCTCAGTAAAATGAAATACTTGACAACTTCAATCTTTTCTCCATTTATCATGATGTTGCTTTCTGGTCCGGTTGTGAGGATTTTTGTTTTCTTTATGTTGAGGTGTAATCCATACTGAAGGCTGTAGTCTTTGATCTTTATCAGTAAGTGCTTCAAGCCCTCTTTGCTTTCAGCAAGCAAAGTTGTGTTATTTGCATATAGCAGGTTATTAATGAGTCTTCCTCCAAGCGTGATGCAGTGTTCTTCTTCATAAAGTCCCGCTTCTCGGATTATTTGCTCAGCACACAGATTGAATAAGTATGGTGAAATGATGCAACCCTGATGCACATCTTTCCTGATTTTAAAAGATGCAGTATCTCCTGTTCTGTTTGAACATCTGCCTCTTGTTCTATGTACAGGTTCCTCATGAGCACAGTTAAGTGTTCTGAAATCCCTATTCTTTAGCATATTGTTTATAATATGTTATGATCCACACAGTCAAAAGCCTTTGCTTAGTCGATAAAACACAGGTAAACATATTTCTGATGCTCTCTGCTTTTAGTCAAGGTTCATACGACATCAGCAGTCATATCCCTTGTTCCACATGTTCTTCTGAATCCTGCCTGAATTTCTGGCTGTGTCCTGTGTAGGTACTACTGCAACCATTTTGAATTATCTTCAGCAATTTTTACTTGTGCATGATATCAATGATATCATTTCATAATTTCTGCATTCTGTTGGATTACCTTTCTTTGGAATGGGCACAAATATGGATCTTTCCAGTTGGTGGGTCAGGTAGCTGTTTTGGAAATTTCCTGGTGTGGACAATGAGAACCTCCAGTGCTGCATCCATTTGCTGAAATATCTCCATTGGTATTCTGTCAATTCCTGGAGCCTTGTGTTTTGCTAATGCCTTCAGGGTAGTTTGGACTTCTTCCTTCAGTACCATCAGTTCTTGTTTATATGCTGCCTCCTGAAATGATTGAATGTCTACCAGTTCTTACAATTAAAGATAGATTCATGCATTCACACATGCATACTCATACGCATGTACACAAAAACAAATAATAAATAATATTTAATAATACTAAATGCAATACATAAAAATTACAAATTATTATCTAGTACGTTTTCCGCCAGCATAAGGCTGTAAAAATATCAGAAATAAGCTGATAATCTTTGAGAAATCATGGTGACTTGAAAATAAGATTTTAATGAGGTAAATATAACTCTCAAATAAAGGACAACTGAGGGGTGGAGGAGCAATGAAAAGAAAAAGAAAAATAGAAAAGTATGCATAACTCTTCATCTCCTATGACAGTTGATGATGAGGTCAGTAGATATTCTTTTCTTTTCTTCAAATTCATATATTTCATATTTCATATGATTATAAGTGTAAGGATATTGCTTGAAGTAACTAAGCTAGAATGAACACAAATATACACCTCCCACATCACTGGAGAAATGACTGCACAGATGGGAAAAACTCATAATGTGAATGTAAATGAAATAAACCTAAGTAAGTGGAATGAAAAAAAAATAACAACTCAGAATTTAGTCTTAATAAAAATAAAACTTTGTATCATTCTCAATGGTAAATCCAACCAGAGTAGTTCAGAAAAATTGAAAGGGAGAGTGTTGAAAGTGACAGGTAGACACCAGAAAACGATTACTATCAATACTACTAAGAATGACATTAAATATAGCACTCAAAAAATTTGAATTTAAAGCAAAAATCATTAAATGAGGTAGTTAACCTATAGTGTTCACGAAGTTTCATGTAGCACATGGATCCTGGGCAGTGCAGTGCCAGAGCTCAGGCTGCTAACCAGAAGGTCAGCAGTTTGAATCCACCAGCCACTCCTTGGGAACCTTATGGGGCACTTCTACTCTGTCATTTAGGGTTGTTATGAGTCAGAACCAACTGGACTGTGCCTAACAATAACAACTACAATCTATAGTGTTCACAAAGCTTTATGTAGCAAATAACTTATTAGTTTATGAATAAGACTGACATAAAAAGCACAGTAATGCAATTTATTAACATGTTTATTCCTGCACCAGCATTCAAAGCATATAATAATAAAACAGGCCTTGTTGTTGTTAGGTGCTGTCCAGTTGGTTCCAACTCATAGCGTCCTGATGTACAACAGAACAAAACAATGCCCTGTCATGTGCCAGTCTCAAAATCGTTATTATGCTTGAGCCCTTTATTGCAGCCACTATGTCAATCCATCCTGTTGGAGGTCTTCCTCTTTTTTGCTGACCCTCTACCAAACTTGATGTCTTCCTCCAGGGACTGATCCCTCTTAATAACATGTCCAAAATATGTGAGACAGTCTCACCATCCTTGCTTCTAAGGAGCAGTCTGGCTATACTCCTTCCAAGACAGATTTACTCATACTTTTGGCAGTCTGTGGTATATTCAATATTCTTTACCAACACCACAATTCAAAGCTGTCAACTCCTCTTTGGTCTTCCTTATTAATCGTCCAGTTTTTCTACGCATATGAGGTGATTGAAAACACCATGGCTTGGGTCAGGTGCACCTTAGTCTTCAAGGTGACAGCTTTGCTTTTCAACACTTTAAAGAGATCTTTTGCAGCAGATTTGCCCAGTGCATGCGGCTTTTGATTTCTTGACTGCTGTCTCCATGGCTATTGATTGTGGATCCGAATAAAATGAAATCCTCGACAACTTCAATCTCTTCTCCATTTATCATGATGTTGCTTATTGGTCCAGTTGTGAGGATTTTTGTTTTCTTTATGTTGAGGTATATTCCATACTGAAGGCTGTAGTCTTTGATTTTTATCAGTAAGTGCTTCAAGTCCTCTTCACTTTCAACAAGCAAGGTTGTGTCATATGCATAATGCAGGTTATTAATGAGTCTTCCTAGAATCTTAATGTCCCAACCTCCTTCATACAGTCTATCTTCTTGGATTATTTTCTCAAGGTAGTGATTGAATATGTAAGAAAGGATACAACCCTAACACAACTTTCCCGACTTTAAACTATGCACTATCCCCTTCTTATGTCTGAAGAACTTCCTTGGTCTATGTCCTTATAAGTGCAATAAATGTTTTGGAATTCCCGTTCTTTGAAATACTATCCATTATTTGTTATGATCCACACAGTTGAATGCCTTTGTGTAGTCAATAAAACACAGGTAAACACCCTCCTTGTATTCTTTGTTTTCAGCCAGGATCCATCTTACATCAGCAATGATATCCCTGGTTCCACGTCCTCTCCTGGATCCGACTTGAATTTCTGGCAGTTCCCTGTTGGTATGCTGTTGTAGCTGCTTTTGAATGATCTTAAGCAAAATTTTACTTGCTTGTGATATTAATTATATTTTTCAATAATTTCCTCATTTGGTTGGATCACCTTTCTTGGGAATTAGCATAAATATGTATTTCTTCCAGTCGTTTGTCCAGGTAGCTGCCTTCCAAATTTATTGACATAAACAAGTGAGCACTTCCAGCGCTCTATCCATTTGTTGAAACATGTCAATTGGTATTCTGTCAATTCCTAGAGCCTTGTTTTCTCCAATGCCTTCAGTGCAGCTTGGACTTCTTCCTTCAGTATCATTGGTTCCTGATCATATACTACCTCCTGAATGGTTGAACATTGACCAGTTCTTTTTGGTATAGTGAGGTAGCATATGATCAGAAACGAACGGTACTGAAGGAAGGACAAAATAGGGCTTAGAATATAAATAATATAATAAGTGAGATTATATGTTTATAGAAAATTAAACACATACATATCAATAAACTCTAAACTCTACAAACTCTATACTGTATATAGCTACTCATTGTATCCATGGAAAGGATACAATGTTTAATCATAAGTTAAGTAAAAAGGAAAACAAATTCCAAAAAATAGAAATTATAGAGAAGTATCTCTGATCACATCACATTTATAACTATAAAGAAATTGCAAATGTAGAAATAAAAATTACCCTATGGACACAGGGATTTTCTCAATTATTTCCTAATCAATTCTTGAATGAAAGAGAAAATCAATATTTTGACCACCAAATAATTAATAATACATATTCAAAACTATGAAAAGTAATGGAAATTGTACTGAGAGGAAAATTAACTGCCTTAAAAAACTTTAGAACCTTATTTTTATTCACATAGCAAACACCTTCTGAGTTCCTTTGCCAGCCTTGCCCTCCCCCCTGGAGGCCTCCTTGCAAGCGCAGTATGCTAATTTTTTTTTTAGCAACATGTTAAAAATAAAAAAAACCTGGCATAGTGATGCCTATGAAAATACCTGGTGGGGAGGGGGCAGTGTCAGCAAACAAATGCAGAAGTTGCATGTTATTTGTGTAAAAATATGGTACTCACAAAGAGAGAATGAAAGTATAAAGGACACATTCAATTTGATAAGACAAAGGACAAAAAATACCCAAACAAAATAAAGGCTACAATTTATGAATATAAAAAAAGAAATTTTGAAAGAGAAAAGAGAAATTCATCAGAACTCTAATAAATCTAAAAGGCGACTCTTGGGAAAGTAGAAAATAACAGGCATTCTAAAGTAAGAGTTAAAAACAGAAATAACTTCAGGGCCACAAATTTTCCCAACATATTATTTTTAAACTTAAACATAATTTTATGATATTGTAATACTAAACTGTACAATAACTACTCCATTTTAGAGCATACAAAAAGGAAGAACATTTCCTATCCCCTTTCTTTAAAGCCAGCATACCCTTGGACCTAAACACTACAAAAATCTGCTGCCTTCGAGTTGATTCCAACTCATAGTAACCCTACAGGACAGAGTAGAAATGCCCCATAGGGTTTCCAAGGAGTGGCTCAGGGATTCCTACTGCCGACTTTTGGTTAGCATACATACACAAAAACTAAACTTACTATTAACAACTTGATTCCAGCTGACATTAAAAGAATAGTCCACTGAAACAACGGGGTTGTGAGCCAGTCAGGTTTTCAGCAGAAAAGAATAGTGGTTAACCGAAGAGAGTTCAATGAAGAGACTATTGACATGATATGGGCAATGTTAAAAGAACCTACTAGGATAGCAAAGTTTCCAGGGATATGCAATAATGACAGAGTGATATGTGATATAACTTCAAACAAACAAACAAAAAACCTGTTTTGGTTTGAGTAGATTCCAACTCATAGTGAAACTATAGGAGACAGTAGAACTGCCCCACAGGGTTTCCAAGGAGCTCCTGGTAGATTCAAACTGCTGACCTTTTGGTTAGCAGCAGTAGCTCTTGACCACTACACCACCTAAGTGATATCATTTAGGGTCAATTAAATGCAATTTATGGAATCCTGAGGGACATCAGTTGCCCTTGAGTTGACTCTGTCTCATGGCGACCCGATTTGTGTCACAGTATAGCTGTGTTCCCTAGGATCTTCAATGGCTAATTTTTCAGAAATAGATCACCAGACCTTTTTTTCCAAGGCTCTCCTGTCACCTTTCAGTTAACGGCTGAGCATGTTAACCATTTGCAACACCCAGGGAGAACTACGATTGAGAACTAGCATCATGGAAGAAGGACCACTAGACAGTGGGGCCATAGAGAAATGTTGCCATTGCCAAAACTGCAGTCACATAAAGAGGACGTACAGGAACATCTCTCTCACTTCTCCCACAATGTTACCCACTGATTGAACCCGAAAGGAAGATAGAAGGCAAGGGATCTTTTGGAGATTAGCTTTCAAGAGCAGGGCAAAGAGGGGTAGAGAATGGATATGGGTGGGAGTGAGTGAAGACAGAAAAGATTGTGTCCTAATTTCAGATGAATGCCCAAACCAGGAGATATACTTAACTTTATTGATCTAAGACTACGTTGATTGTAAGTCACCATTTTATGTTTACTAAGAAATAAAAAATGCTGCCAATTAAATTTTAAAACAATACTTTCTAATCATATTTTTAAAAATTTCATACTGATTAAGAAAGATTTTAGATCAATTCTAACAGTAAATTCTATCATGTATCACTGTCTTAGTCATCTAGTGCTGCCATAACGGAAACACCACAAGTGGGTGGCTTTAACAAAGAGAAATTTATTTTCTCACAGTCTAGTAGTTTTCAAGTTCAAATTCAGGGTGTCAAGCTCCAGGGGAAGGCTTTCTCTTTCTGTCGGTCTTCTCATTAATGTTCCCCTGGATGAGGAGCTTCTTCACACAGGGGCCCCGGATCTAAAGGACGCGTTCTGCTCCTGGTGCTTCTTTCTTGGTGGTATGAGGCCCCCAACTCTCTGCTTGCTTCCCTTTCCTTTTATCTCTTGAGAGATAAAATGTGGTGCAGGCCACCCCCAGGGAAACTCCCTTTATCTTAGATCAGGGAGGTAACCTAAGTAAGGGTGGTGTTACAATCCCACCCTAATCCTCTCAACATAAAATTATAATCACACATGGTGTAACAAAGTTGATACACACATTTTTGACTAAATTTAGGCAGGCTTCTTCCTTACTCTAGGCCCCTGACCGCTTTCTCTCTCCCTGGCCCTTACAGTGTCCAGATGAAACAAAGTCCATCTGTCCTTAACAGTAAACTTAGAAGTTAACTCCATGAGGTAGACACACTCCATTGCTTAACTTTCCCTAAAGACCTTCAGTACCTGAATATTTTTCCACGTACTCATTTCAGTACAACTATTCCTGACCTCAGCTTAGGTAGTGTAGGGGCTCAGACAGTTCTGCTTTCTTTTTACACATTGTAATTGTCTTCTTCCCTGTCATTGCAATGTTCCTTCTGCCTTCTCCCCTCCAATAGTCCTCGCCACCTTCTGTTATTTATTTATTTGGCAATAATCTTTTTTTGAAGAAAGTCTTCTTTGACTGTTTTAATATTTTCTGGTGCAACATTTTGACACTATCATCTAGTACATTAATGATGCAACATTCTTAAGAAAGCATTGTGAACATCTTCAGCATTTTCTTTCAAGTCACCGACATTCGTTTTACAAGTTTTGATGCTTACCTTTCCCCCGTCATATTACGGTTACTAATGGAAGTTTTCCAGACAACCTTCTAGATTCATTTTCCTTCCTCAAATGGTCCGTAAATGGATATTGAGAGAAAACAATCATTATCTTCTCTCTGTATTGAACCAATATTGTTTTGACCCACTGTCACATACAGACAAAAACATTATTACACTATAGCAGGACATCATGTTAAGACAGATCATAATTAAGAATTATGCAAGACTTCAATGAGGAATATTGTTTAAAATGTACTCTGACCATCTATTTGTCAATTTGTGGTACTATGGTAGCCGAAGTGATGCTATGATGCTGTCAGCTATGCCACTGGTATTTTAAATACCAGCAGGGGTAGCCATGGTGGACAAGTTTCAGCAGAGTTTCCAGACTAACACAGACTAGAAAGAAAGGCCTGGAAATCTACTTCTGAAAATCAACCCGTAAAAATCCTATGGGTCACAACAGAATATTTTCCCACATAGTGCTGGAGGATGAGCCTTTTAGTTCAATCTAAAGGCACTCAAAATACACTGTAGCTGCAAAAATGGACTCAAGTATACCAGCAATTGTGGAGGTAGCGCAGGATGGGGCAACATTTCATTCTCTTCTGGGTGGGGTCGCCATGAGCCAGAGCAGACTTGAGAGTAACTAACGACAATAAAGGATATAATAGAAATTAAAAAAAAAAAAAAAATTCATAAAAAAACTTAATATCCAGGCAAATCATTGAATTTTTTTTTTTTTTTTTTTTTAACCCAGGTTTTTCTGTTTACATGAGGCTTAGAATCTACGCCTTGGTGGGAGAGAGAGAAATTGTGAACCTTGACTAGAAATTCCAAGTAATGGAGAGGTTAGCAATAAGCTGATAAAGATGCCTGTTTCTGGAGCTCTGAGAGTGAAGAAAGTGAATTTAGAGGGCAGAGCAGCTGTGGAGCTCCCTGCTGAGTGGGAAAAGATGACGCAGAATGACAGCATGCTGCTATGACACAGTTTTTCTCTCTGTCTGTGTTTTCTTTGAGGCAGGGAAAATGCTAGGAAGTCACAGGGAATGCTCAGAGTGCTAATTAGGTTTATAAAAATGCTTTTTTAATGGCTTCTCTTTAATAAGTTCTAAGTATGAAATTAAAGGCCTCTCTTCCTAGAGGAAGGAGAGAGTGAGCAAAAATCTCCTGCCAAGATGCTGGACACCAAGTGGCTTTGGATCTCAGACACGCTGAAGCTAGGAACACATGTGGCTTTGAGGATCATTTGCTTCTAGCTGGTACCTGGCTGAATTAAATATCTGTTTCCTACTTTAGAAGATGGGGAGGCTAATAATAGCACAATATGTTTGTGTACCCAAATTAAGTTTACAAAAGCCTTTTTCTCACTGAATGCTAACAGTGAAAGTTTAACAAGGAAAATCATCAAGTGAAATTAGGTGCTTGTTTACTGTTACTTCTTGTTCTGCATTGTGTTTTCTTTTAAAATACGGCATAGTAATTTTTGTGAATGCTTCAAGTTTGAGAGCTTTATCAAGGACCACTGTTTCTTTGGGAAGGAATGTAATTGAGGGTAAAAGAATCACGGTATGTGTTCTTGATTGATTCATCCACAGAATGCCTTACTGCTTCAGTTTAAAACATACACAGGAAAGAATCATCCAATAAGCAAGGTAAGCACGGGCTTACTTGTGCTTATTTACTAATCTGTAGTGAAATTGTGCACTACAGATTAGTAAGTAAGCGCAAGTAAGCCCGCGCTTACCTTGCTTACTGTAAGCCCATGCATACCTTGCTTACTGGTTAATATGCCCCTGAACACATACATATAAACTTTGTATTTAATACATTTTTTTTTTTAAATAAACTTTTTGCGAATGGTACAAAGAGGAATATAATGCAGAATATAACATCCATGTGTTGTGCGGGGATGGTGAGGAGGTATGGTGGGAGGCTATTGCAACATGCACACAGCTAGTACTCAAAGTGGACTATACAAAGAACAATGGAAATATCACTCCACCTTCCAACGAAGATGAATCTGTGAACATGTTTCAAATGTGTGTATGTTTGAAAAGGGGAGGAAGAAAATATATATACACACGTGTATATATTTTTTAAGTTAGTTGATGAATATGTTTTCCAATATTTTTAATGGTTACTCAATGTTTTATTATATGGCTATCCCTTGCTTCACTTAATGCATTTAATACTTAAATTATATAATTCAGAAATCTGTCTTTAAATTTATTATTTGAGAGCTCATGTAACAAAAGATAGTATTTGCTTATTTTACTTTAATGCCATATTGTATTTTTTACTTTATCAGCATATTATAATTTTACTTTATTGGCATATTGACTTACAGTGGCATATTGGCCATTACCATCTTCAATCAAATTCTTTCAGATTTTGAATTTTCCTTCAATGAGCCTTAGAGCTCCATTTGTTCTCCTTTATTTACTCTACTTTCTCTTTCCTACTGCTGGGCCAAATCTTTTCATCCTCTTTCCTAATTCCTCTTCACTCCCTGACAAAGTTCCTTCATGTTCATCTGTGTAACCATCAGATCCCAACTCTTATACGTCTCACATATTCACTTCCAATTTTGATATTTACCCAGGTCATGGGCAATACTCACTGCCACCAAGGTATCTTCATTAAAAAAAGATCCTTCATCCCCTTCCTTAAACCAGCTTCCATTGAGTGTGTGTGCGTGCACGTGCTTTCTTTTTGTAGAGACCGCCATTATTTCTCTCCCCTGTGTATGACATTATAAAATTAAATGTCAACCTTCTTTTGTCTTTTGGTAATTGTCTTAGTTATCTAGTTGCTATAACAGAAATACCATAAGAACATAAATTTCTGCTCTCACAGTTTAGGAGGCTAGAAGTCTAAATTCGGGGCACCAAATCTAGGGGTTCTCTGTCCACTCCATGAAAAAAATCTTCTCAGCTTCTGTAAACCTGCTGTTCCTTGGTTTCTTGGTGATCTCCACGTGGCATCTATCTTTCCCTTATTTGTGCTTGCTTGCTTCTTTCTGTATCTAATATTCTCTTTTTATATATCAAAATTATTATTTATAAGATCACCCTACATGGGTATGACCTCATTAACACAACAAAGAAAGCCCTATTCCCAAATGGGATTACATCCATAGGTATAGGGATTAGGCTTCTAACAAATATTTTGGGGAACACAACTCAATCCATAACAGTAATTAATTGAAAATACTACCATATTTTTTGCTTTGTAATATGTTCTCCAACTCACCTTTTTTCCTATTCCCAAATTCTTTACGTTTCTATAAAATAAATAGAAAGGGCAGAAATGGTTCACAAAATGTTAGATCTTATGGCATTTGGAAAACAATGTATTTTCCTTACTATTTATAACCTGTACAAACTTGATGCTGCATAAGATAAAACCTGAGCTCTTAATTTCAGGCCTGCTTCTTTACATGATTATTAATTTTAAAAAATTTTATTTTGCATTGTGACTCATCCATTATATGAGGTATTTCTGTTATGATCCCCTGAGAAATTTTGAGAAAGTAGTTATGTAGAGCATACGCAGATCATGTAGAGCAAGGGACAGTGAACTTTTTCTGTAATGGGCCAGAAACTAGATATTTTATACTTAGGCTATATAGTCTGTTAGAGCTATGTATGCCACTCTGTCATTGTGACATAAAAGGATCCATAAATGATGTCATGGATTGAATTGTGTCCCCCAAAAATATATGTTACTTGGCTAGGGCATGATTCCCAGTATTATGTGGTTGCTCTCCATTTTGTGATTGTAATTTTCTGTTGAAGAGGATTAGGGTAGGATTGTAACACCACCCTTACCCAGGTCCACCTCTGATCCAAGGTAAAGGGAGTTTCTCTGGGGCGTGGCCTGCACCACCTTTTATCTCTCAGGCAGAAAGGGGGACCTCATATCACCAAAAAAGCAGTGCCGGGAGCTGAGCACATCCTTTGGACCCGGGATCCCTGCACAGAGAAGCATCCAGCCTGGAGGAAGTTTGATGAGGAGACTGACGGAGAGAGAAAGCCTGGCCCTAGAGCTGATACCCTAAATTTGGGCTTGTAGCCTACTAGGCTGTGAGAGAATAAATTTGTCCTTGTTAGAGCTATACACTTGTGGTAGTTCTGTTATAGCAGCACTATATGAACAAGAAAAATGATAAGTAAATGAGTGAGCAGGGCTGTGTCCCAATAAAACTTTAGTTATAGATACTGTAGTTTTAATTTCATATAATTTTACACATCACAAATATGCTTCTTTTTTTTAGTCACTTTAAAATGTAAAATGCATTCTTAGCTCCTGGACCGTACAGAAAGAACCAGGTTGTTGTTAGGTGCTGTCATGTCGGTTCCTACTCATAGCAACCCTATGTACAACAGAATGAAACATTGCCCGATCCTACACCATTCCCACGATTTTTGCTATGTTTGAGCCCACTGTTTCAAAAACTGTGTCAGTTCATCTCATTGAGGGTCTTCCTCTTTTTCACTAACTCTCTACTTTAAAAAAAAAAAAAAATTTTTTTTTTTTTTTCTACTTTACCAAGCATGATGTCCTTTTCCTGGGACTGGTCCATCCTGATAACATGTCTAAAGTATGTGAGACGAAGCTTCTCTGTCCTCACTTCTAAAGAGAATTCTGGCTGTACTTCTTCCAAGACAGATTTGTTCAAATGACAGATTTTGGGCAAATCTGCTGCAAAATACCTCTTTAAAGTGTTAAAAACAAAGATGTCAATGTGAGGATTAAGGTGTGCCTGACCCAAGCCATGGTATATTCAATCTCCTTATATGCATGTGAAAGTGGGACAATGAATAAGGAAGACCAAAGAAGAGTCGATGCCTTTGAATTACGGTACTGGCAAAGAATATTGACTATGCCATGGACTGCCAGAAGAATGAACACAACAGTTACAACAGTTATTTTAAGTAGATTAAAAAAAAAAATTAAGTAGATATGTTGGAGTTAGCAGATAAGGGCAATAGAACGCCCTTGTACAAATATTTTGCAAAATTTGCCAGAAAAACAAGGAAACAATCAGTATTGGGAAATTTCAAGAGAGTTGTGGAAATTAAGGAAAAAAAAAAAGAGATAAACAAATAGAATTTATAGTGCTGTTAAAAATAAAACACCAGAAATCACAAATTTTTGGATGACTATAGCATATTGAACTCTAAAGAAGAAAAGTTCAGTGTTCAAGGTCAGTGTTAATGAAACTCAGACTAGATGGAAGCTTGAATATAAAAGGAACACAACAGTTATAATAGTTATTTCAAGGAGACTTAAAAAAAAATCAAGTAGACCTGTTGAAGTTAACAGGTAAGGGAAATAGAATTTGCTCAGCATACAGATTAAATAAATATGGTGAAAGGATTCAATCCTGACATACACATTTCCTGATGTTAAACCAAGCAGTATCCTCTTGTTCTGTTTGAACAACTGCCTCGATCTATGTACAGGTGCCACATGAGCACAATTAAGTGTTCTGGAATTCCCATTCTTTACAATATTATCCATAATTTGCTATGGTCCACACAGATGAATGCCTTTGCATAGTCAATAAAACATAGGTAAACATCTTTCAGGTATTCTCTGCTTTCAGTCAAGATCCATCTGACATCAGCAATGACATCCCACATTCCATGTCCTCTTCTGAATCCAGCTTGAATTTCTAGCAGTTCCCCACCCATATACTGCTACAATCATTTTTAAATTATCTTCAGCTAAATTTTACTTTCTATGATATTAATGATATTATTTGGTAATATCTGCATTCTGTTGGATCACCTTTCTTTGGAATGGGAGCAAATATGAATCTCTTGTCACTTGGCCAGATGGTGTCTTCCAAATTTCTTGACAAAGACAAGTGAGCACTTCCAGCTCTGTATCAGCTTGTTGAAACATCTCAATTGGTATTCCATCAATTCCTGGAGCCTTGTTTTTTGTCTTGAGTGCAACTTGGACTTCTTCCTTCAGTATCATCGGTTCCTGATCATATGCCACCTCTTGAAATGGTTGAATATCGACCAATTCTTTTTGGTACAGTGACTCTGTGTATTCCTTCCATCTTCTTTTGATTCTTTCTGCTTTGTTTAGTATTTTGTCCATAGATATAGAATCCTTCAATACTGCAAGTCGAGACTTGAATTCTTCCTTCAGTTCTTTCAGCTTCAGAAATGCCCAAGTGAGTTCTTCCCTTTTACTTTTCTAACTCCAGGTAGCTGATCAAAATTTGTTCCTAGGCCCTGCAATGAGGTTTTATGCTTTTAGGAACAGTCTGTTAATGTTTGCTTTAATTCCTATAGATCATAATCCTTAATAATCCTGGGATCAATTACTTGGTTCTAAATTGTGGCTCTTTTAGGGTTTCAAGTATTGTCAAAGACATTATAAAGCCTATTTGAACTGGTGGGACTTAAACTCCAAAATGTGTCTTTCTAGCCCCAGGAAGTCTCTGATTGACTTTTTTAGCTTTCTAGTATTTGATCTCCATAAGTTCCTTGAATTCTCTCCTCAATCAGTACAGTTTATGAATCAGTCAAGGATTTGGGGAGATTTGAACTCACATGTTGGGGTTTTCCCTTGCCATGATTTCCCTGTTCAATTTTCAGCCACCGTTCCCTGACTGAAATCTCTGACTCTGCTTTCTCCCTGAATTTTATACTCCATAGGTGTACCTTGTAAATTAGTGAATGTCTTTTGCAGGAATGCCAGTTAAATGCTATGCTTCTCTACTCTCTCTCCAGTTTGTTTGCTTCTGTTTGCATTAAAGTGCTTTCAGTTTTTTTTTTCTTTTTAGATTTTGTAATTGTTATTACCAAGAGGATTTGTTCAGCACAAGTTACTCCATAATTATCAGAAATTAAACCTCTGTATTTTTAGTCACCCCAGATGATTCCAATGTGTACTCAGAACTATGATCTAGCTAGGTGCTGACCAAGTAGCCAGTTTTTGTAAATACTTTATCAATTGGATTACAAGTTGAGTTTTCAGTAATAGTTATTAAATGATATTATAGTAACTCTTTAAGTTTTAAGGTAAACATTACTCCAAACTTCCTACCCAGCTGGTAATGTCTAAAAAATAAGAAATATAAACTGTTGTTAAAATTTAAATGCCTAGAGAAACACCAGAAATTAGAGTAACAGAATATATTTATTGTGAGTAGATACAATTTGAATCAGGCAGAGTCAATTCGAAAGTCTTGGAAAGGTGCTCTGAAGAGGGGACAGTGGAAAGGGGTTATATAGGTCATTGGGTAATCTATGGGCATAGCATTACAGCATCTGTTTGTCAAGAATAACATGCTTTGATCTTCAATGTGGCCAGTTCTTCAAAGTGTAAAATATCTCTGTAGGACAGAGGTGGTCTCCTGAAGGTCACTGTCATGTCAATTTCTCAAGAGATAGCATCAAAGCACATGCAGAGTTTCAGGGCCCTTTTGTTGTAGAAACAGTTATTAAAGACATGCCACATACCACGGGATATCTGGAAATTTAGTCATCAAGGAATTTTTCTTTAAGAGAAGGTTCTAGTTTCTTACCTATAGTAGGCCTCTTTCACCTTAGCCCAGCAAAATCTGTTTTAGAATTTTGTGGTGTCCACACTTTCTTGCAGCTTATTATTTTCGACCTGTAAACAACTTCAATCTTCAAATTTCTGTAAGCTGCATGTGGACTTTAGGCAAGTCTTATTCAGGTAGATGTACTCGTCAATGGCATATTGTGGTATGTCAATATATTGACTTGGATAAACTAAGATTGCTTTGGAGGTTTTAAAACATTCCCAATCCTCATTCACAAAAACAAAAACAGATACTGTTAAAATAAAAATCATGTTAAGCTAATAATAGAAATTGATTGAAGTTTATTTAAAGTATGATTTTCAAATTGGAGCAATGTTTTGACTAGGGAGTCAAAAATATTCCAAAGAGAAAAGAGCTTCCAAAAATTCTTATACCCCATCTTATGAGCATTGCCATGAAAAAGGACTGAAATAGAACAGATAAAATAATTTGTGGCCACAAAGGAATTCATACAGCATTGTCTTGAAGAACAATTAAAATTCACTTACTCCTCACTTGTTGATCTTTTTGTCCATCATTTTACACTTATAACAATAGTGCAAAATCTGCTATCCTACTCTTTTATGTGTTAATGGCATACTTCTGGCAGCAGTGAATGCCGAGGTAAAATGCTAATGTTGGCTATGATGGTTAAGGTTATGGGTCAACTTGTCTGGGCCATGATTCACAGTGGTTTGGTAGTTAGGTAATGATGTAATTTCATAGTTAAAGATGTAATTTTGCAATTATGTAATGATGTAGTCATCCTCCATTTTATAATCTGATGTGGCCATCTTCTATTTTCATATAATGCCAATTTTTCATGTAACAACCTGGTCTTTGGAAACTAACCACACTGAAAAATGAGGAGTAGGTATAATTACTGATTTACTCTAAAGCATAGCTCTAGTCTGACCTTTGGAGTTTCTGTTTCTTGAATCTGACTGCACACATAGATAATTCTTCAAAAGAGTATAATGCCTAAGACAAATAATTTTGATTAATTTATCTAGACCATTGTTTGACTCAAGGGTGACTTTAAGAGTCTGTTCACTCAAGGCTCAAGGTCCAAAGATCTTCTTGGGGCAATAGCTTGAGTGGGTCACCCCAACCTTCATACATGGAACCCAGAAATCTAGATTCCAGGAGAATTAAACTCCTTTCCTCAATATTAATTCTCAATTCATCACACAGCTGAAGGTACTAGAAGGTATTAACTTTCCCAAAACATTTAGATAAAACTGCGTGTGTCTCTAATTTGATTAAACCTAATTTTACTGCACTAACAAACCCAGATACTTTAAGATTGTTTTCTATATGGCTACAAAAGTTTTATATTGTATGACCTGACTTTTGCATACAATTCAATCATTGTGATTTCTACATTACAGGTCAGATATTTAAGAAAGGGGCTCTAGAAAATTCTTTTCTCTGACATTTGGACATTGGAACTCAATTTGAAAGTGTTTGGTTGCTTTAAACGTACCCCTCTGAGATTTTTCTCTGCAAATTTAGAAGACAATAACACTGGTGGTTAATTGATACTTTCTAGATGAAAAAGGAATAGCTAAAGTGCAGCAATTCATATGCAAAACAACAGACATCACCATTGCCATAGTCAATAGTTTTTGCATTTCAAAAACACTGTAACAAAGAGAACTCTGCACAGAGAAGAGTCTTACCATAAGGGAAACTTCAAATGAACCCTCTTCCAAGCATATCAAAGAGCATTTAATAGGAAAATTATATTTTAATCTGTAAAAGGACCCGTTTAGTGGAGAATGTGTTCCTAATTAATGAGCCCTATCATTTTGCTATTTGATAAATTTGCCTTTTAATAAGCATATTTAAGTGTCTGTCAGTTTCTCATACTGTGGGGGCTTGTGAGTTGCTACGATGCTGGAAGCTATGCCACCGGTATTCAGATACCAGCAAGGTCACCCATGGAGGACTGGTTTCAGCTGAGCTTCAAGACTAAGACAGACTAGGAAGAAGGAGCCGGCAGTCTACTTCTGAAAAGCATTAGCCAGTGAAAACCTTATGAATAGCAGCAGAACATTGTCTGATATAGTGCTGGAAGATGAGCCTCCCAGGTTGGAAGGCACTCAAAAGATGACTGGGGAAGAGCTGCCTCCTCAAATTAGAGTCGACCTTAATGACGTGGATGGAGTAAAGCTTTTGGGACCTTCATTTACTGATGTGGCATGACTCAAAGTGAGAAGAAATAGCTGCAAACATCCATTAATAATCGGAACCTGGAATGTACCAAGTATGAATCTAGGAAAATTGGAAAACGTCAAAAATGAAGTGGAACACATAAACATCGATATCCTAGGCATTAGTGAGCTGAAATGGACTGGTATTGGCCATTTTGAATCAGACAATCATATAGTCTACTATGCTGGGAATGACAACTTGAAGAGGAATGGTGTTGTATTCATCGTCAAAAAGAATGTTTCAAAATCTATCCTGAAGTACAATGCTGTCAGTGATAGGATAATATCCATACGCCTAAATTTTTTTTTTTTTTTTTAAAAGGAAGACCAGTTAATACGACTATTATTCAAATTTACGCACCAACCACTAGGGCCAAAGATGAAGAAATAGAAGATTTTTATCAGCTGCTACAGTCTGAAATTGATCGAATATGCAATCAAGATGCATTGATAATTACTGGTGATTGGAATGCAAAAGTGGGAAACAAAGAAGAAAGACCAGTAGTATGAAAATATGGCCTTGGGGATAGAAACAATGCTGGATATCGAATGATAGAATTTTGCAAGACCAATGACTTCTTCATTGCAAATACCTTCTTTCACCAACGTAAATGGCAACTATACACATGGACCTCACCAGATGGAACACACAGAAATCAAATTGACTACATCTGTGGAAAGAACCAAAACCAAAAACCCAGTGCCGTTGAGTTGATTCCGACTCGTAGCAACCCTATAAGACAGAGTAGAGCTGCCCCATAGAGTTTCCAAGGAGAGCCTGGTGGATTCGAACTGCCAACCCTTTGGTTAGCAGCCGTAGCGCTTAACCACTATGTCGAAAGAAATGATGGAAAAGCTCAATATCATCAGTTAGAACAAGGCCAGGGGTCGACTGTGGAACAGACCATCGATTGCTCATATGCAAGTTCAAGCTGAAACTGGAGAAAATCAGAGCAAGTCCACAAGAGCCAAAATGTGACCTTGAGTATATCTCACCTGAATTTAGAGACCATCTGAAGAATAGATTTGACACATTGAACACTAGTGACCAAAGACCAGACGAGTTGTGGAATGACACCAAGAACATCATCCATGAAGCAAGTAAGAGGTCATTGAAAAGACAGGAAAGAAAGAAAAGACCAAGATGGATGTCAGAGGAGACTCTGAAACTTGCTCTTGAGCATCGAGCAGCTAAAGCAAAAGAAAGAATTGATGAAGTAAAAGAACTGAACAGAAGATTTCAAAGGGCCTCTCGAGAAGACAAAGTAAAGTATGATAATGACATGTGCAAAGAGCTCGAGATGGAAAACCAAAGGGGAGAACCTGCTTGGCATTTCTCATGCTGAAAGTACTGAAGAAAAAATTCAAGCCTCGCATTGCAATAGTGAAGGATTCCATGGGGAAAATATTAAATGACACAGGAAGCATCAAAAGAAGATGGAAGGAGTACACAGAGTCATTATACTAAAAATAATTAGTAGATATTCTACCATTTCAAAAGGTGGCATATGATCAGGAACCTACGGTAATAAAGGAAGAAGTCCAAGCTGCTCTGAAGGCATTGGCAAAAAACAACGCTGCAGGAATTGATGGAATATGAATTGAGACGTTTCAACAAACAGATGCAGCGCTGGAGGTGCTCACTCATCTATGCCAAGAAATATGGAAGACAGCTTCCTGGCCAACCAACTGGAAGAGATCCATATTTATGCCTATTCCCAAGAAAGGTGATTCAACCAAATGTGGAAATTATAGAACAATATCATTAATATCACACGCAAGCAAAATTTTGCTGAAGATCATTCAAAAATGGCTGTAGCAGTATATCGACAGGGAACTGCCAGAAATTCAGGCTGGTTTCAGAAGAGGATGTGGAACCAGGGATATCATTGCTGATGTCAGATGGATCCTGGCTGAAAGCAGAGAATACCAGAAGGATGTTTACCTGTGTTTTATTGACTATGCAAAGGCATTTGACTATGTGTATCATAACAAACCATGGATAACACTGTGAAGAATGGGAATTCCAGAACACTTAATTGTGCTCATGAGGGACCTTTATATGGAAAAAGATGCAGTTGTTCGGACAGAACAAGGGGATACTGATTGGTTTAAAGTCAAGAAAGCTGTGCGTCAGGGTTGTATTCTTTCATCATACCTATTTAATCTGTATGCTGAACAAATAATCTGAGAATCTGGGATATATGAAGAAGAACGGGGCATCAGGATTGGAGGAAGACTCATTAACAACCTGTGTTGTGGAGATGACACAACCTTGCTTGCTGAAAGTGAAGAGGATTTGAAGCACTTACTAATGAAGATCAAAGACCACAGCCCTCAGTATGGATTGCACCTCAACATAAAGAAAACCAAAATCCTCACAACTGGACCAGTGAGCCACATCATGGTAAATGGAGAAAAGATTGAAGTTGTCAAAGATTTCATTTTACTTGGATCCACAATCAGCAGCCATGGAAGCAGCAGTCAAGAAATCAAAAGACACATTACATTGGACAAATCTGCTGCAAAGGACCTCTTCAAAGTGTTGAAGAGCAAAGATGTCACCCTGAAGTCTAAGGTGCACCTGACCCAAGACATAGTATTTTCAATCGCATCATATGCATGTGAAAGCTGGACAATGAATAAGGAAGACCAAAGAAGAATTGACGCCTTTGAATTGTGGTGTTGGAGAAGAATATTGACTATACCATAGACTGCCAAAAGAACAAACAAATCTGTCTTGGAAGAAGTACAACCAGAATGCTCCTTAGAAGCAAGGATGGTGAGACTGTGTCTTACATACTTTGGACATGTTGTTAGGAGGGATCAGCCCCTGGAGAAGGACATCTTGCTTGGCAGAGTACAGGGTCAGCAGAAAAGAGGAAGACCCTTTACAAGGTGGATTGACACAGTGGCTGCAACAATGAGCTCAAGCATAACAACTATTGTAAGGATGGTGCAGGACAGGGCAGTGTTTCGTTCTGTTGTGTATAAGGTTGCTATCAGTTGGAACTGACTAGACGGCACCTAACAACAAACAACAACAACAACATTAACTCTTTAAAACCACTGGGGGACATTTATGAACCTTAATGCCAGGAGTACTGCAGCTGATGAGCACTAAATATTTAGACTCCATTTGGTCAAACATTGGCCTGCTAACCAAAAGTTTGGCCATTCCAACCCACCCAGCTGCTCCACAGGAGAAAGACCTGGCGATCTGCTTCTTTAAAGATTAAAACCTAGGAAAAGTAGGGGGCTGTTCTGCTCTGTCACATGGAGGTGCTGAGTCGAAAATTGACTAGAGGTCAACTGCAGCAACAAATTAACCCTGATCTAAAGTACCTGAAGTGTGAATGGTGAGTCACACTTCTAGGACAAGATGTTTATTTATCCCTGATTCTAAAATCTCAAACAATTTGGTCCAGAAAGGGTCTTTTTGTGTGTATGTATGTGCATAAAGGCAGTCTAATTTTAGATTCAAGTCCCATATGTATTTCCCATATCCAATCTTTGAAAATGAAATGAAAGAAAATGAAACTGAAATGAACTAGTGAGTTTTGGTGACCTTCCATTCTAAAGAGTTTATTTTAGACATTTTGGTAGAGATTGAATAAGCCCATTGCCCTCAAGTTGGTTCTCAGTCATGGCAACCCATGACTGACAAAGTAGAACTGTTCTCCATAGGATTTCCAATGTCTGATTTTTAGATGTAGATCACCAGGCCCTTCTTCTAACGCACTGCTGGGTGGATTCTAACAAGTAACTTTTTTTGTACCACCACAGACTCTGATGGTGTTGTTGTTGTTGTTGGGTGTGGTGGAGTTGATTCTGACTCATAATGACACCATGTGACAGAGTAGAACTGCCCGCATGGAGTTTTCTTTGCTGTAATCTCTTACAAAAGCAGATTGCCAGGTCTTTCTCTTGCAAAGCTGCTGGGCAGGTTCAAACTGCCAACCTTTGGGTTAGCAGCCGAGGGCTTAACCATTGTGCTGAAGAGCTCCTTGATTAGATAACTGGAAATGGATCTCTGGAATAATTCTAGAAGAGACTGATGGAAAGGAATAAGTGGACTACAGTACCTGTCCAGGTTGTGATTTATGCCTATCTGGCTGAAGAAAAACAAAGATTTCTCCCAAGGCCACTAAGACCAAACAAACCTTAAATATATGTATTTTTTGCTTGTCTCTAGCCTCTCTCTCTTTTTTTAATTTTGATTTAGATGAAAGTTTACAGAGCAAATTAGTTTCTCATCAAACAGTTAATTCACAAATTGTTTTGTGACATTGGTTCCCAACACCTTAATGTGTCAACACTCTCCTCTTCTCTACCCCAGGTTCCCTGTTTCCATTTGTACAGTTTTCCTGTCCCTTCCTGCCTTCACATCTTTGCTTTCGGGCTGGTGTGCCCATTAGTCTCCTATACAAGATTGAACTATGAAGTCAGTCCCTCATGTGTGTTATTGTTGGCCTTATAGACCTGCCTAATCTTTGGTTGAAAGGTGAACCTTAAGAGTGACTTCTTTACTGAGTTCAAAGAGTGTTCAGGGGCCATGCTCTCAGGGTTTCTCCAGTCTCTGTCAGATCAGCAAGCCTGGCCTTTTGTGTGTGAGTGTGTGTGAATTTGAATTTTATTCTACATTTTTCTCCTCTGTCCTGTACCCTCTATCATGATTCCTGCCAGAGCAGTCAGTGGGGGTAACTGTGTACCATCTAGTTGTTCTGGGCTCAGTCTGGTGGAGGTTAGTGATAGTTGTGGTCCATTAGTCCTTTAGACTAATCTTGCTCTTGTGTCTTTGAGCTTCTTCATTCTCCTTTGCTCCAGCCAGGATGAGACCAGTAGATATATCTTAGATGGCTACTCAAAGGCTTTTAAGACCCCAGTTGCTACTCACCACAGTCGGGTGTAGAACGTTTTCTTGATAGGCTATGTTAATGCCAATTGAGCTAGATGTCCCCCAAAACCACGATCACCTTTAGCGCAGTAGCTCAGTCTCTAAACCTATGTCTCTTTTTGTCTCTGCACTATATATTTTCCTCCATTAGATGAATATGTAGGTGATACAATATTTGACTGATTTTGAAAAAAGTGTGGACAAATTCCTAGCAGTTTTGCTTATTCACCAATCAGACAAAAAATAAATATCATACAGTTTTAATACTATCACACTTGGAAATGTGGCAACAACATCATTTACAAGGCCTTTTTACAAATAATGTTGAGCTACATGAGAATTTTGCAGAAAAAAAGTGGTGAAGTGGGTTCAAAGGCAAGTAAGAAAGAGTAAGCAAACAAATATTTGCAATACATATATGTGACAAAGGATTAATATCCAAAAATGTAAATAATATTTCCAAGTCAACAAAATGACACAAAAGAGAAAAATGAGAAAATTAGATGAGCAGGAACTTCACCAAAGAACATACCAAAATGACCGGTTAACTACGAAAAGGGTATCAATTTCATTAATCATCAGAAAAATGCAAATTAGAGGCATAATTAGATACCAGCACACATTTATCAATGAGACTAAAATTAAAGACTGACAATATCAAGCCTTATTGTGGTATTGCCTGGGAACTTCTGGTGGAGGTACAAAATGCTATACGTTACTCAGACATCTTGGGACAATTTTGGTAATATTTATAAAACTGGATTATCATTTCCCAGAACTCAGTACTCCACTTCCTATGTATGTACTCAACAGAAATTCATACATGGTAGTCAAAAATTGGAAAAGCTGAAATGTCCATTAAAAGTCAAACAGATAAATGAATGTGGTATAGACATCACATAAAATACCCTACAGTACAAATGACTACCGGTCCATGCAACAGAATGAATGACTCACAAATAAGGAAAGTTACATATACACTGCTGTGTGAAAAAAAAGACGCAAAATACACGTACATTTATTTTTGCATAATGTTCAAATATAAGCAAAGATGATCTATGGTGTTTGAAATCAGGATATAGTTATCTTTTGATGGATAGAAGCAAAAAGGGGCAGGAAGCTATTATGTGCTGTTTGTATGATCTATTTTTTAATCTGGGTAGTGGTTACATGTGTGTACATTGTGCAAATTCATTGAGATGTATACTCATGATTTGTGAAATTTTGTATACAAATATATGTATATATATTACATTTTAATAAAAGAAAAAAGAAACAAATAAAAAGGGACATCTTTTAGGTATTACTAGTGATCAGTTAAATGCAAATCATGATCAAAATGAGACATATTTTTTGTCCACGTGACTGGCAACAAAATACTATTAGTTGGAGAGGATGTGGATCAGCAACGTAACTTAATTTTTTGTTGATTATATTGTCTGGCAACCACCTTGGAAAATGGTGTTATTTTATGAAGTTGGGTCATATAAAACCCAGAAATCATTTCTTAACTATATTTTGAAAAGAATTTCTTGCAATGCATATCAGAAAACAAAGTCTTCAATGGCAGCACTCTTAACAAAAATAAAATATGAATACGATCAAAGGCCAAGGAATGAAAGAATGGATGTTGTTGTTGTTGTTAGGTCCCTTTGAGTTGGTTCCAACTCATAGCAACCCTATGTCCTGTGCCATTCTCACAATTGTTGCTATGTTTGAGCCCATTGTTGTAGCCACTCTCTCAACCCATCTCGTTGAAGGACTTCCTCTTTTTCACTGACCTTCTACCAAGTATCAAGTCCTTCCTCAGGAACTGGTCCCTCCTGATAACATATCTGAAGTACTTGAGATGGAGTCTCGCCATCCTTGCTTCTAAGGAACATACTGGCTGTATGTCTTCCGAGACAAATTTATTTGTTCTTCTGGCAGTCCACGTTGTACTCAATGTTCTTTGCCAATGCCATAATTCAAAAGCTTCAATTCTTCAGCCTTCCTTATTCAGTGCCCAGCCTTCACATGCATATGAAGCAATTGAAAATAGCATGGCTTGGGTCGGGTGCACAGTGGATATCATCCTGGAATAGTCACACAATAGAAGTGCTCAACCTGAATGGACATGAACAAGGTGAAACTAAACTCAACAAAATGGGTGAACCTTAGCAAAATGATACAAAGTGAAAAAGGTTACAGAAGTTTGTATATTATATCATTTTTAAAATGTAAACACAACTAAAATAAAAATCAATTTTTAAGAAATTTGTATAGATGAGACACAATTTAAAAAAAATTAAAGTAAGGGAATAATAAACACAGAATTTCGGAGAGTTGTTATTTCAGTTTAGGGGAGACAGGGATCTGAATGGGGCTGGATTAAAAAAAAGGATGATGAAAATCTTTGTTAGTGTTCTAGATTTTGTGTTGTGTAATAGATTCATGGATGTTTTCTGCGTTATTAAAGACACTTTGATATATAGATTATAGACAGATTAAATAAACAGACTGATGGGCAGATAGAAGATAAATACTATCAGAGTGTGTCATGGAAAAGCATGGTTCCATGTCTGTGTACCTGAATCCAAAGAAAGGAGGGAAGGAAGGAAGGAAGGAAGGAAAGGAGGAAGGGAGCATGGAAGGGAGCAAGGAAGGGAGCAAGGAAGGGAGGAAGGGAGCAAGGAAGCAAGCAAGGAAGGAAAAGAAAGTAAAAGATTGTCCTCAGACCAGTAAAAAACAATTTCTAATTAGTATGTGAAATTGGGAAGTATAATTGAGCAATTTTTATTGAAGGTGGCACTAGGTTTCATTGAAGGGGCAATTTATTTCTTGAGATCACCCTTATTTATTGCCTTCACTAAGAGTGAAATTGAATTCTTTAAAGGGCAGCGCACTTGATCTTTATGTCACTATCATTATCACTCATGTTGATGCAAAAATTAAATAATAGTAACCTTGTTTTAAATGCCAACTTCATTGATCACTTTTTGTGTCTTCACAATTCTAAACTATTAGATAGCATTAGTTTACTACACAGATATTTATTTTTGGCACTTGTACAACTTAAAACACCAAAAAAACAAACCGTTGTCGTCAATTCCAACTCATACAACTTAGTGGATAGTAAATACTCCTTCCTGTGCATCAAATCATATGGCTAATAATGTCACTGCAGCAGATGTAGTGAGAACTTGTCTGATGTTTGCACAGCTACTTAGTTTTTAATTGCCTCATGTTCCAGTTGCTATTCCTTAATGATCCTGTTCATAGTGAAAGTAAACCTAATCTGTAACGGATCTAGGTGAGTACCAAGTAAACCATCCTTACAGCAATACGGGAGTATTATTTCTAGTTTCAATGAAATTGTGTTTCTCTGTTTTGAAGTAACAATTTGTTCTTATTATTGTTATTTATATTTGCTAAAATATTGAGAATATCTATAGCTGAAACCCCTGGGAAAGATTATGAAATTATCGCAACAGGAACTTATTGTTTGATTCACAGACTCCTCTAAGCAGTTGTCCCATGGTGTGACGCCTCCCCACGTAACGCTGCCTTAGGGTAAGCTGTGCATCTCCCTTCCTACTCCTTGCGATAAACAATGTGTTTATTTTACGGATGATGTTCCATGCATATCTGAAGTTAATAAATTATCTTCTGGACTTCATATGGTAAGTAAAATAGAATGAATAATAGAATCTTTGAACTAGAAGTATCTTTAGTGATTCACGGAGTTTAGTAATCATTTTAGAAAACATATTCCCAGAGAATTTAAATGGTTTATTTCTTACCTGAAGTCAAACAGACAAGTAGGTGCACAGTCAGGTTATTGAGCAGCAGGCATGTAATTACGTGGATGTTTTTCTTCTTTATCTTTGTATTTTTCCCATTATGTCCATTACCAGAAGCTAATATTAGTTTATTTCTTAGTAGGTTAAAAATCACTTTTCCATAAAATTCTTGGTATTAGGAGTGATTTTCACTAGGGTGGTCAAAAAAGCCTCTCTGACAAGTTGATATTTGAACTTGGATCTGGATTACGAGAAAGAGGCAGCTACGCAAATATTTAGGGAAAAGAGATTCCAAAGAAGAAGAAACAGGAACCACAAGGGGAAAAAGGGGATGATCTTTAAATATCTCAGAATGAAGGTCACTGCAGCTGGAGTGTAGTGAAAGAGGGGGAAACCTGGGAGAGATGAAGTTAGACAGGCCAGGGCACACAGTCCTATAATCCATGGTAAGAAGTTTGCTTTTTTGCTGTTGTTGTTTTTTTTTTAATGCAATGAGATGCCATGGGGGATATTAAGAAGGGAAGCGGAATTTTCTAATTCAAAATTTATAAAAGATTATTCCATAAGAGATGAAAGGACAGATGATAGGTTCTTGAACTAGGGTTGTGGCAATGGAGATGCGTGGGATACAGTAATCTTCCCCAGTACATGCTTTGGAACTAGTGCCATTGCCTGTGAGTTGTGAGGAAAAAAAAAAAAAAGAGAGAGAGAAAGAGGGAGGAATCAAAGATAACTTTTGATTTTCAGGCTAAAAAATCTAGATGTTGTTGCGACAGATTTGGAAAAGGAAGTCAATTATGTCTTGAGAATGTGAAATTGGAGATACCTACTATACAGTCTAGTGGAGACGTAGAATAGTCATGTGGATGCACAGGTCTTACTCAGAAGAAAGACCTGAGAGGAAATATAAATTTTGAGTCCCACAGGTATGTGTCCTTAAGTCTTTCAATTAGGTTAGATCACATAGGAAAAAAGGGGAATAGAGAATATCACTAGGAACTGCTCTTTAGAGGTACTCTAACGTTTAGAAATCTAAGAAGAAAAAAAATAATAAAAGAGACTAGAATAGATAAGGATTCCCATTGGAAAGAAGAGACTCCTGCAGAAACTGACAAACAATTGTTTCAATGAAGGGAGTAGTGAATTGTGTCAACTGAGCTTAGAAGTCATGTGGGATAAAGATAGAAAAATGACTTTTGTATTTGCCAAGATAGATCAAAAGGCTTTAACAGTGAGGTGGTGAGGTTGAAAGCATAAATGGAGAAGAATGAGGTGAGAATATCAGATGAGCAATTGTTTTTAGGTACCGTCGAGTTCCGACTCATAGCAACCTTAGGTACAACAAATGAAACACTGCCTGTTTCTGCACCATCCTCACAATTGCTATGCTTCTACCCATTATTGCAGCCACTGTGTCCATCCATCTCGTTGAGGGCCTTCCTCTTTTTCGCAGACCCTCTACTCTACCAAGAATGATGTCTTTCTCCTGATATCATGTCCAAAGTATGTCAGATGAAGTCTCACCATCCTTGTTTCTAAGGAGCATTCTGGCTGTGCTTCTTCCAAGGCAGATTTGCTCTTTCTTCTGGCAGTCCATGGTATAGTCAATATTCTTTGCCAATGCCATGATTCAAAGGCATCAATTCTTCTTCAGCCTGCCTTACTCCTCCAGCTTTCACATGCATATGCGGTGATTGAAAGCACCTTGGCTTGAGTCAGGTGCAACTTAGTCCTCAAGAGTAGATCTGACACATTGAACATTAATGATGGAGAATTTGGAGACAACTATTTTGAAGAGTAAGGAGCCCTGGAGATGCACTGCTTAAGTGCTCAGCTGCTAACCGAAAGGTCAGAGGTTCAAATTAGTAACTCTGTGGGAGAAAGATGTGGCAGTATATTTTAATAAAGAACTCTATAGGGCTTATAGGGTCTCTATTAGTTGAAATCAATTGGACAATGTCGTAGTTTGAATTATATCCCCCCAAAATTTGTGTATCAATTTGGCTAGTCCATGAATCCCAGTATTATGTGATTATCTAGCATTTTGTCATCTGATGTGATTTTCCTATGTGTTGTAAATCCTGTCTTTATGATGTTGATGAGATGGAATTAGTGGCAGTTATGTTAATGAGGCAGGACTCAATCTACAAGATTTGATTTTGTGTTGAGCCAGTCTCTTTTGAGATATAAAAGACAGAAGTGAGCAGAAAGACATGGGAAGCTCATGCCAACAAGAAAGAAGCACCAGGAACATAGCATATCCTTTGGATCCAGGGTCTCTGAGCTGAGAAACTTCTTGATCAGGGGAAAATTGATGACAAGACCCTTCCTCCAAAGAAAGGCAGAGAAAGACTTCTCCTGGAGCTGGCACCCTGAATTTGTGCTTTTAGCCCCCTGGATTGTGAGGGAATAAATTTTTATTTGATAAAGCCATCCACTTGTGGTATTTCTGTTACAGCAGCACTAGATAACTGAGACAGATAGCAACGAGTTTGGTTTGGTTTATCTTGAAGAGTTAAATTGTGCATGAGGCAGGGAAGTGCACCACCTGTGGGAGTTAGAAGCCCATGAGCAAAGGAGGAAGGCATGCAATTCCTTGTTGTGCATGGTTCTTCACAGAAATTCTACAAGTTATCCATATCTTTTTTTCAGTTTCCAGATGAGGAATCTGTGGCTGAGTAATTTGGTTGAAGCCCTGTAAACCATAAGAAGGGCTTTATTTCTGAAACCTACTGCTGTCTAAATATAGAGTTGTTATGCTATAAATCGGGAGCCTCTGGGTGGCACACATGGTTAAGCACCCAACTACTAGCCAAAAGGTTGGCAGTTTGAACCCACCCAGGGGCACCTTTCCAAAAGCTCACAGCCTTAAAAACCCTATGGCAGTTCTGCTCTGTACACATGGGGTCACCATGAGCCAGAATCAACTGGAAGGCAGCTATCAACAACAAAAATGCCATAAATCACTGCTTATGGTGTGTCTCCTAAATATACCAAGATTTTAAATGTTGCTTTGATATGTGACTTTTAACTGAGGCTCCCTGAAATTCTATATATGTGTCCATATTCCACAGTATTCATGAGATGAGAGAATTATACACAGCTTGTGAAAGTTTTTGTCTTCTTAACCTGACACTAAAGGGCTAAAATATACTTGCTTATAAAATGTACTCAAGTGTAAGTTGAGTCAGAAACCCAGGTGGCGTAGTGGTTAAGTGCAATGGCTGCTAACCGAAGGCCTGCAGTTCGAATCTACTTGGCGCTCCGTGGAAGTTCTATGGGGTAATTCTACTCTGTCTTATATGGCCACTGAGTCAGAATCCACTCAATGGCAGTGGGTTTGGTTTTGGTTTTGGTAAGTTGAGTCAGTGGTATAACTGATCGCATTTGCAGAGGGATTAGTTTGGGAGGGGTAAACAGATGTCCATCAGAATTTTCCCTATCATAGAGAAGAGATATGCTTAGAAGTGACTCTCTGGGCCTTTGACTACATCTTCTATCCTGTCCTGCCTCTAGGTAACACACCATGTAATAAATTTTGACTAGGGCATTGTGAATAGGAGAGACGTGCCAAACCAAAGTGATTAGGAAATGGACATACATTCATCATAGTTTCTCATTTCTTGTGCACCTGACGAATGTAGAGGAATCCGAGGCCCTATAGGTATACATTTTCACACAATGGAAAGAGTCTGGGTTCTTGAATCTTACTGTGGAAAGTCACTTACAAATAAGGATCACCAGCATTTGACTTTTTGGGAGTTTGAAGTAATCATTCATGGTGTTCAGTTACTGAGATTTTGACATTTGGCTCTTACAAAGCTAGAGTTATCTTGAAAAATACACTCAGGTTAGGCTAAATCACTCACTCAAATTCTTTAGGACTGGAGATTCATAAATAGTTTGAGGATATTTGGACACAGTAAGAGTGGTGCTGTGTTAAACAACATAAATGCCCCACTGCTAGAGTCTGGAAGCTTTTCTAAAGTCAATGTGTAATTTTGCCGCCTTGCAGGGGTCATGGAGCAGAATTATCTGAGTAGGTTAAGAAACTGATGAAATAACAGGTACTGGCCTAGCTACCAGCTGCAGTGCTATCAATAGGTGTCAGACAATTTTCCTTAGACTGACTTTGAGAGAACAAATAAACTGAAGAACTTATTCCTGAGGAAACATAAATTTGGAAAATTAAGTAAGTTTCTTTGTTGAGTATCTCTTTATTCTGTGGCTGATGTCATTTCATTTATCCCTATCTATCTTTTTTTTTTTATCTTTACCAGCTGGAAAGAAGTATGGTATGTATTGTTCCTTTCCAAATATTAAAATCTAGACGTAGTGGATTTTCTTTTTTTGCAAAGATTAAGAGATTCAGTAATATTAATGGAGATATATATATACACAGATTATGTATACACGTGTAACTGTTGTATTGAGTGTATATGTCTGTGTCTTCATATTTTTATCAAGGAACTTTCTAATGGGGTTTCATTCTAGACATTCATCCTCAGATGAAGAACATCCAGACTTTTGGGTAAAGATTATGGTTACCTAGTTGAGCCTAATTTACCTTCACAAAATTTTCCATTAATATATTTATGAAAATGATGAAACACTGACTAATAAGCTGCTATATGCTTATTGCATAAAAATGTTCATGGCAGAAGAACAGAGGCCTTGAAGCAGGACGTAGACAACATAGGCTCTGCCAGGTAATTTCATGAACTACAGTGCATTCCTTTATTTAAGATACACAGCTTTTGTTGTACGTGTGAGAAAAGTGAAGATACATACCCTCTCTTCTACTATGAATAAGATGTCTCTTGTGCAATCAGGACCATTAGACACATTTTGCCCTCATTAGCACCTTTCTTTCCATACTGATTTCTGGTCTGTAGTGGCTAGAAATGCAATATATTCAGAAGTAGACATATTTTACTGTGGCAGATAAAATCAATAGAGGAGCAGATGAAGATAGAAAGGTAGAGAGTAGGGAAGTGCACATCCAGGAACCAAAAAGGATCCACCTTTATCGTGAGTTGGCTATTGCTAAATTACTTTTTTACCTGTTATACTGCTGACCTCTTCTCATTCATATATTAGAATTAACTGAAAATAACACAAGGTTAAAACAAGATGCCAAAATATCAAACACAATATTGTACACTTGATACAATAATGCCTAGTTCAAAAAAAAAAAAAAAAAGGAGGGGAAAAAAAGGATATAGAACACTTGAGTAAGACATCTTCTTTCAGTTTTAAATAAATTGACAGAAATCATAAATGGCATGAAATAAAATACAAAAGACAATAAAGTTCATATAAATGAAGCTGGTTGAGACTAAGTCAATAAAAGAAAAAACTGAAAGTTTGCAAGGAAAATAAAATGCAGTAGAAGGACACCTATCTGAGGCCATGGTACAGTAACTAGCCCTCTGCTTTAAATAACATATAAAAATGGGCAAAAATATGGAAAAAAAAATTCTTATGTGTTGGGTAACTGGTATCATCTGACTGTGACTCCTGGGAGAAGAAAAACAAACTAGGTGAGCCTCACAATGGCCTTGATTTCTGACTGAAATCAAGGCCAATTTCTGGCCTGCAGGAGAGGAAGTGGAGCCTAAATGGAGGACAGTGGCTGTGCTAGATTGGAGACAAAGCTCTGGTAACCAAGGCAGTGTGGTATTGGCATGAAAATGTTGTTGTTTGATGCCTTGGAATTGGCTATGACTTATTATGATCCTATGTACAACAGAACAAAACACTGCCTGGTCCTGCACCATCCTCATAATATTTGCTATGTTTGAGCCTATTGTTACAGCCACTGTGTCAATCCATCTTATTGAGGATCTTTCTTTTTTTCACTCACTCTCTACTTTACCAAGCATGATGTCCTTCTCCAGGGACTGGTCCCTTCCGATAGCATGTCCAAAGTACATGAGATGATGTCTCATCATCTCCCCTTCTAAGAAGCATTCTGGCTGTACTTTTTCCAAGACAGATTTCTTCATTCTTCTAGAAGTCCATGGTATATTCAATATTCTTTGCCAACACTGTAATTCTAAAGCATCAATTCTTATTGGTGCAGTTGTGAGGAGTTTTGTTTTCTTTATATTAGATGTAATCCATACTGAAGGCTGTAGTCTTTGATATTCTTCAGTAAGTACTTCAAGGCTTCTTCCAGCAAGTCATGAAAATAGAAAATGAAGTTAAAAAGAAGTATAGTGAGTCCAGAAATAGGCCTGTACTTACATGTTCAAGTGATTTTTGACTTAGGCACCAAAGCTATTCAATGGAGTAAGTAAAGAAAGTGTTTTCAACAAATGGTACTAGAACAACCAGCTATCCTATGGAAAAAGTGAACCTCAACCCCTAATTTACACCTACATCAAAATTAATTTGAAACAAATTGTACAGATGGGTGGGCAGAAGAGGCCATGGGGTGTTCTGAGGATAGTTGGGGGGTAAAGAGCAGGGCAGAGCATAGATACACTGGGGAATTGTGAATGATGTTTGCTTTGACTTTATAGCTTTAAACAAGTTCAACACGCCTACACCATATGCTCAAACATGTGGTGAAAATATAGGAGAATAACTCTATGACTTTGGGGTAGGTGATGATTTCTTAGATAGAACTTAGATATATAAAGCTCTAAGCATAAAATGAATAAGTGTGATTTAAAAACTTCATCAAAATTAAAAATATACTCCTTTAGTAAAATGAATAGGCAAGTCATTGACTGAGAGCAAATATTCATAATATATATATATCTGACAAAGGAATTGTGCACAGATTAAACAATTCTTAAAACTTAATAAGAAGGAGGCGGGGCCAAGATGGCGGACTAGGTGGACGCTACCGCGGATCCCTCTTGCAACAAAGACTGGGAAAAACAAGGGAATTGATCACATACACAACAAACTACGAACTCTGAACAACAAGCACAGACTTAGAGACGGAAAACGAACAAATATGGGCAGACAGCGACCATTTTCAGAACCAGGAGCCAGCGTACCAGGCAGGTGACCTTCGGAGCCCGATCTGGGGCAGAGCCCAGGGGGGCAGACGGCACAGAAGGGGGGCCCAGCCCTTCCTCCCCAAACCCATCCCGGGAGGAAGTCTAGCTGGTTGGCGCGGGTGGCGTAGCGGCGCAGCCGGAGGGAGAAGCACCCGGGAGGCAGTGACTGATCTGGGAGTGGGGAGAACAGCATCCCAGCCGGGGAGCCATCCCGCCGGGAGTTTGGCGGGAAGCGGGTGGGGCGTGAGCGGGGGGGTGGTCAGCTATACTTCCCTAAAGCGACCTCGGGGTGGGGCCCACATGTTCGTGCGGGGGGACGCACACCCAGTCCACGCGTGTGGAGCGGCACACCAGAGGGAGAAGTCCCCGGGAGGAAGTGACTGGTCTTGGAGCAGGGAAAGCAGCGTCCTAGCCGGGGACCATCCTGCCCAGATTTTGGCGGACGGGGGCGGAGCGTGAACACAGTGTTCAGCTCTATATTCTCTGGTGCTACACTCCTAGCTCTCTGATCCCTCCCCCACCCTCCCCAGGCGGCTCCATTAACATCCGAATACCCGGAGCCAGAGGGAGAATTCAGATAGGGATCTGACTGCATTTTTTTTTTAGCTGATTACCTGGAAAATCTAGTTTCCCAGTGATGGCTCGGAGACAGCAGTCCATATCAAACCACATAAAGAAACAGACCATGACAGCCTCTCCAACCCCAAAAACAAAAGAATTAAAATCTTTCCCAAATGAAGATACAATCCTGGAATTATCAGATACAGAATATAAAAAACTAATTTACAGAATGCTTAAAGATATCACAAATGAAATTAGGATAAATGCAGAAAAAGCCAAGGAACACACTGATAAAACTGTTGAAGAACTCAAAAAGATTATTCAAGAACATAGTGGAAAAATTAATAAGTTGCAAGAATCCATAGAGAGACAGCATGTAGAAATCCAAAAGATTAACAATAAAATTACAGAATTTGACAACGCAATAGAAAGTCAGAGGAGCAGACTCGAGCAATTAGAATGTAGACTGGGACTTCTGGAGGACCAGGGAAACAACACCAACATAGCTGAAAAAAAATCAGATAAAAGAATTAAAAAAAATGAAGAAACCCTAAGAATCATGTGGGACTCTATCAAGAAGGATAACTTGCGAGTGATTGGAGTCCCAGAACAGGGAGGGAGGACAGAAAACACAGAGAAAATAGTTGAAGAACTCCTGACACAAAACTTCCCTGACATCATGAAAGACGAAAGGATATCTATCCAAGATGCTCATCGAACCCCATTTAAGATTGATCCAAAAAGAAAAACACCAAGACATATTATCATCAAACTTGCCAAAAGCAAAGACAAACAGAAAATTTTAAAAGCAGCCAGGGAGAAAAGAAAGGTTTCCTTCAAGGGAGAAATCAATAAGAATAAGTTCAGACTACTCAGCAGAAACCATGCAGGCAAGAAGGGAATGGGACGACGTATACAGAGCACTGAACGAGAAAAACTGCCAACCAAGGATCATATATCCAGCAAAACTCTCTCTGAAATATGAAGGAGAAATTAAGATATTTACAGATAAACACAAGTTTAGAAAATTTGCAAAAACTAAACCAAGACTGCAAGAAATCCTAAAGGAGATTGTTTGGCCTGATGACCAATAATATCAGGTACCAGCACAATACAAGGTCACAAAACAGAATGTCCTGATATCAACACAACTCAAATAGGGAAAGCACAAAAACAAACGAATTAAGACTAATTCTAAAAAATAAATAAATAAACAAAATAATACACATAACAGGAAATCATGGAAATCAATAGATAAACGATCACAATAATCAAAAAGAAGGACTAAATATAGAAGGCATTGAACTGCCAGATGGAGAGTGATACAAGGCGATATAGGACAATACAAGTTAGGTTTTTACTTAGAAAAATAGGGGTAAATAATAAGGTAACCACAAAAAGGAATATCAATTCCATAACTCAAGAAAAAAGCCAAGAAAAATGTAACGACTCAACAAACACAAAGTTAAACATTATGAAAATGAGGATCTCACAAACTACTAAGAAAAACGTCTCAGCACAAAAAAGCATGTGGAAAAATGAAATGGCCAACAACACACATGAAAAGGCATCAAAATGACAGCACTAAAAACTTATTTATCTATAATTACGCTGAATGTAAATGGACTAAATGCACCAATAAAGAGACAGAGAGTCATGGACTGGATAAAGAAACACGATCCATCTATATGCTGCCTACAAGAGACACACCTTAGACTTAGAGACACAAACAAACTAAAACTCAAAGGATGGAGAAAAATATATCAAGCAAACAATAAGCAAAAAAGAAGAGGAGTAGCAATATTAATTTCTGACAAAATAGATTTTAGACTTAAATCTGCCACAAAGGATAAAGAAGGACACTATATAATGATAAAAGGGACAGTTGATCAGGAAGATATAACCATATTAAATATTTACGCACCTAATGACAGGGCTGCAAGATACATAAATCAAATTTTAACAGAATTGAAAAGTGAGATAGATACCTCCATATTTATAGTAGGAGACTTCAACACACCACTTTTGGAGAAGGACAGGACATCCAGTAAGAAGCTCAATAGAGACACGGAAGATCTAATTACAACAATCAACGAACTTGACCTCATTGACTTATACAGAACTCTCCATCCAACTGCTGCAAAATATACTTTTTTTTCTAGTGCACATGGAACATTCTCTAGAACAGACCACATATTAGGTCATGAAACAAATCTTTGCAGAATCCAAAACATCAAAATATTACAAAGCATCTTCTCAGACCACAAGGCAATGAAGCTAGAAATCAATAACAGAAAAACTAGGGAAAAGAAATCAAATACTTGGAAAATGAACAATACCCTCCTGAAAAAAGACGGTTATAGAAGACATCAAGGAGGGAATAAGGAAATTCTTAGAAAGCAACGAGAATGAAAATACTTCCTATCAAAACCTCTGGGACACAGCAAAAGCAGTGCTCAGAGGCCAATTTATATCGATAAACGCACACATACAAAAAGAAGAAAGAGCCAAAATCAGAGAACTGTCCCTACAACTTGAACAAATAGAAAGTGAGCAACAAAAGCACCCATGAGGCACCAGAAGAAAACAAATAATAAAAATTAGAGCTGAACTAAATGAATTAGAGAACAGAAAAACAATTGAAAGAATTAACAAAGCCAAAAGCTGGTTCTGTGAAAAAATTAACAAAATTGATAAACCATTGGCTAGACTGACTAAAGAAATACAGGAAAGGAAACAAATAACCCGAATAAGAAACGAGAAGGACCACATCACAACAGAACCAAATGAAATTAAAAGAATCATTTCAGATTACTACGTAAAATTGTACTCTAACAAATTTGAAAACCTAGAAGAAATGGATAAATTCTTGGAACAATACTGCCTACCTAAACTAACACATTCAGAAGTAGAACAACTAAATAGACCCAAAACAAAAAAAGAGATTGAAACGGTAATCAAAAAACTTCCAACAAAAAAAAGTCCTGGCCCAGACGGCTTCACTGCAGAGTTCTACCAAACCTTCAGAGAAGACTTAACACCATTACTATTGAAGCTATTTCAAAGCATAGAAAAAGACGGAGTACTACCCAACTCATTCTATGAAGCTACCATCTCCCTGATACCAAAACCAGGTAAAGACATTACAAAAACAGAAAATTTTAGACCTATATCCCTCATGAACATAGATGCAAAAATCCTCAACAAAATTCTAGCCAATAGAATCCAACAACACATCAAAAAAATAATTCACCCTGATCAAGTGGGATTTATACCAGGTATGCAAGGCTGGTTTAATATCAGAAAAACCATTAATGCAATCCATCACATAAATAAAAAAAAAGATAAAAACCACATGATCTTATCAATAGATGCAGAAAAGGCATTTGACAAAGTTCAACACCCATTAATGATAAAAACTCTTACCAAAACAGGAATTGAAGGAAAATTCCTCAACATAATAAAGGGCATCTTTATTTTTTTTTTTTTTATGCAAAGCCAACAGCCAATATCACTCTAAATGGAGAGAACCTGAAAGCATTTCCCTTGAGAACGGGAACCAGACAAGGATGCCCTTTATCACCGCTCTTATTCAACATCGTACTTGAAGTCCTAGCCAGGGCAATTAGGCTAGACAAAGAAATAAAGGGTATCCAGATTGGTAAGGAGGAAGTAAAGCTATCACTATTTGCAGATGACATGATTGTATACATGGAAAACCCTAAGGAATCCTCCAGAAAACTACTGGAACTAATAGAAGAGTTTGGCAGAGTCTCAGGTTATAAAATAAACATACAAAAATCACTTGGATTCCTCTACATCAACAAAAAGAACACCGAAGAGGAAATAACCAAATCAATACCATTCACAGTAGCCCCCAAGAAGATAAAATACTTAGGAATAAATCTTACCAAGGATGTAAAAGACCTATACAAAGAAAACTATAAAACTCTGCTACAAGAAATTCAAACGGACATACTTAAGTGGAAAACATACCCTGCTCATGGATAGGAAGACTTAACATAGTAAAAATGTCTATTCTACCAAAAGCCATTTATACATATAACGCACTTCCAATCCAAATACCAATGTCATACTTTAAGGGGATAGAGAAACAAATCACTAATTTCATATAGAAAGGAAAGAACCCCTGGATAAGCAAAACATTACTGAAAAAGAAGAAGAAAGTGGGAGGCCTCACCCTACCTGATTTCAGAACCTATTATATAGCTACAGTAGTCAAAACAGCCTGGTACTGGTACAACAACAGGCACATAGACCAATGGAACAGAATTGAGAACCCAGATATAAGCGGCTGATATTTGACAAAGGACCAGTGTCAGTCAATTGGGGAAATAATAGTCTTTTTAACAAATGGTGCTGGCATAACTGGATATCCATTTGCAAAAGAATGAAACAGGACCCATCCCTCACACCATGCACAAAAACTAACTCCAAGTGGATCAAAGACCTAAACACAAAGACTAAGACGATAAAGATCATGGAAGAAAAAATAGGATCAACCCTAGGAGCCCTAACACAGGGCATAAACAGAATACAAAACATTACCAAAAATGATGAAGAGAAACCAGATAACTGGGAGCTCCTAAAAATCAAACACCTATGCTCATCTAAAGACTTCACCAAAAGAGTAAAAAGACCACCTACAGACTGGGAAAGAATATTCAGCTATGACATCTCAGACCAGCACCTGATCTCTAAAATCTACATGATTCTGTCAAAACTCAACCACAAAAAGACAAACAACCCAATCAAGAAGTGGGCAAAGGATATGAACACACACTTCACTAAAGAAGATATTCAGGCAGCCAACAGATACATGAGAAAATGCTCCCAATCATTAGCCATTAGAGAAATGCAAATTAAAACTACGATGAGATTCCATCTCACACCAACTAGACTGGCATTAATCCAAAAAACACAAAATAATAAATGTTGGAGAGGCTGCGGAGAGATCGGAACTCTCATACACTGCTGGTGGGATTGTAAAATGGTACAACCACTTTGGAAATCCATCTGGCGTTATCTTAAACAGTTAGAAATAAAACTACCATACAACCCAGAAATCCCACTCCTCGGAATATACCCTAGAGATACAAGAGCCTTCACACAAACAGATATATGCACACCCATGTTTATTGCAGCTCTGTTTACAATAGCAAAAAGCTGGAAGCAACCAAGATGTCCGTCAACGGACGAATGGGTAAATAAATTGTGGTATATTCACACAATGGAATACTACGCATCGATAAAGAACAGTGATGAATCTCTGAAACATTTCATAACATGGAGGAATCTGGAAGGCATTATGCTGAGTGAAATTAGTCAGTTGCAAAAGGACAAATATTGTATAAGACCACTATTATAAGATCTTGGGAAATAGAAAAAACGGAGAAGAACACATACTTATGTGGTTACAAAGGGGGGAGGGAGGGAGGGAGGGAGAGGGCTTTTTATTGATCAATCTGTAGATGAGAACTGCTTTGGGTGAAGGGAAAGACAACACTCAATACAAGGAAGGTCAGCCTAATTGGACTGGATTAAAAACAAAGAGGTTTCCGGGATAAAATGAAAGCTTCAAAGGTCAGCGGAGCAGGGGCTGGGGTCTGGGGAACTTGGTTTGAGGGGACTTCTAAGTCAACGGGCAAAATAATTCTATTATGAAAACACTCTGCATCCCACTTTGAATGGTGGTGCCTGGGGTCCTAAATGCCAACAAGCGGCCATCCAAGATACATCAATTGGTCTCAACCCACCTGGAGCAAAGGCAAAGGAAGAACACCAAGGTCACACGACAACTAAGAGCCCAAGAGACAGAAAGGGCCACATGAACCAGAGACCTACATTATCCTGAGACCAGAAGAACTAGTTGGTGCCCGGCCACAATCGATGTCTGCCCTGTCAGGAGCACAACAGACAACTCCTGAGGGAGCAGGAGACCAATGGGATACAGACCCCAAATTCTCGTGGAAAGACCATACCTAATGGTATGATTGCGACTAGAGGAATCCCAGAGACAATGCTCCCCAGAACTTCTGATGGCACAGGACAGGAACCATCCCCGAAGACAAATCATCAGGCATGAAACGGACTGGTCAGTGGAGGGGAGAGAGATGCTGATGAAGAGTGAGCTAATTAAATCAGGTGGACACTGGAGAGTGTGTTGGCAACTCTTGACTGGAGGGGGGATGGGAGGATAGAGAGAGAGGGAAGATGGCAAAATTGGCACAAAACGAGAGACTGTAAGGGCTGACTCAATAGGGGGAGAGCAAATGGGAGAAGGGAGTAAGATGTATGTAAACCTACATGTGACAGACTGATTGGAATGGTAAATGTTCACTTGAAGCTTAATAAAAAAAAAAAAAAAGAAGAAGACAAATTACACAATTTTTAAAAATGGGCAAAAGAACCAAATAAGCATTTACAAAGGAAGATAAACAAATGGTCAATATGTTCTTGGAAATAACTTTATGAATACCATTACTCATCAAGGAAATTAAAATTAAACCCTATAAGAGTAAACACAGTGTCTAGTTAAAAAAAAAAAAATGTTATGTCCCTGGGGTGAAAGAAGGAAAGAGACTCCACCCTTCTTTTTCTGTGAGTATTTACTTCAGAAAGCTTATAATTATAAATAAAACTGACAAATTCAAACAATTGGCAAAGATGCAGAGTAAACTGAAGACAGCTAGTTGGAGTATAAAATGACAAATAACATTGGTAGTTGGTTTTACAATTTTTAAGAAAATTGGTCTTACCAATTTTACTTTTTGGTAAGAGATATGATATATAAAAGAGATATGAAAACTTACTGTCTGTAAAAAAGGCTTATGCACAAATATTCCCAGAAGCTTTACTTATAATAGCTCAAAATTGGAAGCAACCCAAATGCTCATCAACAGGAAAGTGGATTAAAACTTTGTGATTTATCTGTATTGAACTATTACTAAGCAATAAAAAGGAACAATCTATACATACAAGCAGCAACACGGGTGAATCTCAAAAAGATTATTCCAAGCAAGAGAAAACCTAAAATCCATTGCAGTCGAGTCAATGCTTACTCAGAGTGACCTTATGGCAAGAGAAACCACACAAAAATAGTACATACTATTTGATCCCATTTAAATAAAACTCTAGAACAAGAAAAAATAATATGTAGGGAAAAAATAAACAGTGATTGCCTCCTGGGAAAGGCAGTGGAGGGAAGGAAGGAATGAACTGTGAAGTGGCAAGAGGAATTTTTCTTGGGTGATGGCTGGGTAACAAAAATATTCTATATCTTGGATATGAGTGTGGGGTACATTTATTTTTGCATTTTTAGATGTACAATTAATATATGTGTATGCTACTACGTGTAAATAATACCTCAGCTAAAAAAAAAAAGTGCAAGAGACAAATTAAAACACTACCCCATCAGGGTTTCCAAGAGGACATATCCATCCTAATGGCAAGTCAATTTCCTAGACTTGGCAACCATTCAAAATAATTTGTTGGAAAACCTCAATCCAGACCCAACTACATCAAACACTGTCCCATTCAACCAAGAACTTTGTTAGTTTATGCCTTATTGATGCTCTTTCCTCTACCTGCTTCAGTTTTCTTTCTGTTCCATCCACTGCGCTTTTCGACTCAGCCCAAACACTCCTTATCCTTTAGGTAGGAATTTCTATTTCTTTCCCTATTTCATTTGCTTTGTCTCTCTCATATGTCACTTTTCAAATACTCCTTTGTATTATGGATAATAATTTCTTACATATTTTGGGGAGGCATGTGCTCATTAAATCTCTGGTAATTACAACTGCTGCCCTTGCTATTTCGAAGTAAAGTGCCTCTATGCTACATCATTTAAAATGTTGCTTTAATTCATCCTTAATGTGTTTCTTTTACCTTCCTTACGTACACCATTTTTAAGGTAAACCACATTAAAAAACAAAACAAAACAAAGGTAGCCCTTCTTCACAAAAAACACTTTTATTTATAAGCTCAAATAACCTCAGGAAGGAAAGAAAATCTGAAATGTTAAGGATTTAATTTTCTTTCATCCTTGACCTAGAGGTCCCAATCTTGTTTTCCAAATGTAAAAGCATTTTACAAAATTAATTTATACTAAGAGCTAGAGTTCAGTTTTGAGAAGCACTGGGGAATTAGTACCAAATAAGTTATATGGACATTCAGTGATTGCTAACAGTCTATCTCTAGTGTTAACATCTAGGAATTTAATTTGATCACTCTTATTAATATTATTAGGAGAAATATGGTTGGAGGCAAGTAGTTTAATCCACAATGGAAGAAGGGCAATTTAAACCCAGGTACATTTACTTACTCACAGTCCACATCAATGCCATATCTTGCATTCTTCCCTGCAGTTGTAGTTAATCATGAAAACTTGAGTCAGATAGCCATGCTTCTAACTCAGAAAAAAATACAAGGGGAAGGTAAAGTAGGGGCTTGCTAGTTTTAATTGGTTCGTATGCTGAGTCTATAGAATACGACTTAAGAGAAGGAAACATGACGTCGGAGTGAGAAAATCTACTTAGCAAATGGAGGCATGGAGCAAATTGTTCAGCCCATCTGCTTTCCTTATCTGCAAAGTAGGGACAGCCTTTCTCACAGGGTTGTTCCTGTAAGGATCTCACCGTAGATTTGGGTAAGTTTTGGTTGCTTTCTGCTAACTGTAATAGTGGGAAATGAATCAGAAAAATGTTTAACTTTTGGCAAATTTCTAACTTTTTGGCATGCTTTATTCACATTTCCAGAGGCCAGTGTGTTCAGAGATTGACAGACCTATGCCTGCTGAGTTGCCCTCCCCTTTCGATGCCAAGAATCAAATAAGTGTTCCTTTAACTCACTTGCTATTTAATTCTAAATAAATTCTTCCCAACTTCATTTCTCCATGCAAGGAAGAGACCCTGCAAAGAATATGGGCATCCACATGAGGGAGACAGACCACCAAGTTTCAGGTCTCTACCACTTACTATCTGGTGACCATGGATGGTTACTAACCTTTCTTTGTCTCAGTTTCATGATGGATAAAATGGAGATGGTAATAGTACCCATTTCATTGGGTTAGTGTGAAGTTTCCAGAGTTAGTGCTATCCATTTAAAACACACAGAACAAGGCCTGGAAAATAGTAAACACTAGGTTGTTTTCTTAGGCATTAGGTATATTCTCTGCAGCTATGTACCACAATTTATATTACATTTATCTAGCCCAGCTGTGGCTATTTGAATGAAATAATGTGAGGAAAAGCAAGTAACTCATAATAGGTACTAAATAAATTTATTCTATTTTCTTTCTTGTTTACATGTGCATATATACAACCTCCTTATCTTGAAAAGCTTTTATAAATTAAGAAAAAAATCAGATGTTTACAACATAAGTTCATCAAAAATTATTGCAATATTTTACTTGTTCTGAATATTCTATAATATTTTAGATAGGAATCCTTGGGTTTTTTAAATTTATTTTTGTACAATGTTCAAGAATATGTGTATAGCATTGGTATGTTATAAAGCTCAAACCATTTTGCCAGTGAAGTCTTTCAGTTAGTTATCACAAACTCATTTCGTTGGTGGATGCGCTTAACAATGCGAATGTCTTTGCACTACTGAGATGACTCCCTGGTCTCTCATTCTTGCTCTCTTCTACTCTATTGGCTGAATGTTTTTATTGGATATTGTTGTTTCCAAGCCTGTATTGATCTGCTTTCAAACTTACTGCTTTCCTCTATGGAGTCACCTAAACTCTCAATATGATTACCCACCAAAATCCATGATTTATTTAACAAGCAATGAGAAAATATTGAGTTTGCAAAGATATCAGGGGCATATACATATTCTGTACAATTAAGCTTATGGTAATTTTTTTCAACTAAGGTATATATATTCAAATATATATATATATATACATGCATATAAGTATATATGTATACACACACACAAAGACATGCACCACAGATATAGCACCACCATCAAGCAGAGGGAAAAATATTTCAACAGAGCAGTTTGAAGTCACAGAGATGAAAGTGAATGAGATTGATTTATACTTGAATCCACTTAGTCCAGGTCATTTAGTAAACCAGTTATACCTTGGTTTATTCAATTTTAGGATATGTAAACTTTAGTCTTCTTCAAAAGACAGAAATTATGTTGAGGAATTGTGTTTGGGTATATTGATGTGGCAAATCCATATAGATACATTTAAAAAAAAATGGCCCAGTAATAAAAACTAGGGATGAAAAATGTATAGATACACAGGCAAGTGTTCCTTAAATTTTTACATGGTAGGACATGGTTTCTCCTTAACCTTCAAGCTTTAAAAACCCCAGTTTTTCACTCTGAAGATAGGTAGCACATTGTCATATTCAACTTTCAGGGAAAGTCAAGGCTGATTGTCACATGTCTGGTGCATGAGAGCAGAGAGCATAATTTCCTCTTCACAGTGGTATACCTAAGGTTGAGTACAAAGGAGTTTATCTAAAAATGGAATTGGGTGAATGTGTTTTGTAGCCAAGACCAGCACTGGGAGAGTAGTCCTAGAGAGCCTATTCACTGTTTCTCGTGTTTTTAGGTCAAGTATTTGTGAATGATTATGTTTCATCATAAGCCACCTACTCTTAAGACCAAATCATTTCTTATTTATTTTTCTACTGTTTATCCACTAAATGTCTGAACAATGGCACATCTCTCCAGTAAACAAAGCACACTTGAGAGACTTTTTTTTTGTTTTTACAGAAACACAGTCTCACAAATATAGTCATTTTTCATATAGTTTTGTGTCTAATTATTCTAATATTAGCTCCAAGACAATAATCTAGAGAGTGGAAATAATTTCAAGAAAATTCATTTAAGTTCAAAGAGACTGAATCGTATCAGAACTTGAATCTATGTCTTGAATTGCAGGATTTATTTTCCACACTTTTAAATGCTGCAAGATTTTAAGTGAGGATTTTAAAGAAAAGAAAATCATTAACCAGAAATCTTGTTCATAAAGTTGAAAATGACCTTATCACATATAAATACTAATATACTACCCCATATACATGTGTAGCAAGCTACATGATATTTATATTCCACAAACTCAAGTCTATCCATTTTCTCATGTTTTCTCCAAAACTGTAATTGCATCAATATCTATTATATATCACATGTTATATTACTGTATGAAAATGTATACAAGTAACCACATATATAATATTTGTGAGAGATTTAAAGGATAGCAATATGAATAAGGTACTAGAGCAATAGAGTGAAAAGTATTGGAGTAACACCACTATAGTCATAGTGAGCAACATGTTCTTAGGCGTTGTTGCTGTTGTGTGCCTTCGAGTCGATAGAGGAATAGAATATAGAGTGTTGTGTGACTTGAATACAGAGTGACTAGATCAGAAGCTTGGTAATGTTGCTCGAGGAAAGATGAGTTTAAATCTTAAGGAACTCGTTAAATGATATTTGCTCCTTTCCTTCCAAGAATCCCTGACAGACAGACAAACAACAGTAAGTCTGCCTTGACTTCAAAATTTATATTTCTACTTTGAACGTGTTAAATTTGAGATAAAAAAAAAAAAATTTGAGATAGCTATTATTAATTTAAGTGGTCATATCTAGTAGGCAAATATGAGTTGGTAAAACCAGGGAGAGTAAAGGACTGGCATTAAAATTTTAGAATGATTTTAGACAGAATGTATTAAACTATGAGGTTCGATGAAATTCCCTAGGGCAAGAGTCTAGAAAAAGAATAAAAGGGAATTCTGGGCATGAGGGAGACCTGAGATATTCCAATACTTAATAGCTGAACAAAAAAGAGAGAGGCAATGAAAAGGACTGAATATTTGCCAGTAAGATATGAAGAAACACAGTAAAATGTGATTTCAAAGCTAAATGAATAAAATAGTTCAAAATGGAGGGAGTAGCCAGCCTTTGAATGTTGCTGAGAAGTAGGATGAGAATTATTATTTTACATGCAAAATATACTTCTTTTTTTAGTAAGGGCGATTGTCCTTAGATATGATTCTAATCTAATTAGAAATGCTAAGTATCATAAACTAGATCAGTTAGGTCATAGCCAATGACCAATTATCAGCAAAATTGTCCTCCTATGCCAACATTTTGGTGACCGAGTTTTTCTACAACAAACAGGCTAAAAAGTATTCCTATTCTAAACATTAATAGACCAGAAATCAACAGTCCCAGGAATGTTTTTAAAACTGTGAATATTGTAGGAAAAAGCTCTTTGTTTAATTTGGTAAACAGACTTGGGGGAGGCTAAACCTTATGGTGACAAGAAACAAAACAAAATGATGCTTTAACTAGAAATTTTTTTTTATTAACTTTTATTGAGCTTCAAGTGAACATTTACAAATCAAGTCAAACTGTCACATATAAGTTTATATACACCTTACTCCGTACTCCCACTTGCTCTCCCCCTAATGAGTCAGCCCTTCCAGTCTCTCCTTTCGTGACAATTTTGCCAGCTTCCAACTCTCTCTATCCTCCCATTCCCCCTCCACAGAGGAGATGTCAACACACTCTCAAGTGTCCACCTGATACAAATAGCTCACTCTTCAACAGCATGTCTCTCCTACCCACTGTCCAGTCCCTTTCATGTCTGATGAGTTGTCTTCGGGGATGGTTCCTATCCTGGGCCAGCAGAAGGTTTGGGGACCATGACCACCGGGATTCCTCTAGTCTCAGTCAGACCATTAAGTCTGGTCTTTTTATGAGAATTTGGGGTCTGCATCCCACTGATCTCCTGCTCCCTCAGGAGTTCTCTGTTGTGCTCCCTGTCAGGGCAGTCATCGGTTGTGGCCAGGCACCAACTAGTTCTTCTGGTCTCAGGATGATGTAGGTCTCTGGTTCATGTGGCCCTTTCTGTCTCTTGGGCTCTTAGTTATAGTGTGACCTTGGTGTTCTTCATTCTCTTTTGATCCAGAGGGGTTGAGACTAATTGATGCATCTTAGATGGCCGCTTGTTAGCATTTAAGACCCCAGACGCCACATTTCAAAGTGGGATGCAGAATGTTTTCATAATAGAATTATTTTGCCAATTGACTTAGAAGTCCCCTTAAACCATGGTCCCCTAACCCCCGCCTTTGCTCCGCTGACCTTTGAAGCATTCAGTTTTTCCCGGAAACTTCTTTGCTTTTGGTCCAGTCCAGTTGAGCTGACCTTCCATGTATTGAGTATTGTCCTTCCCTTCACCTAAAGCAGTTCTTATCTACTAACTAATCAGTAAAAAACCCTCTCCCACTCTCCCTCCCCACCTCGTAACCACAAAAGTATGTGTTCTTCTCAGTTTATACTGTTTCTCAAGATCTTATAATAGTGGTCTTATACAATATTTGTCCTTTTGCCTCTGAGTAATTTCGCTCAGCATAATGCCTTCCAGGTTCCTCCACGTTATGAAATGTTTCACAGATTCGTCACTGTTCTTTATGGATGCGTAGTATTCCATTGTGTGAATATACCACAATTTATTTAACCATTCATCCGTTGATGGACACCTTGGTTGCTTCCAGCTTTTTCCTATTGTAAACAGAGCTACAATAAACATGGGTATGCATGTATCCGTTTGTGTGAAGGCTCTTATTTCTCTATGGTATATTCTGAGGAGTGGGATTTCTGGGTTGTATGGTAGTTCTATTTCTAACTGTTTAAGATAACGCCAGATAGATTTCCAAAGTGGTTGTACCATTTCACATTCCCACCAGCAGTGTGTAAGAGTTCCAATCTCTCCGCAGCCTCTCCAACATTTATTATTTTGTGTTTTTTGGATTAATGCCAGCCTTGTTGGAGTGAGATGGAATCTCATCGTAGTTTTAATTTGCGTTTCTCTAATGGCTAATGATAGAGAGCATTTTCTCATGTATCTGTTAGCTGCCTGAATATCTTCTTTAGTGAAGTGTGTGTTCATATCCTTTGCCCACTTCTTGATTGGGTCGTTTGTCTTTTTGTGGTTGAGTTTTGACAGAATCATGTAGATTTTAGAGATCAGGCGCTGGTCGGAGATGTCATACCTGAAAATTCTTTCCCAGTCTGTAGGTGGTCTTTTTACTCTTTTGGTGAAGTCTTTAGATGAGCATAGGTGTTTGATTTTTAGGAGCTCCCAGTTATCTGGTTTCTCTTCGTCATTTTTGGTAATGTTTTGTATTCTGTTTATGCCTTGTATTAGGGTTCCTAACATTGTCCCTATTTTTTCTTCCATGATCTTTATCGTTTTAGTCTTTATGTTTAGGTCTTTGATCCACTTGGAGTTAGTTTTTGTGCATGGTGTGAGGGATGGGTCCTGTTTCATTTTTTTACAAATAGATATCCAGTTATGCCAGCACCATTTGTTAAAAAGACTATCTTTTCCCCAATTAACTGACACTGGGCCTTTGTCAAACATCAGCTGCTCATATGTGGACGGATTTATATCTGGGTTCTCCATTCTGTTCCATTGGTCTATGTGTCTGTTGTTATACCAGTACCAGTCTGTTTAGACTACTGTGGCTGTATAATAGGTTCTGAAATCAGGTAGAGTGAGGCCTCCCACTTTCTTCTTCTTTTTCAGTAGTGCTTTGCTTATCCGGGGCTTCTTTCCCTTTCATATGAAGTTGGTGATTTGTTTCTCCATCACATTAAAAAATGACATTGGAATTTGGATCGGAAGTGCATTGTATGTATAGATGGCTTTTGGTAGAATAGACATTTTCACTATGTTAAGTCTTCCTATCCATGAGCAAGGTATGTTTTTCCACTTAAGTAGGTCCTTTTTAGTTTCTTGTAGTAGTACTTTGTAGTTTTCTTTGTATAGGTCTTTTACATCTTTGGTAAGATTTATTCCTAAGTATTTTTTCTTCTTGGTGGCTACTGTGAATGGTATTGATTTGGTGATTTCCTCTTTGATGTTCTTTTTGTTGATGTAGAGGAATCCAAGTGATTTTTGTATGTTTATCTTATAACCTGAGACTCTGCCATACTCTTCTATTAGTTTCAGTAGTTTTCTGGAGGATTCCTTAGGGTTTTCTGTGTACAAGATCATGCCATCTGCAAATAGAGATAATTTTACTTCCTCCTTGCCAATGCGGATGCCCTTTATTTCATTGTCTAGCCTAATTGCTCTGGCTAGGACTTCTAGCACAATGTTGAATAAGAGCGGTGATAAAGGGCATCCTTGTCTGGTTCCCGTTCTTAAGGGAAATGCTTTCAGGCTCTCTCCATTTAGAGTAATGTTGGCTGTTGGCTTTGTATAGATGCCCTTTATTATGTTGAGGAATTTTCCTTCAATTCCTATTTTGCTGAGAGTTTTTATCATAAATGGGTGTTGGACTTTGTCTAATGCCTTTTCTGCATCAATTGGTAAGATCATGTGGTTTTTGTCTATTGTTTTATTTATATGGTGGATTACATTAATGGTTTTTCTAATATTAAACCAGCCTTGCATAAAAAAAAAAATTTTTTTTATCCCACTTGGTCATGGTGAATTAATTTTTTGATATGTTGTTGAATTCTATTGGCTAGAATTTTGTTGAGGATTTTTGCATCTATGTTCATGAGGGATATAGGTCTGTAATTTTCTTTTTTTGTGATGTCTTTACCTGGTTTTGGTATCAGGGATATGGTGGCTTCATAGAATGAGTTAGGTAGTATTCCGTCATTTTCTATACTTTGAAATACCTTTAGTAGTAGTGGTGTTAACTTTTCTCTGAAAATTTGGTAGAACTCTGCAGTAAAGCCATCCAGGCCAGGGCTTTTTTTTTGTTGGGAGTTTTTTGATTACCTTTTCAATGTCTTTTTTTGTTATGGGTCTATTTAGTTGTTCTACTTCTGATTGTGTTACTTTAGGTAGGTAGTGTTTTTCCAGGAATTCATCCGTATCTTCTAGGTTTGCAAATTTGTTAGAGTACAATTTTTCGTAATAATCTGATATGATTCTGTTAATTTCAGTTGGGTCTGTTGTGATGTGGCCCATCTCGTTTCTTATTAGGGTTATTTGTTTCCTTTCCTGTATTTCTTTAGTCAGTCTAGCCAATGGTTTATCAATTTTGTTAATTTTTTCACAGAACCTGCTTTTGGCTTTGTTAATTCTTTCAATTGTTTTTCTGTTCTCTAATTCATTTAGTTCAGCTCTAATTTTTATTATTTGTTTTCTTCTGGTGCCTCATGGGTGCTTTTGTTGCTCACTTTCTATTTGTTCAAGTTGTAGGGACAGTTCTCTGATTTTGGATCTTTCTTCTTTTTGTATGTGTGCATTTATCGATGTAAATTGGCCTCTGAGCTCTGCTTTTGCTGTGTCCCAGAGGTTTTGATAGGAAGTATTTTCATTCTCGTTGCTTTCTATGAATTTCCTTATTCCCTCTTTGATGTCTTCTATAACCCAGTCTTTTTTCAGGAGGGTATTGTTCTGTTTCCAAGTATTTGATTTCTTTTCCCTAATTTTTCTGTTATTGATTTTCACTTTTATGGCCTTGTGGTCTGAGAAGATGCTTTGTAATATTTCGATGTTTTGGATTCTGCAAAGGTTTGTTTTATGACCTAATATGTGGTCTATTCTAGAGAATGTTCCATGTGCGCTAGCAAAAAAGGTATACTTTGCAGCAGTTGGGTGGAGAGTTCTGTATAAGTCAATGAGGTCAAGTTGGTTGATTGTTGTAATTAGGTCTTCCGTGTCTCTATTGAGCTTCTTACTGGATGTCCTGTCCTTCTCCGAAAGTGGTGTGTTGAATCTCCTACTGTAATTGTGGAGGTGTCTATCTCACTTTTCAGTTCTGTTAAAATTTGATTTATGTATCTTGCAGCCCTGTCATTGGGTGCATAAATATTTAATATGGTTATATCTTCCTGATCAATTGTCCCTTTTATCATTATGTAGTGTCCTTCTTTATCCTTTGTGGTGGATTTAAGTTTAAAGTCTATTTTGTCAGAAATTAATATTGCTACTCCTCTTCTTTTTTGCTTATTGTTTGCTTGATATATTTTTCTCCATCCTTTGAGTTTTAGTTTGTTTGTGTCTCTAAGTTTAAGGTGTGTCTCTTGTAGGCAGCATATAGACGGATCGTGTTTCTTTATCCAGTCTGAGACTCTCTGTCTCTTTATTGGTGCATTTAGTCCTTTTATATTCAGCGTAATTATAGATAAGTATGTGTTTTTTTTTTTTTTGTCATTTTGATGCCTTTTTATGTGTGTTGTTGAGAATTTCAATTTTCCACTTACTTTTTTGTGCTGAGACGTTTTTCTTTGTAAATCGTGTGTTCCTCATTTTCATAGTATTTGACTTTATGTTTGCTGAGTCGTTACGTTTTTCTTGGTTTTTATTTTGAGTTATGGAGTTGTTATACCTTTGTGGTTACCTTAATATTTACCCCTATTTTTCTAAGTAAAAACCTAACTTGTATTGTCCTATATCGCCTTGTATCCCTCTCCATATGGCAGTTCTATGCCACCTGTATTTAGTCCCTCTTTTTGATTATTGTGATCTTTTACATATTGACTTCAATGATTCCCTGTTTTGAGCATTTTTTTTTTTTTTAAATTAATCTTAATTTGTTTTTGTGATTTCCCTATTTGAGTTGATATCAGGATGTTCTGTTCTGTGACCTTGTGTTGTGCTGGTATCTGATATTATTGGTGTTCTGACCAATTTCCTTTAGTATTTCTTGTAGCTTTGGTTTGTTTTTTGCAAATTCTCTAAGCTTGTGTTTATCTGTAAATATCTTAGTTTCGCCTTCACATTTCAGAGAGAGTTTTGCTGGATATATGATCCTTGGCTGGCAGTTTTTCTCCTTCAGTGTTCTGTATATGTCATCCCATTGCCTTCTTGCCCGCATGGTTTCTGCTGAGTAGTCTGAACTTACTGATTCTCCCTTGTAGGAGATCTTTTCTCCCTGGCTGCTTTTAAAATTTTCTGTTTGTCTTTGGTTTTGGCGAGTTTGATGATAATACGTCTTGGTGTTTTTCTTTTTGGATCAATCTTAAATGGGGTTCGATGAGCATCTTGGATAGATATCCTTTCGTCTTTCATAATGTCAGGGAAGTTTTCTGTCAGCAGATCTTCAACTAGTCTCTCTGTGTTTTCTGTCCTCCCTCCCTGTTCTGGGACTCCAGTCACACGCAAGTTATCCTTCTTGATAGAGTCCCACATGATTCTTAGGGTTTCTTCGTTTTTTAAAATTCTTTTATCTGATTTTTTTCCAGCTATGTTGGTGTTAATTCCCTGGTCCTCCAGATTTCCCAGTCTGCATTCTAATTGCTCGAGTCTGCTCCTCTGACTTCCTATTGTGTTGTCTAATTCTGTAATTTTATTGTTAATCTTTTGGATTTCTGAATGTTGCCTCTCTATGGATTCTTGCAACTTATTATTTTTTCCACTACGTGCTTGAATAATCTTTTTGAGTTCTTCAACTGTTTTATCAGTGTGTTCCTTGGCTTTGTCTGCAGATTGCCTTATTTCATTTCTGAGGTCATCCCTGATGTCTTGAAGCATTCTGTAAATTAGTTTTTTATATTCTGTATCTGATAATTCCAGGATTGTATCTTCATTTGGGAAAGATTTTGATTCTTTTGTTTGTGGGATATAGAAGCAGTCATGGTCTGCTTCTTTATGTGATTTGATATCGACTGCTGTCTCTGAGCCATCACTAAGATATTGTAGTGATTTATTCTATATTTGCTCACTTAGTCTTATCTTGTTTTGTTTTCTTTCAATATACGTGGGTGGGCTACTAGATTGTGCTGTCTTGATTGTTGTAGCCCTTGACTTACTTATGACCTATTACCAGCTAGTTTGGGCTGTTACCAGATATATATGCCTGAGTCCAGTGACTATTCTTGAGTAGAATCTGATTTTGCATCATCAAGTGTGTGATGCACCCTGTCACCTATCCACCTTGAGAAGTAGTTGTGATAGTTGTGTGCACCAGATCCTAGTAGCAGCTGGGGTTCACCCTCCAGGTGGGTCAGGATGGTGACAGGCTTCCCCCAAGTGTCAGTGAGGTAGGTGTGTCTCTATTCCTAAAGCACCTTGGTGGGTGGGCTCTGCAGCTGTACCTTAGGCCCCCAGTGCAAGTACCTCTACAGATTGGTAGGTGTCACCCTCCTTAGACCCCTAAGGCAGGAGGCTAGATGGTCTGGGGGGAGATTCAGCCCTCAGTTCCCTGTTGTGGGTCAGTGAGGGCTCTGTTGAATAAGCAGAGATATCAGACCTGGGAAACTTGTCTTTCCAGTAAATCCACTAAAAAAAAAAAATGCAGTCAGATCCCTATCAGAAATGCCTTTGCATTATAATAGCCACCTTGTTCCCTGTAGGGTTGAAAGCTGGAGACTGTGGATCACATATGCTTGGCTGGAGCTGGTTCTGTGTTTTTAGTCCAATTAGGGAAGGATTTTTGGTACCTGGGTTTTTTGTGGTTGCTTCTCTCAGGCCGGAAGAATGGGTTAGGAAAAGACCAAAAAAAAAAGGGGGGGGGAAGAAAAACTGTGGAGCAGTTCTCCCTCTGGCTCAGGAAATTCTGATGTTAATGAAGCCGCCTGGGAAGGGGAGGGGAGGGTTCAGAAAAACAAGAGAGAGTAGCACCCGGGAATATAGACAAAGTTACTTATCTTGCTTGGGATGACTATTTTATCTGAGATTCCCTAGGGGCGTGTTGCCTATGTGTTCTGGCTGGGTAGACATTGCCCCCGAGGGTCAGGACCACAGAAGCTGCGGTCAGTTCCCCCGCCGCCAATCCAAAGCCCAGCTTCAAGGTTCCCCGGCTGGGACGCTGCACTCCCGGCTCCAAAAACAGTCGCTGCCTCCCGAGGACTTATCCTCCCGCCAGCCGCATCGCTGCGCCGCCCACACGGACCGGCTGGGCCCCCTCCTGGGGTCAGTTCAGGCGGGTAGGGCTGCGCCCCGTGTTTGCACCGTCACAGGATGTGGTGCTCAGCTCCCCTGCGCCCAGTCCAAAGCCCCACGCCAAGGTTCCCCGGCTGGGACGCTGCACTCCTGGCTCCAAAACCAGTCACTGCGTCCCGGGGACTTCTCCTCCTGCCAGCCCCGTCGCTGCGCCACCCGCGCGCTGACTGGCTGGGCCCCCTCCCAAGGTCAGTTCAGGGGGGTAGGGCTGTGCTCCTTGTTTGCGCCTCACAGGATGTTGCGTTCAGCTCCCCTGCGCTGCCCAATCTAAGCCTGGCGCCAAGGTTACCTGACTGGGACGCTGGCTCCAGGCTCCGAAAACAGTCTCTGCTTCCCCGTAGTTGTTCGTTCTCTGTCTCTGTCACTCAGGTCAACTCTTTAAATCTGTGTTTGTTGGTCAGGGTTTGTAGATTGTCATGTATGTGATTGATTCACTTGTTTTTCCGAGTCTTTGTTGCAAGAGGGATCCGAGGTAGCGTCTACCTAGTCAGCCATCTTGGCCCCCTAACTAGAAATTTTTGGTAATGGAAATTCTTTCCTTATTTTTCTAAAAACAAATTAATAGTTCAGAGCTTAGCATCTCTATTATGCTCATCCAAGTTTCTGATCCTCAGAATCAGTGTAATAAGTTTTTGTTTGACACCACTAATTTGGGGTAGTTTGTTGCACAGCAAGAGATAATTGGAACAGAAATTGGTATCTTGAAATGCGGTATTGATATAACGAAACCTAAAACAGTGTCATTGGTTTAGGTACTGGGTGACATGCTGGAGGTGAGGGCTTAAATGAAAGTGAAGACATTTTATTCAAAGCTGGAAGAAAGAAGATCCTTGTTATATACTCACAAAAATTTGCAACTATTTCACTGTCCCACATGCTCCTGTGTCATATGGTCTTGCCACTCATCTATCAAGAGGAGGAATTCAATGACTCTGCACTTGTATATGGGCTTTAGTTAGTAACTCACTTGTAATTAACACCAAACAAAAACTCATTGCCTTTGAGTTGATTCCGACTCATAACGACCTTAATAAGAAGTAATAAAAGTGACTCTGTATGTCTTTGGAGCCTAGGAGAGAAGTCTTTCAACTACTGTCTTGTTTTTTGTAGTGTTCTCCCTCTCTGAACACTTCCTTCAGAACCCAGCTGCTAGGCTCTGAGAAACCCAAGCCACACAAGAGACAACATGTAGTTGTTCTAGTCTACAGCCTTAGCTGAGGCCAGCCATCAACTCATCCCAGGCCAGGCACAGGCATGTGAATAAAGAAGTCTTCAAATGATTCCAGGTCCCAGTTGTTTACTTCTTCCAGCTGAGGCATCAGGCCTCATGGAGCAGCGATAAACTATCCTTACTGTACCCTGTCTGAATTTCTGAATCACAGAATTCCTGAGCTTAACAAAATGACTGCTATTTTACCACATAAAGTTTGGGCCTTAAGCAATTAATAACTGAAGCAACAGGAAATACAAATTGATTTTTAACTCTTTCGCAACTATTTTAATTCTCATTTGACATGCTCATTCTTTTGAGGATTGATGATTCCAAGAGAAGAGTGTTTTGAAACTAAGCGATGAAAAACTAAAGCTAATGTATGACAGAAATAACCTTATACAAAATCAAGAAAGAATAATGGGTTGACAGAAATGTAGTTGAACCACAGGGATATATAGATTAAGGACTTAGCGGGGCCATGTGTGCTCTCTATCTTCAAATATGTGAAAGGCTGTCATGTGGAAGGCAGATTATACTTATACTGTAGAGCTCTGGAGAGCAGAACTAATACCTCACGTGGGTAGGTTGAGGGAAGCAGATTTTACACCTTAATAAGAGGAAATATTTTTCAGTAATAGAGCAATAAAGTTGTGGACTTCTCTTTAAGGTAATAAACTTCCTATAATTTTATTTGAGGAAAAGCTGGATATTAAAAGGATGGTAATTTTCTAGAGAAAATTCTTGTATTAGGTTAAATACAACCATAAGGTTGTAGAAGTTTATAAAATACACTATGTTTTTATAATACTCAAAGTTTAAGCTTGCAAGATAGAAGACAAGGGACAGAGTTATAAAAATATTATCAGTAATTTGCATTTACAAGGCCAAGGGAATTCCTAGTAATTACTCAATACTCCAAAAAAAATTTTTTTTCAAATACACGTTGAATTAATTAGGGAAATATTTGCTGTACTTATGCATAAAGGCACAGTTACCCTAAAAGTAGAGACTAGTTTATTTACATATAATTCTGTTGTACATACATATTATATGCATATTCTTTTGTAAAAACTGTCTCATTCCTCCAAAGATTTGATAGAGCCTCCATGAATGTAAACAATACAATAAAACAGAAAAGAATAACAAGTGAGACTTGAAAGATATAGATGAAACAGAGTGGTAGGAACTAAAGGAAAGTTAATATGTAAATACTCAAAACTTAACATCTTTTTCAGAATGCTCCTTGGAAGCAAGGATGGTGCGACTGTCTCACATACTTTGGACATCTCAGGAGGGATCAGTCTCTGGAGAAGGATATTCTGCTTGGTAAAGTAGAGGGTCAGCGAGAACGTGGAAGACACTCAACATGGTGGATTGACAACAGTGGCTGCAACAATAGGCTCAAGCATAGCAACAATTGTGAAGATGGCGCAGGACTGGGCAGCGTTTCATTCTGTTGTGCATAGGGGTGCTATGAGTTGGAATCGACTTGACAGCACCTACCAACAATAACAACAACATCTTATGCCAGTTATGGACAAATAGGAATGGAAGAGAATAGAGAATGAGCAAAAGAGAATTACATCATAATTATAATTATTATCTTTATCAAATCATCATTATTATCATCTTCACAGTGGTTATTATTTATTGATCATTTGTTATTGCAGCACAGCCTTAAGATTATTTCATTTAATCTGCGACTGATTTTATAAAGAAGGATCTGAGATTTAAAGAAAATGTATGACATGCTTAAGTTCACTCAATTAAGTGAGTAAATTAGGGATTGAACACAGGTCTTTTATGACCACTGTGACCCTCAGTTTATTACACTGGATGGCCTCTTGGGTTGATAAGATCTGTACTTTTTGTGGTGGAGGGGTTAGCCATAAGAAGGAGATGGGTGTTTTACCTACAATCAGATCCTAAAATATCTCCCCTACTATGGTTCACATTTCTTGAAATTCAGTTAGATATTTTTCTTTATTTCTTCATTCAGTGGAGGATGTAAGTATTCCTCTTACATCTCCAAATAGCATTGAGAAGAATTAGCTAATATATTTAGCTAATAGCTTCACTATAGAGTTAACAGAATTTAAGGAGCAGATTAGGTGAGGGCACTGTAAAGAGGTCTAAAATAAAGAGAGGTCATGAAATCCAAAAGGAAAAACAAAATTGCTATTTAATGATATTGCCCACACACACAAAAAAAGACATGCAACCTGTCTTCCAAGAAGATAAGAAATGTAGAATTCCTCACTTTCATTTTGAAAACATTAATTTTTGAACTAGCAAGGTGGCAATAAATTATTTACACAGTATGTAGGTGAATTTGCATCCTGGTGAAGTAAGTATTGTCTGAAAAACAAGGAGAAAAATAACAGCTAGAGATGACATCCAGATAGATAACAATGTTTGCACTTGTAGAAAGAGTTGAAGTGTGTAAAGAGATGTTTACTAAATTTCAGACATGCACTGATCAAGTCCTCACCAGAACATTCAATGAGGAATGAAAAGAGAGCACAGGTATTTAGGCAGGAGGAAAGAGGAGGAGATGCCAGTGCTAGAGGGAGAAATAAATCAGTGGGAATATTATGCCTTTGCTTCAAAGTTTTCTAAATATTTTATACTGTGTACAACAAAATTTCCATAGTTGGAAGGAAATAAGAGTAAATCATACTCTTTTGTTAGTTTGGTATGATGCCACTGATGCCAGAAATATTATGCGGGATGTTAAATGACATTTTACGCAAAGGTCAAAATTCATGAGGTTCAAGGTATTAGATTTAGTAGGAGACGTTATGTGGAAGGAAGGTCATTACGTGATTTGCTTCGTACAATGGTGTCAAGGCATGGACCGGTAACTTCAAATTTGCCTCCAAAAATTGGAGGGTGCCCAGAGTCTGAAAAAAAGGTGGGCAACTCCAGTGTGGCAGCAAAAGAGTTTAGTTCATCCCTCAGGGCCGGCTCGTACAATTTGGTCTCTCTTGTGCGAGAGACCCTATTCCCTCCCCACCAGGAACAGATAGAAGTGGTGCCTACCACACATGTGCAAGAGACAGAGAGTTATTGCATGCCCAGAACAGGAGAAGGAACTGGGAGAGAGAAGGCAACCCAATTTCCAGCCCCCATATAGGAGAATGCTCTGAACCCACGGTTTTTATTTAGGCAGCCTGGATGGGAGATATAGAGGCAGACTATTCCCCCAACAGTCCACCCCTAGACTCCCATTAAAAAAAATTAGGGTGCCAGAAAAAGAAGCAAGGAAGTACCAAGTCCTGGTATGCCCATCACCCGTTTTGGACTCTTAGCAACATGTCTGTGGTTTGGTGCACAACTCTGGCGGATGTTATATCTGTGTATCATTTGAGGTAGCACTTACTAATGAGGGTTGATAGTAGGACTGTCCTCAGCAAGTTGATTACAGCAGGTCGCTTAGAGGAGAGAGCCCAAGAAGTGACTCCAGTTGTGGCATAATCTAAGCCAACTGAATAGATAAGAGAGCTGCATTTGTCCAATCTTGTGTATGTATAATATGCCCTGATTCATTTATGTAAAAACAGCATTTTTTTCCCAACACGGCACATTATACAGACAGTACACATTTCAGTACAAGTAATACAAAAGCTCTCTTTCTCAGCACAATTGCACAAGGTATTGCAACTGCCCACCAAAATCCACTGCCGTGGAGTCGATTCCAACTCATAGTGACCCCATAGGACAGAGTAGAACTGCCCCATAGAGTTTCCAAGGAGCGCCTGGTGGATTCGACCTGCCGGCCACTTGGTTAGCAGCCGTAGCACTTAGCCACTACGCCACCAGGGCTTCCTTGCAATTGCCAGACCAGGCTAATTCAGACTTGGTGTAGTCATTGTACGTTGGATCCCTGCCCATATTCTACAAGTTCTCCATGTCCACAGTAACATCAAACTCAGTCTTAAAACTCAGTGTCTACTCATCTAGTTCCTTGCCATTTACGTTTTTAACACACAGAAAAAAAAAATTCCTTCTAAAGTTTGGAGCACTCCCCACAGGCAGCTTTCATACTTCAAAAGATGACTTCTATGAGTAGTCAACCATAATAACTTACCACATGGCCTCTTCAGTACACCAGGTTACAAATTCATTTGTTCCATGATAATCTGGAAAGAAAAAGGCATTAGCAATTCCCCCTTTCCCTGCTCTATATATCCCATGAAATTTGACATAACGGTTGCCCAAGTATAGCCATATAGGCTATCTGTCCCAGTCTTGAGGCAGTGACCTCTGGGGGAACCCAGATCCTTTGTCAGGAACAGTTGTATGCAAAAGAAACACATTTTATAGAATACACAGTTTGATCAAACATATGGCTCAAATGAGAAATGCCCTTGCAAGGAACTGCTGCATTAAGACCCCAGCCTGCTTGCCTGAGATGTATATAGTTCAGGCTGGGGTTGTCTTGTTCTCTCCCATTAGCCGCTTAACCCTGTACGTTGAAGGGCTTAATCACCCCTATGGCTTGGAGGTAATACAGAGCTTGAAAAGATCATTCAAAATCCAGTGAAAGCTTCTGTACGGGATAAGAGACCCAAGGGTGATTTACCTGTGTAGTATGCCCTGGCCTGCTGGCTCAGGAATCTGCCCCTGGGCAGGGTTTATCCTGGGCCAGGGTCTTGTAGGCAGGTCAGCTTTTCTATGCCGCCCTGTGTTTTCTGATGACACTGGCAGTCTATGTGTGTAGGCCCAGTCTAGGACGGTGTGTAAACCTCCACGGGCCATCCTTTCTTAAATCTGAGAGGTTGTCAGTTGCACATTTGTTTGCTCTGGAGCAGAGGACTCTTCTGCCTCTGTAGTCAGTTGGCAAGGGTGGTCTGCTCCTTGGTTGTTTTCCCCTCTCAGCGTAGGGGCCTTTCTGGTGAAAAGTCACACAAGTGATAAAAGCTTATCAAGGAACAGAACTGTTTTTTTTTTGGGGGGGGAGGTCCAGATGTCTCAACCCCACTGGGGCTTGATTTATATGTCAATCTGAGAGTTGTTAGCAGCCAGATTGAATGGCCAGGCTATTAGCTATAGCTCATGTCACAGTTTCCATGTACCCCACTAAAACGGTCCTAACTGTAGCAATTCCCATCAGAGTCTGGAGGCAAAAGTTTACAAAGGTGTGCATTAATACATCAACATTATCAATACATATAATAGGGGGTTGTGGGGGCCCCAAAGGAACTTATCTATAGCAGGCTTGGGAAAGGGTCTCAATGATGGTCAAACCTCAGACCCAAAAGTTTTTTTTCATTTTGTTGGCAGGTATTATAGAGATCACAATCACCTGTGCAATGGTATCTAAAAACCCAAGACATACAATTCTTTTCCTCATTGAACTTTAATTGTAACATAAGGCCTTTGGTTCTCCGTGGTGACAGAGCTACCCAGGATTAATCCTCAGCCTTAATTATTTCTGAAAGTAAGAAGATCTCTGCAAAGTTGGCATAGCCCTCATTCATTTGTGGAGCCACGCCTCCACCTTACCAAGTGCAACCACGGGCTCAGCCCAGTTGCCTGGTAACATAGAGGCAGGGCTTCCCATTTTAGTTTTCCCCTATTACAGCTGTGACTATGTTGCTGTTCAGTTATGCTGTTGTGGGCAGTTATCAGAGAATTCCAGAGAGGGCCTCTAAAGTTTCTTTAAGGCTGCTCAACACAAGCTACCTTGAAGGGCTTTTTACTCTTTTTTTTTTTCCTGCTATTCTAACTCTTTCTTTGTGCTAGATGTTACAGGGTGTTCTGAGCGCCAGGGCCTGGCTTAGCTCCTCCAACTATCTCCAGTCCCATTGTTAGCAGGCTTTGAGCAATGGGTAGGAGATTGTTCCCCTAGCCCTTGATACAAACCTGCAGGTGAGTGTTTCTAGTTGCTCAACCTGTCCACGGATATGGTTGCCCCATAAATCAGTTATAGCCACATGCAACTGCTGCTCATTCCTTTCCAACTCTAATTCTTTTTTCAAAGCTCTTATGCATACTTCAGCAGCTAGCTGGGCATCTCAGTTATCTCATGCTGCTATAACAAGTGAATGGCTTTAACAAACAGATGTTTATTCTCTCACAGTCTTAATAGGCTAGAAGTCTGAATCCAGGGTGTCCTCTCCATAGGAAGTCCTTCTCTCTCTGTCATTTCTGGAGGAAGGTCCTTGTCATCAACTGTCCCCTGGTCTAGGAGTTTCTCAGTGCAGGGATCCCAGGTCCAAAAGAGGTGCTCTTATTCTGGCACTGCTTTCTTGGTGGTATGAAGTCCCCTTGTCTCTCTGCTTGCTTCTCTCTTTTATATCTCAACAGAGATTGGCTCAAAACACAATCCAATCTTGTAAATTGAGTCTGCTTCATTAACATAACTGCCAATAATTTCATCTCATCAACATCATAGAGATAGGACTTACAACTCATAGGAAAGTCACATCAGAGGACAGAATGGTGGACAATCACACAATCCTGGGAATCACGGCCTACCCAAATTGATACACCTATTTTTGGGGAAAATTATTCAATTCATGACACTGGGTTTTGGTGGCCAGACAAACAGCCCAGAGCAATGGCCATCCCACAGGTGCTACTGCTGTCCTAGCTTTTTTTCCACACTTGTGAAGGCATGCATTTACCCACAACCAGGCTACGCTGCTTGGCATTTTCAGGGTGTCCCTGTACTCTGGCAACCCAGGATTTCACCTGCAGAAAAGCATACTGGTCAGAGCTCCACACATGGAGGTCGCTGGCCAACCTGGGATCGCCCTCACAGAGGCCTCACTCCCACTCATTATTTCCTTGACCTTTTGACTGGCTCGCCAATTGTTCAGACATGGACTAGTAACTCGAAATTTGCCTCCTGGAATTGGAGGGTGCTGAGAGACCAAAGAAAGAGGTGGGCAACCCCGGTGTGGTGGTGAAGGAGTTTATTAGGAAGGCTTACATAAGAGGCCAAGTCCTGGGTCGATGCAGGACCAAAACAGATCTCCACACTCCACAGTGGAAGGGCAGAGATTTTTATAGTGACAGTGGACAGGAGTGGCTACATGCCAGGGACTTACGTAAGGATAACTTAGCAAACTGTAGTCACCTAGTGGACCACATGAGGGCATTCAAGTTTAGCCTCACAAAGCCTGTTTCCCTGACAAGTGGGTTCAAATTCAACTTTGTATTTGAAGTTTAAACATTAGAACTTAAAATATATATTTTGGATATTTTCCATAGTCTAGACAATTAATACCTTTCACACAGTGTGAATTTATCATGAAAAAAAAATCATGAAATCTTTGATAATTAAACACTTTTAATGGAACAAAAATTCTAAATATCTATATGAGGAAAAGAACTCAGATTCAAAAGCATTTATTCAGCTATTTTCTCCCTTGTCTCACTCATTGATTCTCTCTTTTCTTTCCAGAAACAATGATAAAATGCATACAACTTACAGACTGGACTAGTTTGTATGGGTACAATTCTAGGCTCTCACAACTTGCAATAGTGAAGGATTCTATGGGCAAAATACTGAATGATACAGGAAGCATAAAAAGAAGGTGGAAGGAATACACAGAGTTATGGTACCAAAAGGAATTGATCGACATTCTATCATTTCAGGAGGTAGCATGTGATCAAGAACCAATGGCATTGCATGAAGAAGTCCAAGCTGCACCAAAGACTTTGGCAAAACAAGGCTCCAGGAATTGATGGAATACCAATTGAGATGTTTCAACAAATGAATGCAGTGCTGGAAGTACTCACTCATCTATGCCAAGAAATTTGAAAGATAGCTACCTGGCCAACCGACTGGAAGATATTCGTATTTATGCCTATTCCAAAGAAAGGTGATCCAACAGAAAGTGGAAATTATTGCAAAATATCATTAATATCACATGCAAGTAAAATTTTGCTGAAGATCATTCAAAAGCAGTTGCAGCAGTACTTTGACAAGGAACTTCAAGAAATTCAAGCTGGATTCAGAAGAGCACGTGGAATGGGGGATATCATTGCTGATGTCAGATGGATCCTGGCTGAAAGCAGAGAATATCAGAAAGATGTTTACCTGCGTTTTACTGACTACGCAAAGGCATTCGACTGTGTGGATCATAACAAATTATGGATAACATTGTGAAGACTGGGATTTCCAGAACATTTAATTGTGCTCCTGAGAAACCTGTAAATAGATCCAGAGGTAGTTGTTTGAACAGAACAAGGGGATACTGTGAGGTTTAAAGTCAGGAAGGTGCATTTCAAGGTTGTATCCTTTCACCATACTCATTCAATCTGTATGCTGAGCAAATAACCTGAGAAGCTGGCCTATATGAAAAAGAATACCCCAGCATCAGGATTGGAGGAAGACTCATTAGCAACCTACGATATGCAGATGATATAACCTTGCTTGCTGAAAGTGAAGAGGACTTGAAGTACTTACTGATGAAGATCAAAGACCACAGCCTTCAGTATGGATTACACCTCAACATAAAGAAAACAAAAATCCTCACAACAGTAACAATAAGCAACATCATGACAAACAGAAAAGATTGAAGTTGTCAAGGATTTCATTTTACGTGGATCCACAATCAGCACCCATGAAAGTAGCAGTTAAGAAATCAAGGATGCATGGCATTAGGCAAATCTACTGCAAAAGACCTCTTTGAAGTTTTAGAAAGCAAAGATGTCACTTTAAAGACTAAGGTGCACCTGACCCAAGCCATGGGGTTTTCAATTGCCTCACACGCATATGAAAGCTGAATAATGAATAAGGAAAACTGAAGAAGAAATGACACCTTTGAATTATGGTGTTGGGAAGGAATATTAAATATACCATGGACTGCCAAAAGCAGGAACAAATCTGCGTTGGAAGAAGTACAGCCAGAATGCTCATTAGAAGCTATGATGGCGAAGATTTGTCTCACATACTTTGGACATGTTATCAGGAGGGATCAGTCCCTGGAGAAGGACATCATGCTTGGCGAATCAGTGAAAGAGAAAGATCCTCAATGAGATAGATTGAACAGTGACTGCAACAACGGGTTCAAGCATAACAACAATCATGAGGATGGCAGTGTTTTATTTTGTTGTACATAGATAGGGTCACTATGATTTGGAAGCAACTCGAAGGCACCTTTCATTCAAGATGTATCTGACATCGGCAATGATATACCTTGTTCCACATCCTCTTTTGAATCCAGCTTGAATTTCTGGCAATTTCCTTTTGATGTACTGCTGCAACCACTGCTGCATATTAGGTCTTTCCAGTTTTTGAGAAGGTCCACAGTAATGTGTAGAATATTATAAGTATGGAAGAAATCTTTTTTCCTTCCTGTCCCAGTCTCAGAATTTATACCTCCTTTTTAAAAAAAAAAAAAAAAAATATTTGCTTCAGATAGTAATAATAGCTAGCATTAATGACGTACTAGGAAAAAATGACAAGCATTTTTTTAAAAATTACATTATTTAATATTCACAGTAAACAACACAATATCACAAAACATAGTTATTGTGTTATATTCATTTTAGAGAAATTACGTAATTTTCTGGAGGCCAGTCACAGAACAAAGACTCAAGCCCAGGTCATGCTTTCCCCAATTCTAGTGTCCAGACAACTGTTCGTTACATTCTCTTGGTTGCAGGGTTGTCGCAGTTAGTGTCTGACAGGGCTTTGAATCGGTTTGTTCTGCTTTTAACTCCTGCTGAGAATTTGCCTTTCTAACAAGTTCCGAGGTGATGTTAATGCTGCTGGTTAGGGACCAATTCTGAGAACCACTAATAGAGTGCCCCAAAACTCACTGCCATTGAGTCGATTCCGACTCATAGCAACCGCAGAGGGTTTCCAAGGCAGTAAATCTCTCGGGAAGCAGACTGCCACATCTTTCTCCTGCAGAGGCTCTGGTGGTTTCAAACCACCAACATTTTGGTTAGCAGTTGATCACTTAACCACTGCACCACCAGCCTCCTTACTAGTGCAGCAGTGGGTCTCAAAATTTTTTATACATCAGGATCTTCTGGGGACAGGGGCAAATTATCCTATAGGCAAGGTAAGCACAGTGCTTACCTAGCTTATCAGATCAACTGTAGGGAAAAATACTAAATTTTTTTCACCATATCAAAGATTCTGCTTCTAGTTATGGTTAGCATCTGTCTCTCTCCAAACCTCACAGCACCACAAAATCAAAACGTCTTTTCAAATTTGCAATCCCTGACAGAAGGTGGATAATCTAGTAAGTAGGGAAAACACCACGGGCTTGTGTTTACTTACTAATCTGTAGTGAACAATTTCACATGCGCTAGAATAACTGTTCTGTTATTGGCTACTGCATCCCTGTAAAAGAGTCTTGGTGTATTTAGTGAACTAAGAAGACAATGAATTATCCATCCTCAAAAAAAAAAATTGGAATCAAGAAAATTCAATTGCTACAGTACCCCATTTTCAGATAATATGTAGCATTCCATTAAACCTGATATTGTATGTTTTGCTATTTCCAGAAATGATGGTTTAAAATCTGCAAGCTCTGTATTTAGACAAAATTAATATTTCCAAGCTGACAGTGGCTGTAATAGAAATAATAATAAATGTGTCATCCCCAAATGTGTTGGCCCTATACCAGTGGACGATAAGGCTGAGTAGAACTGTTTCTTGTCACACCCTTTATGAAGAAAAATGCTCCCAACTTCAAAAGAGTCTTTTTATTCTATATTTTGTAAATGTAGTAAAATGTATCTAACATTTTTTTTTCTCAGAAGTAGAACATTCTGGAATGAACCTTCCAAAGGCTATGTTTCTTCCTTAGATTGTAAGGAAGAAGAAGTAGAGGCTAGTACATGTATGTCAAATAGATTTTTTTGTTGTTGCTGTTCTTTGAATTCAGTTCTGGAATAAAAATTATCCTTAGACCAAGTATACCAGGGGAATTTAGACAATTTAACTTTACAAAGAGTTTTCTAAAATTTTGTCATACATAGTTTTCATTACACTTGAAAAACCAGAAATTGTAATTTACCCTCCTATACTTACACTTTTCATTCCCTTCAAGCAAATAAATGTACTATACAAAAATAAAATTCTGTAAAAAGTTAAACAAACAGGGCAGTCAAAAACCCGAACATTGGGATTTATACAATCCTTCCTTAAATGTATAGTCCCTTACCATGAAAGTTTTATCAATGCTCTAATTTTACATTTTTTTTTTATTTTACTGAGAGACAAGGTAATCATATAAATTACATAGATATATATTATTGGAGGAGATCCTGGTGACATAGATATATAATGACTATATATTACCTGTCTTGTGTGTGTATGTGTGTGTAGAGAGAGAGTATTAAACCTAGGATTAAATGTTGGAGATCGTCTTGGAGCTATTTCATTTCTACATCTTACTCAAACATCCTGAAAGAGTTGCCTACTTTTCTCTCTAAGGGCCTATGATTACTTCCTTAGTTCACTGCCATCAGGACTCTTATCCTAGTGCTCTGTTCAATTTCATTCTTTAAAATTAATTTTTTATAATCAAATCCAAATCTTTTTGTCTCATTTTAGTTCTCACCTTTCATGAAGTCATCCTGCCACATCCTCCTTCTTGAAAGTTTCACCTTCAGTAACTTCTCCACCAACACAGTGCCTATTTCCTTATCATTTTCTTTCCCTGGCTTCCTTCTCCACACTGCTTTAATGATGTCATTTCCAATGTTTTAATGTTAGCCACTTTTCTTTTAACTTACACACTTTTTCTTGGGTTATCATGGCTTTTTCATGGCTTCAGTCTGGATTCATTTATCATTTATATTCTTAAATTATCACTTACATGCAAATGCTTTTCACATAGCCAGCACCAGCAGCCCTCCTATGTCCTTATCTACATGTCCATTGTCTCCTGATCTAACTGATCTTTAGAGGGACCCCAAAATACTTATGGACATTCAATGCATCCTGCACCACAGAAAGTGTCTCAGCAGGGAAATTGGAGTTGCAAAAGACAGGGAACTTAAACAATTCTGGTTATAATAGCTTGCTGTTGATAATTTTACTAAAACATATGACCATATGCACTCATGTCTAGGATCACTTTCGTGGTCCAGGAAGAGGTCTGTGAAATAAAGCATCCAGAAGATTAAGTTTCATTTTCTATATTATGTGTCCGTTTCTGCCTCTCCTTCTGCAGTGCATTTTTCGCAGTTCTTGCATGATGCGTTGCTTGAATAAACCTCTCTGTACTCCCCGTTCTTCAAATAGTATCATTGCAAACCAGGAAGCACAGCACAAAAAAAGTCCTTAAGAATTTTATTTCAAATTATTTTTCATTATGAGCTACAGTCTAGAGAATTTTCCCCCATTTAATTACTAAAATTAAGAAGATAGTTGAAACATAGCTAAAATATAGACTCAGTGGCATGCCAGAGTCGGCACACATTGGCTGTGACAGCAGATTGTGTGAGAATCTCTTCCCAACTTCACATTCAGTGACATCTTTTTGGTAGTAGCAAACATTGCAAATCAAGACATATTTTTTGAGAGCTGGCTGCTAAGCATTTACCAATACACCACTGTCTAATCTCCTTTGAAAATGTGAAGGGCAATAGCAGCCATGTTGGCTTAAGCAAAATATAATTGTCTTGGAACATGTTAATATACATTTCCAGAGTACATCTTCAGATAGAGTTTGATTCAGCGCTTATTTGATATAACCAGGATGTGATTTCTTTCTTTTTTTTTCCATTTTTTTAAATTTCACGATTACATATAAATCTACCCATGTTTTCATCTAGTAGTTTTGCAGCACATTTTATGATGTTTTAAATCAGTCTAAGTATGGAATTTATTTTGGTATAGTGAATGAAACATAAATTAGTTTTCATATTTTCTTTTCAATAGCTGATCAGTGATTCAGCACAATATAACTGGATAATCTATCCAATTTTGAAATATCCCTTTTATCGTATATCAAATACCCACATGCTTTTGGCTCTATTTCTAGACTTTTTATTCTTTTCCATTAATATATTTCATCTCAAAATTTCCTGATAATTGTATGCTTTAATAACTGGTAGGGATACTAGACCCTCCACATAACACTTTGTTTTCAGAGTTTTCTTATTTATTTTACTATAGTCATTCCCCAAGTCCCCGCCTCCCAAATTCTGTTGTTTTATTGATTTGGGCAACACTAGATTAATTTAAGAAAAATCGACGTTGTCCCCAAATTGTCCTCCAATCTAGGAGAAAGGCATGTGACCAAAGATTCATTTTAGATAGTTTCTGCTTATTTCTTTTTAATCTCATTCTTAATACTATTTTTCAAAATTTTAATCAAGGTGATGCAATATGATCAAGACATTCAATAGTAAGGAAATATTTTGATGGGTTTCTTAACAAATGAAAGGCAGCAGTATCATGTCTAACTATCCTGGTCCCACTTCCCAGAGGTCATCATTGTAATAGTTTTTGTTTTCACTTCTCATGGTGCTCTATTCATAGCTCTATTCCGTATGTCTTCCTTTCCTTATATTGTACGTTAGATGGTTTACGGAACAAACTAGCCTCTTATTAAACAATTAGTACATAAATTATTTTGTGACATTGGTTACCAGCCCCATGATATGTCAACATTCTCACTTCTAGATCTTGCATTCCGTATTACCAGCTTTCCTGTCCCTTCCTGCTTTCTAGTCTTTGTACCTGGGCTGCCTCTTTAGTCTTGTTTTGTTTTATGGGCCTGTCTAATCTAATCTTTGGTTGAAGGGTGAGCCTCAGGATTTTTTTCAAAAGTGGCTCTTTTTTCAGATAGACTGTCTCCTTTTGGCCTCCAAGTGATCGTCAGCAGTTCTTATTAATTTCCAGAGGAAAGAGAGAATTCCATATGGGAATTACGTCTTGAGCTTCATTCAGCACTGAGTACATTTCGTTCAAGTGCTCATTAATGAACTAATTGGTCTGGCCAGGAGGTTGGGGTTTTATTGATGTGATTAGGTCCTATTGCCTACCACTAGATCTGCAGACTAAATGAGTTTCCAAGAAAACACAGATCCTTTAGAGAGAGGTCGTTATCACACGAATAAATCAGGGCTTTGAACCAGTTATTCTCAGTTTAGTCATGGCCCAGGAAGTGTCACTGGAAGACACTCAATTTTTTAAAATTTAGATGACTCAGAATGATAACCAGAATGGGAAAAATTACAGGTCGAAGTCCTGATGGAAACTTAATCTCCCTCTTAGAAAATAAAGGCAGCATGTGCGTTGCATAGCAACCAAATATCATGGCAGTGGAATTTTGCGCAGAGTTGAAAACAGCCTGACCCATTCAAAGATGGTGGTACCCTGCTCCAAGATGGCAGCCAACCAGGTCGCCTCTTTTCACAGTCACTCCAATAATCCAATCTCATGGGGCAGGCTCCTGAAAGGGCTCACTATGCCTCTTCCAAGCCTTCCATTCCAGGGCTTCAAACCTGTAATATTCTCCACTATCGTGCCAAACACCCAAATTGTAAAAATTTGAGTCTTTTCTGGTTTCGATTCATTGGCCATGACAGAGCTGGTTTGAACCAGTTCAAAGCCATGGAATAAATTCAACTACATGGAAAATAACTGAGTCAGTTAATAAACAAGCATATATTTTAAAAAATTAGAAACTTAGAAGAACTTAGCAAATAAACAAATTGAATTATAAAGGAGACAAGGTGATACCTAAATAAAACAGAATTAGCCATTTCATATTAAGAACATTCCAGTAGCCTTCATATAATGTCGCTAATATAAGCTAATTTTCTGGCAAGGAAATAAGTCAAGGTAGTAAGTGATTTATGATACAAACATGCAAAATGTGCTGACGCTTAGAAATAAGTGAGTATTCTCATGATCTTATTGTTACCTGTGCTTCAATTGCCACAGTATTATTAAGAATGTACTGTGTGCAAATTTAACATCTCCAATAATGTTCTAAGAGCTATGGTGAGGTACGGTTGCTAACCAAAAGGTAGGCAGTTTGAATCCACGTGTTGCTCCTTGGAAATCCTATGGGGCAGTTCTACCCTGTCCTGTAGGGTCAGTATGAGTCAGAATCGATTCGACAGCAGTGGGGTTTTTTTGGTAATAATGTTTAGTGTGAAAGAATTTAGCTTGCCAATATTAGAAATCACGTACACACCGCTAGTCAGAAGGAAAAATCAATGAAACCACATAATGTCATGTGAGTTACCTTAAATTACATAGCCCTCTACTCAGGCTTGCGGCTAAGGAAATGGCTGAAACATTAGTGTTCAACCATCTGCATTAGAATGGGGAGAAGAATGAAGGGAAGTGTCAGGTTCAAGACACACATTGATAAATCATTCCAAATTGTAATTTTATTGTGAGTTATTGGTTTGATAAGATTCATTGTGCAATTTTTAAAATGTCAAAGGGAGTTTTATAACATTTTGGACTATCGGGTCAGTAAAATTTCTTCTGCAAAAATGACCTCACACTCCCACATTTGTATTGTATGTTGCATATCATTTGAAGATGAATCTATTTAAATGCAAATGTACAAGCACAATGCAGTGAAACCAAATTATATGCAAACAAAGCTAGTTGATGAAATTGAGCAGTTAAGCATTTTTCAATCAAATCCAAAGGCAGATTTGTCTCCTTTTAAAAAACACTACTTAGCAAAGTTTAAACATGCGTTTTCCAGAATTGTTATTCAATTACTTTATCCAATAAGCCTACAAGGAACCCTGGTGACACAGTAGTTAAATCACTTGACTGTTAACCAAAAGGTTGGTGGTTAGAGCCCACCAGTAGCTTAGTGGGGAGAAAGATGTGGCAGACTGCTTCTGTAAAGATTTATAGCCTTGGAAGCCCTGTGGGGCAGCTCTACTTTATTCTATAAGGTCAGTATGAGTCAGAATTGAAGGCAGGGGGTTGGGTTGTTAATATGCCTATAGCAATTTAGCCATATTTTGAGCAAGTCTCATGTAATCAACATATTTTGTACTCTAGATTCATTCTCTAACAGGAGAAAGGCTGCTCTTTTAAATATTCTTTATGTATGTAGTTTTTTTAGGGATCCTGAATGGGGAAAAAGAAGGAAGTTTGGGAACTATAGGCTAGATATGCCAATATACAAGCAGGTACATTATTTTCCCTAAAAGTAGAATACATTAAATGAGATGCAAAAACATGTTTCTAGAGAAAAGATTAAAAGGATTCAATGTAAAAAAGGAGCTTTAATAATTGTAAATAATTGGAATAAGTATGATCAAAAGCATATTAAATGAATAAGAATACCAATTTTTCACTTGAGCCCACAAAGTAAGGAACATATGTGATAAAACATGATGTCCTCAAAAATAATATTCACTAATTATGTGGTTCTTAGTTGTTTGGAATTAAAATATACTGTTCAACAAATTCTTGTGGAATAACTGAATAAAAAGTTAGTAGTGAGGAAACTTAACATCTATGATGAACTGTGTGCTACTGGGAAACAATTACGGGAGATTTTAACTATGAACTCAGTTTCTTTAATAGATATAGGGCTATTCAGGTGTCAGATAAAAAAAAATGTTGACTTAGATAGGGAGGCAGTTAAAAAGTTCCTGCTACTAACATTATTAATGGTGGAACACTGAAGGTTTTACCCCCCGAAAAATTTCAAAAAAGAAAAAAAAAAAAAGAGAATGTCTACTGTCACCATTTTTATTCAACATTGTATTCAATATCCCAGACTATAGTAAGGTAAAGAAAAGATACAACACTTGACCTGTGCTTCAACAGAAATTAAAACTAAAATTTTTATTGAAGGAGTAGTTCCATTCTGCAGAATGGAGAAACACATGGCATCGAATGGGTTGAAACATGTGTTCTGCTTTGCAGGGAAAGTGTAAGGTATTTAATAAAAAAAATAGGCAGAGTAAATACAGGAAAATGGTTTCACACGAAACTGAATGCAGGGGACAGAAGGGAAATTTACAAGGGATTGTTAAACTAGAAACTTTCTTAACAACAGTTTCCAGCCTAACACAAATCTCTTAATCCTGATACGATTTGACTAAGGCAATATTTCTAAAAAGAAACATATAAATATTCTTGATATGGAGGCTTAGTGATGAATTATGGGCTAAGTCAACTTAATTGGAGTCTTTGAAATGTTAAATTGATCATTAGTTAATAAAGAGTGAAAATTAAATCAGGTCTAAATTTGAAGTCTTTTGAAATGCAAACATCACCCATCCAGCTAAGGGGGAGTGAGATAGGACGCAGGCATTCACTGGGGAAATTCCCCGAAAGCAGTTAAGATAGCAAGTTTATTTATATAAGTTAAAGCTGTAATCTCTGCACTTTTTGTGTCACACTCAAGATTTTTATAGCTGTGATCTACCTCCTTATTTTAACAAACTTAATTTCTACTTAGTTTCTAATTTACAAACAACTGGCAGAAACGCAGTAGAAAAATCCTAATGAGTGAAAACTAATTAGGGAGTGAGAACAGGGATAAGGATACATACCTATCTTGGCTATAAAGATTGATAAGTTCTAACTTCATTTAAAACCACTCTTATTTCCTACCTTCTTGTTGAACGAGGTGCCTTCTTTGGGGCCAGCTGTGCAAACATCTTTTTTTTTGAAGGGAAGTTTTTTTTTTTTTTTTTTAATAATTTTTATTGTGCTGTAAGTGAAAGTTTACAAATCAAGTCAGTCTCTCACACAAAAACCCATATACACCTTGCTACACACTCCCAATTACTCTCCCCCTAATAAGACAGCCCACTCTCTCCCTCCACTCTCTATTTTTGTGTCCGTTTCACCAGCTTCTAACCCCCTCCACCCTCTCATCTCCCCTCCAGGCAGAAGATACCAACATAGTCTCAAGTGTCCACCTGATCCAAGAAGCTCACTGCTCACCAGCATCCCTCTCCAACCCATTGTCCAGTCCAACCCATGTCTGAAGAGTTGGCTTTGGGAATGGTTCCTGTCCTGGGCCAATAGAAGGTCTGGGGGCCATGACCACCGGGGTCCTTCTAGTCTCAGTCAGATCATTAAGTCTGGTCTTTTTATGAGAATTTGGGGTCTGGATCCCACTGCTCTCCTGCTCCCTCAGGGGTTCTCTGTTGTGTTCCCTGTCAGGGCAGTCACCGTTGTAGCCGGGCACCATCTAGTTCTTCTGGTCTCAGGATGATGTAGGTCTCTGGTTCATGTGGCCCTTTCTGTCTCTTGGGCTCATAGTTGTCGTGTGACTTTGGTGTTCTTCATTCTCCTTTGATCCAGGTGGGTTGAGACCAATTGATGCATCTTAGATTGCCGCTTGCTGGCGTTTAAGACCCCAGATGCCACATTTCAAAGTGGGATGCAGAATGTTTTCTTAATAGATTTTATTATGCCAATTGATTTAGATGTCCCCTGAAACCATGGTCCCCAGGCCCCTGCCCCTGCTACACTGGCTTTTGAAGCACTCAGTTTATTCAGGAAACTTCTTTGCTTTTGGTTCATTCCAATTATACTGACCTCCCCTGAACTGTGTGCTGTCTTTCCCTTTACCTAAAGTAGTTCTTATCTACTATCTAATTAGTGAATGCCCCTCTCCCACCCTCCCTCACTCCCTCCTCTTGTAACCACAAAAGAATGTTTTCTTCTCAGTTTAAACTATTTCTCAAGTTCTTATAATAGTGGTCTCATATTTGTCCTTTTCCAACTGACTAATTTCACTCAGCATAATGCCTTCCAGTTTCCTCCATGTTATGAAATGTTTCACAGATTCCTCACTGTTCTTTATTGATGTGTAGTATTCCATTGTGTGAATATACCATAATTTATTTATTCATTCATCTGTTGATGGGCACCTTGGTTGCTTCCATCTTTTTGTTGTTGTAAACAGTGCTGCAATAAACATGGGTGTGCATATATCTGTTCGTGTAAAGGCTCTTATTTCTCTAGGATATGTTCCAAGGAGTGGGATTGCTGGATCATATAGTAGTTCCATTTCTAGCTTTTTAAGGAAGCGCCAAATCGATTTCCAAAATGCTCGTACCATTTGACATTCCCACCAGCAGTGTAGAAGTGTTCCAATCTCTCCACAGCCTCTCCAACATTTATTAGTTTGTGTTTTTTGGATTAATGCCAGCCTTGTTGGAGTGAGATGAAATCTCATTGTAGTTTTGATCTGCATTTCTCTAATGGCTAATGATCGTGCACATTTCCTTATGTATCTGTTAGCTACCTGAATGTCTTCTTTAGTGAAGTGTCTGTTCATATCTCTTGCCCATTTTTTAATTAGGTTGTCTTTTTGCAGTTGAGTTTTTGCAGTATCATGTAGATTTTAGAGATCAGGCGCTGATCAGAAATGTCATAGCTAAAAACTTTTTCCCAGTCTGTAGGTAGTCTTTTTACTCTTTTGGTGAACTCTTTGGATGAACATAGGTGTTTGATTTTTAGGAACTCCCAGTTATCTAGTTTTTCTTCTTCATTCCTTATAATGTTTTGTACAATGTTTATGCCTTGTGTTAGGGCTCCTAACATTGCCCCTATTTTTTCTTCCATGACCTTTATCGTTTTAGATTTTATATTTAGGTCTTTGATCCATTTTCAGTTTTTTTTTTTTGCTTGGAGTGAGGTATGGGTCTTGTTTCATTTTTTTGCAGAGGATATCCAGTTATGCCAGCACCATTTGTTAAAAAGACTGTCTTTTCCCCATTTAACTGTTTTGGGGTCTTTGTCAAATATAAACTGCTCATATACGGATGGATTTATGTCTGAATTCTCAGATTCTCAATTCGGTTGCATTGGTCCATGTATCTATTGTTGTACTAGTACCAGGCTGTTTTGACTACTGTGGCGGTATAATAGGTTCTAAAATCAGGTAAATTAAGGCCTCTCACTTTGTTCTTCTTTTTCAGTAATGCCTTATTTATCTGGGGCCTCTTTCCCTTCCATATGAAGTTGGTGATTTGTTTCTCCACCTCATTAAAGAATGTCCTTGGGATTTGGATCGAATTGCATTAAATGTATAGATCGCTTTTGGTAGAATAGACATTTTTATAATGTTAAGTCTTCCTATCCACGAACAAGGTATATTCGTCCACTTATGTAAGCCTCTTTTGGTTTCTTGCAGAAGTGTACTGTAGTTTTCTTTGTATAAGTCTTTATATCTCTGGTAAGATTTATTCCTAAGTGTTTTATCTTCTTGGGGGCTACTGTAAATGGCATTGATTTGGTGATTTCCTCTTCAATGTCCTTTTTGTTGGTGTAGAGGAATCCAACTGATTTTTGTATGTTTATCTTGTATTCTGATACTCTGCTGAACTCTTCTACCAGTTTCAGTAGTTTTCTGGAGGATTCCTTAGGGTTTTCTGTGTATAAGATCATGTTATCTGCAAATAGAGATACTTTGACTTCTTCCTTGCCAATCTGGATGCGCTTTATTTCTTTATCTAGCCTAATTGCTCTGGCTAGGACTTCCAGCACAATGTTGAATAAGAGTGGTGATAAAGGGCATCCTTGTCTGGTTCCTGATCTCAGTGGGAATGATTTCAGGGTCTCTCCATTTAGGGTGATGTTGGCTGTTGGCCTTGTATAAATGCCCTTTATTATGTTGAGGAATTTTCCTTCTATTCCTATTTCGCTGAGAGTTTTTTTTATCATGAATGAGTGTGGAACTTTGTCAAATGTCTTTTCTGCATCAATGGATAAAATCATGTGATTCTTGTCTTTGTTTTATTTATGTGGTGGATTCCCTCAATCGTTTTTCTAATGTTGAACCATCCCTGCATACCTGGTATGAATCCCACTTGGTCATGGTGAATTATTTTTTTGATATGTTGTTGAATTCTATTGGCTAGAATTTTGTTGAGGATTTTTGCATCTACATTCACGAGGGATATAGGTCTATAATTTTCTTTTCTTGTGGTGTCTTTACCTGGCTTTGGTATCAGGGATATGGTGGCTTCATAGAATGAGTTTGGTAGTATTCCATCCTTTTCTATGCTCTGAAGTACCTTTAGTAGTAGTGGTGTTAACTTTTCTCTGAAAGTTTGGTAGAACTCTGCAGTGAAGCCGTCCGGACCAGGGCTTTTTTTTTTTTTGGGGGAGTTTTTGATTACCTTTTCAATCAGTTCTTTTGTTATGGGTCTATTTAGTTGTTCTACCTCTGTTTGTGTTAGTTTAGGTAGGGGGTGTGTTTCTAGGAATTCATCTATTTCTTCTAGGTTTTCAAATTTGTTTGAGTATAGTTTTTCATAGTAATCTGATATGACTCTTTTAATTTCAGTTGGGTCTGTTGTGATATCGCCCCTCTCATTTCTTATTTGGGCTATTTGCTTCCTCTCCTGTTTTTCTTTTGTCAGTTTGGCCAGTGGTTTATCAATTTTGTTGAGTTTTTCAAAAAACCAGCTTTTGGTCTTGTTAATTCTTTCAGTAGTTTTTGTTTTCTATTTCATTTAGTTCAGCTCTAATTTTTATTATTTGTTTTCTTCTGGTGCCTGTGGGTTTCTTTTGTTGCTCTCTTTCTATTTGTTCAAGTTGTAGGGATAATTCTTTGATTTTCGCCCTTTCTTCTTTTTGGATGGGTGCATTTATTGATATAAATGGGCCTCTGAGCACTGCTTTTGCTGTGTCCAAAGGTTCTGATAGGAAGTGTTTTCATTCTCATTGGATTCTCTGAATTTCTTTATTCCATCCTTAATGTCTTCTATAATCCAGTCTTTTTGAGCAGGGTATTGTTCAGCTTCCAAGTGTTTGATTTCTTTTCCCTGTTATTGATTTTCACCTGTGGCCTTATGGTCAGAGAAGATGCTTTGTAATATTTCAATGTTTTGGACTCTGCTAAGGCTTGCTTTGTGACCTAATATGTGGTCTATTCTAGAGAATGTTCCATGTGCACTAGAAAAGAAAGTATACTTGGGTGCTGTTGGGTAGAGTGTTCTGTAGATGTCTACAAGGTCAAGTTGGTTGATTGTGGCATTTAGATCTTCCTTGTCTTTATCGAGCTTCTTTCTGGATGTCCTGTCCTTCACTGAAAGTGGTGTGTTGAAGTCTCCTACTATTATTCAGGAGCTGTCTATCTCACTTTTCAACGCTGATAGAATTTGTTTTATGTATCTTGCAGCCCTGTCATTGGGTGCATAAATATTTAATACGGTTATATCTTCTTGGTGTATTGTCCCTTTAATCATTATATAGTGTTCTTCCTTATCCTTTATGATGGATTTAACTTTAAGGTCTATTTTGTCAGAAATTAATATTGCCACTCCTGCTCTTTTTTGATTGTTGTTTGCTGGGTATATTTTTTTTTCCATCCTTTGAGTTTTATTTTGTTTCTCTCTCTAAGTCTAAGGTGTGTCTCTTGCAGGGAGCATATAGACGGATCTTGTTTTTTAATCCATTTTCTGCCACTCTCTGTCTCTTTATTGGTGCATTTAGTCCATTTACATTCAGGGTAATTATGGATAGGTATGAATTTAGTGCTATCATTTTGATGTCTTTTTTGTGTGTGTGTGTTTACAGTTTCTTTTTCCCACTTGATTTTATGTGCTGAGTAGATTTTCTTTATATATTGTCTTTTCCTCATATTTGTTGTTGATTTTGCTTCTGCTGAGTCTCTATTTTTCCCTTGTATTCTTTTTTGATGAGTAGGATAGTTTGTCTCCTTTGTGGTTACCTTATTATGTACCCCTATTTTTCTAAATTTAAAACTAACTTTTATTTCTTTGTATCACCATATCTTCCTCTCCACATGGAAGGTATATGAGTGCATTTCTTAGTCCCTCTTTAGTATTTTAATGTTGTCTTCTTTTATATAATAATATCACTGTTACCCTGATTTGGGCTTTTTTTTTTTTTAATAATCTTGTTTTGTTTTTTTGGATTTCCCTGTCCGAGTTGACTTCTGGTTGCTCTGCCCAGTGTTCTAGTCTTGGGTTGATACCTGATATTATTGATTTTTCTAACCAAAGAAATCCCTTTAGTATTTCTTATAGTTTTGGTTTGGTTTTTACAAATTCCCTAAACTTGTTTTTATCTGGAAATGTCTTAATTTCACCTTCATATTTAAGAGACAGTATTGATGGATATATGATTCTTGGCAGGCAATTTTTTTCCTTCAGTTTTTTAAATATGTCATCCCATTGCCTTCTTGCTCGGATGGTTTCTGCTGAGTGGTCCGAGCTTATTCTCATTAGCTCTCCTTTGTAGGCAACTTTTCGTTTATCCCTCGCTGCTCTTATAATTCTCTCTTTATCTTTGGTTTTGGCAAGGCTGATTATAATATGTCTTGGTGACTTTCTTTTAACATCTACCTTATGTGGAGTTTGATGAGCACCTTGGATAGATATCTTCTCATCTTTCACAATATCAGGGAAGTTTTCTGCCAACAAATCTTCAACAATTTTCTCTGTATTTTCTGTTATCCCTCCCTTTTCTGGTACTCCAATCACTCGTAGGTTATTTCTCTTGATAGGGTCCCACATGATTCTTAAGGTTTCTTCATTTTTTTGAATTCTTTTATCCGATTTTTCTTCAAATATATTAGTGCCAAGTGATTTATCTTCAAGTTCAGAAATTCTAGCTTCTACTTGCTCAATTCTGCTCTTCTGACTCTCTGTTGAGTTATCTAGTTCTGTAATTTTATTGTTAATCTTCTGAATTTCTGATTGCTGTCTATGGATTTTTCCAGCTTGTTAAACTTTTCATTATGGTCCTGAATAATCTTTCTAATTTCTTCAGTTGCTTTATCTGTGTGTTCCTTGGCTTGTTCTGCATATTGCCTCATTTCCTTCCTGACTTCTTAAAGGTTCTGTGTATTAAACTTTTGTATTCTGCATCTGGTAATTCCAGGAATGCAGTTTCATCTAGAAGATCCCTGGATTCTTTGTTTTGAGGGCCTGTTGAGGTGATCTATTTCTTTATGTGACTTGATATTGACTGTTGTCTCCAAGCCATCTAGAAGTTATTGTATTAATTTATGCTTGCTTACAGTGTGTTTTACTGTGTTGTAGCTGCTTGCTTTGTTTTGTTTTGGTATACACCTATGGGTTGCTTGAGTGAGCTAGCTTGATTATTTTCACCTTTGGAGCTCTGGTGTCCTGTCCCCAGCTGGCTAGAGCTGTTATCAGGTATATCAGTCTAGAAGTCCATTCAGCTTTTTTTTTTTTTTTTTTTTTTTGGTATGAATTCATCTCATGTCTCCAGGTAGCTGATATCAAGTGTGTGGTACAGGCTCTGTCCTACAGTCTTAGGGGTGCAGGGGCGATTGGTGTATATACCAGTATCTGATTGCAGCAGGGTGTCTTGCTTTGAACAAGGCAGGAGGCTGAGAACTGACCCCCAAGTGTGTCTGAGGAAAACACATCTCTGTTCCCTAGGGAGCGCTGGTGGGTGTGTTCTGCTGAGGGGCCATGGCACCCAATTTTTTTTGTCGTAAGGACTGGGAGGTACCAGTTGTCTTTTGACCCCTGTCGTGGGTGGCTGAGTGACCTGAGTAAAGCTACCATTCCTTAGGTCCTTGATGTGGGTAGGTGAGGACCTTGTTTAATAGGCAAAGCAATGTCAAATGTCAAAAACCCACCTCTCCACCGCACAGCTGAAATGGTTGAAGTTTGCCAACAAAGGCCTGTTCTCCCAAAATAGGCCCACACAGGTCCATGTAGAAGGGAAAGGTGCTCAAGGTCCACAGACGGTTAATGCCTGGATAGGAGCCACTTCTCTCCTGAGCTCCCTCAGTTAATGGAGTTAGCAAATTATCTTTTCCCCCCCAGTTGCAATTTTTTTCCTTCCCCAAGGGTGGGAAGATGGCTCTGGGTGCTCACCAGGGTCTATCTCAGGCCCAGGGATTCAGCCGCCAAAGCCAGCTTGTGGGTGGGCAGGGTGTGGTAAAATATGCACAAGTACTTAGCTTTTGCTGAGAGTGCCATTCTCCTCAGGTTCCAGAGGTGTGAGTAGGCTTTGTGGCTGGCTGCTTCTCCCTGAGGAAACTGTGGCCAAACGCTAATACCAGACCACCGTGGCCGCTGCCACTCTGGGAATGGTGCCTGAGGGCTCCCTGCGATTCAGTCTGGTAACTCCTGTCTACTTCTGAACGGTCTCTTCCTCCCCCTACCCCTCAGTTCATTGTCTAAGCTTGCCTTTGATGCTCAGAGCTCCCAGCTTGTCATAAATATACTCGTTTCACTTGTTTTTTCGGGTCTTTGTTGTAAAGAGGGCTCGCCAGATAGGTCTGTCCTTTCTGCCATCTTGGCTCCACCTCCTGTGTAAACATTTTTGACAGGCACTGGGCTTTTGTTTTTTAAGCTGCACAACTTTCATAAAAGGCTGAATGGTTTCTTTAGAAGAACAGAAATGAAAATCTTAGTTTAATTCAGACAGTTTTTTTTTTTTGATTTCCTTCTGAATTCACCTAGCTCAGATATGCCAGCATTTTAGATTCTAAAATATACATCCACAAAGGAGTAGAAATCAAAAAAGAGGAGGCTTCAATTGTATATAACTCTTTTGTCTACGTAGATTATCTTAAGTGTTGTATAAAAAGTCTACCAGATGTAATGAACTAGTTTAACAATGTTGCAGAACACGAAGTCAATTAAAAAAAAACAATTTTCCTTTTTGCAGTAGCAATGAAAAATTGGGAATTCGAATTAAAGAAACAATACCATTTACAATAACATAAACATATGAAATATTTTAACAACATATATACAAGCTCTGTAGACTAAAAGCTATAACATAATGCTGACAAACACCAAAGAAGACCAGCTAAGTGGAGAGATAGAGCATGTCCATGAATCAGAAGTTTCAATGTTGTTCAGATATCAATTCTTCATAAATAAATCTATAGACTCAACACAATTCCCACAAACCGCAGTTGGCTTTTTATAATTCTAAAATTTATATGGAACTGCTAATGGCCTAGGGTAGGCAAAACAATTTTGTAAAACAAAAGTAAACTTGAAGTATTTGATTTCAAGTTTTATAATAAAGCTACATCAAACAAGACCGTGTGGTAGTGACAAAGAGTAGAAAACAATACAACCCAGAAACAGACCGCCACATATACGGTAAATTAATGTTCAGCAAAAGCATAGAGGCAATTCAATAGAGAAAGGATAGCACTTTCAACGCATGATATTGGGACAACTGGACATCCACATGTTAAAAAAAAATACTTTGATCTCATAAAAAAATAGTAAGTTGAAATATATCAGAGTCCTAAATGTAAAAGCTAAAACTTTAAGAACCCTACATAATATAACACAGGAGAAAATATCTGTGAACTTCTGGCAGGCTCAAATTTTTTAGATAGTACACAGAAATCATGAACCATAAAGGAAAAAAAAAAAACAAAATTTCCATTCTTCAAAAGACACCGTTGAGAAAAGGCAAAGGCAAACTGCAGACAGGGAGAAAATAATCAAAATACACGTGTCTAATTAAGGATAGTTTAAAGTCAAGAAAGGTGTGTTTCAGGGTTGTATCCTTTCACCAAACGTATTCAATCTGTACGCTGAGCAAATAATCTGAGAAGATGGACTATATGAAGAAGAACAGGGCATCATGACATAACCTTGCTTGCTGAAAGTGAAGAGGACTTGAAGCATTTACTGATGAAGATCAAAGACTAAAGCCTTCAGTATGAATTACACCTCAACAAAGAGAAAACAAAAATCCTCACAACTGGACCAATAAGGAACATCTTGCTAAATGGAGAAAAGATTGAAGTTGTCGAGGATTGTATTTTACTGGGATCCACAATCAACGCCCATAAAAGCAGCAGTCAACAAATGAAACACATTGCATTGGGCAAGTCTGCTGTAAAAGACCTTTTTAATGTGTTAAAAAGCAAAGATGTCACCTTAAGGACTATGGTGCACCTGATCCAAGTCATGATGTTTTCAGTCACCACATATGTATGTGAAAGCTGGACAATAAATAAGGAAGACTGAAAAGAATTGATGCCTTTGAATTATAGTGTTGGTGAAGAATATGGACTGCCAAAAAAAAAAAAAAAAAACTAACAAATCTGTTTTAGAAGAAGTACAGCCAGAATGCTCCTTAGAAGTGAGGATGGTGAGACTTTGTCTCATATCTCACATACTTTGGACATATTACCAGGAGAGACCAGTCCCTGGAGAAGGATATCATGCTTGGTGAAGTAGAGGGTCAGCAAAAAGAAAAAGACTCTCAATGACAGTGGGCTGACACAGTGGCTGCAACAATGGGTTCAAGCATAACAACAATTGTGAGGATGGTGCAGGACAGGGCAGTGTTTTGTTTTGTTGTACATAGGGTTCCTATGAGTCAGAACTGACTGGATGGCATCTAACAACAACAATTAAGGAAGTGTATTATCCTATAAGGTCCCTGGGTGACAAAAATGGGCCTTAGAATTTAATGTTACATGTGACAACAAAATCCCTTACTGTTTAATCCACTTTCAAATAGGTTATCTTTTTGGTTGGGTTGGTTATTGGTTGATCGAAGCATCTAACAGAGCACCCACCATAATAATAATAATGAGAAGGAAGAGGGTGGCCACAATTAAGATACTAGTTTTCCTACAACATTTTGCCTTTAACAAAAGAATGTCACATGCAATATTTCATTTTAACCTCAAAATAAGCCTGCATGTTACTAAAATTATGGCAATTAAAGATGTCAAATGACTCACCCAGGGTTTAGGTTTTTGAAGATCTACTTTAGTGGTTTTATTTTTCCCTGTTGTTGTATCACAATAATTTTGGTCTCATAATCACTGGACTTAAAAAAACAGTCTTTCTGATTTGTTGCAGATGATTAACATTGATTTTAATATGTCTAAGTTTCAATTGACTTGATGGCAATGGGTTTATGGGTTTTTAAGTTTAGTTTGTTATATTTGCTTTCTATACCTAGTATGACTATTGTATAAAATTAACCCTTTTAAGAAAAATGTAAAAATGGAAATAGAGATTATGTCTCTTCTTTCAAAATAGCCAATTCAAGAAAATTTTTAGACACTGTTCAAGTATTACAGTGCTTAGATTTTTTCAGTCCTCTTCCTTTGGAATTGCTATCAGGGCTAGTTTATAAGTCACAGACATACAAATCTCTCATATTACCTTTTAGTCACACTTCAATTTGATCTAAAACAGTATTTTCCACCTGTAATCCTTTACGCAATTCACCATAACCCACTAACCCGCTGCCGTCAAGTCGACTCTGACTCATAGCGACCCTTTACTTGGTGCTAAACAGGGCCTGACTGTTTTCTAAAATCAAATCCATTCTCAAAGGGTAATTTTTTTTTTTATTAGTGATTTTTTAAAAACATTCCATGGACTCTATAGGCAATTTCAGGAAAAACATTTGAAAGTTTGGGGGAAAATTCAGTGTCATTTGGGTGCATGTTTAAATGAGTAAATTAACGTGGACAGAATTAATAACATTCTATAGCTATGCCTATGCTTAATAAAATTTTATATCTAAGTCTTATGTTGTGAACACTCTTAATTTTGGCTATTTAGATTGGTCATGTGAAAAATTTCCACTTATTCTGTGTAGCTGATTTTAACAGTTCATTTTTTTAATTTACCCAGCATGGGTTAAAACTCAATGCAAGTTACTAAATAAGAGAGCAAAGGCATTTTTTTCACCAGGAACTTCAGTAATTCTGAGATCAGGAATTCTGGAAAGTTCAGGAATATGCAGACCAATTTTTTTTTTAATATTTTAGATAATTCCTCTTATAACTCCAATTATTACCTACATTATCCAACTAAAACATTTTCAGAATCTTATGACAGTTGACCTAATAGGGATTTGGGAATGTATCCAGCTCAACTTTGTTATTTTACAGATAAGAAGTCTGAAACAGTAGAAATCATTTGCATATAGACTCCTGAATTCTAATTTGAAATAAGACTCCTAGATTGGTGTAGTGGAATAAACATCAATTTTGAAGCGAAGAAAACACAGAATGTGAATTCTGGCCCTACTATGTAACTAGTCACAGGAATGTAGACAAGCTCTTGTACTTTTCTAAGGCTCTTTCCTCACCTATAAAATGGAAATGGCAAAGGCAATCTTTACAAACTGTCAATATTAAATGAGCTATCAAATTTAAGATGCCTAAAATACCTATGAAATAATAGATACTCAATAAATGACATTCAAGTGGTTTGTTTCCTAACTGGTGTGTGTGTGGGAGGGGGGTTGTACATGAGAGACTGAAAGAGAGAGAGAGAGAGATCCCCATTTAGGGAATGCTGTCTAGGGGACATTACTATGGAACTGTAACCATATGGAGCAATTAGGAGGCATTGCCCGTGTTCAATATATATTTGATTGCTTGATGGAGTATTTGAGATTTCAATTTAATTGGATTTCCAGCTCTTGCCAATATACCTGCCAAATAATTAGTAAAAATCACATAAAGACAGTGATAAACTTTCTTATATTAAACAATTCTAATTTAACACTACTTGAGTCAAGGAATTTTGTTGAATTTCTATAAGGTACATTGTATTTCAGTTCCAAAGTTAATTGAATATCATGGTCATCTACAAAAACAAATAATATTGATTACTGGACCTAGCCAGTAGTTTATTACTTAATTGGTCTAAGGAAGTTGAAAACTAGTTTTTGGATGAAATCTAAGTAACACCAATTGATTTTTTTTGATAGACTTTTCCAATAATTAGGGCTTCTCTTTAAAATAAATCCTGAGAATCTGGAGCAAAGTTGAAGATACACCAGATCAATGTTAGAGATACACCTCTGCTATTTAAAAACTCTGAGCACGAGAAATCTTTCAGAGGGGTTGTTAAGGAGAAATCGTTTTCAGACTCTTTTCCTGGATACATTCTTAGAAATACACCTTATTCCAGCCATGCTGACCATTACTTGTCGTATGCTCCAAAATGGGTTTTCAACGCCTACAGCTCTTAGTCCTCATAATAAATCTGTCAACATGCATGTCAATTAATGCCAACTGGGATGCGAACACCTATTCACTAGGAATCTGGACTGAAACCACCAACTAATTTCACATAGACCATTGAACAGTAATGACTTTCCGTCACTTACAACCTGAGCTACTTTCAAACTAGTGACCCAGAAATGAAAGGTTCAGTATCCCATTATCATTTCCCAGGAAAATGCTGTTCTGCTGAGTTCACTTACACCTAAACAGTTCTAAAATACTTCATTGGCTTTAACAGGTTGTATTAGGGAGACAGAGAAATCAGAATTTTTTAAAAACTGTTTTTAAAACTTCAAAAAGTAATATCTTAAATTTATGTGAGTGATAATAGAAGTGATGGAAAGTAAAATTTATTCTGAGATACAGGAGACAGCACTGCTGTCGACCTTTTCTTAAAACATTTGCTTTTAATATAAACCTATCTCTTCAAATTAAACTTTGATTTAAAATAATTACATAACATCATTTTATAAAATGTGAACAACTAGATGAATGTAATGAGGTATCTGTATCTGTTGATGTTGTTAGGTGCTGTCGAGCCAGTTCCAACTCATAGCAACCCTATGAACAACAGACAGAAACATTGCCCAGTCCTGTGCAATCCTCATGATGATCATGCTTAAGCCCACTGTTGTAGCCACTGTGTCAATCCATCTCCTTGAGAGTCTCCCTTTTTTTCACTGACCCTCTACTTTACCAAGCATGATCTCCTTCTCCAGGGACTGATCTCTCCTGATAACATGTCCAAAGTACGTGAGACGTAGTCTCGCCATCCTTGCTTCTAAGGAGCATTCTGGTTGTACTCCTTCCAAGACAAATTTGTTCATCCTTTTGGCAGTCAAAAAGATATAGTGATGGAAATGAGACCTTCAAGTTGGAAGGCACTCAAAAGGTTGGGGAAGAGCTGCCTCCTCAAAGTAGAGTTGACCTTACTGATGTACATGGAGTTAAGCTTTTGGGACCTTCATTTGCTCATGTGGCAGGACTCAAAATGAGAAGAAACATGTGCAAAAATCCATTAATAATCAGAATGTGGAATGTATGAAGTATAAATATAGGAAATTTGGAAATCATCAAAAATGAAATGTGTAAACATCAATAGGCATTAGTGAGCTAAGCTGCATCTAGTAGTGATTTTATATTTATATGTGTGTATATACTTTTTTATATACGTACATACATATGTTTATGTAGCTATATGTACTCATAGTTTCATTATATATGTGTAAGTATTTGTAATGCATATAACATATATAATGGGATTTATATTATACACCTACTCCTCACTTATCGACTATCGCATTATCTGACATTTTGCATTTACAATAATAGTAAAAAATCTACTATCCAACTATTTTACACATTGCTGACATACATCTGGCAGTAACAAAGGCTGAGGCGTGAGGTAAGAGTAATGCTAGCTGTGATGGTTAAGGTTATGTGTCAACTTAGCTGGGCCATGATTCAGAGTGGTTTGGCAGTTACATAATAATGTAATTTGGCAGTGATGTAATGAGGTGATTAGGCAGTTATGTAATGATGTAATTTAGCAGTTATGTAATAACATAGTCATCCTCCATTTTATGACCTGATGTGGTTATCCTCCATTTTTGTATAATGCTGATTTCTGCATAATGACTTAGTCTTTGGAACCTTACCATGTTGATAAATGAGTGAGTGTATATACTTACAATATATGAATATAACTACATTGTTAAATTTTATTTTCTTAGAGGATGTAAAAAATATGAGTTTATGACGAAGTCTATTCTACTCAGGAACAGGAAAAACATTAAGTTGCAAACTACTGTATTTTTACACAAATAAATGTGCACCTCTATGTTTGTTTGCCAACTGGGCCCTCCCCCTGCAAGATATTTTCATAAGCTCTCCTATGCCAATTTTTTTTGAAGGTAATGTAAAAATTAGCATAGTGCACTTAGAAAAATGCCTCAAGGGGGAAGGTACTGTTGGCAAACAAATGTAGAAGGTGGGAGCATTATTTGCATAAAAATATGGTATATTTGGAATAATTATACTGCTCTTGATTTTATTAGATTGACTGTAAAATTTTATCTGAACCAATCCTAAAGTTTATTCAAAAAGTGAAAGAGTTTAAACAACAAACACAAAACAAAAATATCTCTATATAATCTGAATTTTACTTGCCCATTAAGTCTATAGAAACAGTAATTGAATCTGCTTTCTTTCATTTTTTTCCTAATTGCAAATTAAAAGTTGACTCAAAATAATTTCATAGTGATTATATTTTTAGTATAATTTATTAGGAAAATTCTGGACTTTGGAGTCACAGAGATATGAATTGGAAAACTGACTCTGCCATCCAGTAGCTGAATAACTTAAAATCTTGGGAGAAAATGGAGAACATAATTTCAAATTCTTATGGAATTTGGACTTTCTGGATCCATGGAGTCTGGATAAACCCCCAAAACCATTTTCTTGAGAAAATTTTTAAACCTTAAAACTTAAACCAAAAATATTGCCTGAAGTCTTCTTAAAACCAAACAAGAGTCTATCTTAACTACTAAGAATGTCTTCCTTAAGTATTGTATTCTTTTAAGAAGTGCCTACGTGGGATCAAATTGACAACAGAAACTCGGAAGATTAGATAGGTAACTCAGGGGTCAGCGAATTTATCTTAATGGGGAAAAAACAATTTAGAAAAGGGGGGGTGATAATTGCTTCACAACATGAATGTAATCAGTATAACTGAACTGTACAAGTAGAAATTGTTGAACTGGTGTATGTTCTGCTGTCTATTATTCTCAATAACAACAAAAAATTAAATAAATTATATAAAAAAACTAAAGACAGCAATTGTGAGAAAATAAAGAGAGCAATAATATGTAACTAGGAATGTAAGGGAAATAAAATATAGAATTGAAACAGGCAGTAAATTAATTAACAAATCTTACTTAAGTTCTCTACATCTCAGGTTCCTTAGCTTAAAAAAAAAATCTCTCTCTTCATATTTTGTAAGCATTAAAATTAAAATATGTGATTCTGGCCACTTTAAGTAGTCAATATAGCATAGCTTATTATTACAAGATTTTTTTTTTTTTTTTTTTTTTTACAAGATGGAAGAATAGCTTTGGGAAAATACAATCCAGTAGGAATAGACTCGATGGCAATGGGTTTGGATTTTTTTGGGGGGGTTTTCCTGAAACATTAGTTGGAGTGATATTCCTTATTTAATTCTCTGTAGGATCCTATTAACTTCAATCATATTATCAGCCTTATCAGTTTCACATAGAAGGTGATTCCAGAGATGATGCAGTGAAATGCCAAGAATTGCAACTTCTTACTTGCTATCCTCAGTTGCTTAGGTGAATTTTTCTCTTTTTTGCAAGATTGATGTTGGAGCCCCAAGTTCCAGAGAGTTAGTCAAGAATATTCCAAGCGGGAAGGCAGAAGGCTGGGGCAGAAGACTTTGGTGGCCATCTCTTCTCAGAAAGCACCTCAAGAGACATACCATTGTACCTTATTGGGTCAAAGAGGGGCACAGGCCTTATCCATCATTTTCAATGGATAAGGGACCACCAGGGTTGTCCCTATATCTGGTACATTTCCACCCATCTAAAACACGGTTATGTTAAAAAGGAAGAAGGGGTGATTTGATAGAAGGAAATAAAGAAAGTGAACTATTTGTATATCTAAAGGGCAGGTAGTTAAAGGTCCTTGGCGGCACTTTGAATCCACCAGCCACTCCTTGTAAGCCCTATGGGGCAGTTCTACTCTGTCTTATAGGGTCGCTATGAGTTGCAACAGCAATGGGTTACAGGTTAGAGGTTAGAGTAGCAGAAAGAGAAAAATTAAGGAGGTCAGCATGACTGCAGAAGCCTGAATATGAGGGAGATGGGAAGAGATGAGGTCAGAGAGACAGGGAGCCAGATCATGTAGAGACTTGACATCTGTAGTAAGAAGGAAACTCACTTGAGACAGGTACTTATATAACCTCTTTAATTCAGTCTCTTTTCTATTTTCCTCTATTTCATTTTATTTTGTTGCTAATGGTTTTGTAAGTGTGACAGTAACTGTATGTTTCCATGATTTAGTTAAATTTAAACTAGAGGATTATAGAAAAAAAATTACCCTAATTTGTGCCTTTTCTTTCCAGGTTGCTAGTTTTTATACTAAAAATGACAGATACTGTTTATTATTCTTGCACATTTTTTTTTTTTTCCATCAAATCCTCACACTTCCTGAAGTATTATAGAGTAATGGTTAAAAATTTGAGTAAGACTCTCTGGGGTTGAATAATGGCTCTGTGATTTCCTAACTATGGGACCTCAACTAAATTGTTTAACCTGTATTTATGTTAGGTTTTTTTTTTTTTTTTAAATAAAATGGGAATTTCTATAATTGTTGTCTCAGTTAAGTTACTGAAGCCTTTCCAGGTGAAGACAGTGCAAGGCACATGGTAAAATCTCTATAATCAGTAGCTATTATTGGCCTCTTTTGGTAGCTGAAGCAAGAGAAGTATAGAAAAGCTAATGTATGCAAGTGGTGCCTACCATTTACGTGTTCTCTTGGTTTTAAAGCTATCAGTGATTTGCTCTATTTTAGTAATGAGTTATAAAGAAGCTGTTTAATTGGCAATAGTTTTGTCTGCCAAGAACAGGTATTTCTTAGAGCAAGGAGCTAAGATATTTTGGTTTGTTCCCAGCACTATTTAATGTAGGAAAAGGAGGATATGTTGGAATTCTACATTGTTTAAGACACGGAGAGGTAAGTGTGTCTGGTTCCAGTATTGTTTAACATAGGAACAGGGAATTAAGTTTGCATCACTTAAAGGGGATTTAGTAGAATTTCATACTCCAGGACACTGGGAACAGGATGTAATATACTGTGCTTTGATTGCTGATGGAATCCTTTTACATCTGGTACTTAGACAAATAATAACCTGCCTACTCTATGGACGCTTTTTTAAGCTATGTTTGTATTTAAAAAAAGAATTAAAAAAAATCATGCTTTTACTCCTGTAGTAATTGTGGGACTCTACAATGCATTTCCCTTTTTAGGGCTCCATAAATGAAATTAATCAAATGTATGGTGCTGAATTGGCATTTTTAAATGATTGACTTCCTGAATTTTGTAGCAAGGTTAGAAAAATATGCATGCTAAAAATGACTGCTCATGGCATCACTTTGTATAAGTGCTCTCACATACAACCAATAATTAAAACACAGGACTTAAGTCCTAGGAAGGAAGGGAGAAATAATGAAGTAGAAGAGCTGAACAGAAGATATCAAAGGGTGGCTCGAGAATAAAAAGTAAAGTATTGTAATGAAATGTGCAAAGACTTGGAGTTAGAAAACCAAAAGGGAAGAAAGAATATGATAGGCTTTTCTTAAGCTGAAAGACTGAAGAAAAAAAAATTCAAGCTTTGAGTTGCAATATCAAAGGATTCTATGGGCAAAAATTGAATGATGCAGAAAGCACCAAAACATGAAAGGAATACACCAAATCACCATACCAAAAAGAATTGGTTGACATTCAACTCTTTCAGGAGATAGCATATGATCAAGAACCAATGGTATGGAAAGAAGAGGTCCAAGCTGCACTGAAGGCATTGGCAAAAACAAGGCTCCAGGAATTGACAGAATACCAATGGAAAGGTTTCATCAAACAGATGCAGTGCCAGAAGCACTCAATTGTCTATGCAAAGAAAATTGGAACTGACTGCAAGATATCCATATTTGTGCCCACTGCAAAGAAAGGTGATCCAAAAGAATTTAGAAATTATCAAACAATATCATTAATATCACACAAAAGTAAAATTATACTGAAGGTAATTCAAAAACTATTAACAACAGTACATCTACAGGGAACTGCTGGAAATTCAAGCAGATTCAGAGGAAGAAGTGGAACCAGGGATATCATTGCTGATGTCAGATGAATTTTGGCTGAAAGCAGAGAATACCAGAAAGATGTTTACCTGTGTTTTATTGACTACACAAAGGCTTTTGACTGTGTGGATCATAACAAACTATGGATAACATTTTGAAGTTTCAGAATATTGGAACAGTTAATTATGCTCACGCACTGTACATAGACCAAGAGGCAGTCATTCAAACAGAACAAGGAAATACTGAGTGGTTTAAAATCAGGAAAGGTGGGTTTCAAGGTTGTTATTCTTTCACCATACTTATTCAGTCTATATGAAGAAGATTGTGGCATTGGGATTCGAGGAAGAGTTGTTAACAACCTGTGATATGCAGATGACACAACCTTACTTGCTGAAAGTGAAGAGGACTTGAAGCACTTACTGATGAAGATCAAAGACTACAGCCTTCAGTATGGATTACACCTTAATATAAAGAAAACAAAAACCTTACAACTGAACCAATAAGCAACATCGTGATAAATGGAGAAAATATTGAAGTTGTCAAGGCATTCATTTTACTTGGATCCATAATCATCACCCATGGAAGCTGTGGTCAAGAAATCAAATGACTTACTACACTGGGCAAATATGCTGAAAACCAAAAACCAAATCCATTGCTGTCCAGTCGATTCCAACTCATAGCAACCCTATAGGACAGAGTTTCCAAGGAGGCCTGGTAGATTTGAACTGCCACCAGGGTTGCCAAAAGACCTCTTTAAAGTGTTCAAAAGTAAAGATGTCATTTTGAGGACTAAGGGGCACCTGACTCAAGCTATGATATTCTCAATTGCTCCATATGGATATGAAAGCTGGACACTGAGTAAGGAAGAATGAAGAAGAATTGATGCCTTTGAACTATGGTGTTGGCGAGGAATAGTGAATACGCTATGGACTGCCAGAAAAATGAACAAATCTTCTTGTAAGAAATACAGCCAGAATGTTCTTTAGAAACAAGGATGGAGAGATTTTGTCTCACATACTTTGGACATGTTATTAGGAGGGACCAGTGCTTAGAGAAGGACGTTATGCTCGGTAGAGTATCAGTGAAAAAGAGGAAGATCTTCAATGAGATGGATTGACACAGTAGCAGCAATAGACTCAAATATAGCAATGATTGCGAGGCTTGCACAGGGCTGGGCAGTGTTTTATTCTGTTGTGCATGGGGTCACTGTGAGTGGGAACTCACTTGTTGGCATCTAGCAACAACAGGACTTTGGTACTGTTCTTTGTGTGAGAATACAGAAAACTGTTCACAGTTTCTACAACTTTTGGCTGAGTCAGTGGTCCCATTTTCAGTTATTACCACTAAAATGTAAAATAGCAGAATGTAAAGCGATAAAATATATAATTAATACCCTTTATTAGAAATTCAACCTTCAGTAGAAATTATCTTCAAAATCTTGTACTGATGTTTAGAAATACTTAGTGGTGATGGCAAGGGGGGAAAGCTATCTCTATGACATTAATATTAGAATACATTATTTTATAGTCCGGTGATGCATTATGTATAAATAAGTTGGTATTAAATTATGGGGAGGTGATGATTATTTTATAGGTACTAAATTTATTACGGTCAGAAGTTTTTCTTTTTTTTTTTTCACTGAATAGGCATTGAAACCAAGATTCCTGGCTGTACAATGGCTATAACTTATTATTTAACAGTGCTGCCTCTAAACAATTGGACCATACCATTCAAGGCTAGGTTGATCGTAGTAAACTGATTCTTCATAAAGCTAAAGTATTTGAGAAGCAAAAAAGCAACTGAATGTTTAGAAAACATTTCTCAATACTGCATTAGAAAAGAGAGCTATAAATCTAAGACCCACAAACTTTTAGAATGTGAACAGCATCATAGACAAGAAGACAATTCCTTGAATTGTATTTCGTAAAAATCCAAATTTCGATGTTCAAGCCACGAAGAAGTTTACCCATTTTGAACTAATATAAACTAGTATATTTCCCTATCTTTTTTATAGCCGTATGCTTAAATTTTATTAGTCAAATCTTCATGAAAATCACTCCTAGCAGAAATGATAAGACAATTATTTACAGAACAACAAATTATACAAATAATCTCAAACTGACTTTGAATAAGATGCTTAATTTCAGGAATTTTAAAGGGCACTGGGTTGTAAATATAGAAACAAATATATGGTTGGGTTTCTTGAGGTTATTTCTGAAAAACTAAAGGCCTATCTATAGCTGCAAGGATAAAATCATGATAGCAAGAATGATTCAATGTGGAAAACAACTAAGAGGAGAGGCCAAGTAGACTGTTTTTTCATGATTTGCATTATGCTGTTTTCAGAGAAAGTTGTGTTCCCTCCTATTTTACCTTTATTTAAAATTTGTTATTTTATCCTTGTCATTCTGCCTTCACTGTGGGTTTGTCTCTATACTCATCCTCAAGTACAAGTTGACATTGCATACACAAAAGAAACAGACAAGTCTTTCCCAGAAGCAGTCCTTGTTGCTATTGGAGATAAGGGCTGTAATAGACGTTTGTGCAAGGAGTAAATGGAACAAGAAGAGGTAGAGCTAGCTCCCAGAGACATTCAGGTAAGACATCACCCACCGAGGCAGTGTCGTTTGAGGGAAGGGGAGGTAGAAGGATGGAAATCATTAAGGAGCACATATAAAGACATTAAAAAATAAATAAATAACATAACCTGTTGCCGTCGAGTCCATTCTGACTAGAACTGCCCTATAGGGTTTCCAAGCCTGTAAATCTTTACAGAAGCAGATTGCCACATGTTCCTTCCACAGAGCAGTTGCTGGGTTCGAACTATCAACCTTCCTTTAGCAGTCAAGGGCTTAACTACTACGCCAATAGGGCTCTTTATAAAGACACAGAGAAACAAGAAAATTTTTTTAGAAGAGTAAGCAGCTTACAGTCCTAGAAAGCAGTTTGTTTGGGAAATAACATTTTGGTAAGCTAGAACAGCTATGATAAGAAAATTTTAGTTAATCTTTAAAGCTTCCAAGCAAAGGAATGACAAACAATAGGTTTCCTTAATAAAATTAATGCTAGGAGAAGTTTGGGGTATTTAATTTGGAGTGCAGTAAAAGAGGCATTTCAAGAAATGGAAGAGAAAGTGACTAGTTAGGAAAGTATTGTAGGAGATAGTGAGGTTCTATACTCTCTAGCTCATTCTTTAAGTTCAGATATTAAAATATTGATTATTTACCTATAATGATTCATTCAAGTTTCTTTCTATGATATGATAATTTAGATGTCATTCCTGTGTCAGATTTTGGGGAAAAAAAACAAATAAGACATGACTCCTGACCTGAAAGAGCTCATGGCATCATGGGATACAATTAGAAATAAGATGGCTATTATACAAAGCCTGTGTTTACAGCAAAGATGAAGGTCAATTAAAGGGATAAAGCCATGTTGTTGTTAGATGACTACCAGTCACTTCTGACTCATAGTGACCCGATGTACAACAGAATGAAACACTGCCTGGTCATGCGCCATCTTCACAAACTTTGTTGTGTTTGAGTCCACTGTTGCAGCCACTGTGTCAATTCATCTCATTGAGGGTCTTCTTCTTTTTCATTGACTCTCTACTTTACCAAGCATGATGTCCTTTTCCACAGACTGATCCCTCCTGTTAACGTGTACAAAGTATGTGAGACATAGTTTCGCCACTTTGCTTCAAAGGAGCTTTCTGGCTGTACTTCTTCCAAGACAGATTTGTTTGTTCTTTTGGCAGTCCATGATATATTCAATATTCTTTGCCAACACCGTAATTCAAAGGTGTCAGTTCTTCTTTGGTCTTCCTTATTCATTGTCCAGCTTTCACATGCATATGAGGCAATTGAAAACACAAAGGCTTGGGCCAGGTGCACCTTAGTCTTCAAGGTGAAATCTTCATTGTTAACACTTTAAAGAGGTCTTTTGCAGGAGATTTGCCCAATGCAATGCATCCTTTGATTTTTGGACTGCTGCTTCATGGGTGCCAATTATGAATCCAAGTAAAATGAAATCTTTGACAACTTCAGTCTTTTCTCCATTTATCATGATGTTGCTCATTGGTCTAGTTGTGAGGATTTTTGTTTTCTTTGTGTTGAGGTATAATCCTTACTGGAGACTGTAGTTTTTGATCTTCATCAGTAAGTGCTTCAAGACTTCTTCACTTTCACAAGCAAGGTTGTGTCATCTGCATAAAACAGGTTGTTAATAAGTCTTCCTCCAATCCTGATGCTCGCTTCTCAGATTATTTGTTCCCCATACAGATTGAATAAGTATGTGAAAGAATACAAACTTTACACACACTTTTCCTGACTTTAAACCGTGCAGTATCCCGTTGTTCTGTCTGAATGACTCTCTCTTGATCTATGTACAGGTTCCTCATGAGCACAATTAAGTGTTCTGGAATTTCCATTCTTTCCAATATTATCCATAATTTGTTATGATCCACACAGTTGAATACCTTGGCATGAAACATAGGAAAACATCTTTCTGGTATTCTTTGCTTTCAGCTAGGATCCATCTGACATCAGCAATGATATCCCTGGTTCCAGGTCCTCTTCTGAATCTGGCTAGAATTTCTGAAATTTCCCTGTTGATATACTGCTGCAGCCGCTTTTGAATGATCTTCAGCAAAATTTTACTTGTGTGTGATATTAATGATTTGTTGGATAATTTCCTTTTTTGATTGGATCACTTTTATTTGAAATAGGCATAAATATGGATCTCTTCCAGTTGGATGGTCACATAGCTCTTTTCCAAATTTCTTGCTATAGATGAGTGAGCACTTCCAGCCCTGCATCCGTTTGAAGAATTATCTCAACTGGTATTCCTTCAATTTCTGGAGCCTTGTTTTTCTCCAATGCCTTTCAGTGCAACTTGGAACTACATATGGTACCTTCTGAAATGGTTGAACATGGACCAATTCTTTTTGGCATAGTGACTCTGTGTATTCCTTCCTTCTTCTTTTGATGCTTCCTGCTTTGTTTAATATTTTCCCAGTAGAATCCTTCATTATTGCAACTTGAGGCTACAATTTTTCCTTTAGTCCTTTCAGCTTGAGAAATGCCAAGCTTGTTCTTCCCTTTTGGTGTTCTGTCTCCAAGTCTTTGCACATGTCATTATAATACTTTTTACTTTGTCTTCTCCAGTAGCCCTTTGGAATCTTCTGTTCAGCTCTTTTACTTCATCATTTCTTCCATTCACTTTAGGTACTCAGTGTTCAAGAACTAGTTTCAGAGTCTCTTCTGACCTCCATTTTGGTCTTTTCTTACTTTCCCACATTTTTAATGACCTGTTGCTCTCAACAAATTAATGTGTTTCTTAAATAGCCCTTATTATTCTTTAATCATGGTGAAGCCATGTACATGATTAAAGAATAATAAGGGCTGTTTAAGAAACACCTCAATTTGTTAGATCTACATGTTGAAATGTAACTGAGGAGACATTCAAGGTATCTAATGTAGGGTTGCTGAGTCAGGATAGTCAATGGGGTTCTTTTTTTTTTGTTTTTAAATTTTGGTTAAGGGATGGAGTAAGCAAGTTTCTTTTGGTTAAATAAAAAAAAAAAAATTTACTCCCTTCAGCCAAATATTGAACAGGTCCATGGAACAAAACAAGACTGAAGGGGCACACCAGCCCTGGGGCAGGGACTAGAAGGTAGGAGGGAACAGAAAAGCTGGTAATAAGGAACCCAGGGTTCAGAAGGGAGAGTGTTGATGTATAGTCAGGTTGTTAAACAATGTCATACAACAGTGTGTGTACTAACTGATGAGAAACTAGTTTGTTCTGTAAACCTTCATCTAAAGTTCAATAAAAAAAATAATTCACATACTTACAGAAAAAGAAAAAATTAGAAGGGAGGAAAGAAGAGAGAGAGAATTTATTGACTTGTGTAACTGAAAAGTCCATGGGTAGATTTGGCTTTTATAATGTTCTAATCCATATGCTCAAACTACACATCCTACTAATGTGTTTTATTGTCTTTATTCTCAAGGTTCTGGCCAAATAACTTTTGTTGGCCCAGGTTCACATAACTCACAGGTTTTCAATAGCTGAAAAAAGACCTCCTTTCCCTAACGTATTTTTAAAAAGGTCCTATTAAGTCACTCATTGGCCCTGACTGAGTAATATCTCCATCCTTAAACCACAAAAAAGAAAAATTACGATAACATCCAGTGCCAGGAAAGTGTTAAAGTCACTTACACTTTGTTTAGAAGAAGTTAATGGCTGCCTTGATCATGAACAGTCCTCTGGGTGTTACCAATTAACATTTTAAAATGTGAACATTATTAACATTTAAATCTTAGTTACACTCAGTAGAAAAATCAAGCCACTTCTAAGTAGAAGAGTGATGGGCTTCAATTAGGATATCTGTGTTTCTTCCCTTTGAGAAAGAACACCCCACTAGGGGAAATTTAAAACCAATATATTCTCAGATATTCCAATAATGATTTCCTACCCTCTCCCACTAATTAAGAATCATTTCTGTAATATATTTGGAAGAAAAAAATTAATAACCTTTTATATAGATAGTCTTAGATTATCCACTAACAACCTAGATGATTAGAAAGCTGTAAGTATAAATTTGCTATTTTGTTCATTTACAGAAAATTATTTCTTGACGGGGGTAAGATTTGTTTTTTTTAATTACTGCCCATCTCATCAAAAAATGTCCAGTTCATGAGCATTTGTGGAATAAAATTCTCTCAGGCATAAGGAAGACTTTTAGTCATTTGAATACTTATTTTGTTTTTTTCCATGTGGAATCTGTGAATAAGGTAACAAAGTGTTTGCCTGTTTGCTTCTGCCTCAGTGACTTCTCCACTGATTTTGTATTCTAGCAGTATCACCTGAATAGATTATTATAGCATGTATTTAAAGGTAATAAAATTATCTTAAATTTTGTTGATTTGTTTGCTCTGCAGTCATAAATTTCCTTTAATATTTTATTATTCATTATTTTATTTCTTTTTCATATTTCAGAAAGATTTATCTCCCCCAAATTAAGTGATTAACATTTTTTTCCAATTCCTATGGTCAGGTAAGGCCAAATACATTTTATCACAGAGTTCATATGATTTATTGTCCTATTTCTGGAAATTATCTCTTATAAAAAATAGATTGAACATTGGAGGAGATTCTGGAGATCAAACAGCTCAAAATGAATTGTCCTGAGATTTATTTTTTTCTTGGGATCACATACTTTGATTCCAGCATCTCACCTTTTTAGCCATACATTTAAAATTTCAGCACAAATGTTCCATGCGCAGTTAAATCTTACTTTCGAGTCTCTGTTACAGAGCTGCAATACTGCTGTTTAGTAGTATATTAAATCCCAGCACTTTGCTAAATAGAGGCTCAGCATAAAATGATGACATTAAAAAATAATATGCTATATATTAATGCATTTACACACAAAAGTACGCATATACAGTAATCTGTGGCTATGGAAGTAAAAAAGCCTATTCAATTACAGCCCAATATAAATTCTAAGAAGTTAAAAAATGCATTTTTTTCCAAAAATTATGGTCAATGATGAAAATTTTCTTAAAGAAAAAAGCAAAAATTGCAGCTACGTCACTCAGTCTATTCTAAATATTTGTTTTAGCCAATGTTCATTAAGGAGAATCTGAGAAACATTGGAACACAAAAAATAATACACAAAGAAAAACTTCAAAGTCCAATGAAAAAGTAAAAAATTCCTGTAACCTTTTTTGTAGACCTGAGATTTAGTGCCTGGAGCCATTTCTTTCAATTATTAAACAGAGGCATCGCATCCAGTGTCAAAAATATGCAATGTTTTTACTGAAAAAATGGTAGTAAGAAAAAATATATTGTAGCAGTTCCAGAAGTTAAAGAGATCTGCTTTGAAATATATGTGTGGATATGCACTTATGAAAAGTAAAAGCACTGTCTCTCTAAATCTATAGGTAAAATAGCCCAGCTAAGTTGTATCTGACCATAAAGTTGAATACCATGAAAAGATCGATCTCAATACCACATAAAAATATTTTCAATGATGGAGGCATTATGTTTCTGCTATCTTCTCTGCATCCTGCATAATTTATAATTGTGCCTTTATGTTTGTGGTCAATATGATCTGCTTGAAGGATTGGTAGACATAATATTCTATAGAGCAGCTACACAGTTTCATGAAAAATCAATGCCACTGGCATTCAGGTCAAGTTGGAACAGGGAGTTTATGCTTTGATAACCCTCTCTGTTCTAAACACATAGTGATGATTGATAAAAGATTTAGAAAACCTAAAGGTCCTGCTAGGCTCAAATATAAGATAAAAATCTCTGTGGGCCAGAAATAGAGTAAAAACACAGAGTAGTGAGTAGGGCTGAAATAGCAAGCTTACTGGGCTCCAGACCCAAAACCAGGCAGCGTTAGTCAGGTGTTCAGCTCCTGCAGGGTAAATGAGACTAAACAGGCTTCATTAAAAATGGAAAAATGAATATTGTGAGCCATACTAACTACATGAAGTCAGGGATTGCAACAGGGTCACCAACAACCTAAACTTCACAAATGAAGACAATATATGTATTATACTACCAATCACTGCCTGGGACTATAAATCCGGGGAAGCTTCAATCATAGGGAAGTGGATAGACAGTTGTATCCTCTGAATCAAGAGTTGAGCCAAATCACTGGCTGCCTCTGTGCCAAGGTTTTTCATACTACTAATATCACCATGGAAACCCTGGTGGCATAGTGGTTAACAGCTACAGCTGCTAACCAAAAGGTCAGCAGTTCGAATCCACCAGGTGCTCCTTGGAAACCCTATGGGACAGTTCTATCCTGTCCTATAGGGTTGCTATGAGTCAGAATTGACTTGACAGCAATGGATTTGGTTTTGGGGAATATCACCATAGGCCAAAAATCCAAGCTGTATTAAACACCTGGTTCTTCATTGCACAGGTAGCTGAAATATTTCTACAAAGAGAGAAATGACCCCAGAATTGTGAGGAGAATCAAAACTTAAAACTCCAAAAATTCCAAACTTCCTGCTCATGTTAAAAAACAAAACAAAACAAACCCACAAAAACCTGAAAATAAGCAAGTGCAAAGATAGCCAACAAAAACACAATTGAAATTTAAAATATCCCACTTAAAATAAATTTCATTAAAAAATTATATCAAAGACTTTAATTATGTGGAAATATTCAAAGATAAATGCAGGCATAAATTCCAGTTTTAAAAAGAAGTAATTTTTAAATGAAAACAAAAACTGATACAAGAATAGATGAATACAAAATTTGGAAAGGAAACAGTTTTTAAAAAGCAACATGTAAGAAAAATTCTAGACTGAACATAGTTGATGATTGAACAATAAACTGTAAGATAGTATTAAGGAACTCACCCAGACTGCAGCAGAGAAGGAAAAAAAGCAATTTAAATCCAAATTTGAGCAAGACATTAAGAAATCCAAGGATAGATTGTAAGGCTGTCTTTGTGACTCATAATGTTCCAGAAGAAGAAAAAAATAAATAAAGGTCATAGCTGAAAAGTAATCTCGAAGTAATGACAGCTAAGAAAATTTTTATGAACTAAAAAAAGAATTTTTTTATTTTGAAAGTACACTCAGAGTAATTAATACTACAAATTAAAATAAATTCTTAGTGTCTAAACAATGTAGTAAAATAGCAAAATATCAGGAAAAAAAAGAAACAATATAAAAAAGCTACAAAAAGTGAAAACACTTAAGAAGGAACAGTTATTAAAATGACAGATGTTCAACCTACAACAGGCAATGCCAGAAAACAGCGTGGTATTATCTCCAAAATGCTGGTGAAATATAACTGCTAACTAACTATGAGTCAGAATCAACCTGATGGCAACAGATTTAAGAATTTTTTACCCAGCTAAACATTCATTTATCAGTGAGGAGTCCTAACCCCTGGTACCTGTGAACAGGACCTTGTTTAGAAATACGGTCTTTGAAGGTATCAATTAAGTTAACTTGAGGTCTTACTGGAGTAGAGTGGATCCTAATATCACTGGTGTCGTTATAAAAGAGGAGAAGAGACACAGAGAAAAGAGCATCATGTGATTACAGTTATGCTGTAGCTGCAAGCCAAGGAATGTCTGGGGTTACCAAAGCCTGGGAGAAACAAGAAAGGATCTTCCTCTAGAGGATTTGGAGAGAGCATGGGCTGCTGACACCCTGAATTCAGACTGCCAGCCAGTTCAGTCCTCCTGAACTCCCTCTCTGTACTTGTGTCCTCAGAGCAGTAAGGCTGCTTTGGGATCCTGATTTTGCTCTGTGCTTGAAATGTGCATCCGGATAGCAAGTCATGGCAATTTTAGTGCTCACGGCCTTCATACCCCTTATCTTACAGGTTGCAGTCTGCCACTGCCTTTTCTCCAGTGTCTGAAAACAGTTGTCCTATATATTTTTCCAACTATCTACTTATATCAGACCAGTGACAAAATCTAGTGCTACTGCGATATCATGGCCAGAAGCAGAAGTTATCATCTTTACTCACATTTAACAGTAATAATATTAATCGTATCAATAATATATAGTTTTTACAAAAGTATTTACAAAAGGTATTTAAAAAACTATGTTTTGGTTTGGCCAACTTTTTTTTTTTTTTTTTGCATTATTTGTAATAAAGAAATTATATTATCAATATGTCTATAAAGCCAGATGTAAATAATGAATGCCTTAATTTGAATGTTTTTTAAATTATTTTTATATATGTTTAAATGACTTTAGCTTGATCATTGTTCATTGAATTGAAATATTTGAGAAAATATTCCTTTTAGTAGGAAAAAATATATTAATTAAAAACTATTGATATGCATCCAACAATAGATAATGTAGGAAATACAGCAACCTATTTACTCCAAAATACACGGAAAGAAAGAAAAACGCAAATTACTTTTTGAAAAAAATTTTTTTTTACTATTTTGATAGCTTCAAAGGATAATTCTGGTTAGCCCAAAGAATAACTTATAGGTTATTGTTATTATTCTTTTCATTGTACCTCCTTGGCTTTGATTTTCTGTCTTTCTAGGAGAACCAAGGTTGAAGGTTGGAGCAAAAAGAAGCTTAAAAAAATATAAGTCTAGGGAAATGTTAACTATGTCAAATATTCAAATTGTACATATTAGCAGGTATTCAAATTATGTACATTTGGAGAATCTGACAATAATTATGATGCATTAGAAAATGGTTATAAAAATGCAGATTACCAAAAATATAAAAGCATTGAAGAAAATAAATGTAACATTAATAGCAACATTGAAATCAATGAACTGCTTAGTCATCAGTTTATTTGTACCTTTTACTGTTTGTATAAGTTTATGTTGAAACAATTTTTAAGACTATAATAAGAATTTTACATTTTCTCTGAGAAAGGTGGCAGTGGTTCACTAGATTTAAGGTTTGGACAGTTTTTAAATAGAAAAGTAAATTCATTTTATCTAAAGTATAAAAATGTAATACATGATTGATAAAAATGCCACAGTTCTCTAAGCAATTAATTTGGCTGATTTTATTTTGATTGCTTTTATTTTATACATTTTTAGAGAATGAAAAATGTTATTTTTTTCTCCTAAGTAATGTTTGTATGAGGACCATCATTCCAAGGAAGCTTCAGAACCTTAGAATTAAGAATATTCTCTTTGTAGAATACACCCTTTCACATAGTTTTTAGGAAAAAAAATTATTTTCTCAATGGGGAATAGCTTTTTTATGACTCTTTGTAAGAGAGTGTTAGATAAGACTACTTTTCCTTATCGCTGAATTCAATCAGGAGAGCTTTTTTCTCTATCGTCTCCAGGCGTTTCTCCAATACTGTACACACTCTGCCCTTTTGGAGGGGTTTATGTCAGTTATACATAGTTATGTTTTATGTATACTTATATTTTATATATATGTTATATTACACTGTGTATACACACACAGAATAGCTCACTTAATCTTAAAAATAACCAATATATCTTACTGCTTCTCATTTATAGATGAAGAAACTGAAGATCAGAGAAAGTGGCTAGCCCAAGATGATGCAACACAGAAAACATAAAAATGACATTGAAATCCGGGCCTATCAGGCCTGGTTTTCTGTGTTCTTAACCATTATTCATATTGGACTATTTTGCAGAAAATGAAGATGACCTGGAAGCACTTACTGATGAAAGTAAAAGACTACAACCTTCAGTATATATTACACCTGAACATAAAACAAAAATCCTTACAACTAAACCCTGGTGGTGTAGTGGTTAAGATCTATGGCTGTTAACCGAAACGTCAACAGTTTGAATCCACCAGGCACTCCTTGGAAACTTTATGGGGCAGTTCTGTTCTGTCATCAAGGGTCGCGATGAGTTGGAATCAACGCAACAGCAAGGGGTTTGGTTTTTGGACCAATAAACAACATCATGATAAATGGTGAAGAAACTGAAGCTACCAAGAATTTCATTCTTCTTGCATAAACAACGCCCATGGAAGCAACAGTCAAGAATTCAAACTACATATTGCATTGGGCAAATCTGATGCAAAAGGCCTCTTTTAAGTGTTAAAAAGCAAAGAAGTCACTTTGAGAACTATGGTGTGTTTGACCCAAGTCCTGGTATTTTCAGTTGCCTCGTATGCATGCAAAAGCTGTTCAGTGAGAAAAGAAGGTGTCTGAAGAATTGATGTATTAGAATTGTGGTGTTAGTGAAGAATATTGAATACACTGTAAACTTCCAGAATAAAGAACAGATTAGTCTTGGAGGAAGTACAGACAGAATGCTTCTTAGAAGGAAGGATGGCGAGACTTAATCTTGTTTATGAAGAAAACCCTCAATAAGATGGATTGACATGGTGCCTGCAACAATGAGCAAAAACATACCAACAGTTGTGAGAATGGTGTAGGACTGGATAATGTCTTGTCCTTTTATGCATAAGATCCCCGTGGGTTGGAGCTGACTCGAGGGCAGCTAACAACAATAATTCTGTGAGCCTTAATGTTTGCTGAACACTTTTCTTGAACATTCCAGGTCTTAATAAAGAAAAACAATCAAAGAAGGGGGACATAGTCTCTGTTTATCTGTAATATCACTTCTAAGATTTCTTAGTGTTGCCGTTTTATCTTTTCCATTTTATATTGCCTCTACTTACCTAGTTTGGTTCCATCGTTATAGATTAACTGTTGGTTTCCCGTTGTATGGCCATTGGTCGTAAATAATGAGATAATTAGTGTAATTTTCCTGCGTATTATAGTAAATATCCTTTGTAGCTTTTTATTCAAATGACGATGGAACTTCTATGTATAGGTGATCTTGGGAAATGAACAATTTTTAGGAACTGAAGGACCAGTGGGTCTATCCTCTTTCATATTAGAAGCAAGGAATGATATACTGTATGCTAGTAAAAGAGAAGCGATTAAATACCTAGCTGCAACCATATAATGAATGAAAAAAATGAAATAATGGTTGACATTTCATGAATCATGAGAAAGTTCTTGAATGTAATGTGAATGTGGGCATGTCCCTGGACAGTGAGTGATAAATTAATATCTGGTAGCTGTCATCTATGTATTTTTTGATCCATTGAGGGCATCGGTTTCCTGAATACTGTTCATCTAAAGGAAATTTATGCAACAAATGATAGTTACCCCCTTCAACATTCTCCTCATTCTGTACTCAATTATTCTTGTTTTTGGTTGCCGTTCAGTTGATTCCAATGCATAGTGACCCCCCATGTGTCAGAGTAGAACTGTCTAATATAGTTTTCTTGACATTAATCTTTAGGGAAGAATATCTCCATGTCTTTCTCCCAGAGTCACTGGCTGGGTGGGTTCAAACAGTCAAACTTTGGTTAGCAGCTGAGCACTTAACAGCAGTGCCACCAGAGCTCCTTCTGTACTCAGTGACTACATTTCTTTTTTTCTCTGTTGATATTTTGTATCTCACCTCACTCCAGGGGTAGTGCTGTATTTTATACTGCTTGCTGTCATTAAAAAAAAAAAAGCAAAAACAAAAACATTGCCATCTAGCCAATTCCAACTCATAGTGACCGTACAGGACAGAGTAGAACTGCCCCATACAGTTTCCAAGGAGCACCTGGTAAATTCAAACTGCTGACCTTTTAGTTAGCAGTCGTAGCTCTTAACAACTACACCACCAGGGTTCCCCTTGCTGTCATAGTAATGGGCTTCTTATTGTTCCTTGTCCATTCCCACCTGTGTTATACTTGACAATGGTCAATGGAGATTTATTAAGGTCTCAGAGTGCTTCTCTAGGTAACTTATGTCAGTGAGTAAATAGGTAACACTGGCTTCTGTATTAAACATATATGCAAGGGTTATGGATGGTTATCTAATATATATCTAACATAAAAAGCAGAAAATAATACTTTAGGGTAAGAGGTGTGACACATAAAGACATAGCTTCACATAGGTGAAGGATATACTTCATAAAACTGAAGTTACCCTATGAAGAAATGCAGATTTTACAGATAGAGGGAAAGAATATTAAATGTGTTTGGGGGAATTATCCTATGAACTCTCCTTTGTATTAATCATTTTCAGTCATTTTATATGAGTTAATCTGCTATCTCAAATTATATGTTTTCATAAATATGAGGTGAAGATTTAATTACAATTCCTTTCTTATTAAAGTAAACAAAAGCTAATTGCAATATGATGTTAATTCAATATGATGGAAAGCATGTAATGAAATAAGACTTTCAAATCATATTAGAGCACAAATGTTATTCTTCATGATCATTTTCAACAGCATTATATTGAGTAGTTATTAGGATGCTTGTCCTAGAGAGAGAGCATATTTTACTTGATCAGGTAAGTTAAGAACTGAGAAATAGTGCAGTTGTGAAACTCTTGATTGCGGGGTGCATTCTTGTTATTTCCTAGTTATCTAGGAAGAGCATTGCTGATTTCTTTAAAGAGACTAATCGGAAATGAAAGAGCTCTCAGAGTTGATCAGTTTAAAAATCAGCACAAACCATCCTGGTCCACTTACTCGTCACAGTGCTACTAGGTGGTAGTGTAGGGGTGGAATTTATCCCTTTAGTTGCCAAATTTTCACTTTTTGAAAAATTGTTTCGATGGCATGTGTTTTCAGTATTGGAATGCATGCTACTAATTGAGTGTGTTTAAATTTTTGGATGGTAATACGGATTTCGAGAAATATGTTCTGGTAATACAAGCCACCAATAAGGCAAGTGGCACTGTGGCACCACCAATCTGTGGTATGACAATATACCAATCAGAACTAAATAGAGAATTGATTACATTAGCCTTTCCATTAGTTTACATGGTGTCTTAGTCATTTACTGCTGCTGTAACAGAATACCACAAGTGGATGGCTTTAACAAACTGAAGTTAATTCTCTCACATTTCTAGTAGGCTAGAAGTCCAAATTAAGGGCGCCAGCTACAGGAGAAAGTTTTCTGTTGGCTCTGGAAGAAGGTCCTTGTTACCAACCTTCCCCTGGACTAGGATCTTCTCCATGCAGGAACTCCGGGTCCAAAGGACACGCTCTGCTCCCAGAGCTACTTTCTTGGTGGTATGAGGTCCCCCGTGTCTCTCTGCTTGCTTCTCTCTTTTATATCTCAAAAGACATTGGCTTAAGACACTAATCATGTAGATCTCATTAATATAAATGCTACTAATCCATCTCATTACATCATAGTAAAAAGATTTACAACACATAGGAAAATCACATCAGATGACAAAATGGTAGACAATCATACAGTACTGGGGATCAGGACCTAGCCAAATTGACAGATACTTTTCAGGGACACAGTTCAATCCATGACACATAAGGAACCTCCAGTTTTCCAAATATGACACAGAAAACCCAAAACAAGTCCATCAGGGCTCCCTAACTATCACAAAGGAAAGCCGTAATTATGCTTGTGAATCTTATATCACAAAAATAAAGGGAAAAAAGACAGAAGTTTAAAGAAGTTTGTAAAACTAACACAACCAGGAAGCATCACCTAATAGGATGCTCAACCTACTCAACAATGAGGCTCAAACTCCTGTTGGCTGAGCGTCATGGATTTCAAAGGAACCAAACTTGAATCTAAATGCATTAGAACTGGAATAAAGTACTGTCTTGGAGGCCCAGAGGCATCAAAAGTGGCTGGTGTACCATTAAGCCAATAGTAACTAAAGAGTTTTAACTGAGTTATTTTATTGTCACAGTTAAACACATGGTGGGATGATGTCTAATGTTATAGGTAGTAGCTGGTAGTTTAAGTTAGAAATTGTACTATTTCTGGAAGTCGTTTGTTTACTTGTGTGTTTATGTATGTATGTAAATAATAACCCTTATTCTACTAAAATGAAATCCAGAATCCTACTATTTGAAACACATGAAATGTTCTTTTTAAAAGGTTTTAGGGTACCATATTTTTAGCTCCCTCATCCAAGGACTCCAGAGGGAAGGGCACCTACCAAGTAACCATAGAGCTCCTTGAAAGAGTTTAAAACATGGACTCCTGAATGCTGCATGTTTAGCAGCTTAAGCATCACATTTAAATATATATATGTATTTAATGCAGTCAGATTTTTAAACGTGAATTTTCCACATTGGATCAGCATTTTTCTTAATCTTCTTTATTATCATTTTTTCCTTTCAATTGGATTCAAAATTTTTTAAATAAAGCATAAATAATTTACATGAGAAACTAAAAAACAACAGCCACGACAAAAAATAAATATTCAGTATCTAGACTTGATTTTTTTATAAAAATGACAATGTTTTATAAATATAAATAAATGTTTACAAATATAAATACGAAAGTTTTTATTTAAAAAAAACCCTCAATGATAAGAATGGATACACTTGCCTCAACAATGGACTCAAACCAAACAACCGTCATGGAGGTGGCACAGAACAGGCAATGTTTCCTCCATTTTACATAGGTTTGCTATGAGTTGCAGGTGACTTGGGGGCAGCTAACAGCAACAAAAAGATTTTCATAACCTGACTCACTTTATTAAACCAATCAGTTTTATCTTCATCTCCTTTCAAATTTAAGCTCCCCTTGTTCCTGTTAGGTCATGCATCTTCATTTCCCTTCCCTTGAACTACCATCTCAGTGGTTGTTCTTCCTCACTCTTATCAAGTTTACTGTCCCATGTGAAAAATTCTTGCTTATTCTTTCATCTTCACTTCAGGGATTCCTTTCTTGTGAAGTTTTTCCTTATTTTACTTTCCTTCATTTCTCTACATTTACCTGCTGTGGCAGTTAATAAACATTTTTTATTGGATTAAAGCTCACTCTTCTATGTTCAGCAAGGTCTCTGCAAATCATATTTCCACTTTGCTAGCTGAATCCCTGAGTGGTGCTAATATTTAGGTTAGGCTGCTAACATAAAAGTTGGTGGTTCAAACCCAGCCAGCAGCACTATGGAAGAAAGGCATGGCAATCTGCTTCTGTAAAGATTATAGTAATGTGCAGGGTCACCATAAGTCAGAATGGACTGGACCACAGTGAGAACTGGCTCTCTATTAGCCTCTGGTACTGGGGGTACTAGATGGAGATTTGAAATCTGGAGAAGGGAGAAGGGGTTAGATGCTTCTTGTCTGGCTTCCATTTTCGGTTTTGTTTTTGTCAGTATTACCATAGCAATGCTTCTTCACCCTGGCAGTGGCAGTTCACTTTAGTAATGACATTTGATTCCAGTTTGCAGTTTTTCCAGCACTCTCAAAAACAGCCTCACTATGCCCTTTTGGAGACACTAGCACTGTCTTTCCCACACCTCCATCACTCACCTCAGCAATGTGTCCGAGCTCCATGAGGTCTGCCATCTGGGACGTCAGAACCAGATTTATAGTGCCCCCTCCTTAGAAGTCAGAGCTCCAGCTCCACAGAGCCCCTCCTTCAAGCTTTTAAACTTCAATGCTTTGACCCTCTTCCCTTTGTTTCCTCAACTCAAGGGATGATAATTTTTCCCTGCAGTTACTACCCCACTATGATGCTATAATGCTCCCCTGTTGGCCATATCAGCTTTCCAATAACGGTTAAAAAAACAAAAACAAACAAACAAAACCTCTCTGTTTAAACAACAAGAGTGGTACCTGTCTTAAGACTAACCATAAAAAAAATAAAAAAATAAACCACTTGCTGTGGGATCGATTCTGACTCATGGAGACCTCGTGTGTTTCAGAGTAGAACTGTGCTCCAGAGAATCTTCGATGACTGTGACCTTTCAGAAGCAGATATCCAGGCTTTTTTTCCAGGTCCCTCTGGCTGGATTCTATGTGTCAGTCTTTCAGTTAGTAGCCAAATGCTTAACGGTGTGTGCCACCCAGGGACTTCATCTGATGACTGAACCCTGTGTAATACACCTCTTTTCTAAGCTACCTCTCCCTCCCATATGCTGTATTATGCCATCAGTTAAATTTAATGTATTTGTTTTGTACCTGTTATTTTTTCCAGAGTAAATGGAATTCCTTTAAGGCAGGATACTTTTCTTTCCTTTTTGCACTCTCAGAACCCAGCACATGGCCTGATGCCTGGCACATATTTATTGAATGAACAGAAGAATGAATGAAAGCACTGAATGAGCTCAACTCTCTATATCTGTTATGTGATGATGGAGCATTCTGGAAACACAGTTTTGTAAGCTATATGTCAGAGCAGGACAGGAAGCTGTCCACCTGGAGGCTGTGAGAAGCATCAGCGTCCCAATCAATGACTCACCACTTTTGCAGGTTTTTCATTACTGTCTAGGAAAGGGCAGAAAGACCATGTTTTCTCCTCTGCTTCACAGAGAATGTGTATAAGAACCCTTTTGAAGAAGAGAGCTTATATCATAATTTTTTTCCAAAAACCTCTATATGTTAAAGCATGTTTGTAAATGCTAACCTACACCTAAAAATATGGAGATGAAAGTGCTACATTACTATTTAATCAATAGAAATTATACTCACTTGGTATTTGTTATGGATTTGAATTGTGTTCCCTCCAAATATGTGTCAACTTGGCTAGGCCATGATTCCCAGTATTATGTGATTGTCCACCATTTTGTCATCTGATGTGATTTTTCTATGTGTTGGAAATCCTACCTCTATGATGTTAATTAGGCAGGATTAGAGGCAGTTATGTTAATGAGACAGGACTTAATCTACAAGATTAGGTTGTGTCTTAAATTAATCTCTTTTGGTATGTAAAAGACAGAAGCAAGTAGAGAGACAGGGGGACTTTACACCACCAAGAAAGGGGAGCCTGAAGAGTAGTGCGTCCTTTGGACCTAGGGTCCCTGCACTGAGAAGCTCCTAGACTGGGGAAGATTGATGACAAAGACCTTCCCCCAGAGCCAACAGAGAGAGAAAACCTTCCCCTAGGGCTGCCACCCTGAATTTGGACTTCTAGCACCCTGAATTCAGATTTCTATCCTCCTAGACTGTGAGAGAATAAATTTCTCTTTGTTAAAGCCACCCACTTGTGATATTTCTGTTATAGCAGCACTAGATAACTAAGACAGTATTCTTAATCAATATTAATCATGTATGAAAAATGAATGTTGCTATGCATCATTGTAATTATTCCCTATAATTGTGGCTTTTCTTCCTGTGCTTGATAATTAAATAGAGTACGTCACTTACTTACTACTTTGTACTAGAATATAATTCTGTATTCATTTCGAGCACATTACTACTTATTTTTAAAATCCTGTTTTCTAAGAAGAAATTTTATAAACCTGTTTCTTTCATATTTGTCTAAAATTTCTTTGGAATTGTCTCAGAATTTTAATAAAGTGTAAAATACAAGATCTGTGCACCACTACCTGCTTAAATAAAATATTTATATGTAGTTTTAAGCAAGCAAATCTCCCAATACTTTAAAGAAATAGAGAATCGAGTTGATAAGGAAAACCAAAATCACGCTTTTTTAAATTTGTGAGAAAGATAATTACCCCACGTGTGTGGACAGAATCAATTCATTCTTTTCTAGGCATTTTAGTCCAAAAAGGACTCCATGAAATGTGTTTGAAGCATTCTTAACAAAATTATTTTATTTATTCTCAAAATGTATCACTGCTTTTCCTATCACTGGTTTCCTTGTTTTGAAGCTGATTCCTTCTACTTTTTTTTCATAATCCATGTGATGAATAACCAACCTAAAATTATTGTTAATTTTTCATTTAAATTGGATCTTACACAGAAGAGAAGGTGGCAATTTAGTATGTGGTCAATTCTAAAAAGCTTTCCATGGATACATGAAAAACTGAGTGTACACTCTTCATTCAGCAATGAACTGGTTAATCTTTTTCCCCCTCTCAAACGATAATAGCTTATGTAATTCATCTGTTTTTTTTTTTTTTTTTTTTATGGGTACAACACCACTGCTTTGGGAAGAAGGTCTCAATGTTATGGGCCCTCAGAGTTCAGGTTTTTTTTACTCTGGAAGCAATTAAGTACAGTTATGTATAATCTGTACTCTCTTTTCCACTGCTGTGATCTCATTCTTCTGACAACTAGACTTCACACAGTAGGATTCAGCAAGGTCAACAATTAAACACCACAAGCTCATCCAGTAGTCTTCAGGATCGTGACCTGACTACATGATAAGGCATAAAACACACATTAAGAGCCTGGAGAGGTGGAGGGCATAAAAAAGAAAGACACAAATTACGAAATCTGTACAAATCAATGAGACTCTTAAAAAATCAGTATTAGGCGGCATTGTAGCTAGGAAAATAACATTCTTCCCTAGGAGTTGGTGAGTGTAGCATAATGAATACAACTTTTACAGCCAGCAATTAGTCTGCCACACAATGCCTTCAGCAGAAAATGGAATTACCAACACTATCTCTCCTGATCAAGAAGCCTTACGTGCTTTTAATGTATATTTTCTTTATTATTGCCTTTACACATTCAAGGGCAGCCCAGGTTGAGTTGAGTGAAACAAGAAGAAAGTGTTGTCTCTAGCTAGAGTAAGGGAGAAAAGTTAGGTGGTTGTGGATATTTTGTTAAATTGTTCTAATAGCAATTATATTGTTCTTCCTTTTCTTCTCTTTTTTTCTTATATTTTCAGTTGATGAGAAAATACTTTGGAAATTTAAAAGTAAAAAGAACTTCTGAGTCTAAGAGTCAAGTATTTATGACATCGCTATATGGCATTTTTTTTTTTATATATGGCGTTAGTGTCTAAACCAAATCTTTATTCTTTGAGTGCAAGTACAGCCCAAAGCCAAATAGAGAAAGACATTTGCCTTCCAATCTGTGTGCTTCTCTCCCTTTTAGGATTCTTTTGTAACATGGATATTAATGTTATCATCCAATAGAAATGTACTGGGAGAGGGAAAAAGTAAATTTATTTACAATGAAGTATTAATGGTCAGTAAAATATAATCATACCCTAATTTTTCACATTTTATGTTTTTGCTTACATTGTTCCATTTTTCTACAATGTCCATTCTTATGTATCTGGGGAAAAAAAAAAAGGACTTTTCCTTCATGTTTCAGCTCAAAGTTTCTCTTTCCTGTTCAAACACATCCCTAGAGGGTAAAAGCAAAAAACCTAATCAAGCCCATTGCCATCGAATTGATTCCGACTCATAGTGACACCTTACTGTGCCTCAGATTTAACACTTATTGTCTGTAGACGTTAGATTGTTTAAAGTCAGGTTAAAAGCACACTTGCCTTGTACCTATTGGGTTAACAGTTCTGGCACATAGTAAAACCAATAAAAACCAAATCCATTGCCTTGGAGTCAATTCTGACTCATAGTGACCCTATAGCACAGAGTAGAACTGCTACATAGAGTTTCTAAGACAGTGATATTTATGGAAGCAGACTGCCACATCTTTTTCCCCAGGAGCAGCTGGTAGGTTCCAAACTCCCACCTTTCGATTAGCAGCCGAGTGCTTTAATCACTGCACTACCAGGGCTCCTTTTTGGCACATAGTAAGCCCTGGTGGTGCAGTGGTTAAAAGGTCAAGAGTTCAAATCCACCAGCTGAGCCTTGGAAACCCTGTAGGGTAGTTCTACTCTGTCCTATAGTGTAGTTATGAGTCGGAATTGACTCGACAGCAATGGGTTTGGTTTGGTTTGGATTTGAAGCACTTAATAAAATCTGTTGAATTGTTATGTAAGTTAATTAATGATTACAATATTTTGTGTAAACTTGCTTCATCATATTTATTTTCAAAGAAGACAAAGAAATTATATAATTTTAGCTGACACTACACGTGATTAAGGACATATTTTTGGGTAGAAGGGGAATCTTCCAAGTGCACCTGATATCTAAGCTTCCTTATAAAATTATTCTTGTTTGAGATACTGCTTCCTGTACACCCTGATAACTTGAAACAATGCATTATTGTATACTACTGCACTAGGCTGGATTGAGTTTGTTTTTAGTTACTCTTCCCTAGGACATGTGGTTCTAATGCTCCTGCTGGACTCATTCCTGACAAAGTATCCCTCTAACTGATACCCCAGATCTGGGTCTTCATAATGTGCCCAATGTATGGTCTAGGTTTTTGCTTTTTATGCACATTCATGTCAACTGTCCCAATAACCTCTCAGTAAAGATAGTCTGTTTATTATAACTTGTTGTCTATTTATGCATTTTAATAGTACTTGGATACTTATTGTTTATGGACAGGTATTCTTCTGTCTTCCCTGTTATGTTATTTCTATCTGGGGAAATGCCCTTCTTCTTCTAGTAATCGCAATATTTAGCTTTTTATGGCATCAAAGAAAAAAATAAGAAAAGTTGCCTTCAAGTTGATTTAAAATCATAGCTACCCTATAGGACAGAGTAGAATTGCTCCATAATGTTTCCAAGGAGAAGCTAGTGGATTCAAAATGCCGACCTTTTGATTAGTAGTCACAGCGCTTAACCACTGGGCCTGGTACTTGCTATTTTTTATGGAGATCGGGTCTTGCTTGGCATCCTGAATTTCTGGTATGAGTTATTATCCTTCACCTAGAGCAGGGAAGTCTAATGAAAACTTTAGACACCCCTCCCCCCCCATCTCCGACCCCATGAAAACCTCAATCAGCAGAGGCTAAGAGCCTTTCAGTTGAAAAATGGCAGCAAAATTGGGAAAAAAAAATCAGTTAGGAAGCAAATCAAGGTTTTCTTTCCCTAGATGATGAGCTCTATAAGAATAGGTACCATACCTTGCCATTATAATTCTTATTCTTCACAAGCATCTGAATATTTTAATTAAGTTTTAATTTGACTTTACATTAAAATGATCTAGAGATTTTAGTAATTTCATATTTGTTACTAAACATCAATACATTGTAGAATATTATAATTTTAAGACAAATGTGGATTGTTTACCAAGGAAATTCAACTTATATTAGAGTGAATATATAATATCCTACCTGGGGAAATTTGAGAATATACTAATATATTCCTCTAAATTTTAATAGTTGACATTTTCTTTTTACTAATTCAGGCTTTCTTTTTGTGGGGTCTATAAAATAAGTTTTTTTTTTTTTTAAAGTATATTTTTCTTTTCCTGTATTGTAAACACCATGGAGATAAGTAATAAATACATTTTATTTATTATTGTATTGCTACATGCAGCACAAATCCGAGTCATCATATGTGCTCAATTAATTACACTGAATGAGTGAATAAATGCATTTGGTGGGTTCTAGCCTATTTTTATATAAATACTAATGTAATTTAGGTATTCCTAAAGAGCACTGGTGGCGTAGTGGTTAAGAGCTCACCTGCTAACTAAAAGGTCAGCAGTTCAAATCTACCAGTTGCTTCTCAGAAATCTTCTTGGAAGTTCTACTCTCTCCTATGAGTTGGAAACAACTCAACAGCACCAAACTACAAGAACAATGAGATTAGAATTTGCAGAGACAACTCAAAATTCTGGAATTTAGTACTTTTTTTTTTTGCACCGTAATATTGACTTTTTTGTTCATTGTGATAGTTAAGATTGTGTGTCCAACTTGGCTGGGCCATGATTCTCAGTGTTTTGGCAGTCGTGTAATGTTAGTGATCACTTCCATGTTGGGATTTGATCACCTCCATGATGGGATCTGCTCTGAGTAGCCAAGCAGTTGAAAGGGAGTTTCCCTGGGTGTGTGGCCTGTATTGAATATAAGCAGACATTCTGGGAAGGCTCAGGTGATATTTGCTGGAGCTGGATACTACAGCTAGCTCCGTTCGTCTGACCTCCAGTTCTTAGGATTTCAACTAGCAGCTTACCGGGGGTCTTGCCTGCTGATTTTGGGATTCTTCGATATTCGAAGCCTGTGAGCATCAGCCCTGCTCTCTGACCTGCCAGTTTTGGGTTCACCAGCCCCTGAGGCTTTCTGAGTCAGTTGAAGTCCCTATCCTGACCACAGATTTGGGACATTACAGCCTCTACAACTGTGTGAGCCATTTCCTTGATACAAATCTCTCTCTCTATATTTATATACTTTACTGGTTTTGCTTTTCTAGAGACTCAAAATGAGAAGAAACAGTTGCAAACATCCATTAATAATCAGAACCTGGAATGTATGAAGCATGAGTCTAGGAAAATTGGAAATCATCAAAAATGAAATGGAACACATAAACATTGATATCCTAGGCATTAGTGAGCTGAAATGGACTGGTATTGGCCATTTTTAATCAGACAATCATATAGTCTACTATGCTGGGAATGACAACTTGAAGAGGAATGGTGTTGCATTCATCGTCAAAAAGAATGTTTCAAAATCTATCCTGAAGTACAATGCTGTCAGTGATAGGATAATATCCATACGCCTAAAAGGAAGACCAGTTAATATGACTATTATTCAAATTTCCGCACCAATCACTAGGGCCAAAGATAAAAAAATAGAAGATTTTTATCAGCTGCTGCAGTCCGAAACGGATCAAACATGCAATCAAGATGCATTGATAATTACCAGAGATTGGAATGTGAAAGTTGGAAACAAAGAAGAAGGATCAGTAGTTGGAAAATATGGCCTTGGTGATAGAAATAATGCTGGATATCCAATGATAGAATTTTGCAAGACCAACAACTTCTTCATTGCAAATACCTTCTTTCACCAACATAAACGGCAACTATACACATGGACCTCGCCAGATGGAACACACAGAAATCAAATTGACTTACATCTGTGGAAAGAGATGATGCAAAAGCTCAATATCATCAGTTAGAACAAGGCCAGGGGTTGACTGGGGACCATCAATTGCTCACATGCAAGTTCAAGCTGAAACTGGAGAAAATCAGAGCAAGCCCACGAGAGCCAAAATATGACCTTAAGTACATCCCACCTGAATTTAGAGACCATCTCAAGAATAGATTTGACACATTGAACACCAGTGACTGAAGACCAAACAAGTTGTGGAATGACATCAAGGACATAATCCATGAAGAAAGCAAGAGGTCATTGAAAAGACAGGAAAGAAAGAAAAGACCAAGATGGATGTCAGAGGAGACTCTGAAACTTGCTCTCGAACGTTGAGCAGCTAAAGCAAAAGGAAGAATTGATGAAGAAAAGAACTGAACAGAAGATTTCAAAGGGCATCTCGAGAAGACAAAGCAAAGTATTATAATGACATGTGCAAAGAGCTGGATTTGGAAAACCAAAAGGGAAGAACACGCTCGACATTTCTCAAGCTGAAAGAACTGAAGAAAAAATTCAAACCTCGAGTTTCAATAGTGAAGGGATCTATGGGGAAAATATTAAATGACACAGGAAGCATCAAAAGAAGATGGAAGGAACACACAGAGTCATTATACCAAAAAGAATTAGTCGGTATTCAACCATTTCAAGAGGTGGCATATGACCAGGAACTGATGGTACTGAAGGAAGAAGTCCAAATTGCTCTGAAAGCATTGGTGAAAAACAAGGCTCCAGGAATTGATGGAATATCAATTGAGATGTTTCAACAAACAGATGTAGCACTGGAGGTGCTCACTCGTCTATGCCAAGAAATATGGAAGACAGCCTCCTGGCCAACTGACTGGAAGAGATCCATATTTATGCCTATTCCCAAGAAAGGTGATCCAACCGAATGTGGAAATTATAGAACAATATCATTAATCTCCCATGCAAGCAAAATTTTGCTGAAGATCATTTAAAAATGGCTGTAGCAGTATATCGACAGAGAACTGCCAGAAATTCAGGCTGGTTTCAGAAGAGGACGTGGAACCAGGGATATCATTGCTGATGTCTGATGGATCCTGGCTGAAAGCAGAGAATACCAGAAGGATGTTTACCTGTGTTTTATTGACTATGCAAAGGCATTCAACTGTGTGAATCCTAACAAATTATGGATAACATTGTGAAGAATGGGAATTCCAGAACACTTAATTGTGCTCATGAGAAACCTTTACATAGATCAAGAGGCAGTTGTTCGGACAGAACAAGGGGATACTGATTGGTTTAAAGTCAAGAAAGGTGTGCATCAGGGTTGTATTCTTTCATCATACTTATTCAATCTGTATGCTGAGCAAATAATAGGAGAAGCTGGACTATATGAAGAAGAAAGGGGTATCAGGATTGGAGGAAGACTCATTAACAACCTGTGTTATGCAGATGACACAATCTTGCTTGCTGAAAGTGAAGAGGACTTGCAGCACTTACTAATGAAGATCAAAGTCCACAGCCTTCAGTATGTATTATGCCTCAACATAAAGAAAACCAAAATCCTCACAACTGGACCAATGAGCAAAATCATGATAAACGGAGGAAAGATTGAAGTTGTCAAGGATTTCATTTGACTTGGATCCACAATCAACAGCCATGGAAGCAGCAGTCAAGAAATCAAAAGACACATTGCATTGGGCAAATCTGCTGCAAAGGACCTCTTCAAAGTGTTGAAGAACAAAGATGTCACCTTGAAGTCTAAGGTGCGCCTGACCCAAGCCATGGTATTTTGAATCCCATCATATGCATGTGAAAGCTGGATAATGAATAAGGAAGACTGAAGAAGAGTTGATGCCTTTGAATTGTGGTGTTGGCGAAGAATATTGAATATACCACGGACTGCCAAAAGAATGAACAAATCTGTCTTAGAAGAAGTACAACCAGAATGCTCCTTAGAAGCAAGGATGGCGAGACTGTGTCTTGCATACTTTGGACATGTTGTCAGGAGGGATCAGCCCCTGGAGAAGGACATCATGCTTGGCAGAGTACAGGGTCAGCGGAAAAGAGGAAGACCCTCAACGAGGTGGGTTGACACAGTGGCTGCAACAATGAGCTCAAGCGTAACAATGATTGTAAGGCTGGCTCCGGACTGGGCAGTGTTTTGTTCTGTTGTGCATAGGGTCGCTATGATTTGGAACTGACTCGATGGCACGTAACAACAACAATAAAGAATCAAGCCTAAGGCATTCATTTTTATTTTTAATACAGGGCTCTTGTTGTTGTTGAGTGCCATTTAGTCGATTTCTACTCGCAGTGACTCCATGTGGCAGAGTAGAACTGCCCCATAGGCTTAGAGTTTTCTTGGCTGTAACCTTTACAGAAGTAGATCACCAGGTCTTTCTCCTCTGAAACAACTGGTCGGGTTTGCACTGCCAAACTATAGGTTAGCAGCCAATCGCTTTAACTATTTGTGCCACTTTGGCCCCTTAGTATATGGATACATGCATATATTCAATATAAGATATATATGTGTGTGTGTATAATAAAAGAAAATATAGGTCAACATTTTTCAACCATTATGAATATTCACTTTATTTCTTGATTATTACTAAAAATAATTTTGACATAAAGAGGGAGTTAATTTTTACGTGTATATTAAAAATTTTGCCTTAAGTTGGTAAGCAACAAGAATGGAATTTCAGGCACCGCAAGGAATATTTGGAGTTTGGGAGCTCCCAGATCTGCTAGCAGACTCAGACACATATACTGAAAATATATGGAGTGATCCTAACTAAAAAGCAAGCAAAAAAACAGCAACACAAACAAACAAAACCAGTTTTACACACTTTACGAAGCAGAAGAGAACAGCTAATGAATACTGCACTTTTTTTTTTTTTTTAAATCTGGTGCTTTGAAAAACTGTAACAAGGGTAAAATAAAAACAAATTAACATATTGACCACTTTTCCGTTTTGAAAAAGAAAACGCAAATTACTTGAGTTTGTGAATGGATCTGGTATTTCAAAAAAATTTGACTAATGAGTATAATGGAGATGCTCACTGTAATTTACAGGAGGAAAAAACAAGCAGTAGTGTCTTGGTCAGAAATATATGGAGGAAATTGCAAATTAGTGGTGATTAGAGAATATCGTAGAATGATATAAATGGATAAATATTTCACCAAAATATCAACTTCAAAGGGACAGAAAATACATTTACTGAGTAAGTATAATTCCATAATTTTCTATCATTTCCTTAATTTTTATACAAATCAGGAGATCACTAAGATAACAGCATCAAGGGGGAACACATCTGTTGTTTAATGCTCAAAATATTTAAAATACAATTCTGGATAGTTTGCCTCCCGGGTTTTGTTCCTGAGATGTGAGCTTTTGCTTTAGGAATAAACAAAATAACCCGTTGGTGTCTAGTCCATTCCAATTCATAGAGCAAACCTGCGGTTTTGAGCGGTTTCAAACTGCCAATATTCAATACAAGTTTCATATATAGTACGCAGGATTGGCTTTTTAACATGTCTTGCCTTTGAAGGAGCCCTGGTGGTGCAGTGGTTAAGAGCTATGGGTGCTAACCCAAAGGTCAGCAGCTTGAATCCACCAGCAGCTCCTTGGAAACCCAGTTGGGCAGTTCTGCTCTGTCCTAGTATGACTGAATTAGAATCAACTTGCCTCGGATTTGCTTGTGTGTTTTTTTTTTTTTTTTTTTGGTTTGCTTTTTAAAAGCATGTTCTAAATAAAATCTTACTAGTTTCATACTGCATAAAATCTTTCAGAAGACATTCAAACTCTTAAAATCAGTTCAACTTCTTCTTAGTGACTTTTCTGTTTAAAAAGAAGTTTGCTTCAATATGCCATTAAGTTTACTAAATATCTTTAATGGAATTGGTTTGTAGCAAACTTAAACAATTGACTAAAACCCTTAAGGATTTTCTACATGACAATGTGTATACTCCTACCTCGAGCTTCATGAATTTTGAAAAGCTAAATACATTCTACATTAATATAAAAACTTATACTAAAACAATTTATGGTATTTTGTTCACATACTGAATCTATTTGTAGACTGAATTTCATAATTTAAATATTTTTGCCCTATAGTTTATTGAAAATCAAGGTAGGAAAGAAAACAGCAGGTTTGAAGTGGATTAATAAAATGAGAGGTAATCCCACAAGTTCTATGGAATAATTATGAAATTAGTGTTTTTTTTTTTGTATAGCATATTCAAATTGACCTATTTTGCTGCTTACAAAAAGTTAGAAGAAAGAAAAAAGAGGGAAGGTGTAAAGTCAATTATTTTCTTGGTAAAAGCACTTGAATTTTATTTTATTTTATTTTTTTTACCAGAGATATAAATGCACGAAAAAGAAAATGACCATAGAACCTGAAAAAAAAAAAAAAAAAATCCTCCCCACGTCCAAAATCTGCCTAACAGGGTGGTGACTTCAAATGTTCTGGCATTAACAATGGAAAAAAAAAAAATTCTGTTGCCATTCAGTGGATTCCAACTCGTAACAATGAAATAGAAGATGTTAAAAAATACTTGTTTAATTCGGTGCCACTTGAACTGTTTTTAGGCTTCACAGGCCCCTTTGAGAACCTGAAAAAGTAAGGCAACCTGTTCAGGGCAAAGGGCACAGAAAATGTGCATAGTTTCAGGTTCACAGATACCATGACTTTATCCATAAACCCAGGAACCCTAGCTAGCTACCCAGATTGATAATTATTTTTTTCTCAGAAAATAAATGAATGCACATTATTCAGAGGAAAACAATGGTAGAAACGAGTACAAAGTAAGAAATTTTCCTCTTCCAGATCCCCAATTTTCCTCCAGGACACTCTGAACCCCTCAGTTTTTGTATATACAGTGTGTGTATCATCTTTTTATAAGTACATAAGGGAGAAGAACATAAACATTATTCTTCATTTTTCCTCTTTTAATTTAATATGTGTTGGAATCTGATCTCTGGTAGCATATATGGTGGTGTTGTTAGGTGCCCTTGAGATAGTACAGACTCATTGTGATCTTATGTAAGAAACAGATCAGAAACAGTGTCAGGTCCTGCACAATCCATGCTATGTTTGAGTCTATTGTTGTAACCAATTGTGTCAATCCATCTTGTTGAGAGTCTTCTTCTTTTGCGGTGACCCTCTATTTTACCAAACCTGATGTCCTGCTCCAGGGACTGGTCACTCCTGATAACATATTCAAAGTATATGAGACATAGTCTTGTCATTTTCACTTCTAAGGAGTATTCTGGCTGTACTTCTTCCAATACACATTTCTTCATTCTTCTGGCAATCCGTGGTATATTCAATATTCTTCGCCAACACTGTATTTTGAAGGCATCAATTCTTCTTCACTCTTCCTTGTTCATTGTCCAGCTTTCACGTGCATATGAGGCAATTCAAAACACCATGGTTTGGGTCAGGCTCATCTTTGTCCTCAAAGTGATATCTTTGCTTTTGAACACTTTAAAGAGGTCTTTTACAGCAGATTTGCCCAACGCAATACTTCCTTTGGTTTCCTGACAGCTGCTTCCATGGGTGTTGATTGTGAATCCAAGTAAAATGAAATCCTTTGACAGCTTTAATATTTTCTCCTTCATCATGATGTTGCTTACTGGTCCAGTAGTGAGGACTTCTGTTTTCTTTACCTTTACTTTTTTTTTTTAACCTTTACTTTTTTTTTTTTACCTTGAGGTGTAATCCATACTGAAGGCTGTGGTCTTTGATCTTCATCAGTAAGTGCTTCAAGTCCTCTTTGCTTTCAGCAAGCAAGGTTGTGTCATATGCATAATGCAAGTTGTTCATAAGTCTTCCTCCAATTCTAACACCATCTTCTTTTTCTTATACTCCAGAGTATCGGACTATTTGCTCAGCAGGCAGAATGAATAAGTATGGTGAAAGATACAACCCTGACATGCACTCTTCCTGATTTTAAACCACGGAGTATCCCCTTGTTCTATTCGAATGACTGCCTCTTGATCTATGTACAGGTTCCTCATGAGCACAATTAAGTGTTCTGGAATTCCCATTCTTCACAATGTTTTCCATAATTTGTTATGAGGCACACAGTCAAATGCCTTTGCATAGTCAATAAAGCACTGGTAAACATCTTTCTGGTATTCTCTGCTTTCGACAAAGACCCATCTGACATCAACAATGATATCGCTAATTCAAAGTTCTCTTCTCAATCTGGCTTGAATTTCTGGTAGTTTTCTGTTGATGTACTGCTGCAAACACTTCTGAATTATCTTCAACAAAATTTTATTTCCTGTGATATTAATGATATTGTTCTAAAATATTTGAATTCTGTTGGATCACCTTTCTTTTGAATGGGCACAAATATGGATTTTTTTCCAGCCAGTTGGCTAGGTAGCTATCTTCCAAATTTCTTCGCATAGATGAACGAGCACTTCCAAAGTTGCATCTGTTTGATGAAATGTCTTACCTGGTATTCTGTCAATTCCTGGCGCCTTGGTTTATGTCAATGTCTTCAGTGCAGCTTTGGCTTTTTCTTTCAGTACCATTGGTTCTTGATCATATGCTAGCTACCTCATGAAATGGTAAAATGTCCAGAAATTATTTTTGGTACCCCGTGTGTATTCTTTCCGTCTTCTTTTGATGTTTCCTATATTGTTCAATAACCTGTGAATACCCAGTGCTGTCGAGTCGATTCTGACTCATAGCGACCCTGTAGGACAGAGTAGAACTGCCCCATAGAGTTTCCAAGGAGTGCCTGGCAGATTCGAACTGCTAACCTTTTGGTTAGCAGCCATAGCACTTAACCTGTGAATAGATCCTTCAAAACTGCAACTCAAGGCTTGAATTTTTTCATCACTTCTTTCAGCTTGGAAAATGCTGAACGAGTTCTTCAGGTCTTTGCACATTTCATCATAATACTTTGCCTTCTCCAACCACCCTTTGAAGTCTTCTATTCAGCTGTTTTACTTTATCATTTCTTCCGTTTGCTTTAGCTGCTGTATGTTCAAGACAATTTTCAGAGTCTCTTCTCACATTCATTCTGGTCTTTCCTTTCTTTTTAATGACTTTTTGGTTTCTTCGTGTAAGAGATCCTTGATGCCATCCCACAACTGGACTGGTCTTCATTCATTAGTGTTCAATGTGTCAAATATACGCTTGAGAGCTTGAAATGGTTTCTATATTCAGGTGGGATATAATCAAGATCGTACTTTGGCTCTTATGGACATGTTTTAATTTACTTCAGCTTCAACTTGAACTTGCATATGAACAATTGATAGTCTGTTCCACAGTCAGCCTGTGGCCTTGTTCTGACTGATGATATTGAGCTTCTCCATTATCTCTTTCCACAGATGTAGTTGATTTGATTCCTGTGTATTCCATCTGGCAAGGTCCATGTGTATAACTGCATTTAAGTTGTTGAAAAAGGTACTTGCAATGAATAAGTCCTTAGTCTAGCAAAATTCTATCATGTGATCTCCTACTTCATTTCTATCACCAAGGTCATGTTTTCCAACTGCTGATTCTTCTTCTTTGTATCACATATAGGTTTACCTGTTTTTTAATTTATTGTTATTTTCTTTTAGCTTCTGTTTGGTCTCCATTTTATACTCTAGATGGAAAATAGTTTATTTTATTTTCTGCTAGTGAAATTATATGGTCAAAGATTACGTGAGTATATGTGTGAATGTGTGTTTGTGTTTGTACATTTACATGTGTGGGTGTGGGTGTGTGTGTATGTATTGTAAGCATGTGTGTGTATACATACAAACATATATATATATATGGAGTCCTGGTGCACAGTGGTTAAGTGCTACAACTCAACCAAAATGTTAGCAGTTTGAATCCATTAGCCATTTCTTGAAAACCCTGTGTGGGCTATTCTATTTTGTCCTATAGTCAGTGTGAGTTGAATTGACTCAAGTGCAAGAAGTTTGGTTTTGGTTGGGTACACACACATATATATATATATATATATATATACACATGTGTGTGTCTATAATATATGTGTTTATACAGCATATGCATATATATACATCTTATTATTGAATTGTTTTCCCTAAAAACTATACTATTTTTTTCTTCCCATTATCGATGTATATAAAACTATGTTTTTAATTCTTACTAATACTTTTGATATCACCTAAAAATTATTTTGCCATTCTGATATATGTAAAATGACATCAGTTTTATTTTATTTATTAATTAACTTGACTGTCTTTCCTTATGTATATGAGAAACTTACACTATTTTCACCATTGCCTCTTTTTAGACTTTCCTCTTTTTGTAGAATTTATAGAAATGTGTGAATATCTGTTTATGATTTTTGCTAATTATTTGTATTTATTCATTTCTCCTCTACTTAACAGTTTATAGGATTTTCCTCATACATTTAGGAATCTCAAGCTTTTTAGGTTTTATGTATTTTGAGCTGCTTCTTGTATTTTGTGTATGTGTGGCCCTGGGACTGGTATGACTAGGTTTTTCCCCATTATTCTGTGCATGCATACACACACACACAGAGGAGGAATAAAATTGGCTCATCCAACCCTTATTATACCTATCTTGTTAATCTAATTCTGCTTAATTAGTGGTTCATCCACGAGAAAAATATTGTCAACCAAGTGCTGGGTGGACAGAAGAAAATAAATGTATCAAATGTCTCTAAAGACAACATAGTATGAATAAATTTCTACTTTGTGAATAAATTTAATTACTAGTCATTAGGGATATAGCCTATCACTGTGGTAGAAATTCAGAAGTCTGAAATTTTAAAAAATAAGTCCTTATTTTGGCCAAATATCCTAATATTGAATGGCTGCATAACAAGGCAAACATTTATTTGTTTATTTAATAATTTTTATTGAGCTTTAAGTGAACGTTTACAAATCAAGTCAGTCTGTCACATATAAGCTTATATACACCTTACTCCATACTCCCACTGACTCTCCCCCTAATGAGTCAGCCCTTCCAGTCTCTCCTTTCGTGACAATTTTGCCAGTTTCTAACCCTCTCTATCCTCCAATCTCCCCTCCAGACAGGAGATGCCAACACAGTCTCAAGTGTCCACCTGATACAAGTAGCTCACTCTTCGTCAGCATCTCTCTCCAACCCAATGTCGAGTCCCTTCCATGTCTGATGAGTTATCTTCGGGAATGGTTCCTGTCCTGGGCCAACAGAAGGTTTGGGGACCATGACCGCAGGGATTCTTCTAGTCTCAGTCAAACCATTAAGTCTGGTCTTTTTATGAGAATTTGGGGTCTGCATCCCACTGTTCTCCTGCTCCCTCAGGGCTTCTCTGTTGTGCTCCTTGTCAGGGCAGTCATCGGTTGTGGCCGGGCACCATCTAGTTCTTCTGGTCTCAGGATGATGTAGGTTTCTGGTTCATGTGGCCCTTTCTGTCTCTTGGGCTCTTAGTTATCGTGTGACCTTGGTGTTCTTCATTCTCCTTTGATCCAGGTGGGTTGAGACCAATTGATGCATCTTAGATGGCTGCTTGTTAGCATTTAAGACCCCAGATGCCACATTTCAAAGTGGGATGCAGAATGTTTTCATAATAGTATTATTTTGCCAATTGACTTACAAGTCCTCTTAAGCCATAGTCCCCAAACCCCCGCCCTTGCTCCGCTGACCTTTGAAGCATTCAGTTTATCCCGGAAACTTCTTTGCTTTTGGTCCAGTCCAGTTGAGCTGACCTTCCCTGTATTGAGTATTGTCCTTCCCTTCACCTAAAGTAGTTCTTATCTACTAACTAGTCAATAAATAACCCTCTCCCACCCTCCCTCCCTCCCCTCCTCGTGACCACAAAAGTGTGTGTTCTCAGTTTATACTATTTCTCAAAATCTTATAATAGTGGTCTTATACAATATTTGTCCTTTTGCCTCTGACTAATTTCACTCAGCATAATGCCTTCCAGGTTCCTCCATGTTATAAAATGTTTCACAGATTCGTCATTGTTCTTTATCAATGCATCGTATTCCATTGTGTGAATATACCACAATTTATTTAACCATTCATCTGTTGATGGACACCTTGGTTGCTTCCAGCTTTTTGCTATTGTAAACAGAGCTGAAATAAACATAGGTGTGCATATATCTGTTCGTGTGAAGGCTCTTACTTCTCTAAGGTATATTCCGAGGAGTGGGATTTCTGTTTTTTTTTTTTTTTTTTTTATGGTAGTTCTATTTCTAACTTTTTAAGATAATGCCAGATAGATTTCCAAAGTGGTTGTACCATTTTACATTCCCACCAGCAGTGTATAAGAGTTCCAATCTCTCCACAGCCTCTCCAACATTTATTATTTTGTGTTTTTTGGATTAATGCCAGCCTTGTTGGAGTGAGATGGAATCTCATCATAGTTTTAATTTGCATTTCTCTAAAGGCTAATGATTGAGAGCATTTTCTCATGTGTCTGTTAGCTGCCTGAATATCTTCTTTAGTGAAGTGCGTGTTCATATCCTTTGCCCATTTCTTGATTGGGTTGTCTTTTTGCCCACTTCTTGATTGGACAAACATTTATTTTTATCAGGAAGTTTCATGTGTAAAGATGTGGAGAGCTAACACACATGGGAGGGGGTAGGTAGGTTAATGTGTCAATTATAGAACTCTGGAGGCAAACATTGAGAATCTTTCATAAGCCCCATTAACAAGTGAAAAATCTAATAGCACTGCTTTCCTATCTTGTTAAATCTATATGTAAAACAGAATTTGCTTATCTACTTTCTATTCAAGCATTTATAAGACACTCACTACATGCCAGACAACACAAACACCACTTTATTTGCATGGTCTTTTTTTTTTTTTAATCATCAAAGCAGACTTACGTATTAAATTCTTTTTTTTTTTTTGTGTTTAAAGAAAGAACATGGATTCTCAAAGATTAAGAAATGTGACTAAGGTCTTACACTTAAGACAGCACTCCAAATTGAGTTTAAAGTTCTCTAAAGACTCTATTCCCAGAGTCTATTACCATAAATATAGTATGTATGCGTGCATGTGTTCATATATATAATATATATATACACACACACACACACACATATATATAAAACAACAAAAAACCAAACTCATTGCCATCAAGTTGATTTCCACTCATAGTGACCCTACAGGACAGAGTAGAACTGCACTGTGCAGTTTCCAAGGAGCAGCTTGTGGATTCAAGCTGCCGATATTTTGATTATCATCCATAACCACTAACCAATGGGTATATATATATATACCCGAACCCTTTGCTGTCAAGTTGATTCCGACTCATAGAGACTCTATATGACAGAGTAGAACTGCCCCATAGGGTTTCCAAGGAGCCCCTGGTGGATTCGAACTGCCAACCTTTTGGTGAGCAGCAGTAGCTCTTAATTACTATGCAACCAAGGTTTTACATAAATATATATATTTATATGTTGTTAAGTGCTGTTGAGTTGGCTTCAACCGATAGTAACCCATGCACAACAGAATGAAACACTACCTAGTCCTGTGCCATCCTCTGTGATGCAGCCATTGAGTCAGTTCATCTCGTTGAAGGTCTTCCTCTTTTTCACTGATCCCTACTCTAGCATGTATGATGTCCTTCTCCAGGGACTGGTATATATGTCCACCACAAGTCTGTCAGTTTGTCATACTGTGGTGACTTGCCTGTTGCTGTGATACTGGAAGTTTTGCTGCCTGTATTTCAAATACCAGCAAGTTCACCTTGGTGGACAGGTTTCAGTGGAGCTTTCAGAATAAGACAGACTAGTAAGTAGTAAGAAGGATCTGGTGGTCTACTTCTGAAAAAGCTGGCCGGTGAAAACTTCATGAATAGCAGTGGAATATAGTCTGATATTTGTTGCTGTTAGATGCCATCGAGTCAGGTCTGACTCAGAGCAACACTATGCACAACAGAATGAAACACTGCCTGGTCCTGCACCATCCTCACAACCGCTGCTATGTTTGAGTCCATTGTTGCAGCCACTATGTCAATCCATCTCCTTGAGGGTCTTCCTCTTTTTCGCTGACACTCTATTTTGCCAAGCATGATATCGTTCTCCTGATAACACGTCCAAAGTATATAAGACACAGTCTCGCCATCTTTGCTTCTAATGAACATTCTGGTTGCACTTTTTCCAAGACAGATTGTTTGTTCTTTTGGCAGTCCATGGTATATTCAATATTCTTTGCCAACACCACGATTATAAAATGGCAGTTCTTCCTCAGTCTTCCTTATTCATTGTCCAGCTTTCACATGCATATGATACAATTGAAAACACCAGGGCTAGGGTCAGGCTCACCTTAGTCCTCAAGGTGACATCTTTGCTTTTCAACACTTTAAATTAAAGAGGTCTTTTGCAGCTGACTTGCCCTAGGTCCTGAGCCTTTTGGTTTCTTAACTGCTGCTTTCATGGGTGTTGATTCTGGATCCAAGTAAATGAAACCTTGACAACCTCGATCTTTTCTACATTTATCTTGATTTTGCTTATTGGTCAGTTGTGAAGATTTTTGTTTTCTTCATGTTGAGATGTAAGTCATGCTGAAGGCTGTAGTCTTTGATCTTCATGCGTAAGTGCCACAAGTCCTCTTCACTTTCAGCAAGCGAAGTTGGGTCACCTGCATTATGAAGGTTTTTAATGCATCTTCCTCCAATCCCGATGCCGTGTTCTTCTTCATATAGTCCAGCTTCTCGGATTATTTGCTCAGCATACAGATTGAAGAGGTATGGTGAAAGATTACAACTCTGATGTATACCTTTCCTGACTTTAAACCATGCACTATCCCTTGTTCTGTTTGAAGGACTGCCTCTTGATGCCTGTACAGATTCCTCATGAGCACAATTAAGTGTTCTGGAATTCTCGTTCTCTGCAATGTTGTCCATAATTTGTTATGATCTACACAATTGAATGCTATAGCATAGTCAATAAAACACAGGCAAACATCTTTCTAGTATTCGCAGCTTTCAGGCAAGATCTGTCTGACATCTGCAACGATATATCCCCTTTTCCACGTCCTCTTCTAAACCTGGCTTGAATTTCTGGCAGTTCTCTGTGGATATACTGCTGCAGCTGCTTTTGAATGATCTTCACCAAAATTATGCTTGTATGTTATATTAAAGATATCGTTTGATAATTTCCACCTTCAGTTGGTTCACCTTTCTTGGGAATAGGCATAAATATGGATCTCTTCCAGTTGGTTGTCTGTTAGCTGTCTTTCAAATTTCTTGGCATAGATGAGTGAGAACTTCCAACACTGCATCCATTTGTTGAAACATTTCAAGTGATATTTCATCAATTTCGGGAGCTTTGTTTTGTGCCAATGCCTTCAGTGTAGCTTGGACTTCTTCTTTTGGTACTATCAGTTCCTGATCATATGTTACCTTCTGAAACGGTTGAATGTTGACCAATTCTTTTGGGTATAGTGACTCCGTGTATGTATTCCTTCCATCTTCTTTTCACGCTTCCTGCTTCATTTGATATTTTCTACACAGAATCCTTGACTATTGCAACTCGAGGTTTGAATTTTTTTTTTTTTTCAATCTTCCAGCTTGAGAAATGCTGAGCATGTTCTTCCCTTTTGGTTTTCTATCTCCAGGTCTTTGCACATATCATAATAAACTTTATCTTCTTGAGCCGCTCTTTGAAATCTTCTGTTCAGCTCTTTTACTTCATGATTTTTTCCTTTTGCTTATGTACTCAACGTTCAAGAGCAAGTTTCAGAGTCTCTTCTGACATCCATTTAGGTCTTTTCTTTCTGTCCTGTCTTTTTAATGGCCTTTTGCTTTTTTCATATGTATAATGTATTTGATGTCATTCCACAACTTATCTGGTCTTAGGTCATTAGTGTTCAACAGGTCAAATCTATTCTTGAGATGGTCTCTTTGTTCTTTGGCTCTTGTGGACTTGTTCTTACTTTCTTCAGTTTCAACTTGAACTGGCATATGAGTAATTGATGGTCTGATCAGCAGTTGCCCCCTGGCCTTGTTCTGACTGACGATATTCAGGTTTTCCATCATCGTTTTCCACAGATATAGTCAATTTAATTCCTGTGTATTCCATCTGGCAAGGTCCATGTGTATTGTCTCCGCGTATGTTGGTGAAAAAAGGTATTTGCAATGAAGAAATCGTTGGTCTTGCAAAATTCAATTATCCAATTTCCAGCATTGTTTCTACCAAGGACATATTTTACAACTACTGATCCTTCTTCTTTGTTTCCAACTTTCACATTGCAATAACCAGTAATTATCAGTGCATCCTGATTGCATGTTCGATCAATTTCAGGCTGCAAGTGTTGGTAAAAATCTTCAACTTCTTCATTCTTTGCTTTCATGGTTGGTCCATAAATTTGAATAGTAGTCTTTTTAACTGGTCTCCCTTGTAGGCATATGGACATTATCTTATCACTGATAGCATTGTACTTCAGGATAGATCTTGAAATGTTCTTTTCGATGAAGAATGCAAGGCCATTTCTCTTCAAGTTGTCATTCTCGGCAAAGTAGACCATAGGATTGTCCCATTCAAAATGACCAACATCAGTCCATTTCAACTCACTAATGCCTAAGATATCTATCTTTGTGTGTTCCATTTCATTTTTTACAATTTCTAATGTTCCTAGATTAGTACTTTGTACAGTCCAGGTTCTGATTATTAATACATGTTTGCAGCTGTTTATTCTTATTTGAGTTAGGCCATATCAGCAAATTAAGGTCCAGAAAGTTTGACTCCATTAATTTCATTGAGTCTTGCCATCCTTGCTTTTAAGGAGCATTCTGGTTGTACTTCTTCCAAGACAGATTTGTTCATTCTTTTGGCATTTCATGGTATGGCAACATTCTTTGCCAACACCATAATTCAAAGGCATCAATTCTTAGGTCTTCCATATTTATTGTCCAGCTTTCACATGCATATGAGCAATGGAAAGCACTATGCATTGAGTTGGGTGCACCTTGGTCTTCAAGGTGACATCTTTGCTTTCCAACCCCTTGCAAAGTACACCGTCAGCGAAAAATAGGAAGACCTTAACGAGATGGATTGACACAGTAGCTGCAACAATGGGTTCAAGTATATCAATGATTACAAGGATGGCACAGGATTGGACAGTTTCATTCTCTTGTATATAGATAGGGTCATTATGAGTAGGAAGCTACTCTAGGGCACCTAACAAGGACAATATGTATGTATGTATAGTTATGTGTACTCAAAGACTACTTCAAAATGCCTTAATTCCTCATCATTCATACTCCTGTTACAAGCATTGACTAAGTGGTCATGTCACTAAAAGGATGTATAAGAGATACCTTTGCATTAAACATTAATCTATATCCCAAAAAATATGATCCGTAAAATAATTCTCAACACGGATTTTCCTGGAGTCTCCAAATGCAAATCTTTCAAAGTAGTTGACCACTGTATTATTTTTTCACTAATGATTACTGACCTCTCACCCACATAATAATAATTAATGAGGTTATGTATCACTTTTCTTTGTTGTTATTAATGATGGGTTTAGATAATTGTTTGCAATAAAAGTGAATGCTTAGGTCTCTAATAGGTCCATTAAATGACTCAAGAATTTCTAAAGAGATTTTTTTTTTTAATTACCAGCGTCAATATTCACTAATGAGAGAAATAGACACCACAAATGTTTTCCTTATTCAAAATATTCAAAGAATGCACATAAAGCCATTTAAAGGCTATTTCTCTTTCACAATACTGGAAGATGTGCTCAGTAAAAAGTAAGTACTGAAACATACTTGAAGACAATTTCCAAAATGAGACTGACTATCTGGTGGCTTGTATTTATTTGTCTATTTATTTTACTGTAGCTTATTAATCCAATACAACTGATAAAATTTGGAAAAATCTCATGCTTCTGACAAAAATATTTATCTTTTTAAATTTTATTTTCAATTACATTAACTTTAAAATAGCTAGAATATTTTGGCTTTGCTATCTTGCAAATGATACCTGAAAACTAGCTTTATTCTACTTTACTCTTCATTGAAAATTCAAATATTTTATATTGCAATGCAATCCTTTATTAATGGGGTGCAGAAAACTCTTATTTCCCTGTTTCATTTTCAAGGGATTATAGTTTGGTAAATAAAAAGGTATGATTCTTTCCTTCATCGAAGCATTTGTAACACATATCCTTATGTATTAGAGTTTCTGGAATAGGCATTGTTATAAATTCAGTATGTCCCTTTGTGTCCTAGTAGGAAGAAAGAAAGTTATTACTAAACATATTTAAACAACTGCCTTGCAAAGAAAATTAAAGGGACTCAGTTAAGACAATTTGTATAATGTTCTACAATTTTTGAGTAGTTTTGGTGCAATGGTTAAGCTCTTGGCTGCTAACTGAAACATGGGTGGCTCGAATCCACTGGCTGCTCTATGGGAGAAAGACGTGGCAATCTGCTCCCTTAAAGATTGGGATACTTTGCAAACCCTGTGGGGCAGTTCTAATCTGTCCTATTGCATTGCTATAAGTCTGAATCAACTTGATAGCAGCATGTTTTTATGCATAGAGTCAATTAAGATGTATTTTCTACAGAACCATCATCCTAATTACCCTGGTGATTGATGAGCTTACAATTTATATTAAAATTTGCCATAGAATAAATTTCCTGAATTATGAAGTCATAAATGTAGCAAAATTTAATTGAAAGAATTTTCTATTAAATTCTGCACAAGTAAGGTCAATTACCTTGAAAATTATATGTATATATTAAGAGATTTTTGTTCATATTCCCACTTAAAATGTTACAAGAAATGCCAAAAATATTCATATTCCAATCAAATGGCCATAATTTCCTCATCAATTTTATTCACTTCTATACAATTATTTTTATTTTGATGACCTTTGATTGCCCAGTGGCTGCTTTCACTCTGACATCAGCTTCTGGACTAAAGGAGCCCTAGAAATTCTGATTTAGATAAATATTCTGAAGGAGTCTGTTTATAGTATTGAGGTCACCTTCCAATGGGAAGGATTTATCCATGAATTTATTTATTGAAACATCAATAAAAAAAAATAGTCAAGAGTAAATATAGTATTTTACTGAGGTTAGTGTTCTTTTAATGTTTCTTTCTCTGTCCTGTAGTTTTCAGAAGAGTGCTTCACACTAGCATGAGTGAAATAGAGAAACCACTTATTGATGATAAGATTGAATGGTTCTGAATGATGTATTGCAGCAATCAATAATATCAGAATGGAAGCAAATGGAATCATCTATTTTATGTATGACGTGTAACTATTTCATAAGAATTAAGTGAAGATTATTCTTAGGATAAGAACCAATTATGGACTGTAAAACTCTCCAAAACTCTATAGCCCTCCATCTGCCCAGCAAAGTATGTGTTAACTGTCAAATATGAAAAGGACAGTTTAAATCTAGGATTAAAGTCTTATTAAGTATTATTGTTAATCATAACAAATTATGGATAACATTGTGAAGAATGGGAATTCCAAAACAATTGTGCTCTTGAGGAAATTATATATAGATCAAGAGGCAGTCATTTGAAGAGAACAAGGGAATACTGCATGGTTTAAAGTCAGGAAAGGTGTGCATCAGGGCTATATCCTTTCACCATACCTGTTCAATCCATATCCTGAGCAAATAATCTGAGAAACTGAACTATATGAAGAAGAAAGGGGGATCAGAATGGGAGGAAGACTCATTAAAAACCTGCATTATGCAGATGGCACAACCTTGCTTGCTGAAAGTGGACTTGAAGCACTTACTGATGAAGATCAAAGACCACAGCCCTCCATATGGATTACACCTGAACATAAAAAAAACAAAAATCCTCACAAATGGACGAATGAGCAACATCATGATAAACGGAGAAAAGATTGAAGTTGTCAATGATTTCATTTTACTTGGATTCACAATCAACACCCATGGAACAGCAGTCAAGGAATTAAAATACACATTGTGTTGGACAAATCTGCTGCAAAAGACCTCTTTAAAGTGTTAAAAAGCCAAGATGTCACCTTGTAGATTAAGGTGCGCTTGACCCAAGCCAAGGTGTTTCAATCGCCTCATATGCATTCGAAAGCTGGAAGATGGGTAAGAAAAACCAAAGGAGAATTGATGCCTTTGAATTGTGGAGTTGGCAAAGAATATTGAATATACCATGCACTGCCAAAAGAATGAACAAATTTGTCTTGGAAGACGTACAATGAGAATGCTCCTTAGAAGCAAGGATGGCGAGACTACGTCTCACGTACTTTGGACATGTTATCAGGAGAGATCAGTCCCTGGAGAAGGAGATCATGCTTGGTAAAGTAGAGGGTCAGTGAAAAAAAGGGAGACTCTCAAGGAGATGGATTGACACAGTGGCTGTAACCATGGGCTCAAGCATAACAACAATTGTGAGTACGGTGCAGGACCAGGCACTGTTTTGTTCTGTTGTACACAGGGTTGCTATGAGTCAGAACTGACTCGATGGCACCTAACAACAATAACAACAACAAAGTATTACTTTATTGAAAGCCGGGGCACTATTCCGCACATTAACATGAGCGTGTTGTTATCTACACTGAAAAATAGGGACAGATACATATTTTTTTAAGCCTATCAAATCTTCAGGAGGATCATAAATGCTTAACAGCCATTGATTTAATGGAAACTATGAACTTTTTTTTATGAACATTTTTAATCAAACATAATTGTATTAAAATCCAGGATTATCTTTTTTATGAACTTTTTTTTATGAACATTTTTAATCAAACATAATTGTATTAAAATCCAGGATTATCTTTTTAGAAACCTATACCTCCAGCATCCTTTGGATACTCTTTTATAACCCCTAACCTCAGGAGGGAAACCCTGGTGGCGTAGTGGTTAAGAGTTATGGGTGCTAACCAAAAGGCCGGCAGTTCAAATCCACCAGATGCTCCTTGGAAACTTTATGGGGAAGTTCTACTGTGTCCCTTAGGGCTGCAATGAGTCAGAATCGACTTGATGACAAAGGGTTTAGTTTTGGTTTGGTTAACCTCAGGATGCAATAATGCCTTCTTCAAAGACCGCTGGATGGGTTGTTTGGTTGTGTCAATATGTTCCACCATGAATGTCTTTTCTATTCTCTTCGTTGGAAGAGCACCTGCAAGATAAAAAGTGTCTTGATTTCCTCTTAACATATTTCCTCTACAATTTTATTCCGAAAAAGTTTTTATCTTTTTCCTTGAACCATATTAACAAATCTTTCCAGTTGTTTTTGACATTGGTTTCTTCTAGGTTTCAGAAGGGGGAAAAGAGAGTGGAAAATCTTATCTTGCTACATATTCCAACTATAGACATTTCCGTTATAATGCTTGTTTGAAACACAAGTTTGTTCTGATGAGATTGGTATGTTAGCAAAAATTTTAGCATAGCCCAAATGTTGCATTTGCTTATGTGCTATTTTGCTCCAAGAAACACCAGAGGAACCCAGAAAACTGTATCCAACTGAACTGAGCCTGTATAGGAATACATAAAACACACATACCTCAGGCATCTACCAACTGCAGTCGATGCTCATTATTTGCGGTAGTTACACTCTATAAAGTTTCTGGGAACTCTGCATTAGTGAATACTGACCTATTGTCCGAAGGTAAAATGTATGGTCGTATTTCTACAAGCCTCTGGTCACTATGTTTTCATCAATCGATCAATACATAATCCTGTTCTATGTGCGTTTCTATTTTATTTACTATTTATTTCTTAGAAGTAATTAATTATATGCAGTTTTTCATTATAATAACACACTAGCAGAGAGGGGGTTAGCATTTTCCTGACCCTGAGTAGTGTGACTATAAATTTCTTTGGTTTCCAGCCTCCTAACAATGCTGTCCTCTATGCTTTTTTATCATTTATCACCTCATGAATCCACAAATTTAGCCACTTTTCTGCATTTTCTTTAGTTTCGTCATGTACTGTAAGTGTTACTTTAATACTTTCTAGACCAGCCTCACACATAGACTGGCAAATTTTCTCTTCCTTTTCTGGGTATACTGTATTATTTATTGATTAACTGAACTCATGGCCAACAAAACTGTAACTAGTGCCTGAAAGCAGCTTATTTAACACCCATACCTTCTCTGTAAAGCATATCGTAGGCTTCTTGCAGTTAAAAAAAAAAAAAAAAAACCAAACCCAGTGCCTTCGAGTCGATTCTGACTCATAGCGGCCCTATAGGACAGAGTAGAATTGCCCCATAGAATTTCCGAGGAGCGCCTGGCAGACTTGAACTGCCGACCCTTTGGTTAGCAGCCATAGCACTTAACCGCTACGCCACCAGGGTTTCCATCTTGCAGTTAAAAAAAAAAAAAAAAAAATTGTTTTTTTTTTTTTGACACTAAATAGCAGGTCAGCCCTAAGCGTGTGGGCCATTTTAAATAGTGAAGCCACCAAACAAAAATAAACCCTACAACATGCAAAAAATGTGGCATTAAATAAACCATGAAAAATACCCTTGTTTACAGCAGGAGAGCTGAAACAAGAAGGCAGGGCATCACCTTGTTTGACCTTACCTTGGAACTTTTCATCGGCCAATGAAACATTTTTGCTGCTCTGAGCGTGTCCACAAATGACCACAAAAGCACTGTGAGTATTCATTTTGGAGTTATAAACAAATTTTAGCAAGTAGGTGAATTCGCAAACAGAGACACTACAAAAAAATAAGAATTGACTGTACTTCAAATCATTTTGTCTGTTATGAATAAAGCCGATCAGACTTGGTGTTACAAATTTCCATCTGATTTTGATAACCCTGCCTCCACCATTTCATGATAATTCATAAGTCCATGGAGGAAATATGTATCACTTCTTTCAATTTTGAATTTATAAATTCAACCTTTTTATTCTTAAAAGAGATAAATGACTTTTTCTAAGTATTCAGAAACATGGAGCATACTTGTGGTTGTTATTTCGGCTATAATTAATCTTTTGAGAAGACAACTCCTACTAAGCAACCCATTTTCATTAACTTTCGGGAGGTTGACTTGCATCTCAGTGTTGAAATACTCATGAGTTTTGCAACCATGCCCAAACAAGTACAATTATTGCAAACACAGGAACAGGTCAAAATGACTAAGCTACCTGGGCTACAAATAGCATTATGCAGAGTTTATAAATAGAATTGGATTACCATTATCTATGTTTTCAAAAAGACCTTTTGAGAAATCTAGGTTTTAGGATGACAGCCAAGTGACTATGCTTTTGAAATATTTATATATTAAAAAAAAAAAAAAGACTGTTCTTTTTTGAAAAAGAGTCTTAGACTTTTTATTCTCTTGAGAGGGCAAAACAACCTCTTTTGAGATTGACTCTTAAGATCATGGATCAGGGGTTGTTGTTTAACCTCTGCAGCCTATGTCCACCTAGCTTGATCTCTGGTTTTTCAGATGATCATTTTTGGGTTTAAACAGTGCAGGGGGATAAAAACTTTGTGATTTCTGTCTGCTGTAGTTTTCTTAGTGTTTTAGTATGTGAAATGGGATATTTCTAGGGTACACTTTTGTTATGGATTGAATTGTGGCCACCCAAAACATGTGTCGACTTCGCTAGGCCATGATTCCCAGTATCGCGTGGTTGTTCACCATTTTGTGATCTGATGTGATTATCTTATGTACTATAAGTCCTACCTCTGTGATGTTAATAAGGCAAGATTCCAGACAGTTTATGTTACTGAAGCAGGACTCAATCTACAGGATTAGGTTGTATCTTGAGTCAATCTCCTTTGAGATATAAAAAAAGAATTGAGCAGAGAGGAAAGGGACCTTCTACCATGAATAAAGAAGAGCTGGGAGCCTAGGGCATCTTTTGGACCCAGGGTCCTGGCACTGAGAAGTTCCTAGACCAGGGGAACTGATGACACAGACCTTCCCCTGGAGCTGGTGGAGAGAGAAAGCCTTTCCCTAAAGCTGGTGCCCTTTTACTATTGTCTATTCTGAAAGTCCCATATTATTACTGAGAACCAAAAGAGGAAACCTAGAGATCTTGGTACTAGCTTCACCCCTCAACCTGAACAGTTGTCTAGTGTCATAGACTGAATTGTGTCACCAAAATATGTGTCAACTTGATAAGACCATGATTCCCAGTATTCTGTGGTTGTCCTCCATTTTGTGATTTTCCTATGTGCTATAAATCATAATCTCTGCCTGTAATTAGAAGATTAGGGTAGGATATAGCAACCTTGCTCAGGTCACAATATAAAGGTCCAATGTAAACGGAGTTTCCCTTGGGTGTGGCCTGTACCAGCTTTTACCTTACAAGGGATAAATTGAAAGGGAAGCAAGCGGAGAATTGTAAACCTTATACCACCAAGAAAGCAGTGCCAGGAGCAGAACAGAGCACATCCTTTGGACCTGTGGTTCTTGCGTGGAGAAGCTCCTAGTCCAGGGGAAGATTGATGAGAAGGACCTTCTTCCAGAGCAGACAGAGAGAGAAAGCCTTCCCCTGGAGCCAAAGCCCTGAATTTGGTCTTCTAACGTAGCGGGTAAGTGCTACAGCTGCTAACTCAGAGGTTGGCAGTTTGAATCCGCCAGGCACTCCTTGGAAACTCTATGGGGGCAGTTCTACTCTGTCCTATAGGGTCGCTATGGGTCAGAATTGACTCGACAGCAGTGGGTGGGCTGGGAGCCTAAAAGACTGAAAGGAAATAAATTTCTCTTTGTTAAAGCCATCCACTTGTGGTATTTCCGTATGGCAGCACTAGATGAGTAAGACATCTAGCTTGAATACAGAAGATCACATCTGAGGATATGGAAGTCACAATGTTGTTGTTAGGTGTTGTTGAGTCCATTCCTGCTCATAGTCACCCTATGCACAACAAAATGAAGCACTTTCTGGTCTTGTGCCATCTTCATAGTCATTGTTTGAACCCATTGTTGCAGCTGCTAAATCAATCCATCTCTTTGAGGGTCTTCCTCTTTTTTGCCGACCCTCCTGATAACATGTCCAAAGTATGTGAGACAAAGTCTTGCCATCCTTGTTTCCAAGGAGCACACTGGCTGTACTTCTTCCAACATAAACTTGTTGTTTTTCTGGCAATCCATGGTACATTTAATATTCTTTGCCAACACCATAATTCAAAGGCATCAATTCTTCTTTTGTCTTCCTTATTCATTGTCCAGTTTTCCCATGCATATGAGGTGATTGAAAATATCGTGGCTTCAGTCAGACACACCTTAGTCTTCAAAGTGACATCTTTGCTTTTGAACACTTTAAAGAGGTCTTTTGCAGAAGATTTTTCCAATGCAATAATGCATCATTTGATTTCTTGACTGCTGCTTCACTGGCTATTGATTTTGGATCCAAGTAAAATGAAATCCTTGACAACTCTGATTTTCTGAAGTCACAATAAAACAAACAAACAAAAAACTTGTTGCCATCCAGTGAATTCTGACTTATAGTGACCCTATAAGACAGGGTAGAGACCAGAAATATCCCTTCCATGTCGTTTGGCCATCCTTCTGTTCTATCAGGTGAATTCCACTACCTGTAATCTGACAGTTTAAGGAATTAACACAGAGATAGAGGCTGCAACAGAATGGGTTCTTCTCAAACTACCTTGAGTGCTGGACTGTACTGGGACCTAAATCTTCTTCAGGGAAATCATCAATGACAGGATTTTCAAGAAAATAAAACACACAGGCTTTGTAACCATTGTATGACAAAATTTTATTTATCCATGCCATTCTCTCATTTTACATTTGAGATGCTTTTATTGTTTTTCGTATTTGTTTAAGAAACTCTTCAAAAGATTCCTGAACCATTTGTATCCCTATGGAAAAAGGTGCTTTGAACACATTCTTTTGGAAAAGTGTTTCCAGAGCATTAACCCATCCAATGGCTCCATAGGAGAAAGACCTGGCAATCCACCTCCATAAAGATTACAGCCTAGAAACCCTATAGGGTAGCTCTACTCTGTCATATGGGGTCACTATGAGTGGAAATCAACTTAACATCACCTAACAACAATAACAGTGTTCAATGACTGATTAATTTTGGCAAATAATTCTTGTGTGTCGTCTAGCTGATTCTTACTCATAGCAACCATATAGGAGAGAGTAGAACTGCCTCATAGGGTTTCCTAGGCTGTAATCTTTATGCAAACAGGTCTTCAGGTTATTTTTTGCTCAGAGCAGAAGTATCTGGTGAGTTTGAATTGCTGACCTTTCGGTTAACAGCCGAGCACTTAACATTTGCACCACCAAGGTTTCTTAAATAATTCTTAAAAAAAAAAAAAAAATGTTGCCATTGAGTCGAATGAGTAGAACTGCCCCATAGGGTTTGCAAGGAGTGGCTAGTAGATTCCAACTGCTGACCTTTTGGTCAGCAGCCATAGCTCTTAACCACTGCCCTACTACATATATCTAAGGCACTTCAATATTTTCACTCAATTAAAAAACACCAAATGCAGGCCACAGTTACACTACTAATGAGAAAAACCCTGGAAATAAATCTATATTACAAGCATTTTACTTAAGCTTTGCTCTGATGTTACAACAGCACTGGGCACTATCAAAACAATTGTTCATTTTTTAAGCTGCTAACCGAATAAATATTTTCATTAATATGGCAATTAAAAGGAAATGATGTTTCCTAATTTTTATGATACTTCTTATTCTCATACACATGTATGTGTGTATATGCACAATATATACACCCCTCACCCACACAGGATTGTATTATATTGGTCACAAAAGCAGAGCACAGATTGGGGGAACTGTGGATTGAAATGAATATCATATAATTAGTGGGATTTCTGAGAAATGATTAAATATTTATGACAGAATCAGTGCACTAAAAAAATGTAGCAATTACCTTAGCAGGATGGTGTCATGTATTGAATTGTGTCCGTCCAAAAATGTGTGTATCAACTTGGCTGGGCCATGATTCCCACTATTGTGTGATTTTCCTATATGTTGTAAATCCCACCTCTATGATGTTAATGAGGGAGAATGGGCGGAAGTTGTGTTAGTGAGGCAGGACTCAGCCTACAAAATTAGATTGTGTCTTGAGGCAATCTCTTGAGATATAAAAGAAAGCAAGAAGAAGACGGGGGACCTCATACTATCAAGAAAGCAGTAATGGGTGCAGAGTGTGTTCTTTGAACTCAGAGTTCCTGTGCAAAGAAGCACCTACACCGGGGGAAGATTGATGAGAAGGCCAAAAGAGAGAGAAAGCCTTCACTTGGAACTGACACCCTGACTTTGGACTTTTAGTCTACTTCACTGTGAAGAAATAAATTTCTTTGTTAAAGCCACCAGCTTGTGGTATTTCTGTTATAGAAGCACTAGATAACTGAGACAGATGGCATAATTTTTTGGCATGAACCATGTTTGATCTGCCTTCAAGAGTTTAACAGTAATTTAAAATACTTAGTACACATCACTTTATGGCAGGCACTCATTTTAAGACGTTACACAAAATAATATGAAGCTCTTAAACATGCATCTGAAAATACGTTAGTGACGTCTCCTCATGTGATCATAGTGGCCGTATTCTCCAATCTTAAAACGTGGCACTTCAATGAAAACATCATGCAACAAGGGTTGTTCAGTGCAGATAGCTTTGCTATTTACTATTCGTTATTTTCATAAGTACACTTCTTGCTTTAAGAAATAGTTTAACTGTGATTTTCCTTTTGTTTTTTTTTTTTGTCTTTTGCTGCCACAGTCGAGTGGTTGGAAGAAACATTGTGTGATGGGTAGAAACAATTGATTAAATTTTAGGATTTTAGGTCTCATAAAGAAGTTATAACGGAGCTGCCTTGGGAGATCTTGTTAGGGTTTGGTTTCTAAAATTTATTTACTAGTATATTGTGATTCCTGTCTAATGTCCACATAGGTGACACAATATTGAGACAATGTTCCAAAGATATTTTGTACTCTGTCTTTGAAAAATACAGACCAAATGATGCATCTCCAGTTTTTCCCTTATAGACAAAAACATACTGTTGATTTCAAGGACATATGAACACCACTGATTATATTTGAAAAGCTAAAACTGCAGAATTTGATTGTCTCTCTTTGTGTCTTCAGGATTATATAGCAGAAATCTAAACAAAATATGTTAATAATTATTTGCACCAAATATAAAATGGTGGTTTTTAAATATGAAGAGATACAATCAGCTTTATAGTTCTGCCTTCATGTTCAAGGTGTTCCTGAAGAGTAAACTGCCGCAGTGATTTAATCATAGACGTAAATTCTAAAGCTACCCTCATACTTGGAACTTGCAAATAGGGCAACTTTTCCAGCTGGCCTTCCTTCTTGTTCTGTGTTATTTTTCTGTTTTTGAATATTTCCTATAAACTAGTCCATTAATGTAATCAAAATTGTGTTACATATAATAATCTTAGGAAGGCCAATTATGGGAATGAAAATGAAAAGAACTAGGAAAGAAGTGGCTTTCCAGAGAGAAGCTGCATAGAGAATAATTTAGATGATCTATTTAACAGAATCAAAGTGTTTTTCCTCTTACTGAAAGCACTTTTTTTTTTTGGACTCCCATAAATGCTTTTAAGACTTTCTTTAGAAAACCCGTCATTTTCAAAGTACCCTTAAGAGCACATAATCCCTGCATAATTTGAAAAAATGGCACTTTTCTAAAATAATGGCAATTTTCTAGATAACTAGTTTATACAATAAGGAAACGCCTCAGACTTGCTTTGAAAAGGGGAGTGCATTACAGATGGGCACCTGTGCCATACTTTGGTTGGAGTATATCACCTACCAATATAGAGACACACAGATTAATGTGTGTGTGCTTTTTTTCAGGGAAAAATATGCAGCTCAGAAAATCCCTGGGCATTTTTGAGCAGAAGAAGGTGGTATTCCAAAGCCATAGCTCTTGAAGCCTTTTAAGAAGAAAGCAAGAAAGAGCTCTTGGAGTTACATAGGCACATTGGTGTTTTTAGAAGTCACTTTACACCGTGTATGTGGTGAGCTACAAAAGAGAAAGCAAGAATGCAGGTTGAACCTTACTTCAAAAAATTATATGGATCACATTTGCGATGTGATTTGGAGGTAATTCAGATGATACACAACGTAGAAAAGGGGAAAAAAAGTAATATGAGAGACAGCAAGAAAGAAAGTGAACAAGCTTTCCCACAAATGGAATTATGATCCACCCGCCTAAAAAACAGAGATTTTAAGCTTTTTTCATTTTTCCAACAATCAGAATTCTGGTATCACGTGCATTGTCATAGGATGGCCTGACTTAAATTGTTTCAAGCAATCTATCACCAAGCCATGACAAGTCAGAGCTGCTCCCTTCAGTCATGTTTATAATATCTAGCCCTGGAAGTTCTACATTCTAAGGTGAAAAGCGTCTTACAAGGGGGTCAAATCTTTAGTTTGATTATTATAAACTTTTTCACTTATTCATATGATTAAATGTGTTTGTGTGTGTGTGTGTGTGTGTGTGCACGTGCACCTGTGTGTTTGGAAACCCTGGTGATGTAGTGGTTAAGTGCTACGGCTGCTAACCAAAAGGTCGGCAGTTCAAATCCCCCTGGAGCTCCTTGGAAACTCTATGGGGCAGTTCTTCCTTGTCCTATAGGGTCGCTATGATTTGGAATCAACTCCACAGCAACTGGTCTTACAGACGTATGTTATTAATCTATTCTCTTGGAAACCAAAGAATCACTTATGAGAAAAGGGTCAAATAACATTTCTCTTACATAAAAGCAGTCAGTGATACTTGTCAAACCTGGAAAATACATCATTGTCATTCATAGTCACTCTCAGTTAAATCTGATAGAAGCACTGAAAATAAACCCTTTTCCCTTGGCTTATATACTACAAAATGGTTTAGATTAAGAAAATGTCCATTATTCTTGGAAAAGGATTTCAAAATACCAACTTGACCATAGTACCTTGATTAAAATATGAGGCCAAGCCTGTGTATGGAAAACAGCAAAGAGAATTCAGTTTATAAGTAGTTCATATATTCATATTGATAAAAAAAATATGTAATGAGTTACTATAAATGCTCAAAGGGAGACAAGGATATTAAAATGATCTATTATCCTCAACTTCATACCAAAATAATTATACAAAAAAGAAAAAAAAAGCTTGGTGTATACATTATAGAGATACGTAGCATAATCCAAAGACAACTATGCTGGGTGTGACCTGCACTAAAACAGACAAACAAAAAAGACATTTGCTCTAGGCAAATAATATTTTATTTATTTATTTTATTATTATTATTTTAATAATCATCTAAATAGTAACAAGAATACAACTGTAATGAAATTATCAAACTCTTAAATTGTTAAGATGAAGGAATCATGAAGACTTTCCTAGTTTACCCTATTTTCTTAAAAATAACTACAGGATATACTTAACTTAGCAGCAGCTTATATTGTTTCAGTAAAAGCTAAAGTTTGAGTACTTATTACGTCTTAGACACTGTGCCATGAAAGCATTTTCTCATTGAATCCTAATCATTGTTTTATTACAGTGGGCATAGTGAAATTATGTATTCTACTGGGATTAATTAGCAATTAAGTGAAAATTTTATAAAGTAATAATCTCTGCAAAATGCCTCAGAGGAAGGTGCAACCCAGGAGATAAATGCAAAATTTCTCCACAAGTCTTACACAGCTGGGTTTTCCTCTGGCATTAGACAGATGGTCATTTCTTGAGCTCTAGTCAAAGGATAGAGTATCTATAGGGATTATTTAGACTTCTGCTGGGGTGGTTTGTCTATTTTACCTAATTTATTTAATCATTTATTTACATCAGCATGACCATATGGATATTTATTTCATATTTTGAGTTTTGATTCAATACTATTTTTTCATTTTGTTACTTAAATTGTCCCAGTTTTGGCAATTGGGAGTGTTTTCAGGCAACTCATATGTGCCTTTGACATAACCCCATCATCATCGTGTGTGTGTGTGTGTGTGTGTGTGTGTATTTTGTCTTATTTTAGCACTTTCTTATTTTCTGGAGCTACAGGATGATTAAGATTCAACTTGTATATTTACTGCTTCTGTCCTGGAATCAAACATTTCTTCTAGAAGTTCTGGTTTATTTTTTTAGAGAATGATGTTAGAAAAGATGATCTGGGTGCTAGGTGTTATCATGGGGTGTCCTGGTTTCTAGGCCATCTTGGTTGAAAGAGCAAGGAAATATGTGAATGTATACTAACCCGTGTATAGAAACATATGCCTAAATAATTTAATATATAACTATACGTATCTATATTTTTTTGTTTTTTTCTTTATCTATATTAAGCTAAATATAAGTTTATACTGATGTCTCTAACTCCATTACCATACAAATTATCTAGTCTTTTCCATTTACTTATCCTTAACCACTCACTCAGTGAAAATCCTGGCTCCCACCATCTGTCATCCATCAACTTAATTGCTATATTCCAGTATACCCGTATAATGGTATCAGAGTTGTGAACTCATATCCCTAGGAAAACATCTTTATCAATTAGAGTACAGTGCTTACGTATGGTTTCTTTTGTCATTGTCTTACAAATAGAACGTTTTCAAATTGAAAACTATTTTCTCGCGTAGCTCAAAGTATGAAACAATAGTGCTAGATGAAACATTTAACCCAGATAAATGAGAATGTTTTCTAAAGTTAGTTATGCTCGTATTTTGTAGGTCTGTTAATCTCTTTCTGAAATATTGTCTTCAATTAAATATTATCTTAATAAACCATGGCCTTAAATCAAGAGAAAGAGCTCATTCTGTTGCAGGGTAAGACACAAACTCCTTCTGATACATGGGCAAGGAAACTGTTCTCCCTATCCTGTTGCTGTTGAGTTGATTCTGACTCCTAGGAACCCTATAGGACAGAGTAGAACTGGCCCATAAGGGTTTTCATGGAGCAACTGGTGAATTTGAACTGCCAGTCTTTTGGTTAGCAGTCAAATGCTTAACCACTGAGCCACCAGGGCCCAAACTGTTCTCCAGACAGTACCAAATAATTGTTGTCAATATTAGTAACATTTTATTTTAAATGTGATTTACTATTGAAATGGAGTAGTTATTAAAACTCTCTACAAAGGAGAATATAAAAGTCACACCTAAAAAAAATTTTCCTGAAAACAAATTTAAAAAAGCTGAGACATATGATGTCCACTGTTTAGTATAACTCAAGTATTAAAACTTCAATAGATTACAGAAAGTTTAATGTTTCTAATAATACTATAATATTTTATATGCTTATTAATATTCTTGCTTGTGCTTGATGGAGTTATAGTGTGAAGAGCACAGATTTTTTTGAGGCAGAACAACCCAAGTTCTAGTATGTTTGCCTTTTATTAGTTGGTTAACCAGCATTTTTACCCTAAGTTTTGGTTTAAACCTGTGTCAAATGGGAAAAAATAATTTCAAACCCATAGGAAAGTTGTTTAGGAACAATGAAGTAACCTATATACAACACTGTTGGAGTGTCCTTAATAAATAGTTAATGCTCCAAAACTATTAATTTTGCCATATTATTTCTAATTTTTCCTAGGAAAAATGCATTCAAATGGATTATTGGGAAATCATACTATATTGTGAATTTCTACCATGTCCATCATCACTTTACACTTGACTTTGATCAAACTTTATAAACTCTTTACACTACAATTTCGTTATCTATAAAGCATCATTTTATTTTCTCTATCCCCGTTTTTACTCATCCCTGCCTAAATACTACAGTCTGATACTTGGGATATGGAAAGCCTTGGATGTTAAAATGAAGAATAAAAAAACCCAGAAAGATCTGAGTGCCATTCCAAAGCATATACACGTGTTCCTCAAAGCACTGAATGTAGAAGCCCTTAGGTTGATACTACGTCTGCTTTTTTCCATCTGTATTTCTACTGTTCCTATTTTAAAGGCTGATTATAATAAGGAATGAATAGATGAATGAAAACCTTCCCTCCAATGCACAGATGCTTCCTTTATTCTACCAACGATATTTCTTTTTTTTTGCATGTGCACACCATACTCCTTACATACCTTAGTTCTTCTGAGCCTCCATTTTCATAATGTACTAATCATTTCTAAACAGGGTATAAAAAAAAAAGGGTATAAAGCTTGTGTTATATTCACAGAGCAGAGATTTTTGAGTGGACAAGTCAGTGCTGGCAAGCTATGGCCTGTTGTCTGTTTTTGTAAATAAAGTTTTAATGAAACACACTCATACCCTTTCATTTACTTATTGTCTATTCCTGCCTTCTTGCTGTTATGAAAGAGTCGAGTAGTTGTGATAAAGACCATATGGCCCACAAAGCCTATTTACTATTTGACCCTTTACAAAAAAAAAACTAGAGAAATAATAACATGGAGACTTTATCCAGTGCTTATCATCTCTATGTTATTTAAAGTAGAAAATTTTCCTGGAGAAATATTATGTGTATTACAGTCAGCTTAAAAAAAAAAAAAAATTTTTTTTTTTTTTTAGTACAGAAAATATGACTTTAAAGCTATGCCACAGAGTTTCATAAAGCTTTCGAGAAGTTATACATCTAAATGAGAGAAATTCCTTTTGGCACATACATTTGTAGTTTGCCCTCAGTGTTGGATTTAAATTTTGGACGCTTTTATAGAACTAAGGTGATTGAATGTGCTTGACAGCTGGCAGGACAGTTTTGGTTTAAAAGTATGAAGCAATGGTACTTCTTTGTGTGACCTGTAATCCACTCTGAAGGTTAAAAAAAACAAAAAGTTTAAAAAAACGTTTTGAACAAAAGCAACACCAAAATTGCATTGTTTGTCTAGGTTAAAAATTTGACAGTTGCAGCACAAGAATATCAACTCTTATCTGGTATAAATGGAGTAAGGAAACATTTATAGTGTGATCTGTGATACCAGATCATATCATTTTTGCATTCCAAGCTTCATTCAGATTGTATTTTTCTCTAATGAAAAGAACATTTTGGATCAAAAAGAAAAATAGCAATCATTAAAAAAAAAGAATCAACTAGTCAAGTAAAAGTGCCAAAATAAATTAATATGAAATTATGCCCTGAGTGAATTACAGAATATTTAACATTTACTAATGTTTAGGAAAATTGACAACTGATTATTATTCTATTTGGGCAGAGTGGCATTACACATTTTAACGATATTGCTTGTGAAAACATGTGTCAGCTTGAATATAATTTCTTAGGAATGTGAGGGTATTACATATTGCCTTGCAGATGCTCACAAAATGTGTACCCATTTTTGCCATATGGGAGAGAAAAATGAAAGTCTTCAAGGATCGACAAGAGAAAAACAAACCACCCCATATGCAGATTAAACTAAGTGACAACTTGGGATAATATCTTCTTTTGAAGTGTCAGGAATGATAAGAGAGCTGTAGAAGTGATCTATGAATAAATACACAGTGGCACAAGCAACAGAAAAACAACATCCTCTTGTTTTGAAATAAATGGATAGACAATCTATTTTTATGTTTTAAAAATACTGAGCCATGATGTAAGGGATACCATGGTGATTACCCATGCCTCAGTTTTAAATAGAATTGGGAAAAAAAAATAATAATATTTCAGTATGCTAGTTTTTTTAAATATAAGAAATTATTTTTGGTTGCTGTCCTGTTGACTCTGACTCACAGAGACTGTCTAAGTGAACTAGTGCTGCTATAACAGAAAATACCACAAGTGGATGGCTTTGACAAAGAGAAATTTATTCTCTCAGAGTCCAGGAGGGTAGAAGTCCAAATTCAGGGTACTAGCTCCAGGGGAAGTTTTTCTCTCTTTGTGGGCTCTGGGGGAAGGTTCTTATCATCCACCTTCCCCAGTCAAGGAGCTTCTCAGTGCAGGGAACCTAAATCCAAAGGATACACCATTCTCCTGGCTCTTCTTTCTGTGGTATGAGGTTCCCATGTCTCTCTGCTTGATTCTCTCTTTTATATTTCAAAAGAAATTGACCCAAGGCATAAATTAATCTTGTAGATTGAGTCCAGGTTCTTTAACATAACTGTCTGTAATCCTACCTCGTTAACATCATAGAGGTAGGATTTATGACACACAAGAAAATCGCACCAGATGACAAAATGGTGGACAATCATGCAATACTGGGAATCATGGCCTACCCAAGTTGACATGTATTTTTGGGGACACAATTCAATCCATAACAGTAATCCTATAGTGACCCTATAGGACTGAATAGAACTACCCTATATGGATTCCAAGGCTGTAATCTTTACAGGTAATTGCCAGAAAAGCAAGCCAGATTCGGAAGAAGATGTGGAACACAGGATATCATTGCTGATGTCATACAGATCTTGACTAAAAGAAGAGAAAACCAGAAAGATGTTTACTTGAGTTTTATTGCCTATGCAAAGGCATTTGACAATTTGGATCATAACAAATTATGGACAACATTACAAAAAATGGGAATTCCAGAACACTTACTTGTGCCCATGAGGAATGTGAACATATTCCAAGAAGCAGTAGTTGGGACAGAACAAGAGAATACTGCATGGTTTAAAATCAGGGAGGGTGTGCATCATGAACAATGAATAAAGAAGACCAAAAAAGAATTGTTGCTTTTGAATTATGGTGGCTGGCAAAGAATATTGAAAATACCATGGACTGCCAGAAGAACAAATAAATCTATCTTGGAAAAGTATAGCCAGAATTCTCCTTAGAGGCAAGGATGGCAAGACTTCATCTCAGATAGTTTGAACATGTTTTCAGGAGGGACCAGTCACTGGAGAAGGACATCATGCTTGGTAAAGTAGACGATCAGCAAAAAAGAGGAAGATTGTCAGTGAGATGGATTGGCACAGCAGCTGCAACAATGGATTCAAGCATTAACACCAATTGTGAGTATGGCACAGGACCAGGCAGTGTTTTGTTCTGTTGTACATAAGGTTGCTATGACTGGAAGCCAACTAGAAGGCACCTAACAACAACAGCAACCTATGAGGTCACTATGATTTCATCTGAACATACTGTATCTTATAATGAATTTCTCCATATCTCTCACATTTCTCACACACTTACCAATTTTTATTTTTGAATTAACCTTTATTCTGTCTTTCCTTTATATTTTTACATTTCTGCTTCCTTTGTAAGAGCATGATTTATTTTACAATTACATTTCCAATTTTAACAAATTCATGGCGAATACTTACATTTGTTTCTGTGTTACAACTAAGGAAACAATGTCCTCTAAGACTCCATCCCAGCTCAGAAGAAATTCATAGTTTACCAGGAAAGAGAGGCAAAATATCTTTAAAAAAAAACAGCTATTGTAAAATCTGCAAGTGCTTCTCAAACTTAGTGTATATATGAGTCAACGAGGGATCTTGTTAAAAGTAGGTTTTGATTCAGTAAATTTGGGTTGGGTTCTCCATTTTTAACAAGCTCCCAGGTGATGCTGCTGATTTGTGATCTACACTTTGAATAGCAAGTTTATGAGACATAAAATGGAGATACATGCAAAATTCTAAAGAAACACCGTTGTCATTTTGTGCCCTTCAGTTGATACTGACTCATAGCAACCCAGTGTGACATAGTAAAGGTGCCTCTAGGGCTTCCTGGACTGTAATCTTTATGGATGCAAATCGTCAGGTCTTTTTTCCTGCAGGAGTGGCTGGTGGGTTTGAACCACCATCCTTTTGGTTAGCAGCCAAGTGCTTAGCCTTTGTACCACCAGGAACATAACCCCCCCCCCCAAAAAAAAAACAAACCTGTTGCCATCGAGTTGATTCCAACTCATAGTGACCCTATAGGACAGAGTAGACCTGTCCTATAGGGTTTCCAAGGAGCAACTTGTGGATTTGAACTGCCAATCTCTTGATTAGCAGCTGAGCTGTTAACCAGCGGGCCACGAGGGATTCACCAGGAACACTAAAAAAAAAAAAAAAGTTGCCATTGAGTCAATTCCAACTCATAGTGACCCTATGGGATAGGGTAGAACTGCCCTACAGGGTTTTCAAGGAGTGGCTGTTGGTTTCATATTGCCAATCTTTTGGTTAACAGCCAAGCTCTTAACCATGGTGCCACCAGGGCTCCACCAGCACTCCGCCAGGAATATAGAAAGGGGAAAATTATTGCTGTCCAGGTTTTAAGGTCTAAGGCTTAATGATTTAAAGAAAATTACAGACAGGAAGGCTTTAGATTTTGGGCTTTAAATATCACTGGGTTTAATGGCCCCAAAAGATAAAGTGTCTTCTTAGCAAGTGGAATGGAAATGTTCAGGAATGACGAGAAATAACCACTAATGTGTGGCTAGGCCAGTGCTTTTCAAAATTCACTTGCTAAAAAGGCAGATACTTGGAACAGACCCCAGACGTACAGTGTTTTAGAATTTCTGAGAATAGGGCACGGAAATCTGCCTTGTTAGTAAATTTCACCTCTTTCTGCCCTTGCTCCCTCAAGTTTGACTACCCTGGGCTAGGGTATTGTATAGGACGAAAGGAAATAGTGTTTTTAGGATATCCTTGAACACAGGGCCCAGTGGTGAACAGCTTTCTCTGTACCTGGTCCAGGGGTTTGGATTTTATTCTTTGGAAGTGGCATCTAAAGATTTTTTGATTCTTTTTTTATTAGAAAAAATAGTGAGCACTACCTCATATACGTAACATTATGCATTTAAAATATATCTGAGTATAGTCATAGGAGGTGCAAACAGTTTATGCACTCAGCTGCTAACTAAAAGGTTAATGGTTTGAGTCCACTCAGTGGTGCCTTGGATAAAAAGCCTGGAAATCTACTTCTGAAAAATTAGCCATTGAAAACCTTATGGAGCGCAGATTTACTCTGGCATTTATGGGGTCACCATGAGTCAGAGCCGACTCCACGGCAACTGTTTGTTTTGTTTTGTTTTGTTTTAGTATAGCCATATACATATACTATACTGTTTTAATGGAGAAGGACATCATGCTTGGCAGAGTACAGGGTCAGCGGAAAAGAGGAAGACCCTCAACGAGGTGGATTGACACAGTGGCTGCAACAATGAGCTCAAGCATAACAACGATTGTAAGGATGGCGCAGGGCTGGGCAGTGTTTCGTTCTGTTGTGCATAGGGTCGCTATGAGTCGGAACTGACTCGACAGCACCTAACAACAACAACATATTGTTTTAAATCACGTTGAAGGGCAAAAATGTTGGAAAGGATTAAGTAAAGATAAAATAAATGATACAAACTGTATTTTAAATGCCTCTTTAATTATGATGTCTTCATATTGTCATTAGCTGATATCTTAAGACACAAGGTACATTAAGGGTAAGGTTTGTTATTAACCATCCTTAACCATAGTGGCTATAAATAGCCTTTCGATATTAATTTTTAAGGCTTATTTCTTATTAAAAATTCTGTCAATGCTTTTCCTTGATCTAAGGAAGCCCTTGAAGTAGAATTGTCAGTACACTAAAGCTTATATTATTGATGTCCATAGTCTTCAGATTCTAGGAAGTTTTTTTTTTTTTTTAAGTCATTTCTTTATTAGGTGAACATTAGAGGAGTTTAACCTAGAAAATATAAACTTTGAAAACATGTAACTGGGTATACATAAATTTGTAATATTTTACAATTGGCTGAAAGACAACAAAACCACGTGTGTGCTATGTAGGCATCTCTCTTTCTCTTTCCCTGGAATATGTCATTATCATGTGGACTTATGACCAGGAAGAGGAGGCTCTGTCAATGTACATATCGAATAATAGTGAAAGTCTCTGGGTGGCACAAATGGTTGGTGCTTGACTGCTAACTTAGAAGTTGGTTGGTTGAACCCACCCAGTGGCACTGTGGAAGTAAAGGCCAGGAGATTTGTTTCCATTAAGATTACAACCAAGAAAACCCTGTGGAGCAATTCTACTCTGTAACATATGGATCATCATGAGTTAGAATTGACTCGATGGTAACAACAGCAAAGCAATTTTAAATACGTATAAAGCTTGAAACAGATAAAAACAGAAAGCACTAACATCCTTGATATTTTGATATTGAAGAAACTGTGTCCTAGGGCCCAGAATCACATGAGGAGCTTCAGAAAAAACAAAAATTCATTTGTTCCATCAGAAATCTACTAAATTAGAACCTCTGAGCAAGCAAAGGTCCTTGCAACATGTGCTTCATCAAAGCAACCAAGCTGACTCTGAACTGCACCCAAAGATTGCATGTAATTGTATGCTAAGGTCTTTAGAAGTTTTTAAGTATGGGACATAGATTGTTTGATCTCTAAAACCAAAAAACCAAGCCAGTTGCTGTCGAGTCAATGCTAACTCATGATGACCCCAATGTGTTGCAGAGTAGAACAGAACTCCACAGGGTTTTAAAGTTTGCGACCTTTCAGAAGCACATCACTAGGCTTATATTCCAAGGCACCTCTAGGTGGGCTGAAACTGCCAACCTTTTGATTAGTAGTCCAGTGCTCAACTGTTTGTGCCACCCAAGACTCCTTTTACCTCTAAAGGCCATATACAATATAGAATGCAGAAAGTGCTGGACTTAGAAAAAACATCGGCTTGTAGATGGTCCAACAGAGACTCATTTTTGGTCTCGGATTCTAAATAATGTTGATGCACTGATTACTTTTAAACATCTTGAATGTTTTATCAATATAAGCATTCCCTTCATCACAAATCCTAATTGTTGTGAAGTTTGAATCAAGGTAAGCCAAAGGTCATAAAAGCTGCCTTAAGAATAACTTTTTGTATGTTATTAATTCTTTCTTTCTCTTCCTCCTATCCCCCCTCCCCATAACATTGCTGAAATGGGAAAAGAGACAGAGAGAAAAATTGAGTTTCTGAATTCAATAAGACTCTTGCACACATCCTATTTAACTTTTTATTAGGCTAGGAAATGTTTATATGCCATTTGCTTACACTGTGAAATTATTTAGAGCTGACATTGGTTGTCAGTTTTATGATAATTTTAATGAAATGTTCTCCAGTCTCTACAAATATAAAGAATGTTTAAAGTGTAAGATAACGCTCATCAACTGAGGGGGTATAATAAACGGGGGAGAAACAGTGAAGTAATAACCAAGTGGAATTGTTGCAATGTGACTGTTCTCTTTCAAAAAGTCATTTGCTCCTTTTTATGCTCTGGATAAACTATCTTGCATAGTAGTGAATAAGTAATAATGGATCATAGCCCAGCTGTGAGTAGCTTTGTGGTTAGTTAACATAGGGAGAAATCAGGGATTTTCAGTATCAAATAGCATAGTGTATGACAAGCAAACCTTTTGTAGTTTGCAGGGAATAATTCTATACAAGAACAGGAGACTATTGCTGTGTGGTTCAATTCTTTACACGTAATTGGATCTATGTTTAAAACTTAAGGCTTAGAAATTTAACAAATTCGGGGATTTATCATAGCTACCTTACGTATGATATTCATCAAGTTGTTTAACTTCCCAAAAGCTTGACTATCTTTATTTGTAAAATAGAGAATTGATTGAATGTGATTTCTGTATGTAAATCACATAGAACTTAAGTGGTTGACAAAATTTATTTACAGCTTCTTCCACAAGTGCTGGTTCCTTCTCTTCTTTGCATGTTCTTAGCTTTGGAAAGTTCCAGAACTCTGTTGCAGGAGTCTCTTCTTCTATACCTGGAACCAGGATTGGGAGTGGCATACATCATTTCTGACACAGACCCATGGATTAGACTCAGTTTCCTTTAGGGGAGGCTGGGAAATGTACTTAGCTATGTGGCTAAAAGGAAAAATAGCCTAGATAATGAAGTCGTGTCTGGTGAAAGTGTCATTTGCATATATTGAGAGTTAAAAACCATAGATAGGAGACGAATCACCACGGAACTGAATACAGAGGAAAAATACAACAGTTACAGCCTTATGGAAGGCTGTTATTAGTTGATCTAAACTATCACTTTGTGCCTCTGGTTGTTTATTGCTACTCACATTTTCTGGATTCAGAATGACGCTGTATTCTCTCTCATACAAAAAAGAGGTAAATTATATTAATGTGAACTCATCTTCATTCAAGTATTCCTGAAAGGAAATTGACTCCATCATATATTGTAGCAAAGTTTGTGTTTAAAATAAGTGATTAAGGAGTACACGAAAAACTATAATGCAAGCCACATTACTCCCTGGGGTCATATGCTAAGAGATTAATAATATATCATGAAACAAACAAGATAAGGTGCCTTGAGCTCTTGTCTTGGACCCCAAAATTTATAATGTTTCTCTTTTCCCTTGTTTCACTTAAAACACAACAATGATGGAGTCGTCAAAGTACAGCGCCCTAAATATCAATGCACATGAGGAAAAATTAAGCACTAAAAAACATAGGACTTATGGGAAAAATTGAGTTGCAGTGCAACACTCAATACCTTTGTCAGTGACATACACATAAAAAAGATAGGAACTTAATAAAAATGGTAGCAATTTTATACCTGTTAAGTGGTGAAGAAATACAGAAATCCTACAATCAATATGGCACTTCAACTTGAAAAATACTTGATGCTTGCTTGTAAACTTGTGTGTTGAAAGAATTTCAGATTCTGAGTTATTGTGAAGTACAAGAGGAAGGATTGTATGAACTCAGAAGACGTGTAACACCAGATCTAGGTGAATGTGGCTGGTAACAAATGCAGTTAACTGGTAGAGGGTCGAGGTGTGTGGATGTGTGCAGTTTGTGTATTCCTAGGTGGCTTGTTCCACCGGTACTTTTTTTTTTGTCTTCACCCAGTGTTTCTTGTGGACAAAATCACCACGAGAAAATACAAAATTCGTTTTACATTCAAGGTGCTTTCTAATTATCAACCACACTTGAAGTGTTATAACAGAACTGGTCATACTATACCAAAGGTCTCATCAGTAATTCTTAGATATTTTTCTTTATAACTAACTTCCCATGCTGGTTGGCACAGAACTCTGTATCAACTTTGAGTCTGAAGGAATTATTATTATTAGTATTGGATGATGAACTTAAGATGAAGCTAAAGTTTAAACATAAAATCTTTGAAATCATAAATGGCTCAAGGAAAGAAAGATGAACAACTCCTACCCTCTCAAAAGAATTCATACCAATGAGACTACTTTTTATACGCTTTTGATAAAAAAAACCTCTTTCAATATTCACATTAATAATATTAAGATGGGGTGCTCTTATTGACAGTGATGACAAGAATAGTGAGACCAATGTCCTATACCTTCGGGTCATTTTAAATGTTCCAACATTTCATTTAGCTGGAAATTTTTAGTGTGAATTCTTCAAATTCAGTCAAAGATGTGGGATGCATTCTGTAATAGAATAAATGCAGCTAGACTCTCACCAGTATCCTAATATGCATAGTCCCATTCTCTCATGCAAATATACTGCCAACTACATTTACCAAAATTCTTTGCAATCAGGGGTAGCCACAAGAGTAATTTCTGGTCATTTAAAGTAAGCGTTACCCAGCAGATGCTGTTAGCCTACCTTACAAAGCAGATGCCATGTGTCCTTTTCCTCTTCTTCTTTGCTTTTTACTATCTGCTTGTTGGTAACGTTAAAGCTTCATCTTGGATCATGAGCCCAAATGTTATGCCCTAGCAATCGTGGACTGGAAAGCTGTTAGGAGCTTGACTTTGTGAGAACTCCATGGAGCAGAGCTACCGTAACAACCCTTGAGGGCTCTTATGATATGAGTAATTAACATTAAAAGAAAAAAAAAAAAACAGCAGAGATAATAGGATATCAGGAATTCACACTTCTTTGGTTATTAGCTAGCATGTATTCAGAAAGGCCATATTTTGGTAAGTATCTGCTACCAGGGCTTTGATTTCCCTTATTTTGATGCACACCAAAGCCTCCATGATACAGCGAAATGAATTTTAGAAATAGATTTTCACTTGTGAAATTACTAGCATGTTAGCGTACTATGTGTTGGAAATAGACACTCACATGTGACTAGTGATTTTCAAGATATATGGATATGACAAGGTGTTTTGCAGACCATTTGCTATTACATGAATTGAGAGCATCTAGTGAGCTCTTTGTGTTTCATGCTTCGTGATGGAGCTGAGGCTTGATTCCTAAAGCATCTATGATTAATCATTAGTCTGGAGGCTTTCAGTTCCCTGACACTGTTTACCAATAACCTGCCTGTAGAACATTGTCCTATCTGCCTCCAATAAAACCTTCATGTGTGGTAGTCAAGTGAACTAAAATGATCAATCTAGCACTTTATCAAGCTTACAGAAAATGTGTTCTTTTTCGCCTGCTTATTAATAATAGTTGTTTAATGAATGCTTGTAGGTTTGGCAGTAGTTGGTCTGAGAGTTGTCATAGCCAGGTGGGAGATTGAACATGAAAGTTAAACAGCACTTCATCTAATATTGGCAGCTACTGTTAACTGGAGAAAAAAATCTAAATTCTGGATCTAATTGCACATTGGCCAAAGTGGTCAGGCTAGATGACAATAATTACATAACCCTAGACTATAATGTGAGAAAGAAATCAACTTCTGCATTTTTAATTGCTGTGGTCAGTTTCTGTCAAGTCCATTCCAACTCACGGCGACACCATGTGTGTAGAGTAGAGTTGTGTTCTGTTGGGTTTTCAAGGTTGTGACCATTCAGAGAGGAACATGAGCACCAGGTTGTTTTCCAAAGTGCCTCTGGGTGGGTTTGAACCACCAGACTTTGTTCTAGTAGTCGAGCTCTTAACCATTTGCACCATCCAGTGACCACTCTGCCTTGTTTAAAACACTATTATTTTGGGTTTATGATCCTTGAACCAAGAATCAGGGAAGAAGGGAAAAGATTAGCAATCCTCAATGGATGATCTAGTCTCTTACATTTCAAATGAAGGATTTCTTTTTTTTTTTTTTGGTGGTTGTGTTTTGTTTGGCCTGGAGATTTACTTCTGAAAGATTACAGCCATTGAAAACCTATGGAGTACAGTTCTACTCTGAAACACATGGGGCTCACCATGAGTTGGAATCCACTTGACAGAATTGGCTTAATTTTTTTTTTCATACTTTTGCGTTGAAGCACTTATCTTCCCAATATGCTTACGATAACTGTCATACATTCTTCATGAAACTTGATGTGCACTTTAGCTATTACTTTTCTGAAAGTCTTTCTCATATCCTTAGAAACTCAGTGATTTCCAGGCACTATTTTTTTTTTTTTTTTATCCCCAAAACATGTATATGAATGATACTTAGTTTGTTCATTAACTTGATGTTTCACCATGGTGATCCTATCTTTCTTTAAAAAAGCAAATTGTCAACAGCTTCTGAATCTCTAACAGTCTAAAACATGACAAGTAAAACAATAATTTGCCTTTTTAAATTAGAAAAGTTTTCTTTTTATTTTAATAAGAATATTCTATCTTTTTGAAGAACATTATGAATGCTGGATATGTAATTACATGATTATTAAATTAACTCAAATGTCTAGGAAGCAATTCGATAATATTTGATAAGAACCTGAAAAATGTTAAGGGCTTTGAGCCAACAAATTTTCTTGTGAATTTGACATACAACAACATATCTCAAAATAGTGGAGCAACACAGAAAAGAAGTTTATGCATAAAGATGTATATTGCAAAATTATTTATGTTAAAAATTTGAAAACCCCCTACATAATGGGATAGGCTTAAAACATGCTAGAACCGTAAAAAGGGTATGATTTTACAATCAAAAATAATATTTAGAAGTATTTATAGTATAAAAATGTATAGGTAAAAATTGAAGCATAAATGGATAGCATCAAAATTACACATACATAGTATTAAATTATATTAAAATACAACTTAAAAAGAGAGTTGAGAAAAGAAGGCTATAATACATCTTTTGACTTTTTCCTTAAAAGATTAAATGTTTCTCATGCATAATGGAGTCAAAATACAATGTAATCAATGGACCTTATACCTGCTAGAATGTTACAGTGGTACAAACAGTAATATTGGATATAACTGGAGAATCACTCAGGGAACAACAAATTTGAGCAAAAAAAAAAAAAAAAAAGAAAAAATCCATCAGTTCATGCAGTTATTTCCCCAGTTGATAATACAGAAATGAAATGAGGTTTCCAACTTCAGCATGGTTGAATAAACTGAATATCATAGAACCTCAAGGCTGGAAGGGACACTCGAGCTGTCACACATTTCATCCCCTGCTCTCTATAAACTGCCCCCAGAAAAAATGAGAATTTATCCTATTTTTTATTACAATTCCTAAGAGAAAGCATTGTTATGACTTTTCACCTTAACTAAGTCTTCTCAATATTTCAAAAAAATTTTAAGGGAAAGCTTTTTTCCTTAATGCCTAAGGCAAAAACATAAATAGCTTTCTTCCTTCTGGCAGATTTAAATATTCTAATCATTTCCTGAAAACCTCACGTTCGTGATGAAAATTATTAACTGATTTTTCTAGATTTCTACTGTAAGTGAAACAGATATACATCCTTAAGCTTTTTCTAACATGTGTTACTTTTCAGTCCATTAATTACCACTGAATCCTTTTCTAAACCATCTCCAACTTCTGTGCATGCCAGTAAATTTGTGTGGCAAAAAAAAAAAAGAAAAAGTCAGAATTCTATTTCCTTATTTACAAACTTTAGAAATCATTTTAATTTAATGTTTAACGCACTGTTTAAACTAACATTTTTGTGAGTTTATTATAACAATGGCCAGTATTCAAAAATTTTATTGTTAGGGCAAGTAATAGTAGAGCACAATAAACATCATGACCTGTCAACGAAATTTTCTTGATTCCTGTCTGTTAAAGCAATTCATAATATATATATTTTTCTAATACCAGGCCTTCACCTTTTAGTTGAATTGCTACAATAGATTATTAATATTGTGTATTATTGAACACCTACTTACATTGCATATTCTTTCTACAATAAAATTTATGAAAGCAACATACTATAAAATGAAGTGTAATTTTATCATATATTCATTAAAAGCTTCCAATCATGATGGAAAGAATACACAGAGTCATTATACCAAAAAGAGTTGGTTGATGTTCAACCATTTCAGGAGATAGCATATGATCATGAACCAATGGTACCGAAGGAAGAGGTCCAAGCTGCACTAAAGGCGCTGGAGAAAAACGAGTCTCTAGGAACTGACGGAATAACAATTGAGATATTTCAACAAACAGATGAAGCACTGGAAGTGCTCACCCGTCTACGCCAGGAAATTTGGAAGACAACTACCTGAACAACCAGCTGGAAGAGATCCATATTTATGCCCATTCCAAAGGTAATCCAAATGAGTGCAGAAATTATCGAACAGTAGTGGTGTAGTAGTTAAGTGCTAAGACTGCTAATCAAAGGGTCTGCAGTTCGAATCTGCCAGGTGCTCCTTGGAAACTCTGTGGGGCAGTTATACTCTGTCCTGTAGGGTTGCTACGAGTCTGGATTGACTCGATGGCACTAGGTTTGATTTTTTGGTTTTTGGTATCACTAATATCACACACAAGTAAAATTTTGCTGAACATCATTCAAAAGCAGCTGCAGCAGTACACCAACAGGAAATTTCCAGAAATTCAAGCCAGATTCTGAAGAGAACGTGGGACAAGGGATATCATTGATGATGTCAGATGGATACTGGCTGAAAGCAGAGAATACCAGAAAAATGTTTACCTGTGTTTCATTGACTATGCAAAGGCATTTGATTGTGTGGATCATAACAAATTATGAATAACATTGTGAAGAACGGGAATTCCAGAACACTTCATTGTGTCATGAGGAACCTGTGCATAGGTCAAGAGGCAGTTGTTCCAACAGAACAAGGGGATATTCTGTGGTTTAAAGTCAGGAAAGGTGTGCATCAGGGCTGTATCCTTTCACCATACTTATTCAATCTCTTTGCACAATAAATAATCCAAGAAGCTGGACTATATGAAGGAGAATGCAGAATCAGGCATCAAGATTGGTAGAAGACTCATTAACAGCCTGCCTTACGCAGATAAGACAACCTTGTTTTTTGAAAGTAAAGAAGTCTTGAAGCACTTACTAATGAAGATCAAAGACTACAGCCTTCAATATGGATTACACCTCAACATAAAGGAAACAAAAATCCTCACAACTGGACCAATAAGGAACATCTTGATAAATGGAGGAAAGACTGAAGTTGTCCAGGGTACCATTTTACTTGGATCCACAATCAACCATGATAGAAACAGCAGTCAAGAAGTCAAACAATACATTGCATTGGGCAAATCTGCTGCAAAGGACCTCTTTAAAGTGTTAAAAAGCAAAGATGTCACCTTGAAGAGTAAGATATGCCTGACTGAGCCAAGGTGTTTTCAGTCATGGCAGATGCATGTGAAAGCTGGACAATGAATAAGGTAGGCTAAGAAGAATTGATGCCCCATTCAAATGTTATTATTGTATTATGTATTACTGACAATTACTGTATTTACTAATGCTACAAATCCAAAGCTGTTCACTAAAGGCAATGATACATAAAGACATTTTCAAATTTTATAAAGAACAGAATTGAAATCATAAAGAAAAATAAGATCTAAGCCATTTATAGAGAAAAGTTCTACTACCCTTTGACACAAAATTTTCTTCATTGTTTTCTATTTATATAGTAGTCATAATTAGTCATTATTATTGAGTTTGGTCACACAATCACACTCCAAAGTGTATCTCCAAGTTATTTGTGTCTCAATTTCATAAGGGAGTCAATAGGGAGAGTCATTAAATGACTTGTTCAGGATCACTCCAGTCAGTTGGATTTGAATTCCTAATCCTCCTTTTGTTTTAAGTTTCATGGAGCTGTAATTGCCCTTGTTCGAAGTCAACAAAACATTATGAGATGGTAGGGGTGGGGGGAATGAAAACACACATAAAGCATATATCAACCCAGATGAAAGGGTGAGTATTCAAGCTATTATTTCCTTTTATTATTAAAGCATTTGTAGTTACATAAACTAATTTCAAACTCTTCCAAACATATAATTTTACCATTATATAGGAATTTGGGAAATCACCCTAACTGCTATTGAAAAGAACATTAGATCTCTTGTTTAAAAAAAAAAAAATTGTGTCTAAGAAAATAATATCTGACATAGAAACTTTAAATTTCCATCAAGGAGTGATAGTTTAATTCAATTAAAACTAAAAATTTCTGTAGATTCATTGTTAATTGCCCCCATTTAAGTTGAAACTAAGCACCATGTACCTATTCCTCTCTTTACATTCCCATTGCCACTTCCCTTGTAAGGAATTTATTGATCCACACTTTGCAACTAAATTATTTTAGCTGCTTGCAAATTGTTTCTCTGACTCACATTTTGAAACATCTCTTTAATTTCATCACTTCCACTTTCAAAACCTATTTCCTGTCTATTGGTCCTGACTTTCTTAACTGCTTTTATTCTCCTAATTGTAGACCAATATTTAGCAAACCCATCAATGAAATTGCTATGCTCTTGGCCTTTATACATTTATACCACCTCCATACAATTGCCCTTGTCAGTCTCTATTTTGCTTTTATGCTCACCGTATCCCAAGCTCCATCTTGAATTCTGTACATTTTTTAAAGACCTTCTCTAGGAAACACCTTATGCTCCCTGCTGGTAGAAATAATTTCTTTAATCTCTGAACTCTTATAACTCTTCTATTATACCATGAACATAACATCAGTTACACACTCCTTTTCTTATAGTGACTTGGGGATATGTCTTTCCCCCGTGCGTTGTAAATTCCTTCATGATAGACTGTCTTAAATTTCTTAAGAAATTTCAAACCTACAATGATATCTTAAATATAGTGACTACATACTTATTTTTTCAGTGAATATCTCTAAAATTGTTGTCGTTTTTGTGTGCCATTGAGTCAATTTTGACTCACGGTACAACTATATGACAGAGTAGAGCTTCCGCATATGGATTTCTAGGCTGTAATCTTTTTTGCTCATCGCCAGGTCTTTTCTCCCACAAAACTGGTGGGTTCAAATCAAGGACCTTTAAGTTTAGCAGCCAAGCACATAATCATTCTCCCACCAGGGCTCCTATTGCTGCTTAGTACGAATTCAATTCAACCATCATTTATACAGGGTTTATTATGGTCCACAAGTTGAATGAGGCACATAAAATAGTGATTTCATGTACTCTCAAGAGTTGAGTCTGATGGTGGACATTCAAAACTAAATAGACAATACCAACAAAATAAGATGCTGATTTGTATCGTAAATTGTGTGTGCTATAAGAGCATAGAGGAAGGAATTCTTAGCAAGTCTTGGGATCATAAGTGTTGATGCTTAATTTCGGTTGAAAATTAGAGATAATCAGGAAAATATGGAATAAAGAACATTCCAGGAAGAAGGTAGGCAAAGAAACATTAGATTTTTTGGTTATCAACAAAACGTGCTGTTCTTGTACAGAAACGGCTGGAAATAAATCACATGGAGGGTAAATCAAACAAACCAACTAATTGCCGTGGGCTCGATTCCCACTCATAGCTACCCTATAGGACAGAGTAGAACTGCCCCACAGGATTTCCAAGGACTGGGTGGTAGATTTGCACTGCCAACATTTTGGTTAGCAGTTGAACGCTTAACTACTGTCCACCAGGGCCCCATAGGTCAGAGTAAGTACAAAGAACAAAAACAAAAAAAGGAAACCGTGGTGGTGTAGTGGTTAACTGCTATGGCTGCTAACCAAAAGGGGCCTCAAAAGCACAGACCCTGGGCCAAAGTCTTGGGATTGAAAGGCAATGGCCTGAATATCCAGCTACCTCTTTCCTCTTACATTAGAGCACAGGCAGATCCTTGTGACAAAAGGTAGAGCTCTTGTTTCTTTACCTCTTGCTTTTTTTCTCCCCTTATTATCCATCTCATTTCTCATTGATGGGGAAATATATGACTATTTTGCCTTGTTATTACCAAAGCTTCAAATCAACACCTTTGTCAAAGTTTTAAACCCAGTCAAATCATTAACTTATACACTTAATATTCATTAATCAATAAAGCAAGCTATGAAAATTAAACAGAGTCCTAGAATCTAAAGCTTGCAAGAAGAATAAAGGTATTCATCACAGAAAAGGATGTAGCTTGACTAAGAACACAGCTATTGAGGCAAAGCAAAGATGGCAGGTGAAGTATTACGGGTTTAGAGAATAGTACTCTCCTGTGCCTTAAAGTTTAACAAATTTTCCAGTTAAAAACTTTGTGTAGAAAAGATGCCACAACAATTATCAGAAAGTTCATAAAAAGTGTATTATGGAAAGTGGTGTGGTACAGGTTAAAGCCACTGGGATTAAACAGACATGATTTTAAATTTCAGCCCTGCCACTTACAAGTTGTAGAATCTCAGGAACTTATTTACCCAGCTAAGCCTCAATTTTATCATCTGCAATCAAAAAAAAAAAAAAAAAAGTATCCCTACTTCATGGAGTTGTTTGAAGACTAAGAGGGATAATGTAAAGCACCGAGCAGTTTCTGGCACATGGTAAATATTTGCTAAATGGTGATTAAAGTGATTAAAAAAAAAATATCCTTTCAATGTGCTTTTGATTTCCAAACAGGTGTTCTTGAATTATAGCTCAGAATATTCTCCTTGGAATATTAATAAAAAATATTATTTCCCTCAAACTTTTCCAATACTTTCTCATTCTTTATATATTTGTTAAATATTTTAAAAATTCTTCCCACTTATTCATTACTAAAACAATCAAATTTCTTATCAAGCTGACTTACTTATTTCCAGAGCTATTATAAATATTTGCCCTTAAATTCTTATCCTAACAATAGAAGTCATGTTTACAATGAATTTGGGAAAAAAGAAACGTTGGTTGTATTACGTATTAAATCCATTTTTTTTCTGTAATGGGTTTTTAATGACTAAATGTTGCCTTTCAAAGGCTAATCTTTTTACGGCTTGAAAAATGTAATTCATGGTTAGCTGAAAATTTTATTATATTGGATTGGTTTCAGAAAAGACAAAGATTAATTACACCAATAAGAACTAGTTTTTGGGGGGGGGTGTATAAAAGTGATTTTTTCTTTCGTAGTCTTTATTTCATCTGCATAATCACTGTAGTAATATTTGTTTTATTTGGCTACTAATTTCCAGTCTATGAAATGTTAATAAGAGGGGAAAAAAAAGGTCAACATGGTCATCATGTACATACGAATAATTATATATGACTCTGGCTATAATAGCTCTGGGCACATGGCCTCAGATCTCAGCCTATAAATATGAAATGTTCCCATTATATTTCTTTCTTTTTTTTTTTTTTTAGTAATGAATGTAGTAACTCAAATTTCTTCCCATTTTGGAGCTTGGGCCTACGAATGCTTGAGATGCATTTTGTAAGTTTCTTTCCATCACTTCTTTTTCTCTGTTTAGAAGAGACAAGAGAGGGATGGATTAAAGCAATTAAAATAATTGAAGAATTTTAGATAAACAGCCTATTTTACTCACCAAAATAAATACACTCTTTATGCTAAATATGCTTGGTTATCTGTCAGGAGACCTGCAACATTTTAGCATGGCTTAGTGAAATTTCCTTATGTCTGCCTGTAGCAGTGAATATTCATTCAGAAAATGAATTTCCAGCAGTCAAAATCAGCATGTTGCAGCCAATCAACTTATCACAGTGGAAACCCAGATGAACAAAGACATTACATGACAAGTGGTACCACAATTGATGAATAACGATGACAAAGAAAAAGGCTAACAGAAACTTAGAATTGTACCCCCTCAAACCTCTAAACTACATTCATTATGCAAAGAAATTAGCCATAACACGTTTTTTATTTTATTATGGGAACTTGCACTCGGCACATTGAAATTTCCACTAAATCTCTTTCCTACAGAGTCCATGAAGCATCAGTAAGTGACTATAGAAAGGAAGGATAATTGAATCTCTGACAAAGATTCTGAAATCTAAGTAGATATACATCCTACACAAAATAAAATACTATAATTTAGTATATATACACATATTTGGTGTGAAAAAGTTGGTAAGGTGATATAATGGAAAGGAAGAAAAGTGGGAAAAGAAAGAAAATAGGTTGAAAACATGTTATGTTGTTGTTAGGTGCCGTCGAGTCCGTTCCGACTCATAGTGATCTAACTTAAAACAGAATGAAATACTGCCTGGTCCTACGCCATCCTCAAAATTGTTGTTATGCTTGAGTCCACTGCTGTAGCCACTGTGCCAATCCATCTGGTTTAGGGTCTTCCTCTTTTTCACTGACCCTCTACTTTACCAAGCATAATGTCCTTTTCCGGGGACTGATCCCTCCTGATAACAAGTCCAAAGTATGTGAGACATAGTCTCGGCATCCTTGCTTCTAAGGAGCATTCAGATTGTATGTCTTTCAAGACAAAATTGTTTGTTCTTCCTGCAGTCCATGGTATATTCAATGTTCTTTGCCAACACCACAATTCGAAGGTGTCAATTTTTCTTCAGTCTTCCTTATTCATTGTCTAGCTTTTGCATGCATATGAGGTGATTGAAAACACCATTGCTTGGGTCAGGCACACCTTCGTCTTCAAGGTGACATCTTTGCTTTTCAACAGTTTAAAAAAAATCTTTTGCAGCAGATTTGTCCAATGCAATGTGTCTTTTGATTTCTTGACTGCTGTTTCCATGAGTGTTGATTATGAATCCAAGTAAAATGAAGTCCTTGACAACTTCAATCTTTTCTCTGTTTATTATGATGTCAGGTAAAATAAAGAACACAGTACATATGAAATTAAGCTGAAAACATCAATGAAAATTCTTTACTTAGTAAATGATATTTTTTAGTTCTCTCACTAAGAAGTAGTGTTACCAAATACCAACACTCCACACGCAAGAAACTTATTCATCTACAATGCTAAGCTTATTTTCCACTAAAATCAGCTAAGGTTCCTAAGAGTTGTTTGCATTTTGGATCATGAATATAATGATAAAAAAAAAAATGATAGGCAGAGAAAATTGAGTTGTTGCTAGACAGTAATAACATTTTCAGGGTGCAAAGGGGCCAGCCTAAAAAAACTTCCCTGGCCAAGTTACGATCATCTAGGAATTAAATATACATATGATAATTCTTTGAAAAATCATGAATCTATAATAATACTCAAAGGATATCAAAGAACAAGAACACAAAAATAAATTTCTGCATATTCTTAACTTGCTGAATATAGGACTATCCAAGCTATATGCTTATCTCATTTTGTCCCACATTTAAATTTCATCATGCTTATTTGAGAGCAAAATGTTTAGTTCTAGTTCTGGTTACCAAAAATCAAAATAGGTGAATTTAGGCAACAGAAGTTTTGAGGGCAATGTAAAGATTTAAGTTGAATTCGTTAAAACCATGGAAATACATTTCACCAAATTTTGGTTTCACATTGGTAAAATGGCATATTTTGAGGTTTAAAATTTCACATGATGGAATCCTCATCTTATATTTTTTTCTCTCTGTATAATTCAGAAATTGATAGGACAAAGGTTGGTTGAGTAGATGAACTTTATTCAACACCCCCTCAAATGCTCTACAAACACAATGCACTTTCTCTGTCTCTTCTCTAACTTTCTCTCTCTCTTTTATATCTCTCTCTTACACACACATACACACACACACAAGTAAGATATTATAAGGGCAAAATTTATGATGTGTTTAGGTTACAGGATGTGGGATCAGCCTGGCTGCAAGAATAGACTTCACTTACAAAGTCCCATTCTGTAAGCACTGCCCAGTAAAGTCAAGTCTAGGTAGATTCTTCCTGGAAGCTACATCCAGGCCCAAGAGACAGAATCCTTGGTCTATTAGATGAGTACAAAGAAGCACTGGTGGTGCAAAGTTTAAGCGCTCAGCTACTAAAAGATAAGTTGGTGGTTTGAATCACTCAGTAGCTCCAAGAGATAAAGACCTGGCAATCTCCTTCCATAAAGAGCACAGCCAAGAAAATCCTATGGGAGAGTTCTGCTATGTCACACAGGGTCACTGTGAGTTGGAATTGACTTGACAACACCCAACAACAAAAACAGGCCAGTACAAAGTCAAAATTGCAGGAACAGGCATGAGATGATCATTGTATTTCATTTTGTTGAGTGAATGCATATGTAACCCAGAGATAAAGAAATTAATACATTATTGAAAAATGTATGTAGCTTATGTCAATAATACAGACAGTAATAGATTTTAGAGCCATTGTGCTGTGTATCTGTTTTGTTTAAAGTTGACTTGAATTGTTAAATGAATCTGATTTATTAAATTTACAAATGTGATTTATTACATTTACAAGCCTTGCCTATATTCTTAAGACTATTTTGCTTGTTAAATTTGTAAATTTGCATTAGTAGATGTTAGAAGTGATTAAGAAAATCATATAAATTAGATTTTTGATTGGAGCTTGAACTCTAAAGGAATTTTTGAAATTAAGTGTGTTATTACAGGTAAATGTTTAAATAGACTTTAATCTCTTGAATGTATGAATTAGTTGAAAATAAAGTAAAATCAAGTAGAAGTGATTAATCTTATTATGTAGGTAATTATTAGGCTAAAATAGGCTTAAAGTTTCAAGGAAAACCACACTTTTAAGTTTTCAGCTCTAACAATCGAAATATTAACTAAAATAAAAGTAGCCCAAAGTAGAGTTCCTACTATACAAAAATGTAAAACTTTGTATTTTAGCAAGTGGTAAGACATGTAACTTAAATACACTGAGTCATGTATATATCATTTTATTCATTTCTTTTTATGTGAGTGGAATCAATGATGTTTAGCAGTTATAGAAAAATTAGATTTTGAATTGTGAACTTACATTCAACCTAAATCTTTATATTCAAATTCCGTGACTGAGAACATACTTGAATAGCCTTCTCTCTGAACCAAGCCAAGTGGGACATGATCCACAGAAATTAGATGAATTATGAGGTTGAGTATATCTAGTTTTAATAACTCATCTCTGCCTAAGATATATATGTATATACACACACATACACAAACGGAATAATTTATGATCTATTGTTTAATAGGATGAAGTAAAACTAAATATTACACAGCTACTTTCAAAAAAAAAAAGGAAATAGTTAAATAAAGAAGTATATTTTCTAATTTCTATATACTTTGGCTACCCTGGTGATGCAGTGGTTAAGAGTTCGGCTGCTAACCAGAGATCAGCAGTTTGAATCTACCAGCCACTCCTTGGAAAATCTATAGGGCCATTCTACTCAGTCCTATAGGGTCGCTGTGAGTCGGAATCTATCAGACAGTGTTTGTTGTTGTTTTTTCTTTTTTTGGTTTGGATATCTTATAACTAATATGTTCACATAATTTGAAGATTTGATCAAAACATTATCCTTAATTCCAAAAGAAATTTCGTTTCCTCATTCCCTCTCTTCCACTCTCTGAATCCCTGTCTTTCTCCCCTACTCCTTCTTTATCTCCATCCATTATTACTCTTATTTCCTTTCTTCATTTCTTCCCTCTGCATTTTTCTTCTTCCTTCTTTTGTCATTTCTACTTGACTTCCCCTTTTTTTCTGCATTTCTTGCCAAAATACATATTTTTCTTGCTGATGTGTAAGTTTAATGAAGACAGAGAATTTTTTATTCTTTCTACTGCTGTATCCACAGTGACTAGAACATTGACAAATAAATAATCAATTAGCATGAACTGAGTAAATAAGTAAATTCATATATTATAAAAATTAATCAATACAGGAACCTATGAAAAAATAAGTGAAAAATAATTATTCTAAATCTTCCATCCAGAAATCTATATAATTAACATTTTAAAAACATCTTTCTTAGCTATATATATAAGTAGAAAAAATCGATTGATAAAAAATATTTGAAAAATTGAGAAAAACTATGAATTTATAATTTTTTAAAGTTTTATAAAAGTGCTTATAAAGATGAATATATTTTAATTTAAATAAAGAGACATAAACTAAATAGAAATGATGAAATGATGAACATGAGATGAATGTTTACTATGTGGAATATTAGTTCTTAAAAAAGAGGTTGAAAATTGACAAGCAGATTGCTTGCAGAATTTGTCCTAATGACGTTTTTAAGTGTACGGTGTTATTGAAAAAAAAATCATGTCTTTACATTAAACATATGAACTCCAGTTCTTCACAGTTTTGCCTACTCCTAGTTGCCTTAAGTTCGATTATTTAATCCATTCCCTTTTTTTACCTGCCTGGCATCTGATAGCATTTGAGTTTATGACTCCTGTTTTAAGATCTTTGCAAACTTAAGAAATAAAAAAGTTTTTTGGAAACTTGAAGTAGTTGAACTTTTATCATTTGATTTATATCTCAGGAACGTAATTAAAGATGCATTTTAAAAAAAAAAATCAAAACTAGCAATACAACAAAACACATCTGTTTTTCTGTAACAATCTGACCCTGAAAAACAATCCATTACCTATAATTTTCTTTGCAGAGAAGTAGCTTTATTCTAGGGTAAAATATAAAAGTAAATATACTTAATGTATTAGAAAACTTTATTTAAAATTTCATCTCATGATGTCACCTTGCCTGTTACAATTATTTATGCAAATCTATTCTACTTATCTATTCAGTGGCTATTGATTGAATTGTAACCATATGCAAGTACTTGGACTAGGACCTGACAATATAAAGTTGTGTATGAAATTGCCTTGATCTTCAAGGAGCTTATTGAAATTTACATTTTGAGATATTTTATGCTTATGAAGTATTGTTGTTAGGTGCCATCCAGTTGGTTCTGACTCATAATGACTCTATGTGCAACAGAACAAAACACTGCCCAGTACTGTGCTGTCCTCACAATCATTGTTCTGCTCGATCCCATCCTTGCAGCCACTGTGTCAATCCATTTATCGAGGGTCTTCCTCTTTTTCACTGACCCTTTACCAAACACAATGTCTTTCTCCAGGCACTGATTCGTCTTGATAACACGTCCAAAGTATGTGAGACATAGTCTCCCCATCCTTGCTTCTACAGAGCATTCAGGTTGTATGTCTTTCAACACAAATTTGTTTGTTCTTTTGGCAGTCCATGGTATATTCAATATTCTTCACAAACACTATAATTCAATGGTGTCAATTCTTCTTCAGTCTTCCTTATCCATTGTCCAACTTTCCCATGCATATGAGGCCATTTGAAGCACTCTGGCTTGGGTGATGCTCACCTTAATCCTCAAAGTGACATCTTTGCTTTTTGAGCACTTTAAAGAGGTCTTTTGCAGCAGGTTTGCCCAACGCAATGCACTGTTTAATTTCTTGACTGCTGCTTCCATAGGCATTGACTGTTGATTCAAGTAAAATGAATTTCTCAAAACGTTCACTATTTTCTCTGTTTATTGTGATATTGTTTATTGGTCCAGATTTGAGGATTTTTGTCTTCTTTATTTTGAGGTGCAACCCATATGGAAGGCTGTAGTCTTTGATCTTCATCAAAGCTTCAAATCTTCTTTACTTCCAGCAAAAAGGTAATCTAAGAAAATTGCCATAAAAGGAACTGAGCAGTCAGGGATCACTTTAATGGACCTGCTGACTATACCAATTGTCCAGGGAGATTAAGATCACCCACTTCTGATGCCAAATTGTGTAGCAGACAACAAAGCTTAAATCCACTTGCCAGCTGCAATTTATGGAAATCTCAGCTTCCCTTTCTTGTTTAATTCAAACCCCAGCTGCCCACGTAACCACACCACAACCACCCGGGGCTGGGTCTGCCAGTACCAGCCACAAGCTCAGGAGTCCATGTGACTCCCTCCACTTCAGACGGGCCAGCTCCCCATGTTACTTTGGGTTTGATAATTTGCTGGAAACAGCTTTAATTTAATGAAAAAGGTTACATATGAAGAGATGCATAGGGTGAGTTCTGGGAGGGATCACAGCGTGAAGCTTCTGTGTTCCAAAGAGGGAAGTGCTGTCCTTTCCCATGCGTAGCCATGACCCAGGATCCTCCCTGAGTCTCCTTGTTCCAAGGCCTTTATACACCTCACCACAGGACCATGATAAATTACATCATGCCTTATAAGCCTTAGTGAGTATTGGGCCCCCAGGTGAGTGTCTGTCTTGAGGTCCTCTCAGGAACCAAGACCAAAGGCCAAATGGTTTTCTGTAAGGTGATTCCCTACTTGCATTTTAAAGAGACATTATGGAGTCTGAGATCCCCTTGACAAGGTCATGTCATAAATTTTCCCTGTAATATAGAATACACGAGATAAACAACCAAAGATTGTATTTTATTTTACCTTAAAAACCTACAGAAAGGTCTACATTCTGCTTCTAAAGAAAGTAAAAGTATTCGGTACCTAAGAGAGTTTCTTGAAATGATCTGTTTGCTAACTATGATTCCTTGCTCTATACCTCTCCATATTTTTATTGATAAACCTTGCTTATATTCCATCTGAATTTGGTTTGGAAACCATCTCAGGAATAAATTTGGCTCATTAAACACTAATGACCAAAGACCAGATGAGGTATGGAATGACATCAAGGACAGCAAACACGAAGAAAGCAAAGGATCATTAAAAAGACAAGAAAGAAAGAAAAGACCAAAAAGGATGTCAGAAGGACTCTAAAACCTGCTCTTGAACATGGAGTAACTAAAGTGAATGGAGGAAATGATGAAGTAAAATTGCTGACCAGAAGTCTTCAAAGGGTGGTTGAAGAAGACAAAGAATTATATGAACTGTGCAAAGACTTGGTGTTAGAAAACCAAAAGGAAAGAACTGAAAAAAATTCAAGTCTCAAGTTGCGATATTGAAGGATTCTATGGGAAAAATATTGAATGACAGGAAGCATCAAAAGAAGGTGGAAGGAATACACAAGAGTCACTGTACCAAAAAGAATTTGTCAACATTCAACCATTTTAGGAGGCAGCATATGATCAAGAACCAATAGTATTGAAGGAAGAAGTCCAAACTGCACTACCAATTGAGGAACTGATGAAATACCAGATGAGGTATTTCAACAAACAGAAGCAGTGCTGCAAGTTCCCACTCACCTATGCCATGAAATTTGGAAGACAGCTACCTGGCCAACTGACTGGAGGAAATCCATATTTGTGTCCATTCCAAAGAAAGATGATAAAGAAGAATGGGGACTTTATCGAACAATATCATTAATACTACATGCAAGTAACATTCTGCTGAAGATCCTTCTAAAGTGGTTGTAGCAACATATCTACAAGGAAATGCCAGAAATTCAAGCCAGATTCAGAAGAGAACATGGAACAAAGGATATTATTGCTGATGTCATATGTTCCTTGGCTGAAAAAATAGAATACCAGAAAGATGTTTACCTATGTTTTATTGACAATGCAAGGGCATTCCACTGATTATAACAAATTATGGATATCACTGCCAAGAAACAGAGTTCTAGAAAGCTTAATTATGCTCATGTAGAACCTGTACATTGGTCAAGTGGCAGTCATTTGAACAAAACAAAAGGATACTGTGTGGTTTAAAGTCAGGAAATGTGTGCTTCAGGGTTGTATCTTTTCACCATATGTATGCCGAGCAAATAATCCAAAAAGCAGACTATATGAAGAAGAACAGGGCATCAGGTTTGGTGGAAGACTCTTTAACAACCTGAGATATGCAGATGACACAACCTTGCTTACTGAAAGTGAAGAGGACTTGAAGCACTTACTGATGAAGATCAAAGACTACAGCCTTGAGTATGGATTACACCTCAACATATAGAAAACAAAACTTCTCACAACTGGACCAATAAGAAACATCATGATAAACGGAGAAAAGATTGAAGTTGTCAAGGATTTCATTTTACTTTGATCCATAATCAACACCATGGAAGCACCAGTAAAGAAATCAAACAATGTATTCCATTGGGCAAATCCACTGCAAAACACTTCTTCAAAGTCTCGAAAGGCAAAGATGTCACTTTGAGGACTAAGGTGTACCTGATTGAAACCATGCTACTTGCAATTGCCTCATATGCATGCAAAAACTGGACAATGAATAAGGAAGACCTAAGAAGAATTATAGCCTTGAATTATGGTGTTGGCAAAGAGTACTGAGTGTACCCTGAATTGCCAGAAGAATGAACAAGTCTGTCTTGGAAGAAGTACAGGATGGCATCATGCTAGGTCAAGTAGAGGGTCAGCGAAAAAGAGGAAGATCCTCAGTGGGATGGATTAATTCAGTGCAGCAACAATGGACTCAAACATAGTAATGATTGTGAGGATGGCACAGGACCAGGCAGTGTTTCATTTTGTTGTACACAGTGTTGCTGTGAGTCAGAACTGAATAGATGGCACCTAACAATCTTTCTTTCTTTCTATCTATCTATCTATCTATCTATCTATCTATCTATCTATCTATCTATCTATCTATCTATCTATCTATCTATCTATCTATCTATCTATCTATCTATCTATCTATCTATCTGCCTATCTGTCTGTCTGTTTGTCTATCTGTCTATCTATCATCTATCATCTGTCCATCTGTGTATCTATCTGTGTATCTGTCTGTCTATCATCTATCTGTCTGTCTATCTGTCTGTCTCTGTCTAATCTATCATCTATGTATCTATCTATGTATCTATCTATGTATCTATGCATCTATGTATCTATGTATCTATCTATCTATCTGTCTGTCCGTCCATCCATCTATCCGTCTATCTATCCGTCCATCTGTCTGTCCATCTGTCCATCCGTCCATCCGTCCGTCCATCTACCTACCTACCTACCTATCATCTATCTGTCTGTCTGTCTATCTATCTATCTAATCTATCTATCATCTATCTATCTATCTTTCTTTCTATCTACATGTCTATCTTTTTTTTTTTAAGAGAGAGAGAGAATAAGTGAGATGGCAGTAGTTAAATCACTTAAATGAGGGTGAATGCCATCTATCAAGTTACTGAATACATGAAAATCATGTTCAGATTGGATATCAAGATGGGTCTTCAATTTATAATCCAGGAAAAGCTGAAAAAAAAAATTGAGGCTGAGAATTTTTTATGCCTGGGAAGGGTTGTTTTTAGGTTGTAAGCAGCCTACTTTGTTTTCCCATAGCTGAAGGAGTCTTTACTGCATCAGTTGAGAGATTTCAGTTTCAGGGGGCACACAATATAGAGCTGGTGATAGCTACCATTGTAGCAAATAAAGAATAAGGGGAAAGTTCATCCTGATTTGCATCTGTTCTCTTGCCTTCAATTTCTTTTTAAATGTAGAAATAAATCCTAACTCAAGTGTGGTAACCCCACAGTTGTTACCCCTACACAGGAAAGTCTCCTGCCATCAGGATCTTAATATATTTCCTTTTGTTTAAATGCAATCTGAAAGTTTGAGACCTGGGATTTGAAATCAATTTAGCCGTTAAATATTTGAATATATTTGGCAATGAAAAAGAAACTACATTTGTAGAGTATCTATTCAATGTTGATTATTGAGCTAGTTTCTTTGCATACCTTTTGCTCCACTTAATGATTATGACAACCTGTGAGGCACGTTACTCTTATCCCAAGTTTACAGATGAAGAAACTAAGATTCAGTTCCTTAAAGATTTTAATGAATTTTCCCAAGGAAAGTATTTCATATTAGAGTTAGGACTAAGCTCAGGCTGACCTGGAAGCCTAGCCCATAATTTTTCTACTCTTGTTCACCCAGCTGTAAAATTAAAGAAGTCTTTGGTTTCTTCCAGGTCTGAATAACTATGATTGCTATTTAAATAGTATTTCAGGTAGTTACTACAAAATCCCTTATATCCTTTCCCATATTTAGCAAGTTGATTTATTCATATCTTCCAAGAAAAGACTTAGGAAGAGTAGATCTTGGATTGGGCTAGACCAAGACTTTATTTCTTGTACCATGTTCCTCATGCCTTTGGATATCTTTTCACATTATAGTGACAAAGGAAATAGGACATTAGATAAATCATTAACATAGATTGGCTCCACAATCTCCTTTAACTGAGACATCCTATATTATTGACTGTATGAACATCCATATAATTATTTGGAGTATTAGCCAGTAAAGGAAGTCTTCAAAAAGCTAGTGACATGAGTCCATCACTTATTATTAATTTACTTAGTCTATATTTTCACCAATGCATTTATGTGTCTGATTTTCCCAACTACAGAAAATCTGGATGATTCTTGGGAAAGTTACTGTCTTCTGCTTCTTTCCAACACTTCTCCCCTGTTTCTCTTTTACTTCCGGTTTCTAACAGATTTCATGTAGAGCTTATGATAATATATCATTATCATCATTAATATTTGGTATATATCTCCAGAGCTTGTGGCACTAGAATATCTTGGGGTGGGGGGGAACACATACACACACATCAGGTTAGCCCAGGGGGATTTTTGTTTATTAGGCTCCTAGTGTGCAAATAAAATGAAAATAACATGTTAAAACAAGCGCATATTGCTGATTTCAATCTGCCTCAGCAGCAACCATCTGTTAAGGTAAAATTTACACTGAAGTTCACAGCAGTGCAAGTCCTTACCTAATGTAGTTACAGCAGAAGGGGAATTTAAATCGAGAAAGTTAGTAATGTTGGATGGTAAGCAGTGAATGTTCTTTGAACCGGTCTTAGCTTCCTGATCTAAGAATAGACCTGTCATTTTTTATGGTACTATTAAAACATGTCACTGGAAACATTCTTCACTGATTTAGAATCCAAATGGCCATGATTTCTTTCAAGACTAAAAAAATTTCTAGGTATCTGTCCTTCATGTGCCTTTTAGTATGTTTGTCTTCCTTTAACTGCTCCATAAAGACATGTTGGATAAAAAATTTAAAGTTTTTCAAAGGTCGCCAATATCCTATGCAGGGGAGAGGACTATTACTCTAGTCCATTTCATTCTTTGGTATTCTTTGGATACTTTTGGAATTTCAATACCCTGTTGACGTACTTTCTTATTTCTGCAACACTGCTCTAGTTCTCTTGCGACCTCTCTTAAATCTCCTTAAGTGGGGTGTTTCTTCTCTTCCTATCTGATAAATACAAGCATCGCCCATACTGTTTTTTTCTATTGCATAAATTATATGCTAGAAATGTTGTTGAAACCTCTAAGGTAACCAGAACCATTTGCTGTCCAGTCAATTCCAACTCGTGGCGACCCCATGTGTGTCACAGTAGAATTGTGCACCATAGGGTTTTCATTGGCTGAATTTTCTGAAGTAAATCAATAGGCCTTTCTTCTGAGGCATCTGTGGGTGGACTCGAACTGCCAAACTTTTGATTAGCAGCTAAGATTATTAACCATTTGCACCATCCAGGGACTTTACCTAAATTTGTAATATTATCCCTGGCTTATTTTTTGAGTTATAGCATTATCAGATACCAGCTCAATATTTCTACCCTGTGATTGCACTGGAGCCCTGACTGCACAATGGTTAAGAGCTTGGCTGCTAACCCAAAGGTCAGCAGTTCGAATCCACCAGCTGCTCCGTGGAAACCCTATGAGGTAGTTCTACTCTGTCCTATAGGATTGTATGAATTGGAGACAACTCAACAGCAAGGTTTTTTTTTTTTTTTAAATGATTGAACTGATATTTCTCTCATCGTTTAAATTAAATGACTCATATCAGATATCCAATCATAATTGATTTTTTTTTTCTTGATAAAATAACATAATAACCCTAGAGCTAAGTTGAGCTCCAGCATTGGTAGAATCAGCTACAGAATGATGTCCTCTTTTCCACTCTGCATTCCTTGGCATCGGACTTGTCTTTAGGCTAGCAGTGAGACAGATGCAGTAGTTCTGATCATCATGTCTGGACATGGCATTGTTCAAAGTTAAATGATCACTTGCAGTTGAATGACTGCTAGAGAGTCATTAATAGTATCCTCCACAATATTAGCTCCTTCCCATCCCCAGACGTCAAATTTCCACTAATTCTTCAGAACCTATGCCTTTTGCGACATATTTGTTTCCTACCACATATGAATCCTCCATGTCCTTTTAGTCCAGACTAACTATATAACTCCTACCATGAAGTGATTTGCAGACCGGAATTTCTGCGTGTCTTTAAAAAACCGCCAGCTGCAGTCAAGTCAATTCGAAGTCATGGCGATACTGTGCGTGTCAGAATAAAACCTTGCTTCACAGAGTTTTCAGTGACTGGCTTTTTGGAAGTAGACCACTAGACCTTTCTTCTAAGGCACCTCTGGGTAAACTAGAACCTCCAAACTTTCAGTTAGCAGCCAAGCACATTAAATGTTCAGCTCCCAGGTATTCCTCTGAATGTCTTAGCTAATCTGAATATTTACTTTGCTGTACTAATTTGTAGAAGTAATCTTTCCATTGAGAGACGTGACATCCATTAGCACCATAGGCCCCACTAGCCCTTACTCAAGGTTGACATGATCTTGTCTATCTTGATACCTCTGTGTAAGTCATAGTCTTTGATGACACCTCTACCTGGCACCTTTGCTATTGCTATGCTCTTACTCTTATCCATGTCTGTCTGACTGACTTTTCACTTTCTAGTGTTTTCTCCTGCTGGATTAAGTTAACCGACTATAATAACAAATCCCAAAAGAGGTTAAACACATTACTTTGAACTATAGAACTTAAATTTATACATAAATATATTTAAATTTTTTCAGAATATACAGGGAAAGTATCAATGCAGAGTAAGCATTCAAAGAAAAAGACTGTAAAATAGTTTAAAACCACAAAAAAAATCCTGGATAAATATATTATTTCTTGGATCACATTATAATAGTAAAGATGTAAGACAGACTATATGTAGATTATCTGATATCAGTATTCTTTCTTGGGCTATTTCCAGTCTCTCGTACCAGCTATCTCACTTTTTCCCTTAAATGCGAATTATCCATATTAATTTCTAATATATTTCTAAAAAAAAATTCTAACTTGCCTACCCAAGAGCCCACTGATTTCAGGAAAGAACAAGTCACTTGGAAATGAATATTTGTAAACCTATACAACTGTACATATAAAATCTACTGGCGGTCTTTATTTTTCTGGTTTTTTTTTTTTTTTTTTTGATGAACTTATTGTGCCTTAAATTTGAAAAACGTAAAATGAAATAAGAGGTGAAAAGAAAATAAAAAAAGAACAATTGTTTCTATAATGTATGCACCTTGTCTATTCACTTTTAGAAAAATGAATCATAGTAAAGTTCCCTCCGATTGGCAACCACTGGCAATGTGATTTTTTTGTGTGCGTTTACTGTAAACTTTATTTTCTACCATGTTCTCAAATGTTTGTTTCTGAGTCATTTCTGTTTTCAATTCTTTTAACAGAATGGTCTTCCACCACCTCTATGTATGTTGTCATTTGGTACTATACTTGTTCTGGAAAATTATCCCTCATGTCCTTTTGTAGGCTCCTTCAAAGGATTCAGGAACCTTCAGATGTTGTAGAAACATTCAAGATTTGAAGAAAAAACATTTTGTCTCATTTGGAATATGTTAAGGATTGAATTGTGTCCCCCCGAAATGTCTGCCAACCTCACTAGGGTGTGATTCCCAGTATTGTGTGGTTGTCCACCATTTTGTCACCTGATGTGATTTTCCTGTGTATTATAAATCCTATCTCTATGATGTTGAGGAGGTGGGATTAGTGGCAGTTATGTTAATTAGGCAGGACTCAATCTACAAGATTAGGTTGTGTGTTCATTCAATCTCTTTTATACATAAAAGAGAGAAGCAAGCAGAGGGACAGGAGGAACTCATGCCACCAAGAAAGTAATACCAGGTGAAGAATGCATCCTTTGAACCCAGGGTCCTGCACTGAGAAGTCCTCCACCAGGGGAAGATTGATAATAAGGACCTTCCTCCGGAGCTGACAGAGAAAGGTAGGCTTCCTCTGGAGCTGATGCCCTGAATTTGGACTTCTAACCTACTAGACTGTGAGAGAAAAAACTTGTTTGTTGAAGCCATCCGCTTGTGATAGTCCTGTTGCAGCACCACTCGATAGCTAAGACAGAATACTTCTGCGATCTCTCCTCGCAAACTCTGGCATTCCTTGAACGAGCTTCTCACATAACTCCATTTAACACCTACAAGACTGATAGAGTTCTCACATAACTCCATTTAACACCTACAAGACTGCATCATAACTGATGACATTTCTCAGTCTTCTCATGAGACTAACAACTCCCTCAAGAGAAGGGCTTTGCCTGACTCATACTGGGTCTAAAATAATTGTCAAATGATTGTATTTTTACATTTAAATTAATATATCATAATCGATTTCTTTTCAAAGTTTGCCATAGATCTTTTCCAACTCACTTCAGTATGGAAGACATGTTAATATATGTGTCAATGATATTAATAGATTCAAAGAATTTTATACTTTGACTTCCATTTGGATCTAATTATTTTTCACTGTTTCTGCTACATCCTCATGGTTTTTTTTTTTTAATTCTAAAGTTCATATTATATCAAGATATTAACATTAAGACATGTATATGACAGGAAACCTTCCCATAATTGTTTCTTCCTTATCCTTTTTCATTATCTTTTATGGCTTTCCTGTTTTTTAATACAGCTCCAGACTACATTCTAGATTGTAGTTAGAGCTTCCAGAAGCTCCTATTTGCTTTATAGGTAAAATGACTTGAGTCTGCCTCACCCAGCAAATTGTTATTTCCTTATATTGAGGTTCTAAGCTAAATGTTCTGTGGACCTTTGATGTTGTTTTAACCCACTCCTGTAAAGGATTATTTTCTTGAATCCACTAGAGATGCTAAGGTAAAGGAGCCACCCGGGGGAGAAAAAAGACTAAATAAGGTAGCGCGCAGTTAGCTGTAAGCGCACACTCTTATTAAAAGTCAATTTATCCCCAAATATCTTTAACGTTTATTATCTCTGAGAGAACGTGTGCCGGCAGAGTTAGCCAGAGTGTCTTTGAAATACATTTAAAATATTCCTGAGATGCTTTGCTGCCCCATTTAAAACTCTGGTGTTTTGTTGTGACAAAGTTAATAGCTGAACTCATTTCACATGTATATTTTAGTGCAGACTAACTAATGGTCTGACTACCATCTGTTCACATTGCTGCTTGCTTACAAAACAGCTTATGGGGAAGTTTAAGAATAGAAAATGTCATATCGCAACAGAAAATACAAAGCGATGCTCAAATAGTTCGACTTTTGTCCACAGGTATATGCATTGTTGACATGATTCAGCAAATACAAAGCTATTGGAGAGAATTTTAAAAATTCACACATGACTGAGTAGCCTACTGCTAATAATTTGTCACAAAAACAGAATGACCCACATCTACTGCTAAGCCTCTGTGTGTTATCAAAAGTGTAGTCTCACCGGCAGCTAAACGTGTGTCAGTAATATTTTTCTAATTTTTACTTTCAGGAGCTTACATTTACCCTCTGATGTGGGTGTGGGCGTATGTGTATGCATGTGTGTGAATGTTCAAAGAGAATCTGTATTTCATGAAAAATAACCAGAACACTAAAAACTAGTTTCTTCTCTCTATAGAAGTTTTTAAAGAAATAAAATTTGGGTAGATATCAAAATATTATACTTAACTGCCTATTTAAAAACACCATGCCATCTAGATAACATTACTGAAACAATTGAGTTAAGCATGGTTAAAAAAAAAAAAAAAAAACTTCAAATGGAAAGTGTCATTAATATAATTTATTGATGGCCAAACCAAACTTACTTCTAATACATGGATTTTTTTTTTCCCTTTGACAGAATTTTTATTTATAAGGAGGTATAACTTTCATCTGTAGTCAACTTGCCCAATGCAAACTGTCAACAGTGCCTCCTCTTAGGGATAAAATAAATAATATTTCCTAACCAGTGCTTGGTATATATCTAAACACATATTTAACATTCTTACTGTCTCTACCCTGTCCTTACTCATATAATTTTGCAATTGTGTTTCTAATCCACACTTTCAATACTTAAAACTTTCAACCCTAAAATTCCTGCAGCGAAGGTCCACTGGTTTTCTTTTTCCATTGATCCGTTTCCTCTATACAGGCAGTCCCCAGGTTAGGACGTCTGACTTATGGACAACTGCTCCTAGCCTTTTAATGTTATATAATTTTTCCCTCACTTTGAAACATTTGAATCAATCTTTAAAAATCTTTACTCACAACAAATTCTTCATCACAATCGCCTTCACTAGCTGCCTGTGCAGCTTTTAAGTTATTGAAAAGGCTTTGAGCCTTTTCTTGCACTAAAGTAAGGCTAAATAAGAACCATATGCACCTGTCCAGCTTACCTACAAATTCAACTTAAAGACACACTTAGGAAGGGTTCTTGTTCGTAACCTGGGGACAGCCTGTATAGATATAAAACATTCTTTATTATCTCAAACATATTTTTGTTTAGATTATTGTTTTTGTTGAAGCTTGAATTATTTTTCTTTTACATTTACTCCCAAATGATGCTTTCTCTTTTTGAATGCATTGAAGAGAAACTGCTGTTACTTTGTATATAATCAAGAAAATAAGGTTCCTTTTTTTGCCATAGAGACTACCTGACTATCTTAATCTAAATCAGGAAATTCAACAGAAGAATTCATAATTCATTGGAAACATCTATCCTTTTTAAAAGTAAAGTAACCAAAGTCTTAGGGAAGAAGCTTGTCCATAGGGCTGATAGCCTACACAAGCCATGGCCTCATCTACTCTGAAATCAGAACTAGATGGTGCCCAGCTACCACAATAAACGGACCCTTATAGGAAGGGAGAAAGCACTGAACAGAACTCAAATTCTTAAAAACTCCAGACTCACTGTTGAGACTTGAGGACTCCTTGACACTAGTCCCCTGAGATACTCTTTAAACCTCAACAAAAACTGTTCTATGGGGTCACCTTTTAGCAAAGTAACAGACTGGAAAACAACATAAAGGATATCTGTGAGTATGGTGCTCCATTAAAAAATATATATACACACATGAGACCAATAGGTCAACAATTAATCTAAAACAGAGATGGGAAGGTAAGGGGCCAGGGAAAGTAGAGTACTAGAAATGGAACAACCACAATGTTGTCCCTTAGTTTCTGGGTACCAGCTGGATTACACTGTGAAAAATGTAACTAATGTCACTGAACCATTTCGGTAGAAATTGTCAAATGAGAACCTAATTTGCTGTATGAACATTCCCTGATAACACAATAAAATATTATTTTTAAAAAAGTAAAGAGTTTCTGAGTTGGAATAACTTTCTTAAAATTATTTTACACAAAAAACTGAATGCTTCACAGGTCAGCGGAGCAAGGGCGGGGGTTTGGGGACTATGGCTTAAAAGGACTTGTAAGTCAATTGGCAAAATAACTCTATTATGAAAACATTCTGCATCCCACTTTGAAATGTGGCGTCTGGGGTCTTAAATGCTAACAAGCGGCCATCTAAGATGCATCAATTGGTCTCAACCCACCTGGATCAAAGGAGAATGAAGGACACCAAGGTTACACGATAACTGAGCCCAAGAGACAGAAAGGGCCACATGAGCCAGAGACTTACATCATCCTGAGACCAGAAGAACTAGATGGTGCTCGGCCACAACCGATGACTGCCTTGACAGGGAGCACAACAGAGAACCCCTGAGGGAGCAGGAGATCAGTGGGATGCAGACCCCAAATTCTCATAAAAAGAACAGACTTAATGGTCTGACTGAGACTAGAGGAATCTCGGCGGTCATGGTCCCCAGACCTTCTGTTGGCCCAGGATAGGAACCATTCCCGAAGACAACTCATCAGACATGGATTGGACTGGACAATGGGTTGGAGAGAGATGCTGACAAAGAGTGAGCTATTTGTATCAGGTGGACACTTGAGACTGTGTCTGCATCTCCTGTCTGGAGGGGAGATAGGAGGGTAGAGAGGGTTAGAAACTGGCAAAATTCTCACGAAAGAAGAGACTGGAAGGAGGGAGCGGGCTGACTCATTAGGGGGAGAGTCAGTGGGAGTATGGAGTAAGGTGTATATAAGCTTATATGTGACAGACTGACTTGATTTGTAAACGTTCACTTAAAGCTCAATAAAAATTATTTTAAAAATATTTTACACAAAATATTGTATAATGCACATTATGAATAAAATATAAATGATACATAATATTTATATAAGATAATTATTTTATTATGACTCCCCTGGTGAAATATTATTTTCTTTTGTTCTTTATTATTCTTGTATTATATTTTTGTTTTATTTCCACTCTATCTCTGGTACCTCCTTTTTTCCTTCACCTTAACATTTTTTAAATTTTTGAACTCATTTATTACCTTAACTTTGAATTTTACTGTTTTACAAGAAAAAAGAACTGTAACAGAATGAGAAAAATGTATTTTAATATTCAGCTACACAATTCATCTCACAGAAAAAAAATCTCTGTTTCAAAAAAATTGAAAATACTTGGAATAGAGTATGATGCATTGATAGTATTTCATATGTATATGAATAAGAATTTGAGAATGTGTGGAAATCACAAAATAAAGGAGAGGAAGGAGCAGGACCATCATATTCCATTTCCCAGGAAAAGAAAAGGGATGGTACCTGAACAATGTAGCAGAAAGACCACGTTATCATTGTGTAAAAACTGCATGAGGGCGGTGTCTTATCTCTCTCTTCATAACGGGGAAGGAGAATCAGGATCAATAGCCCAAGGCTGATTCCTATGAGGCAGGGGTCAGACATGCCTCCTCTCTGCATCATCTTTGCTAATTCTGACACTAACCATCCCTCCCACAGCACTCTCTACTTCTCTGCTGGGTTCAATACTTCAGTGCAATGGCCACACAGAACTCACAGACAATATTCATGATTACCAGGACTATTACGGAAGTAATAGGTTAAAATTCAGGCTCAGGAACACTCAGGATACCGTTTTTCCATCAGGACAGCCTCTTTTCAGCTGCGCTTGCAGACACACTTCTCTCTGAACCTAGGCCTCTGCCCTGCTTAAAGCTCTTCTAGCCCCTGCCAATAAGTCCCAAGAGTCATCTCAGGCACTCAGCTCTCTCCCTTCATGGGCACGGAACCCCAATGCGTGGTCTCCTGCCTGTCACTCCTGTCACTGCTTCTCATTCTCTTCATGGTTATAGCTTGCTCTTTCTCAGTCTCCTGGTTCCAGTAACTTCTCAGTGCAGGGATCTCGGGTCTAAAGGACGTGCTCTCCACTCCTGGTTGTTCTTTCTTTGTGGTGGAAGGATCCTCTCTCTGCCCTGAAATTGGCTCTCTTTTAAGGCATAACTGATCAATCCCATTGGTGGGCCACAATTACCATATTTGCACAGTCCCACCCAAGTGATTTGAGTTACAAGAGTTACAAGATCATGGCTAGAAAGTTCACACAAAGCGATCCATCACGCTGCACACTGTTAGGTGCTATCATGTAGGTTCCAACTCATAGCGATCTTATGTGCAACAGAATGGAACACTACAGGACTGTACCATCCTCAGAATTTTTGCTATTTTTGAGCCTATTGTTGCAGCCACTGTGTCAGTCCATCTCATTGAAGGTCTTCCTCTTCTTAATTGACCCTCTACTTTACCAAGCATGATGTTCTTCTCCAGGGACTGGTCCCTTCTGATAACATGTACAAAGTAGGTAAGACAAAGTCTCACTATTCTAGCTTCTAAGGAACATTTTGGCTATACTTCTTCCATTCTTCTGGCAGTCCATGGTATATTCAATATTCTTCATCAACATCGTAAGCCAAGTGCATCAGCTCTTCTTTGGTCTTCCTTATTCATTGTCCAGCTTTCACATGCATATTAGGGGATTGAAAATACCAAGGCTTTTTTTTTTTTTGGGTCAAGGGCACCTTAGTCTTCAAAATGATATCTTTGCTTTTGAACTTTAAAGAAGTCTTTTGCAGCAGATTTGCCCAATACAATACATCATTTGATTTCTTGACTGCTGGTTCCATGGGCATTGATTGCAGATCCAAGTAAAATGAAATCCTTGACAACTCCAATATTTTCTCCATTTATCATAAGGTTGCTTATCTCATAAGGTCTAGTTGTGAGGATTTTTGTTTTCTTTATGTTGAAGCGATACCCATACTGAAGGCTGTGGTCTTTGATCTTCATCAGTAAGTGCTTCAAGTCCTCTTCACTTTCAACAAGCAAGGTTGCGTCATCTGCATAATGCAGGCTATTAATGAGTCTTCCTCCAATCCTGACGCCAAGCTCTCTCTCATATAGTCCAGAATGGTCATAGCAGGTATAAAAGCAGGAATATCTAATACTAATTTTAAAAGCACTTGTGATGTTGCAATGTAACCAGAAAGTCATCTCAAAAGTTCTAAAATCTACCACTCACACAAAATCCTAGCATGTTTTGAAATATTTTGTTTGTTTGTCTTATATATCAAGAATATAGGTTGATTTCTTTATTTTTGTTTATCCCAGAGATAAAAGAATATTCTCAATTACAAAACAAGGAAAAATGATCCAGCAGAGGCAAAAACCAGTGATGTTCCTGAGGAATCTGTAGAAATCTTGAGGAATAAAATGTGGCTGCCACTGGAGTTTTACTCAGTGTTACTTAAGTATTAAGTGTCAGAGTGAGAGAGAGAGGGTGGGCGTATATCGTATTTCTTGCATCTGTTTACATTATGCTTATCATGATACATCTTAAAACTATGACATATGAAGGCAACTCATTTAATTCTCCATAAGAATTAATCTATGCTCTTCCAAGAAGTATTCCAGATTTGAAGACTTCACACTGTCCTATTAGGGCTTGCTCAACTGCTGCATTAAATATGCATATTGTGATGACATTAATCTTTCTATTATCATGAAATTATATTTCCACAAATATTATTTCTCTCTAATGTTGGAAAGCTTGTGAATTCATTTCTAACTAATTTTTTTTTCTGTTAAGTATACTTGCCTTCTATTTCAAATTGTGCACTTAAATATTCACATGAATTTAAAGTGTATTGAAAAATTACCTCATTATCATAGGTAGAAGAGCGTAAAATTACTATACCCATCATTACAAAATTACTAAACATTACTTTTAAATTATGATAAATTTTGTAATGACTCTGAAAACTAAAGTATTATAAAAATTGAAAAACCGTGTATTTTTTATTTGGAACAACAGTGATGATGAAGTATTTATTTTACTGGCCAGCTCTTATATGAAACAGAATGACAGCGTTCTACAGGATAAGAAAATGTAGTTCTTTTATTATATTTTGAAATCAAAGGCCAAAACAGGCAAAGTTGTTCTTTTTCCTTCTCCTGGAAACTCCTTGAATGGGCAGTTTATGAATTAGATGGTCTTTAGCTATCCTGGAACAAAATACCTTGAACTGTACTATTCTCACTTTACCAGAGATACAATATTGAAATAGAATTGATGTGAACTCAGATAAAATGGAGTATTTTTATATTTTACTTCCTCTTGCCTTTACTATAAAGAATCTCTTAAAGGTAGGATGATATTAATGTGGCCATATGTCAACATAATGTATTTGACCTCTGTTAGAAAAACTGTCTATAGATCTTGGACAAAGTAAATCCCGATGCCATTGAGTCAGTTCTGACTCCTACCATCCCTATGGGACAGAGTAGAACTGCTCCCTGGGGTTTGCAAGGCTGTAATCTTTACAGGAGCAGAGTGCCACGTCTTTCTCCTGCAGAGCAGCTGGTGGATTTGAACTGCCAACCTTTCGGTTAGCAGCCAAGCATTTAACCACTGTGTGATCAGGGCCCTCTTAAATAAGTGGATGGCCGGGGAAATTAAGGAGGTGTTTTCTGATACCTTCTTTTAAATCTAGAGCCTAAATATATATTTTCATTACATGGAATAGAATTCTATGATATATGAAAGAATACTATTACATCAGAGACTGCATAGTTCAATGAACAAAGTTGGATGCAATAAGCTGCCTTTCCGGGCAGAAAATAATAACTATTTATTTATATCACTGGTCCCTCCCTCCATCTACATGAATGTGTTGACTGTGACAACTTTTTAATTAGTGGCAAAATAGTCTTGCAATATTAGTTCTAATAAAATATACATGAAAACCTCTCTCTGGGGCAGGCTTAGCTTGAGACATGCTCTGGCTCCGTGATGTGGGAGTATGAATTGGTTCAAATACTTAACCATTCAAGCAAAGCACACACTTCCCCATGATCTAGCAATTGCACTCCTAAATATATACCCAAGAAGAATAAGAGCATATGTCCATTAAGATATGTATATAAGAGTGTTCATAACAATTTCATTGGTAATTGCCAAAACATGGAAACAACCCAAATCTTCAACAATGTAAGAAGAGAAAAATAGATTGTGGTGTATTTATATAATGGGATATTAATTAGCAATAAAAAGGAATAACCATTGATTCACACAACAAAGATGAGTCTTATATTTATAATGATAAATGAAATAATTCAGCTATAAAAGTGTATGTGATATATAATACCATTTATATAAAGTTCAAAAAATATAAAAGTAATTGATGGTGATAGACAGAGTGTTGAATATTTTGAGGAGGAAGCAAGGAGCACAAGAGAGTCTCCTGCAGTTGCTGGGATTATTCTCTCCCTTGATCTAGGAGGTTTTTACACAGAAAGTCCTGGAGATCTAATTCCAAAAAGTTACAGCCATTGAAAATCCTATGGAGCACAGCTGTACCTTGCAACACAATGGGTCACCATGTGCTAGAATTAACTTGACAGTAACCAGTTTATATACATAGAAAAAAATGAGTTGTACCATAAAAATTTTCACGTGATACATATAATCTTAATTTTAAAAGTAATGTTCCCATTATTGCACGATTTTATAAAGAAGAAAGTGACAGAGTGGGATCAAACAATTTATATTAATAAATGTTTGACAATAGCATTTTCAACATTCAGATTCTTTCAGTCAAATTACTTTTAATGCTCTACAACAAATTTAAAATTAAATTTGAAATTTTTATCTGAAGTAGTTAAGTACAGTAGCATTGTCGCCTTGCATTACCAATTTGTTAAAGAAAGATTTGTCTCACTACGTTATATATGGTACATAGAATTTCTTTAACAGACGTATCTGTATCATGGGTTTAGACATAGCTACAATGTGAGGATGATGCAGGACCCATTTCATTTGTTGTACATAGAGTCTCTTATGAGTCAGAACTGACTTGATGGCACCTGACAATGACATCTGTATTGGCTCAGGACAATTTGTTATTAACGGTAAGTTTGACACTCCCCTGTTACAGCACTTAAAGTAACTCCAAACTGTCTATAAAGACTTTTATTGCTATGGTTATGTGAATTTCCTTATAGAACACATTGACAAGTATCACTACTCAAGTTTTCTTTTTCTATGTGTTGCATTCATGTAGTCAAATAGATATTCAATTTTATTTTTGTTAATCTGTAGGGTATCATATTTTTTAAAGGACCTAAGTTGATAATTTTCCTGTTGTTTATGTATTAAGTGTTTTACCAAGAAAATATGTTTTTTTTGTGTGCATTTTAAATATATAAACATGTCATGAAAAATCAAGTTAAATGGAGAGAACGTAAAGATCCATATAGTAGAGTAGAAGAGATTGTACATAATCTTGATCCTTGGATCAATCCTACATTATTGTTGTCGTTGTTAGGTGCCATTGAGTTAATTCCAACTCATAGTGACCCTAAGCACACAGAACAAAACACTGCTGGGTCCTGTGCCATCCTCACAATTGTTGCTATGCTTGTGCCCGTTGTTGCATCCACTGTGTAAATCCATCTCATTGAGGGTCTTCCTCTTTTTGCTGAGCCTTTTCTTAACCAAGCATGATATCCTTCTCCAGTGACCGATCCCTCCTGATAACATGTCCAAAGTATGTGAGATGTAGTCTCACCTCCCTTGTTCCTAAGGAGCATTCTGGTTGTACTTCTTCCAAGACAGATTTGTTCATTCTTTTGGCAATCCATGGCATATTCAATATTCTTTGCCAACCCCACAATGCAAACGTGTCAATTCTTCTTTGGTCTCGCTTATTCATTGTCCAGTTTTTGCATGCATATAAGGCGATTGAAAACATCGTGACTTGGGTCAGGTGCACCTAAGTCCTCAAGGTGATGTCTTTGCTTTTCAACACTTTAAAGAGGTCCTTTGCAGCAGATTTACCCAATGCAATGTGTCTTTTGATTTCTTGACTGTTGCTTTCATGGGTGTTGATTGTGAATCCAAGTAAAATGAAATCCTTGACAACTTCAATCTTTTCTCCATTTATCATGATGTTGCTTTTTGGTTCAGTTGTGAGGATTTTTGTTTTCTTTATGTTGAGGTATAATCCAGATGGAAGGCTGTGGTCTTTGATCTTCATTAGTAAGTGCTTCAAGTCTTCTTCACTTTCAGCAAGTAAGGTTGTGTCATTTGCATAGTGCAGGTTGTTAATGAGTTTTCCTCCAATCCTGATATTGCTTTCTTCTTCATATAGTCCAGCTTTTTGCTCAGCATACAGATTGAATAGGCGTGATGAAAGGATACAACCCTGCCACACAGCTTCCCTGGCTTTAAGCCATGCAGTGTCCCCTTGTTGTGTTCAAATGACTGCCTCTTGATCCATGTACACGTTCCTCATGAGCACAATTAAGTGTTCCAGAATTCCTATTGTCAGCAATGTAATCCGTAGTTTGTTTTGGTCCGCACAGTTGAATACCTTAGCATAGTCAATAAAACACAGATAAATATCTTTCTGGTATTCTCTGCTTCCAGCCAGGATCCTTCTGACATCAGCAATGATATCTCTGGTTTCATGTTCTCTTTTAAATCTGACTTGAATTTCTGGCAGTTTCCTGTCAATACGCTGCTGCAACCGCTTTTGAATGAACCCTATATTAGGTGAATGTTGTTGGATAGCTCTCTGAAATGTGTTGTCAGATCAAGTACTAATGGTAGGAGTCTCATTAAACATGGTTATTACAGAATTTGTGGCATGTAGCTTAATAGGCTTTTCCTTCTGTATAATCTATGTCATCACTTTGGACTATGCTTTAAGTACTTTTCCATTGTCAGTTTTCAGTTTTGTTTGTCGTATTCTTTAAAGCACTCTGATTCTACAGAAAAAAAAATACTGAAAATCACTTAATAAATGATCATTTTCAGATCCTATTATGGTCTTAACTGGCATGATTGGCCCAGGGTGTACAAACTACTGATAAAGTACAACTTGTTTTTCAGTAGGTCAGTGGCTCCACAAATAGAAATACAGCCCCTTTCGTGCATGCTAATGTGTGCAAAGTGCTAAGCAGTGTTTACATTTTAAATTGCTCAAAATTTACACTGTCTTCAATTTTCCATTATTATAAAAGCTAAGACTTCCTAAAATATATTAAGTTTGTGGATTGTTACACAAAAAAATACAAACAGAATGCAAAGAGGGAAATACTTTTTCTTACAAATGCCTTTATTTTAACTTGCTTGGCTGGAGTTCCATTTAGTAATTAGATATTAATCACACGAGCTTAAAATTTCTTTACTAAATTGAACATATGAAGCTCCCTTTTTGTTCAAAGCTAGCACAAGCACACACACACATTTATTCTGATGAATTTTTAGGAAAACATGATTTGACAACTAAAGCCATTAATGTAATAACCAGAGTCAAAAACAAAGTTCAGGAGTTGGTATATGATGGGTTGCTAAGGTTCACTAGATTATTGCAAAAATAAGCCATAACAGAGGAAAATATCTCCCCAAGATATCAGAATCTAAAGTGAAGAGTCAGGAAATAGCAGAATAAGAACATTCTGTATGCTAGAGTGGCCTTTAGCTAACCTTCAGTTATTCACATTTTTTAAATATATTTTTTCTGCTCTTTTACAGCTAAGCATTATTACTTAAATACTGCAGAGTAGGCAAAAAGCATATTTTTCAATTAAGTGCTTTCTATAGCTTCTCCAAAAGCATGATTCGAAATAAAAATATTTGAAATATAGACTTTTTATAACCCATCGATTTTTTTTCTTTACATTTAAATAATATTTATGTATGCACCAATTTTCAATGCAATTAAAGTAACCATCCAATTAGAGCTACACTTTATATTTAATATGGTTTCCTAACATCTTTGGGGTAATTTTTAAAGTCTCCCATATTTACTATGGGAATTTTTACCTTTGCTCTTTCACGCATATCATTCTTCTGCCTGGAATATTCTTCTTGGCTGCCCAATAACTTCTACTACTTACATTTCTTCAGGAGTGAATTTTCCCTTTGATTAATTTTAAATAACAGTTTACCCTTGGGTTTTAGAATTTTATTCTACTCACTCAAACTAAGATTTTCTTCCTTATCTCCATGCTCTTCGTCTCTTCTACTTCATCACCTCCTTCTCTTCCATCCATTACCTTCACACACTCCTTCTTGTATGATGATTCTACAGTTGCCATTCCTAGACCCATCAAAGTTCCCAGATAATAACTTTGATTAATATTGGTGGTTTGAAGCTCTCTTATATCAGACATGCAGTTCCCAAGTCATTAGCTGACTTCTCCAGGCCTCTGGGTTTGGTAGTTAATATCCCAGATGACTTCTCAGAAAATAACAGATTTGGTTAGATGTTGCAACTTTGTTTGTATTTTATTTCCAGGCAAGGAGAAGCCAGCCCTAGGCTATGCCACACAATATGAGCCTGGCTTAGGATCCCTGGTACTTGGAATTGTTTTGGTGCCCTTTATCCTGGAAGAAATTATAGCCTGTCCAACTCCTCATTCTCTAGTTCCAAATTTCAAAACATTTGTTCTCCACCCTAGAGTCTGCTATGGGTTTATATGTCCTCTCTACCACTTAGAGATGATTTTGTTTTATTTTCAGTAAAGTCGTATCTCTCTCTTGGAAGATTTTTTTTTTTTTACTTTTATTAAACATATGCTTACATATGACTTAAAGCCTCAAAGTGTTAAAAAATTATTTTTTCTAAAGATAGACATCACACCTCCTTTTCTCTGACGTTCCCCCCCTCTACACATGCACTTATCACCTCTCTTTGTTGACTATACCAGGTTTTATTTTACAGCAAAGACTATATCAGCAAAGGCTATGAGTATACTTTGGTATATCCAACTAAGACTTTTATTAAATGCTCATATTGCTATTTCTTTATTATTTTTGGTTTAGAATTTTTTTACTTTCCAGCAGGAAAGATGAATATTACTTTTATTTTCCTCACCTTCTCCTAGGAACACACACCTTCCTCATCCCCATATTCTTTCAATGTAGTCATATTGTAATTCTGATTAGCTCATTGTTCAGTGTGTACATTTTATGCTTGTTAATAATAGTAAACATTCACAGCAGAGCCATACAATATCACTTTTCCTTTTCTGCTCAATGTTTTGTTCTCCCTGGAGTTGATAATTGTCTTGTTATGTTTGTCTACTTGTTTGCTTAGTTTTCTATGTACTTTTTAATACTTCAAATGTAAACATCTTATTATCAGTCTAAATATTTTCTCAAGATATTCACAAAAAAAAACACACTGCCGTCGAGTCAATTCCGACCCATAGCGACCATATAGGACAGAGTAGAACTGCCCCATAGAGTTTACAAGGAGTGCCTGGCAGATTTGAACTGCCAACCTCTTGGTTAGCAGGCATAGCACTTAACCACTATGCCACCAGGGTTTCCAGATATTGTGAAAATATTCACAAGCAATGGTTATTCTTTAATATTAATCTTGAAATTATATCTTCTGAAATTCTGGTCTACTACAATCTGGATTACAAACTAATGAAACATTGTCATCATCAGATCTTCGTTTACCATCATTGTGGAACTATCTTCTCCCCAGTGTTGAATCTCCTGTTTTCTATATCTTAAGTCTTCCATCTTTCTTTGCTTACACCCTTATTTTGTTGAAGTATATAGCTTTTCAAGATATGGTTCATGGATGGTAAATTTTTATTAAATACTGCCTATATAAAAATAATTTATTGTATCCTGAAAAGATTGATACATTTTGGTTCTTAATCCTAATTCTTTGGCAGTCACTCTCTCTCTGCCACACACACACTCCTGTCCTCCTACTGCTCTCTCCCTCTTTGTGTAATATTCCCTCATTTTTCAATGTTCTAAAATTTCACAATAATATTTTTATATGAGTCTTCTTTCATCTATCATGTTGGGTATTTAGTGAACACAATCAATCTGGAAATGTCTATCAAACCAATCAAATGTTCTTGAATGGTCTATTAATGAAATTCTCTTTTCCTGGAAATATATTATTTTTAAATATTGGAACCCCTGAAATCATCCTCTAATTTTCTCATCTTTCGTCCTTTAGTTTTGTATTTTTTTTCCCCCATCTACTCTTTGGAAGATATTCTCATAATTTATTTGTAGTCTTCTGTTGCTGTCTTTTCCTATCATATTTTAATTACCAAGATTTTTATTTTCTTTCTAAATGTTGCTTTTTAAAGGGCAACTTGGTTTTCATGGTTGAAATATTTTACCTTCTACCTGTGAGATTTATCTTCAGCCTATGTGCTGAGCAAATAATCCAAGAAACTGGACTATATGAAAAAGAATGGGGCATCAGGATTGGAGGAAGACTCAATAACAACCTGCAGATGACCCAACCTTGCTTGCTGAAAGTGAAGAGGACTTGAAGCACTTACTGATGAAGATCAAAGACCACAGCTTTCAGTATGGATTACACCTCAACATAAAGAAAACACAAATCCTCACAACAGGACCAACGAGCAACATGATGGTAAATGGAGAAAAGATTGAAGTTGTCAAGGATTCCATTTTATTTATTTATTTTTTTACCGCAATCAACACCCATGGAAGTAGCAGTCATGAAATCAAAAGACGCGTGGCTTTGGGCAAATCTGCTGCAAAAAAGATCTCTTTATTAAAGTGTTAAAAATCAAAGATGTCACTTTAAGGATTAAGGTGAACCTGCACAAAGCCAGGGTGTTTTCAATTACCTTATATGCATGTGAAAGCTGGACAATAATTAAAGAAGATGGAAGAAGGTTGGATGTCTTTGAATTATAGTTTTGGCAAAGAATATTGAATATACCACGCACTGCCAGAAGAACAAACAAATCTGTCCTGGAAAAAGTACAGCCAGAATGCTCTTCAGAAGCAAGGATGGCAAGACTTCATCTCATGTACTTTGTATATGTTATTAGGAGTGACCAGTCCCTGGAGAAGGACATCATGTTTGCTGTAAATATAAATACATTTATATAAAATATAAAAAAAAAAAACCCAGTGCCTTCGAGTCAATTCCAGATATAAAATACATATATTATAAGTTGGAAATAACACCTGACATACTTGCTTCACAAGTCTGTTAATAGAATGTGATATTATGCTGTATGTCACAGGAATTGGTGAGTTACACAAATATTTACACTATTATCGTATTGTGGAGATGGATTGACACAGTGGCTGCAAGAATGGGCTCAAGCATAACAATGATTGTGAGGCACAGGACCGGGCAGTATTCCGTTCTGTTGTACATAGGGCCACTAAGAGTTGGAACTGACTCAACAGTACCTAACAATGACACAATATGTATGAGAGTATCTTCCCACTACATAGCCTCTATTTCTCCCAAATTGCTTGTAAAAAATTGTTTGTCTTCCCTTTTTCATGTTAAAGACTCCTCCCAAATATCTGGTAATCTTTGATTGTTTCCACGTGATTATGAGTACAAACCTAACCAAACCCATTGCTGTCACATCAATTCCGATTCACAGCAGTAACATTTTAGGAAAGAGTAGACCTGCCCCCTAGGGTTTCTGAGGAGCGGCTGGTAGATTCAAACTGCTGACCTTTTGGTTAACAGATGAGCTCTTAGCCACTATGCCTCCAGGGCTCTAAATGATTATGAGTAAAACAAAAACCCATAGGGATATAAAAATACAACTGATTGAAAACACTGAACATTTGTGTGAGACTTTGACTCTGAGATGCCTAAAACCTTGTGTACACACACCTTTTCCTAGTTATTCAATAAAACACTAATCTAGGTATTGATACAAAGGTAAATAAAGCCTTATTTACATCTGACCTTAAAATAGGGAGATTATCTTTGTATAGCTGACTTAATTGCAAAAGCCCTTTAAATACATGCTTAGAGGTCATACATCGGGTATTCAGAGATTTGGTGCACAGGAAGATTTTTTAGTATCATTGTTGGCTTGAAGATGGAAGGAGCCATTGGCAAGGAATGCACATGGTCTTTGTGATGTACAAGTGGTTGACTATCAGGATAAAAAATAGGAAGTTAATTCCAAAAATTGCAAGAAGCTTAATTTTGCCAAAACCAAGAAAGAGCTTGAAGACAATTTTCCCTAAAGCCTTCAAATGAGAACTTAGCCCACTGACACTTTGATCTCAGTCTTGTGATACTATGAGCAGAGAATCCACCCATACCATACTGGACTTCTCACAGAAACGTGAGATTTTAAATGGATGTTGACTTAAGCTGTTAAATTTGTGGCAATTTGTTACACTTGTTTGTTGTTGTGTGCTGTCAAGTCTATTCTGACTCATAGTGACCCTATAGGACAAAGTAGAACTGCCCCATAGGGTTTCCAAGGCTGAAATCTTTAGGGAATCAGACTGCAACCTCTTTCTTCTGTGTAATAGTTGGTGGGTTCAAACTGTCCACCTCTTGGTCAGCAGTCAAGCACTTAACCACTGTGCCACCAGGGCTCCTTACATGTTACACAGCAGTATAAAATTAATACACCGATGTCTTACAATTTTACTCTATTGTTTCATTTTGATTTTATTTGTATTTATTCTTCTAATTCTTTTGATGTAGACTTTCTTTATGGAAGGCCCATGTCTCTTCAGCTAAGGAAATTTATTAGCTAGCAACGTAATCATATATTTCCCTTCACTGCAATCATTGTTTTATATGTTAGCATGTCTCCAATACTTTCCAGTAAAAGCAGCACACGTAATTCCTCAATACTGCTGATCCCGTTGGCAAGTGTGAGCTGCTTCTGTCTTATGAATACCATTCGCATAGAAGCTGAAATTTTAATTCCCCTAACATGTTCTGGTGCAGACTTAGTGGCTAGCACTTTTCTTGGACCGTTTTAAATGCCAATTTTCATTCAGTCAAGACACAGTGTTGGAAGCCTTCACTGAGAAGTCTATATATAAACCAATCTCATGAATTATGATCAAAAGAAACCCAAAATTCTTCTATGTTGAGACAGATTTTAAGTTTCCACAATATGATAATAGTCTAAATATTTGTGTATTCTTCTATAACTCACCATTTCCTTTGACATACACCATAACATCACATTCTATCAACAGACTTGTGAAGAAAGTATGTCAGGTGTTATTTCCAATTTATAGATAAGGATACTGAGCCTTCGAATACTGATTCACTTGGATTCTGGAATACTATGCGTTATCTTAAGCTTCAGAGTTTGCACTGAATTAAAAAATGTATTATATAATTATTGATAAGTTTGTGAATATTGTGATCCTAATATAAACAGAAAAAAAAAAAAAGAAGTCGTTCTTACACCCTTTTTCCTTTTCCTAAGACTCCTGGAGCTGTTGCTTCATCGTGCTAAATTAAGACCACCTAAACATTTCCATGATGCAGTATTTAAATAAAAAAAATTATTTAAAAAATTTTTTAATTTAAATAATACTTAGAGTAAATTGGAAACTGTGGTGTCGTAGTGGTTAAGTGGTACAAATTGCTAACCTAAAAGGTCCGTAGTCCGAGAATTGAGAATCCAGACATAAATGCATCCACACATGAGCAGTTGATATTTCACAAAGGCCCCAAAACAGTTAACTGGGGAAAAGACAGTCTTTTTAACAAATGGTGCTGGCATAACTGGATATCCATTTGCAAAAAAATGAAACAAGACCCATATCTCACACCATGCACAAAAACTAACTCCAATGGATCAAAGACCTAAATATAAAATTTAAAATGATAAAGATCATGGGAGAAAAAATAGGGACAATGTTAGGAGCCCTAACACATGGCATAAACAGTGTAGAAAACATTACTAACAATGCAGAAGAAAAAGCAGATAACTGGGAGCTCCTAAAAATCAAACAACTATGCTCATCCAAAGACTTCACCAAAACAGTAAAAAGATTACGTACAGACTGGGAGGTAACCCTGGTGGCATGGTGGTTAAGTGCTATGGGTACTAACCAAAGGGTCGGCAGTTCAAATGCACCAGGCACTCCTTGGAAACTCTATGGGGCAGTTCTACTCTGTCCCATAGGGTTGCTATGAGTCAGAATCTTCTCGATGGCAGTGGGTTACAGATGGGGAAAAAGTTTTTAGTTACAACATTTCTGATCAGCACCTGATCTCTACATGATACTGCAAAAACTCAACTACAAAAAGACAAATAACCCACTTAAAAAATGGGCAAAAGATATGACAGACACTTCACTAGCTACCAGATACATGAGCAAATGCTCTTGATCATTAGCCATTAGAGAAATGCAAATCAAAACTACCAACAGATTCCATCTCACTCCAACAAGGCCGACATTAATCTAAAAACAATAATAATAATAAATGTTAGAGAGGTTGTGGAGAGACTGGAACACATATACACTGCTGGTGGCAATGTAAAATGGTGCAACCATTTCGGAAATTGATTTGGTGCTTCCTTAAAAAGCTAGAAATAGAACTACTATATGATCCAGCAATCCCACTCCTTGGAATATATCCTAGAGAAATAAGAGCCTTTATACAAACAGACATATGCACACCCATGTTCATTGCTCCACTGTTTACAATGGCAAAAAGATGGAAGCAACCAAGGTGCCATCAATAGATGAATGGATAAATAAATTATGGTATATTCACAAAATGGAATACTATGCATCAATAAAGAACAGTGATGAATCTATGAAACATTTCATAACATGGAGGAATCTCGAATGCATTATGCTGAGTGAAATTAATCAGTTGCAGAAGGGCAAATATTGCATAAGACCACTATTATAAGAACTCAAGAAATAGTTTAAAACAGAGAAGAAAATATTCTTTGATGGTTACCAGACGGGGAGGGTGGGAGAGGGGTATTCATTACTTAGATACTAGGGAAGAACTACTTTAGGTGAAGGGAAAGACAACACACAATACAGGTGAGTTCAGCACAACTGGACTAAACTAAAAGCAAAGAAGTTTCCTGAATAAACTGAATGCTTTGAAGGCCAGTGTAGCAGGAGGAGGGTTTGGGGACCATGGTTTCAGGGGACATCTAAGTCAATTGCCATAATAAAATCTATTAAGAAAACATTCTGCATCCCACTTTGGAGAGCGGTGTCTGGGGCCTTAAACGCTAGCAGGCAGCCATCTAAGATGCAGTAATTCGTCTCAATCCACCCGGACCAAAGGAGAATGAAGAACACCAAGGACACAAGGTAATTACGAGCCCAAGAAACAGAAAGGGCCACATAAGCCAGAGGCTACATCAGCCTGAGACCAGAAGAACTAGATGGTGCCTGGCTACAACTGATGACTGCCCTGCCAGGCAACACAACAGAGAACCCCTGAGGGAGCAGGAGAGCAGTGGGATGCAGATCCCAAATTCTCATAAAAAGAGCAGACTTAATGGTCTGACTGAGACTGGAAGGACCCGGTGGCATGGCCCCAGACTTTTTGTTGGCCCTGGACAGGAACCATTCCCACAGCCAACTCTTCAGAGAGGGATTGAACTGGACAATGGGAGGGAGAGGGATGCTGGTGAGGAGTGAGCTTCTTGGATCAGGTGGGTACTTGAGACTATATTGGCATCACCAGTCTGGAGGGGAGGTGAGAGGGTAGAGGGGGTTAGAAGCTGGTGGAATGGACATGAAAAGAGAGTGGAGGTAGGGAGTGGGCTGTCTCATTAGGGGGAGAGCAATTGGGAGTATGTAGCAAGGTGTATGTAAGTTTTTGTGTGAGAGACTGACTTGATATGTAAACTTTCACTTCAAGTACAATAAAAATTAAAAAAAAAAAAAGGTCGGCAGTTTGAATCCACCAGATGCTCCTTGGAAGCTCTGTGGGGGCAGTTCTACCCTGTCCTATAGGGTTGCTATAGAGTCACTATGAGTCTGAATCGCCTCGATGGCGGTGATTTTTTTTTTTTTTAGAGTAAATTATTTTAGAAATAACTTAGCTTTCCCTTTCATTATAAGCTTAAGATTAGTGGAACTGAAACTTACTATAACATAAACGTGCAGTATGTTGAATTTAAGATTGTCCAGACACTTTTCTTTAATAGGAGAATCAATCTTATTTTGCTTTTCTTTTAATTGGCTGCCTGCCAATTGTCTTTGGATAGCGTTTTCACCAGACTTTTAGAACCAGCATCCTAACTTCTGAGAAGCAGTTTTGGTAAACATGGCATCTTAACGCTGTACCCTTGTTGGCTCAATACGGGAAAGATTCACAGACCGAAAACAATCAATAGAAAGCAGAAGGCTAGTCAGCAGCTAACGCCCAACCTCCTCACAAGTCCCAATAAAAGCTTACATCAGCGAGAAGTCATGGCAACGGCAAAATCAAAACTAAAATGGCAATCTTCTGTTCTTACTGTACCTGAAGCCACTTAATGGCATTGTTAAATCTCTCCAGACTCCACATAATTCTGGATTATTGCTTTCAGGTTTTGGGTACTATTTTTCCTTTTTATCCACTGACCTGACGTTGACTTATATTTATAGAGCGTCTTCTAAACTTGATTCCACTTCATATTCCCTCCTATCAGATTTTTGAAGAGTATGAGAATTTTGTGGTATAAATTGCTAAGGTAAAATGTGACAGAGTGAGCTCAGCTTTGGGAACAAGACTCAGATCTCATTTTCAGGAAGAAAATAACAATCTTTACACTTGCCATGAAAAAAGGACTTTGCAGTGAATATCAATCGAATGTCTTATTACCATGTATGCAACAGCTATTGTGATAATAATGATAATAATAAAAAATCTTTGTTATCCTCATTTTTAAAAACTTCATTTGGTGATTGTAATCGCTCCATGAAAAAACATATTTTTCGAAGGAGATGATATTATTTTCCCCTCCACCCTGCCACATCGAGAATTGTGAGACTCTGGAAAAGGAGAAATCAATAAACTTCGATTGTTAGGTATTAATACCTGGTATTGTTTTTTTTATTGTTCTTGGCACTTAAATTATGCCATCTCAGGTAATCCTCACAACTTTCATTTATACTAGGTATTTATATAATCCTCAGTTTATAGATGAAGAAAGCAAGTATGGAAGACTATACACTTGATCGATCAAGGAAAAGAACTGGGTTTGACTCTAAAGCCCAGTAATTCCTCCAGACTTCCATTTCTTCATCTGAGTAAGTTTGATTAGATTGTTGCTAATTAATTTATTATTATTATTTAAATAATATTTTATGGTGTTTTCGGTGAAAGTTTACACAGCAGATTAGATCCCCATTTATTTATTTTTTTTTTACACAAGTTATTCAGTGGCATTGGTTACATTTTCTACAATGTGTCCACATTCTCATTAATTCCATCCTGATTTTGCTGTTTGCAGTAATCTAGCTTCCATGCCCTCTTACCTTCTCATCTTCACTTTAGAGTGATTGTTGACCATTTGATCTAATACAGATTTTTGTTTTTTTAAAGAAGCATAGTACTCACAGCATATATTCTATATTTTATGAGCCACTCTGTTATTTAGCTAAACGTAACCTCAGAGGATACTTCCGGTTCTAGGTTAAAGGATATCTCAGGACAATAGTTTCAGGGAGTCCCCGATTCTTAACCAGTTCAATAAGTCTGGACTTCTTTAGGATTTGAGTTCTGGTCCACAATTTTCTCCAATTCTATCAAGATCCATCTATTTTAGTCTTGGTCAGAATGGTAGTAGTAACCAGGCATCTAGTCCTTCTGGTCTCAGGGTAAATGAGCCCATGGTTCATGTAGACTATTAGTCCTGCAGACTAGTTTCTTCTCTGAGCCTTTGCTTTCCTTCTTTCTGTTTCACTCCAGACAAATAGAGACCAATGGTTGTATCTTAGATGGCTCTGTGAAAGCTTTTAGGACCCCAGACAATACTCACCATACTAATTTATGAACTATATTATACCAATTGACTGAGTTGTCTCATGAAAGTACAGCCCTAAGCCTTCAATTCTAGACAACCAAATTCGTGAGGTGGTTAGGTCTAAGAAGTACCTGTAACTGTGCACCCTATGTGGTTTTTTATATACATGAACGTATATACATGTACGTACATACTTGGAAATATGTATAAAAACCAAACCCTTTGCCCAAGTTAATTCCGACTCATAAAAGTGACCCTATAAGACAGAGTAGAACTGCACCACAGGGTTTCAAAGGAGTGGCTGGTGAATATGTACACACATATACATACCCATACACATATACACATATATACGTACATACGTAACCACACAGATTTTTTAAATTTCTTTCTTTTAAATCACTCTCCTAAGTAGGAGAAAGAGAACCCCTTTGGTACATGTATGGATCTGGAGAAATCACTGAATATAAGAAAACCAAAACCAAACTCACTGCTGTGGAGTCGATTCCGACTCATAGCGACCCTATAGGACAGCATAGAACTGCCCGAGAGAGTTTCCAAGGAGCGCCTGGCAGGTTCCAACTGCCGACCTCTTGGTTAGCAGCCGTAGCACTTAACCACTACGCCACCAGGGTTTCCTCATTGAATAGATCAACATATAATTTGTGTTAAATGGGCATAATAATAATCTCTGTCTGAAAGCTCATCTGAGAACACTATAGTCTGTGAAGTTTTTGCTCTGGTTAGTACTTTTGCAGTCTTTGAGTAGAAAAAAGTGTTGTTTAATACTGAAAAAATAAACTCTGACTTATGAAATAATAGCCATAATTATACAATAAAAAAGCCTTTGCCATCGAGTCAATTCTTGGCAATAGGAGAGTTTTATTTAACTTTTTTACCTTATTTTTTATTAAAATGAAATATATTCATCACATAAATGTAGAATAAACTGAGAAGAATAAAGACTCAATAAAACTCATTTCATTCCACAATTCAGAAATAATCAACATTAACTTTTGCGTGACTTCCAGTCATTTTTCCTTCTGTGTATATATATTATATGCCTACTGTGTATCTATGAAGCTACTGTATGCATAATTTTTATACTCTTTTATTTACTACACTTTAAATTGCGATCCTTTTTACATATGTTTACAAAAAATATTTACATGTTATTTAAAATCACGATTTAAAAGAATAGAATTTTATCTTTCAGATTCACAATATTTTATTTAAAGCTCTTCATTTTTAGATGTTTAGGCTAGTTAAATATTTCTGTTACTGTAAGTGATTCTTAACATCTTTGCAAAAAAAACACTTTTGTGTACTGTGTCTAGCATCCCGTTGGAAACTCTGCCTCACAAGAAATGGCCAATCAGCCATTTGCTATTAAATAATCCCTTTTTCAACTGGGAAAAAAGATGGACTTGATAAATGCATGTTACCCTAAGGCTTGGACCATTTTATTCCTAAGAGAAACATCTCATAAATTACAATGTGGAGAGAGAATGAGTTTATGAATGCTTCTTTCAGGGCACTATATCATGCTATGTCATAAGAATATTTTAGTATTTCTATTAGAGAAAAGAGGAAGTAAGCCTTTCAAGAACCAAAATGAAAAAAAAAAAAAAGTTGTGATTAAAAGAGGGTAATAAGTTACTCTACTAACTTCAGGTAGGATATAGACGTGAAAGAAAATTTGCCAGGTAATGTTAACTGAGCTTGAACATGATAAAGGATTTTTGTCTGTCATTCCTAAGTCTGTACTATTTAAAAGATATGAAGTAATAAAATTAAAGGTACTTTATCAACAGAGACCTGAAAAATCAGGGAAGGTAATAAATGTGAATAAAATATAAAAGAAGATTTGTTAAGGATATTTTTAATATTATGACTGCCTGTTAGAATTCCAAAATTTTACTAGTTGACTTTTAAAAAGAACCAACAAATTATTTTAGAGCTTGTCAAAGTGAAGGGATTCTTTCCTCTCCTTTGACCAAGATTTGCTCTAAAGCAGGCATAGTTCTTATTATTTTGGGAGGTACATTCCAAGAGTTGGACACCATTGTAAAAATGGTTTTATGTTTAATGCACAGGTATAGTTATCCTCCTTATATTCTCGCCAACGGTGGTGGGAGAGAACCTCTTTCCCAAACCTCAGCAATAATAGACCGTATCCTTTAAAATCTTAGAGTGAAAAATTCACTGAAAATAAACATTTTTCTTTTTTTGAAAAAAAAAATTATCACCAGTTGTAACTTCTATCAAAATGCAATGACATGGGAACACTGGGATTTGGTGTTTGTTCTTTATTTACTTTTAATTATTTTGATATTTGAGCATTATATGAGCTCAAGTTATGCTGAGGTTATGTTCTTTTGGTTGTTTTGTAATTTTTTTTTTTTTTGCGAAAATATTGGTAGACCCACACCTAGGTAGACACAAATATATTCAGCTACTTCAATCTTGAATATAATTTCTTAACTATATTAATTACACATGCTCCGGTGTACCTTCTTATTTTATAGCTACGTCTTTTGTTTTCACATTTTTGTGCATTTATTTATGTATTTCTTTTGCTGCTAGATGCAATTCCCAAGTTTGACTTCCACTTTGCTAAGTATTTGTACTCTTTTTTCTGCCTCCAATAGATGTTTGTGTTCAGTAGTATTTCATCTTCACACAGATTCTCTTGATAGTTTTCATCGTGCCTCCAATCACACAAGTCTAATGTACTTTACATTAAACCGAAATTTGAATCAGAAATGTCACGAAGAAAGCTTTTTTTGTCATTGTTTCTTTCAAAAAGTATGTCCCTGAGAAGAGAACCATTTCTTTTATTAGTTAGGTTGTTGTTTCTATTTATGTATTCTTTGATAAGACTTCAAATTTTTATCTTTATTTTAGAGAAATTCCCTCTATGTTGAATTTCTGTTTAACGTACTTGCCTTGGAAATCATCAAAAACAAAATGGAATGCACAAACATTGACATCCTAGGCATTAGTGAGTTGAAATGCACTGGTCTTGGCCATTTTGAATCAGACAATCATAGGGTCTACTACGCAGGGAATGATGAATTAAAGAGGAATGTTGTTACATTCATCGTCAGAGAGAACATTTCAAGATCCGTCCTGACGTACAACACAGTGATAGGATAATATCCATTACCCATTAATGCCTACAAGGATGACCAGATAATACAACTATTATTCAAATTTATGCACCAACTTCTAAGGGCAAAGATGAAGAAATTAAGACTTTTACCAACTTCTGCTGTCTGAAACTGATCAAACATGCAATCAAAATGCCTTGATATTTATAGATGATTGGAATGGGGACATTAGAAACAAAGAAGAGGGAACAGGGGCTGGGCAATATGGCCTTCGTGATAGAAATGGTGGCAGAGGTCACCAGATAGAATTTTGCAAGACCAATGACATCTTCACTGCAAATACCTTTTTTCAACAACATAAACAGTGAGTATACATGTGAACCTTGCCAGATAGAATACACAGGGATCAAATCAACTACATCTGTGGAAAGAGACGATGGAAAAGTTCAATATCATTTGTCAGAACGAGGCCAGGGACTGACTGTAGAACAGATCATCAATTGCTCATATGCAAGTTCAAGTTGAAGTTACCAAAAAAAAAAAAAAATCAAACCCATTGCCGTGGAGTCAATTCCAACTCATAGCGACCCTATAGGACAGAGGACAGAGTAGAACTGCCCATAGGGTTTCCAAGAAGCACCTGGTGGATTTGAACTGCTGAACTCTTTGGTTAGCAGCCAAACTCTTAACTACTATGCCACCAGGGTTTCCCAAGTTGAAACTAAAGGAGATTAAACAAGCTGATGAGAGCCAAAGTATGACTTTGAATATATCTCAGCTGAATTTAGAGACCATCTCAAGAATAGAGTTGACGTGTTGAACACTAAAGACTGAAGACCAGGCTAGTTGTAGATTAACATGAAGGATATCATACATGAAGAAAGCAAGAAATCACTGAAAAGATAGGAAAGAAAGAAAATGCCAAAATGGATGTCAGAAGAGACTCTGAAGCTTGTTAGTGAACATAGAATAGGTAAATGGAAAGGAAGAAATTAAAAAGTAAAAGAGGTGAACAGAGTATTTCAAAGAGTGTTTCGAGAAGATAAAGTATTATAAAGAAATGTGAAAAGACCTGGAGTTAGAAAACAAAAAGAACATGCTCAGCGTTCCTCAGGCTGAAAGAACTGAAGAAAAAATTTGATCCTTGAGTTGGAATTTTGAAGGTTTCTGCAGGAAAAATATTAAAAGACGCAGGAAGCATCAAAAGAAGATGGAGTCACTGTACCAAAAAGAACTGGTCAACGTTCAAGCATTTCAGGTGGTAGCATATGATCAAGAACCAATGGGACTGAAAGAAGTCCAAGCGTACTGAAGGCGTTAGTGAAAAACAAGGCTCCAGGAATTGATAGAGTATCAACTGAGATATTTCAACAAACAAATGCAATGTCAGAAATGCTCACTCGTCTATGCCAAGAAAGTCGGACAACAGCTACCTGGCCAACCAAGTGGAAGAGATCCATATTTGTGCCCATTCCAAAGAAAGGTGATCCAAGAGAATGCAGAAATTATTGAACAATATCATTAACTTCACACACAAGTAAAATTTTGCTAAAGATCATTCAAAAACTGTTGCAACAACACCTCAACAAGGACCTGACAGAAATTCAAGACAGATGTGGAAGAGTAAAAGGAACAAGGGATATCATTGCTGATGTTGGATGGATCCTGGCTGAAAGCAGAGAATACCAGAAAGATATTTACCTGTGTTTTATTGACTATGCAAAGGCATTCGACTATGTGGATTATAACAAATATGGATAATATTTCAAAGAGTTGGAATCCAAACTACTGAATTGTGCTCATGAGGAACCTGTACATAGATCAAGAGGCAGCTGTTCAAGTAGAACGAGGGTATACTGAGTGGTTTAAAATCATAAAAGTTGTTCATGAGTGTTGTATCCTCTCACCATACTTATTCAATTTGCATGCTGAGCAAATCCAAGAAGCTGGATTATATAAAGAAGAAAACAGCATCAGGATTGAAGGAAGATTCATTAACAGCCTGTGATATGCAGATGACACAACCTTTCTTGAGTTAAGTGAGGAGGGCTTGAAGCACTTAATGATGAAGATCAAAGGCTACAACCTTCAGTATGGGTTACACCTCAACATAAAGAAAACAAAAATCCTCACAACTGGACCAATAAGGAACATCATGATAAATGGGGAAAAGATTCAAGCTGTTAGAGGTATCATTTTACTTGAATCCGCAATCAACACCCATGGAAGCAGCAGTAAAGAAATCAAATGACACATTGCACTGGGCAAATCTGCTGCAAAAGACCTCTTTAAGTGTTAAAAAAAAAAAAGCAAAGATGTCACTTTAAGGACTAAGATGCCCCTGACCCAAGCCACGATGTTTTCAATATCCTCATATCATATGCATGTGAAAGCTGGGAGGTGAAAAAGGAAGACCAAAGAGGAATTGATGCATTTGAATTACAGAGTTTGGGAAGATTATTGGATATTTCATGGACTGCCAGAAGAACAAACAAATCTGTCTTGGAAGAAGTACAGCCAGAATCCTCCTTAGAAACAAGGATGGCAAGGCTTAGTCTCATATACATTGGACATGTTTTCAGGAGGGACCAGTGCCTGGAGAAAGACATCTTGCTTGATAAAGTACAGGGTCAGTGGAAAAGAGGAAGACCTTCAAGGAGGTGGGTTGACACAGTGGCTGCAACAAAGGGCTCAAGCATAGCAACAACTGTTAGGATGGCTCAGAACTAGGCAATGTTTCGTTCTGTTGTGCACAGAGTCACTATGAGTTGGAATTGACTCGAAGGCACTTAACGACAAGATTCTTGATTCCACAATTTAATATTCCTTAGGAATATTTGCCACTTTTCGTTCTCAGAAATACTTATAAGCATAATTCATTCCTAGATGGTCCTACTCCTTTTATGACCAAGAACCTCTATGCCCCTGCCTTCTCAATAATCAAAGTTTCCCATCCACAAGGAAGTTGGATCATATGAATCTACTCAAAATCATAGAAATTATTTTTGCATTCTCAACAGTCTAGAAATTTCTGCAATCTTGTGTATAAAAATCTGTTGGTCAGGCAACAGGCTAGAGATTCTTTTAGTCTTATTGCCAACGTCTGTAGGTAAAGTGACAAGAAAAAACAGAGTGGAGGAGTTCTGGCAGGATATCTGTTCATAGTGGGAAGACAAAATACACCCTAGGAAAAACTCCCTTTTTGTTCTTGAGGTCATCAACTGACTGACTGAGGTCCACTTGCATTATGGAGGGTAATTGGCTTTATTTAAGGCAAACTGATTTTGTCTCACATAACTATTTCATAGGAGTCTCTGAGTGGTTCAGAGGTTAAGGATCTTGACTGCTATCCAAAGGTTGGCAGTTTGAGTCCAGCCAGAGGTACGTAGGAGAAAGGCCTGGCAATCTACATCCCAAAACTCAGCCTATCGAGCACAATGGTACTCTGACACACATGGGGTCTCCATGAGCCAGAGTTGACATGACAGTAACTAGTTAATGACTTCATAAGAGTATCTAGACTAGTACTTGATCAAACAACTGGGCACCATAGCCTAGCCATATTTGTTCATAAAATTAACCATCACAATTATTTTTTCAGAACAATAAGAATTCTCCAGAAGTATTTTTTGAAAAAAAAAAAAAAAGATTTCTTTCAAAATAACTTTCTTTTCATGGCTATATTGTAAAATAATGGGAAACTTCTCTGATAAAGAAAGAAGAAAAAACACTATACATTTGATTTATGGATGACACTGCTTTATCAGGCCCTGGTGGTACAGTAATTAAGAGCTTGGCTGCTAACCAAAAGGTCAGCAGTTTGAATCCACCAAGCTACTCCTTGGAAACCCTATGGGGCAATTCTACTCTTTCTTATAGGGTTGCTATGAGTTGGAATTGGCTGGACGGCAATGAGTTTGGTTAGGTTTTCTGGTTTACCCCTTTATCATGAAGAAATTCCTGATGATCTACTACCGAATATTAGCCAGTGAAAACCCTGTGAATCCCAATGGATTGATCCACAACTGATCATGGGGCAGACACAAAACCTGTCGGTGTTTCCTTCCATTGTGTGGGATTGTCAGGGGTCAGGGGCCAACTCAACTGCAACTAATAACAACCCCTTTAACAAATATTGTTGAAAATCATGCAATCATTGCTTTTTGACATAATCAGAAAAGCCACATTTTTAGGAGTTTTAGTAATTTCAGAATAATGATTATTTCCATCCTTATAAAAAGATGAAAACTAGATTTAAAACAAGAGCAAAAAACAACAAGCATTGTCTGTAATGGCCTATGGTTCTTAGATTGTCCTCAAAATTTACGGCATGAAGAGAACTGTTATGTAAATGTACTTACAAATATATGCTTAGTAAGTGAGCATGGATTATGATGATACCATTACAAAGAATAAGAAACTTTAATTTCATTTTCTATTTTTTTCTGAAGTCTTTGAAAATGTCAATTATCGAAACACTGTCTAGACATTTCCCCATAACTTGATATGTCCACAGGAAGCTTTCAAAGATAGCTCTACTCCTATCTACTGGTTTTAATTACTATTTAGGGAGGCAGATGTATTCTGGGGTGAACTGCTCAAGATGCAGCAAACTCCACTGGGAAAGCAAAAGGATATCAGGACACAGGAATCCTGTTACCGCCTCTACGTTCCAGCAGCTGGCACAGGCAGATGTTTGCTTTTCCTGTCTTTTTTTTGGAGTTCATTGAAAGGAACAATTAAAAAGTTGTAGCTCAATTGAAAACCTGTGCTTGCTTTCTTCTGCTTAACTGCAGGTAGAGGTAAAGAATTGAAATCTTAAATTTACAACTAAAAATCAAAATACCAGATGGTTTCATAATTGGAAATTTCTTTTTCCCTGGGGTAACTAGACTTTCTGAAAATAAAGACATGGGATAAAAATATGTGTGCATGTAATAGCCAATCCTTGCACTTGAAAGCAGGTAACTTAAACAAATTAAAAAAAAAGAAATTATTATTGGAGCTCTGGAGACTTTGACCAAATTAAATTTCATGGTATATTATATTTGTGTCATTGTATATTGATTTAGACCTAGCCATTTTTGAGCATTTTATACAAAACAATAGATCATAATTTTTGAAATGAAAAAGACATAAATATATATATATATATTAACAAAACTTACAGAGTTTTAGGCTTAATTTGAGGCAAAAACAGTAATAAAATTAAAACTTTTAGTTAGGATATTTTGACAAAGAATACAAAATAATAAAAATACAAACCAAATAAAAACATCATATCAAATTTTAAAAAATCATCATGTCTTTTATGTGCAAGACATAACAGTAAAATAATTACAAAGATTAAAGGATGTTGCATTGAGTTTTTCAAATTTACCTTTTATAGGAGTTTGAAAAACGGGATCCAAAGTTATCTAGGTTCCAATCCCTGGAACCTCATATAACAAAATTTTACCTCATATAACAAAAAGGACTTTGCAAGTGTGATTAAGTTAAGGCGAGAGTTAAGATCAGGAGGTTATCCTGGTGGACCCTAAATGAAATCATAAGTGTTCTTATAAGAGAGAGTTAGAGAGAAATTTGACGACAGAGACAGAAAGCAATGCGATGACTGAAGCAAAATGTTATGCTGCTGTATTTAAACGTGGAGGTAGAGGCCTCAAGCCACAGAACAAAAAAAAAAAAAAAAATGCAGGTGGCTTCCAGGAGCTGAAAATGGCAAGAAAATGTATTGTTCTCTAGAGTTTTCAGAGAGTTCAGCCCTGCTGACACGTTGATTTGAGCCTAGAGAAACTACCCCAATGTTTGGACATTTGAAACCACCCAGAGGCACCTCAGAAAAAAGCCCAGGATACCTATTTCCAGAAGATCACAGCCATTGAAAAACCTATAGAGCACTGTTCTTCTCAGAAACACATGGGGACACCATGAGTCGGAACTGACTCAATGTCAACTGGTTTCATTCGGTTTTTATACCAAGGTTAAGAAGTTGGCGAATAGAGTAAGAAAAATAGAGTGGATGGACTAGCAGAGGAGGAGTATAACTAGGAGAGTATGGTGTCCTGGACATCAAATAAAGAAAATGCACTAAGGAGGAAGAACGAAACAATTAAAATGCTAAAACGCCAAGGCACAGATCACTGGTGACTTTGACAAAAGTAGTCAAATGTATTAAGCTTATTTTTCTGTTTCTTAAGAGTTTAATTCTCCAGCCGGTCATCACCTTTGTATTCTCTTCTGAACCATATCCCACTTGGCAAAATAAGGTATTTGTTCCAGAAGGAAAATAGAATATGCTATTCTATAACACATCTTCTTTAATATTAAATTCTTAATACAAAGCATTTAGGCAATTGACCAATTCAATCCTTCACAGAGTAATAATAAATGGTGATTCATCGGACATTCTGAAACTCAATTTTTGGACCTCCCCCCACCCTACCCCCAAATCTATTCTCACTCTTTGGTCATGTCATGTAGTCTCATGGCTTTAAATACACCATTGAAGTTGAAAACCCAATCAATATTTTCACCCAGGTTTCTCCCCTAAATGCCAGAATCATATATGCAAATACCCAGTCTGTTTACTTGAATTTTAAGTAAATATTTAAACTGTTCTAAGACATGTAATCTGCAATAATTGAAATGAATTAAATTTTTTTTTTTTAATAAGATTAAGTTGGGGCATCTGTGAGGTTCTATCAGGAAGTTTTTGTTTTCTAAAATAAGTTTTGGGTATAACATGATAAGCTAGTCCTTCTGAATATTAACTATGAATATAGTTTATTAGAAGTGTGAAAAGTCTAAGATAAGGAAAAGTTCCATTGCTTATGTTTTGGAAAAAATCCTATGTACTAAAGGTTTTTTTTTACTAAAGGTAGAATCATTTGCTTGGATGTACAGTAGAATTTTAGGCTTAATTTACATTTTAAATGAGACTACCATACTTGAGTGAAAGAGAAAATAAACTCTTAAACAGTGGCTCATTCTACAAAAGGCTGTCTGTGAAATGAGGAGGCAGAGTATGATTTCATTTATTTTGTAAAAATTTTTTATTTCCTGTTCTTTTGGATGGAGGCTTCTGAATCCTGACTTGGAAATGCTGCAGAAACCACAGGCATTTTGGAAGGCTATAGACTCACTGCAACCTAATAGCGGCAAGGGAATACATGGCAAGGGAAATGAGAGTTTCTGTGTTCAAAGACAAACAGCAGAATACATTAACCTGCTTTCAAAAGTAAGAAAACAATATGCTGAAAGTATAACGAAGCTTAATCAAGATGAAAGTTATCATTTTTTATAGTGAAATAAATTTCTCTAAGAAGAAAAGAGAGTTTATGGTCTCCCCCTCCCCCCCACCTTGCCATTTCTTAAAAAATCTAAGGTAATTTGCAGTGTGTATACAGAAACTCCCAAAATGAATGATTCTTTTTTGTCAATATAGCTGACCCGCGTCAAATGTTAGTGAATCACTATATCTGTATTAACGTCAGGAATCGTTATGTGGTCCACACCAGGGATCAGGGACCAGACTCGACCAAAAGTGGCACATTTAACCTCCATTTAACTTCACTGAGCTACTTCTGCCTTTCATCTTTTCTGGTCCTGTTATAGCTCACCAAGGAGTGTGTGTGTGTTATTGGTAAATCTGATTTTATCTTATGTCAGCAGGAGAAATAAGTGATTGACACCAACATAACCTTTTATTTCAGGGGAGATCTGAGGTACTGAGCTTCAATAGCAGTGATACAGCAAATGAGTTAGACATATTCAACTTGACAGGAAGCAAATACTGTACTTCAGAGCAGGTGGAAACTTAAAGGAGAATGCCATGTTTTTTCAGCAGCCATTAAAAAACATCAGTTTATTGACTACTATTTGGCTTATTTTTAATATAAGAAAGAAAGAAAATGGAAACTGGTTTCTAAAACCTTCAATAAATTTGCATTCCCCAGTAACAGAACTGATATATATTTATTGCAATTCAGAAAATACTTTACCCCCATTTTAATTATAGTGATTTCTTAGAAGCCCTGGATTCATTGTTCTCCTGGATATATTTGTGAATTATTCTTGAAAGTTGAGAGTGTTCTTGTGAAAAGTACAAAATTTTGTCTTCATTTTGATTTTTTTTGGCATATCTACACACAAATAACCAAGAAAAAATTATCTGGCGGCATGTATCATAAAAAAGGGCTGAAATGTACCAATTATAATCAGTGCATTTAGCAAACAGAACGCATATACGTTCTTATTACAACTGTGACAAGATACATGTTTAAATGTCAAAGCTTTTTGAAGTGATGTGGAAAATAAAACCCCGTTTCAGGTTAGATTTTTTCGGAAATATAAATTTGTGTTGAAATAAGAATTAAAAAAAAAAAACTTTGTTTGTATAAAGTCTGTGAGAATTGAATATCAAGAGGTTGGAAGAGACCCACCATCTGTAGATATCATCTGTTTGTCATGAAGGCATCCGTACTCATTAGCAGAAAGAGTTGTTCCCTGTCCCCACAGATGTCCACCCTGGTTGCCTAGAGTAGACTATATCCAAAAAGGAGACCCTGGAGGAAATCACTGCCAGAAAATAAAAAGAATGTGGTTTCCTCCATTTTCATACTGTTAGATTGCTAGCTTTTGAAGGCTTCTTGTGTAAAACATACCAATTGCCGTGGAGTCAATTCTGACTCACAACAAGCCTACAGAACAGAGAATTGCCCCATAGGGTTTCCAAGCAGTGCCTGGTGGATTTGAAATGCAGACCTTTCAGTTAGCTGCCAAATTCTTTACCACTATGCCACCAGTGTTTCCTTGAAAAACATAGATCTCTCTAAAAGAGCTAAAAGGAACCCTGGTGGCACGGGGTTAAGTGCTCAGCTGCTAACCAAAAGTCAGTAGTTTGAACCCATCAACTCCAAGGGAGAAAGATGTGGCAGACTGCTTCCGTAAAATTATAGCCTTGGAAGCTCTACAAGGCAATTCTACTTTGTCTCATAAGGTCGTTATGAGCCAGAATCAACTGGATGGCACACAACAATGGCAACAGAAGAGGTAATGTCAGTCCTAATTATGCTTGATTAACAGGTTTCATTAACAGACTTGACAGCAGATCAGTATAACAGCACATATATCTCATTTCTGCCAACCACACTGATTTTTAAAAAATCGAATCAAACTAATTGACAAATTAATGATTGTCTTATCTTCCATACTGCTTTATGTTTCACAAGAGGATCTTATTTATCTTCCTATAACTCAGGTATGCAGGACACATACCAGGACTATTAATGTTTTCTTTTTTTAATATATGTGGAAAAAATGTGCAGAGGTTTATGATCACATGTAGAGTCAGCAGTAAAGGTAGGCTCTCAAAGCAAATGGTGGCATATTATCTAGTCACTCCCTAGTTTATTTTTAATAATATCACTGTATTACTAATACAGAGTGATCAGTTGCTGTATTTAGCTTGATGGCTTAGATTTTGACCTGTAAATAATGTTCTTTTTATTCATATAAGAAATTAGTCACTGCTAAAGGATAAGTTGGACTCAAACATATGAATAATCATGAAGATGGCACAGGACCTGGGAACATTTTGTTCTCCTATACATTTTTTTTTTTTTTACATACATAAAGTTATATATGAGTCAGAATTGACTCAAGGGCAATGGGTTTGGTTTTTTTGGTATACATAAGGTTGCCATTAGTAGGAGAAAACTTGATGGCAACTAACACCAAGAGGATTAGAGATGGTGCACCTGAGTGGTGCAGTTACTGCACTTGGCTGTTAACAAAAGGGTTGGAGGATCAAGGCTACCCAGAGTTGCCTTCAAAGAAAGGCCTGGCAATCTACTTCTGAAAAATCAGCTGTAACTAACTCTACAGAGCACAGCTCTACTCTGACCCACATGAGGTTGCTAAGTCAGAGTTGACTCAAATACCACTGCTTTGTTTTCTTAACTGAGTCCTCACCATTGACACTGCTAGTTCACAGAAGGGCCGACAAGTGTTCATAAAAGGTTTTATGCTGGGGGGGGGCGGAACCAAGATGGCGGACTAGGCAGACGCTACCTCGGATCCCTCTTACAACAAAGACATGGAAAAACAAGTGAATCGATCACATACATAACAATCTACGATCCCTGAACAACAAACACAGATTTAGAGACAGAGAACGAACTAATACGGGGAAGCAGCGATTGTTTCCAGAGCCTGGAGCCAGCGTACCAGTCAGGTACGGCACAAGCACAGAGAGCGGCTCCACCCCCCTGAAGTAACCCCGGGAGGGGGACCAGCCGGTTCCACGGGCGGCGTGGGACGCAGCCGGTAGGAGAAGTCCCCGGGAGGCAGTGACTGGTCTTGGAGCAGAAAGAGCAGCGTCCGAGCCGGGGAACCGTCCCCCAGGGATTTGGACTGGACGCAGGTACGGCATAAACACGGAGAGTTGCTCCACCCCCCTGAACTAACCCTGGGAAGGGGACCAGCCGGGTCGCGCGGGCAGCGTGGGACTCAGCCGGTAGGAGAAGTCCCTGGGAGGAAGTGACTGGTATTGGAGCGGGGAGAACAGCGTCCCAGCCGGAACACTCGGTCACGGCACAAGCACGGGGACCTGCTCCACCCATCTGAACTAACCCCGGGAGGAGGCCCAACTAGTTCTCGAGGGCGGCACGGCCACGTGGCTGGAGGGACGAGAAGTCCCCGGGAGGCAGCGACTGATTTTGGAGTCGAGAGTGCGAGAGTGCACCGTCCCAGTAGGGGAGCCTTGACGCTGGGCGTGGGGCTGGAAGCGGAGGATCTGACCGTGACTCCAGCGGGCCAGACCCCCCAGGGGCAATCTCCACACAGCCAGCACACATAGGCGACGTGCCCGCGGGAATCTCAGATATAATAGTCATTCCAAGCAAGACAAGCAACTCTGGCTATATTCTGAGGTGCTACTCTCCTATCTCTCTGTTCCCTCCCCCACCCTCCCCAGGCGGCTTCATTAACATCTGAATAGCCTGAGCCAGAGGGAGAACTCTGATAGGGATCTGACTGCATTTTTTTTTTAGCGGATTTTCTGGAAAAACTAGTTTCCCAGTGATGGCTCGGAGACAACAATCGATATCAAACCACTTAAAGAAACAGACCATGACAGCTTCTCCAACCCCCCAAACAAAAGAATCAAAATCTTTCCCAAATGAAGATACAATCTTGGAATTATCAGATACAGAATATAAAAAACTAATTTACAGAATGCTTAATGATATCACAAATGAAATTAGGATAACTGCAGAAAAAGCCAAGGAACACACTGATAAAACTGTTGAAGAACTCAAAAAGATTATTCAAGAACATACTGGAAAAATTAATAAGTTGCAAGAATCCATAGAGAGACAGCATGTAGAAATCCAAAAGATTAACAATAAAATTACAGAATTAGACAACGCACTAGGAAGTCAGAGGAGCAGACTCGAGCAATTAGAATGCAGACTGGGACATCTGGAGGACCAGGGAATCGACACCAAAATAGCTGAAAAAAAATCAGATAAAAGAATTTAAAAAAATGAAGAAACCCTAAGAATTATGTGGGACTCTATCAAGAAGGATAACCTGAGGGTGATTGGAGTCCCAGAACAGGGAGGGGGGACAGAAAACACAGAGAAAATAGTTGAAGAACTCCTGACAGAAAACTTCCCTGACATTATGAAAGACGAAAGGATATCTATCTAAGATGCTCATCGAACCCCATTTAAGATTGATCCAAAAAGAAAAATACCAAGACATATTATCATCAAACTCACCAAAACCAAAGATAAACAGAAAATGTTAAAAGCAGCCAGGGAGAAAAGAAAGGTTTCCTTCAAGGGAGAATCAGTAAGAATATGTTCTGACTACTCAGCAGAAACCATACAGGCAAGAAGGGAATGGGACGACATATACAGAACACTGAAGGAGAAAAACTGCCAGCCAAGGATCATATATCCAGCAAAACTCTCTCTGAAATATGAAGGCGAAATTAAGATATTTACAGACAAACACAAGTTTAGAGAATTTGCAAAAACCAAACCAAAGCTACAAGAAATACTAAAGGATATTGTTTGGTCAGAGAACCAATAATATCAGATTCCAGCACAACACAAGGTCACAAAACAGAACGTCCTGATATCAACTCAAATAGGGAAATCACAAAAACAAACAAATTAAGATTAATTAAAAAAAAATACACATAACAGGGAATCATGGAAGTCAATAGGTAAAAGATCACAATAATCAAAAAGAGGGACTAAATACAGGAGGCATTGAACTGCCATATGGAGAGGGATACAAGGCGATATAGGACAATACAAGTTAGGTTTTTACTTAGAAAAATAGGGGTAAATAATAAGGTAACCACAAAAAGGTATAACAACTCTATAACTCAAGATAAAAACCAAGAAAAACGTAACGACTCAACTAACATAAAGTCAAGCACTATGAAAATGAGGATCTCACAATTTACTAAGAAAAACGCCTCAGCACAAAAAAGTATGTGGAAAAATGAAATTGTCAACAACACACATAAAAAGGCATCAAAATGACAGCACTAAAAACTTATTTATCTATAATTACCCTGAATGTAAATGGACTAAATGCACCAATAAAGAGACAGAGAGTCACAGACTGGATAAAGAAACACGATCCATCTATATGCTGCCTACAAGAGACACACCTTAGACTTAGAGACACAAACAAACTAAAACTCAAAGGATGGAAAAAAGTATATCAAGCAAACAATAAGCAAAAAAGAAGAGGAGTAGCAATATTAATTTCTGACAAAATAGACTTTAGACTTAAATCCACCACAAAGGATAAAGAAGGACACTATATAATGATAAAAGGGACAATTGATCAGGAAGACATAACCATATTAAATATTTATGCACCCAATGACAGGGCTGCAAGATACATAAATCAAATTTTAACAGAATCGAAAAGCGAGATAGATACCTCCACAATTATAGTAGGAGACTTCAACACACCACTTTCGGAGAAGGACAGGACATCCAGTAAGAAGTTCAACAGAGACACGGAAGATCTAATTACAACAATCAACCAACTTGACCTCATTGACTTATACAGAACTCTCCACCCAACTGCTGCAAAATATACTTTTTTTTTCTAGCGCACATGGAACATTCTCTAGAATAGACCACATATTAGGTCAGAAAACAAACCTTTGCAGAGTCCAAAACATCGAAATATTACAAAGCATCTTCTCAGACCACAAGGCAATAAAACTAGAGATCAATAACAGAAAAACTAGGGAAAAGAAATCAAATACTTGGAAAATGAACAACACCCTCCTGAAAAAAGACTGGGTTATAGAAGACATTAAGGAGGGAATAAGGAAATTCATAGAAAGCAACGAGAATGAAAATACTTCCTATCAAAACCTCTGGGACACAGCAAAAGCAGTGCTCAGAGGCCAATTTATATCAATAAATGCACACATACAAAAAGAAGAAAGAGCCAAAATCAGAGAACTGTCCCTACAACTTGAACAAATAGAAAGTGAGCAACGAAAGAATCCATCAGGCACCAGAAGAAAACAAATAATAAAAATTAGAGCTGAACTAAATGAATTAGAGAACAGAAAAACAATTGAAAGAATTAACAAAGCCAAAAGCTGGTTCTTTGAAAAAATTAACAAAATTGATAAACCATTGGCTAGACTGACTAAAGAAATACAGGAAAGGAAACAAATAACCAGAATAAGAAATGAGAAGGACCACATCACAACAGAACCAAATGAAATTAAAAGAATCATTTCAGATTATTATGAAAAATTGTACTCTAACAAATTTGCAAACCTAGAAGAAATGGATGAATTCCTGGAAAAACACTACCTACCTAAACTAACACATTCAGAAGTAGAACAACTAAATAGACCCATAATAAAAAAAGAGATTGAAACGGTAATCAAAAAACTCCCAACAAAAAAAAGCCCTGGCCCGGACGGCTTCACTGCAGAGTTCTACCAAACTTTCAGAGAAGAGTTAACATCACTACTACTAAAGGTATTCCAAAGCATAGAAAATGACGGAATACCACCCAACTCATTCTATGAAGCCACCATCTCCCTGATACCAAAACCAGGTAAAGACATTACAAAAAAAGAAAATTATAGACCTATATCCCTCATGAACATTGATGCAAAAATCCTCAACAAAATTCTAGCCAATAGAATCCAACAACACATCAAAAAAATAATTCACCCTGATCAAGTGGGATTTATACCAGGTATGCAAGGCTGGTTTAATATCAGAAAAACCATTAATGTAATCCATCACATAAATAAAACAAAAGACAAAAACCACATGATCTTATCAATTGATGCAGAAAAGGCATTTGACAAAGTCCAACACCCATTTATGATAAAAACTCTTACCAAAATAGGAATTGAAGGAAAATTCCTCAACATAATAAAGGGCATCTATGCAAAGCCAACAGCCAATATCACTCTAAATGGAGAGAACCTGAAAGCATTTCCCTTGAGAACGGGAACCAGACAAGGATGCCCTTTATCACCGCTCTTATTCAGCATCGTGTTGGAAGTCTTAGCCAGGGCAATTAGGCTAGACAAAGAAATAAAAGGTATCCGGATTGGCAAGGAAGAAGTAAAGTTATCACTATTTGCAGATGACATGATTATATACACAGAAAACCCTAAGGAATCCTCCAGAAAACTACTGAAACTAATAGAAGAGTTTGGCAGAGTCTCAGGTTATAAAATAAACATACAAAAATCACTTGGATTCCTCTACATCAACAAAAAGAACACCGAAGAGGAAATAACCAAATCAATACCATTCACAGTAGCCCCCAAGAAGATAAGATACTTAGGAATAAATCTTACCAAGGATGTAAAAGACCTATACAAAGAAAACTACAAAGCTCTACTACAAGAAATTCAAAAGGACATACTTAAGTGGAAAAACATACCCTGCTCATGGATAGGAAGACTTAACATAGTAAAAATGTCTATTCTACCAAAAGCCATCTATACATTTAACGCACTTCCGATCCAAATTCCAGTGTCATATTTTAAGGGGATAGAGAAACAAATCACCAATTTCATATGGAAGGGAAAGAAGCCCCGGATAAGCAAAGCACTACTGAAAAAGAAGAAGAAAGTGGGAGGCCTCACCTTACCTGACTTCAGAACCTAATATACAGCCACAGTAGTCAAAACAGTCTGGTATTGGTACAACAACAGACACATAGACCAATGGAACAGAATTGAGAACCCAGACATAGATCCATCCACGTATGAGCAGCTGATATTTGACAAAGGACCAGTGTCAATTAACTGGGGAAAAGATAGCCTTTTTAACAAATGGTGCTGGCATAACTGGATATCCATTTGCAAAAAAATGAAACAGGACCCATACCTCACACCATGCACCAAAACTAACTCCAAGTGGATTAAAGACCTAAACATAAAGACTAAAACGATAAAGATCATGGAAGAAAAAATTGGGACAACCCTAGGAGCCCTAATACAAGGTATAAACAGAATACAAAACATTACCAAAAATGATGAAGAGAAACCCGATAACTGGGAGCTCCTAAAAATCAAACACCTATGCTCATCTAAAGACTTCTCCAAAAGAGTAAAAAGACCACCTACAGACTGGGAAAGAATTTTCAGCTATGACATCTCCGACCAGCGCCTGATCTCTAAAATCTATATGATTCTGTCAAAACTCAACCAGAAAAAGACAAACAACCCAATCAAGAAGTGGGCAAAGGATATGAACACATTTTTTTTTTTTCACTAAAGAAGATATTCAGGCAGCCAACAGATACATGAGAAAATGCTCTCGATCATTAGCCATTAGAGAAATGCAAATTAAAACTACGATGAGATTCCATCTCACACCAGCAAGGCTGGCATTAATCCAAAAAACACAAAATAATAAATGTTGGAGAGGCTGCGGAGAGATTGGAACTCTCATACACTGCTGGTGGGAATGTAAAATGGTACAACCACTTTGGATATCTATCTGGCGTTATCTTAAACAGTTAGAAATAGAACTACCATACAACCCAGAAATTCCATTCCTAGGAATATACCCTAGAGATACAAGAGCCTTCATACAAACAGATACATGCACACCCATGTTTATTGCAGCTCTGTTTACAATAGCAAAAAGTTGGAAGCAACCAAGGTGTCCATCAACGGATGAATGGGTAAATAAATTGTGGTATATTCACACAATGGAATACTACGCATCGATAAAGAACAGTGACGAATCTCTGAAACATTTCATAACATGGAGGAACCTGGAAGGCATTATGCTGAGCGAAATGAGTCAGAGGCAAAAGGACAAATATTGTATAAGACCACTATTATAAGATCTTGAGAAATAGTAAACCTGAGAAGAACACATACTTTTGTGGTTACGAGGGGGGGAGGGAGGGAGGGTGGGAGAGGGTTTTTTATTGATTAATCAGTAGATAAGAACTGCTTTAGTTGAAGGGAAAGACAACACTCAATACATGGAAGGTCAGCTCAATTGGACCGGACCAAAAGCAAAGAAGTTTCCGGGATAAAATGAATGCTTCAAAGGTCAGCGGAGCAAGTGCGGGGGTCTGGGGAACATGGTTTGCGGGGACTTCTAAGTCAATTGGAAAATAATTCTATTATGAAATCATTCTGCATCCCACTTTGAAATGTGGTGTCTGGGGTCTTAAATGCTAACAAGTGGCCATCTAAGATGCAGCAATTGGTCTCAACCCACCTGGAGCAAAGGAAAATGAAGAACACCAAGGCCACACGACAACTAAGAGCCCAAGAGACAGAAAGGGCCACATGAACCAGAGACCTACATCATCCTGAGACCAGAAGAACTAGTTGGTGCCCGGCCACAATCGATGACTGCCCTGACAGGCAGCACAGCAGAGGACCCCTGAGGGAGCAGGAGATCAGTGGGATGCAGACCCCAAATTCTCATAAAAAGACCAAACTTAATGGTCTGACTGAGACTGGAGGAACCCCGGCGGCCATGCTCCCCAGACCTTCTGTTGACACAGGACAGGAACCATCCCCGAAGACAACTCATCAGAAATGAAAGGGACTGGTCAGCGGGTGGGAGAGAGACGCTGATGAAGAGTGAGCTAATTATATCAGGTGGACACTCGAGATTGTGTTGGCAACTCTTGTCTGGAGGGGGGATGGGAGGATAGAGAGAGAGGGAAGCCGGCAAAAGTGTCAAGAAAGGAGAGACTGAAAGGGCTGACTCAAGAGGGGGAGAGCAAGTGGGAGTAGGGAGTGAGATGTATGTAAACTTATATGTGACAGACTGATTGGATTTGTAAACGTTCACTTGAAGCTTAATAAAAGTTATTAAAAAAAAAAAAAGATTTTATGTTTAAAACCACTTCATATAAAATATTTTAGGCATTTGAATTTTCACAGAATTGGAAATGGTTTTTTTTTCAGCAACTTACTAGTAAGTATAAATAAGGGCAGGCTAGGGAGATGACAAAAGTAAAATTCATTTGTTCTTAAACATCAATATAAGATATATGCAAAGAAAATTGAGTTGACAACACTTAGGACGTAAGTTTTACCATCAAAATCTCCTCCCAACACTCCCTAGAGTAAATGAAATTATTATTAACAATGAGAAAAAATTGTGTGAGTATGGGGTAATTGTCATTCTTCTTGGAATACACATTACAATAAAAGCATCCGATTACTAAGCATATACAGATGATGAATAAAGCCTCCAGTTAATTATTTGTAGCCAGTTGGATTATATGAACTCTGAAGATGGGATTTTTTAGAAGACTAAAGTCAATATAAACTGAGTTCAGTGAAGAAAAAAGTTATTACAATATATGAGACAATCTGAACTTCAAAACTTCTAATGGACATTAATAACAGTTACAAATAAAATCCTAGCTTACACCAATATTAGCATTTTGGGAGTCATAAGAATTAACTGTTGATAAATTAGTGTTGTTTAGAATATTATATACTGTTCAATTATAAGACTAGAATATTCAAAGAGGGGAAATGGGATCTTGTGGTCCATATTACAATTCTGTCAAGATAAGAGTTTAAATGTCAAAGGTTTTTGAAGTGCTGGGAAAAATAAAACCACCCTTCTGGTTAGATTTTTTTGGAAACATAAATTTGTGTTGCAATAAGAATTAAAACAAATATGTATTTGTATAGAAGTCTGTAAGAATTGAATAGACAACTCAGTTCTATTGTCCACTGATTTAAACTCCTTAAAGCAGTATTTCACATAGTATGTAATAAAGGGAAGCAGAATATTATCTCTCAGATTCTGTGAGGTTCTTCTGGCCTAGATATCCACTCATGAATATGCCTACCTATAGCAACATACAGGAGCCCTGGTGGCACAGTGATTAAAGTGCTTGGCTGCTAACCAAAAGGTCAGTGATTTGAACCCATCAGGTACTCCTCTGGAGAAAGATGTGGCAGTCTGTTCCGTAAAGATTCACAGCCTTGGAAACCCTATGGAGTAAGTTCTACTCTGTCCTCTAGGGTCGCTATGAGTCAGCATTGACTCAACAGCTATGGATTTGGTTTTTTGGATAGCAACAAAATGGTAAATAGAGAAAATACTGAAGTTATCAGGGATTTCATTTTACTTGGGTCCACAATCAACGCCCATGGAAGCAGCAGTGAAGAAATCAAGTGAAGTATTGCAGTGGGCAAATCTGCTGCAAAACCTCTTTAAGGTGTTCAAAAGTAAAGATGTCATTTTAATAACTAAGGTGCGCCTGACCCAAGCCATGTTAATTGCCTCATAGACTCCATGACAGTGGGTTTTTTGGTTTGATGCATGCAAACATTGGACAACGAATAAGGACAACCGAAGAAGAATTGATGCATTTGGATTATGATGGTGGCGAAGGAGAATACTGAATAAACCATGGACTTTCAGAGAACAAATAAATCTGTATTGGAAGACAAAAACCAAACCAACCCCTTGCTGTGGAGTCGATTCCAACTTGTAGTGATCCTATAGGACAGAGTAGAACTGCCCTACAGGGTTTCCAAGGAGCAGCTGGTAGATTCGAACTGCCGACCTTTTGGTTAGCAGCTGAGGTCTTGGAAGAAGTACAGCTAAAAAGTTCCTTAAATGCGAAGATGGTGAGACTTCTTTTCACTTACTTCGGACATGGTATCAGGAGAAACCAGTCCCTGGAGAAAGGCATCATGCTTGGTAAAGCAGAGAATCAGCAAAAGAGAGGAAGACCCTCAACAAGATGAACTGACACAGTGGCTGCAACAACGACCTCGAAAGTAGCAACAATTGTGAGGATGACGCAGGATCAGACAGTATTTCATTCTGTTGCACCTAGGGTCGCTAAGAGTTGGAGCTGACTCGAAGGCACCTAACAACAACATCAACATAGAAGTTATTCGTTTTAGAGATTTATGAAGATAATTTGAAGTATCATTGAGAATGATCAGATTAACACTATAGAATAATAGTTAGATACAGCTTACTCTAGAGTGAGCACACACAATTATACACATAAAGTTACCCACTTGTGGTATTTTTATTACAGCAGCACCAGGTAACTAAGACAAGGTTCTAGTTTCTGCATTCCAAAAACTGGTTATAACCCTTGGGTGAACAAAGAATTATATTTTTCTGGTCCAGCCAGGATTTGTCTTGAAAATTCTCTCCCCTCTTTCTGTATGCAAAAGACCACGTTTTTTTGTTTTTTCACTAATTGTAGAAACTTTTTTTCAATACACGTTATGGACCAAACTGTGTTCCCCAAAGAGATACGTTGAAGTCTTAACCTCTGTACCTGTGAAGGTGATCCTGTTTGGAAACAAGGTCTTTGAAGATGTTATAAATTAGGCTCACATGAAGTCATATTGGAGTAGGGTGGGTCCTAATCTTATAGGACTGGTGTGCTTATAAAAGAAAAGATAAACAGACAGAGAGGCAGGGGAAGGACACCATGTGATGCTGCAGCTGCGAGCCAAGGAACACCTGGAGCTATCAGAAGCCAGGAGAGATGCAGGGAACAGTTTCTCAGAAGAAATCATAAGGGCCAGTACCTTGATTTGGACTTCTAGCCACCAAAATTGTAAGAGAATAGATTTCTATTAGATGTCACCCAGCAATGGCAGCCCTAGGAAAGTAACACTATGCATTTTTTAAAATTTCACAAAAATGAAATGTTACTGGTACCCCTAAGAAGGCTCTGTTTTTATACAAATTTCCTGTAATTAATTGCCCAAGGAAGTTTTATTTTGTCATTTTTCTACCTTAAATCTTCTCATTCCTTTCAAAATTGTACTTTACTTTTTTTTCCTCTGTTTTGGTAAATATACTCTGCATCAGTGAGGTAACAGAGCATGGTGAATGGAAAGTGACAGGATCATAATATTAGCTTAAGTCTGGAATAACAAAATTACAATGAAATTCAAAGTGATAATAGATCTTTTTTATGATAAAACAAAACAAAACATGGTTGCCAAGACATATTTTCTAGATAATAAGACTAACCACCCAACCTGGTTGCAGTAGTTTAGAATTAAATTATTTAAATAATCATGGCCACTATTGGATATAGTACTGTGGCTTGTTCCCCAAATTCTCCTATAAAAATCAAAACAAAGTATCTCCTGTACATCTGACTGTAATACCTTTAGCATATTTAAGATTTTCAAGAATGAGACAAACCTGTTCATAATATTAATTAAAAATCATTTTCCAATTAATAGACATTTCACTGCTTTACAGACTTCTTAGATTACGAAGGCTTTTTCATGACATTTTATAGTTGAAGTATTCAAAATTAACCCAAATTTTGAGTTCACAGGTATAGAGAAAGCTGTCCCATGTTATAACTTTCCTTATGTAAGGCAGTGACCTTCAGTACATCTAAAAATGGAGAATATAACAGAATCACCTGAAATGATGTTCAGCTCCACTATGTAGATATACTGAGAATATGAACTAAAATGTCTTTTTTTGATTGTAGGCCAGAGGGTTAGGTACAGTTATAACTCTTTTTCTGGAAACAAAGCCCCAGCTTTGGTTCCTACTCTTTTCTGTCGAATGGGTGCCAAACTAGCAGAGAGTTTCTTTAAAGTTGTATTGGGAATGTTTAGTTTATTTTATAGGTAGAAGTGGAGAAATATACCTTCTCCTTTCTTATTGACTGCCTCATTATCTGATATTTTACATTTAAGACAACAGTAAAAAATTGACCATCTGACTATTTTTCGAATTAACAGCTTATGTTGCACCCTCAGCAGGGCCTGAGGAGACCTGAGAGGGCAAGGGGGGAAGGGAGTGGCCTGGTGGGGGCATGGCTGAGCCCAGTCAGAGAACAACTGAGTGCCACCTGAGCAAGGAGCCAGACCAGGCCACAGCAGGACTATGGAGCCAAGGCAGGCCCCGGCAGGCATGGAGCTGTGATTCCAGCCAGATGGGCAGAGGCAGTGGTGGAGGTGGGGTGTCTCCTGCCTTACCTGCCTGTCCCTTGCCCCTCAATATTTTTTTTAACCACCATGTGATTTAGGTCATTGCTGTCTCTCCTGATTGACTAAACAGTGGGAAATGAATTGGCTTGTCTAGCATCCTCCCCTCATTGTCCAACTACCCACTCTGTGCTATTAAAGGGGACTGTTACTGCAAAACAAAAAACAAACAAAGAAAAATTTATGTCACTCAGCAGATTTCACATAAGGACTTGTCTTTGGAACCTAACCATGTCGATAAGTAAGGGAAGGGTGTACTTGCTGCTGAAGTAATTTGTAAATCATGTGTACACCATGTTAAACAGGTCTTTAGTAATTGCTTTCTAAAAATGTAATCTAAAATTATACTTTTTTTGATGGCTGCCATTTTAATCAGTCAAAATATTGAAATGTTGGCCTCTGGGTTATAAGGAAATAGGAAAATTCACGGTAATTGGCAGTTCTGTTAAAGCAAAAAAGACATTTAAGTGGAATTCTTAAGTAAAAAGTGTTTCATTTTTAGTAGGGACTTACCTGTCATACCTTTGATGAGACTAAAAAATACTGATTATATTGATCATGCCAATAATCACACTTTATAATAAAAGTTCATACTAACATAATCATCTGAAACAATTTCATTTGATAAAGATTTCTCTTCATTTTCCCTGCCCTGTAGCCCCTGAAGAAATGTAACTGTCTACCCCTAGTGCTTCCATCTGTGAAAGCCCAAAGAGTTTGGCTCTCAGTGTTTTTACCATATGCATATTCAAACTGGTTGAAAGGCTGTTGGATATCATCGTCCTCACAGATATTCAAATGCCACTGAGTTATATTTCCTATTTTCGTCCCAATACAAGTAATATGGCACCCCAGCTGTCTAGAGGCCTGTAAGAAATCAACTTCTGGAAAGGATTCATTTGGCTTTAACTGACCTCAGGAATGATGGAATTGATAACAAGTACATTGGAAAGGATCAGGAATGCAAGTAGCAAAAAAAAAAAAAAAAAAAAGAGAGAAGTAATTAGTTATGCAACGTATAAGACTTTACTACATTTACTGGTATTACTGATATTGATATTTGGCAAAGGGTTGCTGCAAAAATCAGTTAAAAATGACGGCTGTGTTGACAGAACTCACAGACTACTGAGGGAGGTAAGACAAGTATATAAAACAACATCAATTTTAATAAGTATTGTAAGTGAGCTACAGAGAAATAGGAAATATAATAAAGGATGGGAGAGATTGTATGTAACTGGAGAATTTGGGAATGATTTACTGAGTACAAAAGTAGGTCAAGAAAGATATATGGAAATTTTAAAGGCAGAAAAGGCAACAAGTAAAAGGAACACTATGAGCAAAAATGCATAGGTAGGAAATTGCCAAGTTTATTATATAAACTTAATTAGCTCCATAATAGCTAAATATTATTGCTAATATATACTTCTTTTCCACCAAAACATTTCATTAAAGACACTTCTACCCACACATCTTCGAGAACTGAGTTTGCCTTGAGAATTGTAATCATATTGCTATTATATATCCATTTGTTCAACAATGAGATTAAACACAGTAAATGTTAAAAAAATGAGACAACAGAATTGAATTTGACATGTTCTCTATAGGGTAGGTATGAGAGGGCAAGACCATATGCAGCTGGTAATAGATGAACTCATTTAGTAGTCATTGTTTAGAACTGTGATTGTTTTGAGATTTTTACCCTATTTGCAAGCTGATACGTTAATCTGCCCTAGTTTCATGGATGCTGGCAGAAGATACAAAAAAACACGAGTCAGAGATAAAGGACAGTTTATTATTAATAGCAGTGGCAGCACCCAGAATATCCATATTTTCTTGCACTGACTCCCCAAGCCCCAGTTCTCCCAGTATGACACAAAGTAAACCAGTTAACACCTGTACACAGTGAGTTGCTTTACAGGAGAGGAACCTTGATTTTAGGGAACCTGAATCATTTATAATGGGAGGTAAGCATGCTCTTTGCTCTGGATGAAATGCTACCTCAGTCCACCAAAGACATTTGCTATACAAACATTGGAAACCCTGGTGGGGTAGTGATTAAGTGCTAGGGCTGCCAACCAAAAGGTCAGCAGTTCAAATCCATGAGGCACTCCTTGGAAACTCTATGGGGCAGTTCTACTCTGTCCTATAGGGTCGTTATGAGTCAGAATTGACTTGACAGCAACAAGCTTATATAAATGTTTGTAAAAAAATGTTCCACAACAAAGGCAGCCAATTTCTGTATTTGCAAGATGTGTAGAAATGAGAAGAATCCATTAAGAATTGTTTACAAACAGAGATTGAATAAAGAGAAACTAATTACTAATTCTGATTAGACCAGTAGAAGAGAGAAATGTATAATGGACACATTAACACTTGATCTGGCTTTTGACAGCTAAGAATATATAAAATGTTAAAGAAGATATTATAGGCAGTAGAAAGACTAAAGCCAAATGTATGGCAATGGGGATATTACTAGAATCTTTAGTGAAATATGCTATTGCTGAGGGAAGATTGGATATAGAGGAAAAACAAGTGAAATAGTTTGGAGAAAAAAATGTGTTAGTGTCAGGTTATAAAAAAGAAAAATATGGAGGTCATTAAATGCTGTGTTTCATAATTTGGGTTTTCTGTATAAATGGTATAGAGCCATTAAAGGTCTTTATGTTATGAAAGAATGATGTAATTCCATCTAATTTCTAGGACAAATGTTGGTAGTCTTATAAAGGAGGTCAAGAGAGTATTGAGACTCCAGTCAGGAAAGAAGAAAAGTAAGGGGGTGATTGCATTAGGAAATCAGGGCCTGTGAAATTTGAGAAGATTCCAGATCAATGTTTTCAAATTTTCATTGATATAATTTTTTTCACTAGTTGGATTAATGGCATGAAGATGAAATTGAAGATACTCTTCAGGATTTTAGGTGAGTGAGAGGACAAATAATAATGTGGTCAACTAAAATAGGCACAGGTCAAGGGAACTCCATACAGAGTGGGGAAACATAAGTTGTTTTAGATACATGTTGAGATGCCAGTGAAGCATATAACTAGTAATATCAAGTTTATGGTTTTCAATTTAAATATTGAGCTTAGGAGAGAAATGGAGACTGTTGAGAGATCAGTTTCATGGGTGTTCAAACTATGCAGTTGCATAGGGCCCTGTGCAAAGAAGGGCACGCATACTACGCTTAATTCTCGGCCATTGTTGTCTTGAAATTCTTAATAATATTTGAACAATAATCTCTGCTTTATCATTTTTTACCGGCCTTGCAAATTATCTACCAGCCTTGACTGTAGATTTTAATTTGGAAGTCATCATGACAATACTAATAAAGTCATTAAAGTAAATGAGAATGTCCAAGGAGAAAAGATAAATTGAAAAAAAGAGAGAGCAAACCAGAGAATGAACCTGCATCAATGATTTAAAAGAAAAAGTCAGTGAAGGGAATCGGAAATGATCATTCACATATCCCCTGTCCTTACCCTGGGTTGTAGTCTAAACCATCATCATCTCTCCTGTGAACAACTATTCTATAATAAAAATCTGTGACGACTACTCTTGCTGCTCATTAGTTCTTCAACTGTGAGGCAGAGTGCTTTTTTCAAAATACAAATTCGATTTTGTCATCTCCAACCTCCAGCGTTCCTAACTCAAAGGTGTGAAACCCGTCATGGTTGCCATGGCTATTAGAAAAAAGAAACAAGCAAACAAAACTTCCTTAATCCATCTTATCAGATCTTTATGCGGTAGCTTGTAATTCTCCAGCCTCATTTGATATCTCTTATTCCCTTGATTATCTACACACTAGACACTTCAGCTTTTCTCAGTTCCTTAAACAAATTTTACTTTTTTCTCCTATTCTCTCTGCTGGATACCCTGTAAGAGGATACCCGGCACCCTGCCTCAGCACGTGCACGTAATTGTTGTTCTTATCTTTCAGATCATATTTTCAACATGGTGCCCCTACCCCCTAGAGCCCCCGCTTCCATTAAAAATAGGTCAGGAGTTTGGTTTAATCCTTTCACAGAACTTGGAATTATTCCAAGGTAGTATTTGTCATACTTTTAAATTGTGCATTTATTTTATGAATATTTGTTTAACATCTGCCTCTTTCCCTAGATTGTAAACTCCATGAGGTTGGGCTCAGTGCTTGTGCTTATATCATTTCACAGTATCATCTAGGATAAAACCTAGTATATGTTTATGTATTCTTTTAATAAATGCTTATTTGAGACCATATTATTTGCCTCTCATGGTTTTAGGAAATGTATGGAAACTACATGGAACCTGAATAAATCTACAAGCCAAAATTAAGAATAATGATTTAATTGACTCTATTGCCTCAGTAAGGATCCCTGGTGATGCAGTGGTTAAGCTCTCGGCTGCTAACCGAAAGGTTAGTAGTTCGAATCCACCAGCTGCTCCTCAGGAGAAAGATGTGGAGTGTGCTTCCATAAAGATTACAGCCTTGGAAACCCTATGGGGCAGTTCTACTATGTCCTAGAAGGCTACTATGAATCGGAATCAACTTGAGTGCAGTGAGTTTGGGTTTCTTGTTTTGTTTTATGGCCTCAGTGCACACTAGAAAGTGATGGTTTTATTTGTTAGTTTTGTGCTTTATTAATTTGGTGACGATGATTTTGCTCATTTGTTTTGTTTGTTTTCTATTTGGGGGGACTGCCCAGGCTAGTGTTCTGTATTTATTTGAGAGGCTTCCACTAAGCATTGTTATATGGCTATTAACAACTTAAAAACATAATTGTTTTCAACAGCCATACCATTTGTAGTTGAGAGTGTCCCTAAAGAAACAGCATAAAGAACCTTTACGGTCCACTGGGAAACCCAGTTTAAAACAATTTCTCACATGTAATAGGCCGAGAATAGATTAGCTTCAGCGGCCATTAAATATGCTCACTAGAAATGGAGCAGGAGACTTTTCCTTTTTGCTTGTTTCTTTGCCTAACATTCATGTGATAAATAAAGCCTAAATTTTTCATTAAAATGGTTTGAATGAATACATACTTTTTCTCATTATAATTTATCTCAGATACATTTTAAGAAAATAGTAAGGATTTAGGCAACTGAGATGAAAAAGAAATTCTATAATCGCTCTCTCCTAGGATGAGAAGGAGGACCTGTGAGTGAGAATGTTCAAACCTATGCACTTGCTTATGGTGTAAGAAGGTGGGGAGAGGATGAGAAGCTGTCTATAGAAAATAGAAAACCTAGACACGTGGCCTCTGAATGTCTTCCTTCTACTCCAATATGAGCAGGACTTTTGTCAGTGTTAGTCACTGGACTTTTACCTCCCAAGGAAATGAGTCCCAGCTCTTAGAATCTTTAACGTCAGGATCATTTTTTTTTTCCATAGATATAAAAATAAACAGTTCTTTTGAAAAACAGTACATAGCATGAACAAAGCAGCACGTAACATTTGTTTTTGTACCCCAACCTCAGAATATTACGGTATTGTAATTAAACAAAATACAGCAAATAAATATTTTGAAAACTTTAATAAAGGTAGACAAGACCTTTATATTCAACAATGCATTTTGGTGCATAGAGGAGTACCTTAATTATCTAGTACTGCTATAACAGAAATACTACAAGTGGATGGCTTTAACAAAGAGAAACTTATCATCTCATGGTCTAGGAGGCTAGAAATCCAAATTCAGGTTGCCAACTCCAAGAGAAGGCTTTCTCTCTCTGTAGGCTCTGGGGGAAGTTCTTGTCGTCAATCTTCCTCTGGTCTAGGAGCTTCTCAGCACAGGGACCCCAGGTCCAAAGGTTGCACTCCCCTCCTGGTTCTTCATCCTTGGTAGTAAGAGGTCCCTCTATCTCTCTTCTTGCTTCTCTCTTTTATATCTCAAAAGAGATTGACTCAAGATAAAACTTAATTCTGTAGATTGAGTCCTGTCTCATTAATATAACTGTTTCTAATCCTGTCTCATTAAATCATAGAGGTTAGGATTTACAACACATAGGATAATCACATCAGATCACAAAATGGTGGACAGCCACACAATACTAGGAATCATGGCCTAGCCAAGTTGACACACATTTTGGGGAGACACAATTCAATCCATAAGAAAGAGGAATTATATATTTTTTGAAATAAAATGTCACGTTGTTGGAATGCACTGTAAAAATTCTTCCTCTAAAAGGAGTAAAACAATACTGGTGAATCTATTTTATTCTGTGAATTGGGCTCCTGTTATACAGAATATTTGCTATAATTAAATATTTGATTTAATGAGAAAACCTACCACATATAGCACTAATTATGTGGTAGGCAGTATTCGAAATCCTTTAATTGTTATGCCAATGCTATCAGATGGATACATTAGTATGCTTTTTTTATATATGAGAAAATGGAGGCTCAGAAATTGAGTGACTTGGCCAAAGTCATACAATTAGTAAGTGGCAGATCTGGATTTCAAACCCAAGCAGTATTCAAGTCCAGTATCTTATTAACTACTTCACTATACTGAGAAATAGAGAAAAACATCCAAACGCTAAGGAAATATGTCAGAATAAATAAGTTTCTTTAAATTTTAGTTACTAAACATTTACAAAAATGTACTTTCAAACAAACAAAAAAAGCAATCTTGCTATTTTCCTATTTGCAGTTATTTGTTGAAATTTAAGCACTTCTGAAATTTCACTTTAAGGTATATGAATATTCAAGGACTATCGTTAAAGGCAATAAAACAGAGATCTACTAAACTGAGGAAATTTCCAAAGTGCTCAATAAATCCTGGGAATTATATGGGATTAGAATATAAAGGAATGTGGGCATGATGAGCAAGAAAGTGGATACAACTCTAAATGGCTGTCTTCACACACTGTTACAATCCCAAATTGGTTGTTTCAAAGGTATTTTCTTTGGCTACTACTTTCCTTTGTCTCCCACATTAAGGCTGCCCTTTAAGCTTGTTTTGATATGTCCACATGTTTGAGTACTCTGTGGGAAGTTATATATAGCTTTATCTGAAAAACATCTATTTGTCGGTTTTAGTAGAATGAAACGCATAGGTTTCTCAATTTATAGCCATTGCTTTTTAATGCTTCCCTTAGTGAATCTAATACATTCACTTTACGTAGTGTTCTGCAATTTTGCAGTTCAGGTGCATGACCTTCTTTTGTTTTCTTGGGAAAAATTTCTTAAGATATTAATGTCTACGATTTATACAGTATTGTCATTATTATAGCAATAAAGTAGAAACCAACAAAAAGCTCAGAACACTGAGAAAGGAATTTAATATGTGTAATATCATTGAAAGGGGATTATACAGAAGTAACCTAAAGTATCAAACTGGTCTTCAATGTGGAAAGGCTAATATTTTCTCCTTCACATCTCCCTTGATATAACAAATCATTTATCACATGTGACTGCCCTGGAAATACTTCAACACCCTGAAAAACTCTAATACTAGTGATTTTGTATGTCTATAAAAAGAAAATTGAACCAACTCTAGACCTTAAAAATACTAGTCTATTATAAATAATCAAATATGATGAAATTTGGGCTCTAGACCAAAAAAATGAAAAGATACGTGATATGTATTTAATTTTATTTAGTAAGATGACTGTGTTTTTGGTAAGATCAGGTTGTTACATAAAAGCACTTCAAATTTAGAGCCCATTTTATCATATCTCTTTCCATCTCTTAACACAAAGCAGGACTGGTGCTGTTCTTGTAAGGCTTAGTGAACTTGTAGCAGCAAGGCATCCTCTGTTCTTTCCTTACGTTGTATATGCTCCTTAAGGTCTAAGAACTCATTAGCTCCATACTTTCTCCATCTCATTTTTCAAAGATTACAAAAATACAGAGTCAACATTTATTCTCCCACAGAGCAATCACTGCCTATGAGTTTAATTATTAGACCCCTGAAGAAGCTGTGTGGACCAAGACATAAAGAATTAATTCCTTTTCAATAAAAATGTGTGTGTGTGTGCATGTGTGTGTGTGTGTGTGTGTGTATTTTAAGAACAGCTGTTCAAGAATCTGAACATGGCCTATATTAACTCTGTATTTCACAATGCCATCTATAAGAGTAGATTTTGTATATATTTAATTCAATTGACATGATTATAACATGATCTAATGGGATATGGGAATTTCAGAACACTTAATTGTGCTCATGCAGAACCTCTACATGAATCAAAAGTCAATGTTCAAACGAACAAGAGGATATTACATAGTTCAAAATTAGAAAAGGTATGTTGCAGGATTGTAACATTTTGTCTTACTTAGCCAATCTATGTTGAACAAAGAATTTGAGAAGACAGACTATATGAAGAACTCACATCAGGATTGGAGGAAGACTCATCAATAACTCAAGATATATAAATGGCATGACCTTGCTTGCCAAAAATGAAGAAGACTTGAGGTAGTTATTGATGAAGGTCAAAGACAATAGCCTTCAGTATAGATTATACCTGAAGTTGAAGACAACAGAAGTCCTCACAACTGGACCCATAAACAGCATCATAATAAAAGGAGAAAAAAATAGAAGTTGTCAATGACTTTATTCTACTTGGATCAATAGTCAACATTCACAAAAGCAGCAGTCAAGAAATCAAATGACATATTGCATTGGACGAATCCAATGTTAAACACCTCTTTAAAGTTTAAAAAGCGAAGATATCATTTTGATGACGAAGGTGTATCTGACCAAGCCATGGTCTTTTCATTTGCCTTGTATGCATACAAAATTTGTGTAATGAAAAAGAATTGAAGAAAAGCAGAATAATCAATGTGTTCAAACTGTGGTGTTGGCAAAGAATATTGAATGAACTGAGTACTGACAAAAAAATGAACAAATTAGTCTTAGAAGAAATACAGCCAGAATATTCCGTAGAAGAGAGGATGGTGTAACTACAGCTGGCTTACTTTGAACAAGCCATCAGGAAAGACCAATGTCTAGAAGAAGACATCATGCTTGGTAAAGTAGAGGGCTAATGACAAGTAGAGAAACCCCCAATAAGATGGACTGACACAACAGGTGCAACGGTGACCTCAGACATACCGAAGATCATGAAGATGGCACAAGTAACTATTTTTTTTTTTTAATAACTTTTATTAAGCTTCAAGTGAACGTTTACAAATCCAATCAGTCTGTCACATATAAGTTTACATACATCTCACTCCCTACTCCCACTTGCTCTCCCCCTCTTGAGTCAGCCCTTTCAGTCTCTCCTTTCTTGACAATTTTGCCTGCTTCCCTCTCTCTCTATCCTCCCATCCCCCCTGCAGACAAGAGTTGCCAACACAATCTCAAGTGTCCACCTGATATAATTAGCTCACTCTTCATCGGCGTCTCTCTCCCACCCGCTGACCAGTCCCTTTCATTTCTGAAGAGTTGTCTTCGGGGATGGTTCCTGTCCTGTGTCAACAGAAGGTCTGGGGAGCATGGCCGCCGGGGTTCCTCCAGTCTCAGTCAGACCATTAAGTTTGGTCTTTTTATGAGAATTTGGGGTCTGCATCCCACTGATCTCCTGCTCCCTCAGGGGTCCTCTGCTGTGCTGCCTGTCAGGGCAGTCATCGATTGTGGCCGGGCACCAACTAGTTCTTCTGGTCTCAGGATGATGTAGGTCTCTGGTTCATGTGGCCCTTTCTGTCTCTTGGGCTCTTAGTTGTCGTGTGGCCTTGGTGTTCTTCATTTTCCTTTGCTCCAGGTGGGTTGAGACCAATTGCTGCATCTTAGATGGCCACTTGTTAGCATTTAAGACCCCAGACACCACATTTCAAAGTGGGATGCAGAATGATTTCATAATAGAATTATTTTCCAATTGACTTAGAAGTCCCCGCAAACCATGTTCCCCAGACCCCCGCACTTGCTCCGCTGACCTTTGAAGCATTCATTTTATCCCGGAAACTTCTTTGCTTTTGGTCCGGTCCAATTGAGCTGACCTTCCATGTATTGAGTGTTGCCTTTCCCTTCACCTAAAGCAGTTCTTATCTACTGATTAATCAATAAAAAACCCTCTCCCACCCTTCCTCCCTCCCCCCCTCGTAACCACAAAAGTATGTGTTCTTCTCAGGTTTACTATTTCTCAAGATCTTATAATAGTGGTCTTATACAATATTTGTCCTTTTGCCTCTGACTCATTTCGCTCAGCATAATGCCTTCCAGGTTCCTCCATGTTATGAAATGTTTCAGAGATTCGTCACTGTTCTTTATCGATGCGTAGTATTCCATTGTGTGAATATACCACAATTTATTTACCCATTCGTCCGTTGATGGACACCTTGGTTGCTTCCAACTTTTTGCTATTGTAAACAGAGCTGCAATAAACATGGGTGTGCATGTATCTGTTTGTATGAAGGCTCTTGTATCTCTAGGGTATATTCCTAGGAGTGGGATTTCTGGGTTGTATGGTAGTTCTATTTCTAACTGTTTAAGATAACGCCAGATGGATTTCCACAGTGGTTGTACCATTTTACATTCCCACCAGCAGTGTATAAGAGTTCCAATCTCTCCGCAGCCTCTCCAACATTTATTATTTTGTGTTTTTTGGATTAATGCCAGCCTTGCTGGTGTGAGATGGAATCTCATTGTAGTTTTAATTTGCATTTCTCTAATGGCTAATGATCGAGAGCATTTTCTCATGTATCTGTTGGCTGCCTGAATATCTTCTTTAGTGAAATGTGTGTTCATATCCTTTGCCCATTTCTTGATTGGGTTGTTTGTCTTTTTCTGGTTGAGTTCTGACAGAATCATGTAGATTTTAGAGATCAGGCGCTGGTCGGAGATGTCATAGCTGAAAATTCTTTCCCAGTCTGTAGGCGGTCTTTTTACTCTTTTGGAGAAGTCTTTAGATGAGCATAGGTGTTTGATTTTTAGGAGCTCCCAGTTATCGGGTTTCTCTTCATCATTTTTGGTAATGTTTTGTATTCTGTTTATGCCCTGTATTAGGGCTCCTAGGGTTGTCCCTATTTTTTCTTCCATGATCTTTATCGTTTTAGTCTTTATGTTTAGGTCTTTGATCCACTTGGAGTTAGTTTTTGTGCATGGTGTGAGGTATGGGTCCTGTTTCATTTTTTTGCAAATGGATATCCAGTTATGCCAGCACCATTTGTTAAAAAGGCTATCTTTTCCCCAGTTAATTGACACTGGACCTTTGTCAAATATCAGCTGCTCATACGTGGATGGATCTATGTCTGGGTTCTCAATTCTGTTCCATTGGTCTATGTGTCTGTTGTTGTACCAATACCAGGCTGTTTTGACTACTGTGTCTGTATAATAGGTTCTGAAGTCAGGTAAGGTGAGGCCTCCCACTTTCTTCTTCTTTTTCAGTAGTGCTTTGCTTATCTGGGGCTTCTTTCCCTTCCATATGAAATTGGTGATTTGTTTCTCTATCCCCTTAAAATATGACATTGGAATTTGGATCGGAAGTGCGTTAAATGTATAGATGGCTTTTGGTAGAATAGACATTTTTACTATGTTAAGTCTTCCTATCCATGAGCAGGGTATGTTTTCCCACTTAAGCATGTCCTTTTGAATTTCTTGTAGTAGAGCTTTGTAGTTTTCTTTGTATAGGTCTTTTACATCCTTGGTAAGATTTATTCCTAAGTATCTTATCTTCTTGGGGGCTACTGTGAATGGTATTGATTTGGTGATTTCCTCTTCAGTGTTCTTTCTGTTGATGTAGAGGAATCCAAGTGATTTTTGTATGTTTATTTTATAACCTGAGACTCTGCCAAACTCTTCTATTAGTTTCAGTAGTTTTCTGGAGGATTCCTTAGGGTTTTCTGTGTATATAATCATGTCATCTGCAAATAGTGATAACTTTACTTCTTCCTTGCCAATCCGGATACCTTTTATTTCTTTGTCTAGCCTAATTGCCCTGGCTAAGACTTCCAACACGATGTTGAATAAGAGCGGTGATAAAGGGCATCCTTGTCTGGTTCCCGTTCTCAAGGGAAATGCTTTCAGGTTCTCTCCATTTAGAGTGATATTGGCTGTTGGCTTTGCATAGATGCCCTTTATTATGTTGAGGAATTTTCCTTCAATTCCTATTTTGGTAAGAGTTTTTATCATAAATGGGTGTTGGACTTTGTCAAATGCCTTTTCTGCATCAATTGATAAGATCATGTGGTTTTTGTCTTTTGTTTTATTTATGTGGTGGATTACATTAATGGTTTTTCTGATATTAAACCAGCCTTGCATACCTGGTATAAATCCCACTTGATCAGGGTGAATTATTTTTTTGATGTGTTGTTGGATTCTATTGGCTAGAATTTTGTTGAGGATTTTTGCATCAATGTTCATGAGGGATATAGGTCTATAATTTTCTTTTTTTGTAATGTCTTTACCTGGTTTTGGTATCAGGGAGATGGTGGCTTCATAGAATGAGTTGGGTGGTATTCCGTCATTTTCTATGCTTTGGAATACCTTTAGTAGTAGTGGTGTTAACTCTTCTCTGAAAGTTTGGTAGAACTCTGCAGTGAAGCCGTCCGGGCCAGGGCTTTTTTTTGTTGGGAGTTTTTTGATTACCGTTTCAATCTCTTTTTTTATTATGGGTCTATTTAGTTGTTCTACTTCTGAATGTGTTAGTTTAGGTAGGTAGTGTTTTTCCAGGAATTCATCCATTTCTTCTAGCTTTTCAAATTTGTTAGAGTACAATTTTTCATAATAATCTGAAATGATTCTTTTAATTTCATTTGGTTCTGTTGTGATGTGGTCCTTCTCATTTCTTATTCTGGTTATTTGTTTCCTTTCCTGTATTTCTTTAGTCAGTCTAGCCAATGGTTTATCAATTTTGTTATTTTTTTCAAAGAACCAGCTTTTGGCTTTGTTAATTCTTTCAATTGTTTTTCTGTTCTCTAATTCATTTAGTTCAGCTCTAATTTTTATTATTTGTTTTCTTCTGGTGCCTGATGGATTCTTTTGTTGCTCACTTTCTATTTGTTCAAGTTGTAGGGACAGTTCTCTGATTTTGGCTCTTTCTTCTTTTTGTATGTGTGCATTTATTGATATAAATTGGCCTCTGAGCACTGCTTTTGCTGTGTCCCAGAGGTTTTGATAGGAAGTATTTTCATTCTCGTTGCTTTCTATGAATTTCCTTATTCCCTCCTTGATGTCTTCTATAACCCAGTCTTTTTTCAGGAGGGTGTTGTTCATTTTCCAAGTATTTGATTTCTTTTCCCCGGTTTTTCTGTTATTGATCTCTAGTTTTATTGCCTTGTGGTCTGAGAAGATGCTTTGTAATATTTCGATGTTTTGGACTCTGCAAAGGTTTGTTTTCTGACCTAATATGTGGTCTATTCTAGAGAATGTTCCATGTGCGCTAGAAAAAAAAGTATATTTTGCAGCAGTTGGGTGGAGAGTTCTGTATAAGTCAATGAGGTCAAGTTGGTTGATTGTTGTAATTAGATCTTCCGTGTCTCTGTTGAACTTCTTACTGGATGTCCTGTCCTTCTCCGAAAGTGGTGTGTTGAAGTCTCCTACTATAATTGTGGAGGTATCTATCTCGCTTTTCAATTCTGTTAAAATTTGATTTATGTATCTTGCAGCCCTGTCATTGGGTGCATAAATATTTAATATGGTTATGTCTTCCTGATCAATTGTCCCTTTTATCATTATATAGTGTCCTTCTTTATCCTTTCTGGTGGATTTAAGTCTAAAGTCTATTTTGTCAGAAATTAATATTGCTACTCCTCTTCTTTTTTGCTTATTGTTTGCTTGATATACTTTTTTCCATCCTTTGAGTTTTAGTTTGTTTGTGTCTCTAAGTCTAAGATGTGTCTCTTGTAGGCAGCATATAGATGGATCGTGTTTCTTTATCCAGTCTGTGACTCTGTCTCTTTATTGGTGCATTTAGTCCATTTACATTCAGGGTAATTATAGATAAATAAGTTTTTAGTGCTGTCATTTTGATGTCTTTTTATGTGTGTTGTTGACAATTTCATTTTTCCGCATACTTTTTTGTGCTGAGGCGTTTTTCTTAGTAAATTGTGAGATCCTCATTTTCATAGTGTTTGACTTTATGTTAGTTGAGTCGTTACATTTTTCTTGGTTTTTATCTTGAGTTATAGAGTTGTTATACCTTTTTGTGGTTACCTTATTATTTACCCCTATTTTTCTAAGTAAAAACCTAACTTGTATTGTTCTATATCTCCTTGTTTCCCTCTCCATATGGCAGTTCAATGCCTCCTGTATTTAGTCCCTCTTTTTGATTATTGTGATCTTTTACCTATTGACTTCCATGATTCCCTGTTATGTGTATTTTTTTTTTAATTAATCTTAATTTGTTTGTTTTTGTGATTTCCCTATTTGAGTTGATATCAGGACGTTCTGTTTTGTGACCTTGTGTTGTGCTGATATCTGATATTATTGGTTCTCTGACCAAACAGTATCCTTTAGTATTTCTTGTAGCTTTGGTTTGGTTTTTGCAAATTCTCTAAACTTGTGTTTGTCTGTAAATATCTTAATTTCGCCTTCATATTTCAGAGAGAGTTTTGCTGGATATATGATCCTTGGCTGGCAGTTTTTCTCCTTCAGTGTTCTGTATATGTCGTCCCATTCCCTTCTTGCCTGTATGGTTTCTGCTGAGTAGTCAGAACATATTCTTACTGATTCTCCCTTGAAGGAAACCTTTCTTTTCTCCCTGGCTGCTTTTAACATTTTCTGTTTATCTTTGGTTTTGGTGAGTTTGATGATAATATGTCTTGGTGTTTTTCTTTTTGGATCAATCTTAAATGGGGTTCGATGAGCATCTTGGATAGATATCCTTTCGTCTTTCATGATGTCAGGGAAGCTTTCTGTCAGGAGTTCTTCAACTATTCTCTCTGTATTTTCTGTCCCCCCTCCCTGTTCTGGGACTCCAATCACCCGCAGGTTATCCTTCTTGATAGAGTCCCACATAATTCTTAGGGTTTCTTCATTTTTTTTAATTCTTTTATCTGATTTTTTTTCAGCTATTTTGGTGTCGATTCCCTGGTCCTCCAGATGTCCCAGTCTGCATTCTAATTGCTCGAGTCTGCTCCTCTGACTTCCTAGTGCGTTGTCTAATTCTGTAATTTTATTGTTAATCTTTTGGATTTCTACATGCTGTCTCTCTATGGATTCTTGCAACTTATTAATTTTTCCAGTATGTTCTTGAATAATCTTTTTGAGTTCTTCAACAGTTTTATCAGTGTGTTCCTTGGCTTTTTCTGCAGTTATCCTAATTTCATTTGTGATATCATTAAGCATTCTGTAAATTAGTTTTTTATATTCTGTATCTGATAATTCCAAGATTGTATCTTCATTTGGGAAAGATTTTGATTCTTTTGTTTGGGGGGTTGGAGAAGCTGTCATGGTCTGTTTCTTTAAGTGGTTTGATATCGATTGTTGTCTCCGAGCCATCACTGGGAAACTGGTTTTTCCAGAAAATCCGCTAAAAAAAAAAATGCAGTCAGATCCCTATCAGAGTTCTCCCTCTGGCTCAGGCTATTCAGATGTTAATGAAGCCGCCTGGGGAGGGTGGGGGAGGGAACAGAGAGATAGGAGAGTAGTACCTCAGAATATAGCCAGAGTTGCTTGTCTTGCTTGGAATGACTATTATATCTGAGACTCCCGTGGGGCATGTCGCCTATGTGTGCTGGCTGTGTGGAGATTGCCCCCGGGGGGTCTGGCCCGCTGGAGTCACGGTCAGATCCTCCGCTTCCAGCCCCACGCCCAGCGTCAAGGCTCCCCTACTGGGACGGTGCACTCTCAACTCCAAAATCAGTCGCTGCCTCCCGGGGACTTCTCGTCCCTCCAGCCGCGTGGCCGTGCCGCCTCCGAGAACCAATTGGGCCTCCTCCCGGGGTTAGTTCAGATGGGTGGAGCAGGTCCCCGTGCTTGTGCCGTGACTGAGTGTCCCAGCTGGGACGCTGTTCTCCCCGCTCCAATACCAGTCGCTGCCTCCCGGGGACTTCTCCTACCGGCTGCGTCCCACGCCGCCCCCGGAACCGGCTCGTCCCCCTCCCAGGGTTAGTTCAGGGGGGTGGGGCAGCTCTCTGTGCTTGTGCCGTACCTGACTGGTACGCTGGCTCCAGGCTCTGGAAACAATCACTGCTTCCCCGTATTAGTTCGTTCTCCGTCTCTAAATCTGTGTTTGTTGTTCAGGGTTCGTAGATTGTTATGTATGTGATCGATTCACTTGTTTTTCCATGTCTTTGTTGTAAGAGGGATCCGAGGTAGCGTCTGCCTAGTCCGCCATCTTGATTCCGCTCCCCCTGAAGCCACAAGTAACTATTTTTAAAACAAGAACACTGAGGCATTGGGAGCTTAAATAACCTGCCCAGTGGCAAACACTGAGACACAAAGTCAAAGTTAAAATCCAGTTTTGTCTGACTTCAAGACTTGAACTCTAATTTACACATGTAAGCAAAGCACTTGTACCAATGTTGTCAGGTGCCGTGGAGTCAGTTCTGACTCATAGCAACCCTACGTACGATAGAAGAAAACTCTGCCTGGTCCGGCGCCAGCCTCATGATGGTTGCTATGCTTGAGCCGTTGTTGCAGCCACCGTGGCAATCCACCTGTTGAAGGTCCTCCTCTTTTTCACTGACCCTCTATTTTACCAAGCCTGATGTCCTTCTCAGGGACAATATTAAACCCTAAAATAATGAAAGAGACAAAGTTAAGACAGTGCTTGAATATTATTTTGGTCAATCAGAGAAAGCAAGTAGTTCTAGAAAGTTTCATAATATTCAGCTCTACCAAAAAGAGATGAAAAATTCTTGAGAGAAAAAGTAATTTGTTTTGGCATTAAAGGTCATCCTTTAGTTTTAATTTAAAGATAATTTGCCTATTTTTTTTTTTTATTAGGCATAGAGTTCATTAAATGTTGTCAGAGGAGGAAAATTTTAGAGCTCAAATTCTACTAAAAACTCCTAAATACACAAATCAAATTCAATTTGTATGTAGCCCTTTGCATATCATGATCAGAGACAATATTGATGGAAGACATAAATATAATGTGATAGCACAGATTTTTTTTGTTGTTGTTTTTTTTCTTTTCTTTAGAGATCAGACTGATGACAGCTCTCATTGCTCATGATGGAAAAATCTAATTTCACAGCCAGTTTGAAAAGTCTGCTGTTTGAGCAGAGCTTGCAGAGCTATGTGAATGGGCAGGGTAAGCCCTACTTTAGAGCAACTATGGAATCTATAATTTCAGAACCTCTACATGAAAAGTGTATTGCTATTGTTATATTTCTTATAATGAATGGGCTTTCTCTCATGCTGGATTCTCTAAAATGAGTGAGATACTGTGCTTGATCTTCCGTAATTGCAGAGGCTTTTGTCTTGTGCCACACAGAATTGTTATTAACGTAATCAAAATTAAAATAGTTTAATTCAGTGTAGAGCTTTCATTGAGATAGAATGAAAATACAGTGGAAAAGGGAGATAAAATCTGAATTACAATAACATTTTATTTAAGAAGCTTGAAATTTGAAATTGTAACCTTTTATTTTCAAAAACTGAGTTGAAACTTTCTCTGAAATTTTTTTCATTTTGACTACAGCAAAATCTGGCAGGAAGTAGGGTTATTTCCTTAAAGGTACAAATGAGAATTGTCCCCATATTCCTTCAAAATAAGAATTCAAAAATCCAGATCTTGATACTTTTGCTCTTCAGTACTTAAAAGTAATGTGGAAAAAAAAAATTGTATCAAACTGTCAATAATCAACAAGCATGAACAGTCAGATTTTATCTTTGTCTACTGGCTTGAAAATAATGTTAATGTATCTTTCTAATGGGTACATCTTAAAGATCCATCATGCAGTAAAGATAACACAGTACCAAGAGTAAGTAATATTGTACGTTTATAGATCCTAGACCTAATAAGTATTTGAAACCCATAGCGTAACTTATACTTAATCTCTAAATATTCCTGATATTTCTAACAAAGTTGACATGCAAAGCTAATTCTGAAAAACTTATAATTTAAAGGCCAGTATTTACAGTGCTAAAGTCATATAAAATTTGAGTTTAAAGTATTTCTTCTCAATATTAAACAATTTCTCTGTCAGTTATTCACTTAACAGTAAATACAAGGTAATTAGTAAAATCTTAAAGTATTGTAATCTTTAAGAGTGTCTTATGGGAGACGTGTCCCTAATGTGACTTAACTAAAAATATTTAATTATAACAAAGGCAATCCTATTAAAAGTAAGTATTTCTAAGACCTATATTTGTGGACTATATAAAGAAATGAAAGAAGTACAAGTAAAAAGAAGGCTACATTTTATGTCATATTGTCATTTCCACATACAGCCACAGATAAAAATAGAGTTAATATCAGCACCATTCAATCAAATCCAGTTTGTGATCATTGGAGAGGAAGTGCCACTAATTACCAACATTTGCATTTTTCCTATAACGTTTGCGTGTTCCTTTCACATAATGAAAGTTTGATACGTTTGTTAAGTATTTACTGAATATTTTCTTTTAAGAACTATGAACAAGTCTATTATTCCTGATACGTATTACTGAACCAGTGTTAAATTTTTTGGTTTAGTGCCATAAAATTTTAAAATTTATTTTGTAGGTGCCACTGGAGTATTTCACGCATAGCATTGTAGCTTCAGTAAATCAACCCTCATTTTAATATCTTTTTTTTTTTTCTATACTCACCTTTCGAATCCAGATGCTGCGTTCTTCTTCATCTAGTCCAGGTTCTCAGACTATTTGCTCAGCATACAGATTGAGTAAGTATGGTGAAAGAATACAACCCTGACACACACATTTTTTTTTATTTTAAATCCAGCAGTATCCCCTTGTATATACTATATAAAGAACGCAGCATCAAGATTGAAGGAAGCCTCATTAACAACCTGCAATATGCAAATGACACACCTTTGCTTGCTGAACGTGAACAGGACTTGAAGCACTCACTGACGAAGATCAAAGACCACAGTCTTTGATATGGATTACATCTCAACTTAAAGAAAACAAAAATCATCACAGCTGGACCAATAAGTAAGTAACATCATGATAAATGGAGAAAATACTGAGGTTGTCAAAGATTTCGTTTTACTTGGATCCATGATCAGTGCCCATGAAAGCAGCAGACAAAAAAATCAAACGACCCACTGCATTGGGCAAATCTGCTGCAGAAGACCTCTTTATAGTGTTCAAAAGCAAAGATGTCATTTTGAGGACTAAATTGAGCCTGACCCAAGCCATGGTATTTTAAGTCTCCTCATACGCATGTGAAAGCTGGACTCTGAATAAGGAAGACCAAAGAAGAATTGATACCTTTGAAATGTGGTGTTGGCGAAAAATATCAAATATACCATGGACTGCCAAAAGAATGGAAACCCTGGTGACGTAGTGGTTAAGTGCTATGGCTGCTAACCAAAGGGTCGGCAGTTTGAATCCGCCAGGCGCTCCTTGGAAACTCTGTGCGTCAGTTCTACTTTGTCCTATAGGGTCTCTATGAGTTGGAATCAACTCGACCGCACTGGGCCTGGGTGGCCAAAAGAATAAACAAATCCGTTTTGGAAAAGTGCAACCAGAATGCTCCTTAAAAGCAAGGACAGCGAGACTGCATCTCACATACTTTGGACATCTTGTCAGGAGGGATAGCAGTCCCTGGAGAAGGACATCATGCTTGATAAGGTACAGGGTCAGCCAAGAAGAGGAAGACCCTCAACGAGAAGGATTGACACAGTGGCTGCAACAATGGGCTAAAGCATAACAACAATTGTGAGCATGGAGCAGGGCAGGGCAGTGTTTCATTCTGTAGTACAAAGGATACATAGAATCACTATGAGTGGGAACTGACTCGATGGCACCTAAGAACAATAACAACAACAAGATAAAAGGTGGTGCCATCCACACCCCAGGGAAACTCCATTTATGTTGGATCAAGGATAGGAACTGAGTAAGGGTGTTACACTCCACCCTAATCCTCTTCAACATAATCCAATCATGTCTCATTAACCACAGGCAGAGTTTAGGATTTACAACATATCGGAAAATTATATCAGTCACAAAATGGAGGACAGCCACATTATACTGGGAACCATGGCCTAACCAATTAGACACATATTTTGGGGAGACACAATTCAATCCATGACAACCCTTAATGAGATGAATTGACACAGTGGCTGCAACAATGGGCTCAAACATGGCAAGGATTGTGAGGGTGGTACAGGAATGGGCAGTATTTCACTCTGTTGTATGAAATGGGTCTCTATGGGTTGTTCACCAACTCGATGGCAGCTACCAACAACAACATACTCACTATCATGTGATAAATTAGAAACTATGAAATACAAAATAGTCTTTTGAAGTGAAATGGATAATATACCAGTTTCTTGATTACTTTTTTTTTTTTTTAGTTACTGGAAAGCACAAGAACCTTAGAGTTTGATTGACCTACATTTGGTAAGTCTGACTTTGAGTGACGAGTTGGGGACTTAGTAATTTTTTGACTTTGACATCATGAAGTCTCAGTGTATTTATCCGTACAGTAGGATTAATAAAGCCTACTTCGTAGATTGCTGGGATCATTATTTGTGGTTATATATTGTACATAACAGACTCTTATTTCTTAACCTGCTTTGCTTTTAGCAAGTTACCTTCTCCCTTAAAATTTACAATTATTTAGGTCAGTATACTGGAGATGAACAGTTAATGGTGCAGAATTTAACATTGACTTATAGAGTAGAAGAGATTGCCAAAATCATTTTACCTTTATTTTCTTGTTCTGTAGACTCTGTGCTGGAACACCCTGTGCCAGGTCCATTTAAAAGTTCAGCTGAAGACACTGATTCCTCTTTAATTCTTGAAGGACGTAGAATGTTGTAATTACTTTAACAACTCATTCTCTTTTGCTCTTCCTATAGTCTTTGGTCAAAAGACCAATATGCCACTAAGTTCTAAAAAGAACATGTAAATTAGATATGGCAGTGATTTCCACCTATGAAATTAAAATATACAACACATATTTCCCAATTATCATGTCAACATTGCTAAAAGTCTCAAAAGTGACTGAGAACAAAGGTATCATTAATTCTCAGAGAATGAGAGCAAGGCTGTTAGGTTAGACTAATATAAACAGCAAAAACTTACTTTGTGGTGCATGTATGTGTGTATCTGTGTGAATGTGTATGCACACGTTTGTATTTTCTACAAGATGGGTTTGAGAAATTCCTATACATGCTTTTTCCATGTTAGCCTGGTAGAGGCTAGATGAACAAAGATTCAAGCAACAGTAATACATTATTAGAAATGCTTCACAATTAGTTAATTATTAAAGCAAGAAAAGAAATAGGAAAGAATTAGAGAGCAGTTAGAATAAATTTAAACAAGGCATTTCTTGAGTAAAAATACTTATGTTAATAAATTATATTTAAAGTAATAAATTTATCTTTATGAAATGTCCTAATTCTGATTATACCAATAATACATATTATTATACCAATAATAATAATAATTGTTGTCTTTGCTGTTGTTAGGTGCTATCAAGTCCGTTCCAACTCATAGCGACCGTATACACAACAAAATGAAACACTGCTGGTCATTGTTTCAGCCACTGTGTCAATCTACCTAGTTGAGGGTCTTCCTTTTCCGCTGACCCTGTACTTTGCCAAGCATGATATCCTTCCCTAGGGACTGATCCCTCCTGACAACAAGTCCAAATTATAAAAGACGTGGTATATATAGCCATCCTTCCTTCTAAGGAGTATTCTGGTTGCACTTCTTCCAAGACAAATTTGTTCTTTCTTTTGGCAGTCCATGGTATATTCAATATTCTTTGCCAACACCACAATTCAGAGGCATCAATTCCTCTTTGGTCTTCCTTATTCATTGTCCAGCTTTCACATGCATATGCATATGATACGATTGAAAATACCTTGGCTTGGATCAGGTGCACCTTAGTCTTCAGGGTGACATCTTTGCTTTTCAACACTTTAAAGAGGTCCTTTGCAGCAGATTTGCCCAATGCAATGCATCGTTTAATGTCTTGACTGCTGCTTTCATGGTTGTTGATTGTGGATTCAAGTAAAATGAAATCCTTGACAACTCCAATCTTTTCTCCATTTATCATGATGTTTTTTTTTTTTTTGCTCATTGGTCTAGTTGTGAGGATTTTTGTTTTCTTTATGTTGAGGTGCAATCCATACTGAAGGCTGTGGTCTCTGACCTTCTTTAGTAAGTGTTTGTCATATTGTGGGGGCTTAAGTGTTGCTGTGATGCTGGAAGCTCTGCTACCTGTATTCAGATAACAGCAGGGTCACCCATGGAGGACAGGTTTCAGCTGAGCTTGCAGACTAAGACAGACTAGGAAGAAGGAACCAGCAGTCTACTTTTGAAAAGCATTAGCCAGTGAAAATCTTATGAATAGCAGCAGAATAATAATTATCAGATCTATATATATTGGTAGGTAGTTTTTGCCACAATGATGAAGATAATAGCTCAGAGAATGTTAAGTAAAGTTTGGAAACAAGCAGTGGTATTTATTATATACACAAAATTGTAAGTAATACATATCCAGAAATGTACTGAGATCTAGAATAATTGCGGGTTTAAAACTAATAGTGGCTGAGGGGAGAACCCATACATGGTATTTTCTATTACTTGCTTCATACTCAATAGTATATTTTACAAATAAAAAGTATTGATATTATGATTATAAAAGCAAAACATTGTAGAAACATGGCCATTATAAAAAAGTAAATATTTAAATCACCATAATCTCACAGTATGAGACAACTATTGCTAACACTCTGTTCCATTACCTTCCCAGTTTTTACACACATCACATGTATTTTATATATATTTTACAACTTCAGAATTGATATGGTAGAAGGCATTAAGCTTAACCATAAGAACCAAAACCAAACATGATTCTCACTCATGACAACTCATGTGTTACAGAACAGAACTGCTCCATAGGGTTTTCTTGGCTGTAAACTTTAAGGAAGAAGTTCACAAGCCCTTTCTTCCACAGAGCCTCTGAGTGGCTTTGAACTATCAACCTTTAGATTAGTGGCCAATTACAAACTGCTTGTACCACCCAGACTCCTAGGCTGAACCAACCATAAGACATCATTGATATTTGGCATTAGAATGACAAGAACTCTAATTTCATATGGTTTAAAGTAATAAAAAAGTAAAAATAGAGTAAAATATTTTTTATCAGTCAGAATATTTAACTGTTCATAGTTGGCTCTGAAACATTAAAACATATGGGGTAAAAGTCATAAATAATTCATATTTTCTTTATAAACAAGGTTTCTGAGATAATTCTACATGTAAGAGTTAAAGAGTTTTATTTGATAAGGGGATTAATTCGTGAACATGCTTCATAAATCTTCAAATATATATTTATATTTTGAAAAAATATATATTTATGGTTGGAAGGCTGGGAAAAAACATTGGATGGGAATACAATACAGAAACAAGTTTTTTTAAATATCAAAACTACTCAAAACAAAAATTTTAACATTTTATCTAAAAACAGAGAATAAGTCTTTTAAAAAATTGCTACTTTTTGTTAAGACTATTATCTAGGTAACGGTATTTAGTTTCAATAAGCATATTGAAATTTGAATAGTATGATAGATTAGCTAATGTCTATATCATTAAAATTGTGGCTTAACCCAAAAGTTAATGATCTTTAAACTTGACAAATGTACCTATTCCATTAAGTGCCTAATGTTTTCCTCATTTTGTGAGATACTACAGAAGAATACAAGGTAAGCTATATTCTATTCTGAACAAAAAACACTGAGTAAATTATTACCTTAAATTACTTCATTATATTAACTAATTTTAAGTTATGGAACTAGAAGACTCAATTCACTGGATTAATTCTATTTCATTAGACAAGAGTAATGATGTTTCATCCAGAGATATACTTTATTGAAATCTTACTAAGCATGCTTCTCTTTCTTAAATTTATGTTTATTTAACTTATTGAAGTGAAAATTTCACATCTTAGTTGGTAGGTTCCACACATCTTTAGTCTTTTCTATCATTTTCTGTCCTGAAAAATTAAACTTTTAGAGTCATTCAAATGACAGGAATAAAATATAACATGTACCTGTCAAAACATAAAGTTCTGTGTTTTTATCATCATCATTTATTGTATATTTTAGGTTATCAACAAAAAAATACATTACAGTACATACTTGATGACTATAAGAAGGAAAGATTGTCTATTTGTAACCATGCAAATAGTTTTGAAACTCCTAACTGCATACATCATGTTTATGTATATTTGCCGCATGAATCATATTTACAATTTAGAGACTTAAAAACTTCTAGTCTAACCTTTAATTTAACAGATTAAAATATTGCACACCATAAAGCTGCAGTAACCGCTCAATACCTAATAGAAGATGGCAGTGGGGATTCAGGTTTATCTTTGTCTAATTCCAAATTTTTAACTCTATCATGCAGCACATTTCTCAATACCAATATACTTCTTTCTGACATACTTTTGGTGACCTACAGGGTTTGTCTTATTTTCCTCTGTTTGGAGTCTGTCAAAAAATCTCTAATTGACAACTTCATTTTCCATGTACAGACCTATCTGATTTACTTTTAAACTTAAGGCTCAAATATCACTAAAAATTACTAATGTTGCATAGCTGCTATCTTTAACTTACCAGAACTTGGATGTCTCCAGTTCTGTTTCTTTGCTACCAGTTTTTTCTGTCCTTAGCCCAAACAAAATCAAGGTCCACTCCCCACTTAGTGAGAAAACACTCAGATCTATACTATCTTAATTTTTTTACCGAAAAAAGGTTTCTTTGTTTTACCACTTCCATAATATTTATAGAACAATGAGGCTGTTATTTTAAATGACTCTGGAGGATTTTCACGAAGGGAATAGAAACTAGGGAATTCAGAACAACCCTCATTCTGAGAACGATCACAAAAGATAGGCAAATTACTAGATGGTGGGGGCAGTTCAGCTTGGAAGCTTGAGCGGATTAACACAGGAATTAAGAAACATGGGACCATGCTCCAGAAGAAGAAAATCTGGAGATATGAACTTGTTTTGTCAATTAGGGTGACTCAGGTGATCCTATAAAACAGAATAAAATTGTCCCACAGGGTTTCCAAGTAGCAGCTGGTAGATTCGAACCACCATTTTGGTTAGCAGCCAAGCTCTTAACCACTGTGCCACAAGGGTTCTTTTCCTATAATAAAAACCCATTGGCCTATTTCCTAAAACAGCATCTTCTAATTTCATAAGAGACATCTGAGAGGCTTAGGAAACTAGAACCACCTGTACAATGTCAGTTCACATCAACAGAGCTACCTCCAGTGATTCTCAAACACATGAGAAATACATATTACTATTTTTGCCACTGAGTATGTATGTGATTGTTATGAAGCAAATACTGATTGATACACAATCATGATATGCACATACTCATGTTCACATTATTTTAAGCTAAATAGCATAGGGTATCCATGTGCACCCCCATGAGTCTGTCAGTTTGTCATACTGTGGGGTCTTGAATGTTGCTGTGGTGCTGGAAGTTATGCCACCGGTATTCAGATACCAGCAGGGTCACCCATGGAGGACAGGTTTCAGCTGAGCTCCCAGACTAAGACAGACTAGGAAGAAGGACCTGACAGTCTACTTCTGAAAAGAATTAGCCAGTAAAAACCTTAAGAATAGCAGCGGAACTTTGTCTGATATAGTGCAGGAAGATAAGCCCCCAGGTTGGAAAGCACTCAAAAGACCACTGGGGAAGAACTGCCTCCTCAAAGTAGAGTTGGCCATAATGACGTGGGTGGAGTAAATCTTTCAGGGCCTTCATTTGCTGATGTGGCACGACTCAAAATGAGAAGAAACAGCTGCAAACATCCTTTAATAATTAGAACATGGAATGTACAAATTATGAGTCTAGGAAAACTGGAAATTGTCAAAAATGAAATGGAACACATAAACATCAATATCCTAGGCATTAGTGAGCTGAAAGGGACTGGCACTGGCCATTTTGCATCAGACAATCATACAATCTACTAAGCCAGGAATGACAATTTGAAGAGGAATGGTGTTGCGTTCATTGTCAGAAAGAACATTTCAAGATCTATCCTGAAGTACAATGCTGTCATTGATAGGGTAATATCCATACTCTTACAAGGAAGACCAGTTAATATAACTATTATTCAAATTTACACATTAACCACTAAGGCCAAAGATGAAGAAACTGAAGATTTTTATCAGCTTCTGCAGTCTGAAATTGATCAACCATGCAATCAGGATGCATTGATAATTACTGGTGATTGGAATTCGAAAGTTGGAAACAAAAAAGTATCAGCAGTTGGAAAATATGGCCTTGGTGATAAAAACAATGCCGGAGAGTGAATGATAGAATTTTACAAGACCAATGACTTCTTCATTGCAAATACCTTTTTCACCAACATAAACGGTGACTATACACATGGACCTTGCCAGATGGAATACACAGGAATCAAATCGACTACATCTGTGGAAAGAGACAATGGAAAAGCTCAATATCATCAGTCAGAACAAGGCCAGGGGCCGACTGTGGAATAGACCATCAATTGCTCCTTCGCAAGTTCAAGTTGAAACTGAAGAAAATCGGGGCAAATCCACGAGAGCCAAAGTATGACCTTCAGTATATCCCTCCAAATTTAGAGACCATCTCAAGAATAGATTTGATGCATTGAACAGTAATGACTTAAGACCAAGTGAGTTGTGGAATGACATCAAGGACATGATCCATGAAGAAAGTAAGAGGTCATTGAAAAGACAGGAGAGAAAGAAAAGACCAGGAGGGATGTCAGAGGAGACTCTGAAACTTGCTCTTGAACATCAAGCAGCTAAGGCAAAAGGAAGAAATGATGAAGTAAAAGAACTGAACATAAGATTTCAAAGGGCAGCATGAGAAGACAAAGTAAAGTACTATAATGACACGTGCAAAGAGCTGGAGAAAGAAAACCAAAACGGAAGAACATGCTCGGTGTTTCTCAAGCAGAAAGAACTGAAGAAAAAATTCAAGCCTCAAGTTGAAATAGTGAAGGATTCTATGGGGAAAATATTAAATGACGCAGGAAACATCAAAAGAAGACGGAAGGAATACACAGTCATTATACCAAAAAGAATTATTCAATGTTCAACCATTTCAAGAGTTGGCATATGATAAGGAATTGATGCTACTGAAGGAATATGTCTGAGCTGCACTGAAGGCGTTGGCAAAACAAGGCTCCAGGAATTGACGGAATATCTATTGAGATGTTTCAACAAATGGATGCAGTGCTGGAAGTACTCATTTGTCTATGTCAAAAACTTTGGAAGACAGCTACCTAGCCAACTGCTGGAAGAGATTCATATTTACGCCTATTCCTAAGAAAGATGATCCAACTGAATGCAGAAATTATTGACCAATATCATTAATATCATGCACAAACAAATTTTTGCTGAAGATCATTTAAAAATGGCTGCAGCAATATATCGACAGGGAACTGCTAAGAATTCGGGTTGGATTCAGAAGAGGACTTGGAACCAGGGATATCATTGCTGATATCACATGGATCCTTGATGAAAGCAGAGAATACCAGAAAGATGCTTACCTGTGTTTTATTGACTATGCAAAGGCATTCGACTGTGTGGATCATAACAAACTATGGATAACACTGGGAAGAATGGGAATTCCAGAGCACTTAATTGTGCTCTTAAGGAACCTGTACATAGATCAAGAGGCAGTTGTTCAGACAGAAGAAGGGGATACTGAGTGGTTTAAAGTCAGAAAAGGTGTATGTATTGAATCTGTATGCTGAGCAAATAATCCAAGAAGCCGGACTATATGAAGAAGAATAGGGCATCGGGATTGGAGGAAGACTCATTAACAACCTGCATTATGCAGATGACAACCTTGCTTGTTGAAAGTGAAGAGGACTTGAAGCACTTAACTGATGAAGATCAAAGACAGCCTTCAGTATGGGTTACATCTCAACATAAAGAAAAGAAAAATCCTCACAACTGGACCCATAAGCCATATCATGATAAATGGGAAAAGATTGAAGTTTTCAAAGATTTCATTTTACTTGGATCCACAATCAACACCCATGGAAGCAGCAGTCAAGAAGTCTGCAAAGGACCTCTTTAAAGTGTTGAAAAGCAAGATATCACCTTGAAGACTAAGGTGTGCCTGACCCAAGCTATGGTATTTTCAATCTCATCACATGCAATGTGAAAGCTGGACAATGAATAAAGAAGACCAGAAAATTGATGCCTTGGAATTGTAGTGTTGGTGAAGAATATTGAATATATCGTGTACTGCCAAAAGAATGAAAAAAATATGTCTTGGAAGAAGTACAACCAGAATGCTCCTTAGATGCAAGGATGGCGAAACTTCCTCTTACATACTTTGGACATGTTGTCAGGAGGGATCAGTCCCTGCAGAAGGATATCATGCTTGGTAAAGTACAGGGTGAGCGGAAAAGAGTAAGACCCTTAATGAAATAGATTGTTACAGTGGTTGCAACAATGGGCTCAAGTATAACAATGATTGTAAGGATGGTGCAGATCAGGCAGTGTTTTACGTAGGGTCACTATGAGTTGGAACCAACTCGACAGCATCTAACAATAATAACAACACCAACATCCATGTGTAAATTTTCTATTTCTTTTTTTCACTTAATTCAGCAATTGGTTCTTAATTATTTGTAGTTATATTTTTCTTTCTCATTTTTCTCTTGTGTAAAATTTCTCATTTTAGTTTGCCATGTTTGCTTATTTGCTTGTCTTCTCCATTTTGCTCAACAAAGGGAAGTATGTTGAATATTACTTTATTTTGAGTGACTTTGTTTAATTCCCTTCCCATTATTGTGAGACATTTATCTAATCCATAAATTTATAGCTTAAGGGGTGAAGGCTACGTGTTGTATTTATTTTTAGGTAGTCTGAGAATATACAGAGGATAGAAAAGCCCAGCTCAAGCAGTCACCAGTCTTGGTTAGCGGATATGTGCTTTATTCTTCAAGCTCTTATCAAATGGACTCTGACTACAGCCTTCAGTATGGATTTTGCCTGACTGTGAAAAATTGAAAATCCTCACAATTGGACCAATAAGTAACATCAAGATAAATGGAGGAAAAAAAAAAAAAAATGAAACTGTCAACAATTTCACTCTGCTTGGATCAACAATCAACATCCTTGGAAGCAGAGGTCAAGAAATTAAATGACATATTACATTGGGAAAATTTGTGACAAAAGACCCCTTTAAATTTTAAAAAGAAAAACTGTTACTTTGATAACTAGGGTGTGTCTGACCCAAGTCATGGTCTTTTGAATTGCCTCATATGCATGAGCAAGTTGGATACTGAAAAAAGAATAAAGAAGAGTTGATGCATTCAAACTGTGATGTTGCCAAAGAATATCGAATATATGGGGACTGCCAAAAGAATGAACAATTCAGTCTTGGAAGAAATACAACCAGAATTGTCTTTAGAAGTAAGGCTGGTGAGACTGGCTCACTTACTTTGCACATGTTATCAGGGAAGATAATCACTAGGAGAGGACATAATGTTTGGTAAAGTAGAGGGCTAACAAAAACAAGAGAAACTCAATGTGATGAATTGACACAATAGCCATGACTATAGACTCAAAACATACCATGAAAATGGCATAGGCCGAGGCAACATTTTGTTCTGTTGTACATAAGGTTGCCGTGAATCAGAGTTGACTTGATGAAAACTAACAACAACAACATACTTGGTAAGTATCTTTTATTCTAGTAGGGAGCCTGGGAAAGTGTCACCTTTGGATATTGTTTCTTGTATTTTAAATATCTTTTTTCACTCGTAGTCATTCTCACTCATACATTCAAAAGAAGAGCATAAAGTTAATATCTGTAGTTTTGAGTCTGTACTTTGCTTGCTCACCACTCCAGGAGAGGAGCCTGGGGGAAGGAGGCATTAGTTGGGGATCTCAATGGCCCTCTTCCTCCTAAATTTCTACTTCTTTTTAACATTTTCTTGGATATTCTCTTCCACTGCTTCATTATACTAAGATTTTCTTTATTACTAAGAATAATTTGATTTTCCTGTCAATTTTGTCACATTTAGGATTTGCCCCAGTGGAGTTACGTTGATGAGACTGTAAATTAATTGATGGAGAAGTCTGTTTTTGGAGTTTTAATTATTTTCATATTGAGCTGTCAACTTACCCCTCAGTCTGCTTCTCTACAAATCCTAATGTATTCACATTAATTTTCAGGATTTTAACACTAAGGAATGCATTCTTTTCAGAACTTTAACACTTAAGGTAGGAAAAGTGAAGGATAATTGGGAGAGGAGTATGAGCTTACCCCAGCAGCAGCTTCCTTCTCTGCCAATTTTAGAAAATTGTGGTAGCTTGTCACTCTTAGTTGTGTGCTTTCTGTTATTGAAGTTTTGCTAGGCTTTGATTATTATTGTGCATTCGTTTACTAAACTGTAAAAAGAAATATGCTATTTCTGTAATTTTACTATCTTACCTTGGAATTCTATGTGTTCCTTTTGATTTTCAACTATTTTTGCACACACACACACATATTTCACCCCAGATAATTTTCCTTAAAAATGATTTGTGTGTTCACTTACCAATATTTCTAATTATGGTGCTAGTATTGAATTTGGAATATGAATCTTTCTACTGCTAAGTTATTTGATATTGTCAGTAGTTTACATCTCAATTTTGTCAGTCTTTTATTCCACATGATATTTCTTCTTTTGTGTTTTTATTTAATATGTCAATGAATATTCCTATTTTTCTAAGGACACTTTGCTAAAGTCATTTTTCATAAATGGCAAATACTTTCTACTTTCTTTCTTTCCTGTGGTGGCAGGTCGGAATAGGACCTCATATAATTATTTGTATTTCACTTTCTATCACTCTATGTCTTCTCTAAAATTAAAACTATATTTTATCTTCCTATACTATTGTTTCTTTGTTGTTGCATTGTTAGGTGCCATCAAATCGATTTTGACACATACAGACTCTGTGTACAACAGAACTAAACACTGTCTGGTCCTGTGCCATTCTCACAAACGTTGTTACCCTTAAGCCCATTGTTGCAGCCACTGTGTCAATCCATCTCATTGAGGATCTTCCTCTTTTTCACTGACCCTCTACTTAACCAAGCATGATGTCCTTCTCCAGGGACTCATCCCTCCTGATAACATGTTCAAAGTATGTGAAAAGTAGTCTCACAAAATTCTTACTTCAAAGGAGCTTTCTGGCTGTACTTCTTCCAAGACAGATTTGTTCATTCTTTTGGCAGTCCATGGTATATTCAACATTCTTCTCCAACACCACAATTCAAAGGCATCAATTCTTCTTCAGTCTTCCTTATTCCTTGTGCAGCTTTCACAGGCATGTACAGCAATCGAAAATGCCATGGCTTGAGTCAGGTGCACCTTAGTCTTCAAGGTGACATCTTGTTTTTCAACACTTTAAAGAGGTCTTTAGCAGCATATTTGACCAAGGCAATGTGTCTTTTGATTACCTTGATTGCTGCTTCCATGGTTGTTGATTATGGATCCAAGTAAAATGAAATTCTTGACAACTTCAATCTTTTCTCCACTTATCATGATGTTGCTTATTGGTCCAGTTGTGAGGATTTTTGTTTTATGTTGAGGTATGATCCATACGAAGTCTGTGGTCTTTGATAGTCATCGATAAATTCTTCAAGTGCTCTTCACTTTCAGCAAGCAAGGTTGTCTCATCTGCATAATGCAGGTTGTTAATGAGTCTGCCTCCAATCCTAACGCCCTGTTCTTCATATAGTCCTGCTTCTCTGATTATTTGTCAGCATACAGATTGAATAGTTATAACGAAAGGATACAACCCTGACACACATCTTTCCTGACTTTAAGCCATGTAGTATCCTCTTGTTCTGTTCGAATGACTCACTCTTGACCTATATACAGGTTCCTCATGAGCACAATTAAGTGTCCCGAAATTCCCATTCTTCCCAAAGTTATCCATAATTTGTTATGATCTACACAGCCGAATGCCTTTGTATAGTCAATAAAACATAGCTAAACATTTTTCTGGTATTCTCTGCTTTTAGCCAGAATGCATCTGACGTTAGCAATGATATCCCGGGTTCCAGTTCCTCTTTTGAATCGGTCTTGAATTCCAGGCAGTTCCCTGCTGATACACCGCTGCAGGTGCTTTTGAATGATCTTCAGCAAAATTTTACTTGCCTGTAATACTAAGGATTTTGTTCGATGATGTCCACATTTGGTTGGATCACCTTTCTTGAGAATAAGCATAAATACGGATCTCTTTCATTGGTTGGCCAGGTAGCCATCTTCTAAATTTCTTGGCATAGTTGAGTGAGCACTTCCAGCACTGCATCTGTAAGGGGGAGGGGGAGACCTCGCACTTGGGAGGAAGAAGAGACGGGGTGGGGACATTCCTCAATAAGATGGCCCCTACATAGTTAAACGTTAAGCCAAGGAAATAGTCCCTATAGGGGCCCCTAACTTGATAGGGTCCCTAACTTGGTAATTAAACTATAAGCCAAGAAAATAGTCTCTACAGGAGTACCTGACTTGGCTGTTAAATGTTAACAGGGAGAGATAAGAGAAAAATGGTATAAAACCCTAAGAAAATGACTATCGGGGCTCTCAGACTCTCCCTCTGAGCAGCCCACTTGACACTCCCTGGGCAAGTGTACTTTCACTGTTAACACTGTGCTCACTAATAAAACCCCTTGCTTGCTTGACAATCTTTGTCTCAGTGTTTGAGTCCTTTCCTACACTGAAGACAAGAACTGAGGCAATTCTCCAGTAACATCCATTTGTTGAAACATCTCAATCGGTATTCCATCAATTCCTGGAGCCTTGTTTTTTTTTTTTTTTTTTTCCACCAATGCCTTCAGTGCAGCTTGGACTTCTTCCTTTAGTACCATTGGTTCCTGATCATATGCTACTTCCTGAAATGGTTGAATGCCAACCAATTCTTTCTGGTACAATGACTCTGTGTATTCCCTCAATCTTTTTTTTTATGCTTCCTGTATCATCTAATATTTTCCCTGTAGAATTCTTCAATACTGCAACTTGAGGCTTGAATTTTTTATTCCGTTTTCAGCTTGAGAAATGCCGAGCATGTTCTTCCTTTTTGGTTTTCTATCTCCAGCTGTTTGTACATGTCGTTATAATATTTTACTTTGTCTTCTTGAGCCACCCTTTGAAATCTTCTATTCAGCTATTCATCATTTCTTCCTTTTGCTTTAGCTGCTAGACATTCAAGAGCAAGCAAGTTTCAGATTCTCTTCTGACATTCCTTTTGGTCTTTTCATTCTTGTTTTCTTACTGACCTCTTGCTTTCTTTATTTATGATGTCCTTGATATCATTCCACAACTCGTCTGATCTCTGATCATTAGTGTTTGATGTATCAAATCTATTCTTGAGATGGCCTCTAAGTTCAGGTGGGATGTACTCAAGGTTCTACTTTGGTTCTCATGGACTTGTTCCAATTTTCTTCAGTTTCAACTCGAACTTGTATATGAGAAATTGATGGTGTGTTCAGTAGTTGGCACCTGTTTCTTTACTATTATAATAATATGCATTCTATGCTGAACTCTAGTTAATAGAGATGTTTAATTTTTCATACTGTTGGTCTCACGCCTCCATAAAATGGCAATAAGGAGCTTCAGAAGCATAGTTAATTGAATAATTGGGCCAACTCTTCAAATTGCTAAACCCCAGTATTGCATCTGTTGAAAATTCTCACACTTGCCTATTAGATGGAAAAGGCAGGCTTTGCTTAAATTTCAAAGGAATCCCCAGTCTCTAAAGTACCTTTGATGCTCTATAGCAAGAATACAAGTGGGTTTGAAAACAATCCTCTTAAATTAATTGATTTGTTAATAAACATATACTGCTCTCTTAAAAACAATGAATAAACATGAGTGTTGTATTGGGAATCACAATCACACCAAAACATAATTCTTTCATCACAAATACTCCTAGGCTGTACTTCCAAACCCCTATAAAACAAACCCACTGCCGTCAAGTCAATTCTGACTCATAGCGACCCCATAGGGTTTCCAAGGCTGTAAATCTTTATGGAAGCAGGCTGCCACGTCTTTCTCCTACAGAGTGGCCGGTGGGTTTGAACCACCAACTGTTTGGTTAGCAGCCGAGAGCTTTAACCACTGCACCACCAGGGCTCCTAGACTTTCCTTTCCTATTAAAATATTCAAACTGATTTTTTACCACATGTGGAGTCTATATACCAAAAAAAAAAACCTATAAAAATAAACTAGCAAAATAATTATTTCCCAAAAAATGACAAATGAATTTAAATGATAAAATACAATTAACATTGACTCACTCTCTACCCTACATAACAGGGAATTAAATTTAGTCTAATAAGAGAGAAATGAGAACTGTGATGCATTTAATATTTGTATTTTAAATTAAATATTCTTTATAATGTTTGTATTAAATTTGTATTAATATAAAACCACATCTCAAAGCCCACAATCCCTCAGACGTGATTCGCATACTTTAGGTGATTGCTTTTACTTGTACGTTATTTGTTGTTAGCCGAGGAGGAAGAGGTTAGAGAAAGGTGGGTTTGACAAAGTTAAAATAGGTTTTTCTAATGTATCTCTCATTTTCATCATGGATTTTCCTCTATGTGTTTATTGAGCACCCTGTTATGGGTTGAATTGTGTCCCCCAAAAATGTGTGTCAACTTGACTAGTCCATGATTTGCAGTGTTGTGTGATTATTCACAATTTTGTTATCTGATGCAATTTTCCTACGTGTTGTAAATCCTGCCTCTAGGATGTTAATGAGTCAGGATTAGAGGCAGATATGTTAATGAGGCAGGAGTCAACCTACAAGGTTAGGTTTGTTTTAAGTCAATCTCCTGTGAGATATAAAAGAGAGAAGCGAGCAGACAAACAGGGAAACCTCATACCATTAAGAAACAGGAGCAAAGAGAATAGCACGTCTTTTGGACCTGGGGTCCCTGTGCTGAGAAACTCCTAGGCCAGGGGAAGATTAATGGCAAGGACCTTCCCCCAGAGCTCACAGAGACAGAAAGCCTTCCTCTGGAGCTGGCACCCTGAATTTGGACTTCTAGCCTCCTAGACTGTGAGAGAATAAGTTTCTGCTTGTTAAAGCCATCTGCTTGTGGTATTTCGGTTGTAGCAGTACTAGATGACTAAGGCAAGCCCTGTTAAACCAGGCATTATGATAGAATTGGCAGGTCCAAATGAATTACGTATAAAGTATAAAGTCAAAGAATACTTCTAATGGCCAATAACTCAAAATTTATATGGAAGTCAGCTGTGTTAGCAAATGAATACAACATATTATGCTCTTCTAAAGATATGTAATGATAAAGGAGTGACAGGAGTTTAGAATTTGAGATAAAACTCTCCCAGATTATTATAACAAAAGGACTCAAAGAGCATTAATATATTAGTAACATTTAAGAGCTGGAGTTCTTCAGCAAATTCTCCAGGGTTTTAAACTTCTGGTTTACCAATTCTCAAGCCATAAGACACTGGGCATGTTACTTACCCTCTTCAAGCGTACTTCCTCTGCCTATGAGTTCAAAATGGTTATGGGACCATATTCTTGATACCTTTGTAAATATCAACCTTTTCTTGGCACAATTTTAAACCAATATGCTGGTACCACAGGTTTACAAACCTTCAATAAAATGCTCAGTATTAATTCAACAAATGTCGTCTACAACTATTATGGTATTTCTTGGTTTTTTTTTTCTATGTCATAATCCTGCAATTTGGTTTTCACCCTTTAGAGCAGAATCCCCTCAATGGCAAACATAATATTCTCTTTATATTCACAGCACATATTTCAAGCACAGTGCCTGGAAATTAGTAGATATTATATAAATATTGCTGAATGGTATTTAATATCAAATAGATAAATTTATACATTATTAAACTATTACATTTGTCATATTGTGGACTTTCAACGGCTAATTAGAAAAAAGACACATTGTTTTAGGGAAGACTTTTATGATTGGTGTGAGAGCAATTGGTGTATATATATAGTAAACCAAATATACTCATTTGGTATGTATATACCAAACCCAAAACAACACCTGCTGCTGTTTAGTCAATTCTGACTCATAGCAAAACTATAGGACAGAATAGAAGTGTTCCATAGGGTTTCCAGGAGCGGCTGGTGGATTTGAACTGCCAACCTTTTAGTTAGCAGCCAAGCTCTTAACCACTGGGTCACAAAGACATATATATATATATATATATATATATATATATATAGTAAATATAATAACAAGTATGAATATATATTATATAAAATATATATTACACACACAAACATATATATGTATATAAAATATATATACACTTGAGGAAATTCTAATGAAACAAATAGTGACAAAGTAAGAGAATGAGAGCAGCCCAGTTTTTGTGTGTGTGTGTATTTTTTTTTTTCATTCCATTTTTTCTTTAGTTTTTTGCCTGAGGTGGGACCTTTCAATATCCAAACAGCCTGTAACTTTATATTTGGCATGGTTTTCTTAGTGATGGGGAGAAGAATATAAGGCTTTGTCTGTCACTTGCTTAAGGTGACACTGGGCATTGAAGAGGCTTGGAGATTGGAGGCTGGGTCAAGGTCTAATTCCTCATATTCTACTCAGGATCAAAATTAAAGGCCCATGGTAAAATCCAAACACACACGCAGTTATTTGTATTTTTCAGATGCATATATGTAGGGTTTTCTGTAATCTACTACCAAAACTACTAGTGTAGTTTTCAAAGAGGAATTTGTGACAAAGAGTTTTTTGACATAACATAATAGTTAAACAAAAATAAACTGCTAATTTAGGAGCTTCCTATACTCTTTGTCCTACTCATGAGACAACCAAACATTTTCTTAGGTGGGGCACAAAGACCTTAGTATACTTGGCTTAAAAACAGTAACAATAGTCAGATTTGTTGTTGTTGTTGTTTTTGTTAGGTGCCATTCACTCAGTTCCCACTCATAGCGACACTATATACAACAGAATGAAACACTGTCCTGTCCTGCACCATCCTCACAATCGTTCTCTTGATTGAGCCCATTTTTGCAATCACTGTGTCAATATATTTCATTGTAGGTCTTCCCGTTTTTTGTTTACCCTCTACTTTACCAAGCATGATGTCCTTCTCCAGGATTGATCCCTCCTGATAACATGCCCAAAATATGTGAGACAAAGTTTCTCCAGCCTTGCTTCTAAAGAGCATTTTGGCTATACTTCTTCCAAAACAGATGTATTCATTCTTCTGGCAGCCCATGGTATATTCAATATTCTTCACCAACACCATAATTCAAAGATAAAAAGATGTAAACATCATGGCTTGGGTCACAGGGACCTTAGTCTTCAAGTTGATATCTTTGCTTTTTAACACCTTAAAGGCATCTTTTGCAGCACATTTGCCCAATGGAATGCATCTTTTAATTTCTTAACTGTTGCTTCCATGGGTGTTGATTGTGGATCCAAGTAAAAGGAAATCCCTGACAATTTCAATCTTTTCTCCATTTATCTTGAAGTTGCTTATTGGTCCAGTTGTGAGAAATTTTGTTATCTTTATGTTGAGGTGTAATCCATACTGAAGGCTGTAGGCTTTGATTTTCATCAGTAAGTGCTTCAAGTCCTCTTCACTTTCAGCAAGCAAGGTTGTGTTATCTGCATAATGCAGGTTGTTAATGAGTCTTTCTCCAATCCTGATGCCCCATTCTTCTTCATATAGTCCAGCTTTTCAGATAATTTCCTCAGCATACAGACTGAATAAGTATGGTGGAAGGATACAACACTGATGCACACTTTACTGACTTTAAACCATGCAGTATTCTCTTGTTCTTTTTTTGAATGACTTCCTTTTGGTCTATGTACAGGTTCCACAGGAGCACAAATAAGTGTTCTGGAATTCCCATTCTTTGCAACGTCACCCATATGCAAATGCCTTTGCATAGTCAATGAAACACAGGTAAACATCTTTCTGGTATTCTCTGCTTTCAGCCAGGATCCATCTGCAATCAGCAATGATATCCCTGGTTCCATGTTCTCTTCTGAATCCAGCTTGAATTTCTGGCAGTTCCCTGTCAATGTACTGCTGCAGACGCTTTTGAATGATCTTCAGCAAAATTTTTCTTTCATGTGATATTAATGATATGGTTTGATAATTTCCTAATTATATTTGATCACCTTTCTTAGGAATAGGCATAAATATGGACCTCTTCCAGTTGGTTGATCAGTTAGCGGTCTTCCAAATTTCTTGGTAGAGATGAATGAGCACTTCCAGTTCTGCAACGATTTGTTGAAACATCTCCATTGGTATTCCATCAATTCCTGGAGCCTTGTTTTTCATCAATGCATTCAGTGCAGCTTGAACCTCTCCCTTCAGTACCATTGGTTCCTGATCATATGCTACCTCCTAAAATGGTTGAATGCTGACCAGTTTCCTTTTGGCATGGTGACTTTGTATATTCTTTCCATCTTCTGATGCTTATTGTGTCATTTAATATTTTCACCATAGAATCCTTGACTATTGCAACTCAAGGCTTGAATTTTTTCTTCTTTTAGCTTGAGAAATGCCAAACATGTTCTTTCCTTTTGATTTCTTAACTCCATGTCTTTGCTCACATCATCATAATACTTTGTTTTCTTCTGCAACTGCTTTTGAACGGTCTTCAGCAAAATTTTATTTACGTGTGATATTAATGATATATTTCAATGATTTCTGCATTCTGAATTAGTGAATATTTTTAATTCCTTGAATACAAGTTGTGATAGAAAGGATTGGTGTGAATGACGGTGATATATACTGAAAGATGCTACTCAGTAATAGGAACCTCTTTGAAAGGGGGAAATCATATTCATTCTAGGAGGTATGGTTCATGGAATTTTTAAAGAATACAAATGTACATGACAATAAATTGTTAGATTTATTGGTCTGAATTTCAGAGTAATATTATAGCTGTCTGATCTTTAAGAAGTAGAACTCATAAAAGGACATTGAAAAAGAAGAAATCAAATAAAAGGATTCACATAATCTTTTATGCCAGTAGAAAAGGAAGTTTTGAAGAAGAAAGGCAAAGGACATTAGATGCTAGAAGACCAAGGAAGAGTAGCTCTGAGGCAGGTTTATTTGGTATAATAACCAAGAGGCTATTGGCTGACCTTAAGGTAATTTCAGTAAAGTACTGTTAACTAGACTCCAATAGGTTAATAAGTGAAAGGTAAAGAAGTAAAACTACCAAATATAGAGGTTCTTTCATGATGGCTGTGAAAAAAAGGAACAAGATATGCACTCAAATAAGACTTCCTTTAAGGTAGTCTTCTTTGCTTGACCATGTATAAAGGGTCATAGGAATGACTTACCAGAGAAGAAAAAAATACTGAGTAAAGGAGAGTGTGAGGTTCCATACAAGGCTCTTGTCTAGTGGATGAAGTATGTAACACAAGTGGAGGGAAATGTTTGAACAGGTCTAAGAACCTCTATTCTGCTGTAATGGAAAAGAAGACTAATAAATAGAAATGCAGACACATTTACAATCTGAAGATAAATCTGAAGAAGTTCCCATCAGATGATTTAGTTATTCCGCAAAAGGTGAAGAAAGATGATCTCGTGAAATTTGTTTGTATATCTAGATTTTAACCTAACTTTTCTTCTTGAACTATAAACTCAATACACTTTACTGGGCATTCTATGTTACAATTCTTTTTGCTATGCCACTTAACTTTTATCTCTATATACTTCAGAGGGCATGGAAAATGAAAATCCACTAAGCGAAGATACAAGTGAACAAATCTAGTCTAGGGTTCTCTGGGGCACTGACAGCCTTATGATCAGCAAAACCATGAAAATTCTGAGCCTTTTTCATTCTTTGTGAAATATATGACTGAAAGGGATGTTCTAGGTATGGTTTTATATAGCACAAAATATTTTTTGGCCTAAGTTTATTTTTAATCTTAGAAATATAGCTGATCATAATTGTCAACTAAAAACCTACACAGCTTTACTAACTGCAGCAGTAGTCCTAATTAGCCATTTATTTCAATTTGAGAGATTGCAATTTACAGGAGTTAACATCTATTACCTGTTGTGTTCTCAATGCATGCTCAATGGAAAATAAAATTTAAAAGACGCGGCCTTTTCCTCAGGCTTTATGATGCAGAAATGGTATTGAGAAATACCACTAAAAATCTCAGTGAACACAGCAAGGATTAAGTCACTTATCTTGCTAATCATGAAACAATGCAAAAATCAAGCTGCAGAGAAGAGCTCAAGTTTTCTCTCAATAAAGTCAAAGCATATGAGAAACAACTCATAGAAGGCTACATCTTTGGTCACACATTGGAGAAAGCATAGAGGTATCAAGATATATGTCCCTGCAAGAAGTGGGGAGAGGGTAGGAGATTTCAAAAGTTAAAGAAATCAAGATTTATGTATTATAGTACAAAACTAATTTCTCACTTAAACTCATATTTAAGGAAAAAAAAGATTTTTTTCATTTATTTAATATCTGAAAAGGTACGAAAGGCTGCACACTGTGTGGTCAGTGGAAAAAAAAATAGAAAATTAGCTGTAAGATGATATCTTTTTTCTTCTCTCTTTTTATTCCTTTCCTGTCAAAGGGTCAGAAAGCTAGGAAGTTATCGTTTCACCAGATTTTTTTCTGTTAATGTTCTTCTGTGAAGTATCAAAGCTTGTCATAAAGTTAAAGTTACTATATTAATAAGGATTTCATAATAATTGGAAGACAAATTTTCATTATAATTGAATTCTTGCTCCATAAAAAACCAAACCTGTTGCCTTTGAGTTGATTCCAACTTATAACGACCTATAGAAAAGGGTAGAACTGCCCCATTGAGTTTCCAAGGCTCTGGTGGCGCAGTGGTTAAGAGCTTGCCTGCTAACCCAAAAGTCTGCAGTTTGAACCCACCAGCCACTCCTTGGAAACCCTATGGGCAGTTCTAGTCTGTCCTATAGGGTTGCTATGAGTCCGAATCCACTGAAGACAACTGGTTTGAGTTTTGGGTTATCAGGTGTAAATGTAAATCTGTTAACAGATGTCAACCTCCCGCTTCTTGAAGAAACCCCTCCTCTGGCCACCCCAAGTGATTCTCTTGGAATCACTCCATTTCAGGTGGTTTGGAAAAGAATGGAAAACATTTTCATCTCTGTGTCCCTGAAAGTGGGAGGAAAGAAACAAAACCCAATTTCCACCATTTATGTTGATGATTTATGACTCAGAGGGTTGCTCCTTTCTCTCTGCTTAGAGACTTTGTGTTACTTGGGGCAAGGGGGCACTCTTGGGGCTATGAATTGGGGGTGTACACCTATCTTTCCTCAGTTCAAGAATCTAGACAGAAATTCCTGGATGACAGGCTGAGTCTTTAATAATATCTGTTATATTAAAAAAAAAAAAAAACACTCACCCACAAGCAACAAACATTACCAATTCTATATCAAAGGAGAGAAACATAAATATTCAAATTTATAGTATATGCACTTATAGATTCCTGGTGAAATATTCAGTATTTCATAAATATCCTATAAAGTTTTTCATTTTCTCAATGAGAAGATGTAGACAGTACAGTTAAAATTCTATTACCCAAAATAACAATAATATGACACCAGATTTTTTTAAGCTCTACAAGGAGTTTTATTTTCTTCCTTTTGACTTCATCCTCTGCTTATATCACAGATAGGCATACTCATGTTTCCCAACTAAATTAAAAAACACTGTATTGTACTTACTGTTGCATTTTCTCCTCAGGTAGTAAGGTGCACTGCAAGTACTGGACACTCAATACTACTGAAAAGAAAAATAAGAGTGTAAATAAAAATCAACTTTTGTTTTTCTAAAAGATATGTATTTTTAATTTTAATGAAAAGCTATGTGCCTATATCAAACTATACCCTTAATATTTGGCACTAAAATGCATGACTATGTTAAAGAAATACATTTTTCAGTAGAAAAAAAATTGTTGAAAAGTAAATACTAGAACTATGATTCTGATATTCTCAAGGTAGTCATAGGAAGCTGAAACTAGTACACAATATAACATGCCTATAAACATATAAATGCATAAAATAGTTATTTTACACGTTTAATCCAGACATTAAACCAAAATATCAATAGTTATATTTCCTTGGGTCTTGATTTTGTAAGTTTGTTTACTTTGAGAAGGGCTCTCTCAGCAGTTGGTAATGGACTCCACTTGAGGAATGCTCTAGATGAGTTGCCTTGGGAAGTACTTAGTTGTATTGAATAATATGTCAGTGCCAGGTATCTCTTATAAGAAACTTGGTTGTTCTGGGAAATGTGTTCATTTGTGTGGCTTTTAGATAAATCAGTTTGGAGAATGGTCAGGAGACATTTCAGCTCTTTCCCATTGCTTTTGTTAAAAGTAATATGGGCACTGTCACAATTTCACTGGGAACTCCATATGAATCAGAGTTGCAAAGGTTTCTGAAAATACACTCGAAATGCCTTCTAAAATATAGGAGAAACACTGGAAACGGTAAAATAGTCAACAAAATATAAAATCAATAAACTAATTTCTAAAACAAATTTACTAATACTAAAAGGAGAGTAACGAACTAATATGCAGGTTTTTTGTACAAAAGAATTCCTTAAAGGGTCCAGAAAACATATTTACCTAATACAGTGCCTCAACTACACCCTCAGAAACAAACACTAAACCACCTCTGCCTGGGAGCTGGGTAGAGGAACACGAGATTTTAAGCAAAATTCATGGAACAGTTGAAATGAACCTGAAGTAAAATTATGAAGATGGCACAGGGCCAGGCAACAATTTGTTCTGTTAAACATAAGGTCGCCGTGAGTCAGATGCAACTCACCAGCAACTAACAAAAACAATGATAACATGCATTTAATGAAACGAGACTGTTATCAGATTAAAAAAATATATAACAAATAATAAATTAGTAATAAGGCATAGAATACTGAGAATGTCATAGATATATAAATAAGAGTTTGACTACAATTCTGTCAGTTAATAATTAGAATACATAAAGGGAAAAGAGTATTAAAATCAAAAATGATGATTTAGGAAAATTTATGTACAGATTATAGAGTTTCCTAAGCAGAGTAACGAAGTAAACCTCATAGGTCTTATCATCAGCACGAAAATGGGAAAAGTAATGAGATAAAAAACAATTGGACTTTACTGACTAGAGTTTAAAATTAATATCAAAATGGTCTCATTTTCACTTAAGGCAATAATGCTTTTATTGAGAATTATTTATTCAAACAAGGTAATCTTAATTTTTGAAGACAATAGAAAAGTTTTCATCAGTATGACCTACAACAGAATCAGTGAGATATTTCTTTTTCAAACACTCTTATGAAAATTATTTGAACTGATTGAAAAGTCAGTTCTTCCTAATGGGAACACACTCTGTTCTATGATTTTTTTTTTTTTTAATATACGGATTTTCTTATATACTCCTTATAATACTGGTATTTCTTTTCCTGTCTCAACACCCATTTTAAAACATAAAATTTCTTCAGGGCTTATTCTACTTAACTTATCTATATATTCTCAGATTTGCACATACTTAGAACTTAATACTCATTCAATAAAAGCTAGTCTAATAAATAAATAAATAAAAGACTGAATGAATTAATAATAAGTCAATCCATCAGGAACATCACCCAAAGGTTTCTGAGAAGCCTCTTAGCTAGTGGAGTAAACTTGAACCCAAAGGTAAATTCCCTTCCTTTTTTACAAGTCGTGGCATGAAATGGTCAAAGATGCAATGCACTGAACAAGTGAGGAGATGATGTTATATATGCTGTGGCAATAAGGAGAATGTTCATTAGTAAGGAACTTCTGAAAGAAAAGGAAGGGGGCCAGGCATTTTATGAAGGCAGATGAACAAGTGAGTCATCCCTGAGTTTTATGGGAGTTATGAGGGAGATTGAAGAAGGGTCTTATCTTGGAATAGTGAAGTCAGCATGGTTCTGCGCAGTTAGCCATTTCTTGGAACACAAAAGAATAGGGGAATTTCTTGACTGCTCCTCCTTTCTGGAAGCACAGAACTCCGGTGAAGTTCATTTTTGTCAGACATTACATTAGATTAAGCTGCACTTCCAATTTTTAAAAATATTGTCTTTACTCATACATATATTTATACACGCACATATGCACATACTGAACAGTATCACAAATAAAACTGAATAAATACAAGCATGGGGAAATGAAGGAAAACGAAAATAATATGAAGCTAAGGGTAAAATTAGTACAGGATATATGTTATGCCAAAAATAGGATGCTGGGCTTTATAATACCAAGGAAAAGCAGAAAATATAATTACTTATAAGAGGCTCAGTTTTCATAGAATTGAAGAAAAGTTCAACCATTCCTAGAAATGAGAACTGAGAAAATTTTTCCCTGAAAGGAGAGCAGGCAGTATAATGATCAACAACCCTGACCAAATCCTATTATTAAATGAAACAGAAAATATTTTATATCAGTACTGGCTGTTGGCATGATATCAACACATGTAACAGTAATAGCAGTTACAGAGAAAATTCATACAGTGTGGTTTAGGTCTTTCATGCCAACTTAAGAAAAAATTTCAGAGCATCATAGGAATAGATAGGGTGCATATTCCTAGTCATTTCTCCCACCTCAGCCATTGGAATACCCTCTTATTTTTTCATCTAACCAAAATCAAACCAAACCCATTGCCCTGGAGGCAATTCCATCTCACAGCAAACCTAACGTCCTTAATTTGCCCCCTACAGTCTACTCCCAATCCAGAAACCAGAGTAATATTAAAAAAAAAAAAAAGATCATTTTACCTCTTGCTAAGAACCTTGCCATGACTTTCCTTCTTGCTTAAAATAGAAACCACAATGTGTTCATAAAAATCCGTTGCTGTCAATTCCCACCCATGGTGACCCTATAGGACAGAAAAGAACTGCCCCATAGGTTTTGCAAAGAGCAACTGGTGAATTTGAACTGCTAAGCTTTTGGTTAACAGCCAAGCTCTTATCCACTCTGCCACCAGGGCTCCACAATGTGTACTTAGCGGCCCTTTAAATCCTGCCCTCTTCAACTTGCTTTTACCCTCTTTTTCACTCTGTTCTTTGACTGGGAACAGCACAAACAGGGTTCTCTGTGCGAGTGCAGCCCCCTCCCCTCGAGCCTCCCAGTGGTCTCGGGACACAACTTTCCCAGTAATGGTCTTGTGGCAGAAATGTAGGAGCTGCTATAGTGTGAATGGGTAAAACCCTCTACACACTCTGGTGACTAATTGTTGTTAGTTGAAGCCCAGTCAATTCTCATATTTACAGAGTAGAAGTGTGCTCCATAGGGCTTCCAAGGCTGTGACCATTTGGAAGCAGATCATCAGGCCTGTCTTCTGAGGTATCTCTGGGTAGATTTGAACCACTGATGTTTTGGCTAGTAGTTGAGTGCCAACCATTTACAACTCCCAGGGACTCCTTGGTGACTAATAGGAGCATCAATTCTCCAGTTTAATGACAAAAGAGTACCTAAAAATGCAAAGTGTAAGAAGGAGAAATAAGAAATCAAATACATGACCATTTAATCTAAACTTTGAACAAAACGGAGGACTCCAGTCATCAGCAGCACAAAGCTGATTAAGTTAAATAATAAAGCATGAAGTTGAAAGAGTGATGCTTTGTCCCCATCCTTTGAAGTTTGTCTCAGAGCAGCAAGTTGCTATGATGGAGAAAGTGCTAACTGCATCTAATAATTATTAGAGATGCGCTTCTGCACTAATATTTATGAAAGAAAAGACCAGGTTTTGAAGAATCAGTATTTCGTAAGTTTAAAGTGAATGTCATACACTCACTTAGCTGGACAACCTCTAAAGCTCTTTTTAAAAACATTCTACAAATCACAGAATCAACGAATTCTGCTATGGGAAGAGAGCGTGGTAGTAATTAAGCCCAGGCTGGTTGTTTTGCAGAGGTTGAACTGAAGATTTAAGATGCAGCTTAACTTTGCTCTCTTCATAAAAAAATGAATTACTGGCACTTTAAGAGGAAGAAATGTATGTAGCAGAGAATTGAAATGGAAGAGTACAATGTGAATTGATGGTTCTTTTTGCATCCATGTATTCTAGGTGATACTAAAGCCCTATACAATTCCTACCCTGAAATCATATCCCATTGAAAAGATATAATCAAACAACTTTAATTACTATGGGTGATTTTAATTAAAGAATTATTCATTAAGGAACGTTTCTTATCTCTTCTTGTTAGGTAAATAAAATAACGTGCTAAGTCACTTTGGGAGTTTAAACATTGGAATCATAACAAGACACGGTGGAGAAGCACCCGACTCTGAGTTGCAAGGTAATGAGTTGGAAGATACTGCTTTAGTTTTGGAGATAAATAACCACAACAGAATAGCTTCTGTGATACTTGGAAAGAATTGTAGACCCCTACTTCAATATTTCTTAGCACTATCATTTGCTTCAATCTTAATAAGAGTAGAACCCTATAATAATGAATATTCAGATATAGTTCTACTTGTGATTGTGTGATTGGCATCAGTCCCCCAGAATTTCTAGCTAGTTAGTTTAGTTGTTCAGGATCACCTTGGTAATCTCATTTACCTCAAAATAATATATCACCTCATTTAATATGATTATATTTTCACTTTGCACCTTACAGTTTTGGCTATCTACTGGTGCACGGAAACCCTAGTAGTGTAGTGGCTAAGAGCTACGGCTGCTAACCAAGAGGTCGGCAGTTTGAATCCACCAGGAAGCCCTTGGAAACTCTATGGGGCAGTTCTACTCTGTCCTATAGGGTCATTATGAGTCAGAATTGACTCGACAGCAGTGGGTTTTCTTTCTTTCTTTTTTTTTTGGTAACTGGTACATAGCAAACCATCACAGAATCTGTGATTTGAAACTTCAAATATTTCATTATCTTAGGTAATGACTGGGCTCAGCTAAGTAATTATGCAATCTTGCTTGGGGTCTTCTACCTGGCTGCAGTCAGCTGCTGCGTCATCTGGAGTTTGAGTAAAATGCTCCAATATCTGAGCTTCAGACTCTCACTCTCTCTCAGTGGGACCCTGTATTTGTCTCTTTCTTTTACCATGTAGTCTAAGGGCCTCACCCTGTTCATGTAACTTCTTTCCACTTCTGCCTATGTTTTCTCCAGCAGGGTAGCCAAATCGCTTATGTGTTCAATCATGTATCCCTAACTTAAGCATCTCAGGTGACAGAAGCTGCCAATCCTTGTAAAGGTTAACCCAGAAGAGCCACACCATCCCTTCTGACACTTTCTATAATCACAGGACCTGTCCAAATTCAGTATTGAAGAGCATGAATACCAGGAGGTGTGGTTCATGGGTAAGGCCATCTTTGGAGACTAACTCATGAGATTTCACTGTACTATTTATTAAAGGAAGCCCTGGTGGTGTAGTGGTTAACTGCTATGGCTGCTTACCAAAAGTTGGCAGTTCAAATCTACCAGTTGATCCTGGAAACCCTTTGGCCAGTTGTATTCTGGCCACAAGAGTATGGCGGGACACTAATGGGTATTGCAAAATAGATAATGGATCTGGTAGGAAACGTTACCAGTTGGTTTCTGATCTTTCATCTAGCCTCAGGGACACTTGAGGAGTTAAGAAAATTTTAAAATTCTCCTTGAATCACTAACTCAGTGAGTTTATTAAACTCAGTGAATTTATTAGAGCAAACCAAATCCAAGATTCAGAAGAATTCAGTATAGATTACTATCTACTGAACCAAGAACCTATAGCTCATTGCATAAAGTGTTTGTTTAGTAATTAGTAACTGGTTAATAAGATTTCGTTGCAACCAAAAATGGACTCTAGTCCTGTACCACTGAGGGGGCTTTATGAATAGAAAGTTAATAAAGCTGATAGGTCCCCTGACCTTACAGCTTTTTTGGGTTATTGTGACCTCTGCCAGCCCAGCCTTGAATCTCATAACCACAAGTGTCCCAAGTAAGGAGTGATAGGGACATTGGAAAACACTGCCTAGGAGTCATGAGACTTCAGCTCTGCCTTAACTGTTCACTATGTTATTGTCAATACCATATTCTTTCTCAAGCCAAGTAAAATTTCTGTTGGATAGAGTCTATTAAGGCTTTGATTATTAACCTAACATGAAGAACACTATTGCTAATCGAGTATAGTGAACAGTTAAAACTATTTTCAAAATTTCAACTATTTTTCACTCCTTCCCTTACTTTGTTATTTTATTCTTGGTCACAAAGGACATAACTCATTAGGTGAAAAATTTTCCCTCAACATGGATATAATTCATAGATTTAGTGTCACTAAATCCTCCTGAACAATGCACTATTGTGAGGTTCTATATGTTTTGGTGTGGAAGGAGTGACATTCTACAGTACTCACAGCTCCTGTCTCTTATAATCAGGTGTATATCCCGAAAGAAGCAAGACAACTAAGCTGGAGCTGATTTAGTTTCTATTCTGGAACCAATCAACACTGTAGGGCATCTCAGCTACGTTAGTAAACTTAAAAAAGGAGAAAAGGACACTGCTATGTATTTCCCTCTCTTTTGATCAACAACCAGACCATTTCTCCTATACTCTTTCCTTCCTTGTGAAACTAAGTGACAAAATATTGCCATGGAATACATATAGAACATGATGAATCAGTTCCAGGGTAAAGTGGTAAATAAACAGGCATATTTCAGTCCCCTCTCTCTCTAATTTCTGGTTGTATAATTTTAGCTTAATCTGGAAGCTGTAGGTTGAAAATTGAAAAAACTTGGCTCCCCAAAACATTTTATAGGAGACCCATTTCACAATCCCTCCTCCATGTGTGTACTTGGAATGGAGATACAATAGCTAGAGCCTTGAGAATAAATGTTTCATCTTGAGGATGACAAAGGAGAAAGTTGGAAGGCACTATTGATTCTGAACAAACTTGTTCTTGACCTTATTTTATATGAGAGAGAAGTACATTTCTATCTTATGTAATGTTTTATTTTTGAGCTGTGTGTGGAAATCCAAAACCAATCCTAACAACAGTAACAACAACAAAAATTCTCTGATTGTCCCTTGTTTCTTAGTTACTTTAGGAAACAAAGACATCTTAAACATACATATTAGTGTTATGATTTATTCATTAGTATCTTGTAAATTTGGATAGTATGAGTCTGTCCAACCATGAAGCTCTGGTAATATCCATGTTCTGAAATTAATCTCCATTATATTTTTGCTGTGTAACCTTAGGAAGATGTTTACCTTCATAGGTACATGTTTTCTCATCTGGGAAATGAGGCAATAACACGTATAACAAACTCCTCTCTGCATATAGAAAATTTTCAATGCCTGCTAGTTGGTATTACAAAGCTTGGGACAGAAAATGAATGATGCTCACTCAAGTGCATTCAGGCCTTTTCTGAGCAATCAAAATCCCAACAGACTTCACACAATTCTTAGTCACGTTGATTTCAAGAAGTGAAGGGATATGTGGCCCCTCAAGTATTCTACTCTAAGAAAGGGGTGTTTCAAATAAATAACCAAAGCTCTTAATGTCCCAAATATATGCATGGTAAGATTGAAAAAAATCTCACCCAAAGTGCAGAAGATTTTGAGGAGAGAGACTGTTGTTAATAAAGGGAGAAAAGGTAAAAGAGGGTGGGAAGGGTGGTAAACAGAATTCTAAGTTGGCCCCCAAGGTTCCTGCTCCCTGGTATACATGTCCTGTATTATCCCCTCCCTTTCAGTGTCGACTGATACTGTGAATATGATGGCATAGTCATCCGTCCATTAGCTTATATAAAATGGCAAAAGTAAAGGGATTTTGCAAGTGTACTTATGGTCTCTAATTAGATGATTTTAGGTTAATCAAAAAGGAGGTTTTCAGAGAACCCAGAGATCAGAGACAGCAGATGCTCTCCTGAGACCATTGTAGTTTGCCTTGAAGAGACAAACTGCCAAGTTTTGAACAGGGCTACATGGCAGAAAATGGTAGGCAGCCTCTAGGAACTGAAGGTATCTGTCCTACATCTACAAGGAACTGAATTTTGCCAACAACTAGTGAGGTTATGATCCACACAGTCGAATGCCATTGCATAGTCAATAAAACACAGGCAAACATCCTTCTGGTATTCTCTGCTTTCAGCCAGGATCCATCTGACATCAGCAATGATATTCCTGGTTCCACGTCCTCTTATGAAATGGGCCTGAATTTCTGGCAGTTCCCTGTCTATATACTGCTGCAGCCGTTTTTGAATGATCTTCAGCAAAATTCTGCTTGCATGTGATATTAATGATATTGTTCTATAATTTTCACATTTGTTTGAATCACCTTTCTTGGGAACAGGCATAAATATGGATCTCTTCCAGTCAGTTGGCCAGCAAGTTGTCTTTCATATTTCTTGGCATAGATGAGTGAGCAACTCCAGTGCTGCATCTGTTTGTTGAAACATCTCAATTGATATTCCATCAATTCCTGGAGCCTTGTTTTTCACCAGTGCCTTCAGAGCAGCTTGGACTTCTTCCTTCAGTACCATAGGTTCCTGATCGTATGCCACCCCTTGAAATGGTTGAACATGGGCAAATTCTTTTTGGTATAATGACTCTGTTTATTCCTCCCACCTTCTTTTGATGCTTCCTGCGTCGTTTAATATTTTCCCCATAGAATCATTCACTATTGCAACTCGAGGCTTGAATTTTTTCTCCAGTTCTTTCAGCTTGAGAAATGCCGAGTGTGTTCTTCCCTTTTGGTTTTCCATCTCCAGCTGATTACACACGTCATTATAATACTTTATCTTCTCGAGATGCCCTTTGAAATCTTCTGTTCAGTTCTTTTACTTCATCAATTCTTCCTTTTGCTTTAGCTGCTCGACATTTGAGAACAAGTTTCAGAATCTCCTCTGACATCCATCTTGGTCTTTTCTTTCTTTCCTGTCTTTTCAGTGACCTCTTGCCCTCTTCATGGATGATGTCCTTGATGTCATTCCACAACTCGTCTGGTCTTCAGTCACTAGTGTTCAATGCATCAAATCTCTTCTTGAGATGGTCTCTAAATTCAGGTGGGATATACTCAAGGTCATATTTTGGCTCTCGTGGACTTGCTCTGATTTTCTTCAGTTTCAGCTTGAACTTGCATATGAGCAATTGATGGTCTGTTCCACAGTCAGCCCCTGGCCTCGTTCTGACTGTGTGGATCATAACACATTATGGATAACATTGTGAAGAATGGGAATTCCAGAACACTTAATTGTGCTCATGAGAAACCTTTACATAGATCAAGAGGCAGTTGTTCAGACAGAACAAGGGGATACTGAATGGTATAAAGTCAGGAAAGGTGTGCATCATGGTTGTATTCTTTCACCATACCTATTCAATCTGTATGCTGAGCAAATAATAAGAGAAGCCGGACTATATGAAGAAGAATGGGGCATCAGGATTGGAGGAAGACTCATTAACAACCTGCGTTATGCAGATGACACAACCTTGCTTGCTGAAAGTGAAGAGGACTTGCAGCACTTACTAATGAAGATCAAAGACACAGCCTTCAGTATGGATTGCACCTCAACATAAAGAAAACAGAAATCCTCACAACTGGACCAGTGAACAACATCATGATAAAAGGAGAAAAGACTGAAGTTGTCAAGGATTTCATTTGACTTGGATCCACAATCAACAGCCATGGAAGCAGCAGTCAAGAAATCAAAAGATGCATTGCATTGGGTCAATCTGCTGCAAAGGACCTCTGTAAAGTATTGAAGAGCAAAGATGTCACCTTGAAGACTAAGGTGTGCCTGACCCAAGCCATGATATTTTCAATCACATCATATGCATGTGAAAGCTGGACGATGAATAAGGAAGACCAAAGAAGAATTGACACCTTTGAATTGTGGTGTTGGCGAAGAATATTGAATATACCATGGACTGCCAAAAGAATGAACAAATCTGTCTTAGAAGAAGTACAACCAGAATGCTCTTTAGAAGAAAGGATGGTGAGATTGCGTCTTACATATTTTGGACATGTTGTCAGGAGGGATCAGTCCCTGGAGAAGGACATCATGCTTGGCAGAGTACAGGGTCAGCGGAAAAGAGGAAGACCCTCAACACGATGGATTGACACAGTGGCTGCAACAATGAGCTCAAACATAACAAGGATTGTAAGCATGGCTCAGGACTGGGCAGTGTTTCGTTCTGTTGGGCTTAGGGTCGCTATGAGTTGGAATCAACTCAACGACACCTAACAACAACAACAACAACAACAACAGTGAGGTTGGAAGGGGACCCTGGACATCACATGAGATCCAACCACAAGATGACATTGATTTCAGCCTGGTAATATCCTGTGCAAAGGACCTAATTAACCTGTACCTAGGCTTCTGGCCTCCAGAAACAGTGGGATAATAAATATATGTTGTTTTAAGACGTTGCAACTGCAGTAATTTGTTAGACGCAGTAATGGGAAACGAATATAAGAGAAAAAGAACTATTTAACTGGTATGTACTAATAGAAAAGAACAGACCTGCTTAGAAACATGGCCCACTGTGTCCTGTAAAGGTAATTATTTTGAGTACATACTGATCAACTTAGGGATAAATCTGCAGAAACCAGGGGCTTAAGTATGTATTGATTGGATTTAGTATGCAAAAAATAATGCAACTGAGTATTTGAGTAAAAAGTACATTTTTTTTTGCCTCATAAAACGTATGTAATAATTGTGTTATATGCGTTAGACTATGCATAGAGAAAGGGCCTGAGATTTTTTTTTTTCTCAGATTTCCTTTTCCATAATTTTTCTTATAGCATGCATTTTTTCTTAGTCAAAACAAGAAGATCATGAGGTGAACATATAGTGTATAGGTTTTACAATCTTTCCCTTTTCATTTATTTATCTCTCTATAGTATGTATTGATTCTGGCTGCCAGGTGGGAAATTTGGAAGCCAGGATAAAAATCAACGAAGGATTGCTGAAGTATGTCTGTAAGCCAGGAGTCTAATAGAAGAATTCTTGAAGGGGATGAAAAGTTGTGTTTGAATGTATTTAGAACTTTGGGTGTACAATACGGAGTCAGATGGACATTGTTAACACAGATGTAATACATGGATATTTATACTGTTTGACATTTTTTTAAAACTAATTTATTGTGGATACATAAAAGTCTTTTTAGCTTTTTTAGTGACTGCATATTGACAAGCCATAATTTATATACACAATCCTGTATTGGTGGGTATTTAGATGGGCTTCATCTAGATTTAAATGTTGCAATTAACTCTTACGTATATCTGTTTATGTCTGTGTTTATATCTAACTATATCTGCACTTACATGAACATTTTACTGGGGGAGTGTAGATGACCCATATCCAATTTGTTCAAATTTCCTTCCTGCCCTTTATTTTCTGTATTGAAGTCTTCAGGTTTCCAAGCTTGCTTCTTTCTCTAAGCAATACTATTCTAATACTTAGTCTAAAAATTTCAGGCTCTTCTACTATATGGTGAAAGAAATATTAGCAAGACAAGAAGTAGAAAACATTATTCATGCAACTGGTGAAAAGCAAATTCTGTTCTTCAGAATAAAACTCTTCTTAGAAAAATATCACCTATGAAAAGGAAGTAATATAAGATACTCTGACTTAAGAAATTAATATGCTCTTTAAAAAATAACATCTAAGCTCTGAAAGTCTGAAATTCCTACTAATTTTTTGCCATGGTAATAATATTTAAATTGACATCTGTGTTTACTGAAAGTATCCTCAGTCGCAAGTATTCTTTATTAAGTCAGGAGGGAGTCACTGTCCTTTCCATCTTCTTCATCTGCATGATATCCAGAGAAACCAGGCTCATGGAAATTAATCATAGGCAACTTGAAGACATGCAGTTAAGTAAGGAAAGTAAGTGTAATTAAACTCATATAGGTTGACCAGTTTTCCACAAAATGGCTTTATCTATTTATACTCTCACTAATATCAGGTATCTCTACACTCTTGATAATTTTAGACATTATCAAGATTTTCACAGTCTGAAGCATGAAAACTGATAATTCATTGTAGTAGTTTTGAGTTGATTTTTTTAGTTGACTATTACAATGTGGAACACTGGTATTTTTTTAGTATGAACTTATTGATATCTTTATGTATTATTACCTGGCTGTTTTAAAATTTTTATTTTAGTGGTATAATATAATACCATATGTGTGTGTATCTAACATTTTATACATGTAACATATATATGGTATGTTACATATGTATACTTACACAGTAGGTTACAAATATATACATGCAACATATATATTACAAATATAAAATATATACAGAGTGTAATTATAAAAATAGGTTTGCAGGTGGCAAATGCAAAGTCGAAATAACTTCATAATATGCTTTTAGTTGTCTTCACTGATTTTATTTTTTTTAGTCTTAAGAACAGCTGAACAAGACAAGGAGTTAAACTGAAATAAAAGATTTTTTTTTTTTAACCTGACACTCCAATAGAAGTAATTTAAAACTAGTTTTATGTCCACCAACTTGACTTTTTTTTTTTTAATAAAATATATGCTCACATTTATCAAAAAAGGATCGCAAGATATTATGTTGGTATTCGACCACAACCTTTAGTAAAATGCTTGGAAACACTTGATTAGTGAATTAAAAGGAGAAAACAAACTGAAGGAATGAGTCTTTTTTTTAAATCCTCTATATTTAAATGTTTCCAGCCTTCTATGTTTTTATTGACAGTTGGTAAATATGAAGTAGAACGCATTTTGCAAAGTCAACTCATTCAAATTGTGAATAAAAATAGTTACAAAAATGAAGAATTTGAGTTATTTAAATGAGAGAAATCCCTAGTAATGGTAAAAATTGCCTATTACCAAAAATATTATTTACTCAGGGTATTTGAAACAGTTGGACAAAAATTTGAAAGGAAAAAAGAAAAGAGTTGCCATACTGGAAAACAGAAAACAGATTTTTCATGTTTATAGGTAGCATTTTTTCATTTAATCAACTTCATTGTGTTGTACTTTAATATAATAAATGCACTTGTTTTAACCGTGCTGTTCTTTGAGTTTTGACCAATATATAAACCCTTTTACCCACTACTCCATCAAGATACAGAACATTTCCATTATCCCCAAAAGACCCCCTCGTATGGAGTTTTATCCCGTACATCCATGGCTGAGCATCCAGCAATAGGCTGAAAGGATTCATGATGTACATTTTACTACTATTTGTTGAATTTGCAGCTTCCTCTTTGCCACTCTTCTGCCCTTCCCAATTTATAATTACTTTCTGGATTTTATTTTTTTCTCAATCCAGCAAAACGGTCCTGCTTTTCGTGAGATCCCCTTCCCTGCACCACACAGAAAACTGAAGCAATTTTACGGCTCACTTCAGTGGTCATCCTTCTCTCAGCAGTCATACACCCTTACTTCCAGTTGTCTAATATCCCAGAGGAATTCCTGTGTAGTGCAAATGGTTAATGTGCTTATTTGCCAACCAACAGATTGATGGTTTTAGTCCACCTAGAAGATCCTTGGAAAAAAAAAAACATGATGATCTACTTCTGAAAATTCATACCGTGAAAATCCTTTGGAGCACAGTTCTGCTCTGACACACATGAGGTCATCATGAGTTAGAATCAACTCCACAGCAACTGGGAATATTCCAAAACTGGCTTCGCACGAATGTATACCATTTATTTGTGTGGTAATACCAGGAGAATAACCCTGAATTTCGGTACTACGCTGCATTGGAGGTGTGTTGGACAATATTGAGAAAACACATTTTTTAGAACGTTGTTTTGATAAATTAAAGCATAGAATACTATATAAAAATGACACGTAAATTATAGCTGACATGTATATCATAATCAGAAAATTAAAAATTAATGGTAAGTTGTTTTGGGAGCAATATTAGTAGCATACAATACTACAATAAACTTAAAAAACAATGTAAAAAATTTGATAACATAACCGAATCGATGTTTGAACAGTCGAAAATAAAATTTTCTGAAATTTACATTCTTCACAATGTTTGTTATCCATAATTTGTTATGATCCACACAGTCAAATTCCTTTGCATAGTCAGTAAAATACAGATAAACACCTTTCTGGTACTCTCTGCTTTCAGCCAAGATCCATCTGACATCAGCATTGATGTCCCTCCTTCCAAGTCCTCTTCTGAATACAGCTTGAATTTCTGACAGTTCCCTGCCAATGTACTGCTGCAATTGTTTTTGAATTATCTTAAGCAAAATTTTACATGCTTCTGATAATAATGATATTGTTCAATAATTTCTGCATTCTGTTGTATCACCTTTCTTTGGAATGGGCACAAATAACAGATCCCTTCCAGTTAGATGACCAGGTATATGTCTTGAGCACTTCCAGCACTGCATCCACTTGTTGAAACATCTCGAATGGTATTCTGTCAACTCCTGGAGCCTTTTTTTTTTGCCAATTCCTTCAGTGCAGCTTGAAATTCTTCCTTCAGCATCGCCGGTTCTTGATCATACGCTTCTTCCTGAAGTGGTTGAACATCGACCAATTCATTTTGGTACAGTGAGTCTGTGTATTCCTTCCATCTTCTTCTGATGCTTTTACCCACAGAATCCTTCAAAATTGCAAATTGAGGATTGAATTTTTTCTTCAATTCTTTCAGCTTGAGAAATGCCGAGTCTGTTCTTCCCTTTTGGTTTTCTAATGCCAGATCTTTGCACATTTCGTTACAATACTTTGTCTTCTCGAGCTGCCCTTTAACATCTTCTGTTCAGCTCTTACTTCACTTCTTCCATTCACTTTAGCTGCTCCATGCTCAAAAGCAAGTTTCAGAGTCTCTTCTGATATCCTTTTTGTTTTTTTTCTTTCTTTCCTGTCTTTTTATTGACCCTCTGCTTTCTTCATGTATGATATCCTTGATGTCATCCCACAGCTCTTCTGGTCTTTGGTCATTAGTGCTCAGTGTGTCATATTCCAGTGGGTTGTGTTTTGGTTCTCACACACTTGTTTTAATTTTCTTCACCTTCTACTTAAACTTGCATATAGACAATTGACAGTCAGTAGGCCCCTGACCTTGTTCTGACTGACTGTATTGAGTTTTTCATCATCTCTTTCCACACATGTAGTTGATTTGATTCCTGTGTTTTCTACCCAGTAAGGACCAAATGTATAGTCACCATTTATGTTGTTGAAAAAAGGTTATTTCAATGAAAAAGTCCTTGGGACTTGAAAAATTTTATCATGTGGTCTCCGGTGTCTTTTCTATCACCACAGCCATGTTTTCCAACTACAGATCCAACTTTTGCATCCCAATCATTAGTAATTATCAATGCATCCTGATTCCATGTTTGATCGATTTCCAAATGCAGAAGTTGGTAAAAATCTTAAATTTATTCTTCTTTGGCATTAGTGGTAAGTACATAAATTTGAAGAGTAGTGGTATTAATCGGTCTTTCTTGGAGGCTTATGGATATTATCCTATCACAGATAGCATTGTACTTCAGGATAGATATTGCTGGCATCTGAAATACCTATATCATAGCTTCCAGCATCACAGTAACACGCAAGCCACCACAACAGGACAAACTGACAGATTCTTGGTGGCTATTTGCCATATTGAATAAAATATATCTGGTTATTTTTTGTGTGTGGTCCTCTTCAACTAATACTCAAAATTGGATCTAGTCTTCTTAGTTGAATTTTTTTTTATTAAAAATAATTTGTTTTTATTTTTTTCATCATTTCTCATTTCCCTGATTTGCACAGCAGTAGAACCACCTGTTTGCAATTTCATCAAATTATGACATGGTTTTATACCACTATTAGCATTTGTTAATAACATCCTACCTTGATATCTTTAGGCAGTACAATTTAAGGGCAATTGGTATGTTTCCTGAGAGGTAAAATTACCCCACATTAAGATTCCAGCCATTGCCTGATATAATCACCTGAAAATCTACTGCCTACTGGGTCTTATTATTGACAAAATGGGTGCATTTCCTAAATATTTAGAAGACTATAAATGTAACAAAGTTTGAAATGATAATTCCACTATTTCAAGGAACATCAACTTCTTCTGCCTGCCAACAAAATAACATATCTATTAGGAGGATATACTGAAATAACATTAAAACAAGCCTTCAAGAATGCCATGAAAAAAATGGTGTTACATAAATTGAGTTTTTTTAAGAATATACCTCAACCATTTTTTTAACCCTGTCTTTGTAAAAATATATTTTGAAATAAGGATTTTTTTTATCCCAATTTAAGAGAGACATTTTTCTTACTAATTTATTATACTTAAGATATAATGATAACCATTTTTCTGTCTTATTTCTTGTAATTTGAGGTGAAATAAATATCTTTCTCTTGAAAGACCTGATTTAAAACTATCTTTTAATTACAGTTTATTTCATTACAGCAACTCTTCAACTTCAAGGATGAAAACAAGGTAGGTTACACTGATATTTTTTTTTAATTAATTTTTATTAAGCTTCAAGTGAACATTTACCATTCCAATCAGTCTGTCACATGTAGGTTTGCATACATCTTACTCCCTTCTCCCACTTGCTCTCCCCCTATTGAGTCAGCCCTTTCAGTCTCTCGTTTCGTGCCAATATTGCCATCTTCCCTCTCTCTCTATCTTCCCATCCCCCCTCCAGTCAAGAGTTGCCAACACACTTTCCAGTGTCCACCTGATTTAATTAGCTCACTCTTCATCAGTATCTCTCTCCCCCCCACTGACCAGTCCTTTTCATGCCTGATGATTTGTCTTCGGGGATGGTTCCTGTCCTGTGCCATCAGAAGTTCTGGGGAGCATTGTCTCTGGGATTCCTCTAGTCGCAGTCATACCATTAGGTATGGTCTTTTTATGAGAATTTGGGGTCTGTATCCCATTGGTCACCTGCTCCCTCAGGAGTTGTCTGTTGTGCTCCCTGACAGGGCAGACATCGATTGTGGCCGGGCACCAACTAGTTCTTCTGGTCTCAGGATAATGTAGGTCTCTGGTTCATGTGGCCCTTTCTGTCTCTTGGGTTCTTAGTTGTCGTGTGACCTTGGTGTTCTTCCTTTGCCTTTGCTCCAGGTGGATTGAGACCAATTGATGTATCTTAGATGGCCGCTTGTTGGCATTTAGGACCCCAGGCGCCACCATTCAAAGTGGGATGCAGAATGTTTTCATAATAGAATTATTTTGCCCATTGACTTAGAAGTCCCCTCAAACCAAGTTCCCCAGACCCCAGCCCCTGCTCTGCTGACCTTTGAAGCTTTCATTTTATCCCGGAAACCTCTTTGCTTTTAGTCCAGTCCAATTGGGCTGAACTTCCTTGTATTGAGTGTTGTCTTTCCCTTCACCCAAAGCAGTTCTTGTCTACTGATTGATCAATAAAAAGCCCTCTCTCTCCCTCCCTCCCTCCCCTCTTTGTAACCACAAAAGTATGTGTTCTTCTCCATTTTTTCTATTTCTCAAGATCTTATAATAGTGGTCTTATACAATATTTGTCCTTTTGCCTCTGACTCATTTCGCTGAGCATAATGCCTTCCAGATTCCTCCATGTTATGAAATGTTTCAGAGATTCGTCACTGTTCTTTATCGATGCGTAGTATTCCATTGTGTGAATATACCACAATTTATTTACCCATTCATCCGTTGACGGACATCTTGGTTGCTTCCAGCTTTTTGCTATTGTAAACAGAGCTGCAATAAACATGGGTGTGCATATATCTGTTTGTGCGAAGGCTCTTGTATCTCTAGGGTATATTCCTAGGAGTGGGATTTCTGGATTGTATGGTAGTTCTATTTCTAACTGTTTAAGATAACGCCAGATGGATTTCCAAAGTGGTTATACCATTTTACAATCCCACCAGCAGTGTATGAGAGTTCTGATCTCTCCGCAGCCTCTCCAACATTTATTATTTTGTGTTTTTTGGATTAATGCCAGCCTTGTTGGTGTGAGATGGAATCTCATCGTAGGTTTAATTTGCATTTCTCTAATGGCTAATGATCGGGAGCATTTTCTCATGTATCTGTTGGCTGCCTGAATATCTTCTTTAGTGAAATGTGTGTTCCAATCCTTTGCCCACTTCTTGATTGGGTTGTTTGTCTTTTTGTGGTTGAGTTTTGACAGAATCATGTAGATTTTAGAGATCAGGTGCTGGTCGGAGATGTCATAGCTGAAAATTCTTTCCCAGTCTGTAGGTGGTCTTTTTACTCTTTTGGTGAAGTCTTTAGATGAGCATAGGTGTTTGATTTTTAGGAGCTCCCAGTTATCTGGTTTCTCTTCATCATTTTTGGTAATGTTTTGTATTCTGTTTATGCCCTGTATTAGGGCTCCTAGGGTTGTCCCTATTTTTTATTCCATGATCTTTATCGTTTTAGTCTTTATGTTTAGGTCTTTGATCCACTTGGAGTTAGTTTTTGTGCATGGTGTGAGGTATGGGTCCTGTTTCATTTTTTTGCAAATGGATATCCAGTTATGCCAGCACCATTTGTTAAAAAGACTATCTTTTCCCCAATTTACTGACACTGGTCCTTTGTCAAATATCAGCTGCTCATACGTGGATGGATTTATATCTGGGTTCTCAATTCTGTTCCATTGGTCTATGTGCCTGTTGTTGTACCAGTACCAGGCTGTTTTGACTACTGTAGCTGTATAATAGGTTCTGAAATCAGGGTTACACTGATATATTTTTAAATCAACTTCCTTGAGGTGTAGCTTACATATAGTAAAATATACTCATTTTTCATGTTTAGTACAGTAAATTTTGGGAAATATATTTACCCATGTAACTAGAATCCCAACCGGACAATAGACATTTTCATAACTCCATAATATCCCCTCATGCACCTTTGCAATTACTCTTCCCCCAGTTCAAGTCCAATGTACCACTAATTTGTTTAACATCATTATGAATTGGTTTTATCTTCTCTCGAATTTTATAAAAATGGAATCACTTACTATGCAAACGTTGTGTCTGTCTTTTTGCTCAGCTTAATGTTTTTGAGATTAAAATTATTTTAAAAGACTATATTTAAATATTTTGTTTAAAATGTTATTGTTCTTAGGTGCCATTGAGTCGGTTCCAACTCATAATGACACTATGTACAACAGAACAAAATAATGCCCGGTCGTTCACCATCTTCACAATCATTGCTGTGCTTGAGCCCATTGTTGCAGTCACTGTGTCAATCCCTCCTTTGAAGGATTTCCTCTTTTTTGCTGACTCTCTACTTTACCAAGCATGATGTCCTTCTCAAGGGACTAGTCCCTTATAACATGTCCAAAGAACATGAAATGAAGTCTTGCCATCCTCAATTTTAAGGAGTATTCTGGTTGCACAACTTCCAGGACAAATTTGTTCATTCTTCTGGCAGTGCATAGTATATTCAAATTCTTTGCCAACACTGTAATTCAAAGGCCTCAATTCTTCTTTCATCTTCCTTATTCATTGCCCAGGTTTTGTATGCTTATGAGGCAACTGAAAATACCATGGCTTATGTCAGGTGCACCTTTGTCCTCAAAGTGACAACTTAGCTTTTTAACACTTTAAAAAGGTCTTTTGCAGCAGATTTGCCCAATGCAATATGTCGATTTCATGACTGCTGCTTTCGTAGGCATTGATTGTGGATCCAAGTAAAATGAAATCATTGACAACCTCAGTTTTTTCTCCATTTATCATGATGTTGCTTATTGGTCCAGTTGTGAGTATTTTTGTTTTCTTTATGTTGAGGTGTAATCCATATTGAAGGCTGTAGTCTGATCTTCAACAGTAAGTGCTTCAAATCTTCTTCACTTTCAGCAAACAAGGTTCTGTCATCTGAGCATCACAGATTGTTATTGAGTCTTTCTTTAATTCTGATCCCACGTTCTTCTTCACATAGAACAGCCTCTTGGATTATTTGTTCAGCATACAGATTGAATAAATATGGTGAAAGAACACAACCCTGACAGACATCACAGAGGTGATCACATTATATCAAATCTCATCATGGAGGTGATTGCATCATTATACAACTGCCAAACTACATCATAAGTGCCAAACCACTGACAATCATGGCCCAGCCAATTTAACCTTAATGACCACAAACATTGCCTTTGATTTCTTTGTGCTGCTGTAAAAGAAATACCACAAGTGGGGACTTTAAAGAACAGAAATTTATTTTCTCATAGCTCCATTACTGTCCAGTCGATTCCAACTCATAGCAACCCTATAGGGTTGAACTGCCCTATAGAGTTTCCAAGAAGCAGCTGGTGGATTTGAACTGTCAATCTTCTGGTTAACAGCAGAGCTTTTAACCACTGTGGCACTGGGGCTCCTCATAGTTCAGAAGACAAGAAATCTGAATTCAGGGTACTGGCTCTAGAAAGGAAGCTCTCTTTCTCCGTCAGCTCTAGAGGAAGAACTTTGTCTCTTTCAACTTTCGTAGTTCCAGTGTTCCTAGGTTCGTTGGTGATCTTCAAGTTGGTCTGTGTTCTTCCTCACCTCTCATTTTGTGCATAATTCTGTGTCTAATCTGCTCTTGTTTATAACTCAGAAGCAATTAGGTTCAGGACACACCCTACACTGATACAGTCTCATTAACATAACAAAGAAAGCCCTATCCCCAAATAAGATTACTCTCAAAGATATAAAACAAAAAAACACTAGCCATTGAGTCTGTTCTGACTCAGGGGTGACCCAATGTGTACAGGGTAAAACTGTACTCCATAGGGTTTTCATGGCTGTGATCTTTTGGAAGCAGAATGCCAGGCCTTTCTTCCAAGGAGCCTCTGGGTGGGTTCCAATCATCAACCTTTTGGTTAGTAACTGAGCACTTAACCATTTGTGACACTCTGAGACTCCTTCCACAGGTATAGGGGTTAGGATTCCAACATATATTTTGGGGGGATACTACTCAATGCATAGCAAACATTTTGAAATATCTCTCTGGTAACTGTGAAAAATTATCATTTTTTAAAATTTAATAGGATAGTATATTTTACTATATTGGACCATACTTGCTTTATTAGAATAAATTCCACTTGGTCACGATGTGCTATTTTTTAGTATGCTGTTAGTTCTGTTTGCAAATATTTAATATGAGATTTTACATCAATATTTGTACATGATTTTGTTTGTAGTTGTCCTTTATGATATAATCTTTTCATTTTTTTAGGATCAATATTGTACTAGTTTCATAGAACAAATATGAAACCTTTCCTTCCATTTCTAAAGTTTTTCCATGTCATATCACTGGCCATTAAAATAAAGTATATTTGATGTCATTCAGTAAAAACAATGACTCTAGAGTCTTGACATTGTTCCAAGTCAGTTACCATAAAAGTGACGAGACTAAAGATGTGTTCCAAATATTGTATCTTGCTGATACAGTAATGTATAGGTAGTCCCCAGTGTATAGAAGGCCCTTACTCTGACAACTGCTCCATTTTAAGTTGGTTCTGACATGTGTAGAATACCTTTTCTTTTTTTTTAGTTTTCATTATTATTGCCTTTTATTATTATTATAAGTATCTTCATAAATCTGATCTTTATCATTGGGGGTTGGAAACACTACATCTGGGAATAATAATATCAGCAAATTACACATTGCAACATTGGGTGTGGTACATATTACTAATGCTAAAAAAAAATGATAAGACGTACCAAAAAAAAAAAAAGTGCAGTTATAACTCAAATATGTCATAAGTCAGGAACTACCTGTATACTTAATAAGGATTTGCAATCTCACTTGTTTGTCAGTAACAATTATAGGATTTATCCAGCAATCAGTTTTTGTTCAATAATCAATAATTATTCAACTTTGTACTCAAAATGTGCATTGTTCTCTCCTGTATTTATGAAAGTCCATTATAGATTAAAAAAAAAAAAAATACAGGGGCATAAAATAGACTCCAGTGCAGTGGTGTACTGGAGTTGGCTCATACCGCCTCTCAAGAGCTGATTGCACCTCTTCCCAGCTCTACATTTAGTGATAGCTCATTGACAACTTAAAATCTCCATGGCTGGAGTAATTATGTCATGGAAATCAGCAAATGGTACCAATCAACTTCCCTTTTATTCACCTTCTCGGGAGCCCTTTGTTAAACATATAGACATACACCATGTTTTAAGGTCTTCTGGGGAAATGGGGCACTCTACGATGAAGTAGCTTCAAAGAGGAACTTGGAAAATTTAATAAAAATTAGCTAATTGAAGAGCAGATATGATACAGGTGTGCAGTCAGCATACATGAGCAGACAAAGGTGAGGAAGTGCACGCCATACTTAAAGGCCCGAAAAAATGGTAGCATGCAGTTGCAGAGGTAGGCGTCACAAAATCGTGAAAAATGCAGATGAAGAAGTAGAGTGAAGAATGACTATTGTAAATATTCAAGAATCATGGACTTCAGATAAGGACAAAAAGTTGACAATTTTTCAAAAGGAAAGTGGTATAATTCCATAAGCATTTTATAATATCCACTCCAGATGTAAATGGATTGGGTAGGGGAAATCAACAAAAGATATTACTGAGGCCAAGGAAGAGTAGCAGGGTCTGCTGTTACCATCCCACTACACATAATTAGAATATTGAAAAAAATCTACCAAACAACTATTTTCAGATACTGACCAACAGGTAGCACAGGACTGTGCTCTCTTAGAGAAGGGAACTAATGAAATGAGCCATATGATTACTCTGGCTTTCTGCCTGACAGGAATTTTTAGAATGTGGAGCAAGGGGAGGAACCCTTGTGGTCTCACTTGGTTTGGAAAACCAGAGTTCAGAGTTTGGAGAGGTGAGGCATCTGGAATTTATGGGCCTGATTTGTAGAGAAGTCAGATCAGAGAAAGAGTCCCAGATATTTTATAGGGGGGAAATTCTGAGTCTTCTGCAGGTAAATATGAAAAAAAACATGGAATTAAAGCCCTTGAGGCTTAGCCAGAAACAAATTATGAGAAAGAACAAATATCAGAGGTCTGCAAACCATAAAATCCCATACCTCACATAAGGCTGGGATAAATTTGTGTTCTTAATATTCATATTTAAGGAAATCTTTGCTACATTGGTCATTCAGTAGAGACCCTAGAAAAGTCAAACTTTTAAGTGAAAATAAATTAAATCTAGAGTAAAGGCCACTCTAGAGCTGCCCTTAAAAGGTTAAAAACAAGCCTAAAAGGATTAAACTGATCTACTATTAACTCCCTTAAAGAATAAACTACACCACTCTTAAAAAAAAAAAAAAAAATGTTAAATCTAGAATTCAACAATATGAAATTTACAATATCTGTCATCCAGATAAAAATTATCAGGTGTATCAGTGTACAGGAAAATAAGCTTCAAAACAAGGAGAAAATCCATTCAATAAAAAGAAAATCAGAAAAAAAAAATGATAGAAGGGGCAGATAAATTTGCTAAAAAATCACTGTAAATTTGCACAATAAGTGCAATCATGTAGAAATCAATATGAATAAAAAAAAAAAATGGGTGGCAGGAAAAAGAACCTAATGGAATTTTTAGGACTGAAAAATCCAAACCTAAAACGAAAAGTTCATAGAACAAAATGAACAGCGTGTTAGTTACTGCAAAGATCACTGAGCTTGTAGACAAAAACTGGCAAGTACCAAGAAATGAAACAAAGAATATATATATACACATACTAAAAAGCAAAAATTAAAAAAGCCTTGTAGACCTGAGGGAAAATATCAAGCAGTCTAGCACGCTTGTGGTTGGAATTTCAAAAGGAGATAAGGGAGACAGCGAAGAAAGAAAAACTACTTGAAGTAATAATGGCACCCCAATGGATGGCAGGTTCCAGTGAAATACTCTATAGGATAAAAAAACGGCATATATTAATACACTAAATACTATAGACAGCTGAACTTTCAAATAAGCAAATGACTAAAACACTTATAACCTAAACAAACAAAATATAAGTCAGAATAAAAACACCCGCTGTGATTTAATCATGGCATTGTCAAATATAAATAATATCAGGTCATAAATTGAATTTTTTTTTTCAAATCTCTCCTTCCTTTCCCAAGTTGCTCCTCCCCCATTAACATAAACTCACTGCTTCCTAAATTTCCTATCTAATCTTTTGAGTTGCTGTTCTCAGTTTGATCCCATATAGATAGATCTTAAAAGAGCACAGTGCTCAAGGCAGGCATTCTTTACTAGTTAAGCTAAACTAATGCTTGATCATAAGAAGACTTCAAGGGTGGATTATTTCTTTTCATTTTTGAGTTTTAAGAGTTCTTTACATATTCTGAATAGCAGACCCTCATCATATATATGACTTGCAAATATAATCTCCCATTCTGTGGGTTGTCTTTCACTTTATTTGTTTGTCTGCCTATTTATTTTTTGAACATTTCCCAGCGACATCCAACTTCCCAGTGACATCCAATAAGCCTCGAGTTTCTCTCAATTTTTCTCAATTGCTCTCAAATGCATCCTTTTTATTTCTCTTCCCTTTGCCATTGCCTTGGTTAGTCATGGCCCTCACCACTTGTCCCCTGGACCATTAGCAGCAACTGATCTCTGGCCACCAACCAAAGTCCCTTTCAGTGTCTACCCTCCACCGCCAGTCCTACAGCTGCCTCTCCAATAAGTAAACTGTATCATCTCCTTTCCCAACCTAAAATCCTTTACTAGTTCCTTTGTACCATAGGATAATAGCAAAAAAGGTCCCGCACCACCTACTTTTTTTCCCCAGCAACTTCTCCCACAACCATTGTATCTCCCACAATCATTGCCTATCACCATCATGACTTAGATTTGGGATATCATTATTTCTAACAGAGCCAGAGTGTGGGCAGATCATGCCTACAATAAATGAGTAACCTGCTTAAGAGTATTTTAATTAGCATTCCATGTAGCTGATTTGCACTAATGGTGGCAATAATGAGAGAGGGATAGTAGAGTAGGAAAAACGTACACAGGCTTTTTTGGAGGCAAAGATAATTTTAACTCCCATCTTTACCACCTACTAGTTGTGTAAACTGGTTGTGCAAGAAAATTGCCACTTTGAGCCTTAGTCTCTTGATTGTTGAAGTTATAATTTTGAACAACCCATGTTCTCTTTATGCAGACTGCTTTGAGAAATAAATTGCTGTACATTTCAATAGAGTATGCAGGATCCTCTTCAAATTCTTATTAAGACTTATTTAAGTTTGTGTTCAGATCCTACCATCTTTATTTAATACACTAACCTCAGGATTCAAATGTGTTATTGACTTTAGTACAGTTTTAGTTTTAAAATGTATTATTGCAATAGGTAAAAAAATTGGGAGTTACATGTTTATGAGCCTCAAGCAACTCTAAAAAATCATAGGATCCACCAAGAGACAGCTACAGGAGACATCTCTTTATAATTAATAATTTATACTAAAATAAATGAAAATATTTTAGAGGAAATATTTAAGAGACAAATATCTATGATTTTATCAGAGAAGGTTTTATCAGTTTGCTTTGGGAAAAGCAACACTTTCTGGGACATGGTGCTTTTCCTAGGGCAGGCATCCTCTTCCCCAGCAAAGTTATACACAGAGAGTGCCAGTTTAATGCTCTGGAGAAGACAGTCATGCCTCCTGAGTTCAGCTCATGCATCTTAATGAAGTATCACATTTCCTGTAGCTGACCACATTTCAGGCCTTTTGACAAAACCCATATAAAAAAAAGATGTGATGTTCAGGAAACGGAGGTGGCTTGAATAATTCAACAGCTACATATAAGCCTATGAAATATTAAAAGGACAATAGTGTACAATGAGGACTTTTACAGAGGTTCAAGGGTGACATCCGTCTCCTCCTTGTACCGTTGACAGTTTGGCTATCATGACGGCTGACATGGTATGCTGATGAGACAATGATTACAATGGAGCTAATCAGTACTTTAACAAAAGCTAAACCAGCTTTGTGACATTCAGACCATTAAAAAAATAAAAGAGCTCAAAAACTTGAACCATTATTGAAATACTGAACTGTTATTAAAAATCATTTCGAAGAACATCACATCCTTGCTACTTTTAAAAAATTTGTTATGAATCAGAACTGCTCAGCCAGCTATGCCTTTCCTTCAAAAATATGGTGGATTTTAATAATCACTTTCCAAAGCAAAAGGTAAGAAAGCAGGTGCACAGCCTCTTAGGTTGTGCCGACGTGATTTGAGGAACTGAGACTTATCATTTCTCATGGCACATCCACATACGCAACCCCACAGTGTAGTCAGGAGCAACCCCATCCAGGTTGCAGACCGTACTGTTGATACCCATGTAAGGCAAACGGGCCCAAACAGGGCCTCACTTTTCTTAATTTCAAATCTTTGACTTAAGCCCTATAGTATGCCTTAAAACTTTCTATTAGTTTCTAAAAATATACTTGTCTATCATTTTCTTCACTTCTTTGGGCATAACAATGAGTTTACATAAAACTGATTACATAGAGGGATATTCTACCCACTTTATGTAAATGTCTAAGTAAGATGTTTAAAATAAATTACCATGCTATTTTTCTATTACTTGAAGTCTCTGTTTTTCTTCTTTGCATTTCTAATGCTGTGTACCTAGTTTTCACTTTGAAGAGATACAGAAGGACGTGAGGAAGTGGAGCGGAAGGGACTTGATTTCCAGAAGGATAGTTCCCTGTGGTAGCTATGTTTCTGATCTCGTTGTCAGATGACTACTATAAGTCAGATAAGCGATGATGCTGAATTTCCATCAAACACTCAGGGTATGTTTTAAATTCATTCATAATGTATGAAAATTGACAATGTGCCCAAAACTACATATGACAGATTCAGGAATGGCAGTGAGTACTGAGAATGATGATTTCTGTTTTCTGGGCACTAAAATAAACTCAGAAGGGCCATAAAACAAACAATTAAATGGCGAAGTAAATGCTTTCCATATAGACTTTTCACAATATTTTACAGGTTTTAAATTGCTTCTACCTGCATAATTGCATAGGAACTCTACTTTGTATAATCCTGTAGGGGAAATTTAGAAAGATGGTGGGGACCTTCCATTCCAAACAGAAGTAGTTTCACAAGCTAGGCACTGTATTAGTTACTGGGTACCCAGAGGTAGGTAAGACAAGGAGTATGCCTTTGGGAGCAGAGGCAGGGTTGGAAGAGCAAATCACCTTTGAAATTGTTGGTATTTCAGTGTTTTTTTTTTTTTTTTGCAAACAGTATCCAACTATTCTAGCTGAAATCCACTACACTTACCTTTCCTTCTAGACTAGCTTAATGGGACAATTATTATTTCTTGTAGGCTCACTGTTACTGGAATAACAAGAAAACCACTGACTCATTCCTTGACCATAGTAAAATTATCAAATCATAATGGCACAATTTCACTCCTGAATGTCAGTAGAGTAGTCCTACAAGGAAATGATACAATTCTATCTGTATTGGTATTTGAAGGGAAATCCAGGACGAAGCCATTCTCACCTTCTCATGCTCAACTTTTGTGAAGTTTCTCTTGGTCTCAGAGGTCTCCCAAAGAGCTTTAGCATATATATATATGCTATCTTTCTCATAAATTCATGTTCTTATCTCACCCCTGAACATAATAATTCTTTAGTTAAAATCTTGCAAATTGTAAATGTTCCTTGGCTTCTCTAATGTAGCTTCATTGCTTGCATTCTTTTATTTATACATTTTCTGTTACTGGATTGCATGCTCTTTGAGGACGTGGGTTTTGCCTTAGTCATTGGTATAATGTTATTGCTGTTTCTTTTATAATGTGCGGCATTTAGTGGAATTCACAAAAATCATACCATCTTTTTCATCAAAAGCTTTTTGCTTTCTTTTCTTTTAATGTTTGAGAGTTACATCAGTAGATAATACACACAGACATCACAGCACAAACAGTAGAAACCGAATGATGATAATCATATGATCCTTGTTTGCCAAAAATTCAAAGCAGATTTTCATCAGCAGCATTAGAAGAAGGTTTTCCTCAAAAATGACTATAAAAATCAATATTACTTCCAAACATAGCTTTAAATTGTTGTTGTTGTTAGGTGCCGTCGAGTCAGTTCTGACTCATAGCGACCCTATGCACAACAGAACAAAACACTACCCCGTCCTGCGCCATCCTTACAATCGTTATGTTTGAGCTCATTGTTGCAGCCACTGTGTCAATCCACCGTGTTGAGGGTCTTCCTCTTTTCCGCTGACCCTGTACTCTGCCAAGCATGATGTCCTTCTCCAGGGACTGATCCCTCCTGACAACATGTCCAAAGTATGTGAGACGCAGTTTCGCCATCCTTGCCTCTAAGGAGCATTCTGGCAGTACTTCCTCCAAGACAGATTTGTTCATTCTTTTGGCAGCCCATGGAATATTCAATAGTCTTTGCCAACACCACAATTCAAAGGCGTCAATTCTTCTTTGGTCTTCAGTATTCGTTGTTCAGCTTTCACATGCATATGATGTGATTGAAAATACCATGCCTTGGGTCAGGCGCACCTTAGTCTTCAGGGTGACATCTTTGTTCTTCAACACTTTAAAGAGGTCCTTTGCAGCAGATTTGCCCAATGCAATGCGTCTTTTGACTTCTTGACTGCTACTTCCATGGCTGTTGATTGTGGATTCAAGTAAAATGAAATCCTTGACAACTTCAATCTTTTCTCCGTTTCTCATCATGTTGCTCATTGGTTCTGTTGTGAGGATTTTTGTTTTCTTTATGCTGAGGTGTAATCCATACTGAAGGCTGTGGTCTTTGATCTTCATCAGTAAGCACTTCAAGTCCTCTTCACTTTCAACAAGCAAGGTTGTGTCATCTGCATAACACAGGTTGTTAATGAGTCTTCCTCCAATCCTGATCCTCCATTCTTCTTCATATAGTCCAGCTTCTCATATTATTTGTTCAGCATACAGGTTAAACAGGTATGGTGAAAGAGTACAACCCTGATGCATACCTTTCCTGACTTTAAACCAACCAGTACCCCCTTGTTCTGTCCAAACAACAGCCTCTTAATCTATGTAAAGGTTCCTCATTGATAATTACTGGCCATTGGAATGGGAAAGCTGGAAACAAAGAAGGATCAGTAGTTGGAAAATATGGCCTTGGTGATAGAAACAATGCCAGAGATCAAATGATAGAATTTTGCAAGACCAGCGACTTCTTCTTTGCAAATACCTTCTTTCACCGAAATAAATGGCGACTATACACATGGACCTCACCAGATGTAACACACAGAAATCAAATTGACTACATCTGTGGAAAGAGACAATGGAAAAGCTCAATATCATCAGTCAGAACAAGGCCAGGGGCTGACTGTGGAACAGACCATCAACTGCTCATATGCAAGTTCAAGCTGAAACTGAAGGAAATCAGAGCAAGTCCACAAGAGCCAAAATATGACCTTGAGTGTATCCCACACGAATTTAGAGACCATCTCAAGAAGAGATTTGACGCATTGAACAGTAGTGACCAAAGACTAGACGAGTTGTGGAATGACACCAAGGACATCATCCATGAAGAAAGCAAGAGGTCACTGAAAAGAAAGGAAAGAAAGAAAAGATCAAGATGGATGTCAGAGGAGACTCTAAAACTTGCTCTTGAGTGTCAAGCAGCTAAAGCAAAAGGAAGAATCAATGAAGTAAAAGAACTGAACAGAAGATTTCAAAGGGCCTCTCAAGAGGACAAAGTAAAGTATTATAATGACATGTGTAAAGAGCTGGAGATGGAAAACCAAAAGGGAGGAACAAACTTAACCTTTCTCAAGCTGAAAGAACTGAAGAAAAATTCAAGCCTCGAGTTGCAATAGTGAAGGATTTCATGGGGAAAATATTAAACGATGCAGGAAGCATCAAAAGAAGATGGAAGGAATACACAGAGTCATTATACCAAAAAGAATTAGTCAATATTCAACCATTTCAAGAGGTGGCATATGATCAGGAACCAATGGTACTGAAGGAAGAAGTCCAAGCTGCTCTGAAGACATTGGCAAAAAACAAGGCTCCAGGAATTGATGGAATATCAGTTGAGATGTTTCAACAAACAGATGCAGCGCTGGAGGTGCTCACTCATCTATGACAAGAAATATGGAAGACAGCTTCTTGGCCAACTGACTGGAAGAGATCCATATTTATGCCTATTCACAAGAAAGGTGATCCAACTGAATGTGGAAATTATAGAACAATATCAGTGATATCACATGCAAGCAAAATTTTGCTGAAGATCATTCAAAAACGGCTGCAGCAGTATATCGACAGGGAAATGCCAGAAATTCAAGCCGGTTTCAGAAGAGAACATGGAACCAGGGATATCATTGCTGATGTCAGATGGATCCTGACTGAAAGCAGAGAATACCAGAAGGATGTTTGCCTGTGTTTTATTGACTATGCAAAGGCATTCGACTGTGTGGATCATAACAAACTATGGATAACACTGCGAAGAATGGGAATTCCAGAACACTTAATTGTGCTCATGAGGAACCTTTAGATAGCTTTAATTTAGGAGTATTCTTTTACACTCCTAATTTTAGGAAGAATGATCTTATTAAGAAAGAGCATTAAAAAAAACTTCTTGCTGTAGAGTTGATTCTGACTCATAGCGACCCTATAAGACTGAGTAGAACTGCCCCATATGGTTTCCAAGCATTCATTTAAACTGGGGGATTCGAACTGCCGACCTTTTGTTTAGCACTCTTAACCATTATGCCACCAGGGTTTCCAAGACAAAGTATAGAAAAAATTGTTTTGTATCTGGAGTTCTAGTGCAAAAATAGACATATGCTGAATGGATTTTTGCAGGGAAAGTTAATTCAACTAATGAAAATAAATCATATTTTACAGAAGATGTTTAATTACTTTAAGGGGCAAAAGAGTGTGTGTGTGTGTGTGTAAAAAAGCCACTGGTTTTTCTGTTTTGACTTCTCTTAAAAAGAAGCTAAAATAAGTGCACACGCTAGAAATGAAGTGAAATTATAAATAATCGGCATGTATTTGGACAACCACGGAGTTACTCATTGTTGAGAATATCATGTGGTACGTATTCTCAAGCGCCAGTCTGTTTTATGAGGGAGATAAAACACACCCAGCCACGCTTTCCCTCTTTAGGACATATTCTGTCTTTTGTCTTTAACTTTCCTGTTTCTTTAATTGAAATTTTCTTTATCTCTTTTTGTGTAGGAATGCCATATTTTATTAAAATTCTTATTAAATACGTAAATAAGGCAGCGTTCTACAGATTAAGTGCTGAACAGATTAGAGTACCAGTAGATCTGGGTTCTAATCTCAACTCTGTCATCTAATAAATGTGTTTTAACTGCCCATGAAAGTTTTTCTTTTTTCTGAGAATTATATTACATAATGTGCATGAAAATACTTTGAAAATTATACAGTTTTGAATGTATATTCCCATTTTAGTTATAATAATTTGGATGATCTAGAAGCCCTAAAGAGATCTGGTAGTGAAGTAGTTAAGCACTTAGCTGTTAACTGGAAGATTGGTGGTTCAAACCCACCAAGTGCTTCATGGGAGAAAGACGTAGCCGTCTGCTTCCAAAAATATTACAGCCTTGGAAGCCTTATGGGGCAGTTCTAGTCTGTCCTATAGGGTCTCTATGAGCTGGAATCAGCTCAACAGCAATGTTCATTTTGTTTATTTGTTTAAAGGAGCCTCGTTCGCCCAATGGTTAAGTGCTCAGCTCCTAGCCAAAAGGTGGGCGGTTCAACCCCACCCAGAGACTAAAAAAAAAAAAAAAAAAAAAACCCAGAGACTACGTGGGAGAAAAACCTGGTAATCTGCTCCTGGAAAGAGTACAGACTAGAAAACTCTATGAGCCAGTCCTACTCTGTCACGAGGGGTTCCTATGAGTCAATACAGACTCAACAACATCTGACAACTTCAACGACACACTTACTTCATAAAACCCTATTTTAAATTCATTGATTTTAGGTGAATATCGGCAGATATCCTGCTCTGAAAAATGAGGAAACCCCTATTTTTAAGCCCGGGGAGCGTTATTCAAAATCTTGAAAATTGCCTTGGCCTGTGCACTAAGGAGTCAGGAGAATGGCGAACTGCTGTAGCAATGGACCAGGATCCCTTTCAGCTGCTGGATCCTGGAGGGACAGGAGTCCTGGGGAAGACACTAGGGTGGCTGGGTTGGTGAAAGGGGTGATATTAGTGGGTTGTGTTAATAACAAGTAATAACTTGCACAACAGTACTGCTGCAAGCTAGGTGAATATCAGTCCTCCTTAGACGTCCTTCTAATTACACTTTCCCAATCTAACACCAGTATGATTTGTTATATCATTATTCTTCATTCTGCTAGTGGTTAACTCCTCACATTTAAACAGTATACCCAAAGTTCTATAAATTAATTTATGAGTTTTAAATTAACCAATTGATGGTATAGAAATAGAAGATAAGAATGATCAGCTCACTTAAAATACTTTACCAATTTCTTACCCAGCCAATTAAAAAAATAGAAAATATGTGATACCTTCTAGAGATGTCATGAAGAAAATATGGGAAGATTTTCTACTTTCAACAACCAATTTCTCTTCCGCCTTCAGGATTTAAGAAATAATCATATAATTGCCATAAATATCTCACAGTGTGTCTGATGAATTACACGTATGAATGCATGCAGTATTATAAATCACATAGAAGCAAAACGCTATTTCATTTGAATGTTATAACCTAGTTATGTGACTTAAATTTTTCCTCAAGCAAAATAAGAGTATTGAAAAATTACAATATGACTTTCGAAGGGGGAAGGGAAAAAGGACAAGGTGTGAGGGGGCAATTACACTGGTTTGTCCTTCACTGTATAAAACTGGTCCTTCCTGAACCTTTCACACAGTAATATGGGTTATTCTATCTCATGGCCCTTAAGTCATTTTCAAAGCTTAAAATGTATTTCCTAGCTTACAGTTTAGACATAAAGCTCTGAAACTCCACCTCCACTAATGGCTGAAACAAACAGAGGCTGGATTTACAAGGAGGGAGTAATGAGCATGAAGAACTCTGGACATGCACTAATTTTTTTAGTGAAAACATACGTGGTTGTGTTCATGGAAAATCACTATTTCACCGGAGGAGAGGAGTCCAACAAACCACTGCTTTCGAGTCGATTCTGACTCATAACAGACCCTATAGGACAAGAGTAGAACTGCCCCACAGAGTTTCCAAGGAGCGCCTGGTGGATTCGAACTGCTGACCTTTTTGTTAGCAGCAGTAGCTCTTATCTACTATGTAACCAGTGTTTCCTGGGAGATGAAAAAAAAAATTATTTTTTAGATTAAAATTAATATTTGAAATGGCATTTAAAAATGGAAGAGAAGTGTTAATACTGGCATGGCCAGTTCCCTCTGGCCAAGAGCAGTCAGAAGCCCTCAGTTCGACAGCTAGACTTTCCTGGGATCAGTGAAAGAAATAGATGAAAATATAACTGGTGATAATTGAACCCACAGTAGCAATTGGCTGTAACCATGAGTTCTTAAGAAAGGAAAAGCCTGTGGAATAGTTGAAAATTTTCCAAAAATATCAAGAGTATGATGTCCTTGGGAGAATCTCTGATACTATATTCTTGCTATTCCTAAATTTTTGCTCTCTCATGAAAAATCTCAATTACGTTGTTTTAATCCCCATTTTTACAACACTTTGAACAAAATGAAGCCATTAGCATGTTAATATTTTAAACCCTCAGTGTAGTTAATGTTTCTGCTTTTGTAACTCGTAATTTGATTTGACTCAGGGTATGTCCATCTCATGCCACTCTGTCTTTCATTTTCATTTGTTCTATGATTTCAATACTTGATTTGGCTCAAGTTCTGACTCAGCACTGAGATTTCTAAACAAATCAGTTTATGTCCAGAAACCCCTGTCTCCCCAGTGGGTGAATAAATTTAATATGACTATAAATGTAATCCATAGAATGTCATGATTGGAAGAAATATTACCTACCTTATGCCTGAATCACCTCCAGAACTTCCCTGCCATTGTTGTAATCACCTTTGTGCAAAACCTTTTTCAAGTGTATAACGCAGTCCATATTTGGACAGTCCTGTTTTAGAAAACTCTTCCTCTGAATTCCCTCTCTGTCTAACTGATATACACTGATGACAAATTTACACACAGTAACCAAAATATGCTAGCCCAGTTTCTGTTCATATGTGAAAAAAGAGCTATTTAAGAAAGCCGTTAGTACACAACCTATTATATTTAAGTTCATTTATGACAAATCAAGTTAAAATGTCAAATTGACTTCAGACTGAATACCTTATTAGCCTATATGCACATTAAAACCATACCATTTTTCTCAGGATACAGCTTCTAAGACATTACCAAGCCTTTTTCTCTGACCCACTAATTCCTAGGATTGAGGAATATTCCATTTCATTCCCTCTGCTTATCTAAATTCCAAGCATTTATCAGTGTCTATATCATTTTATGATATGAAACCCTGGTAGTGCAGTGGTTAAGAGCTCAGGCTGCTAACCAAAAGGTCAGCAGTTTGAATTGACTAGCCACTCCTTGGAAACTCTATGAGGCAGTTCTTCTCTGCTCTATAGGGTCGCTATGAGTTGGAATCAACTTGACAGCAACGGGTTTGGTTTTGATACATCATTATATACTTCCTCTGTTAATTTTTTCCTAAACCTTAAGAAGTATCTCTTGACATAGAAGAATTATTATATTAGATTTCTAGAGCTGCCATACTAAAATACCACCAAGTGGTGGCTTTAAAGAACAGAAATTTATTTTTTTAAGCTGGAGGCTAGAATTTCAGTGTAGAAGATAGAATTCCAAACCAAGGTATTGACTGTGTCTATTCCCTCTTGGGAATCCCTGGTGGCATAGTAGTTAAGTGCTACGGCTGCTAACCAAAAGGTCAGCAGTTTGAATCCACCAGGCACTCCTTGGAAGCTCTATGGGGCAGTTCTACTCTGTCCTATAGGATTGCTATGAGTCAGAATTTACTCGATGACAACGGGCTTTTTTTCTTTGTTATTCCCTCTGGGGACTCAAAGAAGAAACCTTTATGCCTCTCTCCTAGCTTCTAGTGCCTATAGACAGTCCTTGCCATTCCTTTGTTGTTTGTACATACATCTTCACGTGGTATCTTCCCCCCGTGTGTGGTTCTGTTTCGGTATCTGCCCTCCTCTATAGGACCCACCCTATTCCTGTATGATGTCTTCAACCTAACTGATAATATCTGCAGAAAAAAACCTTATTTACTCAAACAAGCTCACATTCACATTCCCATTGTATACAATGAATTGTTAATCAGCAATAAAGGCAAATTATTTATTGACACTTACTGTAACATGGGTGGACTTTGAAAACATTATGCTAAGTGAAAGAAGCCAGTCACAGAAGAGCATGTTATATGATTTGGTTTATATGAAATGTACAGAATATGCAAATACATAGAGACAGAAAGTAGATTAGTGTTGGCCAATAGCCCCGGGAAGGGAAGATGGGGAGTAACGGTGAATGACTGCTAAAGGGTATGAATGATCTTTTGGGGATGATTAAAATGGAATTTGATAGTTTCAGAACTCTGAATATACTGAAAACTCTGAACTGTACATTTCAAAAGAGTGAATTATATAGTATGCGAATTATCTCTCTGTAAAGCTGTTAATTAAAAAAAATTGCTGGGCCACCTATGCATATGTAGATATTCAAGGCTGACAAATATTTATAATGTTTCAAGAAACCACTAATTATTGATTTATCACTCAAGGTGCTGGCCTTGGGTCATGAAAGAGAATGGTTTACCCATGATTACACTTATGTTTCTGACTTGACCAAATTAATGCATATTAGTGGAAAAGTTACTTGCTGAAATTGGGAACTCAGGAAAAGGAATGTGTTAGAGATTGGACAATAGGAAAGATGATGAATATTGCTTTAGTTGTGCTGAATTTGAGGTTGTTCTGAGAATGAATCTGAACATAAAGAAAACAAAAATCCTTACAACTGGACCAACCAACAACATGGTGATAAATGGCAAACAAATTGAAGTTGTCAAGAATTTCATTTCTTTTTAGATCAACAATCGGTCCCCATGGAAGCAGCAGTCAAGAAATCAAACAACATATAACATTGGGCAAATCTGCTGCAAAAGACCTCTTTAAAGTGGTAAAAAGCAAAGACATCACATTGATGACTAAAGTGTGCCTGACCTAAGCCAAGGTATTTTCAATTGCCTCATATTTATATGAAATCTGGAAAACGAAAAAGGAACACCAAAGAAGAATTGATGCATGCAAACTGTGGTGTTGGAAAATAATACCACTGTACTGTGAACTTCAGAATGAACACATTTGTCTTAGAGAGAGTACAGCCAGAATGTTCCTCAGAAGTGAGGATAGCAAGACTTTGTCTTGCTTACTTTGTACATGTCATCAGGAGAGACCAATCACTTGAGAAAAACATCATGTTTGGTAAAATCAAGGCTCACAGAAAAGAAAGAGATCCTCAGTGACTTGGATTGACATGGTAGCTGCAACAACAACTCAGAGTGAATGAAGTTAAATCGAGGATATAACTGATGGTGAAGAATGAGCATGTTTACAAAGAGAGCAGAGGTGAGAGAAAAAGAGTTCTGATAGTATTTATATTTCTAATTCTATTCATTCTTGAGTCTAAAACATGTCCATTCTTTTGCATTCTGTATATACCTTGTATCTTTATATTGAATTTCCATCTTTTATGTCTTAGTTCAAATTGACAGTCAGTTTTTAAATCAAAGGGGATTTGGGACATATGGCAATCATTTTCATGGAGAGACAACATAGCTCCAATGGAGAAAGAAACATGTTAAAAAAAAAATGTCATGTGCAGTTCATTTAGATGAGAACAATGGGAAATAAGGCAAAGTACACAGTCCTAAGAAAATCATCCGATAGTTTTCCTAGTGTCTTAGTTATCTAGGGCTGCTGTAACAGAAATGGCACAAGTAGATGACTTTAACAAACAGAAATTTATTTTCTTGGTTTAGGAGCCGTCTCAGCTATATAGTGCTGCTGTAACAGAAATACCACAAGTGGCTTTAACAGAAAAAAAAAAAAAATAAGTATTCTCTCACAGTCTAGTAGGCTAGAAGTCTGAATTGAGGGAATCAGCTCCAGGGGATAACTTTCTCTCTCTGTCAGCTCTGGAGAAAGGTCTCCGTCATCAGTCTTCCTCTGGTGAAGGAGCTTCTGAGCACAGCAACCTCGGGTCCAAAGGACGAGCTATTCCCCTGGCTCTCGTTTCTTGGTGGTAATGATGTTCCCCTGTCTCTCTGCTCGCTTCTCTCTTTTATATCTCAAAACAGATAATCCGATAGACATAATCCGATCTCGTAGATTGAGTCCTGCTTTATTAATATAACTGCTGCTAATCCCATCTCATTAACATCATAGAGATAGGATTTACAACACACAGGAAAATCACATCAGATGACAAAATGAGGTATAAACACACAATACTGGGAATCATGGCCCAGACAAAATGACACTCATATTTTGGGGAGACACAATTCAATCCATGACTGGAGGCTAGAAGTCTGAATTCAGGGTGCTGGCTCTAGGGGAATGTTTTCTCACTCTGCTAGTTCTGGAGGAAGGTATCTTGTCTTTTCAGCTTGTTTCCTGGTTCCTTGTAGATCTCCATGTGGCTTGGCATTAATCGTCCACCATCTCTGCTTCTTTAGTTTACCTGTTTAATCTCATTGACATCTCAAAAGAGGTTGACTTAAGACTCATCCTACACTAATCGTGTATCATAAACAAAGCAAAGACAACCCCTTCCTAAACGGAATTATGACCACAGTCATACCAAACCAAACCTGTTGCTGTTGAGTCGATTCTGACTCATAGAGACCCTATTGAACAGAGTAGAACTAACTCTTAGGGTTTCCAAGGAGTGGCTGGTGAATTCTAACTGCCAACCTTTCGGTTAGCAGCCAAACTCTTAACCACTATGCCACCAGGAGTAAGGATTTACAACACACATTTTTTTAGGGTACAATTCAATCCATAACACCTAGTGAGGAGTTGCAAGGATTGGAGTTCTGGGTCAGAGACATTATTCAGCCTGTGAAAGAAAGAAAGACTGGCCAAATGATAAAAGCTGTTCAACTGAGTTACAATTTTACTGGCAGGCAGATACTCTGCCCAAGATATTTAAAATGAAATCGAGTGCCCATGATATTTCAAGTGATCAGTGATTAGACTTGTGTCTTGAACCTAAATGTTATAAGCAGCTATTATACAAAGGGGGAGTTATGTGCACTGGGTTTGTAGCATATCTGCTTGTGGTTTGGGAACCATCCCTCTGTAAGGCATGGGATATGGTTTAGGAAACACCCCTATGAGAAATGTGGGCTTTCTGTGAAGTGTATGTCACATGTGGCTAATAGAGATTCCATCTTAATGCATGATGATACTGCATTGAGTAAGTGGCAGTATTGTTATATTTAGTTGTTAATCTATTTTAATCCATCACATTTGAATATTCATTAAAACATGTCAACAAGATAAAATGCAAATACATAAGAAGACAATTTGAAAGCGTGTTAATAAATGGATGGCACTGGTAAAATAACAACATAAAATGTATTAAATCAAGCTTAGATCCAATTAAAATCTTTACTAAGAGTTTCAACTTTATTTCTCAAGGTATTTCTATGTTCAAGAATATACAAGTATATTTGTTTAGGTCTCCATTTCCTTCTTCGATTCTGTGTTAATATCTACAGTACATGATGCCTTTAGGAAGAATTTTTTATCATTATGGGCTATCATTATGCAGAAAACACTCAGGTTTATGTCTCTCTATTTGATAATTTAGCTTTGGCAGCAGATGATCTGACTCAGAGTCTGTCTACAGTGAATAATTGAATGTCAGAAATGTTTTAAATTAAATTTTGACAAGATGAAATGCTTTGTGGAGGAATCTAAATGTTTGTTAAATTCTTTGTCCTCTTTTTTCATGGCCTCTTAATGGTTGCAATCTTGTATCTGCTTTTACAAAGAAAAGTCTGCATGCTATTTAAGACTCTGTGGGAGGAGCCTCCAGGCACATGAAATCTGTTCCTCTCTGTTCTTTCACCATCTTAAGGATATTGTTACTGTAAAATAAAAAGAGCAGCAATGAAACAGAGTTGTAGGATGGCATAATTAGTTAGTGTCCATGTATACTTTATTTCCTCTTAACAGCTACAAATATAAGAAATAGGGCTGGTTAGTTACCTCCAACTAATAAACATTGAAGCAGACTTTGGTGGGATTTAGGAGAGAGGTTCTCTCATACCCTGAGGAAGCAAGTGATGGTATTGCAGAACCGATACCAGACATGACAGGAAAGCCGTCTTGGTCCCTTCAGACCTGTTCACTTGTGTGTCAAAGGTGCCTTGAACATATGCCTACTCCTTATTTTTAGATACAATATAGATCTGTCACTAATTGAACTGCAGGGAAATTCTACATGTGCAGGCACTAAGTCTGGTTTAGGGACAGAACATAAACTTTAGATTAAGGCTGATTTGGGTTCAAACTCCAGATCCACTACTTATTATTGGATGATACTCTAAAAGTTATTAAATCATCTCAGCTTCAGCTTCCGCATGTATGAATTTATAAATTAGGAATTATAATACCTACTCTGTAGGCTTGTCTACCACCCACGTGTCAGCCTGTCACACTGTGATGGCTTTCATGTTCCTATGATGCTGGAAGCTTTGCCACCAATATTTCAAATACCAGCAAGGTCACCATGTTGGACAGGTTCCTGTGACATTTCCAAACCAAGACCAACTAGGAAGAGAGGCCTGGTGATCTACTTCTGAAAATTACCCAAGGAAAACCCTATGGGCCTCTACAGAATATCATCCGATATAGCACTGGAAGAAGAGCCCCTTAGGTGGAAAAGTACTCAAAATACATAGTGGCCACAATAACGAACTTGATCATACCAAAGATCATGAAGATGTTGCAGGCCGAAGTGACATTTTAGTCTGTCGTGAATGAGGTAACCATGAGTCAGAGCTGGCTCAATGGCAAAGAACAACAACAAGGTTACTAGAAATATTAAATGGGATTACACATAACATTGCACAGCTTCCTACATACCAGGGACTTAGTAAATGGTATTATTAGTCACAGAAAGTTCAACAAACCACAAAACACACTATTCAATACTATTAAAAACCTTTTGTAAGAAAACAAACACTGTTATATCCAACATGTATATTAAAAGTCTGTCTCATAATTCTATTGATTCCAAGAATTAATATCCTGATTCATTCATGATATTCATTTGGTTTTGTTATTAATCAAAGTATTCAATGTCAAATATATTATAGTAAGTTATGATTTATGTGCACTCTATTTCCTAAAGAAACAATAAATTAATATGCATATTTATTGTTCAGCAATTAAATTCTTTCAGCTTGCTAAACCATTTTTACTCCTCAACCTCATTTATAATCTGGAGAAGGTGATTACAGGCACTTGGATTGAGAGTGCATAAACTAAAGATTGTCCCATTTTCTTTTCCCTTGTCTTCCCATTGCAAAGATGGGGCTAATTTCCAACCTCTTGATCTGGGCTATCCTTAGTGACTTATTTGGCAAATATTTGGATGGTCATTTGGTGGAAATGGCTTTCCGAGACTTCAAAGAATAGATTATAAGTAGCCTTGACTCACTTATGGAGTCCTAAGATGCCTTTTAATAAGAATAATTACTTTGAGACTTCCCAGTATGGAGAGGCCACAGGTAGACACTCTGGTTGACAGTCTCAACTATGCCTAGTCTTCCCACTATTGCTGCCACAGTACCAAGTGTGGCAAAAACCATTTCTCACTTTACAGACCAGCCTGAATATTTAATTAATAATTCTTCTCAATAACCTTCATCAACTCCAATGGAAAAGAAAAATCACTCGGCTTAGTCCTTTTCAAATTCCTAAGCCCTGCTCAAATTTATTGTCTAATACGTGATCTATTCTGTGGCATTTAGATCTTCCGTGTCTTTGTTGAGCTTCTTTCTGGACATTCTGCCCGTCACGGAAAGTGGTGTGTTGAAGCCTCCTACTATTATTGTGGAGCTGTCTATCTCTCTTTTCAATGCTGTTAGAGTGTTTTATGTATTCTGGAGCCCTGTGTAAATATTTATTACGGTTATGTCCTCCTGGTATATTGACCCTTTAATCATTATATAGTGTCCTTCCTTGTCCTTTGTGGTGGCTTTAACTTTAAAGTCTATTTTGTCAGAAATTAATATTGACACTCCTGCTTTTTTGATTGTTTGCTTGATATATTTCTTCCATCCTTTGAGTTTTAGTTTGTTTGTGTCCTTAAGTCTAATGTGTGTCTCTTGCAGTCAGCTTATAGATGGATCTTTTTTAAATCCATTCTGCCACTCTCTGTCTCTTTATTGGTGCATTTAGTCCATTTACATTCAGCGTAATTATGGATACGTATGAGTTTAGTGCTGTCATTTTGATGGCTTTTTTTGTGTGCTGTTGACAGTTTCTTTTTTCCACTTAATTTTCTGTGCTGGGTCATTTTTCTTTATATACTTTCTTTTTTTCTTTTTCCTTGTTGATTTTGTATTTGCTGAGTCTTTATGTTTTTCTTCTTTTTTATTTTTATGTGTAGGAATATTAGTTTCCTTTGTGGTCACCTTAATATTTACCCCTATTTTTCTAAGATTAAACCAATCTTTTATTTCCTCATACAGCCTTGACTTCCTCTCCATACGAGAGATCTTTGACTATATTTTTTAGTCCCTCTTTTTTTGTTTTAATGTTGTCATCTTTTATATAATGATGCCTGTGTTTCCCTGTTTTGAGTGTTTTAGCTTTGATTTATTTTTGTGATTTCCCTTTCTGGGTTGATATCTGGTTGCTCTGTCCTGTGTTCTAGTCTTGGGTTGTTATCTGATGTTATTGACTTTCTAACCAGAGGATTCTCTTTAGTATTCCTTGTAATTTTGATTCGTTTTTTGCAAATTCCCTAAACTTCTGTTTGTCTGGAGATGTCCTAATTTTGCCATCATATTTGAGAGACAGTTTTTCTGGGTATATAATTCTTGGATGTCAATTTTTTTTTTCCTTCAAGGCTTTGTATATGTCATCCCATTGGCTTCTTGCCTGCATGGTTTCAGCTGAGTAGTCCGAGCTTGGTCTTATTGACTCTCCTTTGTAGGTGACTTTTTTGTTTATCCCTAGCCATGCTTAGAATTCTCTCATTATCTTTGGTTTTGACAAGTTTAATTATAATATGTCTTGGTGACTTTCTTTTGGAATCTTCCTTGTGTGGGGTTCAGTGAACATCTTGGATGGATATCTTCTCATCTTTCATGATATCTGGGAAGTTTTCTGCCAACAAACTTCAACGATACTCTCTGTATTTTCTGTTATTTCCCCCCACCGCATTCTGGTAGGTTATTCCTCTTGATAGAATCTCACATAGTTCTTAGAGTTTCTTCATTTTTTAAATGTTTTTATCTGATTTTTCCTCAAATACGTTGGTGCCAAGAGCTTTATCTTGAATCTCACTAATTCTGACTTACATTGCCTCAGTTATTCTCCTCTGACTTTCTACTGAATTGTCTAATTCTGCAATTTTATTGCTAATCTTCTGAATTTCTATTTGCTGTCTCTCTATGAATTCTTGCAGCCTATTAAATTTGTCATTATGCTGTTCTCTAATTTGCTTAAGTTCCTCTAATGTTTTGTCTGTGCATTCCTTGGCTTGTTCTGCATTTTGCCTGATCTCCTTCTGATCTCTTGAAGAGTTCTATATATTAATCTTTTGTATTCTATTTCCAGTAACTCCAGAAATTTACCATCATCTGGAAGATTTCTTGAGTCTTTATTTTAGGATCTTGCTGAAGCCATTGTGGTATGTCTCTTTATGTAATTTGATATGGACTATTTTCTCTAAGCCATCAATAAGTTATTGTATTTATTTATTTTATGTTTGCTTACCGTGTCCTAGCTTCTTGTATTATTTTGTTTTGATATGCCCAAAGAGGCTCTCGCGTGATATAGTTTGATTATTGGCACCTTTGAAACTCTGACACCCTGTCAGCAGGAGGTTATAACCGTTACTAGGTATGTGAGCCCAAGAGTCCATTCACTTTCTTGTATGGATTCAGCTCAGTGTCAAGATAGTCAGTCAAGTGTGTGGCAAGGCTCTCACCTACAGTTCTAGACAAGCAGGGGTGATCGCTGTAGGCACAAGTATCAGGGTGCAGTAGAGGGTCATGTGCTGAGCAAGGCAGAGGACTGACAACAGCCCCTGAGTACCTATGAGGAAAGCATGTCCCTGTCCCCTAGAGCATTTGGTGGGTGGGTTTTGTATCCAGACTATGAGGACCCAGTGCTGTTGGCTGTAAGGACTGGGAGGCATGACCTATTCTTGGACGCTTGTCATGGGTGGCTGGGTATTGTGGGTGGAGCCACCAGTCCTCAGACCCCTAATATGGGTAGGTAAGGACCCTGCTTAATAGGCATAGCAGTGTCAGGTGACATGAACTTGCATCTCCACCATGTAGCTGAAACAGTGAAAGTTAGACTTCAGGTATACACCCTTTTGTACTGTGCTAAGGAGGGCATATGCTGTTGAAATGGGCCTATACGGGTCTATATGAGGTGAAAAGCATTCAAAGTTCATGAACGCTTTAAGCCTGTGCAAGTGAGGTGTTTCTGCCCTGAGTTCCTGGCTTACAGGAGCTGGCAGATTATTTTTTTTTTTCCCTGTCTGTTAATTTGTTCCCTCCCCAAGGCCAGGGAATGGCTCAGGGAGAGTGCAGGGTCCTTCTACTGGCCCAGGGGTAGCCGCTGGCTGGGACCCAGTGCAGAGCAGGAAGGGAGCAAGTAAGTAGGTGAGAGGCTGTTTTTTTTTTTTTTTTTTTTTTTGGATTGTGGTAGGTTAAATGCAGATAGATATCACGTGCTGATTGTAGGCTGCTTCTTGTTTGTTCTGGAGGGTTGAGCAGACTCTCCACTATTTGGCCTCCCCTGATGTGGAAAATGTGTCCTGAACACATCTACTTGCCTCAACATGATCATGGCAGTGGTGGAATAGGCCTGGGGGGTGCCAGTTCCTGCCAGGTCAGGTCTGGCACCTCCTTACCACTCCTGAACCATTTCTCCCTCCCCCTAGCCAATCAGTCCAATATTACTCAACTTTGTCTTTGATGTTCAGGGCTCCTAGATTGTCATATATAATTGATTCACTTGTTTTTTTCAGGTGTTTGCTGTAAGAGGTACCATAGGAAGCATCTGACTACTCTACCATCTTGGCCCCACCTCTGGTATTAGTCATTTTGAATCAGACAGTCATATGGTCTACTGTGCTGGGAATGACAACTTGAAGAGGAATGGTGTTGCATTTACCATCAAAAAGAATATTTCAAGATCTATCCCGAACTACAATGCTGTAGTAATAGGAAAATATCCATACACCTACAAGGAAGGCCAGTCAATACGACTATTATTCAAATTTAAGCACCAAACACTAAGGCCAAAGGTGAAGAAATTGAAGATTTTTATCAGCTTCTGCAGTCTGAAATTGATCAAATGTTTAATCAGGATGCAGTGGTAATTAGTAGTGATTGGAATGCGAAAGTTGGAAATGAAGAAGAAGAATTGGTAGTTAGAAAATATGGCCTTGGTGATAGAAATGATGCTGGAGATTGCATGGCTGAATTTTGTGAGACCAAAAATTTCTTCACTGCAAGTACCTTTTTTCACCAACATAAAAGGTGACTGTACACATGGATCTCACCAGATGGAATACACAGGAATCAAATTGACTATGTCTGTGGAGAGAATGGAAAAACTCAATATCATCAGTCAGAACAGGGCTAGGGGCCATGTGGAACAGACCAATTACTCATATGCAAGTTCAAGGTGAAACTGAAGAAACTCAGGGCAAGTCCACAAGAGCCAAAGTATAACCTTGAGTGCCTTGACTGCTTGACTGTATATATAGCCCACCTGAATTTAGAGACCATCTCAAGAATAGATTTTGTGTATTGAACACTAATGACCGAAGACCAGACGAGTTGTGGAATGACATCAAAGACATCATACATGAACAAAGCAAGAGGTTTTTAAAAAGACAGGAGAGAAAGATAAGATCTAAATGGATGTCAGTCAGTAGGGACTCTAAAACTTGCTGCTGAATGTAGAGTAGCTAAAGCAAAAGGAAAAAATGATGAAGCAAAAGAGCTGAACAGAAGATTTTAAAGGGCAGCTTGAGAAGACAAAGTAAAGAATTACAATTTCATGTGCAAAGACCTGGAGATAGAAAACCAAAAGGGAAGAACACACTCAGCATTTCTCAAGCTGAAGGAACTGAAGAAAAAGCTCGAGCCTCAAGTTACAATACTGAAGGATTATACAAGGAAAATATTAAACTATGCAGGAAGCATCAAAAGAAGATTGAAGGCATACACAGAGTCATTATACCAAAAAGAATTGGTCGACGTCCAACCATTTCAGTAGGTAACATATGATCAGGAACCAACGGTACTGCAGGAAGAAGTCCAAGCTGCACTGAAGGCATTGGCTAAAATGTAGGCCTGGGAATTGAGGGAATACCAATTGAGACGTTTCAAAAAACGGGGGCAGTGCTGGAAGTACTGTCTTGTCTATGCCAAGAAATTTGGAAGACAGCTACCTGGCCAATGGACTGGAAGAGATCCATATTTATGCCTATTCCCAAGAAAGGTGATCCCACCAAATGCAGAAATTATGAACAATATAATTAATATCACATGCAAACAAAATTTTGCTGAAGATCATTCAAAAGAAACTGCAGCAGTACATCAACCGTGAACTGCCAGAAAACCAAGCTGATTTAGAAGTGGATGTGGAACCAGGGATATCGTTGTTGATGTCAGATGGACCCTGGCTGAAAGCAGAGAATATCAGAAAGATGTTTACCAGTGTTTCACTTACTATGCTAAGTCATTTGACTCTGTGGATCATGGGAAATTATGGATAACGTAACATTGGATATGGATAACACTGCAGAGAGTGGGAATTCTGGAATCCTTAGTTGTGCTCATGAGGAGTCTGTACATGGATTAAGAAGCAGTCGTTCGAACAAAACAAGGGGATACTGCATGGTTTAAAGTCAGAAACGGTGTGTGTCAGGGTTGTATCTTTTCACCAAACCTATTCAATATATATATGCTAAGCAAATAACCTGAGAAGCTGGACTATATGAAGAAAAATGCGGGATCAGGATTGAAGGAAGACTCATTAACAACCTGCATTCTGCAGATGACACAACCTTGCTTGCTGAAAGTGAAGAGGACTTGGAGCACTTACTGATGAATATCAAAGACCACAGCCTTCAGTATGGATTACAGCTCAACATAAAGAAAACAGAAATCCTCACAAGTGGACAAATAAGCAACATCATGATAAATGGAGAAAAGATTGAGATTGTCAAGGATTTCATTTTACTTGGATCCATAATCAACACCCACAGAAGTGGCAGTCAAGAAATCAAAAGATTTATAGCATTGGGCAAATCTGCTGCAAAAGGCCTCTTTATAGAGTTGAAATGCAAAGATGCCACCTTGAGGACTAAGGTGTGCCTGACTGAAGCCATGGCGTTTCCAGCCCCCTCATATGCTTCCCAAAGCTGGACAATGAATAAGGAAGACCAAAGGGAATTGACACCTTTGAATTGTGGTGTTGGTGAAGAATATTGATTATATCATGGACTACAAAAGAATGAACAAATTTGTCTTGGAAGAAATACAGCCAGAATACTCCTTAGAAGCAAAGATGGTGAGACTATGTCTTACATACTTTGGACATGTTATCAGGATGGATCAGTCCCTGGAGAAGGACATCACGCTTGGTAAAGGAGAGTGTCAGCGAAAAAGAGGAATACCCTAACGAGATGGATTAACACAGTGGCTGGAACAATGGACTCAAGCACAGAAACAGTTGTGAGGATGTCACAGGACAGGGAAATGTTTCATTCTGTTGTGCACAGGGTTCCTGTGAGTTGGAAGCAACTTGACGGCACCTGACAACAACAACATCACTTTTTATGTTAGGTATTGAGAGAGGAAAGATGAATTGTCCTTACTCTTAGCGTCTTCAGATCCAGAGTAACCATACCTGAGGAGCATGCTGCCTATAGGGACCATGTTTAATGTTAATATTGTGGATATCCCATTTGAATTTAGAGACCATCTCAAGAATAGATTCGATGCATTAAACACTAATGACTGAAGGCCACAGACGGGATGTGAGATGACATCAAGGACACAGTACAGAAGAAAGCAAAAGGTCATTAAAAAGACAGGAAAGAAAGAAAAGATCAAAATGAATGTCAGAAGAGACTCTGAAACTTGTTCTTGAACATAGAGTAGCTCAAGCAAATGGAAGAAATGATGACATGAAAGAACAGAACAGGAGATTTCAAAGGGCAGCTCAAGAAGACAAAGGATTATAATGAAATGTTCAAACACCTGAAGTTAGAAAATCAAAATGGAAGAACATATTCAGCATTTCTCAAGCTGAAAGAACTGAAGAAAAAATTCAAGCCTCCAGTTGCAATATTGAAATATTCTATTTTGAATCAAAATATTGAATAACACAGGAAGCATCAAAAGAAGATGGACAGAATACACAGAGTCGCTGCACCAAAAAGAATATGCTGACGTTCAACCATTTCAGGTGGGAGTATGCGATCAAGAACTGATGGTACTGAAGGAAGAAGTCCAAGCTGCACTGAATGCACTAGTGAGAAACAAGCCTCCAGGAATTGATGGAATACCATCTGAGATGCTTCAACAAATGGATGCAGCCATGTAGCACTCATTTGTCTATGCCAAGAAAGTTGGAAGAGAGCTACCTGGCCAATCTGCTGGAAGAGATCCATATTTGTGCCCATTCCAAAGGAAGGTGATCCACAGAATGTGGAAATTATCGAGCAATATCATTAATATCACAGGCAAGTAAAGTTTTGCTGAAGATCATTCAAAAGCAGATGCAGCAGTACCTTGATAGGAAACTACCAGAAGTTCAAGAGGGATTTAGAAGAGGACATGGAATGATGGATATCATTCATTGCTGATATCAGATGGATCTTGGCTGCAAGCAAAGAATACCAGAAAGATGTTTACCAGTGTTTTTATTGACTATGCAAAGGCGTTCGACTGTGTGGATCATAGAGAATTATAGGTAACTTTGCAAAGAATGGGAATTCCAGAGCACTAAATTGTGCTCGTGAGGAATCTGTACATAGATCTAGAGGCAGTTGTTTGAACAGAACAAGGGGTAATGCGTGGTTTAAAGTCAGGAAAGGTGCGTGTTAAGATTATATCCTTTCACCATACTTATTCAATGTGTATGCTGAGCAAAAATTCTGAGAAGCTGGACTATATGAAGAAGAACATGGCATCAGGATTGGAGGAAGACTCATCAACAACCTGCAATATGCAGATAACACAATCTTGACTGCTGAAAGTGAAGAGGACTTGAAGCACCTACTGGTGAAGATCAAAGAACACAGCCTTCAACATAAAGAAAACAAAAATCATCACAATTGGACCAATAAGCAACATCATGACAAATGGAGAAAATATTGAAGTAGTCAAGGATTTCATTTTACTTGAACCCAAAATCAATGCCATGGAAGCAGCAGTCAAGAAATAAAATGCTTTGGGCAAATCTACTGCAAAAGACCTCTTTAAAGTGTTGAAAAGCAAAGATGTCATTTTGAAGACTAAGGTGACCCAAGCCATGGTATTTTCAATAACCTCTTACGCATGTGAAAGCTAGGCAATGAATAAGAAAGACCAAAGAAGAATTGATGCCTTTGAATTACACTGTTGGTAAAGAATATTGAATATACCATGGACTGCCAAAAGGCTGAATAAATCTGTCTTGGAAAATATACAGCCAGAATACTGTACATAGAAGCAAGGATGGTTGGACTTTTTCTCACACACTTCGTTATCAGGAGGGACCAGTCCTTGGAGAAGGACATCATGTTTTGTAAGGTAGAGAGTCAGCGAAAAAGAGGAAGACCCTCAATGAGCTGGACTGATACAATGGCTGCAACAGTGCGCTGAAACATAGCAATTATTACGAGGATGGTGAGGAACTGGGCAGTGAGTGGTTCATTCTGTTATACATAGGATCGCTACAAGTCAGAACCAGCTCTACGGCACTTAACAACAACAATATCACAGATATCAATCTTGCAAATGTTCTCATATTTCTGCAGGAATGTGGGAAGCCTTGTGGTAAAAGGAGCCTAGAAATGCATCTTTAAATACATGAAAGTTGTTGTAGAGATATTGATTGTATAGACTGGAGAAAGTTAAAATATTTCTATGTACCATGCTAACAAAGACATATCTTCTGCAAGGCTATGAAAAAGGAATCCCACCCTAACATTCTTTTCTAAAATTTCTTCAATTTCCTCAACATAAACTGCAGCAGAGTTTCCTTATTGAAATCATTTTTGGCACTATATCTACACAAAATTTTTTTTTACAGAGTACATAGATATGAAAATTCTTTTTGTATGCTTGTTCCTTCCTCTCATCACTTTCAGGTGACGTATTAACAGTACCTAATTGTATTTTATAATGTTTAATCTGGACAAAATACTAGATTAGATAACAGGCCATGGAAATATATGAGCTCTCTGCTCAAGGGTTCTGAAAAACTGCATAAAATTATGATGTGAATTAAATCTCAGAAACAAATGTAAAAAAAAAAAAGAAAAAAAAATTTTTTTTTTAGTAGATAGCAAAGTGAATTACGTTTTTACAAAATTCAGACACTTGAGGTTTATGTTGTTATTGTTAAAAAATTTTTTTTTTTTTGTTATTGTTAGGTACCATCAAGTCAGTTCTGACTCATAGCAACACTTTATAAGCTTACCATTGTTATAGAAAGCAAAATAAAACTTGAAAATAACCGTTTCTATTGCCAAATAATTAAAATGACATATTCTTAAATTATGTACATATTTTATTTTCTTATTTAATTAGAAAAGACTAATAAATCACCATACCCATATTTATCATCATTAGAAATTTCTCCATATTTTCTTCCTGCTAGCATCTTGAAACATATTTGTGTTAAATGTATTCAGAAGTCAGAACATACCAAATCATCTAGCTTATCTACAACAATATGGAGAAAAAAATTCCATAAGTAAATAATGGATATTCTGGATGGTATCTTATTTTTATTTTTAAAAATAGGCTTTATATATTTTCCAAAGTCATAGATTAGCATAAACAATTTTGTATATACCTGATAATCCAAAATGAATAATAGAAGATACAAAAACAGAAACAACCTGGATCAAAATTACAAGTCTCTGGAAGGACTATGAATGGTAATCACTTTCTGTGCCCTATTCTTTATCTTGTGACTTCCCTAAAATAAGAATATTTTACCTTTATAATATCGGAGTATCAGGAATGAAGGAAGACTCATTAACAACCTGCGTTATGCAGATGACACAACCTTGCTTGCTGAAAGTGAAGAGGACTTGAAGCACTTACTGATGAAAATCAAAGACCAAAGCCTTCACCATGGATTACAGCTCAACATAAAGAAAACAGAAATCCTCACAACTGGACAAATAAGCAACATCATGATAAATGGAGAAAAGATTAAAGTTGCAAGGATTTCATTTTACTTGGATCCACAATCAACACTCATGGTAGCAGCGGTCAAGAAATCAAAAGATGCATTGCATTGGGCGAATCTGCTGCAAAAGACTTTATTTAAAGTTTTAATAAGCAAAGATGTCACCTTGGAAACTAAGGTGTGCCTGACTGAAGCCATGGTGTTTTCAATCATCTCATATGCTGGACAATGAATACGGAAGACTGAAGAAGAACGAAAGCCTTTGCATTGTGGTGTTGGTGAAGAATATTGAATATACCATGGATTGCCGAAAGAAAGAACAAATCTGTCTTGGAAGAAGTACAACCAGGATGCTCCTTAGAAGCAAGGATGGCCAGACTTCGCCTCACATACTTCGGACATGTTATTAGGAGGGATCATTCCCTGGAGAAGGACATCATGCTTGGGAAAGTAGAAGGTCGGTGAAGAAGAGGAAAACCCCCAACAAGATGGATTGACAGAGTGGCTACAACAATGGGCTCAAACATAACAACAATTGTGAGATTGGCACAGAACAGGGCAGTTTTTTGTTCTGTTGTACTTAGGGTCGCTATGAGCCAGAACTGACTAGATGACACCTAACAACAACAACAACAATAAACTTTATAATGAGTTTCAATTTAATACAAAATTTCATGTCTTTATTATTTATCTGATGTATATAGCAATGAATGAATTAGATTCCATAATGTCTTGTGATATTCTCTCAACATTAGTTCAGTGACAGTTTTCAGAAGCATTTTGAACTTTGACATGTCATTGATGATGTTGACATGCCATTGATGTTGTTGACATGCCATAGTAGTTTACTAATAATTGTACTGAGATCTGTAATTTTGTTAATCATTGTACCGAGCCTGGGTTCCCACAGACAGAACATATATCCAACGCCAATTCTGTCTCCACTATCTATCACCTAATTAACTACTTTAAAAGTACAAAGTTAAATGTGTCTCAGAAGTTTTGCAGCTTTTTTCTGTGAAACAGCCTAAACTGGTGAATGTTGAGTGGGTAACTCTTTGACAATTTTCATTTTTATATATGGTCCTTGTATTTCTCTACTTAATAGAAGTCAGTATGTGAAATTTATAATATCAAGGAAAATACTCATTTAATCTAGAATCTCAAAATTTTGCATAGAATTGAGCAAATAATTTAGTAATTGCATTTCTAAAGCAGAAGCTTTTTTTTTTCTTAGTTCAGATGTGCATTCCTAAAAATGGAATAACTTGATGCACAAATTCTATTTTACTATCCAGTCACTGAGTCTTTTAGTTAATTAAAATCTCTCCTAATCCTAGCAAGAAGTTGACATTTATCACTGGTTTTTAGCATTAGTTTTTTTTTTTTTTCTTTTCTGTGTTTTCAAAGATATTTTGGTTGGAAATTGAGGAAGACCTTGTCAAATTCTCTTATCCAGACGGTATTTGAAACCACAGTCTTAAAAATGGAGCTGTATTAATTCTGTAAGTCAACTTCAATTTATTCATAAAAATTATTGGGTTTTTCTATTTATGATTGAGACTGATTCTATAATTGAAGTATAGATATAATGACTGTGCTATGCAAAATATTTGGAGCTGTATAAATGGTCGCTATGAGTCGGAATCGACTCGACAGCACTGGGTTCACTGGGTGGGTATAAATGGTAGGACTGCTAATTTGAGAAAAGGTTTGAATGACCAGCCATTTTTAAGATCATTTTGACAAATCAATCACCACACATAATACTTTGAATCTGTTTACCTATATATTTAAACAGAAAACCTCTTAACTTGCCAGTATAAAATGTTAGATGAATATTTTGATGCTCACGTAAGTCAGTGAAGTATTATTTGTTTTTCTTTAGTTAAAGTTGTTAAATTTTCTTCTTGTGTTTAAATACACAAAAAGATGGAAAATTTCCATCTGTTATGGAAAATCTCAGACATATACACCATTCTCTGATCAATAGATGTGAGACATAAACCGCTCAATAAAAGTAGATAACCTACTTATGAAAAATAGTCTACCAAAATCGTTACTGACATATGACGAATATAATTATGTTAGCATTAGTTGCCTTTATTAAATTTTAGTGATATGTCCAAGTCTTAAATTGAGATCTTTCAACTATATTTTCATTGACATTCTCAGTATTACCTCTAATGCAGTAATCTATTTTCAAGTAGTTTTCAAAGTCACAGAATTTTGTAGGCTTTTAATATGTATATTTCATATTTACCCTTAAATAAATACTGATTTGCAGTCTATCTAGAGCATTTTTAAGGCATTCTCTTAAAAAAGGGATTGTATTCATTTATTGTGTCTGAAGGAGGAAAATTTCAGGAAGGAAATAAAGTTTAGGAATTGATTCTCCTACTGGAACTGTGTATGGGAAATGTCCAGAAATACATGGGTGAGATGAAATAGTTTTAGGTTACAAGATCCACTACACTATTTTCCCAAATAAGTGAATTTTGTATAGATAAATAAGTACATTGTTTCTATTTTCATGAGTCAGTATCTTTTTATATTTATCCTAGAATAAGATATAAAAATAAGTAGCATTATAATACAAGATTTAAAAGGGTTTCTACAGAGGCGGGGCCAAGATGGCTGACTAGGTAGAAGCTACCTCAGATCCCTCTTGCAACAAAGACTTGGAAAAACAAGTGAATCAATCACATACATGACAATCTATGAACCCTGACCATCAAACACAGATCTAAAGAGTTGACCTGAGTGACAGAGACTGAGAACGAGCAATGACTGTTTTTGAAGCCTGGAGCCAGCGTCCCAGTAAGAAAACCTTGGCGCTGGGCTTTGGACTGGGCACAGGGGAGCTGAGCACAGCATCTTGAAATGGCCCAAACATGGGATGCAGCCCTAGCCCCCAGAAGTGACCTCGGGGGAAGCCCAGCCAGAGCACACAGGCAGCGCAGTGACGTGGCTGACAGGAGGAGAAGTCAACAGGAGGCAGCAACTACTTTTGGAGCCTGGAGTGTGGTGTCCCAGCCAGGGAACCTTGGCGCTGGGCTTTGGACTAGGAGCGGAGGAACTGACCACGGCTTCTGAGACAGCACAAGCAAAGGACACGGGCCTGACCCCCAGGGGCAATCTCGACCCAGCCAATGCACACAGGCTACACACCCATCGGGAATCTCAGATAAAACAGTCATCACCAAGCAAGATAAGTAACTTTGTCTATATTCTGGGGTGCTACTCTCTCCTATCTATCTGATCCCTCCCCTCCCCTTCCCAGGCGGCTTCATTAACATTGGAATTTCCTAAGCCAGAGAATGAAGTTCTCTGAGTTTTTTTTTTTTTTTTATCTTTTCCTAACCCATTCTCCTGGCCTGAGAGAAGCAGCTACAAAAAACCCAGGGACCAAAAATCCTTCCCTGACTTCCTGAAATTGGACTAAAAATACATAACCAGCTCCAGCCAAACATATGAGATCCACAGTCTTGGGCTTTCATCCCTACAGGGAACAAGGTGGCTATTATAATGCAAAGGCAATTCTGATAGGGATCTGACTGTAAATGTTTTAGCAGATTATTGGAAAGACAAGGTTCCCAGGTCTGATATCTCTACCTATTGAACAGAGCTCTCACTGACCCACAACAGGGAACTGAGGGCTGAAGCTCCCCCCAGACCACCTAGCCTCCAGCCGTAGGGGCCTGAGGATGGTGACACCTACCAATCTGTAGAGGTACATGTGTTGGGTGCCTAAGGTACAGCTGCAGAGTCCACCACCAAAGTGCTTTAGGAATAGAGACACACCTACCTCACTGGCACTTGGGGGAAGCCTGTCAGCATCCTGCCCCCACTGGAGCGTGACCCCCTGATGCTACTAGAATCTGGTGCACACAACTATCACCAGTACTCCTCTAGGTGGAAAGGTAACAGCCTGCACTACACACTTGGTGTCCCAAAATCAGATTTGACTCAAGAATAATGAATGGACTCTTAGGCTTATATATCTGGTAACAGCCCAAACCAGCTGGTAATAAGACATAAGTGGAGTCAAGGGCTACAACAATCAAGACAGCACAATCTAGTAGCCCATCTACGTATATTGAAAGAAAACAAAACAAGATAAGAGTGAGCAAATATAAAATAAATCACTACAATATCTTATAGATGGCTCGGAGACAGCAGTCGATATCAAGCCACATAAAGAAGCAGACCATGATTGTTTTTACAACTCCCCAAATTAAAGAATCAAAATCTTTCCCAAATGAAGATACAATCCTGGAATTGCCAGATGTAGAATATAAAAAACTAATTTACAGAATGCTTCAAGACATCAGGAATGACCTCAGAAATGAAATAAGGCAATCTACAGAAAAAGCCAAGGAACACACTGATAAAGCAGTTGAAGAACTCAAAAAGATTATTCAAGAACATAGTGGAAAAAATAATAAGCTGCAAGAATCCATAGAGACAACATTCAGAAATCCAAAAGATTAACAGTAAAATTACAGAATTAGACAACTCAAAAGTCAAAGGAGCAGAACCGAGCAATTGGAATGCAGAGTGGGGGAGCTGGAGGATAAGGGAATTGACACCAATATAAAAAAATATAGCTGGAAAAAAATCAGATAAAAGAATTAAAAAAAAAAAAATGAAGAAACCCTAAGAATCATGTGGAACTCTATCAAGAAGAATAACTTGCATGTGATTGGAGTTCCAGAACAGGGAGGGATAACAGAAAATACAGAGAGAATAGTTGAAGATCTGTTGGCAGAAAACTTCCCTGACATCATGAAAGACAAAAGGACATCTATCCAAGATGCTCATCGAACCCCATTTAAGATTGATCCAAAAAGAAAATCACCAAGACATATTATCATCAAACTTGCCAAAACCAAAGACAAACAGAAAATTTTAAAAGCAGCCAGGGATAAAAGAAGGGTCTCCTACAAAGGAGAATCAATAAGAATAAGTTCAGACTACTCAGCAGAAACCATGCAGTCAAGAAGGCAATGGGATGACATACATAGAGCACTGAAGGAGAAAAACTGCCAGCCAAGGATCATATATCCAGCAAAACTCTCTCTCAAATATGAAGGTGAAATTAAAACATTTACAGATAAACACAAGCTTAGGGAATTTGCAAAAACCAAACCAAAGCTACAAGAGATACTAAAGGAAGTTGTTTGGTCAGAAAATCAATAATATCAGATACCAGAACAACACAAGGTTACAGAACAGAACATCCTGATATCAACTCAAATGGGGAAATCACAAAAACAAATTAAGATTAATTTTAAAAAGAAAAACACACTCAAAACAGGGAATCATTGAAGTCAATATGTAAAAGATCACAATAATCAAAAAGAGGAACTAAACATAGGAGGCATAGAACTGCCATATGGACAGGAAAACAAGGCGATATAGGACAATACAAGTTGGGTTTTTACTTAGAGAAATAGGGGTAAATATTAAGGTAGCCACAAAGAGGTATAACAATTCCATAATTCAAAATAAAAACCAAGAAAAACATAACAACTCAGCAAACATAAATTCAACTACTATGAAAATGAGAAAGACACAATTTACAAAGAAAAACGTCTCAGCACAAAAAAGTAAGTGGAAAAATGAAATTGTCAACAACACACACAAAAAGGCATCAAAATGACAGCACTAAACACATACTTATCTATAATTACACTGAATGTAAATGGACTAAATGCACCAATAAAGAGACAGAGAGTCTCAGACTAGATAAAGAAACACGATCCGTCTATATGCTGCCTACAAGAGACACACCTTAGGCTTAGAGACACAAACAAACTAAGACTCAAAGGATGGAAAAAAAGATATCAAGCAAACAACAAGCAAAAAAGAGCAGGAGTAGCAATATTAATTTCTGACAAAATAGACTTTAAAGTTAAATCCACCACAAAGGATAAAGAAGGACACTACATAATGATTAAAGGGACAATAGACCAGGAAGATATAAGCATATTAAATATTTATGCACCCAATGACAGGGCTGCAAGATACATAAAACAAACTTTAACAGAACTGAAAAGTGAGATAGACACCTCCACAATTATAATAGGAGACTTCAACACACCACTTTCGGAGAAGGACAGGACTTCTGGTAAGAAGCTCAGTAGAGACATGGAAGACCTAATTGCTATAATCAACCAACTTGACCTCATAGACTTATACAGAACACTCCACCCAACAGTTGCAAAGTATACTTTTTTTTCTAGTGCACATGGAACATTCTCTAGAATAGACCACATATTAGGTCATAAAACAAACCTCTGAAGAATCCAAAACATCGAAATATTACAAAGCATCTTTTCAGACCACAAGGCCATAAAAGTGGAAATCAATAACAGAAAAATCAGGGAAAAGAAATCAAATACTTGGAAACTGAACAATACCCTGCTGAAAAAAGACTGGGTTATAAAAGACATTAAGGAGGGAATAAAGAAATTCATAGAATGCAACGAGAATGAAAACACTTCCTATCAAAACCTCTGGGACACAGCAAAAGCAGTGCTCAAAGGCCAATTTATATCTATAAATGCACACATACAAAAAGAAGAAAGAGCCAAAATCAGAGAACTGTCCCTACAACTTGAACAAATAGAAAGCAAGCAACAAAAGAATCCATCAGGCACCAGAAGAAAACAAATAATAAAAATTAGAGCTGAACTAAGTGAATTAGAGAACAGAAAAACAATTGAAAGAATTAACAAAGCCAAAAGCTGGTTCTTCAAAAAAATTAACAAAATTGATAAACCATTGGCCAGACTGACTAAAGAAATACAGGAAAGGAAACAAATAACCTGAATAAGAAACGAGATGGGCCGTAACACAACAGACCCAACTGAAATTAAAAGAATAATATCAGATTATTATGAAAAATTATACTCTACCAAATTTTTAAACCTAGAAGAAATGGATGAATTCCTAGAAAAACACTACCTACCTAAACTAACACAATCAGAAGTAGAACAACTAAATAGACCCATAACAAAAAAAGAGATTGAAAAGGTAATCAAAAAACTCCCAACAAAAAAAAGCCCTGGCCTGGACAGCTTCACTGCAGCATTCTACCAAACTTTCAGAGAAGAGTTAATACCACTACTACTAAAGGTATTTCAAAGCATAGAAAATGGTGGAATACTACCTAACTCATTCTATGAAGCCACCATATCCCTGATACCAAAATCAGGTAAAGACACCACAAAAAAAGAAAATTACAGACCTATATCCCTCATGAACATAGATGCAAAAATCCTCAACAAAATTCTAGCCAATAGAATTCAACAACATATCAAAAAAACAATTCACCATGACCAAGTGGGATTTATATCAGGTATGCAAGGCTGGTTTAATATTAGAAAAACCATTAATGTAATCCACCATATAAATAAAACAAAAGACAAAAACCACATGATCTTATCAATTGATGCAGAAAAGGCATTTGACAAAGTCCAACACGCATTCATGATAAAAACTCTCAGCAAAATAGGAATTGAAGGAAAATTCCTCAGCATAATAAAGGGCATCTATGCAAAGCCAACAGCCAACACTACTCTAAATGGAGAGAGCCTGAAAGCATTTCTCTTGAGAACGGGAACCAGACAAGGATGCCCTTTATCACCGCTCTTATTCAACATCGTGCTTGAAGTCCTAGCCAGAGCAATTAGGCTAGACAAAGAAATAAAGGGCATCTGGACTGGCAAGGAGGAAGTAAAATTATCTCTATTTGCAGATGACATGATCTTAGAAGTATATAAGCTCATATGTGACAGACTGACTTGATTTGTAAAGTTTCACTTAAAGCACAATCAAAATTATTTTTTTAAAAAAAGGGGTTTCTATAATTCTAAGCTACTTATTTATTTATTTTCTTGTATTCCTTTCACAGTTGAGTCTTTTATCCTTGGACAAAGGTATAATGAATTGAACTGCGTCCATACCTTAGATTATAGAACATGGAGCATAATCAAGAAGTGAACAGGGGAGGAATGGAGAGATACATGTCAGACCAGAATTGATGCGCCTTTTATTTTTATTACAACATATAAACTGAAATGTTACCTCAGTGTAGAATGTTATTGTCTGCATAGTTCAATCTCAATTAAACCTACCAAAGATGTTAGCGACTTTGTGCCTGAGAGACTAGAAATCAGCAACTTTGCAGGAGAGGTCATTTCAAGTAGTTATGAGCTGGTAGACATTTACCACAGGTGGTTATAATAAATACCCCAGTCCTCTCCTGACAGGAAAGATTAGCTAGCTTTTAACTTTCATCTCTTTTCAGATTCTATTTTCTAGCTTTGAGGAAAGCAGAATAGATACCTTAAAGATTTATGCATTCATTCCTTAAATTGGCCCTCAAACATTCCTGGAATAACCACTTAAGAATATGCTGTACATGGCTAAATATAAAAATAAGAGTTTATTAATAAGGATAAAACGTGCAGTTTAATCTTTTTCCTTTCACTAACTAGGGCACTGACTTCAAAATCAATTTCTATTTCTGTAGATTCCAGGATGCCTCACCAGTCTGTTCTTTGGGGATGGGATAATCTCTTTTTTTCCCACTGTTTCTGCCCTACCTTAAGGAAATATTTATGAAAGCTCTTGAAATTGCTAGTCATGTTTAACTACAGCATATTGGAGATTTATGGACCTTTGAGATTTTGTAGAGCTGGGTTAATTTATAGGAGCAAATACTTTTTACATTAAAACCAACTCACGCTTTCTTGTTTTTGCTTCAGCTATCTAAACACATCTGTTAATACATGGAGGTTTTCTTGACTATTGCCTTGGCCATTATAGATTTTCTCGCATGATGGCATAGATATATCCCCATTTCTCCTAGGATGTAAGAATCCTAGAAATTGTCCAGAGGATACTACTTACAGTTTCTTTCTTGAAATTCTACCAGATGAAGTGGTGGTTAATCAATTTCTGGTGAAGAAGGGAAATGGTGTGAGTTGCTGGTGCCTGTCACCAGCATACACATGTCCCATGTGCTAGCTGCTGATAACAGTGACTAAACAGTTGAAGCCATTCTTTTTTTTTTTTTTTGTCTTGAGGTCAGTGGTCACTAAAACACCAGTGAAGTGAAGGCAAGTGTTATTCCAGAGTGTTCTGCTCTAGGTTGTCCTTAAACTTGACAGATATCTATACTGTTTTACATTTTATTTAATATCACCTTTTCAAGAATTATGCTATGCTATGTTTTGTTACTTTTTTTTAATGTTTTGCGAGTGATCTAATCACTAGTGCATGGCTCTCATAAAAAGTACATTTTAAAATTCAGTTTTATTATAGATCCCAATAGGGCTCAAGGAAATCTAGTCCAGTACGATGGTGAATGTTTTCTGATTTCTATAATAGATATGTAAAATAGCTTTCTCTGAAATATTACAGCATGTACCAACCATGTCAATAAAAAACCCAAAACTCCATCTAGTGGTATAATATTCAGATTTACATTATGAAAGTGTGACTGGAATTGTTCAATATAACTTGATGATAATAATTTGGAAACCCTTGTAACCAAATATCAGTATTTAAACCTAGGTCCAGAATACTCACTCTCCTTCTTGAATATACCTTTTTAAAGCCATGAAAATAAGACTAATCTTTAAAAGAATATTGCCTATAATGAAAGGATTCTATACGGATAAATGGATCACAAAAACAAAGCCATTGCTGTCAAGTTGGTTCCAACCCTACAGGACAGAACTGCCTCATACTGTTCCCAAGGAGTGGCTGGTGGATTTGAACTGCTGACCTTTTGGTTAGCAGTCAAGCTCTTAACCACAGAGCCACCAGGGCTCCAAATTCATAGTGATTCTATACGGAAGCTGACTGACAGATCTTTCTCCTGTGGAGAGACTGGTCTGTTCAAACCACCGAGCTTTTGCTTAGTAGCCAAGCGCTTAACCACTGCACCACCAGATAGAAGGGCCAGAAGTAGGTGTGCAGTGGTCTGTACCTCACAATTTACACAATTTGCCTTGGGGAAGGTTTATTACCATAGGATTCCATCATCCTTGTTTTTCTCTCAAGTCTGAAAGAAACCAGTCAAAAAATAGCCTATCGTTGTGTCCCAGGTTAAGATTAAATGTAAGCACTTGAATTCAACTATACCCCCACCCCAGATTAATTCAAATCCATCCAAATATGTGGCTTTTGAAAGATGACAGTGTTGGAAATGTGCCTACTTCCAGCTGATTCTGGCATAATAAATATCATACATGTGTTGCTCTATTAAATTCCCATTAAGCTTGAATATTTAGCACATTTAATCCATTTTCATACTTGTCTACAAGAACTTAAACGTCACACAGAAGAATAAAGAAAATGATTTAAAATAGAGCTGAGTTATTGGAGTTGTTTACTATAATGCTGGCATGATGTAGAGTATCATACTGTTGCAGAATCAAAATAAATGAAAAGTGATTCTTTAACCCTTTCATGACCCAATTATTTTTTTCCTTTTAATACTTTTGTTGATACTATGTGTTTTCAGTGAGGGAGGCATGCTGAATCATTGAATGTGTCTGACTTTTTGGTCTGTAATATCACTCATGTTTTATGCGTCATTCCACAAATTGTACCTTTGGTGTCCGGAGGTACATATGTGTACCAATTGTGAACACAAATTCCACCTCTAGAGTCCAGCGGCACTAATATATATGTACTAAATAAAAATTTTCAAAATTCGTGTTTTTCCTACCAAAAATTGAATGATTCAGCACCACTTCATACAATATCCTACAAAAACAGTAATTTGCTGCACACACCAGTTTTTTCCATTTCAAACGGTTATTTAGGGCCCTGCTTGCCAGCAGCACATACTCTTAGTGGGACAGTAGCTTTGCAGTGAACCCCAGAGGTATAAAAAGGAAGTGGTAACTATATACACTGCCGGTCCTGAAAGCGTTATTAAATTGATTTTCTAGAATGCATTATCTGTATTTACTATTAATCCTCATTAAATGAGCAATTTTTATGGTACATTGAAAACATGACAAAAATAATACTGCCCACCTGCTAATGGCAACATTCTTCCCTACTGAGGAAGAACAAATACATATAAACCAAAATAATCATGTTAAAATAAGATGCAAGATAATATACGACAGCAAAAGAGAGTGGAAAAGAAACAAGAACACTGTGGGTGTGTCTTAGTCATCTAGTGCTGCTATTACAGAAATATCACAAATGGATGGCTTTAATAAAGAAAATTTTATTTTTTTCACAGTCTCGTAAGGTAGAAGTCCGAATTCAGGGCATCAGTCCAGTGAAAGACTTACTCTCTCTGTCGACTCTAGAGGAAGGTCCTTGTCATCAATCTTCCCTTGGCCTAGGAGCTTTTCAACACAGGAAACTCAGGTCCAAAGGGCACGTTCTGCTTTCTTGGTGGTATGAGGTCACCTGTCTCTCTGCTGGCTTCTCTCTTTTATATCTCAAAAGAGGTTGGCTTAAGATATAATCTAATCTCGTAGATCTCATCAACAGAACTGCCAATAATCCATCTCATTACATCATAGTAATAGGATTTACAACACATAGGGATATCACATCAAATGACAAAATGGTAGACAGTCATACAATATTGGGAATCACCACCTCGCCAATTTGACAGATATTTAGGGGGGACATAATTCAATCCATGACAAGATGGGAAAGCCACTGTTTAATACTATGTTCTAATACCTGACACATCAAATTGCCAGCTTGAAAACACATATTAAAATGTCTTCATTCTAATATGAAATGCTAAAACACAGAATCCAACCTTACAGAAAACAGCAACTTTAATCATTAAATTGAACTCAGAGTTGATCCTTTGAAATCATGTTACTTTTTAAAATGCTCAGTGTAACAGTTATTAATAATGGGCTAGGCTGAAAATACGCTAAACTTTTAGTTTCTGAACATCAAGAAAAACTGAGGATTTCTTTTATAATTCTCCTCATAAATATTTTGAATTTAAACAGCTATTGGCATTTTAATTTCTAAAGCCAGATTTTATCCAGTCATTTCAGTATTTAATAAGCTGTTCACTTATATTTCCTATTTTTAGGCTACTTTTGTATCCAGGTGTTCATGATTCCTTTATTTTTTAACATTTTAGGATTACTATGATTGTTAATTTATTTTTAATGTTTTTGAAAATGTCCTTATTTTTCTCTTGTTATTTAAATTATGTTCATGCATTTTATAAAATAAATATATTCTCTCTAACTGAATTATCAACACTCAATCAATTTTCCCGTTGTGGATGTCTGGCTTTTATACGCAGATATCAATTTCAAAAATGAATTTAAAATCCTCAAAACAACTCATGAATGAAGAGAAGTAATAATTGATTCCACTAAAAAAACAGAGTTGTTTTGGCAAATAACTAATTTGATCAACCACAACTGAACAAACTTTCAAAAGACAAACTTGAGGAGAGGTAATAATCACACTAAAAAACAGAGTTGTTTTAGCACATAGTTAACTTGATCAACCACAACTGAATAAACTTTCAAGAGACAAACTTGAAAACTGTCTCATATTTTCTTGCAGAAACTGTGTCTTCCCTAGTGACATAAACTGTCAGTTTCCTAGTCACTATCCTATAGCTATCATTGAATTCATTTTACCATCATGAGACTAAGCCTGTCATAGTTTTTTATTACCCTATTTCTAATTCTCATTTGAAAAGCACTTCCTCCATTTCTGAGTATATACCCAGCTTTGGAAATGTACGCATCTATTATAAAAATTACAAAAGCACTATTTATAATCGCACTTCTACTACAAGGGCTTTTCTACAAACCTGTAGTTTGAGATCCCTACAGGAACATATAATTGCCGACTTGTACAGCAACAAGGGTGAGAAAAATTTTATATATATATATATATATATATATATATATAAAAACTTTTAATCCTTTATCTCCATTTGGAACCCAAAATAAGATGGGTGGATGGATATATATATGTATATATATACATATATATAAAATCAATTCTCATTATTTGCACTAGTTGTGGTCTATAAAGCCACTGCAAACACTAAATTAGCAAATTCAGAGCCACTGCTTCTAGAGGAAATACAGGTATAGATTCCTGTTCCTCTGATCCTCTAGTCACATTTTCATCAATTAATCAATACATAGCCTTATTTTATATGTTTCTGTTTGAAGACACCATTTTTAGTATATATGTTGACTCATTAATCTCTAACTCATGGACAGAAGCACTACAATTCATGCCTGAAGGAGCTTCTCTAACAGGTATATTTTCTCCATAAGTCACATCACAGCCTTCTTGTGCTTAGAAACACTAGACAGCACTTCAGCACTATGCTTGAGGGCCATTTTAAATGGCAAAATTACCAAGAAAAAACACAAAAACATGACACTAAATAGACCGCAAAAAGGATGCTTGTTTACATTATGAGAGCTGAAAAAGAAGGTACAGTATAACCCTGTTTGACCTCAACTGGGAACATGTACAATCCAGTGACTCAATTTTTAGCCACTCTGAACATGTTCTTGAATGACCATGAAATTATAGTTAATTATATAATTATAGTTAATCAATGACCAAAGAAAGGTCATCATTTTGTGATCATTTACTATAAATTAGTCATTTTGCCAGGAATTTTACATACCTTACCCTAATTTGTCCTTATGCAAACCTGAAATTGGAAGTTGGAAATTAAATCAAATTAAATTGGAAATCATAGTTTCAAAATAGTTAAAAAAAAAAAAAAAAAACTTGACCCACTGGTATAAAGACATGGCTTATATCCAGTTTTCTGAATCAAAGTCTGCAATATAACAGAGCAAAACTAATAACACAATCTGATTAAAGTTCATTGTTAAAATCTCTCTTAAAGTCTAGTGTTTTCAGGGTTATGCCCTAGGCCCATATCTCTTTTTTGCTCTCTTTTTAGCCAAGTATGCCATTTTTCACTCCTGCAATGATCTTTTATACATTCAACTCTTGAGTCCTCATTTTTGTTACTCGGTCTCTTATATCTGATACCCCAACTTGTAGACATCTATAACTTGATATTACCATCACTGAACTTAACTACTGGCATCTCAAACTTCTCATTCTATGTCAAGGTATTAGTCAGTAATTCTACCATTCACCCGTTGGCCAGGAAAGACTCTTGATGTCAACAACGAGTTCTCTTTGTCCACCATTTTCACTGTGCTTGGTTAATTCCAACTACTATATATCTTATTAATCTTTCTCAGCCTCTTCAAAAAAACAGCTACCACCCTAGTTTAGGTCAATAATAACTGTTGTTTGAATAATAACAGCCATTCTTTCTGACTGCAACTATGACCACCAGGGATCCACACAGAATTCAGACTCACCTTTCTAAAACAAAAGTCAGATCAAGTTATTTCATACTTTAAAACTTTCCAAAGGCTCCCATTTTTCAAAGTATAAGTTCAGTTCCTTACAATGCTTGCAAGATTCTTTGTGCTCTGGTGTCCGTTTTCAATTTCCATCTTGTTGTGGCTTAAACTCCATGCTCCAACGGTATTAAACTCATTTTTAGCACTCAGAATATAGCATGCTCTCTTTCCACTGCATTCTTTAACATATGACAATTCCTCTACTGGAGCCAGACCTTCCTGTCTAACTCAATCATTTTATTAGTTTCTGATTGTTGCTGTAGAAAAAGTACCACAAACATGGTGTCTTAAAACAACGCACAGATATTATCATACAGTTCTGGAGGTAAGAAGCCTGAAACGGGTCTTACTATACTAAAATCAAAGTGTCAGCAAGACTCTGTTGCTTCTGGAGGCTCCAGGGGAGAATCCATTTTTTTGCTTCTTGAAGGCTTCTAGACGCTGCCAGAAATGGCCAGTCAAGTCTTTCTCACATTGCATTATTCTGACGTTGACTTTCTTGTCTTCCTCTTTGATTTATTAAGACTTTGTGATTGAGTGTGCCCACTCAGATAACAGCAAATCCTCCCCACCTCAAGATCCTTAATTTAGTCACATCTGCAAATTCTCTTTTACCATATAAGGTAACACGTGTGCAAGGCTCTAGAATTAGGACATGGAAATATTTAGGGGGGTATTTTCTGCCTATGGAGGCAGTGGTGGTTCAGTGGTAGAATTGTCACCCTCTATGTCACCAGGGCAGAATTTAGTTCCGTTGTGCATGCGGTTGCCATGAGTCAGGAGCTGACTAGATGGCAGCTACCAATAGCACCGACACTTTCTGCCTATTACATTCATTCTTAAGTTTTCAGATTAAAAGCAAATTCTTCCAAAAAGCTTCAAATCATCAGTCTGTGCTTCTTCTATATATTTCCATAACGTGTTTTGCTATTCTTGTCATACAAGAGTAAACAAGACAATCACTGACCTCGCTTGGCTTAAATAAGGCATACAAGGATTGGAGTTTTACTCCCTATATTTTTGCCAGTGACTATCAAAATTCATTCCATCTAGTAAGTATCTAAAAATATTTTGAATGAATGAATGAGTAAAAAGTAGAAAATATTGTTCCCATTTACATATATTTAATATTTTTTGCAGAATATCTTCTAATCATTAAACTCGTATTTATTTGTAAAGTGATTTTTGAACCAAAATCTTTTTCCAGCCTTATAATCTTATTTTGTCTTCTCTCTTTTTTTTCTTTGTCTTGAGAAAAAGTTTTTGCTATCAAAAACATCGATAGCTTTATAGTATACCTGTGTCACATAGGTATTTGATTACCAAAAATAACTAATACAAATGTCATTAAAAAATAAAAATATGTATTATTGTATTTCTCAAATGCGAAACAATAAAGAGGAAAACACACGAGAAACAACTACTTAAAGTAAATGTATTTTTCTACAATCTTATGTGTTTCTCAACCTGCTTAATACTATAACACCATTAGTAAAGTAAGGAATTCCTTAATGATAGTCAAAACCTCCTTAAAGCTCTCATCCAGATGCTTGGAAGTCAATTTCCTTTTCTCCCTTACCACATAATATACACCTGTACCAGGTTAATCATATACTGATTAATCTTATACTCTCTCTTTCTGGTACTATGATTACATGGACAGTTGATCATTTCATTTTTTTTCCCGACTGTTACTTCTGATTTATTTCTCCATTTTTCATCATTTTTTTCTCCACGTGCTTCTTTCTCAATATTTTATAGTCATGTATATTCTAGTTTACTGCCTCTCCTGTTTTTTGTCCAATCTGCTGATAAACTCGTTTATTGTATAATTAATTGCTGTATTTTATTTTTAATTTCTATATTCTCCAATTTATTATTTCCTCTTATTTGGTTATCTCATAGAAATTTCCATCTTGTTACAGACATTTAGTTACAGTTGTTTTAAAATTTTTGACAACTCCAAAATCTTCATCATATATTAAATTTAGCTACTGTCAAATCAGCTCTGACTAATAGCAGCCCTGAGTTCAACAGAATAAAACATCTCATCTTGCATCATCCTCATGACTGTTGACATGTTTGCGTCCATCATTGCAGCTACTGCGCCAATCATCTCACTGGGGGTCTCCCACACCCTCAGGAGACCTCTACTTCACCAAACATGATGTCCTTCCCTAGTGATTGATCCCTCCTGATTATGTCTCTAAAGCAAGTGAGTCAGACAATGCTCTGTTGTTATCCCTAAAGTTTTCATTGGCTAATTTTCAGAAGTAGATCATCAGACTTTTATTCTTAGTCTGTGTTAATCTGGAAGCTTTGGTGAAACCTGTCCACCATGGGTGATCATAACGGTATTTGAAATACCAGTGGCCTAGCTTGCAGCATCATAGCAACATGCAAGCCACCACAGTATGACAAACGGACAGTTGGTAGGTGGAAATGTTAGTCTTTTTTTTTTTTTTTAAATGTTTTTTGTTGGTTTTAGGTCATTTAGTTCTGTATTAGGTGTGTATAGTAATTTATTACGAAGTCCTGGTGGGGCAATGGTTAACCATTTGGCTACTAACCAAAAGGTCGGTAGCTTGAACCCACCAGCTGCTTCACAGGAGAAAAGTCCTGGTGATCTGCTCGCATAAAGTTTGCAGCCTAGGAAACCCTATGGGGCAGTTCTACTCTGTCCTGTAGGGTCACTATGAGTCAGAATAGACTTGATAACACACAGCAGCTGTAGTTCATTTAATGGTGGTCACTGTGTATGAAAAATTTAGAGGTTCTTCATGATTTTATCTTCCAACAGAAAGGACTTAATTTTTCTTTTGACATTTATAATAGGTGTAGTAGAGCCAGGGTTTTAGACTTCATAGGGACTCATCTATTTCTAGTTTCTCTTTATTAGTAGCACATTGATTTTCAGGGAACTCAACTAGAGACCTGGGATATTTATGAGGGCTATTCATCCTGAGCATGCTTTGAACTCCACTTTTTATAATCCAAGTAGTCTGCACAGCCCAAGATTCTGTTTAGTTTTCAGGGCTCTTAGCTTCAGCTCTCAGCTTGCCTTCTTGGCCTCTTATTTCATGGGTATAGAATATGAAAATGCTTTGAGAGAATTAGTCTCATATAATATTGTGCTAATTTCTCTGTTGTTCACTTTTATACAGAATCTTGTACCCTCAGCTTCTGCTTACCTTTGAAACCCTGAACTTCAATGTTTGCATCCTAGCTCTAAGAGAATGCTAAAATCATTAGCTTGCTACTGTCTCGGTCTGTTTGCTTTCTGCTACTTGTAGATAAATTTGCTGAAGGATGAAATGATAGTGAATCAGTGGTGCATCTCAGTGTACCTCCCATTAAAGGAAACAGATATTTACTTTAGAACTTTTCCTAAGACTAGCATAAGGGTTTTAATACTTTGCCAAGGCTTTGACTAAGGTCTAAGTGATAAAGAAAAAAAAAAAAAAAAAGCAGAAAACAGAAGTAAATATGAGTGAGAGCAACAACCTGGCCAACACTGTACTCACGAAGTTTGACAACACTGTTATGAAGCCAATAAAGCTGTTAGCTGTCCAGTGTGCTTAGTGTGGGGGCAGCTGCGTTTGAGTACTCAGAGGCCTGAGCAGTGGAGTACTTCTAGACCGATTCTGTGGCGTGTTATGACTGCTGTTTTTACCCTAAGCAGCCTCTAAACTACTCTCAATCCTTCCAGCAATTTAGGGAGATATTCAGAAAACTCAATGTCTTAGGCTGGGTTCTCTAGAGAAACAAAACCAATAAAATATATAAATATATGTATATATAGAGAGAGAGATTTATATCAAGGAAAGAGCTCAAGTGATTGTAGAGGCTGGAACGTCTCAAGTCCTTGGATCAGGATAGAGGCTTCTCCTGATATAAAAAGCTGCAGGGGCTGGCGAACCCAAGTTTGGCAGGTTGGAGAGCACGGTTCTTGTTCACAGGCTATTAAATTTGATGAATCCCAAGATGGGCAGGCAAGACTGCAAAGCTTCTCCTGATTCACATAGCTTCAGGGGTTGGTGAACCCAAGATCAGCAGATTGGAGAGCAGGACTCTTGCTCACAGGCTGTGAACATTGATGAATTCCAAGATTACCAGGTAAGCTGCTAGCTCAAGTCCCAAGGACTGGAAGTCAGATGAACAAGAGGTAGCTGCAGGATCCAGACTGGGCAAAAGCCAGAACATTCATTTTTATTTAGATGGAGGCTACATGCCCAAGGAGATTCCCTTTCAGCTAATTGGCTACTCACCACAGATCCCATCATGAGGATGATCACGTATAAACACTGAGAATCATGGCCCAGCCAAGCTGACACACAAACTTAACCATCACACTCAACAAATTGCTTTCTGCCTACATAGAACAGAATGAATTATATTGTTTTCAACCATGAGCATGAGAGAGATAATTTGTAGAGTAGGTTTTTCTGTTTTTGTTTTTAATTACAATCCACAATAAAACCCTTTTAAAATACTGTGCATATTTTTTATAAAAGTCTATGTGACATATCTGATATATGGAATTTCAGGATCAAGTCGTATGTGCATTCAAAGCTTTTACACATGTTGCCATATTATCCTCTAAAAACTTACACCAACTGTGATAGTTAAGGTGATGTGTCAACTTCACTGGGCCAAGATACTCAGTGATTTGGCAGTTACGTAATTATGTAGTTTGGCAGTTATGTAATAATGTAGTTATCCTCAATTTTGTTTTATAAGGTAATCACCTCCTTGATGTGATCTGATGTGATTAGCCAATCTGTTGTAAGGGAAGTTTTCTCTGGGGTGTGGCCTGCGTCCAATATATATGGATGTCCTGGCAAAGTTCACTGGTTTTTGCTCACTCACGATTCTGGATCAGGCTCATGATCTTCTGACCTCTGGATTTTGGGACTTGAGCCAGCAGCTGCCATATTGTCTGCTCATCTTGGATTTGTCAACCCCTGCAGCTACCTTAGTCAGGAGAAGGCTCCAGCCCAACACCTGACCCATGGCATGGGACTTGTCAGCCTCTACAACCATGTGAGCCAGGTGCATACATACACTTCACTGGTTTTGCTTCTATAGAGAACCCAATCTAATACATTTGGTACTAAGAATAGTTCTAGTGAAACAAAATTAATACAAGACTTAAGTCCAAGCAAGCACCATAAGGTGAAATACGAAATGTGGCCCAGGAGGAGGTACACTACACTCCAAAATAACTGCTTGACTAATTTACAAAGAGAATATGTATGGGAATATGTGGGAGAATATGTGCAGGAATGGCTGTTATGAGTGTGGGATAATGATGCAAAGAACATAAAAATGGATCAGTCTGAATTTATTGATATGAGCCCACTAAGCACAGATCCTCCATTCAATGTTTCAGCTCGAGAGGTTAGGAAAGGATCTAATAGTATATTTGATTGGACTGCTGAGCATGACTTATAAGGTGGCCTACACCAAATCAAGTTGAAATGCTAGACCTGCCTGGGTATACTATACTAGGAGGTATCCAAAAATTAAAGAAATTGGCATGTTAGAGTGAATTTATCAGGTTAGACTTATATACCCATACATGGAGTGCCTAGAGGACACACCTTTTACCACAAAGGTGAGGAACAAATTTGGGAAGGATGCCCCAGCATCCCTGAAGACTGCTGTGATTGCTATTTTATGTAAGTCAGATATGACAATGGGAACAGCCGTAACTGAATTAAAACACCTAACTATAATGGGACTAATCAGACCCTGTAGTGGTAGGGGCCAAGCGGTGGCACTTGATTGACAAAGACAAGGTGGGCGTGGTTAATATAATGGACAACAGAGTCAAAGCAGTAATCAGACTAGCCTGACTCATATGGACTTACAGTGTTGGCTACTTAGTCACGGTGTCCCTGAGAGTGAAATAGGTAAGAAATCTAGTAAATATTTACTTGATTTGTACAAGAGGAAGAATTCTAGGTCAAGTGAACAGTTATTGTTCTTGTTAGATGCCATCAAGTCAGTTCTGACTCATAGCAACCCTATGCACAACAGAATGAGACACTGCCCTGTCCTGCACCATCCTTAAAATCGTCGTTATGCTTAAGCCAACTGTTACAGCCAGTATTTCAATTCATCACATTGAAGGCCCTCCTTTTTTCCACTGACACTGTACTTTACCAAGCATGACATCCTTCTCAAGGGACTGATGCCTCCTGAAAACATGTCAAAAGTATGTGAGACATAGTCTTGCCAACCTTGCTTTTAAGGAATATTCTGGTTGTACTTCTTCCAAGATAGATTTGTTCATTCTTGTGGCAGTTCATGGTATATTCAATACTCTTCAACACCACAATTCAAAGGTGTTAATTCTTCCTCGATCTTCTTTATTCACTGTCCAGCTTTCACATGCATAGGAGGTGATCGAAAACACCGTGGCTTGGGTCAGATGCACCTCAGTCTTCAAGGTGACTTCTTGCTTTTCAACACTTTAAAGAGGTCTTTTGCAGCAGATTTACCCAATGCAATGCATCTTTTGATTTCTTGACTGCTGCTTCCATGGGTGCTGATTGCGGATCTAAGTAAAATGAAATCCTTGACAATTTCTCAAGGATTATTTCCAGTCCAATTTCTCAGATTATTTGCTCAGCATAAAAATTGAATAGGTATGGTGAAGAATACCACCCTGACACATAACTTTTCTGACTTTAAACCACTTAGAATCCTGTTGTTCAGTTCGAAAGACTGCCTCTTGATCTATGTACAGGTTCCTCATGAGGACAATTAAGTGTTCTAGAATTCCCAAAATTCACAATGTTATTCATAATTTGTTATGATCCACACAGTTGAATGCTTTTGCATAGTCAATAAAACATAGGTAAGCATCTTTCTGGTATTCTTTGCTTTCAGCCAGGATCCATCTGACATCAGCAATTATACCTCTGGTTCCACACCCTCTTCTAAATCCGGCTTGAATTTCTGGCAGTTCCTTGTTGATATACTGGTGCAGCCTCTTTTGAATGATCTTCAGGAAAATCTTATTTACATGTGATATTAATCATATTGTTTGATAATTTCTGCATTTGGTGGGATCACCTTTCTTGGGAATAGGCATAAATATAGATCTTTCCCAGTCAGTTGGCCAGGTAGCTGTCTTCCATATTTCTTGGCATAGATGAGTGAGTACTTCCAGTGCTGCATTTGTTTATTGAAACATCTCAATTGGCATTCCATCAATTCCTAGAGTTTTGTTTCTCGCCTATGCCTTCAGTGCAGCTTGGACTTCTTCCTTGGGTACCACTGGTTACTGTTCATATGGTACCTCCTGAAATGGTTGAATGTTGTCCAATTCTTTTTGGTATAAGTATCTGTAAGTTTGTCATACTGTTGGGGCTTGTGTGTTGCTGTGATGCTGGAAGCTATGCCACCGGTATTCAAATACCATTAGGGTCACCCATGTTGGACAAGTTTCAGATGAGCTTGCAGACTAAGACAGACTAGGAAAGGACCCGGCAGTCTACTTCTGAAAAGATTTAGCTGGTGACAACCTTATGAATAACAGTGGAACCTTGTTTGATATAGTGCCAAAGATAAACCCCTCAGTTTGGAAGGCACTCAAAATATGACTGCAGAAGAGCTGTTTCCTCAAAGTAGAGTTGACCTTAATAATTTGAGTGGAGTCAAGCTTTGGGGACTGTCTTAGTCATCTAGTGCTGCTATAACCGAAATACTACAAGTGGATAGCTTTAACAAAGAGAAATTTATCTTCGAGCAGTCTAGTAGGCTAGAAGTCCAAAGGATGAGCTCTGCTCCCAGTTCTTCTTTTTTGGTGGTATGACGTATCCCCTCTCTGCTCACTTCCCTTTCCTTTTTATCTTTCGAGAGATAAAATGTGGTGCAGACCACACCCCAGAAAAACTCCTTTTACATTGGATCAGGGATATGACCTGGGTAAGGGCGTTACAATCCCACCCTAATCCTCTCTAACATAAAATTACAGTCACAAAATGGAGGACAACAACACATTATTGGCAATCATAGTCTAACCAAGTTGACAAATATCATTGGGGAACACAATTCAGTCTATGACAGGGACCTTCATTTGCTGATGTGGCATGACTCAAAATGAGAAAAAACAGCTGCAAACCTCCATTAATGATCAGAATGTGAAATGTATGAGGTATAAAAAAAAAAAAAAAACTTTTAAATCTAGGAAAATTGGAATTCATCAAAAATGAAATGGAATGCATAAACACTAATCCTAGGCATTAGTTAGCTGAAATGGACTGGTATTGGCCATTTTGAATCAGACAATCATATGGTCTACTATGGGGACAACAACTTGAAGAGGAATAGTGTTGCGTTCATCGTCAAAAAGAACATTTCGAGATCTATCCTGAAGTACAATGCTGTTAGTGATAGGATAATAGCCATATGCCTATTAGAAAGACCAGTTAGTACGACTATTATTCAAATTTACGTATCAACCACTAAGGCCAAAGATGAAGAAGTTGAAGATTTTTACCAACTTCTGCAGTCTGAAATTGACCAAACATGCAGTCAGGATGCATTGATAATTACTGGAGATTGGAATGTGAAAGTTTGAAAGAAGAAGGATTGGTAGTTGGAAAGTATGGCCTTGGTGATAGAAATGATGCAGGAGATCGCATGATAGAATTTTGCAAGGCCAATGATTTCTTCATTGCAAATACCTTTTTCACCAACATAAAAGGTGTCTACACACACGGACCTCGCCAGATGGAATACACAGAAATCAAATTGACTGCATCTGTGGGAAGTGATGATGGAAAAGCTCAATATCACCAGTCAGAACAAGGCCAGGGGCCGACTGCAGAATAGATCATCAATTGCTCATATGCACGTTCAAGTTGAAACTGAAGAAAACTAGAACAAGTCCCTAAGAACCAAAGTACGCCCTTGAATACATCCCACCTGAATTTAGAGACCATCTTAAGAATGGATTCGATGCATCGAACGCTAAAGTCCAGACAAGTTGTGAAATGACATCAAGGACATCATACATAAAGAAAGAGGTTATTAAAGACAGGAAAGAAAGAAAAGTGGATGTCAGAAGAGACTCTGAAACTTGCTCTTAAATGTCGAGTAGCTAAAATGAAAGGATGTGAACAGTAGCCTTACTGAAATCGCCAGAATAAAGTCATAGCCCCTCAATCAATTCCCAGACTTGAGAGTTTACAGATCCAAAACCCCCTGAATGAAGGAGAGGCTGGTTTGCCTTGAGAACGGTCCCCAGCATGTTGCCAAAAATTTATACTGTTGGTCTTTCTTACAGACTTCCCCAAAGGGATTTATGGCCTTTTATGAGAATGACTGTTCAGTAGAGAAAAGGAAATAATCAGATTTTTGGGAGATTACTGGATACTGGCTCTGAAGTGATACTAATTCCAGGAGAGTCAAAACGTCACTGTGGCCCACCAGTCAGAGTGGGGTTATATGGAGGAAGGGTATTAATGGGGTCTTATCTCAGGTTCATCTCACAACGGGTCCACTGGGTCCCCTAACCCATCCTGTAGTGATTCTCCCAGTTCCAGAATGCATAATTGGGATAGATATACTCAGCAAATGGCAGTACCCCCACACTGAATCCCTGACAAGTGAAATAATGGCTGTTGTGGTAGAGAAATCCACGTGGAAGCCATTAGAACTGCCCTTACCTGGAAAATAGTAAATCAAAATCAATACCACATTCCTGGAGGGATTGAAGAGATTAATGCCACCATCAAGGACTTGAAGGATGCAGGCGTGATGATTCCCATCACGCCCCCATTCAGCTTGCCTATTTGGGCTGTGCAAAAATCAGATGGATTTTGGAGAATGGCATTGGATTATCAAAAACTTAACTAAGTGGTTATTCCAATTGCAGTTGCTTTTCTAGATGTGGCTTCATTGCTTGAGAAAATTAATACATCTCCTTATACATTGCATACAGTCATTGATCTGACCAATGCCTTTTCCTCAATTCCAGTTTTAAAGGATCACCAGAAGCAGTTTGCCTTTAGCTGGAAAGGCCATCAATATACCTCACTGTCTTACCTCAGAACTATGCTAACTCTATAGCCTTACATCATAATTTAGTCCCCAGGAATCTTGATCGCCTTTGCCTTCCACAAGATGTCACCCTGGCCCATTACATTGCTAACATTATGTTGATTGGACCCAGTTAGGAAGAAGTGTCAATGACTCTGCTCTTATTGGTAAAATGCTTGCATGCTACAGGGTGGGAAATTAATCCAACAAAAATTCAGACACCTTCCACCTCAGTGAAATTTCTAGTCCAGTGGTATGTGGAATGTTGAGATATTCCTTATGAAGTGAAGGATAAGTTGTTACATCTGGCCACCACTACAACTAAAAAGAAGGCATAATGCCTGGTGGGCTTCCTTGGATTTTGGAAGCAACATGTTCCTCATTTGGGTGAACTACGTTGCTATATTTATTAGGTGACTCCAAAAGCTGCAACTTTTGAGTGGGGCTCAGAATAAGAGAAGGCCCTGTAACAGGTTCAGTTTGCCACGTGTGCTGCTCTGCCACTTGGGCCATATGATTCAGCTGACCCAATGGTGTTTGAAGTGGCAGTGGCAGCTAGAGATGCTTTTTGGAGTCTTTGGCAGGCTCCTCTTGCTGAATAACAGTGTAGACCCTTAGGATTTGGGAACAAAGCCCTGCCATCCTCTGCAAATAATTACTCCCCTTTTGAGAGACAGCTTTTGGCTTATTACTGGGCATTAGTATTGACTGAATGCTTAACCATGGGAAAAAAAGTCATACAACCTGAGATGCCCATCATAAGCTGGGTGTTATCTGACTCACAGAGCCATGAAGTTGGAATTGCATAGCAGCACTCCATCATTAAAGGGAAGTGGTATATACTGGATCAGGCCTAAGCAGGATCTGAAGGTACAAGTAAGTTGCATGAGGAAGTAGCCCAAATGTCCAAGTCTCCATTTCTGTCATATTACCTGCCCTCTCCCAGTCTGTACCTATGGCCTCATGGGGAGTTCCTTATGATCAGTTGACTGAAGAAGAAAAAACCTGTGTCTGGTTTACAGATGGTTTTGTGAAATATGCAGGTACCACTCGAAAGTGTACAATAGCAGCACTACAAACCCTTTCTCGCACCTCCATGAAGGACGGTGGTGAAAAGAAATCCTCCCAATGGGCAGAACTTTGAACAGTGCACCTGGTTGTTCATTTTTCTTGGAAGGAGAAAGGGCCAGATGTGAAATTATGTCCTTATACATAGGCTGTGGCCAATGGTTTGGCTGGATTGTTTGGACTTGGAAGGAACATGATCAGGAAATAAGAGACAAGAAGGTACGGGGAATAGTTATGTGGACAGGCCTCAATGAATGGGCCAAAGTAATATTTGTGTCTCATGTGAATGCTCACTAACAGGTGAACTCGGTAGAGGATGATTTTAAGAATCAAGGGGATAGGATTATGTATTCTATGGAAATCAGTCATCCTCTTTCTCCAGGCACTCCTACATTGCCACATGGGCTCATGAACAAAGTGACCATGGTGGCAGGGATGGAGGTTATGCATGGCTCAGTAACGGACTTCCATTCCCCAAGGCTGATTTGGCTACAGTCACTGCTGAACGCCCAATCTGCCAGCAGCGAAGACCAACACTGAGTCCCTGATATGGCACCATTTCTCGAGGTGATCAGCCAGCAATCTAGTGAAATTTTGATTACATTGGACCACTTTCATCACGGAAAGGGTAGCCTTTTATTCTTACTGGAATAGACACTTTTTCTGGATATGGCGTTGCCTTCGTGCATGCAATGCTTCTGACGAAACCACCAACTGTGGAATTACAGAATGCCTTAGCCACATCATGGTATCTCACACAGCATTGCCTGAGATCAAAGGACTCACTTCACAACAAATGAAGTAGGGCATTGGGATCATGCTCACAGGATTCACTGGTCTTACCATGTTCCCCATCATCCTGAGACAAATGGCTTGATAGAAATATAGAATGACCTTCTAAAGGCACAAATATGACACCAGCTAGGTGGCAAGACCTTGCAGGATTGGGGCAATATTCTTCAGGAGTCTGTATATGCTCTAAACCAGAGTCCAACATATTGTGTAGCTTTTCCCATAGCCAGGAATCATGGATCCAGGAAATCATAGGGTGGAAATGAAAGTGGCATCACTAACTTTTACCTTTTGTTACTCACTTGCAAATTTTTGTTTCCTGTCCCTGTGACCCTATGCTCTGTGTGTCTAGAGGTCTCAGTTCCTAAGACAGGAATGTTCCCACCGGGAGACACACAATGATTCCATTGAACTAGAAGTTAAGAATGCCACCTGGCGACATTGGGTTCTTCATGTCTCTGGATCAACAGGTAAAAAAGGGAGTTACCGTATTGCCTAGTGTGATTGATCCTGCTTATCAAGGGGAAGTCAGACTGATATTACATGATGAAGGTTGTTGTTGTTGTTGTTGTTGTTAGGTGTGGTTGAGTCGGCTCCGACTCATAGCCACCCTATGCACAACAGAGCAAAACACTGTCTGGTCCTGAGCCATCCTTACAATCGTTGTTATGCTTGAGCTCATTGTTGCGGCCATGGTGTCAATCCACCTCATTGAAGGTCTTCCTCTTTTCCACTGACCCTGTACTTTGCCAAGCATGATGTCCTTCTCCAGAGACTGATCCCTCCTGACAACATGCCTAAAGTATGTAAGACGCAGTCTCATCATCCTTGCTTCTAAGGAGCATTCTGGTTGTACTTCTTCTAAGACAGATTTATTCGTTCTTCTGGCAGTCCATGGTATATTCAATATTCTTCGCCAACACCACAATTCAAAGGCATCAGTTCGTGCTTGCTGAAAGTGAAAAGAACTTGAAGCACTTATTAATGAAGATCAAAGACCACAGCCTTCAGTATGGATTGCACCTCAACATAAAGAAAACAAAAATCCTCACAACTGGACCAATGAGCAACATCATGATAAATGGAGAAAAGATTGAAGTTGTCAAGGATTTCATTTTACTTGGATCCACAATCAACAGCCATGGAAATAGCAGTCAAGAAATCAAAAGACGCATTGCATTGGGTAAATTTCCTGCAAAGGACCTCTTTAAAGTGTTGAAAATAAAAGATGTCACCTTGAAGACTAAGGTGTGCCTGACCCAAGCCATGGTATTTTCAATCGCATCATATGCATGTGAAAGCTGGACAATGAATAAGGAAGATTGAAGAAGAATTGATGCCATAATGAAGGTAAAGAAGAGTATGTCTGGAATACAGGAAATCCCTTAGGACATCTCTTAGTATTACCATGACTTGAGATTAAAGTCAATGGGAAACTACAGCAACTCAATTCTGACATGACTACTAATGGCTCAGAACTCTCAGGAATGAAGTTTTGGGTCATGCCACCAGGCAAAGAACCATCACCAGCTGAGGTGCCTGCTGAGGGCAAAGGGAATCTGAATAGGTGGGGGAATAAGGTAGTTCTAAATACCAAAAAGAAAAAGAATTTTTCTTTTTTTTTAAATACCAGTTACAACCACTTGCAGAAATGAGGGATGTAATTTTTATGAGTTCTTCTTCCTTGTATATGTGGATCAAATATTTTTGTTTTCATCACATGTGAATTATAAGATGTAAATAGGACTAGTGCATTTTCAGTAGTAAACATGTTAGTTCTATCATGTTAGGGGCAACTATGACTTTGTAATTTTCTTTATTTAAATATTGTGTATGGTTTAAGGAAATGTGTACAGGTGCCAAGTTGACAAAAGGAGGACTGCAATGGTAAGGTTATGGGTCATCTTCGCTGGGCCATGATTATCAGTGGGTTGGCAGTTATGTAATGAAGTAGTTATCCTCCATTTTGTGATATGATATAATCAGCTCCATGATGTGACCTGATGTGATCAGCCAATTAGTTGTAAGGGAAGTTTCCTTGGAGGTTTGTCCTGCATCCAATATACATGGGCGTTCTGGCAAAGCTCGCTGAACTTTGCTCACTCTGGATCCTACATCCAATTCATGATCCTCCAACCTCTTGTCTTGGAATTTGAGCCAGTGCCTTGCCATATTGCCTGCTGATCTTAGAATTCATCAGCCTCTACAACCTGTGAGCCAGCAGAATGCTGTCTTACCTGCTGATCATGGATTCATCAATTCCTGTAGATACATTAGTCAGGAGAAGCCTCCAGCCTGATGCCTGATCTGTGGACATAGGACTTGCCAGCCTCTACAACCTCGTGAGCCACTTCCTTGAGATAAATCTCTCTAAATATATATATATCTATATTTATATATCTAAATCTATCTACCTATCTATCATCTATCTATCTATCTATATACGCTTCACTGGTTTTACTTCTCTAGAGAACCTAGTCTAAGGCACCAACTTACGCTCTCACCAACAGCATATGAGTGCTTCTTTCCCAACACCTTGAGTATTATCAAACTTTTAGATTATTGGCCATTGGATAGGTGTAAAACTGCACTTTATTATTGCTTTAATTGTTATTTAATTGAATTTTTAAATATGAGTAAAATCATCTTCATTATTGTGTTTTTTAAACTGGCCATTTATCGATTAATTACTATGTGCAAGTAATTAAATCATCTGATTTAAATCTCACAAAATCTTTTAATATATGGGCTAACACCATCCCTATTGTATAACTGAAGAAACAAATGTTTAAAAAACGTAAAGTGACTTCCCAAATATAATAAAGCAAACAACTGTGAAGCTGGAGTTTTAACCTAATTAGCCTGACTGCAGAGCCCATGCTCTTAAATACTACGCCTTAGTATTCCTTTTAGCTTAAAACATCTTTATTTGTTCATTTCATTGACTTATAACTCTATTTTACAGTAAGAAAACATCATAAATCTGTTTTTGTTTTTAAAATTATCATGAAGACAATAGAATATTGAATTATGTAAATGCAAATGTATGATCAGAACATAACACTTCTATAACAAAGAAGTTCAAATTAATTAAACTAGTAAAAGAAAAGATAATAAATTAGGTGTCTCAAACTAGTCAATATATAAAACAAATACATAATTGCTGAAAATCTGTGTTTTTCAGGCAAAATTTTATAAATATATTTCCATTTCTATAACATTTTCTATATATGTGTATATATGTATATACGTGTGTATATGTGTATATATATGTGTATGTATATATATTTATATGTATATAGTGATTTCTGTAAAACTTTACAGAGCAAATTAGTTTCTCATTGAACAACTAATACACAAATTGTTTTGTGACATTGGTTGCCAACCCCACAATATGTCAGTTCTCTCCCCTTCAACATCCCAGGTTTCCTGTCCATTCTTCCAGTTTTCCTGTCCCTTCTTCCCTTCTTGTCTTTCATTTTGGGTTGGTGTGCCCGTTTATACTTGCATACATGATTGAATTACAAAGCATGTTCCTCAGATGTGTTATTGTTTGCCCTAAAGACCTGTCTAATCTTTGGCTGAAGTGTGAACCTTGGGAGTGACTTTAGTCTGAGTTAAAAGGGTGTCCAGGGGCTGTACTCTTGAGGTTTCTCCAGTCTCTGTCAGACCAGCAAGTCTGGCCTTTTTATTTTTTTTTGAATTTGAATTTTGTTCTACATTTTTCTCCCACTCTTTCCTGGACCCTCTTTCGTGATTCCTGTCAGCATAGTTGGTGGTGGTGGCCAGACACCATCTAGTTGTTCTGGACTCATTCTGGCAGAGGTTGTGGTAGTTGTAGTCCATTAGACCTTTGGAACTAAATATATAGTTAGAAAGTCTTATAACCCAGTCAAAAACACTTATAGAAATAGAAATACAGATATAGTCATGAGAATTTATTGATACCTAAATCAGGACTATACAATTCCCATGCAGAAATCAGAAATGATACTATGATTATTTGATTAATTGGCACTTCATGAAGAAATTAAATGAATTCCACTTCCTAATGAATTGTACATAGACGCCACACAAGTTTATATTTTTACCTGGGTCCTAAATCCATTCCGAGGCTATATTGATGACAATATAATTTCGGTATATTTCTCCTATCTAAAGTTTGTACATTGTTAAATTCTGAATACAATATAAGAAAAAGATCTCATTCTTCAAATGCTCTCCACATTGCTCTCCCTTCCTCTGGCATCATTTCTAGCCATCACATATAAACCTTTACAAGTTCCAAGAAATGTATGTAATGTTTACACTATGGCTTCTTTTGAGACTATGAGCATTCTTGTTGACATGCCCTACGCTTTTTCCTTAGACAGCTTTATTCATATTTCCAATATGTGAAGAAACAAAATAACTTGCAGTATATCAGCACCTCTTCTCAATTCACGCATTACATGCATTTCAACTTTTGATAAGAATTTTGCCAAATTTTTGGTTTTGTAATAAGAAGAGAAAGTATGAGGAAACATTAGTTTGGGGCACTACCACAGGTGGATGTTTTCTATTTCTGTTGAGAATAAGTTCCTGTCTTCCTAGGAAAAGACAGATTGTTTTTGGCCATCACAATAAGTAACTACTTGAGTCAGTTCCAAACCCATCATATTTGATCAATGACAACTTCCTGCAGTAACATACTTCTTAAAATCACTCAGGCTTCAACAGCCTCTTTCCACTGCCCAGGCTTCTGAAAGACAGCCAATCAGCAACAATTTCCACTTGTTAACTTCCTTTCAGACTAAAGTTCAACCAATTCCTAAACTCTCCCGTATTTGAAAGTTTGCCAGTCTCTGAGAGCCCCACTTTCTTAAATTCTTTATATGATTAGCTTCTCTGCTTTTCCTCTCTTGCTGTCTTGCTAGAAAAGAGTGGTCACTAAAAGCAAGAAATGTAGCTTTTGTTTCAGGCAATGAATGATGGCCTCTTCTCTTCTGCACCCTTCATTGAAAATATAAATATTCCCTACTTTTAAATCTTGTACTCTTCTTGGAAAAGTTGGAGATTCCTGGAGTGAAGCAGTCCACTCTTATACTCAACTTTTCCCTGCATCATTTAGTATAAATTGTGTACATTGTAAAAAAAAGCAGTCTCTAAATCAAATCATTGAAAAGTGTTAAAATTGCAAGGCACTTTTATACAATCTACTGCTGCTATAACAGAAATACCACAAGTGGATGTCTTTAACAAAGAGAAATTATATTCTCTCACAGTCCAGTAGGCTAGAAGTTTGAATTTAGGGTGCCAGCTCCAGGGGAAGGCCTTCTTTCTCTGTTGGCTCTGGAGGACGGTCCTTGTGATACATCAGTCTTCCCTTGCTCTGGAGCATCTCAGGGCAGGAACCTCAGATCCAAAGGATGTGCTCTTCTCCTGGAACTGTTTTCTTGGTGGTATGAGGTCCCCTCCCTCCCCTTGCTAGCTTCCCTTTCCTTTTATCTCTTGAGAAATAAAAGATGGTGCAGACCATACCCCAGGGAAGCTCCCTTTACATTGGATCAGTGATGTAACATTAGTAAGGGTGTTACAAACCCACCCTAATCTTCTTTAACATAAAATTACAATTACAAAATACAGGACAACCACACAATCCAGGGAATCATGGCCAGACCAAATCAATACACACATTTTTTGGGAGGACATAATTCAGTCCATGATATTCTACCTTTGGCCTCCCAAAAATTACATCCTTGCGACATGCAAAACATATTCATTCCATCATATCTTAACAAAAGTTTTAACTCCAAGTCCCAAATCCAAAAATGCCTTTTCATCTGTGAAATCTAGAATACAAGTTATCTGCTTCCAAAGGTACAATGGCAGAACAGCCACAAGTTAGACATTTCCATTACAAATGGGAAAAACTGGAGGAAAAGAAGGGATAACAGGCACCAAGCAAGTCAGCAGAGCAGATTATATTAGCCCTCAAGGCTTTGCAAATAATCTTCTGTTCTCCAAGACAATTTACACAATGGTCCTGCCCTCCAGACACTAGGTATTGGCTACACTCTCCAGATTCTGAGTGGAGGCCTCTCAGCTCTGGGCTTCAGCTCCACCTTCCAGGCCCACAGGGACAGCAACTCTGCTCCCTTGGCTTTAGGCGCAATATTCTCTTAGTCTATCTGAGTGATTACTCTACCCTTAGAAACACCAGAGGCCATGGTTCCACCCTTTGAAACCCCAGAGGTCCTAGCCATGCCTTTTGAGACTGAGGCAGCTTGGCTTCTTTTGTTCCTTGTCTTTTCAGCTCCTGCTTCCTGGTTTCTTGGCCTCTCGGCTCTTCAGGGTTCACACTCGCATCTACCCTGCTGGGGCAAGTGTTCCAAAGCTCTGTAGCTCCACCAGTATGTACCTGGAGGCACTCTACTTGGCCAGGAAGCCTCGTGCACACAGGCACTCAGCTCTCTTTTTCCGTGGGTCTGCTCCAGTACTATCTGGTGCTGGTCTCCTGGTTCTGCTGCTGCTGTTTCTCTGCTGCTGCCACTGCCACTTGTCTGCTGCTGCCAGTTGTCTGCTGTTCCTGGTCCTTTGCTACTGCTAGACCTCTATCCTTTTAGTTTCAAAATCATTTCCACATTTTAGGTACCTGTTAGAGCAGCACCCCACTCTTGGTACCAAATTCTGTCTCTTTGTTGACTTCTCATCAATCTTCCCCTGGACTAGGAGCTTCTCCATGCAGGGACCCCAAGTCCAAAGGATGTGCTCTGCTCCCAGTGTTTCTTTCTTGGTGGTATGAGTCACCCTCTCTGCTAGCTTCCTTTCCCTTTTAGCCCTTGTAAGATAAAAGGTAATGCAGACCACACCCCAGGGAAACTCCCTTTACATTGGATCAGTGATGTGACCTTAGTAAGGGTTTTACAATCCCACCCTAATCCTCTTTAACATAAAATTACAATCACAAAATCGAGGACAACCACACAATATGGGGAATCATGGCCCAGCCAAACTGATACACACATTTTTGGGGGGACATAATTCAGGACACAGTTTCTAAGAGTGAGAAATCTGCAAGCAGTTCAACTGAATGGTTCTGGCTCAGAGTCTCTCATGAGATTGCAGCCAGAATGTTGGCTGAGGCTTTCTGTAATCTGAAGGCTTAACTGGGGCTGGAGTCGCTATAGTATGCAAGATGGTTCACTCACATGCCTGGCAAATTAGTGTGGACCACTGGCCAGAGGCCTCAGTTACTTGCCATGTGGACCTCTCCACAAAGCTGCCTAAGTATTCTCACAACATTGCAGGTGGCTTCACCAAAAGCAATTCATCTAAGAGCCTGAAGAATGGAGGAAAACTCAATGCCTTTTATAACCTAGTCTGGAAAGTTGCACACTGTCATTTCTACCAAATGCTATTTGTTAGAAGCATGTCTAGTCCATATTCACAACAAAGTGGATGAAGCTCCATCTCTCAGAGGGAGGAATACCCAAAGATTTGTGAATATGTGACTTTATTTAATTCAGTTTCTCCTCAAGTCATTTGACCATCAAGCTCTATTTTAAAGTAACATGGTTTCAAGAATTCTCTTTAGGTACCCCATGGGGAAGTTCTACTCTGTCCTACACGGTTATTCTGAGTCAGAATCAACAGCAATGGGTTTGTTTTTGTTGTTGTTGTTTTCTTATTTTTAATCATATTCACTATTTACTTGCTTCTAATAATTTTATAATAATTGATCATGATTTGAATAGGAAATCATAATTTTTGAACTATACAAATGAAAATAAATAGATAAACTCTGGGGAAACATTTTCTAATTGCAACTTGACATAAATGGTTTTATTTTAAAGTTCTGAATGGTACTTTTAAGGAAAAACGCCATGGCCACTATTCTGGAATATGAAGCCATTGTGAAGTAGAATGGAATAATGAGAAATAATTATAGTTTCTCATAGCAGAAGGGTTCTGTTTCTTCATCAGCTGTCAGATGGATAAAATGGAGCATTCATTAATAAAATACCCTCCACACTTCAAGGGCAAGGAATGCTCAGAGGAATGGAGTCCCGAACAGCTCCTTACTCCTGATTGTTGTCTAGGATTTTAAAAGCAGTGCAATAGAATTTTCTTGAAAACTCTGCAGGCATAACCTACTCCCTTACTATAGGCAAGCACATAGGAACTTAAGCAAACACCCTAGTCACGAATAAGAGTTTCAGAAAGCTTGAGTATCTCACATCTCTCTCTCTAAAATGTAAATACCAACAAAGTCACAGAGTCATTGAGGCCCAGGGCCATTGAGGAGATCCTTAATATCTGATAACCCAGACCCATCATCAGTAAATTAGAAGCCGGCTCCTGGAAAATCAGCAAGAGACATGTTATACAAACATAAGCATGCACAAACACAGGACGCACTCTGACAAACACAGAATAAATAACACATATCACTCCGTATTCTTTGTTTGTAGAGAAGATGAGACATGAGAAAGCAATTGTTAGAATGGAACTACCCTTAGATTGTAGTTGTTTTCTTTATCTACTGTTTTGTTTCTTTCTCAGTTTTTAGCTCTTTTGTTCCCCATGCAGCCCCATCACCAAGAATTGTACCTCTGGGAAACTACAATTTTCCACAAGAGCAATTTTTATATCTGGAAGACAAGGGGAATATGAGAAGAGTGGTTGTTGCTGTTAAAGTATGTCCTCAGGATTATAAACTGCATTATGCAGTCATGAACTTCTATATTAATGTCATTTAACCTTTGGCAATATTAGTCTAGAGAGGATCTGATGAAGGATGGTACATTAACTTGTAGAAGTGATGGGCTGTGATATTCCTGCTGTGATACTAAATGGCATAGGATGAACTTCAGCACAGCCTTCTAAAGACACATTTTCTCTCTACAGGGCAAAACTTACATACATGAGGGCAGAGCTGTGAATTCAAACGGTTCAACCTGTACTTTGAACAGTAGGACATAATGATGTCTTTCTAAAAAAGATTCTATAAAACAGCCTACTTCCCTGGTTACTTGCCAGTATATTTTTAACTTCTTTACCAATCCATTTATTCTATAAAGAGATACTTGGTACCCATGCTTATATATTAAAATAAATATTATTGCTCCAAAATTCTAGATATTTCTAAACTGCTTAGAGGAAAAAAAAAAAGCCTCTGCACAATTAATTGAAACATAATAAGATTAAAATTTTAGTAGCAGTTTATACAAATTACTAAGGGAGAATAGAAAAAGTAATTATCTGGCTGGGTCAAGGGGTAAAGAAAACATTTCTTCTGAGGAGATAAGTGGCCAGGTTCATGGGTGGGGAGAGGAACAAGGCAATGGATATGGGACAGGAGTCAAATAAAAAGTAAATCCTTGTTCTTATATTTTCTGAGTGCCTTTTGATCCATTACTTAACCTCTTGGAATTTAAGTAACCTCATACATATAATGGAGATAATATGATCTATTTGTACTTCTGCAAATTACTCTATTTCTTCAATTTCATGTCCCATTAACATCGCAAACTGAACTTGTCCAAAATATAGCCTATCTTACTTCTTGTGAAAATGTATCCCTTCCTGATATACCTCCTAATGCAATTAAACATATTTCAATTTACTAGTTCTATTAGCTCCAAATTAGGAGAAATCAACAATCAGTGGAAATTTAATGGGCTCTGAAAAACGGCAAACCTTGACTCACACTCCAGTCCTTTTACTTTACCCATGTCCATTTATAAGCCACATTGAGCCTCATGACTTAATTTAAATATGATAATAAGAATGCTTAGAAAAGATCATTATGAGAATTGGCTACATATATGTAAAGAAGCTGTCATATGGCTGGGAAAATTGGATTCACACGTGCAGAAAAATGAAAAGGATTCATGGACCACACCATGCACAAAAACAAGTTCAAAATGGATTAAGGATCTAAACGTGCAGACTAAAACCATAAAATTCTTAGAAAAAGCAGGAGCAATGCTGTCAGACCTAGCTTTCAACAATGTATTAACTAATATAATAACAAAAGCACAAACAGCAAAAGACAAAACAAATAAATGAGACCTCATAAAAATTAAAAATTTCGTTCATCAAAAAAATTTACTAAAAAAGTTGAAAAGACAAGCTGCCGGCTGGAAGAATATCTTTGGAAATCATGTATCTAACAAGAATCTAATAAACAAAATATGTACAAAACTTTGAGAATTTAACAACAAAAGAAAAACAAGCAATAATAAAATGGACAATGGACTTGAATAGATGTTTTACCAAAGAGGGCATTCAAATGGGCACCAAGCACATGAAAAGATGCTCAGCATCGCTAGCCATCAGAGAGATGAAAATCAAATCCACAATGAGATACCATTTCCTCCCACTAGGATGGCTAAGTTCAAGAAATTAAACAAACAAACAAAAAAATCCAAATGTTGTTAAGGATATGGGGAAATTGCAACCCTTATCCATTGCTAGTGGAAATACAAAATGGTATATCTGTTGTGGAAAACAGTGTGACCATTCCTCATAATGAAAAATGGAACTATCGTTTTATTGTTGTTATGTTGTTAGGTGGCACAGAGTCACTGGTGATTCATAGTGACCCTGTGTACAGAAGAACGAAACACTGCCCAGTCCTGTGCCATCCTCACAATTGTTATGTTTGAGACCATTTTTCCAGCCACTGTGTCAATCTATCGTCTCGAGGGTCTTCCTCTTTTTTACCAACCATCTACCGTACCGAGCGTGATGTCTTTCTTCAGAGACTGGTCCCTCCTGATACGTATCCCAAGTGCATGAGATGAAGTCTCGCCATCCTTGCTTCCAAGGAGCACTGTGGCTGTATTTCTTCCTAGACAGACTTGTTCATTGCTCTGGCAGTCCGTGGTATATTCAATATTTTTCCCCAACACCATAATTCAAAGGCATCAATTCTTCTTCAGTCTTCCTTAGTCATTGTCCAGCTTTCACATGCATACGAGGTGATTGAAAATATCATAGGCTGGGTCAGGCTCACCTAAGTCCTTAAAGTGACATCTTTACTTTTCAGCACTTTAAAGAGATCTTTTGCAGCAGATTTGTCTAATGCAATATGTCGTTTGATTTCTTGACTGCTGCTTCCATGTTGTTGATTGTGGATGCAAGTAAAATTAAACCCTTGACAACTTCAATATTTTCTCCATTTATCATGATGTTGCTTATTGGTCCAGTGGTGAGGATTTTTTGTTTTCTTTATGTTGAGGCATAATCCGTATAGAAGGTTTTGGTCTTTGATCTTCATCAGTAAGTGTTTCAAGTCGTCTTGAATGTGAGCAACCAAGGTTGTGTCATCTGCATATTGCAGGTTGCTAATGAGTCTGCTTTAACCCTGTATTCTTCATACAGTCCAACTTCCGGATTATTTGCTCAGCATACAGATTGGATAAAGATGGTGAAAGCATGCAACCCTAACGCACTCCTTTCCTGATTTTAAACCACACAGCATCCCATTGTTCTGTTCAAACAACTGCCTCTTGGTGTTTGTACAGGTTATTCGTGGCACAAATATGTGTTCTGGAATTGCCATTCTTTGCAATGTTACCTGTAACTTGTTATAATTCACACACTTGGATGCCTTTGCATAGTCAATAAACACAGGTAAACATCTTTCTGGTATTCTATGCTTTCGGCCAAGTTCTATCTAACATTAGCACTCATATCCCTGGTTCCACATTCTCTTCTGAATCCAGCTTCAATTTCTGGAAGTTCCCTGATGAAGTACTTATGCAATCACTTTTGAATGATCTTCAGCAAAATCTTACTTGTGTGCAATATTAATGATATTATTTGACCATTTCTGCATTCTGCTGGATCACCAGTCTTTGAAATGGGCATAAATATGGATCTCTTCCAGTTGATTGGCCAGGTAGCTGTCTTCCAGATTTCTTGGCATAGAAGAGCGAGCACATCCAGTGCTGTATCCATTTTTTGAAACATCTCAATTGATATTCCATCAATTCCTGGAGCCTTGTTTTTCGCCAATGCCATCAGCAGCTTGGACTTCTTCCTTCAGTACTGTCGGTTCCTGATCATATACCACCTCTTGAAATGGTTGAGTATCGACAAATTCTTTAGGCATAATAACTCTGTGTGTTCCTTCCATCTTCTATTGATGCTTCCTGCGTCGTTTAATATTTTCTCCATGGAATCCTTCACTTTTGCAACATGAGGCTTGAATTTTTTCTTCAGTTCTTTCAGCTTGAGAAATGCCAAATGTGTTCTTCCCTTTTGGTTTTCCATCTCCAGCTATTTGCACATGTCATTATAGTACTTTACTTTGTCTTCTTGAGAGGCCCTTTGAAATCTTCTGTTCAGTTCTTTTACTTCATCAATTCTTCCTTTTGTTTTAGCTGCTCAACGTTCAAGAGCAAGTTTCAGAGTGTCCTATGGCATCCATCTTGGTCTTTTTTTTCTTGCCTGTCTTTTCAGTAACCTTTTGCTTTCTCCATGGATGATGTCCTTGATGTCATTCCACAACTCGTCTGGTCTTCGGTCGCTAGTGTTCAATCTGTCAAATCTACTCTTGAGATGGTCTCTAAATTCAGGTGGGATATACTCAAGATCATATTTTGGCTCTCATGGACTTCCTCTGATTTCCTTCAGTTTCAGCTTGAACTTGCATATGAGCAATTGATGGTCTGTTCCACAGTCGGCCCCTGGCCTTGTTCTGACTGATGATATTGAGCTTTCCCACCGTCTCTTTCCACAGATGTAGTCAGTTTGATTTCTGTGTGTTCCATCTGGCGAGGTCCATGTGTATAGTCGCTGTTTCTGTTGGTGAAAGAAGGTATTTGCAATGAAGAAGTCGCTTGTCTTGCAAAATTCTATCATTTGATCTCTGGCATTGTTTCTATCACCAAGGCCATATTTTCCAACTACCGATCCTTCTACTTTGTTTCCAACTTTTGTATTCCAATCACCAGTAATTATCAATGCATCTTGATTGCATGTTCGATCAATTTCAGACTGCAGCAGCTGATAAAAATCTTCTATTTCTTCATCTTTGGCCCTAGTGGTTGGTGTGTAAATTTGAATAATAGTTGTATTAACTGGTCTTCCTTGTAGGCATATGGATATTATCCTATCACTGACAGCATTTTACTTCAGGATAGATCTTGAAACATTCTTTTTGACGATGAATGCAACACCATTCCTCTTCAAGTTGTCATTTCCAGCATAGTAGACTATATGATTGTTTGATTCAAAATGGCCAATACCAGTCCATTTCAGCTCACTAATGCCTAGGATATCAATGTTTATGCGTTCCAGTCCATAGTGTACTCAATATTCTTTGCCAACACCATAATTCAAAGACACCAATTCTTTTTTGAACTTCCTTATTGATTGTCCAGCTTTCACATGCACATGAGGTGACCAAAAACACCATGGCTTGGGTCAGATGCACCTTAGTCTTCAAAGTGACTTCTTTGCTTTTGAACAATTTAAAAGAGGTCTTTTGCAGCAGATTTTTTCAATGCAATACATCATTTAATTTCACAACTGCTACTTCCATGGGCAGTGATTGTGGATTCAAGTAAAATGAAATCGTTGACAGCGTCAATATTTTTCTCATGTGTCAAGATGTTGCTTAGTGGTCCAGTTGTTGAAGGTTTTGTTTTTTATTTTGAGGTGTAATCCAGACTGAAGGCTGTAGTCTTTGATCTTCATCAGTAAGTGTTTCAAGTCCTATTTACTTTCAGGAAGCAAGGTTGTGTCATCTACATATCAAAGGATGTTAATGAGCCTTCCTCCAATCCTGAGGAGGTGTTTTTCTTCATATAGTTCAGATTCTCAGATTCTTTGCTCAGCATTCAGACTGAATAAGTATGGTGAAAGGATATGACCCTGATGCACACTTTTTGTGACTTTAAACCACACAGTATACCCTTGTTTTATTCAAACAACGGTGTCTTGGTCTATGCATAGGTTACTCATGAGCACAATTAACTGTTCTGGATTCCCATTCTTTGCAATGTTATCCATAATTTGTTATGATCCACACAGTCGAATGCTTTGCGCTAGTCAATAAACACAGGTAAACATCTCTCTGGTATTCCCTGCTTTCAGCCAAGATCCATTCGGCAACAGCAATGATAATCCTCTTCCACATCCTCTTCTGGATCCAGCTTGAATTTCTGGCAGTTCCCTGTTGATGTAAGGCTGCAACCGTTTTTAAATGATCTTCAGCAAAATTTTACTTACATGTGATATTAATGGTATTGTTTGATAGTTTCCTCATTCTGTTGGATCGTCTTTCTTTGGAATGGGCACAGATATGGATCTCTTCCAATAGGTTGGCCAGGTAGCTGTCTTTCAAATTTCTTGACACAGACTAGTAAGCACCTCCAGGGCTGCATCTATTTTTTGAAACATCTCAGTTGGTATTCTGTCAATTCCTGGGAGCCTTGTTTTTTGCCAATGCCTTCAGTGCAGCTTGGGCTTTTTCCTTTAATACCATTGGTTCTTGATCATGTACTACCTGCTGAATTTGTTGATGATTGACCAATTCTTTTTGGTACAATGACTATACCTTCCATTTTTGGATGTTTCCTGTGTCATTCAATATTTCGCCCAAAGAATCCTTCGATATTACAACTCAAGGCTTGTATTTTTCCTTCATTTCTTTCACTTGAGAAATACCAAGTATGTTCTTCCCTTTTGGTTTTCTAACTCCAGGTCTTTGTATATTTCATTATACCCATGTAGACAATAGGTTTGGAAAATAATACTTAGAAATTAATTTCTTAGATGAGTGCAATGAACACTGATTTAAGAAATCAGTTTTAATAATTTCTAAACTGGCAATTTCTTATCTTACTTGATCAAAGATCTTTCTTTTGTTCGTGTAGCAATTACTGTTAACACTCTAAAATAATATTTGCTAGAAAAATTTGGGAAATATCCAGCCACCAAAGTCAAAACTCATAGAATGTATGATGAGATTTTCTAATGAATTCCACTGAGATAAAAGTATATTTCCAGCTTTTTGAGGTTGTTTTATGAACTCTTTCAAAGTCTTCATTTCATTACCTGGTAAATATTTACCTTCCTTTGTGTTCTTAAATTTCTCTCTAAGCCTAGGTCCTTATATCCACATGTGATTTTAAGTCCTTAAATGATCCTCTGTCCACCACTGCAGTATCATATAGAAGTTTCACCACCCTAAAAATCCCCTGGACTTCACCTATTCACCCTTCTTTCCCTCCCCCCTCCCACCCTAACCAGCCTCTGGGAACCATTCATCTTGTTACTGTCCCTATAGTTTTGCCTTTTCCAGAATGTCATATAGTTGGAATCATACAGTATGTAGCATTTTCAGACTGGCTTCATTCAGTTAGCAATATGCATTTTAGGTTTCTCCATGTCTTTAGCTTCGTAAGAAACAGTAAAACTGTTTTCCAAAGTGTTTGCACCAAATTCTTTCCCCCTCCATCAACCTTACATATCGCTGAATTGTTTTATAAGTGCATTTACTACAGAAAATTTTTGCTTGGAAGACTTCACATCTCTGTACTCTAGTCACCCAGCATGTTGAGATCTTTTCATATCTACCACTGATGCACAACATGGCCTTTCTTCTCTAAACTGATACACTTTTTTCTATGCCAATTTTTGTGGCATTTCAATAGGCTGTTCCTTGTCTGTGATGTGGAATTGCTTTCTTATAGTGTTACTTAAATTTTAAAGTATTTATGTTGTTTTCTAAATCCATTTCCTGGATTTTAACAATCCGGATTTTATTTTTTGTGTTCATTAATTAAACAATATTAAAAAACAAAACAAAACATTGCCTTCGAGTCAATTCTGACTTATAGTGGGCCCTATAGGACAGAGTAAAACTACTGCCCCATAGAGTTTCCAAGGAGCACCTGGCGGATTTGAACTACTGACCTTTTGGTTAGCAGCCATAGCTCTTAACCACTACGCCACCAGGGTTTCCAAATAGAATTAAGGACATGATATATTCTCAAATATTTGCCAAAAAATCCCTTGAAAAATTAAAGATAAAAACAACCCCTTTCCTATTCTCTGGGAGATCACAGTCTTATAGGGAAAAAAAATAGGGAAGATATGCAAAATCACAGATAATTGTGTGTATTATTTTTCTTTATTATAGAGCCATGCACATATTGGGTAATCAATGACTTTATATATATATTAAATGTATTAATGAGTCCTTATTTCCAGGCAAGGTACAAGTAATTTATAGATAAATAAGATAATACATGTAATCAATAAACTCAGTGCCAGAGACAACATTCTATGAAAGCCTTTTTTTCAAATTTGCATTTTAATTATTATTAATGCTATTTGAGTTACTCCATTCAATATGCATTCGCATATTTTAAAGATGAGTAAATTGAGCGCAAGTGTGTTTAAATAAAATTATTTAACTCCATGATCATCTAGGTAGCATTTAAAAGTTACAATCAAACTCTTCAGCCTAAATATAGAATCTGCATTTTTTCGTTATATGTATCCTTGACCATTGACAACATATCCGTTGATATCATTCCCAGAGTAAGAATAGGTTTAACCAAGGTCCATTTTATGTTCGTATAAGGTGGACTTCATATAACTTTCTTAGTCTCTGTCATATTTTTTTTTTCTTGCATGCTTCATCCAAGAGGCAGGGAATAAAAAATTAGTACTCTACATATTAAACCAAAAACCCAGTGCCATCGAGTTGATTTTGACTCATAGCAACCCTATAGAACAGAGTAGAACTGCTCCATAGAGTTTCCAAGGAGCGCCTGGAGGATTCTATCTGTCGACCCTTTGGTAAGCAGCCGTAGCACTTAACCACTATGCCACCAGGGTTTCCTCTCTATATATTAGAGCTACCCTTTTTCTTTTCTTTTTTCCCTAGAGTTTAATCTAGATATAGGGTTCAACCACAGAGAGGTCCATTTAGTTTCTGTGAAAATCATAAAGTGTCATATAAAAATATTTAACAGAGAGGTCAAAGGCAAGATTGATTTAAACAATAAAAGCATTGTCCACCTACAGCGTTTTAAATTAGAATCTTATCAGAGTTAGTACTTTAGCTTTTTAAATGCTTTGATTACCGGTTAATTTTCTTGACATTTGGAAAATATGTGGATCACTATGACAACTTGGAAGAATGTTTGGCCAACAGAACTTAATTTTTAATAATGCAACATCCCGAGTCTCTCCAATGAGGCTCGTAATGGCAAAAATCCTTTGTGTTATACATCTTAGGCTATTAGTACCACCAGAAAGATTCATTATAATCCTTCAACAACCAGACACTAAGTGAAATAACTCTTTGTCAGGGCTGCTCAAAAATGGGCTTTGGGCACATTTTATGAGTCTTTTTCACAGCTAATATTATCAGTTATATAGTATGTGTGTAATTATTATCAATAACATTTACCATTTATATGCTACCTGCCATGTCACACATTAAATGTTAAACACTTTACAAACATGTTCTCAATTTTATTAATGACTCTACAAGGTATCCACTATTATCTTCCACCATTTTGTACATACAGAGACTGAGTCTTTGTCTAAAGTTCTAATCTAGTAAGTGGCAGAGTGGTATCAAGCACCTATGTTTGTTGACACCAGAACCTGAACTCTCAACCAGTTGTGTATACTATTAATAAATATAGTTAGATGGCAGTGAGGGTAGAAAGAGTAGATACAAGAAGATTTCACAGAAGAAAAACCATACCTTTTAAGTTGTAGTCTCAACCAAGGTCTTAGTTATTGCTCATTTTGTAATTTATTTTTGAGTTATTCCACTGAAGTAAGCTCTGCTGTTTCCACACATTGCATTCCTCAGACCACTGATACCAGTGAGTACAGCAGAGAGCTTCTCCCTAGTTGTCTGATCTTCGGGATTTCTGAATCTTGGGTACAGAGTCACCTGTGTTTCCCCCCCCCCCCCCACAGAATTAAGGAGTCTGGCTCTTGGGTAAAAACCTATGTGTTCTGGTAGGTTTGGGGAGGTATGGCGGGAGCTGCCCCCTCCAAGCAGTCTTGGTGCACAGCCAATGCATTACAGTCTTTGGAAGGAGTTGTAGTCAAGGACTCAGGCCCCCCACTTCCCCGAACAGCCATGCTTTTTTGCATATTTTCATACCTAGTTCAGGTGCCTCTTTATCAGGGACCACTGGCAGAGGCCTTTCTCATTTTCCTCTGCCAAAACCTTATCAGGTGAAAAGGAGGGAAACTTGAGGATGTTTTTCCCCATTCTGACACAGTACATTTCCACAACTAGCCTCTCCCCTTGCCCTTGTCCCTGGCCCTTGGGTGTGTAAGGCTTCGGAAGCCTTTTGTTCAGAGCACCTTTGGCAGTGAGATGAGTCATCACATCTGTGTCTACATTGATCCACCTGACCATCATGCTGGTGTCATTCCTGGGAAAATATGGGTTAGGGGGAGCTGGTGCCTTCTTTTGCAGGTTTCTCTTGCTTGTACCATCACAGTAAGGCTTAACTGTTACTTTCATTTTGGCTCAGACACCTGGTAGCTGAGCTCAGCTTTCTCAGCTCAGCTCGCCTCAGCTCCTTGGCAGAAACATGGGAATTTGAAGATTTGTCTTTTATCAAATAGGATCAAAGGTATTGGGAAGCATGTCCCATTGTTATGTCTACCTTATGAGATTCAAGTCATAGTATCCAGCAAGTACTTTCATTCTATAGCAAGATCTTTTGGCTATAGACTGTGCAAACCCAAAACAAACTAAGAAAGCAAAGTTTTGATATATATTTTTCCTATCCATTATTATCAGACTGAAACCTTTCACTTTAGAGAAAAGTACCAATATATATTTTTCAATCCTGATGCTTACTCAAGATACTGATGTGTGTCCAGGTTTTCCTTACAGCCAATCTCTGGCTCAGAATGGCTCTAAAGCCAAATTGGCAACATGGTATACTTTTAAGAACTATAGCATTCATTTACTGGATAGTTTAACTAAGCAAAGAATATCGCATTCTAATTTTTATGTATTAATATAGATATTAATTTTCCTAAATCACTTAGTCTGGAAAGCCACTTATGAGTTTTCTATTAGCCCCTACCCCATCCATGATATTAAACAATAGGACATACTATTCTTAATACTCTTGTCTTAATGAAAACTTAAAAAGGACTGCACTTAGATTTATCAATAAAAGCCCCAATCTGGAAACAACCCAAATGCCCATTATCAGGAGAAAGGATTTTTTTTTTAATTATTACATATCATATTGAGAATACTACTCAGCAAAAAAAAAAAAAAAAATGAAATACTAATACAAGCAACTTTAAAATGGATCTCAAAAGCACTATAGTAAGCAGAAGAAGCCAGATACAAAACAATATGTAGTTTTTATGTGATTTAATTTATATGACATTTAAGAACAGGATAAACTACCCTAAGGTGCTAAAAGTTAGAACAATGTTTGCCCATAAGAGTACCGATTGACTGGAAGGAGAGGGTACAAGGGAACTTTCTGGAATGATAGGAACATTCTATATTTTGTTTGGGAAGATAGTCACACAGGTACAAATATTTATCAAAATTCATTCAACTGTAAGATTTAAAGATCTGTGTATTTTGCTGTGTGCAAATGTTAATTTAATTTAAACAAAAACCATAACCCACCTCCAGTCTCCTTTTGAACTGTAAAGCAGTTCAAAGGATAAGCAGATTCTGCTAAAACACTAAAAACGGGTTTCTCCCTGGAGTACAATTTTTTTCCCCCACCATAAATGCCAGCCTCGCACCAGGAACTGAACCAGACTAGAATGAACTTTTATGGGACAGCATGCTCTGTGGGTCATTGAGCTTTGGACTTCAGGTCCCTTTTCCAGCACTCAGTCCCATTTTTAATTTTCAGGAAGTATTGTTCGAAAACTTGGCTCAGACCTCATCCTCTCCTTGGATTCCTTCTTCCATTTGATTTCTCAATTTTGATCAATTTCTCTTTGGCTTGCACCCTTTTCTTTTCAAGGTGGTGGACTACGGGGTGTCAATACTGAGGCAGTATTGAGCAGAGAACCTGTAAGTCGCCTCCCTCATTCAGGTAATGCACTAGTCATGAGCCACAGATGACATTTCATTCTTCTGTCTTGGATGCATTTTGTACAAATTGTTGTACCACACAAGTAAGCCAAATGGATATTTGAGAGGCTTTGCAGGGCAAGGGCTATGGGGTGGCAGAGAGAAAAGAAAAAAAAAAGACTGCATTTAAATGAAACATGAGTCTGGAAAATTCAGATTCCTAAATGAATGTAATTCCATATATTTTCATAGCATTATGCTTACAAATTGCCTTCATACCCTTCGTCTATTTTCACAACAACCAGGGCATCAGGCAAGACAGTTATTGCTGATGCTGAAGGACCTCCCCCGTTCACATAGGCTGTAAATGCAAATACTGGAACCAGGACTCCAGTTTTCCCCACCTCTTTATGACTCCCGTGCATTTGCCCATCTATTATCACCCTTCAGAGTCAATCTATAATAACCATCTAATTTGGGGTATGAAAATGTGTAAATTCAGACTAAGCTATCTCTTAACCTTTTGCCTACCGTCTATACAGTTCAGAAGCACATGAATAAATTCTGAACCCCTTTCAACTCTGAAAAGGACATTTGTTTAATTTTAGAATGAGAGATGTCATTGGCTCATTTTTTTTTTTCTAAATGGTTATTGGTTAACTCTAGGGGATCTATTGATTATTTTATGTATTAAAATAAAGCTTACTTTAATACATAAAATAATGTATTACATTATACTGCCTATTGCCTGGAGTCCTGATTGTACAGTGTTTGAGCACTGGGCTGCTAACCAAAAGGTCAGCAGTTTGAATCCACCAGCCGCTCCTTGGAAAACCTTATGGCGCAGCTCTATTCTATCCTATAGGGTTGCTATGGATCAGAATCAACCTGATGGCAACATGTTTTTGGTTTTTTGGACCCATTGCCCATTGCCATCGAGTGGATTCCTATTCTTCGTGACACTATGGGACAGAACAGAACTGCCCCATAGGGTTTCCAAGGCTGTAATCTTTATGAAAGCAGACTGCTACATCTTTCTCCTGCTGAGTGGCTGGTGGGTTCCAACTGCTGACTTTTTGGTTAGCAGCCAAGTGCTTACATGCTGCACCACCAGGACTCTTTATATTATGCTTGTAATCCTAATAGTTTTCTCTGCTGATTCTGCTGTGCTTTGAACTATAGCATTATTCCATTTGAAAAGAAAATATTTAACCCTATTGGTATATCCCTTGTTGTCCTATAGTTTAGTAACAATCATCGTAGCAAGTATTTCTTCTTATAACTGATATTAACAACTAACACTTATTGAATACCTATCTGTTCAAAAACACTATGTGAACTGCTTTACAAACATTAACTTATTCAATCCTTAAACAATTTCTGAGATGTAATTATTACTGTTATTTGAAGCATAAGGGAACACAAACTTAAGTTTTTAAGTAACTCACCCAGGTTCAGAGACGGGACTTAAAATAAGTCTTATTTATATTAGCATTCTATAGATGGTCTTCAAAGTTCTAATTCTAAAGGCACTGTAACGGATTGAATTGTGTCCCCCAAAAATATGTGTCAACTTGATTAGGCCATGTGTGGTTGTCCTCTATTTTGTGATTTTCCTATGTGTTATAAATCATAATCTCTGCCTGTGGTTAAAAGGGAGTAGGGTGGGGTGTAACACTCTTGCTCAGGTCACCTCCCTGATCCAATGTAAAGGGAGTTTCCCTGGGGTGTGGTCTGAATCGCCTTTTATCTTACAAGAGATCGAAGGAAAGGGAAGCAAGCAGAGAGTTGGGGACCTCATACCACCAAGAAAGCATTGCCAGGAGCAGAGTGCATCCCTTGGACCTGAAGTTCCTGTGCTGAGATGCTCCCAGACCAAGGGAAGACTGATGGCAAGGACCTTCCTCCAGAGCCGACAGAGACAGAAAGCTTTCCACTGGAGCTGACTCCCTGAATTTGGACTTGTAACTTACGAGACAGTGAGACAATAAACTTCTCTTTGTTAAAGCCATCCACTTGGGGTATTTCTGTTATTGCAGCACTAGATGACTAAGACAGGCACCATGTAAAAATGTTGAACTACTCAGTAGAGTGTAGGGCCTTCTCCAGCAAAGCCTATTAAACAAATAATGAAAAAATCTCTTTGTGGAATTTTTCAAGCTGAACGATGACTAAGTAAGCACAATGGACTTAAAGGAAAGAAATGATGACTGTAACAAAGTCTAAGGTATGTCTTTACTAATCAATGACTGATTTACAGTGTGCACATTAGTTCATTAAAGAGACTTGGGAATTCTGAATAACAGTATGTTTAATGGGTTGCCAAACGTGAGTATTGAAATTGCCAGATGAATTCATGGATAAGGAAGATAAACTCTGAGCCAGAATTTTAATGGAAACTGAACAGATTTTCAAAAAGAAAATGTGGTTCAGGAAAAGTGGAGAGCAAGATGCGTGTCTCCTTTTCCTTCTCACACCGTGAGTCAATAGAATGAGAAAAGGAATTAGCTTCATTGTGGAGAGATATATTTAAGTGGTGTTTGGAGAGGTAAAAGAAACATTCAAGAAAATATAAGTGACCTCAAAAATTTTTGTTACATGAGAAATGTAGTTCCCTGGGAGCAAGTAGGTGAAGTTAGCTAAGGAGTAGGCAGGTGGAAGAAATAAGAGTGATACAGATAAGAATGAAAATAAAAGACCAATTCGAACAGGTTGGACTTGGAATGTTAAGTTTTGATAACAAGAATAATGAAGAGAAGAGTGACTAGACTCACTTTTTATTGCTAAAAGTGAGTGGACCCATCCACAAAGATCATTTGACTGAATCATCTATGATTACCCTTTTTAAAAGATTCCTTTCCAAGAGTTCAGAGTCAATTAAGATACTCCACAGGGTACCAATCATCTTAGAGATGTCTTTTTCTTTTTAGTATTAGAAGACATTTTTCACATTTAAAAATGTTTTTAATTTATTAGTCTTTCTAAGAAAGTCTTATTAATCTCTGACAAATGATGACAAAGCTATTTCCACTTCTTTAAAAACAATCTCATTTTCACAAACCCATGTAAGTATAATTAAAACACCTTTCTAAACTCTTCAGAGGTAATATAACTGTGCAAATATAATAGAAATTAAAAAGCCAAAAAAGAAAGAAGAAGAGGCACCTCAGAAAAACGTCTGGAAATCTCCTTCCAGAAAACCAATCATTGAAAACGCTATGAGGCACACTTCTACTCTGACAAACATGGGATCACCATATGTTGGAATCAACTTGATGGCAAATGGCTATAACTCCAAAATTTTAAAATAAAAATGATGGTGAAAATAACAATATATATTAAGAGTTTTGATCTTTAAAAAGAATACCTAAGGTGTAATTGTTAAGATTCAACAGTTCAGGTATTTTTAAATGATTTATATGGTCTTGCACCTTAAAGCATTTTCTATGTTAGCCTTTCCATTATTATTGCATATTTAGCTATAAATAATTTTTATTAGTAGTAATAATTTTAATTCTATTCTGGTAGATATCTTTTAGTACAGATATATACTATATATTTAATGTACATAAAAATCATCTGGAGATATTATTAAAATGCAGTCCTGATTAGAAATCGATCATTTAGAAAGGCGCAATTAAAAAAAAATCTGAGCGGAATCAGTATACTCACAATATCTACCGCTGTATGTTTGTGTCTTAGTTATCCAGTGCTACGCTGGGCTGGACTGTAACAGAAATAATGCAAATGGGTGGCTTAAAGAACACGGATTTATTTTTTCACCCTTTAGGTGGCTAGAAATTCAAATTCAGGGTGCCTGCTCTAGGGGAAGGCTTTTTCTCTCCGTTGGCTCTGAAGTGAGGCTCTTATCGCTTTTCAGCTTCTGTTCCTTGGAGATCTTCATGTGGCTTGGCATCTATCTTTCCCTATTTCTGCTTACTTACTCCCTTGCTTTCTCAATCTGCTTTTTTATAGCTCAATAGAAATTGATTTAAGACACACCCTATAGTAAACCTCATTAACATAGCAAAGAAAGTCCAATCCCAAATGGGATTATAACCACAGGTATAAGGGTTAGAATTTACAAGACATATTTCTGGGGTACACAATTTAATCCATAAGAGTTTGTTAGTTAACAAATGGATTTCTTCAAGTTATTCCTATATTGTCAATAAATTGTATTTAATCCTTTGAAAGTAGATAAAAAAATTATGATACATTAATAAAGTATTTAATTAAAAGGTTTTCTTAATGCAATGTAAAGATCAGGGACCCAAAATAGAAATTAAAAACAAAAATTAACAATAATTTGAGAACATTGGCAAACATTACCAACCACAGAATTTGATGTGTTAAATCTATACCAAAAAAAAAAAAGAAAGAAAAAAAGAAATCTATGCTGTCGAGTTGATTCCAACTCATAGAGATCCCGTGTGCTACAGAGTAGAACTGTCCAGGGAATATTCTTGGCTGTAATCTTTATAGGAGAAGATACCGGGGCTTTCTTCCGGGGTGCCAGTGGTTAGGTTTGAACTGCCAACCTTTAGGATAATTGTTAGGTGCAATGGAATCAATCCCGACCCATAGACTGTAATCTTCACAGGAGCAAATCACCAGGTCTTTCTCTGGTGGAGCTGACGATTGTTAGTGTTGTTGTTGTCAGACACCGTCAAGTTGGTCCCGACTCATAGCGACCCTATGTACCACAGAACGAAACAGTGTCCAGGCCTGTGCCATCCTCTTTTGATGCTTCCTGCATCGTTTCATATTAGACGCAGAAAGCATCAAGAGTTAATGGTTAATAGCCCAGCACAAACCATTTGGGCCACCCAGTAAGCCTGTTTTAAGAGCCTTGTATGAGTATGCTCCATGGAATCCTGTGAGTCCTTTTAGTTATTTAAACTTGTGAAACCTTTGCAATTATATAGAGAGAAATTACATTAAAGTTCAAAATTGAAGTAAATGCTTTAATAAGCAGTGATAAATATTTCATAGACTACTATGTAGAAATTAAACATAATTATAAATTTTATTTTGAAACATAAGTATTTTTGATAAAATGTTGAGAAAAATATTGAATTGTGACAAAATTCTAATTTTAAATGCATGTAAACTATGTGTAGGAATAGATGTAATAGGCTTACTGGGTGGCACGAACGCCTCTTACGTCCCCATTCAAGGGCAAGTTCCTGAGATTACTTCTTATTCAAACAAGTACCAGTTTCCTCTCCAAACTGAACTGCCAAGATTTGTGTCGTAAACCTTGATTTCAAGAGACTGTTAGCACACATCGCGGATTCAAGCCACCTGCCGCAAAGCCAATACTGAGACAGGAGGAGGTGAGCAGCAAGAGGGCTTTATTAAACACCAGTATTCAAGAGACAGAGGGGGTTAAATTTCTCCCAAATTCTAATTCTAAAGAGCTAGCGGGAGGGTTTTAAAGAGGAAAGGTCAGGGTTACCTAATGTTTTTAAGCACGTAGCTCACAGATGGTCTTACACATCACAAAACAACTGCAAGAAACTCTTTATTAAACTAGAGATATGTATGTCAGACATCTGGACTCTAATCAGTACGTTCCTAACAGGCTGAAGAAAACTCATTTAAGAATCTCTTAGCTAGCGGAACTGTTCTGCCAAGTCCACTCTGGCTGAGATAGGGAGCAAAAAAGAAAGTTGCAGATTAAAAGTGTCAGGCAGCTTTTCTAGCTGCTGTCTCGTAGGCTGAAGGCCATTTCTCAAGAGAACAAAGAGAGGCCAAGTCCACAGGAGCTGAGGGAGCTCCGCACCCCTTTGGAAGAGTCCGCTGCAGCTAGTGCCATAAAAAAATGTTTTTAGAGATTACTTAAAGCATCATTATGGCGTTAGTTATGTCAAGCTCTCAATCACCCATTGTGAATAGGAGAAAACATGTTGTAAGGTATTAGGGTGTTTGTTAAGAGTGGAACAGGCTACTCAGCCATATCTTGAACAGAACCTGTGCCATTTTCCAAAGACTAGAGATTAATCATCATTTATAAAGCTATACTAAAACAAATGAGAAAATATACTCTCTCTACTTTAATATTAAAACACTAGAGAAAATGTATTTTCTCCACTTCAAGACCTTGGCCAAAGTTTGTAGTAGGGTCATTTATGCTGCTCTGGCCAAATAGTGAAGCCAAGCTGTCATACGGCTGTGACAGGTGAAAGTCATCAATAAACAATTTCACTTTCAGCTCTTTAGAAAGTTGTTAGAAATCATAGTTAATTGCTCTCATCTTGGCCAAGAGTCAATGTGAGGCATGTAGACATCCCAGGAGATAAGAACAGAAATATTCCAGTTCAGTTTTAAAATAACTCTACCTTACATAGTATCTTATAACTCTATCACATATAACAATATAGTAGTCCCTAGTTTTTTTTTTTTTTAAGGTGTTGCAAACAGCTAATGCCCTCAGCCACTAGTCAAAAGTCTGGAGGTCTGAGTCCATCCAGAGGAGCTTCAAAAGAAAGACCTGGCAAGCTAACTCCGAAATATCAGCTGTTGAAAACCACATGGATCACAGATCTACTCTGACACGCATGGGGTGGTCATGAGTCCAAATCGACTTGATAGCAATTGGTGTTTAACTGGTTATATAGTACCCAGTGCCAGAAACTATGTGTTATCAGTTAGAAACAATATTGCAATAATTTATGCATGTGCAGTTTCACTCATTGCAATTACTTTTTTAAGATAAATTTATAAGCGGAGAGGATGTCAAGGATTAAGTTTAATGGTTCTTGATAGGCAAGCTATACACAGATGAATATGTTAATTTTCTCATAACTAGCAGTACTAACTCATCATCTTATTTTTATATTTTTAATGTTCTTGTTTACTAATTATATTGATTATTTCCCACATATGGTTTGTATGAGCTCTTAAAATACACAAGCTGCAATAAAATAGAGGTTAACCCTCTCAAGACTTCTTTATTTTTTGCCTTGAATTTTTTGTTGATACCATGTGTTTTCAGTAGTGGAACACATGCTGAGTCGTGGAGTGTGTTTAAATTGTTGGTTGCTAATACAGATTTTGAGAAATATTATGTGAAAATACATGATTTGTGGGAGCCTGTCTGGCCCACTGGTCTTGGGTAGCAGGCTTTACTGTGGGTCACCTTTCATTTTAGTGCATGAGGCACCTTTGGTTTTGCCTAATACCTTGGCTATTTTGCTTCAATGAATGTTCCTTTTGCTTTTCACCGTTATACAAGTCCCCACTGGAGGGAAGTAAATACTTCCAATGGGAAAAGTATACTCCCAAAGAACTAAAAACCAAAAACTAAACCCACTGGCGTTGAGTTGATTCCGACTCATAGAGACCCTGTAGGACAGAATAGAACTGCCTCACAGAGTTTCCAAGGAGCGCCTGGTGGATTGGAACTGCCGACCTTTTGGTTAGCAGATGTAGCTCTTAACCACTACGCCACCAGGGTTTCCCCCAAAGAACTACAGAGGCATAAAAAGTGGGTGGGATATTGTGTGTTCCACAAGTCACAAAATCAACCTACCATAATGGCTGTGTTACTCTTAAAATGAAATGGATATCATTGAAATGGTAATCCATGTAGGATGGGTTATTTTTTGACTAGTGATGGATTACTTGGCTTATTTAGCTCATGCTCTCAATTCAAAATTATTTCTGACTATTGCCGTATTCATAAACGGATAGCAAACCCAGTGCCGTCCAGTCGATTCTGACTCATAGTGACCCTATAGGACAGAGTAGAACTGCCCCATCGAGTTTCCAAGGAGCGCCTGGTGGATTTGAACTGCTGACCCTTTGGTTAGCAGCCATAGCACTTAACCATTACGCCACCAGCGTTTCCAAATGGATAGTACTTCTTGTAAATTCCATAAACTCAAGACTTGGATCACATTGGCTCGGTTTTGATATTTATCAGACTAAATATTTGTCTTTAAAATACCTATGTATTAGGGATATAAAACATACATAGCATTAATATGATCCTCTTTATGGACCTCTTAAACTTTTTTTCTCTTCTAGTCATTTCAAGGAGCCCTGGTAGCTTAGTAGTTCAGATCTCAGCTGTTACCCAAAAGGTCAGTAGTTTGAATCTAACAGCTGCTCCTTGGAAACCCTATGGGGCAGTTCTTCTCTGTCCTATAGGGTTGCTATGATTCGGAATCAACTCAATGGCAATGGGCCAGTCGTTTCAAAATGTCACATCAGTGTTTTTCAATAAAACCATTTATATTTTTTCCATTATCTGCTAATTTCTCTTTTCTTATTCAGTCTCCTCTCTCATCTATGTATGCCATCCCATATTCTACATTTATATTTTAAAATAAGCTATTTTATCTGAGCAGTAACCATTTAACCTTATTCTTCTATATTCTTAAGTTAGGATTTTTTCTCAAAAGTATTTTACTCAACTCTATAACCCCCTTTAAGGTGCTTATGGAATGCCACATAATCAATATGTGTCTGTTGAATAACTGAAAGCTTGAGTAAATGGGTGAACATACGACTGAAATCCATTCTTATTCAACTTAAGAGATTTGATATAACAACCCTTGTAAAAGTACCATTCCCCCTCAAAATCCTGAAAGGCGAGCATTCTACTCCTTAAATGCTCTTTAATCTATTCCTGATGTGGGATTGCCACTTGCTTATGAAAGTGTAAATATCTCTAGGGGAGCCTGCAAATATTTCAAGTGAATTATAATAGAAAATAAAATTTTGAATTTCAGGAAATGGTTTAGAATCTAAACATCAGAGATAATAATTAGGGCTAAAAGAAACCAACATTTTCCTCCCATATAATGTTTTCCCAGACTTTAATCTGTAGAGCTTTCTGAGCCAAATTTATTTAGTTAAGTAGCTAAAGAAGTTGTACACTCATGGATTTCTTCTGAGCTTGGGAAATAAAGCAGTTACACCCAGAGCCTGGACCATAACTACAGTGTTGAGTAGTGGGCATAGCACATGATATTTGGACTCAGAAGGCCAGTGCTTGAGTCTCATCTCCGACACTTAATTCATGTATATATTTCGGCAAATCTTTAACCTCTCTGAAGCAAAACTGGTCATCTTACTGTTGAGATTAGAAAATATGACATTGTAAAACATGTTTAACAAGTTCTCTAAGCAGAGTATGTGTTTGTTAAAGTTTATTTGCTTTGGGTCACTAATACCCGAGTTTAAGTTCTCACTCTGTCACTTATTAGTTAAATGAGAGCTTAAATAAACTCAGTAAACCATGGTGTCATATGTAAAACAGAAATAGTAATAGTTCCTGACACTACAAATTTCCTATGAGGATTGGGTGCTATCCTGGATTTGGGTATGGACTCTATGGTCTAAATAAATGTTAGCTGTTATAATAACCTTACCCCTCATTATAATGTGAAAAATATCAGAGAGTCCAGCTATTGTTTTTATAAGAAAAATTGAGTAGAAATACCGTATTCCAACTGGGTATTTAAAAAAAAAAAAAAAAAACTCAATTCATTAAGACTTGACTACCTTTCTGAATTGTAATCACCTCTTTGACATCAAGATGGTTGCGTTATAGCAAGGGTTTTTAAGAGAAGCAGCCTAGGATATACCACTGGGACTAATCTATAAAGAAAATTCATAGCAATTATTTGTTAGATTTAATCAAGGAGCAATGCTTAGGTTAAGATATGACAAGAAGAGCATTTTAGTTAGATGTTCAAAAGAATATTGAAATGTCAAACACCATTCCATGTTTTAAATATGCTGCCCATAATGGCATTCATTTGTAACATTCTAGGCAGTAATTAAAGATTCGTTTGGAATGACCCTAAGAATCATAGTTTTATTTGTTCTTATTTTAGACTTTATTGACACATTCTGTTTTGAGCTATTACTCTTTTATAAGTGAAAGAGCATCATTCCATTGGTAAGGTAAAATCTTATACATATGGTAGAAAGGTATCTTTGAACCTCTTTTCTACATCATTTGTTTTATACAAGAGGAAATCAAGGCCTACCAATGTTAAATATTTGCCCATTATTACAGGATTAGTTAATAGAAGACCTCTTAAATCTGTAAGTTAAACAATAGAAATAGCTATATAAACATACATAGGGCAATTTAGATCGATCAGACTCTACAGCTATGACCAAATCATGATTTAAAAAAAACTAAATTTTACATGAACACGTGGACTGGACATATGAAATACTTAAAAATAGTTATTCAGAAATTTATATCATAAAAGCTGAATCCCACCATTTGTAAGCTGAATAAAAAAAAAATAAGCTCTATCATTCGAATAGCCTGAATTACCAATTACTAAATCAATTTTTGACACTCAGAACATATTTTCATAGAAAGTGTTAAATATTTATTAAATATCCAGTATACCCTACAAAGTAGGTGAAGTAGTGTCATATTAAAGCTCTTACTAAACAAATAACCTCTTATAGCCTCATTTCTATGGGAAGGTTTGCTCTGAGATTATTAGGAATAATTCTTCAGGTGTCTAGGAGTTGCTTTTCTGGCATCAGAGTTGGTAGGCAGCGGTAGGGAAAACATCGTTTATGTTATCTCTTTTTGCATAAAACAGATTTATCTCTACAATTATCAATGCAACACAGCTTCCTCTTGTTGTTAGGTGCTGTCTAGTCAATTCCTACTCAAAATGACCCTATGGGCAACAGAACAAAATACTACCTGGTCCTGTGCCATCCTCACAATCATTGCTATGATTGAGCTCATTGTTGCAGCCACTGTGTCAATCCATCTCCTTGACGGTCTTCCTCTTTTTTGATGACCCTCTGCTTTACTAAGCATGATGTCCTTCTCCAAGGACTGGTCTCTCCTGATAACATGTCCGAAGTATGTTAGATGAAGTCTTGTCATCCTTACTTCCAAAGAGCATTCTGGCTGTACTTCTTCCAAGACAGGTTTGTTCATTCTTCTGGCAGTCTATTGCATATTCAGTATTCTATACCAACAACATAATTCAAATTCATCAATTCTTCTTCTGTCTTCTTCATTCATTGTCTAGCTTTTTCATGCACATGAGGCGAATGAAAACGCAACGGCTTGGTCAGGCATACCTTAGTCCCCAGGGTGATAACTTTGCTTTTCAACACTTTAAAGAGGTTTTTTGCAGCAGATTTGCCCAATGCAATGTTTTTTTTTTTTTTTTTTTATTTCTTTACTGCTACTTCCATGGGTGTTGATTGTAGATCCAAGTAAAATGGAATCCTGGACAACTTTAAGATTTTCTCCACTTATCATGATGTCGCTTACTGGTCCAGCTTTGAGAATTTTTGTTTTCTTTATGTTGAGGTGTAATCCATGCTGAAGGCTGTAGTCTGTGATCTTCATCAGCAAGTGCTTCAATTCCTCTTGGATTTCAGCAACCAATCCTGATGCCACTTTCTTCTTCATTTAGTGCAGCTTCTCAGATTATTTGCTCAGCATAAAGATTGAATAAGTATGATTTTAAATGACTCAGTATCCCCTTGTTCTGTTTGATGACTGTCTCTTGTTCTGTGTACAGGTTCCTCATGAGCAAAATTAAGTGTTACGGAATTCCCATTCTTCACAATGTTATCCATAATTTGTTATGATCCATACAGTCGAATGCCTTTGTATAGTCAGTAATCATCTTTCTGGTATTTTCTGCTTTCAGCCAAGATCCATCTGACATCAGCAATGATACCCCTCTTTCAAAGTCCTCTTCTGAATTTGGCTTGAACTTCTGGCAGTTCCCTATCAATGTACTGCTGCAATGCCTTTGAATGATCTTCAGCAAAATTTTACTTGTGTGTGATATTAATGATACCACTCAATAATTTCTGTATTCTGTTGAATCACCTTTCTTTGGAATGGGCACAAACATGGATCTCTTCCAGTAAGTTGGCCAGGTAGCTGCCTTCCAAATTTCTTGACATAGATGAGTGAGCACCTCCAGCACTGAATTCATTTGTTGCAAAATCTCAAGGGGTATTCTGTCAATTCCTGGACTCTTATTTTTCGCCATTCCCTTCAGTGCAGTTTGGACTTCTTCCCCTCCGTACTATCTTTGCTTTTTTAACACTTTAAAGAGGTCTTTTGCAGCAGATTTGCCCAAGGTAATGAGTTGTTTGATTTCTTGTCAGGTTCTTGATCATATGCTACCTTCTGGAATGGTTGAACATCAACCAATTCTTTTTTGTACAGTGACTCTGTGTATTCCTTCCATCTTCTTTTGAGGCTCCTTGCATCATTTAAAATTTTGCCCATAGAATCCTTCAATGTTGCAATTTGAGGGTTAACTTTTTTCTTCAGTTCTTTCAGCTTGAGAAATGCCAAAGTAGGCCTACATCTCCATAAAAAGGGGTCCCATCCAAGTCTATGACTTCCAAAGAAATCCAGCTGGATACCAAAGAGCATTTTCTATATGGGAAGCAGTGCACTGTGACTTCCTAAAAGGTCAGCCATGTGAACAGGTCATTCCTATACCAAACTATTTTTAAAAAATCTGCCATTTTTTGCTACTTTTGTCCAGGTTGATTGACATTTCCTAGGTAAGATGTAAACAACTTGATTGTTTGATACTTTTTGTCTCACCCTGGGCTGAAGTCTGCCCTGTGATTGGTCTATTTTGTGCACCTTGGGATTGTTTGGATTTTTATGCAATGAATTATTGAACTCAACAGAGAATGCCATGGGGGGAATGGCTTATGTCAGAAAGGTGAAGATGAAGTTGGAGAGTGGAGGTATGTCTGACCTCTACGTCATAGGAACCAGCTTTGTTTTTATCCTCATTTTTGTCCTTTGAGAATTTAGATGATTCCCTATGCTGAAGCACAGGGGGTTGAAGTGAAGAGAGCTTTAGTAAGCTGTGGAACAATCTCAGATGGTCATACATTTAGGTAATTGAAGTTCCAGAGGAAAGAAGAATGGATAAAACAGACAAACCAACCAAAAAAAAAAAGAAAACTTAAAATATAAGGAAAAAGTGGCCAAAAAATCCTCATACTTGCCTCTTGGTAAACTTGGGTAAAAATAACCCCATTTGGAAAAATTCTCAAGCTGTAGCTTTCTGAGTGACAGCTTATTCTTAATGGTGATCTGGTTAATATTCTTCCACAGGACTTACTCAGATATGGGTATACTCATATGAACAGTTACCCTAATCTGCGGGTTCAATTTTTTTTTGCATAAAATTACCAAAAAGCTGGCAGATTTTTAAAAATAGTTGAGTATAGGAATGACCTGTTCACATGGCTGGGCTCTTGGGAAGTCACAATGCACTGCTTCCCACATAGAAATTGTTCTTTTGTATCTGGCCAGATTTCTTTGGAAGTAATAGACTTGGATAGGACCACTTTTTATGGGGTATCAGCCTACTTCAACGTTTCTCAAGCTGAGAGAACTGAAAAAAGAATTCAAGAAGCCAACCACACATTTATTTACTAGGGAAGTAACAGGCTACAACTTGCGATCAGGATTAATTTTGAAGTAGTAGGAACAGCTCAGAATCAGGATTAGGAGGATTAGGAAGCACCCAAGCAAGATCTGGAAGGGTCACCTGAAGCAGAGTACATCTCTCCCTTCTTCAGTGCAGGACAGCTCTCTGAGCACCTCTGGGCCATGTGCCTCCTCTCAGCCCTGCACGTGCCCTCTCAGCCATGCAGGCCTCTCTGCCTTTGGCCTCCCTGCCCTTAGTCGCTCCACTGCTAACTGGCCAAGCTCATAGCCAGTACAGCAACTTCATTATCTTTCTTAGCTGCTTTCCTAACAGCAGTTTTCTCCAATCACCACCGACACTGACACAGGGCCCCTTCTGGCCTGTCACCATCAACTCTGCTACAGGGCCTCTTCTGGGTATGTTGCCACTGGCTCTGCCACAGGACTCCTGCTAGGCTTGGCACTGTATTCAGTATTACAGCCTTTGATCTGTGTTACAGGTCCTTTTAGGTGTCCCTCAATGGCACTAGGTTTTTTAGTAGGTTTTTGCCTCCTTTCTCTCTGCTTCTTGTCTCTTCCCTTTTATTGCCTCTGAAAAACCTCTGCGTGGTTTTTCAAACTCCTTACATAATTTCAAGGCATGGCCCTCCAAGCAGGACCACGAACTGGCCCATCCCCTCTGTGGACCACAAGTCATTCAATTTCTGTAATAATCCGAACAACCCCAAGGTGCACAAAATAGACCAATCACAGGGCAGACTGCAGCGCAGGGCTAGACAAAAAGTATCAAACCATCAAGTTGTTTACATCTTATCCAGGAACTGTCAATCAACCTGGACAAAAGTAACAAACCCTCTGGGGTAGAAAACAAACTGAGAGCCTTCCCCTCCAAGTTGGTTCTCCAAAGAACTATGGTAAGGGTAACTACTCATGACCCAGGAGGAAAATCTCTCAAGATGTTTTTTCCAAAGAACCAAAGCAAAAGGCCACATAAAGGAACTCATTTCGCCACACCACCCCCAACTGTTTTCTCTTTGTTATTCAAACGGCGTAGTTTCTATTCATCTTTCTTCATGTTCTAAGTCTTTCTCGTGTTAACTGAGTTTTTCTGGTGACATCTTCATTCACTCAGTGCAAACTTAGCATCATCTAACATACAACAAATATCACCATTAAGAAAGTCTGCCTAGTTCAAATATTCTAAAACAATAATGCATAACTGGAGATGATGGTTTAAATAAATGTAAAAAAATGTAATGGGCTTGATATTGGCATAGAAGTAACATTCAGTGCAGTCTGTACTGCAAAATATGTAATAATTTTTCATATTGGTGTATATATTGTTATCATCACACCTGAAGCATGCATGTTTTCCTCTGAGAATCCATACGTTATAAACAGTCACAATGCATGCAATAAAGTGAGACTGGGATAAGCATATGGGATTGTAAAAAGCTATAGCAAGGGTAAAAGAAAACAAAAGCAATGCCACATGTTTGGTGTTTTAAGTTAATCTTTTGTGCTGAATCATTCTGTAGGAAGATTATTTCTTCAAAATCCATCTTGGCTACAATGCAACTTGAAAATATAAATTAAAAATTACAAAAATGGCATTGATCATGCTTACCTGAGCAGCCAAAAAATATTTATAAGTGGACTATATAAGTGGAAAACTATTCAGGACACTGAGGTTTTTAATTTTCAGCAAAATGGATTTGATATCAACCCTAAAGATGCTTGGTTTTGAAAAAAAAATTAAGAAACCACACAGATAAAATAAAATTATTAGAAATTGTAATGGAAACAAAATGGCATGGACATAAAGATTCTCACATCTTTAGGATAATACTTAAACTGAAAACTAAGCTAACAGATGAGAATAAATAAGCCAATTTAAAATATGAGAGGAAATATTTAAGAAAGAACAGCATGTACAAAGGCCTTGAGGTGATACACATTTGCATGTATGAAGAACTGATGCTATGCTACAAGTAGGTCAATGCATTAGAAGCGATAGTGAAAAGAAAAAATATTGTTTAAAAAAAATCAGCTCAGCGATAACGTCAGGAGCAAACTTATTCAGGGCCATGGCAAATAATTTGAATTTTCTTAAAGCAAGACTGAAATTCACTGGATAATTTGAGCACGGCATGTCAAGATACCATATATGTTTCTAAAAAATAAATCTGGGATTTCAAGGCAACAACCAGTGAGAAGCTGAATACCTCAGTCCATAAACTCATAAGGAACTGAATCATGCCAACAACCACATGAGTTACTTTGCAAGTAGAGCTTCCAAAAGTCAAGCTTTCAGAGAACACAGACCTGGCAACCTCATGAGATACCTTGAAACAGAGTCACTGACCTAAGCCACACCTAGATCTCTAACTTAAAAACAAAACAAACAAAAACACAAAAAAAAACTTTGAGAAAACAAATGTTTGTTGTTCAAGTCCTCTAGGATTTTGGGTAATTTGGTGTGCAATAATAGATAACAAATATGCCAGTTAAAAAAGAGGAGTATCATGTAATGATAAAGAGACCAATTCAACAAAAAGATATACTAGTACTAAATGCGTATGTACATAAGAAAATAAGCTGTGATATGTTCATAAAATATAACAGTATTGAGTTACAAAATGAGATGAGCTATCATGAATAAATTTGAAAAGCATTATACTAAGTGAAAGATGTAGACTCAAAAAGATACAAATTACATTGCTCCTCTTATGTAATAGTTTGGAAAAGCCAAAACTACGAGGACACGAAATAGACCAATGGTTGTCTGGCACTGGGAGGTGGAAGCTGTGGAGACTGATTACAAAGAGCAAGAGGGAACATTTTCAGATGTTAGAAATATTCTCTATCTTGATTGTGATGTTGTCTACATAACTGCCTACATACATCAAAACCCCTACAAATTTAAACACAAATGGGTGAAGTTTAGTCTATGGAAGTTATACCTCAATAAACCCAACTAAAACAAAACCAGGATGCAAAAATAAATATTGTTCTAGCTATTATTTTGTGAATGGTATTGCACAGGATATAAATTGGCACACAAACATCAATGTAGAAACAGTAACCCAGAGAAATTGGAGTCCTTGTGACACGACAATTAAGCCATGAGCTTCTAACCAAAAGTTTGGCAGTTCGACTCTGTCCATTGGCTCCGTGGGAGAAAGACCTGGTGATATGCTTCCATAAAGATTGTGACCAAGAAAATTCTATGGGGCAATTCTACTGTCACATAGGGTCACTTTTAGTCTAAATCAACACAACAGCACCCAACAACAATCTAGGAGAAATGAGCTTGAATAAGGTGCTGGTTGTAGTTACGCAGCTGGAACGATGGAATGAAGTTGATTGCATACTCCATACTCTTATATACTGACTCTTGTGAGTAAAGAGTTGGGTATATGACTCTTGAGCTCAGAAGATAAGACTGGAAATATAACTTGAACAAACTCTATAATTTGTGATATTTTGACCCTTAAGTATGAATGACATAGTTTTAGTTCAACGTTTATGCAGAAAAGATAAGGAAGTCTAAGTCTAATCTCTAGGCTTAAAATTTAGGTTGAAGGAGTTGCTAGCAAGGAAAGCTGAGAAGCACTGGCTACTAAGGAAAGGGGTATAATGGAGTGTTTAATTTCATGGAAGTCAGTTAAGCTAGAATAGTGTTTTAAGTAGTAGTAGTTGTTGTTGTTGTTAGGTGCTGTCAAGTCTGTTTCGACTCACAGTGATCCTATATACAACAGAACTAAACACTGGTTCTGTACCATCCTCACAACTGTTGTTATGTTTGAGCCCATTGTTGCAGCCACTGTGTCAATCCATCTCATTGAGTATATTATTCTTTTTCGCTGACCTTCTACTTCACCAAACATTATGTCCTTCTCCAGGGACTGGCCCCTCTCGATAACATGTCCAAAAAACTGGAGACGAAGTCTTGCTAGCCTTGCTTCCAAGGAGTATTCCAGCTGTACATTTTCCAAGACAGATTTGTCCCTCCTTTTGGCCTTTTGGCAGGCCATGGTATATTCAATATTCTTTGCCAACATCACAATTCAAAGGCATCAATTCTTCAGTCTTCCTTATTTGTTGTCCATCTTTCACCTGCATGTGAGGTGACTGAAAATACCATGGCTTGGGTCAGGTGCACCTTAGTCCTCAAAGTGACAACTTTGCTTTTTAACACTTTAAAGGGGTCTTTTGCAGCAGATTTACCCAATGCAATGCATCTTTTGATTTCTTGACTGCTGGTTCCATGGATGCTGAATGTGGATCCAAGTAAAATGAAAATCCTTTACAACTTCAACATTTTCTCTGTTTATCATGATGTCGCTTACTGGTCCAGTTGTGAGGATTTTTATTTTATGTTGAGGTGTAATCCATACTGAAGGCTGTGGTCTTTGATCTTCATCAGTAAGTACTTCAAGTTCTGTTTTAATTAGAGGACAGTCAGTTGGGTAATAATGCTGAAAGGCTAAAGTCAGTGGAGCCAGTATGAGTTATAGTGAGGTTGGCTAATATACAAACAGATCTAACGGTAATTTAACGGCTTAAAGGAGATGGTTTTGTTCGTATTTTTGTTTGTTCGTATGAAGTTTGTTTCCTCTGCCTTTTTGATTTGTGTGTGTGCTCTAAGTTGGCAAGCAGCCCTGCTCCGTTCCGGGTCCTAGATTCTTTATTTTGTGTAGCTCTATCATCACCGAAGACACTGTGTGGACAATGCAAGTTTTCTACTTTAAGTTGTAGTCGGTGGAAATGGGGAAGAGAAAGAAGAGGGCACAACAACAGCCTTGAGGACCAGGTTCGGCTTTCACTGGTGCTAAATTAGTCACATGCCCACATATAACTGCAAGAGAGAATTGAAAACAGTCTAGCCATGTCGCCTAGAAGTAAAGGAGAACAGATTTTTGTGGATAAAAGACAATTTCAGCCACAGGAACCATTAGTATTGGTTGGTAGAAATATTCACTTATTCAGCCATTAATTTAATCATCATTAAATTACTCATTCACTCAATTATACCACCAAACATCAGCTTCCATCCCCTATGTGCCAAGTACCCCACAGATTGTATTATTTGAATAAATAATATTTGAGGCATTTTTACAAAACTGCTTTTTAAAAGGAATTGAGGCTTTGAGCAACTTTATATTCCCTCACCCCCCAAAACACCCCTAAGTTACATATTCAGCAATTTTTACAGCACCAAAAATAAATAAAAAACAAGAAAATAAAACTATCTTAAAAATAATATGAACAACAATATTTAAAGCATACCAGTTATTAACTATACTTTTGATACAAATAAAAATATCCATAGCAAATTTTAGCATGTAATTTAAAGAAATCTCATAGTAACATAGTTTTAAAGTATTTTGTATTTAAAAATGAGGCAGGTATTTAGAAGAAAACTAATAAAAATTTTTGAAGGACATAAAGGAGAGTAGAGAAAGAAAAAAAAGTTCTATAGTTTTAAAGATGTTTATTTTTCATCAATTAATGTATACCCTTAATGCAATACCAGTCATTATCAATAAAAATAAACCCATATATAATTTGGTCCAGCAATTACATTTGCAGGAATTTACAGCACAGATATTCTTTTGCAAAAGAGGTGTATGTGTGTGTGTGTGTGTGTGTGTGTGTGTGTGTATGCTGAAGCAGTTTATTTATCGCAGTGGCTTACTAGAAAAATAGTGAAACACATGCTGTATTTATTGTGTTAAGTAACTAAAAAAAAAATGATTGCATGAATGTGGAATATGTACAATATTACATATGCATATGCAAAAATAAAAAAATACATAAGGCATAGTAAAAGGTCTGCAATTACACAAACCCAACTGGTGAGTGTTAGATTGTTTCAGAGCAGGAAAGTAAAATTACAGAGGGCTGGGTGAGGAGAACTCCAACTTTTTAATTTACACACCTGACGTCATTGAAATAAACACGTATAGCCTTTGTAATTCAAAACAAAATTTTTGGAAGGAGATAGATAATGTCAACTCTTTTCACATGCAGCTATTGAGGAATTCATTCTCAGTTTCCTCCAAGCTGATGCTGGGAATAAGAAGTCATCGCCACCTATACCTAATGCCTGGTCCTCCATACAGTTTAAAAACTAACTTTTTTTTTTAATGACAGCAAACAAGGAATTAGATCCAATCCTTAATTTGATCTATAGACCTTATTTGAGGCAGCCTATGGCAGATAAAAAAATAAAACCCAGAGCAGTGCACACCTTTTTTTTTACATTGTTACTTTGTAATTAATGCCAAGTCAACCAAGAGTGTGAGCCTGTATCTTTAGCTTTCTTAGTCTCATACATCACCCAAACCATGGACCAAAATTAAAAATCAAAGAGAACATGGAAGAGGGCTTTGTTGAGCAGTTAATATTTTTCTGTACCCCTTGTATATAATAGATGGATTTCACAACAGGATCATAATGAGAGCTTTATATGAGGAAGAGCTTCTGCTTGCTCCCTAAAGGCCTCATTTCTTCAGCCAACTGCAGCACTTAATTTCTTTTGCTAAACTTCAATCTGTCTCTGTACTTCTGCAACAAGCATTCTAAATGCAAATTGATTCTGGGAAGCAGGAAAAAAAAAAATAATAATAAAATTCCTGTGAAAGTAAGGAAGAAATTTGCCTACAATTAAAAGCCAAATAATTGAAACAATGTTAAACAGGCTAAATTGTGTAATTTACTGTATCGACCAATTATTATTAAAATAGAGGTTACTGTAAATGCTCCCTTGAATTTCTGTTCATCAGTGGATAGCATCACTCTTAAGAGTCCCTGTAAGTATATTGCTCTTCATTTCTTTCAGTTAAGCTTTGGGGACAACCAATAAAACTTTTTCAGGGAATGTGTCTTCTTCAAGACAATGCTGTCTGTGTTGACGGTAATTGAATCAATACCATGCTGCCAACATGATGATTTCAGGAACAAGCTTTCATTCTAAACTCTGTTCTGTGTTCTGAAAATATGGAGCGAATTAAACAATTAAGGCACCGTCTCTAGTTATAGCTTATATAATGAGAAGGAGGAGGATAGGTGGCAAAAATAGACAACGGAAGAATATGAATTGAGAGTTATATAATATGTGATGATAAAACTGGGACTTGATAGTTACTGGCAGGGGGGCTACTTTCCTTTTTTAAAATAAACTTTTTATTTTAGAACAGTTTCAGATTTACAGACACGGATGGATTATCCGATAAGCAAAGCACTCACAGGCTTACTTGTGTTTACTTACTAATCTGCAGTGCATAATTTCACCTGTTTTTCACCACATCAAAGATGTAGTGAAACCCATGTGAAATTCCCCATGTGTACATTCATTACTCTAAACCTATGAATACCTTATTTACCCTTTAATCCACCCCTATTTATAGCCCCATTGCCCCCAAGTCGATTCCAACTCCTAGTGACCCTATAGGACACAGTAGAACTGCCCCATAGGGTTTCCAAGGAGCACCTGATGGATTCAAACTGTTGACCTTTGCTTAGCAGCCATAGCTCTTAACCACTATGCCACCAGGGTTTCCTTCCTGTTTATAGAGTTACTGTGAAAAGAGTTCTTTTCCTGTATATTCCACACCCAGTGTTTCTTCTTATATAGCTTTTCCCTCCCATGTAGTTGAGAAAGAAAGGCTAGCAGGGGGCTGGAGTGAGATGAATACTCAGCTCCTACCACCCCAGGACAAAATTCTGGTAAAGTCTTTGGCCCTGGAGAGTAGGCCTTTGTAATGGACAAGGCTCTGTGTATATTTCAGAAGGATTACTCTTCCCCTCCCACTATGAGAACCAGGATGGGATATTTCTCAGATATTCACTGTGAGATCATAGTGGGAATACTGGAGACAAAGTCCCTGAAGGTGTGAGGACCCCTAGGACTTCAGTTCCCAGGAATTTTTTGCGCTCATACTGATCTACACTCAGCCTCCAGCAATTCACAAAAACTGCCCTTTAACTTTTTCTACCCATTTGCAGCTCCAGCAGCTTCTGCTCCAGATAGGCAGATCTTGACTGTGACTAACAGGATTCACCTGTGTCTTCAGGTTTGGGGATGGTGGTTTGCCCTGCAAAGGCTAGTCCACTGATGAGTCCAAGACAAGTTCTTAATTTTCAGGTTGCCTACATTTTCCTTGTTGTAAGGATGGGAGTGTCATCTTCTAAACTCTTTACACTTTGAAGCTGAAACCTAAAAGTCTCCTACTTACTTTAAAAACAAACAAAAATACATATATACATATGTAGTACTGTTTTTTCAGTGAAAGTTTATACAGCAGTTTAGGTTCCCATTCAACAATTTCTATACAAATTGTTCAGTCACATTGGTTACATCCTTCACAATGCATGAACATTCTCATTATTTATGTTCCGGTTGTTCCATTTCCATTAATCTAGTTTCCATGCCACCTTACCTTCTCATCTTTGTTTTAAAGTAATTGTTGACTGTTTGGTTTCATATGGTTGATCTTTTAAAAGAGTACAGGACTCAAGGAGGATATTCTTTATTTTGTGAGCCAATTTGTTACTTAGTTAAAAGGTGACTTCAGGGGCTAGGTTTGGTTCAAGGATTAGGAAGTATCTCTAGGCAATAGACTTGGGAAGTCCTCCAGTCTAAACAGGTCGAATAAGTCAAGAATTTTTAAGAATTTGAGGTTCTGTTCCACATTTTTCTCCCATTCTATCAAGATCCCTCTATCATGGCCTTGTCCGAATTTATTTTTGATGATCAAGAAAGACTTTAGTAAGCAGGTGACCTGTATGACAAGATAGCATCAGTGTTGTATCAAAACACAGGGGAAGAGTATTCCATGCAAAGTACCCAACATAGTCAAGGCCTCTGAGAAGAAAGGGCTTTTCCAGTTCAAATCTACTGTACCTGAGCAGGAGAGTGGCTAAGATTAAATGATATTGGGGTAGAATAGCTAAGTTACTCTAGGCCATGGTAAGAAATAGGATCCTCTTTTAAATGTATGCAAAAGTTAAACCAAAAAAGTAGTTTCTGCCAAGTCTATTCCAGCTCATGGTAACTCCATATGTGTCAGAGTAGAGCTATGCTCCATTGAGCTTTCGGTGACTGATTTTTTGGAAGTAGATCACGAGGCCTTGTTTCAGAGGTGCCTCTGGGTAAACTTGAACCTCCAACCTTTCAATTAGTAGCTGAGTGTATTAACCCTCTGTACCACCCAGGGTCTCCATTCAGAAGTTACTGGAGGTTTTATGCAGAATGACATAGTCTGATTCACCTTTTAAAAAATGGCTCTGGGTTATTTTGTATGATAAGGACTGTATTGTGGTAAGAGTAGCTAAGCAAGACTAACTGGGAGTCTATTGAAATAACCTAATCAAAAGCTGAGAGCTTGAGACACACTAGTAACAGTGAAGAAGGAAAGGAGATGTACTAGGACTTTTAGAGGTAGAACCTGAATGACTTATTGATGTAATCTTGGGAATAGTAGGTAGAGGGGGGAAGCTAACTTGTGAGCAGAATTATAGGAAAAGACCTTAGAAGGCACCCAGATTAATTAATTCATTCCTACATTAATAAAACAAAGAATGTACAGTCAGATATAAAAATTGCCCCAAATTACAAAGCTATCATGGTCACTGCTCATAATCAGAAGATATTCCTCTAAGTCTTAAGCCCATTAATCATCCTAACAATGTGCTTCACTTTCTTCTTTGTGAGCATTTTTATTCATGTATAAAAATAATATGGTACTACCTCAAACTTACTGATGAAGATCACAGACTACAACCTTCAGTATGGATTACATCTCAACATAAAGAAAACAAAAATACTCACAACTGGACCAATAAGCAACGTCATGATAAACAGAGGAAAGATTGATGGTGTCAAAGATTTCATTTTACCTGGATCCACAATCAACATCCGTGGAGGCAGAATCAAGAAATCAACAATGACTAATAGGCCACAACTACTACAGCCTCCACCAGAGTGAGTTCAGCGAAACTAGATGGTGTCCAGGTACCACCACCGACTACTCTGACAGGGATCACAACAGAGCTAGAGAAAAATGTAGAACAAAATTCTAACTCAAAGAAAAAAAAGACCAGACTTACTGGTCTGACAGAGACTGGAGAAACCCTGAGAATATGGCCCCCTTTTAGCTCAATAGTAAAGTCCCTCCTGAGATTCACCCTTCAGCCAAAGATTAGACAGGCCCACAAAACAAAACGAGATTAAATAGGCACACTGGCCCAGTGCCAAGGATGAGAAGGCAGGAGGGTACAGGAAAGCTGATGATGGGAAACCTAAGGTCTAAAAGGGGAGAGTGTTGACATGTCATGGGGTTGGCAGCCAGTGTCACAAAACAATATGTGTATTATTTGCTTAATCAGAAGCTAGTTTGCTCTGTAAACTTTCATCTAAATTTTAAGAAAAGAAATAAATAATTTAAAAAAGAAATCAAACGACGTATTTCATTGGGCAAATCTTTTGCAAAAGACCTCTTTAAAGTGCTAAAAAGCAAAGATGTCACTTTGAGGACTAAGATGCACTTGACTCAATCCATGGTATTTCCAATTGCCCCATACGCATGGGGAAGTTGGACAATGAATAAAGAAGACTGAAGAAGAACTGATGCCTTTGAATTACGGTGTTGGCAAAAAATATTAAATATACCATGGACTGCCAGAAGAATGAACAGGTCTGTCTTGGAAGAAGTATACCCAAAATGCTCCTTAGAGGGGGGTATTGCAAAACTTCATCTTACCTACTCTGGATATGTTATCAGGGGAGACCAGTGCCTGGAGAAAGACATCATGCTTGGTAAAGTAGAGGGTCAGTAAAAAACTAGGTTGCCCTCAATGATATGGAATGACACCGTGGCTGCAACAGTGGGCTCAAACATAGCAAAGATTGTGAGGATGGTGCAGGACCTGGCAGTGTTTTCTTCTGTTCTAAATAGGGTCTCTACGAGTCAGAACTGTCTGGAGGACAACTAACAACAACAATAGTAACCTCGAACTTATTCAAAATGATATTCTCTTTCCCTATCTTTTTTTTAAACAAGCCACACTCTGGTTTCTTTAAAACCTTTTCCTTTTTAGATTATCCTTTTATAATTCACACTTCTGAGCATTTTCACTAAAATTAAAGTGAAAATAAGGTAAAGGCTCAACAACACAAACGTTTAATGTTGCAATGTAATAACGACTCTGCAAGAAAGTCTGTAGCAGGGCACCAGTTAACTGTCTTAAAATAGATCATACTGAACATAGCCAATGAATTTATAATGAAAGAATATATCCATTATCTAGAGTAAATTCAAATGCACGAAGGTGCTTTAATGAAATCAACTAAATGTGCCTGCAAAAAGTAAAGTTTTAAGTTATGTAATTGCAATGCTTTTTCACAGGATCTGTCCTTAAATTGTTAATTCTTGATGTCCATTTTATGTTTTGATCTCAGTACTACATACCAAGAACCCATTGCCATCCAGTTGCTTCTGACTAATAAAGACCCTACGGGTCAGAGTAGACTTGCCCCATAGGGTTTCCAAGAGTGGCTGGTAGATTTGAACTGCTGACCTTTTGATTAGCAGCCAAACTCTTAACCATCGTGCCACCACATCTCCTAGTGTTTTAAATAACAAGTTAGCTTAATTTTACCAATGAAAAAGTCTCTACAAATAGTCTTTAGTTTTATAAATATAAGCAGCGATACTGTAGGATTGATTAAGAGCTATTGATTGATATAAAATTTACCTAATGATCAGTGAATCTTGTTATGTTAATGTTGAAAATAAACCTTTTCAAAAGAGTAGAAGTTAACATTTCAGTTATAAAAATAGTTGCTACTTATTGAGTATAGTTGGCCTGGTATTCTCAAGGATTTTACATAAATTATGCCTAACCTATGAATGGGATATTTTTATTATGTTCATTTTATAAATGAAGAATTTGGGATATCAGCAGTTTGCATTAGTTTCTTAAGGTGACAAAGCCACTAATTATTAGAGCCAAGATTGAAACCAACATAATCTGACTCCAAGAACTCTCTTCCAAATCACTTGCTATACTACATTCCTGTTACATCGTACTGCTCTCTATGCGGGCTGTCCCTACTTCACTGTATTATTGTTCACACAGGAAATGAAAAGGTATTCATTTTAGGTACAATTATCGCAATTAAGATCGGAATAAAGAGGGTACATTTTCACTTAAGACTGAATTGTTTCTTCATCTATATATTATTTAACCAAAATTTCTTCAGCAGCTCACAGGAATCACGGTGGGATATGACAGAGTTGAGGTTAAAGACAAAATCACTGTCCTCAAGTAAATTAAAGTCCACAAGAAGCCTATATAAATTTATATAAACTTTGCATGTTATGGAAACCCTGGTGGTGTAGTGGTTAAACTCTATGTCTGCTAACCAACAGGTCAGCAGTTCAAATCCACCAGGCGCTCCTTAGAAACTTTATGGGGCTGTTCTACTTTGTCCTATAGGGTCTCTATGAGTCAGAATTGACTCAATGGCAAAGGTTTTTTTTGGTTCACATGTTATAAAGTTTATCAAGGATACAGAAAAATTTTATGGGCAGACAACATAAAATATATAGTAAAAAGTAAATTTCACTCCCGATATAACTGAAGGATCAGTAAGGAAATTATGTTGTGATTTTAGTGTAGATCTTGAACCAGAAGCATAAATTTCACCTGGAGGCTTGTTAGAAGTGCATAACCTGGGCCCTACGCTGTGGTTGTTAGTAGGTGCCATTGAGTTGGTTCTGACTTATAGTGACCCCATGTACAATTAAAAAAAAAAAAACACTGCCAATCCTATACCATCCTAAAAATGTTAAATTGCAGCCCATTGTTGCATCCACTGCACCAGTACATGAGACGAAGTCTCACCCTCCTCGCTTCTAAGGAGCATTCCAGCTATACTTCCAAGACAGATTGGTTCGTTCTTCTGGCAGTCCATGGTATATTCAATATTCTTTGATGACACCATACTTCAAATGCATAAATTCTTGTTCAGTGTTCCTTATTCATTGTCCATCTTTCACACATATATGAGGCAATTGTAAACACCATTGCTTGGGTCAGACACACCTTAGTCCTCAAAGTAACATCTTTGCTTTTTAATACGTTAAAGAGGTCTTTTGCAGCATATTTGCCCAATGCAATATGTTGTTTTATTTCTTGACTGCTGCTTCCGTTGGCAATGATTGTAGATCCAAGAAAAATGAAATCCTTGACAAGGTCAATATGTTCTCCTTTTATCATGATGTTGCTTATTGGTCCAGTTGTGAAGATTTTTGTTTACTTTTTGTTGAGGTGTAATCCACACTGAAGGCTTTAGTGTTTCATCTGCATCAGTAAGTACTTCAAACCATCTTTGTTTTCAACAAACAAGGTTGCATCATCTGCATATTGCAGATTCCTAATGAGTCTTCCTCCAATCCTGATGCCATGTTCTTCTTCATATAGTCCAGTTTCTCAGATTATTTGCTCAGCATACAGATTGAATAACCGTGGTGAAAGGATACAACCCTGACACACACCTTTACTGATTTTAAACCATGCAGTATCCCCTTGTTCTACTCAAACAGCTGCCTCTTGGTCTATGTACAGGTTCCTCATGAACACAATTAAGTGTTCTGGAATTCTCATTCTTTGGAATATTATCCATAATTTATCATGATCCACACAGTTGAATGCCCTTGCATAGACAATAAAACACAGATAAATACCCTTCTGGTATTCTCTGCTTTCAGTCAAGATCCATATGACATCAGCTATGATGTCCTTCCTTCCATGTTCTCTTCTCAATCCAATTTGAATTTCATATAGTTCTCTGTTGATATACTGCCATAACTATTTTTGAATTATCTTCACCAAAATTACTTGTGTGTGATATTACTGATATTGTTCGATAATTTCCACATTTTCTTGGAATGGACACGTCTTAGTTATCTAGTGCTGCTATAACAGAAATACCACAAGTGGATGGCTTTAACAAAAAGAAATTTATTCTCTCACAGTCTAGGAGGCCAGAAGTCTGAATTCAGGGTGCCAGCTCCAGAGGAAGGCTTTCTGTCTGTGTCAGCTTGGAGGAAGGTCCTTGTCATCAACTCTCCCTGGTCAAGAAGCTTCTCAGTACAGGGACCCCTGGTCCAAAGGACATGCTATTCTTCTATCTCTTTTTCCTTGGTGGGTCCCCCATCTCTCTGGTTGTTTCTCACTTTTATATAAAGAGATTGATTTAAAACACAACCTAATCTTATAGATTGAGCCCTTCCTCCTCTTTAATATAAAAGCCACTAATCCCACCTCATTAACATCATAGAGGTAGGGTTTACAACACATTGGAAAATCACATCTGATGACAAAACGGAGGACAACCACACAATACTGGGAATCATGGCCTAGCCAGTTCACACACTTTCTTGGGGGAAGCAATTCAATCCATATCAGGGCTCAGATATGGATCTCTTCCAGTCAGTTGGCCAGGTAGCTGTCTTCCAAATTTCCAGGCATAGATGAGTAAACAGTCCCAGCATTGTATTCATTTATGGAAACATCTCAATTGGTAATCCATCAGTTCCTAGAGCCTTGTTTTTCACCTATGTCTTCAGTGCAGCTTGGACATCTAACCTCAATACCATCAGTTGTTGATCACATGCTACTTCCTGAAATGGTTGAACGTTGATCGATTCTTTTTGGTACAATGACTCTGTATTTCTTCCATCTTCTTTTGATGTTTCTTATGTCATTCAATATTTTTCCCATAGAATCCTTCAATATTGCAAGTCGAGACTTGAATTTTTTCTTCAGTTCTTTCAGCTTAATAAATGCCAAACATGTTTTTCCCTTTTGGTTTTCTAACTCCAGGTCTTTGCTCATTTCATTACAGTGTTTTACTTTTTCTTCTTGAGTCACACTTTGAAATCTTCTTTTCAGCTCATTTACTTCAACATTTCTCCCTTTCGCTTTAGCTACCCTACATTCAAGAACGATTTTCAGAGTCTCTTCTGACATATATTTTGGTCTTTTCTTTCTTTCCTGTCTTCTTGATGACCTTCAGCTTTCTTCATATGTGATGTCCTTGATGTCATCCCACAAGTCATCTGGTATTCCATCATTAGCATTCAGTGTGCCAAATCTGTTCTTGAGATGGTCTCTAAATTTAGGTGAGATATAATCAAGGTCGTACTTTGGCTCTCGTGCAATTGTTTTAATTTTCTTCAGCTTCAACTCGAACTTGCATAGGAGCAATTGACAGTCTGTTCTGCAGTCTGCCTCTGGCCTTGTTCTGACGGATGATATTGGCTATTTCCACAGATGTACTCAATTTGATTCCTGTGTATTCCATCTGGTGAGGTCCACGTGTATAGTCTCCATTTGTGTTGCTGAAAAAAGATATTTGCAATGAAAAGTCATTGGTCTTGCATCTTTTCTATCACCAAGGCCATAATACCCAACTACGTATCGTTCTTTTTTGTATCCAGCATTCCCATTCCAATCAATCGCCAGTATTTTATCAATGCATCTTGATTGCATGTTTGAATAATATTAGATTGCAGAAGTTGGTAAAAATCTTCAGTTTCTTCATCTTTCGTCTTAATGTTTGGTGGATAAATTTCAACAATATTCATATTAACTGGTCTTCCTTGTAGGCATATAGTTACTATCTTATCATTGACAGCACTGTACTTTGAGAAATATCTTGAAATGTTCTTTTTGATAATAAATATTGATGCCTTCCTCTTCAATTTTTCATTTCTGGCATAGTAAACCATATGATTTTCAAAATGGCCAATACTAATCTATTTCAGCTCATTAATGTCTAGGATATCCATCATTTTGTTTCATTTCATTTTGACAAATTTCAATTCTTATATTCATACATTGTACATTCCACGTTCTGATTATTAATGATATCTGCAGCTGTTCTTATTTTGAGTTATGCCACATCAGCAAATGAAGATCCCAAAAGCTTGACACCATCCATGTCATTATGGTCAATGAATAGGAATCAACTCAATGGCAACAAGTTTGTTTTTTGTTATTTTCTACTTTGAGAAGGCAGCTCTTCACCAGTCGTATTTGAGTGCCTTCCAACCTGAGACACTCATCATCTGGCACTATATCAGACAGTGTTCTGCTGCTATTCATAAGGTTTTCCCTAGCCATTTTTTTTTTTAGATGTACATTGCCAGGTCTTTCCTCCTAGTCTGTCTTAGTCTGGAAGCAGCACTGTGACCTGTCCATCATAGGTGGCATAACTTCCAGCATCAGGGCAACATGCAAGCCACCACAGTATGACAAACTGATAGTGGAGTGGTGAAGCCCTACCGTAGACCTATTGACTCAGAACTTGAATTTTAACAAGATACCTGGGTAATTTGTATGCACACTAAAGTTTGAGAAGCGGTGCCATAGGGTCATATAACCTGAATATTTACTGTTTTCTTCACTCCCGCCTCCATCATATTGCCTGTTAAAACTCTCTTTTGTGTTCATTTCCTGCCACTAATAGATTTCTGGAGCTACACAGTAAGCATAGTCCATGGTTCCTTCCCATACACAGGGAATTCCAGATATTGCCTGAGGCCAGAGAATCAGAGGCAGAATGGTTTTGTGTAGGATCAAGCCTATTTATGTTTGGCGTGTGGGAAAGATCTCTATTTCTAAATCAAAAGATATATGGGTTGTACAGTACAACGATAATTATAGAAACTCTCCATACATTAACAACAGATTAGAACATTATATCTAACAATAAATTAGCATAAACATCACAGATATAAAATTAGTATGACTATCCAGGCTCCTGGAATTTCATCTCTAGCTAAAAAATAATAAAAAATGATTGAGCATGTATGAAATCATACAATAAATAAGTTTAATTATTAGAGCTAATTATTATAGAGTGTAGGTTGTTGATGAAATATGCTAAGATATGTGGGTTTAACATTTAGAGTACGTGGGTTATATGGAATTTTGCTAAAGTTTATTACTACTCTTATGAGATGTCCTTGGTTTGACTTGTTATAAACACTGATGTTATTGGTATGGTTTAGGCCAATAAAACTTATTGTCCAAATTAGTCTGGCCTCTGTCACTACTGAGTTCTTCTTATAACGTATGAGCTAGGACAAGTCAAACCTATTCATACGTACTGGGAAACTAAATCCTAAAGAAAGAAAGAAACAAAAGTCATCTCTAATACTCCTAGTCCCTGGATAAGTTCCCTATGCCTCTAAAGGTATTTCCACAAGACACTCTGTTCTCTAGCTGTACAAAATTTCTAGCTGAATGTTGCAGAGTAGAAGGTCAGAAGGTAAGGGGGTGAAGGAATGGGCGTGGGTATGGAAATAAAATTTGTAAGAGGAATAAGAATGTTCATGCTATACTGAGAAGACTCTGAAACAAAATTAAGTTAACAAGAATCCATCTTTTTGTATGAAATTGAAGGGTCCAAAACAGTATAAAAGAAAGCCCGCTGCTGTACTAGAAATGAATATCTAATTCTCCATGCTAAGGTATTAATAACTTAAACTGTAAATTTGTAAAACATTTGCTTAGCATGTGTCATACCTTACACAGTGTTTTCGTGTGGATTAGCAAATTATTAATTAAAAACCTGTTGCCATTGAGTCGATTCCAACTCATAGTGTCCCTATAGGACAGAGTAGAACTGCCCGTAGAGTTTCCAAGGAGCACTTGATGGATTTGAACTGCCAACCTTTTGGTTAGCAGCTGTAGCACTTAACCACTACACCACCAGGTTTTCCAAATTATTAATTGGAAGGAATAAATCATTAACTTATTATGATATATTAAAAATTTACCTCAATTTAGGAAGTTGGTGCTCTATTAGAAAGACAAGCATATTATTGTCAGAAAGATCTGAAATTAAATTTATCATTTTGTCATTTTCAGGGTGTGAGATGTTAGCTTTTCTCACCTCTCAGGTTCCTCACCAATACTCTGGAATAATAATGCCTACTTCATAAAGTAGGTATTTAAAACATAGAACAATTCAGTGGAATTAAGGGAGTGATGGAGGCCGTGTATGGGATGTTCTTTCTCAGGGACTAACTCAGATCTGCTAACAAAATTATTCAGGTTCCAAGCTCCCATTTGAAGTTTTGTCACTCACAAAATTAAATCCATCAGTTTCTCTTCCTGCCCCACCTTGGTGTTCATGTCTATTGTCCTTGCTCCTCTTTTTTCCTTCCAAAATAACATCTGCTTTCTTATCACATCAGTGGTCATACGAGGAGATCTGGTGGTGCAGCAGACTGCTAACCAAATGTCAGCATTTTGAACCCACAAACCACTTCAAAGGAGAAAGATGTGGCAGTCTGCTTTAGTAAAAATTACAGCCTTAGAAATCCTATGGGGCAATTCTACTCTGTCCAGGGTCACGATTAATTGAACTTAACTCCATGGCAATGAGTTTGGTTTGCTTTTTTTTAAGTGGCCGTAAACTCTTGGTCCATGGAAATCATGATCACTTTCAAAGAATCCAAGGAATATCTACCTGTCTGCCACTAGGAAGTGGATTACCACAAAGATTATTACTATTCAAGAGTCACGTCAGAAGGCATTATTGATTTATTTTCGACAGAAACGAATTCATGTGATAGCACCTGGAAATCCATTTCATCATCTGTAAAAACAACTTTTCAAAAATAAATGTGCAATTGAAATTGATCTATAAATGATAACTCTACACATTCTTTTCCCCAGGTATTTTCTTATTTATTATTACCGTGATCCTTGCTGTGGCAACTGTGTTTTAAAAGAACAAACTACTTTTTATAATGTTCTATGCCATGGATAAACCATAGTGTGAAGGAAGACTTTTGGTTTGACAATAATGTGTACACATACACACATGCACACATACATACATACACACACCATATTTTTACACAAATAACACATCCCTTCCTTCTCCCTCCCTGTGTAAGGTATTTTTACAAGTGCACTATGCTAATTTTTTTTTTTTACAGCGTGTCTCAGTCATCTAGTGCTGCTATAACAGAAATACCACAAGTGGATGGCTTTAACAAAAAGAAGTTAATTTTCTTAGGGTCTAGTAGGCTAGAAGTCCAAATTCAGGGCGACAGCTCCAGGCGAAGGCTTTCTCTCTCTGTAGGCTCTGGAGGAAGGCCCTTGTCATCCATCTTCCCTAGGTCTGGGAGCATCCCAGAGCAGGAGCCTCAGATCCAAAGGATGCACTCTTTTCCCAGTGCTGCTTTCTTGGTGGTATGAGGTATCCCTCTCTGCTCGCTTCCCCTTCCTTTTTATCTCTTGAGAGATAAAAGGTGGTGCAGGCCACACTCCAGGAAAACTCCTGTTACATTGGATCAGGGAAGTGATCTAAGCAAGAGTGTTAAATCCCACCCTAATCCTTTTAACCAAAGCCAGAGATTATGATTTATAACACATAGGAAAACCACAAAATGGAGGACAACCACACATGGCCTATCCCAGTTGACATATATTTTTGGGGGATACAATTAAATCCATTACACAGAAACATGGAAAAATTGGCATAGTGGTGCCTCTGAAAATACCTCACGTGGGAGGAGGGGAGAAGTAGTTGGTGAACAAATGTAGAATGTATTATTTGTGCAAAAATATGATACATATATATGTTTGCATGTATATACATGCATAAAACAAACATATTTGTATATATGAAACAAGTTTTTATTTTGTCTAATTAAAATATATTTCATAAAATTAGACAAATGAAAATATACAGAGAGAAAATAAAGAAACAAATTTTACCACAAAATGAGGGTTCAGTTTCTTTTCTGTTTCACAGTGTGAGGAATAAGATTCCCTACTTGTCAGAATTCATTCAGAGTACTGTGGGAATATTTTCAGACGCCCTACATTGTGCTATGTAATAAAGTACATACAGTATAAAAATACTTAGTCAATCATCTAGCACTTTCTTAATAAAAGAAATATTATTGATGACAAGTCTAGTATATCATTTTGATTATTTCATTGGTAAGGAATCTGTGGTCTCTCAAAAAGAAATCAAATTCTCTGTTATTTTTTTTTTATTTTAATGAATTCCAATTAATTCTTTCTTTTCTTTTGTCACTTGTGCTTTGGTGTCGCATCTAAGAATCCACTGCATAACTAAAGGTCACCAAGATTAATCCTATGTTTTCTCTAAGAGTTTTATAGTTTTAGTTCTTACATATAAGTCAATGATTAATTTTGAGATATTTGTTGTGTGTGGGGTGAGGATGCAGTAGACCTTCATTTTCTGCATGGGGAAATCCAGTTATCCCAGCACCATTTATCAAACTGACTGTCATTTCTCCATTGAATAAATTTTGCACCCTTTGAAAATCCATTGATTACAGACCCATAGGTTTATCTCTAGGCTCTCAATTCTACTCCATTCATCTAAATGTCTATCATAATAATTATTGTAGCTTTGATTAAGTTTTGAAATCAGTTAATTTGAATCCTCCAACTTTGTTCTTTTTCACTAATATTTTTCCTATTTAGGGCCTCTTGCAATTCCACATAAATTTTAAGATGAGCTTTTCTATTTTGGCCAAAGGGCAGCTGCAAATGTGATAGGAATTGAATAGAATTAGTAGATCACTTTGGGGGAGGATTGCCATCTTAACAATATTGTCTTTCAATCCATGAACATGGGATATCTTCCCATTAATTTAGGTGTCCATTAATTTGTCTCCAGAGTATGTTGATTTTATACCATGCAACATTGTTGAACTTGCTCAATAGCTTAATAGTTTTTTTTATATAGATTCCATAAGATTTTTTACATATAAATCCATTTCACTTGTGAATAGATGATAATTTGGAAAATTTTTATTTCTTTTTTATTTTTTAATTGTCCTGACTTAGGCTTCCCATACAATGTTGAATAGAAGTGACAAAAGTGGGCATCGTGGTTTTGTTCCTGATCTTAGAGGGATTTCACCATTAAGTATGACGTTAGCTGTGGTTCTTCATAAATGCCCTTTATTGTGCTGTGAAAGTCTCTTCTACAACTAAGTTGTAGAGTGTTTGTAGGTATTGGGTTTTGCCAAATGTTTTTTTCTGCACCATGTGTAGTTTTTTTGTATGTTCAAGGTCCATATTTCTTCCTCTGGTACCAGCAACTTGTACCAGTAGAGCAGGTTACTATCTCCAAAGCCACTGCCTATTTGTCAGTAGGGAATGATGACAGGATAAGTTAAAATGCCACTTAGCTCTGTTACCAAAATTCAGCGCTTACTTCTTTCATTAAATATTTCCCCCTTGTTTTAAGCTTTTTATTAGATTCCAGAATTCTGAAGAACTTGATTCTGACAGACTTCTGCCAGCTTATTTTTTTGATCTAAGAGTTTCCATCCATTCTATTTGCTGATGTTGTTCAAGAATATATTATTGGTTATATCATGTTCTTTAAAACAGTATGCTGTATATGTGCCCCTGTGTTTGGTAGACTATCATCAATAATCATATGTACATTTATTTAACTCAGGAATCTCAGAGCTAACTGTGAATCTCCCCACAGAAAACATCCTATTGTCAGATTATGCTTGTTTTTCTTTTTACTATCCGTAGCTTTCTATTTCTAATTATTTTACAAATAGACCCGGTGCAGGAAGTGTTAACTCGTCTATGCCAAGAAATCTGAAAGACAGCTATCTGGCCCTTTGACTGCAAGAGATCCATATTTATACCTATTCCAAAGAAAGGTGATCCAACAGAATGTGCAAATTATCGAACAATATCATTAGTATCACATGCAAGTAAAATTTTGCTGAAGTTCATTAAAAATGGCTGCAGTAGTACATCGACAGGAAACTGCCAAGAAGTTCAAGCCAGATTCAGAAAAGGACGTAGAATGAGGGATATCATTGCTGATGTCAGATGAATCCTGGCTGAAAGCAGAGAATACCAGAAAGATGTTTACCTGTGTTTTATGGACTATGCAAAGGCATTCAACTGCATGGATCATAACAAATTATGGATAACATTGGGAAGAATGGAAATCTCAGAACACTTAATTGTGCTCCTGAGGAACCTCTGCATAAATCAAAAAGCAGTTGTCCAAACAGAACAAGGGGATACTGCATGATTTAAAGTTAGGAAAAGTGTACCCTTTCATCATAATTATTCAGTCTGTATGCTAAGCAAATAATCTGAGAAGCTGGACTATATGAAGAAGAACGGGGCATCAGGATTGAAGGAAGACTCATTAACAACCTGCATTATGCAGATGACACAACCTTGCTTGCTGAAAGTGAAGAGGACTTGAAGCACTTATTAATGAAGATCAAAGACCACAGCCTTCAGTATGGATTGCACCTCAACATACAGAAAACAAAAATCCTCACAACTGGGCCAATAAGCCATGTCATGATAAATGGAGAAAAGATTGAAGTTGTCAAGAATTTCATTTTACTTGGATCCACAATCAACACTCATGGAAGCAGCAACCAAGAAATTAAACAATGGCATTGCATTGAGCAAATCTGCTGCAAAAGACCTCTTTAAAGTGTTAAAAAGCCAAGATGTCACCTCGAAGTCTAAGGTGCACCTGACCCAAACTATGGTGTTTTCAATTGCCTCATATGCATATGAAAGCTGGACAATGAATAAGGGAGACCAAAGAACAATTGAAGCCTTTGAATTACGGTCTTGGCAAAGAGTATTTAATATACTGTGGACTGCCAAAAGAGCGAACAAATCTGTCACAGAAGAAATACAGCCAGAATGCTCCTTAGAAGCAAGGATGGCGGAGCTAAATCTCACATACTTTGGACATGCTATCAGGTGGCACCAGGCCCTGAAGAAGGATACCATGCTTGATAAAGTAGAGGGTCAGTGAAAAGAGGCAGACCCTCAACAAGATGAATTGACACAGTGGCTGTAACAATGGGCTCAAGCATAAGAACGATTGTGAGGATGGGGCAGGACCAGGCAGTGTTTCGTTGTTGTACATAGGATTGTCTTGAGTCAGAACTGACTGTAAGACGCCTAACACAACAATAATTATTTTAAATTACCACATTGTCCATGTCCTTAAAAAGTAACCTAGAATTTCTTATACATAGAGCTAGGGCATAACCTAATACAAAAGAATACTTATGTAATTCAGTGACATTAGTTTTAAAAAGTGGGAAATGTTTGCTGATGACTTTGAGTAATACAGCCCCTAAAATCTACTCAGACTTTCATAAATCCAAAATAAGTTAAAAAAGAAAAATAGAATTTCAGAGAAAAGTGTTTTTAAATTGAAAATCATTATGGAAACTCTGTTATAGAGGGCACAAGGCACAACCACACTTTTAATAATATTTGTTAGTACTCTTCAAATTACATCTTGATTCGTGTAAACTTCTTTTGTAATGTTTTTCTGTTATTCATAAAACTAGGCAAAGCCCCTTCTCTGAAAGAGTGTTGAAGATTGAGGAAGTCAAAAGTATTTCACAAAGAGTGAAGAAACTTATTTTCATGATTCATAAATATGTTTCTTCCCCTTGGTGCTTGTTAGCCACAGTGGGTATAGCTAGAATGATCACACTAGCACAGCAAGTCCTCTGGGTTTATCTAGCATTAATTACTCAAGTGACCTTCTTACTCACAAAGTGAAAATGTCACATTAGCACTCGTATTTCCTTTTGACGTGTTTGCCAGGCTTAAAAATGCAAAATGCTCTAAACCGTTAATAAATGTACTACATACACACTCCTTTCCAGCGGTATTAAAAAAAAAAAAAAAACCCTTAGCTGTGGAGTTGATTCCGGCTCATAGCAACCCTATTCAACAGAGTAGAACTGCCCCTTGGGGTTTCCAAGGAGTGCCTAGTGGATTTGAACTGCCCACCTTTTGGTTAGCAGCCGTAGCTCTTAACCAGTACGCCACAAGGGTTTCCTTCCAGCTGTGTAGTGGGGACAATTTTCTGATACTTTTATAAAATTAACTATTAGAAACACTAACACAAATGTTGAAAATTTAAGACAAAGCCTCCTGAAGGGAAATTACAATATATTTAAAAAGATCTCCCCTTCCAAAATAGCAGGTTTTCTGAGTTTATACCAGAAACAGCATTAAGCTATAGGTCACTATAACTAAGCAAATTGTAAACTCCTAAATATGTGGAATTTAATAAAAGAAGTAACCTTAAGAAAAAGACATTCCTTTCTGTGCAGAGACAGAGACTGTTGCTTGCTGGGAACTTGCCTTTCTTGGCAATCATGGCTCTAAACATGGTGTCATTTTTAGTGCCAACAGACAGCTGCCATGGGACATTTTGCTGAAAGAACAAAAGATGTATTCTTCAGTTGGAATGAGTTTGCTATTTTATTCTCATTGTAAGGTGATGACTAAATATATCATCCCCATTACAAGTCAGAATAGCTGAAGACTTTCATTTCAAGGCCTTTGTGGAAGATGGGGATGGTGAAGTGGGTGGGAAACTTTTAGTCATTATGACATTCAAAATGAGACAAGACCTCTCAGTGGAATTCTGGGATGTGATAACTCTAATTTTAAAGCAAGGCATTTAAAGTCTTCATTAGAAGCTGGAGTTTCAAAATTTGAATTTTACGCCTCTTACCATCGTGCTAGACAAAAAGTGACTGCAGAGAGTTTTTTTTTAATTAAATCTTTAAAGCTATAAACTGAATAGCCTAAAAGTTACCCCTAAATGTGTGTATATTCATTAAAAACACAATAAAATGTAAAATTGCTAGGTCGTAACTTACGTTTCCTTCAAATCTTCTATTTTTTTTTTTAATTTACTATTTCAATCAATGCTGAGCATCATACCATGGAAGGGGGAAAAAAAAAGTTCAATAGGAGGGGCTGGGAACCCCAAGACAAATTACTATGTATATTTGGATATTGAGTTGAATTCTGTTCTTAGCTCATTAATTATTTAACATTCTGTAGATAAACTCCAAAAATTTAAGACAGGATATTGCACTCCATTTTTTACTATAGTAGAACTAGCTATGTTATAACCAGCCATTAGCCCACTAATCAATTCCAACCTATAAAAGAATTGGGAAGGATGAGAAAGTCAAAGAGAATTAGCTTGGGGGGCTTCATTTTGACTAGTGTTTTAGTGGAAACTGCAGGCCTAACATTGGCTGCCAAGAGAGATCAGGTAGGATGAGACAGTTCTTGAGATAGTGTGGCATGTATCTTTTGGAGATTAGAAAACACATGAACATGGAGACTGATGCCTGCTCTTTTGTCTGAAGATGTATGAAATTGCAAGCCAGCAAGAATAGCACATAACAGTAAGGTGGACATCAAGCATGGCGTAGACAGCCCGTGGCCAAAGCTGTAACAATCCACCCCATCCTTGGGCTCTGCTGTTATTTGAGAAAATGTTAGATTTCATCAATAGTGCTTGCGATTGCATGTGAGGTATTTTAGAAGTTAGGCTGGGGAAATCTATGGAGGGCTGATCAGCTGGCTGCTGAGCAAAAGGGAAGGGTATTGCACATAGTAAGATACCGTTTATATATATTGAAAACTTTAAATAATAATAATAATGTATGTAAATGCATATTTTTATAATAGAAGTGTGAAGTCATCAGCTTGGTACACAGAGATAGGGAGGAAAAGAGGAGACTGTAAATGGAAAGGTAACAGAAGACTTAAAGTTTATCTTTATTTTTTTTATGTTGAACATGTGAATAAATTGTAATAAAATGATAAAATTTATTTTGGGTGGTTGCAAAATGGGTGTTTGATTTTTTTCTTGATTTTTTTTTTTTTTTAAATATAAGAAAGATAACATACACATACTTTCAGTTCAAGGACAAGATGGCATAGACTCATATTTCCCTGTTCCTCCCCTCTAAATACAACTAAATACCCTGGGAGTAATTCAACAATTATAAAATAAATCTGAAAGGTGGAAAGAAGAAGGTATACTGTCTAGGGACATCAGAACATGAAGAACAACGTTGCAGTGAGTTCCCTGGTTTTCTTTTTTACCTCTCACTTCCAACTGAGTGTCAGAGACACCTGCATCCTGAATGGCCAAGAGGCATATACAAAAATTAATACAGGAAAAACAAAGAATAGTGATATATTATAGATATATTAAAAACAAAAAAAGAATAAAGGAAAAGGAAGGAAGGAGGGGAGGGAGGAAGATAGGGAGGAAGGAAGGGAGAGGGAAAGGAAGGGTGAGAGAGAGAGACAGAGAGAAAGACCTACTTTCTCAGGACAAAATACCAGGAATCTAGGAAGGACCTTGTGGGAAGACCTATACCTAGTGACGACAGACGTTCCTGAAGTACAGGGGCCAATTTCTCACGAATTGACTGCAGCAATGTCAACAGTTGAACCTGATAGGCTGACCTAACCCACGCTCCACATATACAGGCAAGCTCCTCCACTACACTGAAGGTGACAACAGTCCGAGCGTCTCTCAGTGCCTCCTAGTGCAAAAGTCAAACACAGGGCAGCATCTCTCAATCCTCCGCCCAACAGAGACCACCCAGACCTGATACCGCCTGCCCCTCCACCCAGTGGCAAAAGATGATTTAGGCCAGGCAACTTCAAATCTCTACTCAATTACAGATGGCAAAGCATTTCAGCAGTTCCTGAATCTCCACCCATTAACAGAGAGCCACCCAGGCCCCACAATTTCTTTTCCTCCACCCAGTGGCAGAAGGCTGTCCACATAGGCATTATAAAGCAAAATGGTTCACCAAAGTGTACCCAGCCAGGTAACAGCTGACGTGATGCTCGATCTCAGATCTCTCTGCTTTCAACTAGCATGTGCTTCTTTCTGTTTTGCTGGCTAGTAAAGCACATTAATAAAGACTTGGCAAATGGTTTATCTCACAAGTATAAATTATATTTCTATATCCTGGTAAATGATTCCATTGGCTCAAAAATATGTGTGTACCCATTTGTTCTATCTTAATTTTCCAAGTGAAATATATATCTTAGTTGAAAGCTGGATGTTTATATTAAAAATCTTTAGCTCTGGACATGACAGAATACAGAATATATTTCACAGGAATTCTTCTAGTTTACTTCTTTTATCAAGTAGAAGCAAATAGATGGGAAATGCAGATTTCATTTTCTTTCTAAATCAGAAACCCAAGTCACATTACATTACATACATATAAGAAAAGAAAATTTGAAAACAATAAACCTATTTTGTTTCTTCAAATTTGATAGTTTGCTAATACACAGTACAAAATACTTAACCATTCTTCTCAGATGTGAAGTGCTTTACTGAATCCTAGATTATCTCAAAGCAACAATTACATTAATTTTTATACATTTTAGTTTATTTTAAGGGGCTTTTTTTTTTATCAGTACTAGTATATGTGGTTTTTCAAATTCAGTGAAATAATAGTTTAATCGTTGGTCATTTAAAAATCTTTAAGCACCAGATTTATAATACAGTGAAACCTGTGAGAGCCGGAACTCGGCGGGACTGCCTTGACTTTCCGGGTCTCACAAGGTTTTTGCCTTTGACAGAGCGCAGTCTTAGCACTTTTCTATTGCTCTATTTAGTGGAAAACATTTGAGTTTTCCTTCTCTGACTGGTTTTTGCCTTACACAGGTTCCAGCTTTCATAGGTTTTACTGTTTATTCTGTATGTTATATATCAATTTTAGTTAAGCCTTTCCAACATATACTTTCGTTTATATAAATGCCACTCTATAATGTAGAATGGTTGCTATTTTCTCTTATGCCTAAAAATAATTAGGTAATACATTTTTGCTCGTTTTGATTTATATGATGCATAATAAACAGACACATAACAGGTTCATATAGCATATTTCATAAATGCACTACTAAAAACGGTGGACATTCCTTTTAGCTCACCATTTTCCAAGCTCATCCTTTTTTATGGGTTTGATTAGAACATTAAAAAAATTGCTTTGAACAAAGATAGCATTAAAGTTCTGAACCGTTTTTATTTTCATGCAAAATTAATGAGCATTTCATAGTTATAGTGGCTGCTATTTTTTTTATTAGAATCTGGCAATGCTATGATCTGTTCAAAATGAAAAATGAAGTAAAATTGTTAGTAAAAAAAGCGGTGCCAATTAACCTTAAAACCGCACTGTGTACTGTTTGGCAAGAACTATACCTAGATGACTTTTTATAAAGTTTTGTAAGTTGAAATACTAGGTTTTTGTGGTGATGTACTTTCTTAATGACTGTAAAGAGTTCTCAGCCCCATGGATTATCTTACGCATTGATGCTGTCTCCGTATACACAAGTTCATGATTCCATCAGATTATAAACAGAATCGTCTAGAATTGTGTCAAAGTAATTTCTTCCTCTACTACTGAAAACAGTTCTTTTTTTTTTTTTTAATTCAGATCTCAATAGATAAAATATCGGTGTGACTAAAGAGATGAGTTTTATAGAGTCATGTTTATAGGTATCTTGCTTTGTGTATGTACCTATACTTATCAACTTTACTTTTAAAAATTCTATTCATTTACCTTGATCTCCCGACATGTAAAATTAGGTGACTAAACTCATTTTTAAAGTTCTTTAGGATTCAAGTGGAGCCCTGTTGGAGCGGTGGTTAAGTGTTTGGCTGTTAACCAAAAGGACAGCAGTTCTAATCCATCAGCTGCTCTTTGGAAACCCTATGGGGCAGTTCTACTCTGTCCTATAGTGTGGGTATGAGTCGAAATTGACTCCACAGTGAATTTTTTGGTTTTACGATTCAATGATTGTCTACCTTCTTTTATGCAGAGGGAAAAGCAATTTGGCTGTTCTCAGAAGCAAACTCAAAGTATGAATTTCTTGATGGGCATCTGCAGGTTCAGAAGCATATTCCAAAATTGGAGGTCCATACACATACATATTTATTCAGTTACAGTCAAGTTGGAATCTCTAACTCTCTTTTTTCTCAGTCTATTTCTCTCACACCAACCCCTCTCTTGGAAACGGCTGATCTAAAAAAAAAACAAAAAACACGCACATGTATAGTATTAACTATCTGTGTGCTTCGTTGTCTTGATGCAGAATCATGCTGTGATCCTCTTTAAGTTTTAGAAATGCTATACCAATATAGTCCTTAAATTGTCCTTTTAATAATACCAGCTGAAGCATTTTTGAGGTTGGACATTTCCAATTACTTCAAAATTAATAAAAAATGGTAAGTGATATGTTTGTGGGAGTTACTTTCAGTTCGTTCCACATAGTGTAGACTTAGAAGATACCATTGCAGTACATGTATTTGGAAGATGTTGTTAGGTGCCTTCTAGTTGGTTCTGACTCATAGTTACCCTATAAGACAGAGTAGAACTGCCCAATAGGATTTCCAAGGAGCGGCTGGTGAATTTGAACTGCCGACCTTTTGGTTAACAGCTGAGCTCTTAACTACTATGCCACCAGGGCTCCATTTGGAAGATCGTGATCACAATCTACTTATAAGTAAAGAAGTATAAAATACACAAATGAAACACAAACTAGCAAGAAGCATTAAAGTAGAATTCTGAAGGGAAAAAAAAAGTTTAATAAAAGGAATACAGTAAAGGAGAAATGGAGAAAAAAATAAAGAAAATAGAAAAAAAATGCCAGCAAAATTATAGACTAAATGTAACCTCATTTATAATTACATTAAATATATATGTACAAAACATTCTGATTAAATGGCAGAGATCATCAGACTGAGTATAAAAGTAACACTCAACTCCATGTTCTCTAAAACGTATAAACCAAAACCAAACCCATTGCCATCGAGTCAATTCCAACTCATAGTGACCCTATAGGACACAGTAGATCTGCCCCAAGGAGCACCTGGTGGATTTGAACTGCTGACCCTTTGGTTAGCAGTTGTAGCACTTAGTCACTATGCCACCATTGTTTCCATTTAAAACATATACACTTCATTTATAAAGATATGAATAGGTTGAAAGTTAGTTTTGGCTGTATTAATAACAACCTAAACTGAATCCAGAAAACAAGTATTAATAGGGATAAATAAAATGGGCCATATCATAAAGAAAAAGGGACGATTTATCAGAAAGACGACACAATTATAATTATTTATGTACTTAATAACAAAACTTCAAAATACAGGAAGCTAAAATGTAAAGGAGAGCCTTTTTAAAAATTATCTGTCTGTTTAGTACTGAGTTATAAGAATCCATTATTTATTCCGGATATAAGCTTTTATAAGATACATAATTTTCAAATATTTTTTCCATTATCTGGGTTGTCTTTTTCCTTTCTTGATGGTATTATTTGCCACACAAAAGTTTTTAATTTTGATGAAATACAATGTATCTGTTTTTCTTGTACTTTCACAGTATATCTAAAAAGGCTTTGCCTGACCCAAGATGATAAAAATTTACTCCTATTTTTTCATCTAAGAGATTTAGAGGTTTAACTCCAACACTTCTATCTGTGAATCCCTATTGGTGCAGTGGTTAAGAGCTCGGCTGCAAACTAAAATGTTGGCAGTATGAATTCAACAGGTGCTCCTTGTCTTTTTTCTTCTACTTTTCATATTATATCTAAAAAGGCTTTGCCTAACCCAAGATCATAAAAGTTTACTCCTACGTTTTCTTCTAAGGGATTTATATGTTTAGCTCCAACATTTCTATCCATAACCCTCTTCGAGTTATTTTTTACATATAGTATAAAAAAGGGATCAAATTTTACACATGTGGCTATCCAGTTGTTTCAACACCGTTTGTTGGAAAGGCTATTCTTTTCCTATTGAATTCCTTGTCATAGGGTGTGGTCTTAATCCAGTCAAGTGAGCTCTTCATCCTAGTATCATGGTTTTCATTTACTTCCATTTCTGTTTTTATCTTTTCTATCTGTGCCAATTTTTATCCCCATATATTCATGCGTGGTATCCACCTTTCCTAATTAATCCTTAGATTTATTTATAATAATTATTTTAAAGTTCCTATCTGGTAATTTCAACAGCTGAGCTATTTTTATGTCTGCTCTTATTGTTTCCTCTTCTGACCATGTGTCAGATTTTCTGGCTTCTTTGTATGTCTCATTATTTTTTACTTACATTGAACACTGTGTGTAAGAAGATGTGAATATTGAAATAAGTGATTTTTTTCCCCCAGAAAATTGTATGTGCTTTCCTCTGGCAGGGTGCCTATCTGAGAGAAAGAATAAATCTAATTCATATTTGGCCAAATCTGGGCTTTTTTCAGCTTTAGATAGATTTATTTGGCATGGATTCAGATATTTTGAGACAATGTGCATGACCTCAGCAAGGAGCCTGATGACACAAGCATTAAGCACTGGGCTACTAATTGAAACTTAGCAGTTCTAACCTACCCAGCGGCTCTGTGGGAGAAAGACCTGGTGATCTGCTCCCATAAGGATTAAAAGATTACAGCCTTTAAAATCCCAAGAGACAGTTCTACACTGTCACATGGTGTCTTTATTAGTCAAAACTGACTCAATGGCATCTAACAACAGTATTCCTTCAGCAGTGCTTGGGATCTGGTAACAACCTGACTCTGGAAACCTCATTTTTGCTTTTCAGCACATCTGCCAGATTTTTGGATCATAGGGGAGTTCTCTTTATTATCTAGTCTTATTTGAGCTTTTTCACCTCAGAACACATTTACCTGTTTCCTTGTTCCCATCTATTAGAAGCCACTAAATTGCTCCTGGTCAGGGCCACCTTCAATCTTTTTCCATTAATAATTATGCTGCTTACTGGTTCCGTTGTGGAGATTTTTGTTTTCTCTATGTTGAGGTAAAATCCATACTGAAGGCTGTGGTCTTTGCTCTTCTTTAGTAAGTGCTTCAAATCCTTGTCACTTTCATCAAGCAAGGTTGTGGCATTTGCATAACGTGGGTTGTTAATGAGTCTTCCTCCAATCCTGATGCCCTATTCTTCTTCATATAGTCCAGCTTCTCAGAGTATTTGCTCAGCATACAGATTGAATAGGAATGGTGAAAGGATACCACCCTGACGCACACGTTTCCTGACTTTAAACCATTTAGTATCTCCTTGTTCTGTCCAAACAACTGCCTCTTGACCTATGTACAGGTTCCTCATGAGCACAATTTAGTGTTCTGGAATCCCTGTTCTTCACAATGTTATCCATAGTTTGTTATGAACCACACAGTTGAATGCCTTTGCATAGTCAATAAAACACAGGTAAACATCCTTCCGGTATTCTCTGCCTTCAGCCAGGATCCATTTTACATCAGCAATGATATCCGTGATTCCACATCCTCTTCTGAAACCGGCCTGAATTTCTGGCAGTTCCCTGTTGATATATTGCTGCAGCTGCTTTTGAATAATCCTCAGCAAAATTTTGCCTACGTGTGATATTAATAATATTGTTCTATAATTTCCACACTCGGTTGGATCACCTTTCTTGGGAACAGGGATAAATGCGGATCTCTTCAAGTCGGTTGGCCAGGAAGCTGTCTTCCATATTTCTTGGCATAGATGAGTGAGCCCTTCCAGCACTGCATCCGTTTGTTTAAACATCTCAATTGATATTCCGTCAATTCTTGGAGGCTTGTTTTTCACCATTGCCTTCAGTGAAGCTTGGTTCCTGATCAGATTCTACCTCTTGAAATGGTTGGACATCGACTAATTCTTTTTGGTATAATGACTCTGTGTATTCCTTCAACCTTCTTTTGATGCTTCCTGCATTGTTTAGTATTTTCCCTGTACAATCCTTCACTATTGCAACTCGAGGCTTGAACTTTTTCTTCAGCTCTTTCAGCTTGAGAAACACCGAGCATGTTCTTCCCTTTTGGTTTTCTATCTCCAGCTGTTTGCACATGTCATTGTAATACTTTACTTTGACTTCTTAAGCCGCCCTTTGAAATCCTCTGTTTAGTTTTTTTACTTCATCATGTCTTCCTGTTGCTTTAAGTGCTAGACATTTGAGAGCAAGTTTCAGAGTTTCCTCTGGCATCCATCTTGGCCTTTTCTTTCTTTCCTATCTTTTCGATGACCACTTGCTATCTTCATATATGATGTTCTTGATGTCATTCACCAACTTGTCTGGTCTTTGGTCATTTGTGTTCAACGTGTCAAATCTATTCTTGAAATGGTCTATAAATTTGGGTGGGGTATACTCAAGGTCATATTTTGGCTCTCATGGACTTGCTCTGATTTTCTTTAGTTCCAGCTTGAACTTGCATATGAGCAATTGATGGTCTGTTCCACAGTCTGCCCCTGGCCTTGTTCTGACTGATGGTATTGAGCTTCTCCATCATCTTTTTCCACAGATGTTGTCTATTTGATTCCTGTGTGTTCCATCTGGCGAGGTCTATGTGTATTAAAAAAAAAAAAAAATTTTTTTTTTTTGTATACCTGTCATTTATATTGGTGAAAAAACGTATTTGCAGTGAAGAAGTCATTGGTCTTGCAAAATTCTATCATTCAATCTCCAGCATTGTTTCTATCACTGAGGCCATATTTTCCAGCTATCGATTCTTCTGTTTCCAACTTTCACATTCCAGTTACTAATAATTATCAATGCATCCTCATTGCATGTTCAGTCAATTTCAGACTGCAGAAGCTGATAAAAATCTTCAATTTCTTCATCTTTGTCCTTAGTAGTTGGTGCATAAATTTGAATAATAGTCATATTAACTTGTCTTCCTTGTAGGTGTATGGATATTATCCTATCACTGACAGTATTGTACTTCAGGACAGATTTCGAAATGTCCTTTTTGATTAATGCAATGCCATTCCTCTTCAAGTTGTCATTCCCAGCATATTAGACTATATGATTGTCTAAATCAAAACGGCTAATACCAGTCCATTCCAGCTCACTAATGCCTAGGATATCAATGTTTATGTGTTCCATTTCATTTTTGGCTATTTCCTAGATTCATACTTTGTACATTCCAGGTTCCGATTATTGATGGATGCTTGCAGGTGTTTCTTCTCATTTTGAGTTGTGCCACATCAGCAGATGAAGGTCCCAAAAGCTTTACTCCATCCACATCATCAAGGTCAACTCTACTTTGAGGAGGTAGCTCTTCCCCAGTCAACTCTTGAGTGCCTTCCAACCTAGGGATTGTCTACAAAACAAAAAATAACTTGTGTTATCTTCATCATGTATTTAAAGCATCCAAGAGCTCACAACTAGATGTTACTGGCTCCCAAGGATGCTGAACATACACTTCACTGTTAGTGTAGAATTTTTAAACAGGTTTGTTTTGTTTGGTTTTGTTTTTCGACAAAGCTGTGAGGCAGCAACAACAACAAGCCCTGGACAGGGGAGAAATTTGGACATATATTCTAAAACAGAGTGCACTGATTCTAATGGCAAATCATAACAATAATCTTGACCTGGAAGTGAGTATTATTCTTTGTCTTGGGGATAAATTGAATTGGACAGCAAATGGAATCTGCATTTTTTTTTTTTTTACTTAAATAGTAGAAACTCATTTTAGCTGAAGTATAAATTCTATTTCCTTCAAAGTCATAGATATAATACCAATATGGAATTCAAGGGTAACACTAAAGAAACCTATTTTTCAGCCCATTGAATACCTCAGAATAGAGAGGTGGCATAGTTGTGGCATTGTTAAATCCCATCTCCAAGAACATCTAAAATAGAATTTGATTTATCCTTAATGCTTACATTTTGACTAAACACATTTGACTATTAACAGACTTTAATTGTAGTAGCTACTGCCATATTATTTTTTTGCTCTCAGGCTTTTGGATTATAAAAGAAAAAAAATGGAGGAAAGAAACTGGAGGAAAATAAAAAGTTTTAAAAAACAATTTGAAATAATAGTAGAAAATATTCCAGTATTTTTTTCTACTATCAACAGCTTCAGGGTAATGTGGCAAGAATTTTTCCAATTGTATATGTTTCTTTAAATATTCATATCCATTTCCAGGAATGTTTAGACTATTTCTTATTTCTAATTGTTGCTGTCTTATTTTTTGTTTAAAAACTTTTAAAATTTGATATATGAGCAGTTTTTTTAAAGCACTGCTTCACAGTATTTAAAATTTGCTGTATATACTTTATCATTATATTAATGTAAAGATGTACCCTACTAATCTTTTGTTAAGGAACATTTCAGCTGTTTCTCATTTTTCATGAATTTGTCTGATAATAATTAAAATGTAAAATAAAGAGGTAAGGTCATGGATTCTTTATAAAAGTAAATGTTTTCAAAATTCACAGAAGATTTAAAAATATTTTCATTTCTATACTCAAAAAAATCAATAGTAAATAAAAAAGAAACTGTGATTATACTTTCTTGTCACCAAATAACCAAATTACTGTTTATTTAGACTATATAGTATGTTGTCACTTTCCAACCAGTCTACAAGGAAATTTTGAAAGTAGGCATGCAATACATAAAAAATAAAATGCTAATGAATGAGTAAATGAAGACCAAAACTGGGAGATAGTTTCACTTAAAAAAAATAATTTTAACTCTATTATTTTGTTTGTAGAAGGTATGTGAATTAAAGAATAACACCATTCTTTGTTGTTGTTAGATGTCATAGAGTTGGTTCAGGCTCATAGTTACCCCATGTATAACAGGATGAAATGCTGCCTTGCTCTATGCCATCCTCATAATTATTGCTATGTTTGAGCTCATTGTTGCAGCCACTGTGTCAATCCATCTCATTGAGGGTCTTCCTCTTTTTCTCTGATCCTCTACTTTACCAAGCATGATGTCCTTCTCCAGGGACTGGTCCCTCCTATTAACATGTCAAAAGTAAGTGAGACAAAGTCTTGCCATCCTTGCTTCTACATTGCTTTCTGGCTGTACTTCTGCCAAGACAGATTTGTTTGTTCTTCTGGTAGTCCATGATGTATTCAATATTCTTCACCAACATCATAGTTCAAATGCATCTGTAGCACTATCAGTTAATATATTGAACGTAACATATAAAGAGGAAGGACAGATGCCTGTGGAAGTGTTTTCTGCTTAAAAAGATCCATGATTTTCAATGACTCAGAATTGAGAGAAACTTCTAGCCTCCAAAGCCTCGTGTCTTCTTTCTCATGATTCTTATTTGAGTTCCAAGGGGACCCAGTTTTAATACCCAGAATAGCTTGAGAAAATTAAATTCATCACTTTAACATTCACATCCAAGTTCCCACCAACATTTCAAGAAAAGAAAAGGGGAAAAGAAAAGAATTAAAAAAAAATACTTTTCTTATTGTACATCACTATGAAGAATTTCCACTGAAGTTACTTTGTGTTGCAAATACATGAGTCAACTTAACCAAAGTGTCTAGATCACAATTTAGTCTAACTGCAAGGGGAAATAAGCAAAATGCATAAACTTTAAATGGACAGTCTCATTTTTCACCTATTTTCTATACTCAGTACAAGTAAAGTTTTACTATAAGTATAAAAAATAGGCAAGCATATAATTGCAAAGGGCAGCATAAGTTCATGTATCTTAAATTAGTGCATAGCTTTCAAGATGCTGTCTCTCCCTACTTAGTAAAATAAACACCTAACTTTTAAAGTGCTGTTACAATCAAGAAATTGATTGTAAAACCTATCTCTCAGAATCTTCATCCCTACATTTGCTCAGAAGACAACAGAAGATAATAATTATATAACTATTTTACTAGTAGAACTGGATTATTCTTAAGTATCCTAGATTGCATACTCAGTTTCAAATCAACATTCGCTGTTTTTGCTTGAAAGAAGTTGAAAGCATTTGGAAGTGCAAAATGATCTGAAAACAGGAAGGTATCACTCATATATAAATACTGTCTCTAATCTGTAGCCCAAATTGAAAAAAAAAATGTAAATTAAAGTTTCCTTTAGGAGCCTTGAGGAAGCAGAAGAAATAGTTTGGGAATATTCAAAGAAATGAATTACAGGCACAGAATCTACTATGGTCACTGTAACCAACTGTGAATAAACGGGAAGTAAATCACTCAGCTGACTTTCAGAACGTCATACCATCAAGATACACATGGCTGATCCAACTTTATCTGAACCATCCACCAGCTTCACGAGCATCCACCTGTGAAGTTACACAAGGCCCCACATAAAGAAGGGCCCCGCATTCAGAGGGACCCCACGGTTGGTTTAAGGCTCTACTTTTACTATCTAGAAATTCTTAATAATTTAACCTTTGAACTGTGTTTTGTAAGTGAAATCTGTGGTGAGGATGAGGCACAAGTGTGAACAGAGGTGATACATGCACTGTGTATGTCAGCCATGTATAATGTAACCCATAGTTCCTTTTCCTTTCAGTACCTCCCTCCTCAGCAGTAAACTGAAGGTAGACTGTTGGCAGAATGTACATTAATCAAGAAGTGAAATAAAAAGACCCGAGTTAGTTTTATGCAGCATTTCCACCATTCCAAAACATACAAAATGCATATGCATGTATGAACTACAAAAAATGAATTGTGTCATTTCAGTTATTCCACATACAAGTTAAATGCTCTTATATTTTAATTTAAAGCTGACATTGCACACTATAAAGAAGAGCAGTAAAAGTTAGGCTAACAATTCATAACTTTAATTTTTCTTTACTTAGAATGGCCCTAAACAGCAGGTAAGAAACACGGTGGCAGTGCAAGCAAGAGACCGTGGAAGAAAGGAAAACCTTTATATTTTACTGTCTTTCATGATATTTTTTCCCTTCTTTTTGAACAAGAGTCCCTACGTTTTTTTTTTACCTGTACCTGCAACTGTTTAGACAGCTCTGAGCCTTATTTCTGATTTATTTTATGATTTGTAAACCCACCTCCCTTTATTTACTCATTGAATTTCCAAGGTAGAACGTGCCACCATTCTTCCACTGTTTCCATCCTAATGCTGGTGTGTCTTCAAGGAAAGTTCAAGTCTTTATTGACTTTTCTACTTCTATTTTCATTCTACTTCTTTTCTGACTTTTTCTCTTGGTCTCTGTTCTACTGCTTGACACTTAAATGCGTATTTCTTTCATCATTCTGTTTTGGGATTTTCTATTATTTTCTAAGTATCCTGACAAACTTACTCTCCATTTCATGGCCTCAACTATCACTTATACCATGATGTCTCCTAAATATATTCCACAGTTCAAATCTATCCTTTGAGTTTCATATTTATGCAACATAATAATTATTGGGCATGTTTATTTGTATGTTTCACAATCCCTTCAAGCTCAATATGTGTTTACATAACATTATACTTTCTTACACTTGGGTCTATTGAATCAGTTATTTCCTAATAACAAGACAAAATTGCCAGTATTTGTTGATGGCCTACATTCTTTTTTCTTGTATTTATTTTAATTCCCTCCCACTTTATTTCCCTGCCTCTATTTTTTTTTTTAATTCATTAATATTCCTCAATGCCATCAGTGTTATTGTTCTAAAATGCAAATTCAAATATTTAACTCCCTGGTGCCAATGGTTCTAATTTGCCTGCAGAATGAAGTACAAATTTATTAGCACATCACACATGGCTTCTCATTATCTTGACCTTCCATATTTTGTTTAGACTCATTTAGTAGTTTGTCTCTTTCCTAAAATTTTCTGAGTTCTAGCAATAACGAACTGATGTTGTCTGGGTTCCAGCAATAGCAAGCCAAATTAGCTATGGTTTTTTATGCCTCCCTGCTTCATATATGATTTTTTCTCTGCTTTTAGTAATTTTTTTTTTTTTTTAGTACCCTGGCATTCTTGATTTTCTTTCAAGAAATTGCCTACGTAATACCAGGAAAGGCCACATAGAACAGCAGTTAAGAGAATAGGCTCTGCATTAAAGTTACCCAGATTATCTTGCACTTATTACTTTTAAGACTGTGAATTAATCACTTAACCTCTCTGTACCACAGTGGGAAGGAGCAAGTTGACAGCAGGCCTATGGCTCCCTCCTTCCTCTTGGAATTTCTTGAGGGAATAATTGAGCTCCACCAGGCCTCCTTGGCAATTTTCTTCTTATGAATATGCTGATTTTATTTACTAGCTGAAAGATATCAGGAGTGTTTTGGGAGAAAAAATACCAAGTCTATCTTAAGTACATTTTAGCAGTAAACTTGGAATTTCTGAATTTATGTGGCATGGCTGATGGGAGAAGGGAAATTATTCACGAATAACTTTCCTATCTATGTGACAAACAGTGTATAACTAAGAAACCTCAAATCTTAAAAAAGATTAATAAAAATAAAAACTTGCTTTGATAAAATGTTACATAAACATTGTTACACTTCCCCCAGTTATGCCTAAACCAAAAGAGACTCAGCCCAGGATAAAGGGGCAGTTAGAAAACTGCATCTGCCAGATTTGGCACCTCCAGAAAGGAATACTTTGTGGGTTTCAATTCTTTCTAGAGAATCTGCTGTTATTTAAATATTTCTGTACCTGAAAAGCAGGCCATTATAATCATACTTGTCTTTTAGCATGTTGACTTGTTACCTAGATTGATTATTTTAGTTGGACTTGCTTGATATAATAAGGAGAAGGGTAACTGGGTCCTCAATCTGTCATTAATGCCTTAACTTATAACTCATTTTTATGAAAATTTTGCAATATAGTTTTAGAGTGTGAAAATCATCCTCAACAGAAAAACATAAATATGTATGTATTCCCAATATAAATATATTAATGACTAAATATCTTGCAAAAGAGTCGTTATAGACCTTTATTGTCACAGAGTACAGACGTAACATAGAGTTTACTAGGGAAAACGGAAGCAGAGAAGTAGTAGAGCTCATGCACCCCCCAATCTCTTATTACTATGTAGCATAGTAGGGGCATAGATGTTCCGTAGGTATGTCCAAGTTTTCAGGAGGGGGAGCCTACCTGGGTGGCTTGCTTGATTGTCAGAAGACTAGAAGAACACTAAGAGGAAACAAGGACCATTCAAACACCGTGACATTTTATAGGTTAGCCTAAGAGAGTTAAGCAATGGCAATTTTCTATAAGAAAGAAGAAACTATCAAGGGCCTCCAATACCAGGAACTAAACAGAGAGTGTGCACACTGAGAGCCAAGGTTTGCAAGATTTGCAAGCCACGAGGGCTGACATCCGTCCAAGACCTTGCCATCTCTCAGCAGAGTGGTTTAACTCAGTCCAACTAGCTTTTCGCTAAGCTATCATAAAGAAGAAAATGAGCTTCCTAGGCCATTCAGGTTTGCATCTCTTCAAAAAACAAAGCTATAAATATATGTATAAATATATATTTTTAAAATTTCTGTATGTGAAATTCAAATATACATATTTGAATTAATGCCGTAATTTTTAATTATCTAAATTGCTTATTCTTTTATTTATATTCTAATAATCCTCAGTAGGCATTAAATTGGATTAATATGCCAGACGGAAAAGAATTAGACACGAAAAGCAAAGACATTTGTTTGTGTGTGTGTGTTCCTATTTCAGATCTTATGACATGTTTACACACAGACACGTTGCCAGCTTCCTTGAGTGTGGTACATAAAGAAGCAATCCAGACATCTATTTTTATTTTCTGCAATTTTTCTCCTTTCTTTTCAAACTTGATCTCCTTATTCAACACTCAGATGCTTTTGATCTACACTTTACTCTTTCTTAATCATTGTCATCACTATGACTTTCCTATCTATTCCTTTATCTTATGTAAAAAATGCAAGTGCCTAGTGCCACAGATAACAGAATATTAAAATTTTAATTAAATACTCTTCCTCTAACTGATCAATAGATTCAATGCAATCCTAGTCAAAATAGTAGTGAGTGTTTTATGGGCACTCTCAATGTGATACTAAAATTCCTATGAAAACAAAATGGTACAAAAATAGCTAAGGCAATGTTAAAAATTAAGACTAAATCCACTTAAAAAAAAAAAGGTTACCACATATCAAGATTCATCATAGACCAGCCTTCACTAAGACAATGTGGTATTTTGTAAGGATAAACAAAACGGGCTAAATGAAGAAAACAGACTTTAAAAATTTATTTAAATAAATACATTTAATTAGTTTGTTTACATTTATCAAATTAATCATTTCATTTAAGACAAAAAATGACAATGACACTATGGTGAATCTTGACCTCTATTTTGCCCCCAGCACCACAATTCCAGATAGATGGTAGATCTAAATGAAAAGATAATGAGTAAAGTTTCCAAAAGAAAACATCAGGAAACTATATTCATGACCATAGTTGGGCAAACTTTTCTTATACGGGGGAAAAAGCACTAACCATAAAGTTAAAAATGCTAAATTGGACTACAATGAAATTAAGAATTTCTGTTCATCAATACTGAAAGTAAAAACAGCCTCAAAGTGATAAATACAGTTGCAATAAAATATCTAGCAGAGGACTCCTATACTGAAATATAAACAACTATTACAGAGAAATAGAGAATTTGTTTCTCTTTAATGCGTGGAAACCCTGGTGGCTTAGTGGTTAAGTGCTACAGCTGCTAACCAAAAGGTTGGCAGTTTAAATCCACCAGGTGCTCCTTGGAAATTCTATGGGGCAGTTCTACTCTGACCTATAGGGTCGCTATGAGTTGGAATCGACTCGACGGCAACAGGTTTGGTTTTGGTTTTTTACTGCATGCTGGCTGTTTTCCTTGGAGCTACCTCCCTTTGACTAGAAGTGGAGTTAAGGTGATCCCATCTAAAAAGGAGAACTGACAAGGTGGTCAATGAAAATAAATATTAAGCAGCAGAAATCAGTAGATAGGTAAACACATAGAAAGGTAGAAGGATAACATCATTTATAGATAAATTTAAAGACTCATTCCTTATTCCTATATTATTTTTCACATGCATTAAAATATATATACTCAAAATATATATACTCGAACCAATAGCTACTCCACAGGAGAAAGATGTGGCAGTCTTCCTCTCTAAAGATTTACAGCCTTGGAAATCCTGTCCTACAGAGTTGCTATGAGTCAGCGTCGACTCAAAGGCAGTGGTTTTTTTAAAAAATGGAAGAGTTTGAATCTGGTTTCTGTTACACAAGCCATTTGTTGTCAAATTAGTGGTACTTGATTTTTGACTATAGAATATTAAACCAAACCCATTGCCGTTGAATCATTCCAACACTCGTAATGACCCTATAGGACAGAGTAGAACTGCCTCACAGGGTTTCCAAGGCTGTAATCTTTACGGGAGCACACAGGGTTTCCAAGGCTGTAATCTTTACGGGAGCAGACTGCATCATCCTTTTCCTGTGGAGCGCCTGATGGGCTCCAATTGCCAGCCTTTCAGGTGGCAGCCGAGTGCTTAACCACTGTGTCACCAGGGTGGCTCAGAATACTAAACATTACCAGTATATACATGTGCGCATGACTTCTTTTCCTTAACTTACTGAAAAACTGTCAATATATGAACTGCTTTGAAATATTATATCCAGTGCTTCCCATGTTTATTGAAACATACAAAACTTCTAATGAGAAAATTCTTCCAATGGATGAAAGGGATTAAATATTACATGAGATTCTATATCTGTATACATTCCTGGTACTATTTACCCACATTTCTTATTTTCTGCTTCTTTAGTCTTTGCCTAATTTGATTCTTTCTATCCTAACCCATTGGTAATTATCTTTGGTGCCAACCCAAACAACCAGCAACTGAAAGTCTTACTTTTGTTTTTTTCTTATGCTCCTAAAATTTATTGCTTTCATATCATTCCAAGGTCCCTCAAGCAACCATGTTTATTTAGGAACCACTGTTGTGTGTTTAGAAAACTGCACCACATTTAACTGAAACTAATTTAGAAGGTGATCCACGTTGCTCACAAATAATACAAAGTACATCTCATCAATTAATTTCTATTTAATGTTAACAAGAACTTTTTCCGCTGAAGTCACAGGTTTCATCCATTTTAAATTCTGTATTTGCTTTTCTTATTTCAGGGAAGAATACCTTAACATTTTTCCAAATTTAAATTTGTGAAAATGTACTTTCTTGTCTGTTTTCAGCTACAGACATGAGACTTTATATTCAGTGAAAATTATTTATCTTTTCTTTTCACTTACTTTTTGAAAGTTCTGTGGGACACAATTTGTTAAAGTAATAAAAAATATGAAATGATGCTGTTAAAAGGTCATTGAATAAACTATATTCATTTTGGTCACTGGCATGTGATATGTGTGACTTTATTTTAGATAACCACTTTGTGGTATTCAGTTTTATAAATATGAAAATAATTTCCATGACATGAATGCATGTAATATGCAAATAACTGTACTAGACATTTAAATAAATATTTAAATTAATGCTCATATCATTGACTCATGGAAAATGAGAATTCAACAAATGAAGTAATTTCCCTAGCTCACACTACTAGTAATGTGACCTGTGATTTAAACCCAGGTCCATCTTACTACAAAGAGCTACAGCTGTACTCTTCCCAGGTTCCTCCAGTCTCAGTCAGACCATTAAGCCTGGTCTTTTTCACTGGGATTTCAGTTCTGCACCCTGCTTTTCCGTTGTGTTCCCTATCAGGGCCATCATTGGTGGTAGCCAGGCACCATCTAGTTCTTCTGGTCTCAGGCTGATGGAGTCTCTGGTTTATATGGCTCTTTCTTTCTCTGGGTTAATATTGTTTTTGTGTCTTTGGTGTTCTTCATTCTTCTTTGCTCCAGGTGGGTTGGGACCAATTGATGCATTTTAGATGGCCACTGTACACATGATCGTCCACATGTTTTTTAAATTATGACAGTAATACATCCATAGAATTAAAATATGCATTGAGGGTCCAATGTTATCCTAATGTAGCTTGAGCAATGAATAGTTGGTTATTGTAACTCGAAGCTAGAAATTTGGAGGAGAGTACAAGCAGATGTCCCAATGTAGAAATTACAGATGTCGGGTGAGTTAATTGTGTACTTTAGCATAATTGCAGTGAAAGGAAAACATTTAAACTTTTTAAATTAATACCAGTTGAGATCATTATATTGTAACTTCTGTGCAACACAGTAGATGAATCTAGAGGGAAGAAGTGCCAAGTAAAAGAAGACTGTACTGGAAACCCAAAGGGAAGTCCATTAGGTGAAGCACAATGAATGATATATTCAGAAAACATTTGGGGCAAGATTTTTTTTTTTAATTGTGTGTAAGTGAAAGCTTACAGCTCAAATTAGTTTCTTATACAAAAATTTATACACACATTGTTGTGTGACCCTAGTTGCTCTCTCTACAATGTGACAGCACACTTCTTTCCACCCCAGATTTCCCATGTTCATTCAACCAACTTCTTTCCCTTTCTACCTTCTCATCTCAACTCTGGACAGGAGCTGTCCATTTAGCCTCATGAATCTGCTTAAACTAAGAAGCACACTCCTCACTAGCATCATTTTATTTTAACCAAAAAATAAAAGCCCATTGCCGTCGAGTCGATTCCAACTTATAGTGACTCTATAGGACAGGGGAGAACTGCCCCATAGAGCTTCCAAGGAGCACTTGGTGGATTCAAATTTTGGTTAACATCCGCAGCACTTAACCACTACACCACCAGAGTTCCTTTATCTTTGTCTGAAGAGTTGGCTTTGGGAATGGTTTTAGGTTCTGGATTAACAGGGAGTCCAGAGGCCATGTCTTCCCAGGTTCCTCCAGTCTCGGTCAGACCATTAAGTCTGGTGTTTTTTACTGGGATTTGAGTTCTGCACCCTGCTTTTCCATGTGTTCCCTATCAGGGCCGTCATTGGTGGTAGCTGGGCACCATCTAGTTCTTCTGGTCTCAGGCTGATGGAGTCTCTGGTTTATGTGGCTCTTTCTTTCTCTGGGTTAATATCGTCCTTGTGTCTTTGGTGTTCTTCATTCTCCTTTGCTCCAGGTGGGTTGGGACCAATTGATGCATTTTAGATGGCCACTCACTAGCTTTTAAGACACCACACACCAAGGTGGGATGCTGAACATTTCTTAATAAACTTTGTTATGCCAATTGACCTAGATGTCCCCTGAAACCATGTTCTCCAGATCCCTGCCCCTGATACTCTGTCCCTCAAAGTGTTTGTATTCAAGAAACTTCTTAGCTTTTGGTTTAGTCCAGTTGTGCTGACTTCCCCTATATTGTATATTGTCCTTCTTTTCACCTAAGATAATTCTTGCCTACTATCTGGTTAATGAATACCCTTCTCCCTCTCTCCCCACCCTTATAACTATCGAAGAATGTTTTCTTCTGTGTTTAAACCTTTTCTTGAGCTCTTATAATAATGGTCTCATACAATATTTGTCCTTTTGCAACTAATTTCACTCAGCATAATGCCTTCCAGATTCCTCCATATTATGAGATGTTTCACAGGTTCATCCTTGTTCTTTATCATTGCATAGTATTCCACTGTGTGAATATACCATAATCTGTTTATCCATTCATCTGTTGATGGCCACTTTGGTTGTGTCCATCTTTTTGCTATTGTGAACAGTGCTGCAATGAACATGGGTGTGCATATATCTATTCGCGTGACAGCTCTTACTTCTCTAGGATATATTCCAAGGAGTGGGATTGATAGATCATATGGTAGTTCTATTTCCAGCTTTTTAAGGAATCGCCAAATTGATTTCCAAAGTGGTTGTACCATTTTACATTCCCACGAGCAGCATATAAGTGTTCCAGTCCGTCTACAACCTCTCCAACATTATTTCGTTTTTTTGTTTGTTTACTTTTTAATTAGTTCTAGCCTTGTTGAGATGAGATGGTATCTCATTGTAGTTCTGATTTGCATTTCTCTGATGGCTAATGATCATGAGCATTTCCTCATGTATCTGTTAGCAGCCTGAATGTCTTCTTTGGTAAAGAGCCTGTTCATATCCTTTCAGGGGCAACATTTTTAAAGTGAAGATGCACTTTACCCAACATATGGGAACAAAAGATTTAGAGGAAGATTTTCAATCCTATATGATTTGTTGTTGTTTTAATTTTAAACATTTTCGAACATACACCAAAGTTAACAGAATTTTGCAGTGAACAAGTGCATACCTACCATTTAGTTCTACCGTTAATATTTTTTATTTTTATATGTGTATCCATTTCCAAGTCTATATATTAATCCATTTCATATTGGAATGTATTTCAAAGTACATTACAGGTATCTATATGACATTCCTAAATATTAACTATGCATATCATAAAAACCAAAAATAAATACATAAAACAAAACCCATTGCTGTCCAGTTGATTCTGACTCATATTGACCTTAGAGGACAGAGCAGAAATGCCCCATAGGGTTTCTAAGGAGCAGCTGGTGAATTCAAACTGCCAACCTCTTGGTTAGCAGCCTTTGCACTTAACTACTATGCCACCAGGGCTCTGAATCATAAACAGTTCAATATTCATTTACTTTTTTATGTAAAATTTATATCCAATACCGTATAAATCGTAAGCATGTGTATGTTGAGTTCTGACAAATGCATATACTTATATAACCCACACCTCAAACAAGATGTAAAATATTTTTAAACAAACACCAAACCAAAGAAAACCTGTTGCCATCAAGTCAATTCTGACTCATGGCTACCCAATTTGTTACAGAATAGAACTGTTCCACAGGGTTATCTTGGCTATAATCTTTACAGAAGCAGATCACCAGATCTTTTATCTGTGGTGCTGCTGGGGGAAGGTTCAAAGCACCAGAACCACCAACCTTTAGGGAGTAGTTGAGTGCAAACCATTTGTACCACCCTGGGACCTAAAATATTATTATTATTCAAAAACATTTGCTCATGTCTCTTCCCATTGGATCCCTGCCCCTACTTCTTAAGATGCAACCATTTTTCTGTTTTTCTCTCATGGAATAGTTTTCACCTTTCTAGATCTTCATTGAAAAAAAATTCTCTTTTGTATACAAATTCTTTCATTCAGCTTTTTTTCTGAGATTCATCCATGTCATTGCATGGATCAATAATTCATTCTAAATATTGATGAGTAGTATTCCATTGTATGAATACACCACAGTTTGTTAATCTATTTTCCTACTGATGGACACCTGGATTATTTCCCTTTTGGGACTTTAATGGATAAACCCGCTATGATTGTTGCCATACAAGTCTTTCTGCCAGCATACACTTTTGTTTCTCTTGGATAAATACCTAGGATTGAAGTTGTTATTAAATCGGTGTATGCTTAGCTCTATAAGAACCTGGCAGAATTTTTTTCAGTGACTGCATTATTTTACAGTCTCATCAACAATGAATGAGAGTCGAAGTTGCTCTACATTCTCACCAACATTTGTTGCCTCTATTTTTATTTTTAGCCATTTAGTGAATATGTGATGCTACTTCATTGTTGTTTTAATCTGTACTTCCTGGGCGAGGACTTTTTCTTGTGTTTAATGATCATCACATATCTACTTTTTAAAAGTGCGTATTAAAAATTTTTCCCCTTTTTTATTTTTTGTCTTTTTTACTGTTGAGTTGTAGAAGTTCTCCTCTCTTTTAGCCCATTGTCACTGGGAAACAATCCTCTGTTGTATATATGTTTGCAATTTTTTTTCATATTTTGTTGCTTGCTATTTAAATCCTTAATAATGCTTTTTGAAGAATAGAAATACTTAATTTGTTAGAACTGAAAAAATAAGAAAACCAAACACAATGCTGTCGAGTCGATTCTGATTCATAGTGACCCTCTAGGAAAGAGTAGAACTGCCCCATAGTATGTCCAAGGAGCACCTGGTGGCTTCAAACTGCTGACCTTTTTGTTAGCAGCCATAACTCTTAACCACTACTCCATGAGGGTTTCCTTATTAAGACTAATTATTATGAAATATCTCACTTTATTTTAAAATTATTCATCTGTTTATATTTAAGGTATATCTCTTTCATAAATATTTATTATTTTCTTTCAAAAAAGTAATAATTGCTTCTTTTGTTTTATCCATTTTGAAAAATCTTTGCTTTGCAATAACAGTGTTTAGTCCATTAACATTTTTTTTATTGTGTTTTAGGTGAAAGTTTACAATTCAAGTCATTTTCTTAAGCAAAAGCTTATACACACATTGTTATGTGACCTTAGTGCCTCTCCCTACAATGTGACAGCACACTCCTTTTCTCCACCCTGTATTTCCCATGTCCGTTGAAGAAGCTCCTGTCCCTCTCTGGCTTCTCATCTCACCTCCAAACAGGAGTTGTCCATGTAGTCTTATGTGTCTACTTGAGCTAAGGAGCACAATCCTCACCAGCATAATTTTAAGTCTTATAGTTCAGTCTAATCTTTGTCTGAAGACTTGGCTTCAGGAATGGTTTTAGCTTTTGGCTAACAGAGAGTCCGGTGGCCATGACCTCCGGGGCCCCTCCAGTCTCAGTCAGACCATTAAGTCTGGTCTTTTTATGAGAATTTGAGGTCTGCATCCCACTTTTCTCCTACTCCATCAGGGATTCTCTGTTGTGTTCCCTGTCAGAGCGGTCATTGGTGATAACTGGCCACCATCTAGTTCTTCCTGTCTCAGGCTAATGGAGTCTCTGGTTTATGTGTCCCTTTATTTCTCTTGGGCTCAAATTTTCCATGCGTCTTTGGTGTTCTTCATTCTCCTTTGCTCCAGGTGGGTTGGGACCAATTGATGCATCTTAGAGGGCTGTTTGCTAGCTTTTAAGATGCCAGATGCCACTCACCAAAATGGGATGCAGAACATTTTCTTAATGCACTTTGTTATGTCAATTGACATAACAGGGGACAATAGATGTCCCCTGAAACCATGGTCCCCAGATCCCCGCCCCTGTTACTCTGTCCCTCAAAGTGTTTGGTTGTACTCTGGAAACTTCTTAGTTTTTGGTTTAGTCCAATTTTGCTGACTTTCCCTGTATTGTGTGTTGTCCTTCCTTACCTTCATCTGAGACAATTGTTGTCTACTATCTAATTAGCGAATACCCCTCTCCCTCTCTCCCCACCCTCATAACCATCAATGAATGTTTTCTTCTGTGTTTAAACCTTTTCTTGAGTTCTTATAATAGTGGTCTCATACAACATTTGTACTTTTTCGACTGACGAATTTCACTCAGCATATGTTAGGAGATGTTTCAAGGATTCATCCTTGTTCTTCATCATTACATAGTATTCCATCAGGTGAATATACCAAAATTTATTTACCCATTCATCCGTTGATGGGCGCCTTGGTTGTTTCCATCTTTTTGCTATTGTAAGCAGTGCTGCAGTGAACATGGGTGTAGATATATCTACTCATGTGATGGCTCTTATTTCTCTAGAATATATTCCAAGGAGTGGGATTGCTGGATTGTATGACAGTTCTATTCCTAGCTTTTTAAGGAAGCACCAAATCAATTTCCAAAGTGTTTGCACCATTTTACATTCCTACCTGCAGTGTATAAGTGTTCCAGTCTCTCCACATACTCTCTAACACTTATTATTTCGTGTTTTTTGGATTAATGCCAGCCTTGTTGGGGTGAAATGGAATCTCATTGTAGTTTTGATTTGCATTTCTGTAATGGCTAATGATCCTGAGCATTTCCTCATATATCTGTTAGCAGCCTGAATGTCTTCTTTGGTGAAGTGCCTGTTGATATCTTTGGCCCATTTTTTAATTCATTGTCTTTTTGTTGTTGAAGTTTTGCCATACCTTGTGGATTTCAGAGATTAGACACTGGTCGGATCTGTTGTAGGCAGAATTTTTTCCTAATCTGTAGGCTGCCTTTTTACTCTTTGGTAGTCTTTCGGAGAACATAAGTGCTTGATTTTTAGAAGCTCCCAGTTATCTGGTTTCTCTTCTGGTGTTTGTGCATTGTAGTAATGTTTTGAATACTGTTTATGCCATGTATTAGGGCTCCTAGAGATGTCCCTATTTTTTCTTCCATGATCTTTATCATTTTAGATTTTATATTTAGGTCTTTGATCCATTTTGAGCTCGTCATTACACACGGTGTGAGGTATGGGTCTTGTTTCATTTTTTTGCAGGTGGATATCCTATTATGTCAGCATGATTTGTTAAGGATAAATTCTTTTTCCCAATTAATGGACTTTGGGGCTTTGTAGAATATCAGCTGCTCATAGGTGGATGAATTAATGTCTGGATTCTCAATTCTGTTCCATTGGTCCATATATCTGTTGTTGTACCAGTACCAGGTTGTTTGGGCTACTGTGGTGGTATAATAGGTTCTAAAATCAGGTAGAGTGAAGCCTCCCACTTTGTTTTTCTTTTTCAGTAATGCTTTACTTATCTGGGGCCTCTTCCCTTTCCATATGAAGTTGGCGATTTGTTTCTCCATCTTGTTAAAAAGTGCCATTGGAATTTGGATTGGGATTGCATTGTATCTGTAGATCACTTTGGGTAGAACAGACATTTTCACAATTTTGATTCTTTTTATCCATGAGTAAGGTATGTTTTCCCACGTATGTAGGTCTCTTTTGGTTTCTTGCAGTAGTGTCTTGTAGTTTTCTTTGTATAGGTGTTTGACGTCTCTAGTAAGATTTTTTTGAGTAAGATTTATTCCTAAGTATTTCATCTCCTTTGGGGCTACTATAAATGGTATTGATTTGGTGATTTCTTCTTTGATGTTCTCTTTGTTGGTGTAGAGGAACCCAACTGATTTTTGTATGTTTATGTTGTATCCTGATGCTCTGCTGAAATCTTCTACTAGTTCCAGTAGTTTTCTTGTGAATTCTTCAGGCTTTTCTGTGTATAAGATCATCTGTGAATAGGGATACTCTTACTTCTTCCTCTCCAATCTGGATGCCCTTTATTTCTTTTTCTTGCCTTATTGCTCTGGCTAGGACCTCCAGCATAATGTTGAATAAGAGGGGTAATAAAGGGCATCCTTGTCTGGATCCCATTCTCAACGGGAAAGCCTTCAGCCTCTCTCGGTTTACAATGATGTTGGTTATTGGCTTTGTATAAATGCCCTTCATTATGCTGAGGAATTTCCCTTCTATTCCTATTTGGCTGAGAGTTTTTATAGGAATGGGCAATGGACTTTGTCAAATCCCTTTTCTGCATCGATTGATAAGATCGTGTGGTTCTTGTCTTTTGTTTTATTTATGTGATAGATTACATTGATTGTTTTCTAATGTTAAGCCATCCTTGCATACCTGGTATTAATCCCATTTGCTCATGGTGAATTATTTTTTTGACATGTTGTTGAATTCTTTTGGCTAGAATTTTTTTGGAGATTTTTGTGTCTAAGTTCATGAGGGATATTGGTCTGTAATTTTCTTTTTTTTGTGGTGTCTTCACTTGGTTTTGGGATCAGAGTTACGCTGGCTTCATAGAATGAGTTTGGGACTGTTCTGTCCTTTTCTATGCTCTGAAATACCTTTAGTAGTAGTGGCGTTAACTCTTCTCTGAAAGTTTGGTAGAATTCTCCAGTGAAACCATCAGGGCCAGTGCTTTTTTGGGGGGAGGGAGGTGGTGGGGGGAGTTTTTTAATTACCTTTTCAATCTCTTCCTTTGTTATGGGTCTATGTAGTTGTTCTACCTCTGTTTGTGTTAGTTTAGGTAGGTATTGTGTTTTAGAAATTTGTCCATTTCCTCTAGGTTTTCAAATTTGCTACAGTACAATTTTCCATAGTATTCTGTTAATTCTTTTAATTTCAGTTGTCTGTTGTGATATTGCCCATTTCATTTATTATTTGGGTTATTTGCTTCCTCTCCTGTTTTTCTTTGTGAGTTTGTCCACTGGTTTATTAATTTTGTTTATCTATTCAAAGGACTAACTATTGGTCTTGTTAACTCTTTCAATAGTTTTTCTGTTTTCTATTTCATATAATTCTGCCCTAATTTTTATTATTTGTTTTCTTCTGGTGACCAAGGATTCTTCTGCTGCTTTCTTTTTGTTTGAGTTGCAGGGATAATTCTTTCAGTTTGGCCCTTTTTTTTTTTCTTGGATATGTGCATTTATTGCTGTAAATTAACCTTGAGCATTGCTTTTGCTGTGTTCCAAAGGTTCTGCTAGGAAATGTTTCTATTCTCATTTGATTCTATGAATTTCTTTATTCCATACTTAATTTCTTCTATAAACCAGTAGTTTTTTAAGCAAGGTGTTGTTCAGTTTCCACATACTTGATTTTTTTTTTCCTTGCTTTTTCTGCTCTTGATTTCTACTTTTATGGCTTTATGTTCAGAAAAGTTGCTTTGTAATATTTCAATGTTTTGGATTCTGTTAAGGCTTCTTTGTGACCTAATATGTGGTCTATTCTGGAGAATGTTCCATGCGCATTGGAAAAGAATGTATACTTGGCTGCTGTTGGGTGCAGTATTCTGTATATGTCTATGAGGTCAAGTTGGCTGATCATGGCATTTAGATCTCTTGTGTCTTTATTGAGCTTCTTTCTGGCTGTTCTGTCCTTCACTGAAAGTGGTGTGTTGAAGTCTCCTACTATTATTGTGGAGTTCTCTCTCTCTCTTTTCAATGCTGTTACACTTTGTTTTATGTATTTTGGTACCCTGTCATTGGGTGCGTAACTATTATGGTTATATCCTCCCAGCATATTGTCCCTTTAATCATTATTTAGTGTCCTTCCTTATCCTTTGTGGGAGATTTTACTTTAAAGTCTATTTTGTCAGAAATTAATATTGCCACTCCTGCTCTTTTTTGATTGTTGTTTGCTCGATATATTTTTTCCATCCTTTGAGTTTTAGTTTCTGTCTTTAAGTCTAAGGTGTGTCTCTTGTAGGCATCACATAGACGGATCGTGCTTTTTTAAATTCATTCTGCCACTCTCTGTCTCTTTATTGGTGCATTTAATTAATTTACATTCAGTGAAATTATTGATAGGTATGAGTTCAATGCTCTTATTTTGGTGTCTTTTTTTCTGTGCGTTGTTGACAGTTTCTTTTTTATCCTTAATTTTCTGTGCTGAGTTGTTTTTCTTTATATATTGTCTTTTCCTCTTTTTCATTGTTGTTGTTTTGTAATTGCTGAGTCTTCATGTATTGCTTATTTTTTACTTTGTTGTGTAGGGTTGTTAGTTTCCTTTGTGGTTACCTTAATATTTACCCCTGTTTTTCTAAGCTTAATCTAATCTTTTATTTCTTTATATTGCCTTGACTTCCTCTCCTTATGAAAGATCCGTGACTACATTTTTTTGGTCCCTCTTTTTTGTTTTAATGTTGCCATCTTTTATATAATGATGTTTCCTGTTTTGAGTGTTTTAGCTTTGAGTTATTTTTGAAATTTCCCCATGTGGGTTGATATCTGGTTGCTCTGTCCTGTGTTCTAGTCTTTGGTTATCATCTGATGATATGGATTTTCTAACCAGAGGACTCTCTTTAGTATTTCTTGCAATTTTGGTTTGGTTTTTGCAAATTTCCTAAACTTCTGTTTATCTGCAAATGTTCTAATTTCACCTTCATATTTGAGAGACAGTTTTGTTGTCTCTTTATCTTTGGTTTTGGGAAGTTTGATTATAATATATCTTGCTGACTGTCTTTTGGGATCTACCTGTGTGGGGTTCAATGATCATCTTGGATAGATATCTTCTCATCTTCCACCATATCAGGGAAGCTTTCTGCCAACAAATCTTCAACAATTCTCTCTGTATTTTCTGTTATCCCCCTCTGTTCTGGTACTCCAGTCACTTGTAGGTTATTCTTCTTGATAGAGTCACACATAATTCTTAGGGTTTCTTCATTTTCTTTAGAATTCTTTTATCTGATTTTTCCTCAAATGTGTTGGTCCCAAGTGCTTTATCTTCAGTCTCACTAATTCTGACTTCTGCTTCTTCAATTCTGTTCCTATGACTTTCTATTGAGTTGTCTAATTCTAAAAATTTATTGTTAATGTTCTGTTTTTCTGTTTGCTGTCTCTCTGCGGATCCTTACAGCCTATTAAATTGTCATTATGCTCTCTTCTAATCTTCTTAAGGTCCTCTAATGCTCATCTGTGGGTTCCTTGGCTTGTTCTGTGTTTTGCCTGATCCGTTTCCTGATCTCTTGAAGAGTTCTGTGTATTAATCTTTTGTATTCTACCTCTGGTAGTTCCAGGAAATTGTTTTCATCTGGGAAGATTTCTTGATTCTTTGTTTTGGGAGCTTGCTGAAGCCATCATGGTCTGCCTCTTTATGTGATTTGATACTGTTTTCTTCCAGCCATCAATAGGTTATTGTATTTATTTATTTTATGTTTGATTACTGTCTCCTAGCTTGTTTTGTTTTGTTTTGATATGCCCAAATAGGCTGCTTGAGGTAACTAGTTTGATTATTGCTGCCTTTGAAGCTCTAACATCCTGTCACCAGGTGGTTAGAGCTGTTACTAGATGTTATGAGCACAGGAGTCCTTTTACTTCTCTCGTACTGATTCAGCTTAGGTGATCAGGTAGTAGGTCCCCAAGTGTGTGTTACAGGCTCTCACCTACAGTCTTAGAAGAGTAGAGGTGATTGGTGTAGGCACAGGTATCTGGCTGCCATAGGGGGTCATACGCTGAGCAAGGCAAGGGACTGACAACTGCCCTTGAGTGTCTGTGAGGAGAGCATGTCCCTGTTCCCTAGTGACCCTATAGGATGGAGTAGAACTACCCCATAGAGTTTCCAAGGAGCACCTGGCGGATTCAAACTGCCAACCTTTTGGTTAGCAACCGTAGCACTTAACCACTACACCACCAGGGTTTCCTTGTTCCCTAGAGCATCTAAAAACAAAAAGCAAAAACCCAAATTTGTTGCTGTTGAGTTGATTCCGACTCATAGCAACCCTATAGGACAGAGTAGAACTGCCTCATAGGGTTTCCAAGGAGCACCTGGTGGATTCAAACTGCAGACGTTTTGGTTAGCAGCTGTAGCTCTTAACCACTATGCCACCAGGGTTTCCTAGGTGGGTGAGTACTGCCCCTGAACTATGGGCACCCAATGCTGTTGGCTATAAGGACTGGGAGGCACCACTTATCCTTGGGTCCCTGTTGAGGGTGGCTAGGTGGTGCGAGTGAAGCCACCATTCCTCAGGCCCCTGATGTGAGTAGGTGAGAACCCTGCTTAACAGGCAAAGCAGTGTCAAATGTCACCAACTTGCCTCCCGACCATATAGCTGAAACAATTGAAGTTAGACTTTGGGCATATACCTTGTTGTACTGTGCTAATGAGGGCACATGCTGTTGAAATGAGCCCACACATGTCTATGCAGGGGTAAAAGGCATTCATAGTCCTTGGACCACTTATGCCCGTGCCTAGGCAAGGGAGGTGTTTCTGCCCTGAATTCACAGCTTAGGGGAGCTGGCAGATTATTTTTCCCCCATTTGTTAATTTGTTCCTTCTCCAAGGCTGGGAGGATGGTTCAGGTTGCACGACGAGTCCTACTTCCAAAACAGGGAAAGGGGCTATCACTGAAGCTGGCTCAGGACCCAGTGCAGAGTGGGGAGGGGTCAGTTAAATGGGAAAGAGTTTTTTCCAAAGGGGAGTTTTTTGGTCTGTGCAGTAATTAGATGCAAGTAATTATCTTATGATGAGAGTACTGCTTTTTGCTGATTCTGGAGGCATGGGTGAATTCTCTGCTACTCAGTCTCTCCTGATGTGGAAAATGCACCTTAAACACCACTGCTTACTTCACTGCACTTTTGCCAGTGGCTCCAGCCTGGTGCCAGTTCCTTCAGAGTCAGGTCTGACAACTCCTCGCTGCTTCTGAACTGTCTCTCCCTCTCCCTGCTGCTCAGTCCAATTCCTCGACTTTGCCTTTGATGTTCAGGGCTACTAGATTGTCTTATATAATCAATTCACTTGATTTTTTTGGTCTTCGCTGTAAGAGAGACCACCAGAAGCGTCTGACTACTCTGCAATCTTGGCTCTGCCTCCTAGCCCATTAACATTTAATGTAGTTGTTTATATTGCTGGATTCAGATTTATCATTTGATTACTATTTTATTCTTTATTCCTGTTATTTTTAGTTTCTCTGCCTTCTTTACCTTCCTCCTTTCGGATTAAATGCAGATCTTTAGAATTTCTTTCTAATTTATTTATTGATTTTTTTAGCAGTACCTTTTTAGATTAACATTATTTATTTGTTCTAGGGATTACCATATATGTTCTTATGTTGTCATAGGCTACTAAAAATTAATATATAAATGAAATAGTACAATATTTTTTTTAAGTGGTCTATGAATGCAGAAACTTACGAAGGTATAGGTTCATTTACCCGCTACAATCTGCCATTATTTATATTATACTTGTCATATTATGTATACGTACATTGTTAAAGTCTACAATATTAAAATTGTTTTGCTTTAAACAAATTAATTTTAAATAAATTATAAAAGAAATATTATTTTATATTTAGCCCACCCACCATTGCTGTCAAGTTGATTCTGACCCATAGTTACTCATAGAACGAAGTAGAACTGCTCCATAGGGTATCCAAGGAGCAGCTGGTAGAGTCCAACTGCTGACCTTTTGGTGAACAATCGAGCTCTTAACCACCGTGCCACCAGGGCTCCCCATATATTTATTATTTCCAGTATTCTATTCTTTTATGAAGATAGGATTTTCCCACTGGTATTGTTTCCCTTCAATGTGAAGAAATTTCTTTAACATTTCTTGTATAGTTCTGCTGACTATATTCTGCTATTATTATTTTAATCTCAATATGTCTTTACTTGTCCTTCATTCTTGAAGCATATGTCCACTGGATATAGAATTCTGGAGTGACAGGTTTATTTTATTTTTTTTCTCATCATTTGGAAGAATTTAGTCTGCCATATCCTGGCTTCCAGTGTTCCCTTGTAAGTAGTTCTAGATTTCTCTGCCTTTAAGAAAAATGGCTGCTTTTAAAATTTTGTCTGCTCCATTGGTTTTCTACCATTTTCTATTATTAGCTTAAGCATGCATTCTGTATCTATATCTTGCTTAAATTTTTTGAGGCATTTGAATCTCTTCTGTTGCTGGTATGCCAAGACAGTTCCTAAGAGTTCAACTATCACAGAAAAAAAAAATCTAACCTGTGGAAAAATACAAAAGAAGCCAACAAACAAAAAACAACAACAAAATAGCTACTTAAAAGTACTAGGGAGGGAAAAAAAGCAGGCAGTTTCTGAAGAGGGGAATGAACTTGGAACAAGGATTTGACATAGTTGTTTTTTTTTTTTTTTTTTTTTTTTTTGGTCTTTTAGCCTTTGAGAAGGCCAGAGTTGCAGAGCTACACAGAGTAGTTAAAACTCTGAAGGAAAACTCATAGATAGTTTAGGCTGAGGAACCAGATAACAATATCGGAATGAAAATCACAAAGAAGGAATCTATCTTGAATATAGCTTAGTAGAAAAAAAAAGTAGAGATTATCCAATTAGAAGACTGGGGAGAAAAACAAAAATGAAAAACAAATATTAATAGAACCTCAGAAAACTATAAAACATTATCAAAAGGTCAACTATGAATATAAACAGAGTCCCCATAGAAAAGGGAAGGAGAACAAAGAATAAAAAATATTTAAAGAAATAATGACTAAATTTTTTTCTCGATTTGGTACACTCTGAAAGTTTTGAAAACCAAACCAAACAAAAACACAAATACAAGGAAACACAAATGCCAATATTCTGATTGTGATATTGTGCTGTAATTTTGTAAGATGCTACAGTTGAGGGAAACTGGATAAAGTGTACACAGGAGGTCTCTATATTATTTCTTACCACTGCATGTAAATCTCTATCTCAAAATGAAGTTTGTTTGTTTGTTTGTTTTTTAATATACATAAGCAGCAGGTTAACATATAGAACATATTCTTAGAGTTTGGCTTTAGCTATACCTACAATCAATTAGTCCTGGTGACACAATGGTTAAGTGCTTGGCTGACAGCCAAAAGGTCAGGTGTTTGAACCCACCCAGTGGCTCCAAGGGAGAGAGGATCTGGTGATCTGCTCCCTGAAAGATTACAGCCCAGCAAACCCTATGAGGTAATTCCTACTCTGTCCTATAGGATTGCTAGGAGTTGATGTTGACTCAGAGCACACAACAACATCCTTTAATTCTGTTTTCTTTTCAGAGGATTTTACATTTACAGAACAATAACTAATAATTAAAGTTTTAAAAGTAATGGATAAAAAGTATGATACGTTTTAAGGTTGTTAAAAAACGTCTTACATGCTATACTTAACTTACTAATTTAGTACAGTTATTCAAGTGGAAAACCACAAGCCACAAAATGTTTTTCATTTATCCTTAACAGTTAATTACAAAATAATGTCTATGGAAAGTATTTCTTTAATTTCCTCTCCCTCTTTGACCCAATTGTTGTTGTAGTTAGTTGGTGCCTGGTCAGCTTTGACTCATTGTGATCCTATGTTTAACATTGCATTCCCAATGCAATATGTATGGTCCAATTAACCTTTCTAATTTTTTTAGCCTTTACAATTCTGTTCTAAAATTTATTATCCCTTCTTTACTTCCGAGAGATTTGGCAGGGTAAAATATGGAGTTGTTGTTAGGTGTCATTGAATTGATTCCGACTCATAGCAACCCCATGTGATATGGTAGAATTGCCCCATAGGGTTTTCTTAGCTCTGGTCTTTACGGGGATAGATCACCACGTCTTTCTCCCACAGAGGCAATTGGTCAGTTTGAATCACCAGCCTTTCATTTAGCAGCCAAGTGCCACTAGGGCTCCTTAAAATATAAAGTATACATGGAGGGAGGAAGGGGGAACTAAGGGGATTAAAAAATGTCCTCTTAAATTGCAAAAACAATTAAAATCTAATTTTGTATTTCATTATGTATATTCATCTACAAGACATTATCTTAACAAGTCATATATGAATCTGGCATTGCATAAATATAAGGCTTAAAATCAGATATCTTAAATATCTACTATATACTTTAATGTTTCTTATTCTCCATACTTTCACTTAATCTAAAAAGTTAGTCTAGTGATTATATCCTTAAAAAGAATTAAAGTTTACATGGTTTCTTTATGCTCCTACCCTCTCACTTTCAATCTGGTATCTACTATATATCCCTAGACTATTATGGGATTCAATTCTTTAAATTATAATATTTACCTGTCATTTTGGACCTCTCTGCTCTAAGTCTGTTAGTAGTGAAAAATGAATTTTAGTCATGTTTTCATAACATACAGGTCTTCTGCTAAGTTTAGATGAGTGAATGAATGGGAATATATTTCTGTTCTTTACCTACAGGGTTTGTTTAACATTTTTTTATGCATTTCTAATTGAACTAAAAGTTTGATAGGGGGATTAATGAATTATCTTTTTGAAGTAGAGTCTACAAGAAAGTGTACTAGATGTCATTTCATATTTATTAAATATACAGTATTCCTGGAATGTTAAGTTGATTTTATATCCTCTAATTCTACCGAGGGAGTCCCAGGGTAGTACAAACAGTTAAAACACTCGGCTGCTAACTGGAATGATGGACGTTCAAACTCACTCTGAGATGCCGAGGAAGAAAATCGTGGTGACCTACTCCCCAAAAAATCAGTCATGGAAAACCTTATGGATCAGAGTCCTACTCTCAGGCACATAGGGCTGCCGTGAGTCCGAATCAACTCAAAGGCAACTGCTTTTTAATTCTATCAAGAGTATTCTTACTCATAGTCTTTTATTTTTAATATTCTATTTCTTTTTTAAATAGACAAAACTAATCCAGGATGCTAGCAGTCAAGATGCAGGTTGTGTGGGGGAGGAAGGGAAAGGTAGCAGTGATGGGATGGGCCATAAGGGCATATTATGGGATGCTGCTAATATTTGGGGATGCTGGGTCTTCTTGGTTATATAGAAATGGTCACTGGTAAAAATTCACTGTGCTGGATACATTTATGATTTATGGAATTTTCTGTAAATACATTTTGGTAAAACATAAAACAAGAAAGATTCCCTTTAAGTCCTTAAAAAAAAACAAAATATTAGGTGTTGATCTTTTTTTCTTTTATAATTGTACTTATAAGGCTGCTTAGTTACAGTACTTGAACGAATGCTCTTAGGCAGGGAACAACTATTGCTAAATTAACTAATTGCTTAGATACAGAACTTGGAGTAATGCTCTTAAACAGAGAATGGCTACTATTAAATTAACTTATTAAGGGTGATTATTACAATTCTGTTGTCTACCACAATAATTTGTTTCTTTAAACTGATGGCTACTGAGTTTATGACTGATAGCTTTTCAAAGATAATGTAGTTTCATTTTGCATATGAATATGATTTATCCTCCTTGCTTTTCAACTTGCAATGAATATTTTCAGATGATTCTTGTTCTTTTAAACCACAAAGCTTTTTTTTAAAATCTAAATATATTTTATTGTTTTTATTCCATGTGTCGATAGGACTAGAATAAATCAATTTTCACTTACTTAATGTGATTTTAGAAACAACCTAATATCAGTTTTCATAGTTTGTTTCATCATGTTATCATTAAAAAAAATAGATAAACAAATTCCTAGTTCCAGTCCAACGCTCATGTCATTTCAGTGATAAATGCATCAGTATTACTAATTTTAACATGTTCACTGCAGCACTAAGCAAGGCTAATCATGCAAACCGAAGAACTCTCACTTGTAAAATGAATGCTATTAACAATGGATTCTTTGCATAACCACTAACATATAATTGAGAGTATAATTTTACCTATGTAAATTGCCTTCTACAACTTGTCATAGTCCTACACATCTACAGGATAATTACATCATTTCTTTTAAATGAAAAGGAAACTATAAAAATGTAGAAATGAGTTCACTTTGGAAGTTAATGTTGTACCTACTTATATCAATTTAGTCAAAATTTTGTGGATAAAATTCCACATGAAACATTCTGTTAGATGTGAATAAAATATTTCTTTTTCCTATTCTGAGCTCAAAAATTATTCACAAACACAATTTTAGACATACATGTACACTCATGTGTATGCACACACATACAAATACACATAGGCATAGAGTAAATTACTCACGGATAGAGAATATATCAATAATTTACATTTATTGGTTCACATTTCTTTTAAATAAATCATTGCTCTGTATGTTGATTTTCCCTAAATGACTAAAAGACCTTTGGTGACCAACTACTAACTTTCCTTATAGGCTCAACTCCTACCTCTCACTTGCTCAGAATTAGTCACCTGCTTTTCTGCTTAGTGACTGCATATTTAAGTGTGCATAAATACAGTAAATACAGTAATGACACGTCAATTTGACTTTTTGATTAGCAGCCAAGTACTTTAACAACTTTGCCACCAGGGCTCATTCTTAGTGTGGATGAAATGATATCTCATTATGGTTTTAATTTGCATTTCTCTTATAACAAATGATGTTGAGCATCTTTACATGTGATTGCTGGCCATTTGTGTTTCTTCTTTGGTGAAATGTCATCTTTGCTCATTTTTTAAATAATTTATTTTACGTTTCCTTGTTGTTGCTGCGAATATACACAACAGAACATACACCAATTAAACAATTTCTACATGTACAGTTAAGTGACTCTGATGACATTCTTCAAGTTGTACAAACATTCTCACCCTCCTTTTTTGAATCATTCCTTCCCCATTAACATAAACTCACTGCCACCTAATTTTCCTACCTGATCTTTCGAATTACTGCTGTCAATTTGGTCTCATATAAATGCTTCTTAAAAGAGCACACTTTTTTAATTTATTTGTATTTTTGTTGTTAAAGTGTAGGAAGTTTTGTGCATTCTAGATGTTAAATGCTTATTAAATATGTAGTTCTCAAAAATGTTTTCCCAATCTATAGATTGTCTCTTTATTTTGTTTATAAAGTACTTTGATGAACGATTTTTTTTTTTTTAATTTTGATGAAGTCCCACTTATCTGTTTCACTTTTTGTTGCTCATGCGTTTGGTACCATATTTAAGAATTAATGGTTAAATACACATCCTGAAGCATCACTCCTATGTTTTTATAGTTTCAGTTTTACATTTAGTGCTTTGATCCATTTTGAGTTTATCAACCACCAGGAACTGAAATTATGATTCAATAACAGAAGGAAAGCTGGAAGAAAAAAATAAAATATGTGGAAATTAAACAAGGCACATCTAAACAACCAATGGGTCATGGAAGAAATCAAGAGCGAAATCAGAAAATATTTAGAGTCAAATAAAAATGAAAGCACAGCATATCAAAACTTGTGGGGCACAGCAAATAAAGTGCTCAGGGAGTAAACCATAATGGTAAATGCGTCCATTAAAAACAAAGATGTAATACCAACAACCTAATTCTACAAGTTGAGGAACTGGAAAAAGAAGAGCAAACCAAGCCCAAAGCTACCAGAAGGAGGGAAACAAAGATCAGAGCAGAGCAGAGCAAAGTGAAATAGAGCATAGAAAAACAATAGAGAGACTCAATGAAACTGGAAGCTGATTTTTTGAAAAGATCAATAAGATTGAGAAACTTCTAGCTAGACAAACCTCTAGATTGATAAAGAAAAAAGAGAGAAGTTGCAAATATCTAAAATCAGAAATGAAAATGGGTTGCATTGGCCCAGAATCAAACCCAGGTCTCCAGTGTGAAAGATGAGAATTCTACCACTGCCCCCTTTCTTTATGCATATGTATGCATATATGTATATGTGTACATTCATAGCAAATTGTTGATATAATATGAATAGTATGAAATATAAGGGTTTTATAGGCTGCTCAACATTACTTCTCATGATTAAGTGCCTATGTAATCAAAAATTATGTCATAACAACATTTTTGTTTCATTAATCTCTGCATTATATTCTAATATATACATGTAGCATAAGTAAATTGTTACATTTAATCAGTCACAGGCCTTTTAAAAAATTTTTTGTGTTTATAATTTATATTCTTATCAATATTCTGTACAATGATCAACGCAAACATTTCTGAGATAATCCTTTACATGGCTAACAGATTGAAGGCTGAATTATGCCTTAGAGATGATCAGATTCAAGGTTTTCATTGTATAAACCAAAAAAACCAAACCAAACCCAGTGCCGTCGAGTCAATTCTGTCTCATAGCAACCCTATAGGACAGAGTAGCACTGCCCCATAGAGTTTCCAAGGAGCACCTGGTGGTTACGAACTGCCGACCCTTTGGTTAGCAGTCGTAGCACTTAACCACTATGCCACCAGGGTTTCCTTTCGTTGTACAGATTAGGTAATTTACGTGGCAAGCCTATATTGTTATACTGCATCAAAACTAGTATAATAAAATCTGAACCCATATATTAATTTAAATGCTCTATTCATACTCCATCCCACACACACCTGTTAGTTTGTTGTACTGTGGTGGTTCGTGTGTTGGTGTGATGCTGGAAGCTATTGCCTCAGTATTCAAAAACCAGCAGGGTCACCCATGGCAGACAGGTTTCAGCTGAGCTTCCACACTAAGGCAGACTAGGAAGAAGGACCTGGCAGTCTACTTCTGAAAAGAATTAGCCAGTGAAAACCTTTTGAATAGCAGCAGAGCATTGTCTGACATAGTGCTGGAAGATGAGCCCCTCAGGTTGGAAGGCAGTCAAGGTATGACTGAGGAACAGGTGCTTCCTCAAGGTAGAGTAGACCTTAATGACATGGATGGAGTAAATCTTTCAGGACCTTCATTCGCTGATGTGGCATGACAAAAAATGAGAAGAAACAGCTGCAAACATCCATTAATAATCGGACTTGGAATGTATGAAGTATGAATCTAGGAAACTTGGAAAATCATTAAAAATGAAATGGAATGCATAAACATCCATATCCAAGGCACTGGTGAGCTGAATTGGACTGATACTGGCCATTTTGAATCAGACAATCCTATCTTTCTACTACACCAGGAATGACAACTTGAAGATTAAGGGGATTGTCTTCATTGTCAAGAAAAACATTTCGAGATTTTTCCTGAACTACAGTGCTGTGCTGTCAATGATAGGATAGTATCCATAAGCCTACAAGGAAGATCAGTTAATATAACTATTATTCCAATTCATGCACCAACCACTAAGGCCGAAGATGAAGAAATTGAAGATTTTTACCAGCTTCTGCAGTCTGAAATAGATTGAACATGCAATCAGGATGCATTGATAATTACTAGCAATTGGAATGCAAAAGTTGGAAACAAGAAGGATAGGTAGTTGGAAAATATGGCCCTGGTGATAGAAACCATGCCACAGATCTCATGATAGACTTTTGCAAGAACAACGACTTCTTCACTGTAAATACCTTTTTTCAACAACATAAACAGTAACTTTATACACCTGGACCTCACCAGATGGAATACACAGGAATCAAATCGACTACATCTGTGGAAAAAAACCAAAAAACCCACTGCTGTTGAGTCAATTCTGGCTCATAGCAACCTATAGGACAGAGTAGAACTGCCACATAGGGTTTCTGTGGAAAGAGATGCTAAAAAGCTCAATATCATCAGTCAGAACAAGGACAGGGGCCAACTACAGAACAGACCATCAATTGCTCATACACAATTTCATGTCAAAGCTGGAGAAAATTAAAACAAGTCCACGAGAGCCAAAGAATGACCTTGAGTATATCCCACCTGAATTTAGAGACCATCTCAAGACTAAATTTGAAGTGTTGAACACTAAAAAAAAAAAAAAATGACTGAAGACCAGATGAATTCTGGAATGATATCAAGGACATCATACATAGAGAAAGCAAGAGGTCATTAAAAAGACAGGAAAGAAAGAATAGACCAAAATGGGTATCAGAAGGGACTCTGAAACTTGCTCCTGAACATTAAATAGCTAAACAAATGGAAGAAATGAAGAAGTAAAAGAACTGAAGATTTCCAAGGGAGGCTCAAGAAGACAAAGTGAAGTATATAATGACATGTACATAGACCTGGAGTTAGAAAACCAAAAGAGAAGAACATGGTCGGCCTTCCTCAAGCTGAAAGAAATGAAGAAAAAATTCAAGCTCTTAGTTGCAGTATTGAAGAATTCTATAGGGAAAATATTAAACGATGAAGGAATCATCAAAAGAAGATAGAAGGAATACACAGAGTCACTATACCAAAAAGAACTGGTCTACATTCAACCATTTCTGGAGGTAGCATATGATCAGAAACCGATGGTACTGAAGGAAGAGATCTTTAAGCTGCACTGACAACACTGGCAAAAAACAAAGTTCTAGGAATTGATGGAATACCAGTTGAGGTGTTTCAACAAACAAATGCAGCACTAGAAGTGCTCACTTTTCTGTGCTAAGAAGTTTGGAAGACAGCTACCCGGCCAACCGACTGGAAGAGATCCATATTCATGCCTATTCCAAAGAAAGGTGATCCAACCGAATGTGGAAATTATTAAACAGTGTCATCAATATCACATGCAAGTAAAATTTTGCTGAAGATCATTCGAAAGTGGTTTCAGCAGTACATCCACAGGAAACTGCCAGAAAACCAAGCCAGATTCAAAAGAGGATGTGAAACAACGGATATCATTGCTGATGTCAGATGGATCCTGGCTAAAAGCAGAGAACACCAGAAAGATGTTCACCTGTGTTTTATTGTCTATGTAAAGGCATTTGACTGGGTGGATCATAACAAATTATGGGTAACATTGTGGAGAATGGGAATTCCAGAACACTTACTTAATTGTTCTCATGAGGAACCTGTGCATAGATGAAGAGGCAGCCGTGGGAACAGAACAAGGGGGTATTGTATGGTTTAAAGTCAAGAAACTTGTGCGTCAGCATTATATCCTTTCACCATACTGATTCAATCTGTATGCTGAGAAAATAATTCAACAAGTGGAACTCTATGAAGAAGAATGGGTCATCAGGATGGAGGAAGACTCATTAACAATCTGCAATATGCAGATGACACAACCTTGCTTGCTGAAAGTGAAGAGGACTTGAAGCACTTACTGATGATAATCAAAGGCTACAGCCTTCAGTATGGATTACACCTCAACATAAAGAAAAAAAAAAGATCTTCACGACTAAACCAGTAAACAACATAATGGTAAATGGAGACAAAAATGAAGTTGCCAAGGATTTCATTTTACTTGGATCCACAATCAACACCCATGGAAACAGCAGTCAAGAAATCAAATGACACGTTGCATTGGGAAAATCTGCTACAGAAGACCTCTTTAAAATGTTGAAAAACAAAGACATCACCTTGAAGACTAAGGTGTGCCTGACTCAGGCCATGGTGTTTTCAGTTGCCTCATATACAGGTGAAAGCTGGACAATGAATAAGGAAGACCAAAGAACAATTGATGCCTTTGAATTGTGGTGTTGGTGAAGAATATTGAATATACATGGACTGCCAAAAGAACAGACAAATCTGTCTTGGAAGAAGTACAACCAGAATGCTCCTTAAAACAAGAATGGCGAGACTACCTCTGACGTACTTTGGACATCTTGTCAGGAGGGATCAGTCCCTAGAGAAGGACAACATGCTTGGTAAGTAGATTGTTCTGAAAAAAGAGGAAGACCTTCAATGAGATGGATTGACACAGTGGCTGCACCAGTGGGCTCAAGCATAACAATGATTGTGAAGCCAGCCCAGGATCACGCAGTGCCTTGTTCTGTTGTATATGGGGTCACTATGAGTCAGGGCCAATTAGATGGCACCTGACAACAACAACATTGATAGTCCCTATAATGTTATTTCAAGAATAGTGAAATATATGTTACACATTTTGTCATCACGTTTTGATATTCATTAGAAGTAGTGAGTGTGGAAATCAGTATGTTTATCACTCATGTATGCCTAATTCAGGATAAGAAATTCTCTTCATTTTTTATTTATTAAAAGATTAATGTAAATAGTATGAATCACTCTAACAGCAAAGGTTTGATAATAACAAAGAACCACATTAAATATATGGAAATAGGTCATATTATATCATTGCATGATACAAATTGCTTTCTTCTTTAGCTTGTTTCCATTTGATTTTCTTCTATTTCATCTTTAGTACCTCTTAGGTTTTAGAAATTATTTGCAGTAGCAGGCAATTGTAATACAATCTTTAGTTGAAATCTTTGTAGCTTATAATAACGAGAAAAGTACCCTCGTTTAGTAATTTCTTGTTAGAGAGATTAAGTTTCAATTGAATTTTCCCAAACCCAAACCTGGCAGACGATAAAATCAGTGAGCAAAATATTTTTGAGTCACTCCTGTTGGTGACTTAGACTGCCTGAATAAATAAACAAATTAATAGTTACTTTATTTGTTTATATCTATATCAATACAAAAAGATCTCTTAACTTAGATCACCTATTACTGTCTGAACAAGTATTCTTCATAGCAGATCATTAAACAAAATTTGTCTCAAAGGCATGTCTTTCTATACCACAAGTTCAGTACATCTATTCTTTACACATACAGAAAATGTGAATAATAGAACACTGAGTAACTAAGTACATTGAATGAAAATGTAATTACACTAAAAATGCATTTTTCTTCAGATTTAAAATTACTTCTGATGTTAAATTATTGGGAAGCATGCAAATGATATAGGTCCACTTGTACAGCTCCTTAACGTCATGGAAAATAAGCGTTAAAATAAGATCCAAACTGAACAAGGACAGGTCACTGGAGTGGAGTGAGCGTTTTGATGCAAATGGAAAGAGAAAGACTTCCTGTAATAATGAAAGAAGCAATGAACCTGAGCTAAGAATGACTGTCTGTGAGAATCTTGTTCCCACATATATACTACACAGCTCTTCTGTCTCTTCTCAGGCTCTGTCCAAACTCATTAGGAATGTAATTGCAACTGTCTGTTCGAATACCAGAGAACAGCAATTGCATTTTTCCTTTCCTTCCTCCTCCATTCACAGGTAATCTCTGCACTATGTATGCTTCTGATAAGAGTTGAACATGCAAACCTTGAATCCCTTGTAACTACTGGGCTATTCACTTTCAGAATGAAATAGAATCAATTGTATTTAAACTGGTTTTAAATTTTTAAGACCTTGTAATTCTTGGTGGGAGTTAGGTATATTAATGTTAAAGCTCTGTTAGGAGGGGATTATTTTTATATCTGAGAGGTTAAATCAATACAAGTCATTTTTAAATAGCATTGGCATTCATATACTTAAACTTTCAGCATGCTCCATTACAAAGATTTATTTCTATCTTAAAGGTAAGAGTTTATTCCTCACAGAGATTATGATTCCCTTGTAATCACCACATAGCCACAACTGTAATTTTATTAAGTTCTTAGTATAACGATCATCATTGCCCTACTAAGTTATGTTTCAAAAGGAGAAAACAAGTGATCTACAAAGCTTATTAAACTGGTATGTAACCCAACATATACCTAAAGATTTTGTTCCTTAACACAAACTACAAATAACACAGTTGCACAATCAATGGCTTTGGAGTTAAAGAGTTGTAGCTCCACCATTTTCTGTGTGACAGTTCACCATCTCTAAAACGGAAATAAAATACTAAAATCACAGTAGTGTTTCAAACTAAATAAAGCATTTCCCACAGTGATGGGCATATAGTGTTTTCTTATTTTTTATATCTTTACCACTTGTGTTCCTTTCTCACACTTCTCTTTCGTATATCATTATTTTTGTTGATGTTTTCCTTTTTTTTTCCCAAAAGTATCACGTATATTCATGTTCTCTATGGAAGTTTTTTTTTCCTATGGAAATTAAAAGCATTCTTTGAAGACTTTCTCAAATGTCACCTTTCACAATTGAAATGAACTGTGTCCTTGTATATATTTTCAAAGATAATGGTAAAGCATAGAAAGAAAAAAAATATCTATTTTTCCCTTTGGTTATACTCTCAGTTATGGTATCCTTTTAGTCATTTTACCCCTCAAAAAACTAATACAGAATAATGATTATGATTATTCTAATAGGCCTTACATCCTGGGGGAAACATGGAAGAGGGAAGTTAGATAAGCGACAGCCCCCACTGCTGAAACTAGCCTTGAGGCATCAACTTAGAGCAATCATTTTCATATTCTACTGTCCATTCTAGATTCCTCTCACCCTCAGGTATCGATTCTACAGGTATTGGCAGCTTACCTGGCGGCATGATTTAGACCCTCCACCTTTCCTGAGGAGTTTGTGGCCCTGGCCATCATGCAGTTCTCAGGCCAAGTTAGCCGCACTTTTTCTTTCACACTAAAAATTGGGCAATGAAATACCAAGTGTGTCACCTGGGCGCCACACAGACTTGCCTTAGATCTGCTAGCACTATATGAGAGCTTTATGAACTTGGGCACCTTACTTAAGCTTTATGAATCTCATATATCTCATCTGTTATATGAGAGAACTTCTTTTTCCCTCCTCAGGGAATATGATCATAGGTATCTGATGCTGAAAAACGTTGGTAAGCTCTACCCATATAAAATTCTGAACCCTACATATCACGTGATCCATTGCCAAAATGTCCAAGGCATTAGCTACAATCAGCACTCAAGGGAAGTTTTACATTCTCGGGAAAAAAAAAAAAAAAGCAACTAGATCATCTTCATTCCAAATAACTTACAAGAGAGGACTAATGCTATACTTCAGAGTTTATTTACAGGAACAAGTATTATTCCAGAAAATGTCATGGTAAATTGATGTATTAATGAGAGAAATAACAGCTGATGAGCTGATGACTACAGACAATTTCATTACAGTATCATCTCTCCAAGTACATTAAAATCCTCTGGCATTTAAAATATAATCTTTACACATTAGCATACTTAGGGCACCCGAGTACTTGGTGTGCACATCTCTACCCAATGCTTTCTTGCCTTCACTCTGAGTGTGTCTTGATCTTATTCTTCCATTCCATTGTGCCACTGTCCGATATTCACTTCTAATCCTAGGAAGAACGAAATATAATGCAGAAATCTGAACGGGCTGAAAGAGCACATATATGAAAGCTCAGAGTATTTTGCTCCAAAACTGACCATGTATATATTTAATTAATTCCTCAAATGCATATTTATGTCAAATTTTAGGGAAAAAAAAGTATTAAAATGTCAAAATCGCAAGATGTTCTAGGCTCTGGTTCAAGCAGGGGGATAAAAACAGAAATAGGTCCAGCTGCCTGCTGAAAGATTTATTATTTTCTTCTCCTGAAACATAAACAATCCATCCATAAATAACTGAACAGGCAAGCTGTAAACCTTTACTCTTCAGTCTTTCTTGGCAGGGCTTTGCAGAATTGATTTATGTGTACATTATACCTATTACTATGTCGAGACAGTTTAGTGGGAAAATTTTGTTATTAACTGATTATTTTAATGCAAAACTGAATAGGCTGAGAAATGGATTTCATGTGTTCATAATGAACAATGCTTATTCAAGGACTTATTTACTTGGCAACCTGAAATCTTAAATCTTGCTCACTATTTTATTGTTGCAATGTTATTACATAAAATAATGTAAAATGAAAATGCAAATTCATAGTTTTTATACTGGAAGATAGACATTTTTTGGTGGAGTGTTTATACTCCTTCACTGTTATTCAATAATCACATGCACTGTATCTCCTACATTACGCTTTAGAACTGCAAAGAAAGTTTTAATAGTCTATCATGAACATCTGCTGTCCCTGATCTTTGGCATTCTATGTAGTGTCTTTATTCATATGCTTTTGCTTTGTTGCTCAAAAAATTACTTTTGTGTTTTGCAATTCTGCATCATGTCTCGCAATTGGCCTTGGACAAGCATGTATGAATCACTGTATTGATACTATCAGAAAGACAAGTGTTTTCTACACTCAGGGTGGGGGATCCTATGAAAACAATTACCTACACGTGTTTTGAAATAGAGTCAGAAACATGATGATGAAATATGAGTAGTAGCAGCCGTGTTAATCCACATCAGCTTCCCTGTGGGAGAAATAGTGGCACAGTTCTTGTGTGTTTTTGCTTTTTGCAGTCAGTCTCAAAATTCATATATCAGCTCTATCACTTAGTAGCTCTTTGTCCTTCCACAAGTTTATCAACATCCTTGAGCTCTAGTTTTGTAATAAGAATACTTTAGCACTTCTTTCATCTCATCTTCTATAACAACAACAACAAAACAATCTCAGAAAAACCTAAATTTCTTCTTGTTTTGTGCTCTACTGGGGCGGTTTTGTACTGATGGGGAAAATCCCATCACAGGATAAATAATCGTGAACTAAATATTTACAGTAATTACCCAAGTTGAGTTCTCAACTCTGCCTGCAAATCCTACTGTTATTCTGTTCCCCTAATTACCTACTCTGCAATGGCTCTTTCACTCTTCTCCAAACTCTTGGAACCTCCATTTTTCATCCCCGCTGCCACCCCATAGTCTCTCTCTCTCTTACTTAAATTAGATGACAAAACCTTTTATTTTACATAGATATCAGAAGTTGTCATATCAAAACTCTCTCAACTTCTGGCCCAGAAATATATAACTATATGTATATCACTTGCTGTCTCTATTACTTCTCCTCCACTCACTTACCAATGCACCCCAATAGGATGGAAATAGATCCTTACATTGAAGTGGAAGTGGATTTCCTTCCACTAAAATAGGTCTGTTTAAATTTGACTATGTTTCCTATATTATTATAGCCAATGCATATGCATTACTTCACTTGCCATTAAAAAATGTTTGATTCCATCTTTTTCTTAAAACTATTTGTTAGACTTAAGATATTATCCTCTAGTTTTCTATTTTATCTGCATTTTCAAATTAATTTACATGAATTGTTCATCATATCCTATTACTTCTTTAATGTAGAAAAAAATTTGAGATTTTGTCCCCCTTTTCATTCTTGGTAGTGGAGGTCTATATTTTCACATTTTAAAAATCAATTTTGCTGAAGATTTATGAATTTCATTACTCTTTTCAAAAACAATTGATGACTGCTGATTTTCTCTATTTTATTTTTTTTCTATTTGATTTCTGATCTTACATATTTTTGCTTGTTTCCTTTCACTTTGGTTTTAATTTGTGTTATTATTCTCCCTTCTAAGATGGAAGTTAAAATAGATGTGTTTTCTTTTACATATGTATTTAAAATCATAATTTTCTCTCAAGGCATTAATTTAACTGCACCCCTCACATTTTTTTTTTAATGTGGTATTCTCATATTTACTCAAATCCAAACATTTTCTGACTTCCTTGTATTTGTGATTTATTTACTTAATCCATGGCCTATCTATAAATGCGTTTTACATTTCCAAATGTTGGGAAATTTTCAAGTATCTTTCTGTTATTGATTTATATTTGTTTCTTCCGTATACTAAATCTCTGAGACTGAAGTAATTCCAAACTGAACTGTATTCACTGAGGGTGCTCACCTAATAATGATTTATGTATGTTACCATGGTGCAGCCATTCAGGTTTCAATAACATATTAAAAGATATATTTATGGAAAATTTTAAAATCAAGGAATAATTAATTAAAAAAAATTAGATGGTTTCAAATCAGAAATGAAAAAAATGGCAGGGATTTGTGAGATAGCAAATTATATCACTTAAAGAAGAATTATGGTCAAGGCCTGTGTCAAGATGGAATTCACCTTTAAAGACCATGAATATCTCATGGAGAGCTATCATCTACTTCACCTGATTTTATTTTTATTTGTGTTTGTGTGTGCGTGAAAATATATCATCACAGGAGATATTGGGATACTCCCATGCAAAAATTTAAAGACCCTCAAGGAACACTCCATTGCAAAGGTCTTCACTGTCAAGGATGCAATCTTTTTCAGAAGCCAAAAATTTACATTTTTTTTTCCTACTGGAATAATGTGTTGTCAAAATTTTGCCAAGAAAACTCTTTCTTGAAATAAAACTCTCCATTGAGATACAGTTTTGATTGTTGGCTGAAAGATGGAGAGGATATGAGTATCAGAGTCCTAGGAAATGGTGAAAGCGTTTATAGTTTCTTATCTTTTTTTCTTTATAAATATCGAGAAACTAAGTGGCCATTCCATGAAAAAAAAGGCAGTTGAGCCTGTCCATTTCCCTATATTTGAGTTTGACAGAAATCTCCTTGTCTCACAGAGACATTCAAAGGCTATGAAGGTAAAAAGCTAAAGTCCGGGGCACCTATCACCGCCCTGAAAAGAAAGGGACCTTCCATATTCAGAATGCCTGGATAGCAGTGTCAATTTTGAATTAACAAAGGTTGATCTCTGTTTTTACTACAGCGTCAGTGGCAACCAATTGAGAAAAAGAAAAAAAAAAAAAAAAGGAGAGAACCCTGAGAGATAAGGAGCATATATAACTACTCAGGGGAGACACTTCCAGGGTGCCTTACACAAAAAACTTAAAAGGTTCCTATTCCCAATTAATGCTTTGAGATTAAGAGAGAAAATGTAAGTAAACAATTAAAAAGCAAGTCTTTAATATATACTTTCTAAAACTGCCTTTTACTTAATTTAACTGGGCATAGGATGCATAACTTAGGCAATGTTACCTTTGATCTTAATACAGCTATAGACTCACTGTCAGAAAACTTCCAGTTTTAAAGAAATTGTAAAATCAAGCGAAAATGTAGTGCTCCATGTCTAGTTTACAGTTTAGGAAATATACAGGCACAAGTTATGAATACAAAATCCACAGAAATAAGCCTGGTGTTTGATTGATCCGATATGAGTAATAAGATTTATGTTCTATTTAAATAAATCCTGGACAAGTTTCTTTCTATTGAAACTGAATGCCACAAAGAAAAAGCTGAAATGTCTCAACGTGACTTTTTTTTCCTTACCATTGGATATATTTTTAATGGATATTATTTATGAAAAGCTAAATAACTATATTTCTTAATATGTTTTTTCTTCACAAATGGAAAATGAACGATGACATTAATTTTAAAAAAGGCTAATAAGTAAAATTTTTTTGTTACAAGATTATATACTACAGTATTCAGAATAAGTTTAAAGAGTTATGAGCAATGCATTTAGAATATTTTATGTGTTTAGATTTTTTTTTTTTTAGATTTAGGTTCATTACATCAACTGTAAATACCTTCAAAACATTTCCCACTAATAATTACATAAATATTGAAAATAAATCATACAGCGAACTGTAAAGTGTTTAAGATTTTAATGAAGAAATAAAAAGGGGTATTGATTTAGAATTGGTGGCTTTCATGTTGCTGTGATGCTGGAAGTTATGCCACCAGTATTTCAAATACCAGCAGGGTCAACCCATGGAGGACAAGTGTCAGTAGAGCTTCCAGACTAAGACAGACTAGGATGAAGAACCTAGCAGTCTACTTCTTAAAAAAAAAAAAAAAACTAGCCAGTGAAAATCTTATGAATAGTAGTGGAATATTATCTGATGTAGTGCCTGAAGATAAGTCTCTCAGGGTGGACCCAAACCAAAACGAAACCCAGTGCTGTCGAGTCGATTCCAACTCATAGCAACCCTATAGGACAGAGTAGAATGCCTCATAGAGTTTTCAAGGAGCGCCTGTTGGATTTAAACTGCTGACCCTTTGGTTAGCAGCTGTAGCACTTAACCACTACACTACAAGGGTTTCTTTCAGGTTGGAAGGCACTCAAAATATGACTGGGGAATAGTTGCTTCCTGAAAGTAGAGTGGACCTTTAATGACATGAGGTAAAGCTTTTGGGACCTTCATTTGTTGATGCAGCATGACTCAAAATGAGAAGAAACAGCTGCAAATTTCCATTAGTAATAGGAATATGGAATGTACAAAAAATGAATCTAGGAAAACTGGAAGTCATCAAAAATGAAATGGAAGGAGGCGGGGCCAAGATGGCTGACTAGGTAGATGCTACCTCGGATCCCTCTTGCTACAAAGACTCAGAAAAACAAGTGAATCAATCACATACATGACAATCTACGAACCCTGACCATCAAACACAAATCTAGAGAATTGACCTGAGTGACAGAGACTGAGAACGAACAACCACGGGGAAGCAGCAATTGTTTTCAGAGCCTGGAGCCAGCATCCCAGTCAGGAAACCTTGGCGCCGGGCTTTGGACTGGGCGCAGGGCTTTGGACTGGGCGCAGGGGAGCTGAGCACGGCATCCTGAGACCGCGCAAACATGGGGCACAGCCCTAGCCCCCTGAACTGACCTCAGGGGAAGCCCAGACAGTGCACGCAGGCGACAGGAGGAGAAGTCACTGGGAGGCAGCGACTGGTTTTGGAGCCAGGAGTGCAGCGTCCCTGCCGGGGAACTTTGGCGCTGGGCTTTGGACTGGGACCGGAGGAACTAACTGCAGCTTCTGAGACAGCGCAAGCACAGGACACAGGCCTGACCCTCGGAGGCAATCTCTACCCAGCCAGCGCACACAGTCTACGCGCTGCTCCGGAATCTCAGATAAAACAATCATCCCAAGCAAGATAAGTAACTTTGTCTACATACTGGGGTGCTACTCTCTCCTATTTATCTGAACCCTCCCCTCCCATTCCCAGGCGGCTTCATTAACATTGGAATTTCCTGAGCCAGAGAGTGAACTGCAGTGTGGTTTTTCTTTCTTTCTTTCTTTTTTTTTTTTTTGTCTTTTCCTAACCCATTCTCCTGGCCTGAGAGAAGCAGCTACAATAAACCCAGGGACCAAAAATCCTTCCCTAATTGGACTAAAAACACAGAACCACCTCCAGCCAAGCATATGTGATCCACAGTCTTGGGCTTTCATCCATACAGGGAACAAGGTGGCTATTATAATGCAAAGGCCTTTCTGATAGGGATCTGACTGTAATTGCTTTAGCAGATTACTGGAAAGACAAGTTTACCAGGTCTGATATCTCTGCATATTCAACAGAGCCCTCACTGACCCACAACAGGGAACTGAGGGCCGAAGCTCCCCCCAGACCACCTAGCCTCCTGCCTCAGGGGTCTAAGGAGGTTGACACCTACCAATCTGTAGAGGTACTTGCATTGGGGTCCTAAGGTACAGCGGCAGAGCCCACCCACCAAAGTGCTTTAGGAATAGAGACACACCTACCTCACTGGCACTTGAGGGAAGCCTGTCAGCATCCTGTCCCCCCTAGAGTGTGAACCCCTGCTGCTACTAGAATATGGTGAACACAACTATCACCACTACTTCTCTAGGTGGATAGGTGACAGTCCACACCACACACTTGACCCAAAATTAGAATCTACTCAAGAATAGTGAATGGACTCTTAGGCTTATATACCTGGTAACAGCCCAAACCAGCTGGTAATAGGACATAAGTGAGTCAAGGGCTACAACAATCAAGACAGCGCAATCTAGTAGCCCATCTACTATACTGAAAGAAAACAAAACAAGATAAGACTCAGTGAGCAAATATAGAATAAATCACTGCAATATCTTAGTGATGGCTTAGAGACAGCAGTCAATATCAAACCACATAAAGAAGCAGAACATGATTGCTTCTACAACTCCCCAAACTAAGGAATCAAAATCTTTCCCAAATGAAGATACAATCCTGGAATTGCCAGATGCAGAATATAAAAACTAATTTACAGAATGCTTCAAGACTCAGGGATGACCTCAGAAATGAAATAAGGCAATCTACAGAAAAAGCCAAGGAACACACTGATAAAGAAGTTGAAGAACTCAAAAAGATTATTCAAGAACATAGTGGAAAAATTAATAAGTTGCAAGAATCCATAGAAAGACAGCATTCAGAAATCCAAAAGATTAACAATAAAATTACAGAATTAGACAATGCAATGGGAAGTCAGAGGAGCAGACTTGAGCAATTGGAATGCAGAGTGGGAGATCTGGAGGACGAGGGAATTGACACCAATATAGCTGAAAAAAAATCAGATAAAAGAATTTAAAAAAATGAAGAAACCCTAAGAATCATGTGGGACTCTATCAAGAAGGATAACTTGAGTGTGATTGGAGTCCCAGAACAGGGAGGGAGGACAGAAAACACAGAGAGAATAGTTGAAGATCTGCTGGCAAACAACTTCCCTGACATCATGAAAGACGAAAGGATATCTATCCAAGATGCTCATCGAACCCCATTTAAGATTGATCCAAAAAGAAAATCACCAAGACATATTATCATCAAACTTGCCAAAACCAAAGATAAACAGAAAATTTTAAAAGCAGCCAGGGATAAAAGAAAGGTCTCCTACAAAGGAGAATCAATAAGAATAAGTTCAGACTACTCAGCAGAAACCATGCAGTCAAGAAGGCAATGGGATGACATATTTAGAGCACTGAAGGAGAAAAACTGCCAGCCAAGGATCATATATCCAGCAAAACTCTCTCTGAAATATGAAGGCAAAATTAAAACATTTACAGATAAACACAAGCTTAGAGAATTTGCAAAAACCAAACCAAAGCTACAAGAAATACTAAAGGAAATTGTTTGGTCAGAAAACCAATAATATCAGGTACCAGCACAACACAAGGTCACAGAACAGAACATCCTGATATCAACTCAAACAGGGAAATCACAAAAGCAAATTAAGATTAATTTTAAAAAGAAAAACACACTCAAAACAGGGAATCATTGAAGTCAATATGTAAAAGATGACAATAATCAAAAAGAGGGACTAAATACAGGTGGCATAGAACTGCCATATGGAGAGGGATACAAGGCGATATAGGACAATACAAGTTAGGTTTTTACTTAGAAAAATAGGGGTAAATATTAAGGTAACCACAAAGAGGTATAACAACTCCATAACTCAAAAACCAAGAAAAACATAAAGACTCAGCAAACATAAAGTGAAATACTATGAAAATGAGGAACACACAACTTACAAAGAAAAACGTCTTAGCACAAAAAAGTGGAAAAACAAAATTGTCAACAACACACATAAAAAGGCATCAAAATGACAGCACTAAACACATAAACACATACTTATCTATAATTACACTGAATGTAAATGGACTAAACACACCAATAAAGAGACAGAGAGTCTGAGACTGGATAAAGAAACACGATCTGTCTATATGCTGCCTACAAGACACACCTTAGACTTAGAGACACAAACAAACTAAAACCCAAAGGATGGAAAAAAATATATCAAGCAAACAATAAGCAAAAAAGAAGAGGAGTAGCAATATGAATTTCTGACAAAATAGACTTTAAAGTTAAAGCCACCACAAAGGATAAAGGAGGACACTACATAATGATTAAAGGGACAATTGACCAGGAAGATATAACCATACTAAATATTTATGCACTCAATGACAGGGCTGCAAGATACATAAAACAAATTTTAACAGAACTAAAAATGAGATAGACACCTCCACAATTATAGTAGCAGACTTCAACACACCACTTTCGGAGAAGGACAGGACTTCCAGTAAGAAGCTCAACAGAGATACGGAAGACCTAATTGCTACAGTCAACCAACTTGACCTCATTGACTTATACAGAACACTCCACCCAACAGCTGCAAAATATACTTTTTTTTTCTAGTGCACATGGAATATTCTCTAGAATAGACCACATATTAGGTCATAAAACAAACCTTTGAAGAATCCAAAACATCGAAATATTACAAAGCATCTTCTCAGACCATAAGGCTATAAAAGTGGAAATCAATAACAGAAAAATTAGGGAAAAGACATCAAATACTTGGAAACTGTACAATACCCTGCTGAAAAACGACTGGGTTATAGAGGAAATTAAGGAGGGAATAAAGAAATTCATAGAATGCAATGAGAATGAAAACACTTCCTAACAAAACCTCTGGTACACAGCAAAAGCAGTGCTCAGAGGTCAATTTATATCGATAAATGCACACATACAAAAAGAAGAAAAAGCCCAAATCAGAGAACTGTCCCTACAACTTGAACAAATAGAAAGTGAGCAACAAAAGAATCCATCAGGTACCAGAAGAAAACAAATAATAAAAATTAGAGCTGAACTAAATGAATAAGAGAACAGAAAAACCATTGAAAGAATTAACAAAGCCAAAAGCTGGTTCTTTGAAAAAATTAACAAAATTGATAAACCATTGGCCAGACTGACTAAAGAAATATAGGAAAGGAAACAAATAACCCAAATAAGAAAGGAGATGGGCCACATCACAACAGACCCAACTGAAATTGAAAGAATCATATCAGATTATTACGAAAATTGTATTCTAACAAATTTGCAAACCTTGAAGAAATGGATGAATTCCTAGAAAAACACTACCTACCTAAACTAACACAATCAGAAGTAGAACAACTAAATAGACCCATAACAAAAAAAGAGATTGAAAAGGTAATCAAAAAACTCCCAACAAAAAAAACCCTGGCCCGGACGGCTTTACTGCAGACTTCTACCAAACTTTCAGAGAAGAGGTAACACCACTTCTATTGAAGGTATTTCAAAGCATAGAAAATGAGGGAATACTACCTAACTTCTTGTATGAAGCCACCATATCCCTGATACCAAAACCAGGGAAAGACATCACAAAAAAAGAAAATTACAGACCTATATCCCTAATGAACATAGAGGCAAAAATCCTCAACAAAATTCTAGCCAATAGAATTCAAGAACATATCAAAAAAATAATCCACCACGACCAAGTGGGATTTATACCAGGTACATAAAAAAAAAAAAAAAAATTTTATGCAAGGCTGGTTTAATGTTAGAAAAACCATTAATGTAATCCACCATACAAATAAAACAAAAGACAAAAACCACACGATCTTATCAATTGATGCAGAAAAGGCATTTGACAAAGTCCAACACCGATTCATGATAAAAACTCTCAGCAAAACAGGAATTGAAGGAACATTCCTCAACATAATAAAGGGCATCTATACAAAGCCAACAGCCAACATCTCTCCAAATGGAGAGAGCCTGAAAGCACTTCCCTTGAGAACGGGAACCAGGCAGGGGTGCCCTTTATCACGGCTCGTATTCAACATTGTGCTAGAGGTCCTAGCCAGAGCAATTAGGCTAGACAAAGAAATAAAGGGCATCTGGATTGGCAAGGAGGAAGTAAAACTATCTCTATTTGCAGATGACTTGATCTTATACACAGAGAACCCTAAGGAATCCTCCAGAAAACTACTGAAACTAATAGAAGCATTTGGCAGAGTCTCAGGTTATAAGATAAACATACAAAAATCACTTGGATTCCTCTACATCAACAAAAAGAATATCGAAGAGGAAATCACCAAATCAATACCATTCACAGTAGCCCCCAAGAAGATAAAATACTTAGGAATAAATCTTACCAAAGATGTAAAAGACCTATACAAAGAAAACTACAAAGTACTACTGCAAGAAACTAAAAAGGACCTACTTAAGTGGAAAAACATACCTTGCTCATGGATAGGAAGACTTAACATAGTGAAAATGTCTATTCTACCAAAAGCCACTTATACATACAATTCAATTCTGATCCAAATTCCAATGACACTTTTTAATGTGATGGAGAAACAAATCACCAACTTCATATGGAAGGGAAAGAAGCCTCGGATAAGTAAAGCATTACTGAAAAAGAAGAAGAAAGTGGGAGGCCTCACTCTACCTGATTTCAGAACCTATTATACGGCCACAGTAGTCAAAACAGCCTGGTACTGGTACAACAGGAGATGCATAGACCAGTGGAGCAGAACTGAGAACCCAGATATAAATCCATCCACATATGAGCAGCTGATATTTGACAAAGGCCCAGTGTCAGTTAATTGGGGAAAAGATAGTCTTTTTAATAAATGGTGCTGCCATAACTGGATATCCATTTGCAAAAAAATGAAACAGGACTCATACCTCACACCACTCACAAAAATTAACTCCAAGTGGATCAAAGACCTAAACACAAAGACTAAAATGATAAAGATCATGGAAGAAAAAATAGGGACAATGTTAGGAGCCCTAATACAAGGCATAAACAGAATACCAAATATTACCAAAAATGACGAAGAGAAACCAGATAACTGGGAGCTCCTAAAAATCAAACACCTATGCTCATCTAAAGACTTCACCAAAAGAGTAAAAATACCACTTACAGGTTGGGAAAGAATTTTCAGCTATTACATCTCCGACCAGTGCCTGATCTCTAAAATCTATATGATTCTGTTAAAACTCAACCACAAAAAGACAACACAATCAAGAAATGGGCAAAGGATATGAACACGCACTTCACTAAAGAAGATATTCAGGCAGCTAACAGATACATGAGAAAATGCTCTCGATCATTAGCCATTAGAGAAATGCAAATTAAACTACGATGAGATTCCATCTCACTCCAACAAGGCTGGCATTAATCCAAAAAACACAAAATAATAAATGTTGGAGAGGCTGCGGAGAGATTGGAACTCTTATACACTGCTGGTGGGAATGTAAAATGGTACAACCACTTTGGAAATCTATCTGGCGTTATCTTAAAAAGTTAGAAATAGAACTACCATACAACCCAGAAATCCCACTCCTCGGAATATACCCTAGAGAAATAAGAGCCTTCACACAAACAGATATATGCACACCCATGTTTATTGCAGCTCTGTTTACAATAGCAAAAAGGTGGAAGCAACCAAGGTGTCCATCAACGGATGAATGGGTAAATAAATTGTGGTATATTCACACAATGGAATACTACGCATCAATAAAGAACAGTGACGAATCTGTGAAACATTTCATAACATGGAGGAATCTGGAAGGCATTATGCTGAGTGAAATTATTCAGAGGCAAAAGGACAAATATTGTATTGTATAAGACCACTATTATAAGATCTTGAGAAATAGTATAAACTGAGAAGAACATATACTTTTGTGGTTACGAGGGGGGTAGGGAGGGAGGGTGGGAGAGAGTTATTTACTGATTAGTTAGTAGATAAGATCTACTTTAGGCTAAGGGAAGGACAATACTCAATACATGGAAGGTCACCTCAAATGGACTGGACCAAAAGCAAAGAAGTTTCTGGGATAAACTGAATGCTTCAAAGGTCAGCGGAGCAAAGGCGGGGGTTTGGGGACTATGGCTTAAGAGGACTTCTAAGTCAATTGGCAAAATAATTCTATTATGAAAACATTCTGCATCCCACTTTGAAATGTGGCGTCTGGGGTCTGAAATGCTAACAAGCGGCTATCTAAGATGCATCATTTGGTCTCAACCCACCTGGATCAAAGGAGAATGAAGAACACCAAGGTCACACAATAACTATGAGCCCAAGAGACTGAAAGGGCCACATGAACCAGAGACTTACATCTTCCTGAGACCAGAAGAACTGGATGGTGCCCGGTCACAACCGATGACTGCCCTGACAGGGAGCACAACAGAGAACCCCTGAGGGAGCAGGAGATCAGTGGGATGCAGACCCCAAATTCTCATAAAAAGACCAGACTTAATGGTCTGACTGAGACTAGAGGAATCCCGGCGGTCATGGTCCCCAAACCTTCTGTTGGCCCAGGACAGGAACCATTCTCGAAGACAACTCATCAGATATGGAAGGGACTGGACAATGGGTTGGAGAGAGATGCTGATGAAGAGTGAGCTACTTGTATCATCAGGTGGCCACTTGAGACTGTGTTGGCATCTCCTGTATGGCGGGGAGATGGGAGGGTAGAGAGGGTTAGAAACTGGCAAAATCGTCACGAAAGGAGAGACTGGAAGGGCTGACTCATTAGGGAGTATGGAGTAAGGTGTATATAAGCTTATATGTGACAGACCCACTTGATTTGTAAACGTTCACTTAAAGCTCAATAAAAATTATTAAAAAAAAAATATGATGAGTAAAAGGAAAAAAAAATGAAACGGAACACCTAAACATCGATATCCTAGGCACTAGTGAGCTGAAATGGACTGGCATTGGCTGTTTTGAATCAGATGATCATATGGTCTACTACACTGGGAATGAAAAATTGAAGAATGGCATCACATTCAACATCAAAAAGGACTTATCAACATCTATCCTAAAGTACAATGCTGTTGACTATAGGATGATATCTATAAGCCTACAAGGAAAACCAGTTAATATTACTATTATTCAAATTTATTCACCAATTGCTAATGCCAAAGATGAAGAAATTGAAGATTTTTTAAAACTTTCTGCAATCTGAAATTGATTAAACGTGCAATCAAGATGCATTGATAATTACTGGTGGACCTTGCCTTGCCAGATGGAATACATAGAAATCAAATTGATTATATCTGTGGAAAGAATATGGAATATAACATGAACTCCCAAAAAAATCAACAAATTTGTCTTGGAAGAAATGCAGACAGAATGCTTCTTAGAAGCAAGGAAGGCCAGGCTTTGTCTCATGTACTTGGACATGTTATCAAGAGAGACCAGTCCCTGGAGCAGGAAATCATGTTTGGTAAAGCAGAGGGTCAGCAAAAAAAGAGGAAGACCCTCAATGAGATACCTTGACACAGTGGCTGCAACAATGAGTTCAACAAGCATAACAACGATCGTGAGGGTGGTGCAGGACCAGGTAGTGTTTTGTTGTGTTGTACAAAAGGTTGGCTGTGAGGTGAAACCAACACGAGGGCACCTAACCACAACAACAGCAAATATTTTTTCTTAATATATTTTATTGAATGCAATACTAATATTTTCAAATGGCTGTTTATGAGATATAAATTACTTGTTAATAATATTAAATCAAATGGTTACAGATAATTTGTCTGAATAATGCAAAACATACTTTTGTAGTCACTGACTTTTATATCCTTATACAGAATATGAAGCTAAACATTAACTGTGTGTAATTACAATTATAACAGCCTAATGTCAGAATATGACTAGTTTCAATTTTTCTTGATTTAATTTTCCTTAAAATTAAAATTTTACAAGCAAAACCTCTCCAAATATAACATCAATGCATAAATACTAAACCATAGCATTTTTATTTTAAAGGAGTGAAAAATATTCTCTGCATTGCCTTTCAGATTTACAAATATTAAAATGATTGAGAAAATTCTGTGTTTGCAATTGTATTATAAATGGCTAGAGCATGGTACAAATGAAACGAATATATATATATATATATATATATATATATATATGAATCAAGGAATGAGGAATTCTCTCTCAGTTAAGTAATATTTCCTGGTCACTGGCTGGCTCTTCTCCATGTGGTGATTCATGGAAATGTGCATCTAGTGGCTATTTTATACAAGGAGCTCATACTCATTCACTATATCAAGCCAACATGAAGGAAAAACAGAGACTAGGAAAGGAAACTTTGCTTATTAAACATCCTGGCCCTGATTAATGAATATCCCTGGTTGCCCAACTCATGCATACAGAAAAGAGACCAGAAAGAGCACAAATTATACACACATCCCTAGGTACATATTAAGGATGTGAAAAATGCAGAAAGACATGCTAGTGCCCAGTGGAAAGGAAAAGCCAAGGAGGACATGAAAACTGCTTTAAATTTGATATACTCCCCAACCAACATATATATCCATCCTTACTGGCTTGAAATATTTGACCACAATGTATAATCAACTGTTGGCTGGACACTAAGCTATATAGACAAAGAGGCAACACCTAGGAATTCAAGTTTGAAAAAAAAGAAAAAAGATTAACACCACCACAACAGCATCGACAAACTGAGTCACATACGAAAAGGAGACAGACTCCTGGAAAGCCACTAAACAAACAAACAAACATAAACGAGGGAAGGTACTAAACAAACGAATAAACATAAATGGAACCAACCCATGAGGTGAGGAAATAATAATGCAGAGTTGCTTAAATATATTACCTAAAATATCCAATTTCCAACTAAATATATGAAAAATGCAAAGAATCAGAAGCTTGTGACCTGTATTTAAAAGCAATTAAAAAACAAACAAACAAACAACAACAACAACAAAAAATCCTGCTTCTGAAGGGGATATGAAGGTGTCCAGATGTTCTATTTAGGAGATAAAGCATTCAAAGTAGCAACTGTTAACGTGATTCTAGGACTAAGAATAAAATAAAGTTTAAAGAGTTTAAAGAAAGTATGATGACAATGAATCACCACTGAAAATCTTCATAAAGTGGAGAAAGGCAAAAAAGAAAGGACCAAATGAAAATTTTGAAGTTGAAAAGTATAATACTTTACAAAAATATATGGCTAAGAGGCAAAACAGCAGATTTGATGTGACAAATGACATAGTAAGTAAACTTTCAAATTAATGAAGAGAAATTTTCCAATCTAAAGAACAGAGATAATCAAGTTTAAAGAGAAATAAGGAAACTCCCTATGCCTGTGGGGCAGCAAGTGTATCAACAAATGTGTAATGAGAATCTCAAAAGGTGAAGGAGAAAAGAACACCTCAGGGGGAAAAAAAGAAATACACCCTACAAACTTCCCAAATTAGAGGGAAAAAAAATTAATCTGCTAAGAAACGCATCAAACCCAAATTAGGATAGTTCAAAGTTATGTGTATCTTGACACACAGCATAGGCAAACTGTTGAAAGCCAAAGAACAACACAAAACAAAAAAGATGTGTCATATAACTGGAGTATGCCAATACACATAATGCCTGACTTCTCACCAGAAGTAATAGAGGACAGAAGAAATAGAAATAATATATTTGAAATATGTTACTGATTGGGGTCCATGTCCCGGAGCTGTTGAGGCAGTGAAATGTATACCAAGTCAGAAAGAGAAAGTTTATTAGGAAGTGACACCAACAGGAAGTCTGGCAGCAACACAGGCTGTCTTTATGGAGTCCCGAAAAGCAATCTCTACATCAGAGCTTATATATCATTTTTGCGAAGATTACATAGTCTTCAAGCATGTGGCCCACAGATGGTTGGATGAGTACACATCATAAAACAACTACAAGAAACTCTTTTATCAGACCAAAAGTATGCATGCCAGTGGAACTGGCCTGCCATGTTTACTCTAACTGAGATAAGCAGCAAGAAGAAAGTTACAGACCAAAATTGCCAGGCAGCCTTCCTAGCTGCAGCCTTCCTAGCTGCCGCCTTGCAGGCTGAAGGCCATCTCCCAAGAGAACAAAGAAGAGGAGGGAAACCAAGGTCACAAGAGCCAAGAAGACCCCGTACTCCTTTGGAAAGAGACCACTGCAGCTGGTGTAATACAAAAGGACATTGAAAGTGAGAGTGCACAACATTCCAAAAAAAAAAAAAAAAACTTACAGGTTACTTACAGTATCATTATGACATTAGTTATGTCAAGCTATCTATCGCCCATTTTGAAAAGGAAAAAACAAATTGGGAAGCATTAGGGTCACAAAATGTGAAACTAAAATAAAATATGTAAGCCAAGAATTATATATTTAACAAAATCTATGTTGTTGTTGTTGGTAGGTGCCCTAGAGTCGGTTCTACTTCATAGCGACTCTGTGTTCAGCAGAACACAACACTGCCCAGTCCTGTGCAATCCTCATAATCATTGTTATGCTCAAGCCCATTGTTGCAGCCACTGAGTCAATCCATCTTATTGAGGGTCTTCCTGTTTTTCACTGACCCTCTACTTTACCAAGCATGATGTCCTTCTCCAGGGACTGGTCCCTCCTGTTAACATGTCCAAAGTATGTGAGACAAAGTCTCACTATCCTTGCTTCGAAGGAGCATTCTGGCTGTACTTCTTCCAAGACAGATTTGTTTGTTCTTCTGACAGTCCATGGTATACTCAATATTCTTCGCCAACACCATAATTCAAAGGCATCAATTTTTCTTCAGTCTTCCTTATTCCTTCTCCAGCTTTCGAATGCATATGAGGCAGTTGAAAACACCATGGCTTGGGTCAGGGGCATCTTAGTACTTAAAGTGCCATCGTTGCTTTTTAACACTTTAAAGAGGTCTACATGCCTTCCAAAATGAAGACAAAATAAAGACATCTCAAGATAAACAAAAATTAGGATAATTTTTAATTTACAGATCCATTTTGTAGGAAATATTGAAGAAAGTCATTGGAGTAGAAAGGAAATGATGCCATATGGTAACTTATAACTGAGTGTGCAAATATAAAAGACTGTAAACATATTTTTCTCATTTCTGCTTTTATTTAAAGCACACAAAATTATTTAAAGGTATAATTTTGGGCTTTTGTTATATACAGTTTCAATACACATTGCAATGATAGCAAAATGTAGGAAGAAAAAACAAAGCTAAAATAAAGCAAAGTTTCTGTAACTTACTGGAATTAAAATAGCATTAAATTAATTGGATTGGTGTAAGTTAAGATGAATATTGACACCTTTGGATAAGCAATAAGAAAATAACTGAAAAATTAGTAGAAAATCACCAGAAAAATTAAAATAATACACAAATTTTTTATACGAAAGGAGATAAAAGAAAAATGAACAAATAAAAAGACATAGAAAACAAATAGAGAAATGTTAGATGTAAATCCAAATGTATCAATAATTACATTGAGTTATAGATTATACATTGTAATCAAAAGGCATAGTTGTCAAATTGGATATAAGAGCAGGACGCAACTATATGCAGTCTTCAAATACACGGAATGGCTGTAAGAAAAAATATGGCACATACACTTTGAAAAATAATTTGGCAGTATCTTAAAAAGTTAAACATAAAATTACCATACAGTCCAGCAATATCACTCCTTCATATCTACCAAAGAGATATGAAAACATATCTCCAAAGATTTACATGTGATTGTTCATAGTATCACTAACCATAGTAGCAAAAAAGAAAAAAAAAACTCTAAATGTTCATGGTATATTCATTACAATGCAATAGTATTCAGGAAGTAAAAGAAATGAACTCCTGACACGTGAAACAACATAGATGAGCCTCAAAAACATTTTAATTGATGAAAGAAGACAGACAAAATGAATATATACTGTATGATTCAATTTATATGAATTCTCCAGAAAAGGCCAGTCTATACACACACGGTTGCCAGAGGCTAAGTATATTGGTGGAACTGACCACAAAGGGGTAGGAGGGAATACCTTTGGATAATGAAAATATTCTAAACTTGGATTATGGTGACGGTTATACAATTCTACACATTTACTAAAAGTCATTAAATTGCATATTTACAATGGATGAATTGCATGGTATAGAGATTATAGCTCATTACAGTTGCTAAAATTCCCATAAATTGCCCACATCATTTCCATTCCTATTCGATTAAGAGGTTTTTACACACCCCACTACAAGCTGCAACAGGGGGTGGGAAAATCACCTTGGCTTGAGAATCATCTCTGAACTACAACTGTATATTCTAGAAGAGGACAATGAATTTTGGGAGACAGCAAGCTTTTAGAAAATTAGGTGCTCTTAGGTGATGACAGCATAAATTAGAACAATTTTTTTAGAGCTCTTTTGGACAATCTGTTCGCAGCTGGAAATGCATCCTATGTAGAACAAATAATTGCATCCAGGTAAATCTATCAAGATAAGTTGCATAGTGGTATATACATACTATAGTGAATCATCTGTTAATGTGTCCCTGAAAAACTCCTCCCGTCCTAGTCCACACACATCACTCCTCCTATTGAAGGATGGAAACTACTTTCTCTGGTCTGAATCTGGCCATCCCAGCCATTCCCCCGCGGGCGTTTTTGTGGATTTTCCAGGAACAGGTGAATGCAGCTGCCATGAGTAGCCACAGTAAGGCGAAACAAAGCAGAAAAACTCTTCAGCTATGGAATAATATATATTTGTGAGAAATAATGCGTAGTTCTTGATTTCGGCCACTAATTTTTTGGAATGGTTTGTCACACAGCAATAGATAATTGAAAAATATACAAAAAAATCCGATGCGTTATTGAAGAATAATGATGATATATGTTGGTAACATTGTTTATTGAAAGAATCAGATTAAAGAGCAATATGTTTAGCATAAAGCTGTTTATGAAAAACTGATGCTATAAGCACATGGGCATTGAAAGATATCTGCCAGAAAGTTCTCCAAAAGCTTAATAGTGTATGTTTCTAGAGAAATGAGATATTAGGTGACTTTTCTTATTTCTGAAATACTATCATTATTATTTAAATATTAGCAAACAGGAATAAGAAGGTCATTAAAAATTAATGACACCAGTGGAATATAATCCAAGAAGACTAATGCATCTTAGCAATAGTTCAAATAAAAATATTAACACAATTTAAATAAGCCTTCCAGAGTCAAACTCCTTTCTTATTTATTTTACATGTCTCTGAATTAGGAATAAACATGATAAAGAATAGATAATCTCAAGCCAACAAACAATGTCATCTATATTACTATTTATAATAAGCTTGCGTAACTTTTAACAAAAAGATAAAACTATTTGAGTCAATATAGTTTTTTGCCATTATTTTTAGAAAAAAAGATATAAAATTTTTTCTTATATAGGACATTAAATGCTGGATAAAAACCAGCCCAAACCCATTGCCATCTGGTCTATTCCAACTCATAGCAACCCTATAAAGTAAAACTGCCTCCATAGGGTTTCCAGGGAACTGCTGGTGGATTCAAACTGCTGACTTTTTGGATAGCAGCCAAACTCTTAACCATTATGGCACCAGGGCTCCAAATGCTGAAGGAAAAAAAAAAAAAAAAACCATTGCTTTTGAGTAGATTCCGACTCATAGTGACCCTATAGGACAGAGTACAACTGCCCCATAAAGTTCCCAAGGAGCACCTGGTGGATTTGATCTGCCAACATTTGGTTAGCCGCCATAGCTCTTAACCATTAGCCACCAGGGTTTCCAGAGAGCCTCTAATTAAGATGGACAGCAATACAGTTTAGAAGACATGATTTCAATCATTTAGAAAACCAAAACCAAACCCATTGCCACTGAGTTGCTTCTGACTCACAGCAACCCTATACGATAGAGTAGAGCTGCCCCATAGGATTTCCAAGGAGCAGCTGATGGGTTGGAACTGCCAACCTTTTCATTAGCAGCCTAAGCTCTTTACAACTGCAAATCCATATTAACAAGAATCTTTCCACTGCCATTACCGTGTGAAATCATCATTTTATTACAGAGTTGTAAGCCATTGTAAATTGCTACACACTTTTGTGGATTTACAAATATAGATCTCTTTCACAATTCTGCCTGTAATGTTTTCTACCCTCACTACTTGGTGTTTCTCATTCTGAAATCTGGGATTTCTGTTTACCTCATCCCTTGATATGATATCTTCTTTCAGGGCTGTTGGTAAAGTTTTGTTCTCATCTCCAGTGATGACTACTCTTACACAACAGGTTTTCACTGTGTCAAGTCCACCAGATAATTTATATATCATATGCAGTTCTTTCGGCAGGTTTCATGGATTACATTTTCAACCTTTAACATTTAATAGCTAATCCATTAAACATGTAACTCATTTAAAAGCTAACAGCTTTAAAACTCAAACAATGCATTTAAGAAAAATAAACATTTCCCACAGCTACCAACTCCTTTTCATTTCCCTGAGGTAAAAAAGATTAAAAACCTTCTGTTTATCCACCCCAGTAATTTTCTCTGCACGTTCAGGTATACACAACCCTAACTGCTAATATTTTTCGCACCCACACAGAAAAGGCAATTTACTCTGACTTAGACACACCCCCAGATCAATAGATATAGATGTATCTTGAAATTTAATCATAGTATATACATCATACATCAATTCTAATTCTTGGAACTTTAAACTATGATTTGTTTAAGCAAGCAATACTGTAAACAACATTCTTGCACATCCTTTTGTTTCTGTAGTCTAGATTACCCAACATCGTGCCAAGAGGGCACGCAAGTTTTTCTAAGTAATCATATTTCATAAACACACATATTTGGTGCTTTAAAAATAGGCATAACATATTCATAAATATATCTTTTATGTATCTCTATAAATTTATACTTCAACCGCTACTGTTTATTTTTAGGCACAATGTCCATCATTAAAATTCATAAAATTAAAAAAATTAAGAAACTTTAAAATAAGCAGGAAAATGAGATACATATTTAAGACAAACCAATCAATATATTCATAGACATTTTAGTTGATAAACTACTAAAACTTATATTTTCCTAGTTTTTATATATTATGAAAAAAGCATCTGTGAACATATGAACTCTGGGATAGTTGCACGAGGGGACTTTCTGAGGGCATTAAAATGGCCTACATATTTATTTCAGTGGTAGTCACCCAGATGTATACTTTTATCAAAAGTAGTAAAACTATATATTTTAAACATATTATTTTATTTAAATTATATCTCAAAAGAGTTTATTCAAAAATGTTCAGAGCCAAGGACAAAATATTTACAATGTATAACAAAGAGCTAATTTAAAGCCCTTCTTCAAATTAATAAGAAATAGACCAATAATTAAATAGAAAATTGGACAAAACAAAGGGAATAGAAAAATGGTTAAAGATATGAAATATACTTAACCTCACTGACATGAGAAACATTTTTTATTCTTAAGTTTATCAAAGAACAATAGTTTCAAAGTATCATCTAGGGGAAAGTATTGAAGCCTCCACGGAGACTTCCCCCCACTCCACTGTGGTTCCCCTCCCCTCGCCCAGCCTGCCAAGCCACAGCTTCTAACTGAGGTTCGGCCGGCCACACTGCGGCCCTAACCACCGTTTGAATTTGGTGCCAGAATCCAGCCCAAGATTTTGGAGCACGCACAGGACCTAAGAGCTGTGTCCTCAATCTGTCCTTGGACCTGAACATCACCGACCTGATTCAACATCCGGACCTCCAAATGTGGACATGGGAGAGCTAAGGGCAGAGAGTTCTGGGCACCAAACCCGACCCCTAGACACCACTGGAAATAAGCTCCCCCGCCCCCTCAGACAACAAGCATGTGGCTTTGTGGTTACTGGACCCTGCACTGCTCCTTGTCTGCGCTGACAATAAATTTCCACTTTCTGTTTCCCTTGCAACTGGCAGTATGGTGTCTGTCTTATTTCAATCCGATAATAAGACAGGACAAGAACCCTCGTTCGGTTGCAGTATGAGCCCCAATTTTACGTTTATAATGCAAATAAAATTGTTACAACCTCTAAACAAGGAAATTTGGCAATACTTATTGAAATATAAAATTCACTTGTCCTTTGAAACTCTCAGCTGTTTAATCATCGATTTTCATTGGCTGATTTTTCAGAAGTAGATGATCTGGCATTTCTTCCTAGTCCATCTTATTTTGGAAACTCCACTGTGATGTGTTGAATTGTGTCCCCCCAAAAATATGAGTAGCAATCTGGCTGGGCCGTGATTTCCTGGTATTGTGTGATTGTCCACCGTTTTGTCATCTGATGTGATTTTCCTATGTGTTGCAAATCCTGCCTCTATGATGTTAATGAGGGGGGATGAGTGGCAGCTGTGTTGATTAGGCAGGACTCAATCTACAAGACTGGACTGTGTCTTGAGCTGGTTTCTCTTGTGATATAAAAGACAGAAGTGAGTAGAGAAACCTTATACCACCAAGAAAGCAGTTCTGGGAGCAGAGCCTGTCCTTTGGACCCAGGGTTCCTACACGAAGAGCCTCCTAGTCCAGGGGAAGACTGATGAGAAGAACTTTCCTCCAGACCCAAAAGAGAGAGAAAACCTTCCCCTGGAGCTGACACCCTAGATTTGGACTTTTAGCCTACTTTACTGTGAGGACATAAAATTCTTGTTGTTAAAGCCATCCACTTGTGGTATTTTGTTATAGCAGCAGTAGATAGCTAGCACATCTACTGAAGCATATTCGGTATCACAGCAACATGCAAGCCTCCACTGACACACAGGTTGTAGCTGCAATGGGGTGCATTGGCCAGGAATTGAACGGGGTCTCCTGCAAGGAAGGCAAGAATTCTACCACTGAGTCACCAGTGTTTTATAAACCAATTGCCACAGGGTTGCGTCTGACTCATGGGAACCTCACGCATGTCGGAGTAGAACTGTGGTCCGTAGGGTTGTCAAAGGCTGATATTTCGGAAGTAGATCCCACCAGGCCTTTCTTCCAAAGAGCCTCCAACCTTTCAGTTAGCAGTTGAGTATTGTAACCATTCACACGACCCAGGGTCTCTTACTAAAAGCGCAGAAAGCTCATTCACTTTTATAGAAGGAAGGTAGATTGTTTGGCGACAGATATCCTTAGGTTGTCAGAGTTGGTAAAATGACTTTTTTTCTTATTAATGTGGTTAAGCATCTTTCTTTCTGTATATTTAAAAGCCATTTGTATTTGCATTCCTTTGCCTAAGTTGGAGAATGAAAAACTTCCTTCTTAATTCCCTTCAATGAGGTAATCAGTGGAGAGAAAATAGCCAGAAGAGCATGTTGGAGTCTTAACAAGACGAAAAGTATAAAATTGCCCCCTTCAATATGTGGTAGATGAAACCACACTGGGGTGACACGATGCATTTATAGGGATATTAATTCCAATATTAAGAGCAAAAGATGGAAAACGTTTGAAATATCTATCAATAAAAGGCTGGTTAAATAAATAGAGGTGAGGTATACAAGATACACACATTGTAAAAGTCAAAGTCAAGATCATTTTATATATAAAACCAAAAAACCAAACCCGTTTGCCATTGAATCTCTTCTGACTCATTGTGGCCCTACAGGACAGAGTAGAACTGTCCCATTGAGTTTCTGAGGAGCACCTGGTAGATTTGAACTGCTGACCTTTGGTTAGCAGACGTAGCTCTTAAGCACCACGCCATCGGGGTTTCCATTTTATATATATGAAAAATAATAATTATATTTATACATTTATTGGCATAGAATATATCTGAAATAATAGCAAAAAATAATAATTGGTAACAGAGATCACACCCAATGTGTGAAGCTGAATGGATTGGGAACCTGGAGGAGAAGAAAACTTATTTTTCCTCTCTATTCTTTTGCTCCTTTTACATTGGAGCCTATTTTGCGTGTATTTTACAAAAACAAAATAAGACATTGCCTACTTGACGTATTTTATTTGGAAAATATATATTAGAACAGCACATGGTAGGAAAAAACGGAAAACAGAAAGAAACAGGGATTGAAGTTTCTGTCTTAGTTTGTAACACAGTAACACCTGGTATAAAAAAAAAAAAGTTTTGGGTATAAAGTAGGTATTAAAAAAATATAAGAAATTAATGAATTGATTAAAGGATAAAGGAACGCTCTTTTGTAAGCAATTTCTTGTTAATCTATGGAATGTTAAGTACCATCTGATATACATTCCTTTGGAACAACCGCTGACCCTCAAATCAAGCTTGATGTATTTATAATGTATATTATTCATAGTACAGATATTAATTTGAAGTACAAACTTTTAATAAAATACCCTGTTTCCATTTTACTTATTATGTTAATGCCCCATTCACTAGATCCTCACCTGCCATAGCTTTCAACATTGAAGTAAAAGAAACAAAATAGAAAATAATAATAATAGGCCACAATTTAAAGAAAATGTTATGGGACTTCAGCAACCACCGTTACAGTAAAACTTTAATTTTTTCATTTGTAAGGAATTTCAACTGCATCAGTGGTTGTGTTTTTATGCACGTCCCTCTTTATCACTGAAGTGCTGTTCCAAGGGGCTGAAAAAATAATCAGGTCCTTTGAAATCATTTGGTTAGAGCTAAAGAAGTCCTAGTTCCAATGACATTAATGAAGCAGTGAAGGGAACTGTTCCTTTAGCTATACTAAAGTGTCTGATTGTTACTTGTACAGCAGCCTGCAAGACGTACATATTAATGCTTTAGAATTCTATAGCTGCAGCTGAACTTGGTGAGTCTTAATAATATCCCCCGGGGTTAATAAATCTGCATTTTTTAAATCAGTTTGCCAATGAAATTCAAATTTATATATTTAATGACGCTCCAAAAACTATGAAAACGGTTTGTTCATTATAATGTGTGGACTACTGTAGGCTCTTTGTTTTTTGGAGATTTATTTGATTCTAATGACATTCACAATGGTTGATGTGAATTTTTTCTCGCTGGATTGAACTACTATAATCTACCTCTTCATATTGTTCATTCTTCTATGCATCATCTAATATCAATCTTTTGGCTATTGTGTTTGTTTTATTGAAATGGGGTGTAAGACATTAGTTTCTCTGATGAAAGACCTTTTTTTAATTATTCTAATTTTAAAGAAAAAGTGAAGCATATGAATTTTAGCTATTTTTTAAGAACTACCCAAAAACTGACCTTCTCCATCGTAGGTTTTTCAGGGCTAATGGTCAGAAACAAACTCACTCTTTCCCCACTCGCATTTCACAACATTTTCTCTAGTATGTCATTTTCATATTATGCTTTTTGATAGAATTATTAAGAAAATATATGTGTCCTTCATTAAGCTGAGATGCAGGAAAACTAGAGACCTAGTCTTACTTGAATTAGTTATCAATTCAGTATTCTAAGTAGAACAACATCTTGATTGCTCTGAATTACTCTACTACAGTCCTCTATATTACAGTGATTTGCCCACCACAAGCTCTACAAAGGAGGTAGAACTTAGTAGACTTATACTTTCCCACTGCCTCTAATAAGGCCTATGTTGCACCATACCAAGAATTCATTGAATGGTCGATGCTTTGTGGTTAAATATAAAATAATTTTTTTAACAAATTCAAAAAATATATGCTTTCTAAATACAAAGTCTCTAGCAGCTGATTTACATATGTCTGTTAGCTCCCCTCCCCAACCCTTTGTTCACATATTTCTATTGTGAAGTATTCTACTGAGGGATGAAAACAAACCAACATCTGTGTAACCTTAGACTAGTACCAAAACTAAGACGAGCAAGGTCAGTGCCTGTGATCAGTGTCTAATATATTACAGAAACAATGAAATATGCATCTAAAAGTAAATGATCAATTGTGAGACCCTTAACAACTAAGAAGAAAAAAGTATTACAATATGTAAGCTAAATAATAATTAATCAATAATAAATTTAAAAGGCATTACTTTTACATTTGATGTGGTGGAAATTATTTCTCTGGTGTCAACATGTCCTATTTTTGTTTAAAATTATTATTATAAGGGAAATATCTGCTTAATTTAGGAACTTATAAAATACTGGGAACTATAATAAACACACAAAATAACTATAGTAAATCCATATCCATAACAATACCGCTACATGTAACACTATTAACAATCCGGTGTAGTTTTTGAAATTTTTCAGACTCGAGTCTCTATAAAACAGTGGTGTTTTATTTATGAGTATGACCTTTGAAATCTATTCAGCTCTTGTACTTACTAGCTGTGTTTTATTGGGCAAGTCATTCAACCACTAAATATTTCAGCCTGAGTTTCTACCAGTAAAATGGAGAGGATAAATATGTTAATATATATTAAAAAATGAAATAATGTGTGCAACAGTTATTGTGGCTTGGACAATGGTGATAGTCATGATGATAATGATGAATTTTCCCCCAAAATTAGCCAAGTTTGAAAAAATATGGGAGAAATACTACACATAAAATTGTTCCTCTATTCATAAATCAAATACATAGAAGGTCTATATATTAACTACTATGTTCAGTGGAAGGCTTTAGAAATGAGTTAGAATAAATTAAAATATCTTGGAAGCTGGGTTAAGTAGAAAACATTTTGCTTTAGATCCTTTATAAAATCTTTCTAAAATATTCATTCTATGTGTTTTTCAACAAGAAGCGAAGCATAAATAATATAATTAGAATTTATTTTCACTTTTAAAGACTGCAAAAAATTCCAAGTTCATGCTTCTAAATCCCCAAAACTTTTGGATATGAAATCATCATGTACTCTTCTACTATATTTCTTCTATTAAAAACACAGCAGACTCTCTTTTCACCGGAAGAAAAAATAAATAAATACAGCTAAAGGTTTTGGTTAATTATGTTTTTTCCTTGGCTTGAAATAGCCTAAGCTCTATGCTCAGTGTAGGAGGCAAGATAGACAAACCTTGGTCAGCTTTGTTTTTGTGAGAAAAGGGGAAGGTACTGAAGAGAAAGAGGATGAAGGAAGAGATGGTAAAGGAATGGACTTGGGGAAGGTGGATATGGAGGAAATACAGCCATTGGAGGAAGGAAGGGCAAGAAATACAAGAATAATAAGAAAAAAAAGAATAATAAGAAGTCAGCAATAATTTATGAAAGAGCTTTTTCTCTTCACTTAATTGATTAATCTTCAATTAATACTTCAATAATGAAATTCGTTTCCTTACAGCAGTTGTACCCATTGCTCAAAGCAGCATTCGTAGTGTGATGATTTCCACACTCTGGCCACGTTCTCCCACTCCTCTGCAGAGGTGCAACATGACTTAACGTGATGGCTCCGAGGAATGCTAGGGAAAGCTGAATGGATATTGGATTTCCTATTACTGCTTTAGAATGCAGAAAAGTTGGTTGTCAGCTCACTTACATTTATTTAATTTGAAAGTATATATATATATCAGCAGTGGGAAAAAAAATGAAAATCTTTGAAAGAGTGAAGAACAGATTTTTTTAGTTTTTTTTTTTTATACTTTTTATTGTGCTTTAAGTGAAAGTTTACAAATCAAGTCAGACTCTCACACAAAAACCCATATACACCTTGCTACATACTCCCAACTACTCTCCCCCTAATGAGACAGCCTGCTGTCTCCCTCCACTCTCTCTTTTCGTGTCCATTTCACCAGCTTGTAACCCCCTCCACCCTCTCATCTCTCCTCCAGGCAGGAGATGCCAACATAGTCTCAAGTGTCCATCTGAACCAAGAAGCTCACTCCTCACCAGCATCCCTCTCCAACCCATTGTCCAGTCCAATCCGTGTCTGAAGAGTTAGCTTCGGGAATGGTTCCTGTCCTGGGCCAACAGAAGGTCTGGGGGCCATGACCACCGGGGTCCTTCCAGTCTCAGTCAGACCATTAAGTCTGGGCTTTTTATGAGAATTTGGGGTCTGCATCCCACTGTTCTCCTGCTCCCTCAGGGGTTCTCTGTTATGTTCCCTGTCAGGGCAGTCATTGGTTGTGGCCAAGCACCATCTAGTTCTTCTGGTCTCAGGATGATGTAGTCTCTGGTTCATGTGGCCCTTTCTGTCTCTTGGGCTCATAATTACCTTGTGTCCTTGGTGTTCTTCATAGAACAGATTTTTTAGAGAAATGTTTATTCTTGTCATGGCCCAATCTCTTCATATCGGCTTGTGCAATGTTACCTAAGTTAATCACTTTGGTTTTGATTTTGTTATCCACCTAGTAAAATATACAATTTTAGTGTCCTCCTAGGAAACTCCAATTTAGCTTTGCTATATAACCAGAAACCATACAACATTTCTTAGTCTACAAGGCTTTTAAAGACACTAGCATCATTTAAATTTAGATACTACTTGGATCCCTTCACATAGTATTGATACTGGTTGAATAAGGTATATTTATAGACATAATATACACAGGCATTCAACTGTGTGGATCATAACAAACTATGGATAACACTGCGAAGAATGGGAATTCCAGGACAGTTAATTGTGCTCGTGAAGAACCTTTACATAGATCAAGAGGCAGTTGTTCGGACAGAACAAGGGGATACTGATTGGTTTAAAGTCAGGAAAGGTGTACCTCCGGGTTGTATTCTTTCACCATACCTATTCAATTGTCTGCTGAACAAATAATCTGAGAAGCTGGACTATATGAGGAAGAACGGGGCATTAGGATTGGAGAAAGACTCTTTAACAACCTGTGTTATGCAGATGACACAACCTTGTATGCTGAAAGTGAAGAGGAGTCGAAGCACTTACTAATGAAGATCAAAGACCACAGCCTTCAATATGGATTACACCTCAACATAAAGAAAACAACAATCCTCACAACTGGACCAATGAGCAACATCATGATAAACCAAGAAAAGATTGAAGTTGTTAAGGATTTCATTTTACTTGGATCCACAATCAACAGCCATGGAAGCAGCAGTCAAGAAATCAAAAGATGCATTGCATTGGGCAAATCTGCTGCAAAGGACCTCTTCAAAGTGTTGAAGAACAAAGATGTCACCCTGAAGACTAAGGTGTGCCTGACCCAAGCCATGGTATTTTCAATCACATCGTATGCGTGTGAAAGCTGGACAATGAATAAGGAAGACCAAGAAAGAATTGATGCCTTAGAATTGTGGTGTTGGCAAAGAATATTGAATATACCATGGACTGCCAAAAGAATGAACAAATCCGTCTTGAAAGAAGTGTGGCCAGAATGCTCCTTAGAGGCAAGGATGGCGAGACTGTGTCTTACATACTTTGGACATGTTGTCAGGAGGGATCAGTCCCTGGAGAAGGACATCATGCTTGGCAGAGTACAGGGTCAGCGGAAAAGAGGAAGACTCTCAACGGGGTGGACTGACACAGTGGCAGCAACAATGAGCTCAAGCATAACGATGATTGTAAGGATGGCACAGGACCAGGCAGTGTTTCATTCTGTTGTGCATAGGGTCGCTATGAGTCGGAACTGACTCAATAGCACCTAACAACAACAACATAGACATAATACTGAACTTTAAGCAAGCAGGAAACCATATGACATTAGAAAACCCTCCATTTAAGAAAGACTATTTCACATAGTTATTATGATTAAGCATCTATGTTTGAAAAAGTGCCTTGAATGCGGATGACTAACAGAATTTTTGCACAGGAGATTAGTGATGCTGCCTATCAGTCAAGAAGTAAGTAAATAGTTCCAATTCCTAAACAAAGTGTTCAAGGTCCTTGGACAGCTGGCCTCCTATGCAGTTCCTGGGCCTCACATCCCATCAGTGCTTCAGAGCAGCCTGAATTCTAGTAATCTTAAACTATTCACTTATCTCCCAAGGCACTGTGTTCTCTCATACCTCCAAATTATGCATTCCTGCCTTCTCCATAAACTTTACCTAAGAAAGCATCCTTCAAGACTCACCTTATTTGGGCAGCTTCAGTTGATGCTCCAGGCTGAGTTAAACTCCCTCTTCTTTGAACTTTATTAGCATCCTGATAATAGTTTCACAATTAATTATATTTTATTATAATTACCTGACAACAAGTTATGTGAGTCACTGTCTTTATCTTAATTATTTTTCTCCCTGAGAAGACACCTGGCATATACTATAAAACAATTAATATTTTTGTGTGATTCTTGTTACTCCTATACTTCACGTTTATTATTTCTTAGAGTGACTTAGAGTTATTTGAGTATACTTTTTTTTTCCCTTCCACTACATAGGGGTGAAGAATGGGAATGATGCTGGTATATCCAAAGGTGTTTGGGATCCTAATCTCCTGCACTGTGCCTGAAGGTTGCATTTCAAAGCAATTACAGGGCTCTTTATGTTTCAAAGGGTGAATGAACACATTGTGAAAATATTAACATAACATTCTTTTAAGTCCTTAACTTTTTTCCATGCTATAGCTTTCATGACAAAAAGGAGTTTGCACGGCATAAGAAGCAACAAAATGCAGTATAGTTTTTAGACTCCAGAAGGGATAAAAAAAAGTAAATAAGAAACATAGCAAATGTTAAGGAAATGTTAATGTTGTCAGTTTCAGTACAAAGTGAAGAAATATAAAAGTTAACATTCTCATAATATCATCAGGTCATCTATTCTGAAAATATATACTGCTTTTTTTTTTTTTTTTAGTACTTAGTGCTAAGGCCGATTCCATGTGATGCTTTCATATAAAAAATGTGAAGTTAGATAATAAAGAACCACCTTATTCATATTAAGCACTAAAAAAGATCAGGAAACAAACAAAAAATACAATACTCTTTAATTTTAAACCTTGCAGTATTTAGGTCACTATATGTAATAAAAACAAAACAAAAAAAACCCTGTGGACAGAGTAGAACTCATTAATAATAAACACTTCAGATGAAAATTTAGAGAAAAAACATTATTATGCTCTTAAATTGTGTATATTAACAACATAGCATTTGGTCTATTTACTAAATATTTTAGGCCAATCTTTTATTATGTAGACACCCCTGATTTCTTTTCTGAAAGAGACATACAGACAGACCCAGAGAAAGGGAGAACAAGAAGGAGGAGGAGGAAGAGGAGACAGGCAGAAAGGGAGAGGAGAGGGGAGACGGGAGGGAAGAGGAGAGAGGATGAGAGGAGGAGAGGAGGGGAGAGAAGAGGAGGGGGAAGGAGAACAGAGAGGGGGAGGGGGAAGAGAGGAGAGGAAGAGAAGAGAAAAAGAAGTGGTTTCTTTTTAAAATGCCTTTGACAAGGTCTTTGACTAGCTAAAAACATCAAAAGTTTTCTGCTGGAGAATGACTTGCAATGATAGCATTTAAGAAAATTTGAAACCTATGTATGTCAGAGTAAAGCAGATTAAATATGCACAAATTATACTTTGATGATTTCTAATATCCTTAAGCCTATTCAAGGGAATGGAAACCCTGGTGGCGCAGTGGTTAAGAGCTACAGAGTGCTAACCAAAAGTTCAGCAGTTCCAATCCACCAGGCACTCCTTGGAAACCATATGGGGCAGTTCTACTCTGTCCTATAGGGTCCCTATGAGTTGGAATTGACCCCACGGCAATGGGTTTGGGTTTTGGTTTATTTAAGAGAATTAGTCAATATTAATCTAAATTTATTGAATCATAATTGTCAGATGACTCACCTTAGATCTTATGTTAGTAAATACAAAATCATTTGCTATTCATGTGACTATATATAATAAATTTTAAGTATTGTTTAAACTAGCGCAATACCCACTATCCACACGTAGCTATTAAATTTAAATTAACTATAATAAATAACCTTCTCAATTCAGTTCCCTGGTCAATGGCTCGTGTGCTTCGTGGCTACAGTATTGAACAGAAAAGATTTACAGAACATTTCCACCAACACAGAAAGTTCTAGTGGTTACCACTAGTCTAAATGACACAAAGTCCTTACTTCTTGTGTTGTTGTTATTGTTGGGTGCTCTCAAGTCAGTTCTGACTCATAGCGATCCTTTGTACAACAGAAGGAAACACACTCCAGTCATGCGCTACCCTCACAATCTTTGCTATGCTTGAGTTCATTGTTGCAGCCACTGTGTGAATTCAACTTGTTGACGGACTTCCTCTTTTCACTGACCCTCCACTTCATCAAGCATGATGTCCTACTCCAGGGACTCGTCCATTCTGATAACATGTTCAAATTACATGAGAAGAGGTTTCATCATCCTTTCTTGTAAGGAACATTCTGGTTGTACTTCTTCCAAGACACATTTGTTCATTCAGTCCATGGTATATTCAATACTCTTTACCAACAATGTTATTCAAAGATGTTAGTTCTACTTTGGTATTCCTTATTCATTGTCCTATGAGTCTGAATGGACTAGATGACAATGAATTTATTTTTCTGTTTTGTTTTGTTTTAATTCATTGCCCAGCTTTTGTGTGCATAAGATGACTGAAAATAGCGTGCTTAGGGTCAGGTGCAACTTAATCCGCAAAGTGACGTCTTTGATTTTCAACACTTTAGAGAGATCTTTTGCAATAGATGTGCCCAACACAATATATGGTCTGATATCCTGACTGCTATTTCCCTGGGTGTTGGTTGTGGATCCAAGTAAAATGAAACCCTTGACAACTTTAATATTTTCTCCATTTATCATGATGTTGCTTATTGGTCCACTTGTGAAGATTTTTGTTTTCTTTATGTTGATATGCGATCCATACTGAAGGCTGTGATCTTTGATCTTCATCAGCGCATGCTTTAAATCGTCTTCACTTTCAACAAGGAACGTTGTGTCATCTCCATATTGCAGGTCATTAATGCATTGTCCCCCAAGCCTGTTGCCCTGTTCTTCTTCATATAGTCCAGTTTCTCAGATTATTTGCTCAGTTTACAGATTGAATAAGTATAGTGAAAGGATACAACCCTAACACACACCTTTCTTGACTTTAAACCACACAGTATCTCCTTGTTCTGTTTCTATATGAAGTAGAATTCCCATTATTCACAATGTTATCCATAATCTATTAAGATCCACACAGTTGAATGCCTTTGTATAGTCAATAAAACACAGGTAAACATCTTTCTGGTATTTTTTGCTTTCAGTCAGGATCCTTCTGACATCAGCAACGATATTCTTCCTTCCACATCCTCTTCTGAATCCCGCTCGAACTTCTGGAAGTTCTCCGTGGATGTACTGCTGCAACAACTTTTGAATGATCTTCAGAAAGATTTTACTTGTGTGTGACATTAATAATATTGTTTGATAATTTTTACATTCTGTTAGATCACCTTCTTTGGAATGGGCCCAAATATGGATCTCTTCCGGTCAGTTGGCCAGGTAACTATCTTCCAAATTTCTTGACAGAGATGAGTGAACACCTCCAGCACTGCATTAGTTTGTGGAAACGTCTCGCTTGGTAGTCTGTCAATCCCTGGAGCCTTGTTTTTCACCAATGAGTTCAGTACAGCTTGGGCTGCTTCTTTCAGTAGCATCAGTCCTTGATCATGTGCTACCTCTCAAAACGGTTGAAGGTCAATCAATTCTATTTGGTACAGTGACTCTGTATATTCTTTCCATCTTCTTTTGTTGCTTCCTGTGTCGTTTAATATTTTCCCTGTAAAATCCTTCAATACTGCAACTTGAGATTTGAATTTTAATTCAGTTCTTTCAGCTTGAGTATTGCTAAGCACGTTCTTCCCTTTTGGTTTCCTAATGCCAAGTCTTTGCACATTTCATTATAATACTTTGTCTTCTCAAGCTGTCCTTTGAAATCTTTTGTTCAGCGCTTTCACGTCATCATTTCTTCTGTTCACTTTAGCTACTCTACATTCAAGAGCAAGTTTTAGAGTCTCTTCTGATATCCATTTTTTTTTTCTGATATCCATTTTAGTCTTTTATTTCTTTTAAATTAACTTTTGCTTTCTTCATGTATGATGTCCTTGATGTCATTCCACAATTTGTCTAGACTTCGATCATTAATGTTCAAAGCATCAAATCTATTCTTGAGATGGTCTTTAATTCAGATGAGATGTACCCATGGTCATATATTGGCTCTGGTAGATTTGCTCTAATTTTCTTTGGTTTTAACTTGAACTTGCGTAGGAGCAATTGATGGTCTGTTTTTTTCTACAGTCGGCCCCTGGCCTTGTTCTGACTGATGATATACAGAAAACTATGATTTCAATAAAAGCTTCCTTAAAAAAGTTGGAAGAAAAGCTTTCTTTCCTTCCAAAATCAATGACCAATTGCATATTATTTAAATAAGTAATTAGAGTAATTTTTTTAGGTTAATAATACTGAAGATAAACTGAAGTAACTATATCCTCATGTTATTAGTTAATAAAAGGTTAGTAAAACGCCAATCACTTAGAGACGCTATACAAGAAACAGCATAAGTTTCAATTCCATTGTTCCTGAGGAACTTGCAAGTAGGGAAAACATAATAATTAATGTGAAAACATATGCAGTTTCAAAGAAATTTTATGATTTTTTATATAAAATTGATACTTCATGTACAGCAGGGATTTCTTCAATCCTACCCAAAAAATGTTTTCTCAATTTTCAATTTGCTGTCAAAGAATGTGGAAGCTAAACGTATTATTTGTGATCATATAAGGCAGTCACTTTATTTTACAAATGTAGTGAGAAAGATTAAGCATTATATTTTATTAAGAGTTTTAAAATATGATGCCCAATTAGATCCTTTTGTGCCATTCATGCTGTATGAATTTCTTATCCTTGGAATGATGAGTTAACACCTACATGTCACATAATAATTTGCCAACCATTTTATCAGTGTTTCATGAATACAAATAAATTAGGAACCTGTGCAAGGCAAGAGATATGAACTCATATCTATTACTGTGATGAACACAACTGAATAGTTTGTAATTTTTTTCATGGGTTTCATTGTCGCATCATCTTTTTATGATTAAATTAGACAGTATTTTTAAGGCTGCACTCTGTTAAGCCTGTAGCTTTTATGCAACTAGGAAGTTACAAATGTGTTAATACCTATGTATACTTTCGGTGAAATATATTTACTTTCATTCTGAGAATTTTTTTTAGTGTTTTAGTTGAATCTATTCATTAGAAACTCCTTTAGGATATCTCCAATAGAATTTCAAATACAACACATATTCCAGAGCCTGAGACCATAGTCAGCTAAAACTGTGTTCCCATACTTCTTTAAAGAGCTCCATGGGAGAGAAAAGAAGGTTATGTGAGAAAGATCTAAAGCTCTGTGTAGAAGGTCAAACAAAAATATAGTACTTAGCATTCAGTGCTGATTCCTACAATCTTGAAAATATTTTACCAAAGACACTTTCCTATCATTCCATCCTAAGGGCATTCTTCTCGCTGTACATTTGAATTTTCCTTACCACTACCACATCTACATTGTGGCATGCAGGAAAAGGGAAAAGGAAAAAAAAAAACTTCAATGACCTGGTCATTGTTGTTATTTCAAGCTAGTGGAAAATACAAACAATGACCGCACAAGCAAAAAGATTATAAGTTGCAGACTGAGATATGTGTGCCAGACACCTCATAGAATTCTCTTTACTGTCATGAAATGCTATAAAAGGGTATGGCGCATATAGACTGTAGGATCCTACCCATGTGCCTTGTATTATTTAGGATATTGGTTTGCTCTGTTTAACAGAAGTTAAATAGAAGTCTGAACTGGTAAGACAGTCCAGAAAGACAAGAAGACTTGGAAGCACAAGGTCCCTCGAAGATGAATGTTCCTTCTTTCTTGATTATAGAGTGTCTTTTTTTTTTTTTTAGCAGATAGAAGATACTCAATAAGTATTTCAAGTGAATGAATGAATGGCATAACCCATGTATTTGCTCATCCCACACACACTCAAACTGTCTCTTGCTCTCACGCTGTCTCACACACACAGAGAAACATAGAAAATAGTAGACCAGGGTAGATCTTAATTTAAACAAGGCCCACCAAACTCTGGCAGTGTCATTAGACTGTAACCAAATGGTGCTGGGTAATTCATGATTTATCTAATTCATATTTTCATTATGTATCTAGCTGCGTGCTCTGGAACTTCTAGTGACTGCCACGCCTTGTCTTCCTACAATATGTTGCAGGAGGGAATTCTTGTAGGAAATGGCATGACCCTGATCTATCTAATTATTAGGGTATACTATGAGTCGGAATCGACTCGATGGCACTGGGGTTTTGGGACTCCCAAAAGACTTCTGTTTTTGAAAAATGCCTTTTTTCAGAATCAAGAATTTATGATCTGCCTCACTTCAGATAGAAGCAGGAATATATGCAATAACGTGCGTTGCTACTGCCAATTAACCTAGCTGAAAAATATAATTTATGTATTTGGCAAAATGAAGTGAGGATGGGATGTTAAAGAAAAGGAAAGAAGATATAAAAATAGAGTTTAAGAATCAACTGCTGGCAGTTAATAGCCAGCAATGGATAATGAAAGAAACACTTTGTTTTGCTTTGTTTCCATAGTTAGTTATAACAATGTTTTTTTCCTCTCAAGAGCCAGTTATTTTTGTTATCATTGTTGCTGTTGTATTGTTGTTACCAATTGGGGAAAAAAGGATAAATATAAAAGATGGAATATAAACACTGCCAAATAGGAAAATAATACAAATGTCAGATAAATATTAATGAATGTTGAGAACTGTATAAATCAGTCCCAATTGAAATGAAGATTGTACGTGTTTTTAAAAATACATCTGATTTTTTTATTGTACAATAAATATCTTCCTGTTGGTCGAAGAGATTAATGAATTCTGCAACAAATGAGGTATACTTCAATTTGTGCTACATTTTTACAGGAAAAGTATCAGGTGAAAAACAAAATTAGATTTAAAAAAAGACGCAGTGAATGATGTTAACTAAGAAGATGCATTGTTCACATCTCAGGGAATTTGATGCGGATACAAAGTCCAGAAAGACAGCATTTTCAGCAAATTTGAGGTACCTGGTTTCTCATGCACTTTGTTGGCTATTTTTGTTCTTTTTGTGAATGCTTGATCTTTGACAAATACGAGAACAAAATCCTCATAAATGTGTGATGTTTGGTATTTAATTTTGAAATTTTGTTAGGTGACAAAATGAACACTTTTTTTCTAACTTAAATATGTACACAAATATATAGGTGTTAATATAATAAAATGTCTCATTTTCTACGAAAGGTATTATTTGATAGTAAATTATTTAAGGCAACTAAAATTATGGGAATGAATTATTTTCTCTTATCTGTTTTTTATGGATAAAAGAATTTAATTATGTTAAAGTATAATTTTATTGGAATTTGGGGTTTTCATTATAATTCTATTAAATCTGGATAAAATACCTACTGAGTGAGAAAGCTGTGTTCCTTTCATGCATTTGCAATTAATAGAGAGTAAAGGAAAACAGACAAACTGCTAACACAGACACTCCCTCTTCAGGTTCCTATGCAGTGTAAGTATCTGTGAAATAACAATGATAAAACTAGGGGCAGCATTATCTCCACTAAAATGAATAATCCTCTGAAGCAGATTTGTTGCATGTCCTTGGCATTTTTTTTTTTAATGTAATGGAAAATATACTATTTTTTAATTTTTCAGGAAGTACTTTTCATTCTAAAATCTATAGTTATTTTGTAAGCTGTTACTCCTAGAGATAGTAGAGTTAACATTAAATGAAAAAAGAAGAAGGTAAGGATCTCTGAAGGATGACAAAAGAATATCAATTTTTTTCCCTTTATTTAAATCATAACCTGATTTAACTAAAGATACCAGAATAAAAAAAAAAAAAAAGAGCAAAACCACCAAGCAACAATGTAATATGTGACCTGCAGAATATTTTCTTACTGGCCAATCTTAGAAATGATTTGCTTTCATCTGCGTGTCTAGGCTATTATGTTTCTTATAGAATGTTGTCGTTGGGTGCCATGAGTCAATTCCAACTCATAGTGACCTCATGTGACAGAGTAGAACTGCCCCACAGGGTTTTCTTGACTGTTGTCTTTACAAAAATAGGTTTCCAGATCTTTCTCCCACAAAGCCACTAGGAATAGAATAACAAATTGTTCCACAGATTTGTTAGGTCACAATTGCAAGGGCTCGTGAAGTAGAAAGGGAGGTGTAATTGTAGAGGGACAGTGAAGGATCATTTGGTTCTTTAAACGTGTGCGAAGCTCACTGCATCTCACAAAGCTCCACTTTGTGTAATGTATGCGTGTCCTGGCCTTGACTCAGATTTCAATATGTTTAGTCATGCCCTTGGATGGCCCTGGTGTGACAGCTGTCAGGTATTTAGTTGAGGTAGAGGCTAAGCTGCTGCAACGAAGAGATCACAGTAAATACTGGCCAAAAATTAAACAGAAATTTATTTTTCTCTCACAAAATTGTTCAAAGGAAGGAGTGAATTCCAAGGCCAGTGGCACTGTTCTGCTATCCTCAACATTTGCTTCTATCTCTGCATAAAAGACAACTGCTCCTGTTATTGCAATTCTGAGTGAAAAGGAAGAGGAAAAAGAAAACATAGGGCAAGCAGCCTCCCTTTAAAGATACATTTAAGGCAACAGTTCATACCAAAAATAATGGTGGGTAGCCAAGGACAATTCTAAAACTAATTTCCTTTTTCTCTTCCCTCCAAAACTATGATTTATTCTGCAGGGTAGCTACAGTTGCTAGGCTGGAGTTCAAGGAAGAGAGGGGAAATGATTTCTTCTACTTGCTGGCTGGTCTTCCCTTGATCCCTCAAACTCCTCTTCCAATCATTCTAGGGAGACCCAAGAATAAATACCCACTTGTTCCTTTTCTTCTTTGGGGTGGACAACAGATCTCGTTCATCCCCCATACAAGCTTGGTGTCTGCTTCACCTTTGTCTTTCCTCCACAGCCACTCTCTAAGGTCTAGGCACTTCTTAAAGTGCCCAACCCACTCCAAGTGCACAGGGACAGATTACCCAATAAGCAAGGTAAGCACACATTTACTCCCAACACCCACTGCCATGAGTTGATTGCAACTCATAGTGATGCTATAGTGACCCTATAGGACAGAGTGGAACTGCCCCATAGAGTTTCCAAGGAGTACCTGGTGGATTCAAACTGCCAGCCTTTTGGTTAGAAGCCATAACTCTTAATGAATACACCACCAGGGTTTCCAAGCACACAGTTAAGGCATCAACAAAACAAGGGCACCAGTTGTACAAAGCAAAGACCCAGAGATGCCAAACACACAGGACACAAGGAAAAATGAGCCCTGTATTTGAAGGGAACTGGCAGGGCACTAAATGAAACTAATACCAGGTCCAGTGCATGAAAGTGTGCCAGCCAGAAATAAAGTTCACATTGGGTCACAAGTGCACCCACGAGCAAGGTTGTTTAATATGTGAGGGCCCTACCACTTCAACACCTTCATTGACATCTGTCTCCTACAGTCCCCAGACCCTTCCCATGTAATTGAAACTCCTTATTTCAGTGTGTCTATTGCGAGTGTACTATTTCTAATAAACAAGAGGTGGGGGTGGGCTCTCAAGTCTAACTCTTGCTACATTCACCAGCTAAAAATTTAAAATCCAGTTACCTCATTCTGCTAAAATAGCGTATGCCAATTTTGCATTCAATCGCTAATATTATAGTCACATTTAAAAAGAAATTACATCATGGATAGCCAACACAGATACGCAGACACACACACACCCACATATATATATTTGGGGGGAAGGGAGGGGGAGGGGAGGGGAGGGGAAGGGAACCCTGGAGGCACAGGGGTTAAGAGCCTAGGCTGCTAACCAAACAGTTGGCAGTTCGAACCCCCCAGCCGCTCCTTGGAAACACTATAGGGCAGCTCTAATTTGTCCTATAGGGTCGCTATGAGTTGAAACGGACTCAGTGACAATGGTTTTTTTGTTGTCGTTGTTCATATATATATATTTATAATTCATGTATCCCATTTGAATGCATAAGCAGAGAAGGTGGAACCACAGATTATCAGTGTTTAGGGAGCTTGCATGCCTTAATTTGGCCCCGAAGGTGCTCCAGACCCGTCTCATTGCTAGCTTCATTCTTTAAAGTTCCCTAAAGGAACCTGAGCTTCATGATCAAGTTCAAATTTAGAATTATTAGACTCCTCTTCAGTTCTGTGTTAGGAACATGGTAGTGTGTGGAGAGAAGTATCAAGGTTTCCTCCTTTTCCTACCCCCAGGCTCTTTCCACAGAATTCATATCTAGGTCAATTGGCCCCCACCTTTCATACTTGCTCAAACAACTGTTGCTTACCTGCCCCTCAGATATAGATGGTGTACCCATTAATTCCACCCTGGTCTTCGCTCTAAAAATATGGCTCAGAAGAAAGCAGGCTGAGGGACTTTGGGGCTGGAATTTTGCAATGGCTTACCCAGAGCATGGTCTAAAGGGCAGAGCAAGTTCCATGGACCCCATGAATTCCTTTGCTGCAGAGAAGAGCCAGTGATGGGCTCTCTCAAACCATGGAGCCTCCAGCAGGGCCCCTCCCACCTGTATAGGGTCAGTACTGATACTAGGGAATTACAATAGAGATATACCCAGCTAGATTGGAAGACTCATAGTCTTGATTCGATGGCACCGGGTTAGATTGGAAGAGCGGTGGATGGAACACTGCAGAGAGGTGCACGTGCTGAAACATGGTTTTAAAGAATGAGTGTAATTTAAGGACACATTTATTTTCTATAAACAGATACCTGCCTCAGGATCCCTTTTCCAGTGTTGGTGGCAATGTGTCCTCCAGAAAACCATAACCTACCCATCCTGTGTCACAGTATTAGTTTGAAATAGTCATTGCTTGAGTGTTCAAAGTTTGTTTCCTTTTCATTCTTATCATTTCTTATACAAATTGTTTCCTTATCAGTTTTATTTTACTTTCTATTCAAACATGTTTAAAATATTTTATTCTGTTTTTATCCTTTACATTTATATCTTCTTTCTGTGTTTCTCAGTATGCTTTTGCTACTCACTTGCTCTCAGCTGGGCCAGTTTTCCTTTTAAAGATCTTCATTAACCTCCTTTAACACACATTAATAAGTGTTAATCATCAACAACTTGAAAAGAATTAACAAAAGAAAGATGGAAAGGAACTGAGGCAGTGCATTGAGTTTTCTACAATTCCTGTGATGATTTCTATCCATTGATAAAATCATAAGTGTGGATATTAAAGCTTTTGATACCAAGAGATAGTTTCCCAAATTAATAATCAGGACACTATGAAAAAGTAAACACACTTTAAGACTATTTAGAGCAAAACCACAAATCACTATCTTGTCACTTGTCACTTTGTTTCATTTCTATGTCTGAGGGTCTCAGTAGACTGCAAGGCCATTAATGGCACATTTTATACCGTATTTATTTTTAAACTTAAGAGAGTGCCTGGTATGTGGTATGTAGACCAAGTTGACAATTGGATGGTAAGATATGTGTTTTTAAAATTTATCTTATTCTCTCTCCTTGTCAATAAAATTAAAGCAGCAGCAAGTGTATATGCATTAGCTTCAGAAGAATGGTGACCAAGAGAAAAACTCCTTGCTTTTGAATCCTAAATAGATGCCCTTGAAAATTGTTAGCAGAAACAAATCTTGCGAGCTATGTCTTTGAATCATTAGACCCAGTTGCTTAAGGGGTACAAGGGAAGCTGTGGAAAATTCCAGGCCTCCAAAAAGGGGTATATAAGTTGCCTAAGGACTAACAGATAAAAACTCTTCAAAATTTAGAAGAGAATGACTCAGAGTATTCTAACCCAACAACTAGATCTTGGAACAGAAATTATCAGAAGCTAACATCACAGGGACAGGGGAGACCTGCCCGTACATCTCAAGATGACTTATGTCTCAGCAGGGGCTATTAAGGAAAGAATACAACCATGAACTGGCATGTATCTCAGCCTGACATCAGGATATATTGTAAGCTCCTTACAACCCACATATCACCTTGTGAAACGGAAATGGATTGGGAAAGATATGTGAATGTTCAATTATTTAGTAGCTATGAGTCACAATCGACTCGACGGCACTGGGTTTTGGGTAGGGACACACTATGAGTTAGAATTGACTAGGGCTAGGGACACAAAAAAGAGTGAGTATGAATATTATTGTTTGACCATTCATGTATCTCTTGGTTTCCATGTTAAAATAACCATCTATTTGAGATGTACCTCATCTTGATCAGAAATACTGCTCTTGCATAAAATTCTTGTTGTTTTAATCTATCCTGCATACCACTGAAAAACTGTTGATTTTCTTCTATCGATCCACTTGCTCTAAAACTCCACCACATTCCTTTTCTATAGGAAAAAAATCCAAACTTCCTAGCCAGGCATCACCATAATTTTTATATCTTAACGTTCAACATTAAACTGCTTAACCAGGTCCGTGTAATTTTTACTTATATTTATTTTGCTCCATTTTAACTATGATTCTTTGCTAATACTCTCAGTCTGAAATGTCCTCCCCTCTCTAGTGCATTTATCAATAATATACAAATATTTCTGTATTTCAGGCAATATAAACATATCACCTACTACATTAATATTCTGGGTTAACAGAAGAACTCTTTGATTCCATATAATCACATCCTGATTGTAAAGGAGACAAAGCAGTTTTCTGTAAGTGCACACTTCTTTCTCTCAAGCATGATTGCAAGTTCCCAGATATACAGAAAATACCAGAAATACTTTCCTAGACGTTTACAAATTCTGTGATCTTGAGTAATTCATGTAATCTGAGTACTAATTTTGTCATCAGTAAAAGGGAATAATAATAAATGCAACTATCCAGTTATATGGTAAATTTAAGGCAATGTATTATAAATCCTTGCATAGTGTCTGTTACATAGTAATCGTCCAATAGTTCATAGCTATTAATATTAATAATATAGTTTTTGTTGCTGTCATTATCTCATCATTACACTTAACAACCTAAATTTTTTACATAAATGAATCAATAAAGAGAATTGAGACAAAACGTTACCACATATTTCTTTGTTCAAATGTTTTAGCTTTTTAATAGATTATTTCAGGTTGCAAGTAATTTATAAAGGCTTAATTTTATTTTTTTTTTCATTTTCAGATGATATTTTTCTTTTAAAAATCTCAATATGGATTTTCCAGAAAAGACTATTTTATACTTGTATAATCTGTACATGAAACAGTATCTCTTCACCTGCACAAGTGATCTGCACATTGTTTGCCCAAAATTGACTGAAAATAAATTCTGATCCCAACATGACTTTTTTTCCATGCTCATGTAAAGCATTTGCTTCATTCTGTTAGGTCTATACCCACAATTAGGCTTCAAACTGATATCAGATTCTTGGTAAGCAGGCTCTATGTCTAGCACTTATCATTCTGCCATCAAGATATGATATTGATAAACAACAGGTGTATTTTTCAAAATCTCAACGGACACTCTAAGGTGTGCTTGTATGGAAATTTACATGCAAGGTGACATTTCGATTACACGTTATCACAAACATAGGTAGTAACATCGTGGGTCCAGAGTGAATTTTAAATGCATCTTATAATATACAAAGCTGGAATTTCAGTAAATTTATATTATAGTACATGAAAGGGTCCAATCGTCTTTTAGAAAGACAGGATAAGTGACCTTAAGTAATATCTTTGATTATTACCTTTATCTGTTCTTTCATTCCTTTTTGGTGCATCTGCTAAAAATAATAATAAAAAGAAAAACTATTACAAAAAAATCCACAAGCTTTATAACAGCTTTAAGGAGAACTGCAATTTTTATAAAATTTCTGGATTTAAACATTACCAAGGCGCCTTTATGGTTTGGCTTTGTTTTGAATACAAGAGACGTTCCATGTCAGCAGTTGCAGGATTACACACAACTTGAAAACAATGCAATATCCACAATTCAATAAAAATTCACTCAGCAAATATTAATTGGCCAGCTGCATTACTCAAGATCTATTTTAGATTCTAGAGATACAGGGAGAGACAAAATTGTCAAAAGTTCCTGCCCACCTAAAGCTTACATTCTAGTTAGGCAACATCAATAATAAACATAAGAACAGAGTTATATAATTTATGTGACAGTGATAAGTGCTATGGGAAAAAAAAAGTTAGTAAGGAAAAGTGAAGGAGACTTTAGAAGGGTGGTTTGCAATTTACAAAAGGTAGTCACATTAGCCCTCAATGAGATACAGATTCTCAACATTTTATTCTAGTGCTGGGATTAATATAAGATTGAGAATCAGGGCATTGTTACTTTTGCAAGAAGAAATAAAGTAAAGCTGAAACAAAATGAGTTAGAAACATATACAGAGTTTTGAAGATGTGCCCAGCATAAAAAATCAAAAAGGAAGCATATATTAGCAATCTTTTAGTACAAATATTCAATAAAAATGTGAACTTCATGTGAAACTTTACTAAATATCTGGGAACTTGACATCACAGAAAAAAAAAAAAAAGAATAGCTAAAGCCCTATATCTAATAATATTTTGAAAGTATTATATATATTAGATACAAGAATAATTTTTCTTTCAGAAATGTCATAAAAAAATAAAAAACATCTGTTATAACATCTTTCCAAACTCATCATATATAAAAAACTCATTGCTGTTGAGTTGATTCCGACTCATAGTGACCCTACAGGACAGAGTAGAACTGCCCCATAGGGTTTCCAAGGAGAGGCCGTTGGATTTGAACTGCCAAGTTTTTGGTTAGCAGCCTTAGCTCTTAACCACTGCGCCACCATGATTCGCATCATATAAAAACCAAAAAACTTGTTGCTGTGGAGTCGGTTCTGACTCATAGCAACCCTATAGACAGAGTAGAACTGTCCCACAGGGTTTCCAAGTAGCTCCTGGTGGATTTGAACTGCCGACCTTTTGGTTAGCAGCTGTAGCTCTTAACCACTACACCTCCAGGGTGTTTAAAGTCAGGTAAGTTAATGGATATAGCCTCTGCCATTGATAACTTAAGAGGAATAGGCTTTGTGAAATTTAAGAAAAAAAAATTACTTTTGAGAACTTATAAATTCATCAATTATATCAAGAGTGAATTTATATGCAAAAATGCTAGTATATCTATATCTTAATATCAAAACAGGCTCTCATTTTGGGCACCTTTATAACAACAAGACAAAAATCATAATACCCAACCCAGTGCCGTCGAGTCAATTCTGACTCAAAGAGATGATGAAAACCATAATAGAAATTAATTTTTATCAGGAAATACTATAAGTACTTCACATATATTTTATTTTTTAATCTTCAAAACAACCTTATAAGGTAGGTAATGTTATTCTTCCCAACCAAGGCAAATAAATGAGTAAGTGGTTAAGAATGAAACGCCCAAGATGCACACCCACATATAGAACCCTTCACCTACTCTTTGCTGTGTTCTCACAAAGATCAACCAAGTTGGGAAATGCATGAAATGCAATCAAATTGGAAAACATCAGCGTGGCAAAATGAAGAAACTTTGTCTCCTCTGATCCTTCCTTTTCTTCCCATTCCCTCTTTAGCATCTAGCCCATACTACCTCAGGTGCCATGATACACCAGATGCTAGACTACATCAAAACAGAAAAGGATCTGAAAGACATTCCTACTTTGATTAAAACTCATTTCAGTGTTTTTCTCAAATAATGTGTAGTTTTAGTCTTCTCTCTGTAATTATATAACAAGAGTGGCTTGCTTTTAATTTTTTTTTTTTTTTTTTTTTTTGCCACCAATAAACCTGTTGCTATCGAGTTGATTCCAACTCATCCCTACAGGACAGAGTAGAACTGCCTCATAGAGTTTCCAATTAGCACCTGGTATATTCAAACTGCCATCCTTTTGGTTAGCAGCTATAGGATTTAACCACTGTGCCACCAGGGTTTCCTTGCCACCAATAGTGTATGGGAAAGTTATTAAGAAAAAGGACATGGGAGCTAGACTACTTCTAAGACTAGAAACGATGGCAGTTCTGATACTGCATCTTCACTTTGCCTCTTCCTCCTGCTCAGTCGCTCTTCCTCTCCCTTCTCTATCCCCAAACTCCCAGGTTCTACAGATGATAATCAGGCTGCTACAGTGCTGTGAAAATTCACAGACACAGGTCCTAGAGTCCTGCTGCCTTAAGCCTTCTAACACTCAGGATATTAAAAAAAAAAAAAAAAAATTGTGCCACAAGTTATCATATCCCTGATGTAAGTCTGTGAGGAGCTGTGAGAAGGGTTAGTGAGGCAATGAAATCACAGCACATAGCCAAGTTTTAAAATGGCTCCTTTTCCAGGTGGCCTAAAAAAACACTTGCAGTAGTCTACAATCTACTTTATTTGTCATCTAGCAGTAAAACTCAGCACATTACTCCTCAATAATCTGATTTCTTTAAGACTTTCAAGTGTAAGTCACTCTTTATATACGTTAAAAATCTTACAAACAAATGGATCTTAAGGAGGATTAAATAAAATAAAAAAATTATAGAGGTTCTTATGTTTCCTTCCAGAAACCCTATATGTTTCATTGTGTACACCCTAATGTGCATGCAATACACTTTGAAGACATGTGCTCCAGAAGTCTCAGGAATCTCTCTGACTTTTCCTCATAAATTCAGTTTTAACCTCCCTTGATTTATTCTGGCACTGTTTCCTTTTCTACTTCGTCCTGTTTAGGAAGAGGCAGTCTAAACATATTCTACCTCTATAGAGTCATTTTGAATTTTCTACTTGGCTTTTCATTTCCAACCTTGGATGTTATTTAGGGTATTACTATGATTCATGTTTTTTACTATATGGATAGTTCTGCTCTTACCTAGGTCCAAATTAGACCCACTGGAACCGGTGTCGGGCTATAGTCATTAACATGAAGTTGTCAAAGGTTGTATGTGTGACAATGGTATTAATATAAAGTTGATAAAAATTCATTCACTTACTAATTTATTCTATAAATATTCGAGGGCCACTATGGGCTAGATGTGGGAAACCTTGGTGGTGCAGTGGTTAAGTGCTACAGCTGCTAACCAAGAGGTCAGCAGTTCAAATCCACCAAGCGCTCCCTGGAAACTCTATAGGGCAGTTCTACTCTGTCCTATAGAGTCGCTAGGAGTCGGAATCGACTCGAAGGCACTGGGTTTGGTTTGGCTTTTTATGGGCTAGACAGAAACACTGCTGGCGGTTAAGTGCTATGGCTGCTAACCAAAGGGTCAGCAGTTTGAACCCACCAGGTGCTCCTTGGAAACCCTATGGAGCAGTTCTATTCTGTCCTATAGGGCCGTTATGAGTTGGAATCGACTTGAACTTTTTTTTTTTTTAATGGGCTAGACAGAGCCCTGGTGGTGCAGTGATTAAAATCTAGGGCTGCTAACCAAAAGTGGGCAGTTTCACCTGCCACTTCTTGGAAACCCTATGGGGCAGTTCTACTCTGTCCTGTAGGGTTGTCGGAATCAACTTGATGGTAACTTTTTTTTTTTTTTAATGGCTGGACAATATTCTAGACAATGAAATTTAGCAGGAAAAAAAACAAACAAAAAAGCAACAAAGCACTACTGTATCCGAGCTTACATCCTGGTGGGAAGAGAAAATAAACACATGCATACATATTATGACAAGTGACAATAAGTTCCATGAACGTGTGGTTGTTAAGATCACAAATTCCGGAGCCAGACTGCCAGCTTTTAAAACCTAGCACACACATTACCTTCCCCCAGGCTTACTAGCTGTGTGCCATTGGCCACATTACTAGGTCTCTGCATGCCTCAGTTTCCTGGTTTGTAAATCACAGATAATAATATATATCTCAATGTTGTTGCAAGGACTAGACAAATTAATGTTTGTTAAGCTTTTATAACGTGTTTTTTTTAGCTATATTGTAGTGCAATATGTGTTAGCTATTATAAAAAATCGGAATACAGAGCACAAAGAGAACAGAACATAGCTTCAGGGAATGTCATTTCATATAGGAAGGTAATAGAAAACCCTTAGGGTAATGAGGCATACTGTACTTGATCAAAAATATCTATATTGACATTTTTTATATGTAGATTCATGCTAGGTCCCATGCTTCCTGGGACAACAGTAATTTCCTTCCATTTTATTGTCAAATATTGAGACTCAGCTTAACCAATAAATTATGGATTCATTCCACATATGTAATGGAGAAATAACAATATGAAAAAAGGCAAAGCTACAGAATTACTTGGGAATTATACAAGTTATTACAATTGTTTTTTGTGTTAATGGACAAAATGTATGCATTAAATTATCAGAATAATAATACATACTTAAACATTTAATATTTTAGATAAAGTTGAATGTGCTGATTACTTAATTAAAAAAAAAACAATATGCAACTTACTAAACCCTTGCTAAATATACTGAATGAAGAAAGGACAAATGTATAGCTCTTTTCTTCAAGAAATGTATCACCTAGTCAAGAAAACAGACACATAAATAAACAGAATGAACAGAGTTAGGGAAAATATAAGTAGATATAGTGAGCTGATTATGAAAATACACAGAATAAGAACATTGGTGCTTTTCTGTGTACCAGACTTAAACCTACTCCTGCATCAAAGTATATGCTATCAGGTTCTTCCTGTATCTGGGCCACAGGGGTATATTTCACTGCAACAGTAAGTTCAATACATATATGCGTAGTCTTCAGAATTTGCCCCTCAGCTCTATGGCTGCTCATCTACAACAGTCACAAAACTGGAGGTGATATTAGTCTCTACACCGTACCATTTTTTCTTCTGTTCTTCTAGTACAACTAATGCCGTTTCTCAGACCTTGAACAAGAACATTAAGTGACTCTTACTTACTTCTGCCCAAAATAATATTCCTTGTCCTCTTTTCCTGCATGAGAAAAAATAATCAACCTGTCTCTCAGCATTATCTTAGTTTGGATACATGCTATCTTTGAAATTTTTTATTTTGGAATCCAGCTCTATACCACAAGCCACAGAAAACCACCTACTTTTAATTTAAAACAGGAACTTCAGTTTGTTAGACTCTACAATTTATTAATGTTTTCTGAAACCCTTAATTTTTTCTGCCCAGATATACAAAAAACTTTCAAAACATAAAATTTGTGTTATATAAATCATTAAATACTTCACATTGAAAACAATCATATGAATCCATAATCAAAGAAAAATTAGGTTAGAGATCTTCATTATCATCATGTTTGAAACTTCTGTTTTACAGGGCACCTTGCCTTAGCTGGAGCCCTGGTGGTGCAGTGGTTAAGAGTTACCGCTGCTAACCAAAAGGTTGGCAGTTCAAATCCACCAGCCATTCCTTGTAAACCCTATGGGGCAGTTCTACTCTGTCCTGTAAGGTTGCTATGAGTCAGATGGGCCACAACGGGTTTGGTTTACCTGAGCTAGTGAGTTGGAACCCAGCCTGAAGGCACTCAGTCTGTTCTGTTTTCCTCTATTCCTTCAATTCAGGCTGTTGAGTTTACTTCCCAAAAGAATATATTTTGTTTATTTTTTTGAACCAAATAGCTTATTTTTGCTCTCTCTGAGCCAAAAAATGTCCGAAGTGTTATGCTGTGCCCACTTGCAGTGGGAGGGGCCAGATAGGGCAGAACTTCTGGCTTCTGAGCTGAGTGGGGCCAGCAGGGAGTCCATCCTGGCCTGCAGATCCCATCAGGTAGTGTCACAATTTGGGCAAGGGAAGACAGTGGCTAATTTGGCAAAATATACTGAGAGATGGCCTAAGAACCTTGTGGAGGAGTTAGAGGTGATGGAGAAGGAGCCCCTAGGATGACCTCCAGGACTCCACTAAGAGCTACACATTGTTGCTGAGTTTTGTTATTGTTGTTTGTTGCCATGGAGTCACTCATGGCGATGCCATTCACAGCCGACCAGTTCTATGCCATCCCTATTGTCTTAATCTGAATTCTCTAGATGAGCAAAACATATATGGATATATATTTACTTCGAGGAAACATCTCACACAATTGTGAGAAAATGGTTCATGCAGTTGTGAGGGCTGAAAAATTCCATATCCGTATGAGGACAGACTGATGATCTCCATTGGCTGTAGGGCTGACAAATTCAAAACCTGCAAGTCAGGCCACAGGCTGCAGGCCTCTGCTGGCTTATATCCCAGGAACCAGGCTCAGAAGCCTAGAAGAGTGCAGGATCACAAACAGTGAGTTTTGCCAGAACATTCCTTTTTATCATGGATGTAGGTCACACTCCCAAAGAAACTCCTCCCCCAACTGATCGGCTGCTCATATCAGATCACAAAATAAGAGGTGATACATAGTGTCTGCCAAACCACTGAGAATTATAGCCTAGCCATGTTGACACATAACATTAACCACCACACCTATGATTGGGTTTGGATCAGGCTATTTCACAATGAAACCACAGACTTTTCATTGGCTGATATTCAGAAGTAGATTGTCAGGCCTTTCTTCCTGGTCTGTCTTAGTCTGAAAGCTCCACTTTAACCCGTTCAGCATCATAGCAACACACAAGCCTGCAACGTTAGATAGTGGTGGCTGTATATGAGGTGCATTGGCTGGAATAGAACCCAGATCTCCCACATGGAGGGTGAGAATTCTACTGCTGAAACACCCATGTCCCCTTCATAATCAGATTACAGGATTCTCCTCAGCAGATGTAAACAATCAATCAGGAACAGTTACTGAAAATTGAGTATTTGACCAAAAGGTGGAGCTTCTGAGGCAAGTGAATCAACAGCATGTAAAGGTTTATGAGGTATTAGATGTTATAGTAAAGGAAATGGAGGGGGCAAAATGTTTTCTGATGGCAAAGCACCATGAGAAAAGATTATGAATCTTTGCCACACAAAAGTATAGGGCCGAGTGTTTGCAGCTGAGAACTGGGCAGATGTACTGTAATCCTCATGAATAGGGTTTTAATATGTCTTTTTCTTCCTAAATGCCCATCCTAATATTTCTGTCATTTTTGTTTTCTTTAACACCTTTGGGGCCTCTTTATTCTTTATAAGATAGTTAATATGTCAAAATGAGGTGACGATATTTATCTGTTGATTTACCATGAACAGCCCTGACAATTATTTTTGAACTTTATATTCCTATGTCACATATACACAATTTTTAGAGGCAACATTATTTAGTAGCAATAATATTATTTCAAAGTCTAATGTTAAGGTTTTTAAAAAATGGGCTTAGATCTACAATAAGCAAGAAAATTATATTTTCTATCAACAAAGTAAATCAAAGTAAATGTAAAAATACCACAAAATTACAGACATAAAATATACACCCTAAGTTGAAATTATTTTCAGAGATATGTTGAACATTTTTGGTGGGCATATTCAATTAAATTCTACTTGTGTACTAAAACTTTTATAATAAACAAGACAAAACAGTAAAAGCAGTGTAAATTGAGATATTTTTTAATACCTGAAGAAATTAATTGAGCCTTTAAATATGCTTTGTATTTCTTGAAATTATGTTTTCATTATTTTAACCTGAGCTACCATAGAACTTTTTTAAAATTGATGATTTGACAATACCATATTATGTCCATGGGTATATTATTTTTTCAAAGATAAAAAAGCTTAAATATTATATTTTTAATTATTTCTAGTCTATTATAATTTTAGTTTAATTCTTAATAATTATTGCTTGAGTAAAATGCCCTTCATCATTGTAATGATAACAGAATTTAACTAAAAAATAATTAACATCTGTTGGTCCCTTGCTATGAGCCAAGCACTGAGTTAAATGCCTATGTGAGGAATTACTTTTAATGATCACAAAAACTCTATGAAGGAGACAATTTGTTACTACTATTTTATAAACTGGGAAATTGTGGCTGATAAGAGAATTGCTCAAGGTACTAGAGCTGATAAATAACAGACACAAGTTTGTTTGAAACCAGCACCTGTGCTCTTCATCTAAAAGTTACAATACATCAAGGTATGTCCACCTGTCCATGAGACTGAAGAGAAAACTTTTCATATACAGAAATAAAAATTGTAACCAACAAAAAAATCCAACCAGAAAAATCAATCATTATTCTTATATACATCATGACCCAGTTGGTAAAGTTCAGTAGAAGAGGAGAAGGATGCTGTGAGTGCCCACCACCAGTCCATTGTCATCACTGGATTCTGCATTTGATCATACTTCAAATTTCTCAGGGCAATCAGCAATCAACCTTAGGGAGAAATATAATTTTGTATTATTAGGTGGTGGGAGGAGGACTGTTGTTACTTAGCAAAAATCAGCTCTCCCACAACTTTCATTTTTAAGTCTTTATTTTTAAACATATATTTGAAATATATATATATGTGTATATATACACATATGTAGATTTATTTCAAGGAAATTGCTCATACAGTTGTGGAAGCTGGTAAATCCCAAATCTGCTCATCAGGCATCAGACTGGAGGATTCTCCTGGCTCAGGGGGCTGCAGGAACTGATGAATCCCAAGATCTACAGGTCAGGTAGCAGGTTGCTGGCTCACAACCCAAAATACGGAGGTCAGAAGAAGACAAGTTGGATGCAGGATTGAGACAGTGTGAGCTTTGCCAGAACATCCCTATGTATTGGATGCAGGCCACACCCCCAAGGAAACTCCTCCTACATTATATCACAAAACAGAGGATAATTACATAATACTGAGAATCATGAGAATCATATATATTTCCACTGATTTTGCTCCTCTAGAGATCCTGGCCTAAGACATTTGGTACAGAGAAATGGGGCTGCTGCTCTAAAAAAATACCTAAAATGTGGAAGTGGTTTTGGAATTAGGTGATGGGTAGAGGCTGAAAGAGTTTTAAGAAGCCTAACAGTAAAAGCTTAGATTGCCTCGTATTGGTAGAATTATGGACGTCAAAGGCAATTCTGGTGAAGGCTCAAGAGGAAGTGAGGAGAACTATAGAGAAAGTCTCTATCATATTAGAGAATACATATGGCACCAGCAACAGAATGTTGGTAGACGTGTGAATGTTAAATGTGCTTCTGGTGAGCCTTTAAAAGAAAATGATGGACACATCATTGGACACTGGAGGAAGGGTGATGCTTTTATGCAGTGGCAAAGAACTTGTCTGAACTATGTTCAAATATTTGGTGGAAGGCTGAACTTGTAAGTGATGAACTTGAATATCTGGTTGAGGAGATTTCTAAGGAAGATATTAGAGGGGCCTCATGGCTTCTCCTTGCCACTTGTGAGGGGAAAGAAATGGACTTAAAAACTAACTGTGAAACATGAAGACAGAACTTAAAGATTTCGAAAATTCTGTTATACAAACTAAGGACACATGTCCTAGAATGTTCACCAAGGATGTGGCTATGCAATATTTTTCTAAAGAGATTAAGCCTGTGACTGATGGATCTAATCAACTGCCACAACAGAAAACACATCAGCTTAGACTGAAGTGGACAGAGAGAGGACAAAAGGAAAGAAAACTGTCGGCCTCTTGGATTTCCACAGGCAGGAAACAGGTGAAAGGAGCTACATCTGTTGTCCTCCAAGAAAAGGAAAGGACTATCTGTGGAGTAGCTCAGAGATCAGCAAAAATGTTTGAAGGAATGCAGGAAGCAGGGCTTCTTGGTTTTAAAGGGTGTAGCCATGGTCTCCTGGGTATCAAAGAGTGGGGTCACAGCTGCCTAGGTTTCAAAGAGTCAGATCTTTACCAAGTCATTTCTGGAGAATGGGGTCACCACCCAAAGCAGATGGTGCAGGGCTGCCTTGCCCAGGAGCCATAGAGATTAAACAAGCAAGAGAGGCAGACATGGGAGAAGACAGATGACGTACCACATGAAGATCTCCAAGGAACAGAAGCTCAAAGAGACAAGGACCTTCCTCTAGAGGCTACTGAGAGCCTTTCCTTGAACTGGCACCCTAGATTCGGAATTCTAGCCTCCAAAATGGTGAGAGAATTAATTTGTTTGTTAAAGCAACCGATTTGTAGTATTATTCAATAGCTTCTCTAGATAACTAAGACAGGGACTGTACACATACGAGGAGCTGCCATATTTTATCCTATTCTTACGTATAGTTTGTATGCATAAGAGGCATGCGCTGTGTGAATGAAAGGAGCTGTATGAATAGCATTGTCCATATAGTATTAAATGGAACCACATGGCTGAAGTGAACTTTAACAAGATGATTTTTTTTCAAAAGAGGAATGCAGAACATCATTAGTGTTAAAATATAGATTTATGAGGAAGCCAAAAGAGAAAACTGTAAGTTTTCCTTATTTATTTACCCAGTAAATATCATTTCTTTGGTTCTTCTTTATATGTTGCAATTCAGTATAACAATGATTTTGATCCAGATGAGATGAAGCATGATTGTAGAAGATGTCAACAGGCAATACACGATACAAACAACTTATTGCACTCTTTGGTCAGACTAAAAATATTTACACTCAAATTCATTCATACATTATGAGTTTTTGAAGTCATTATAGAAATACTGCGTGTGTATAATCTTTATTATTCCAAAAGAAAGAATCCACAATCACAATCCAGGTTCCAATCTGCTTTCCTTTCATTGCTTTGACTTTCTTTAATTTGAAGTAAACACAAGGCCTTACCAATTTTATGCCTCATAAAACTTGCTAAACTCATTTAAAAAAAAAAATTGCCTGTAATATAAAACCGAAACCAAACACACTGCTGTATAGTTGATTCTGACTCAGAGCAACCCTATAGGACAGAGTAGAACTGCCCCATAGGGTTTGTAAGGATATGCTGGTGGATTGGAACTACCGACTTCTGGGTAGCATCTGAGTTCTTAACCATTGTGCCACCAGGGCTTCTACTGTAGGACTACGTTAATGTTAAACGTTAATGTTATTTCTATTCTCATCTCCCTAAAACTCCTGCCTGTATTTCCATTTGGAGGCCCTGACTTGTCCTTAAAAATCAACATGTCTAAAACTAATTTATTTCTCCTCTTACAAATCCAAACCCTGACTCTTGTAGTTCTGGTCTTTGAACCACCATTTATTCTCCAATTTTCCCAGGCTAAAAAATGTGTTATTGTCATTGATTTTTCTCCTCATGGGTAACTAGCCAATAGACACCGCTGACTGAATATTCCTTCGCAATTCACTTGGAGTCATCTAATCATTTTGATTTCCTCAACCACTACCAACATTTTTGCTACTTTTTCTCCCATTCTGCACAGTCCCCTAAACTCACTGTTCTTTAAATATATCTTATATCAAAAGAGCTAAAATTGAAAGATAACTCTGTTAGAACTCTAATTATGCCATTAATAGCTGTAGTTATTACAAAATTACTTAAGTCTTGACCTCAGAATTCTCAGCTAGAAAAGGGCAATATTAATACATAACCCAAACATAGATTACGAGGATTAAATAAAATATTTTGGGCAAACACCTATGTCATACAGAAATATGGACATAATTGGAAATATGACTTATTCTCTAACTTATATTTTTTAGTTTTCTTTTTCTTCAATCAACAAATCAATCCATTTAGACATTCATTATTTTCATCTTTTCAGCCAACAATCACATAGGTTCTACTCTGTGGGAGACATTAAGCTAGGCCCAGAAAGTACAGGTGTATTTTATTGAACTTAGAGTTTCACTACGAAGTCTCTTGTTCCTCACAACGAACTAAACACATATCCATTCCAGAGCCCAAACACATGCCATTACATTTCCTGACTCTCTAATTTGATTCCTAGCCTCAAGAAACTTATATCATACTGGGGCAATAACTATATATGTAATTACTTAATGTTTAAAATACTATAAAATGAAAGTATTTACAATATTTTTCAGCACAGAAGATTTGGAACACAGATTCTCAAGGTAGGTCAATGGGAGTGATGGTAAGCAAGGTCACTCCTATTTTCAACACCTAATTCATGGACAGATGTATCCTACTCAGCCGGGAGAAAACACCATGTAATTTTATTGCTTTAGGGTATATGCCACATCCTCAAGGATGATACCCAATCCTCACAGGGTATGATCTCCAAGCTGAACACTGCATCTCAACCACTGCACCACCAGGGCTTCTAAATATTTAATTACAACAGAAAAAAAAAATTACTGCAATATTTGGACATTATTGTTCTCAAGGGGAATGAAAAAAAAATGAACAAATAAAATAATTTTTTAAAAAAGGCTGGCTAATCCCAAGGTACTCTTACTCAGCCGTTTCTTAAAAATAAGGTAAAAACATTGACGAACGAGACTGAAAGGAAAAGCTCTAAAACCAGGTGGTTAAATAGCAAACAAAAAGATGGTTGTCATGAAACAGGCTTCTCAAAGTTCCTAGAAATTATAGTGAGATGCATAGTACGTATACTTTGGCATATGGTGACTTTTCTATTGCTTTGTTTTTTTGGGTTTTTTTCTTTTAAATTTCTCCTTTAGTATTCAAGGAGCCCTGGTGGCGAAATGGTTAAGAGCTCAGGCTGCTAACCAAAAGGTTGGCAGCTTGAGTCCACCAGCCACATCTTGGAAACCCTACAGGGCAGTTCTACTCTGTCCTAAACGGTCGCCATGAGTCACAATTGACTTGACAGCACACAACAACAACTAGTATCCAAGGCATAATGTTCAATGATCTCCAAACTCCAAAAAAGTTAATGTTAAGAGGAAACGTTTATGAATAAGCCATGAAGACAATTTAGATAAGCAGATTTAGAGAAAAGTTGCAAATTGGCTGGGGGTTAGTGAGAATGTTTCTCCTTTTATTCTGTAAACAGCCATAATTTGTTTTAGGCCAAAACTCTGGGGCTTCTGTCTCTGTTAAAAATGGAAAGACCATTATAAATTATACTTATTTTGAAATCTATTTCTATTTAGTACTGTAACAACTTTTTATAAACCTAAAGAAAACCATTGGTATTAAAAAATAAATAAATAAATAAGCTACCTTATTATTACTATGGACTCCCAGTGGTGTAGTGGTTAAGAGCTCAGGCTGCTAACAAAAACGTCGGCAGTTCGAGTCCACCAGCCACTTTTTGGAAACCCTATGGGGCAGATCTACTCTGTCCTATAGGGTTGCTCTGAGTTGGAATCGACTCAATGCAACGGGTTTGGTTTTATGGGCTTATTATTGCTGTTTTTGTTTTGTGTTTTTAGAGAACTTTAAGGCTCGTAAAGCACATTTGCCTAAAATATTTGAACGCCACAATGATTTCAAAATATGTTATAATATGTAAATAACACTAACCTCATGAAAACAAAGAAATTAGGGTTTAGATGTTGTCGTTGTTAGCAGATATACGCTATGTATAGTAGAACAAAACATTGCCCTGTCCTCTGCCATCTTCGTGATACTTGGTATATTTGAGTCCATGGTTGCAGCTGTTGTGGCAATTCACCTAGGAGATGTTTTCTTTCTTTTTCCTTGTCCCTTTACTTTTTTTTTTTTACTTTATCTGCCTTTACTTTGGTAAAGTAAGGATTCAAATAGGATAGGTCAAAAGACAGATTTAGAAACAAAATCTCTGGTTTTCTACATTTTCTTAGCTCTACAAAATGCAAGGGTACTTGCAAAAAGGAACAGTTCTCTGTGAGGCAAAATCACCCAGGCAGCCTATGTACAGCTTTGAAATGCATTCTTTTATTTACCTTTCCATCAATCAGAAATAAAATTGAAATCACTGAAGATGACAGAGTTAGATTCTTACCAGTAAATAATTGTCCAGATCCACTGGGAAACAATCATCATATAGTTATAACTCCCTACTCGGTGTTGTTGCCATTTAGCCTATTCCGACTCACAGTGATCCACTCGTAAATGGGGCATTCCTAAAAGCAACATGGGGAACGTAAAAGGAGTGCCTATGTGATTCAATGAAGTAAAATTTCCAGGAAGGACTTGCATATTCTTGCATCTTTATACTAGTTATTCAATAAAATGTACTGTAATTTCTTTTTTAAATGAATATTTTGAAATCCCAGAAAATACAAAAAAAAATATATAAAGTAAAAACACTGACAATTGAGTCTAAGACCCAAAGCAGATAAAACATATCATGATTTCAAAATTAGGCTTAGTTTGAATAATTAGCAACAACATATCTTTACAAATGTCCAGGAAGCAGAAGAGACATACAAATATCTTCTGTATCCACAAGTATACAAAAATTTCCTACAAAACCATAGATACCTGTGATTAATAAGATATGGTCAAATAGTATCATTATACTATTGAGTACAAGTAAATTAAGACACTTAAGAATATTACCGATGTTCAAAGTGTTATTCTCTACAGAAAAATCATCAAGATGGAGGCCAACAAGAACAAAAAGTCAGCGAAGAGATGAATGCCAGTTTTTTTTTAAATCCATAAGGAATATGATAGACCTTTTGTGTATATTTTAATTTTCACATTAATTGGAGTTATACAATGGTTATACGCTGAACACTAACGAGCATGTTAAGCATTTGGGAGATATAACATGGAATGGGCACATACCTTAAAATGTTCGATAACAATAAACAGAGTCCTCTTTATTTTTCATTGACTAGATAGCTTTTTTTTTTTTTTTAGTTATGGAATATTTAGGAAAGTGTGTGTGTTTTTATGTGTGTGTATTACCAGGTAGTTATTGTATTTTACTTCAATTGTTCCTCTCTTTGACTCTCAGTCTGAAGAACTCATTTTTAAAATTCAACCAAAATGGAATTTCTTAAATTATATTCAATGGAAACAAAGAAACCAACTAACCAACCAGTTAATCAACAAATAAACAAACAAAAAAAGGTAATTTTCACAAAGACCCAAAGGAGAGATGTTATAAGAAGAAAGAAATGATTAGTTTTGTTTGAGGAAAGAAAAGAAAAAAAAATCACTTCACTGTAGAGGAAGCCAAAATTTAAAATCTTTTTTCCTAACTCTGGAAATGCTATTTTTAAAACAATGCTTTCCATATCACAAAGCTCTTTTCTCTTTCTAATACTGCTGGTGAGTGTAAGATGAAGCTTAACTACTGGTTTGGAAAGTTAAAAATTATTCATCATATCAATTCCTCTATATTGTGATCGATAGTCAAAATTGAAAAATTATGCCGATATGTTTTAAAATAGTAGAAATGAACTATAATCTGCAATTCTCAGATAAGTTTGTTGCCAACACAAGGAAAACAACAACAACAAAGACTGAATAGTGAATATCCATCAAATATGACAAAAGTAAGAAGCCTGAATTTTTTTTCCTTTGGTTTGTTTTGTTTCAAAATCAGATCCTTGAACTTCCTCTGTAATGCAACTATTAACAATGGTAGCTATTTGCTAGAATAAAGCTGATGTACATTTAATATTCCAGAGAGAATAGAGTCTAATGATAGACTAATGATTCCTTTCCCCAGCCTTACTGATAAAAGTGCTAACTTGCTAATCAGACCACTTATTAGTATTTAATAAGCTAATTCACTTGCTCTCACAATTAGCATTATCAATTATGTTTCAGAATATTCATAATAGAAACAAAAAATATTCATGACCAAATATTAAGTTGTTATAATTTTGGAGGTTTTTGCTTTTTATCCAATAATATAAATAAAGTCTAAACAAAAATCCTCACAACAGGACCAATAAGCAACATAATGATAAAAGGAGAAAATATTGAAGTTGTCAAGTATTTCATTTTATTTGGATCCACAATCAATGCCCATGGAAGCAGCAGTCAAGAAATCAGACTGCGTATTGCATTGGGCAAAAATGCTGCAAAATACCTCTTTAAAGTGTTAAAAAGTGCAGATGTCACTGTCAGGTCTTAGGTACACCTGACCCAAGCCATTGTATTTTTAATCACCTCATACATGTGCAAAAGCTGAACAATGGATAAGGAAGACCGAAGAAGGATTGATGCCTTTGGATTATGGTGCTAGTGAAGAATATTGAATATACCATGGACTGCAAGAAAAAGGAATAAATCTGCCTTGGAAGAAGTACCGCCAGAATGCTCCTTAGAAGCAAGGATGGAGAGACTTCATCTCACATACTTTAGACACATTATCAGGAGAGACCAGTCCCTGGAGAAGGACATCATGCTTGGTAAAGTAGAAGGTCAACCAGAGAGAAGAAGATCCTCAGTGAGGTGGACTAACACAGTAGCTGCAATGATGGGCTCAAGCAAAGCAACAAGTGTGAGGATGGTGCAGTACCTGGCAGTGTTTTGTCCTGTTTTACACAAGGGTGCTATGAATTGGAACCTACTTGACCGCACCTAACAACAATTTTAATTCATTCAAAATTATTTTTAAAATACTTCATGTAGAAACAACTGAGAAATAGTTTCTTAAATGTTTTTATTATGTACATGAAATACTGAAAAAAAAACGAATTTGTAACAATAGTCAATATTTTCTCTTTTGACTCTCTTCACTTAAAAAAAAAGGCAGTGAAGTATAGAAAAGTATATGTTTTCTTTTTATACATGCATAAACATTTCATGAATACTGTTTTTTCCTTTGTTATAAATACCACTTATGACTAAAATTAAAGTTTTTCCTTGATATCGATTACGTCCATTAAAGTTTGGCTAGATTCAGTAAAGTTGCTGTGCTACCTCCATAGCCTTTTTCTTTTCTTTAATATCTTTACTGTTCTTCATAATCATTCTTTTTCTCCTGCCCTTCTTTGGTCTACTTTGTTTTCTTTCATAGTCTTTTTATAAAATTTAATATTAGCTTTCTCTTTTTATAAAATTTAAATATTTTTCATTGTCATATATTTGCATCACTTATATCTAAAGAAAAAATTTGCATTCTATTTACCTAGATTGGATTTTAAAATTTTGATGGGATAGAATATATATTAGTAAGTGTACTTATTATTTACTCTCTTTGACCAGAAGATGGTTGTTCAGAAGCTGAAGATATTCTTAGAAACTATTAATATTACAGATGGCCACTTAAATAGCTAAAATATTATAAAGATTATAAGAGATGCTCTGTTTAAATATTGTCTGTTAATTTTTTCAAAAAGCACATAAAATGATGTAACCATTGGTAAATAACCTTTAAATAAATTATTTACATTTTCAGTAGTACCTATGCTTGTTGAAAAACAGTTGCTCTGCAGACTGGTTGAGCGCTGTTTTTTCTTTTTTAATAGTCCTGTTTTTCATGGGCATAATGAAAGCAAAGGAATTTTAAAATAGGAAGCTACTAAGTTAGTAGTTGATTCTTAGGCTTATCTCCAACATAAATTGCTAAATCATAAAATAATCTTCATAAAACATTTGGGGGAGAATAATGTGTGGTCTTTTGATGAAGAATTATCTAGCTTCCTAGCTTCCTATGAGCCATCAAAAACTAACCACATACTTGTGTACTTTCAGTGACTATTCATATTATTATTACCACTATTATTATTCTGTGGATTGTGTGATGTTCCTATAGATATTTTACTTTTTGATATTAATTGTACAATCGATATCTTTTAGGAAGGCTTGATGAGATCATCTTATGTAAGCTGGCTTGTTATATTTCTTATTTATTATAGAACATTAAGTTTCATGGCATAACTTTGTATTTACGGTTGTCAGAAGATATTGAATTTGCTCACCAAAATTGCAATGTAAAATTATAACTTCATCAGTTTAATTATATTTAATTTTACCACTATATAAACTACATACATTTTCTCAACAGTTAAGGAAATACATACAAGTCTGATTCCTTCTTTGTCCTTTGTGCATGGAAAAATAAAATAATATTTATAGAAGAGTCACATGAATAAAATGCAAAATATTATTTCCAAAGTGAATAATTAGGTATATAGCAGCAGTGAATATGTTGTGCTGAATCTAGGATCATTTATAGGATTCTGGCATAGATAGGCAGATAGATAGACAGACAGACAGATAGATACTACTTCTGTTTTCTGAAATAAGACTGCATGAAAAAGTACAAGCCTTTGGGGAAATTTGACAAGTTCAACTCTGAACAGGCTGAATTTAAAGACTCTGTGGAGAATCAATATATCCATTAAGCAACTGGATTCTGGATGAGTACTCATAAGACAGATGTGAATTGGGAAATAGATATAAAATCATAAACAGGTGAGTGCATTAAATAACCCAAAGATATTATGTAGATTAATCCTCAAATTGAACTAGGACACAATGCTGAGAAATACCAATATTTAAGGTGTGGTTGAAAACAGACACCTTAACATTCATATACATAGATCACAATCCACAATAGAGTAGCATTATTAGAGCCAGTGGGAGAATATACTTCATGGCTGAATGACCAGAGGTACCAAGCACTTGGAAAACTGTGGCAGCTTAATGAGATTAATATCAGCAGAATTATACGTATGGAAAGCACGTTTTAGTGCATGGTGATAAAGAGAGGCAGTGTATATAGATAACTCTTTCAATAAGCACGCTAGTGCACCATTTGTGTCTAAGACTTAAAACGAAACTGTAGTTCAAGAGAGTAATATGTCTACGAAGACTAGCAATGAAGTTGGGCTTTCAAAAATGTGTCATAGCCCTGAAGGTGACTTGGAGGAAAAGATGGGGGGGATCATCTAGAATTACGAACCAACTCTGTGTTTCAAATTCCAAAATATTTCTGATAGTAGGTAGTGTTTATATACTGCTTGCCATGTGCCAGGCACTGTTCTAAATGCTAAACCCTCACTAGCGTGTAAAACTGTGATAATTACTACATGAGGTAGGTAGAGGATCTATCATCATCTTTATTCTACAGGTGAAGAAGCTAAGATCTAGTAAAGTTAAGTAACTTGTCCACAGTCTCTGAATGCTAGAACATTATACCCCAGCCCATTTGATCCAGAATCTAGGCCCCTAAACATTATGTTCACAGCCCCTCTTTTGAATCTGTATAACAAATGAATATTTATTGGCTGACTAAAAGAATGAAAAAATGGTGGATAGTGACTAGGAAAGAAACAAATATGGGCTGGGATAGGGGTTAATAGCAGTAGTCCTGGATGGGCTTTTGGGCTTTTCTTTTATTTGCTTTCCTTCTTTGAAGTATTATTAACAGTCTATCTTAATCAAGCATTTTACATTAAATAATCATTCTCAAAGTCCTCAAATGGCAAAACCCTCTGCTGAATTTGCAAATGCTATCATCATCAAATAGCAGGTTACTACGCATGTGGTTATGTGAGAGAATGTTCTTGTTTCTAGAAAACATACTCTAAGAAGAGATTGGATTGGTAACTTATTTTCAAATGACCCAAGAAAAAAAGAATTTTATACAGTACTTCCAATTTTTTTGTAAGTTTGGTATTATTATTTTTTAACGAGCAGGTGTATCAGGAGAGAGGCCAAAGTGACTGAAAGCAAAGATATAAAATAATTAATCAAAATAGACCTTACCTAGATTTAGCTGAAAATAATTTTTAAAATAACTATGCTGGGGATTTCCAGTTTCTAACCCAACATGTCAAGAGGTTGGAAGTCACTCCTCCTGTCCTCACAATAAAAATAATACAGGTGAAAACTAAAAATTAACAACTCTTGTTAGATCCCTTAAAGAATTGAAGTCGCCAAAAGCAGTTTCCTAAATAAACTGAATGCTTTGAAGGCCAGCATAACAGGGGCAGGGGTTGGGGGACCATGGTTTCAGGGGACGTCTAAGTCAATTGGCATAATAAAATCTATTAAGAAAACATTCTGCATCCCACTTTGAAGAGTGGCTTCTGGGGTCTTAAACGCTAGCAAGCAGCCATCTAAGATGCACCAATTGGTCTCAACCCACCTGGATCAAAGAAGAATGAAGAACACCAAGGACACAAGGCGATTTCGAGCCCAAGAGACAGAAAGGGTCACATGAACCAGAGTTTACATCATCCTGAGGCTAGAAGAACTAGATGGTGCCTGGCTACAACCGATGACTGCCTTGAAAGGGAACACAACAGAGAACCCCTGAGGGAGCAGGACAGCAGTGGGATGCAGACCCCAAATTCTCATAAGACCAGACTTAATGGTCTGACTGAGGCTAGAAGGACCCTGGTGATCATGGTCCCCAGATCTTCTTTTGGCCCAGGGCAGGAAACATTCCCGAAGCCAACTCTTCAGACATGGGTTGGACTGGACAATAGGTTGGAGAGGGATGCTGGTGAGCAGTGAGCTTCTTGGATCAGGTGGACACTTGAGACTCTGTTGGCATCTCCTGCCTGGAGGTGAGATGAGAGGGTGGAGGAGGTTAGAAGCTGGTGAAATGGACACGAAAAGAGAGAGTGGAGGGAGAGAGTGGGCTGTCTCATTAGGGGGAGAGTAATTGGGAGTGTGTAGCAAGGTGTATATGGGTTTTTGTGTGAGAGACTGACTTGATTTGTAAACTTTCACTTAAAGCACAATAGAAATTATAAAAAAAAAAAAAAAGAATTGAAGTCATAGGGTAAACTGCTACCCTGGAATCTGGGAAGAATCACATCTTTCACAGGTTTTTAAATTATAGTTTATTAATTGCCTTTATCAAATTCTTTCTTTCTAAGCTAAATCAAACTGAACACAAGCTTATGGTAACTATGTTATGTGCAAGCTGGAGCGGAACCCACCACTAGAACGGCATCAGGTAGTCGGACGTAAAGGGTAATTGACTGTTAGAAGACTGCTGGGCTCCATTGCTCAAGTGGAATAGCTTGCAAAAATAAAACTTCTGGAGTTCCAGCTTCAGGGAGGACGACTCACTTTTGTGAGTTTTATCACCACGAGCCTCACCGGGTGGGGAAGATCAGTAATGCTTGCCTTGTAAAATGAGTTAAAAAGTGGTCCCTCTGTTTCTGTAGGGTCGCTATGAGTCAGAATCTACTGGATGGCAACGGGTTTGGGTTTTTTCTCTGTGAAAATTGGAGGAAAATCCCCTAGTGCTTCCAGCAGGGGGAGGAGAAAAGAAACCACTTTTTTGAAACATTTTTTTTTCCTTGTCGAAAATAAACCAACCCACTGCCGTCAAGTTGATTCGGACTCATAGCGGCCCTGTAAAGTATACACAGCAAAACACACACCAATTCAACAGTTTCTACATGTACAATTCAGTGACACTGATAACAGTCTTCAAGTTGTACATCATTCTCAACCACATTTCCTCCTCCTTTAATATACATTCATGTTCCCTCCCCGTTAACATAAACTTGCTGCCTTCCCCCAAACTTCCTGTCTAACTTTTCTAGTTGCTGTTGTCAATTTGATCCCATATAGACAGTTCTTTAAAAAACCGCAATGTTTAAGACAGATATTCTTTACTAATTAAGCTAAACTACTCTTTCATTTAAAGACTTCGGGGATATTTTTGGTTTAAGGTTTAAAGATTATTTCAGGGAAATAGTTTCATGGGTTCATCCAAGCTCAGTGGCTCCAGAAAGCATAGATTTCATAGGAGTTTGAAATTTTGTTCTAAAAAATTCCTCCTTTTGGTCAGAATTCTTCTGTAGAATCTTTTATCAAAGCATTTAGTAATGGTAGCTGGCACCATCCAGTTCTTCTGGTCTGGTCTCATGGCAGAAGAAGCAATTGTATAGTACAAAGTGGCTAATTCTACATAACTTTTTCCTTTTTAAGTCCAGATGTGGTAACAGATCGGCTGCTACAACTTGTCATTCCCCTACCCCATGCCTTTAAAAATAGGCTCGTTTTAATTAGACTCTCCTTGAATTCTATTTTGGATTTCTAAATGTTTTCTGTTAAGTCACTGACCAACATACTCGATTTTGATGAGGCAAGCATCATATTAAGGCTTGAGAGACACAGTGCTTAGGATATTTTTAGAATTACACTGAAAAGAAGAAAGCCTCAAAATTAAGACTCTTTTACTATGTAATTCATGAATTTAGAAGAAGAGCAAACTACAGCAGAAGCAAGTAGACGGAAGGAAATTCCAAAGATAATAAAATAACCAACCAGACAACTAAGCAACAAAATGAAAATAAAAACATAGTTTTTTTTTTTTTCTCTCCTGGAAAATCAATTATGAAATTACCAAGCATTTGACAAGCTCAATCAAGGACAAAGAGGTAAGAAACAAATTAAGGAATAGAAATGAAACTAGGAGGCACAACAGGTGGAGTAGAGTTTAGACAATTCTAATCCTTCTCAAAAGTGAGACAGTTGAGAAAGTATTGTCATTAAAAGAAATGTTGAATGTTCATAGCTTTATATACACTAACAATTGGAGGAAAAATCCACTGACAATTGAATGGATAAACAAATCATGGTGTACCAATACAATGGAAAGCATTGTACTATGCGTACACATCAAGTGAAACACAAAATAATTATGCTGAGGAAAGAAGCTAGACAAAAATGAGTACATGTTACATTATTCATTCTTATAATAACGCTGTTGTTGTTAAGTGCCTTCAAGTCAGTGCCGACTCACAGCAACCCTATATACAACAGAAGGAAACACTGCCCAGTCCTGCACCATCGTCACAATTGTTGTTATGTTTGAGCCCATTGTTGCAGCCACTGGGTCAATCTATCTTGTTGATGGCTTCCTCTTTTTTGCTGATCCTCTACTTCACCAAGCACAATGTCCTTCTCAAGCGACTGATCCACTGATAATATGTCCAAAGTAAGTGAGACAAAGTCTTGCCATCCTCACTTCTAAGCAGCATCGTGGATGTACTTCTTCCAAAACAGATTTTTTCATTCTTCTGGCAGTCCATGGTATATGCAGTATTCTTTGCCAACACCATAATTCAATGGCATCTATCAATAAATAGACTCCACTAACTCCCGTAAAAATTTTCTTGCAAAACCAACTAGTAAACTTATAGCCTTTTGTTGAGACGTCGAGTGAGGCAGAATATTTTTCCACAGATAAATACATTAAGTGATTTTTATTCAGATGTACAATATCATTCAGTTTTATTTTGTATTTAACAATTTCCAGAGGAGAAAATTAGGGGCATATCAGTCAATTGATATAGTAAAATGAAGTGTCTTTCCATTCTGTCTTTGCCTAATAACAAATGCTGATACTCTATATGTGAAATTCAGCTTATTTACTAAAATAAAAATTTGGATAACTTTAGAATTTGGCTTCTGAGTGTTCTTTAACATGGCACAATAAATTTGTAATGTCCCTATTTAAGAGTTTGAAAATTTGAATGTAAATATATATGAAGCAGCTTGGTATACATTTATTTCATTTCTCTCACTAATAAATGCTAAGGGATGAAAGCAATTGGAAAAAAATAAACATGTCATTGGAAAGTATGCATACATATACATAAAAACAAACCTTCAAAATGACAAAACAAGAAATTTATTTATTCTCTGCCAACCAATAATATCTGAAAATAATTGTAATGATCCTCATACCTTAGAGAAAGCAGAAAATTTCTCTAATACTATGATAAAGTATGATGTATAATTAAACAATGAGCATTATGTACGATTTAGGAATCTATTAGTAATTAGAAAACATTCCTTAGAGAAACGCAACTTATTTGCTTTTAGGCACGGTGTTTTTAAAATGTTTTTTACCAGTTATTCATGTGTATTTTTCCATAAATAATGTTTCCAAGTATTTATTTATTTTACTGTCTGATGAAACAGGGATTGTATAGCATCAGAAGATACATATCTTTTGTTAAATTGGCATATCAGAAAGCTCAGACCAAAATAACAGATCTTAAGTTGATCAACTTTTACATTAATATTAATTTTCCATAGTGGACAGCGCACAAAAGTGTTAAAGTTTAAAAAGAAAAATAATTCTTTGCCTTGAATTTCTTCCTAGAAAAGATTTCATTACTTTTGTATGCTAATATCTTAGAAATGATGGGAAAAAAAAAACCTGAAATGAAATCTACAGATCATATAGGGGATTGCTTTAATACTTTCTTTCCTTAAACTGCTCAACCACTCATCTGCCTTAGTGTATTCACATATTATTTTTCAATGAACTTTTGCAATGATTCATCACTGAATCCTCTACCCATAGATGTGTATTTCTGTGTCCCATAGCAATAATGAAATTCTGAAACTAATTTTTCTTTTCTCCTTGGATAGAAATATTTTATTTGTAAAAAGTATAGTCTTCAACATTCACATTCAACTTGAATTAATAACTTGCTAAACATGACAGTGGAAAAAAAGCATAAATATGAAGGAGTATAATTTAAAAAATATACATGCAAAAATTTTGCCAGGAAATATGAATTCAATTATTGACATACCTGCTATGTAAAGCTAACAGTATTTTTTATTTATTTTGAAGGCAGAATTTAAAAGTAAACCTAAGAGTTAAACCACTGTGTTGCATTTAAATTCTCCATGTTTATAAACATGCTGATGTTTTTGTAGTCATTATTAAAAATATCACATTCATAGCCCTAACCCAAACAACCAGTAAGTTCTGCTCAGGAAACTAAAACCTACTTTGTTCTTTGTACTTTATACATTAATTTAGTCTAAGCATCTAACAAAATATTAATTTAATTTTATAAATGAAAAAATTGGAAGTTAACATGTATTGGATTACTTGTCAAAAACACACACCTTGCAAATAGTGAGACTAGGACTTGAAAACAAGTCTTCATGACATTAAAATTCTGGTGTATCTTGCTGTACCAAAAATTCTCTTCTATATTTGTTGTACAAAGAAGTGTAATTGATTAGATAGCATGCTCAGGGTACTTAATTATTTCCTAAAATCAATGAAGTCAATAGGCAACTGGGATAATTCTCATTTTGCATACCACTGTATAGATACCCTAGCGGCATAGTGGTTAAGAGCTTGGCTGCTAATCAAAAGGTCAGCAGTTCAAATCTACCAGGTGCTCCTTGGAAACCCCATAAGGCAGTTCTATTCTGTCCTTTAGGGTCACTATGAGTCAGAATCGACTTCGTGGCAACAGGTATACAGATTCCAAAGCTCTTTCACAAATATTGTTATTAACTCTGTGAGTTTTATCTTTCTAGCCTATTTTACAAATAAGAATGCTTGTATGCAGACATTAGCTGAATTGCTTCATGTTTCCCAACTGGAAATTTCTACATAATTCAGGCCCAAAAAACCCAAAGCCTCCCCACAAAAACATAATAAATCTAAACAAAATAGGACAAAGACAAGAAACCTTATCTTTACTCAACCTCTGTCATTCCCTCCCCCGCCCCCGCCCCCCAAAACAAACAACAGCTGAAAAGGCCAAATAAACATAAATGAATAGAGAAAAAAAAACTTGCACAATTTTAGGAAACTAAGAATGCTAGAAAGTTTGGGGAATGTCTTCTAAATTCAATGGGATCTGCTGGAGAAAAATGTAGAATAAAATTCTAACTCACAAAAAGAGAACAGACTTACTGGCTTGACAGAGACTAGAAAAGCCATGAGAGTATGGGCCCCCAGACACACTTGTAGCTCAGTGATGAAGTCCCCCCTGAGGTTCACCCTTTAGCCAGAGATTAGACAGGCTCATAAAATAAAATGAGACCAAAGCGGCACACCAGCCCAGGGGCAAGGATTAGAAGGAAGAAGAGGATAGGAAAGCTGGTAATAGAGAACCCAATTTTGAGAAGGGAGAGTGCTGACATGTCATGGGGTTGGTATCCAATGTCACAAGACAATATGTGTACTATAGTGAGAAGATAGTTTATTCTGTAAAACTTCATCTAAAGTACAATAATAAAAAAAGAGAGAAGAAAAAGAAACTATAAAAAAAATTTAAGCCCCTACATAGTGCAAACAGTCAATGCACTTGACTGCTAATAAATAAGTAAATAAATTCAATGGGATCAAATTAAAGAAACCTTGTAAGACAAGTCTCACATTTGCTTCTGAGAAAGAAGCCTAGTAACTTGCCCTGGCTGTTAAATGGAAGAGATAATGCACTAATTATCTTCTAATTTGGAGGTACTAGGACCTTAAACTAGCATAGTGGTTAAGAGCTACGGCTGCTAACCAAAAGGTCGGCAGTTCGAAAACACCAGGCGCTCCTTGGAAACCATATGGGGCAGTTCTAATCTGTCCTATAGGGTCGCTATAAGTCAGAATTGACTCGATGGCAACGGTTTTGGTTTTTGGTTATTGGTAGGATCTTAAACAGTTCTATTTATATTAGACTATTATATTTGGACTGCCCTTACAAAATGAGAGCATTCATATTGAAAGGAGGGAGAAGATAATGCACTACTTATTTTCTTTTTCTCCTACAGCCATCTCTATCACCTACTACTTCAAAAGATTCAAGTATTTTCCTAAATGCATACCTAAATGGAAACTACCTCAAGAGTTCTAGTAACTAATCATGAACACTTTTCTATAGTAATACATCATTAACTTGAAATCTAATACTTTGAATCATCACTTTGCTGCAGATGAGAGTTGAAATGTTCCTTCACAGCTAAGCTTTGATCTGCTTGTCAACAAGGATTAGGTGATATTTTATATCCCAATTTCCCAGCACAGTATCTTACACCAAACAGTTATGCAATGTTTATGTATTGAATTAATGTTGAATGTTAGGTAAAATCTTTATTTGTAAATAAGGAGAAAATATGTATTGAGTAAATCTTTAAAATACACTAATAAATTAGCTACACAAAACTTTATAATAACTTTAAACCATTTTGGCTGTTCTGTGAAATGTATTTACTTAGGTCCAGATTTAGGGGTTTAAACTGTTTGATAAAACTGAATGTTTCACATATTTAAATTTTAAGTGGTTTTTTTCCTGTCTTTCTTAGTGAAGCAGCCAGACTGTACTGTATTTACCCTAATATAAGTTGAAAAGATGGATATGTTAATTTTACAACTGACAGAGAATGAGTCGATAAAATAATAAACTTGAACACTAGAAGAGATTTACAACTTGATATTTATAAAAAGATAAAATATGTAAGAAGGGCATATGTATTTCCTTTCTGTCTTCCTATTATGACACAAGGAAAGTTTGCGTTAAAGTGTGGTTCTATAGAAAGGATGTCCAGTAGGACCCATAGATCTGGAAGGTAAGGACTGCATGATATATCTGCACTGACTATGCTTCTCAGTTAAGTTAGAAACTTGCCATTTGTGAATCAAAATATTCTCTAAATTTGTTCAAAGCAAAACAGCCATATCCATAACCTTTTATTATGACTAGTAATTTTTCAGTGAACTTGAACATTAACTCACCCATTTGCAGCCTCCTTCTATCCTCTGAGATTGATTATGGCTGACATTCTCAGCAGTCAAAACATCTTGCAAATGACTTCTTAGCCTGGAGAGCCCTTCCAGAATGATGTTCACTTTGCTGCCTACCTAGCTTGTCTCCCATCTAGCCATTGAAGCATTTACAGAACAATTTTATTAAATTCGTTCCAACATGTGTTCAATTAGATGAAATCTTCTTAAATATTGCACTAGATGTGAATTGGGAAATGCTAAATTGTCTCTGTATTTGTTAAGTGTATTCTCAGAGGTAGATGAAACCATATTATATCATTGGATTCAGGCAATAAAGTAAATAGAAGAAAAAAATGTGTTATTTTAGTTTGGCTATGTTTACACATTGTTTTCTTTTCAAGGTATATTTGACTCTAGTAAATAAATTGAATTTAAATTGGCAACCCTGGATGAAATGTTACACTTTATTTTCTATTTATTAATCAGTGGAAAAATGTGTTCTAGAACATAACATAAAGAAGAGTATAGAGGAGAGAACTAAAAGTTGACTTAGAGGATATCATTAATTCTCCTTAGTTTATAATTCCTAAACTAAATAGTCTTTGTTTAGTCAAAAAGCAAATACTTTTAGAAAGAGTAGAAATTTCAATCATATCATTTTCTAGTAATACAGACTTGCATGTTATACAGAGTATGTTAATATTATGCACTGCAGATCATATCAATTTGATTTTCTCAATATTAATTGTTATTTTATGACAAGTGTTCCTTAGAGGGATATTTAATATGAGTAGTAGGATACCCAGAAAGGGCCAGGAACTCTACTTCTGAAAAAAATTAGCCAGCGAAAACCTTATGAATAGCAGCAGAACATTGTCTGATATAAAACCCAAACCCAGTGCCGTCGAGTTGATTCCAACTCATAGAGACCCTATAGGACAGAGTAGAACTGCCCCATAGAGTTTCCAAGGAGTGCCTGGCAGATTCAAACTGCTGACCCTTTGGTTAGCAGCCATAGCACTTAACCGCTACGCCACCAGGGTTTCCCTTGTCTGATACAGTGACAGAAAATGAGCCCCTCAGGTTGGAAGGCGCTCAAAATATGACCTGGGAAGAGCTGTGTCCTCAAAGTAGGGTTGACCTTAATGACATAAACGGAGTCAAGCTTTCAGGACCTTTATTTGCTGCTGTGGCAAGACATAAATTGAGAACAGCTGCAAACATCCATTAATAACTGGGATGTAGAATGCACTCAGTATGAATCTAGGAAAATTGGAAGTCATCAAAAATTAAATAAAATGCATAAACATAAAAAAATATTAGTATCCTAGGTTTTTTTTTTTTTTTTTTAGGTATTAGTGTGCTGAAATATACTGGTATTGGTCATTTTGAATCAATCATATGGTTTACTATGCTAGGAATGATAAGTAGAAGAGAAATGGCATTGGATTCATCCTGAAAAAGAATATGTCAAGATCTATCATGAAGTACAATGCTGTCAATGATAGGATATTATCCATACGACTACAAGGATGACCAGTTAGTACGACTACCATTCAAATTTACACAACAGTCACTAAGACGAAAGGTGAAGAAACTGAAGATTTTTACCAACTTCTGCAGCCTGAAATTGATCAAGCATGCAATCAGGATGTATTGATAATTAGAGATGATTGGAATGCAAAAGTTGGAAACAAAGAGTAAGGATTGGTAGTTGGAAACATGGCCTTGGTGATAAAAAAACAATGCCAGAAATTGCGTAATAGAACTTAGCAAAACCAATGATGTCGTCATTGCAAATGCTTTTTTCAACTATATGAACAAGAACTATATACATGGACCTCACCAGATAGAATACAGAGGAATCAAATCTACTACATCTGTAGAAAGAGACGGTGGAAAGGCTCAATATCATCAGTCAGAAAAGGCTAGGGGCTGACTGTGGAACAGACCAACAATTGTTCCTATGCAAATTCAAGTTGAAACTGAAGAAAATTAGAACAAGTCCACAAGAGCCAAAGCATGACCTTGAATGTATCCCATCCAAGTTTAGAGACTATCTCAAGAATAGATATGAGGAGGCTGAGACAAGATGGCGGAATAGACAGATGCTTCCGGTGAGCCCTCTTTACAACAAAGACCAAAAAAACAAGTGAAATGAGTATATTTGTGACAAGCTGGGAGCCCTGAGCATCAAAGCGCAAGCTTAGACAATGAACTGAGGCGCAGGGGGAGGAAGAGACTGTTCAGAAGTGGAGAGGAGTTACAAGATCTGAATCGCAGGGAGCCCTCAGGCACCATTCCGGAGTGCCGGAGGCAGCAGTGGCAGGCTGGTACTAGCATTTGGCCGCAGTTGTCTCAGGGAGAAGCAGCCATCCAAGCAGCCTACTCACACCTCCGGAACTTGAGGAGAATGGCGCTCTAGGCAAAAGCTAAGCACTTGTGTAAAATTTACTGCACCCCCCCTCCCCCGGCAAGCCGGCTTCAGCGGCTAAATCCCTGGGCCTGAGATAGGCCCTGATGAGCACCTAGAGCCATCCTCCTGGCCTTGGGGAAGGAAAAAAATTGCAACGGGGGGAAAAAGATAATTTGCCAGCTCCATTAATTGGGGGTGCTCAGGACAGAAGTGGCTCCTGTCCAGGCATAAACCGTCCATGGACCTTGAGCACCTTTCCCTTCTGCATGGACCTGTGTGGGCCTATTTGGAGAGAATAGTCCCTTCTTGGCAAACTCCAACCATTTCAGCTGTGCAGTGGAGAGGTGGGTGTTTGATGTTTGACATTGCTTTGCCTATTAAACAAGGTCCTCACCTACACACATCAGGGACCTAAGGACTGGTAGCTCTACTCAAGTCACCCAGCCACCTGCGACACGGGTCCAAAGATAACTGGCACCACCCAGTCCTTACAACCAGAAACCTTGGGTGCCTATGGTCCGTCTGCAGAACCCACCCACCAGCACGCTCTACGAAGCAGGGACGTATTTTCCTCAGAGACACTTGGGGGTCGGTTCTCACCCCCCTGCCTTGTTCAGAGCATGACCCCCTGCTGCAATCAGATACTGGTATATACACCAATCACCCCTGCCCCTCTAAGACTGTAGGACAGAGCCTGTACCACACACTTGATATCAGCTACCTGGAAATCTAAGCTGAATTCACACAAGAAAACCGAATGGACTCCTGGACTGATATACCTAGTAACAGCTCTAGCCAGCTGGGGATAGAACACCAGAGTTCCAAAGGTGAAAATAATCATGCTAGCTTACTCAAGCAACCCACAGGGGTATACCAAAACAAAACAAAGCAAGCAGCTACGACACAGTAAGCAAGCATATACTAATACAATAGCTTATAGATGGCTCGGAGACAAGAGTCAATATCAAGTCACATAAAGAAACAGACCATGATCTCCTCAACAGGATCTCAAAACAAAGAATCCAGGAATCTTCTAGATGAAATTGCATTCCTGTAATTACCAGATGCAGAATACAAAAGTTTAATATACAGAACCCTTCAAGACATCAGGAAGGAAATGAGGCAATATGCAGAACAAGCCAAGGAACACACAGATAAAGCAACTGAAGAACTCAGAAAGATTATTCAGGAACATAATGAAAAGTTTAATAAGCTGGAAAAATTGTAGACAGACAGCAATCAGAAATTCAGAAGATTAACAACAAAATTACAGAAGTAGACAACTCAATAGAAAGTCAGAGGAGCAAAATTGAGCAAGTAGAAGCTAGAATTTCTGAACTTGAAGATAAATCACTTGGCACTAATATATTTCAAGAAAAATCAGATAAAAGAATTTAAAAAAAATGAAGAAATCATAAGAATCATGTGGGACTCTATCAAGAGAAATAACCTATGAGTGACTGAAGTACTAGAACAGGGAGGGATAGCGGAAAATACAGAGAAAATTGTTGAAGATTTGTTGGCAGAAAACTTCCCTGATATTGTGAAAGATAAGATATCTATCCCAGATGCTCATCGAACTCCACATAAGGTAGATGTTAAAAGAAAGTCACCAGGACATATTATAATCAAACTTGCCAAAACCAAAGATACAGAGAGAATTATAAGAGCAGTGAGAGATGAACGAAAAGTCACCTACAAAGGAGAGCCAATAAGAATAAACACAGAGAACTCGGCAGAAACGATGCAGGCAAGAAGGCAATGGGATGACATATTTAAAAAAAAAAAAATGAAGGAAAAATATTGCCGGCCAAGAATCTGTCTCTTACTTATGAAGCTGAAATTAAGACATTTCCAGATAAACACAAGTTGAGGGAATTCATAAAAAGCAAATCAAAACTACAAGAAATACTAAAGGGAGTTCTTTGGTTAGAAAATCAATAATATCAGGTATCAACCCAAGACTAGAACACTGGGCAGAGCAACCAGAAGTCAACCCAGACAGGGAAATCCAAAAAAACAAAGCAAGATTATTAAAAGAAAAAAAAAAAAAGCCCCAAATAGGGTAACAGTGATGTTATTATATAAAAGAAGAAAACATTGAAATAATAAAGAGGGACTAAGAAATGTAATCATACACCTTCCATATAGAGAGGAAGATACAGTGATACAAAGAAATAAAAGTTAGTTTTAAATTTAGAAAAATAGGGGTAAATAATAAGGTAACCACAAAAGAGACAAAATATCTTACTCATCAAAAAGAATACAAGGGAAAAATAGAGACTCAGCAGAAACAAAACCAACAACAAATATGAGGAAAAGACAATATATAAAGAAAATCTACTCAGCACATAAAATTGAGTGGGAAAAAGAAACTGTCAACAACACACACAAAAAGACATCAAAATGATAGCACTAAATTCATACCTATCCATAATTACCCTGAATGTAAATGGACTAAATGCACCAATAAAGAGACAGAGAGTGGCAGAATGGATTAAAAAACAAGATCCGTCTATATGCTGCTACAAGAGACACACCTTACACTTAGAGACACAAACTAAAACTCAAAGGATGGAAAAAAAAAGTATCAAACAAACAACAATCAAAAAAGAACAGGAGTGGCAATATTAATTTCTGACAAAATAGACTTTAAAGTTAAATCCATCAAAAAGGATAAGGAAGGACACTATATAACGATTAAGGGGACAATACACCAAGAAGATATAACCATATTAAATATCTATGTACTCAATGACAGGGCTGCAAGATACATAAAACAAACTCTATCAGCATTGAAAAGTGAGATGCGCAGCTACACAATAATAGTAGGAGACTTCAACACACTACTTTCAGTGAAGCACAGGACATCCAAAAAGAAGCTCAATAAAGACACGGAAGATCTAAATGCCGCAATCAACCAACTTGACCTCGTAGACATATACAGAATACTCCATTCAACAGCAACCAAGTATTCTTTCTTTTCTAGTGCACGTGGAACATTCTCTAGAATAGACCACATATTAGGTCATAAAGCAAGCCTTAGCAGAATCTAAAACACTGAAATATTACAAAGCATCTTCTCTGACCATAAGGCCATAAAAGTGGAAATCAATAACAGGAAAAGCAGGGAAAAGAAATCAAACACTTGGAAACTGAACAACCCTTCTCAAAAAGACTGGATTATAGAAGACATTAAGGATGGAATAAAGAAATTCAGAGAATCCAACGAGAATGAAAACACTTTCTATCCGAACCTTTGGGACAGAGCAAAAGTGGTGCTCAGAGACAAATTTATACCAATAAATGCACACATCCAAAAAGAAGAAAGGGCCAAAATCAAAGAATTATCCCTACAACTTGAACAAATAGAAAGAGAGCAACAAAAGAAACCCACAGGCACCAGAAGAAAAATAATAAAAATTAAAGCTGAACTAAATGAAATATAAAACAGAAAAACAATTGAAAGGATTAACAAGACCAAAAGCTGCTTTTTGACAAAATTGATAAACCACTGGCCAATTGAGAAAAGAAAAACAGGAGAGGAAGTAAATAGCCCGAATAAGAAACGAAGTGGGCGATATTACAACAGACCCAACTGAAATTAAAAGAATCATATCAAATTACTATGAAAACCTGTACTCAATTTTTTTTTAATAATTTTTATTGCGCTTTAAGCGAAAGTTTACGAATCAAGTCAGTCTCTCACACAAAAACCCACATACACCTTGCTACACACTCCCAATTACTCTCCCCCTAATGAAATAGCCTGCTCTCTCCCTCCACTCTCTCTTTTCGTGTCCATTTCGCCAGCTTCTAACTGCCTCCACCCTCTCATCTCACCCCAGGCAGGAGATGCCAACATAATCTCAAGTGTCCACCTGATCCAAGAAGCTCACTCCTCACCAGCATCCCTTTCCAACCCATTGTCCAGTCCAATCCATGTCTGAAGAGTTGGCTTCGGGAATGTTTCCCGCCCTGGGCCAACATAACATACTCAAATTTGAAAGCCTAGAAGAAATGGATGAATTCCTAGAAACACACTACCTACCTAAACTAACATAAACAGAGGTAGAACAACTAAATAGACCCATAACAAAAGAACTGATTGAAAAGGTAATCAAAAAACTCCCAACAGAAAAAAGCCCTGGTCCGGATGGCTTCATTGCAGAGTTCTACCAAACTTTCAGAGAAGAGTTAACACCACTACTACTAAAGGTATTTCAGAGCACAGAAAAGGACGGAATACTACCAAACTAATTCTATGAAGCCACCATATCCCTGATGCCAAAACCAGGTAAAGACACCACAAGAAAAGAAAATTATAGACCTATATCCCTCATGAATGTAGATGCAAAAATCCTCAAAGAAATTCTAGCCAATAGAATCCAACAACATATCAAAAAAATAATCCACCATGACCAAGTGGGATTCATACCAGGTATGCAGGGATGGTTCAACATTAGAAAAATAATTAATGTAATCTACCACATAAATAAAACAAAGGATAAGAATCACATGATTTTATCAATTGATGCAGAAAAGGAATTTGACAAAGTTCAACGCTCATTAATGATTAAAAAAAAAAAACTCTCAGCAAAATAGGAATAGAAGGAAAATTCCTCAACATAATAAAGGGCATTTATACAAAGCCAACAGCCAACATCACCCTAAATGGAAAGACCCTGAAAGCATTCCCATTGAGATTGGGAATCAGGCAAGGATGCCCTTTATCACCGCTCTTATTCAGCATTGTGCTGGAAGTCTTAACCAGAGCAATTAGGCTAGATAAAGAAATAAAGCACATCCAGATTGGCAAGGAAGAAGTCAAAGTATCTCTATTTGCAGATGACACGATCTTATACACAGAAAACCCTAAGGAATCCTCCAGAAAACTACTGAAAATAATAGAAGAGTTCAGCAGAGTATCGGGATGCAAGATAAACATACAAAATTCAGTTGGATTCCTCTACACCAACAAAAAGAACATTCAAGAGGAAATCACCAAATCAATGCCATTTACAGTATCCCCCAAGAAGGTAAAATACTTAGGAATAAATCTTACCGGGGATATAAAAGACTTACACAAAGAAAACCACAGTACACTTCTGTAAGAAACCAAAAGAGACTTACATAAGTGGAAAAACATACCTTGCTCGTGGATAAGAAGACTTAACATTATAAAAATGTCTATTCTACCAAAAGCAACCTATACATTTAATGCAATTCCGATCCAAATCCCAACGACATTCTTTAATGAGTTGGAGAAACAAATCACCAACTTCATATGGAAGGGAAAGAGGCCCCAGATAGACATTACTGAAAAAGAACAAAGTGGGAGGCCTTACTTTACCTGATTTTAAAACCTATTATACTGCCACAGTAGTCAAAACAGCCTGGTATTGGTACAGCAAAGATACATGGACCAATGGAATGGAACTGAGAAACCAGACATAAATCCATCCACATATGAGCAGTTGATATTTGACAAAGGCCCCAAAACAGTTAAATGGAGAAAAGACAGTCTTTTTAACAAATGGTGCTGCCATAACTGGATATCCATCAGCAAAAAAAAGAAATAAGACCCATACCTCACTCCATGCACAAAAACTAACTCAAAATGGATCAAAGACTGAAATATAAAATCTAAAATGATAAAGATCATGGAAGAAAAAATAGGGACAACGTTAGGAGCCTTAACACATGGCATAAACAGTATACATTCATTATTAAGAATGCAGAAGAAAAACTAGATAACTGGGAGCTCCTAAAAATCAAACACCTATACTCATCCAAAGACTTCACCAAAAGAGTAAAAAGTCTACCTACAGACTGGGAAAAAGTTTTTAGCTTTGACATTTCTGATCAGCGACTGATCTCTAAAATCTACATGATAGTGCAAAAACTCAACTACAAAAAGACAAATAACCGTATTAAAAAATGGGCAAAAGATATGAATAGACACTTCACTAAAGAAGACATTCAGGTAGCTAACAGGTATATGAGGAAATGTTCATGATCATTAGCCATTAGGGAAATGCAGATCAAAACTACAATGAGATTTCATCTCCCTCCAACGAGGCTGGCATTAATCCAAAACACACAAAATAATAAATGTTGGAGAGGCTGTGGAGAGATTGGGACACTTACATAGTGCTGGTGGGAATGTAAAATGGTACAACCACTTTGGAAATCGATTTGGTGCTTCCTTAAAAAGCTAGAGATAGAACTACCATACATACGATCTAGCATTCCCATTCCTTGGGATATATCCTAGAGAAAAGAAGCCTTTACACGAACAGATACATGTACATCCGTGTTTATTGCAGCTCTGTTTACAATAGCAAAAAGATGGAAACAACCAATGTGCCCATCAACGGAAGAATGGATACATAAATTATGGTATATTCACACAATGGAATACTACGCATTGGTAAAGAACAGTGAGGAATCTATGAAACATTTTGTAATGTGGAGGAAACTGGAAGGTATTATGCTGAGTGAAATTGGTCAGTTGCAAAAGGACAAATATTGTATAAGACCACTATTCTAAGAACTTGAGAAATAGTTTAAACTGAGAAGAAAACATTCTTTTGTGGTTAGGAAAGGGGGGAGGGAGGGAGGGTGGGAGAGGGGCATTCACTAATTACATAGTAGATAGGAACTACTTTAGGTGAAGGGAAAGACAGCACACAATACAGGGGAGGTCAGCACAACTGGACTAAACCAAAAGCAAAGAAGTTTCCTGAATAAACTGAATGCTTTGAAGGCCAGCATAGCAGGGGCAGGGGTCTGGGGACCATGGTTTCAGGGGACATCTAAGTCAATTGGCACAATAAAATCTATTAAGAAAACGTTCTGCATCCCACTTTGAAGAGTGGTGCCTGGGGTCTTAAAGGCTAGCAAGCAGCCATCTAAGATGCATCAATTAGTCTCAACCCACCTGGGTCAAATGAGAATGAAGAACACCAAGGACACAAGGTGATTACTAGCTCAAGAGACAGAAAGGGCCACATGAACCAGAGACTACATCATCCTGAGACGAGAAGAACTGGATGGTGCCTGGTTACAACCAATGACTGCCCTGACAGGGAGCACAACAGAAAACCCCTGAGGGAGCAGGAGAGCAGTGAGATGCAGATCTCAAATTCTCATAAGACCAGACTTAATGGTCTGACTGAGACTAGAAGGTGGTCATGGCCCCCAGACCTTCTATTGGCCCAGGACAGGAACCATTCCCGAAGCCAACTCTTCAGACATGGATTGGACTGGACAATGGGTTGGAGAAGGATGCTGGTGAGGAGTGAGCTTCTTGGAGCAGGTGGACACTTGAGACTATGTTGGCATCTCCTGCCTGGAGGGGAGATGAGAGGGTAGAGAGGGTTAGAAGCTGGTGAAATGGACACAAAAAGAGTGAGTGGAGGGAGAGAGCAGGCTGTCTCATTAGGGGGAGAGTAATTGGAGCGTATAGCAAGGTGTATACAGGTTTTTGTGTGAAAGACTGACTTGATTTGTAAACTTTCTCTTAAAGCACAATAAAAATTATTAAAAAAAATAGATATGACACATCGAACACTCATTGCAGAAGACCAGATGAGTTTGGAATGACATCAAGGACATCATACATGAGGAAAGCAAGAGGTCATTAAAAAGACAGAGAAGAAAGAAAAGGTTAAAATAGATTTCAGAAGACACTCTGAAATTTGCTCTTAAACCAAACAGAAGAAACGATGAAGTAAAAGAGCTAAACAGAAAAATTTCAAAGGGTGGCTCGAGAAGACAAACTAAAGTATTATAATGATATGTATAAAGACCTGGAGTTAGAAAACCAAAAGAGAAGAACATGCTCAGCATTTCTCACATTGAAAGAACTGAAGAAAAAATTCAAACCTCAAGTTGCAATACTCAAGGAGTCTATGGGAAAAATATTGAATGACGCAGGAAGATGCTTTTGATGAAAGAAGGTGGAAGGAATACACAGAGTCATTGTACCAAAAAGAATTGGTTAACGTTCAGCCATTTCAGGCGGTATCATATGACCAAGAACTGATGGCACTGAAGGACGAAGTCCAAGCTGCACTGCAGGCACTGGTGAAAAACAAGGCTCCAGGAATTGACAGAATACCAATTGAGATGTTTCAATAATTGGATGCAGTGCTCTAAGTGCTCACTAGTCTATCCCAAGAAACTCAGAAAACAGTTACCTGGCCAACCTACTGGAAGAGATCCATATTTGTGCCCATTCCAAAGAAAGGTGATCCAAGTGAATGTGGAAATTATTAAATGATATAATTAATATCACACACAAGTAAAATTTTACGGAAGATCATTCAAAAGTGGATGCAGCAATATATTGACAAGGAACTGCCAGAAATTCAGGCCGGTTTCGGAAGAGTATGTGGAACCAGGGATATCACTGCTGATGTCAGAGGGATCCTGGCTAAAAGCAGAGAATACGAAAAGGATGTTTACCTGTGTTTTATTGACTATGTGAAGGCTTTCAACTGTGTGGATCATAACAAACTATGGATAACACTGCGAAGAATGGGGATTCCAGAACACTTAATTGTGCTCATGAGGAACTTTTACATAGATCAAGAGGCGGTTGTTCGGAGAGAACAAGGGAATACTGATTGGTTTAAAGTCAGGAAAGGTGTGTGTCAGGGTTCTATTCTTTCACTATACTTGTTCACTGTGTATGCTGAGCAAATAATCAGGGAAGCAAGAATATATAAAGAAGAAAGGGGCATGAAGATTGGAGGAAGACTCTTCAACAACCTGTGATATGCAGATAACAAAACCTTGCTTGCTGAAAGTGAAGAGGACTTGAAGCACTTACTGATGAAGATCAGAGACTTCTGTATGGATGACACCTCAACATAAAGAAACATCAAGGATCAACATCAAGGACCAAAGATCAAGGACTATCAAGAAACAATTGGATCAATAAGCAAGATCACAATAAATGGAGAAAAGAATGATGTTGTGAAGGATTTCAGTTTTCTTGGATACAGAATCAGCATTTATGGAAGCAGCAGTCAAGAAATTGAACAATGTGTTGGATTGGGCACAACTGCTGCAAAAGACTTATTTAAAGTATTAAAAAGCAGAGATTTCACTTTAAGGACTAAGGTGAGCCTGACCCAAGCCATGGTGTTTTCAATCACCTTATATGCATGTGAAAGCTGGACAATGAATAAGCAAGACTAAAGAAGAATTGATGACTTTGAATTCATGGTGTTGGCAAAGAGTATTGAATATACCATGGACTACCAGAAGAACAAACAAATCTGTCTTGGAAGAAGTACAACTAGAACACTCCTCAGAAGCAAAGATGGCAAGACTTCATCCTATATACTTTGGACATGTTATCAGGAGGTCCCGGTCCCTGAAGAAGGACATCATGCTTGGTAAAGTAGTGGATCAGCAAAAAAGAGGAAAACTTTCAATGAGATAGACTGACACAGTGGCTGCACCAATGGGCTCAAGCATAACGAGGATGATGAGGATGGCGCAGGACTGGGCAGTGTTTCGTTCTGTTGTGCATGGGGTCATTATGAGTTGGAACTGACTGGAGGGCACCTAACAACAGCAGTAGGGTATCTGGGAATTTCTGAATTAGTGAAATAAAAGTGAGATAAAACATTGTTTGGTAAATTCCCCATGTCCAAATTGGGACAAAAAAAAAAAATTGCCCATGATTTTGTGTTTACTATGGTTATTTTGTCATTCTTCCAATCTCACTGGACACATCTAAATAATATCCAATGCTAAGTGTAGGCAGTTCTGCACTTTTTAATGAAGCACATTTCCACAGTATTATTCTTTACTACCCCATTATCAGGTATTTACTTATGTATTCTTTTCTTCTGAGGCTGTTTCTATTTGATCTGTTAGCCAAAATTGAAATTCTATCAACATATTTATGTTTTTTTTAAAAAACATATACATGCTAAATTTGTACATGCTTCTTTTTATGGGAGAGAGTGTCAGAGCTTCCATTAGAATCTTTAGAGGCCTGTGACCCTAACACGAACTGAAAAAACAAAAACAAAAAAAAACGTGATTTTAACTATTTTATGATGGATATTTCAATTTTACTTTATTTTACATACTGTAGATCAGATATTATTTAATTCTATATAGAAAAATGTTTTTAATTCAAACACCTCATTTGTCTTTTTATCCTTTTTGCCTTTATTATCTTGGTTATCTTTATTCTAACTTAATGCAAGATAGTTTTGAAACAGTTTGTAAAAGACTAAAATGAACACAACAAATTCACAACAAAGGTAATATAAGGGTTAAATAAGAGAAGAGTTCTTCAGAACAGAAATAAATAGATTTCGAAGGAAAATTTCGGGCATATATGGAGTAGTTGGTTGGTGAAAAGAGGGTTTATAAAGGATCCTAAAAAAAAAAATTACAAAGAAAAGTACGTAATTTGTTCTTATAATGTTCCTTCCATTATCATGTCTAAAATGAGGGAAGACTGTAACCTGAAGGATTTAACTCAGGTATCAATTTATCCTGGGCAACATCTGATTTTAAACCCTTTCACTAAGCCTTCTCTTTACAACTATAATTCACAGACTTTCTTTAAATGAATAAATAGCACTTATTTTGTCATTTAGGCTTGCAAAATGGTAAAGAATTAGAGTTTTCTAATTTTAGATATGCACTTTATAAAGGCTTTAAATGAGGTCTAATCACATTTAGCTTTATTTCAAATCTCAATTATGACATATTGGTATAGAGAAATATAATATTCATTATGTGTTGTATCAGAGTAATTATTAATTATAAATGGGTAAAAAGGACAGGAGATAATACAAAGGCAATAACACTCTGAAATGTGCTTTTGGGGTATACCTTCATAAAGCCATCTGAGTATGCATATATTTAATTTGGAGATACAAACTGGGATTTTAATTCTTTTGTTTTCTGCAGTATTGCCAGGAAAGAATACATGGCATATAATAATAACCAATAAGTATTTGTTGAACAAATGAACAAAATGAGTATCTGCTTTAAAAAAATCACTATTGTAGATATCAAACAGATTTCCCTGTACAAAGAAGAGGGAAAATTCTTCAAAATATCAGGGTTAACAAAACCTTTTTTAAAAAAAGATGAGAAGATGCATTTAAAATTCAAAAAATATTAAGGTCCTTGCATGCTGGGACTTGGGGTTGAAGGCAAGAACAATATGAGGCTGTAGATAAAAGCATCTAAATATCTATTTTAGGTGAGTGTCGATGGTGGAATTTGAAGGGAAGAATCAAGATTGCGAATTGTACTAGGGTAGTTGGCACTAGAAAGTTAACACTGGAAAAGAGGGAACTACACGTCAAAGCAGGTTGTAGTACAAAACTCTGGAAAGGACATTAAGAATTCCAAAGATTTAAGGGCAGACCAAGAATCAGATTGTATGTTGGGGCAAGACTCAGAGTAGAAACAGACAGTATTGGTATAAAAACAGTCCAGGAACAATGGAAGAATGTTTAGCCCAAGTGCCAAAAATAGTGCGGGAGAGTTCATAATTTGACCCTAGTTACTGTCAAGCATTAAAGGGCAGACATTCAGGGGCTAGATCATGAACTATCTTGTAGGCCAAGCTATAGAATTTGAACTTTATCTGGAAAACTATGGGGAGCTTTGAAGGATTTTTAGCTAGGGAGTTAGTTACATGATTAGTTTTCTGTTACAAAGGTCACTCTGGCAGCTGTGTAGAACATGTAATTGAGAATAGTAATAAACTTGGAGAACAGAATTTAGACTTTCCTGGAGTAATTAAACTTTCTTTAATGAACAAGAACACTATTGCCTAACATCCAGATATATATACATATAAAACTTTATCAATAAAAGATACAAGAATTGCTGCTATAAAAACCAAATCAATAAGCCTATTAATGCAAGCAATTTCATTGTGTATTTAAAACCACTATTGCATATCATAAATTTGCTCTACCTTTGTCTTATCCTGACTCTAAATTTTGATGTTACTTCAGGTTGGATAAAAAATTAATATTGTGAAAGGTGGTCTAAGTACTTGTAAGGAATTTATTTCACAGATGTTCAGGTCCTTTGTGCCATACATATTTCCCTAACCAAGGCTTAAATTATGTAAGTGACAAGAGCTTCAAAACCTCCATGGATAGACCATGCCATCTTGACTCTTACCATGCCCTTTCTTATATAACACAAGCATGCCATTCACTTCCTTTTACCCATTGCTTCTCTTCCTATGCCAGGGTTTAAAACACGCTACTTTATTCATAAATTGGCTGTTGATTTGTTCCAAGGAGATGAAATATTTATTTTCCTTTAAAATTAAATACCTGTTCACAGTCTGCAGGTATCTTGTATGTTTAAATATTTTAGCAATAATAATTCTCAGTCACAATGCATAACGCTAACAGAGGGAATGACAAAATAAAGTGGCACAATGTGTTTATTTCTGGTCTCTACAGATGATGAGTAAGGAGCCATGGTGGTGCAGTGGTTAAGTGCTCAGCTGTTGACTGAAAGGTTGGCAGTTCAAACACACCAGCTGCTCCATGGCAGAACGATCTCAGCCTTGGAAACCCTATGGGGCAGTTTCACTATGTCCTGTAGGGTTGCTGTGAATCAGAATCCACTTGAGGGCAACGAGTTTATAGGTGACAAGTAGTAAAATTTTCTCAAGGAGTTTTGTAGTGGAGAAGAAAGGGTCAATATTAATTCCAACAAACACTAATTAGAAGTCTATACCGTCTGCACTTTTCCTTGGAATATTTAAGGAAATGTGATATGTGACATGCCCCATTCAGATAAGAAGCTGGCATAATTCAGAATTCTTGAGGTTTCTTAAGTATAAAAATAGGAATATAACTCCTACTGTCCAATATTAATATTTTACTCTTCTTTATTCCTGTTTCTCAACAAAATCAACACCAAAAATCTTTAGCCTCATTCAAGATTATGGCTATTTTTTCAGGCTTAACTCATCTGTACACAAAATAAACCTATGCTGAAAGCTTATAAAATATGCCTGACATTATAAACTAGATTGAAAGATTCTATACAGATATAATAATTTTTTATTTTTTATTCAGCCATTAGAATCCTTGTTGCATACTATGAAAAGAAGAATGCCTCTTACAGTCAAAGCTAAGAATTACAATTGCATCCATACTTTGTTTTTTAATTATGCTTTAAGTAAAAGTTTATGAATCAAGTCAGTTTCTCATACAAAAACTTACACACACGTTGCTATGCACTCCTAATTGCTCTCCCCCTAATGAGACAGCACACTCCTTCTTTCCACCCGGTATTCCTTGTGTCCATTTAGCCAACTTCTGTCCCCCTCCACCTTCTTATCTCCCCTCCAGACAGGAGCTGCCCACATAGCCTCACGTGTCTACTTGATCCAAGAGGCTCACTCCCCACCAGTATCATTTTCTGATTACAGTCCAGTACAAGCCCTGTCTAAAGAGTTGGCTTTGAGAATGGTTCCAATCTTGGGCCAAAAGAAGGTCCAGAGACCATGACCTCTGGGGTCCTTCTAGTCTCAGACCATTAAGTCTGGTCTTTTTACGAGAATTTGAGGTCTGCATCCCACTGTTCTCCTGTTCCATCAGGGATTCTCTGATGTGTTCCCTGTCAGGAGAGTCATCGGTTGTAGCCAGGCACCATCTAGTTCTTCCAGTCTTAGGTTGATGTAGTCTCTGGTTTATGTAGCCCTTTGCGTCTCTTGGGCTCATATTTACCTTGTGTCTTTGGTGTTCTTCATTCTCCTTTGCTCCAAGTGGATTGAGACCAACTGATGCATCTTAGATGGCCACCTGCTAGCTTTTAAGACCCCAGACACCACTCACCAAAGTGGGATGCAGAATGTTTTCTTAATACATTTTGTTATGTCAATTGACCTAGACGTCTGCTGAAACCATGGTCCCCAGGCCCCTAGCCCTGCCACTCTGACCTTTGAAGCATTTAGTTGTATAGAATTGCATCCATACTTTCATCCTAGAATCAATATGTAGATTTGTCAGGGGGGCTGTTAAAATTCAGTGATTTCTTAGTTGAATGTTATGTTAAGTAAGACCACAGCTTGCTAATTCTTATCACCTCTGGCAGAATAAGCAATAGTTGTCCACTTTGAAAAATGTTTTAAAGAGTTCACAAGTACAAAACTCAATTTGCTTTTCAATAGAAAGCTGGGGTAAATTGAAAATATCTCATTTCAAAATACAATTTGAATAGTTTTGCTTTCTTTCTTCAAAAAGAGCTTTCAATACATTATTCCATTCAGTGATAAAAGTGATGGTGGGATAATACAGCAATTAAAATTTAATGAAAAGCTGTAGTCAAATTCTTTAATGCTACAGGATATTTTCTATTTCCAACAGTGTAATTTAAAGGCAGTGTTCTTGTAATTTAATGATTAACAAAAATGAATAAAGAGTTTAATAGACATTTAAAAATAAAAACGTGCCATTTTAGGGTTTCCATTAAATTAAATTACATTAATAATAAAGTAATAAAATACTTATCCATTTTACTCTTGGATATGAAATTCCAAATAAGTATATGCTATTTTAGGACATATTTTTGAGATGGAAATTTAAAATTGTAAACTCTGTGAAATAACTGTATGTATCTAAGTTGAAAGGAAATAATAACAAATTCAATACCAAATTTTAGGACCTAAGATGGACTATTGTGAATTTTCCTTTTGATAGTGCCTCATGATATTTCAAGGCAAACACTCTTCAATGAATTCCTTCACCTTTCTATACCCTATCATTTTTTAAAATAAAATAAATGATGGGAAATGTTCTGTATATAAGAAAAAGTTGACTATTTAGTTATAAAATAATAGCCCACAATACAATATGAATGCCCACCCACTGCTGTAGAGTCAATTCTGACTCATAGCAATGCTGCAGGACAGAGTAGAGCTGCCCCATAATGTTTCCAAGGCTGTAAATCTTTACAGAAGCAGACTGCCACATCTTTCTCCCACATTGCAGCTGGTGGGTTCGAACCACTGAACTTTTGATTAGCAGCCTAGCACTTTAACCACTGAGCCACCATAATGCTGTAAATAAGATACCTATAATTGTTTCCTTTTGCCTACCCTGGCAATCCCTCTCCACACAAAATCAAAGATTTCCTAATCTTCTCAGATATTGACAGATTGAGATCAGAAGCTTAATCCCTAAATAATGGACAATCAGCTAATTGGTGATTCTAAATAATGTTGTGTTTTACAGGTCTTATGTTATTATTCCTGCTTAAATGAGATTACCATGTGATGTGTCCTGCCAGTTACCTGTAGAATGATACATATAAATGATCCTATTATCTTTACAACTACTAGGGGATCGTTGTGATTATCGTTTAAGGATATGCAAGCTTCTCCATCTCCCTTTTCTTGCTTGACTTGTACAAGTTTCCCATTTTTTTTTTTTTTTTTTTAAGAAACGCAAGCAACACTTTTATAAATGCTTTAGTACATCGCTGACATTCCCCTCTCGGTACTAAAGAACTGAGATCAAGATCAATCACTGCAAGTACCGTAACTGTCCTCTACTGATTCAGACACATGAAGAGCCCAAAATGGATGTGCGATAGTCTTAACTTCCAGTTCAGTTGAACTGTTGTTTTGTCTCTGGTGGAAAAATTTGTCCCTTTGAAACCATTAGATCAGGAGAGCATGAAGTCATGGGAACAGAAACCAAAAATTTTGCTAGTGGATTACTAGGGATAATAGCAAGAGATGCCCGTCTCATTTCTACGGCTTAATTCCTGGACCTGTGAATCTTGGCTGTGGTAGAAATAGTTACATATAGTGGATGCTGATTTACAGCATGTAAAGTTTCCTGGAGAGCCTTGTCCCAGTGCTGCGTGTGATGTATCACCCTGTAGCTGGCTCTGTAATTGAGTCTTCAAAAGGCCATTCTGCCAAACTATTAACCCAGCTGCTTCAGGATGATGGAGAGCATGGTAAGACCAGTGAATTCCATGAGCATGGGTCCATTGCTGTACTTCATTTGCTGCGAAGTAAGTTCCCTGATGGAGGCAATGCTGCGTGGAATACCATGACGGTGAGGAAGGCATTCTGTAAGTCCATGCATAGAAGTTTTGCCAGAAGCACTGCATGCAGGGAAGACAAATCTGTATCTGGAGTAAGTGTCTATTCCACTAATAACAAAGAAATGCCTCTTCAATGATAGAAGATTATCTTAGGATATGGTGTCATTTTGGGGACTCAATTTTGGTCTCTGCTCTTGGCAGGTTGGGTACTCAGGTCAACCTTGGTGAGTGGAAGTCCAGGTTGCTAAAACCCTATGATAATACCCCTACACTGACTGATTGACTACAGTGATGTTTGGGGTCTTCTGGAGCCAGTTCCAGTAACTCGAAAAGTATGATTATTTACTTTTCCTCAATGTATATTGAAAACCCTGGTGGCATAGTGTTTAAAAGCTACAGCCGCCAAACAAAAAGTCAGAAGTTCAAATCCACCAGACACTCCTTGGGAACTCTATGAGGCCATTCTACTCTGTCCTATAACATTGCTATGAGTCAGAATCAACTCGGCAATGGGTTTTGAGTTCATCGTATAGTGTAATGGTTAAGTTTCTGTGTCAACTTGGCTGGACCATGATTCTCAGTGGTTTGGCAGTCATACAATGTTGTGATCACTTCCATGATGCGATTTGAAATAATGTGATTACCTCCATGATGGGATCTGCTGTGAGTAACCAATCAGTTGAAAGGGAGTTTCCTTGGGTGTGTGGCCTACATTGAATATAAGTGGACATTGTGGCAAGGTTTGTGGGCTCCTGCTTGCTCTGGATCCTGTAGCTGGCTCCTGTTCATCTGACCTCTGTTTCTTGGGATTTGAGCTAGCTGCTTACCTGCCTATTTTGGGATTCACCGATCTTTGCAGCCTTTGAGCAAGAGCTTTGATCTCTGACTTGCAGATATTGGGCTCAAAAGCCCCTGTAGCTACATGAATCAGGAGATGCTTCTATCTTGTCCCATGGACTTGGGACATTACAGCCTCTACAACCACGGGGGCCATTTCCTTGATATAAATCTTTCTAAATATATATATTTATATGCTTTACTGGTTTTGCGTCACTAGAGAACCCAGCCTAAGACATACAGTCACCCTGGTAAAAGGCTGTATGTTCCTTTGGAAAGACTGAGAAGAAGATTAACAAGATAAAATTTTTGATGTGTATCATGCTCCTTCCTCAAGAGGACCCAGCCTCCCCTCCAGTCAAAGGGTTCTGGGTCTTAAACTAGCTCAAGTCTGAAAATTGATTGGGGAGTCATGGCTCTTTGTTGGTGATTCAAATAAGACTTCACTAACTTACATAGATCAAGTAAGTATTTAATAGACTGCCTATCTATTTCTCTTTTAGGGACACTGTAATCAATAGCCAAGACTGGTTGTCAGTGAGTCAGACTGTTCTGATCAGTGCTTTGACTCTGCTGTCCATTAGAGTAACTGTGTGCACCTTGTTTTGGGCTATTAAGTACCACCACTTAACTCTTGTTACCTCAGGACTCAATTATCCCCTATGCATTTAAGGATTCCAGTTCCATGGCAGCAGTTTCCACTGTAATTTCCAACCTGCAGGGAAGAACAACCATTCAACTTTTCATAAATGTGGAGTTGCCATCACTCATTTACTTTTCACAGTTGTGGTGAAATGAGTGTCCCCTGGACCCTCACGAGTAGGTGACCTGGTCTTATGTGGTAAATATACTCTAACATCCTAAAGTCCCTAAGCTTTGGATAACTTCCTCTATAGTACGCCAAGGCAATTCTAGAATTTCAGCTTCATTTAATGAAGGCCATCTTTTGGTCCGTGTTATTTCCAGCATTTATAGTTGGAAGAAATGAGGAAGAGTGGGGAATAATGAGTCCACACCATTTGCTCAGACTGAAAGTCTTCCATTAATGTTCAATGAGAGTTTTGTGTTTTTGTTTTTGCTTTTGAGGACAAAGAAAGGTATGCTTGTACAGAATTAAATAAAAAAAAAAAAAAACTTATCCATTTTGACGGCACTGGGTACTGGGTATTACGCTAAAAATGTTAAATATATGATAAGGTTGTTTCCTCATGGGAACCTCTTATATAAAATAAAAGATATCCTGAGTTTTACACAGCAAAATTATACTTTATTAAGCATTTCTGTATACAATCCTCATACAACTCCAGCAAGGTGGTGGATGCTAGAGTTCAAGTGCCTGCCACCTAAAGAAATGTAGGAAACTTCTATTTCAAAGTTAAGGCCATATTCAAATTATTTCTGTTGTAATTTTCTATAATCTTTAACTGTTCCTAGGTATATTTGGAGCTTCCTCAAAGACCTGATTAGTTATTATTGATGCCTATTAATAGTAGGTTCATCTGTCTTCCCCAATCCTAGTGACAAGGGAACAATAAACTATAACTGAATATGCAACAATATAAATTTGTCCATTGAAATTAAGAATCTCTGCTAACTGGGAAGAAACAAAATAGAAAATCACCTACTGGCCATAGAGAAGCCTGAGCAACAAGGGATACATGAGACAGAAGATAGACGATTAAAGGGCATCTGTTTCTATGCCCAAAAGAGACATTACTGTGCCAAAACTATGGTGCTACTTTCAATGCTTGTAATTTTACATATTATCTACATTGTGCACACTGCTAGCTTTTCAATATGCTTATTAATGTGCTTATTAATACCTCAAATAAAAAAAAGTACAAATGCTAATCCTAAACTAAGATTAGACTAAGAAGTTTGAAAATGGGTCAGAAAATTTAGAGTGGGAACAGGACTTAGATCTGGAAATTTTATGTTTAGCTTCTGTATTCAGCTTCCCCTGCCAACAGCTGGCATGTGGCAGTCCCTTTGATATTCTACACAAATGAGGAAATAAAACTCAACAAGACATCATCGTATCATAGCCCGTATATGCCTATGAAATACGGAGACAGGTTAGGTTTCTTGAACACTATCCGTAGGCAACCTTAGCAAATAAGAGAGTAAAGGACAAGAATATATTCTGCCTAGAAACCTAGGGAGTAACATAAATACCCATCTGCCTGAAATAGTTTAGAGAATGCCTCTGCCAATGGAATGGTCAAGGTAACCTTGGAGTTTATTCCAGCTCACTGGTTTCTGGCTCTTCAGCAAAACAGAGAATGAGACAGAGCTCAAAACTAAGAATGCTGAGCCAACCATTCCATGAGACTTACCCTGAAGCCTCTCTGGAGGAACACCACCTGTGCATGTCAGACAGGCAGCAGACACTGGTAGCTTGTAATATCTCCTCTTTCCTTGTGCATCATATGCATTTGTACTTCATGTTTTCCTCAAAGTCATGGTAGGATGCTGTCTGTGCTAAGGTGTTATACATATGCAGCTACCTCCTAAAAATCAGTCCAAATTACATTTTTGAAATAGTCCCTGATAAAAAAAAATACATAAGTAAATATTCCTATCAAACTTGTAATATTTCTTGATATTCCTATTACATAAATTGACTTCCCTGAAACCAATATTTGTATAATGACCCTGAGTTTGTCTGGTCCCATCAGGGATATGAGCCATAAGGCTTAGAAGTCAGGGCACTGGGGCTGCAGCCTACTGGCCAGCAGCCTGAGATTGTGCATACTGCCAGCTAGCTTACCCAAGGCCAGCTGGCAGAATGAGATGTGGGGACAGATGCATCTTACAAATGGACATCTGTGAGAAGGCTGCATTCCAGGTCTTCCAGGTTGGCATGGAATCAAAGGGATCATTCTTCTTCCTGGATGATGGGAAGTACGACCTAACCAAAGATGTGATACCCAGTTGGCAGAGAAAAGACAGAATACTCCAAAGGCTGAGATGTTAAATGGACCAAAATTGCAATCTCTTAACCCCATTCAATAGGAAAAAAAAAAAAAAATCCTATTAGAATGGTGAATTTGTTTTGCCTTTCCTTGGTCTATAAGATTGAAGCAATAACAAGCTACAGAAAAATAAATAAATAACTTTGATCATTATATGTAGTTCTCCAGAGAGTAAAAGCTGTATGTATTTCTACATGAGCTGCATGTATTTGTGTATACGTGTGTGTGTGTATACATGGTACACATTCCTAAAATTTCACAGAGAAAATCTTAGCCTTTTTATGTCCTTAAAGTTTAACCATGACTGGGCACTAACTAAACGGAGCCCTGGCGGCACAGTGGTTAAGAGCTACGGCTTCTAACCAAAAGTGCAGCAGTTCAAATCCACCAGCTGCTCCTTGGAAACCCTATGGGGCAGTTTTACTCTGTTGCATAGGGTCTCTATGAGTCAGAAACAACTCAACAGCAACAGGTTTTCTTCTTTTTGCGGGGTGGGGGGGCACTAACTGGTGGGCCACTTTGTACAATGGATCTCTCAGAAGTATTTAATCATGAAAAGAAAAAAAAATCTGTTGCCACTGAGTAGATTCCAACTCATAGCAACCATATAGGACAGAACAGAACTGGCCCACAGGGTTTCCAAGGAGAGACTGGTGGATTCAAACTGCCAACCTTTTGGTTAACAGCCAAGCTCTTAATCTCTGTGCCAACAGGGCTCCTCTCTCACCACGAAAGAATGATTACATTAATATGACAGATTAGCCTTTGAGCAAAGTGTCAAGAACATAGCTAGGTCCCGTAAGAAAACCATCTAGCGTTTTCACAGAATACTAATTCTATCAATATGGATTATGTATTACTAACATAGAGAGAAAAAAAGGAGAGAGAGCATCCTTTGAGAAAATAAGCAAGGGATACAATGAATTAGACAAAGAAATGCTGATTTCCTCACTGAAGCATTTCACAGAGGTTTTTACAATCCTAGGTTCCCTGGGTGGTGCAATCGGTTTGAACTCGGCTACTGACCAAAAGTTTGGTAGTTTGAACTAACACAGTGGTGATGCAGAAGAAAGGCCTGCTGATCTGCCCTATAAAGATTATATCCAAAAAAAGACCTATGTAGCAGTTCTCCTCTGTAATACATGGGGTCATCATGAGTTGGCATCGACACCAATGAGTTTAGTTTTTCTGGTTTGGTTTACAAGCTGGCTTACGGAGGGGCCCTGGTGGCTCAGTGGTTAAGAGTTCAGGTGCTAACCAAAAGGTCAGCAGTTTGAATCCACCAGCCACTAGTTAGAAACACTCTGGGGCAGTTCTATCCTGTCCTATAGGGCCGCTTTGAGTCAGAATTGACTGAATGGCAATGGGTTAGGGGTCTCTATATATTGCACACATGTACGCTGTCATGATGGGAATATAATATGCCATACTACTCCTAATTTTTCTTATCAAGAATATGCTACCAAAAAAAGAATATGTCACAGAACCACATTTAGCAATCAATAGAGTATGAAGAGATTCTGGTTTTAGCTTAGCATGATGTTTAAGAAGTAAGCATATCTCTTAGCTTAGTTATTTAAGAACCCAAATCCGAGAACAGATTACAGGAGGAAGAAGGAGTGAGGGAAGAGCAGGGAAGATAAATTGTTGATACCGCTGACTGACCTGGAGGAATAAGGAATGCTACCAACACCGCTGGGATCTATATAGAAAAGTTTATCACTTCCCTAAGGAATATCGCCTTAGCACTTGGATAATCCCAGCACAGCAGTGGAAAGCCCAGGGAAAGACAGCAGCACCCACGAGCACTGGTGTCTGTGCCCACCAAATACTTGGATACTCTGGAGGGTGTGGTTGAACCCAGACGGGTGACACCCAGCTGACCCAACGGTCCTCTGCAGGATTCACAGTGCATCAAAAAAAAAAAAAGAGTAATGGTTTTCAGCAGTTGTGATGGTGTCCAGGAGCACATAGTGCCAGGTCGATACACCAGTGCTCCACAAAACAGCTAGAACTTTCCATTGCAGTGAAATGGTGCACATGCCCAGGCTACCCACAAGAATAAATGTTATCTAGCCTCAGTGTCCTGGAGACCACAGGACGTGGGGCTTCCTGTCAAGAACAGCAGGAGCAGCAGCAGCCCTCCCCAGCAGATGTTGCAGGCACAGTTAGGCACTGGTGCCCAGTAAAGTGGGTCCTGCCCAAGCAGCCAAATAGTTTTACTTATTGGTAGGCTATGAATTGCCTCCTGCATGCCCTCTGAACTATTTTTCAAAGGGATAGAGTCTAACTCAGCAAATAGGAAGACAATTTTACGTGTCAATCTCTAAGGAACTATTTTGTTTTCTCCCCAGTGAAATTGTATTTCTTACAACTTCATGTTAATAAAACTCAATATGGGAATTGTGAGTCTGATAAAAAGGTTATAAATATGTCTGGTATATTAATATAGATGAGAGATTAATATGGAAGTCTGAGCAATTGAAAAAATCAATGTAGATAAAGCTGACATTGATATAATTCTATCTGAGAGATGACCATTTATAATGCACACATGTAGAGAGGAATATTTCTTCAGAGAAGAAATATTGACAAAAACACAGTATATAAAAACTTTCTTATTTAAAAAGTTTTTTTCTGGTTTTCAAAAGCTTCTCTGGTGATACTGGAATACATTTGGTTTGGGAGAGGAGGCATGTGATCATGCATTCAAGAAACATTTCAAACATTAATTTAGAGCTTACTACATCTGAAACTATCTGCTTTTCCTTGGGGAGAAAAAGTTGAACAATACATAGTCCATGCATGCCAGAAGCTCAAAGAATAGCAGAGCTGTCAAGCTGGGGGATGGAGAAGGAAGCATAAACAAGCCATAATGATGCATTTTGAGAGGATCCATCGTAGATATATGTACAGACTGCTCCGGGAATACAGAGGGAGGCAAAACTAATCTTGCAAAGGGTACCAGGAAAGATTTCCGAGAAGGATGGCATTAATGCTGAATTTTGAAGGGTAATTAGAAATCTTCTCAGCAGAGAATGTGAATGTAAAGCAAAGCAAGTAGTGAGGGCATTGCATAAAAGCGTATTTGTCAAAGGGCACACGATATTCAGGGAGTCCTGAACAGATCATTGTGACCAGAGCTCAGACTATGTCCAGGTCAGATGGAGGAGAAGTGGATACTACACTAGTAAATGAGAAAAAAAAAAGTAAATGAGAAGCAGGATAAAATTAAAGTTGTATTTACATGAAAACAGGAAAATTGGTTAAGGGATTATTAGAAAGTGCCAGGTAAGAAATGATGAAGGCCTGAACCAAGGCAGTTAGAATTCAGGCAAGAAACAAATTCTAGATATAGTCATGCTGTGACTGATTCATGGTATATGGACAATGAGAAGACAGCTAGGACAACTCCCAAGTTTTAGCTGAGTCCCTAGAGTGATCCCCTTGACAAGGTGTAAACTCTAAGTAAGAACACATCTGAAAGAGATCCAAGTTAATTCTGGACATACTAAGCTTGATAACTGCTGATTTGTTATTCTTGTTTGCACTGTCTAATTGAGAGCATGTGCAAACTGGAACTTGAGATCTGTAATTCAGGATGTAAACACTAGAAAAAAAGGATTTTGAAGTTGTCTAGATACATGCACATATACAGTCATTGAAGACATAGGGATAGATGAGACTGTCCAGGGGAAAGTGTAAAGTGCAGAGGAGTGTCGTTGCAACTTTCTTGATTATACCCCTGCCACACACACACACACAAACACTTCCTCCTTTCTAATACTGCCTTCCCCCAGTTGTGTTTGGATATTCTTTTCCTCCTTTTCACGGCCACCTGTTTGTTCATGCAGGGGCGGGTTTAGGAATGAGCACGTGATACATTTTTCATCAACGACCATGAAGGAGAATCTATGTGTATATGTGGGGTGGGGAGGCAGTGTGCTGATTATTTGAAAATCTTTTTTTCTTTTTTTTACTATAAAGTGAAACAGATTGAAAGAGACTAGGGTTAAACAAATAAAAAATAAAATAAACGCTGCCATCGAGTCAGTTCCAACTCATAACGACCCTATAGGAGAGAGTAAAGCTGCCCCACAGGGTTTCCAAGGAGCAGCTGGTGAATTCGAACTGCCAACATTTCGTTTAGCAGACAAGCTCTTAAACACTGCTCCAGCAGGACTCCAAGGGTTAAATAAGACATTTCTAATTCTCCCCCAGGAAACTAGTTATATAAGCTTATCTCAGGAACAGATTTCTAAGTTGTTGTTGTTAGGTGCCTTCCAGTCGATTCCGACTCATAGTGACACTATGCACAGCAGAACGAAACACTGCCCAGTCCTGCACCATCCTCACAATCATTGTTATGCTTGAGCTCATTGTTGCAGCCACTGTGTCAATCCATCTTGTTAAGGGTCTTCCTCTTTTTCACTAATGTCTACCCTACCAAGCATGATGTCCTTCTCTGGGGACAGATCCCTCTTGAAAATACATCCAAAGTATGTGAGACCCAGAATCGCCATCCTTGCTTCTAAGGAGCATTCTGATTGTACTTCTTCCAAGACAGATTTGTTTGCTCTTTTGGCAATCCATGGAATATTCTTCACCAGCACCACAACTCAAAGGCATTAATTCTTCTGTCTTCCTTACTCATTGTCCAGCTTTCACATGCATATGAGGCGATTGAAAACACCATGGCTTGGGTCAGGAGCACCTTAGTCCTCAAGGTGACATCTTTGCTTTTTAACACCTTAAAGAGATCTCTTGCAGCTGATTAGCCCAATGCAAGGTGTCCTTTGCTTTCTTGACTGGTGTTTCCATGGATGTTGACTGTGGATCCAAGTAAAATGAAATCCCTGACGACATCAATCTTTTCTCCATTTATCATGGTGTGGCTTATTGGTCCAGTTGTGAGGATTTTTGTTTCACGTTGAGGTATAATCCATATAGTAATTCATAAACCAGTGATGGGAAAAATGCATGTTAAATAATTATAGTATGATGAAATCTGTGGGAAAATAAAGGGTAAGAATTATGCACTGGATATTTTACGCAGATTGTCTCATTGAATATTTTTAATCTATATTTTTTGGAGGTAGAAACTGAAACTTACTGGTTTGGATTAATTTTCCCTAAGTGGGTCAGCCATTAAATGGGTAACATGGGATGATTCAACTTCCTGTTCAGTCAAAAGAAACTAATTTAAATGACCCGAAAGGAGGTTAAAAGGTTTTATTCCACTGACGCACATCAGGGAGTACCTGAAGACCAGTGCTGTCCAAATCGAAGCAGGGTTAGACTTCTATGAGGTAAGGAGAAGAGAGGGGCACGTGTGCTGTGATATGGCATAGGTAGCCGTTTTCTTCATTAACTGCTGCAAAATCTGCTGTTGAAATGTTTGAAGATGGTTTCAGTTTTTCGTGCCTCTTGTTTGGTATCACTGGTGCATCATCCCAACCTGGTAACTAACAAAATAATTCCTTCAAGAGCTTTTTTTTTTTTTTCGCCCCAAGCCTTGTAGCTTATCAAAGTTCAGGGACATTGGGGGTAAGCTAGCAAAAAAAGACAAGAAAATAAAAAAAGGAGATAGAGGAATAAAAAAAGAAACAGAGTCAAGGGGCGAAGGCAAGGGAAACTGGGAACACTCTATCCTAACTTGCTTTAATATATTTCAGTTTGATACCCACATCTCCTTTCTATGACATATCTCTGCCACACTGCTCTGACATTGGTAAGTAGAATTTGGAGTGTGAGCAGAGAAGTAGCAAAAAATTGCCTGAGAGAGAAGCTAAAGGCTTTATAGAGGAGATGATATGGGATTTAAGCTATAGAGATGAATAGTGGTTCAACAGTTGGGGAAAGGGGAAGCATAGGAAAAGAGCACAGTATCTTGGGAAAATAATTCAAGGTAACAGTAAAGAGGACATTGGATTGAATGACAGGAAAAGAGGGCAGAAATGCTGCTTAGAACCACTGAAACAGAACATGGCAGAAATGAAGACTAGAGGCATGCTTGGGAAGTTACAGTTTTCTGATCACTGTCAGGTCTAGTAAAATCCATTGTCCTAGGAGACTTGGTGGCACACTAGTTAAAAGTTTGGCTGCTAACCAAAAGATCTGCAGTTTGAATCCACCAGCCACTCCTTGGAAACCCTATGGGGCAGTTTTACTCTTTCCTATAGGGCCAGGATAAGTCAGAATCGACTTGATGGTTTTTGTTGTTGTCAGTAACAAAGGGTTTTTGCTGTTGTTGTTCAGGCAGATAATAAACAGTCAATAAAAGTTTTAAAAAGACCCATTTCAGGGGTAGCCTGAAAGAAAAAAAAAAAAAAACATATTTTCTTCTGTTCCCTAGTAACCCATAATCCAGTGATGGGAAAAATATATGTTCAAATAATTGTAGTACAGTGGAATCTGTGGGGAAATAAAGGGTAAGAAGAATGATGTACCAGGTGTTTCACACAAATTATCTCATTTAATATTTTTTGAATCTATATTTTATAGAGGTAGATACTAAAATTTACTAGTTTGGATCAGGGACAAAGTTGAGCTAGCGATATCAAAGGGAAGAGATATAACACATAGGAGTAAGATTCAGTGAGAGGTTTACTCATATACATTTCTCATTGATGACTGAGAAGCAGTTTAGTGTAATGGCAAAGCACATGGATTCTTGAGCCCTGCATAGATTCTGGAGCCAAACTGCTAGGAGTTCAAATCTTATCTTTAACATTCATCAGCTGTATGATATTGGGCAAATTATCTGAATGTAGATAAATTGCATACTCACTTCATAAAGTTGTTATGAAGATTCACTGATCTAATGTACATAAAATACTTAAACTGCTGTTTGGTAACTAATACTTGTCATGTCTTTTTAATCCAGCAAGGTGACCATTTTTGCCCAAGAGCAATGGTTCTTAAACTGTAGTTCTCAGATTAGAAATATCAACATCTCCTGGAAATTGTTAGAAATAGAAATACTTAGATCCTGCCCCAGAGCGATGGAATCAAGAACCGTCTGATAAGGAAGTCAACAATCTGAATTTTAACATGGCCTCTTGTTGATTCGATAAACTCTAATGTTTGAGACCTACTTTCTAGAGCATCCTAAAGTTTAGCAGAGTCTATAACATACCTGTGCAAAAGAAGAACCATTATTTAAGCAGGTTTTAAGCAGGAGTGTGACAAGACAAATTATGTTATATTATGGCCACAATATTGGCCATATGGAAATATATACAAAGATGTATGCCATGAGCTAAATGTCTAGTGATTTGTTACTTTGAGTTATGACTGTTACAGATGTCCTCTTTTTGAAATGCAAATGAACCTAGAATAGATAGCATTGTTAGGCAAGCTGTAAGACAAGTCTGACTTAATACTTGACAATAATATGATTTACAAAGTAATATCTCATAATAGCAAGGATTTACCCAGGCAGACATTATTACTACCTCTATTTAAAAATGAGAAAAATGAGGCCTAAAAATTTAAAATGATTTTACTAGAATTATTTTGTCTTTTGACCTCAATCTCATTTTTATTTTATTTTTACTTATTTAGCGTAAGCTTATATAGCACTTGTTATGCACCAGGAACAATTTGTTCCTTACAATTATTGATATATCTTCCAGTATGTTTTTACTCTGGGTTCAATTTATTGAAACTGACATACATTAATTATATACTTTGTCTCAGGCACAGAACTAGACACTGGGATACAAAGACAGGCTGGATGCAGTGCTTTTGCTCAAAGATCTTACAGTTTGATTCAGGATTTTACACTTAAATGAAAACTAACCCAGAAAGTGACTAGAAAATAATGCTGGTGACCAGGGCAAGATTTAGGCATGTGAGGACGCTGTTGTTGTTGTTAGGTGCACGTCAAGCCAGTTCAGGTTCATAGTAACCCTGTGTACAACAGAATGAAACACTGCCCAGTCCCATGCCATCCTCACAATCATTGCTGTGTTTGAGCCCATTTTTGCACCCACTGTGTCAACCTATCTTGTTTTGACTGCCTTGAAACCTGAGAGGCTCATCTTCTGGCACTAAAGCAGACAATGTTCTGCTGCTATTCATAAGGTTTTCACCAACCAATTTTTTTTTTTTTTTTAGAAGTAGATCTTCAGGTCCTTCTTCCTAGTTTGTCTTAGTCCAGAAGCTCCGCTAAAACCTGTCCACCATGGGTGACCCTGCTGGTATTTGAAATGCCAGTGGCATAGTTTCCAGCATCAAAGCAACACACAATCCACCACAGTATGACAAACTGACAGATGAGTGGTGGATGAGGGCCCTAAGCACTGATAATCTGTGGTACCCCCTCCTGTGCTCACTCACTCATTAGAACGGGTTATGTGACTTATATATATATAAGTGTATATGTATATGTGTGTGTGTGTTTTAGCTATCCATGATACAACTTCTTTTTAAATGAGACTATAATATCAGCAATTGAACAGAAAAGTGGCATACGCCATTTTAGCAGAGTGAGAACAAGTGGGCTATAAAATTTTAAGTGAATATGGAGTACTAATATTCTTATTATATACCACATTTTCTACAAAAAGAATATTCCATGTATTTTACAATGAAGAAAATGAGTCAGTGAACTTAGTTGTCTGCACAATCAATGTAAAATTCTATTGATCTCCCACAACAAAAAAATTGACTTTCACTAATTTTGCTTTAAATGGCTCATACTTCAATTTTGATCCTTGTTTCATAATAGATGGTACAATTATAAATGAACAAATGAAAAGATGTCATAAGAGGCGGCAGGGCCAAGACGGTGGAGCAGTCAGATGCTTCCAGTATTCCCTCTTACAGCAAAGACCTGAAGAAACAAGTGAAGTGATTATGTATGTGGCAAGCTAGAAGCCTTAAAAATCAAAGGCAAAGTTAGGAAATTGGACTGAGTGGTAGGGGGAGTGAGAAACAGTTCAGAAGCAGCAAGGAGTGGCCAGACCTGACCTGGCATGAACCAGCACCCCTCAGGCATGATCTCCTGGCATGACCATGGTGGGGCTGGGGGTAGTGTTCAGGACACGGTTTCCTCAGGGAGAGACAGTGAGCCATACAGTCTACTCATGCCTCTGGAATCAGAGAACAGTGCTTTCAGCAAAAACTAACTACTCGTGTCTAATTAACCACAGCCCTAGCCCCCAAGTCGGCTTCAGTGGCTGTCGATTTCCTTGGGCCTGAGATAGGTCTGGCTGCATACCATGAGCCATTCTTCCAGCCTTGGAGAAGGAACAAATTAACAATTGGGGAAAAACATAATCTGTAGGCTCCTCTACACTGAGAACTCAGGGCAGAAGCAGCTCCTGTCCAGGAACAGTCTGCAGATCTTGAATACCTTTCACCCCTGCATTGGTCTGTTTGGGTTCATTTCAGGAGCTTAGGCCCTTGTTGGCAGACTGCAGCGGCATATGTGCCTGAGATCTGACTTCAGCTGTTTCAGCTGTGTGGTAGAGAGGTGGATTTCTGATGTTTGACACCTCTTTGCCTATTAAAAAGGGTCATCGCCTACCCACATCAAGGGCCTGAGGACTGCTGGCTCCACCCACATGCCTAGCCACCCATGACAGAGGTCCAAGGAAAAGCGGTGCCTCCCAGTCCTTACAACCAAAAGCATTGGGTGCCCATGGTCTGGCTGCAGAACCCACCCACCTGTTCACTCTAGGGTATAGGGCTGTGCCTTCCTCGCAGACACACAGGGAACAGTTGTCAGGCCCCTGCCTTGCTCAGAGCGGGACCCCCCGCTGCAACCAGATACCTGTGCCTATACCAATAACCTCTGCCCCTCTAAGACTGTAGGACAGAGCCTGCACCACACACTTGGTGACCAATAGCCTGGGATACCTCAGCTGAATCCATACAAGAAAAGTGAATGGACTCCTAGGTTCATATACCTGCTAACAGCTGTAGCCGTCTGGTGACAGGATGTTAGAGCTTCAAAGATGCAAAAAATCAAGCTAGCTCACTCAAGCAGCCTATCTGTGCATTTTAAAACAAAACAAAGCAAGAAGCTAGTATACAGTAAGCAAACAAAATAAATTAATACAATAATCTATAGATGACTCAGAGACAACAGTTAATATCAAATCACATAAAGAAGCAGACCAGGGTCACTTCAACAAGCTCTCAAAACAAAGCATTAAGGAATCTTCCAGACATAGGTCTTCATGGAATTACCAGAGGTAGAATATGAAAGATTAACATATGGAACTCTTTAAGAGATCAGGAAGCAGGTCAGGCAAAATGCAGAACAAGGCAGGGAACACACAGATAGAGCAGTGGAAGAAATTAAGAAGGTTATTCAAGAGCATACTGAAAAATTTAATAGACTGCAAGAATCCATTGAGAGATAACAATCAGAAATTCAGATTAACAATAAAATTTCAGAATTAGACAACTCAATAGAAAGTCAGAGAAGCAGAATTGAGGAATTGGAAGTCAGAATTACTGAGATTGAAGATAGAACACTTGGCACCAACATATTCTAAGAAAAATCAGATAAAAGAAATTTTTTTTAAAAAATGAAGAAACCCTAAGATTCATGTAGTATTCTTTCAAGAGAAATAACCTATGAGTGATTGGAATACCAGAACAAGAAGGAGAACAGAAAATCCAGAGAGAATTGTTGAAGATTTGTTGGCAGAAAATTTCCTTGATAATGTGAAAGATGAGACGATATATATACAAGATGTTCATCAAACCCCACATAAGGTATATCCCAAAATAAAGTCACCAAGATATATTATAATCAAACTTACCAAAACCAAAGATAAAAAGAGAATTTTAAGAGTGGCTAGGGATAAACAAAAAGTCACTTACAAAGGAGAGGCAATAAGAATATGCTCGGACTACTCAGCAGAAACCAGGCAGGCAAGAAGGCAATGGAATGACATATATAAAGCACTGAAGAAAAAAAAAATTGCCAGCCAAGAATCACATATCCAGTGAATATGTCTTTCAAATATGAAGGCGAAATTACATTTCCAGATAAACAGAAGTTTAGGGAATTTGCAAAAACCAAACCAAAACTACGAGAAATACTAAACAGAGTTCTCTGGTTAGAAAATCAATAATATCAAGTACCAACCCAGGACTAAAACACAGGACAGAGCAAACAGATATCAACCCAGAAAAAGATATCACAAAAAAAAATCAAGATTTAAAAAAATGCTCAAAACAGGGAAACTGCGATGTCACTGTGTAAAAGATGACAACATTAAATCCACAAAGAGGGACAAAAAATTGTAATCATAGATCTTTCACATGGAGAGGAAATCAAGATGTCATAAAGAAATAAAAGTTTGGTTTAAACTTAGAAAAACAGGGGTAAATATTAAGGTAACCACTAAGGAGACTAACAATCCTACACATCAAAATAAAATACAAGAAAAACAAAGACTCAGCAGAAACAAAGTCAACAACAATAAAAAAGAGGAAAAGAGAATGTACAAAAAGAAAAATTACTCAGCACAAAAAATTAAGTGGAAAAAAGAAACTCAACAACACACAAAAAAAGACATCAAAATGACAGCACTAAACTTATACCTATCTATAATTATGTGAATGGACTAAATGCACCAATAAAGAGACAGAGAGTGGCAGAATGGATTAAAAAACAGGATCCCTCAATATGCTGCCTACAAGGGACACACCCTAGACTTAGAGATACAAACAAACTAAAACTGAAAGGATAGAAGAAAATATATCAAGCAAACAACAATCAAAAAAGAGCAGGAGGGGCAATATTAATTTCTGACAAAATAGACTTTAAAGTTAAATCCACCACAAAGGATAAGGGAAGTCACTACATAATGATTAAAAGGACAATATACCAGGAGAATATAACCATATTAAATATTTAAACACCCAATGACAGCGTGTCAAAATGCATAAAGCAAACTCTAACAGCATTGAAAAGTGGGATAGCTCTACAATAATAGTAGGAGACTTTAACACACAACTTTCAGAGAAGGACAGAACATCCAGAAAGAAGTTCAATAAAGACATGGAAGATCTAAATGCCACAATCAACGAACTTGACCTCATAGACATACAGAACACTCCACCCAACAGCAGCCAAGTATACTTTCTTTTCCAACGCACATGGAACATTCTCTAGAATAGAGCACATATTAGGTCATAAAGCAAGCCTTAACAGAAACCAAAACATCAAAATGTTACAAAGCATCATCTCTGACCATAAAGCCATAAAAATAGAAATCAGTAACAGAAAAAGCAGAGAAAAGAAATCAAATACTTGGAACCTGAATAACACTGCTCAAAAATGACTGGGTTATAGAAGAAATTAAGGACATGATAAAGAAATTCATAGAATCCAATGAGAATGAAAACACTTCCTATCAGAACCTCTGGGACACAGTTAAAGCAGTGCTCAGAGATCAAATTATATCAATAAATGTACACATCTAAAAAGAAGAAACCCAAATCAAAGAATTTTCCCTACAACTTGAACAAATAGAAAAAGAGCAACAAAAGAAGCCCTCAGGTACCAAAAGAAAACAGAAAATAAAAATCAGAGCAGAATTAAATGAAATAGAGAACAGCAAAACAATTGAAAGAGTTAACAAGATCAAAAGCTGTTTCTTTGAAAAAATTAAGAAAATTGATAAACCATTGGCCAAACTGACAAAGGAAAACAGGAGAGGAAGCAAGTGTCCCGAATAAGAAATGAGATTGGTGATATCACAACAGACCCAACTGAAATTAAAAGAATCATATCAGATTACTATGAAAAATTGTACTCTAACAAATTTGAAAACCTAGAAGAAATGGATAAATTTATAGAAACACACTACCTGCCTAACCTAACACAAAGGTAGAACAACTAAATAAAGCCATAACAAAAGAAGAGATTTAAAAGGTAATTTAAAAACTACCAAGAAAAAAAGCCCAGGCCCTGACGGCTTCATTGGAGAATTCTACCAAACTTTCAGAGATGAGTTAACACCGCTACTATTAAAGGTATTTCAGAGCATAGAAAATGATGGAATGCTCCCAAGCTCATTGTATAGAGCCAGCATAACCCTAATACCAAAACCAGGTAAAGACACCATGAAAAAAGAAAATTACAGGCCTATATCCCTTATGAACCTAGATGCAAAAATCCTCAAAAAACTTTTAGCCAATAGAATTCAACAACATATCAAAAAAATAATTCACCATGATCAAGTGCGATTCCTACCAAGTATGCAGGTATGGTTCAATATTAGAAAAACAATCAGTGCCATCCATCATATAAATAAAAGTAATGACAAGAACCATATGATCTTATCAATTGATGCAGAAAAGGCATCTGACAAAGTCTAATGCCCATTCTTGATAAAAATTCTTAGCAAAGTAGGAATAGAAGGGAAATTCCTCTGCATAATAAAGGGCATTTATACAAAACCAACGGCCAACACTATTTTAAACAGAGAGAGACTGAAGGCATTCCCCTCAAGAACCAGAGCCAGACCATGATGCCCTTGATCATCACTCTTATTCAACATTGTGCTTGAGGTCCTAACCAGAGCAATAAGGCAAGAAAAAGAAATAAAGGGCAACCAGACTGGAAAGGAAGGAGTAAAAGTATCCCTAATTGCAGATAATATGATCTTATACACAGAAAACCCCCAAGAATTTACAAGAAAACTACTGGAACTAATACATGGTTTCAGCAGAGTATCAGGATACAAGATAAACATACAGAAATCAGTTGGATTCCTCTAAACCAACAAAGAGAACTTTGAAAAGGAAATCACCAAATCAATACCATTTAAAATAGCCCCCAAGAAGATAAAATACTTACGAATAAATCTAACCAGAGACCTAAAATACCTATACAAAGAAAACTGCATGACACTACTGCAAGAAATCAAAAGAGACCTACACACATGGAAAAACATACCTTGCTTATGGATAGGAAGACTCATCATTGTGAAAATGTCAATTCTACTCAAAGCGATCTACAGATACGATGCAATTCTGATCTGAATTCCAATGGCCTTTTTTAATGAGATGGAGAAACAAATCACCAACTTCATATGGAATGGGAAGAGGCCCCAGATAAGTAAAGCATTACTGAAAAAGAAGAACAAAGTGGGAAGCCTCGCACTACATGATTTTTGAACCTGTTATACTGCCGCGGTACTCAAAACAGTCTGGTACTTGAACAACAACAGATATATAGAAAAATAGAGAATTGACAACCCAGTCATAAATTCATCCACCTGTGAGTAGCTAACATTTGAAAAAGAAAATGAAACAAGACCCATATCTCACACTGTCTATGAAAACTAACTCAAAATGGATCAAAGATCTAAATATAAAATCTAAAATGATAAAGAAGAAAAAATAGGGACAATGCTAGGAGCCCTAATACATGGCATAAATAGTATACAAACCATAATAATGCACAAACGCCAGAAGAAAAACTAGATAACTGGGAATTCCTGAAAATCAAACACCTATGCTCATCAAGAGACTTCATCAAAAGTGTAAAAAGAGAACCTACAGACTGATAAAAATTTTTTGGCTACCACATATCCTATAAGGGTCTAATTTCTAAAATCTACAAGATACTGCAATGCCTCAACAACAAAAAGACAAATAATCCAATTAAAAAACGTGCAAAGGATATGAACAGACATTTCACCAAAGAGGGCATTCGGGTGGCTAACAGGCACATGAGGAAATGCTCATGATGGTTAGCCATTAGAGAAATGCAAATCGAAACTACAATGAAATATCATCTCACCCCAATAAGGCTGGCACTGAACCAAGGAACAGAAAATAACAAATGTTGGAGAGGTTGTGGAGAGATTGGAACTCTTATGCACTGCTGGTGGAACGTAAAATGGTATAACCACTTTTGAAAATGATCTGGCACTTCTTTTAAAAGCTAGAAATAGAAATACCATAGGATCCAGCAATCCTAGAAATATATCCTAGAGAAATAAGAGCCATCACACGAATAGACATATGGGCACCCATGTTCATTATGGCACTATCCACAATAACTAAAAGATGGTAACAACCTAAATACCCATCAATAGACACAAATTACAGCACATACACATAATGGAATACTGTGCAATGATAAGAACAATGATAAATCTGTGAAATATCTCACAACATGGATGAATCTGGAGGGCATTATGTTGAGTGAAAGTAGTCAGTCACAAAAGGACAAATATTGTTCGAGACCATTATTATAAGAACTCAAAGAAAGGTTTAAACACAGAAAAAAAGCATTCTTTGATGGTTAAGAGGGTGGGGAGGGAGAGAAAGCAAAATCACTAACTAGATAGTAGACAAGGATCAACTTCAGTGAAGGGAAGGACAACACACAATACAGGGGAAGTCAGCACAATTGGACTAAAGCAAAAGCTAAGAAGTTTCCTGAATACATTCAAACACTTTTAGGGACAGAGTAGCTATTGGCTAGGGTCTGGGGGCCATAGTTTCAGGAGACATCTAGGTCAATTGGCATAACAAAGTTTATTAAGAAAATGCTCTACATCCCACTTTGGTGAGTAACGTCTGGGATCTTAAAAGCTTGATAGTGACCATCAGAGATACATCAACTGGTCCCATTCCACTTGGAGCAAAGGAGAGTGAAGAAAACCAAAGATACAAGAAAATATTAACCCAAAGGTCTAAAGCACCACATGAACCAGAGATACCACCAGTCCACGACCAGAACAACTAGATGGTGCCAAGCTACCACCAAGGATGGCCGAGACAGGGAACACAACAGAAAGTCCAGGACAGAGCACGAGATAAATGTAGAACAGAACTCCAATTCACATAAAAAGACCAGACGCAATGGTCTGACAGAGACTGGAGGAAGCCCCGAGACTATTAACCCCCAGACATATTGTTAACCCAGAACTGAAGCCATTCCAGAGGCCCACTCTTCAGATAAAGATTAGACAGGTCTATGAAACAAGAAATAATACACATGAGGTATGCGCTTCTTAGTTCAATCAGATATATGAGACCAAATGGAAAGCTCCTACTCAAGGGCAGGATGACAAGGTAGGAAGGGACAGGAACTGATCAAATGGGCCCAGGGAACCCAGGCTGGAAAAGGGGAGTGTGCTATCACATTGTGGAGATTGCAACTAATGTCGCAAAACAATATGCATGTGAATTTTGTATGAGAAATTAACTTGAGCTTTGTACTTTCAACTAAAGCACAATTAAAAAAAAAACATATATATATATACATACATATATATATATGAAATCAAAGGACATATTTCATTGGGCAAATCTGCTGCAAAAGATCTCTTCAAAGTTTTAAAAAGCAGAGATGTCACTTTGTTGACTAAGGCGCACCTGACCCAAGCCATGGTATTTTCAACCACCTAGTATGCATGTGAAAGCTGCACAAGGAATAAGGAAGATCAAAGAAGAATTGACACCTTTGAATTATAGCGTTGGTGAAGAATATTGAACATACCATGGACTGCCAGAAAAATGAGCAGATCAGTCTTGGAAGAAATACAGTCAGAATGCACTCTAGAAGCAAGGATGGCACTTTGAACATGTTGTCAGGAGGGACCAGTCCCTGGAGAAGGACACCATGCTTAACAAAGTAGAGAGTCAGCAAAAAAGAGGAAGACTCTCAACAAAATGGACTGACAAGTGGCTGCCAGGATGGTATCAGGCATAATACTGATTATGAGCATGGCACAGGACCTAGAAGTGTTTCGTTCTGTTGTACACAGGGTGGCTATGAGTTGGAACACACTGGACGGCACCTAACAACAACAACAACATAGAGTAATATCAAGATTGTGTCCTGCACAATAAACATTAAAAAAACAAAACTCCTTTCATAAGTAATTTTTTTAGATAAATATTAATACTTCCAGTATTTTTGGACATTTGCTAGGTTAGCATTATATTATTACCCATGTTAATATTATATTAAATGTATGCTAGATTGCATCCATGTGTATGCCAAACATATTTTAAAGTTATATTATTGTTTACAAAACTTAGGACATAACTCTGCATGTAAATGCCATACAGTTAAAAAGTGTTGTTGTTAGGTGTCATTGAGTCAGTTTGGACTCATAGCAACCCTATGTGCAACAGAACGAAACACTGCCCGGTCCTGAGCCATCCTTACAATCGTTGTTGTGCTTGAGCTCATTGTTGCAGCCACTGTGTCAATCCACCTCGTTGAAAGTCTTCCTCTTTTCCGCTGACCCTGTACTCTGCCAAGCATGATGTCCTTCTCCAGGGACTGATCCCTCCAACAACAAAGTATGTAAGATGCAGTCTCACCATCCTTGCTTCTAAGGACCATTCTTGTTGTACCTTCTCTAAGACAGATTTGTTCGTTCTTTTGGCAGTCCATGGTATAATCAATATTCTTTGCCAACACCACAATTCAAAGGCATCAATTCTTCTTTGGTCTTCCATATTCATTGTCCAGCTTTCACATGCATATAATGCCATTGAAAATACCATGGCTTGGGTCAGGCGCACCTTAGTCTTCAAGGTGACATCTTTGCTCTTCAACACTTTAAAGAGGTCCTTTGCAGCAGATTTACCCATTGCAATGCGTCTTTTGATTTCTTGACTGCTGTTTCCATGGCTGTTGATTGTGGATCCAAGTAAAATGAAATCCTTGACAACTTCAATCATGATGTTCCTAATTGGTCCAGTTGTGAGGATTTTTGTTTTCTTTATGTTGAGGTGCAGTCCATACTGAAGGCTGTGGTCTTTGATCTTCGTTAGTAAGTGCTTCAAGTCCTCTTCACTTTCAGCAAGCAAGGTTGTGTCATCTGCATATCACAGGTTGTTAATGAGTCTTCCTCCAATCCTCATGCCCCTTTCTTCTTCATATAGTCCAGCTTTTTGTATTATTTGCTCAGCATACAGAATGAATAGGTATGGTGAAAGAATATAACTCTGACACACACCTTTCCTGACTTTAAACCAATCAGTATACCCTTGTTCTGTCCGAACAACTGCCCCTTGATCTATGGACAGGTTCCTCATGAGCACAATTAAGTGTTCTGGGATTCCCATTCTTTGCAGTGTTATCCGTAGTTTGTTATGATCCACACAGTCGAATGCCTTTGCATAGTCAATAAAACACAGGTAAACATCCTTCTGGTATTCTCTGCTTTCAGCCAGGATCCATCTGACATCAGCAATGATATCCCTGGTTCCACGCTCTCTTCTGAAACCGACCTGAATTTCTGGCAATTCCCTGGTGATATACTGCTGCAGCCATTTTTGAATGATCTTCAGCAAAATTTTGCTTGAGTGTGATATTAATGATATTGTTCTATAATTTCCATATTTGGTTAGATCACCTTTTTTCAGAACAGGCATAAATATGGATCCCTTCCAGTCAGTTGGCCAGGAAGCTGTCTTCCATATTTCTTAGCTTAGATAAGGGAGCACCTCCAGCGCTGCATCTGTTTGTTGAAACATTTCAATTGATATTCCATCAATTCCTGGAGCCTTGTTTTTTGCCAATGACTTCAGAGCAGCTTGGACTGAAAATTTAAAGTTAAAAAGTAACTTGATTGAATTCATTGCAGTGATTGACTTATTTGAGTTCCCTTGCTTTTGTGTGTCATCTAGGACTGAAATTCCCATTGGTTGTTTACCAAGATATGCAGAAGAGCATACCCTTGTGTTTGTATCATGGCTGGAGTTGCTGGATCAGCAGATGTGTATGTATAAGATGGTTCTCTCAAAATGGATCAGAGACCTTTTATCTATTAGTATAATCTGTCCTTGTCCAGTAAGCACTCATGTTGGATCCAGTTGCATAGTGGGTGAATGTAGCAAGAGTTAGTCTTGTCAACCCACCCCTGAGTCTTGTTTCTTAGAAAGAAAGAGAATACTGAGATAAGGAGTTTCATTTACGCAGGAGGGGATCATAGTGACAGATGTCAATGAAGATGTTGAAGTGGTGGGAGCCTCATAGCTTAAACAACCTTGTGCATGGGCACCCTTGTGACCCTGCATGAACTTTATTTACAGCCAGCACATTCTCACGCATTGGAGCTGGCATCAATTTCATTTAGTGCCCTGCCAGTTCCTTTTCACTGTGACACCCACTTTTCCTTGTGTCCTGTCTGCTTGGCATCTGTTGGTCTTTGCTTTGTACAACCGGTCCTCCTGTTTTGTTGATGCTTCTAAGCATGTGCCTACCTTGCTTTTTGAGTGATCCTTCCCTGCTGGTGATAAAGAAATAGCTATTACTTATTTTATTATGTTCCCTTTGTTTTATCATACACAATGATTGGATAACTTCCATGAATTATTTCCAGAATTCACGGGCACTAAGTTGACCACTTGGCAGAGGATGTTTGTTAAAATATCATGGACATGTCATCTTTTTGGTAAATTCTTCTAAATCCCATCTGACTTCCTTACGTCCAAGCATTATTGGAACTGTAACTTTAGCACCTTCCGATAATTTATTGTGTACTATAATTGTGTAGATGTTCCAGTCTCAATGTTCTTTGGGACAGCAAAAACCTTCATGTCTTAAGGTCACTTTGACGCTAGCTAAGGACCCCTGGTGGAACAGTGATTAAAGCGCCAGGCTGGTAACATAAAGGTCAGCAGTTCAAACCCACCGGGTTCTCCATGGGAGAAAGATGTGGCAGTCTGCTTCCATAAAGATTTACAGCCCTGGCAAACTTATGGGGCCATTCTACTCTGTCTCATAGGTTGTTATGAGTTGCCATCAACTTGACAGTAGTGGGTTTTGGTCTTGGTTTTTAACTCTAGGTATTTCACTAGGCACTGCCTTAGTTTTCTGTGACCATGCTGTGTCCGTACTCATGCAGTGTCCGTGAGTTGTATAGTTCTCAGGTTCTCGTTTTGATGTCCCATACCTTTTCTCAGTCCCTGGTTTGCTCTTCCTAGGCATGACTTCTTACTGAAGTAATGTCTGCAAAACCAGTGTCAGGAGTAAGGTTAACTACTTAGAGGTACTCATTTCTTTGATTGTTATTTAGATGCTAAACCAGTTGCCTGTGAGTCATTTCCAATTCCTGGTGGCCACATGTTTGTCAGAGTATACTTGTGCTCTGTAGGGTTTTCCATTGACTGGTTTTACAGAAGTAGATTGTCAGAACTTTTTTCTGAGGCAACTCTGGGTGAACTTGAACCTCCAACCTTTCAGTTAGCAGCTGAGAATTAACAATACGAACCACCCAAGGACTCCATTTATATGCTAAGTAGATACTATTCTATTAGATATTATCCTAATAATTTTTAGGCATTCAACTTAAAGGGTAACTTGTTTCATGTGTTTATTTTTCTTTACTCCTCAGTATTAGATGTATCTAACGTGATGTGATTGTTATCTGACAGTGTTCAATCTAATCACCAAGCTTACTCAAATGATTGAGTTAATTATTTGGTCATAATGAATTATATATACCAGGTGCCACTGCTGAAGCTAAAGAAATTATGAGCAATCCCAGCCCGTATGGCAGACTGAATTATCAAAACAAATCCCCTCTTCCTTCCAAACACAGCAGACTGCTCAAGAGAAACTTCATGTGCCTAGAAATTGAAATAGTATCTTCTAAATGTTGAAGGGAAATAGTTATAGACCCAGAATTTTATGCCAAGATAAACTGTCGTTCAAGACTGAAGACAAAATGAAAACATTCTCAAACTAACAAAAAACAGTTTTCCACTCAGAGATTTCTGGTAATGGAGGTTATAACAAGTGTTTACAGGAAGAAAAAAAAGGGAGGGAAAATAAATAAGTTACAAGAAACAATGGGGGATAGTAATACTGGCAAATATTGGGAAATATGAATAAATATTAGCTGTAAAAATTAATGAGTAGCATCTGGGTTTTAAGTAAGAGCTACTAGTAAAATGACATGGAATAAGTTGATCAGATTTAAAGGTGTCCCAAGGTCCTTATATAAATTTACTAAGATAAGAGCAAGCTTGATTAAAGAATTTGCATTAAAAATTTTAAACCTAACCATTTTTAGAAGAGAGATGCAGTCAATGGCTCCCAAACCAGTACAAGAAATAAAAGGGAAAAATGAAACCTTGTGAACACCAAAGAAGGCAGAAAATGTTAAAAAATTAAATGCAGTTAAAAAATCAATTATTATATTGAGAATATAATTTTACATATAAAATTATAAAATATAGTATAATAAAGCAATTATTATTTATGTGTATATCTTTATATATTAAATATGCAATGGTGGACTTGCAGGACACCTACAATATTCACAACGTTTGTTGTCAGTAGGAAGGATAGAAGGGGAGTGAGCCTTTGACGTGGTGAAAAATAGGTGAAATTGTGTACTACAGATTAGCAACTGGGCAAATTAAACCCATGAGTACCTTGCTTATTGGGCAATCCATCCCTGACCCTACCTATAAAGTGCTCTCTGCTTCTGACATTTTCTAGTTCAGGCCCTCAATGATATTAAAAGGGAAAAAATATGGTTTGTGTTTTCATCAAAGACAGGGACTCTAAGAAATTTTAAAATTAAAACGATGTTAGTTGTTGGTATGAAGTACTGCCAGTTATTTTATGCTTTTAGTGACAAGAGGAATTAAGCAGGTTCAAAGTAAAAGGAATAATGTAGTATTCTATTCCATAATGTTTATCTTAGTAATTTTCAATTTAACTGTGAGTAAAATACAATTGGAATAAGAGAGCATTTATTCATTTGTGCTTGATTACTGAATCATTACTTATGTAAACCTCACCCAATTTTAAATAGGATTTGAGGTCACTTACAAAAATCTCATACATATTAATAGAAAAATAAAATTTTCAGGAACTGGGAAATTTACAAGTAGAATAAGGGGTCAGAAAGAGAGAGGAGAAAATTAGACAGATTTAGATTATAAGATCTCATGGTTTTCTATATTTGGATTCCAAATTTACTTTGTGCTTCCTGGCACCCAAATACAAAAGAAAGCACGGTCAGTTTCATAGTTTGTGTAGCCTTGAAGAAAATGCTATCTATCTATCTACACATACACACATATACACATATACATACATATATAGACATATACATGTATACATACACATATATTCTTTAACAGGAACACAGCTTTCTGCCAAATTAATTTCTAATTTGTAAAATACATTTTTAATTAGAGGCTCATCTAGAGGCAGTGAAAGTTGTTGTGAACAATGTTCTCTGCTCCCACCCAAGGCTTTGTTTATGTATTATCAATTATGCATATGAATTTCATTCATCCATTCATTTGCTCAGTTATCTGGGGTTCACTGAATGTCTGCAATGCTGAGGCAACATGCTAGGTACTGAGATACAAAAGTGACCAAATTAGACATGTTCGTTATGTTTATGGGAACCCTGGTGGTGTAGTGCTTAAGTGCTATGGCTGCTAACCAAGAGGTCAGCAGTTCGAATCCACCAGGTGCTCCTTGGAAACTCTATGGGGCAGTTCTACTCTGTCCTGTAGGGTTGCTATGAGCCAGAATTGATTTGACGGCTGTGGGTTGGTTTTGGTTATGTTTATGAAGTTATTCTTGTTTGGAAAAAAGAAATAAATTACATAACAGATAAATATGATTAAAATTAAAGCTTGTACAGGAATATCAATGATAAACAGGTAATAGATGATATATATATTCACAAAAAAATTACAATGGCTATTTCATTCACATATAAGATGATAATAAAAAGATCATCTTCAAGTCAACGGACATAAATTGTGAACTTAAAAATTCAATATACAATCAGAAATGGAAATGAATACAAATTATGTGAAACCAAAAGAGGAAAAGTAGAATGGTTCAATCACGAAGCCATTAAAAAGACATGGTTAATGATTTTTAAATGAATTATCTTTACCTTCCTTTCCCCTGACAATTCTTCTAACTCTTAAGTCTTTTCAAATCAGCTGTTTATTTCCTGATTTCTGTCGTATATATATATATTTTTTCTCATATTCTTCCATCTTATAATCCTATTGTTTTTATGCTTAAAAATGACATTTCTCACTCATCCAACTTTCATAAGTTATTTCTGCTCTTACCTTTTTTTCTACATTTGTGAAAAAGCAAAATGTTGAGTTTCTCTTGCTTTATAATTTAATATTTTCGTTGTTGCTGTCAGTGTTTCTTCCCCAGATTATGACAAGCAAGATATTCTCTTATTCTGAAAGCCAATCGCATTAATATTCTTTATCTCATTGCTCAGTGCCTCCTAAGGACAAACATGCAGTAAAACAATACCCATAAATCAAATTTAGGTGTGGCGCAGAGGTAATGGGATTGTAAAGATGTCACACTTTGACAGTGGTTGAGTGCAGAATGACCCATTATCATATTAAAGTGACAAAATCTATGCGATAAAAGACATAAAAATTGAAACATTTCTTCTATTGGGTAACCCAGCTGATTTAGATCAAAGTTGTAGCATCAGATTGAGTCCCAATAATTTAAAAATAAATTGAACTTTCAAATAAATTGGGGAATTTAAAAGTATTTATTTTTCTTTGTACCTACGTAATATATCTGTGAAGAGATATTTGCGATAAAAAGTTTCCGGAATTTGTAAATTGCTGTGCAGTGTAACAGGGGCTAGCGTGAAATGTTTAAAGATGTTGCGAGATGAGTTACCCTTAGATAACACAGAGGCATCCAGCTTAAACTACTTTCATATTACAAAAAAAAAAAGGTTTCTATGTAATATATTGACATATGGTTCAGTTATCCTATAATAGTGACTTCTGATTGGATTGAGGGTACACGAAGAACTAAGAAGCGTAATAAATACAACCAACTAGAAAAAATTTCCTCAGAACTTGAAGATTATTAATGCTACTCTTTGATTTTTTACAGGTGTAAAAACAGGTATTTACAGACCAGACGTAGATACTAATAACTTTCTCCTGTCAATGTAAAAGAACCCTACAGAATCCCCCAAAAACCAACCAAACAAAGCAAAGCTTATCCAGCCTCAAGTAATTTCATCCAATAATGGGATATTACATTATTTCTCACTGTCTAATTAGTTAGACCCCTTGGTCAAACAAATTACAGCAATTACATTGCTGACCTTACCGGCTTTAAGTAAGGAATAATACTGTTGAAAGCATCTAATTGAATGGCATATATACACACCATCATGAAATCGATAGGAAATTAGAGTATGTGCGCACAGAAACTGGGAAAATAATAGCTTTCTTTCCCAAATATCTAATTAGTTACAAATTGCAGTTTATTGCTAAATAGACAGAATTAGGAATGTGCTTCTTCAATAAATAGAGATTTGGCATTATGCTCTAACTAATTTAATATGTAAGAACACCATCTGAAGTGTATTTCGTTCGCATATGACCTCATCCAAAAATCACCTTTCAGCTGAAGAGTTGAAATAAATGATGAATTGAGTGATACATAAACTTTTAAATACTAAGAAACTTCCATTTATTTCTTATAAAGGAATTTACTTTTTTTTTTTTTTAACGATTACTGAAGCTGTAACATATTACTTTATTTTGGTTAAAGATTTTAGAAACAGCTTTGTTTTCAAATGATTCAGGTCTTGACTGAAGAGAAGCTTTAATTGAAAGAGAAGCTGTTAACTTTTTGAACCAGTTTTACTCAGAATGGGCAAATATTAGATGACTCAGGACTTTTAATGAGAAGATATCTTTTTACGCTAATTTAAGTGTCTACTTACAGGGAGACAAGCCTCTGTGGGTCTCTTTCTGCATATCTTGAAGCAGAGATAGCCACAACTTTTATTTTACATTATCTTTTCAAGGATATTTGTATAGCAAAACCCTTCAGAGACAGAAATAGTGTCACGTCACCCTTCTGACCCAAGGGCAGGTTTGCTTACCATTAATACCTCCCTTCAGGGCAAAGATTGGGCCGTTTGCTTGCAGCTCTTAATCAAAGATCCTTAAACTTGTATTTCTTCAGTCGTGACACAAATCCACTGTGTACAGAGCACCCACATAGACCCTTCTGAGTCTCCCATATGGGAAACCAAAGTGAACATGAAGCTCATGCTGCTTGCTGTGCAATAAGTAATAAAACCCGTTGTTTCTGACCTGAATCCTGTGTCTCTTGCCAACATCCATGAAACTATATTAAGCTAACCTATTAGCTTGCAAGTAGGGTAAAATCTCAGACCCTTCACAGTTCTGGAATTTACCCAACTATAATTTCCTGAGATACTTGGTGGTTCTCAGAGGAAGGCAAATTAAAACAACTAGGCCAAATACTACTACTAATAATATGGTAATAAATTTGGAAAGCAAATGCATATAGAGGCTATAATACTTATAAGAGCTACCATGGTTTAAAGTGTTAAAAAGCAAAGGTGTCATTTTGAGGACTAAAGTACACCTGACCAAAGCCATAGTATTTTTAATAGCCCATATGCATGTAAAAACTGGACAAGGAAGACCAAATAAGAATTGATGATTTTGAATTAAGGTGCCGACAAACAATATTGAATGTACATGGGCTGCCAGAAGAATGTAAGCCCTGGTGGCATAGTGATTAAGAGCTTGGCTGCTAATCAAAAGGTTGGCAGTTCAAGTTCATCAGCCACTCCTTGAACAAGCCCATGTGGCAGTTCTTTCCTGCCCTACAGGGTCGGTATGCGTTGGAATTGATTCAACAGCAATGGGTTTGGTTTTGGTGGCCAGAAGAACAAAAAAAATCTGTCTTGGAATAAGTACAGCTGGAATGCTCCGTAGAAGCAAGGATGGTGAGACTTCCTCTCACTTTGGACATGTTATCAAGAGGGTCCAGTCCCTGGAGGAATACATCATCCTTGGTAAGGTAGAGGGTCACTGAAAAAGAGGAAAACCTTCAATGAAAAGGACTGACACAGTGGCTGCAACAATGGGCTCAAGCACAGCAATGGTTGTGAGGATGGTGCAGTACCGGGCAGGGTTTCGTTCTGTTGTTCATAGGGTTGCTATGAATCTGAACTTACTCAACAGCACCTAAGAACAACAACAACAACGCTATGACTGACAATCAAAATATAAATTTTTGAAGTTTACTAAAAAAATGGATGGACATATCACAGTAAAAATAAAAATTACATTATGTGAAAAGCAAACTGATTGGGGTCTGTATAATTATCTTGAATTACTACATCAGAGCCAGAACTCAATAGTTCTAGAGTGCTAACAGAGCAAGTAACCTGAAAAATTGTCCTATCTTGGAAGGTGTAAAAACAAACAAAACACATAGGCTTTTTTTAGTCTTTTTTCTTTTTTAATGGAAGAGTAAAAATTTTATCTGTGAAGGCAAATTAATTGGTAGAAATATCCCTAGTAAATATGTATGAGGATATAATTGATAGCTGACCCATCTACCTAATTACACCCAGATTAATGTTTACCAAGAGGTAGTGTAACAAAGAACTGTTTCTCAGAGTGGCTCTATTATTTTCTGTATTTGAAAGTTTGTTGAAGATATTTAATCTCCAATCTACTTAATTTTTTGCATTTGTAAAAATAAAAATAATACTACTAACCTTTTAAGATTTCTGGGAAATATAAAAAGGCAATATATTCAAAACATCTATTGTATTCCTAGTAGACTATGAATGCTCAAGAAATCTTTGAACATTCTCCTTCCTCTAAGAATTTGGACACCATGGTATGACCAAGGTGAAGGTCCTAAAGATGAGTAAGGCATGTCCCCCTTCCCATATCTACTGGCAATATAATAAAGAGAAACATAAATATATGTCTGGAATGAGGTAACAGCCTAAAGTCACAATACAAGATAAATTGGAGGCCAATATTGAGTTTAAATTTTTCTCAAACTTCCCAAAGTCATTTATTTATTTTAGAGTAGCATTTTCATTAATGAAGTGAACTTTCTCTGGCTTTTCACTTTCTTTCACTCCCAGTACAAAATTAGTACTTAAGTGATATTATTACATTTTGTCTTTTACTCTCAATTTTTCTGTGTCACCTTAAAAGTGGACTTCTGAGAGACCCTACACTCTCACCTCACACCTGGGTTACTACTATAGTTAGTTTACTAACTCTCTTATCCCCAGTGTCTTTCCCATCTTATTTGCCTGTAAAGTTAAGGCAACTTTTTGGAAGTAGATCACCAGAATCTTCTGAGGTACTTCCAGATAGACTTGAACTGCCAACTTTTAGTTTAGTAGTTCAGTGCTTAAACATTTACACCTCCCAGAGACTTCTTTGATATAGTTAGGTTCAGGTATATCATCTTGCTCTTTGTTTACTCTTTGTCCCTTCTGTGGCTTGTTCATCTATTCTTCTTTCATGCCTTCATTTTGTAGCATTTTATCTGGTTTGTTGCCTTATTAGTTATAGTCCTTTATTTACTTTTTAATTACTTGTTCCAGGGTTTACAAACTTGCAACTCTAACTTATTACAGTCTTTATAAACAATGCTATACCCCTTCTCATATATCCTATTTTTTAAGGATATCTAAGATTTCGGAAAGAAAATTTAGTATAGCTACATAACCTTGGGTAGACTAAAATTTTTAAATGGGTCCTAGGAAGCACTAAACACAAAAGGAAAATTGTGATGAAATTTTTACGAAGATGTAGAGCAATCGTAATTCTACACATTGCTGATAGTTTTTTTTTTAATTATTATTTTACATTCTGGAAATCATTTTTTCATAAACATACACCTCTTCTGTTGTTGTTGCTGTGTGTCATTGAGTCCATTCTGACTCACAGCAACCCTATGGGACAGAGCAGAACTGCCCCATTGGGTTTCCAATGCTGTAACCTTTACAGAAGCAGATGGCCAGGTCTTTTCTCTCATGGAGCAGCTGGATGGGTTTGAACTACTAACTTTTCAGTTAGCAGCCTGAGCACTTAAACCACTGTGCCACCAGGGCTCCTTACACCTCTTCTAGGACCTAACAGTTTCTATTCAAGACAGTTATCTGAGAAATAAAAGCATATCTTTAGAAAAATACTTGACAAGAATAGTCATAGCTGCTTTATTCATAACAGCTCAAAACTAGAGACAAACCAAATACTCATTTGACAGGTGAATCGATAATAAAATGGCTATATTTTTATACAGTGGAATAACTCACCAACGAAAAGGGGTAAACTACTGATAAAAACATGGATGGACTTCAAAAACATCATGCTGAGTGAAAGACTCCAGATACCACAGTTAGCATTCTATCCAATTCCATGTATATGATGAAAGAAATCAGAATAGTTCCTTCTTATGGGGGTGAAGGATTTGACTGGGAAGAAATACTCCCAATCTTTTGAGGACATGTAATTAAGAAGCCCTGGCGGCACAATGTTTAGTTTAAGTGCTCAGCTGCTAACCAAAAGATTGTTGGTTTACGCCTACCCAGCTTCTCCACAGACAGAGACCTGGAGATATGTTCCTGTAAAAATTACTGCCAAGAAAACCCTATAGGGAAGTTCTACTCTGTCTCATGGTGTTACTATAAGTGAAAAAGTGACTCGATAGCACCTAACAACAAGAACAGTTCTGTATCTTGATAGGGCTGTAAGCTCTATGAGTATGTGTAATTGTCACACTGAGTATGTCTGCATTTCACTGCACCTATAGTACATTTCAACAGAAAAAAAAAGTCACTGCAGTGTTTTATTAAATAAAGAATTTGTTTTCCTCATCCTGATCTTACAATATTTAATCAGAAGTTTTGAGAGTGGATGTAAAAAATTCTGCACTGAAGACTTTTTTGAAGGAAGATTTTGATTCTTAACAGCTCTCCTTAAAGTGGCCTGCTATCCAGCTACAATAATTTCACAGCTGCACAGTTAGAGAAAGACAAAAGAGGCAGAACCACTTTACTGGGGTCCAGTCCTTACTCACTCTTCCAGTTAAGTGAGTCAATTATACTCATTTTTTAGGTTTTAGCTTAAAGGCTATCACCACCAGAAAGTGCTCCATTACACCTCAGGGTTCAGTTAAGTGGTCTTTCTCAGTTTTCTACTAAGTCCCCTTAGTTCACCCACAAAAGTGACTATGTATCCTTCCCAACTACTTGCAGAATACCACATGCATATGGTGTACCCAGTATCTGTTACATGAAATGAATGAATCAGTGACATTTTTCCCTGCTTTATCGTATTCAAATCCCTACTCTATATGGCAGAGAGATATAATGAACATCTAGAATTACAAAATGTAAACCATGTAAAGAAAGATTTGTACTTCTAGTTTGCCAGTCTCCAATATGATATGTTGGGAAGAATACATTCTACAGCATTGGCTGTGGGGACCTGTTTCCATCTCCAGATGGTGGCTGAGAGTTGGGCTATTCTATAGAGTAAATTCAGGAAAACCATTGTGATACTTCACTTGATAAAGAAGTATTTATAATTTGGTGAATCTGATGGAAGAAATATTTCAGTGCCTTTTTTTTTCCTCCCCACTCTTTTCTTCCCCACCCACTTGAAACCACGTATAGAGTGGCTCAGCTATCTCTGAATTTCCTGTCTTACCTTTTTTCTTAATACTATTTTGCCCCAGTGTTTTTGGACTTATGTTTTTCTTTACGAAAAGCCTATTGAGCTAATACACATTTCTATTTCATTTGGACTCCAGTGCTTTGTTAACACTCATTTAGTGCCAAGTTCTGAAGGCAGTACTAGAACATCCCTCGACTAAGCCCATCCCAAAAAGAAATGGAATGCCTGATCATGGACATTCAAGCTCGTGGAATGTTAAAGACCAATAAAAATGTAGGCATAAGGAAATCTGGAGAAGGCTAAACCATCGTTTAGGTAACCAGTCCCTCCAGTTAATTCCCCAAATAATAAGTAAATAAAACTAACACTCACACAATTTTCATGAGTGTTTCTCATGTGGATATCTCTAATGTGGCTGGCTGAGCATGCATAGTGTGATGCGCAGTAGAATTAAACAAAAAAGCTCATAGCTCAAAGATACAGCAGTCAATGGACACCAGAAATTTCCAAAAGAGCAGGGGGAGGGTCACACACTCACAGGCTATGGAATTGGGTGATGTCTGTGCCAATCATACATGGATTTTCCAGGGTTTATCCAAGGGAACATTTCCCTTGATACCCAAGTTAAACATTACAAGGATAGAGAACAAAGCAGCAGGGTAAGTTGGCTGAGGTAGTATCATAGAGTTTGTTGGCTGTGCTTTAAATACTAAAATTTTTAAAAACTTGTTTAAAGGTTGTTGCTGATTATTCTTATTGACAGTGGGGAGTGATAGTGGACGGTCAGTTTTGTTATGCAGAGTGAAATTTATTGCTAGATTTAATGGGAAAAAATTGCTGCTTAGTTCAGAGTTCTGTCAAAGAGAAATACATGAACAAAATTCCCTCCTGTTGAATTGTTTTTGACATTCCTTTTTCACTTTTTTCCTTTATTAGAAAGCAAAGTATGTTAATTAGCTGTCGAAACTGTTGAAATTTTAAATGCATAGAAGCCAGGAAATTCTAGGTTAAATTGTCTTATCGTTAAATTAAATGTTGCTGAATTTCCACTTGCTTCATTTTCAGGACATTAGGGCTGTTTATAGCCTTGAAATTACTTGGGATAATCGATCCTTTGTTGAATCATTTGTTAAGACACAAGAAAATGGGCTTTCTTCACTCTAAGATTATGTGCACAATTGGTAGCCTTGTTTATGGTTTCAGAGCATAATGTCTAAGATAAATTCAGAATTTTAGTTCTATGTTGAGAATGCCAATAGGTATAGTGAAGACTTTAACAAGGTTTAATTATTTCTGATGAAAACTGAAAAATCAATATTGCCTAAGAATATGATTTGCATGGTTTTTCAATACATAGCAACCTTGTAAATTGGTGCTATTACTTGAAAAATTACTGTTGTTTCAGTTCAATTACTTACGAAATAATTTCCCAACACACTGATGAAAACAGGGGGATTTACTCTGGTAACTTTAATCATCTTAAACTTTGTTCTATATGCCTTTTATTTTTTAAAAAAAGGCTTAGTGAAAATAAGTTCAGAAACATGTGCATGTTTATATGCATACATTCAAAACTTGGTATATTTATTTTTTCACACTTTATCTAATGGAATAAATTATTTAATTAATTACATCACTGAGCATTTATTATAGGCTGGTTATTAAACACATTTTTGTGTGCAAATAAAAAACACATCTTATTCATCTTTAATAATTCTGAGTTCAGTGAGCGAATGGAAATACAGAAAAATAGACAAGCAGCTGAGGTCATTCTGGTTCTCATGCCTGTTTGAGAATTATACTTTGAGGAATAAAATAATACAGTCTAAGAAATTTGGGAAAACTGTAGAGTAAGGGCCAAGTAAGTGTTACAGAGAGTACAAAAGGATGGGAGGCTGATACCACATTTGATGCAGCTGGTTTGCCTGGCTCAGAGGTTGGGCCTTCCTACCTATAGGGAATGAAGGGCTGTTGAAAGATTTGTGCAAAAGAATAACATTACAAATTTTAAGTAGATAACTAGGGTTTGGGTTTCAACTCTGGTGATAGTGCAGATGATAATAAGAGCAAAATATTCTTACAGGTTTTTGCTATAATCCAGTGGTAAACTTGAGGGGTATCATTGTGGAGGCAGAACATGAGTACTTAATTCAATCACTTTGGACATCCAGCCACCTGCACTAGTCAGATAGCTGTTATGTCAACTGTGTTCAGACCATTCTTGTTTACGTGGGTGTATGTGCTTCTTAAAGCCATTTTTGCAACAATACATATGGTAAAATATATATGGTAGCTCTCATTTATTATTATACCATTTATTTAAAGGCAGCTAATCGGTTTTCAGTTTTAATCAAATTTGATATATTTAGTTTACTTTTTTTTCTTTTTGTAGTGGTACATGTATTTTTAACATTTGAACTCATTTAACTTATATATGAAAATCCCATTTATTTAAATCCACCAGACAACAGCATTTGTAATAACCTGTTGAGAAGACATTATGTATTTTTTTATATTTAAATTTATATTTGTTTTTAATTAGTTTCCCTAATTAATAAAAAAATGAAAACTTCAGCTCATGTCATAAATTTTCTTTTTATAACATTAAAAGGCAAAAGTGACTATGATGTAAAACCTCATCAAACAAGTTTCAGTAACTCAATAATGGAATATACACAGGCACACAGGAAACTTGCAAACTAAACTACAAGTTTACTTCTATAGAACACATGAAAAATGCAAGAGTTTCAGCTAAATATCACCACAGGTACTCACGTGCCTAATTTTCAATAGGTTATTTCCTGTGTTCCTTGAATGACTGTACCAATGGGCTGCAAAGTACCATTTTGATTTGGTTTCATTATTTAGGTGAACCAATGCCTAAGATTGTGGTTATTAATAAATGTTCCTGTGTACATAATGTAACCTAGTATGAAAGTATGATGGAGCAAAATGTTTCCAAGTAAGTCTTCATGAGACATGAGTATGAATCCTGTTATTCAATTAATACCTGTGTGACCAGGGCAAGTCACTTAATTTTTCTGAGACTGTTTTTTGAAGAAGTTCAAAATGCCATGGGGAATTTTGTTATGTAGACAAGGAAAGTCAGCATATAACTGAATACATAGTTCATATCATATCAAATAACACAGCATAGTTATTTTGCTTATTCTACAAATACTTGTTAAGTGATTACTAGGTACAAGGCAATATTGAAGTTACAGGTAATTCAGCAAGGAAATCAGACAAGGTCCTTCTTTTTTATAGACCACACATTTTAGTGGGTAGCTTAACTGGGCTTTGTTGCAAGTACCTTCTTTAATTTCCCTATACTTTTTATTATCTGCAGTTTATTAAGTATGTGCAAAATTTTAATACATGATGGATATTCTTGAATTTTGTAGTTCTTAGTTCTAACATCTGCTGCAAAAGACCTCTTTAAAGTGTTGCAAAGATATCACCTTGAAGACTAAGCTGTGCCTGACCCAAGCCATGGTGTTTTCAATTGCCTCCTATGCACGTGAAAGCTGGACAATGAATAAAGAAGACCAAAAAGAATTGACACCTTTGAATTGTGGTGCTGGAGAAGAATACTCAATATACCACGGACTGCCAAAAGAACAAACAAATCTGTCTTGGAAGAAGTACAATCAGAATGTCCTTGGAAGCAAGGATGGAGATACCATGTCTCACGTACTTTGGACATGTTGCCAGGAGGGATCAGTCCCTGGAGAAGGACATCATGCTTGGTGGAGAGAAGCAAAAAAGAGGAAGACCCTCAATGAGATGGATTGACACAGTGGCTGCAACAATGGGCTAAAGCCTAACAACGATTGTGAGCATGACACAGGACCAGGCAGTGTTTCATTCTGTTGTACATAGGGTCGCCATGAGTTGGAGACGACTGGATGGCACCTAATAACAACAACAGTTCTAATATGTTTTAGTGTTCATTAGAACTCAAAAGTATCTCAGCCCTGTGATCAGTTCCTAAATTGCTCAGTTTAGTTCTTCCTGGTAGTCTTTTGCCAGGCTTGGTGATGTTTTCTCACTATACATTACACCTTTGTATTCAGCACATTCTCAAGGGAGACCTATACAGTCTTCTGTTTCTTTTATTTTTTTCTATATACCTATCTCTTCTTTAGTACTCTCTCCTGGAAATAAGTTCTCTCTGCCTTCCCAAACTCCAGACTCTGCGTCTTCAACACAATGTGATTGCCGTGTTCTGCTTGGAGTGCCCCTCCTTTCTCCTGTAGTCTAGAAGTTCCCTTTAGGCTGAAAGCAAGGGGACCCCTGCCCTGGCCTTCTGGCTGTCCATTTTTCAAAAACAATGATTTCATATATTTTCTCCAATTTTCTTGTTGTTTAGTACCAGCTAATCCATGACAGTCAGGGTCACACACAGTTTTCTCCCTTTTTTCAGGATTATCTATTTAATTACTTTTTTGTCATTGCTGTTAGGTGCTGTCAAGTTGGTTCCAACTCCTAGCAACCCTATGTACAACAGAACAAAACACTGCCCAGTACTGTGCCATCCTCACAATGGTTGTTATGCTTTAGCCCATTGTTGCAGTCACTTTGTCAATCCATCTCATTGAGGGTCTTCCTCTTCTCCCTGACCCTCTGCTTTACCAAGCATGATGTCCTTCTCCAGGGACTGATCCCTCCTGACAACATGTCCGAAGTGTGTGAGATGTAGTATTGCCATTCGTGCTTCTAAGGAGAATTCTGGTTGTACTTCTTCCAAGACAGATTTGTTTATTAATTTGGCTGTCCATCATATATTCAGTATTCTTCGCCAACACCACAACTCAAAGGATTTAATTATTCCAAGTTCCTTATTCATCGTCCATCATTTGCATCCATATAAAGCTATTGAAAACATCAAGGTTTGGGTCAGGCTCACCTTAGTCTTCAAGGTGACATCTTTGCTTTTTAACACTTTAAAGGGGCCTTTTGCAGATATTTGCCCAATGCTATTACTTTTTTATGTAATCAAATTATTTGCTGAATTGGTCAATGTCTTAATTTAGTTTGTGCACTGTTTTCTATATTTTTATCAACATATTAATCACAGCTATTTTAAAGTCCTTACCTAATAGATACAACAAATGAGACAGTCGTATACCTGCTTCTACTATTTATATGTCCTCTTTTCAATAATTGTTTCTTGCCTGTTCATACGTCAAGTTATCTTAGGACGTATCGCAGATTTGTATATAAAACACTACCCAGATCATATCATCATCTACCAATGATATTTTGCCCTTTTTTATTTAAGATAGTGAGAAACTGATCATTTCAAAACAGTCAGGTATTGAGTTTGATTGTGTTTAGTTTATAGTTTTAGAAAGACTAACCTACCTCTGGTTTATCCTTTTTTCTTGTATGTAATCCTCAAAGGATTTTTTTTTTTAATTTTTATTGTACTTTAAGTAAAAGTTTACAAATCAATTGTCTCTCATACAAAAATTTATATGTACCTTGTTGCTCTCCCCCTAATGAGACAGCACACTCCTTCCCTCCACTCTCTATTTTCATGTCCATTCAGCCAGTTTCTGACCCCCTCCACCCTCCCATCTCCCCTCCAGACAGGAGCTGCCCACATAGTCTCATATGTCTACTTGATCCAAGAAGCTCACTCTTCACCAATATCATTTCCTGTCCCATAGTCCAGTCCAATCCCTGTCTGAAGAGTTGGCTTTGGGAATGGTTCCTGTCTTGGGCTAGCAGAAGGCCTGGGGATCATAACCCCAGGGGTCCTTCTAGTCTCAGTTAGCCCATTAAGTCTGGTCTTTTTACTAGAATTTGAGGTCTGCATCCCACTGCTCTTCTGCTCCCTCAGGGGTTCTCCATTGTGTGCTCTGTCAGGGCAGTCATCGGTTGTAGCCTGGCACCATCTAGTTCTTCTGGTCTCAGGCTGACGTAGTCTCTGGCTTATGTGGCCCTTTCTCTTAGGCTCATAATTACCTTGTGTCTTTGGTGTTCTTCATTCTCCTTTGCTCCATGTGGGTTAAGACCAACTGATGCATCTTAGATAGCTGCTTGCTTGCATTTAAGACCCCAGACACCAGTCTCCAAAATGGGATGCAGAATGTTTTCTAAATAGAATTGTTACGTCAATTGACCTAGATGTCCCCTGAAACCATGGTCTCCAAACCCCACCTCTGCTCCTTGGAAGCATTCAGTTTATTCAGGAAACTTCTTTGCTTTTGGTTTAGTACACTTGCGCTGACCTCTCCTGTATTGTCTCTTGTCTTTCCTGTCACCTAAAGTAGTTCTTATCTACTATCTAATTAGTGAAAACCCTTTACTCTCCCTCCAGCCCTACTCTCGTAACCATCAAAGAATATTTTCTTCTATGCTTAAACTATTTTTCAAGTTCTTAAAATAGCAGACTTATAGAATAATATCGTTAATATCACACGCAAAATTTTGCTGAAGATCATTCAAAAATGGCTGCAGTAGTATATCGACAGGGAACTACCAGAAATTCAGGTCAGTTTCAGAAGAGGACGTGGAACCAGGGATATCATTGCTGATATCAGATGGATCCTGGCTGAAAGCAGAGAATACCAGAAGGATGTTTACCTGTGCTTTATTGACTATGCAAAGGTATTCGACTGTGTGGATCATAACAAACTATGGATAACACCGCGAAGAATGGGAATTCCAGAACACTTAATTGTGCTCATGAGGAACCTTTACATAGATCAAGAGGCACTTGTTCAGACAGAATAAGGGGATACTGATTGGTTTAAAGTCAGGAAAGGTATGCGTCAGGCTGTATTCTTTCACCATAACGATTTAATCTGTATGCTAAACAAATAATCCGAGAAGCTGGACTATATGAAGAAGAGTGGGGCATCAGGATTGGAGGAAGGCTCATTAATAACCTGCATTATGCAGATGACACAACCTTGCTTGCTGAAAGTGAAGAGGACTTGAAGCACTTACTAATGAAGATCAAAGACACAGCCTTCAGTATGGATTGCAACTCAACATAAAGAAAACAGAAATCTTCACAACTGGACCAGTGAACAACATCATGATAAAAGGAGAAAAGACTGAAACTGTAAAGGATTTCATTTTACTTGGATCCACAATCAACAGCCATGGAAGCAGCAGTCGAGAAATCAAAAGATGCATTGCATTGGGCAAATCTGCTGCAGAGGACCTCTTCAAAGTGTTGAATAGCAAAGATGTCACCCTGAAGACTAAGGTGCACCTGACCCAAGCCATGGTATTTTCAATCACATCATATGCATGTGAAAGCTGGACAATGAATAAGCAAGACCGAAGAAGAGTTGACGCCTTTGAATTGTGGTATTGGTGAAGAATATTAAATATACAATGGACTGCCAAAAGAATGAACAAATTTGTCTTGGAAGAAGTGCAGCCAGAATGCTCCTTAGAGGCAAGGATGGCGAGACTGCATCTTACATACTTTGGATGTGTTGTCAGGAGAGATCAGTCCCTGGAGAAGGAGATCAGGCTTGGCAGAGTACAGGGTCAGCAGAAAAGAGAAAGACCCTCAACAAGGTGGATTGACACAGTGGCAGCAACAATGAGCTCAAGCATAACAACGATTGTAAGGATGGCTCAGAACCGGGCAGTGTTTCATTCTGTTACATATAGTGTCACTACGAGTCGGAACCGACTCGATGGCACCTAACAACAACAAACAGTAATAGCGGTCTTATACAACATTTGTCTTTTGCAACTAATTTCACCTAGCATAATGCCTTCCAGATTCCTTCATGTTATGAAATATTTCACGGATTCATCATTGTTCTTTATCAATGCATAGTATCCCATTGTGTGAATATACCATAATGTCTTTATCCATTCATTCATTGATGGGCACCTTGGTTGCTTCCATCTTTTTGCTATTGTAAACAGTGCTGCAATGAACATGGGTGTGCATATATCTGTTCGTGTAAAGACTCTTATTTCTCTAGGATATATTCCAAGGAGAATGACTGCTGGACAGTATGGTAGTTCTAATTCTAGTTTTTTAAGGAAGCACCAAATCAGTTTCCAAAGTGGTTGTACCATTATACATTCCCACCAGTAGTGTATAAGTGTTCCAGTCTCTCCACAACCTCTACAACATTTATTATTTTTTGTTTTTTGGATTAATGCCAGCCTTGCTGGAGTGAAATAGAATATTATTGTAGTTTTGATTTGCATTTCTCTAATGGCTAATGATCGTGAGCTTTTCCTCATGTATCTGATAGCTACCTGAATGTCTTCTTCAGTGAAGTGCCTGTTCATTTCCTTTGCCCATTTTTTAATTGGGTCGTCTTTTCGTAGTTGAGTTTTTGCAGTACCATGTAGATTTTGAGATCAGACACTGATCAGAAATGTCATAGTTAAAACTTTTTCCCAGACTGCAGGTTATCTTTTTACTCTATTGGTGAGGTCTTTGGGTGAGCATAGGTGTTTGATTTTTAGGAGCTCCCAATTATCTAGTTTCTCTTCTGGCTTGTTAGTAATGTTTTGTATACTGTTTATGCCATGTATTACAGCTCCTAGCATTGTCCCTATTTTTTCTTCTTTCATCTTTATCGTTTTAGATTTTATATTTAGGTCTTTGATCCATTTTGATTTCGTTTTTGTGCATGGCGTGAGGTATGGGTCTTGTTTCATTTTTTTGAAGATGGATATCAAGTTATGCCAGCACCAGTTGTTAAAAAGTCTGTCTTTTCCCCATTTAACTGACTTTGGGCCTTTGTCAAATATCAGCTGCTCACATGTAGATGCATTTATATCTGGATTCTCAATTCTGTTCCATTGGTCTATGTATTTGTTGTACCAGTACCAGGCTGTTTTGACTACTGTGGCACTATAATAGGTTCTAAAATCAGGTAGAGTGAGGCCTCCCCCTTTGTTCTTCTTTTTCAGTAATGCTTTACTCATCCATGCCTCTTTCCCTTCCATATGAAGTTGGTGATTTTTTTCTCCATCACATGAAAAAATGTCATTGGAATTTAGGATCGGAATTGCATTATATCTATAGATTGCTTTTGAAAGAATAGACACTTCTACAATGGTCAGCCTTCCTACGCATGAGCAAGGTGTTGTTCCTCTTATGTAGCTCTCTTTTGGTTTCTTGCAGTAGTGTCTTGTAGTTTTCTTTATTTGGTCTTTTCCATCTCCGGTAAGATTTATTTCTAAGTATTTTATCTACTTGAGGGCTACTATAAAATATATATATATTTTATATTTTATAGCACCAACAAAAAGAACATCGAAGCGGAAATCACCAAACTGACACCATTTATAGTAGCCAAATATATATATATTTGGCTACTATAAATGGTGTCAGTTTGGTGATTTCCGCTTCGATGTTCTTTTTGTTGGTGCAGAGGAACCTAATTGATTTTTGTGTGTTTATCTTGTATCCCAATACTCTGTTGAACTCTTCTATTAGTTTCCGTAGTTTTCTTGAGGATTCATTAGGGTTTTCTGTGTATAAGATCATGTCATCCGCACATAGAGATCCTTTTATTGCTTCCTTACCGATCTGGATGCCCTTTATTTCTTTATCTAGCCTAATTTGCTCTGGCTAGGACTTCCAGCACCATGTTGAATAAGAGAGGTGATAAAGTGCATCCTTGTCTGGTTCCCATTCTCAAGGGAAATGTTTTCAGACTCCATTTAGGATGATGTTGGCTGTTGGCTTTGTATAAATGCTCTTTATTCTGTTGAGGAATTTTCCTTCTATTCCTATTTTGCTGAGAGTTTTTATCATTAATGGGTGTTGACATTTGTCAAATGACTTTTCTGCATCAATTGAAAGATCATGTGGTTCTTGTCTTTTGTTTTATTTATATGATGGATTATATTAATTGTTTTCCTAATGTTGAACCATCTCTGCATACCTGGTATGAATCCCACTTGGTCATGGTGGATTATTTTTTTTTTTTTTTGATATGTCGTTGAATTCTATTGGCTAGAGTTTTGTTGAGGATTTTTGCTTCTAAGTTCATGAGGGATATAGGTCTGTAATTTTCTTTTTTGTGTGGTATCTTTACCTGGTTTTGGTATCAGGGATATGCTGGCTTCATAGAATGAGTTTGGAAGTATTCTGTCCTTTTCTATGCTCTGAAATACCTTTAGCAGTAGTGGTGTTAACTCTTCTCTGAAAGTTTGGTAGAACTCTGCAGTGAAGCTGTCCAGGCCAGGGCTTTTTTTTTTTGTTAGGAGTTTTTTGATTAGCTTTTCAACCTCTTCTTTTGTTATGGGTTTATTTAGTTGTTTTACCTCTGTTTGTGTTAGTTTAGGTAGGTAGCATTTTTCTAGAAATTCATCCGTTTATTCTGTTTTCATATTTGTTAGAGTACAATTTTTCATAGTAATCTGATAGGATTCTTTTAATTTCAGTTTAGTCTGTTGTAATATCGCCCATCTCATTTCTTATTTGGGTTATTTGCTTCCTTCCCGGTATTTTTTTGGTCACTTTGGCCAATGGTTTATCAATTTTGTTAATTTTTACAAAGAACCAGCTTTTGGTCTTGTTAACTCTTTCAATTGTTTTTCTGTTTTCTATTTCATTTAATTCTGTTCTAACTTTTATTTTTTGTTTCCTTCTGGTGCCTGAGGGTTTATTTTGTTACTCTCTTTCTATTTGTTCAAGTAATAGGGATAATTCCTTGATTTTGGCCCTTTCTTCTTTTTGTATGGCTGCATTTATTGATGTAAATTAACCTCAGAGAACTGCTTTCGCTGTGTCCCAAAGGTTCTGATAGGAAGTGTTTTCATTCTCACTGGATTTTCTGAATTTCTTTATTCCATTCTTAATGTCTTCTATAACCCAGTCATTTTTGAGCAGGGTATTGTTCAGTTTCCAAGTGTTTGATATCTTTTCCCTGCTTTTTCTGTTGTTGAATTCTACTTTTATGGCCTTATGGTCAGAAAATATGGTTTGCAATATTTCGATGTTTTGGATTCTGCTAAGGCTTGCTTTATGACCTAATATGTGGTCTATTCTGGAGAACGTTTCAAGTGCACTAGAGAAGAAAGTATACTTGATTGCTGTTGAGTGGAATGTTCTGTGTATGTCTCTGAAGTCAAGTTGGTTGATTGTAGCATTTAGATCTTCCGTGTCTTTACTGAGCTTCTTTCTCAATGTTCTGTCCTTCAGCGAAAGTGGTGTATTGAAGTCTCCTAGTATAATTGTGGCACTGTCTATCTCACTTTTCAATGCTGTTAGAGTCTGTTTTATGTATCTTGCAGCCTTGTCATTGGGTGTATAAATATTTAATATAGTTATATCCTCCTGGTATATTGTGCCTTTAATCATTACATAGTGTCCTTCCTTATCCTTTGTGGTGGATTTCACTTTAAAGTCTATTTTGTCAGAAATTAATGTTGCCACTCCTCTTTTTTGAAGGCTGTTTGCTTGATAAATTTTTTTCCATCCTTTGAGTTTTAGTTTGTTTGTGTCTCTAAGATGTGTCTCTCGTTGGCAGCATATAGACGGGTTGTGGTTTTTAACCCATTCTGCCACTCTCTGTCTCTTTATTCGTGCATTTAGCCCATTTATATTCAGCTTAGTTATGCATAGGTATGAGTTGAGTGCTGTCATTCTGACTTTTTTTTTGTGTGTGTGTGTGTTGTTGACAGTTTCTTTTTTCCACTTAATTTTTTCTGCTGGGTGAATTATCTTTATATATTGTCTTTTCTTCATATTCATTGTTGTTGATTTTGTTTCTGCTCTCTATTTTTTTCTTGTATTTTATTTTGATGTGTAGGATACTTTGTCTTCTTTGCAGTTACCTTACTATTTACCCCTATTTTTCTAAATTTAAACCTAACTTTTATTTCTTTGTATCATCTTGTCCTCCTATCCATGAAAGACCTATGACTATATTTCTTAGTACCTCTTTATTGTTTTAATATTGTCTTCTTTTACATAATAAACATTGCTGTTTCCCTGTTTAGAGTGTTTTTTTTATCTTGATTTATTTGTGTGACTTCCCTGTCCGGATTGACTTCTGATTGCTCTCCCCAGCGTTCTTGTCTTGGGTTGACCCCAATATTATTGATTTTCTAACCGAAGAACTCTGTTTTAGTATTCCTTGTAGTTTTGGTTTGGTTTTTATAAATTCCCTAAACTTCTGTTTATCTGGAAACGTCCTCATTTCACCTTCATATTTGAGAGACAGTTTTACTGGTTAAATGATTCTTGGCTGGCAATTTTTTTCCTTCAATGCTTTATATAAGTCATCCCATTGCCTTCTTGTCTGCATGTTTTCTGTCGAGTAGTCCAAGCTTATTCTTTCTGACTCCCCTTTGTAGGTGAATTTTCGTTTATCCCTAGCTGCTCTTAAAATTATTTCTTTATCTTTGGTTTGATTATAACATGTCTTGGTCACTTTTTTTAAGATCTACTTTATGTGGAATTCAATGAGCATATTGGATAGATATCTTCTCATCTTTCAAGACATCAGAAAAGTTTTCTGTCAAGGAATCTTCAACAATTCTCTCTGTACTTGCTGTTATCCCTCCATGTCCTGGTACTTCGATCACTCGTAGGTTATTTCTCTTGATAGAGTCTCACATGATTCTTAGGGTTTCTTCCTTTTTTAAAATTCTTGTATCTGATTTTTCTTCAAGTATATTGGTGCCAAGTGTTTTATCTTCAGTGTCACCAGTTCTGCCTTCCACTTGCTCTATTCTGCTCCTCTGACTTTCTACTGAGTTGCCTAATTCTGTAATTTTATTGCTAATCTTCTGAATTTCTGATTGCTGTCTCTCTATGGATTCATGTAGCTTATTAAAATCTTCATTATGTTCTTGAATAACCTTTTTAATTTTTTCAACTGCTTTATCTCTGTGTTCCTTGGCTTGTCCTCTGTACTGCCTGATCTGCTTCCTGATCTCATTCCTGATGTCTTGAAGAGTTCTGTATAATAATCTTTTGTTTTCTGCATCCAGTAATTCCAGGAAGGCACCTTCATCCAGAAGATCTCTTGATTCTTTGTTTTGAGAGTTTGTTGAAGCGATCCTGGTCTGCTTCTTTATGTGCTTTGTTATTGACTCTTGTCTCCAAGCCATCTATAAGTTATCGTATTAGTTTATTTTATGTTTGCTTACCGTATTCTAGCTTCTTCCTCTGTTTTGTTTTGATATGCCCAAATAGGTTGCTTTAGTGAGCTAGCTTGGTTATTTTTGCCTTTGAAGTTCTAATGTCCTCTCACCAGGTGGCTTGAGCTGTTATCAGGTATATCAGCCTAGGAATCCACTCTCCTTTCTTGTATGGATTCAGTTCATGTGCCCAGGTAGTTGGTCATCAAGTCTGTGGTACAGGCTCTTTCCTACAGTCTTAGAGGGGCAGGGGTGATTGGTGTAGGTGCCGGTATCTGGTTGCAGCAGGGGATCATGCTCTGAACAAGGCAGGGGGCTGAGAATCATCCCCCGAGTATCTGTGAGGAAAGTGCATCCCTGTCCCCTAGAGCACACAGGTGGGTGGGTTCTGCAGGCAGGTGATAGGCACCCAATGCTTTTGTTTGTAAGGGCTGAGAAGTACCAGTTATCCTTGGACCTCTGTCATGGGTGGCTGGGTGACCTGAGTGGAGCCACCGGTCCTTAGGCCCTTGATGTGGGTAGGTAAGGACCCTGTTTAATAGGCAAACTGGTGTCAAACATCAAACACCCACCTCTCCACCACACAGCTGAGAGTTGTAGTCTGCCAACAAGGGCCTAGTCTCCTGAAATAGGCCCTCACAGGTCCATGCAGGGGGAACAGGTATTCAAAATCCATGGACTGTTTATGCCTGGATAGGATCCATCTGCCCTGAGCTCCCCAGGTTAGTGGATCCTGTAGATTATCTTTTCTCCCAACTGTGAATTTATTCCTTCTTCAAGGCTGGGAGAATGGCTCAGAATGCTCAGCAGAGCCTATCTCAGGCCCAGGGAAATCAACAGCCGCTGAGGCCAGCTTGGGGGTGGGGGGGGGTACAGTAAAATATGTGCAAGAACTTAGCCTTTGCTGAGAGCGCTGTTCTCTGGTTCCAAAAGCGTAAGTAGGCTGTGTGGCTAGCTGTTTCTCCCTGAAGAAACTGCAGCCGAATGCTACCACCAGCCTGCTGCATTCGCTCCCGGGAATGGTGCATGATAGTTCCCCAGTGATTCAGGTCCGGCAACTCCTCTCTGCTTCTGAACCATCTCTCCTTCTCCCTTCTGCTCAGTCCATTTTCTAACTTTGCCTTTGATGTTCAGGGCTCCTAGTTTGTCATAAATATGTTTGTTTCACTTGATTTTTTTTTTTTTTTTTTTGGATATTTGTTGTAAGAGGGATCACCAGAAGCATCTGACTACTCTGTCATCTTTGCCTTGCCTCCTGATCCTCTTAGGTTTTGATTAAGAGTTTATAGGTTTATCACTCACCAGCCTTAAGAACTATGAGAAATACAATCTTGCCCTTCAGATGTTCAGCCCAATTCCCCATGCTCCTAACCATTCAATTTCAAAACCTGAGTAATCTCCTGAGTAAAAAACAAGCTATCTGCTTGAGGCAAGATTGTTTCCTGTAGCTAGCCTTTCCTTAAGCACTGGGACAGCGTAGGAGATTTCGTTCTGCCTGTCCTATGCATGTAGCCTAGTTTGGCAGCTTCACATGCAGATATACAACTGGGCAAATGATTCATGAGGGAAACTAGTTACTTCTAAGTTGCTACATTTTTTACAGTTTACACTCAATCCCTTGCAACCATTAGTTGATTTGCTGGTTTCTCTTAGCTCCAACACAATCTTTCTTAAACCAAATGCAAATTTAAGCTGATGTCTTAAATTAGCAAATGCCATAAGGGAAAAATACATAGAAATGCCACATCCTTTTAGAAGAGTTTCTTCTCTCTGAAATTTTAAAATAATTTACCTTGCTTCTATAACAGTGTAAGGACTGTTACAACATTTTTACAAATCTATCTCATTTTTTACTTGTTTTATTTGGAATGTAGGTATGCCTGATATACTATACCCTACTTGGAAGCAGAATTTTGTATTGGGCTTTTAATGGTAACAATTATATTTTTCATATCGAGAATCTCTACTTGGTTCTTAGTTTCAAATTCTCTTGGCCATTCTTTGTGTACTCTTATGTCCCCTTGTATTTTCAAGTTTTTCTTTTATTTTTTTGAACATATAAGCATTTTTTATATTTAATATCTGATAAATTTGCTATTTTGAAGTCTTAGATGCGTTTTGCTACTGTTTTTGTACCCCAAGCTGATTTCTTTATGTTGAGTTGTTGTTATGAAGTACTAATATTATTTAACTGTAGACTTATTTACTTTAAAAGTTTATCTGTGGGAATTGGCCAAGGACTGAATAAAAATTGAGCTCCTCCACAGAGGACTTAAGCTTTGCTGCTACTATTCTTCTGCTAGCACTACAAAACAAACAACTTTATAATATGTGTTTTTTTTTTTTTTTTTGCTTAAGATTTTCAAACCAGGTTGCATGACATTGCACTAAAAACTTCGCTTTAGGCCATTTTATGGTTATACATTTCAGAAATAACTCATTTTCCCATAGTCGGATCCAACACAGAGACATATTTTCTTGTCATCTTTTTCTGATTTGGAGAACTTTCTCACAGACTTTACCCGTGAAGCTGTATTCCCATGGAGGCCTCAGTTTAGGGTGGTCTGTTCTATTAAACACCTCATTTGGGGAAAATCTTGTAATATCCTGTTCCCAGTTCCCCCAGCAGCCAGAAAACTAGAAGCTGAAGATCTCCTCAAAAATAAAAAGTGTATGGAGATCTTGTTTACTTTCAAGGGTTTCTGTCACTTTGAATTGGGGCACTACAGATTCCTTAATTTCAAGCAAGCTCCACAATGCATTGTTACACGCACACACAGACACAAAGAAACACACACATACACATTTAAAATTTCATGTCGTGTTTTGTTTGTATTCATTTCATTTGGGTTAATTTTCAAGTTATCTAATCAGGTAGACTGCTAGAAACAAGAAGCCATTTTTTTTTTTTTTTTAATTTTCACAACTTACATGAGAGGTACCATTATTACAGATTATGAACAATTTAATTACAGCAAGTGAACTAATTGCACATTATACTGTAGGTATTAAGGGTATGAGCACGTGCAATGTTACTCCATAGCTCATGTTTTCAACCATCATACCACAGTGGCTTGAATGAACAAATACTTTGAATAATAAAATGATAAGCACTAAGAGAAAGGAGAAAAAAAAAACATTTCATTCAGAATTCTCCATTAGGCTTTTAATTGTAACAATTATATACATTTTTTTTCTATCATGTGACATGCTAGAGTAGTTTAATTCAATTTAACCCCTACGTTTGTGGAGTTAACGCACAAAGCAAAAGGCCCCTCTTAAAATATAACAAAGTGGAGTTTACTTGCACTTTAAACAAGCTTCCTAAAGAAAAAAATATATATATACAGTTTACAAGTTGGAAGGACCATGGTAGCTTGCCATAACAGGGAACCTACCAGAAGCTGGACATTTGAAATTGGTTTTACAAAAGTGTAAAGTGAATGCTACTGCATCTCAATTTGGCAGAGCACTAGAATGATATAAAAGTATTATTCTTCCTTGTGCTGATCAAAATTCACACAAAATAATAGATCCATTTATACGGGAATTTTTATTATACTACTTTTTTATGATATACTTGTTTCCAAAACATAAAATACTATTTATTTTGCCACTGATTCAAATAATGTTCAAAGTAAGGTCTTGAATTCAAAATGTTACACAGAAAGAACACAGAATTCAATCCTAGTTCCAGCTCAGTTTCTAATGCTTTTCAATAGCCTTGTTTTCCTTCTTATTAAATAATTGTGTGTTTGCTACTCTTAATCAAATATAAGGAGTGCTGTTAGCACAGTGGTTAAAGAGTTTGGCTGCTAACCAAAAGGTCAGCACTTGGAACATACCAGCTGTTCAGTGGAAGAAAGATGTGGCAGTCTGCTTCTGTAAAGAGTTACAGTCTTGGGGTCCTCATGGGGTAATTCTACTCTGTCCTATAGGGTTACTATGAGTCAGATTCAAAGGCAGTGGGTTTAATTAAATATAAATTTAACTTTCCATGACAAATTGCACCACAGCTGAAACATTAAAATTGATATATTTGAAGTGTTGCTTAATTATTGTATTAGCTGAAGTATAATTTCCAAAAAGATAATATTATGACTGTAATGTGGATGATAACAAATTATGGATAACACTGCGAAGAATGGGAATTCTAGAACACTTAATTGTGCTCATGAGGAACCTTTGCATAGATCAAGAGGCAGTTGTTCGGACAGAACGAGAGGATACTGATTGTTTTAGAGTCAGGAAAGGTGTGAGACTGGGTTGTATCCTTTCACCATACCTATTCAATCTGCATGCTGAGCAAATAATATGAGAAGCTGGACTATATGAAGAAGAATGGGGCATCAAGATTGGAGGAAGACTCATTAACAACCTGCGTTACACAGATGACACAACTTTGCTTGCTGAAAGTGAAGAGGACTTGAAGCACTTACTAATGAAGATAAGAGACCACAGCCTTCTGTATGGATTGCACCTCAACATAAAGAAAACAAAAATCCTCACAACTAGACCAATGAGCAACATCATGATAAATGGAGAAAAGATTGAAGTTGTCAAGGATTTCATTTCACTTGGATCCACAAACAACACCCATGGAAACATCAGTCAAGAAATTAAACTATGCATTGCATTGGGCAAATCTGCTGCAAAGGACCTCTTCAAAGTGCTGAAAAGCAAAGATGTCACCTTGAAGACTAAGGTGCACCTGACCCAAGCCGTGGAATTTTCAATCACATCATATGCATGTGAAAGCTGGACAATGAATAAGGAAGACTGAAGAAGAATTGCCACCTTTGAATTGTGGTGTTGGCAAAGAATACTGAATACACCATGGACTGCCAAAAGAACGAATAAATCTGTCTTGGAAGAAGTACAACCAGAATGCTCCTTAGAAGCAAGGATGGCGAGACTACATCTTACATACTTTGGACATGTTGTCAGGAGGGATCAGTCCCTGGAGAAAAACATTATCCTTGGCAAAGTACAGGGTCAGCAGAAAAGAGGAAGACCCTCAATGAGGTGGATTGACACAGTGGCTGCAACAATGAGCTCAAACATAACAAGTGATTGTAAGGATGGTGCAGTATCTGGCAGTGTTTTGTTCCATTGTGCATAGGGTCACTATGAATCAGAACCGAGTCGACGGCACCTAACAACAATGCAAATATGTAATAAACATATCTCAAAGATGTTAATCTATTCAAGTCCTAGTAACATGTTCAAATCATTCCAGGGAACATTTAAGAAGCTAGCTGTTTATAGCCAATCTTAAGATTAATCGGTTACAAAACTGGTTGGTGTCCAACAGAACCAGAAACCAGAAACTTTGGAGGTTATCTGTTCCATTGGACACAAATCATTTGCATCTCTTCCAGAAATTAAAAAAAAAAAAAAATCTTTTCTACTTCTACAGAATTGAAAAATGTGCCTTTAAATAGAAAGATAAGGACTGAAGAAAATAACCCAGTAATATCTTCTGCCCATTTTCATATTTTCGGTAACTTTTCTGACAAACTTTCTCATTCTATGTTTAGAATTCTGTATTTCTTTCTACCCCTTGAAATTTCCTTATGCTGATTATTCACTTTTGATTCAATTTCTCCTCTTTTTTCCCTAATCTACTTTCTAATATTCTCTAATATTGCGCTTATCATTAGTTTAAGATATTTTTAAAGAGCTGCACATTTTATGTTGAAAATGAAAACATAACATAGAAATAGAACATATTTTATAGAGTCTGGTGAAGATATTTTACACATTTGCAAGTAGATAGAGATTTTAACAGCCCTAATTCAGATACGATAGTCCAGGAATTCCCAAAGTAGGTTAAAGAAAACTATTAACAGTCTTCAAATTTGACAAGATTAGCTAAGAAAAACTCTATAAAACTGATCAATTTGGTTAAAGATTATTACTGTATTCTTATTTCTAGCAATGAGAGTGTGAAAAAAAAACACCAAAAAGTATCTTAACAAGCAAATTACTTAAGTAGGTTAACATTGCATTTCACACTATCTGCATTAAGAGATTTTGAAGACAGCAAAAAATATACACACACTACATAAGTAAAGTATAAAGTAAAGCAAAAACACATCCAATATTAGTAAGATGCAATTCAAATAATGCTGACCTGATTTTCTTATCTGGTAACTTTTTTTTTTTCCTAATAAGAATTCACATGTTTCAAATAAACCATCTATACTTCTGTGTCTATTTATATTTCATGAGATGCTATAGAAACTTGAGCCATTGTCACAGAATTGCCCAAGAAGCAGCTGGTGCTCCATAAATCCCATCATCTACACTCACAGAATTAAAAATAGCCTGTTCAGCATGAAATATTAGCTACAGGGCTAAGTGATTAAATTAAATATAGAATAAACCTTTGCTCAGAAAACATTTAAAAATTTGGATGTTTTTCTAAATTCAAGCATTCTCATAAGACACCATAGTTTTTTGGGAAAATGGAAAAACAGTGAAGAGTGTTAGGCACCTTTCTTGAGCTGTAACCTTCGTATCTCCTCTTCACATGAATCTGTGTATGGCTGAACTCCCACAGGCTTCCGGGAATATGGGTAGCTCAGATACCCACGTGGATGGCAGAGGTTCTCCTTGGAGTCTCTTTCCCTTCTATGGCCTGTCTATCAGTATAGAAGCTCTATAAACCCTAGTTAGCTATTTCAGCCCCAAATCACAATAACACTCTATTTCATCCAAGGTTAGGCAGTTCCTCTGGGTATTTGGCTTAATTTTCAGTACTGAAGCATTTGTTTGGTTACAAAAATATTCTGTAACAATAAAATTCTAAAGACCCCAGAGCTATCACACACACACACAAACACAGAGAGTGAGAGGGAAAGTGTATGCCCTCTTCTGTTATTGTAACTGAACACCACACTTACTTTAATGTTGCTAAAATTAGACATAGCATTAAATATTTGTATCTTCAACACAAATTTGGAATCATGAATAAGAACTTTAGTTTGCTGATAAATGTGTTTGAGTTGAAATGAAAACCAGCATATCATCTTAAATAAAGTACACAAGTAGAACTACATGCTACGGAAAACTTTATTCCACATCAGCCAAAAAGTCAGTGTTGTATTAAACTTGCAAAAATGTTTTTGATACCAAAAAAACTTGGAAAATCATATCTGGAATTTTGCTGTAACTAAGTAGTTACCTACTTAAATGCCTTGAGCCTACAAATCAGAGGCCTCATGATACCTGTAAGCCTGTTGCCGTCAAATTAATTCCAACTCATAGCAACCCTATAGGACAGAGTAGAACTGCCCCATAGGGTTTCCTATAAATCTTTAGGAAGCAAACTGCCACATCTTTCTCCCACAGAGAGGCTGATGCTTTCGAACCACCAACCTTTTGGTTGGCAACCAAGAACTTAACCACTGAGTCACAAGGGATACTATGATACCAATAAAAAACCAAACCCACTGCCGTCGAGTTGATTCTGACTCATAGTCACCCTATAGGACAGAGTAGAACCGCCCCATAGAGCTTCCAAGGAGCACCTGGTAGATTCAAACTGCCGGCCTCTTGGTTAGCAGCTGTAGCATTAATCACTACGCCACCAGGGTTTCCATGATACCAATAAGCAATAGTGACTTGTTAATTCCATTTGGCAACTATTTTTCTATATCATATGCCAGTCTGAACATAATCAGAATTTCTGAGTTAAAATCCTCCTTATGCTTTTTGGGTAAATGACTTTACATTTCAAAGACTCACTATCTTATTGCAAAACAATAAGAATAATAGTACCTAGTTATTGACCACATATGGAGCCAAACACATCATAGTATCTGACACATAGTAATTTCTCAATAAATTTGCTAGTGTTTCAATACAGAAAGAAGGGGTGATGATGATGCTGATGATATTGGTTCACTTCATACTAGGCTGTAGGTGAACACAGAAGATGTGTAAGACATTTAATCTTCTCCAGAAGAACTCATTTTCAATTTGAGGCAGTATTATGTGTACATATTAAAAATATTATATACTCAGATTGAAAAAATGAATGACGTATGTGTGTTTTAATATTAGAATTCATAAACAAACTTGAGCAAAGAAGACCGGGGTGTAAGATCAGGTTTTGTGGCATAGAAGGGATTTGTTTGAGATCTTTAAATACACATGGGATTTGAAAGGGGTGGTAATTCTAAGAAAGAATGTAAAGACATGAATGGCCCAGATGACTTTGTGAGGAAAATAAAAAGTTTAACATTGTTCAAAAAAGTCTGATTAGTTAATGAATGCTGTTTTGAAATAAATATTTTGAAGGAAGAGATTATGAAATGAGGAAGATCAGGAAAATAATTATGTATGTAATTATTATAATAATCTCAGCATATGATAGCATTATGTATGTAATATGATAAGTTAAAATTGTATGCAATAAACTCTACAGCAACCACTAAAATAATTTAAAAAATTGGTAAAAGTATGGAATCAAATTAAAAAATTCAATTCATCCACAAGAAACTAGAATAAAAGGAAAATGGGTGCAACGATCAGGTGAGACAAATAGAAAACGAATACCAAGATGGAAGAATTAAACCTAACCAGATCGTACCACATCAAAAAACATATTAAGAGTACCTTAACTAAATGCCTCAGAGATTGTAAGACTGGGCTAAAAACAAAACAAAAACAAGACCCAAAAAACAAAATCGCTTTAAATATAAAAACAAAATAAGTGTAAAAAGACAAAAACAATATACCATGTTAATACTAGTTAATAGGGAGCTAGAGTAAGCGACCTTAATACATTTCAAAGTACATTTCAGAGAAAAACTGTTACCAGGGATATAGAAGATCATTTCATAATCATTAATTCATCAAGTAGATGAAACAATGCTAAATATTTATGCATGTATAGCAGATTTTCAAAATGCACATAGCAAAAAAAGATAGTCTTTTCAATAAATATTGCTGGAACAATAAAATAGTGTATGCAAAAAAGATGAACTGCAATCCACATATTACATCATACATACAAGTTAACTCAAAGTACATTATTCACTTAAATATAAAATCTAAAACTATAAAACTTCTGTAACAAAACAGAGGGTACAATCTTGTGACCATGGAATTAGGCAAAGATTTCTTAGATTTTTACAGCAAAAGCACAACATATACAATGGTAATTGAAGTTCATCGGAAATAATAGCATCTAACACCAATGTTCATTGCAGTATTATTCAAAATAGCCAAATGGTGGAAACAACCTAAGTGTGCGTCAACAGATGAATGAATACATAGAAGTCCTATATCCATACAATGGAATATTACTCAGCCATAAAGAGAAATGAAGCTTTGCTGCATGCTACAACATGGATAAAACTTGAAAACATTATGTTGAGGCAACTGAGAAATACCATGGCTTGTGTCAGGTAAACTTTAGTCCTCAAAGTGACATCTTTCCTTTTCAACACTTTAAAGAGGTCTTTTGCAGCAGATTTTCCCAATGCAATATGTTGTTTGATTTCTTGGCTGCTGCTTCCATGGATGTTCATTGTGGATTGAAGTAAAATGAAATCTTTGACAACTTCAGTCTTTTCTTTCTTTATCATGATGTTGCTTATTAGTCCAGCTGTGAGGATTTATTGCTTTATGTTCAGATGTAATCCATACTGAAGTCTGTAGTCTTTGATCTTCATCAGTAAGTGCTTCATCCTCTTCACTTTCAGCAAGCAAGGCTGTGTCATCTGCATACTGTGGGTTGTTAATCAGTCCTCCTTCAATCTTGATGCCATTTTCTTCTTCATGCAGTCCAACTTCTCAGACTATTTGCTCAGCATACAGACTGAATAAGTATGGTGAAAGGATACATGCCAGATGCACACCTTTTCTGATTTTAAACCACAAAGTATCTCCTTATGCTGTTCTAAAAACTGCCTCTTGGTCTATGTACAGGTTCCCCATGAGCACAATTCTGAAATATCCATTCTTTGCCACGTCATCCATAACTTGTTATGATTCACACAGTTGAATGCCTTTGCATAGTCAACAAAACATAGGTAAACATCTTTCTGGTCTTCTCTGCCTTCAGCCAACATCCATCTGACATCAGCAATGATATCCCTCATTCCAAGTCCTGTTTTGAATCTGGCTTGAATTTCTGGCAGTTCCCTGTTGAAATTCTGGCAGTTCCCTGTTGATATTTTTTAATCATTTTCAGCAAAATTTTACTTGGGGGTAATGATATTCTTTGATACTTTCAGCATTCTGTTGGATCACCTTTCTTTGGAATGGGCACAGATATGGATCTCTGCCAGTTGGGCAGGTGGCTGTGTTTCAACTTTCTTGTCATAGGCAAGTGAGTGCTTCCAGCCTTACTTCGGTTTGTTGAAATATCTCAGTTGGTATTCCATCAATTCTTGGAGCCTTGTTTTTTGCTAATGCCTTCAGTGTGCCTTAGACTTCTTTCAGTACCATCAGTTCTTGATCATTTGCTACCTTGTGAAATGGTTGAATGTCAACCAATTCTTTTTGGTACAGTGACTCTGTATATCCCTTCCATCTTCTTTTGATACTTCCTGAGGGGTTCAATATTTTACCCATAGAATACATCAAAATTTCACCTCAAGGTTTGAATTTTTTCTTCAGTTCTTTCAGCTTGAGAAATGCAGAGCATGTTCTTCCCTTTTGATTTTCTAACTCCAGGTCTTTGTATATTTCATTATAATATTTTACTCTGTCTTCCTGAGACTCCCTTTGAAATCTTTTGTTCAGCTTTTTTACTTCATCACTTCTTCCTTTCACTATAGCTATTCTACATTCAAGAACAAGTTTCAGAGACTCTTCTGACATCCATTTCAGTTTTTCTTTCTTTTCTGTCTTTTTAATGACCTTTTGCTTTCTTCATGTGTGATGTCCTTGATGTCATCCCACAACTCATCTGGTCTTCAGTCATTAGTGTTCAATGTATCAGATCTATTCTTGAGTTTTTTTTTTTTTTTTAAGGTGGTATATAGTCAAGGTTGTACTTTGGCTTTTGTGGACTTGCTCTAATTTTCTACAGCTTCAACTTGAACTTGGACTTCATGGTCTTTTCTGCAGTAGGCCCCTGGCCTTGCTCTGACAGATGGTACTGAGCTTTCCATTGTTTCTTTCCACAGATGTAATTGATTTGATACCTGTGTATTCCATCTGCTGAGGTCTAGGTGTATAGTCACCTTTTATGTTGTTGAAAAATGGTATTTGCAATGAATAAGTCATTGGTCTTGCAAAATTCTGTCATGCAATCTCCAGCACTGTTTCTATCATCAAGGCCATATTTTCCAACTACCAATCCTTCTTTTTTTTTTTCTAATTTTCACATTCTAATGATCAATGCATACTGATTGCATATTTCATCAATTTCAGACTGCAGAAATTGGTAACGATCTTCAATTTCTTCATCTTAACTTTAGTGGCTGGTGTGTGAATTTGAATAATATTCTTATTAACTGGTCTTCCTTGGAGGCATATGGATATTATCCTATCACTGATAGTGTTGTTCTTCAGGATAGATCTTGAAATGTTCTTTTGGACAATAAATGTGATGCCATTCCTGTTCAATTTGTCATCCCTGGCATAGTAGACTGACCACATGACTGTCTGACTCAAAAGAGCCAACACTGGTCCATTTAAGGTCAATAACTTCTAGGATACCAATCTTCATGCATTCCATTTTTATTGTTGACAACGTCCAATTTTCCTTGATTCGTACTTCTTACATTCCATGTTCTGATTATTAATGGATGCTTGTAGCTGTTTCCTTTCATTTTGAGTTATGCCACATCAGCAAATGAAGGTCCCATCATTAAGATCAACTCTACCTTGAGGAGGCACCTCTTCTCCAGTTGTATCTTGAGCACCTTCAAACTTGAGGGGCTCATCTTTCAGCACTATATCTAACAATGTTTTGCTGCTATTCATTAGATTTTCAGTGGTCAATTTTTTAGAAGATGGTCCTTCTGGCATTTTAAATACTGATGGCATAGCTTCAAGCACCTTAGCAATAAACAAGCCACAACAGTACAACAAACTGACAGGTAAGTGGTGGACACCTATTATAATCTTTACCATTAAAAACACTGGCCATACCAAGTGTCAGTGAGGATGCGGATGGACTGGAACTCTTATGCAATTCTAGTGTAAATGTGAAATATACAAAACCCTTAGGAAAATAGTTTATTGTCTTGTTTTGTTGTTTTTAATTAACCACATACCTATCATAAGATCCAGTCATTCAGCTCTAGTGGAAATAGAAACACATGTCCAAAGGTATCATGGATTGAATTATGTCCCCCAAAAATGTGTGTATCAATTTGGTTAGGCCAGGATTCCCAGTATTGTGTGGTTGTCCTCCATTTTCTGATTGTAATTTTATGTTAAGAGGATTAGGGTGGGATTGTAACACCACCCTTACTCAGGTCACCTCATTGAGCCAATGTAAAGGGAGTTTCCCTTGTGTGTGGCCTTCACCACCATCTATCTCTCAGGAGATAAAAGGAAAGGGAAACAAGCAGAGAGTTGGGGACCTCACACCACCAAGAAAGCAGCACCAAGAGTAGAGCACGTCCTTTGGACCTGAGATTCCTGCACTGAGATGCTCCCAGACCAAGAGAAGACTGATGACAAGGAACTTTCTCCAGAGCTGACAGAAAAAGCCTTTCCCTGGAGCTGACACCCTGAATCTGGATCTGTAGCCTAGTAGACAGTGAGAGAATAAATTTCCTTGTTAAAGCCATCCACTTGTGGTATTTCTGTTATAGCAGCACTAGATGACTAAGACAAAAGGCTTGTATATCAATGCTCATAGAATCTTTATGTATAATAGCCAAAAACTGAAAACAACCTAAATGTCCAACGACAGGTGAATAAACTGTTGATAGACTGTGGTATATTGTTTTTATTTGACCCAAAAAGGTCTATGGGTATCTTGAATGGTCTGTCAGTTGCAGCACCTAGAGGTGGGACTCAGAAGGAATACCAGAAAACAAATAAAATTTATTACTCACAGGTTCCAGAGGGGAAGCCACAGCATGCCTTGACACAGGACCACACAGGGAGTTATACCTGGGGACAAAATAACAAGTTGTAATTGTAGGAGAGGACTTTTGTATGACAAGCAGCGTAGGTTTAGCTAGGTTTCCTGGGCTCCCTGGGAATTGGACATTTTGAATAATTCTGTAGGCTCAGGGGACATAGGGACTGTCCCTAATTGTTGGGTGTGTGGCTCCAGGGCAATTAGGATGGATGCATAGTGGCTCAGGTGTGTGAAAATCTGATAAGGTGAGTGACTAAAGAGTTGACGTAATCTGTTATTCAAGAAGGAAAACAAGTACACCTCCAGCAGGGGCCTTAATAGTGGATCAAGATGGCATTTAAAAGGAGAGTATTACATTGGAATATTACTCAGCTTTAAAACAAAACACACGGCAATATGTGTGACACTTCAAATAATTATGCTGAGTGAAATAAATCAGTCAAAAAAGAGTACATACTGTATGACTCCATGTGTATGGAAATGAAAAGTCATGTATAGTGACTGAAGGTGGATCAGTGGTTGCCTGAGAATGGGGCAGACTGTAAGCAGGAGGTTGGGAATATAAACAGACAGGAGGAATCTTTTGAGGGTAATGCATATATTCATTATTTTACTGCGTTGATAATTTCACATGTCGCATGCCAAAGTTATCTAACTATACAATTAAAATATGTGCAGTTAACTTTATGCCAATAAAGCTTTTAATAAATCCATCAGGACAAATTAACTTACACGATCAGCAAGTTCTTGAGAAACTCTTTTATCCCCATTTTTCCTCTTGTGCATTCTCATAGACCCTGTTAACATACCTTTCTCAATGCTGCTCTGTGTCCAAATATGTCCATCTAAGTATCAACTCTCACCATATTTTTTCCTCCAGTTTATAATTATTAGCAATGCATTTATAGATATGTTAAAAATCTACTCAACCAAAAAAAAAAAAATGTTGCCTTGGAGTTGATTCCAACTTATAGTAATCCTACAGAACAGAGGAGAGCTGCCCTTTGTGTAGAGTTTCCAAGGATTGACTGGTAGATTTGAACTGCTGACCTTTTGGTTAGCAGCCAAGCTGTTAACCATTATGCCACCAGGGCTTCTTTACCCTGTATACTCTACCAATAATAATGCGGTATATTAATGGTATTTGTATATAATATTGAAGGAGCCATGTTGGTGCAGTGGGTAAAGCACTCAGTTGCTAACCGACCAGTCACTCTGAGGGAGAAAGATGTGGCAGTCTGCTTCCATAAAGATTTACAGCCTTGGAAACCATGTGTAGCAGTTCTACTCTTTCCTGTAGGGTCGGTGTGAGTTGGAATTGACTAAACAGCAATGTGTTTGATCTGGTTTTGGTATATAATACTGATGCACTTACATGTAGCTACAATTAACCCTGGTCTTACACTGTCTGGACATTTTAAGTTAACCATGACTTCGCAATACTAAAAAACACTATTACAAAGTATATAATACTATTAAACCAAAAAACAAACCAAACCCATTGCTATCCAGTTGATTCTGACTCATAGTGACTTTATAGGATAGAGTAGGCCTGCCCCATAGGGATTCCAAGGCTGCAAATCTTTACAGAACCCAGTGGCATCACTAGGGTTGAAGTCATCCAGTGTGGTAACTCAAAGTGTTACCCCTCATCCGAATTACCACTATATTGTAGCTAAAACAACAGAAAACGTGACGAAATCAGTGACTATAAAACACTGGCAACAACCAAAACAACAGCGCATGCTTGCAGGATGTGCGGAAGAGACCACATGATTTGAAGCGTCACTGTAATTGGGTAATATTGACAGCTCTGACTGGAGTGCACTAGAAGGTTAAAAAAGTAAATTAGCATAGAATTTTAGCCTTGTAGCTACATTTAAGCTCGGCTTATGAAAAAATCTTTTTGTAGTTATAATTTCAGGGATATCTTTACAAAAAATAATAAATTTCTGCTGAAACAATGTAGAAAAAATGTATAGACAGTCATTTTGGTGTCACCCCTGACAGTGCCACCTGGTGCAGTCCATACTACCCCCTACACTTCCCTGGTGATGTCACTGACAAAAGCAGATTGGCAAAACTTCCTCTAGCTGAGCAGCTGGTGGGTTTGAACCTCCAACCTTTCAGTTAACAGCTGAGCATTTAACAACTGCACCACCACATGCTAAAAAATTGGACAAATACAAAATAATATTGAAGCTTTTTGATGGCATTTATCTTTCCTACTACCTTCAACTACTGTGAAATATCTTCTATTCCTTGTAATAAACTCTTTTTGAGAATTAAATTAGAAAAATGCTGTTTAAAACAAAAAAATATATTAATATAAAGTATTCTGTATTAATAATAATGAAGTTTCTCTAACTATGTATCAATTCTATACCTTTGAAATTAGCTCTGATATAGAATTAAACTGTTTCAACTATATTATTATTTTATTATTAAATCTATTATATTTGTATTTCTTTAGAAGTAGCCTTTAAAATATTATAAACCTATTTAATGTTTCCATGCCACAGAAATTGAAATCAACTATTTTTTAGACAAATTGTTTATTTAATCATATAGTTCCTAATTTCCTTCTCACGCAATTGCAGATAGTCTCCAATTTACAAGGTATTCAAGTTACAATGATTCACACTTAACAACTGTCATTTTTTTGTACATCTTGCTGTTAGTGATATGTACTACATATAGTATTCAGTGTGTAATCTGCTGATGTTATCATTCTCAAGCCAACCAGCAAAAAAAAAAATATAAAGATTAGATTTATAAAGATACTGATAATAAAAGGCAATAGTAATGAAAACTAAAAAAAAAAATAAATAAATAAAGGGATCTTTGATTTATGTCAAAACCAACTTATGACAGAGTCATCAGAATGGAACCCCTTTGTATGGCAGGAACTACCCATAATACTATCTAGTTAACTGCTGAGAAACATCATTTATATATGAGTTAAATCATCTGTCAGTCTTCTAAAGAAGCCTTTGTAAGTCATCTATATTTTAGTCCAATTTGTATCACTGACTTTAAACCCTAGATAATTGATATTCCATGTTGTCAGTTAGCCTACTTTACAGTAGTGGAGTGACTTTAAACATATGTTTCTTAAGGTAACATTTCCCTTGTGTTTTTTAGTTTAATTCTGGATATGCTCTGGATCTAGTCTCAAGCATCCAAACACCTATGCAGCTTTAAAATGTTCAGAAAATGCCTCATATTTTCGTTTGTGGTCACCTTTAACATGCCGTTTTCTACTTTTGTCAGTATTGGCACTGGGCAAGTTGCCTAGGAGCTATCTTCCACTCCTTTTAAAATGTGTAACTTAACTGATCGAGGAAGGCAAGCCAGATAAAGTCGGCTTTGATTAACCTATGACCATGGTCAACAGCAGTCAACATAGAATGTAGATTTATGTACTCTGAAATTAAAAAAAAAAAAAAGATGACATGACCTTCTTCCTGGGACTAAAAACTCTTCTAGTAAATGAAGAGATTAGTACTTTTTAAACATTTGTTATTAATGTGCTAAAACAATACAGAAAAAAATTGGAAAATAAATGTTATAATCAGAAAACAGAGCCAAAATATAGAAGTAATGCTTGCTTAATATAAAATTTGCAAGTAAGCTGCAATTATGCATATTAAGACCGCATTTTCTATTCAGATTTATGTAAATATAAAAGATATATTACTTTGGAAAAAGCATTTCCACTCTAGTGAATTCTGTAGGTTGGGAAAATGAGTGATGTTAGTCCTATCTTTGTTTATGTTTGGATAAAACTAAATGTAAGTGTTACATGAATGAGTATAAATATGATTGACTACTAATAGTTGAGATGCTACCATTAAAACCAGAATTAAAACGAGACCCAGAAAGACTTACTTGTCTATTTTATGTCTTCTAATCCCTGAGGATCTTGGCATTTAGAAGTTCAATCCCAAAGAACCAAGCATGGATATGCACTATTTCTCCACAGGAAGCTAATTTTTTTTTTGTCCAAGGTCACATCAGTTGAGTTGACAAGCTCCTATATCCTTACTGACTATAAGAATTTTGTTCTTGATATGGCAATGCGTTCCAGGAATTCAGTGATTCAGAAATGAAGCATCTTGACTTTAAAGACAGTTCCATGAGAGCGCTGGCAGTAGAGAGAATAACAGAGGCAAACCAAAGCTGCTCAGGGAAACAGCTTAGGTTCTCTTTGGGGAAGAATCTCTAGCTGCTCCAGTATTGGCAAAACCAAAAACCAAACCCACTGCTGTTGAGTCGGCTCTGACTCCTAGCGACCCTATAGGATAGAGTGGAACTGCCCGATAGAGTTTCCAGGGAGCACCTGGTGGATTCAAACTGTCGACCTCTTGATTAGCAGGCGTAGCACTTAACCACTATGCCACCAGGGTTTCCAGTCTTGGCAAGCATGCTGTATTATCACTTTACAACCTCAGTTTAGTGCCCTTGAGAGAGTTCTAGTATGACTTTGGGAATAGCTACTATTTTTTGGCAGCTCTTCTTATATTTATCATTTACTGATTCTTAAAATGCTTGTACGACAATTACATTTACGCAAGCACCTACTGACCCTCTGTACTTGTATCTATTTATTTCAGAGAAAACTCAATTGAAGGTAGGAAGAATGGTTATGATTACCTTGTGAGATGACATCTAAGGACAGGGAAATGGGAAGACTCTCAAGTATGAAAATTCTGGAAGGTATGATGAAACATGACAGTCATCTTGTTATTTTCACATTACCGAAATGATTTTTCCTTAAAAATTCCAAAAACGTCTCCACAGTAGTACTTGAGTAATCATATAGAAAGCATGGGCAAATTTGCAGAATAAATTCAGATATCAAACTTGAAGTAAATTCTCACCGAGATATTTACAAAGGACAAGAAGCTTTTATAGAAAATATTTCTTACCTTGTCTGAACGTTTTAGAGAGTAATGATTTTCAGAATGTTTTATTTAAGAATTTACAGAATGTTTGCCGTGGTTTCAAAAAAGAGGTTCCTAGAGTCCTTTAAATATATATTTATCAAAGAGCCCAAAATGAAAAGAATGAAATATATCAGTGTTACATAAAAATAATAACGTCTAAGTCAAAAAATCACGTAAAGAGAATAAATGTGTTATGTTTATTGAGAGAGCCCTTCAAATTTAATGTTGACAATTATTCTAACAAAATTACTTATAATTTCTAAACTCTTGTTTTTTAATGTGAGTTCTAAGACATATTTAATAAGCAAATGACACTGGTGGAAAAAGAAAAGGAAAACTTTAAAAAGAATTCACATGAGCTAGAATTTAAAATTAAACCATTTAGATATAATTATCCCCATCCTTTACGGAAATGGGTCTTAGATACAGTAAAAGAGATTTAGACTGAATTAAAAAAAAAAAAAAGCCCTAAAATAAAGGTTGTTTAAAATAGCTTGAAAGAAAATTTTAAGAGAAGGGTACGAATAAGGTGATAGCCTAAAAATAAGACTAAATTCTAATTTGAAAAAAAAATTAACATAGACTGTTTAATCATAAATGTAATATGATGATAATATGATGAATACCTAATACATCAGAGTAGAATTCAAAAAAAAAATCATATATTACATTTAAAAAGTAATTCTCTGGGGGTAGACAGTGAGAACAAATTGCTAAGTCACTTGCCCAGATCTCCTTCCACTGAAATGAAGAGCACCATATTTCTCTAGGCAATGGGAAAAGAGAAAAACAAAAGAAACAATAGATTTTGATGACATCAGGGCCTTAGAGGAGGGGCCTGTACTTTGACCCCTGGGGGTTCACATCAATGAGAATGATGATAAAACCAATGAAAACCCATTGCCGTCAAGTCGATTCGGACTCATAATGACTCTATAGGACAGAGTAGAACTGCCCCATAGGGTTTCTAAGGAGTGCCTGGTGGATTTTTGGTTAGCAGCCATAGTTCTTAACCGCTACGCCAGCAGGGTTTCCAAGAATGGTGACAGAATTCCTAAAAGGACTGTAGCATCTAAAAGTGGACCATGAAATGGCAACAGGTTTGGTTTTTTGGTTTTAATGTGATACCTAGTACAATTATTCAGTTACAAATTAGAGCAAAGTATAAAAACTCACGAGAGCAAGACATAGAGTTGAGAGTGACTACAACTGTTCACTGAAAAGTATAGATGTGTAGATCTGAGAGATTATGGAAGAATGCTCAGGAAAACTGATACTGAAACATGGACACATGAGGATAAGCTAGTAAGAGACTAAGAAGCTGGAAACAGAATACCGGTAAAGAATGAAGAGAGAGAAGTCAAAAGATTTGAGAGTTTCAGAAAGGACAAACTAATCCATTATGTTCAAAATTACTGAGGATTCAATCGAAGTAAAGTATAGAGTGTTATCATTATTGACATGCAGCTCAATAATGAATTTGTGAGAATAACTTCACTTAATTTTTGAGGGCAAAAAAATTTGAATATACTGACTATTGAATACAAGACAAAGAAACAGATATAGACATTTAGACAAACCAATTATATATGTATAACCTATTATATATGTATAATTATATATGTATAATCTATTATGTATATGGAAACCCTGTTGGTTTAGTGGTTAAGAGCTGCTAAAAGGTCGGCAGTCCAAATCCACCAGGTGCTCCTTGGAAACCCTATGGGGCAGTTCTACTCTGAAAATGGGTTGTTTATTATATATATATGATCTATGCGATGAGTCAGAATCAACTCAGCACTGGGTAGGATGATATATGTATAATCAATGATATACGTATTATCTATTATATATCTTTGGGATATATAGATAGATATATAGATAAATATATATATAAGTACATACTCATTGCTTTCTTCAATTTCCCAATTCTGAAATTTTGAACTCTGGCCATCAGATACAACTTCATTTCCCAGTGCTTCATGGGATTTTAGTTCCCCTGACCCTTTGAGAAGGGGGTGAGAGCAATGTATTTATAAAATGTGGTCCAGATTTCCTTTAAACTTAATTAAGAACAAACGAAATATGTTCTGATATCCACCATAGGACTGATGTTGTGGTGAGAATCAGAAGTTAACTCTGGTTAGAGGTAAAGTGGTAATGAATTAACAGAATTTATAAAGAAGACATTTCTGAATTTTCTTATTAAAGCTTCAATTTCTCAAAAAGTTTCCAAGTCTGGGTGACATTATAGTCTGAATGTTACTCGATTTTTTTTTTTAAATTGTATTTCATCTTCTAAGCTTTAAATCTTTCAATCATAAGTGTCTTGAATCGCCTAGGAAGAGAATTACGGGTTCTTGAAAAACACCATTGAGAAAATGAAATAGAAATGAATTTGGGGGATAAAACAGTTTTTGGTATATGATGCCTTTTCTCATAGAAAAACTTAAATGTAATGCAAAATAAAATTCACTAGACCCCTTTTCTGATCCTCATTTCCATTTCCCAATTTTCTTAGTTTTACAATTCATTTAGAATCCAATCACATTCACCACTTCGCATCATACCGATCCTTGCTTTCACCTCCATTCTTAGGAAATGGTTAGATGTCTAAGCTGCCCATATTTGTGAAAATAATTTTTATTTAACATCTTCTTTAGTGTTTTTTTTTTTAGTGTTAATGTATTTACATATACTTAATTTTGACTCAGTTTTAATTTCTCTCTCTAGATTATATTACATGTTGAAAATGACAATGAACTCAGTTAAAATAGGTTGCTAACATATTTTATAAAACAGTTCTCTGTTTTCTAGTTAATATTTTGAGGTTTTTGTTTCTGTCATTTTAGGATTATGTGAATTTGAAGAACCCTTTTCCCCCCCTGAGAGTGTTTGGGAAGAACGAATGATACAACTGCTCTGTAATGTTTTTCCTCCAAAAGAATGTCTTTCTGGGGGTTTGCAGACTTCACAGCATGCTCCAGATACACTTCACAAGCTTCACATTGTTGAACTATTCCAAGATTAATTTTCAAATTTTATTATTCCTTTTTTCTAAAATGATGCTGTACTACACAAGTACTGCAAAAAATGATGTGGTAGAGGCATCTGACCACCTCATCTAATTTCACAAGGGGAAGGAGAGAGAATCATTATCAGCACCAAAAACACAAAGCTGATTCCTATGAGGCAGAGATCAGACATACCTCTACCCGCCGAACTTACATCAGCTGTTCCTCCCACGGCCCTCTCTAGTTCTCTGCTGGGTTCAGTAATTTGCTGGAATGGTCACGCAGAACTCACAAACTGTACTTACAGTTATGGGGTTTATTAGGGAGGTAACAGGTTAAAATTCAGGATACAATTCTTTGATCAGGACAGCCTCTTCTCACCTGTGCCCATAGCCAGGCCTCTCTCTGGCCTTCGGCCCCTCAGTCCAGTGTCTGCCCTGCTAGTACAAGTGTTACAAAGTTCTTTAGCTCTGCCAGTAAGTGCTGGGGGTGCCCCACTCCACCAGCAAATCTCAGCCCATTGGGGGTCAGCTCTCTCACTTCATTGGTCTGCAAGCCTAGCTCCACTGACAAGTGCCTGGAGGCACCCACTCTGCCAGGAAGCTCCGTGCCCAAAGGTGATCGACAACCTCACTCTGTGGGTCAGCACACCCACCGTAATGACCTTACTCCCTGGGAAGCTCACTGACTGTCTTACACAGGTCTCCTGGTTCTACTGCCTCTACTGCTGCTGTTTCTCTGCCATTGCTTCTCACCATCTCTAATGTTATAGCTTTCTCTCTCGTTCTCTTGGGTCTAAGAGTGTCTCAGCACAGGGACTCCGGTTTCAAAGGACATACTCTGCTCCCGTCTTTTCTTCTTGGTGGTAGTGAGATCTCCCCTTTCCAACTCTGGGATGGCTTGTTTTAAGCCTAGTGGGATGGCAGAACTGATCAATCCCCTTGTTAGGGTTCCTTGTACCTTATTTGAATCGTTCTACACCCACAAGGGTGCCACGCATTTTATTTCCATTATTAGCAAGGTATACAATCCACTTGATGGGTCACAAGCATCTTATCTGAGTAGTCCCACTCAGTCGCTTGGTGGGAGTTACAAGACCATGGAGAGAAAGGCCTTATAAAAGTGATCTGTCGCACCGCAGGCCACCTCCTGGCTTTTCTAGTCATGGTTCTTTCATACTTGGAAGATAACTTCCCCCTCCCAATCATTTTCCTGGTCCAAAATAGTCATTAACAATTAATCGTTCGGTAGGACAAAGAGTCGTCAGGGTGAGGTTACTCAGGTACCAACCATTCAGGTATGCTGCAGGTATCCATCTGATATGGTCAGGTTCTTGAAAAGTCATCTCGACTTCACCCTTTCTGGTGTCTGATAAAATTTAACTGAGAGATTATTCCTTTGTTCTGAGCCTCACAAGGTATCAGCATAGCAAAACCTTTAAGGGACTTTAGGTTTGGCCAGTATACTCCAGTCCAGCTGTGCCTCCCCCTTAGTCCACTGCTTCTATAATTACAGTTTTTACAATCATAGCTAATCCTGTTAACAATCAGTACTCACAAATGAATCATATAATCCTATCAGCATCTTCCCCCCTTTCTTTCCCATACCCATCAAGGAAAGAGGAAACTATTCAGTGGGGATCTTCTCTTGCTCCCTTCATTTTGAGCATAAGTATAACCATAAATATGTAAGCCAGCCACTTCATGCCTTTATCGCCCCCATTTTACATAGCTAATTTCTAAACTGCCGGTCCCAATCAAGCCAGTACTCTGAGGAGACAAGCATGAACATGATCTGAAGAATTTGATCTGAAGAATATCCTGTTCCAGTTGGAACTTTGAGTATTTACATCCATAAGCAAAGAAAGTCCAGAGCAAGCCATCAAATTGAAGCAATCTACCCCAGCTCACAGTGTCATACATCCTTCCCTTCTTTGAACGGGTTCTGGTCAGCTCATCCTTAGCCAACCAAGCTAGGTCAATAGGTACCATCCATAGGCTGAGGAGTCCACACACCTCCCTGCACTTTAGACCAGCCAACACTTTCTCATCCCTATCCCCTGTGGGCTAGGTCAACGGGTACCACCCATAGGCTTATGAATCCACACTATTCCCTGTATTTCAGACTGGCCAGCCCCTTCTCTCTTTCTCTTATCCCTATCCCCTGTAGGCTTGGTCAATGGGTGCCAATGGAACACGTCTAAACTTAGCCCGTCTCTTCATTGCTGCACCTCCCCCACTCCCACTCATCTCGTGGTCCTAGGTGGTTACCTCAAGCAAGCATACCAGGCTGTTAACATGCTGGCTCCCTTTAACTTTCAGTCCTGAAAGGGGGTTCTTCTGATGGGCACTGGCTTCTCTTACCTCAATGCATTCAACAACGAGCTGCTTGCTCAAAATTCAAAAAGCAAAACAGTCATTTTTCCCCTTTTGGGTTCTTTCTTCAAACGCAAATTTTCTGCTCTTCTAGCAGTTGAGTGGGTATACATGTTTTTCAAATGCAAATGTCGTGACTCTGAAGGTTCTGGCAGGGCTCAGTTTTTACCTAAGTCACAATACTGCATTCCAACCAACAGCCTGTGTTTTCTTGTGGTCAAATTCTAGTTCCCTTTTTAGCATATCCAATCAAGTATTGGCTGAGGGTAGAGTAATATGCTGTCCAAACCAAACCCATTGCTATCAAATCGATTCTGACTCATTGCAACCCTACAGGACAGAGTAGAGCTGCCCCACAGCATTTCTAAGGAGGGCTTTGTGGATTTGAACTGCTGACATTTTGGTTAACAGCCATAGTGCTTAACCACTATGCCACCTGTAGTTCTTAATACCCAATATTCATTTCCATCATACATTTAGGTCTGTTTTATACTAAGCAGGAGAAACATTCAATATTCGTAGTACATTCAGATAAACACACAACACTTTTTAAAACATTCCAGTTCCATCTTCTCTTCTCCACACTGTGACTATCTTCCCATTCATATGCACATGGTCTTGGCCCTCTGGCAGGGTGGAACATGAAGACCCTAACCACCTATCAATCATCTTGTTTAGCCAGCCTGGCTTTTGCCCGGTCATTCCAGATGCAGCTTTTCTCTACTCGGCTGCAGCATAATATCTCTTACTTTCTTTTCAGCCATTACAGACAAGAACAACCAAAGTAACCACAGAATCAAAAGTATCACTTTCCACGTCCCTTCATTCTTTCTCTTACAAAGTCACCCTGTGTCCAGGAGTCTGGAGCTATTGCAATGAATCCCACTTCTGAAGTCAGCTTTAAAAATGGCACAGCAAAGACACCTGACCTCCTCATCTAAATCCAAGGGGAGGGAGAGAGAATCATCACATCAGCAACCCCGAGCTGGTTCCTGTGAGGCAGACGTCAGACATACCTCCACCTTCCAACTCTTTTACCAATTCTGACACCAGCCATCCCTTCCACGGTACTCTTCACTTTTCTGCTGGGTTCAATTTATTTGTTGCAATGTCCACACAAAACTCACAAACCATACTTACAGTTATGGGGTTTATTAGGGAAGTAAAAGGTTACAATTCAGGATGTAGTTCTTAGATCAGGACAGCATCTTTTCAGCCGTGCCCTCAGGCAGGCCTCTTTCTGGCCCTTGACACCTTGGCCTAGCCTCTGGCCTTCTTGGACAAGTGTTACAAAGCTCTTTAGCTCTGCCAATAAGTGCCTGGGGGTACCCCACTCTGTCAGCAAGCCTTGACATGAAGGTGCTCAGCTCTTTCGCTCTGTGGGTCACACGTTCACTGTAACCACCTTACTACATGGGCCAGCAAACTCACTGCACTGTCTCATGCCGATCTCCTGGTTTTGCTGCCTCTGCTACTGCTTTTTCTCTGCCACCGCTTCTTGTCCTCTTGCGCCGTCTCTGTTGTTACAGCTTTCTCTCTCTGTCTCCTAAGTCTAGTACGTTTTCAGTGCGGGGACTCCAAGTTCAACAGAGGCACTCCACTCCAGTCTCTTCTTCTCGGTAGTAGTAAGGTTCCTCCCTTTACGCTTCTGGAATGGCTCATTTCAAGCCTAGTGGGATGGCAAAAGTGACCGATCCCCTCATTAGGTTTCCATAACCTTATTTGCATGGTCCTATTTGCAAGTTTGAGTTGCATACTTTTTTCATTTGCAAATAGAAGATTCCCCACTAACTTAGGATGACACACTCTCTTGTTTCTAAGATAAACCATTCCACTTTGTACCTGTCACTTATTTAATTATTAGCAAAGTATCCAGTCCCCTTGGCAGGCCACAAGCACCTTATCCGCATAGCCCTACCCAGTCATTTTGTGGGAGTTACAAGACCATGACGAGAGAGGTCATGTGAAAGAGATCCATCACACAGCAAGTATATTGGCCATTGTGAAACCTGAAGTAGACTTTTTTCCCTGCCTGCTCTACACTGTTGTTGTAGTCAGTTGCTATCAATCCTCCCCTTTATTCAGCTAATAAAAACCAAACCAGCAGCTGTCAAATCTATACTGACTGACGGTGGCTCCATGCGTTTCAGAGTAGAACTGCATGCCATAGAGTTTTGAACGCCTGTGATCTTTCAGAAGTGGTTTGCCAAGCCTTTCTTCTGAGGCTCCTCCGGATGGATTCAAACCACCAATTGTTCAGTTAGTAGCCAAGCACTTAACTGTTTGTGCCTATTTCATTAATAGCACTCTACTTTTTTCTTTTGGGGAATGTGCTTCTCTTCCAATTACCTGTGCCTTTGCTATCAATCATGGGTTCCCTTCTCCTTATTCACGCCACCTGAGAATCTTTACAGCCACTGGGCTATTTATATTATCTCCTGTCCTTGGAACAAACAAGAAGACCCTCAATGACATGGATTGACACAGTAGCTACAACTATAACAATGCATGTGAGGATGGTGCAGAACTGGGCAGTGTTCCTTGCCGTTGTACACAGGGTCACTATGAGTCAGAACCGACTCAAAGTCACCTAACAACAACAACAACAACAACATCCTTGGTATAATAATTGGTCCTAAAATGACTCAGGGAGGACCAAACACAAACTTCTTACTAGTATTAATATACATCTCTCAAAAGGTAATTATTTTTTTCCTCTCCAGCTGTAAATACTAGCTTGGATCATATAAAGCCAAGAGTTTTGATTATAGTGTTCTCTGAAATTTGGAAAAAAATAAAATGCTGAAGTAGGAAAAAGTGACACACAGGAAAAAAAACTGTCCAGAGAGATCAAAGAAAAGAGAAGGCACTCCAATGAAATCATTTGAGCTTCTTATCACTGAGTGATGTTAAAATCAGTTTGGTACACAATTCTCTCCCCACTTTTAATTTCTTCTACAAGTCTGAGTTGCGTTTTGTTTTCATTTGCAAATAGAAGATTCCTCACTAAGGTAGGTTGTCAAATTCCCTTGTTTCTAAGGTCAGCCAAAAGATATTTGCATCTTTATATACAGAAACAGCCTTATTCATTTTTTTTATTTTGGAAAAAGTTCTGAGTATTTTTTACTCATCACTTGATTATAAATTGTCCCAAGGATTATTATTATTTCATAGTTAGAGTTTTAATTTTTCTAACTTATGACTACTATAGTAGACATGTGTCTCTTTTTTCATTTTGTCTTTGAATTTAAAGATTAAATCTGTTTTCCTTAATTTTACGTATTGAAAGTCTGTATCTACCTCAGGCCAACACATATCCTACTACGAATTTTTTTTTTTTTTTTTTTTTTAGGGTTTGCACCTTTTAATTTAGCTTATTAAAAATATTTTTCATTTTATGAAAAAAAGAACATTTTAATCTCTAGTAACAGTTCCCATATGGGGCAAAATTAGCTTTATGAAAAACTCCTCAGAATGTCTTTATTTTTTCCTTTTCGCTGCAGATCAGTTGCAACTTTGCACAGAGACAGATGTTTGGGAATCACCAATCCATGTGTTCCTTTTAGCTCCTGGTCAGTTCAGCGTCTTGATCTAGTTTCACTCCTTAGTTTAAGTCCTCTTAATACTCTCTCCAGAGTACTCTTTACCTCCACATTGGTGATACTCAGACTAGTAACAACCGTTCAATGTCTGTTTTGCTCACTTCATGAGGAGTAAATTGATCGCTGCCATATAAAGAGTAGCTTCCGGGTACTTTAAATATTTATTGATTACCTTTGAATTTTGAGCTGACTTTCCTTTGGGGAGTTTCTCTTATTAAATGCTGCACAGTCAGGTGGCTGGGGCCTTCTCAGCCTACTACACCCTTTTCCAGTCCTCTGGACTCAGGGACCAGAAGTTGGAATCAGCCATTAGGAGTTTTCAATCCTAAGGCTTCTCAAACTCCTCCCCATGGTAAAGAGAATGAATGCGGATTCCTGGGAGTCTGTGAGTGCAGATTTAAGCTGCAGGAAATTTCTTTGAAGTCTTATATTTTTGATCAAAAATTTATAAAAATGATGTTGTATTCTATCTTATCCATTTAAAAAATATTTTATTATTGTTAGGTGAAACTTTACAGGGCAAACTACTTTTCCATTCAACTATTTATACACAGTTGGTTTCACGACATTGGTTGCAAATCCCTGACTGTGTCAGTACTCTGCCTTCCACCCTCCTTCCTGGGCCCCTGTGTCCATTTGCCCAGCTTTCTTGCCTCTACTATCCTTCTGAGCTTTGCTTTTGGGAAAATGCTGCCCTTTTGGTCTTGTATAGTTGATTGTTCTGAGGTGTACATTCCTCACTGGTGTTAATGTTCATTTTACAGGCCTGTCTACTGTATGGCTGTTGTGTGATCTCCAGGAGTGATTTCAATTCCAAGTTTGAAAGGCGTCTAAGAGCCACAGTCTCGGGGTTTCACCAGTCTCTATCAGGTCAGTAAGTCTGGTCTTATTTATTAGTTTGAATTTTGTTCTACATTTCTCTCCCACTCTGTCCATGACCTACTATTGTGGTCCTGGTCAGAGTGATCGGTAGTGGTGGCTGAGCACCATTTAGCTCTTCTGGTCTCAGGCTAGTGGAATCTGTGGTTCATGTGGTCTATTAATCCTCTGGACTAATTGCATCCTTGAGTATTTGATTTTTTTTTCACTTTTCTTTGCTCTAGACAGGAAGAGATGGCCACTTGCAAGCTTTTAAGACCCCAGTCACTACTCACCAAGGTGGGATGTAGAATATTCTCTATATGGATTATGATATGCCAATTAACCTAGATGTCCCCTGAGATACTGGCCCTCAAGCCCAGTATCCCAGTCCCAGGAGGTGTATGGTTATAGCTAAGAAATTTTCATGACTGTGTCCCCTGAGTGTGCTACTGCAAACATTGGTATATTTGCAGCATGTATGCACATTTTTTTATGTGGATGTACGTTATCCCACCCCCATTCAGATTACATATTTACCTATGTATCTACTCATAAATTGTTTGTCATCACTGCTGTTGCAGGCTTGTATATGTATTATATTTACCATTGTCGCCTTTTACTCTTGAATAATTTTCAGTGTCTTCCTTTACCTTGATTACGTTGTGGTGACTTCCCCCATATTGTGTATTATCTCTCCCTTCCCCAAAGTTAGTATGTGTCTACTACCTAGTTAGTGGTTCCCCCCCCCCACCCAATCCCTGGTAGCAATCAAAGAATGTTTCTGTCTGTGTGAAAACCTTTTCTTGACTTTTTATAATAGTGGTCTCATACAATATTTGTCCTTTTCTGATTGACTTATTTTTCTCGGCGCAATATCCTTCAGATTCATCCATGTTGTGAAATGTTTCACAGGTTCATCACTATTCTTTGATGTTGTATAGTATTCCACTGTGCGTATAGTATTCCCAGCTTGTTTATCCATTCATCTGTTGATGGGCAATTAGGCTGTTTCCATCTCTTTGCTGTTGTAAATAATTTTGCAATGAACATATGTCTATTTGTGCCATGACTCTTATTTCTCTAAGATGCATACCTAGCAGTGGGATTGCTTGATCATATGGTATTTCTATTTCTAGCTCTTGGAGGAAGCACCGTATCATTTTCCATAGGGTTGTAACATTTTACATTCCCACAGCAGTGTATGAGAGTTCCAGTCTCCCTGCAGCCTCTCCAGTATTTGTCATTTTCTGGTTTGTCTTTTTTTTTTTTTTTTTTTTATCAATACCATTACTACTGGTATCAGATGGTATCTTCTTGTAGTTTTGATTTACATTTCTCTAATGGCTAATAATTGCAGGAATCTCTTCAGTATTTGTTAGATGCTTGGATGTTATCTCTGGTGAAGTGCCTGTTCATGCCCTTTACCCATTTTTTAATTGAGTTGTTTGTCTTTTTGTTGCTCTGTTGTTGGAGTTTTCTATAAATTTTAGACATTAGGTCCTTGTCAGATATGTTGTATCCAAAATTTTTTTCCTAGTCCATGAGTTCCCTTTTTACTCTTTTGGAAAATTCTTTTGATGAGCATAAGTATTTGATTTTCAGGAGGGACCATTCATCTAGTTTATCTTCTGCTATTTGTACTTTTTTAAGTTTGATAGCCTACTTATACCATAAATCAGGCATCCTAGGTTTGTCTCTATTTTTTCTTCTATGATCTTTATGGTTTTAGGTTTTAAATTTAAGTCTTTGATCCATCTGAAGTTAGTTTTTGTGTATGGTGTGAGGTACGGATCCTGTTTTATTTTTTTGCAAATGAGATCCAGTTTTGCCAATACCATAAGTTAAAGAGGCTATCTATTCCCCATTTAATGAATTTTGACCCTTTGTCAAAGATTAACTGTCCATAAGTGGATGAATTTACTTCTGGGTTCTCATTTCTGCCCCAATGGTCTATGTGTCTATTGTTGTACCAGTACCAGGCTGTTTTGACTACCATGGCTGCACAGTAGGTTCTGAGATCAAGGTGTGAGGCCTCCTATTTTGTTCTTCTTCTTCAATAATGCTTTACTTATCCAGGGCCTCTTTTCTTTCTGTATTAAGCTGGTGATTAGTTTTTCCATCTCCTTAAAGAATGTTGTCGGAATTTGGATCAGGATTGCATTTTATCTGTAGATTGCTTTGGGTAGTACTGCCATTTTCACAATATTAAGTCTTCCTATCCACAAGCATGGTATATTTTTCATTTATACAGGTGTCTTTGTTTTCTTACAATAATGTTCTGTAATTTTCTTTGTATGTCTTTTATATCCATAGTTAGGTTTATTCCCAAGTATTTTATCTTCTGGGGGCTATTGTAAATGGTATTGTTTAGGAATTCTCTTGGTTAGTGTAGAGGAACCCGACTGATTTTTGTATGTAATCTTACCGCACCACTTTGCTATATCTTTCTATTAGTTCCAGTAGCTTTCTTGTAGAGTCTCTGGGATTTTCTATATATAGGGTCATATCATCTGAAAATATGGATAGTTTTACATCTTCTTTACCAATTTGAATGCCTTTTATTTCCCTATTTTGCCTATTGCTCTGGCTATGACTTCCTATTGAAATTATTTATTCTCTTTAATTTTCATGTATTTCAATTATGAACTGTCTCCACAAGAGGAGACTTTCTTTTTTTTTTTGTCACTATACTATATTTTAACATGCCAGCATTTAAATATTTGTGCAGAGAATTGGCTCATAATGATTCATGATATGGGTTCTTCAGTCTAGTCACAATCTCAGTAAGTGATCACCATCCCTGTAGAATATCAATGAAATATGAAGTAAATGTTTATTCTTCATTTATCTCTACAATTTAGCAGACAAATTATGGCCTCCAACTTCAACGTTGTTTCCTTAACATATTATTGAAAATTAATGGATATACAATCAGAAAAGCACCTATTTTATGAAGGTCGTCTATAACACACAGACTCTACTTAGAAAAAAATGAGACTTATATTCTATGTAGTTAAATTAAATACCCATATTTAGGGGGGAAAAGAGAAAACAACTATAAGAAAAATTTTAGCAGTCAAAATCTTTCACTGCTTAAGAAAAATAAAAACAAACTTGACCCTTAGCAGAAAGAATATTTATTTATTCATGGAACCTGAAAAATCCAGGGGTATGCTGAAATAAGGTTGGCCTTGACTCCTGGCCCAAACTATTTCATCAAAGCTCTGTTTTTCTCCATTTCTTGTCTCTGACTAAAACTGTGCTAACTTTATGTGCAGGTTTTACATGTTGGTAAAATATTGGCAGCTGCTGTAGCCCCTCATTCCTTCAATGGAAAAGAATAAAATACTGGGAATTATGACCTAGCCAAGCTGACACACATTTTTGGGGAAACAATTCAATCCATAACACTTAGGCTTGATTCAAATGCTTTAATCTTAAAAAAAAGGATAGAAATCAAATTACCATGGAAGCATGTTCTGAGAAGAGGAATTGGGGTTATTTCCCAGATGGACAGGACTGAATCTTTGACACTTTCTCAAGCAGACTGACTAACATGGGTGTTAAGTTGATTTCATTTGGCTCTTTTTCCCCTGAAAAGGGCAATGCTTACCCCTACTAGGATTAATACATATCCTGGGTTGGGTTTGCCTTTAATTCCCATAATAGTTCACCCAGCACCACTATCTAAGGGCTCCTGGAGTATTTGATTTACCATATTCATCCTATGTAATATCTGCATAGACCAAGGGGTACACATGCAGCTGGGGAACCAGCTTAGAGAAGACACTTTTAGAGGCATCATCTTTCAGGATGTGTTATATTTCTTAAACCAACAGCTGTTATATATTGTCATGGTCTCAACAGATAGAACACATAATTCTGAAACTCAAGTGGCAGAATTAAGAGTAGCCTCTTTACTTTCATTCCCAATGCCCACTTCAGGAATTTACACTTTTTATCCTTGCAACTTTGGACTCTACAGAACTAGAGAACCTGATTCCTGGGAAATATCAGGAATTTGTGGAGCAGGAGAAACAGTAAGAGTACCATTAAAATTAGAGCTACAGCTGCTACTTCATCCCTTTGGCTTCTTTTAACCAATAGATCATCAGTAAAAAGAAAACACTGCCCTCATTTGATCATGCCATCATTCCTAGGATGTAGGAGTGCTGCTACATAATAAGGGTATGAATAAATACATTTGCCAGTAAAACAGACAAGTGGGTTATCTCTTGGTACCAGAGCTCTGAACCAGTCCTCAGTTCAGTCATGGCTGAGGAAGTGAAACCAGAACAAACATGAAGTTTTAAAATTTGGGTGAACCTGAACAAAAACCAGAAAAATTATGGGTCAAAACACTGCTAGAAACCTTATCTCCCTCTTAGGAACAAGGGTAGCATATACATTGCATAGCAACCAAATCTCTTGCCTGTCAGGTTTTGAACAGAGACAGGAACAGCGGTGCCCCATTCAAAGATGGTGATCAACCCATTTGAATGTGTGTCACTCTCCACAGTCCTGGTAATAATCCAATCTCCTGTATCAGGATCCTGGAAGGGCTCACTACACCTCTTCCTAGTCTCACTTTCCAGGGCTTGGATCCATAATTTTTCTCATTTCAGTGATCACTCCAGGTCATTCCAATTGTAAAAATTTGTGTCTGTCCTGGTTTTGCTTTGTCATCCATGACTGAACCAGCTCAAATTGGTTTGAAGCCCTGCTTGGTACTCCTATGCCCAGTTTAAACTGTAAATGGGCCTTAAAACAATCAATCTTTATAAGGGCATGGTGACTAGGTACTCAGGTTCCACACTGATTAAAGTCTGTGTCCCTCCCCTAGTCAAGCCACACAGAATAGGAGAAGGTGAATCTGGAATGGGTAGCAGGGAAAGGATATGATGGTAATCAGTAATGACTTTGGGACCAGCTGTAGCAGTGGGAACTATAGTTCACCTCACTAATTTTCCTCTTCTAAGTTTTCCTGGATCCTTGACCAACAGAATCCTAGAAAAGCTGTCTTGGATCATGAAAAGTCATTGTGAAAAACAAGTATATCTGAGTGCTGAAAGAGTTAGAATGAAGGGACATTGTTGGTGCCCTACTCAGATCATGTTTATTGTGTCGATATACCCATCACACAGCTACTCTGAGTGTTAGTTGTTAACAGTTCACTGCTGCCCCTTCTCTGAGAATTGCTCTGGGTTGAACAGGAATTTTACCTCCCTCCCCAGGAAGGTTTCATACCTCCCTCTGAGAGTAGTCTGGAGCCAATGCCTTTCCCATATGAAGATACAAAATGTTCCCTCCCTTGCCTCCAGACCTCTCTGGAGATTGAGCTGAAGTGAGAACACAATCTTCTTAGCTTATCATTCAGGTCCTGCCCTACTTTTCAATCCTATTCACCTGAGGTATCTCTGCCATTGTATCACTTGTCTTAGATTCTGCCTTTAGGGATTCTGAGACCACCTGTATGTTTTAACGGCATGGAGTTCATGATCATTATTAATCCCCAAAAGAGGAAATTATCTGCATTTCACAAGCTTACTTGACCTTAGAAGCTCTTAGACAGGAAGGATCACTGCATGGGAGGGTGTCTTTGCCTGGAAAACCCCCTTATAGTGCCCTTTGGCCTGAAATTACAGTACTAAATTACATATAGTACAGAGGATTGTTCATTTCAAGAAATGATATATTCCCAGTATCTACCTTTAAAGAAACCGATTTTGCTTATCTTCAGAGTTACTCTGAATATCTTACATATGCTTTCAAATAACATATCCTTTAAAAACAAACATATGGCTGTTTGTAAAAACAGTATTTATCTATTTTAGACAATATTTAATTGTTATATAAATGATAGTGTAAATGCTAACAAAAATGAATGTGCCATTTCCTGCGTTCAAATTAAATACCTTTTCTGACACAGCATAAATAGTGACTAAACGAATCACAAATGGTTCAGGAAAGAAGGCAGAAACTACCCAGAGGATGTCATTATGGAGAAATACAAGAAATTGACTTCATGTGATGTGAGAGCTTAGAAGGAAACCCAGAGATTAGCAACAGCAGGAAGCGCCTATTATCCATAGGCCTGGAGGAACAACAGAAGTTAAGAGAACACAAAATGGCGGCCACATGACAAGGGCTGGGGCCATGGCGTGAGTGGTCGAACCATTGCCTAACATGCCATAGTGAGCAGAGAGAGGGAGCAGATCTTGGTCTCTGCTCTTTTCCACAAATGCTTTCCATTGGCCAGACCTATGCAGCATCCAGAGTGCACTGGAGACTGGGAGGGGTTTTTTTGTCATAGAGAGCAGAAGAGGAGAAGGACAGGTATACAGCAAACTAGCATAATAAATATTTCTTTCATGGGGGGGAGGGGAAACAGGGAAAAGAATGGCGAGCCATTTCCAGATAATGAAAAAAAGAAAAAAACATGTAGATTTGGACAAAGTAATGAGTAACCTCCTATTTCATGCATTTTGCAGCCAAAATAAAATTTACTACCCTGCTGATTTTGTTTGGGGGTAACATAATGTGGGTGTGTGAAAACTGAATTGTATCAAAAGCCTTGATTGGAAGCTTATTTATTAAGTAATCCTTGTTTTGAAAACACAAATTCACTTATGACCAGGTTCTATCCAATTACATTTTTTTTTACTTTATTCATAAAGAAGAATAGAAAGTTTCTCTTATCAATTTCTATATACGACAATACAATATATACATTATTCTTTTGCTATGAAATAGAATATTGAGCAGATGAGAATTGACTCAGCAGCAACTGGTTTGGCTACTACACTAATCTACTTTTAAAACTTTTAGAAAATAAATTAATCTATGGCAATGAAATAAGTATTGGTGTGTAATTGACAAGATAGATACTCAATAAATATTTTACAGTAAACGAACTTATAAATTTAAAAATTAAATGAAACAAGGAAGATCAAGAGTCCTTAACTGGAAAAGCAGGTGTTAACTGCATAGGTTTTGCTCTGAATATTTTTCATCTCCTAGGTAAAAAAAAAAAAATTCATGCTGGAAGTTCCTCAAGATGATTTATTTAAATAGTATCTAGGTGAGCTAAAAATGAAAATTTTCACATAATACCAGGATGAAGCAACCTACAAAAGAAAATGTTAGACCTTAAATGCAACAGTATTTTCTGGCTCACCATGAAAAATTTGCCAGAAGCTAAAATAAGGAATAGTTGTGAAATACTTATCAGATGAAGAATGGATACATTAAAATTTAAATATTTGACTTTTTTCCTAAATAAATTATGCAAATAGAGTTCAACATACCAATTGCATTTCTCTGATGTAGTATATGTTTTCATTCCATGTATTATCAATTCATAGGTTACTTTTAAAACATTCTTTGGCAGATTTTTATTATACCTTAAATGAGGGTATAATAATAAATGTTACCATCATTTTGACTTGAAATACTGCTAGCATTTTCCTTCTGAGAAACATAAATTTTCACAGATTTAGTCAATATCTATGGAAGGTAGAGATATCCATCATAAATCCTGTCACTTGATAGGGGAGAAGAAAAGGAAGGTAACTACAGAAAATAAGAAATCAGAATATGTAGTATATATCTTTAAGAAGCTTATGGTTAAAAACATTTATTTGAAACTATGGAACCAATCAATTATAGATCAATAAAACTGAGGTGTAAATTAATTTCTAAGACTGCACTGTCAGATAAAACTTTCTGTTGTTATAGGAATATTCTATATCTCTGAGCTGTCCAATGAGGTAGGTACTAGCTACATGTAACTATTGAAGAGTGAAATATGATTAATGAGACTCAGCAATTAAATTTTTAATTGTACTTAATGTTGATTAATTTAAATATAAACTTCAATACCCACGTGTGCCTAGTGGTTACTATACTGGACAATACAGTTCTAAGAAATGACATAACGTCAAGATGTATTAGTTTTCAAAACAGTGACTCCCATTTAACACAGGATTAACAAATATATCACCACTCTTACTGCCACAATTATGACAGATATTGCCAAAGATCGTGACACTCTGTCCCTTGGTTTTCATATGCCTCTAAAAATCATTTTTAATGCAATGCTAAAAGACAGGTTTGAACAATCAATTGGTACTGACACACTATGTAAAGCAAACCTTCCATTTCTATTTTGATACCTTCTGAAATTAAATATGTATCACAGTCGAAGTAAGGCAGTGATACTGATTCTTGGAAATGTTGAGAAACTGCTTAAAATGATGTCTCTGACTCAAAATAAAGAGAGAGACAGAAGCTATTTTTATGCTGGAGAAAGTAATTCTCAGGAGAGAAGATAAGACAAAGCAATAACAACTGAGACATAAAAAAAAAAGAGTAGAAGTTATGGTGGGTTTTTTTATATGTTGGATTTTCGAGGAGGAAAAGTATGTAAAAAAATGATAACTGGATAACTACTTAAAGAAAAAAAATATTGGTAAGGAAGACATGGAGGGTGGGAGGGAAGGGAGGAAAGAATGATTTTTAGACAAAAATAACTCCATCAGAGCTTTTAAGAAGTATTGTATGAAAAAAAAAAAAAATAAACCTGTTGCCATCGAGCTGGTTCTGACTCATTTGACCTTATAGGACAGAGTAGAACTGCCCCATAGAGTTTCCAAGGAGCACCTGGTAGATTTGAACTGCCAACCTTTTGGTTAGCAGCCATAGCACTTAACCACTACACCACCAGGGTTTCCATATTGTTGTAAATGTATATTTAAAATTACATATTTAATAATGTTGTTCTGGTCTACGGTGTGCTCAGTATTAAAACTACAGAAAAATGTTACTTTCTAAAGTTGATTATAATTGCATTATAGAGTTAAGCAGTCATTATAACACAATAATTTACATTTCAAAACATCTTTCTATATGTTGCTGAAAAGGCAAATTAGCTGGTAAACAGTTATGTATATATCGGTATTTCTTTAGACCCTTTAGTTATTTTTATCATTACTTGGCTTTTGCTAGTATTTCTTTCGAAAATGATATCAGGTACTAAAATTTAATCAGCAATATCATTTTCTATATATCAAAATCATTTATGTCTGCATAGCTAATAATGTGTTCCCCCCCCCACCGCCCCGCCAGATGAATGCAGTGAATTTTCCTTTCTACAGGCAGTTCCAACACATGATAGTGGCATGGTGAAATTAGCTTTCAGAGAAATTAAGGTGCCTGATGGAATTCGGGGCTGCTGAGCAGTTATTTAAATATATAACCAGAATCCTCCTTAGAAGCAAAAATGGCAAGATTACATCTCGTATACTTTGCACATGTTATCAGGAGGGGCCAGTCCCTGGAGAAGGACATCATGTTTGGTAAAGTAGAGGGTCAGCAAAAAAGAGGAAGACCCTCAACGAGATGTACTGACACAGTGGCTGCAGCAATGGGCTCAAGCATAACAATGATTGTGAGGATGAGCAGGACCAGGCAGTGTTTCGCTCTGTTGTACAGAGGGTTGCCATGAGTTGGAACTGACTCAACAGCACCTAACAACAACAACAACAACAAGCAATTCTTCTGTTCCACTTACAAAAGTACAAACGGATGTAAAGATTGTTCTGCAGTATTTATAAAAGAAGATGAAAGTACTCTATGTACCACTGACCAAGAGCAAGAGGAGTACTGATTTCTGCTGTATGATTTGAATGTGCGCATTAAATGATATAACTCCACCTTTCTGAGGTTCATTGTGCCCTCCTCTTTTAAAATACTTGTAATAGGTTAGGACATCTTCCATAAAGCTAAAGCCTTAATTTTAAATCCAGGTATCCTTCAGTTGCTTCTAGTAAGTCTTAAAATTATTTTTAGTTTCTTCCAAAATAATCTTTATTTTTATTTAATCAATGTATATGATTGCATAGATAGCAATTCACATTTCATCCATTTTTCAAGAAGAGAAAAAAAGCAAAGAGAAGACACACAGGTTTCCCCTGCCACCGAAAATTAGAGCATTCCTATGAAAACTTTCATAAGCAAAAATGGCATAAAGAGAAGCAATTGCCATTAATTTATATGGGAAAAATTTCTGAGCCTTCCCAGACCCTAAGAATAACTTACAAAATCATACTAAATAACACAGAAAACCAAAAAAAAAAAAAAATTACCCTAACACAATGTAAAAGCAGGAACAATATAATAAACACACAGCCAGCTCAGCATGCATGCTTCCTCTTTAATGGCTTGATGCAAAACAAATGCTGAATGCTATTTCTGCTTTTTGACTTTTTTCATAAAAGTGAAAATCCCCTTCAGATTTCTTTCAGTTAGCAAAAATAAGTACTAATGCAAGTCTTCTGTAAAAGCAAAGTGGCATAAAGCAAACTTTCAAAACCAGGAGATACCTGTATTTTCAATAAATTAACTAGCTAATAAAAATAGATAATATAATATGAGAAGTTAAAAGTAATGAGTTAACTAAACTTGTAATTTACTATGTGTTTTCCTATTTTTAGTTTGTTGTTTTTCTTCCTGTTGTCAGTGTGCAATGTAATTTTATGTGGAAGGAATCATTTGTCATGTTGATTTATTAACTATGATGTAATTTTGTCAGATTTCTGTAAATTTGCCTTGTATCTCTTCCTCCATTTTTAAGAGCGGAAGTCCTGGAACCACTGATCTTTGCAGTTTTTCCACTTAAAAGTAATGTCACAGATGCTTAATATTTAAATTTCAAATACTGACTTTTTCAAATTTTAAATAAATGACACAATTTTATATCTATGGATAGTGATATAAAATATATACATTATTTATTATGATATGTTAATATGACACTATAATAATCAGGAATTACAGCAAATAATTACCTCCAACTACTTTTCATGTTCTTGTCAAAATCAATCTCTAATTTCCTTTTTAATGTTTCAAAATAAGTGGTAGACTTCTCACATGACATTTATGAGAATGATGGTACAATGATTTACATATCCATGGAACAAAAGGAAATATTTTATATTCTAGGGGAAAGGAAACATACATATTTTTGATATGGGGGAGCTGTTGTGGACGTACTAAGCTATATAATTATTTTATTATGCCAATGCTGTAATTAAATATGCTAATTATATAATTGCATTTATTATGCTAATTGCATAATTGCATAATATCCTTGAATTACTTAAAAACAAGATTTCACAGCACTCATTTCTTTTCAGTATTAGAATATCATTTGAGCCCTAAACCATAAAATAGTTTATTTATGACTGAAAAACATGTATTTCAATTTTAGCTCTGTATAATGTTTTTTTTTTATGATGGTTAGTCATGTTCTAATTGAACAACCCAGAAACTACTCATAAAAACACAAACAAGGGAGAGAAATACCTCCAAAATAGCAATCCTGGTGAGACTGTATGGCAGAGACATTTACTGAGTCCCTGAATATCCACAGAAACCCTAGCGGTGAAGTGGCACTCAGGTAGCCAGTCAGTGTGGGTGGGGTGAATCCAAGTGGCCCCAGGGCCAAAGCAGTTGCCTCTGGGCCAAGAGACTGTGTCAAGTGAGAAGCAGAGGAGGACAAGGAGGGAGGGGAGAAGAAGAGTGGGGGTTAGGAAAGTGTATATCCCTCCTTACCAGGTGCTCTGTCTCCTGCTGGGAACTTCATGAAGCTGCTTTGCTGTACTCCCTGTCCACCAACCTCCGATGTGCCTGGGGCAAATCCAAGTGGCACAGATGCTGTACTTCCCAGCCCATGGAACCACTGCTGCCAGCCAGGAAGCGGGGAGGCAGAGAAGCAAGGAGAGGATGGGGGGTAGAAAAGTGTGTATAGTTGGTTACCAGGTGCTCTGTCTCCTGCTGGGAGCTCCCCAGAGCTGCTTTCCCCATGCTCCCTGTCCACCCATCTCTGAAAGAAGTCCAAGATGGTGAATCCGTGCTGCGTTAACTGATAGGGAATCTCTGCATGTATCTCTCCTTGCTCTGTCTCTGTCAGTTTCTTATTCCATTTGGTGCTTGGCTGAGTTCTTTATCTCTTCATTTGACACTTCCGGTTCCAGGAGTGACGTTTGTCTCTGTTTTACTTAGTTTTTCGAGTCTTTTCTGTGGGGGGATGGTGTAATGCTTCTGTCTATGGTGCCATGTTGGCCAGAAGTCCTGCAACCATTTTTTAATTCTCTTCAGCAAAATTTTATTTGTAGGTGATATTAATGATATTATTCAATACTTTCTGCATTCTAGTGGATCACCTTTCTTTGGAATGGGCACAAATATGGATCTCTTCCAATCGATTGGCCAGGTAGCTGTCTTCCAAATTTCTTGGCATAGATGAGTGAGCACTTCCAGTGCTGCATCCGTTTGTTGAAATATCTCAGTTGGTATTCTGCCAGTTTCTGGAGCCTTGTTTTTCACCAATGTCTTCAGTGCAGCTTGCACTTCTTCCTTCAGTACCATTGGTTCTTGATCATATGCTACCTCCTGAAATGGTTAAACATCGTCCAATTCTTTTTTCTGACAGTGACTCTGTGTATTCCTTCCATCTTCTTTTGATGCTTCCTGCATTGTTCAATATTTTACCCATAGAATCCTTCAAAATTGCAACTTGAGGTTTAAATTTTCTCTTCAGTTCTTTCAGCTTGAGAATGCCACAGATATTCTTTCCTTTTGGTTTTCTAACTCTAGGTCTTTGCACATTTCATTATAATACTTTCCTTTGTTTTCTCAAGCTGCCCTTTTCTGAAGTCTTCTGTTCACCTCTTTGACTTCATCATTTTTTCCATTTGCTTTAGTTAGTCTGCATTCAAGAATGAGCGTCAGGGTCTCTTCTGACATCTATTTTGGTCTTTTCTTTCTTCCTTGTCTTTTTAGTGACCTCTTGCTTTCTTCATGTATGACATCCTTGATGTCATTCCACAACTTGTCTGGCCTTTGGTCGTTACTGTTCAATGAGTCAAATCTGTTTTTGAGAAGGTCTCTAAATTTAGGTGGGATATACTCGAGGTCATATTTTGGCTCTCATGGAACTGCTCTAATATTCTTCAGCTTCAACTTGAATTTGTATGAGCAACTGATGGTCTGTCCCTCAGTGTGCCCCTAGCCTTGTTCTGACTAATGATATTCAGCTTTTCTGTTGTCTCTTTCCACATAAGTAGTCGATTTGATTCCTGTGTATTCTGTCTGGTGAGGTCCACTTGTATGGTCACCATTTATGTTTTTGAAAAAAGTGTCCGCAATGAAGGAGTCGTCTGTCTTGCAAAATTCTATCATGTAATCTCTGGCATCATTTCTGTCACCAAGGCTGTATTTTCCAACTACTAATCCTTCTTCTTTATTTCCAACTTTTGAATTCCAATCACCAGTAATTATAAGTATATCTTGATTGCACGTTTGATCAATTTCAGACTGCAGAAGTTGGTAAAAAATCTTCAATTTCTTCATCTTCGGCCTTAAGGCTTGGTGGGTAAATCTGATATTATCCTATTACTGACAGAGTTGCCCTTCAGGATAGATCTTGAAATGTTCTTTTTGACAATGAATGTGGTGCCATTCCTCTTCCATTTGTCATTCCCAGCATAGTAGAGCATATGCTTGTCTGATTCAAAATGGCCAATACCAGTCCATTTCAGTTCACTAATGCTTTTAATGCTTAGGAAATCAATCTTCATGCATTCCATTTCATTTTTGATGACTTCCAATTTTCCTAGGTTCGTATTTCATACTTTGCACATTCTGATTATTAATGGATATTTGTATCCATCCTGTGTCAGGGCACATCAGCAAATGAAGATTCCAAAAGCTTGACTCCATCCACATCATTAAGGTCAACTCGACTTTAGGTGTCGTATTTTCAGGGTCTTCCAACCTGTGGTGCTCATCTTCCAGCATTATATCAGACAATGTTCTGTTGCTATTCACAAGGTGTCCATGGGCCAATTTTTTCAGGAGGAGACCACCAGGTCCTTCTTCCTAGTCTGTCTTAGTCTGAATGTTTTGCTGAAATGACAAGTGAGTGGTGGTTACAGGTCCCTAGTTGGTTTGTGCTCAACTGCTAACCCAATCCATTTCAGTTTGAACCCATCCAGTGGTATGATGCAAGAAAAGTCCTGGTGATCTTATTCCACAAAAATTACAGCTAAGAACACTCTATGAAGCTATTCTACTCTGTAACATACGAGTCAAAATTGACTGGATGGCAACTAACAACAACTGCACTTACAATAAAACCTTCATTAGTAAATATGGCTGCAATTGTCTCCATGATCTGGGCCATGCCATCCTTGTAAATTAATTACATCCCAAACTATTCACTCAGTTCGCATACAGAATGATTGCCTAAACATTTTTTATGCTGTGCCTCACTTCTTTTTGTTCCTTAATATGCTAAATATGATCTTGTCAATATGTTTTTTGACAAGAAATGGTCTTCCTTCAAGCCTTCCGATGGGTGACTCCCTCTTGTCAAATAGCACCCAGACTTGGTGTCATCTACAAGACTCCCCCTTCCTACCCATTCCAACCCTCTCCCCCACCCATATCACTGTTTTATTTTTCATAGCACTACAAAATTTTGTGAAAATACTTCAATTAATCATCAGGTTTATCATCTGATTTCAAGAAAGAGTAAACATGGAAATAACATTATTAATTTTGAAAAAAATATTAATGGTATAGCTTCGAAATTTGGGAGCAAGCAAGAATTTACCTTTAAATTTCATGAAGATTTAAAAATAATGTCTAGAGGAGGTATATGAGAACTTTATACTTTTTTGTGAAATTTTTCTGTAAACCTAAAACTTCCATAAAATATAAAGTTTATTTAAAAATAGCTATTTCTCAAGTGCCTAGGGCACTTATAAGTTGTTTAAAAATATTCACTGACTAAATTTTGAATAAATGAATGAAGACACAATTCCCATGCTATCTTCCTAATTTATCATATGAATCGATATTCTCTTAATATTGTTCGAATGTTTGAAAAATCTTAATATGAAAAGAAGAGACATGAATCTCCAAAATACTGTTGTTGTTTTTTCCTCATAAAACTTCACTAGTTATTGGTTGGGTGACTTGTATGTCAATATTTTATATCTTAATTCTCCCAAAATTTTTGCAATGTAAAAATCTGAAATTGACAAGATTCCAGCTATACGTATGAATAAGAATGTAATTTTTTCTTGTTGTTTGTTTATTTTCTTTTCTCTCAGATATCTTTAAAACAAACGCTATTCCCCTACAGAACTGGCTTATATAGAATGTTACATTGCTTTGCAACACATGCAAACACTCCATTTAAAACCTAGTGATGCCAGTGATTCGCCATAATAATCCTGGTTGTCCAAAACAAACGCCTTAGGCATAGTCTGTATTTGATTTCCACTGCCTTTTTCTCTGCACTTCATACGCTTTTAAGGTGAATCTTAAAAGCACTGACCAAAGCCAACATGTTTTGGACTAAATAGATCATTTAATAAGGTTATAGAATCTTGGCCATTTTGCTTGTGCTTTTAATGTTTGATTGTTAGCAGTAAAGGTTACGTCACATATCTTCGACTCCATCAGTTTAATAAGTGAATTTCTAAACTAGTCAGGAAAGATGACTTTCTTTTTACACCTTGAGGAACTGCCCGAATGTAGACAGCACATTTGTCAATGTGCTAGTCAATTAGAAAGTGCTTATCTAAGGAATAATGATACACTATGATTCCTTTGAATTGTTTACATGTAGGCCATTAAAGTTAACTTTTTAATTACAATATAACAATTTTATTCAAATTACTCCAAAAACTTGATTTAATACAATTGAAAACAATTACATGTTGACAAATGCCTGAGAAAATACATTAATGCTATATAACTAAAAAAAAAACTACACTGGGCAAAATATACAAGAGCCTTGGTGGCATAGCTGTTAAGAACTATGGTTGCTAACAAGGTTGGCACTTCTGATCCACCAGCTGCTCTTTGGAAACCCTATGAGGCAGTTCTAATTTGTTCTATACAGTCACCATGAGTTGCAATCGATGCAACAGCAATGGGTTTGATTTTTTGGGGGGAGGGGCAAAATGTGCAAGAAAATTCTGTAAGTTATTAAAAATGAATTCTGTTCCTGGATACTTTGCTCTCAGGATAACCAAATATTTTGGGATAATAGCCTCAGAATTTTTAAATAAATTAGAAAAACAGTCTTTAGAAATTGTTGTTCAAAGTATAAAGTAAAATTTTGGTGCTTGAAAGTTTCAACAATTTAAAATTTGAGCAATATTCAAATATGTAGTACCTGATATGGTAAATATTTTAAATCTAATTTTGAAATGGATTTTAATTTATCTTAGCATATATCCTGCATGATAAGTTGGGTGTACTCTTTTCCCCATTCTGGAAATAAGAGAATTGAAATCCAGATTAATTAATCATTTTTTTCCTACTAATTTCACATAACAGAGATAACAAGTAGAGAGAAGACATTTTCTCAACTGACATTCTCAATCTCATTTCTTCGCATGTGTATTTTTATACACACACATAGATATATATTTCCTTTTTTCAGTTACCGTGAGACAAACAGTAGTTCTTTGATATTATTGGTAAAAACTTCTCCATATAGCTTTGATTTTAATTTTTCCAGGGCAAAGAATGTATATTTACTTAAGGAAATATCTTAAAAGCTCTTTACCCAGTGTGAACTTTGTAGACGTCTTACATCTCTTTTATATCACTTTAAATCTAAAGTGTATCTTACTCGAGAATTAAGCAAGAAGAATAACGGAAGTGAGGTGTCTGGTTTTCATCAGCATCGCACTATTGCATCATACAATGTGTCTATCTCATAGATAATTCCTTACTACCTAAGTCCTTTTTGTGTCATGTAACTGTTTGGTTTTTGTCAGCTCATTTGGAGGTTAAGCCAGAAGTTTACTATTCCGCAAGTCCTTGTTATTGTCATATCTCTTTTAACTACTTATAATTTTTACTAGCTTTTGGAGAAGTATCAGTCTAACAGGGATTTGCCTCTGCAGTAAGATTTTTAACACACATTGATCTGACATGTTCAAATGGAAAACAGTACAATAAAAAAGATAAAATATGAAATAAGCAATAAAATGTTTGCCTCATTGATCTTTTATTTTAGGCTTTGTAGGTAATGTCTATTCCTGTTAAATTTTTTAAATTAATGGTTTAAATGGTGAACACAATTGCACAGGGAGCAGGAAACAATGTGAGAATAAGGTTTCAATTCCATAAGCTCTTGAAAAAATGTTCAGAAAAACATTCAGCACAAATTATATATATATATATATATAATAAATGAGAATATGTTATCTACCTAAATTATGGCAAGATAGAGGGCGAAGACTGATGATTTGGAAAAGAAAGTTAAGGAGATTAAATACCAAGAAAGATCAAAGCAAAATCAACTTAATGGGAAAGTAGTCTAAGAAATGACAAAATTGAATCAATGGTCTGCAGGCAATGAGAAAACTGAGGTGATCTAATCTGGATTTCATTGGGTTCTGAGCAAATCAAATTTAAAATGCTAGGGTAGAAAAGACAACAGTGGCCGAAAAGGAAGGCTTAGAACGGTGTTAAAATGAAACCTTGGTCTTTAAATGTTTTGTGGTGTTTAGTTTCACAGGTAAGAAAAGGAAAGTCTCTAATAATAGATTAAAGAACAAGTTATAAAGATATGGAATCGTGGAGCAGGACATAGATATGAGCACATTGTGGGAATCAACTAATAACAGATGATTTCATCGGAGTGATTGAAATAGATGGAGAAAAAGCAATAAAACTGGGAAGGAAAACCCTAAACTAAAAAATACATTAATCTGGAAATTGCCCACTTGTCTCATGCAAAACTGATGAAGAGATGTACATATAGATTCATTCCGGTGACGTTTTAACATTTTTCAGTAAAGGAAGAATCCTATAAATATCCAAGCAAAATAAAATCATGAGTTACCTACAATGGAAAAATATGTCAGTTTGACCTCAGTCTTCTCTATTAATAAATGGAGGAGAGAAGAGGTACCACAATACTGTAAAGAGAAAGCAATTGCAGACCATCTCTGTCCAGCTATGTTTTTGCAGCCTTCATATTACAAATGAAAAACAATTCCAGATATACAAGTCATCAAAGCAAAACACTTTAAAACAGTAGTCTAATGGACAAATAACATGAAGAAATAATTCACAAATACTATAAATATCTATTAAATAAAAGAAAAAAGAGCATTATATTGTATTCATAAGAGAATAAATTCAGATTAAAGCTGAGCTAGAATTCCATTATTTACCTGACAGTAAAACTTCAAAACTGAATAACTCTAAAATAATTTAAAAGATTATAAAAAAGAAAAATATAATAGCTGTGAGAAGAAAAAGGGTAAGAATGATGAAATTAATAAAAATAAAATGAGTGCACAGATGTCATATAAAAATCAATTAGTTAAAAAACAGAAGCAACTTGTAGCTATCATTAGCAATAAAAGATTTTAAAAAGTGATAAAAATTAAAATAACATGTTTAGTCATGTGAATTAGAAGTCTATAAAATCATCTATGATATTTTCTTTTTATACATTAAAAGTGTGCTATACGGTGTATTAATAGTATATATTACATTAAAACAGAAGCCCATCTGTATCTTAGTACAATTTTGAAGTAATAATTGCAAATGTAAATTTGTGTATTGTATTTTAGGGTCATATAACAGTGTGTGCTCTTTTTAATATGCATTACTATTAACTATATTTTATTTCTGCACTACAAAATGTAAACTGAGACTTTGGATAAGATACAAGAATTCAGTAAAACAGAAATTTCAATATACTCAGTAGTGGTACACATTGGTGGTATTTCAAAAGCTCATTACCAATTTGTTTGCAAAGTCATAAAGCTTTCGGTAATTTTAAGAAAATATACTAAGGAAATAATTCTAAATAGAAAATGTGCATAAATATTTGTAATAACTGTGACAATATAGTCAAATTATTAAAAGTAGCCATTAAATCTAAGAAATTATACCAAAGAAACAATTCTAAGTAGGGAAAAAAAATTATACAGATTTGTATAACAACAACAATGGATCAGGTTATGCTGAGCACTATGAAATAAATTAAAAGGCTTTATTAAATTGAATTATCATTATATTTCACACTACCATGTCTGATGGCAGAAGTTATGGTAAATAATGAATTTGCAACCACACAGAAAGGAACACCAAGGGCTGAAATCCACTGAGATTGATAAGTTGTGACTCCCCCTTTCCCCCCAGATCAAAAATCCTGGCTATCTGTGGTGATGGTAGAAACTATAAAGAACAAAGAGTGGTTATCAGAGAAAAGAAGTGATCCACAATAGTTTCAACAGAAATTATAACTAAAATATGTATTTCTATTTGCTGTTGTTGTTGCTGTTAGGTGCTGTCAAGTCAGTTCCAACTCATAGCGGCCCTATGTACAACAGAACAAAACACTGCCTGGTCCTGCGCCATCCTCACAATTGTTGTTATGCTTGAGCCCATTGTTGTAGCCACTGTGGTAATCCATCTTGTTGAGGGTCTTCTACTTTTTCACTGGCCATCTACTCTACCAAGCATGATGTCCTTCTCCAGGGACTGGTCCCTTTTGATAACATGTCCAAAGTATGTGAGACGAAGTCTTGCCATCCTTGCTTCCAAGGAGCATTCTGTTTGTCTTCTTCCAAGACAGATTTGTTCATCCTGGTAAAAACGCAAAAACAAACCTGTTGCCATTGAGTCGATTCCGACTCATAGCGACCCTATAGGACAGAGAAGAACTGCCCCACAGAGTTTCCAAGAAGCACCCCTGTGTATTCAAACTGCCAACCTTTTGGTTACCAGCCATAGCTCTTAACCACTGTGCTACCAGGGTTTCCATTCTTCTGGCAGTCCATTGTATGTTCAATATTCTTAGCCAAGACTGTAATTCAAAGACATCAATTCTTCTTCAGTCTTCTTTATTCATTGTCCAGCTTTCACATGCATATGAGGGGACTGAAAATGCCATGGTTTGGGTCAGGAGCACCTTAGTCTTTAAAGTGACATCTGTGTTTTTTTTTAACACTTTAAAGAGGTCTTTTGCAGATTTGCTCAATGCAGTGAGTCCTTTGATTTCTTGACTGCTGCTTCCATGGTCTTTGATTGTAGATCCAAAGAAAATGATATCCTTAACAAATTCAATCTTTTCTGCCTTTATCGTGGTGGTGTTTATTGGTCCAGTTATGAGTTGTTGTTTTTTTTTGTGTGTGTGTGTGTGTGTGTGTTAAGGTGTGATCCTTATTGAACTCTGTAGTCTTTGATCATCAATACGTGCTTTAAGTCCTTCACTTTCAACAAGCAAGTCTGTGTCATCTGCATACCACAGGTTGCAGAAGAATCTTCCTCGAGTCCTGACACCACTTTCTTCTTCATATGGTTGTGCTTCTCAGATTATTTGCTCAGCATACAGATTGAATAAGTATGGTGAAAGGATACAACCCTGATACACACCTTTCCTTATTTTAAACCATGCAGTATCCCCTTGTTCTGTTTTAAGGACTGCATCTTAGTCTATGTACAGGTTCCTCATGAGCACAATTAAGTATTCTCAAATTCCTATTCTTTGCAATGTTATCCATATTTTGCTATGATACATGCTGTCAAATGCATTTGCATAGTCAATAAAACACAGGTAAACATCCTTCTGGTATTCTCTGCTTTCAGCCAAGATGCACCTGAAATCAGCAATGATATCCTTCATTCCACATCCTCTGCTGGATCTGGCTTGAATTTCTAGCAGTTCCCTGTCAATGTACTGCTGCAACCATTTTTTATTCCTCTTCAGCAAAATTTTACTTGTGTGTAATATTAATGATACTGTTCGATAATTTCCACATTCTGTTGTAACACCTTTCTTTGGAATAGGTACAGATATGGATCTCTTCCGATCGATCGGCCAGGTAGCTGTCTTCCAAATTTCTTGGCATAGACGAGTGAGCACTTTCGGTGCTGCAATCATTTGTTGAAACATCTCAATTGATATTCTATCAATTCCTGGAATCTTGTTTTTTGCCAGCGCCTTCAGTGCTGCTTGGACTTCCTCCTTCAGTACCATCAATTCCTGATCAGATGCTGCCTACTGAAAAGATTGAACGTTGACTAATTATTTTTGGTACAATGACTGTATGCTTCTTCCATCTTCTTTTGATGCATCCTGCATCCTTCAAAATTTTCCCTGTAAAATTCTTCAGTATTCCAACTTGAGCCTTGAATTTTGTCTTCAGTTATTTCAGCTTGAGAAACGCTGACTCTGTTCTTCCCTTCTGGATTTCTAACTCCAGGTCTTTGCACAATTCATTGTAATACTTTGCTTTGTCTTCTCAAGCCACCCTTCATCATTTCTTCCACTCTCTTTAACTAGTCTACATTCAATAGCAAGTTTGAAAGTCTCTTCTGACATCCATTTTGGTCTTTTCTTTCTTTTTTAATGACCTCTTACTTTCTTCTTGAATGATGTCCTTGATGTCATTCCACAACACATCTGATCTTCAGTCATCAGTATTCAATGCATCAAATCTATTCTAGAAATGCTTTCCAAATTCAAGTGGAACATACTAAAGGTCATACTTTGGCTCGTGGAGACTTCTTCTAATTTCTTCAGCTTCAACTTGAACTTGCATATGAGCAATGGATGGTCTGTTCCACAGATGGCCCCAGGTCTTTTTCTGACTGACGATACTGAGCTTTTCCATTGTCTGCTTCCAAATGTAGTCAATTTGATTCCTGTGTATTTCATCTGGTGAGTTCTACATGTATAGTTGCCATTTATGTTGTTTGTAAAAAGATAATTGCAAAGAAGTCGTTGGTCTTGAAAAATTCTATTCTATCATTCAATTTCTGGTGTCATTTCTATCACCAAGGCCATATTTTCCAACTACTGCTCCTTCTTCTTTGTTTCTTACTTTTGTATTCCAATCACCAGTAATTATCAATGCATCTTTTTTTAAATAATTTTTATTGTGCTTTAAGTGAAAGTTTACAAATCAAGTCACTGTGTCACATATAAGCTTATATACACCTTACTACATACTCCCATTTACTCTCCCCCTGATAAGCCAGCCTGCACCCTTCTTCAGTCTCTCCTTTCTTGACCATTTTGCCAGCTTCTAACCCTCTCTACCCTCCCATCTCCCCTCCAGACAGGACATGCCAATACACTCTCAAGTGTCCACCTGATACAAGGAGCTCACTCTTCATCAGCATCTCTCTCCAACCCATTGTCCAGTCCCTTCCATGTCTGATGAGTAGTCTTCAGGAATGGTTCCTGTCCTGGGCCAACAGAAAGTTTGGGGACCATGACCGCCGGGATTCTTCTAGTCTCAGTCAGACCATTAAGTATGGTCTTTTTATGAGAATTCGGGGTCTGCATCCCACTGTTCTCCTGCTCCCTCAGGAGTTCTCTGTTGTGCTCCCTGTCAGGGCAGTCATCGGTTGTGGCCGGGCACCATCCAGTTCTTCTGGTCTCAGGATGATGTAAGTCTCTAGTTCATGTGGCCCTTTCTGTTTCTTGGACTCATAGTTATCGTGTGACCTTGGTGTTCTTCATTCTCCTTTGCTCCAGGTGGGTTGAGACCAATTGCTGCATCTTAGATGGCCACTTGTTAGCATTTAAGACCCCAGACGTCACAGTTCAAAGTGGGATGTATCAATGCATCTTGATTGCATGTTTGATCAGTTTCATACTGCAGATGTTGGTAAAAATCTCCAATTTCTTCATCTTTGGCCTTAATTTTTGGTGTGTAACTTTGAATAATAGTTGTATTAGCTGGTCTTCGTTGTAGGTGTCTGGATATTACCCTATCACTGACAGCATTGTACTTCAGGATAAATCTTGAAATGTTCTTTTTGACAACGAATGCGACATCATTCCTTTGTCAATTTGTCAATCCTGGCATAGTATATCACACAATTGTCCAGTTCAAAATGGCCAAGACCAGCCTATTTAAGCTCACTAATGCCTAGGATATAGATGTTTATGCATTCTATTTCATTTTTGACGATTCCAAGTTTTCCTAGTTTCGTGCTTTGTACATCCCATGTTTCTATTATTAATGTGTGTTTGTAGCTGTTTGTTCTCATTTTGAGTCATGGCACATCAGCAAATGAAGGTCCTGAAAGCTTGACTCCATCTACATCATTAAGGTCAATTCTGCTTTGAGGAGGCTACTCTTCCCCAGTTGTCCTTTGATTGCCTTCCAATCTTAGGGGCTCATTTTTCGGCACTATATCAGACAATGTTCCATTGCTATTTGTAAGGTTTTCACTGGCCAGTTTGTTTCAGAAGGTGATCACCATGTCCTTCTTCCTAGTCTGTCTTAGTCTGGAAGCTCTGTTGAAACCTGTCCACCATGGGTGACCCTGCGGGTATCTGAAATACTAGTGGCATAGCTTCTAGCATTACAGCAACACACAACCACTACAGTAAAACAAACTGACAGATGCTTGGGGATTTCTCTTTATTCTTGTTAAATGTATTTTTTCCCTTTTGTCCACTCTTTAATATGGGGTGTGACGTTGGTAGTTACACTGACAATTTAATATCAAATACCATGTGATTATTATAAAACTTGAAAAAGACAGTAAAGCAAGATAAATTATGGGTGCAATGAAACTAAGTTGCGATGACCATACCAAATACAGTGATTAACATAGCATCCCTCAGCATTTAAAAGCCTAAATTAGCTTATTTCCTTTTTAAGAGTATTTATTTCTTTAGCTCCTTCTGCCGTGTAGTAACACTGATACTACTACTGATGTTGCTTCTTAGCATGTTACTCCCTGTTACATTTTTTTTTTAGTATATTTTTAACTAGTTCTAATTTGGAAGAATATTCAAAGATGCCAGGCATTACTGATTTTATTTCCCAACCACATTTAGTGTGTGAGGACATTGAGGTGAAGAAAGATTGAATGAATTCCTGCAGTTCTTATAACAAGGACTGTAGTAGAAAGAGATTAGGTATTACATAGTTTACAAAGCCATAATCCCTTTAACAGGAAATTCATTTGTCATCAAGACAGAATCTTCAAAAAAAAAAAAAGTAAAAATATAAACAAGGAACATACGCTGTTTTATTGTGTTCAGCAGAAGTTTTAGGTTTATGACCAGCCATATATTTTCCTTTCCCCAGTGGATGAAAATGTATCTCCAGATTTGATTCAATTTGTTCCAAAAGAACAACAAAACTGCCTCAAAGGACTCTGATGGTCAAGACATACGCCTTTAACTTTGCTTTTGATTTGCTGTCTTTCTTTCTGAAAGTTAATTCCCTGTAATTGGCAGGATTCATAGGACTGGAGCACCTTATCATTTAGTATCATGTTTCTTTGTAACTAGTTTTGTTTCTCGGCAAACTTCTATATTTATTTTTAAAATATCTAGTATTTTTAAACTATTTTGTGATACATTCAGCACAAATCAATTAAAATCTCCCCCCAGAAATGAGTTTCATGCTTTCCTCTGTTCACTAGAAACATTCTTGAGGTAAAAGGAATCCAGTTGGTTCCTTAAACCGATAGTAATATGGCCAGAGCTTCGCAAGTTTATCATGTTTCCTAAGCCAGTCTAAGCAGCACTTGAGGTGACTTTAGTTTTAATGATAACAAAACGTGAGGTGGCTCTAAATCTCCGTATCTGATAAGGGCACATTCATTGAGAAGCAATGATAATCTAACTTAATTTAAGCATCTGATGTGTAAATACACTTTTGCCATACCAAGTGCATGACTAAGATCCCACCTCCTCCCCCACCCCTCTTTTTATGAGAATTTGGAGCTTTGTCTGAGAGTCAGTATTGCTTGACTTTGTGTGTTTCTTCAAACCCTAGAGGTTCAACCCAGAACTCACATAATTCTGCAAGGACATAGCAGCCAATAAAAAAAATGTATTTACTTTACACAGGCTTCTCAATGTCTCCATTAGAATAAATTATAGACAAAGACTATTTTTCTTTACAGTATTAAACAATGATTTTTGTCATGAAGATACACTTAAAATAAAAGTGACTTTATGATAAACCAGTCTATTAAAATCACTGTTGCCAACCTCAAATTCGTTTTGGAATACGCATTATAACTTTTTTAGAAATGGAGATTTACATAGAATATGAGACTTCAAAAGACTTTGTTGATTGAAAAATAGCGATAGATTGAACTAGCTAAGAATGGCCTATGGAGACGTTGTTGGTGTGTGATCTCAAGTCGATTCTGACTCATAATAACTAAAAAAACAGAGTAGAACAGTCCCATAGGGTTTCCTAGGCTGTAATCTTTACAGGGGCAGGTCTTTTCTCATGTGGAGCCGCTGGTGGTTTAGAACCGCCAACTTTTGGGTTAATAGCCAGGTACTTAACCACTATGCCACCAGGGCCCCTACTATGCAGATAGATGACTTAAATCTGTAGCCAAGCTATGCCTTTACTAACTTTACAATCCCTCCACATTTCAGTTGCTTGGTATCCTCAGTTATACATCTTGGGTAAAAATTGTACATCTAATAATATTGCATTGCTTAAACACAATATAAAATACAACAGTGATTTTTTGATGAACATTATTGTGGTTGTTAGGTACCTCTGAGTCGATTCATAGTGACCCTAGGTAAAAGAGAAGGAAACACTGCCCATCCTCACAATCATTTTTATGCTTGAGCCCATTATTGCAGTCACTGTGTCTTTTAGTGCCTCCCAACCTGAGGTGAGGGGCTCATCTTCCGGCACTACGTCAGAAAATGTTCCATTGCTATTCATAAGGTTTTCACTGGCTAATTCTTTTCAGAAATAGGCCACCAGATCCTACTTCTTAGTCTGTCTTAGTCTGGAAGCTCAGCTGAAACCTGTCCACCATGGGTGACCCTGCTGGTATTTGAATACTGGTGGCATAGCTTCCAGCATCACAGCAACATTCAAGCTCCCACAGTATGACAAACTGACAGATTTGTGGGGGTAATAAAAATTGGCTATTATTAACAGTAGCTTGGTTTCTGATACCTAGTTTTTTAAGATATACCTTTCTATATTTTTCAGCCTTTTAAGAAAGAAAGGCAAGTGTATATTTTAAGTTATTTTTCCCTCTTCATATCAGTGATTGCATGAACCGATGGTGACTCCTTTTTTTACCTACAACTTTTTTAAACACTAAGTTCAATAACTAAATATTGTTGATTTTTTATTAGTACCAAAAATTGTTTAACGATTGACAATATTTCATTTCTTTAATAATCAGGTTCTCTGAAGAGCTTTCTTTTAATTTCAAGGAAAAACGGTTTTATAGATTTGATAACTGTAGAGGAATTTTCAGCTCTTTACTTTAGAAGTCAGAACTATATTCATTATAAAATTGTTTCTGGTGATTTTACCTTATTTCTTCTGGAAATTTATTTACCAGCGGTAAAAAGAAATGAAATCATCATATTATCCCCCCACTTCCTGATCTCTTTTGTAGTGCAACAAAATTTGCAAATATAACCTCTTTTATTTCATTTCTACTTGTTATAAAGATGAGCATATAGCGTAAAACAAAATGTCTCCTATTGGGCAAAAGACAGTTTAGTAGATGTTTTCAGTTGCTCCCTGATAGCTGTACCTCTTGCCCCTCCTGTGACTATCCTATAACACTTTTTTTTTTTTTTAATTCTCTGTTTTGATATTCAGTGGATTGCTTTCCCCCTGGCCTTCATTCTGGTTTGCTTGGGTTCATTAGTTCTTCATTTATTTTATCTTCCCCTTTAATGCCTCTATTAATACTTCCCTAAAGAGTTTCTTTCATGCCAGGCACCATTTCTTGACAGTTTATTGTAAGCTACTTATGTGCTATCACAAAACCCAATTAAATGTGGTCATTTAGTCCCAAGAGTCTCTTTTCTATATCCATCCATGATAAATCATGTATTTTTATCTCAAAAGCACTCATTTCTTTTCTGCCTGGAGTCATTCTTATATAATCCTTGGCTTACAAGTTAGGTGTTTCTGCTACATTCTTTACAACTTGCTATAGTGAACTAAGTTTAGATGCCCTAAATACCACTGTAAAGTGATTTTGAAGCAGTTCTATTCTGTTGATCTAATTTAAGTGCAACTGCCTAGGTGCCTTACTCTCCTAGGCAATTTTATTATTTCTGGTTATATTACCATGAATCAACAACAGAAACCAAATTAGAAAAAAATGACCCAAAACATCGATTTCAGCTATGACATAAATGGAAACCATGGCCTAAAGGAGCAACATTGCACTTTCAGATAAAAAAATTCTTTGAAAAGTTTATCCTGCTGATATAGTTGCAACAGAGCTAACAACATGCTTTGAACCTTTGTTTGATACTATTATTGAAAGCTAAGGGACCATGAGTGCAAGTGCATGGCTTAGGTAGAACAAGTCAAGAACTACCTCATGACTTAATTTGACCTTCACTCTCTGTTTATCTTGTCTCTTTGGAACTGAAACCTCTAAATCCTCAACCAGCAGTTTGTGGCTCATCAGAGATGTATGCCAAAAATTACAGGACACAGAGAAGGTAGTGCTCAGAAATTTATAGCAGTAAATGCCTACATTAAAAAAGATGAAAGATCTCAAATCAATAGACTAACTTTAAAACTCAAGGAACTAGAAAAGGAAACCAAGTCCAAAGTAATACAAGGAAATAACAAAATCAGAGCAGAGATAGGTGATTTTTGTATTTAAAATAGAAAAATATTACAGAGAATCAATGAAACCAGATGTTGAATTCTTGAAAAGATCAATAAAATTGACAAAGAATCGCTAGACTGATAAGCAAATATCTAAAATCAGACATGAAAACTAGGATATTACAAACCATTCTACAGAAATAAAAAGTATCACAGAGAACATTATGAACAATTGTACACCAACAAATTAGAAAACCTAGAGAAAATGGACAAATTTCTCAAAACCCATAATCTTCCTAAATTGACTCAAGAAGAAACAGAAGATATCAACAAACTCATTGAGGCAGAGATTCCCAGGCTGCTGCCTCAAGCAGCTTTGCATCAGAATTCTGTTTTCTTTGCTTGGCCTGGTGATGTGTGAAATCATTTGTAAACCTCATTGTGCCTGCATAATGTGATTAAGAATGTTGTTGACGTAACTTGTATGAAATGACTACTTATAAACTCTTTAAAAGTAAGCTTACCTCCACCCATGGGGATCAGTCTTGGCAGCAGCAGCTCTGACTCCCTTCCTTGCACAATGAAACAAAAGTGCCTTTTTGCTCTCCCACCTCAGTCTCTCATTTATTAACCAATTCAAGTCATGCCAAGCAGAACCTGCGGTTTCCACCTGATAACGTCTTAACAGAAACCCTGGTGCCATAGTGGTTAAGTGCTATGGCTGCTAACCAAAGGGTCAGCAGTTCAAATCCACCAGGCGCTCCTTGGAAACTCTATGGGGCAGTTCTACTCTGTCCTATAGGGACGCTATGAGTCGAAATCGACTCAGTGGTGCTAGGTTTGGTTTGTTTTTTTAAAATCATAACTAGTAAAGAGAATAAATCAACAATCAAAAACCGTCTTAAAAAAAAAAAAAATCCTTCTCCCTGATACCAAAACCAGGTAAAGACATTACAAAAAAAGAAAATTTTAGACCTATATCCCTCATGAACATAGATGCAAAAATCCTTAATAAAATTCTAGCCAATAGAATCCAACAACACATCAAAAAAATAATTCACCCTGATCAAGTGGGATTTATACCAGGTATGCAAGGCTGGTTTAATATCAGAAAAACCATTAATGTAATCCATCACATAAATAAAACAAAAGACAAAAACCACATGATCTTATCAATTGATGCAGAAAAGGCATTTGACAAAGTCCAACACCCATTCATGATAAAAACTCTCATCAAAATAGGAATTGAAGGAAAATTCCTCAACATAATAAAGGGCATATATGCAAAGCCAACGGCCAATATCACTCTAAATGGAGAGAACCTGAAAGCATTTCCCTTGAGAACGGGAACCAGACAAGGATGCCCTTTATCACCGCTCTTATTCAACATCGTACTTGAAGTCCTAGCCAGGGCAATTAGGCTAGACAAAGAAATAAAGGGTATCCAGATTGGTAAGGAGGAAGTAAAGCTATCACTATTTGCAGATGACATGATCGTATACATGGAAAACCCTAAGAAATCCTCCAGAAAACTACTGAAACTAATAGAAGAGTTTGGAAGAGTCTCAGGATATAAAATAAACATACAAAAATCACTTGGATTCCTCTACATCAACAAAAAGAACACCGAAGAGGAAATAACCAAATCAATACCATTCACAGTAGCCCCCAAGAAGATAAAATACTTAGGAATAAATCTTACCAAGGATGTAAAAGACCTATACAAAGAAAACTATAAAACTCTGCTACAAGAAATTCAAAAGGACACGCTTAAATGGAAAAACATACCCTGCTCATGGATAGGAAGACTCAACATAGTAAAAATGTCTATTCTACCAAAAGCCATTTATACATACAACGCACTTCCAATCCAAATACCAATGTCATACTTTAAGGGAATAGAGAAACAAATCACGAATTTCATATGGAAAGGAAAGAACCCCCGGATAAGCAAAACATTACTGAAAAAGAAGAAGAAAGTGGGAGGCCTCACCCTACCTGATTTCAGAACCTATTATATAGCTACAGTAGTCAAAACAGCCTGGTACTGGTACAACAACAGGCACATAGACCAATGGAACAGAATTGAGAATCCAGATATAAATCCATCCACGTATGAGCAGCTGATATTTGACAAAGGACCAGTGTCAGTCAATTGGGGAAATAATAGTCTTTTTAACAAATGGTGCTGGCATACCTGGATATCCATTTGCAAAAGAATGAAACAGGACCCATACCTCACACCATGCACAAAAACTAACTCCAAGTGGATCAAAGACCTAAACATAAAGACTAAAACGATAAAAATCTTGGAAGAAAAAATAGGATCTACCCTAGGAGCCCTAATACAGGGCATAAACAGAATACAAAACATTACCAAAAATGATGAAGAGAAACCCGATAACTGGGAGCTCCTAAAAATCAAACACCTATGCTCATCTAAAGACTTCACCAAAAGAGTAAAAAGACCACCTACAGACTGGGAAAGAATATTCAGCTATGACATCTCAGACCAGCGCCTGATCTCTAAAATCTACATGATTCTGTCAAAACTCAACCACAAAAAGACAAACAACCCAATCAAGAAGTGGGCAAAGGATATGAACACACATTTCACTAAGGAAGATATTCAGGCAGCCAACAGATACATGAGAAAATGCTCTCGATCATTAGTCATTAGAGAAATGCAAATTAAAACTACGATGAGATTCCATCTGACACCAACTAGACTGGCATTAATTCAAAAATCACAAAATAATAAATGTTGGAGAGGCTGCGGAGAGACTGGAACTCTCATACACTGCTGGTGGGATTGTAAAATGGTACAACCACTTTGGAAATCCATCTGGCGTTATCTTAAACAGTTAGAAATAGAACTACCATACAAACCAGAAATCCCACTCCTCGGAATATACCCTAAAAATACAAGACCCTTCACACAAACAGATATATGCACACCCATGTTTATTGCAGCTCTGTTTACAATAGCAAAAAGCTGGAAGCAACCAAGATGTCCATCAACGGACGAATGGGTAAATAAATTGTGGTATATTCACACAATGGAATACTACGCATCGATAAAGAACAGTGACGAATCTCTGAAACATTTCATAACATGGAGGAATCTGGAAGGCATTATGCTGAGCGAAATGAGTCAGTTGCAAAAGGACAAATATTGTATAAGACCACTATTATAAGATCTTGAGAAATAGAAAAAACGGAAAAGAACACATACTTTTGTGGTTACAAAGGGGGGAGGGAGGGAGGGAGGAGGGAAGGAGGGAGGGAGAGGGCTTTTTATTGATCAATCTGTAGATGGGAACTGCTTTGGGTGAAGGGAAAGACAACACTCAAAACAAGGAAGGTCAGCCTAATTGGACAGGATTAAAAGTAAAGAGGTTTCCGAGATAAAATGAAAGCTTCAAAGGATAGCGAAGCAGGGGCTGGGGTCTGGGGAACTTGGTTTGAGAGGACTTCTAAATCAATGGGCAAAACAATTCTATTATGAAAACACTCTGCATCCCACTTTGAATTGTGGCACCTGGGGTCCTAAATGCCAACAAGCAGCCATCTAAAATACATTAATTGGTCTCAACCCACCGGGAGCAAAGACAAAGGAAGAACACCAAGGTCACACGACAACTAAGAACCCAAGAGACAGAAAGGGCCACTTGAACCAGAGACCTACAATATCCTGAGACCAGAAGAACAAGTTGGTGCCCGGCCACAATCGATGTCTGCCCTGTCAGGGAACACAAGAGACAACTCCTGAGGGAGCGGGAGACCAATGGGATGCAGACCCCAAATTCTCATTAAAAGACCACACCTAATGGTATGATTGCGACTAGAGGAATCCCAGAGACAATGCTCCCCAGAACTTCTGATGGCACAGGACAGGAACCATCCCCGAAGACAAATCATCAGGCATGAAAAGGACTGGTCAGTGGGGGGGAGAGAGATACTGATGAAGAGTGAGCTAATGAAATCAGGTGGACACGGGAGAGTGTGTTGGCAACTCTTGACTGGAGGGGGGATGGGAAGATAGAGAGAGAGGGAAGAAGGTAAAATTGGCACGAAACGAGAGACTGTAAGGGCTGACTCAATAGGGGGAGAGCAAGTGGGAGAAGGGAGTAAGATGTATGTAAACCTACATGTGACAGACTGATTGGAATGGTAAATGTTCACTTGAAGCTTAATAAAAATTAAAAAAAAAAAAAAAATGAGCCAATGGAAAAAAAAAAAAAAATCCTGGATCACATGGCTTCACTGGGAAATTCTAACAAACGTTTGTAGAAGTGACTCCTATTCTTCTTAAATTTTTCCAAAAAACAGAAGAGGGAAAACTTCCTAACTCTTTCTATGAGGCTAGCATCACTTTGTCATCAAAGCCAGAAAAAGACACCACAAGAAAACAAAACTAGACTATTTTATGAATACAGATGCAAAAGTTCTTAGCAAAACAAGTCCAAAATCATATTAAAAGGATTATATACCATGATAAACTGGGATTTATCCCTGAAATTCGAGTTGTTAAACACTAGAAAATCAGTCAATGTAATACACAACATTAATAGAACTAAAGGAGAGAGCCACACGATCGTCTTAATTAACAGAGAGAAGGCATTTGATAAAACTCAATACCTTTCATGACAAAAATACTCAAAAAGCTAGGAATAGAAGGGACGTTCTTCAATCTAATAAAGGGTATTTATGAAAAACCCATTATAACTAAAAGCTAGCCTGATATTCAATAGAAAAAGATTGAGAACTTTCCCCTTAAGATTAGGAACAAGGGAAGGGATGCCACTTCTTATCACTGCTATTCAATTATGTACTGGAATACTTAGCCAAAACAATTAAAAAATAATTTTTTTTAACATATCCAAGTGAGGAAGAAAAAAAGGAAAGCTATCCCTTTTCATAGATGACATGATCTTACATATAGAGGACCCCCAAAGAATCCATCTTAAAGTTAATTATGCTAATTAATAAATTTAGCAAAATGGCAGGATTCAAGGTCAACACACAAAAATCAGATTTATATATATCAGTAATGAGCATTCTCAAAAAAAATTAAGGGGAAAATTCCATTTTTAATGGTATCTACAAGAATAAAATACCTACGAATAAATTTAACCAAGGAAGTAAGTGAAAGACTTTTTTTTTTAAATTAACTTTTATTGAGCTTCAAGTGAACATTTACAAATCAAGTCAGACTGTCACAAATAAGTTTATATACACCTTACTCCGTACTCCCACTTGCTCTCCCCCTAATGAGTCAGCCCTTCCAGTCTCTCCTTTCGTGACAATTTTGCCAGCTTCCAACTCTCTCTATCCTCCCATCCCCCCTCCAGACAGGAGATACCAACACAGTCTCAAGTGTCCACCTGATAAAATTAGCTCACTCTTCATCAGCATCTCTCTCCTACCCACTGTCCAGTCCCTTTCATGTCTGATGAGTTGTCTTCGGGAATGGTTCCTGTCCGGGGCCAACAGAAGATTTGGGGACCATGACCACCGGAATTCCTCTAGTCTCAGTCAGACCATTAAGTATGGTCTTTTTATGAGAATTTGGGGTCTGCATCCCACTGATCTGCTCCCTCAGGGGTTCTCTGTTGTGCTCCCTGTCAGGGCAGTCATCGATTGTGGCCGGGCACCAACTAGTTCTTCTGGTCTCAGGATGATGTAGGTCTCTGGTTCATGTGGCCCTTTCTGTCTCTTGGGCTCTTAGTTATTGTGTGACCTTGGTGTTCTTCATTCTCCTTTGCTCCAGGTGGGTTGAGACCAATTGATGCATCTTAGATGGCCGCTTGTTAGCATCTAAGACCCCAGACGCCACATTTCAAAGTGGGATGCAGAATGTTTTCATAATAGAATTATTTTGCCAATTGACTTAGAAGTCCCCTTAAACCATGGTCCCCAAACCCCCGCCCTTGCTCCGCTGACCTTTGAAGCATTCAGTTTATCCCGGAAACTTCTTTGCTTTTGGTCCAGTCCAGTTGAGCTGACCTTCCATGTATTGATTATTGTCCTTCCCTTCACCTAAAGCAGTTCTTATCTACTAATTAATCAGTAAAAGACCCTCTCCCATCCTCCCTCCCTCCCCCCCTCATAACCACAAAAGTATGTGTTCTTCTCAGTTTATACTATTTCTCAAGATCTTATAATAGTGGTCTTATACAATATTTGTCCTTTTGCCTCTGACTGATTTCACTCAGCATAATGCCTTCCAGGTTCCTCCATGTTATTAAATGTTTCACAGGTTCGTCACTGTTCTTTATTGATGCGTAGTATTACATTGTGTGAATATACCACAATTTATTTAACCATTCATCCGTTGATGGACACCTTGGTTGCTTCCAGCTTTTTGCTATTGTAAACAGAGTTGCAATAAACATGGGAGTGCCTATATCTGTTTGTGTGAAGGCTCTTATTTCTCTAGGGTATATTCCAAGGAGTGGGATTTCTGGGTTGTATGGTAGATCTGTTTCTAACTGTTTAAGATAACACCAGATAGATTTCCAAAGTGGTTGTACCATTTTACATTCCCACCAGCAGTGTATAAGAGTTCCAATCTCTCCGCAGCCTCTCCAACATTTATTATTTTGTGTTTTTTGGATTAATGCCAGCCTCGTTGGAGTGAGATGGAATCTCATTGTAGTTTTAATTTACATTTCTCTAATGGCTAATGATTGAGAGCATTTTCTCATGTATCTGTTAGCTGCCTGAATATCTTCTTTAGTGAAGTGTGTGTTCATATCCTTTGCCCACTTCTTGATTGGGTTGTTTGTCTTTTTGTGGTTGAGTTTTGACAGAATCACATAGATTTTTAGAGATCAGGCACTGGTCAGAGATGTCATAGCTGAAAATTCTTTCCCAGTCTGTAGGTGGTCTTTTTACTCTTTTGATGAAGTCTTTAGATGAGCATAGGTGTTTGATTTTTAGGAGTTCCCAGTTATCTGGTTTCTCTTCGTCATTTTTGGTAATGTTTTGTATTCTGTTTATGCCTTGTATTAGGGCTCCTAAGGTTGTCCCTATTTTTTCTTCCATGATCTTTATCACTTTAGTCTTTATGTTCAGGTCTTTGATCCACTTGGCGTTAGTTTTTGTGCATGGTGTGAGGTATGGGTCCTGCTTCATTTTTTTGCAAATGGATATCCAGTTATGCCAGCACCATTTGTTAAAAAGACTATTTTTTCCCCAATTAACTGACACTGGGCCTTTGTCAAATATCAGCTGCTCATATGTGGATGGATTTATACCTGGGTTCTCAATTCTGTTCCACTGGTCTATGTGTCTCCTGTTGTACCAGTACCAGGCTGTTTTGACTACTGTGGCTGTATAATAGGTTCTAAAATCAGGTAGAGTGAGGCCTCCCACTTTCTTCTTCTTTTTCAGTAATGCTTTACTTATCCGAGGCTTCTTTTCCTTCCATACGAAGTTGGTGATTTGTTTCTCTATCACCTTAAAAAAATGACATTGGAATTTGGATCGGAAGTGCATTGTATGTATAGATGGCTTTTGGTTGAATAGATATTTTTACTATGTTCAGTTTTCCTATCCATGAGGAAGGTATGTTTTTCCACTTATGTCCTTTTTAATTTCTTGTAGTAGAGCTTTGTAGTTTTCTTTGTATAGGTCTTTTACATCCATGGTAAGATTTATTCCTAAGTATTTTATCTTCTTGGGGGCTACTGTGAATGGTATTGATTTGGTGATTTCCTCTTCGAAGTTCTTTTTGTTGACGTAGAAGAATCCTAGTGATTTTTGTGTGTTTATCTTATAACCTGAGACTCTGCCAAACTCTTCTATTAGTTTCAGTAGTTTTCTGGAGGATTCCTTGGTGTTTTCTGTGTATAAGATCATGTCATCTGCACATAGAGATAATTTTACTTCCTCTTTGCCAATCCGGATGCCCTTTATTTCTTTGTCTAGCCTAATTGCTCTGGCTAGGACTTCTAGCACAATGTTGAATAAGAGCGGTGATAAAGGGCATCCTTGTCTGGTTCCCCTTCTCAAGGGAAATGCTTTCAGGCTCTCTCCATTTAGAGTGATGTTGGCTGTTGGCTTTGCATAAAAAAAAAACGTTGAGGAATTTTCCTTCAATTCCTATTTTGGTGAGAGTTTTTATCGTAAATGGGTGTTGGACTTTGAGAAATGCTTTTTCTGCATCAATTGATAAGATCATGTGGTTTTTGTCTTTTGTTTTATTTATATGGTGGATTACATTAATGGTTTTTCTAATATTAAACCAGCCTTGCATACCTGGTATAAATCCCACTTGGTCGTGGTGAATTATTTTTTTGATATGTTGTTGAATTCTATTGGCTAGAATTTTGTTGAGGATTTTTGCATCTATGTTCATGAGGGATACAGGTCTGTAATTTTCTTTTTTTGTGATGTGTTTACCTAGTTTTGGTATCAGGGAGATGGTGGCTTCTTAGAATGAGTTAGGTAGTATTCCATCATTTTCTATGCTTTGAAATACCTTTAGTAGTAGTGGTGTTAACTCTTCTCTGAAAGTTTGGTAGAACTCTGCAGTATAGCCATTCGGGCCAGGGCTTTTTTTGTTGGGAGTTTTTTGATTACCGTTTCAATCTCTTTTTTTGGTTATGGGTCTATTTCGTTGTTCTACTTCTGAATGTGTTAGTTTAGGTAGGTAGTGTTTTTCCAGGTATTCATCCATTTCTTCTAGGTTTGCAAATTTGTTAGAGTACAGTTTTTCGTAATAATCTGATATGATTCTTTTAATTTCAGTTGGGTCTGTTGTGATGTGGCCCTTCTCGTTTCTTATTCAGGTTATTGTTTCCTTTCCTGTATTTCTTTAGTCAGTCTAGCCAATGGTTTATCAATTTTGTTAATTTTTTCAAAGAACCAGCTTTTGGCTTTGTTAATTCTTTCAATTGTTTTTCTGTTCTCTAATTCATTTAGTTCAGCTCTAATTTTTATTATTTGTTTTCTTCTGGTGCCTAATGGATTCTTTTGTTGCTCACTTTCTATTTGTTCAAGTTGTAGGGACAGTTCTCTGATTTTGGCTCTTTCTTCTTTTTGTATGTGTGCATTTATCGATATAAATTGGCCTCTGAGCACTGCTTTTGCTGTGTCCCAGAGGTTTTGATAGGAAGTATTTTCATTCTCGTTGCATTCTATGAATTTCCTTATTCCCTCCTTAATGTCTTCTATAACCCAGTCTTTTTTCAGGAGGGTATTGTTCAGTTTCCAAGTATTTGATTTCTTTTCCCTAATTTTTCTGTTATTGATTTCCACTTTTATGGCCTTGTGGTCTGAGAAGATGCTTTGTAATATTTCGATGTTTTGGATTCTGCAAGGGTTTGTTTTATGACCTAATATATGGTCTATTCTAGAGAATGTTCCATGTGCACTAGAAAAAAAAGTATACTTTGCAGCATTTGGGTGGAGAGTTCTGTATAAGACAATGAGGTCAAGTTGGTTGATTGTTGTAATTAGGTCTTCCGTGTCTCTATTGAGCTTCTTACTGGATGTCCTGTCCTTCTCCGAAAGTGGTGTGTTGAAGTCTGCTACTATAATTGTGGAGGTGTCTACCTCACTTTTCAGTTCTGTTAAAATTTGTTTTATGTATCTTGCAGCCCTGTCATTGGGTGCGTAAATATTTAATATGGTTATATCTTCCTGGTCAATTGTCCCTTTTATCATTATGTAGTGTCCTTCTTTATCCTTTGTGGTGGATTTAAGTCTAAAGTCTATTTTGTCAGAAATTAATATTGCTATTCCTGCTCTTTTTTGCTTATACTTTGCTTGATATATTTTTTTCCATCCTTTGAGTTTTAGTTTGTTTGTGTCTCTAAGTCTAAAGTGTGTCTCTCTCAGGCAGCATATAGACGGATCGTGTTTCTTTATCCAGTCCGAGACTCTCTGTCTCTTTATTGGTGCATTTAGTCCATTTACATTCAGCGTAATTATAGATAAATAAGTGTTTAGTGTTGTCATTTTGATGCCTTTTTATGTGTGTTGTTGACAATTTCATTTTTCCACTTACTTTTTTGTGCTGAGACGTTTTTCTTAGTAAATTGTGAGATCCTCATTTTCATAGTATTTGACTTTATGTTTGTTGATTCGTTACGTTTTTCTTGGCTTTTATCTTGAGTTATGGAGTTGTTATACCTCTTTGTGGTTACCTTAATATTTACCCCTATTTTTCTAAGTAAAAACCTAACTTGTATTGTCCTATATCGCCTTGTATCCCTCTCCATATGGCAGTTCTATGCCACCTGTATTTAGTCCCTATTTTTGATTATTGTGATCTTTTACATATTGACTTCAATGATTCCTGTTTTGGGCATTTTTTTTTTTTAATTAATCTTAATTTGTTTTTGTGATTTCCCCGTTTGAGTTGATATCAGGATGTTCTATTCTGTGACCTTGTGTTGTGCTGGTATCTGATATTATTGGTTTTCTGACCAAACAATTTCCTTTAGTATTTCTTGTAGCTTTGGTTTGGTTTTTGCAAATTCTCTAAGCTTGTGTTTATCTGTAAATATCTTAATTTTGCCTTCATATTTCAGAGAGAGTTTTGCTGGATATATGATCCTTGCCTGGCAGTTTTTCTCCTTCAGTGCTCTGTATATGTCATCCCATTGCCTTCTTGACTGTATGGTTTCTGCTAAGTAGTCTGAACTTATTCTTATTGATTCTCCCTTGAAGGAGACCTTTCTTTTCTCCCTGGCTGCTCTTAAAATTTTCTCTTTATCTTTGGTTTTGGCAAGTTTGATGATAATATATCTTGATGTTTTTCTTTTTGGATCAATCTTAAATGGGGTTCGATGAGCATCTTGGATAGATATCCTTTCGTCTTTCATGATGTCAGGGAAGTTTTCTGTCAGCAGATCTTCAACTATTTTCTCTGTGTTTTCTGTCCCCCCTCCCTGTTCTGGGACTCCAATCACACTCAAGTTATCCTTCTTGATAGAGTCCCACATGATTCTTAGGGTTTCTTCATTTTTTTTTAATTCTTTTATCTGATTTTTTTTCAGCTATGTTGGTGTTAATTCCCTGGTCCTCCAGATTTCCCAGTCTGCATTCTAATTGCTCGAGTCTGCTCCTCTGACTTCCTATTGCATTGTCTAATTCTGTAATTTTATTGTTAATCTTTTGGATTTTTGCATGCTGTCTCTCTATGGATTCTTGCAACTTGTTAATTTTTCCACTATGTTTTTGAATAATCTTTTTGAGTTCTTCAACTGTTTTATCAGTGTGTTCCTTGGCTTTTTCTGCAGTTTGCCTTATTTCATTTCTGAGGTCATCCCTGAGTCTTGAAGCATTCTGTAAATTAGTTTTTTATATTCTGTATCTGATAATTACAGGATTGTATCTTCATTTGGGAAAGATTTTGATTCTTTTGTTTAGGGGGTTGTAGAAGCTGTGATGGTCTGTTTCTTTATGTGGTTTGATATTGACTGCTGTCTCCGAGCCATCACTAAGATATAAAAAAAAAAAAAAAAAAATTTTTTTTTTTTTTGTAGTGATTTATTCTATAATTGCTGACTGAGTCTCATCTTGTTTTGTTTTCTTTCAATATACGTGGATGGGCTACTAGATTGTGCTGTCTTATTTGTTGTAGCCCTTGACTTACTTATGACCTATTACCAGCTGGTTTGGGCTGTTGCCAGACATATATGCCTGAGTCTATTCACTATTCTTGAGTAGAATCTGATTTTGGGTCATCAAGTGTGTGCTGCACCCTAACACCTATCCACCTTGAGAAGTAGTGGTGATAGTTGTGTGCACCAGATTCTGTTAGCAGCTGGGGTTCACACTCCAGGGGGGCAGGATGCTGACAGACTTCTCCCAAGTGTCAGTGAGGTAGGTGTGTCTCTATTCCTATAGCACCTTGGTGGGAGGGCTCTGCAGCTGTACCTTAGGCCCCCAATGCAAGTACCTCTACTGATTGGTAGGTGTCACTCTCCTTAGACCCCTAAGGCAAGAGGCTAGGTGGTCTGGGGGGAGCTTCAGCCCTCAGTTCCCTGCTGTGCGTCAGTTAGGGCTCTGTTGAATAAGCAGAGATATCAGACCTGGGAAACTTGTTTTTCCAGTAAATCTGCTAAAAAAAATGCAGTCAGATCCCTATCAGAACTGCCTTTGCATTGTAACAGCCACCTTGTTCCCTGTAAGGATGAAAGCCCGAGATTTGGATCATATATGCTTGGCTGGAGCTGGTTCTGTGTTTTTAGTCCAATTAGGGAAGGATTTTTGGTCCCTGGGTTTTTTGTGGTTTCTTCTCTCAGGCCGGAAGAATGGGTTAGGAAAAGACCCCCAAAAAAAAAAAAAAAAAGGGAAAAGCAAAGCCGCGGAGCTGGAGCCATTCTCCCTCTGGCTCAGGAAATTCCAATGTTAATGAAGGGGAGGGGAGGGTTCAGAAAAATGGGAGAGAGTAGCACCCCGGAGTATAGCCAAAGTTGCTTATCTTGCTTGGGATGAGTATTTTATCTGAGATTCCCGAGGGGGGTGTCGTCTATGTATGCTGGCTGTGTGGAGATTGTCCCCGAGTATCTGGCCAGTTGAAGCCGTGGTCAGATCCTCCGCTGCCAGTTCAAAGCCCAGTGTCAAGGTTCCCCTGCTGGGATGCTGTAGTCCCAGCTCCAAAATCAGTCACTGCCTCCTGGGGACTTCTCTTCCTGCCAGCCGCATCGCCGTGCCGCCCGCGCGGACCGGCTGGGTCCCCTCCTGGGGTCAGTTCAGGGGGGTAGGGCTGCGCCCCGTGTTTGCGCCGTGACAGGATGACGTGCTCAGCCCCCCTGCACCCAGTCCAAAGCCCAGGGCCAAGGTTCCCCAGCTGGGACACTGCACTCCTGGCTCCAAAACCAGTCACTGCCTCCCGGGGACTTCTCCTCCCACCAGCCACGTCACCATGCCGCCCGTGCGGACCGGCTGGGCCCCCTCCCGGGGTCAGTTCAGGGGGTAGGGCTGTGCCCCATGTTTGCACCATCACAAGATGTTGTGTTCAGCTCCCCTGGGCCCAGTCCTAAGCCCGGCGCCAAGGTTACCTGACTGGGACACGGGCTCCAGGCTCCGAAAACAGTCCCTGCTTCCCCGTAGTTGTTCATTCTCCGTCTCTGTCACTCAGGTCAACTCTTTAAATCTGTGTTTGTTGTTCAGGGTTCGTAGTTTGTCATGTATGTGATCGATTCACTTGTTTTTCTGAGTCTTTGTTGCAAGAGGGATCCGAGGAAGCATCTACCTAGTCAGCCATCTTGGCCCCCCTCCATGAAAGACTTTTACACTGAAAACTATTAACCGTTACTGAAAGAAATTAAAGAAGACCTAAATAAATGGAAGGATATTCCATGTCATGGACTGGAAGACTTAATATTGTTAAGATGTTAACACTACCCAAAGGAATCTGTAGTTTCAATGCAATGCCCTAAAAATACCAACATCCTTCTTGGCAGAAATGGGAAAGCCAACCTTCAAATTTACATGGAACTGCAAGGGTTCCCAAATAGCCAAAACAATTCTTAAAAAGAAGAACCAAGTAGGAAGACTCACACTTCCTGATCTCAAAACATGCTATAGTAATCAAAAGTGTCTGGTACTGGCATAACAATAGTGTTATAAACCTGTGGAATTAAATTGAGAGTCCAGAAATAAATCCATACATCTATAGTCAGTTGATTTTCCACAGAGTGCTATCTACTCAATTATTTATTTGAAATTTTTTGGTGATGCCATGTTTTTTTCACTAATGGAATGGATGATGAACGATTATGGATAGTGTCCATTATTTGACAAAATGGGGTGCCAATTGCAAGTGGGACATATTGGTCCCATGTTCCATGAAGCACATCACACTCACAGGACATATTGGTCCCATGGCCCAGGAAGTGGATCAAAAACTTTTTCACCCCTAAAACTAATTTACTTTCCAAAAATACACACAAAACAATAAATACTGTACTTGCTGCACATAATTGTTACCACTTTGATTTAGAATGGGTCGTATCGGTAGCATCATCCAAGAAGCACATCACATACATGGGACATGTCAGTTCCATGGTTCAGGAAGTGCATAACAAACCGTTTTCTCCCCCAAAATAACTCATTTACTGAATATTTTTGAATGCCGGTAATCATAACTTCCCAATAACATACCGGAAATAGTAAACATACTTGCAAGCCTTATCTGACAGTACAGAAGCCAAAAGCCACAAAAGCTTCACACTTTCACTCCTCTGGGAAGCATCTCCTCATATGAATGGCTCTCTACACTCAAATGTGGCACAGACCAACTTCCTGTTTTTTACGCAGTTGCACCAGTATCCACCACGACACCAGAATGTACTAAAGTAGCTCAAATGTCTGCCATTGAATCTCCAGGGGTGGAAAATGTAACATGGGCATATATAACCCATGGTCCATGAAAGCGTTGGTGTTGGAACAACTGCATTTTCACATATTAAAGAAGGAAGCTGGAGCTGTAGCTTATACCACATACAAAAATTAACTCAAAATGGATCAAGGAACTAAATGTAAGAACTGAAATCATAAAACACTTTTTAAGAAAACAGAGGGGTAATGCTGCAGGACCTAGTTCAAAACCACCAGCTATTCCTTGGAAACCCTATGGAGCAGCTCTACTCTGTCCTATAGGATCCTTATGAGTCAGAATTGACTCAACAGCAACAGGGAAGATGACTATAATATAAAAGAAAAACAATACGTGTTGGAGAAAATGTGCAGAAAATGGAAACCTCATCCAGTGCTAATGGAATTGCAAAATGGTATAGCCGCTATGGAAAAGAGTTTAGTAATACTTCAAAAAGATACACATAGAATTACCATGTGATCCAGCAATTCATCTCCTAGGTATATAACTAAAAGAATTAAAAGCAGGAATGCAAACAGATACATGCACACCAATGTTCATTGCACCGTCATTCACTATTGTCAAAAGATGAAAACTAAATGCCCATCATCACACGAATGGATAAACCAAATGCGTTAAATATATGTTGTTGTTGTAGGTGCCCTCAAGTCAATTCCAACACATTGTGAACCTATGCACAATGGGATAAAAGGGTGCTGGTGCTGCGCCATCCTCACAGTCACTGCTGTGTTTGGGCCCATTGTTGCAGCCACTGTGTCAGTTCATCTCCTTGAGGGCCTTCCTCTTTATTGATGGGCTTCTATTTTACCAAGCATAACGTCCTTCTCCAGGGACTGGTCCCTCCTGATAACATGTCCAAAGTACGTGAGAGGAATTCTCCCCAACCTCACTTCTAAGGAACATTCTGGCTGTACTTCTTCCAAGACAGATTTATTCATTCTTCTGGCAGTTCATGGTATATTCAATATTCTTCACAAACACCATAATTCAATTGTACCAATTTCTCCTTGGTCTTCCTTTCACATTGTCCAGCTTTTGCATGCATAAGAGGTGATTGAAAAGATCATGGCTTGGGTCAGGCACACCTTAGTCCTCAAAGTGACATCTTTTTAACACTTTAAAGAGATCTTCGGCAGCAGATTTGCCCAATGCAATGCGTTGTTTGACTTCTCAACTGCTGATTCCATGAGCACTGATCATGGATCCAAGTAAAATGAAATCCTTGACAACTTCAATATTTTTTCCTTTTATCTTGATGTTGCTTATTGGTCTAGTTGTGAGGATTTTTCTCTATATTAAGGTGTAATCCATACTAAAGGCTGTAGTCTCTGATCTTCATTGGTTAGTGTTTCAAGTCTTCTTCAGTTCAGCAAGCAAGGTTGTGTCAACTGCATACACAGGTTGTTAACAAGTGTTCCTCCAATCCTGATGTCACATTCTTATTAATATAGTTCAGCTTCTTGGATTATTTGCTCAGAACACAGTTCGAATAAGTATGATGAAAGGATGCAACCATGAAGCACACCTTTCCTGATTTTAAATCAAGCAGTATCCCCTTGTTCTGTTCGAACAACTGCCTTTTGCTCTATGTACAGGTTCTGCAAGAGCACAATTAAGTGTTCGGTAATTCCCATTCTTCACAATGCTGTGCATAATTTGTTATTCATAATATGAGCCACACAGTCGAATGTCTTTCCATAGCCAATAAAACACAGGTAAACATTGGTGTTCTCTGATTTCAGCCAAGATCCATCTCTAATCACCAGCGATACCCCTTGTTGCACATCTTGTATTGAATCCAGCTTGAATTTACGGAAGCTCCCTGTCGATGTACTGCTGCAACTGTTTTTGAGTTATCTTCAGCAAAATTTTAATACGTATGACACTAATGGCATTGTTCGATAATTTCCGCATTCTGTTGGATGGCCTTTCTTTGGAATGGACACAAATATCAATCTCTTCCGGTTTGTTGACCAGGTAGCTGTCTTGCAAATTTCTTGGCATAGACAAGTGAGTGCTTCCTGCATTGTATCCATTTGCTGAAACATCTCATTTGGTATTCCATCAATTCCTGGAGCCTTGTTTTTCACCAATGCTTTCAGTACAGGTTGAACTTCTTCCTCCAATACCATCACTTCTTGATCATATGCTACTTCTTGAATTTGTTGAATGTCAACCAACTCTTTTTGGAATAGTGACTCTGTGTATTCCTTCTGTCTTCTTTTGATGCTTACTACGTTGTGTAATATTTTGCCCAAAGAATTCTTCAGTATTGCAACTCAAGGCTTGATTTTTTTTTTCTTCAGTTCTTTCATCTTGAGAAATGCTGACCTTGTTCTTCCCTTTTGTTTTTCTAACTCCAGGTCTTTGCACATTTCATTATAATGCTTTATTTTTTTCTGGAACTGACCTTTGAAATCTTCTGTTTGGTTCTTTTACTTCATCATTTCTTCCATTTACATTAGCTACTGGATGTTCAGTAGAAAGTTGCATAGTCTCTTCTGGTATCCATTTCGGTCTTTTTTTTCTCTCCTGTCTTATTAACGACCTCTTGCTTTCTTCGTGAATGATGTCCTTGATGTCATTCCGCAACTTGTCTGGTCTTCAGTTATTAGTGTTCAATGAATCAGATCTATGCTTAAGATGGTCTCTAAATTCAGGTGGGATATACTTAATGTCGTATGGCCTTCGTGGACTCTCTTCCCACAAAGGTAGTCGATTAGATTCCTGTATATTCCATCTGGTGAAATACATCCGTATAGTTGTTGTTTATGTTGTTGAAAAAAAGTATTTCCAATGAAGAGATCATTGATCTTGCAAAATTCTATCATGCAACCTTCGGCATGATTTATAACACCAAGTTCATGTTTTCCAAGTACCAATGCTTCTTCTTTGTGTTCAACTTTCACATTCTAATCACTAGTAATTATCAATGCATCCTGATTGCAGGTTTGATCAATTTCAGCCTGCAGAAGTTGGTGAAAATCTTCAATTTCTTGATATTTGACATTTTGTTTGGCGCATAAATTTGAATAACAGTCATATTAACTGGTCTTCCTTATAGATGTATGGATATTATCCTTGTAGTCTATCACCGACAGCATTGTAGTTCAGGATAGATCTTGAAATGTTCTTTTTAACAATTCATGCAACACCATTCCTCTTCAATTTGTCATTCTGGGCATAGTAGACCATATGATTGTCTGATTCAAAAGGGCCAATACCTGTCCATTTCAGCACACTAATGCCTAGGGTGTCGATGTTTATAAGTTCCATTTCATTTTTGATGACTTCCAATCTTCCTGGATTCATACATTGTACATTCGACATTCCGATTATTAATGGATGTTCACAGCTGTTTCTTCTCATTTTAAGTCATGCCATATCAGCAAATGAAGGTTCCAGAAGCTTGACTCCACCTATGTCATTAAAGTTGACTCTACTTGGAGGAGACAGCTCTTTCCCAGTCATATTTTGAGTGCTTCCAATCTGAAGGGCTCATCTTCTGGCACTATATCAGACAATGTTCTGCTGCTATTCATAAGGTTTTCAATGGTCAATTGTTTTAGAAGTAGATAGCCAGGTCCTTCTTCCTAGTCTGTCTTAGTCTGGAATGTCTGCTGAAATCTCTTTGCCACGGGTGACCCTGCTGGTATTTGAAATACCAGTGGCAAAGCTTCCAGCACCACAGCAACACACAAGACACTCCAGTAAGACAAAATGACAGATGAGTGGTGATCTGAAATTTGAATTTTTTAAAAATGTAAACATGTCACTATTTTTTAAAAAAATTTTTGAGCTATTTAAAAATATAAAATCCATTCTTAGCTTCTAGGCCACACTAAAACAGGTGGTGGGCCAGATTTGTTAAAAGACCTAGTTTCTCAACTCCTGCTTTAGAGAAATGAAAATACAAAGTTTCTGTGGTGAAGCTGATATAACATATATTTTTAAAATATTTCAGTATGGCAGTATGCACTTTCTGTTGCTCATCTTCAAATGAGTTTGAAAAATGTCTGAACTTTTAAAGGACTACTGTGGAAATCAAGCAAAATGTTCTGAAATTAGACTTGCCAAATAAAATATAGGACACCAAGTTCAATTTCAGATAAAAAACAAATGTTAGTATACATATTTCGTGAGTATTACAAAGACATTATTCTAGAAAAAAATCATTTTTATCTGAAATGAAAATGTACCTGTGTCTCTACCCCTGCCCTAATAAATGCTGCAACTCTACCTGCGGTAGCTATTTATTTTTAATGTAATTGTAATCTCTAAATTTTGGTTTTATCTTGTTCAAAATCAGTTGGAAATATCTCGAAATATTAAATGAATAGGGGGCAAAAATCTTCATTCTTGGAAGCTTATAATGAATTTTCATTATTTAAAGCAAAGCTTACAAACAGGAGAACATTAACATCTATCTCTACAAAAGAAAGTGGGAACTGTAAACAACTTAAAAATGGGATCCCAAAGTCATAAAATATTTAATGTGATCATCTATAATTCAACTTGGGAATAATCTTTTAATGAAGTTTCTATTTTTAATTGGATAAATTTATATTTTGTACTGAAAGGGAATGAAGTTGAAAGGACCTATGATTTTGTAAAGGAGCCCTGGTGGTGCAGTGGTTAAACACTGGGTTACTAACCAGAAGGTTAGCAATATGAACCCATCAGCTGTTTAATTATGGTAAAATATTAAAAATAATTATAAAGACAACAAATTTGATACCTTCTCACACACGAGAATGTTTTGTTTAGGAAAATGTTCTGCATAGAGAAAAAATGCAGTACTTATTTAAATATTTAGGCTAAAATATTTATCCATTTCAATAACAAAAATTAGAATTGAGAATACCTTCAATACAGTAGAATTTTTTCTGGACTTACTAGTACCTGAGCACCTGAAATAGAAATTATTTTTTCAAAACAATCATGGTCTACAAAGAAACATTAATTAAAAATGTCAACAATTTTAAATGCATTAACTATGCAATCAACTTTGATGAACACGGTACCTACGTTTCTTTTTAAAAAATAATAATTAAAAGACCATTTTGAGAGGAAAATACTGAAATAATTTTAGAGACAGATATAGCTAAGAAACTGAAAAAAAGTGCATAATATATATCAAGAATTATTCTGCTTATGGTATTTTTGACATTCAGAAAATCAATATTAAAATTATTTTATTTTCCCTTTAATGCCCTGGTATATTTATTTTGAAACCAATTTTCATATATGAAAATGGTTTTGAAAAGGATTATTTTGATAATAAAACCTATTTACTGGTATATAAATAAATATTTGATGATTATTTCAATGTTTCCTTTTACTTTTAAAAAAAGAGTCCTGATTTGAACAGTAAATTATATGGTCACCCTGACTTTCTTCATCCGTTGAAACTTTATTTTTTAAATTTTCTGTGATGACATTATCTGGGATATACTAGCTCCTTCTCAGTATTACTCTTTCCAGTATGTAATTCTATTATTTTATATGTAACTATGTATTTTACTTATTTATCTGAATGTTATTCTCTTCCACTAGATTTCTGAGACCAGAGGATATATTTTATTCATGCTTTTATTTCTAGCTCCTAAAATACCAAATACAGCAGTTCCCAATCTATCTTTACTGAATGAAACTAGAGGGATAGTTCTAGAAATGTCATGATTAAGACATATATTTCCGGTGTAAATTTAATTTCCATTTAAGTTTCAGGTTTGGGATTATACATTTTTGGTTTTGCTGCAGTAGCAAGTAGAAAATACAGGAGGTATACTGGATATCATTTTTGCTTGCATTTTTATATGTAGAAAAAACAAACAAACAAACAGAAGTCTGACAGGTTAAAAACTGACATTGTCATAGATGGCCATATACCTTGAAGTAGGATATACAGCTCTTCTTAGTCCCAGGCAATAGGACATACCAGGTGTTTTTTGTTTTGTTTGTTTGTTTCAGCTTAACATTGAGTGGAGGAGCCCCTGCTGTAAACATAAGATATTATAATAGTTTATTTATTGATATGCCTCCTTCCATAAAAATAAATCCACTTACTATAAACATCCTACTTTACAACTAAAATCTTTGTCTGTACTGGCAACATATATGGCAAGATGGATATAAGTAAGATAAATAAAGCGTCGATAGCATCTTGCAACTTTGCTTTTAGTGTTTCATTTGTGTGTGTGGTGTCATATCATGTTCTTTAGTTCATGAATATACAGACATTGAGGAATTTTGCCGATATTGAGTGAAACTAAATTTTGTTCAACATCCTTAGTTTTATATCTGACTCATACCTAATGTGGAAATTTAGCTGTTTACCATCACTGGTTGACATGGAGACATGATGATATTGAGGCCATATAGACTGTTTGTTACAAGAGAACAAAGATTTTAAAGAGGAAAACCAAATGAAATTAACTGTCTAGTTAGAAAATTCAAATAACTATTTCCTCTCTAGTATGGTCATGTTGTTGTTGTTGTTAGGTACCATCAAGTCGGTTCCAACTCATCACCCTATAGTACTAACCACACACATTACATATACTTTATTTTTCCCTGTCTATATATTTTCCTGGAAAAGAGTATTCTAATATCTGCCTATTCAACTCAAATGGAAAAGTTGCAAAAAATTGTAATATCACAAGAGATAATCTTTTTGCATTTATTGAAAAAACACATTCATTTGGTTGCACTTACTGAAACACACCAGAGCATAATTACACACGGTACTTGTATATAACAATAACATTTATTAAGTACTTACATGCAAGGAATTATAATATAATGCAATTGTGTTGCATTATATTACAGTACTTGCATTATTTTATTTACTTTTCAAAACTATTATGTAAATAGAAAATGTTACTGTCCCTATTTTGTAGATGAGAAAGCTGAGGCAAAAATTACACAAGTTGCAACTGGAGATGCTAGAGTTTGATTCCAGACTCTCTCCCTAATATATGTCATACTTTATTGCCTCAAGATATGAAGCAGTTTTCAATAACAAAAGCACAATTTCTTACTAATTTTTCTACAGAATTTAATAAAGCTGATGATACCCAAATAACTTTAAGAGAACAACATAATCTTTATAAAATTCTAACTCTTAAACTAAAAAGCATTTAGCTAAATATCAGTTTATTAAAAAAATAAATAAAAGCATTCTGCCAAATATCAGTCAACCAAATCCAATTAAAATCTTAGGATAATTTTAAGAATCTGAGGTTTGCTTAATATTGCTCAATTATTTAACATATTAGTCATGCTAATAATTACAAAAGACTAGTAGCATATTCATATTGATAGAAGCAGAAAATTTGCTTTGAAAAATTTAACATACTTTCATGATTAAAAACTCCTCCTTATGAAGAGAAGGAAACTTTCTTAACATAACAAACATCATCCACAAAATACCTTCAGTAAACACCATAGTAAAATACTGAAAAAATTCTATTAAAATCAGGAATAATAAAAATATAATAAAACACTCTACTGGAGGATATTGTATAGTACATAATGGAAAATCAATAAAGGGTGTAACATTTCTAAAGGCAAAACCAAAACTTTGAATATTGGCCAATTATATATATAGTCTTGTACATAAAAAAAAAATTCAAAATGTGTACATCAAAAAGAAATAAAATGTGAAAATAATTTGCATTTCTATAAACCAGCAATAGTCATATTAAAACATAATTTGAGAAATGATGGCATTTATAATTAAAGCACAATTTTAAAGTTTATAGAAATAAATGATAAATTTTGAGAAACTTAAGAAAATTATAAAATTGTATGAAGGAAAATAAAGAACACCTAATTGATTCAAAAGACACAATAAGCTTATGACCAGGAAGTCTCCATATCATAAAGATGTTAATTCTCCCGAAACTGATGTTTACATTCCAGGCAGTCTTAATAAATGCCATAACAGATTTTGTTTGTTTGGCTGGTTGGTTGTTTTTGTGGAACTTGAAAAACTAATTCTGAATTTTATATGGAAATGAAAGTCAAAGAATAGGTAGGAAACTATTGAAGACAATCATGATCAGGGAGTGCCCCACCAGATGTCATGGCATTATAGTATTTCAGAGAGTGTAGAATTGACACAAGAATAGATATAAGCTGATTGCTCAACTTGTTGGATTATACTGTCACTACTGATAGGAAATGTAGAAAGATGAACAGATTTTGTATGGACAAATGAAGAACACACCTGGGATATACTGCAATTGAGGAATCATGGAACAACCAAGTATATCCAGTAATCAGTTCTATATGTGAGTATCAACAACTGGGGAGGTTTTTGAAGGAAGGCTAAGTTTGAGGGGCATCGGTACCAGTAAGTGGTAGTTGAAGTTATTTTAAGTTTGAAAAAGTGAACCTAGACAGAATGTAATTACACACAAGAGTGAAAGAGAAAATGAGGAGAGGAATGGTATGTAAATAAAGATTGTTGTTGTTGTTGTTAGGTGCCATCAAGTTAATTCCAACTTGTAGTGACCACACGTGACAGAGCAGAACTGCTCCACAGGGTTTTCTTGGTTGTACTCTTTAAGGAGACATATCACGAGTTCATTCTCCTGGGGACTGGCTGGGGAGGTTTGAACCACCAACCTTTCGGCTAGCAGCCCAGTGCTTAACCATTTTCAGCACCAGGGCTCCTTCAAGAAAGACTGTTACTGTATGCTGTCAATTAGATTCTGACTCATAGAGATCCTATATGACGGAACAGAACTGTTCCATAGGGTTCCTAGGCCAGAATCTTTACAGAAAGGAGCTCTGGTGGCACAGCTGTTAAGCTCTAGGCTGCTGAAAGGTTGGTAGTTATAACCTACTAGATGCTCTGTGGAAGGAAGATGTGGCAATCTGCTCCCATAAAGATTACAGGCTTGGAACTCTATGTGGCAGTTTTACTCCTATAGGTCTCTATGCAATGGGTAATCTTTCCAGGAGCAAATCACCAGGTCTTCTCCCTTGGAGCTGCTGGGTCGGTTTGAACTGGTTAGCATAACCATTGAACGACCAAGCCTCCTCGAAAAAGAACAGACTGCAATACTCTGTGTCACAATAGTAGATTCTATATCTATAGAGTTGTCCTATGCGTACACACATGATTTGAGGAGAGGAGGCTTTCACTTTGGTTACATATGTTGTTTATGAACAAAAAAATAAAAGAAAAGAAATGGAGGGAGGGAGGAGGAATAGACGAGGAAAAGAAGAGGGAGGAAAGAAAGAAGGAAAGAAGGAAATTAGGATGAAAAGAGACTATCCCATCCCATAGAATAATAGAGAGTATTATAATCTGATGCTGTTTACATACAGATTTACGTTCTGCTGAGTGAAATAAGACAGTCACCAAAGAATGAATATTATATGATTCCACTTCTATGAAATACCTAGAATAGGCAAGCGTCTAGAGTCAAAGCTTATTGGTGGGTACCAGGGGTGGGCAGGAGATAGGGAGAAGGGAGGACTCTATGCTTAGGGGACTCTAAGCATCTGTTAAGGGTGATGTTATAATTTGGAAATGGATAAGGATGATTGTTGAATAACATGATAAGCATAATTAATGTCACCAAACCGTGCATGTGAAGACTGTTGAGATGTCAAATGCTTTGTTACACGTAGGCTGTTGTTGCTGTTAGGTGCCTTCGAGTCGGTTCCGACTCATAGCGACCCTATGCATGACAGAATGAAACACTGCCTGGTCCTGACCCATCCTCACAATTGTTGTTACGCTTGAGCTCATTGTTGCAGCCACTGTGTCCATCCACCTCATTGAGAGTCTTCCTCTTTTCTGCTGACCCTGTACTCTGCCAAGCATGATGTCCTTCTCCAGGGACTGATCCCTCCTGACAACATGTCTAAAGTATATAAGACGCAGTCTCGCCATCCTTGCTTCTAAGGAGCATTCTGGTTGTACTTATTCTAAGACAGAATTGTTCGTTCTTTTAGCAGACCATGGTATATTCAATATTCCTTGCCAACACCACAATTCAAAGGCGTCAACTCTTCTTCGGTCTTCCTTATGCATTGTCCAGCTTTCACATGCATATGATGTGATTGAAAATACCATGGCTTGGGTCAGGCACACCTTAGTCTTCAGGGTGACATCTTTGCTCTTCAACACTTTGAAGAGGTCCTCTGCAGCGGATTTACCCAATGCAATGCGTCTTTTGATTTTTTGACTGCTGCTTCCATGGCTGTTGCTCGTGGATCCAAGTAAAATGAATTCCTTGACAACTTTAGTCTTTTCTCTGTTTATCATAATGTTGCTCATTGGTCCAGTTGTGAGGATTTTTGTTTTCTTTATGGTGGGGTGCAATCCATACTGAAGGCTGTGGACTTTGATCTTCATTAGTAAGTGCTTCAAGTCCTCTTCAATTTCAGCAGGGAAGGTTGTGTCATCTGCATAAAGCAGGTTGATAATGAGTCTTCCTCCAATCCTCATGCCCCGTTTTTCTTCATATAGTCCAGCTTCTCGGATTATTTGCTCAGCATACGGATTAAATAGGTATGGTGAAAGAATACAACCCTGACTCACACCTTTCCTGACTTTAAACCAATCAGTATCCCCTTGTTCTGTCTGAACAACCGCCCCTTGATCTATGTAAAGGTTCCTCATGAGCACAATTAAGTGTTCTGGAATTCCCATTCTCCCCAATGTTATCCATAGTTTGTTATGATCCACACAGTCAAATGCCTTTGCATAGTCAATAAAACACAGGTAAATATCCTTCTGGTATTCTCTGCTTTCAGCCAGGACCCATCTGACATCAGCAATGATATCCCTGTTTCCACGTCCTCTTCTGAAACTGGCCTGAATTTCTGGCAGTTCCCTGTCAGTATACTGCTGCAGCCATTTTCGAATGATCTTCTGCAAAATTTTGCTTTCGTGTGATATTAATGGTATTGTTCTATAATTTCCACATTCTCCATTGATATTCCATCAATTTCTGGAACATTGTTTTTCGCCAATGCCTTCAGAGCAGCTTGGACTACTTCTTCAGTACCATCGGTTCCTAATCATATTCCACCTCTTGAAATGGTTGAACATCCACTAATTCTTTTTGGTATAATGACTCTTTATATTTCTTCCATCTTCTTTTGATGCTTCCTGGGTCGTTTAATATTTTCCCCATGGAATCCTTCACTATTGCACCTCGAGGCTTGAATTTTTTCTTCAGTTCATTTAGCTTGAGAAACACTGAGCGTGTTCTTCCCTTTTGGTTTTCCATCTCCAGCTCTTTGCACATGTCATTATAATACTTCGTCTTCTCGAGAAGCCCTTTGAAATCTTCTGTATTTACCACAATTAAAAAAAAATTAAAATGTCAGTAAAAGGAAGAAAGAAAGAAATTAGGATAGAAAGAGAATATTCCATCCCATCCTAATAAGAATATTACAACTATATATTTGCTTAATTGTATTTTTTTCCTGATCAGTCCCTAAGAGTACTTTAGAAGCTTACAATGAAAATAGGTTCAAATGATCAACAGTCGTAGAACGAGAATGTTCCGACAAAGAAAAAATGCATGTAATGATAAAATAATGAAAAAAAATGGAAAAGGAAAACAGTACCTACTTAATACAATTGTCACTCATAATGCTATTTTTGAGAGAAGAAAACAAAATAATATATAAAATAACATAACACAAATTGTCATGTGTATGTTACTTGTGAATGAAGAAAAGAATAGCTTAAGTCATTAAGTATATTAAGATATTCGTGGAGGTTCAGTTCTAATAAAGGATTTTGTTTCACTTTCTTAGCTAATGTTGAGAGAGAGTCATATGCAAATTATCACATTACACATATTTTTATGTTTTTCCCCAAATATCAAGAGGCATGCTTATAGATTTAATGTCATAGTACGTCGTTCTCATGCTCAGTCTCTTTGAGCTATACAGGAAGTAAAGCTCTCTATTTCTAAAATGATGTAGCTAAAGATTTAAATGGATGCCTTGAGGTTAATTGCTTATATAACAAAGGAATCCAAATTCTCTAGGCTTATCCTATGAGATCTAAACCGAACTCTCTTTCTTGAAACCATTCTCATTTTTTCTGCCTACTCTTAATTATATACCCAGTATAATGTCCTATTAGAATTTCTTCAGTTTTTTTCTGCAAATACATAACAACCATTTTGCATATTATTCCATTTTTATATTTATCAGGTAAAAAAAAAAAGACTTTAAATTGAAATATACAAAATTGAGTTCTTATTTTCTTTGCCTTCACTCTCCAAAATGCTATTAATTCCTTCAAGTCCTTTAATAAAAATTGTCTCTACTGAACCTCTTGGACTGGACACTTTCAGAATGAAATCAGATGCTCCATTTTTGTGTCAGGCCCATTGAGAAGAGCCTTTCTTTGGCATAGTTAGTTCTCTTCCACCCTGAGTATGAATGAGCTTAAGGATACAATAAATGACATTAAAAGTTTCTCCTCTGGATCCTCAGGGTTCACTCTCCAAAATTATACTTGAAAATAAACATACACCATTATTAGGAAGAAATACACTGTCTCCACTGTGTGTGAGTGAAAAATATTCCTGAATAAGTCTATGGAACCACTGTCAGCAGAATGGCACTATCGTAAGAAGCCTCAGAATGCTTTCAAATTTATTTGCAAGCTATTTTAAGAAATATTTTTGGATGAGAAAAACACCTTTGAAACACTGTATGTATTTGCGGACTATGTATGCCAAAACTTAATATACTTGTTAATTGTGGATTTTATAAATCAGTAGCTACTTAGTTTTTACAAAAGTGTAGGTCTGTCTAGCCCATTTACTTAGGTACATATGACAATCTTTTGCTCCCAACAGGGGTTAACTATGTGTGTAAATGTCTGTGTTGATTGTTGTGCCACAAATTCCTTGAGAACATTTTATTCATCATTAAATCTACTACCAGTCCCTCACAGAATGCCTCATACATAATAGACACACACATACCACACCCATTGCCATCAAGTCAATTCCGAGTTATAGCAACCCTATTTTTTTTATAGGACGGTAGAACTGCCCCACAGGGTTTCCAAGGAGTGGCTGGTGGATTCGAACCGCTGACGTTTTGGTTAGCAGTCATAGTTCTTAACCACTAAGCCACCAGTGTTCCATCATACGTAACAGGCATTAATTAAAAATCTATTAAAATAGTTTGAATTAATGTTTATTAAGTAGGTGATATGGTGTCGAAGTGAGTGAAATGGTCTCTTCACTTCTACTATGTGTGTTTCTTTTTCAGTTATGTTTAACTCAAATTTCTGTAAGTTCAAGTAATTCTGGAATGAGCTAGGAAGCACACTCTGAAGAGCTAATTACATGTGACTTATGCAGATATAACGATGTAATTTGTTTCTCATTTTAAGAATTGTTATAGAAAATTTGAGGAAAGTTTTACTTGATTTGTTACCAAAAGCCTGCCTCAGTCTTATTTTATCTTTAAAAAATGTAAAGTCTACTTTCAAGCTTCAAGTAAAATTGCAATTGGTGGTGGAAAAATGAGATTCAATAAGTAATCCTGTTTTTCTTTGTTGTTATTTTTAAAGCATAGTAAGTTAGATAAAGAAAATATTTGTTTTAGAAAGACAGGGTAGAATGAGTGACTGGATACATTTAACATTTAATTTTTTTTCTTTGTTAAAGAAAATTCTGGGTCTATGTTTCAAGAAGAGAGTGATTTTAAAATCTCCCAATTCCTTAGAAATGAATTAGGTAATCACATTTAATTCAAAATAAGTTTTATTTCTACTTATGTATTTCAAGGAGGTATCAAGGTTAACATAACTTTTAGAAGAGATTAGAGTAGAGATATGGAAAATTTTAGAATAATAAAAATTTTCATTGAAAATTTAATAATTTTCATAGAAAATGTAATAATTTTCCTAAAACTAAACTGATCTAATGTTTTGGAAGAAAATACATCTATCTTGAATCAAATAACTCAGATTACATTAATCACTACCACTGCCAACCAAAAAAGCAGACTTTGTACCAGGATAAAATTTGCATATCTATTAACATATCCAATTATCATTCTTCATGTGCCCATAGATCTGATGTGCAAAACTAATGAATTAAATAAGACATCCTGCTTTATCCCTTGACAGAACTTTGCTTGAGCTATTCGATACTACAAGTTAGACTCAGAAAACAATTAGATCATTATTACTTCCAGCTAGTTCCTTAAAAGGAAAAAAAAAAAAGGTCCCATCAGTAAATCAGTTAATCATTATTATCTCCCAGCTAGTTCCTTACAGGAAAAAATAGGTTCCAACAGTCAATCAGTTCATTTTTAACAAGGATGAGTAACCAAAGAATGGTTACTATTAATTATTTGAGGTAAAGACCAAGACTCAAAAAAGCCTTATATGAAAACTTACAGAGTAGTAAGAATTTTGCATGCACTGTCAGTCAACCCTTCCTACGTAACTAGGAGGAACAGACTATCAGTCTGCCTGTTCTAAGGGTGAGGACACTTGGATTTAGAAAAGTGATTTGCTCACACATGAGTAAACAGAATAGACAAATTCAAGCTCTCTCTAACCCAAGAGTTTCCACTCTTAACACCCAGTTTAATTAATTGGAAATAAAAAACTCAATATATTTCTGTGAGGGAAATTTGGTAAATACAATTCACCAAATCAGAATATATTATACATCATTTTTTTTTTTTAATCACATCTAGATAGTTAGGTGAAAACCGTAAATCCTCAACTTAAACACCTAGTGTTAGTAATGAAGCAGGTTCAAAGACAAAGGATACAAAACCAATGATTGTTTTTCCATTATGTCTGTAGTTTGAGTACTATATTCCCTCATAAACAAAGATGTAAATAACAAAAGAGAAACAAAGCTGAGTTCTGTTGTTTTTTTTTTTTTCACTTGTCTGACATTCATTTCTCCTTGCCTCCCAATTTTAGTTAATACAAAACAAAAAACATAGGCACTAAAAAATGTTTTAAATAGGCAACTGAGAGTATGTATCGTATAAATTCAATGAACCTACTAATACTTGTTCCCAAATCGTCCCTTCTCTTGGTATTTCATTCCTCTGATTTAGATCCCAAGTTTTTATAGAAGATTTAAGCAACATCAAGGCAAATAATTTGTTTTGTTCACGTTGTATGTCCAGTGCCTCTTCCAGTACTTCCACCTTTTAATACTCGATAATGTTTGCTAAGCGAATTAGCTACAATGGCATTCTACTTCTAATAAATTTATAATGAATTCAGTATACATGTCAGAAATCTCTTATTCAGAAATTTTAGACATCTTTGAATTTTAGAAAAGGAAGTAGTGATTTTATTAAAAATAACTGAAAACACTAAAATGATTATATTTAAATAATTAGATTTCCTAACTAATCTAATTACTTACTTTTATTTAGTTCTATTTACTTGATTTGACATAATTTTAAAATAAAAGAAAAACACCTACTTTTAAACTGAACTTCATTTAAACATGCATTATAAGGTTATTTACACACATTTTAAGCAATAAAACCTTATAATTTTACTAAATATTAACTTTTGAGCATGTGTTTTCTTTCTACTGAAAAATAAACTTTAATGTTTAGAACAGTTTTACACACACAGAAACATTATGAAAGTAATACAGAGTTCTCATACACCCCATAGCGAATTTCTCCAATGTAAATGCCTTTTATTATTATGATACATTTGTTACAATTAATGATCCAATACTGATTCATTATTACTTATTAAAGTCCATATTTTATTTAGACTTCTTTAGTTTTACCTAATACTTTTTTTCTGTTTCAGGTTTTTGTTTTTTTTTTGTCTTTAGTAGTTGCCCTTAATGTGTACTTTTATACAGTTTTTATTTTTGAATAATTTAGATTTACAGAAAAATTATAAAGTTAATACAGAGATCTATTTAGCCACTATTCTCTAGTATTAACTTCATACATTACCATGATAAGTTTGTGAATGTACTTCCTGTGACCGAGATGAGGTGTGCCAGTCTTATACATGAAAAGGGATTTGGAAAACGTTGAGGAATATACTCCAAGGCTTTGGGATCCCTGAGGCATGGGATCCAGGTAAGGTCTCCCACTGTCTGGGCTCAGAGGTAATACTAGCTACTAGTCATTGACTTAAGTTTTGATAGTACCAATCTGTATGGGTTTTGACAACTTCTCTGACACTCAGTTTCCTTGACTGTGAAAAGGAAATAATAATACCTGAACCATGTTTTGTGTGGTGGTGTCGAGTAGGTTCTGACTCACAGCAACCCTAGGCACAACAGAACTAAACACTGCCCGGTCCTGAGCCAGCCTTACAATCGTTGTTATGCTTGAGCTCATTGTTGCAGCCACTGTGTCAATCCACCTCATTGAGAGTCTTCCTCTTTTCCACTGACCCTGTACTCTGCCAAGCATGATGTCCTTCTCCAGGGACTGATCCCTCCTGACAACATGTCCAAAGTATGTAAGATGCAGTCTCGCCATCCTTGCCTCTAAGGAACATTCTGGCTGTACTTCTTCTAAGACAGATTTGTTTGTTCTTTTGGCAGCCCATGGTATATTCAATATTCTTTGCCAACACCACAATTCAAAGGCGTCAATTCTTCTTCGGTCTTCCTTATTCATTGTCCAGCTTTCACACGCATATGATGTGACTGAAAATACCATGGCTTGGGTCAGGCACACCTTAGTCTTCAAGGTGACATCTGAATCATATAATAGTATAATAGGCTTACTGAGACTAGTAATTCAGCTAATATGAAATCATTTCAAATTTTGGTGTGCCATACATATGCATAAAAATATCAAACATAGATTGTAAATTCCATGAAAAAAGACTTGTTGCTGTTGAATCAATTCCAACTCATAGCGACTCTATGGGACACAGTAGAAACTAACCCGTAGGGTTTCCAGCGAGCAGACGATGGCTTCAAACTGCTGGCCTTCTGGTTAGCAGCCAACCTCTTAATCACTGCACCAGCAGGGCTTTCTCTTGAAAGAAGACGCATTGTTTAATTCATCGTGTTAGATCTTTTTGTCATTGTTGCTTTCCCCATCATATACTATAATATTTCACATACATTTTTGGAGGTAGCAAATGATCAAGAATTAATGGTATTGAAGGAAGAAGTCTAAGCGGCAGTGATGGGGTTGGTGAAAAACAAGGCTCTCGGAATTGACAGGCTACGAATTGAGGTGTTTCAACAAACAAATGCAGCGCTGGAGGTGCTCACTTGTCTTTGCCAAGAAATTTGGAAGATAGCTACCTGGCCAACCAAATGGAAGAGATCCATATTTGTGCTCATTCCAAAGAAGGATGATCCAACGAAATGCAGAAGTTATCGATTAATGTCATTAATATCACACGCAATTAAAATTTGGCTGAAGATCGTTCAAAAGTGACTGCAGGTGTACATCAACAGGGAACTGCCAGAAATTCAAGCTAGATTCAGAAGAGGATGAGGAATGAGGGATATCACTGCTAATATCAGGTGGTTCTTGGCTGAAAGCAGAGAATACCAGAAAGATGTTTGCCTGTGTTTTATTGGCTATGCAAAGGCATTTGATTGTGTGGATCATAACAAATTATGGATAACATTGATAAGAATGAGCGTTCCAGAACACTTAATTGTGCTCATGAGGAACCTGTACATATAGACTGAGGCAGTCATTTGAACAGAACAAGGGGATACTATGTGGTTTAAAATCAGGAAAGGTGTCTGTCAGTGTGGTGTCCTTTCACCATACTTATTCAATCTGTATGCTGAGCAACTAATACGAAAAGCTGAACTACATGAAGAAGAACGCAGCATCAAGATTGGAGGAAGACTCATTCACAATCTGAGATATGCAGATGATACAACCCTGCTTGCTGAAAGTGAAGGGGACTTGAAGCACTTGCTGATACACATCAAAGACTACATACAGCCTTCAGTATGGATTATACCTCAGCATAAAGAGGACAAAAGTCCTCACAACTGGACCTATAAGCAACATCATAATAAAAGAAGAAAACATTGAAGTTGTCAACAATTTAATTTTATTTGGATCCAAAATCAACACCCATGGAAGCAGCAGTCAAGAAATTAAAAGCAAAGATGTCACTTTGAGGACTAATGTGTGCCTGACCCAAGCCATGGTATTTTCAATTACCTCATAAGCATGCGAAAGCTGGACAATGAATAAAGAAGTTCAAAGAAGAATTGATGTCTTTGAATTACGGTGTTGGCAAAGAATATTGGTATACCATGGACCTTCAGAAGAATGAACAAAATCTGTCTTGGATGAAATACAGCCGGACTGTTTCTTGGAAGTGAGGATGGCAAGACTTTGTCTCATGTACTTTGGACACGCTATCAGAAGGAACCAGTCCCTGAAGAAGGTCATCATACTTGGTAGAGAGTCACTGAAAAGAATGACGACCCTCAGATGGATTGACAAAGTGGCTGCAACAATGGGCTCAAACATAACAATGATTGTGAGGATGGAGCAGAACTGGGCAGTGTTTCGTTCTGTTGTACATAGGGTAGATACGAGTAGAAACCGACTTGATGGCATCTAATAACAAGTACTTAATATTTCCTTAATGAATAATTTGATATTATACATTTCATTAATGTGTCCATAGAGCAAGCTTCCCTAATTACAGAAGCTGTGTTTCATACTCTATAATGCTGATTGTTTTTTGTTTTAAGCGTGGAATAATTTGAACTTGATTATTTCTTTACATGAGATTTGTTGTAGATAGTATTACTAACCCCAATCCTTTACCACTCCTTGAGTCCATCCACATTGTCATGTGACTTTGGGATTCATTCCATAAACGCAAATTCTATATCTCTACCCTTTGACTTAGAGATAGTCCAGGTGATTTTTTTGGTCAATAGAATAAGCCAGAAGTGACAATGTGCTAATTCCCAGCCTACGCTTTACCAGACCTTGAGTCTTTCCTCTTGCACACCTGTGCTTCTGTCATTACCAAGAGAAGAATGTTAGCTGCTGCTCCAAGGAGGATGAGATGCAAGTGGGGCAGAACCGTACAGACCCGTCTGCAATGCGATGCAGAGCAGTCCTTGTAGTTAAGGCAGAGCCACCTGGCCAAATAAAGCCAAACACTGGTAAAACCACCTGACCTGTGGACATGTGGTCTATGAATAAAATGTGATTGTGATTTTAAAGCCACTGAGTTTGAGGTAGTTTGTTACGGGGCAAGACACAGGGCTTAACCCAGAAACTTTTCACTTTTAATCAAAATTCATAGTAATTTCAATTTTTTTTTTACTTGAAAAAAGACATACATTTAAAAATCACAATTGTAATGTGTCTCCTTTTTTGGTATCACCAATGCTATTTTCCAACTGTTGCTAATCACACTGGATAAAAATTATAGGAGAAAAACTAATTTTGCATGGATCCTCACTGAAGCAATAGCATAAACTAATACTTCATGGGCTGTTAGTGACATATAAAAGCACCTCTGGCTGTCTCAAAAAACAACACCAAAAATCTTCTTATTCAGTTTTAATAAATCTGAATTTTACCACTTACTTTTTTCAAACTCTCATAATAAAAAAAAAAAATTAATAGCCTTTTATATTTCTGCTTACTTAAGATCTAATTTTGATCAGAGGTGCTACCATTTTATTTTAATATTATTATTATACAAAATTTTAATAATACTTTTGAGTGGCAAAAGTTTATAAAAATACATACATATACATAGAGAACTAACTGCTTTTGGATATCTCTCTGTGAATTTGGATTCCTATGGTTTCTTAGGATAATTGAGTAATGCCAGAGAAGAAAGATGAACAAAGCCTGTCATTTATTTTTTGTAACTATAATAATTCCACAATAATAATACTATAATAGAAATGACAGCATCAATATTGCAATTTGTTGGCATATGAGTCCCTTGCTGTAGAGAATGTCCATATGACAGCACTCAGTTTTACCCCTCCTAGCTGTCATGCCAGAAGGCATAAGTGACAATATTGTAATTAAGTGATGAAGGAAACAACAGTCTGTGATTGAAGCAAATTATCAAAGGCACCTTCTCTATTACCCACAGTTAAGCCAGAAAGTAGAAGTGGATTTTCTCAACTGTATGTATCAGTTTGAGAGGAATCCTAGTGCTAGTGCTTTTATAGAATTATTCTGACATGAGAAATAAAATAATTTCAGAGCAATGGTAAAAGGTCAGCAAGGGGGGTAGTTCAGTAGATGAGAGCAATACACATTTTTTAATTATTTCGTGTAAATAGGAACCAATGTGAAGACAAACATAACAATTTGAAGATGAACATCAGCAGAGTAAAGGAACTGTAGTCACTGGAAATAATCCTCTCCAACTGAATTCTAGAATGTGTCCAGAAGATTTTGAGGAACTGGGCTTAAAGGAGAAAGGTTTAGGCATTAATTTTAAGGAGGGAATAGCTAAGGAGGGACCAGTTAGACCAGTCCCACACGTCCAGAGTTACTGCCTTCTTCAAAACAGTTAAAAATAAAAATAAATAAATACGGTTAACAGCTCCTTCTCTGAGAAAGGTGCCTAGCCTCTAAGGATATATCAGCCTCAATGTAAGTGTTAGCGACATCCATAAATACATTTCTTTCTTCTCAAATGACCTCTGATAACCCATAAATGTTCAATTGCATGAGGGCTGATGCCATATCTGACTTGTTAATTACTGCAACCACAACTCATAACAAAACGTCTACTGTGGTGGATTTTATTGTGCCAACCTAGCTAAGCTGGAACTACCTTTCACAGAGTTCCTTTCCCTGCATAGTTCTGGGTTAGCATAGGCTACAAGTGACACTTTGTGCATGATTCGGAAGGATAAGTGAAGCTGCACCTGTCTTTTTAGACGTGAAATGTCAGTGCAGAGCAAAAGGCACGATTACAGCTCACGGTGCTCATCTGCTGGCTCTGCTACTGGCACAAGACAACATCTAGTCCTACAGCTGCTCCTCCTCCTGAAGTCTTCCATCTTCAGCTTCTCTAATTCTTGAACAAAGTTTGATGTCGGGTGTCAGATTCCCCCACAGGATAGTCCAATAATCAAAGCTGGAGGCTTGGAGGAGGTGTGACAAACCATTGCAGGTTTCAATTTATCTTCATAGTTTACAGTACAGCTTTGCAAGTTCCAGTTTGTGCTTATTTCCCCTAATTTATACCCAATTCCTACTCTTGACAGCATGCCCAGCACCAGACAGAGAAGCTCATCCTTTTATAGACTGCTTAACCAGGTCCCTCCATTGAGTGAGGTCACACCCCTACGATGCATCTCATTATTTATAAATCTCCTAGTGGGTCTGACTGAACCCTGTCTGATATAGTCTAACACAATTTTAGACATTCAATAATTATTAATTACATTAATGAATAAACACGTTAGGCAATATTTGTATTCCTAGTGCACAGAATGGAGTCTGTCACAGAGTGTGACCTCTGAAATTATTTATTGAATAAATGTAGAACAATAAATAAATTACCTAATCAAACAATCTATCAATGAGAGCCCCCATTAGAAAATACATTAAAGTGGGAAGTGGAAAACCTTGGAGAATATGGTGTGATTTATTCCTACCAAAAAATGTTGAGGGATATAGTAAAAGCAGAATATGAAATATTGGTTTCAGAAATGATGACTATTCAAGGAACAAAAGTATATTCACTAGGCCATCTGTCTACTTTGCTCATTTATTTATGAAAGAATTAGTAAAAGAAAATGCTTGAGGCTAAATACCATATAATTTCATGTGTCATTAGAGGCATTAAAGGATAGACATGGTTGGATGCTCTCAAGGAAATATTGATTTTTCTGATAAATATCAATATACTAATTATTGTAAAAGCACAGAGTTGTGTCAAAACCCTTAGGATATTACTTTACACAAAAAAGAATCTATGCTTAAATAAATCAGATTCAAAACACTTGAAGCAAAGTTTTAAATCATGATAATGTTTGTCCTGATATTTCTATCAAATTGTCTTTAAATGCCTCAAGAGACAGTGCTAGAAAACAGTAAGGGATGTTGTCAAACCTTATACTGACAAACACACAGACTGTTGAAAGTTTTAAATTCCTCATAATATAAATACGGACTTTAGATATTGTGACTAGGAGAAATCTGGCCAAAATTCTTTTAACTAGTTAAGTACTGTGTTATTATGACAATTGTATTCTTGAAAAAAAATCATGAAAAGGCCTCATCTTACATAAAAATAAGCTCATTATGATAAATGTTTGCATAAGAAAACTCTATTTCAAGTGGAGTTCAAAAAATATTTACTTTTTCATTAATATGGGTAGAGAGTATACATGAGGAAATATATTAATATTAATCCCAAAATGGAATAACTAAATCACCCATCAACAAAAAAAGATGGATAGGCAAATTATATATTGATACAGTGGAATACTACTGAGCAATTGAATTAACTGTTGCTACACAGACAACATGGATGAATCTTACAAACATAGTACTGAACAAAGGAATCCAGTCACAAAAGAGTGTATACAATATGATTCTAATTATATATATTTCAAGACAGGTGAACAGATCAAAAATGACATTCAAAAAATTAAATATATATATTTTAAATTAAAAAAAAATTCACTTGACCAATAAAATTTGCAGTTAAGAAAGATTATCTTATACCCTTCTTAAAACTATGAATATATTGAAATAATGCCTGTATTGGATCTCCACTGCATGGACAGTATTCTCTGCTTTAACAATGTTTGGGTGTTTAAGTAGCAAAATAAATCCTATTATTTTCTCTAGGTGTATGAACAATTTCAACTATTATTTTCTATCCAAGTTGCTCCTAATGAATTTGTGATAAAGTTTTTTTTAAAAAAAATATCAAGCAGATACAACTTTCTAACATAAGAGTTTGATTCTGAATCTCTAGGTATAGCAAAATTATTTAAAAATAATTTTTAACACAAAACCTTTATATACTTCATAACCCCCCTGCTCTCTGCAGAGAGGTGATAATGTCTCAAGAAGGTACCTCACTTAATGGTCATAATCATTTTAACCTATTTACTTCCAAAAAGAAGAAAAAAGTTTACACGTTACGGTGAAGAGTATCTCAGACAACTTCTAGGAATCTTTTTACCTGCAAGGGCAAGAGGAAAAATGTAACTATGAGAACATAAATGCAGAACTAGCTACATAATATTCAGGGCCCAGTGCAAAATGAAAGTGTGGGCCACTCTTGCTCAAAGAGTATTAAGAATTCAAAATGATGGTAACAGAGCATTAAACCAAGTGTGGGGCACTCAACTACTAACCTAAAGTTTGGTAGTTGAAATACACCCAGCAGCACTCTGGAAGAAAGGACTGGTGATCTTCTTGTGTAAAGAGTACAGCCAAGAAAACTCTACAGAGCAGTTCTACTCTGCAATATATGGGATCTCATGAGTTGGAATTGACTCAAACACAATGTGTTTGATTTTGGATGGAGCCCTCCTAAGTGTGGGGCTGTGTAAAACTGCTAAGGTTTCAGACCCTTGAACTGGCCGGCACAAGTGTTATGTTCCTGTGATGGCTAATTTTATGTGTTAATTTGGGTAGGTTACAGTTCCCAGTTTTTGGTCAAACACTAGTCTAGATGCTGTCATGAAGTAGTTACACCATATGATTAAATCAGTTGGCCTTAAGTAAAACCAGTTATCCTCCATGATGTGGGTAGGTCTCACACAATCCATTGAAGGCATTGAGAGCAAAAAAGGAGATTTTCCTAGGGTGTATTTTGCCTCCAGACTATTAACAGACATTTTGCCAGAATTCCCATACTCTACACACTTCTCCTTGCCTGACCTACAGAGTTCAGGACACAGACTGTACGAATCTCCAATCTTTTACCTGACCTGTGGATTTTGGACTTGGCAAACCAGTTGCCATCAAGTTGATTCCGACTCATAGGGACACTACAGGGCAGAGTAGAACTGCCCCGCAGGATTTCTAAGACTGTAATCTTTAGGGAAGCAGATTGCCCCACCTTTCTCCCATGGAGTGGCTGGTGGGTTCGAACCTCTGACGTCTGGGTTAACAGCCAAGTACTTAACAACTATACCACCAGGGCTTGTTTAGACTTGCCAGCCACCCACAACTGCATGAACCAATTACTCAAAATCAATCTGTTTACAGAGTCTGTGCAGAAGAAAGTGCCATCTTGCGTTGCCTAAGCACATATTTATTCTCTTTTTCAAATTTCATGTAATGTGCTTTTTAACTTTCATAATGAAACAAGCTCTATAACATACATATATTCACAGGTATCTCTCTACATCAACTCAAGTTTTTCTGAAATGACATATTCAGTCTGATTTGGTGTTTAATATCAGTTAACAGGTTAAATGTGTGTTATCTACTCTCATGAAAAGGCAAAAATTGAGCCAATAATAACTGTGTTACTGATATTCCCATTGTTAATATACAAATTGTTGTCATAATACACTCATGTCAAATTAAAAGGAAATGAAGAAATATGAACTAAGTGCCAATTCTACATTTTATGGGGAATGAAAGCCCACACATTTATCTAGACTACATATATTCAAACACTGAGTAAAATATATAATGTAATCATTTTTATTTTATAAAATTAATGCATTATATAAATAATTAAAAAGCACAACAAAATGAGGATTAAAGAACATATTGCCCTAACTGGAGCTAATATTGATAAATTTTATGTGTTCTTTCTTTTATTTTTTAATTTGAAAATCATTTAACATTTACATGTATTGCTAAAATCTCTTTGATATCTTTACATCAAATATCTACAATTTTTCTGTACTTTTACCACATCAGAGTTGTGGAGTAGGGAAATAAATATGGTGAAATGTAAATAATTTAAACTTCTTGGCAAGGTAATGGTCATTACTACTTTCAGTTCTAGAATGCACTGTTATGTGATCATTCAAAATGTCTTAAATGGTAGTGCAATTATCTTGTTAGGTGAAGTGAAAGACAGGCCAACAACAAAGCAACACACCCAAATTTGTAACTGCAAAGTGATAATGGGTTTAATTGAACTAAATTCGGTCCCATGACTTGTGACTCAGTGGCAGAAAATCTATTATCAATTTTTAATTAGTCAAGGCATTCTTTGACCATACTCAATAAGAAAAGTGATTTTTTTTTTTTTTAAAGAAATGGAACTCTGAATTTCAAACAGCTGTTAACATTCACACTAACTTCATTAGAAAAGCCTCAGGAAGGTTCTCTAGATACTTTATGATTATACTGCAAGCGATAATGAAATCTACGAGCCAGTAAAAGTCCCAAAAGAAAGTACATATGATGGAAAGTTATATTTCATAGGGTAAAAACAGCATGCTCACTTGGCTCTTCGAGGATTATTATAACGATATATACATGGAGGGAATAGGATTTTCACTTTCCACAGCTCTAAATAACTGGGAAAGAGAATTCAATCAAATTTCACATTAAAAATTTCCTTCCTTATCATCATTACCTTTATAGGCTAGGAACGTTCTGGTAGGAGTCAGAATAGACTCGATGGCACACAACAACAATGTTAAACAGGTTCAGTTAGTAACAGTAGCTGGACCTCTTGACTTTATACAGGGTAATGCATATAGCATATGCATGTGACAAGTATGTCTGATACACATGTGCCTATCTAATAACAATATACCAGCACTGTAGGGAAGCAAGGGAATTTGAGGCTACAGCAGAGCATGAAAAATATCATTTTTTTTTTATATGATCTTTTGTTCAGTGCTTACCGATCATTTAAGAACCAGGGTGATAGTTCAAAATCCATTCCCTATTCCCAGCTTAAAATCCTCCAGGGGTTTCTAAATGTCTTCATAATAAATACTAACCTCCTAAATGTGACCTTTTCCTAAGTCAGATTTCTTACCACTCCCATATCTGTATGTCTGCATGTCATCACCATTTTAAAAAAAAAAAACAAAACAAAAAGTCAGTGGCCTGGGAGTGGATTTTGACTCATGGCAACCCCACATGTGTCAGAGTAGAACTGTGCTCCATAGCGTTTTCAATGGTTGTGCCCTTTTGGAAGCAGATCACCAGACCTTTAACTGGAGGTACATCTGGGAGGGTTTGAAACACCGACCTTTCAGTTAGCAGCTGAGCTTTTACCATTTTGTGCCACCCAGGGATGCCTTCATCCTCACAGAATTCCTCAAAGCACCCTATCATGATTTGGGAGGCATTTTGCCTTTATGCTTTTCTTCATATTGTTCCTTTCCTTTTCTTTTTTGTCTAGAACATAGGGAGTCCTTATCTCAAAGGAAGTGTTACAACTTCTCAGGGAAGTCTACCTGAACCCCCTACCCTCATACTGTTTCTTCTTTTCACACTATCATGATGAGAAAGGAATCATCCCTGAAGTGAGGAATTTCTCCTGCCTGTTTCCAACTCTGAAGTGGATTCCATCCTGCTCTATCTTCTCAGAGATAATCCTGTTACTAGATGAACAACTATGACACTCTTTATAAACAACAAACTTACGGTGGTGTGTTACTTGAAACAGCCCACCAGAGAGAGATATTAAGGCCTTTTTCCAGGGTCAGCTCTTCAGTAATGCCCAGCTTGATCTTGCCGAGTCTATCTCTGTGGCACCTGAAAGCCTTGTTTTCCTTTAGAACACTTAAGTTTTGGAAATGTAAAATAGCTCTTACTGTTGAGTTCCAAAGGAAAATTTGGGTTTATGTAGGTTAACTTTACATTAAACTAGTAGAGAAGATTCTGGAAGAAATGAACTTTTAGGATCAGCAATACAACTGCAATACTATCTAAGAAAGAAGGAAAACGGGGAGAGAGAAGGGGAAGGGGGAGAGGTGGGAGAGGTGAGAAGGGAGGGAGGGAGGAAGGCAGGAAGGAGGAAGGCAGGAAGGACAAAGATGAGGGAAGAAAAGGTGCCATATTAATACCTGTCTTTTTCCATTATCTTCACAGTAAAACTTATCGTTCTTTATAGAAATAAGACAATTTTAAATACGATTGATTTATGACAAAGCAAGAGAACAAATAAAACACAAACCAAAAAGATCCTAATCCCGGCGGAAAAAAACAGCACACATCTGGCTTTGCTTTATGAAACCAATAATAGGTGCCTTGACCAATTGAAGAAAATCTCCTTTGACTCTTGTCTCCCAAAGGAACCAGGGCCTGCTTTTGAGACTTTTTATACTGTAATACCTTGCCATCTGTAATAGCTTAATCAGCTTTTTTTTTTTTTTTTTCTAATAAAGCAAACAGAAATACATACAAATCTATGGAAGCAGGCTGTGCTAAAAAGTTCAATGTAAATTTATACAGACTTGTTATTTCTGAATATAATTATAGCCTGCTGGAGAGGGTCATTTTGAAGCCGCTCTTTTAGATTAAGCATTTTTAACTTCTAATATAGCAACTAGGATCATGTGGAATTGATCTTCTGAAAATGAATTTGAACATAGATTTTGAGTAAAGAATATTTGTAGAAGTATTTTATATTTTTATAATTTAAAAACACATTTAAATTTAAAAACAAGTATCCATATGGGATAGCATGAAATACTATCATTCTGTGTTTCTCTATAGGCATACGTAATACTGTTGCCAAGCTCTGTATTTCTTAGAGTAATGGAAGGCTTTAATTACTTTTGTATGCCAAAGAGTAGATACGGAATGTGGATAACATACTTACAGCCAAGGCTGACTTCTGAATGATTTCTAGGTCAAGGAGACTACTCTAGTACAGGTGTCTTTGATCAAAAATGCACCCATAGCAGCTATAGAGGATCCTGAAATCTAGTTATCTAATAAAATGTATTCTAGATCTGGACTTGCTTTCTGAGGCACTTCTGTGTTCCTAAAGTTTACCGGTATTTTTACCATCATTTTGTCAATGGAACAAGGGATATCATTATCAACATCAGATGGATCCTGGCTGAAAGCAGAGAATACCAGAAAGATGTTTACCTGTGCTTTATTGACTATACAAAAAGCATTCGACTGTGTGTATCATAACAAATTATGGATGACATTGCAAAGAATGGGAATTCCAGAAAACTTAACTGTGCTCATGCGGAACATATACGTAGACCAAGAGGCAGTTGTTCGAATAGAGCAAAGGGGTACTGCATGGTACAAAATCAAGAATGGTGTGCATCAGGGATGTATCCTTTCACCACACTTATTAAATCTGTATGCTGAGCAAATAACTCCAGAAGCTGCACTATATGAAGAAGAATGTGGAATTAAGACTGTGGAAAACTTACTAACAATCTGCAATATGCAGATGACACAGCCTTCCTTTCTGAAAGTGAAGAGGACTTGAAGCACTTACTGATGAAGATCAAAGACTACAGCCATCAGTATAGATTACACCTCAACATAAAAAAAAAAAAAAAATCCTCACAACTGATCCAATAAGCAAATCACGACAAAGGAGAAAAGATTGAAGTTGTCAAGGATTTCATTTTACTTGGATCCACAATCAACACCCACGGAAGCAGCAGTCAGGAAATCAAAGGACATACTGCACTGGGCAAATCTATTACAACAGACCTCTTTTAAAGTGTTAAAAAGCAAAGATGTAACTTTGAGGACTAAAGTGCACCTGGCCAAGCCATGACATTTTCAGTTGCCTCATATGCATGTAAAGGTGGACAATGAATAAGGAAGACCAAAGAAGAACTGATGCTTATGAATTATGGTGTTAGCGAAGAATACCGAATATACCGTGGGCTTCCAGAAGAACAAACAAGTCTGTCTTGGAAGAAATACAGCCAGATTGCTCCTTGGAAGTGAGGATTGCAAGACTTTGTCTCACGTACTTTGAACATGTTACCAGGAGGGACTAGTCTCTGGAGAAGGACATCATGCTTGGTAAAATAAAGGGTCAGCAAAAAAAAGGAAGACCCTGAATGAGATGGACTGACACAGTGGCTTCAACAATGGACTCAAACACAACAATTGTGAGGATGGTGCAGGACCAGGCAGTGTTTCTTCTGTTGTTCACAGGGTCGCTATGAATGGGAAGTGACTGAAAGGCATCTAACAACAATGACAACAATGCCACCATTTTGTTAATGAGCACAGATATCATTTGCTGATAATCTTATACTCTAATCAAATGAAAAGTATTTCTTTGTAATATTTTAATTACATTGTAATAATTCAATTACATTAAAATATTAGTTGATTTTAGTCAACAAGGAGTTAAGTTTAAAACTATAACTTCTGAATATCAGTAACATATACTGGTCTAGAATTTAAATACCATGTAAGAGCTGAGGCATAATTATGAAACAGATTTCTAATATTATCTCAGGAATTACAAGCATGTTAAATGAGTCATTAAATTAGACACAGAGAAATAGAGATATAAATATTGAAGCAATAATTTCTTCTGCAGACTTGTCAAATGAACATTCCCATAGAACAGATTCTGATCACTAATGCATAAGAATGTTCCATCACTGTCTCCAGGGCCATGGAACTTCCCTGAGTCTTGTTTTCCTACTTAAATCTTCTTCTTCTTATCACTCAGTATAAGAGAAATATTGAACATCAAACTTGTAGTCTCCTTGGAATCTTTCAAAGCAATTGGATAGACAATTTATATTTGAAACTAATGATTGATATTTAATATATAAATTTATAGTGATGGCACAGTTAAGAGTTTGGCTGCTAACCAAAAGGTTAGCAGTTCAAATCCACCAGCCACTCCCTGGAAGCCCTATGGGGTAGTTCTACTCTGTTCCACAGGGTCACTATGAGTTGGAACTGACTCAACAGCAATGGGTTTGGTTTTCTGGTATTTATAGAGAACATAATAACAAGAAGATATTGTGAAAAGCTTTATAGTTAGGGCCTGCTTGCATATAAACACAATATTCTGATTTTCTGATAAATTATTTGTGGATTTCATACATTAATTCTCAGAAATTAATACTTGATGTATTTACAACATTTGGGTGAGATGGAAGGTGCATTTTACAACTATTCCAAAATATCTCCTGTAAAATAGCAGAATAAAATACTTCAGGATTACTGCCTTAAATGGTTCACTTAAAAAAAAAAAAGAAGGGAAGAATTGCAATCTTTTCAAAGGTGCTTTGCAAATAACAATTATTACTGCTACATGCTGCTACATATACTTCTAATTTTTGATTGCAATAAGAAAGCACATGCATTATTTAGAGTGCATAACACAATATAATACACTATAAAACAGGATTCTACAGCTTCTAATTCAAGGTGACTTCATAAGTAATCACCTTTATTATGAGATAGTTTCACTATTAGGGGTTCCCAGCATGGGCATTTAGGACGGTATTATAATGATAGGATGACAACAAACATTGATATGATACTTTACATTTTATAAAGGACTTCCATATACATTATATTCAATAATCCTATCATATTTAAACACCATTATTTGGATTTTACAATTCAGAAAATTGAGGTTCAGAGAGGTTGTGACTCACCTAAGGTTAACACAGCTAGTAAGCGACAGAGCCAATACTTTAACCCAGTATTTATGTCCCTAAAACTGAGCTCTCTACTACAGTAAATTCCCTCCAATTTAAACATGAGGCCATATAATAAATAATTCCATATATATATGAAACTATATATTAAAATGAAAAGAGACTTGAGATGTAGTAGACAGAAAAATAGAAACACAGTGAGTCGAAGTGATTTGCTCAGGGTCACTTCAAAGTTGTACTGGAACGTTTGTTTTAAGACCTTCATTCTATTTTCCTGTTTATTAAGTTTTGCTCCTTAATAGGAAATAAAAGAAATTATCATGGATAATTACTAGATAAAGAATAGATTATTAAATTGCTTTTAAAATATATTCGTTAAGGCAACTACTTAATTTTATAGCTATGTCTGCTTTTTCAGATTTACGATTCGATTGAATAAAAGAGTACTTGAATGCCAACTAATTAGCCAGTAGTCTAATTTACAGCCTGAGGGATTAAATAAATAACAGGAGGGAGAAAGAAGAGAAGGGGAACTACTACACATCTTTTTACAGGAATTAGCATTTTGCTTATGTGAGACACAAACATACGTATGGCTAAGGTTACAGCTTCCGGTGCCACGATATGTGAACCACTCACTAGAAGTATGACTTTTGGTCTTTGACTCTCCCTAACCCAGTTTCCTCATCTTCAAATAAACATGCTAATATACCTAACTCATTGGGTTATGGTGAAAATTATATGAGATTATATAGACAAAGAATTTAGAATACTAACTGCACACAGTATCATATTTTTACCCAAATAATGCACACCCTCTGCGTTTGTTTGCCACGCCCTACCCCCTGCAAGGCACCCTCACGAGCGATTGTCACACCAATCCTATTCCTTACGTTGCTGTAAAAAACATTAGCATAGTGTGCTTATAAAAATACCTCGCAGGGGGAGGGCAAGGCTGGCAAACAAACGCGGAAGTTTTTTTATTTGCATAAAAACACAGTATTTTTTTAAGTGTCATTGACTGTTACACGTATTTTCCTTGATGTGTTTATAAGAGAGAAAAGTACAAAATAGTTGAATTTTATTGTTTTATCTAGCTCATGTGATCATCAAATCGATATAAAAAAATTTCATTTCAAAAAAGAGTTCTCAAAAATTACAAAAGTAAGCACACATTGTCTGGGATAGCAATTAAACTCCTGGGCAGAATTCATGATATTCTATTGCCACATAGTTACCGGCACAGTTTCTATTTCATGTTTCCTTTACATAAGAGCTAAAGTAATATTTCAAATTAATTAATTAGCTTATTGTTTGATGACTCACTGGGAAACTTACTATTATGTTTCAACTCTTTTTCATCTTGTTTTTATAACAAACTAGACTTTAATAGCTAGGGAATTCATGCTTTTAATAGCCCTTACTTCTGAGGTAGATTCATTGTACAATGTGTCGTTCCATTTCTAAAATAAAATGTGTTATCTATGTGTGCAAATGTAATATATCAAAATTAACTTTAAAGTTAATACAGGCAGCCCCCAGATTACGAACGAGTTCTGCTCCTAAATCTGTCTTTAGGTCAAATTTGTACGTAACTCATAACCGTTAGGTAAGGTTGTTATCTAAAGTTAGTTTGCCTTAGTATATGGTATATAGTGTACCTTTCCATGCATAAAAACTATTAAACACTTCCAGATACACTAAAACATCTTTAACATAATAATACAGTAATAATAATAAAAATGTTTTGATGTGTATTGCAAAGTAGCACTGTTTGTTATTAGGAACTATTGTATGTACCTTGAGTTTTTAATATAATAGGCTTTATGGGGGTTGGTTCATTAACTACGCGTTGTATGTAAGTCAGAGGTGCATAACCTGGGGACTGCCTGTAATAGACAGAATTAATTAACTGAGTGCTTGCCAGACAACAAGTGACTTAGGTATAATACCTTTATAAAGCTCTGCAAGGGATGTATCATCTATACTTTTGCCATGAGCTGAGAAAAACGAGTTTCAGAAAAATGAAGGAATTCCAAAAGTAGAAGCTACATAATTCCTAGATTTGGGCTTGAATTGCATCACCTTCATTTTTTATTTTAAAGAAAATCCTGAATAATATTTTTCTATAAGGATAAAATTAGGTGAGAGTTTGGGGAAACTGTAGAAAATTATGAGCAAAATTGGAGGGAAATGCCATTGTTTAGTATGAGATTTCTGGGACAAAAATCTATAATAGGTAGGTCTTAAGAAAACATCTTTGATGTACAATGATGTTTTCAATATCATATTAAAATATTTTAAAAATATTTTTCTATGTGTCATATTTTTAGAAAAGTACTCTTTAGTTTTGGTATCCATTACATTTTATTTTATCAATTTAACAGTTCTTGAACTAGATTTTTAGTTTTCAACAGGTTGATAATATTGCTAAAGGATTTATATATCTTACTTATTATAAAATACACAGTTTTAAATATGCAGTAATATGAATAGAGGCATAACATTATTTGACAGAGACTTTAACTAAAGTTGATATTCATATATCAAATAGGCATTTTATATATGTATATATACATGTCATATCAAATAGACATACCATATATATATGTATAATGCCTATTTGATATAATACTTATATACATACACACACACAAACATATACATTTATTTCTAAATATTTTTTAAGGTTCATGTATTATGTTTACAATCACCTTAAAAATACACTGACTTGACTTCACAGTTGATAAGTTCAGTAATACATCTTCATTCAGAAATGAGTATCTTCATACATTTAAAAAATGGATTTGTCACTTCAGATAGGATGCTTGTTTATTACGAGTAATTGCTTTATGAATAGCTTTACAAAAAATATCTTTCTTTTCCATCCATATAAAGAAATGAACCAACTCACTGTGGTACTCTCAATCTATTGTCACACTCAGGTGCTATGTTATGTGTGTTTATTTCCTTACCTGTATAATGCATTTGTACACAATCTTTTTTGTTTGCAGCAACACCAAATAAAAGGGAATGTCTAAATACATGCTAAATTGTTGGTTTGGGTAATATTACTGGGGTTTATTTTGTCTATTTTGCAAAGTGGTAATATTACTGGGGTTTATTTTGTCTATTTTGCAAAGTATCAATATTATAATTTTCCATATATACATAGGTGTGTATACATGTTTATGTATGCATATATAGACATACAAATACACTTATACATATATACTCTATGTAATAATACATAGACATTTATTTGTATCAAATTTATTGAAGTTTTTTTCTTCTCCTGAAATTTTGCTAATAACAGGATTTGCAAATTAATTTTTTCCATAAAATAAGATCATCACAAATTTATGAAAACCAACAGAAACAGCAGACAAGATTTAGACAGTCTTCAAAATAGACACTGGTAATCAATTCAATCAAGGCAGCTAATTCACCAAATAAGGGAAATTATTGAAATTAATGACCAATTCAATTCATATAGTCAAAAAAGAAACCAAGTTGATATTGTACAATTTTGTACATCTAATCACTATCTCAAATGGCAGTGTTCGGGAATTTTAATTATATATATAATATATATATATAGCTTTAATTATATATAATATATATATAATTTTAAAATTCCCGAACACTGCCATTTGAGATAGTGATGTACAAAATTTTTGAAGTACACCCTTTCCTCACATTTTGATTTCTCTTAAATAGCTTAACAAAAACAAAATATACAACACCATTGCAGGCTGAGATCAGGAAAAAATCATTTGCCAAGTACATTTAGAATGTCTAATTGCTGCATCCTTCATGCAATAAATTGGAAAAAAAATCTAACTTGCGAATTTTTTTTTCTCTCTCTCTGAACCCTGCTCTGACAATGGGACCTCTGAGACAAGAAGGGTAGGAAAAGTGCTGTCTTAATTCAATTTCCCCAGACAAGGATTGCTTTACATGTGATTTATTGAAGGTGTACTCTGTGGAGAAAAGTGTATGTGAGGGAAGTAAGGTAGGTGGACACAGGGCAGAGAGCTCATCAGAATCTCTGGAGTATGAATAGCACCACAGAAATAACCCCACAAGGAACCAGTCTTTCTCTATAAACCACTGCTGGGAAGACATAACCTCCCAGATTTCTCAAGGTGAAGAGGCACCCATTATTAAGGACAATACTCCAGGAAAAAAACAAAACTGTAGGTGTCAAGGTTTTTTTTTTTTTTAATCTACAGCACTTAAGGGATAGGTTCACTGATTGATCTTTGCTCTGCTCAGATCCTGCTGCTTCTTGCATTAACTTCACTCCAATCAGTCCAACTGTTCTAGAAGTCTGATGGATCACACTTTCTGAGGAACTTGCCAGAGAGATATCACTACTGCTTTAGTTGGACCTGAGGCCATAAATGATAATGACAAACTGTCCCAGATTGCCAGGACTGATGGGGGTTCCAGAGAGGTAGGAGTTTATCACTAAAACTGGGAAATTCTTGGGAAAACTGGAAGAACTTGGTCACCCTAGATATTCATCATCTCTCTCCTATTCCACTCATTCTAGATTCCCTTTGCCTTGATTATAACTTCCACTCGTAGTCTTGTGGGATGACCCAGATCCTCATACTTGAGGGATCTGAGTCTCTAGGTACCATGCTATTACGAGAAAATGGCTGTTATAATTGCCCATTTATAGGCATGTCCTGGCATGGAAACACAAAAAGTCCCTGCAGCAGTACATCTGCCCTGTTAGAGGTACAATAAGAAAATCTATATTTGCGGGGCAAAGTGAGGAGAATAGGAATTCAGAGGGATAATGGACAGGACAAATCACAGGACCTTATAGGTTAAATTCAGTGGAGACAGGTGTCATTGCATGCACATAGTGGTTAAGAGCTTGGCTGCCAACCAAAAGGTCAGCAGTTCAAACCCATCAACCATTCCCTGGAAACCCTATGCGGCAGTTCTACCCAGTCCTACAGGGTCACTATGAGTTGGAAATGACTCGGTGGCACCTAACAACAACAGCAACACTAAAAAATGGAAGAAAATTTAATCTTTCTTCGGGGAAGGGTTTTAAGCTCTAAAAGCTATAAACATAATGGAAAAAAATACAAATAAATAGATACCATTATCAAAAAATTTAAAACCGTATTAATATTTTTAAAGAAAAAATACTTTAAGCAAAATTAAAAGTTTAGAAAATAGAAAATAATTGCAAATGTAGGCTAAACAGCTCATTAATATCTTTAATACATAGTATTCACAAAATTCAGTAAAATGACCATAAAAATTCTCTAATAGAAACATTGAGAAAGCGTAGTTAAGAAAAATCCTTAGAATCAAAGGGGCTGAATGAATCTTCTCCATGGACTCGTAGGTAGACAAACGAGATATGTTGCTTTTCAGCTTCTAAGAGAAATGAGGGAGTTAGTGCTTTCTTTGAAAACTGGCTTTAATATCAGTGAAGCAACTGTGAAGCCAAAATTTGAATGCATGAGTGTTTCATGAGGCACCTCTGCATGGACTTGAACCTCCAACCTTTCATTAGCAGCCAAGTGCATTTTCCTTTCCACCACCCAGGAACTACACTGATACTATACCCCACTATTAATTCAATTTTAACAATTTATTACTGGTTTAACTTACAAATGAAGCCCTTGTGGTAAAGCAAGTTCAAACCCACCAGCCACTCCTTGGAAACCCTATGGGGCAGTTCTACTCTGTCCTATAGGGTCGCTATGAGACAGAATCAAATTCACGGCAATGTTTTTTTTTTGGTGGGGGGCGTAATTTACAAACATTGTCAACTGAATATAATCAAGTGCAGTTTAATAGTCCTTTTACTACTCTGGAATATTTTAGAATAATATAATGTAAATTATTTGTGTTTATTTTCAATGGTCCTTAAACTTCTAGAATTACAATTTCTAGATACATCTTAGGTAAGGGATTAAGCTTTGGATATAGTCATCATTTTCTTTTCCTGGTAGCTGTGCTTAAGTTTTAACAGAACAGAGAAAAACTTGCCTCCAATAACTTTAGAAAAGTAATTTCACAGGATGACGCATTGATATTTTCAGAATTGATTTAGATTCAATAATTCAGTTACCAAGACCTTCAGTCTTGAACCAGTCCCTACCAGTGCTGCCTTTGACCATCACGGATTCCAGTTAGTCTATTTACCTGCCAAGTTTAATGTTTCATCATAAATCTCTACCTTGTTAATTCACATGACTGACTTTGTTTTTTTCACAATAATACAGGGCCATCTTTATCCCTTATGCTTTGCCTCAGCACATAGCACATTAATTTTCATCTTTTAAAACGCTGCCACTCATTTAGGAAAACACAGGTTTTAGGTTACTGTTTTAGCTTAAATTCTTGCTGCAATTTATTACAGTTCCAAGTAATCCCTTGACTCATTCATGCTAAGGAGGATTACTGTCAGACTGAAGGTAGGATTTGTAATGTCAGTAGAGGTAAACTGTCAGAAATATGCCATTACCTCTCTCTTCAATTCCTTTCAAATTAAAATACAGATGAAAATGGGAATCTCCATGTACAAACTTAAACAAAGAATATCTGAAATAGTTTGTAATAGTTTTTGTTAAACACTGATTACCAAAATCCAATTGCAATCTTGGTGATTATAAGGAACTGGGTGCTCAAGAATTCTATTTGCTACAAATGCCACAGGGAAATGGTTATGAGAATGAGCAGGAACGTAAAAGAGCTGACAGCTATTTTGTGATTGAATTGACTGTAATGTCAATCAAAACATTCTGTATACAAGTAGGAAAACCAGGTTTAAGTGCCAGCAGTTGTTGAGGGTTGATTTATCTAGTATCTGCTTCTCTTAGCCAGGAAATTCCATCAATGGACATTAAGTCTTCTAGTTCAGGTAATATTATATCCAGGACTCCCTACTCAACTGTAAACATTATAATCAGTCATTTTATCATTAGATTAAGTTTATCAACTGTATGGTAATCAAAATAGAAATAGAAAACAGTCTAGTTGAATATTATCTGTTTCTTAGATGGAGAAAGGAAAATTGTAGCCTGTGGATGGGACTTTCTCTGACGAGCACATACAAGTGAAATACCTGAACTTGATCAATGCAGAGATAGAAAAGGGCACTAAATATCTGCATAGAATCTTTAGTAAAGCAGTCGACATTTTAACCCGAACCTTGCTTCCTTTCAATTCTAATGTTCAGGCTTGCTCTTTGAAGTCCTTTGAGTTTGAGGACCATTCTTGGCTTTACCACGCCAACCCTGAATGTTCTCCAATTATTTCTGCTTGAACTCAATCCTGGATATTAGTTCAGAACCTGAGACTCAGCTCTAACAATGACCAACCCGGCAGGGTCCACCAGAAGCGAAGTAGTTCTCACCTACAAAATCATGAATAATAATAGCTTAGTAATTAAAGCTTTAATATACAGTCATGTTCCTCTTTTTCATTTATATGAACTAACTATATAAATATTAAATATATAAGTAAATGTCACACTGCTAATATTGGTTAAATAAAGCACAATATATGTTTATACACAGATATATGATGCAAATCTGAAAGCCTTATTTGAATAAACTGTTTTAAATAATTGCATACACCTCTGATATAAAGCTACATACACAATTTTATTTCAATTCAGTGTCTCTAAAAGGGCCTGGAATATGATAAATTCTCAATAAGCAATTCTTAAATTAGTAAATAAAATGTTCAACTGAAACATGTTTAACAGGATTATTAAAAAGAAAGAAATTGGGTGATAAATAAGAAATAACATATCTAGGAATGCTGGCCTTTTCTCAAAAGCAGGAAGTAAGCAAAATGAGTATTATTTTGTTAACATTCCTCAAAATGATAGCGTTAACCTATTACGGAAGTTGGCTAAGCAGTTTTCAGCCTCTCACAATGTAGCTTCAGCCTTTTCTAGTGTCACAGAATTAAGAAAGAGCAGTGCTATTATCAAAGACCGGTTATGATAGTTTCTCTTTCCTCTAGGAATTTGGTAAGGATAAGGACCCCTATAGGGTCATATGAGTTGGAATCGACTCGATGGCAATGGATTTTGGTTTGGAAAGATGAACCAAATTATTTAAATCTCTTTACCATCCGTCTGTTATTTTATCTTCACTCAAAGTCGAGTTTCACGTATTCTTCATCAGGATTTCCTTGAGTACCTGCTGTTAACAAGGCTTTGAATTCAGGCTATAGGGTTTACTAGAAAAATATGAATGAATTGAAAGAAGAAATTTGGCTTGCTTTGCAAAAGTAGTGATAGACCAGGTACTTTAAATAAATACATAAAATCACACATACATGTGCATTAACATCTACAAAATACATATTTTTGCTCATATTTAGTTTAATTCTACTTATCATAATAATGATTTCAGGAAGATTACAATAAAACCCAATGAAAGAACACCAGGAAATCATTTGCTCAGTACAAGGAAAGTAGGACAAAAGTAATGTAATAAAGAAGGAAAGAGCTTTAGCTGTTTTGGCACAAAGGGTGAAATCTTCCAATATTATACACTGAGAGGGAAATACAATGAATTATATAACTTTTGATTTTCTATGGGGAAAGGAAGAAAAACCTTGTTCACCAGAGGATAGTAATTTTTTTTCTTTCCCTGACAATCTTTCAGGAGAATTTATCCTCAGACTCTTTACATAAAGAGCATTCAGCAAACTAGTAGAAGGTATGTTAAAGAACTCTTCCATAATTCTTAGAGACATACTACTTAGGTCTGTTTCTTGGATTAACACTTGGTGATACCTGAAGGGCAGACCTCAATCATAATTCTCTATAAACAATTTAATGGGAAGATGAGTAATATGATCTGGATTATATTATTTAGGTGTTTTGCCTTAACAGTTGAATAAAGCTTTAAAGTTCTCTTTTATGTATGGAATTCTGGTTCTAAATTTTTATTGCTATTTCAGATATGTAGAGTAGATAAGACAATTCTGGGATAAAATGTATCAGTTGACGTACTTCAGCATGTCTATGGATAGAAATGTCCCAGGAATCTTTCTTAAGTTCCATCTCTAATGGTTAGGGTTTGCAACTCTCCTTACTGCAGAGCACAACATATCATGGCATAAGTCTATGTCACTTTGAACTGGCCTGCACCCTGATGGGTACAACAAAATATTAACCAAACCATCTCACATTATTTCATAAAGTATAAAGAACTGAAAACTAAGCATGGGTTTTATAGCTTATCTTGAACCAAAAATATATATATATGCAAATAAGAACGTAAAGTGTGGGATGGTAATGCGTACATGGTTATGAAGTGCTTAAATTGAACACTATCATGAAGTCCTTAAATTTTCAATTAAGAGTGTTAGCTTTGGATGTAAAATGTGATCAGTTAAAAAAAAAAACACACTTTGAAATCTCCAAAGTGACCGTTAAAAATAAGACAAAAAAGAGTAGTTTAAAAATTCATTAGAGAAGATGAAAGGAAGGCTATAGCATCATTGTTCTCCAAAAATAAGGCAGGAATGCAGGAGCAGAGGAACAAAGGCCATGTGGTAAGTACAGAAATCACACATCAAGGTGGTAGACTTAAAATCCAATTATATCAACAATTTTATTAAATCTGCACAAAGTAAAGACCCCTATTAAAAGTTAGAGGATGTCATAATAGATAAAAAGACGAACTATATGCTTACAAGACACAAACTTTAAACATAAAGATACAAGTTGAAAGCGAAAGGATGAAAAAATTACCATACACACACTAAGCAGCAGAAAGCTACTATGACTTATTAAAATCAGGCAAACTAAACTTAAAGATGAAGAGTATTACCATAGATAAAAAGGATCATTTTGTAATGATGAAATTGTGTATGAATCAAGATTATCAGCATAATTCTAAATGTGTATGCACCCTATAACAAAGTTCCCAGATACAGGAGGAAAAAAAAAAAAATAGAACTAAATGTAACGCTCCCATCATAGTTGGAGACATTAACATTCCTGTTTCAATAAAAATAAAACAAGTAGACAAAGTCTGTAAGGATGTGGAAGATTTAAATTCAATCTCATCAGTTTGAGCTCAGCCTCATTATTCATCACAGAAAAGCAAATGAAGCCACAATAAAATACCACCAGACACTCACTAAAATGGAAAAAAAAAAAAAAGAAAACGATTGACAACATCACCTGTAGAGGAAGCAGAACCAGGACTCGCATACAATGTTGGTTGGAGTATAAAATGTTACACGTATATTGGAACTGTTCTCTGGTTCCTTAAAAAGCTAAACGATTCTACTCCTAGTTACTTATTCAAAAGACATGAAAATATATGTCTACAAAAAGCCTTTTAAAGACTGTACACTGCAGCCTTATTCATGAAACTCAAAGACTGGGAATGATCCGAATTTCTACCACAAAGAAAATGAGTAAGGAAGTTATGGCATATTTATATAAATGAATGCTACTCAGCAACTAAAAGGGATAGAATACTGACACATGTAACAAAATCAATGAATCTTAAAAATATGAATGAATGAAGCTGCATAATAAGAAGATTATGTAGTATATGAATGCATTTATGTAAAATTATAGAAGAGATAAAACTAAGAGTTGGTAATAAAAATTAGATCAAGTTTTTTCTCAGTGGGGCAAAGGGGCTTGACTAGAAAAGGGCACAAGGGATTTCTATGAGCTGATGGAAATGTGCTGTGCCTTGATACTAATTTATCAAATTTTATTAGATGAGACACTTAAGATTTGGGCATTTCATTTGGGTATTGAAATGCATGTGAAATGCATCAATGTTTGTTATTTGTTTTTTAGATCAATAAAACTAGTTTAAGAAAGGCTGTTGGAAATTGTGGAAGCCAGAGTTTGCATGTAAGTTACAAATATGCTATCAAAAATATGCTGCCACTTTAATTATACAATATTTTAAATGAGAAAGTGTGTAGTCAGAATGCTCCTACAGGCAAGGATGGCGAGGCTTTATCTCTCATACCTTGGACATGTTATCAGGAGGGCTCAGTCCCTAGAGAGGTACATCATGCTTGGGAAGATAGAGAGTCAATAAAAAAGAGGAAGATCTTCAACTAGATGGATTGATCCAGTGGCTGCTGCAATGGGCCCAAACATAGCAATGATTGTGAGGATGATGCAAGACCTGGCAGTGTTTCCTTCTGTTGTGCTTAGGGTCATTATGAGTTGGAACCAACTCCATTACACCTAACAACGACAACAACAAAATAAGGACATAGTCACGTTCTTCACAGGACAGATATTTCACCATGCCATCATTGCACACATTTATGCTGTATTTTTCCGTAAATGGATCAAACTTTTCTTAAAGACAGTGATATTGAGTCTTCAAGAAATGTACTTTATTGTTGTTGTTGTTGCTAGGTACAATGGAGTGGGTTCCTACTCATAGTGACCTTATGTACAACAGAATGAAACACTGTCCTGCACCACCATCACGATCATTGCTGTTTGAGCCTATCGTGGCGGCCACTATGTCTTCCTCTTTTTAGCAGACCATCTACCTTACCAAGCATAGTGTCCTTCTCTAGGAACTGTCCCTCCTGATAATACGCCCAAAGCAAGTGAGATGAAGTCTCTCCATCCTCTCTTCTAAGGAGCATTCTGGCTGTACTTTTTCAAAGACAGACTTGTTCGTTCTTCTGGCCCAACATGTTATATTCAATATTCTTTGCCAACACCATAATTTGAAGACATCAGTTCTTCTCTGGTCTTCCTTATTCATTGTCCAGCTTTCACATGCATATGAGATGACTGAAATATCACGGATTGAGTCAGGCACACCTTAGTCCTTAAAGCAACATCTTTGCTTTTCAACACTTTAAAGAGGTCTTTTTTTGGTAGATTTACCCAACACAACATATCATTTGATTTCTTGACTGTTGCTTTCATGGGTGTCGATTGTGAATCCAACTAAAATGAAATCCTTGATAATTTTAGTATTTTCTCCATTTATCATGATGCTGCTTACTAGTGCAACTTTGAGGGTTTTTGTTTTCTTTATGTTGAGATGTAATCCACACTCAAGGCTATAGTCTTTGATCTTCGTCAGTAAGTGCTTCAAGTTCTCTTCACTTTCAGCAAGCAAAGATGTGCCGTCTGCATATCATGATTTATCAATGAGTCTTCCTCCAAGCCCGATGCTGTGTTCTTCCTCATATACTCCAGCTTCTCTGTATTTTCTCAGCATACAGATTGAATTGCATAAGTGTGGTAAAAGGATAAAACCCTGAGGCACACCTTACCTGATTTTAAACCACACAGTATCCCCTTGTTCTTTTTTGAATGACTGCCACTGGTCTATGCATAGGTTCCACATGAACACAACTAAGTGTTCTGGAATTCCCATCCTTTGCAATGTTATCCATAACTGCTTATCATCCACACAGTCAAATGCCTTTACATAGTCAATAAAGCACAGGTAAACATCTTTCTGGTATTCTCTTCTTTCAGCCAGGGTCCATCTGACATCAGCTATGATATCTCTTGTTCTGTCCCATGTCCTCTTCTGAATCCAGCTTGAATTTCTTGGCAGTTCCCTATCGAAGTATTTCTGCAACCATTTTTTATTTACCTTCAACAAATTTTTACTTGTGTCTGATATCAATGATATTGTTAGAAAATTTCTGCATTCTGTTGGATAACCTTTCTTTGGAATGGACACAAATATGGATCTTTTCCAGTTGGTTGGACAGGTAGTTATCTTCCAAATTTCTTGGCATACATGAGTAAGCACTTCCAGTGCTGCATTTGTTATCAAAACTTCTCAGTTGGTATTCTGTCAATTCCTGGAGGCTTGTTTTTCACCAATGCCTTCAGTGCAGCTTGGACCTCTTCCTTCAAAACCATCAGTTCTTGATCATATGCTACTTCCTGAAATGGTTGAACTTCAACCAATCTTTTTGGTACAGTGACTCTGTATCCCTTCCATCTTCTTTTGATGCTTCCTGTATCTTTAATATTTTGCCCATAAAATTCTTCAGAATTGCTGCTCAAGGCTTGAAATTTTTCTTCAATTCTTTCAGTTTGAGAAATGCCAAGGGTGTTCTTCCCTTTTGGTTTTCTAACTCCAGGTCTTTGCACATGACTTTATAATACTTTACTTTGTCTCCTTGAGCTGACCTTTGAAAACTTCTGTTCAGCTCCTTTACTTTGTCATTTCTTCCATTCGCTTTAGCTACTCTAAGTTCAAGAGCAAGTTTCAGAGTCTCTTTTGACATACATTTTGATCTTTTCTTTCTTTCTTGTCTTTTTAATGACTTTTTGCTTTCTTCATGTATGATGTCATCCCACAACTCATCTGGTCTTCTGTCATTAGTGTTCAGTGCATCCAATTTATTTTTGAAATGGTCTTCAAATTCAGATATGATATACTTATGGTAGTATTTTGGCTCTCATGGACTTGTTTTAATTGTCTTCAGCTTCAACTTGAACTTGCATATGAGCACGTGATTGTCTGTTTCCCAGTTGGTCTTTGGCCTTGTTGTGACTGATGGTATTGTGGTCTCCATCATATCTTTCCACAGATATAGTCAGTTTGATTCCTGTATTTTCCATCCAGGAAGGTCCACCTGTATAGTCGTCATTCATGTTGCTGAAAAAAAGTATCACAATGAAGAGGTCGTTGGTCTTGCAAAATTTTATCATGCAATCTCCAGTGTCATTTCTATCACCAATGCCATACTTTCCAACTACAAATCCTTCTCCTTTGTTTCCAACTTTCACTTTCCAATTACCAGTAATTATCAATGCATCCTGATTGCATGTTCGATCAATTTCAGACTTGCAGAAGTTGGCAAAAATCTTCAATTCTTCATCTTTGGCCTCAGAGGTTGATGTGTAAATTTGAATAATAGTCGTATTGACTGGCTTTCCTTGTACATATATGGATATTATCCTATCACTGACAGACAGCATTGGACTTCAGGATAGATCTTGAGGTATTCTTTTTGACAATGAACTCGATGCCATTCCTCTTCAATTTTTCATTTCCAGCATAGTAAACCACATGATTGTCTGATTCAAAATGGCCAATTCCTGTCCATTTCAGTTCACTAATGCCTAGGACATCAATCTTTATCCATTCCATTTCATTTTTGATGACTTCCAATTTTCCTAGATTCATACTTAGTACATTCCACATTCCAATTATTAGCAGATGTCTGCACCTATTTCTTCTCATGTTCAGTCATGCCACAGCAGCAAACAAAGGTCATGCAAGCTTGACTTCATCCACATCATTAAGGTCAACTCTACTTTGAGGAGGTAGCTCTTCACCAATTGTATTGTGAGTACCTTCCGACCTGAGGGGTTCAACTTCTGGCACCATATCAGACAATGTTCTGTTGCTGTTCATAAGGTTTTCACTGTCCAACATTTTTAGGGAGACCTCCACGTTCTTCCTCCTACTCTATCTTAGTCTAGAAGCTCTGCTGAATTTTGTCCACCATGGGTAACCTTGCTGGTATAACATTTAAGGCACCACGGTAGGACAAAGTGACAGATGTATGGTTATGCTTTATAGAGTATGTGATTTATAGAGTATATGTAGCCTTCTGCCTTCAGGTCTTTCAGGTCAAGCATCTTGTTCATTTAATTTTCTCTCCCATTGTCTCCTAGCTTTAACTTATCAACAATTAGGAAAATAAGGTGGGAAACAAAAAGGAAAACAATAGAAACAAAGGTTTGAAAGCTATCATGGATCAAATGTAAAAGAAATAAAGACAAAACAAACAAAAATAGTCACTTTTTTATTACTTGACCAATATAATATAAATCTGTAGAAAGAAATATTAAATTGATCTAATCAGATGAGTGTCTTCCTAAAACAGTGAAATCAGTATTTCTACCTATTCTCTTCTAATAGAGTAACCAAACTATTAAAATAGTAAAGACATATATATCTCATATTTAATACCCATTGTCATTGAATTGATTCTGACTCATAGAGATCCTATAGGATAGAGCAGAACTTCCCCACAGGGTTTCCAAGGAGTGGCTGGTGGATTCAAACTGCTGACCTTTTGGTTAGCAGCCGAGCTCTTAACCACTGTACCAGCAAGGCTCCTCATATTGAATCAAAAAACCCAAACCCATTGCTGTCGAGTCAATTCTGACTCGTAGCAACCTTATATTTAATAACCCCAAAAACCCAGTGCTGTTGAGTCAATTCTGACTCATAGAGACCCTATAAGACAGAGTAGCACTGCCCCATAGAGTTTCCAAGGAGCACCTGGTGGACTCAAACTGCCAACCCTTTGGTTAGCAGCCATAGCACTTAACCACTACGCCACCAGGGTTTCCCCTATATTTAATACTAACCCTCAATTCCCAAACCACTGTTTCAGATAGATTGCTGTATACTATAAAATTATAGGAGCCTGAGTGGCCTAAGTGGTTTCCTATCGGCTACTAGAGATTGGCATTTCATATTCTACCAGTGGTTCCATGGAAGAAAGGCCTGGTAAACTGCTTCCACGAAAATTATAGTCAAGAAAACCCTGTGGATCACTTCAACTTCGCAGCACATGAGGTTGCCATGCGTCAGAGGCTGCCTCAACAGCAGCCAACACTGACTGTGAAATTGAGAGAATAATGACGATGGCGATGATGGTAATATTTAAACCTCCTCTTTCTAACCACTTATTTTATGTCGGGGACTTTCACAGTCTTGCCCTTTCTGCTTTCTAAATTATATAATTAAATCTTCATGATATTCTTTAAGTATTACCATCAGCATTTAAAATGGAGAAATATGATACTCCAGGATGTAAGTGCTTAATGTCCTGTAGTTAATAAGTAGAAAAACTTGGATTCAAACCCAGTCCCTTCTTATTCCAAAACTCTATTTAACCATGTATATATAACCTCTCAAATAGTAATTCCATTACACTTTAACACTAAAATTAGCAATCATGCACTATATACTTTTATATTCCTAGTATAAATTATGTCCTGGCAAAGCGTAAGTCATCAATGTTTCCTAATCTGTACAGAATAGAAAAGAAAATTGAGGAGATGGGGGGAGAAGACCACACATTTTGGCCTCAAACAGTCAATGCCATTTCCACAAAATGTAGGGGAAGAGGGGGGCTTCTTTTGCTTTTATTTTTTTTCCCTTTAATCTTTTGATCTGAAGGTCTGTTCCCTGCAAGGGCGCCTATAAAGACTTCAAAGGACTGCACTTGAAGTAGACGCTTGAAACAGCACCTATTTCTCCTTTGAGATTGGAATGAAGGGGTGCTTGTGGTCTTACCTGTTGATGAAACTCAGAAAGAGAGAAGAGCAACTCTATAAGGTTTAAAGCTGAAATAGTGTCGGAGCTTGCCTTCATTAGCTTCCTTTAGCCCACAGATCTACAAAAGGAACAGAAGTATAGTTTAGCGAAAGCACAGAATGCCTGTGTCCTTGACATACGTGAAATATTCCCAAATTCAATGCGTACATTTTCACAGCCTAATCAAGTTGTTTTTTAATCAAGTTGTACTTATTTTACTATGAATATAATAATTTCCTAGTGGGAAAAGAATTCCACCCAGCTTTGGAAACTGATATAACTTGGAGACAGAAGACCAGTTTATATCAAAAATTTGAGGCAATCTATACACTTATTCATAGAATTTCTTATTCTTTTGCCCTTTTTCTGCTCTTGAAAAAATATTACCATCAAATTTTAGCATAATAAAACCCTGAAAATTATTTTCAGATGGAGATTCTACAGAAAAATATGATTTCCATATACTGATAGGATGGTCAAACCCATATTTTTTTTCAAAGCAAAAAATGTTTGTGAAGCATTATAAAAATCCTTTCTTATCAAAAATGAAGAGAACCAAACTAAAGAAAAGTAAAATTACTATTCTCAAGGTCTTTGTAATGTTATTGAAATTTTCCCCAAATCAACATTCTTATGTAAGCAGATACTGTAAACAAATATATGTAATAAAATTTCAGCAACTTTACCAAGAAAAAGACTCTGACTCATAGTGACCCTATAGGACAGAGTAGAACTGCCCCGTAGAGTTTCCAAGGAGCACCTGGTAGGTTCGAACTGCCGACCTTTTGGTTAGCAGCCGTAGCACTTAACCACTACACCACCAGGGTTTCCTTTCCTCTGATATCTAATATAAATTATCTCATATAAATAAAACAGCCAAGGTGTTGCTGTCAGCCTTGGGACAGTTTTCCAGTTCCATCGGGTTCACTGTTGAAGGTGGCATTGTCACCTGGTCAACGTCAAAAAAATACTTTGTAGAGGAAGAGCATTATATATTTCCCCCAGGAGACAGCCAAACAATCTTTGAGTTAACCTCTTTCAGAGCTAGGATATAAATGGAAAGGAGAAGCACTAAAAGAAAGAGGACTACAGTAACAGTAGTTAGTGTAACTATCAAAACTGAAATGAAGTTGCATTGATAATGTTCTCTGAGAATTTACCAAAAGCAACTAAACTTTAAGATAAATGGTTTACTTCTGAAAACCTCCAGGAATGCCTGACCTTTATATTCTCTCATTCTCCCTCTAGAATCTGACCCTTTTAATTTTTAGGCTATTTAGTAATATATTTCATGATGCCTCTTAGATAATATCATAATAGAATAAGATTACATTAAAGCTCTAATTTCTGGGGAAAAAATATAATGAAAAAATCTACCAAAAAAACAAAACTGGCCATTCCAGTGTGAGACATTTGAATACAATTTTGACAAACAAGACAATTCATTGAGAAAAGGAGAATATTTTTAATACACAGTGTTCTTGTCTCACATAAATTGCCAATTCAGAGTTGTCCAATCTAGAAAGTTTCTAATTTCATTTATTTCTGTCATTATAATTTTAGAATTCTAGGTCAATTGTTACTATCCACACACACACACACACACACACACATACAATTTCTCCCTCATTACAGAATGTGAGTTTTTGTCTTCTCTAGAACTTTTTTCATAGATTGAGAAACTGAGAGTAAGGTCCATGTATCTTGAGAACAAAACCAGCCCTTTCAGTTCCTTGTCAAAGTCAATTAAATCAGATACTGTTTCTTTCTTAGTATATTCCATTTTGAATTGCTTCTCCCATAGGCAGGCTTCATAGTTGAGAAATATTTTTACCTCCCCTGGTATAAACGCTATGTTAGGGAAATTATATGTAGCTAGGCTACTGAAAGTTCAATAAATTATGGATGAAAATTCATATGGATTATAACTATTTTTACACAGTGTATACCCTTAGCAGTATCTCATTGCCTTCCACAGTGTCAGTAATTCTTTTTATTCAACAAATACTTATTAACATCTATTATATTCAGAACACTAGCTCAGGGACTATTTGTGGCATACAGATTAACAGAAGTGAAAAGAGTTTTAAAGAACATCTTGCCCCTCAAACTTTTCCAGTGCTGTTCTCTCCTGTGGAGACATCCAATATCTATGTAAATACATTCAGTATATGGACTTTCCATTATTTGGCTAGTGCTAGTTTTTTCAAAATCTGAAGTGACTATATTTTCTTCAAGCCACACAAATTTGTAGATAAATCTGTAACTGTATAACAGAGGCCAGTGAGGTCCAAGTCACCATTTTGTCTTCTGTCTCTGCCATGAGGTCATATAACCCTCCTGTAATAATCCAGTCTACACTGGGGACAAAAGCAGGAAAAAGGGAGAAGAGGAACTAAAAAATGCTGATCATATAAAAGACAGATAATGAGAAATGCAAAGAGATTTCTCATTATGTCAACTGCATACATTCCACAGAGGAGAAATGCACAAGGTTAAATGCTAACTCCACACATTCCACTAAACAGTGAGATGGTGCAATTATGATAAAAACAGAATTTTCAGATAATTCTTTAAGTACAGTTTTATGAACAAAATAAACAATAGCATGAATAAATTTGAAGTTCTATACCAAATTATTCTTAAAAGGACCCACGATCTCAATATGTCTTTCAAATTGGTTCCATTCATTTATGGTGCATAGTCAATGTCTCCAAGTTTACAAGTCATATGGCTAAGAACACAACTTTAGGGTTGCGAGATACTGCTGATCCCAGCCACTCCAGTGTTTAAGTGTGGCTGGGCCATGAGCCACGGCTTGATTTGCCTTAGATAAGCCTGCTTACCAGCCCAGTGAAAGATTAATTGCTTTGCCTGGTTTTTCCTTTACAGGCCCTTAAATGGGGCTTCGCCCTCAAGGCTGTAGTGCCTTTGTAAAATAAGCTAGTCAGAAACAGAAGATGTTTTATTCTACCCTTCATCCCCTTGGTTTCCACAGCCAGCGAGGTGAATAAAAGGAAATATAAGCAAGTAGGGAAGAGAAAGTCTCTTAAACTGTGGCTCTGCTTCTATGACAAGTGTTTTACATTCAGGCTACATATTACACTCAACACTGGGAGCTAATTCTTTAGAAAAGGTATTCTCAGAGGAAAACAAATGAGAAGTCATCAGTTTTGAAGCCACTTCAACATTTGTAGATAAGCAAGAATATAATTGCAATGGCATCTCCGGTGCCTACTTCATTATGAAGTAAAGTTAAAGGAAACTGCTTTACCAATTGCCGTAGAGATGCCCAACACTGACCATCTTTCACTTCAGCAGATTCTCTCTCCTCTAACTCTCCTCCCAGGTATTTCTATTTTTGTTGATTCTTCATGATGTTAATGATTTCTAGAAGGGTCAATTTAAACTGGCTCTTTTGGATACTGTAGCAAGTCTGTTTTTCATTAGGTGTAGTGATAAAGATTAGTGGTAGTAATAAAGAGAGGGCCTACTCAAAGTTACTCAGATATATTCAGGAAATTAATGGAGAAATACCAGTAGTACCGAGACAGGGTGTTTTAAGAGCTCAAAAACTATTCAGTTTTGAACAATGAGTAGGACTTCTGCAAAATTTTCTGATTATTGTGAACTCACTGATGATGGAGTATTTTCTCACCCTTGTTTAAAACAGGGCTTTGAACCAGCTTGAATCAGTTCAGTCATGGCCAACAAAGTGAAATAGAAACAAACCAGAATTTTTAAAATTTGGTCGAAGTGAAATGATAGCTAAAATGGAAAAATTACAGGCTGAATTCCTGGAATGTGTGACTCGGAAGAGGCCTAATGAGCCCCTTCAGGAACCTGATGTGTGAGATTGGGTTATTGCCAGGACTGTGGAGAGTGACACACATTCAAAGCAGTGTGGTTAGTTGTCATCTTTGAGCAGGGCACCACTGTTTCCGACTCTGCCAGTCAGGGTATTTGGTTGCTATGCAACATGCATGTTGCCCTTGTTTTAAAGAGGGAGTTTAAGTTTTTAACAGGGCTTTGACTCATAATTTTTCCCATTCTGGTTATTGTTCCAGTTCACCCATATATTAAAAATTCAGACCTGTTCTGGTTTCGCTTAGTTGGCCATAACTGAACTGAGAAGAACTGGTTCAAAGTCCTGGTTTAAACACAAATGCAATAACAACAGTATGGTAAATGGATCTTAAGGTGGCCTCCTTGCTCCCTGACTCATGATGCTCACACATTTGTGTAATCCTCTCCCCTTGAGTACTGACAGAACCTGTGACTTATTTCTAATCAATGGAATGCAGCAAAAGTGATAGGGTATACTTAATTACATGCACATGATTAAGGAAGAGTGCAGTGGTCATCCTGCAAGAATCTCTCACTCCTTTTCTGGATTTTAAGATGTAACCACTGTTAATTCTACACCTGCAAGGAAATACATTTTGCCAACAATCTAAGGTTAGCTTGGAAGCAGACTCTTCCCTAGTCAAGCCTCCGATGAGAATCCAGCCATGGTTGATACATTGATTGTAGCCTTGTAGGATGTACCTAATTACAAGCACATGATTAAGTAAGAACGTAGTGTCCATCTTGTGGGGACCTTTCTCTCCACTGCTGGCTCTGAAGAAGTGACCACCATTAATTCTACAGCTGTAAGAAAATAAATTTTGGCAACAATCTAAGGTAGCTTGGAAGCAGACTCTTCCCCTGTCAGCCTCTGATGAGAATCCAGCTGTCTTAGTCATCTAGTGCTGCTATGACAGAAATACCACAAGTGGGTGGCTTTAACAAAGAGAAACTTAATTTCTCATAGTCTAGTAGGTTACAAGTCCAAATTCAGGGCATCAGCTCCAGGGGACAGCTTTCTTCTTCTGTCAGCTCTGGAGAAAGGTCCTTGTCCTCAATCTTCCTCTGGTGGAGGAGCTTCTCAGGCACAGGACCCCATGTCCAAAGGACGTACTCTGCTCCTGGTGCTGCTTTCTTGGTGGTATGAGGTCCCCCTGTCTCTTTGCTTGCTTCTATCTTCTATATCTCAAGAGATTGTCTCAACACACAATCCAATCCTGTGTAGGTTGAGTCCCACCTCACTAACACAACTGCCACCCATCCTTCCTCATTAACATCATAGAGGCAGGATTTACAACATAGAGGAAAATCACACAATCACAATACCAAGTTGACACATATTATTTGGGGGAAACGATTCAATCCACGACACCAGCCATGGTTGACACACTGATTGTAGCCGTGTGAGACCCTAAGCAAAGGACCCATCTAAGTTGTGCCTACACTCTGGACCATAAAAACCCTATGAGAAAATAAATGTGTGCTACTGTAAGTTGCTAAATTCACAGTAATTTGCAATGAAACATAGAAAATTAATACACATAGCACCTTCACTTTCAATCAAGTGGGTATTTTTCTTTCTTTAATTTTCCCTAAAGTGAACTCATTAATTTTTTCTTAAATATTCTTGGCCATTATCTCTTCTTGTATTTCTTCTAGACCATGTTCTCTGTTCCTTTATTCTAGAACTCCAATTACGTGTATATTGTTGTTGTTAGGCGCCATCAAGTCAATTCTGACTAATAGCGACCCTATGTACAACCGAGCAAAACACTGCACAGTTCTGCACCATTCTCACAATCATTGTTCTGTTTGAGACCATTGTTGTAGCTATGGTGTCAATCCATCTCTTTGAGAATCTTCCTCTTCTTCACTGACTATCTTCTTTACCGAGCATAATCTCCTTTCCAGGAACTGGTCATACCTAATAACATGTCCGAAGTTTGTGAGAAAAAATCTTGCCATCCTTGCTTATAAGGAATATTCTGTCTGTACTTCTTCCATGAAAGGTTTATTCATTCTTCTGGCAGTCCATGGTATATATAGTATTTTTTTACCAACATCTTAATTAAAAGGCATCAACTCTTCGGTTTTCCTTTTTCATTGTTCAGTCTTCACATACCTATGAGGCAATTGAAAATATCATGGCTCGGGTCAGGCATGCTTTAGTTCTCAAAGAGACATCTTTGCTTTGTAACACTTTAAAGAGGTCTTTTGCAACAGATTTGCCCAAAGAGATACGTCATTTGATTTCCTGACTGCTGTTTCCATGAGCATTGATTGCAGATCCAAGTAAAATGAAATCCTTGATAACTTTAATCTTTTCTTCATTTATTATGATTTTGCTTATTGGCCCAGTTGTGAGGATTTTTTATTTTCTTTATGTTGAGGTGTAATCCATACTGAAGGCTGTAGTCTTTGATCCTCATCAGTAAGTGATTCAAGTCCTCTTCACTTTCAGCAAGCAAGGTTACGTCATCTGCATAACACAGGTTGTTAATGGGTCTTCCTCCAATCCTGATGCCGCATTCTTCATATGGTCCAGCTTCTCATATTATTTGCTCAGCATACAGTTGAATAAGTGTGGTGAAAGGATACAACACTGACACATACCTTTTCTGACTTTAAAACCCGCAGTATCCCCTTGTTCTGTTCGAACAACTGCCTCTTGATCTACGTACAGGTTCCTCATGAGCACAATTAAGTGTTCTGGGATTTCCATTCTTCGCAACATTATCCATAATTTCTTATGATCCACACAGTTGAATACCTTTACATAGTCAATAAAATGCAGGTAAATATCTTTCTGGTATTCTTTGCTTTCAGCTAGGATCCTTTTGACATCAGCAATGATATCCCTGGTTCCACATCCTCTTCTGCATCCAGCTTGAATTTCTGGTAGTTCTCTGTTGATGTACCTCTGCAACCACTTTTGGAAAGATCTTCAGCAAAATTTTACTTGTGTGTGATATTAATGATATTGTTCAATAATTTCTGCATTTGGTTAGATCACCTTCTTTGGAATGGGCATAAATATGGATCTCTTCCAGTAGGTTGTCCTGATAGCTGTCTTCCAAATTTCTTGGCATAGACGAGTGAGTACTTCCAGTGCTGCATTCATCTGTTGAAACGTGTCAATTGGTATTCCACCAATTCCCGGAGCCTTGTTTTTCACCAACGCTTTCAGTGCAGATTGGACCTCTTCCTTCAGTTCCATCATGTGCTACCTCTTGAAATGTTTGAAGGTCAATCAAATCTTTTTGGTACAGTGACTCTGCATATTCCTTCCATTTTCTTTTGATGCTTCCTGCATCATTTAATATTTTTCTTATAGAATCATTTGATATTACAACTCGATGCTTGAACATTTTCTTCAGTTCTTTCAGCTTGAGACATGTTATGTTCTTCCCTTTTGGTTTTCTAACTCCAGATCTTTGCACATCATTATAATATTTTACTTTGTCTTCTCGAGCCACCCTTTGAAATTTTCTGTTCAGCTCTTTTACTTTATCATTTCTTCCATTCACTTCAGCTACTCTAAGTTCAAGAGCAAGTTTCAGAGTCTATTCTGACATCCATTTTGGTCTTTTCTTTCCTGTCTTTTTAATGACCTCTAGCTTTCTTCATGTATGATGTCCTTGATGTCATTTCAAAACTAGTCTGGTCTTCTGTCATTTAAAATTTTATTCTATATATATATATAAAAAAAATTTTTTTTTGGTTGTTTCAGGCAGGAGGATAAACATGTTTTGTTTTACTCTATCTAGAATGGAAAAAGAAGCTATCTCTTGGAATACTTCTAAAAAGAACAAATGTCATCTTCAAAATTGTTGTTCCATATATACATATATATATATATATATATATTTTTTTTTTCCAGGGAGGAAGATAAACATGTTTTGTGTTACTCCATTCAGAATGGAAAATGAAGCTATCTCTAGGAACACTTCTAAAAATAACAAATTCCTGATGCCTGGAAGGGTACCAGAGATTTTAATTTAATTAGTTTTGGGTGAGGTTCTGGCAGCAATATTTTTAAAAGCTCCCCTGTTTATTCTTTACTCTAATGTACACATAAAGTTCAAAATCTCAGTATTAGAGGGTAATTCTTGGGGCTATTCTAAATGGAAGAAGGTTCTTTCTGTGGAGTTGATAATACAGCTAAACTTCAATGATAAGAAGAGCTTGGCCTAGTGAATATCTTGGATTAGAACATCTCAGGCAGAGAAATCAACCATAATAAATGCCGTAAGTGAAATATTTTTGACACCTTATCTCACAGGGGAGCCCTGGTGGTGCAGTGGTCAAGAATTTGGTTGATAACCAGAAGGTCTGCAGTTCAAATCAACCAGCTGCTCCTTGGAAACCCTATGGTGCAGTTCTACTCTATCATATAGGGTCACTATGAGTTGGAATCGACTTGACACCAATGGGTTTTTTTTTTTTTTTTAATCTCACAGGAATGTAAATAACAACCTCCAAAAGTCATAGGGTAAAACTAAGAAATATTTTAACTTACAAAAAGTGTGCAATTAGTAGTTATCCAAATGTTCATGATCTCTTCACTGAAAGTTAATGGGTCTAACAAGAATTCCCTTCTAATTCTAGGAACACGCTTACTTTATTAGTCTCCAGAACCAACTGACAAGGAAGTACCTGTTAGCAAGCCAATTCAGAGCCACTGAGAGCAAAAAACTCCAGGATCGCTTGTCCTCCTGTTTCAAAACTCATCCTGAAGCTCTTGTAGGAAAAACTACAATATGCAGGAATTGTGGTTTATCCATAGTCCTGTTATATACAGCCACAAAGAGACACATTATTTTCCAATGGAAGCATTACTGATAGTGCTAACAAAGAATAGCAAGGAAACAGCAAATATAGTGAGGCGCTGATGGTTCAGTGTAGAATTCTTGTCTCCCATGTGGGAGGCCTACGTTCAGTCCCTGGCAAATGCACTTCATCTTCAGCCACCACCCATTTGGCAGCAAAGGCTTATGTGTTCTTATGATGCTCAGTAGGTTTCAAGGGAGCTTCCAGACTAGGAGGAAAGGCCTGATAATCTACTTCTGAAAGTCAGCCGATGAAAACCCTATGGATTACAGCAATCTGATCTGCAACCCATCATGGAGACCAGGCCGTGTTTCATTCTGTTGTGCATGGGGTCACGATGAGACAGGGTTGACTCCATGCAGCTAATAACAACAAGAACCAAATATTAGTCATATAAGAGCAGCAGCTTTCTGAACCCTCCTAAAAAGATTTTGGTTCCCCTTCCTGTACCTAGGAGTGCAAAATACTCCCCCTTGACTCTCGGAGATTCTTCTATGTTGTGTACTATTACAGACTACCTCCCATCCACGAAAAAAAAAATTTTTTTTTTCCACACTGAAATCCATACTGTCAAAAGACCAAGTCTGGAAGATTTGGAACTGCTAAATTTAAAGTATTAAGAAACAATTTCTGCCAGTGTCCTTTGCAAATCTGCCCTTCATAAGCCCGCAAATCAAATTATTTTGTTGAAAAAATGTGAGAAATGTATAAGTTATGACTCTCCCTGCTTGTAAATGATTGTTTGCCTTTTCTTGGCTGCAGCTCTTATAAACTTGCAAAAATGTACGTTTATGATAGCCCACTCTATTCCCAGCAAGTGGGAGTATGTTTCCCACTGGGATAACACGAATATTTTTAACTTCTCTTTAGTGTTCTCATATGTTATATCATGTTAACCATTTAAATAACCAGAGACTAGAATTATTCCAGTTACACATTGCTCGCATTTTAATCATGTCCTTAAATGCATTAGTATTTTAAATTGTATCTTACCAGCTATATTTTCCCATGAAACTTATCTAGTTTATCCACGACATAATTTTTTCATGGTATATTACCTTGATTCCCTTTTCTAAAGATTATTTTATCTGTTCAATGATATGAAAATAAACAGCCTTTTGAAACATTTGACTGATGTTGTTAAATGGATACAATTGACATTTTCCTGCTTTTTATTGTATTAGAACTATTTCATTGACAAATCATATTTTCTAAAATCTGTCCTTATTAAATGTACTTAGAAGTTCAGAAAGTCCATTCTCTCTCCTGTAAAACTCTCCCACATTTATAAAATCAACGAGTTTGACCACTTTCAACCTCCCCAGTCCTCTGTTCCAGACAAGAGAGCTATGTTCAAAGGCCTGGCAGAGGAATATCCAAAGAACACACAGCAAAAAGAATTTTTAGACATCTTCCACATTCAGAGGAAAGTACGGACAATCTACATTGTACAAGTAAGACTTTTCGAGCTGCTTACTTCTCCTTCCTCTGCCCAAGTCAATGTTGGGAGCCAGAGGTTGCCCAGGGAAGAAAACACATGAAAGCATTTTATAATTTTGATTTCTTACACTGAATTGACAGATTAATTGTGCTTTTAACTTTGACATGAACAAAGGTGATTTTTATTATTTGAGAATGAACTTAAGATCATGGGATCTGTCCAACCTTTCATTCAGGGCCTAGAAAAAAACAGATCCTACAATGAGACTTTCAACAACCAGTATGGAAAAGAATAAATTAATTTGCTTCTTTTATTCAATAAATTAATTTGAATAGTCAAAATAAAAAATAATTAATCTTTCCAAATTCATTTATTACCATACCCTATTTCATTCAAACAGTCATTCACAAATAATTACTTTAATTACTAGTAGGTTTTGAATAGTAAAATCTTTTAATAGCTTTAAAATAATAGCTGATTCTATTTTTTTCTACTTACAGAGTCAATTTTATACATAATTAAATAGGCAAAATTATAGGAAGTAATCTGCTGGTTTAATATTATAAGATAGTATACATAATTTCATTTTATTTCCACCCTTAAATTTCATTCAAGTGATCAATAATAACATAAAAATAAGATGAAATCCATAACAGTGATAAAAAATTTGGGGGTATCTATCAAAAAAAATTTTTTTTTTTTTATCATTAGCACACTGAAGGTTTTGAAACATTTTTGGAAGATATAAAGTTTGATTTGAGAAAGAAATCAGAATGAAAAATCCCTAAGGGAGGCTAAGCCAACATGGCACCTGAGACAGATACATCATGCTGTCCCTCTGCAGCAAAGACCTGAAAAACTAAGTGAAACAGATACAACACATCAATTCTGGAACCCTAAGGATCAAATGAAGGGATAAAGAAATAGACCAAACACCGAATGGAAGAAGAAACTGCACGAAAACAGAGAATGAGGAGAGACACAGAGTGGAGGACCCCTGCCAACTAACGTGGCATGATGTCGCCATCTTGGAACACAGATATCAACAACCCCAGGCAGGCAGTATGAGAAGGCAACTTCACAGAGCTCTCAACAGGAGACAGAGCACCCAGTAACCAGAGAAACCTCCTTTCTCATTCCTTGCACTTCTGCCCTGTATACCACCTCCACACCTCCCAACAGGCCATATTGAGCCATCTTTGCTAGAGAGCTACTGGCCTGCCACCAGCCCAGGTCTGCCCTACTCTTATCTGCCATCTTCTGCCATGCTGTTTTTTTTCCCTTTCCTTTTTTAATTCTCCCTCCCATCTAGTCCATGCCTCACGTCTACCCCTTCCCACCAGGCCATGCCATGCATCCTTGGCTAGACAAGGCTAGAGAAACACCAGTCTGCCACCAGCCTGAGTACTCCTCACTCCCACCCACCAGCACTTGCCATGCGATTTTTAAATATTTTTCCCCTATCTTCCTTTTCTTTTCACTCCCACCTAGACTGTACTTTAACTCTACCCATTCCCACTGGGCCTCACTGTACCACACTGGCTAGAGAGGCATTGGCCTGTTTCCTGCCCAGGTCTACCCGCTCTCATTTGCCGGCTCCAGCTGTGCCATGCTTTTTTTCCCCTTTCCTTCTTTTCTTTCTCCCCCCACCCCCCACCAAGACCATACCTCACCTCTCTCCCTTCCTGCTTAGCTATGCCATGCCACCTTGGCTAGAGAGACACTGGCCTACCACCAGCCTGAGTCTGCCCTGCCCCATCTGCCTTCTCCTGTCATGTCTTTTTTTTCCCTTTTCCTCCTTTTATTTTACCCTCCCAGCTAGCTCCATACACCACCTCTACCGCTTCCTACCAGGCCACACTGCACCGCCATGGCTAGAGGCACTGGCCCGCTGCTAGCCCTGGTCCACTCTGCCCCACCCTGCCCCACCCCTACCTGCTGGCTCCTGCAGTACCTTTTTTTAATTCTTTCTCTTCTTTCCACCTTCCACATAGCCCCATACCTTCCACCCCTTCCCACTGGGCCACAGCATGCTGCCTTGGCTAGAGAGGCACCAGCCCACTGCCACCCTGGGTCCACCCTGCCTCCACCTGGTGGCTCCTGTTGGGCCATTTTTTTCTTTCTTTTTCTCCTTTCTACCTTTTCTTTATCCTTTCCACCAAGCCTGGTATGCTACCTCTACATCTTTCCACCAAGCCTCACTGCACCTCTGTGGGTAAAGAACTACAGACCCCCTGCTGCCCCAGATCCCAACCACACACACCCGTCAGCCCCCACCATGCCATATTTATTTATTTTTCTTTCCCTCTCACCTAGCCCTATAAACCATCTCCTCCCATTTTCCCTGGGCCATACCATGCCATACCACTGCCACTAGAGAGCCACCAGTCTGCTGCTTTCTACCTCCAAACTAACCCCGTATACCACCGCCTTCCTTCCTGTTGGTCTCCAGGTTGACCCTGCACCCACCTGATGGCTCCCCCCCCTTTTTTTTTTTTTCCTTTTTTACCTCTTTTTTTTTGTTCCCCCCACCTAACCCTGTAGCCTTCCCATTGGCCCTCACCATGCCACTGTGGCTACAGCTATCCAGCTCAGGCCTGCTGCCATGCCAGCTCAGGCCTGCCCCTCCCCTCCTGCCACTCGACCAGCTGCTGAATGTATGGAAGTAAGCCCACGTCACTCCTCAACTGACACCCACACCTAAAGGGGCTGTGAGTGTTCCCACACCAATGGACCAACATCAGGAGACAGCCAGCTTCTGTCCAGTTCACACTCAGCCTCCTTGCCAAACCAGTGTACAGCAAAGCAGGCTCACCTAGCCTGCTGCTGTCCTGTCCACCTGGACAAGGTGGTAAGAACTACAGTGCTTAAAGATAATCAAGCAGCAAAGCACACCTGGCCCACCCACCATGACAGATCAAAACAAGTAAAGAAGTAGGTCAAAACAAATGAACACATAACTACTAAATAAAGAAAATAACACTTTAATGAATCTTAGAGAGCATACAATGTCAAAACATAAAAAAGCAGGCAAGATGGCTCTAGCAAGTAACCAAAATAATCAGACGACCTTCTGGTAGAAGAAAAGTGGAGCCATCTTATTTGGAATTCAAAAGACTAATGTTTTTTGCTCTCTAATCTTTTAAGAGATTAAGAAAGAGATCAAGGAAGACACAGACAAAACCAAGGAAAAAATACACAAAATCATGGAAAACAGACAAAACCAAAAAAAAAAAAAAAACTTGGCCAAAATCAAGAAAAACACAGACCAAGCAATAAAGAATTCAGAAAAATAATACAAGAACATCAAAATAAACAAACAATTAGAAATCATACAAAACAACAACTAGAAAGCCAAAAGATAAACAACAAAATTTGAGAAATGGACAACTCAGTAGAAGGTAGTGGGAGTAAATTTCAAAAAATGGAAGACAGAATCAGTGAGATTGAAAACAAATCCATGAACACCACCTTGTTTGAGGAAAAATCAAAGAAAAGAATGAAGAAAAATGAAGAAACCTAAGCATTACGTGGGGCACAATCAAAAGCAAACATTTATGTAGGATCAGAGTTCCAGAACAGGGGAGAAAATGGAAAACACAGAGAAGATTGTGGAAGATTTTCTAGCAGGAAACTTCCCAAATATCATAAAAGATGAAAAGCTGACCACTGAAGAAGCTCAATGAATTTCATATAGGCTACACCTCAAAGGAAAGTCACCAAGACATATCATAATCACACTTGCCAAAATCTATGACAAAGAAAGAATCCTGAGAGCAGCTCAAGAAAAAATAAAAGTCCCTTACAAAAGGGCAACAGTAAGACCAGGGTCTGATTACTCAGCAGAAGCTGCATGCAAGAAGGCGATGGGATGAAAGAAAAAAAACTGCCAACCAAGAATAATATGTCCTGCAAAACTCTCTTTCAAATATGATGGCAAACTTAGGACATTTCCAGATAAACTGAAATTAAGAGCATTCATAAAAACCAAAACACACTTACAAGAAATATTAAAGTGAGACCTTCAGTACGAGAACCAACATCATACAGCAACTGTAGTGTAGGACACAGGATAGCATCAGCCAGATACCAACCTAGATGAAGAACTCTCAATAATACAACAAAGCTAAAAGCCTAAAAACATGGAAAGAGATGTCAATCTGTAAATGACGATGTCAAAACAATAAAAAGGGGAATAAACAGTGTAGGTATAGAACTTTCAAATACAGAGGAAGTCAAGGTAATATTAAGTAATAAAAGACTGGTTCAAACTTAGGAAGATAAAGGTAAATTTCAAGATAATCACAAAGAAACTTAACAAATCTGCTCAGAATAAAAAAGAAGAAAAACATAAAGTCTCAGTAAACATAAAATCTATAACACAAGAAAAGAGAAGAAAATCCACAAATAAAAGGAACTCAGCCCAAGCAAGTAAGAGGAACAAAGAAAACATCAGCATCACAAAAAAAGCACAATATGACAGCAATAAACTATTCAGTATGGTTACCTATCAATAATCACACTGAATGTAAATAGCTTAAACGCATTTGTAAACAGACAGAGAGTGGTAGAATGGATAAAAAAGCACAACCCGTCATTATACTGTCTACAAAAGACACATCTTAGAAACAAAGACATAAATATATTAAAAATCAAAGGGTGGATAAAATATATCAAGCAAACAGTAACCAAAAAAGGGCAGGAGTGGTAATACTAATCTCAGAATAAATAAGCTTTAAGGCAAAATCCACCATAAAAGACAAAGAAGGCCATTATAAAATGATTAAACGGACAATCCACCAAGAAGACTTAACCTTAATAAATGTCTACACACCCACTGACAGGGCCCCAAAATAAAAGAACAAATTCTAACAGCATTGAAAAGAGAAATAGTTCCACAATAATAGTAGGAGACTTCAACACACCAATCTCTGTAAAAGACAGAACATCTAGAAAGAAACTCAAGAAAGATACAGAAGATCTAAAGGCCACAACCAACCAGCTTGACTTCATAGACATATACAGAACACTCCACCCAAGAGCAGCAAAGTATACACTCTCTTCCAATACACATGAAACATTCTTCAGAAAAGACCACACTTTAGACCACAAAGAAACCCTTGATAAAATTCAAAACATTAGAATAATACAAAGCATTATCTTTGATCACAATGCCATAAAAGTAGAAATCAACAGCAGGAAGAGCAAGGATAAAATATCAAAGCATGGAAACTGAATAACACCTTTCTTAAAATCAACTGGGTAATATTAGAAATCAAAAAGGGAATAAAGAAATTTCCTAGAATTAAATGAGAATTAAAACACATCATACGAAAACCTTTGGGACATAGCAAAGGTAATTCCTAGAGGTCAGTTATAGCAATAAACAGACACATCAAAAAGAACGGGCCAAAATCAAAAAGTTATCCCTACAACTCAAACAAATAGAAAGATGACAACAAAAGAAGCTCACAGTCACCAGAAGAATAGACAAATTAAAGATTAGAGCAGAAATAAGTAAAATAGAGAACAGGAAAACAATAGAAAGAATCAGCAAGATCAAAAGTTGGTTCTTTGAAGAGATAATCAAAATTGAAAAATCACTGGCTAAACTGACAAAAGAAAAAGGAGAGGAAGCAAATAACCCAAATAAGAAATGAAATGGGGGACATTACAACAGATCCAACTAAGTAAAAAGGATCATAACAGACTACTATGAAAAACCGTACTCCAACAAATTTCTAGAAACACACTACCTGCCTAAATTAACATAAACTAAGATAAAAAAATCTGAACAGGCCCATAACAAGAAAAGAGACTGAAGAGGTAAAGAACAAACAAACAAATAAAAAGACCTCCCAACAACAACAAAAAGGCCTTAGCCCAGATAACTTCACCAGAGAATTCTACCAAATATTCAGGGAAAAGCTCATACCAGTACTACTTAAACTATTTTAGAGTGTAGAAAAAAAAAGGAAGGAATATTCCTGAATTCGTTCTATGAATCCAGCATAACCATGATACCAAAGCCAGGCAAAGACGCTATAAAAAAAGAAAATTACAGATCAATGTCTCTTGTGAATATAGATGCAAAAATTCTCAACAAGACTCTAACCAATAGAATTCAGCATCATATAAAAAAAAAAAAATACACTATGACCAATTGGGATTCATACCAGGAGGTATGCAGGGATGGTTCAACACTAGAAAACCAATCTACATAATCTATCACAGAGATAGAACGAAAGAAAAGAATCACATGATCATCTTAAAGGACGCAGAAAAAAGTATTCGATAAAGTCTGAAACCCATTCGTGATAAAAACTCTCAATAAAATAGAAACAGAAGGGAAATTCCTCAACATAATAAAGGATATCTATACAAAACTAACAGCCAACATCATTCTTATTGGGGAAAGGCTGAAAGCATTCTCCCTGAGAACGGGAACAAGACAAAAGTTGTCCTTTATCACCACTCCTATTCACCATTGTGCTGGAAGTCCTAACTAGAGCAATAAGGCAAGAAAAAGAAATAAAGGGCACCCAAATTGGAAAGGAATAAAACTATCACTATTCACAGACTACATGATACTATACATAGAGGACCCCAAAGATTCCACAAGAAAACTACCGGAACTAATAGATTCAGCAGATAGGAGATCAGCATACGAAAATCAGTTGGATTCCTATACATCAACAAAGAAAACTTTGAAAAGAAAATTAGGAAAACAATATCATTTATAATAGCCCCTAAAAAGATAATATAATACTTAGGAATAAATCTAACCAGGGACATAAAAGACCTATGCAAAGAAAACTATAAAACACTATTCCAAGAAGCCAAAAGAGACCCACATAAACGGAAAAAATTAACATGCTCATGGATAGGAAGACACTATTTTGTGAAAATGAAAATTCTACCCAAAGCAATCTACAAATATAATGCAATTCCAATTTAAATACCAATAACACTCTTTAACAAGACAGAAAAACCAACTACCAGTTTTATATGGAACGGAAAGAGGCCCCAGATAAGCAAAGCATTATTGATGAAAAGGAACAAAGTAGGAAGCATCACACTTCCTGATCTCAAAACCTACTATAGTAGACAGCCACGTCAGTCCAAGCAGCCTGGTACTGGTATAACGACAGACACATAAATCAATGGCAGAAAATCGATAACCTTTGACAAAGGCCCAGAGTCCAATAAATAGGGGAAAAGACAGTCTTTTTAGCAAATGGTGGTGGAAAAACCGGGTGTACATCTGTAAAACAATGAAACAGGACCCATACCTCACACCATATGCAAAAGCTAATTGAAAATGGATCAAACACCTTAATATAAAATCTTAAACAATAAAGATCATGGAAGTGAAAATAGGGACAACACTAGGGTCCCTAATACATGGTGTAATAGAATAGAAACTATTACTAACAATACACGAACACCAGAAAATAAACTGGATAATGGGGGGCTCCTAAAATTAAACACTTATGCTCATCAAAAGACTTCACCAAAAGAGTAAAAACAGAACCTACAGACTGTGAAAAAAAATTTTACTATGACATATCCAACAAGGATCTAATCTCTAAAATCTGTAGAATACTTCAACAACTCAATAACAAAAGGACAAATAATCCAATTGAAAAATGGGCAAAGGATGTGAACAGACAGTTCACCAAAGAAGATATCCAGGCAGCTAACAGACACATGAGGAAATGCTAGTAATCATTAGCAATTAGAGAAATGCAAACCAAAACTATAATGAGATACCATCTCACCCCAATATTACTGGCATTAATCAAAAACAAACAAACAAACGGAAAATAACACATGTTGGAGAGGTTGTGGGGAGATTGGAACTCTTATGCACTGCTGGTGGCAATGCAAAATGGTACAACTACTAAACAATATGGCACTACCTTAAAAAGCTAGAAATAGAAATACGATAAGATCCAGCAATTTCATTTCTAGGAATATACCCTAGAGAAATAAGAGCCGTCACATGAGCAGACATATGCATACCTGTGCTCATTGCAGCATTATTTACAATAACAAAAAGATGGAAACAACCTAAGTGTCTATCAATGGATGAATGGGTAAAGAAACTATGGAACCTACACACAATGAACAATTATGAATCCGTGAAGCAACTCACAGCATGGGTGAATCTGGAGGGCATTATGCTAACTGAAATAACTCAATCACAAAGGGACGAATTTGTATGAAACCACTATTATAAATACCCGAGAAAAGATTTACACACAGGAAAAGACAATCTTTGATGGTTATGAGGGAGAGGTGGGGTAGAGTGGGAAAATCGCAAACTAGATAGCTGACAAGGGTTAACTTTTGTGAAGGGAACGACAACACACAACATAGAGGAATTCAGCACAACTTGACTGAAGCAAAATCATAGCAGATTCATAGACACATCCAAATATCCTGGAGAACTGAGCTAGTGGAGCTGAGGGCTGGGGAACATGGTCTCAGGTGACATATAGGTTAATTGGCACGACATAGTTCATAATGAAAATATTCTACATCTTACCTTGATAAGTAGCATCTGGTGTCCTAAAAGCTTGTAAGTGGCCATCTAAGATACATCTATTGGTCCCAGTGTGTTCAAAGCAAATGAAAATGAAGAAAAGCAAGACACAAGGAAAATATTAGTCCAAAGGACTAATGGACCACATGAACCACAGCCACCAGCCCGAGTCCAAAAGAACCAGATTGTGCCCTGCTACCACCACCGACTTCTCTGACAGGGATCACAATAGAGGGTCTTGGACAGAGCAGGAGAAAAGTGTAGAACAAAATTTAAATTCACGAAAGAAGGCCAGATTTACTGGTAACTGGAGGAACCTCCACGACTATGGCCCCCCGGAAACCCTGCTAACTCAGAACTGAAGCCACTTCTGAAGTCCACCTTTCAGCCAAAGATTAGGCAGGCCCAGAAAACCTGATTTGCAGGGGGTAGGAGCACGACAGCTAACCAAAAATAGGCAGTTCAAGTTCACCAGCTGCTACTTGGAAACTCTACAGGGAAATTCTATTCGGTAATTCTGTCCTATAGGGTCACTGCGAGTCGAAATCGACTCAATAGCAATGGTTTTTCGTTTGTTTATTTAAATAAAACAAAGAGTAACACACATGAGGAACTGGTTTTTCAGTTCTTAGTTCAATCAAGTAAAGGAGACCAAATAGGCAAAGCCTTCCCAAAAGTAAAGACAAGAAGGCAGGAAGGGGCAGGAAAATTGGATGGGCACTGAGAATCCAGGGTGGAAAGTGAAAGGGGGAGTGTGCTGACACATTGCGGCGGTTGCAACTAACGTCACAAAATAATTTGTGAGAAAAAACTAATTTGCACTGTAAACTTTCACCTAAATCACAATAAAATTAAAAAAAAAAAAAGTCCTCAAAATGACACAGGATGGTTGAATGGGTTGCTGACAAAAGCAATAATAAATTTTCAAACTGAGGCGTGGGAATGTCTTAATACTTTGTTGATACAAGAACATGAAATGGTGAATAAGAGCAGCTTGTGGGGGAGACAGTGTGTAGCTAACCGCTCCATGGAATTGATACTCAATCTCACTAGTAATCAAGTGAATATTAAAATGAAATATGTGATTGTAAAGAATGAGAACATTGATATAATGAAGGTTATTTTCATATTAGTACTCTAGTATATTATCTGTACATTTTTGTTAAATTAGAAGAGCCAAAGATATATATTAGAAATAACTCTAAATATTTTTGTAATTAATATTTGTTCTTAAAATCACATAGTCAAGATAATATGATTGTGCTTTTGACAAAATATTTTTTCATATGGAGAAAATGAAAATTTAGTAGGAACACAGTAGAATTTAGATAAACTTGAATCTAGGTTGTTAAATTATTTTTTATTGAAATTTTGAGAGAAGATTATAAGCAGTAATAGTATATTATTTCATAGAATAAATTTTAGGCAAAAGTTTTATAAGTTATAGCTTAAATTTCTCTATGGTCTTAGGATCCTATCAAATTCCCTTAAGCTTCTTTGTTACTCTGGAAACTAGATCAATATTTTCTCCCTTATACCTGAAATAGTTTTTTATCAAAAAAAAAAAAGGAACAAGATATACTTTTCTATAGAGTTACCTAAGACAAATATTTAAGCCTTTGGAACCAGATTTAAGTTTTGCAACTAGTATTCTTTTTAAACTTTTCTCCGAAAGTGAATTTTTAGTGCCAGTGCAACACGACTATCCACGCACCTTTAGAAACATATTTTACTATTCCTAATTTATTTATTATTATTATTTTTTTAATTTATTGGTTTTGTAGAAGTAAAATGCAGTATGGTTACTGAACATTAGAGCGTGTTTCTACTAGTGAAAGGCAACACTTCCTAAAAGGCAACCTTCCAAATCAAAAAAATGAAAATCAGTACATGCAAGAGTCCATTTATCATACAAAATTTCTATCTCCTTTTCTGTCTCATTTTAGTCATTGTTAATTATATACTTATAGTGATACTTAGTCTAGGCCAAAAAAATGCATGCTTCTTCCTGCCAGTAGCAAAAGGAGGTAAAGCAAGAAAATAGTGTGAAGACATTGCGGAAGAAACAGTGTTAAATTTGCTTTAGACCTGCTGCCTACTACTTTAGTGATAAAATTTTCATTAAAAAAAACTAAGTAGTGGTTTTTTCCAAATAATAATAGTCCTACTCTCTTTGTGATTTTTTATTTAATTAATATCCTATCTGCTATAAAAGTAATATAAACACATTTTGTAAACATGAAAGTGGTAGAAAATTTACAAGTACAATAACTAACCACTTTTGAACACTCCAAAGACAACCACTTCGGAGACTTTCCTGCCATGTGTATTTACTCTATTAGTTTTCCAAACCATATTTAAGGCACAAATTTCTCTAGTTTATTTACTTGTAAACTTTCTGAATGCTGCTAAATGAACCTTTTTGATAACAAAGGAAAAATGTACTAAACAGAAAAGAAAACAAAATCAGTAATGGAAATACTCTCTATGATTTTATTTCTTCATGAGGAAAATGGGAAAAGTTATCTGATAACTTTCTATTAGCAACTAGATAATGAAAAGTATAGGAAGAACCTATCACAGCATTTGGAGTACGGAAAACTTTGAAAAGGCTAGTTTATTTGTCTTATCCTCTAACACCCTGAAATTGGAGGAATAAATAACTTGAAGAGTAAATGTAGGTTATAATTTAATTTTTGGAGGAGAGACACAGTCACATACTAATTGATTTCATGAAATATTATTTGAGGTTGAGTACTATGTGTCAAGCACTATACCAGCTATTTGGAAGATGGTACTAAACGTGTCTGGATGCCAGGCAGGAACTTACAGTCAAGAGAGGGTTTCAAAAACAGATTTTGTTTAACGTACATGATGACTAGTTGCAGTCCTACTTTCATTATTGTCATAATTAACTTAAAAGGTTAAAGTGTGATTGCATATTATAACTAAAAGAAAGCTGTACGTAATGAGATTTACAGATTCACACAAGTTATAGACTCACATACAGGTAGATGTGTAGAAGACCAGAGGATTCATTTTCCCCGGCATCCTGATAGCACTGATTTTGATAAATTAAGTACGGTAACAACAAACAAGGTACACACTTGGGAAATTTTATGACAAGAGCCATCTCAAAGTGAATTTTAATAGCTAGGCTATTATAATTCCTCCACAACATGTTTACAATAAAAATGCTGATAAGTTTTTGTTATTATTATGAAGTGTCAATGACATAAGGAAACAATTTTTTATTTGCCATCAAATATACTGTGTGGTGAAACATATTTAAGTAAAACATGAAAATTACTCTAAGCAGCTTGTAAATTAATCCACTTGGTGGCTGAATCTTAGCAGAAAGTGCTTAAACTCTAGACTCTAATGGCATTTATTCCTAAAATCATTACCAAAATCACATACGAAGAAATACTGCTGTATTATTAATGCTGCTTAAAAATAGCTGAATTCCTGAGTTTCTTTATCTTTATAAGCATTGTCATCATTGTTGAAGGCAATTATTATAGTTGAAAAATGAGTTGACATACATAAGCCAGAGAAGCAGGACCTAACTATCCTATTCCGGCAAAGTCCTAGGGCCTGTAGAATTCATATAGGAGTGGGGAAAATATATTCTCTGGTTGAGCAGACATCTTGTGCTTGTCCTTCTGGTATTTAAACTTTTCATTATAGCACTACCATTACTCCATTCTTTTCTTATTTATAAAATATTTCATACATTCATTATATGAGTTAATTATTGTGCATTAATTCTGAACACCTATTTCCCACATGAAGTTGAATTATAATCTAATATTATTTGGGATTCAAGTGTTTTGAGTAGGGTTGACTCTACCCCACAGCAGAAGTGGGTAAGAGTAAGCGAATTCTGGCCAGTCACAAACACTGAGAAATCTATAAGCCTCTGGTCACTTTTATCAGTTCAGGGATAATTGTTTAACCTAAATCATATCAAAGAGACTTAATAAAAGAATTTGGTTAGACTCACTGAGACAGAAAATCTTTATTTCCTCTGAAATTGTTAACTCCAAAAGTAATATATATTTAGATTGCTAAGGGCTACAGGGTAGACATGCCTACATGACAATCAATCCACTCAGAGGAAATCTGAAGCAGCAGTCACAGAGAGATTCAATCGATGGTGCTATCTGAGCCTCTGTTTTAATCCAAACAAAAACTTCAACCCGAATGTGACATTTTAAGCTTTGAAAGGCTATAATATCCTGGTTTTTGCTTAAACCATTTTGAGTTGATTTTTCATTGTATGTACGCTGTTACTTATTGAATTGTGCCCCTCAAAATATGTGTAAACTTGGCTAAGCCATGATCACCAGTATTGCGAGATTGTCCACCATTTTGTCATCTGATGTGATCTTCCTATGTGTTGTAAATCCTATCTCTATGATGTTAATGAGATGGGATTAGTGGCAGTTATGTTAATGAGGCAGGACTCAATCTACAAGACTGGGTTGTGTTTTAAGCCAATCTTTTTTGAGATATAAAAGAGAAAAGCAAGCAGAGAGACAGGGGGATCTCATAACCCTAAGAAAAAGTAGTGCCATGAGAAGAGCATGTCTGTCATGGCCTCAATTGTGTCCCCTCAAAATATGTGTCAACTTGGTTAGGTCAGGATTCCCAGTATTGTGTGGCTGTCTCCATTTTGTGATTTTCCTATGTGTTATAAATCATAATCTCTGCCTGTGGTTAACACCCTTGCTCAGGTCACATCCCTGATCCAATGTAAATGGAGCTTCCCTGGGGTGTGGCCTGTACCACCTTTTATCTTACAAAAGATAAAAGGGAAAGGAAGCAGAGAGTTGGGGGACCTCATATCACCTAGAAAGAAGCACCAGGAGCAGAGCACATCCTTTGGACCCAGGGTTCCTGCACAGAGAAGGTCTTAGTCCAAGGAAAGATTGATGAGAAAGACCTTCCTCCAGAGCCGACAGAGACAGAAAGCCTTCCCGTGGAGCTGACACCCTGAATGTGGACTTCTAGCCTACTAGACTATAAGAAAATAAATTTCTCTTTGTTAAAGAGAAAGGTCCCTGAGCTGAGAAGCTCCTAATCCAGGGGAAGATTGATGACAAAGATCTTCCCCCAGAGCTGACAGAGAGAGAAAACCTCCCCCTGGAGCTGGCACCCTGTATTTGGATGTCTAATGAGAGAATACATTTCTCTTTGTTAAAGCCATCTACTTGTAGTATTTCTGTTATAGCAGCACCTGATGATTAAGACGGAATTTGGTACTGGGAGTGGGGTGCTGCTCTAACAGATACCTAAAATCTGAAAGTTTTGGAAGTGAATGGATAAAGGCTGACAGAGTTTCAAAATGCCTGATTGTAAAAGTCTATATTGCCTTTGTAGACACTGTTGGTGTAATCATAGATGTCAAAGACAATTGTGATGAGGGCTCAGAAGGGAATGAGAACAGTGCAGATGGCGAAAAGCAGCAGCAGAGAACTGGCAGCAGCAGATAAATGGCAGGAGCAGCAGAACCAGGAAACCAGTACGAGACAGTGCTGGAGCTGACCCTCAGAGTGAGAGAGCTGAGTGCCTTTGAGCATGAAGATTCCTGGCAGAGTAGGGTGCCTCTGAGCACTTATCAGTGGAGCTAAGCTTGCTGACCCACAGAGCAAGAGGGCTGAGTGTCTCCCGGTCAAAGTTAACTGGCAAAGTTGGGTGCCTACAGGGACTTATCAGTGAAGCTACAGAGCTCTGGAACACTTTGTCCCAGCAGGGCAGATGTGGGCAGTGAGGTCTGAGGGGCTGAGAGGCCAAGGCCAAGGAAGCAGAAGCTGAATATACAAGGAACACAGGGAGCAGAGCTGCCTCAATCTCAAAGGGTGGAGTAGCCACTCAAATGGACTTGGATAATGGGGCTGAGCAAGTTCGAGGAGCAGAGTTGCTGTTTCAGGGGGTCTGGAAGGTGGAGCTGAAGCCCAAGGCCCAGGGGCCTCCACTCAGGATTTGGCGAGCATGGCCAATACTTAGGGTATGGAGGCCAGGGGCATTGTCTAAATGGTCTCAGAGAGCAGATGATTTTCAAGCCTTGAGGGCTAATGTATTGTGTTCTGTTGACTTGCCTGATACCTGTTACCCCTTCTTTCCCTCCAGTTTCTACCATTTGTAATGGATATGTCTAGATTGTGGCTATTCTGTCATTGCATTTGGAAACAGATAACTTGCAGAGGAAAAGAAATTTTTGGATTTTAGATTAAGATTTTGCTATGATATGATAGGATAAATGTGTTTTACTTGTGACAAGGATATGAATTTTGGCAGCGAAAGGGTGGAATATTATGGATTGAAATGTGTCCCCCAACAATGTCTGCAAATTTGGCTAGGCCACGATTCCCAGTATTGTGTAATTAGCCACCATTTTGTCATCTGATGTGATTTTCTATGTGTTGTAAATCCTATCTCTATGATGTTACATTGAAGCGTTAATAGACATCATACATGAAGAAAGAAAGTCATTAAAAAGAAGGAAAGAAAGAAAAGACCAAAATGGATATCAGAAGAGACTCTGAAAATGCTCTTGAATGCTGAGTAGCTAAAGCAAATGGAAAAAATAGTGAAGAGCTAAACTGAAGATTTCAAAAGGCAGCTCAAGAAGACAAAATATTATAATGACATGTGCAAAGACCTGAGGATAGAAAACCAAGAGGGAAGAACACGCACGGCATTTCTCAAGCTGAAAGAACTGAAGAAAAATTCAAGTTTCGAGTTGCAATACTGAAGGATTCTACAGGGAAAATATTAAATGATGCATGAAGCATCAAAAGAAGATGGAAGGCAAAATAACAAATGTTGGAGAGGTTGTGGAGAGACTAGAACACTTACACACTGCCGATGGGAATGTAAAATGGTATAAACTCTTTGGAAATCCTTAAAAAGCTAGAAATAGAACTGCCATACGATCAGCATTCCCACTCCTTGAAATATATCCTAGAGAAATAAGAGCCTTTACAGGCACAGATAGATATATGCACACCTGTGTTCACTGCAGCGCCGTTTACAATAGCAAAAAGATAGAAGCAACCAAGGTGCCCATCAACGGACAAATGAATAAATAAATTACAGTATATTCACACAATCGAAATCTACACATCAATAAAGAACAATGATAAATCCCTGAAACATTTCATAACATGGAGGAATCTGGAAGGCGTTATGCTGAGTGAAATTAGTCAGTTGCATAAGGACAAATACTGTACGAGACCACTATTATAAGAATTCAAGAAATAGTTTAAATGGAGAAGAAAATATTCTTCGATGGTTATGAGGGTGGGGAGGGATGAAGGGAGAGGGGTATTCACTAATTAGATAGTAGACAAGAACTATTTTAGATGACAGGAAAGACAACACACAATACAGGATAGGTCAGTACAACTGGACTAAACGAAAAGCAGTTTCCTGAATAAACTGAATGCTTTGAAGGCCAGGGTGGCAGGGTTGGGGCCCTGGGGACCATGGTTTCAGGGGACTTCTAGGTCAATTAGTATAATAAGATCTATTAAGAAAACATTCTGCATCCCACTTTGGAGAGTGGCGTCTGGGGTCTTAAATGCTAGCAAGCAGCCAGCTAAGATGCATCAATTGTTCTCAACCCACCTGGAGCAAAGGAGAATGAAGAATACCAAAGACACAAGGTAATTCTGAGCCCAAGAGACAGAAAGGGCCACATAAATCAGAGACTATATCAGCCTAAGACCAGAAGAACCAGATGGTGCCTGGCTACAACCGATGACTGCCCTGACAGGGAACAGAACAGAGAATACCTGATGGGAGCAGGAGAGCAGTAGGATGCAGACCTCAAATTCTTGTAAAAAGGCCAGACTTAATGGTCTGACTGAGACTAGAAGGACTCCAGAGGTCATGGTCCCCAGACCTTCTGTTAACACAATACTGGAACCATTCCCAAAGGCAACTCTTCAGACAGGGATTGGACAAGACTCTAAGATACAAAATGATACAGGTGAGGAGTGAGCTTCTTGGCTCAAGCAGACACATGAGACTATTTGGGCAGCTGCCGTCTGGAGGGGAGATAAGAAGGTAGAGGGGGACAGATGAAAGCTGAATGGACATGGGGAATACACGGTGGAGAGAAGGTGTTTGCTGTCTCATTAGGGAGAGAGCAAGTAGGAGTACATAGAGAGTTGTATATAAATTTTTGTATGAGACACTGACTTGATTTGTAAACTTTCACTTAAAGCCCAATAAAATTTTTTTTAAAAAGATGGAAGGAATACACAGAATCACTATAACAAAAAGAACTGGTCGATGTTCAACCATTTCAGAAGGTAGCACATGATCAGAAACCAATGGTACTGAAGGAAGAGGTCAAATCTGCACTGAAGGCACTGGCAAAAAACAAGGTTCTAGAAATTGACAGAATACCAATTGAGATGTTTCAACAAACAGATGCAGTGCTGGAAGTGCTCACTTGCCTATGCCAAGAAATTTGGAAGACAGCTACCTGGACAACTGACTGGAAGAGATGCATATTTATACCTCTTCCAAAGAAAGGTGATCGAACCAAATGCAGGAATTATCGAACGATATCATCAATATCACAAACGAGTAAAATTTTGCTAATGATCATTCAAAAGTGGCCTAGACAGGGAATTGCCAGGAATTCAAGCCGCATTCAGAAGAGGCTATGGAACCAGGGACATACATTGCTGATGTCAGATGGATTCTGGCTAAAAGCAGAGAATACCAGAAAGATGTTTACCTGTATTTTATGGACTATACAAACGCATTGCACTGTGTGGATCACAACAAATTATGGATAACACTGCAAAGAATGGGAATCCCGGAACACTTAGTTGTGCTCAAGAGGAACCTGTACATAGATTAGGAAGCAGTCATTAGAACAGAACAAGGCGATACCGCAGGGTTTAAAGTCAGGAAAGGTATGCATTAGGGTTGTATTCTTTCACCATACTTATTCAACCCGTATGCTGGGCCAATAATCCAAGAAGCTGGACTATATGAAGAACGGGGCATCAGGATTGGAGAAAGACTCATTAACAACCTGTGTTATGCAGATGACACAACCTTGCTTGCCAAAAGTAAAGAAGACTTGAAGCACTTACTGATGAAGATCAAAGACCACAGCCTTCCATATGTACTACACCTCAACATAAAGAAAAAAAAAAAAATCCTCACAACTGGACCAATAGATAACATTATCATAAATGGAGAAAAAATTGAAGTTGTCAAGGATTTCATTTTACTTGAATCCATAATCAACACGCATTGAAGCGGCAGTCAAGAAATGAGGCATTTCATTGGGCAAATCTGTAGTAAAAGACCTCTTTAAAGTCTCAAAAAGCAAAGATGTTGCTTTAAGGTCTAAGATGTGCCTGACCCAAGCCATGGTCTTTTCAATCACCTCAAATGCATGCAAAAGCTGAACAATGAATAAGGATGACCAAAGAAGTATTGAAACCTTTGATTATGGTGGTAGTGAAGAATATTGAATACCCTGTGGACTGTCAAAAGAACTAACAAATCTGTCTTGGAAGAAGTACAGCCAGAAAGTTCACTAGCAGCAAGGATGGTGAGACTTCCTCTCACATACTTTACATGTTACCAGGAGGTACCAGTCCCTGAAGAAAGACATTATGGTTGGTAAAGTAGAGGGTCAGTGATAAAGAGGAAGACCCTCAAGGAGATGGAGTGGCACATTGGCTGCAACAATGAACTCAAGTATAGCAATGACTGTGAGGATTCCACAGGACCAGGCAGTATTTTGTTCTATTTCACGTGGGGTCGCTAAGAGTTGGAACCAAATGGATGGCACTTAACAACAACAGTTAAAAATTAATAAAAAAAACTAAATGCAGAGATAGATGGCTTGTTAAATAATTTTGCAATATTATTGTTGTCATATTGTTGAAATATAATACAGTCAGTAAAATCATATTCTTTGCATATATTGAGTAACACATGTAATATTCATATTATAGTGTCAAGTAAAATCATTACATATACATCCAGTAAAAAATTATATAAACTATATGTATAACTCCTGAGAAGCTATATTAAAAAGCCAATGTGTTTAATAGTCCATTATGGGATTTCAGATGATTTCATTGATGTTTTAAATTTATATAGCCCTTTATTTGTATAATACCCTAAATTAGCTTCATAACCAGGGTGGAAAAATATGACACTATTAATAAGTTTAACTGTGTTTAGTTTTGGAGAAAATAATGTTTTTAATTTTCAAAACTGCAAAATTACATGATCTAATATTTTAAACTCAGCAATCATTTGTCTAGCATGGTCTGTGTTCGTGGTATTAAGAGGTATGCAACTATTAGTGCTGGGAAAAATAAATTTATCAACAAATAATTACAATTCAATATCTGAAGGGTGAGAGCAATGGTATATACATATTTGATAAATACCAAAGCAAGAAAAATCTAATGCCGAATGGCTGTTACAGTGGGCAGGAGTTATCAGGCAAGTCTTCACAAATAATGTAAGGATTTACCTGAGTCTTGAGGGAATAAAAGATATCTGAAGAATGTAAGAATGACATTCACAGAGGGTGCTACATAATTAAACACTTGGGAACAAGATTCACAGCATGGAGGGGTGGATTTTAGTTAATTTATTATTAGATTACTAAGATAATTTATTTCTTACATTAAAAAAATAAAGTGTTTGAATTCAGACTTCATTGCCTGCTGGGAAAGAAATCTAGGTAATAGGTCTTAGTCAAAAAATACATGAGGATTGCAACGGGCTACCACTACATACCTGAATCAGTATAATGCTGGCTAAATGAGTAAACACACTGTTCCCTTTTATTTTCTTAAGTCTTCTATACCAAGTGCTGATGAATATGTAAAGGAACTGTATGATCATACACTGCTGCTAGAAGTGTAAAATGATACAACCACTTTGGAAAGCATTGTTTTTCCCTAAAAAGTTAAGCCAGATTCTTAAATATCTCTTTCATGAAAATCCATGCAATTACACTGCTGTAACAGGGTGAATAAGGAAATGTGCTTTCTGTTGCTTACATGGGTCTTATATTTCATACATAGATTAATTATGTATTTATATGTCTACATTTTAAAACGTATTCATAAATGATTACCTATTCCATAGAAAAAATTGAGTGAATGACTCTCTATATGTGGTATCATTCATTAAAAACACATTAATAATCTGGAAATATTACTTGAATAATACATTTTATCAAAAATGAAAACAAGGAAATAGTCTAGCACCAGGGCAAAATGAATAATGAGTAACTCAGATTTTAAAATATAATAATTTTTGAGTAATCTTACTTATCCTTGCTCTAGTGACTTAAGGAGGAATACAGCAAGGTGCCCTCCTCCTTCTCAAAAGAATGGAAGGGACTCCGCCCTCAATGCACTAATGATCCCCATTCTAGAGAGGCACAAATTAGCATCCAGTCCAGCTGTGCCGCCATCTGCTTGCCTGTTTTCTTGGGCAGAATAAATGCTGAAGAAAGAATAGCAGTGGATGGGAAGGCTATTAAGAAAATTGAGCAAGATAAATAGCAGTACCAAATCAAATCTTCTTTTTCTGATAGTTGCAATAGCTTCACCAATTGGTAATATTTCATGTTTCACTGTTCCTCAGAGTTCAAAAATATCTGAATGGAACACATTTTCGTTTTGATTTTATGATGCATATCAAACAGTAAAATTTTAGCTTAATGCAAACCTTACATAAATGACAAGTTATATACCATTAGTGATATTTCAAAAATAAAATGACAAAATGTGCAAGTAGTATAAACTATGTGTTCTGAAAAACAGATATCTCATTAATAGATAAGCAAACAGATTTAGTAAAAGATGTATTAGAAATTAAAGCTGAAATGGAGTTAGTCTTCTTGTTGTGTGCCGTCGAGTTGATTCTGACTCATAAGGACTCCATAGGACAAAGTAGAACTGCCCCCTAGGATTCCCAAAGAGCAGCTGGTGGATTCAGACTGCTGACCTTTTGGTTAGAAGCCTGAGCTCTTAACCATTTTGCCACCAGAGCTCCTGAGTTAATCTTGGTAATTTCAAATAAAATTATAAGCTGATATTTTTCAATATGTATTAACATGTTTCAATGATACATAGGATTAAGTATATTAAAGAGCACTGAAAGGAGAAAAAAAATTACTTACATGCATTGTTATACTGGATTATGGCCTTTGGTTTACCATTAACCCAGAGTAATTTTTATTTCTGTTCCTTTACACCTGGAGGTTCCTTAAAATTCTGTATTGTCTGTCTGTAAATTTGGTCATTATGAATTAGCCTTTAAATATAGACTAAAAGTCAATACACTGCTTAATATATGCTTAACGATATATTTTTAATAAAAATATTTTACCGTTGTACCAGATACTGAATAAATCAATTATTATACTACAAACTTAAAACTTGTCTGAATACCAAGCAGCTATGCAGCTTGCTGATGGAAACATTTTGCCGCAATTTGAGTAAGAACAACTCTTATCAGTTTGAAAAGCAACATGGCGCCGTATTTTCCAACTTGGCCCATACATTTTTTTTTAATATTTAAGTTGGTGGACAATCTATAAAGCTAAGACAGGGGTCTGAATTCATTTTACTGCCCTGAAGTCACTACACGTTTAGTTTATTACTTTTCAGCAATAGGGATAAGACTAATATAAAGCAAATTCTGCAGGTTTTTATTTTTCTGTGACTTACTGACCCATTACTGTGATCTATGTATAGACAACAATAATGAGCTAAGTCTCTCTGATCAATGGCAAAGACCCCAATATATGACATAATACAAAGAAGTTCACAGCTTTCTTACAGGATATTTATTTTAAATTAATATTCATTAGTTTCCGAAGCCTCAGCACCAAGAAAAAGTGAGCTGCAAATAAATACTACTATCTTCATTAGCATACTCACATTACTAACACACACACAAAAAAAAAAATGCTGAGAAATACGCCAGGTTCTAACTATTCTCAGCTGCATGTGAAATAGATAAACAGCCTGGATTTTATCATGAGAAATAAGTTAGTTTGTGCAAGTAAGGTATAGTTCCTAACCATAAAGAGGGAATAAAATGTCTTAAGAAAGAAAACGTAAATGTGTATAATCATTCTTGTTCAGACTAGCAAAACTCACTAACTCATGCTTCCTGAAAGGACTGCTAATCAGTAATGGTAAAGGCAAAAATTATTATATAAATAGTAAGTATACAAGCCTTGAATATTCATGTTTTAGGCAAATATTTTTAAGAAATCTGAATAGAAATAAATTTTAATTAACATATTGATATGGATTGGATTGTGCTCCCCCCGCCCCCCAAAGATAAGTTGAAGATCTAACCCCAGGATCCGTGAATTAAGTTTGTCTGGAAATAAGGTCTTTTAAGATGTGTTAGTTAACATGAGGTCATATTGGAGTAACCCAAAAGCCATTCCCACTGGCATCAAGTTGATTTCAACTCCTAGCTCTCTACAGGAGAGAGTAGAACTGCCCCATAGGGTTTCCAATGCTGTAGTCTTTACGGAAGCAGACAGCCACATCTTCTCCTGAGAAGCGGCAGGTGGGCTTGAACTGCAGAACTTCTCGTTAGCAGCCCAGCACTTTAATCACTGCACCACCAGAGCTCTCATATTGGAGTAACCAAACCGGTTGCATTGAGTCAATTCTGATTCATAGCCACCCTATAGGATAAAGCAGAACTGCCCTGTAGGGTTTCCAAGGAGCAGCTGGTGGATTAGAACTGTCGACCTATTGATTAGCAGACAAATGCTTAACCATTGGTGTCACCAGGGCTCCAAAAGTTGAGTCCTAATTCAATCTGAGTGGTGTCTTTATAAAAGAGGAGAAGACAAACAGAAAGAAGACAGCATGTAAAGATGGAGTTATGCTGCTGTTGTAAATCAAGGAAATCCTGGGTTAATGGAACCTGGAAGAGACAAGAAAGAATTTTCCCCGAGAGCCTTCAGAGAGAAGTTGGCTCAGCTGACATCCTGATTTCAGACTACTACCCTCCAAATCTGTGAGACAATACATTTCTGTTCTTACAAGTCACCCAGTTTGTGAAATTTTGTTCCAGGAATTCTAAGAAAATAATACACCAAATACTTTATGTAAAAGGATAGATGGTACAGACAGGGATGTAGACAGATACACAGTACATGCACATGCTCTTAGCAGATGGGTCCTGCTTGGGCATTAAAAACTCTTATGCAAGCAATACTGGAAGTACTTATTTACCTACGTCAGGAAATGTGGAAGACAGCCACCTGGCCTAATGACTGGACAAATCCATATGTGTCCATTCAAAGAAAGGCAATCAAACTGAATGTGAATATTATCTAACAATATTATTAATATCTTGTGCCAGCAACATTTTGCTGAGCTGAAGACAATTCAAAAATGGCTGCAGCTGTACATCAACAAGGAACTATCAGAAGTTCAAGCCAGATTCATAAGAGAATGTGAAATGAGGGATATCACTGCTAGTGTCAGACAGGTCTTGGGCAAAAGCAGAGAATATCAGAAGCATCTATACATGTGTTTTATAGACTAAGTGAAGGTATTTCACTGTGTGGATAATAACAACGATGTGACACATATATGTAGTGATGGCTCTATAGCTGTACGCTTGAAGTTAAGGTTGAAAGGCATTTGCAATGTACTTTAATTAACTGTTCATGGTTTGTTGTGAAGTTTCCAAAAATATATCAGAGATTGAAATAGCACATTTTTTCACTTCAGCCATTTATAAATTTACTAAAAATCATAAAAACCAGGATTTCTCTGAATCTCACAAATTACAGTAAAAATTTCTATTAAAATTTGAGGGTTTCCAAACTGAATTTTTTTGTTAACAGCTATATTTTTTGAAAACCTGTATTACTTATGAGGAATAATTTTGACAAACATGATTATATTCTTTAAATTTTCAATTCTTAAAAATCATGTCAAATGTATAACCAACATTGCAATTTGGATTAAAGGTATATCCCAAACATTTTTAATTAAGTATCACAGTTATGAAACAGGAATTGTTATTGACACAAAAAATTGTTATTTTTAAACAAGTAATTTTATGAATCTATTGATACATTTACTTCATTATTTTACAGCAAGTATTTTCAAAGGGTAAAACCATCCAAATAATGTTATTTTTAAGATAAACAATGTTGCAACAATAAGCCTCTATAATTAGTACTTTTATTTATGCAATGGTCTATTAAATTTGAAAGCTAATGTTACAATGAACTCAGATAATGATACAACTTATGTATGAATGGAACCTGAGATGAACAACTGATTAAATTATGGAAAATTGTTATTGAGTAAACATTAGTAAGATTTTTTTGCTTGCTTTTTTTTTTTTTGGTGTGCACCTGTGCTAGCAGGATTTCAAAAATGAAGATTAATTAAGTCTGGTTGAGTGTCTTCTGTTTATTAGCCAAATGTTGTCAGATTAAAGGAGTATCTTCTAGGACCTGGAGATCCATAGCACTCTAATCTAGTCTGTAGGGCAGTGTAACAAGTACTTAGTGCTCAACAAGTATTCCATCTTCTCTCCTACATGCCTGAGCTTTCTTTCCATTGAGGTTGGGGACATGTGACTGGATTTATCAATGAGTGGAGAACAGAAATGATGTGCATGACTTCTGGGTCTCATACTTAAAAGCAGTAATGCCTCCTCCATTATTCTCTTTCCTTGCTACAGTAATTGTGTACTTCTTAATATGAGATGATTACATCAAAAGATTTAAAAAAAAAGCCTGGATTCTGAGCCCCTGATGACCCTTATTAGAATCAGAAAAAAATACAAAATAAATTTCTATTGTTTCAAGTCACTGAATGTAGAATTTTGTATTTTGTGGAAATTAGTGTATATTTTTCTAAATATAGTTAAAATGAGGTAAAAAATACATGGTTAAAATCTAGGTCATACCCAGGAAATTTATGTAAACTTGCATTACTGACTCTGTGCCCTTAATGAGCTGAAACTAGTCAGAAGCACAATCAATCATAATATGAACATTCAATGGAACTTGTTTGCCACATATAAAGCGTGCTACTTGTATTACAGCTAAAGCTAGTGTTTGTTTTGTTTTGTTTTTCAATATGTAAGGAAAAATTCAAAGTCCTCACAGAAACATGGAAAGAATGCAATGAGCTTTAAATGTTGTCACGAACATTCCTGAAAAACAAAGGAGCAAAGCAGCACATAAGAGGCGACGTCCCATTTAATCACAGAAGTAGCTGCTTCTTTGCTTGAAGTGTAGGCTTTAAATGACAAAAAAGTAGCAAGCATGATTAGGTCTCGTTCACAACATATTTTATACATTTGTACTTAAAAAAATTTATAAGTACAGTGTGAATAGCATCCCCTGAAGTCATGCAGTGTGGGCCCTTACTACTGATCCTCTGTTTTTTTAACTCTGACAAGTTCCTATAAAGTAGTGGCATTGAAGAAAATCTATTGGCTTAGCGGAAAACAAATGATTTCACTGGCCAGTTCTCTCACCAAAACAGGACTGGTGTCCCGTGAGTCTCACTAACTCTTTTCTTCTTTTACCTTATTAACTGGATGAACATATTCCCATTGATAAACTAAACTATGAGAAGGACTGTATTTCAAACTAGATCTGTCTGTAGAACTCTAGATTCATATTTCCTACTGACCTCTTGATATTTTCATTGGCTCCTGCTAACAGACATAAAGCTTAAACACTCAGTCAATTATGGTCAATTATGCCTATATCATCAACATAAAACTCTTACAAGTGGCTCTCACTGATAGGTTAGCTAAGAAATTTTTCCAGTAAACTTCTTAGATATTTCTTCACAGTCCAACTCAAGGACATCTTTTACCCCATCTCCTAATACATAGGCTTTTTTTCTAAGTGTTACTAGGTTGCTAGGAAATAAATCTGTCTTGAAAGAAGTACAGCCAGAATGCTTATTAGAAGCAAGGATGGTGAGACTTCATCTCATATACTTTGTACACGTTATCAGGAGGGACCAGTACCTAGAGAAGGACATCATGTTTGGTAAAATAGAGGGTCAGCAAAAAAGAGGAAGACCCTCAAGGAGGTGGGTTGACACAGTGGCTGCAACAATGGGCTCAAACACAGCAACAACTGTGAGGATGGTGCAGGACTGGGCAACGTTTCATTCTGTTGTACATAGGGCTGCTATAAAGCAGAACCACCTCAAAAGCATCTAACAACAACAACACTGGTTTTCAGGGAACTGATTTTGGGGGAATTGAGTTACAGCCCCGATAAATTCTAAACGTTCTGGTTTTGTGATAATCGTTGAGATAGGGAAAAACACCTCAGCTTAACTCTTCTAGTTCTCTGACCCTATATAACCTCTTTATTATATAAGCTCTGAACTCACACAAAATTAGGGAGCAGAGGAAGGTGGCCTGAGAACACAGCAAACCCCCAGAGCCCTAAAAGTATTCTCTGCCTTGATTTATGGGGTAAATTTTCTCAAACCCAGTAGTGTTGAAAGACAGATCCCAAAATGGTCCTTCCTGTACTATACCCCCCTGCTCCATAAAAGGAATAATCATTCTTTTCTAGAACCTTTGTGAAGTGAATAAAAAGAAGATGGAGATAAAATGTTGTTAGAGTTCATTGTCTAACGACAGATTAATCAAAAACTGTCAGGAGATTTTCCGAAAAGGCTAGAAAAGGAATGATGGATTTTACCTAAAAGACAGATGGCTGTTACATCAGTCTTTGTTCTAATAGATAGCTGCCAATAAGAATTAATAATGATAATAATAGTAAGATGATGATGATGATAGAAACATTACATCCAAGGGCTTTACATATATATTTGTCAGACACAAGATTTGATTCCAGTTCATTCTGAAGTCACGACTTCTACGTTCCATCACTGTACCATGAGAATACCTCTCTTCTCTTCAGCTACGGGAATTAGTTTTGAACTTGTTAAAGCATAACAAGATAGCTGTACATTCAACTTCTCTTTTTTACCATTATTACCAAGCTAAAGATGAAATTCTTAATACTGAAACAGAAAAGAATAATGAGGTGTGTAATTATAAAATATGAGCATTTCTATCATTAAGTAAATAGAAGTGGATTTAAGAAGGATACATATCAATTAGGTACCTAGTGGGGAATCTATTTATAAAAAGTTTAGACAGGGTTTAAGGCAGTGAGACAAAGTTTCTCCCTTTTCTCCCCAACATGCCCTTTCACTCCTTATGGCAAGGCAGGGGAATTTTGTGGAAACCAGCCTGAATTTCTGGCTTTTTTACAATGGGTACTGAAAGATATGTTTAGAAACAAGTTCTTCTACTACCTACAGGGCTTCCAAAGAGAGTTGTTTTGTCCAGGTGTTTCCATTTCCAACTGAGCCTGACCTTACATTTATTCCACCAAAAAATATCCCAGACAGAACATTACTGAGTGGCTTTGATATTCCCTATCTCTGGCTTCTTCATGCCACTAGTCCAAAGTAAGAGTTGGGAGGGGATTTGCCACTGTAAACATGTTTTCTTCAAGAGTAGTAAGCACCATGGTTCCCAGGGTCTCTAATAAGTCTATTTATACTTCAGGAAAGAAGCACAATAATTTATTCACCACAAACTGTTTCCTATGGTTTGTATGAACTACCTACCTACACTGTGAAAAGGAAGTGCAAGATTCAGTTTCACCTTTCATCCCCTCGAAAACTCCCTTTTTTACTGAGCTTGTCTTCTCCTTCTAATTCATTATCAAAGGGCATTTGTCATCAAGAGCATTTTAGGCTCCTGTCTATAATGAAGGAAAAAACTAGGTTGAAACAGGCTGGATCTGCTTTGTGTTTCACTTCATCCCAGGAATGTTCTGCCATGACTGAGCTTGTTCATTGTTTTCCCTAGTAGTTACCATCCACAGCCACACAGAAAGAAAACCTCACTCTGAGCTTTTGTGATTGGGTGGTCAAATGCCATTTAGATGCCCTTGTGCCAAAAAAAAAAAAAAAAAAGGATACACGAACCTTGTAAATAATTGCCAGAAAGAATAGGAGATTCCTCCAACTTGTTTAACCAAAATTCAAATCTACACTTAGGTTTTCCAGTCAAAAGTCCAGTAGTGAAGGGCTTATTTAAGAAAAACACAAACAAGACCCAGGCTCTCTAAGATCTTGCCCTGGAAGACCTCTTATCAAACGATGTGATGCAGGATAGAAAAGCATTGCCAGTTTTCCTGTGTTTCTCTTTACCCACCACATTAATCTCTCAAATGTTCTCAATATTCAAAATTCCTGGAGAATTTTTTTAATAATATAAAGGGAAAAAAGAAATAAGATGCTTCCAAGAGAGTTTGAGGAATCCACATTCCTATAAAGATACATGTTGATTCTAATGATCAACAAATGTTGAAAACCACTGTTCTGTAGGAATTTACATTCTGATACCCAGTGCCCCAACTCTAATCCACCAGCCTCTATCAAGCTCTTAACCACTGTTCCACCAGGGCTCCCCAAAGGTGGCACACTTCTCTAATTCAAAAAAAGTTATAAGCAAGGAGGAGACAAGAAGCTCTCCCATTCCTTCATATTAACACATTTCTAATTTGATTTTCCTGAAAAAACCTTAACATTCACAGAATGAACACAAAACAAAAGAGACTGGGCTCATAACTTGTTACAAAGTATGAGTTTAGGATCACACAGTACTTCTCCCTTTGTCTCAGACCTCTGAGTCCCTTTACATTTTCCCATTCTGTTTGAACACTTTATGTTCTATTTACAAGAAGGCAAACTTCAAACAGCTACAGCCTTGTTAGGAGTATTCTCTTATTAACCAGAGTCAGATTCTCTGGACACTTGACTTTGTAGTCAATACCTGGAATCAGAGCTTTTACTCAGATGTACCATCTTAGTTTTACTTTTCTGTTAATAAAGGGATAGATTTACAGTGTGTGTTGTTTGTTTTCTTTTTCAGAAAGATATATGACATATTGAATAACTTCAGCCTTTAGGTGAGACACCATGGCTTGAAAATTGCTGGTGAACTAGATGCTTATTTTAAATATATTATTCAAACAATATGCATCATATCTGTTATCTATTGGTTAATACTGATTAAAGATGTTTATCAAATAAGCTCATAAAAATAGAAATAATTGAAAATAAGAAGTCAAATTATCAATATTGAAAAATGTACCAGTTATATTTTGGAAGTAGTTTGTAAAAAGATGTTCATCTTAGTTTTGTAAAAATTAATTTTTTACAATAAAATAAAATTAAAAATAATTTAAATGTTCACCAACTGGATAAATACATTCTCAAGTCAATCATTAACATGCTGATATTCTTTATTCACTAAAAATTAATCCACAATATATTAAAATTATAAAGAAAGTTATATAATATAGTGAATATTATAATCCATTTATATTTTTATAAGGAACAAGAGAAACAGAAAAAGAGAAAAAGTTATTATGTATTACTTATCGACCAATCTATTTAGGTAAAAAAAAAAAAATACTTATAGTAAGTATTTATTCTGGGTAACAAGATAAGTGAAAAATTTTGTTGTCTTATCCTTTTCTTTATATCCTGATAATGGAAACGTTATTTTTATAATGAGAAAAATTCAATGAAGTTTTTATTCTATTTTTGGAAAAGCAACAAAACAATGTTTTCATTACATAAGTGAATGCTACAGATTTTTTCAACTAAAGGCACATTTATGTACCTGTGCCAAGTATTAAAAAAAATCATAAAATTCATATGTAATTATTGATCTACACAGGTTGTGAATAATGCGTTTTCATAAGCATGTGATGCTAATTTCTTTTCACAGCAACATGTAAAAAAGAATTGGCATAGCAGTGCTTATGAAAATACCTTGCAGGGGGAGGTCAGGGTTGACAAACAAATGTAGAAGTGTCTGTTATTTGCATAAAAATATGGTACATGCTTTTTAAAATTAAATAAGAAAATTTTACATTTTGAATAAATATAAAATTCTGTTCCATCTCTTTTTATTTTCCAGTCCTTTCTTTTTCTTATTTCAGAAAGTAAAATTGTCATACGAGCATATTCTTTCAATGTATATACTTAATGGGATGCGAATATCAATTTATTTGTGCTATAGGATTCAAATTCAACATAAGCTAAAAGTTGCCAGGTTACCACACTACCCCAAAATTATGGTTAACTCAATAAACGTAAAAATGGTGTTGCTCTATATTATGTATTATGACTATGATTATTACCACTATATGATCTATATTTTTGTTGATTTAAATATTTTGTGATAGGTACACTAAAGACACAAATAGCTGTTTTATGAGTTAGGATTGTGTTTGTCTGAAAGTAATACAATACTCCACCACAATGGCTTAAACCAGGAAAAAGTTTTTTTTTTTTTTTTTTGAATGTAACAAGAGATTTGCTGGTAGACTATAAAAGTCCAGACAAAAAGAGTTCTTAGATGTAATCAAAACTATCTTACTATCTTTCTCTTTTACTGTAATTAGCATTTGGCTTTTATCTTGGGCTAAAACATTGCAGGACATGAAGGCACTACGACCATTTATAGATTACAGTGTAAGTGCTCTCCCACGGAGTTGTCCAGAACAGAACTGTACTTTCTTCATTCTTATGGTCCCAAGGGGGTTGCTGCCCCTGCAGGCATAATTTTGGTGTTCCAGGAAGGATATATGTGAAAGGAGGGAACCATTTATCCTAAGATTTTATTTCAGAAAGGAAATCTTCACCATAGAATTCAACCTATATTGCAACGTGCAAATCTGTCACACAGCCGCATCTGCACAAGAGGCTTATAACTGAGTCGCCTCACTTTGAAGCTTTATAGTAGGGGAAAGCAAGGGAGAAGGCGGTACGGATGGATATTGAGGGATCTAACCTACAGTACTGTCTACAAGTGGATAACTGAGATTCCCAAAGAGCATTCTAACCATTATATTTACACTTTTCCCTTCACAGTTTTCTTTCTCAGAGTGAAATTCTCTGCATGTATTTTAACTTGTTGATGCGCCATGGCCCTTCTTTTATTGATGCTACTGATTTGAAAATGCGTAAAGAATGAAAACATTATAGAACATACTTTTCTGCAATTTCTTTTTCTACTTAGCAATGCAGCTTGGGTATCTTTCCATATTAGTATAAATAGAGCTTTTAATTTTCATTAGAGTGTTAGGAAAAGAGTGACCAGCAAGGCAAAGAGAGATGAAAAGTAGTGACCCAGGAAACACTAAAATATTATAACCAAAACCAAAAACACCCAAACCCACTGCCATCGAATCAATTCTGACTCAGAGTGACCCCATAGGGTTTCCAAGGCTGTAAATTGCTATAGGGGCAGGCTGCCACATCTTTCTCCCACTGAACTATTGGTGGTTTTGAACCTTTCAGTTAGCAGTTGATCACTTTAACCATTGCACCACTAATAGGGCTCCTTAAAATGTTAAAATGATGGCTGTTTTAAGTTGTTTCACGAATTTGCATATCATTGTAAGTTGCAAAGCCCTGGTGGTGTAGTGACTAAGAGTTCAGCTGCTAACCAAAAGGCTGGCGGTTCAAATCTACCAGCCACACCTTGGAAACCCTATGGGGCAGTTCAACTCTGTCCTACAGGGTTGCTATGAGTCGGAACCGACTCGACAGCACCTAACAACAACAACACTTTAAGCTGCAGTCAGGTCTAGTGCCCTTTTCATTACAATAATCTAAATAATAAAGAGAGAGAAATTCCAATATTACTACATATTTTAGCTTTTTCTTAGTAATATTAATGACATTGCTTAAACATATGGCAGGTTCTTAACCAAAAAAAACAGTTTCTGAGTTATTTTATTCTGCTTCTAAAAAAAATTAGGCATTCTTGTATAGCTTTTGCTTCATTCTGTCTTTGTTAGCAAAGTAACCTTTGTTTGATTTCAATTCTAATCAATATCTTTCTCAGTGAAGCGATTTAGCTTTCATCAATATTATGATTTTAGAGCACTCCTCCCCCTCTAGATGCTTGTCTTTTCATATAAATGGAAAATAGCTTTCAATGAAATAAATGTAAATAACACCACACACACAGAGGGATATTGATCTGTTACTCATTCATCAAAAGCCAACTTCTCTGGCCGATGACACTTTTGTTATAAGGTCCTTAATAATTTCTAACAATCATATAGAAATAATGTAATATAAAAAAGTGTGAAAGTATATGCTAGAATAGGTATTCAATTATTCATTCAATATATGTATTGAGCTCTACTATGTTTCAGGCACTCTACTTGAGAATGGGGAGGCACAAAGGAATATATAAGAACCCTGAATCAAGACATGTGCAAAGAACTAGGCCTGTATTTGTGCCAAGATGTATATAAATAACAAAATTATTACTGATTTCCTGTAATTCATAAAAGAAAATTTGGAACAACTAAAACTCAGTGGCTATCATTAGCTTATTTTATGTAAATAATGAAAATGTTAATTAGAAAATGATTGATTTCATTTTGGTATAAATTGACATTATTATGGCCTGAATTACAAAATGTTAATCAGATTCTGAGAACTAAAATCTTTCATTTGCCAAGAAAAAATTGTTTGTTTGTGGTGTGCTTTAGGTGAACGTTTATAGAACAAATTAGTTTTCCATTCAATAGTTTATAGACAAATTGTTCCGCGACATTGGTTGCAGTACTCGAAGTGCATCAGTACTCTTCCCATTATCACCCTGAGCTCCCCCTTTCCATCTGTCTGCCTTTCCTGCCTTCTCATCTTTGCTTTTGGGCAGATGTTACCCTTTGGGTCTCAAACGGATGATTGTTTTAAGGAATACTTTCCTCATGGGTTATTGTTTATTTTATAGGCCTGTCTACTAGTTGGCTAAAAGGTGATCTCCAGGAATGGCTTAATTCCAAGTTAGAAGGGTGTCTAAAGGCCATAGTCTCAGGGGTTCTTCCAGTCTCTCTCGGATCAGTAAATTTTGTCTTTTTTATAAATCTGAATTTTGTTCTACATTTTTTTTTCCCCACTCTAACCAGTACCTTCTATTGTAATCCCGGTCAGAGCAGTTGGTAGTGGTAGCTGGGCACCATCTAGTTCTTGTAGTCTCATGTGTTAGGTATTTTTAAGGGATAACTAAATGAGGCGTAAAAACCCATTGCCACTGAGTCAATTCCAGCTCATAGTGAAAGAGTAAAGCTTCCATAGCGACTGAGTAGAACTTCCCTATAGGTTTCCAGGGCTGTAATCTTTATGGAAGCAGACTGCCATATCCTTCCACAGGGTGGCTGGTGGGTTCAAATCATTGACCTTTGGGTTAGCAGCCGAGCACTTAACCACTGTGCCAACAGGGCTCCTTTAAATTAGGTTTAGGTCCTGAAAAACAGCTATATCTTAAAGCAAAGTTATGCCATGATCCTTTATCTGAATGGTGGACAGGACCAAGTACATCTAGGAACTTGATTCAGACCTTAAACCACAAGTAAATTGGTTATCTAAATTTTACTTTCATTGGGTTTAGAGCATATACTCGCAGTGTAATAAAAATAATTTTAAAATATTAATACCGGTTTAAAAAATTAGGCTTTAGAAAGCCAATGGCTATTAAACTTACCATAGGATTAAAATAACTTTTTCTTGATTAAAATAATTATTCCTATATAATCTGCTTTTTTTCTTGTTTTGATATGTCAGGCTGAGCAGGCCAGGTGTGCTTTGCTGCTTGCTCATCTGTGGGCACGACAGCTCTCACGACCTTATCCATTGGGCAGGGCAGCAGTAGGCAGGGTGGGCCCGCTTTGCTGTACACTGGTTTGGCAACATGGCTGAGGCAGACTGGCTGGCACACTGTCTCCTCCTGCTGTTGGTCCAACAGTGTGGCAGCATTCACAGGCCCTCAACAGATAGGTGGGGGTGTCAAATGGGGAGCTGTATAGGCTTGCTTCCCACCATTCAGCAGCTGGCCTAGTGGCAGGAGGGAAAGGGCAGTGTAGGCCCAGTGCAGCAGCGGGGCATTCATGCCAGAGACACTCTAGCGATGGTGGCACAGTGGGAAGGGGGGTGACATACAGGGCTAGGTGAGGTAGAGAAAGAAAAAGGAAGAAAGAGAAACAAAAAAAGGAAAAGGAGAAATAAAAGAAGAAAATTAAATATTAAAAAAAAATGGTGGCATGATGGGGGCTGGCTAGTAGGGACAGGGCAGACCCAGGGCAGCGGCAGGCTGGTGCACTGGTGGCTCTCTGCCACAGCAAGGCAGCTGGGTCCAGTGGGAAGGTGGGGAGGTGGTATACAAGGATAGGTGGGAGGGAGAAAGTAAAGGAGGAGAGAAAAAAATTAAAAAAAAAAAAAAAACTGGCTCTGCAATGGAGGCCAGAGAGTAGGGGCAGAGCTGACCTGAGGGCCAGTGGGAAGGGAAGAGTGGTGGCTTACAGGGCTAGATGAATGGGGGAAAGAAAAGAAAGAATATAATGAAAAAAATAGCGGTGAGGTGGGAGTTGGCAGGTGGGGGAGGAGTGGACCCCAGGCAGTGGCAGGCCAGTGGCTCTCGAGCAGCGATGGTGCAGTGAGGTCCATTCATGGGGCGGGGGATGGCGGCATATGGGACTAGGTAGGAGGAAGAAAGAAAAGGAAGCAAGAGAAAAACTAATAAAAAATAAATTACGACAAGGAGGGGGCTGGTAGGCAGGGACAGAGCAGATCCAGAGTGCCAGTGGGCCGGTGGCTCTCTAGCTGCAGTGAGGCAATATGGCCCAGAGGGAAAAAGGGAGGTAGCATATGGGGCTAGGTGAGAGGAAGAAAGGGGAAAAAAAGAAAAAGTTTATAAAATAAAAAGAATGGTGTGGTCAGAGCCAGCCAATGGGTGGAACAGAGGCAGGGTGGCAGCAGACCAGTGGCCCCTAACCAAGAAGTGTGGCGTGACCCATTAGGAAGGGGTGGTAGTGACATCCGTACAGAAAGGTGAGGGGTGGCAAAGCCTGTTTCTCTGGTTAATGGGTGCTGTGTCTCCTATTGAGAGCTCTGTGAATTTATCTTCCCATACTCCCTGTTTGGGGTCCTTAATGTCTGTGTTCCAAGATAGTGACACTGTGCTATGTTAGTTGGCAAGGAACCTCCACTCCATATCTCTCCTCATTCTCCGTTTTCCACCAGTTTCTTCTTCCATTCGATCTTTGATCTAGTTCTTTATTCCTTCATTTGATGCTTAAGTTTCCAGGATTGACATCCATATTTGTTTTGCTTAGTTTTTTTGGGTCTTTGCTGTAGAGAGTTGGCAAAGTGTATCTGTTTACTGTGCCGTGTTGGCTCTGCCCCCATTCCTATATTACATTAAAATCTACTATTCATTTTTTTATTCTTCACCTTAAAGTTTACAAGTGAAACAGAATAAATATATTTAGGTAATCTTTGTTCAGGAGTCCCTGGATGGTACAATGGTTAAGTGCTCGACTATTGGCCTACAGTTTGGCAGTTTGAACCTTCCCGGGGTGCCTCAGAAGACAGACCTGATGGTCTGTGGAACACTTCTACTCTGCACACATGGAATCTCTGTCAGTTGGAATAGACTCAACAGCAACTTAAAGCAGTAAGAACAGTCATTGTGTCTGTATCTTCCTTTTACAACATTTCTGGTTTGAACTGTCAAAACACAAGCTAATAGTTTCATATGAATACAGGCAGCCCCTGACTTATGACATATTCGAGTTATGACAAACTGCACTTATGACTGTCCTTTTTTTTTTTTGTACATCTTATCATTAGTAATATGGAGAACAAATGCTAATACAAGCCAAGGATTTATTCACAATTGACACAACTGACCCTTTTTTAGCAGAAAAATTTCATGAAGTTAATCATTTTTTAGATTAATAAATAAGTGCACTGGACATTTAATAAATAACTTAAAAATTATTTCATAGTTTTACATTTTAAAGAGTTTAAGAATATAAGCTGAAATGCGGGAATATATGATTTATCTGCTAAATGCCTGCAAAATGTAATTCTCTTCCCTAATTTAAATTAAATAATAAAGGAATGAATTATGTCCTCAAATTTTCTTTTTCTTCTTTGTTATACTGAAATCAACTGAAAAATCCCTAACATTATTTCGTTCTCCTATAATACAACTAAATTGTATAGAATAATTTTTAGACAGGTTTTATGAGGTAAAATTTAATTAAATTTTCATAGCTGAATCTATACCACGTCTTCAACGATGTAGCACTTAAAACACAATATGTGTCTTATTAAATAAAAATTAACAATCCATTCTGTATAGTTAATCATGAAAGAAAGTGTTATCTCATATTATTGAGGCAAAACACTAGAAAAGCAGTCAAAACTGGGAAGTTTTAAGAAAGTAATAATCCCTAGCCAGTTACATTAACTATTTCTAAAACATTAACTATTAACTTTGCCTGTCTTTCTTTCAGTTATTCATTCAGTGAATTTGTATTGCAGCTTATAATAAGAAGTATTAAAAAGAGATATCACAAGGCAATCCATAGCTATTTCCCACCAAGAGTTCACAGCTTAGTACAAAACAAAACACAAACAGAGAGATACTGTAGGATGCATTTGCTACTGGAGTTCTGAAGAAGGGCTATAAAGACATAGAGTCCCAAACAGAGACTGAGGGTCAGGTTTGCCAAGTATGTTAAAGAACACTTCTTCCCAGAAGTGACATTATTCTGTGTTTTGATGAACAAGTAGCAAGTGGGCATACCACGTGGGTGGGACCGTGACACTTCTAAGTACAGGGTCTGCACTGGGCAAGACTATACTACATATAGAAACTGCAAGCTCCACGCATCCATCACTTGGGGTGCCCTAATCCCGCACTTCTCAAATGTAGTGCCTCATTTTTGGTGGCCTGTATACTTTCACTAACCTCTTCGGGTGTCTCCTCTCTCCTGCCCGTAAGTCTGTCTTCCAAGCTATTCTCTACACAGGAAACAGAACTAGTTTTTTTGTTTTTTTTTTTAAATTAATTCTTAAGTAACAAATTTAAATTTAAATCATCTCCATGCTCCACTTAAAAAAAAAAAAAAAAACCCCTGATTTTCCACACCCATAAGATAAAATCCAAACACCTTATCTTGGCATTTACAGTGTGTTTATAAGTTTGTTATGAGTTGGCAGCGATGGGTTTACTTCTGGTTTATCAGTTTGTACTCGATCCAGAGTCCACTTTCCTGCCTTAACTCCCACCTCTCCTCATTGCAGGAAGTTCACCCTTGTGGACTACCTTCCACTTCACCATATGTTTGTCTCCTCTTTCCCTTCCTACTACATCTCTTTCCCTTCCTACTACACCAGCTCGTCTTCTACCTAGAAATCCCATTTACTCTTCAAGGCTCAGAAGTCATCTTCTAGGAGTCCCTGGGTGGTACAAATGGTTAAGCACTTGATGACCAGTTGAAAAGTTGGTGGTTCGAACCCGCCCAGAAGCACCTGGAAATACTGGTTTGGAGACCTGTTTCCAAAAAGTCACAGCCTTCAAAACCCTATGGAGCACAGTTCTACTCTGCACACTTGTGGTCACCATGAGTTGGGACTGACTTGACGGCAACTAACAGCAGCAACAACAACATAGTCAAGGAAAACCAACTTAACAGTGATGCACTTATTCTCAATGTCATGGCTCAGTAAATCATACCCTTTTTTGTTGCCCCTGGAGCATTTTATTCATAGTCTTACTATTTAGTGGTTCAAATGTTAATTCATTTCTTATATATGCTAGGACTTCTGTAAACCATGGGTAATTATTAAAAATTAAGTAAGATACATTCTTTGGAATGTAAGTAAGCAACATATCCTTACACAGATCACAATTTAAGAAGGAAGACAAGCATACCAACAGATAACTAAAACACATGGTGACAATGAACTGGGGCAGCAGACAGAGGAAAGATTGAGCAGAGATAGCTATGAAGAGAAAGCAATATTAGAACTGGGTTTCCATATTTAATAATGGGAGACACTGGAGATAATAAATGAAGAGAAGACGTGGCAAATGAGATGCATAAGAGCTTTATCCAGTTTGCAGACCCCCCCCCACTTCGGTTGCACAGTATTTTGGGGGGACAACACTTAAAATTGTGGAAAATTCAAATGAAAATCCAAATTTCTCATTTTTTGTTAAAGTTTCAAGGCCCCGGTAGTACTAGACTGGCGCTCTCAGATGGCAATAACAGCTAAAGCTGAGGGGTAGCTATCCAATGAAATGGGGCATGTGCCCCACTAGCATTATTTCATTAATTTACACCTCCTTCCTAGTTCCTATATCCATTTGAGATTTCTGACCCCTGTTACAGAGTGCTGCTGCTGCCAGGTCATGAAGGAACAGATATGCTCTAAACCAGAAGGTAAGGCTTAAGTAAGCAATGGGGTCATTCAAATTTTTGAAATAGGAGATTGAGATGATTAGGTGCCTTTTTATCAATTTTGCTTGGAGGCAGGCGGGAGAATAAATTGCAAGAGAAAAATAGTGGTTCTTAGGAAAGGACTTGGGAATTCACTGCAGGAGTTCAGGAGATCAGCAAAAAGAAAAGAGAGCTTGACCTAGAGCTGTGACAGTTGGAATGAGGCAGAGGGGATACAGTTTGAGGGTTATTTTAAAGATAATAGCCACCAAATGTCCTGACCAATAATACATTAGGGATGAAGAGGTGCAAAAGAGACTAGGTTTCTGTCTAGGGCACCCGGTGAATGGCAACACAGTGTAGTTAAATGGAGAAAGTCAAGTGGACAATCACATTGAAGAGGAAAGTGAGGAGCAGAATCTACTCACAGCTGTACATCTTTTTTTTTTTTCCATTTTATAATAAATGTTACAGATACATTATCTTGTTGTTGTTCTCACTGGGTGCTATTGAGTCGATTCTGACTCATAACGATCCCATGCGGAAGAGCAGAACTCTCCTGTCAGGTTTTCACGGCTGTAATCTTTATGGAAGCAGATTGCCAGGTCTTTCTCCCACAGAGCCACCAGGTGCATTCAAACTGCGAACCTTTTAGTTAGTAGCTGAGCGCTTAACCATCATGCTATCAAGACTCCTTAGATATTACCTTATAAAAAGCTAATTCATTATTTTTAATAGCTGAATACACCAAGATTTAATTAACTTTTCTATTTGCATTTAGGTGCACTGAGTTTTTTTTTTTTTTTTCTATTACAAAATTAAATATATTTTTTGTGCACAAATACAAGAATAGCTCGTAGGGTAAATGCCTAAAAATGAATTTTTGGATTAGAAGGAATACGCTTATTTGATAGACAAAGATCACTTTTTTTAGGTAGTAAATTTGACAAATTTGAGAAATAACAGGTCAGAGAGAAATGTATGATGTGCCCCTTTTACAAGTGAGCACCCATGTTGTTTGGGTCCTGATAACAAGTGGCCAAGAGTAGGAGATGGTGGTCAAGAAGCTTTGGCATTAGGCTATTGGGTGACAGTTCCTCCCGGCTCCTACTTTCACCTAAGAATATGACAGGGATTATCATGTAGCCAAAATGATTTAATCCCTAAAGTATACTTCATTACATGAAATATATACAGTAGCTTATTTATAAATGGAATCATAATTTTAGAAAGTAGCTAATGACTATATTTTATATGCATGTCCTATCCTTAAATGATGTCTAATTTGCAATGGTATAACCAGTAGGCCTCAGAGTCTTGTACTAGAGAAAAACCATTGAATTAAAAACAATACAACATGACTTTAGTTGTAGAATTGACTAAATAACGATTGACTTTAAGCAACCATTTAAATTCAATTTCCTCATGTTATAGATTGCACTTTGCACAATTATTTTGGACAGAAAACATGCATATGAGATAGTGTTGAATAGAGCAGAGTTCCATCAATGTGTTCTATAAAGGGCCAGATAATAAATATTTCAGGCTTTGAAGGACATTCAGTCTCTGCCGTAACCACTCACCTCTGTCATTGCAGCAAATGAAACCATAGACAATAGTATATGAATAGTTGTGACTGTGTTCTCATAAACTTTATGTACTAAAGCAGGCGGTGGACTGAATTTGAACTGCAGGCCATAGTTTGCTCACTCCTGAAATAAAGGGATAAAGTAAGAGTTTATAATATAACCTTATATGTATTTCCCAACACAGAGAGTCTATGATCTTAGTGTTTCTTTCAGCAACTAAAAACAAAAAATTTATTTAGCATTTTTATATTTTCTGAAATAGTTATATGGGTAATAAAAAAGGGTGCCAAGAAAAAAAATCTGTTTCTAGATTTCTACTAAAAATAATCTGAAACACCTCAATAATCTTATATGATTCTCTGTTGTTCAAACCCACATGAAATTCAAGCAACAACAAACTGTATACTCAGACTCCTTGGAGGATTTTAAAAGCTTGGTTGCTATTCTCTCAAGAATAAAGTCTTCGGTTGCCTTATTTTGAAATACAGGAATGAGCTTGCAGAGGCCAACTTGAACAGAACTGTCTGGCTTGAAATGGGTGTAGCCATGTTTCTGTGGTTCCGCTTTTGAATTATAGTTACAGTCTAGTTTTAATAAAGAAGCATACCTGAAAAGAAAGATGGAGAGTTCATATGCACAAACCACAACTGACCCAAACAATGAAATAATCTAATATTGTAAATGTATAGATAGTGACTTTTCATTTACTAATAATATCCTGTTATGATATTTTTCTGCTAAAGGAAGCCATATTTTTTACCATGTAGGAGATGAAATATTGTGCTATGAAATTAAACACTATGATTTATGGGACTTATTAAGTGTAATGTGTACTTAGTTTTCCAGTGCCAGAGGCCTGTCTGTATTTTTTGAGAGGAATGCAGCTAGCTGTGTGATAAACCTGTAACTCTAGGTCAATGGAAAGTAATTGATACGTGTCCTCTCTTCTAATATATTGTACTTTTAAAAATTATTATTGTCACTGATTTTAACTATAAGATGGAGCTGTTGAAGCTATCAGTTATCTTTTTTGAGGCTCTGTGTGAAAACTTAGGAAAACACGACCATTTGAACCTACAGATAATTTAATTTGTCAAGCAAAAAAGGGCAAAAATAGCAAAGTTGAGGGTAATGGCATTAACAACTTGTTCTTTAATCATGCTATGTTTTTAGATTCATATTTTTTACATAATATTATCAATTACTAAAATTTCTACTGGAAGTAAAGCCTGGCATTCTGCAAGTGAAAGATCTGGAGGACAATACTAGAGGGTAATATTTATGCAATAGACAAGAAAAGAGGAAGGTCAATGAGCTGGGGTGTTTATTCTTATATCACCTTCCCGTTCAGGAATCTTTCTACATTTTTATGATTCTATGATTCTACCCTCTCCAAGCTTACCTAAATTTTCTTCTACGTTTATAGTGTCCTAACTCAGGAGACCTGGGACAAGTTATGATAGTGCTTCCTAGCTATGATATTTTGGTCCATGTAACATGATTTACAAGGTTTACAGAAATATTTCATGGAAAATTAAAAAAAAAAAAATTCCAACAACCAAAGCCTTTTAGGAATTAGGTCAGTCTATTAACAAACAAAACAATCTTTGATATTACTTTCAATCCATATAATGTTTTAGGATATATGTGTGTGTGTGTGTGTACATCCCTGGGTGGTGCAAACAATTAACACTTGACTACTAACTGAAAGGTTGGCAGTTCAAACCCATGGAAAGGCTCTTCAGAAGGCAGGCCTGATGAGCTGCTTCAGACAGGTCACAGCCTTGATTTCTCAGGAGTAGGCTGCCAGGTCTTTCTTCTGAGGCACCTCTGGGTGGACTTGATCCTCCATCCTTTCGGTTACCAGCCAAGTGCATCACCCCGGGACTCCTTACGCAAAAGAAGCCAGTCATAAAAGACCACATATTGTATAATTCCATTCACATGAAATGTTCAGAATAAGCCAATCCACAGAGAGAGAAAGTAGGTTAGTGGTTGCCAGGGGCTGGGAGCAGAGAAGTATGGAGAGGGACTGCTAACAGGGGTGGGGTTTCATTTTGGAGTGATGGAAATATTCTAAAGTTGATTGTGGTGATGATACTGCAACTCTGTGAATATATGTACTCAAAACAACTGAATTGTACATCTTAAGTAGGTGAATTGTATGGCATGTGAATTATTTCTTAATAAAGCTACTATTAAAAAAAAGAAAGGTCACAGCCTTGAAAATCCTATGGAACAGTTCTACTCCACACACCTGGAATTGCCATTGTTTGAAATTGATTCAATGGAAGCAACAACAATAACAACTATATATATATATATAAATCTTGACCATAATTATATTATTAAATAAAAATTGGTGCACAGTGTAACTTAGCCAGCCTAAAGCACCATATACAAATATATATACACACAGATACATATACACATGCACATATATACACCCACATACATATGTATATATACATATATACACACGTACATATATATAGTGTGTATGTGTATATATATATACATATACATACATACATACATACATATATATATATATATACACACACAGTTAAGCATTTGGCTGCTAACCAAAAGGTCCGCAGCTTAAATCCAATCTACCATTCATTCCTCGGAAACACTATGGGGCAGTTCTACTCTACCCTATAGCATTGCTCAGTCGGAATCGACTCAACAGCAATCGGAATATAGATATATACACGCTTTTGCAAGTACTAAGAGCCATGGTGGCACAGTGGTTAAGAGCTTGGCTGCTAACCAAAAGTTTGGCAGTTTGAACCCACCAGCCGCTCCTTGGAAACCCTGTGGGGCAGTTCTACTCCGTCCTACAGGGTCACTATGAGTTTAGAAAGTTGCAAATCTTTCAACATTATCATGCTTCTTCTATCTAAAAAGAAATTGATAAAAAGTAACACAGGATTTCAAAGTAATTGTAATTTAAGAAGATGTAAATATGAAGGAAATTATATTGCATGTTAGATCGTTAGTCTTTTTAAGTGCTATTAAATACTTCATTTAACTGTCAAATATTTCATATAGGAATTCTGTTACGGCTGAAAGATTTAGCATAACACCATATTACACATTATTTACAAAATAATGGACATTTCACGCTAAACCTTGGTAAAACTACTGAATAATTCTACTTTGGTACTTTAAAATAGGTTCCTGTACTAATTTCTTAGGATTGCCTTAACAAAGTACTATAAACTAGGTGATTTCAAACAACAGAGGTTTATTTTTTCACAACTCTGGAGTCTAGAAGTCTAAACTCAATTCCCCACCTCAAGTTTGTTTTTGCTCAATATCTAAAAAACAAAACAAAATGATACTGAGTTTTCACTCTCAGACTATAAAGTCCCAGTCATTTGTTGTAAGTTTTTAACTAACTTTGCAATTATTTTTCACTCTTACATTTAGTATGATCATAGTTTCAGGTAATCAGTAAGCATTTACTAAGGAGAACTCTACAAAAAGAACGAAAAACTACAGACGAAAAGGAAGAGAGTGTTCCCTGCTTTGAATATACCGTATTTTACACAAACAACGTGCGACTTCTACTGTCATTTGCCAACCGTGCCCGCCCCGTGAGGTATTTTCATAAGAGCTACTATGCCATTTTTTTTTTTAACTTGTTGCTGTAAAAAAATAGCACACCGCGCTTATGAAAATATCTCACAGGAAAAGGGTGTGGTTGGCAAACAAACAGAAGGTGTGCATTATTTGCATAAAAATATGGTAATATGTTGTAAATGACAAAAAAGTTAAATAATCAAATTGGGAATATTGAATGTTATATGTAAGTAGTAGACCAGATCAGCTAAAACCAAATGTATAATTTAGAAAATGACATTGAACACGCTAGAAGGGTTAATTAGTTCTCAAAAACATACTATCTATCCGTCTATCTGTCTATCTGTCTGTCTATCTATCTATCTATCTATCTATCTATCTATCTATCTATCTATCTATCTATCTACCTACCTATCTACCTACCTATCTACCTATCATCTATCTACCAATCTACCTACCTATTTTCTTATTTTATACTAGCACCCATGCTCATCACCAGTTTTTGTATCTCTTAGCTATTATTACTGTGTAAAATACCACTCCAAAACTCAATGATTGTAAACAACAGTCATTATTGCAGCCTACACATGTGATGGTAACCTGCCATTTGACTGATTTAGGCTTAGCTCAGCTCTAAGCTGGGGTTTCCCTTTACAAGAATACAGGTCTCGGTGGCTTTGGTCTTCTCTACTTGTCTCATTCTGAGGCTGAGGCTGCAGAGATAGTAGTTACCCAAAGGGAGCTGTTCCCATGGTGATGAGCAAACAGAATTATGCAAGGCCCATTATAGTTGTGATTCATAACTGGTTCATTGTCATTTTCACCCACATGCCTTTGTCCAAAGTAAATAACAGTTAAACCCCCACTCTGCACAAGATAAAGCTAAAACAAAGGTGTGAATCCTGGTTACGATGAAAAATTATGGACAATTATTTGATCTACCCCACTTACTTTCTTATGCAAACAATATGATTTACATTTTATCACGTGTCACTTTTAGAATAATTAGGAAAAGTACCAATACTGAACTAAAGCTTTAATTAAAATTTATTTTTTTCCTGTCTATTTAGTAAGTCAAACCTGGATTACGAAAATACTAAAAACTTTAGACTATATATTTAATTTTTAGATTATTATTGATTTATTACACAGATACTATAATATTAACTATACACAACAGTGGAGTCTCTAGGTGGTGCAAACTGTAATGTATTCAGCTGCAAATCAAAAGGTTGGAGATTCAACTCTACCCAGAGGTGCCTTGGAAGAAAGGCCTGGCAATACACTTCTGAAAAAAAAAAAGCCATTGAAAACCCTATGAAGCACAGTTCTACTCTGACACATGGGGTCGCTATGGATTGGAAATGACTCAACAGTTACTGGTTTTGTAGAGCATAGTAGCACCAAACACAGTTTGTGCTATGAAGAAATTCACAACCAACTGAGAAAGCACAGATTTGTAACTAAATAATAGTGTATAAGGAAAAAAAACAGTGATAAATCCTAAAAATTGTCAAGAAGCATAAAAAGTTTGACTTGATAATAAGTAATTCTGTTTGAAGAGTAGGGTGTCGGGAAAGCTTTAAGAGGAGTAAACTTTTGAGTGGAATCTTGAAGAGGGAGTATGACTTCAAAGACAGTGGCAAATGGCATTCCAGGCAAGAGGTAACAGCAACATCATTGGGAAAGGCATGTGGGCGACAGCCTGCCATGTTCCTGCGTTATAAGTCATGTAGTAAGGCTACAGCGACCATATGCAACGTCAGGCAAAAACAGAGATGTAAATTAGGCTCATCTGTTGTAATAAATGATTCAGTGCGGCTGCTGTTTATCTACTTGGATGAAAGAGCCTGCTAGAAATAAAAATGAAATGAGCAACTGAAGGGACTTTGTAGGCCAAAGACAGACCATGAAGGATTTGGAGTTAAGTAGATTGTTTGGAAGATATGGACAGGAATAAGGGTGGGAGTATGGAAGGGAGAAAGGAAGAAAGGGAAGGAAGCCAATAAGAGGTGTGTTAAATGAATGGGCTACTGCTGTGGCCAACTCTTGCTCATTTCCTCAATAGTCATATTCATATTCAGAGGTGGTGAGGAATATGAATCAGAAATATCTAAATGAGGAGTGAAAAAAAAAGGTATTTTCTACCAACTCCTATGCTTCAGTTATTGAGGCTTGCTCCAGTGTTAAGTCTCCAGCACTTTCAGTATGTTACGAGGGAGCTGAGCACTGTTCTGCAGACAGAAGATGCCTTCAGACAGAAAAGCAGGAAGGTTGAGGTGCGTACAATCTAGGTAAAATTTGAAAACATACATGACAATACTATATACTATTTATAGATATAATACAAATAAGGACATACCAGAAAGAAACACTGCTATGGGTTAAATTGAGTCCGCGAAAATGATATGTTCAAGTCCTAAATCCTGTAGCTGTAAATGTGATCTCACTCGGAAATAAGCTCCTTGTGAATACAATTAGTTAACATGAGGTCATACTGGAAGACAGTGGGCCATAGTCCAGTATCACTGGTGTCCTTATAAAAAAGAACAGACAGAAAGACACACACAGGGAGAAGGCCACAAAAAGACAGAGGCTGCTACAAGCCAAAGAATGCCAAGGGCTGCTGACTTTCAGAGGGAGCAAGGAAAGAGGCATGGAAATGATTCTGCCTCAGAGCCCTCAGCACACCCTGAATTCTAACTTCTAGCCTCCACAACTGTGAGACAATAAATTTCTGTTGCTGCAAGTCACACAGTTTGGGATGATTTGTTACAACAGTCCTGGTAAACAAATACACTCACTAACTTTAACATAATCGTTACCTCAGGAGAGAAGGGATGGAGAAAAAGTCACGTGTGTTTAAACCCTGTATTTTTATTGTTTTTAAAAAATAGATCCAATGTAAATAGACAAAAATATAAGTAATTATGGAAATGAGTTTATAGTTTTTTTTTAAATATATAAAGTCCCTGCTATTTTTTGTACCTGAAATATCCTGGAATTTCCAAAACTTTTAATGTAAAATAAAATCCTTTGTTGTGATGAAGGAAGTTTGCTTGATTTCTATTAGTCCCTAAATTTGAGTCACTTTGCATCATTTAGAAAGAAATAATGTATTTAAACAATGGTAAAATTCAAAACAACCTGTTGCCATCGAGTCAATTCCAACTCATAGCGACCCTATAGGACAGAGTAGAATTGCCCTATAAGGTTTCCAAGGAGCAGCGGATGGACTCAAACTGTCAACCTTTTCGTTAGCAGCCATGGCTCTTAACCACTGCGCCATCAGGGCTCCATAATAAAATTCAGCCCTCACTAATTATTACACATCTGAATTGATAGCATTTAAATATGATCATAATTAATAATATGAATTTCCTTTGGCCACAACTGCGTGTGGGTATAAGGAGCTCATACTACCATCAATGCCCAAATTTCTTAGTAAGGCCCATCAACACTTACGCAAGATCTCAACTCTAACCAGACACATATGGCGTTTACTCCATTAGCTATTCCTTCTGGGACTCCCCATGTTGGTATCTTAGAAGGTCTCAGAGAAAAATTTGCTTTTATTCTCTTATTGTCCTCTGGCCTCCTTTTTGTTGTCAGGTGATTGGGAGAAGTATTTGATAAGATGGGCCAAGAATTTCAAACAAACAACACTCCTCAGGAGACTGAGTTATCACTGAATCCCCCTTTATTCTTCTCCTAGACCTTCAAACAGCTCTGCTTGGCGCCTCAGATCTTACAGTGCTTTTTAGAAAAACAGCTGTCTGACCAATGTCACAAAACAGTATGTGTACTAATTGTTTAATGGGCTGCTAGTTTGCTCTGTAAGCCTTCATCTAAAGTACAATAAGAAAAACTCTCTGATGACCATAAGAGAAATATATAATATATATAATCTGTAAATATGTATGTAAATATAATATATAAAACATAAATATATATATATATATATACACATATATTCTGATGAATATATTTTACAAAGAAGCAGGTGGCTTGTTATGCATCCAGTCTTCACACAGGAGCAAGTGATAACTTCATAGCTTTTTCTATGGACTCACATTCTTCAATTATGATAAAAATCATTTGGTTATCCGATACAAGTCAAAGATTAATACAAACATAATAAAAGGAAAATTAAAAATGTTTTCTGTTCATTCCACGATTAAATCATTAATGCGTACCAAAAGTTTTTAGAAAAATAAGCATCCCATTAAAAACAAAAGCAAAAATAATTAAAAAAAAAAAAAAACAGTTCTCTGAGCCTTTATTTAAAGTATTCTCTCCAAAGAGTCACTCATTTTAGGGGGTTGCTTAGGAACAGAAACCACCATGTCCTCCCAGGTTGTCCCTTAAATAAATGCATGAAAATTTAATTATTATATTAACTTGAGCAAGAAGATGCCTGTAAGGAGGGAAGTGTGCACTAGCCCAGCAGTTCACTAGCTACCCATTCTCTGCCTTGAGTGGGATTACCCTGTGATATAAAGGACTAACATGACACCAACTGGTTACTATACTCAAGATATTCAAAATTAGCATAATGTGGTCAGGTTTATTTATGCCCAACTTTCCATTCCTAACAATATTGACGTTAATGTGGCAGTTGCAGGCAGCTTTAAATTTTTTGGCAGCTCAATGCCATAGTAACTGGTATTTAAATTCATGATTTGCTGTAAGACAGAGAGGGAGGTTGGAAAATAAAGTAGGCTGTGAATCTTACAGGGGGCACATTGTGACTCTAGTGATTTCTTCTTTACAGAATTAATGAAAGAGATGAAGAACCCCCTAATGTAAAACTAAAGAATGCATTATGGGATCACCTTTAACGCATTACACAACAACTTTTCTGAAATTGTATCATTGCTGTTTAATCACTGCCAGAACTGAATAAAGCTCTGAGTTTTTCACTGAGGCTCTAAACTGAAATTATAGTATGTATGCAGAGGCATTTGAATATTACTGACAAAGATAAGCAGTGAAACAAGTTGATGCTTCTGTTGAAAAGGAATAAAGCCACTCTACTGGTGAGGCATTTATCATTACAGGATAAAAGTCTCAGTAATTTTATTCCCCATTCTGAGATTATCAGTCACAGCTATGGTTTCCGTTATTGCAATAACAAATTGAGAAATAATATTTCCCCCAGGAAAATGTGGGATGTTTTAACGTTTTATGGCAGAAAGACATTTTTGCAGACATTGCAGAAAGCTAATGTCTCCTTTAAATTGGGCTATAATTCAAAGAGAACTATGAAATGCATCTGCAGAAAGCCAGCCAAATAAGTAAGCTTACACTTCCTCGTTTATTTCTATAATATTTTTTATTTTTGTTATTGTTGCTCATTTTGCAGCAGCAGAATGTAATAAAATTTGTTTATATCACATATGCCCTTGGTTAGAGGAAAAAAATTCAGTCTCCTTAAAGAATGAGGTATGAAATTAAAAAAAAGAGTAAAAATTGATATTAGGTAGCCTCCCCACTGGCTTCACACTATTTGTCATGAATTCAGTCATTTATAATTAACTAATCTTTATTAAGTAAATACCATTTGCCAGTCAATATACTAGGGGCTTGGGACACTTTGCTGAACAGAGCCACAGGGTCTTCTTTGCCATAGAACATAGATTAATGTGCAAGACCAGCTAAAGCAATGCACAACATGTAATGAAAGACTGTGATAAAATGTTAAAGAAAAAGTAAACAGTGGACTATTTCACGGAAGGTATATCTATTTTATAAATTTTCTACAGTATCTGCTCTTTTTCTTTTTCTAAGGGAAAGAAAACTGCTATAGTATAGTCAGCTATATATTCACTCATGCATTATTTTTTGAAGTTTTAATTGTGATAGATGTAATTAAATGTATAGGAACGGTTCAAAGACGTATGATAAAATAAACACTCATATAAGAAACAGAATACTACAAGTTCATGATAATCATGATCCTTCTGTGTCCTGGCCCCAGAGCACCTCCTGCCCTCTTTCCCAAAGGTAACCATTTTAACCAATATTTTGGTAATCCCATTGCCTCTCTATTTGGAACCCCTGGTGATGCAGTGGTAAAGAGCTATGGCTGCTAACCAAACGGTGGGCAGTTCCAGTGCACCAGGGGCTCCTTGGAAACCCTGTGAGGCAGTTCTACTCTGTCCTACAGGGTCACCATGAGTTGGAATCGACTCGACAGCAACGGGTTTGTTTGTTTAATATTGCTAATTTATAAAAACGGAATCATATGCATTATTCAGTGAGTTGACTTTTGGCTTAACATTGTGTCTTGGCAATTTCTCCATTTTTACATTTGTAGCTCTAGTTCACACATTTTAGTGTACCGCTGGAAGAGAGTAACAATTTGTTTTTCCATTATATTCTTGATAGATGTGTGAATACTTTCACAATATGTTTTTCCAAGTAAGGTCAATACGTCTATGAACATTTCTGTGTATGTCCCAGGGGCACATGTACAACCATTTTTTTTAGGGTACCTTTAAGACTGTTCTGACTAAATTACACATTCGGCTTTACTAGATAATACAAAATTGTTTTCCAAAATGGTGTCAAAATGCTAAGCATCCACCAGAAATGGATGAGCTTTCCATTTCCTATGTATCATCACCAATGAAGTCTTGATCAACTTTTTAATTTTTGCCAAACTACTGCACGTATAGGATTATTTAAAAGAAAACAACAAAAACAAAAACCACAGTCGATTCCAACTCATAGCGACCCTACAGGACAGAGCAGAACTGCCCCACAGGGTTTCCATGGGGCACCTGGTGGATTCGAACTGCTGACCTTTTGGTTAGTAGCCATAGCACTTAACCACTAAATTTACATTTATTTGACTACTGATGAGGTTGAATATTTTCCTATGTTTCTGAAGAGAAAAAGTTTTTTTTCTCTTCTGAACTGTTTGTGTTCCATTTCTTGTACAAAGATTTGTTAAAATTTTGGCACATTTTTCTGTTGTGATTTTTTAAAATTTTTAATCATTGATAAAATGCCTCTATATAATCTGTATATAAATCCTTCATTGGTTATATGTTTGGTAAATATCTTTAGTCACTTCATGTCTTACCTTTTAATCTATCAATGGTGTTTTTGATGAATATAATTTTTTAGTATTATTATACAATAGACAATTCCATTTCTGCTTTTCTACAGCCAACAGAAGATATAATTACATTTTATAATAAATATGTGTATATATATACACATTCATATATATAATTTTTTGATATGTTGACACATTCTTTAATGGTTTTAAGGCATTTCATGTTATTAATATACTGATGCAATTTCAGGAAGTTGTAATTTTTTAAGTACTATTATTTTCTGCAAATTTTTAATTTACTGTCCTAAATTTATTTGTAATGTCCTTTTATTTTTTATTAACTCTGTGGTTATGCTCCCCTTTTTAATTTATATTATTGTTCATCCTTGCTTTCTCTTTTAATCTTAATGAATTTCAAGAAATGTATGTTTATGTTATTCTGCCTTTCAAATAATTTACTTTTTTTTAGTTCTTTACCTTTATTGGCTTTGTTTTCTTTTAATTCTATTAATTTCATATCCCATCTTCAATATTTTCTTCTTTCTACTCTTTGATTTTATTCTATTTCCTCACACCCACTGCTGTCGAGTTGACTCTGACTCACAGCAACCCTACAGGACGGAGTAGAATCGCCCCGTATCATTTCCAAGCAGCAGCTGGTGGATTCAAACTGCCGACCCTTTTCGTTAGCAGCCGAGCTCTTAACCACTGTGCCACCATGTCTCTACTTTCCTTATACTAATGCCTTATTTTTGACTTTCAGCTCATTTAGTGTTTTTTGTTTTCTAAAGAAAGGTATGCTTTTCCTTCTAAATCCAATGTTATCGCCCACAAATTTTGATACATAGTGTTTTGTCATACAATTCTTAATACTTAATTCCTTTTATGCTTTTTCATTTATAATTTAGAATTTCATGTTTAGGTTTCAAGTATCTGTTTTTTCCAGTTTCTTTTCAAATTAATTTCTTATTCAATTCTCAGTGTTTAGAAAATGTTATCTACAGGAACTCAAATATTTAAATTTGGTAAAGCTATCATACCATTGCAGTAGACTCTCATGGTTCCTTTCTTTGGTGATTACGTAACTCTTTGGGTGAACGTTCACGTCATCCTAGTCCTTTACATATGCCTTATTAAAGTACTAGCTCAGCGGTTTATTTGAAAAAAAAAATAATAATTTTTATTTACCATTTTATTTGTTCTTGTCAAGAGGGTCTTTAGTAGTATTAATTCTTCATGCTAGTATTCTGCACGCCCTGGTGGCACAGTGGTTAAGAGTTTGTTTGCCAATCAAAATGTCAGCAATTAGAATCTATCAGCACTCCTTCAAACACTATGGGGCAGTTTTACTCTGTCTTACAGGGTTGCTATGAGTTGGAATCAACATGACAGCAACGGGTTTGGTGGTTTTGGGGTTTTTTTTTTTGGTATTAATTCAAGGCATCTATTTACTCTTTATGTAAACCAGAAGTCTTTTCAGTCAGTCTGTATTTTTTAATTAATTTGCTTAATTCTCCAACCCACGTATCTCTTGCTCATTCATTCATTCAGCAAAGACTTACTGACCCCCTACTATTCACCAGAAGGAGCCCTGGTGACACAGTGGTTAAAGTGATCAACTGCTAGCTATAAGGTTGGCGGTTCAAAACCACCAGCTGCTCTGCAGGAGAAAGATGTGGCAGTCAGCTTATATAGAAATTTGCAGCCTTAGAAACCCTGTAGGCTCATTATTAGTCAGAATTGACTGGACAGCAGTGGGATTTTACTATCTATCAAACACTGTTGTACATACTAGTGATATAACTGTGAACATTCAAGTATACCTTCTGCAAAAGACAGAAAATAAATATATCAAACAATGTATTGATGATATATGCTAAGAAAAATAAAGCAGAGTAAAGGAATGATGAGTGGGAAGGGGTGGTGTCTTAGATCCAAGTTCATGAAAGACATCTCCAATATGTGATACTGAAGATCTGAAGGGTTGGTGAGAGTGAGCCATGTGTCTGCTTGTAAGAAGAGTGATCCAGTTCAGAAACAAAATAAAAGTAAAGACCCTGAGACTGGAAGATTCTGGGCATGTTCAATGAACTGCAGAGGCCAGCATTGTTACATCCAAGGGAACATTTGGAGAAGATTAGGAGATAAGGTGGAGTGATAGATAGATACTTATGTGAGAGTATCCATCTCCTGTTTACAATATTTAAGTAACTTTTATGGATACTGCTATCTGGAATATAACATTTCATTGAATAATAATTCTGTTGTTTCTGTTACATCTGGTTGTTAAATCTCTTTCACTGCTTAAGTGACTATTGGAGAATATTTCTTAAATCTTCAAAATTCAAGCGTCTTGCCAGATAATGCATTAATTTTGTATAAAATTTGCCAAGAATATGATAAGTCCTTCTGGCCAAGAGCTGCAAATTATTTTTAACATAGAGATACTCTGCTTTATATTAACTTTTTATTTATTTTTAAAATTGTTTATTGTACTTTTATTTGTTAAAAGTTAGGATTTCTCACTAATCCTTGGTTTTTATTAGCTTTCATTTTCATATTTGGCTCTTAATTATTTCACTACAACCATTGTTAGGGAATTAATAAAGTTTATCTTTTAAAATTTCTATTCCCATTCCTTGAGTTATCATTTAAGACTTTATGACCTCCAGTGAGAATTACAATTGTTATTGCATTTTTTATTCCCCTGCATTGTGTTCTTAATTAACCAAATTCTTTTTGCAAACTGCTTCTCAGATTTATCATTTTGCCTTTCTGCTTGCTCTCGTTACATTACACTGCTTTATTTTTATGGAAGTAATATCACCCTGCACCTTACTGAGAATTCAAAGCAGATATTTCTGAAACTCTGTCTTATATTTTCCTTCTCAAATCTTAGTCAGAGGCATTATTTCCTTTAGTTTTTTCCTGCCTGCGGCTTTCTTCACACACTACTAACTGAGCTGCAGTATGTTTTCATTTGTTTTATATTTTGTTATTGCTGCTTAACCCAAACCAAACCCACTGCTGTCGAGTCGATTCCAACTCATAGCAACCCCATAGGACAGAGTAGAACTGCCCCATAGAATTTCCAAGGAGCGCCTGGTGGATTCGAACTGCCAGCCTTTTGGTTAGCAGCCTTAGCACTTAACCACTACGCCACCAGGGTATCCACATATTTAAATGAGGAAATGGATATTTAAATACTTGTTTTCCAAATAACAAAGTTGCATGTTTGTTTTTTGGCTTTGTTTTGTTTTTTTGCCCCTTTTCGCCTTACTTATTTTTCACAAGATATTGGAATGAAAACTTGGTGGTGGGCCATCTTGGAAAAGGCCAATGCACTAGGTATCAGAGAAATAAAAAAGAAATAGAAGCTTCCTGAAGCCATGGGCCACTAAACTGCTTATGTTAGGAATTATATAAGAAATAGCATACTCTACAAGGATATTAAGGTAAACTTGGATCTATATCTATCTCAATCATTAAAAAATCATCCAAATAAAGACTGATTGAAAATGTGAGACTACTTTCAAAATATCAAGTTAATAATTTTTTTTTTTTTCAAAATTGATGATTATGTGTAGGTACAGCCACTTTTATTTAATTCAGAATAGTTACACTCCTTAATTTTAATTTCACATCCAGTATTTAATGAAAACTGAACATGGAGGGCTAACATAAAATAACCCCCCCGCCCTAGCCACACACTCACACCTACCTATACCCTTCAGTACATTTGAAATAAATTAAGTACATTTGGACTATTTACCGCTTCGCTGATTTATATTCCGTTATTTTCCTTTCAGAAAATGTTCTTCTCATGTCATATGAAAACTAACTTTCTGAAACATGCCAGGTACCCTTTTCTGAAGAGGATTTTTTTTATTTCCTAAGGCTTCCATTTCCATGGCTGTAGTATGGTGGGACTTTCAGCAGGTGGCTTTGAGAACAAGCTTTACTTTTTGCAATGGACTAAAATGGTGTATTTGTTTTTTGAATGACTGAATTTTAAATTTGATTCTATGTACAAGTTATAAAATATACAGATGGAATTGCGAAGGGAGAGCTGAAAAATAAATACATAAAACTGAGATGTCAATGCTTTCTGTTTATTAAATTAGTCCTATTCCTACTACTAATAAAAATCACACTATGATTTTTTTTTCCCCTCCCTCTCTCACATAGAAGAGAAGAGCTTTTAGCCTTGTCATTCTGGACTAATTCCAATTATTTAACTGACTTCTTTCTAATTGTACTTACAGCTTTTTCAATCTGCTGTAATTCTTTTAAATAAATAAAACTCCAAAATCTATTAGTCTCAGATCATTCTTCCCATAAGAAAATCTCACAGACAGTGTACTGGTAATGTCTGCATCTGAGTAAATAGTTAAAATACTGTAACACTGGACCGAAGTACCTGGTGGTGCAAATCGTTAACGGGCTAGGCTGTTAACTGAAAGGCTGGCAGTTTGAGTCCACTTAGAGGCACCTTGGAAGAAAAGCCTGGCAGATTTAGTTCCATAAAATTAACAACTGAAATCTCTATTAAGCAAAATTCTACTCAAATACACATGAGGTTGTGATGAGTCTGAACTGACAGCAAATGGAAAACACTGGATTAGATGTTTCAACTCTAGTTACTATAACGAATCGAACCAGAATTTGTAGTGGCTCAAACACATTAGGTTATTCTTGCTCATGTAACAGACTAAAGTAGGTGTTCCTTGTCACAGGGAAGGTTCTGCTCCATGCAGTCATTCAGGAACCCAAGCTGGCCAAGGCACTATCCACTATATAACTTGCAAGGTTGCTCTGACCTTCTGCATCCCAGTCAGTCCAAAGAGGGACCAGGCCTATAGGAACTCATGCTGGACATTTCCACAGACAGGCCTGGACGTCGAGGACATCATTTCCACTTATATCCCATACACGACTGCATTTAACTACATGAGGAAATACTGGAGCCCCCATGGCACAGTGGTTAAGAGCTCAGCTACTAACCAAAAGATTGGCAGTTCAAATCCACCAGCCACTTCTTGGAAATCCTATGGGGCAGTTCTACTCTGTACTATAAGGTTGCTGTGAGTCAGAATCGACTCGATGGCAACAGGGTTGGGTTTTTTTTTGTTTTTTTTTTTTGGAGAAATTAGACAATAAAGCCCAGCTGTGTGCCCAGAAGAGGAGGAAACTGGAAAGTGATGAACAGAGAGCAGTCTCTGATACAAACACCAAAACGAGAAAAGCACTTAAATAGGAACAGGTTGGACAACTGTCCCAGTTCCCCAAGGACAATCCTGGTTTTAGCACAGAAACACCCATGTCCTGGGAATATCTCCACTCTGGGAAAACTGGAACAATTTGTCATGTTACATAAAATTAATATACTTCAAAATATTAAAGACAAAATGGCTTAAAATACTGTCTTAATCTGAATCAGCATTATCATAGACATAATGGCCTAACAATGAGTTTTTTAAAAGGAAGTAATATTTCATATTCCTATTTAAAATAAATATGGCATGAATTGATTGGGAAATTATATAACCAGGAAAGGAAAAACTTTGAGGCCTGTGGAAATTTGACAGTTAACATTAAAATTTTGCATATATTGATAACACTTTTTAAAATATATAAAACGAACATAATTAAGAAAATATGTAGTGCTTATTTTCACACCAAGTCAGTAACTTAAAATCATTTCAATTTCATTGCACATGTATCCATTCTTAAAAATTGTTTAAAGGATAGGGAAATTTAAAAAATAATTTCCCCAAACGAATAAAAAAAAATCATTCAAATTCATTTCTGTTCAAATAATATCTGGAAAGTCCTTTGTAAGTAATTTTTTTTTTTTTAATTCAAAGATAGGGACACGTTCTTGGTATAACAATGTTACTAAAAAGCGAACGTTTTCATAATAATATCCCTCTCATTATCAACTTGTAAAAAATTTTTTTTGATGGCATGTGCTTTCAGTACTGGAATGCATGCTTACTAATTGCATGTGTTTAAATTTTTGGTTAGTAATAAGGATTTTGAGAAAATTTATTTGGTAATACAAGCCACCAATAAGGCGAGTAGCACTCTGGGGTGACCGATCTGTGGTATGACAATACACCAATAAGAACTAAATAGAGAATTTATTGTGGGCACTTTTCCATTAGGTTACACAGGGAACATCTGGATTTCCAATTATGACACAGAAAAAAACAAGACAAACCCATCAGGGCTCCCTAACGATCACAAAGGAAAGTCATCAACCATACTTGTCTTATCTCACAGAAATAAAGCGGAGAAAAAGGCAGAAATTTACAAAAGTTTATAAAACTAACACATCCAGAAAGCACCAACCAACAGAATGCTCAACCTACATAACAATGAGGCTCCAACTCAAGTCTGCTGAGTTTCAGGCATTTCAAAAGGGACCTACCTTAAAGCTAAATACATTGGAATTGGAATAACTTGTGTTGGGTACTACCTAGGAGGTCCCTGGTGGCATTGTTGTTGTCGTTGTTTGGTGCCTTTGAGTTCTTCTGACTCATGGAGATCTTATGCACAACAGAATGAAACACTGCCCCGGTCCTGGTCCTGTGCCAACCTCACAACTGCTGTTATGCTTGAGCCCACTGTTGCAGCCACTGTGTCAATTCATCTCGCTGAGGGTCTTCCCCGGTGGCATAGTGGTTAAGAATTTGGCTGCTAACCAAAAGGTTGGCAGTTCAAATCTACCAGGTGCTCCTTGGAAGCCCTCTGGGGCAGCTCTACTCTGCCCTATAGGGTAGCTATGCTGAGTCAGAATCAACTCAATGGTGCCAAGTTTTCTTTGTTTTGTCTTTTTAGGAGGTCCAGGGAAACCCTGGTAGCATAATGGTTAACAGCCTGGCTGCTTACCAAAAGGTCGACAGTTTGAACCCACCAGGTGCTCCTGGGGAACTCTATGGAGTGTTGTATTCTGCCCTATAGGGTCACTAAGTTGGAATTGAATCAGGGCAATGGGCTTGGGTTTTTTTTTGGTAGGAGGTCCAGAGGCATGAAAAGTGGCTGGCATATCTTTAAACAGTAACTAAAGAGTTAATAATTTAAAGATATAGGCTTACATGACTTACGGAAGTAAATGCATGAGAATGAATACAATGCTTACTTATGGGTTACCAAATTTTCCTATTTTCTCTTTTAAATCTTTGTGCTTTTCAAAGTCAACATTGATTATACATGTATTCATGAGAAAAAAAACACAAATGTTGCTTTAACTAAAAAATCAAATTAAAAAAGCTCACTGTTCAACTAATAAGTAAATCTGCACCAATATACAAGGTACAAGACCATAGGAATCTGAGATTTTGTTTGTTTCTCAGAAGCACACCAGACAGTAATGTAATTTTTGTTTGTTTTTCATAAGATTTTTACACCATCAGTGGTTTTACTACGTTGATACCCCTGTGCAAGATTCTGATACTACAACCAAGACTTAGTGATAGAGGATTTCTTAAATTTATTTACTTGTTTTTGACCCTCCTAGGGTTTCTTTGTTTTATCTGCAAAACACTACATTTTTTCATTTTTAGAGAGCACATAAATAAGTATGCATTCTTGAGATGTAGAAAGTCAATTTGTAAAAACCTCACATGTCCGTGGCTTTCAAAACTGATTTTTTTTTAAAGTACAAGTTTGAAATACATTGAAGTGTATATTTGTGCTTAAATATAAAACTCTTCTTTAAAAAAATATACAAAGTATGAGCAGATTACCAATCAGCAAGAATGAAAAACTTTTTAAATAAATACTTATTGTCAGGTACCATGCCAGGAGAGATTAAAAATGATGAGACCTCATATCACCTACACTCAAAGGAAACTGAAATTTACTGTTTACCGTTAATGAGTTTATGTATAAAGTTCAATGGACGCATAGTAGAATACTCACCTGTCTGAAGAAAATAGATGTGATGGTTAAGGTTGTTTGTCAACTTGGCTGAGCCATGATTCTCAGTGATGTGGCAGTTATGATGTAGTTTGGCAGCTATGTAATGATATAATCACCTCCATGATGAGATGCTATGAACAGCCAATCAGTTGAAAGGGAGTTTCCTTGGGGGTGTAGCCTGTATCCAGTATAGGCAGACTTCCTGGTAAGGCTTGAGAGGTTTTGCTCATTCTGGATTCTGCAGCTATCTCCTGTTCATCTGACCTCTCGTTCTTAGAACTTGAGCTAATAGCTTACCTGCTGATATTAGTATTCGTCAGTCTCAGCAGTCTGTGAGCCAGCGGCCTGCCAGTTTACCTGATCTTGGGATTCATGGAACTCTGCAGCCTGTGAACCAGAAGCCTGTTATCTGACCTGCTGATCTAGGTTTGCCAACCCCTGCAGCGACTTGAGCCAGGAGAAGCCCCCAGCCTGACCCATGGACTGGGGATTTTCCATCCTCTATTTTTATAATCACCTGGAAACCCTGATAGCGTAGTGGTTAAGTGCACCACTGCTAACCAAAGGGTTGGCAGTTCGAATTCACCAGGTGCTCCTTGGAAACTCTATGGGGCAGTTCTACTCTGTCTTATAGGGTTGCTATGAGTTGGAATCGATTCGACAGCACTGGGTTTGGTTTGGGTTTGGTTGTAATTGCCTGAGCCATTATCTTAATCTAAATCTGTCTCCTCTCTCTCAATCTCTCTCCCTCTCTCTAATAGGTAAAAGCTTTCTATATTTATGTAGATGCTTATCAGATAGACTACCGAGCAGAAGGCTTACAGGAGGCAGGAATAGCATGTTTAAAAGAACACGTGTGTTCAAATATGGTTTGTTCAGAAAATCGTATATATCTTGGCTTTTCACACAGCTCATCTTTCTCTTAAAAACAAACTAGCAAAAAACAGTCGCAGTCAAGTGATTCTGACTCATAGCGACCCCACCCACGTGTGTCAAAGCAGAATTGTGCTCCATAGAGTTTTCAATGGCTAACATTTTGGAGCCCTGGTAGGAAAGCAGTTAACACCTCGGCTGCTAACCAAAAGGTCTGCAGTTCAAATCCACCAGCCACTCCTGGGAAACCTTATAGGGCAGTTCTGCTCTGTCCTACAGTGTTGCTATGAGTCTGGAGCAATTCTGCAGCAACGGGTTTGTTTTTTTCTGGAACATTTTGAAAGTAGACTGCCAGGCGTTTCTTTTGAAGTACCTATGGGTTGGTGTTTACCTGTGTTTTATTGACTGTGCAAAGGCATTCAACTGTGTGGATCACAATAAATTATGGATAAGATTTGGAAGAATGAGAATTCCAGAACACTTGTGCTCAAGAGGCAGTCATTCGAACAGAATAAGGGGATACTGCGTGGTTTTGAGTCGCAAGAGGTGTGAATCAGGGTTTCATCCTTTCACCACAATTATTCAATCTGTATGCTGAGCAAATAATCTGAGAAGCTGGACTATATGAAGAACAGGGCATCAGGATTGGAAGAAGACTCACTAACCACCTGCATTATGCCAGTGACACAACCTTGCTTGCAGAAAGTGAAGAAGACTTGAAGTAATTACTGATGAAGATCAAAGACCACAGCCGTCAGTATAGATTTCACCTCAACATAAAGAAAACAAAAATCCTCACAATTGAACCAATAAGCAACAACATGATAAACGGAGAAAAGATTGAAGTTGTTGATGATTTCATTTTACTTGGATCCACAATCAACATCCCTGGAAGCAGCAGTCAAAAAATCAAATGATGCATTGCATTGGGCAAATCTGCTGCAAAAGACCTCCTTAAAGTGTTAAAAAGCAAAGATGTCACCTTGAAGACTAAGGTGTGCTTGACCCAAGCTGTGGTGTTTCCAATCGCCTCATATGCATGTGAAAGCTGGATGATGAATAAGGAAGACTGAAGAATTGACACCTTTGAATTGTGGTGATGACGAAGAACATCGAATATATCATGCACTTCCAAAAGAACGAACAGCTCTCTCTCGGAAGAAGTTCAATCAGCATGCTCCTTAGAAGTATGGATGGCAAGACTGTGTCTTAGTCATCTGTTGCTGCTTTAGCATAAATACTACAAGTGGGTGGCTTTAACAAAGAGAAATTTATTTTCTCACAGTCTAGGAGATAAAAGTCCAAATCCAGGGCATTAGCTCCAGGGAAAGGCTTTCTCTGTCCGCTCTGGAGGAAGGTCCTTTTCATCAATCTTCCCCTGGACTAGGAGCTTCTCCTTGCAGGAGCCCCATGTCCAAAGGACAAGCTCTGCTCTTGGCACTACTTTCTTGGTGGTATGAGGTCCCCTTTTCTCTGCTCGCTTCCTTTTCCTTTTATCTCTTGTAAGATAAAAGGTGGTACAGACTTCACTCCAGGAAAACTCCCTGTACATTGGATCAGGGATGCGACCTTAGTAAGGGTGTTAGAATCCCACCCTAATCCTTTTTAACATAAAATTACAATCACAAAATGGAAGACAACCACACAATACCAGGAATCATGGTCAAACCAAAGTGATACATATTTAGTGGGGACATGATTCAATCCATGACACTATGTCTTACATATTTTGAACATGTTATCAGGAGGGATCTGTCCCTGGAGGACATCATGCTTGGCAAAGTAGAGAGTGAGCAAAAAAGAGGAAGACCCTCAACAAGATGGATTGACACTGTGGCTACAACAATGGGCTCAAGCATAACAATGATTATAAGGATGGCGCAGGACTGGGCAGTGTTTCATTCTGTTGTACATAGGGTTGCTATGAATTGGAACCGATTTGATGGCATCAACAATGGGTGGGCTCAAACCACCAAAATTTTGGTTAGCAGCCAAACTTGTTAAACATCTACACCACTCAGGGACCTCTCTCATAGCACTTTATAAATGTTTTTGGCCTAAGCCCATCCACCATGTCTTGTAAATTAATGCTAACTTCTGCATCACAGATATTGGTACAGATTTACTCCCTACCATGAAGTTGTAATAATACCAGTTCTAGGTTCATCATTCCCTTTTAGGTGTCAGTGGTCAGATGAAGGGTTTCATTTCAGTGTGGTTAAGAGAGAGGCTGGACACGGAACCCAGGAAGCAAAGGTAACATCTTCCTTATCGAATTTACCAATAACTGTAGAGAAAAACATTCTTCAGGGGGTGTCATATGTATTTTGGATACAGTCATATTAATAAACCTCAACACATGGCAGGTAATCCCTAGTGCTTCTATGTTCTAAATTAACCTTTCTTCTCCGTGCAAGCTAAAATGTCAGCAGATAAAGAGAATATTCTTACCTGCTGTCTTAATTATACAGTGATGCTATAACAGAAATACCACAGATGTATGTCTTTTATGAACAGAATTTTATTTTCCCACAGTTTAGGAAGCTAGAAATCTGAATTCAGGGTGCAGGCTCTAGGGGAAAGTCCTTGTCCCTTCACCTTCTGCTTCCTGGTTCTTTGGAGCACTCCAAGTACCTTGGCATTCATTTTACCCCATCTCCCTGCTTGCTTGCTTGTTTAATCTCTTCGTTTTTCAAAAGAGATTCACTCAAGATACACCCTACACTAATCCTTCCTCATTAACACAGCAAATACAATCCATTCCCAAATGAGATTATAACCACAGGCATAACCTGCTGCCCTTGAGTCAATTCCAACTCATAGTGACCCTATGGGACAGAGCAGAACTGCCCCATAGGATTTCCAAGCAGCAACTGATGGATTTGAACTGCCAACTTTTTGGTTAGCAGCCGTAGCTCTTAACAACTGTTCACCAATGCTCCAACCACAGGCACAGAAGTTAGAATTTACAACATATATTTTGGGGGGACACAATTCAAACCGTAACATCTGACTTTGTTTATTTTTTTATTCTTTAAATAATTATAATAAAAGACAAACCTACCAACATTTTATACGAACTACCACTTCTTCTTAGCGTATCTAAGCAAATTTTAAACCATCTTTAAACACATAGTTCTTGCTGCCTCTCACCCAGGAGGATGATAAATAAAAAGAGTTGTCTCTACGAGGAGCATCTTAATCTCATATCAACCTGCCATTTGGCGTGTCCACAGTTACAACTGAAAATGTAATTGTTTTCTTTGTTAACACAGGTTAGCATGTTTGACACATTCTCAAAATTGGCAGTTCAATGAGCCCCCGTTGTAAAGTACAGTCATTGCTCTGGAGGATGAATGGCCATCTCTTAGTTGTCCTTGAGGATGCTCACAGGTGGACTCTATTAGTTTCTATTGCAATGTAACAATACTGCCCCAAATGTACCTGCTTAAAATAACACATGTTTATTTTTTCACAGTTTCTGTGGGTCAGGAATTTTGACATGTTTTATCCGAGACTTCTATAAGGCTGCAGTTAAAGTGTTGGCCTGGGCTGCAGTCTTATCTGAAGTTCAACTGGACAAGGATCATTTTCAAAATTTACTCAGATTGTAGGCAGAATTCATTTCCTTATGGGTACTGAGGACTTTGGGGTTTTTTTTTGTTTTTGCTTTTGTTTTGTTTGAGTTCTTTGCTGGTTATTGGGTGGAGGTCATTCTCAGCCCTTAGTTACTTGCCTTCTGGGGTGTCCCAAAATAACCACTCACTTCCTCAAAGCTAGCAAAGGGAGCAAGAAGCTCCAGCAAGATGGGTGCTAAAATCTTATGTAACATAATCACATAACTATGTATTCATAATCACGTACATCTTGACATCTCTACCATGGTCTATTCGTTAGAGGCAAGTCACAGCCCCCACACAACCTCAGTGGGAGAGAATCACGCAGGGGCGGAATTATATGGACGGCCAATAGAGTCTGTCTGCCACCCAACTGTGAAAATACTTTACATCAGCCTTCTAATCATATCTACAGTTTGATGGAAATGTATGGCTATACTATATTATAGAATAACCAATCAAAGCCTAAGTTACAGAAGTGTATACATCTTATATAGTATAGTCACCCTGTGTCATAATCTAAATGATAGTTTGAAAAGAATGCTACCCAGAATTCTACAGATTAAAGGTCAATTAAGTTTATTCATACAGAGGTGGAAGAAAAGCCTTAAACCACAATCACTGGGAGGACACTCATCAATTTGTCTTGTAAAGCAGGGAACTTAAGTGCTCTATTAAAAAAAAAAAAAAAAATCATCTAGACTAAAGGAGCAATTTCACATCACAACAGAAATAAAGAATTAAAACACACAACTTATTACCATAATAAAATATTATAAATAAATCATAAATCTGCATCATAGAAATATTAGATAACAAGAAGGAAAAACATCATCTAGAAATTAGCGCTATTTGCATTTGGTTACTTATTACTCCAGGACATTTTCTGTGTATATCTATAACTTTGTATAAAACAAGTTTATAATATACATACTACTTCCAAAATTACTTTTAAAAGTAACTATCAAATCTTAAATATCTATATATATCTCAATATAACAAAACACAATTCTATGCCAAAATTTATTTCTTCTTTTAATAATTCAAAAATATTCCCTTAAACCATAACTTATCTAACCCACCCCTTTTAGTTGAACATTATCTTTCTTCCCTAATAAAAATTTTTTTATTATGGCTTTAGGTGAAACTTTGACAGAGCAAATTAATTTCTCATTAACCAGTTAAAAGCTTTGTTAAACAGTATTCTTATAGGTAGATCTTTTTGTATGTACTTATATTTTCCTAAAGATCACCACCTAAAAATTAAATGGATAAGTCAAAGGACATAGGTATTTTAAGCCCTCCATAATAATGATACTAATCTAATCCATAGATTATAGGATAATTTTGAATTCTTCAAATCTTCAAAAGTTCATGGCTTTAAATGACTTATAGGTTTGTCAAAACGCAAGGAAAGAATAGTAACAATATATAGTAACATATTAAGGAAAATGAATTTTAAATACCTTAATATTTTTATATTCTTTTAAGTACAATTTAAAAGGCATAACAGAATGATTAAGTTATATAATATTTCAAGCAGTTACGTAGGCTACAATTCAAACAAGTTGTATAATAAAGCAATGCCAACTGGAAAAGGACAACCAGCTTGCTAGTTACCCTCAGGGTTGAATTAGCTAGGTGATTTTACCAAAGTCCTGGGTCCTGTGGCCTCATAAATCTGAGTTTGGCAGAACATCAGCAGCCAACCCATTTTTCAGAAGGAGATGCCTATTATTTATTTGTAGTGCCCAATGGATGAAAAGAACACTCTCTCTCATAAACATGGCTGATATATAAACAGGAATACTCCCATAAACATCACCTCTGCATTCCTTCCTAACTGTAGACCTGTCTAGACAGCCAGCTTTTACTTAAAAAATAGTACTTTTGTATCAGGGAATTATGTGTATCATGTTGGTGTTTAATAAAATCTGGGGTCCCAGGGTAAGGCATATCACAGTGAGCCAATGCAAAGAACATGGCACTTCTTTAGTCCTAGAAGATCCCAGGATTATCAGAGACCTGTTAGAAAGGTCAAGAAGTTCAGCTCTCTAAATAACTTCCTTTTTCTTTGTGCCACTTGTTTTCAAAAAAGTTTGATGTCAAGGTTTGTCATATAAAAATGGGATATTTCAATGTTATTTTTTAAAGGAGTTTATACTGACACAGGAGCTCTGGTGGTATAATGGTTAAACACTAGCCTACTAACTGAAAGGTTGGTATTTCAAACCCACCCAGTGGCTCTACTGGAGAAAGACCTGGAGATCTGCTCCTATAAAGAGTATAGCCTAGAAAACCCTACAGGGCAGTTCTACTATATCACATGTGGTCCCTATGAGTTGGAATTGACTTGATTGCACCCAACAAGAACAACAATATTCAGTTTTAATTCTATACTGGATTTCCTAATCACACAGAACATTTCTAGTCTAATATTACACACTGCTATTATAGGTCAAGGGAATACAGCTCAATTTTTCTAATCACCTAGGTAAAATAGGATCCGAGAGAAATATTATTGAAACAGATTTCCAAAGCACCATACGTGATATTTTGCCACTTCTTTGGATTATCAGCATTAATATTATACTTCATTAACATGGAAAATCAAAAGTTGGCAATATTGATTGGTATTGATGCCAAGAAGCAGAAATAGAGGTAGGCTAAATCTGCATGAATAAGAATGGATTTATAACAAACCGTTGGGCATAGGAGAAAATGGGAAACTCATTTCAAATCAAACACTTCAGTGAATGGCTTGATTGACAGAGTGTTCTGTGTAAATGAGAGTTAAAACCCACCAAACCCACTGCCGTCGAGTCAATTCAGACTGATAGCGACCCGATAGGATGGAGTAGAACTGCCCCATAGTTTCCAAGGAGCGCCTGGTGGATTTGAACTGCCGACCTCTTGGTTACCAGCTGTAGCACTTAACCACTACACCACCAGGGTTTCCAAATTAGAGTTACATAATATTTTCACTGTTTCCTTTGATTAATAAAGCCACTAAACTTTGATAATCAGTGATTCAGCTCCAGGTTTTTGCAAGTAGTGGGGAAGAATATTTGTTGAAAGAAAATACCCTATGCTACAGCAAGACTGGGATCAAAATTATCAGCTGAAGTTGACTCATTTCAGATCCTGACATAGAATCTGTAAGGGTGGCTTTGAAGCAAATCCATTTTCCTTATTATTATTAAGCTGTTCATATAATAAGATTTAAAAATAAAGAAATGGGTATAGTCCAATCCAATTTAAAGGACCAAGCCTAATATATTCTATTCTAGTTACTGACATTTCTAAAACACACTATAGGTATTAAATATGCCATAACCTACAATGAAGAAAAAATATAACTAAAGTCAGTATTTCTAAAATCAATTTTGGAGATCATTTAGCATACATTTTCAAAGTAGATGCAATCAATTTTAGACAATAAACTTTTAATCTGTCAAGGGATTACAGATACAAGCTTGTGGTAGATGAGTTACAAACAATAATTTATTATTTGTCAGAAAGTGGAACTCTCAAATTCCCATATTTGTAATCATTGATCATGTTCTCTGGAAATGAATCTGGGGATTCCTTTAATCCCAGCTCCATGGATAGTTATTGACTTTTAGATAGTAAATGAACAGTAATTAGATAAGATTGTTCCTTGTGGTAAAACAATAGCTTGAGGAAAAAAATAATACTTAAAATGCTTCATTGAGGACCAGGAAATGTTATTATACTCTGCATTATTTTGTATTCATGCTTCCCAAATCCCTGAGTGAGGAATTAGTAAAGGTGCATACGCATTTCCTGGTCTCCCATGTACTATTACTTAACTGATCGTTGCACAGTATTTTTACCCTTTTTGTAATAGTTCTTTCAGAGCTCAACTGATTACGCACTTTGTTGTTGTTCACTGCAGCATCAGACATTGTACTAGATGCCTAAGTGAAATAATGAATGTACTAATAAATGATTTTTTCTCTAAATTTGAATTGTGTATTGTGTGATTGAAAACAATGAAACAGCTTTAAATCGTTCACAGGATGAATTGGTAGAACAGAATTAGGCTCTCATTTTCTTAATTCCCATGTACTATGTTACGCTATTCTACAGCATTTTCACCTCTAAGGCGGTTTTATAAAAAAGTAATTATCTTAGCCTGTACAGGTATTACCCACTGCCGTGGAGTCAATTCCGACTCCTAGTGACCCTATAGGACAGAGTAGAACTACCCCACAGAGTTTCGTGGTGGCGTAGTGGTTAAGTACTACGGCTGCTAACCAAAGGGTCGGCAGTTCAAATCCGCCAGGCGCTCCGTGGAAACTGTGTGGGGCAGTTCTACTCTGTCCTATAGGGTCAGTATGAGTCGGAATCCACTGGACAGCACTGGGTTTGGTTTGGTTGGTTTTATACAGGTATAGCAGTATTACTGCAGTTTACAAATTTCAACTTTTTCTTAAAAGAAAATTTTAAAGGGAAAAATATAAACAATTTTAACTTACCAAACTCTGCTATAATGCTAAGAGATACCTTGTCTTTTTATTTTTTCAGAGGGTGATGGTTGAACAACATGATGAACATAATTAATGTCACTGAACTGTACATGCAAAGATTGTTGAAATGGTGAATGTTTTGTTACGTATATATTTACCACAATAAAAAAGAGAAAAATAAGAAAAGCAACGGAGTTATGAAACTAGACCTTAATTTCATAATCTTATTATTTCAAAAATGACATATTTCCTCTAGAATTTAATAAACATTATATTCAATTCTGCTGGAATGTTTCTTTCCACTATCGTATTCTTGCCACTAAAGGGAATCTTTGCCAATTTCTGATGACAGATTTGACTAATCTTTGACAATATTATTACTGACAGAAAAATTGATATAGCATTTGCATTTTAGCTCTATGCATGGGCTCATGATGTCACATTATGGTTCAATTCTATTATTCATATAATTTTGTGTGCACTTGAGAGAAACCAAATTCAAGCTTGCTTATTAGGCAACAAGGGTAAATTATAGGTACATGAAACTGAAAGATCCAAGATCACCACTATCATCATTCATTCTCTCTCTCTTACCATCATTCTGTCATTTTTTTTTTTTTTTTTACTCTCGCACTGCACTGGTTTCCACCAAACAGCGTCAGGTGAGTTGTGCTTAGAGAGAGATTGGGTTGTACATTTTAACATACTTGCTCCTAAGGAAACAGGGAAATTCTTTCTCTTAATACATATCAAATCCAAAGAAAAGGTGTGATTGGTCCAATTTGGATGGCATGCCCATCCCTAGGTCAATGTCTGTGACCATAGGTCACAAGGTTGCCCAGGACTGAAGGACAAGTCTACTACTGTAGTTGTGTAACTGCCAATATAACAAGAACTATGCTGGGTGAAGGGTGGATTATTCCATAAAAGACACAATGCTGTTGCAAATAGAAAAGAGATGCAAAAAAATGAAATGATAAACATTATGTCATCAAGCTTTATTACAGCTTTTCCTTAATAGAAGTTCTACAGACTTGCCATTGAGTGGACACAGATATTACCCAATTTAGAAAAACAAATATAAATAGTATACTATTATACTAGTAATGGATACCCTGGTGGTGTAGTGGTTAAGTGCTACAGCTGCTAACCAAAAGGTCGGCAGTTCAAATCCAACAGGCGCGCCTTGGAAACTCTGTGGGGCAGTTCTACTCTGCCTTATAGGGTTGCTATGAGTCGGAATCAACTCTAAGGCAGTGGGTTTGGTTTTTTGTTTTTTTTATGCTACTAATAAAACCAAAACCAAATCTGTTGCCGTCAAGTCTATTCCGACTCATAGCGACCCTATAGGACAGAGTAGAACTGCCCCATGTGGTTTCCAAGGAGCGCCTGGTGGATTTGAACCGCTGACCTTTTGGTTAGCAGCTGTAGCTCTTAACCGCTATGCTACCAGGGTTTCCATACTACTAATAATAATTACTTAAAAGGGTTCAAAGTGATTTAATTTGCTTTATGTACTTGAAAATCCAAGAAAGGGTTAAATACATAACATTTTCAAAGTACTCACCTTAGAAAGGAAGTCCAAAGTAATTCCTTAGTATTTATGTCATACTGGATAAGTTACTTAGCCTCCCAGGACCTCATTCATAATATAGATGGTAATGGTTCCAAATTAATAGATTTGTCTTTAAGATACATGGCAAATACATGCACACCACTTGGAAATGTACCCGGCATGTAGTAAGTGCTTAATCACGTAAAATCTATTATCACTATTTCATCACAATGTTTATGTTGGAAATACAAAGAATCACTGTACCAAAAAGTATTGATGTTCAACCATTTCAGGAGGTAGCATATGATCAAGAACTGATGGTATTAAAAGAAGGAGTCCAAGCTTCACTGAAGCATTGGCAAAAGGCATGGTTCCAGGAATTGACAGAACACCTATTGAGATGTTTCAACAAACAGATGCAGCGCTGGTAGCCCTCACTCATCTATCCCAAGAAATCTGGAAGACAGCTATCTGGCTAAACAACTGGAAGAGATCTATATTTGTTGCCATTCCAAAGAAAAGTGACCCAACAGAATGTAGAAATTGCCACACAATATCATTGATATCAAACACAAGTAAAATTTTGCTGAAGATAATTCAAAAATGGTTGCAGCAGTACATGGAAAGGGAGTTGCCAGAAAGTCAAGCCAAATTCAGAAGAGGATGTAGAACGAGGGATATCACTGCTGATGTCAGATGGATCTTGGCTGAAAGCAGAGAATACCAGAAAGATGTTTACCTGTGTTTTACTGACCATACAAAGTGTTTGACTGTGTGGATTACAGCAAATTATGGATAAAATTTTGAACCACGGAAAATCCAGAGCACTTAATTTTCCTTATGTGGAACCTGTACATAGACCAAGAGGCAGTCTTTCAAACAGAACGAGGAGATATTGCATGGTTTAAAATCAGGAAAGGTGTGTATCAGGGTTATATCATTTCATCATAATTATTCAATCTATATGCAGAGCAAATAATCAGAGAAGTTGGACTACATGGGAACAAGGCAGTATAAGGATTGGAGGAAGACTCATCAATGAACTGTGATGACACAATCTTGCTTCTGAAAGTGAAGAGGATCTGAAGCACTTATTGATGAAGATTAAAGACTAGAGCCTTCAGCATAGATTAAACCTCAACATAAAGAAAACAAAATTCCTCACAACTGGACCAATAAGCAACATCATGATAAACGGAGAAAAGGTTGAAGTTGTCAAGGATTTCATGTTGCTTGGATCCACAAGCAACGCCCATGGAAGTGGCCGTCAAGAAATCAAAGGCGTGCTGCATTGGGCAAATCTGTTGCAAAAGACCTCTTTAAAGTGTTAAAAAGAAAAGACGTCACTTGAGAAGTAAGGTATGCCTGACTCAAGCCATGGTATTTTCAATCACCTCATATGTATGCAAAAGTTAGGCAATAAATAAAGATGACAAAGGAAGAACTGATGCCTTTGACATGGTGTTGGCAAAGAATACTGAATACACCATGGACTGCCAGAAGAAAGAACAAGTCTGTCTTGGAAGAAGTACAGCTAGGGCGCTCCCTGGAAGTGAGGATGGTGAGACTTTGTCTCAAGTATTTCAGATATGTTATCAGAAGGGACCAGTCCTTAGAGAAGAACATCATGCTTGGTAAAGCAGAGAGTCAGCAAAAAAGAGGAAGACCCTCAATGAGATGGATTGGCATAGTGGCTGTAACAATGGGTTCAAGCACAGCAATGACTGTGAGGATGGCGCAGGACTGGGCAGTGTTTCGTTTTGTTGTACATGAATCACTATGATTCAGAACCAACTTTACAGCACCTAACAACAGCAACAACAACGAGATATGGTTTTAAAAGACTGTCTATAAGAAACTCTCCAGCTCCTCAAATCTACAAATTAGCTCATCAACCCCTGACATATCTGAATAATGTTGAAGATATTATGTCAAACCATAATGACACATCAGAAATTTGTGAAACTCAAGTTTGCAATTGTTTGTGTGCTTTGGTAATATTAAAAATAATACTTGCCCTCAGCTGAGATGGTAATGTTGACTTGTATACTTTCATTGTTTGAAAATGGGCCCAGTCTTCTCAGTATTGAATATGCTCAGTGTTCATGTAAGTATGACACTATTGACATATTTCATTAAATCAAAAACTGGGGAACTTTAAGTCAACGTGCTTTCAGAACTTGAGAAGAAAAGACACTCTCTCTCAGCCAGGCTTTAGCTTTTGTTTGTGTGCTTTTCTCTTTCCTCACCAAATATTAAACAAGAAAAAGGTACCTAAGTAGAAGGAATAGTTCAAAGTTCATTTTATATGATTTGGATTGCTATAAAATTTCAAGGCATGTGCTATATGAATTTACAACAGCAATACAAGGCACAAGTTTAAGTCCCAACTCTACCTTTAGCAGTTTTTCTACCTCAAATGCAGGCTTTCTTTCTGATTAACTACATTTATTGACTAAGGCAAAAAAAAAAAAAAAAAAAAAATTCAGGTAAGTGATGCTTAACTTGAAATAAAAAACAAAGGAAGGAGTTGATCAACAGCATAAAGGGAAGTACATCCCTCTCAGCAGTCCTTCCATTCCCTTTTCAGCCTTCATAAACCCTTTTATGAAGGTTTTATGAAGCTCTCTCCTGATGGCAAATTTCAAGGCAGTCTCCTTCTCCGTTCTTAGTACACCTCTGGCACCTTATTAATGCATCAATTGTGGAATCCACAAAATCATAATTTGAATTTTTTCCACACTAGATTGAAAATTCCTTATAGACAAGGAGCAGATCTTAGTTCTCTTTGTGTATTCCAGGATACTTCCTTACTTAAGATAAAAACACAGTAACTATTGTTGAACTACATGAGCCTGGAATTCCTGAGGCTTAATTTTCTCTGGGAAACCCTTGTGGTATAGTGGTTAAGAACTACAGCTGCTAATCAAAAGGTCAGCAATTCGAATCCACCAGGTGCTCCTTGGAAACCCTATGGGACAGTTCTACTCTGTCCTATAGGATCGTTATGAGTTGAAATTGACTTGATGGCAACTGGTTTGGTTGTTTTGGTTTTTAATGTTCTCTGTTGATATTCACCCCTTTCTCAGAGTATCTGATTTGGTTTAGAATAAGGGTCCCTTAGTAGTTCAATGAGTGAGGCAGATTTATGCATTAGTCAGCTTTGCTTGGTAACATATAACTTCCCAAAATCAGCTAGTTACAATTTTCTTTATTTCTTGTTCAATTTACATCATTATCTGTAGTTCAACTATAACTGCTGACCCTGCAATTTTGCTAGGTGCTGCTTGGTGCTGCTCCTTGGGTCTTTTCGCTCGGGAATTCAGGTTAAAGGGACAGTACCCATGACAGACATGCCCATTAGCACAGGAAAAGATATGGAAAGAGAGTTGAATTGAATCACAAAATGGTACTCAAAGTTTTGCTCAAAAGTGTCATGTGATACTTTTGCTCACATAACATAAGCAAAGCAAGTTAGGTGGCCAAGCCCAAAGTCATGGAGGCAGAAAAGTCACATGATAGTGAGTGATGATGTATAATCTTAATACTGAGAAGGAGGGAGTCAATAATTACTGTTAATTAATGCAATAGAGATGTGGAGCCAACATGGTACTACAGACAGAAGCACCATGCTGTCTCTCTCCAATAAAGACCTGAAAAACTAAGTAAAATAGAGACAAATGTCAATCCTGGAACCCTAAGAGTTACATGAAGAGATAAGATCTCAGCTAAGCACCGAATAGAATAAGAAACTGAAGGAGAACTGAGAGCAAGGAGAGATACGGAGCAGAGGTCCCCTATCTGCTAACACGGCACACAGATTCACCACTTTGGACTCCTGTAGGATATTGGCAAACAGGGACTATGGGAAAGCAGCTTCACAGAGCTCCAGAAGGAGACAGAGTACCCAATAACCAGTGATAGATGCTTTCCCACACCTCACCCTTATTCCTCCTGCTCGGCCTCTGCTGCTTCCCATTGGGCCGCAATCACTTGGCTGGGGAGGCACTGGCTCCTGCTTCTTGGAGTCACCCTGCCCACACTAGCTGGCTCTTTCAGTGCTACATTTTGTTGCAGGTGTTGCCTTTTTCTGCTTCTTTTGATTTCTTCTCTCTCTCACCTCCTCTCTTTCCTTCCTCTCAAACACCTGGCTCTGTGTGGCATCTCTGCTTCTTTTTGAAAGGTTGTGAAGTACCACTCAGCTTGGGAACTGCTTCACCAGTGCATGCTGCCATGCCAGTGGGATCACTGGGGACATTTTTTTTTTTCCTTTTTCATTTTCTTTTTCCTTTTTGTTTTTCTTCATTTCTCAGTTTCTCACCTCTGTTTACTTATGTTCCTTTCCTGTCTCCTGAATATTTCGCACTGTGTGCCATCTCAGCCCTTTCAAGATGGACTGTACTGTGCAGATTGGGAGCCACTTCCCTGGTCTGAGTCACTGCACTAATGGGATCCCTGGGAGCATTTCTTTATATTTTATTTTCATTTTTTACTTTTTGTTTTTCTTCATTTCTCAGTTTCTCATCTTGCTCTATTTTTTTCTCTTTTTCTTTTTTTTTTTTCATTTCTTGGTTCCTCATTTGTTCACTCCAATGACAGGCTCTCTCAGCACTTCTTTCTTTCTTTTTTTTTTTTTTGGCTCCTGTTTCTCTACAATCGATAAATGAAAAAATAACTATTGAATGTCCCAAAGACAGCAGACAATATCAAAACATATTTAAAAAAATACTGGACAAGATGCTTCCAGTAGGCATCCAAATAAAACACCAGATGACTTTCCAGTAGAAGAAAAGGCAGTGGAACTATAATATTCAGAGCTATCCAAGACGTGAAGCAAAAAGCAGACAAAAATGAGGAAAAAATAAACAAGTTCATAGAAAAGGCAGGCAAAATTATGAAAAACGCAGACAAAGCAATGGAAGAATTCCGAAAAATAATACAGAAACAAAATGTCAAAATAAATTCACTACTAGAAATCATACAAAAACAACAATTAGAAATCCAAAAGATAACAAGATTTCAGGAATGGACAGTGTCATAGAAGGTCTGAGGAGCAGTTTGAAACAATGGAAGACAGAATCAGCAAAACTGAAGACAAGTACTTGGATACAACTTTGAGGAAAAATCAGAAAAAAAGAACAAAGACAATGAAGAAACCCTGAGAATGATGTGGGATGCAAACAAAAGCAAAACTTTGCAAGTGATCGGAGCTCCAGAATATGGGGAGAAAACGGAAAGCACAGAGTGGATCACTGAAGAAAAGCTGACAGAAAACTCCCTAATATCATGAAAGATGAAAAGCTGACCATCCAAGAAGTTCAACGGCCCCATATAGAATAGACCAGAAAAGAAAATCACCAAGGCTTATCATAATCACACTCACTAAAACCAAGGACCAAGAAAGAATCCCGAGAACAACTCCAAAAAAAGAGAAAGTCATACACAGATGGGAAACAATAAGACTAAGCTCTGATTACTCAGCAGAAACCATGCAGGCAAGAAGGCAATGGGATGACACATAAAAAATCTTGAAAGAAAAAAACTGCTAACGAAGAATAATATATCCTGCAAAACTCTTGTTCAAACATGATGGTGAAATTAGGACATTTCCAGATATACAGAAATTAGGGGAAGAATTATTAAAGGGAGTCCTTCAGTCTGAAAACAAATGACATTAGATGATAGCCTGAATCTAGGATGCAAGATTGCACCAGCCAGATACTAAACTATGAAATGAACTCCCAACGATTATTCAAAACTAAAAGATTTACAACAGGGAACCACAGAGGTTAATCTGTAAATGACAATGTCAGAACAACAAAAGAACGAATAGACGGTGTAGGTATAGAACTTCTGCCACAGAGGAAGGCAAGGCAATACCAAATAATAAGACTGGTTCAAGCCTAGGAAGATAAGGGTAAATTTCAAGGTAACCAAAAAGAAAGTTAACAAACTTACTCACCAAAATAAAGAAGAAAAACATAAAGTCTCAGAAAACACAAAATCTACAAAAACAAAAGAAATGAAAAAAAATCCACAAACAAAAGGAATGCAGCACAGGAGAGTAAGAAGAACATAGAAAACGTCAGCTCCATAAAAGAAAGGCATTACAAAATGACAGCAATAAACTCGTGCCTATCAATAACCACACTGAACATAAATGGCCTAAATGTATCCATAAAGAGACAGAGAGTGATAGAATGGATAAAAAACCAAAATCCATCAACATGCTGTCTTCAAGAGACACATCTTAGAAACAAAGACGTTAATTTATTAAAAATCCAAGGATGGAAAAAATATATCAAAAAAAAATCTACAAAAAAAAGAGTAGGAGTGGCAATACTAATCTCAGATAAAACAGACTTTAAAACAAAATCTACCATAAAAGACAAGGAAGGTCATTATATAATGATTAAAGGGATGATCCCTCAAGACTACATGACTGTAGTAAGTATCTACGCACCCAGTGAAAGGGCTCCAAAATACATAAAACAAACCCTACCAGCACTGAAAACAGAAATTGTCAGCTCCACAATAATAGTAGGAGACTTCAACACACTACTCTCAGTAAAGGACAGAACATCTAGAAAGAAACTCAACAAAGACACAGAAGTTCTAAAGGCCACTGTCAGCCAACCTAAACTCATAGACATATACAGAACACTCCACCCAACCACTGTGCAAAGTACACATTCTTTTCCAACACACATGGAATGTTCTCCAGAACAGATCACATCTCAGGCCACAGAGCAACCCTCAACAAAAGCCCAAATGCTGAGATAATATAAAGTACCTTCTCTGATCACAACCCCATCAAAGTAGAAATAACAGCAGGAAGATAACGAAAAAAAATCAGTTACATGGAAACTGAAAAATGCTCTGCTTAAAAATCACTGAGTAACAGAAGAAATCAAAGATGGAATCAAAAATTCCTAGAATCAAATGAGAACAAAATCATAACAAAAACTTTGGGATGCAGCAAAAGCAGTGCTCAAAGGTCAGTTTACAGCGATAAACAAAAAAACCAAACCCACTGCTGTCAAGTTGATTCTGACTCATAGTGACCCTATAGGACAGAGTAGAACTGCTCCATAGAGTTTCCAAGGAGCACCTGGTGGATTCAAACTGCCAACCTCTTGGTTAGCAGCCATAGCACTTAATCACTACGCCACCAGTGTTTCCGCTTATAGGAATAGATGCACTTACTGAAAAAGAAAAAAGGGACAAAATCAAAACATTACCTACACAACTCAAACACATAGAAAGAGAACAGCCAAAGAAGCCCACAGCTACCAAAAGAAAGTAAATAATAAAGATTAGAGCAGAAATAAATGAAATTGAGAATAGAAAAGCAATAGAAAGAATCAACAAAACCAAAATTTGGCTCTTTGAAAAGATTAACAAAACTGACAAACCACTGGCCAAACTGACAAAAGAAAAACATGAGAAGACACAGATAAGCCAAATAAGAGATGAAATGGGGGATATTACAAGAGACCAACTGAAATAAAATGGATCATAACAGAGAAGTATGAAAAAGTATACTTCAACAAATTTGAAAATCTAGAGGAAATGGACAAACTTGTAGAAACACACTACATACCTCAACTAACATAAAAAGATGTTGAAAATCCGAACAGATCCATAACAAGAGATTGAAAGGTAATTAAAAAAAAAAAAAAAAACTCCCAACAAAAATAAAGCCCTGGCCCAGATGCCTTCACTGGAGAATTCTACCAAACATTCAGAGAAGAGCCTACACCAGTACTACTCAAACTATTTCAGAACACAGAAAAGGAAGGGGTACTTCCAAATTCATTCTATGAAGCCAGCATAACCCTGATACCAAACCCAGCAAAGACACCACAAAAAAAAAAAAAAGAAAATTAAATTACAGACCAATATCTCTCATGAATATAGATGCAAAAATTCTCAAGCAAATTCTAGCTAATAGAATTCAGCATCATATAAAAAAAAATACACGAGACCAAGTAGAATTCGTATCAGTTATAAAAGGATGCTTCATCATTAGAAAATCAATGTAGTCTACCACAAAAATAAGAGAAAAAAATCACATAATTATCTCAAGTGAAGCAGAAAAGACATTCAACAAAGTTCAACACCCACTCCTGATAAAAATGCTCAATAAAATAGGCATAGAAGGGGAAATCCTCAACATAATAAAAGGCATCTACACAAAACCAATAGCCAACATCATTCTTAATGGGGACAGGCTGAATACATTTCCCCTGAGAACAGGAACAAGACAAGGATGCCCTTTATCACCACTCCTATTCAACGTTGTGCTGGAAGTCCTAGCTAGAGCAATAAGGCAAGAAATAGAAATAAAGGGCATCCAAACTGGTAATGAAGAAGTAAAACTGTCCCTATTTGCAGATGATATGATACTATACATAGAAAACCCAAAAGTCTCCACAAGAAAACTACCGGAACTAATAGAAAAATTCAGCAGGTTAGCAGGATACAAGATAAACATAAAAACCAGTTGGATTCCTATACAGCAATAAAGAGAATGATCTACAGGAAATCAGGAAAACAGTACCATTTATAATAGCCCCTATAAAAATAAAATACTTAGGAATAAACCTTGCCAGGGATATAAAAGACCTATACAAAGAAAACAATAAAACACTACTGCAAGAAAATATACATAAATGGAAAAACATACCACGTTCATGGACAGGTAGACTCAACATTGTGAAAACAACAATCTATAAGTACAATGCAATCCTTATCCAAATATGCACATTATTTAAAGAGATGTGAAAACTAATTATTAACTTTACATGGAGAAGGAAGACACCCCAGATAAGTAAAGCACTGTTGAAGAAGACAAATAAAGTAGGATCGGCACTACCTGACCTCAGAACCCATTATGCAGCTGCAGTAGTTAAAACAGCTAGTGCTGATACAACAACAGACAGTTTTTATCAAATAGCGCTGGCAAAACTGGATGTCCATCTGCCAAAAAATGAAGCAGGACCTATAGCTCACAGCATGCACAAAAGCTAAGTCAAACTAGATCAAAGACCTAAGTATAAAATCTAAAACTATAAAGATCATAGAAGAAAAAACAGGATCAATGCCAGGAGCCCTAATACATGGCATTAACAGGATACAAACTATAACTAACAACACAAACTCCAGAAGATAAGACAGATAACTGGGATCTTCTAAAAAACATTTATTTTGAGAATAAACATAAAATTATGCTCATCAAAAGACTTCACCAAAAGAGTAAAAAGAGAACCTACAGACCGGGAAAAATTTTTTGGCTCTTACAAATCCAAAGGTCTAATCTCTAAAATCTATAGGAAAATCCAACAACTCTACAACAAAAAGACAAATAATCCAATTAAAAAATGGGCAAAGGAAATTAACAGACACTTCACTAAAGAAGAAATTCAAGCAGCTAACAGACACATAAGGAAATGCTTACGATCACTAGACATTAAAAAAAAAAAAAAATTAGAGAAATGCAAATCAATACTACATTGAGATACTATCTCACCCTGGCATTACAGGCACAAATTAAAAAAAAAAAAAATAGAAAATAACAAATGTTGGAGAGGCTGCAGGGAGACTGTAACTCTTATGCACTGCTGGTGGGAATGCAAAATGATAAAACCATTTTGGAAAATGATATGGCCCTTCCTTAGAAAGCTGAAAATAGAAATACCATATGATCCAGCAGTCCCACTCCTAGGAATATATCCTAGAGAAATAAGAGTTGTCACATGAATAGACATATGCACACCCATGTTCACTGCAGCATTGTTCACAATATCAAAAAATGGGAACAACTTTGATGCCATCAACAGATGAATGGATAAATGGATAAACAAACGATGGTACATACACACAATGGAGTACTGTGCAATGAAAAAGAACAATGATGAATCTGCAAATCATCTCACAACATGGACACATCTGGAGGGCATTATGCTGAGTGAAATAAGTCAATCACAAAAGGACAAATATTGTATGAGACCACTACTATAAAAACTCATGAAAAAGGTTACGCACAAAAAGCAACATTCTTTGATGGTTACGAGGTAGGGTAGGGGTGGGAATGGAAAAACACTAAATAGACAATAGGTATGCGGTAACTTTGGTGAAGGGTAAGAGAGTACCCAATACTGGTGAAACCAGCCCAACTTGAAGGCAAAGTCATGGAAGCTCCATAGATACTTCCAGACTCCCTGAGGAACCGAATTACTGGGTGAGGGCTATAGGGACCATGGTCCTGGGGAACATCTAGCTCAACTGGTATAACATAGTTTATAAAGAAAATGTTCTACATTCTACTTTGGTGAGTAGCATCTGGGGTCTTAAAAGTTTGTGAGCGGCCATCTAAGACACTTCACTGGTCTCACCCCATCAGGAGAAATAGAGAATGAAGAAAACCAAAGATTCAAGGGGAAGATTAGCCCAAAGGACTAATGGACCACAACTACCACAGCCTCCACCAGACTGAGGCCGGCACAACTAGATGGTGCCCAGCTACTACCACCAACTGCTCTGACAGGGATCACATTAGAGGGTCCTGGGCAGAGCTGGACAAAAATGGAAAACAAAATTCTAACTCACATGCACAGACGCACACACACAAAAGACCACTTACTTGGTCTCACAGAGACTGCAGAAACCCTGAGAGTATGGCCCCTGGACACCCTTTTAGCTCAGTAATGAAGATACTTTGAAGTCCACCTTTCAACCAAAGATTAGACAGGCCCATAAACCAAAACTAGACTAAATGGGTACCACAGCCCAAGGGCAAGAATGAGAAGGCAGAAGGGGACAGGAAAGCTGGTAATGAGAACCTAAGGTTGAGAAGGGGAAAGTGTTGACGTGTCATGAGGTTGGCAACCAATGTCACAAAACAATATGTGTAGTAATTGTTTAATGAGAAACTAGTTTGCTCTGTAAACCTTCATCTAAAGTACAATTTAAAAAAAAACAGGAGAAAGAAAAGTTACTGGATACTTTCAGGATTCTAATTAGTTCCCTCATGCCTGTTTGTTGTTAATTCCCTCTCCTCCTGATGCCAGAAAACCACTAAACTGGTTTCTTTCACCTATAGTTTTATGTTTTCTAGACTTTCAAATAAATGGAATCTGGAAGTATGTGGTCTTTTGTGCTGACTTCTTTCACTTAGCAGGATACTTTTAACATTCATCCACGATGTTGAATGAATCAGCAGTTCATTTCATTTTTATTGATGTGCAAAGACCTTCCTCCAGGGCTGACAGAGAGGGAAAACCTTCCCCTGGAGCTGATACCCTGAATTGTAAGCCTTTCACATGTTGATGAATGTTTTGACTGGTTACGGTTTGGAGGCATTATGAATAAAGCTGCTTCGACATTCATATAGACGTTGTGATGTAAGCATATGTTTTCCTTATCTACGAATAAATTTCAGAGTAATACAGTGAGTGTACATTTAAGGAGTGTCACGGATTGAATTATGTTCCCCCAGGAGTGTGTATCAACTTGGCTATACCATGATTCCCAGTATTATGTGGCTGTTCTCCATTTTGTGATTGTAGTTTTATGTTGAGAGAATTAGGGTGGGATTGTAACACCACCACTACTCAGGTTACCTCCCTGATCCAAAGTAAAGGGAGTTTCCCTGGGGCGTTGCCTGTACCACCTTTAATCTCTCAAGAGAGAAAAGGAAAGGGAAGCAAGCAGAGAGTTGGGGGCCTCATACCACCAAGAAAGCAGCACCAGGAACAGAGAACATCCTTTGGACCCAGGGTTCCTACACCTGAGAAGCTCCTCAACCAGCAGAAGAGTGAAGGCAAAGACCTTCCTCCAGGGCTGACAGAGAGGGAAAGCCTTCCCTTGGAGCTGATACCCTGAATTTGGACTTGTAACCTACTAGAATGTGAGAATGTGAGAAAATAAATTTCTCTTTGCTAAAGCCATCCACTTGTGGTACTTCTGTTATGGCAGCACTAGATAACTAAGACAAGCGGACTTGGTGACCAGTGTTTAAAGCGCTCAGCTGCTAACTGAAAGGTCAGCAGTTCGAACCTACCAGCCACTTCGCAGAGGAAAGTTGTGGCAGTCTGCTTCTGTAAAGATTATAGCCTTGGAAACCCAGTGTGGCTGTTCTACTCTGTCCTATAGGCTCACTAGAAGTCAGAATTGACTCGACAGCAAAGGTTTTATGTTTGATTTTATAAGAAACTGACAGCCTATTTGTCCAAACAGCTGTACCATTTTGCATTTTCACTAGCAATACATGAACATTCCAGGTGCTTCCCATCCTCAACAACACTTGCTATTTTCTTTTGAATTTTAACCATTTTAGTGGTAAACTGGTATCTCATAATGGTTTTCATTTATATTTCACTAATGACTGATATTGAGCATAAAGTTGTCCATAATATTATTTCATTAACTTTTTTAATGTTTATAGGAACTCAGATGTGTTAGACTATTTGCAAAAATGGCCATGATAATTCTTCTCTTCCCTGCATGCCCATCCTCTTGCAATATGACTTTGAAACTCTTCCCATCAAGAGGTGGAATTTACTTCTTTACTTCTTGCATCTGGACTTGGACATGTAACTTTCTTTGGGCAATTTGCCAATTGGAAATGATTCAAGCAGAAGCTTGAAAAGCTCTAATCATATCCACCAATAATCTCTACTTGGAATAATCCAAAGGTTATTTTTATGCCCTCAATTTATTGATCAATCCACAACATCTGGCATAGCTTTTCACTCCTCTTTGCAACATTTTCTAATTTTATACACATGACTTCCAAAGCACCATATTTGATTAATTTTCCTGCTATCTTTTGGCTCTTCTTTCTCAATCTTCTCATCTCCACAACCTTTCAAATTTGGAGTGTACCAGGACACAGTTCTCTGATTTCTTTCTCTTTTCTACTGACATTCAAACCTTTGATGATCTTAACCAGTCTTATGGATAATAATGCCATCGATACGATGATGAATACCAAATAAGTATCTCCATCTCAGGCCTGTATCCACGAGCATTAGGTTCCTATTCATTGCCTACCCAACATCTCCATTTAGATGTCTCCTTATTTTCTTTAAGTTAATATATCCAAACTGAGTTTCTCAAACAAAATCTTCTCCTCTTGCAGTTTTTCAGATCTCAGTTATTCCTTTCAAAATATTCTTGGAGCTATCTTTAGCCCCTCCCTTTCTCACCTCTCAGCAAATCTGTTGTCTCTAACTCTAAAATATGTAGAATGAAACAACCTTTCAGTGGCTCTATTGCCACAGACTAATACAACTCATCATTATTCTTTTTTTTTTTTTTTTGGCTTTCACAAAGAAAAATTTATTGCCTCAAAGTCTAGTAGGTTAAAGTCAAAATTCAGGGTGTCAGCTCCAGGTGAAGGCTTTCTCTCTCTGTCGGCCTCCTCCTTAATCTTTCCCCAGACTAGGAGTTTCTTTGCGCAGGAACCCCAGGTCCAAAGGATGCGCTCTGCTCCTTGCACTGCTTTCTCAGTAGTATGAGGTCCCCAACTCTCTGCTTGCTTCTCTTTCCTTTTAGTTCTTAAGAGATAAAAGTTGGTGCGGGTCACACCCCAGGGAAACGCCCTTTACACTGGATCAGGAAGATGACCTGAGTAAGGGTGGTATTACAGTCCCACCCTAATCCTCTTAACGTAAAATTACAATCACAAAATGGAGGACAACCATATAATACAGGGAATCATGGCCTAACCAAGTTGATACACACATCTTTGGGGGACATAATTCAATCCACGACATTCCACCCTTTGGACCCCAAAAAATCACATCCTTGCAATAAGCAAAATATATTCACCCCATCGTATCATAGCAGAAGTCTTAACTCCAAGTCCAAAATCCAAAAATTTCTCTTCATCTGTGAAAATCTAGAATACAAGTTATCTACTTCCAAAGATACAATGGCAGAACAGGCACGAGCTAGACATTTCCATTACAAATGGGAGAAACTGGAGTGAAAGAAGGTATAATAGGCACCAAGCAAGCCAGCAGAAGACATTACATTAGCCCTCAAGGCTTTCAAAATAATCCTCTGTTCTCCGAGATAATTTACACAATGGCCCTGCCCTCCAAACTCTAGGTATAGGCTACACTCTCCAGATTCTTAGTGAAGGCCCCTCGGCCCTGGGCTTCGGCTCCACCTTCTAAGCCCACCTGGACAGCAACTCTGCTCCCTTGGCATTAGACGCACTATTCTCCTCTTCCACCTGAGTGGCACCTCCACCCTTAGAGACACCAGAGGCCGTGGCTCCACCATTTGAAACCCCTGAGGTCATGGCCATACCTTTTGAGACTGAGGCAACTCGGCTTTTTGTGTTGTCTCTTCAGCTTCTGCTTCCTGGTTTCTTGGCCTCTCAGCTTCTTGGGACTCACATCCTCATCTGCCCTGCTGGGGAAAGTGTTCCAAAGCTCTGTAGCTCCACCAGTAAGTGCGCCAAGGCACTCCACTCCACCAGGAAGCCTCCTGCACACAGACACTCAGCTCTCTTGCTCCATGGGTTGGCTCCAGCGCCATTTTGCACTGGTCTCCTGGTTCTGCTGCTGTTGTTTCTCTGCTGTTGCCGCTTCTCTGCTGCTGCAGGTTCTCTGCTGTGCTGGTCCTCTGCCACTGTCGCAACTCTATCCATTCATAGTTTCAAAACTGCTTCCACATTTTAGGTTTCTCTTAGAGCAGTACCCCACTCTCTCAGTACCAAGGTCTGTCTTAGTCATCTAGTGCTGCTATAACAGAAATACCACAAGTGGATGGCTTTACCAAAGAAAAATTTATTGTCTTATAGTCTAGTAGGTTAAAGTCCAAATTCAGGGTGTCAGCTACAGGTGAAGGCTTTGTCTCTCTGTTGGCCTTCTCATCAATCTTTCCCCAGACTAGGAGCTTCTTTGTGCAGGACCCCCGGGTCCAAAGGACACGCTCTGCTCCTGGCACTGCTTTCCTTGTGGTATGAGGTCCCCCTCACCATTATTCTTATCTGGATTATTGCAGTAACTTTCTAACTCATCTTTCTAATTCTGTCCTTGTATCTATCAATCTATTTTTAACATAGCAGCAAAATTATCCTTTTAAATCATGACTCATATTATGTGACTCTTATTTTTGCAAGATCCACACAATCTCGTTGCCCATCACCTCGTTAAATTCACCTACTATTCATTCCCTCTGTTCTTAGCTACACCTTTAGTTACCTACATGGTGTTCCTCCAAAATACTGCAGCATTATTGTCTTTGAGCTGGCTTTTACCTTTGGCTGGAACTTATCATTATGACTTACTCTTTCTTGCTTATGTCTTAATTCCGTCATTAACTTTTTCAGTGAGCTTGTCCTTAAACAACCTATTTAAAATTGAACCCCTTGCAAACACTCACTCCTCACTTCTCTTCTTCATTTTATTCTTATAGCACTTATCACATCCTAACACAGCACACAGAAAAAAACAAATATATATATACACACACACGCACATACACACACACATAGTGTTCGTTTGCATTTACTCTACAAAATATAATTTCTATCATAGCAGGGATATGTGTGATGACCCATTTGTTCATCACTCTATCTTTTTAAGTACCTGGCAAAATGATAGGTCCTCAATGAACATGTCCTGAGTAACTGAATGTATTAATTAATCTAAATTATACTTTCACAGTTACTGTTGTCACCAACATAATAAGATTTCACTTTCTCTTTGGCTTCATTTCCAATGAAGTGGGTATGTGAAATGCAGAAACATAAAAATGTATCTCTGATTTTCTGTGAACTATTCAGTCTTTCAAATAATGCAGACTGAAACCACCTCATAAAACTTACTGAGGTAATTTATTGCTCTAAAATTACAGAGGATAAGTGAAGAAAATTAGAACATTGAAAACATTCCACCAAAATGAGCATATGAAAAACCTAGGTCACAAAAAAAATGTCAATATTGAATTGCACCTGCTGTTGAAAACTAACACACTTCAGAGTTGAAGTATTAAACTCAAATCACTAAACATATCTCTATAATGGTTATTTGACCAAGTAGAAATATGCACAGCACTATGTACTGAGTCACTTCCACATACTTTATGTCATGTCTATTCATATGGAAGTTGTTATTGAGTGAAATTCTACTAGTCTTACTCTGTCATAGCCAAATAACCAAAACTGTTATAATAGTTAATAACTAAAAGAGTAACAACTAAGAGTAATCTAGTGTAAGAACCCTGATAGCACAGTGGTTAAGAGCTACAGCTAATAACCATAAAGGTTGGCAGTTCAAATCCACCATCTGCTCGTTGGAAAACCTATAGGGCAATTCTATTCTGTCCTACAGGATCACTATGAGTTGGAATCAACTCAGTGGCAACAGGGTTTTGGTTTTTAACCCAGTATAACCCTTTCATGTACAAATTATTTTACGTTTGTCAGTTTCTTGTTGATGTAGTGGTTTTTTTCATCAATGGCACGCATGCTGAATCACTGAGTATTGGTAATCTTTTGTGATGTAACATGTTTTTTATGAATATTATGTGGCACACATATATCAGTGAACACTGGATAGGTGGAATGAGGCAGGGAAAAAATATTTTTATTATCAATTTGTTTTGTTGTTGTTGAGTGAAACAACTGCCAAACCACTGTGATCCATGTCCCAGCAAAGAAGTTACACAACCTGAACGATCACAAAGGAATAATACAAATACCATGCCTACAAACCAATATGAGAACACAAACGGACAGAGACTGTGTAATTCCACACTCCTGCGAAACTAAAGCCCCAGAAGGAAGTGTTGTCACGGGAACATCACCACCGCAATAAACTACCTCTTCCTGCAAAACAAATGCTTCCGGCTCAGAAGCCAGAAGGCAGGCCCTTGACGTTTGCACAAAAGGCACATGCCCTATGTCAAGCACTCTACAGCATGTGCTTACACGGTATTTCTCCTAAAAATAAGTTTTTCACATGAATATCTCCTAATACCGAAAGCCACACCTACCCAACAACACAAAGAAAACCATAAATATCCTTACAAGACTTTATCACCTTTCAGAATTCCAAACGGCTAAAAAATTTAATCGACATTTATTCGTACCTGCATACAAGAAGTACGTCAAGGATGTGTGTTTAGTGTATTTTGCCTGAAATAACTTATGCACTTGAATACCACTTAATGCTGAAAACCACACTCTCCCAATAACACAAAGGAAACAGTCAATATACTTACAAGTCTTATCTCGCTGTATAAAGGGAAAAAAAGAAACAAAAGTCATTCACGGTTACTCCCTCCTGCTACTTCACCTTCGCCATAATTTCTTAGCACAACAACTTGGCGCCGATGAATTTCCCACAGATTTAGGCAGTCACAGACGTCCCTGCCCCAACGCCAGCACGTATTGAAAATGTTACAAAAGCATACCTATGAATCCCAGAGGTGGAAAATATGAGTGGTACTTATAAACCAAAAAAACCTATTGCCCTTGAGTCGATTCGGACTCATAGCAACCCTACAGGAAAGAGTAGAACTGCCCCATAAAGTTTCCAAAGAGCGCCAGTTATATTTGAACTGCCAGCCTATTGGTTAGCAGCCGTAGCACTTAACCACTGTGCACCCAGGGTTTCCGTGGTACTTATACATACCAGTATATATGAAAGGGATAATTTTAAAAAGCTTCCGAAATATAAACATGAATGAGCCACTATTCCATTTTATCTTGCCAACCATAACGTTGATTATAACCCAGATCTATTACATTAAAAAAAGCAGTTTCAGTATAAATCTTGGTATTGGATGAAGTGAAGGACAGTTGAATGATGGAGAAAGAGAGCAAGAAAAGGTTTTTTTTTTTTTTAACAGAAATAGAGAATTTTTTTTCTCTTAGAAATCAGTTCAGAAAATATCATTTTCCAATCAAGAAATATTAGAGAAAGTTATCCAGCCAAACAGCATAAAGAATTTGGAAGGCATGAAGAAGATATGCTCATACTCAAGCTGTAAAGCCTAAATTGCCTGTTCTGTACAATGAAAAATAAACAACTAATTTGCTGAATATTTTTCAGATTAAATTATTTGCATAAATTTAATAGGGTGGATTACATAGGATTAAGAGCAGTACGGACTTAACAAGAGAATAAATCCACAGCTCAATCATCTTCTTGCCTATGGGTTTCACAGAACATACTTTTAAAAAGTCTGTTCTTACCAATGCAGTGAGATGAGGAGAAAGTACATGTGTAATTACTGGAACAATGTGGACAAAACACATGATATTGTTGAAGTGTCTTTCTAGTTGAAAGAGAGAAAATTTTAAACATTGTAAAAGTTCACAAACTGGCCAATTAACTGTCTTATGAAGTTTAATCTCTGAATGTTCCTATACACAATTACACACACACACACACAAATACATCCTATATGGTTAAACGTACGCACATGAAAAAGAAAATAATAAATATATGAAAACATCTAATGGTTTGATAGAATAACGTTTTATCAAATAATTCTACTTCTTAATAACTAGGAAAAAAGAATGCAAATTAAATACTTGGAACATGGGTGGTCATGTGAAGAAATACAAACACTAGAGATTTTGGCCTGGCTAACTTCTAAGCCCTTTCCACACACAGCCTCCCCCCCCCGCCAAAAAAAAAAAACCTAACAGTTTTTATAAAAGAAAATGAGTTGACCAAATTCTGAGATTTCTCACTGACATAATTGAATTAGGGCTAAGACTGCTTACATTCTGAAGAAGAGACCGAAACAACAACAGAAGCACCAGCTGAAGCAAGAGACCTGGTAAACTATACCATATTTTAGGATTTCCTGGAGTTTCTGAGTTAGTAGTGATGGCTAGGGACACATTAGATATGGCTGAAAATTCAATATCTGGCACAAAGAAAACACCAGAGATATCATAATAAACTCACACAATATAGGCAAAAATATTAAGGCAATTGATGAGAAAAAATGAAACATATAAAGAGCAAAGACCATAAAAAATTGCACAAAGGAGAACACTCAATAAATAGAACTAAAATTGAAAGATGTTCAGGAGGTAGAATAAATATAAATTTAGGTGAAATGAAAGAAAAATTCAGTTTCCATATTGAAAGAGAGAAAATTTCAACTCAGCATGACAGATGTAAAGGTCCAGATGGGTACTAATCTGAAACATATCCAAATTGATGGCCCTTTTTAAGAAAAACAATAAAACATTATGAAGACATTATTAGGTATGAAAGTACATATTTATTTAGAATAAGGAAAAATAATAAATTACAACTTTTTAAAAATTTGACTAATACCGTAAACATCACAAAATCCAAAACACAAAATAATGTCCTGAGAACAAAATGACAGAGAATGGGATAGAGGTAGAATTCTGGGTAGACTACAAAAGATTCTAAATTTAGAGAAAGGAGTTAGTATAAAATAAAGCAGTCCAGGGAGAATATGAGGACAGCACGGACTAAGGTAACAGCAATGAGAATGAGAAGGAAGACGGGTATTCAATAGCATAAAGAGAATTTAAGATCAACAGGATTTACTGATACAAGTAGAAAACAGGTATGTGGGAGATACATATAGAGAGAGTTCATTAAACATATATATATATATATAAACGAAAACAAACCTGATCCTGACTCATAGCCACCTCCTATATGTAAGTGTGTATATATATATAATTTTTGTAGAAATAACCCTTTAATGAACTCTGTAACACATATTCCTAGTTTGGGTTCAGTTTTACTTATTTATTTTTCTTTCCTTACAAAGGGCCAGTTTAAGAACTCATTCAAGAATTATTAAAGATTAACCCAATCAGCTACCAAATCAACTGATAAATCAACTTCTCTCTTATGAAACGGGGACAGGCTAACTGCTATTTGTGATGGTCATTGGCTAGAGTGTACAAAAGAAAAAAAAGTATAGATTTTGGCATCACGAGTTTTGTGCCCCAAAAAACTAAAACTCCCATCGTTCTTAGAGACCTCACAGAACATATAAAAACCCAGTAAATATAGTTATCTTGAAAGTGAACAATTTTTTGCACCCAAAATTGGTATTGACGTTCAAAAAACATTTTTCGACCAACTTCAAAATTCTGGTGAAAGGCTGCAGTCGATTCAGAAGAAAGCATATAATGCCAAATCTTAGGAAACATTCAGGATCATTATGCATTTATACTGGATGTGTGATTTTACAGTCATTCATATCTTCAGATCGTTTACACATTCAAAATTATTGCTGTATTTTGGCCACAAACTGTTAGTCTTATTGACTTAACGTATCCCAGTACGATTTGGTGAGACTGGTGTTTGTAAAAAAATTTATCTGTCAAGATTTAAGTAAAAAGAAGTGTTACAGCATGCACTGATCATTCAATGTTACTCTTTGGAACAAGAAAGAGTTGGGGACATGTGAGTCAATATGTTTTGAGTTTAATGATCCATTGAAAAATTCCTTTCTTGGGAAACTAATTAGCAAATGAATATAGCTTTGCAAGTTCTGATTATATACATGCTAAGGAAAAGTAAACTATTTGGGCAATTGAACAGAGCTAATAATGTAGAGTCTTTAGGAGCCCTGGTGGCACAGTTGTTAAGAACTCCACAACTAATCGAAAGGTTGGTGGTTGGAACCCAACAGCCGTCCTGTGGGAGAAAAATAGGGCAGTCTGCGTCCATAAAGATTTACAGCCTACTCTGTCCAACACGGTCACCGTGAGTCAGAATCAACTCCAGAGCAGTGGGTTTGGTTTGGAGTTAATACAGTCTTTGACATATTTAATATAAACCTTTAATATACATTTCATTCCCTAGGTTTTATTTGTGCATGAATATGCTCCCCACATGTTTCTCTGTTCTTTGGGTTCAAATTAACAGATAATTATTCCCTTGACAGCCAGTGTTAAATAGCAGAAAGAAGATATACTGGAGCAACATTGTCAGCATGCCATACCTGGAGAGAAATTAGTCCCTTTTTACAACATTCCATCTCACAACAAACATGGTTTCAAAATTACTCATCTAAGATTTTTAAAGTCGAAAAGCTATTACAAATGATAAAACAAACAAACACACAAACTTACATCTGTCACCAGGTACTTCGCTATTTTAATCAATTAAATCAAATGTCTTTTTTTTTTTTAATGGTAAAATCTGAAGGTCCCTGGGGAAAATAGTGCTCTGTAGACTGTAAACTTGTTCTACTTCTTAACTGTATGTGACAGAAACTGTTGGGTAATGTACCTGTTATTCAAGGAAAGTCCAAAGCCATCTGATACAGTCTAAACTAACTAAATCTGGGTCTTAAATTTACCTTATATATTTACCGTGAATATTTTATATCACAGTAGAAGCTATTTTCTACTTCTAAAGACAATTCATTTCAAGACAACTCTAAATATCAAACAGAGTCTGGAAAACTTAAAATAAGATTCAACCATCTTCAAAAACATGCTTTTTGTAAGCTGTAGAACAATTGTAGTGAAATTATAAAGAGGAGAAAGTGTAAGAAATCACTACCATAGTTTAAGGAACAAATATTAGGTAAAGAAGACAACTATCTACATATTTAGATTCTAATATTCTAATTTGAGACCTTAGTCTTTTATAGTAACTTCTACAGATATTAGTAATTCAATTTAAGCATAAGAAAATACACTTATATTAATAAATTCAAATGAGGAAAGGGAAATGAACCCAAGTTGTTTGAGCTACTTAAATCATTTGATCATGTTACGTCCCTAAAGGAGGATAATTTAATTTGAAAAGATCAGAGTTATTGACTGAGTCATAGATCCCTAGGTACTTAATAGATAAATGAAACAGATTAAAATGAAACCTATCCAGTGTGATAACATTGAATGAGGATACTTATATTTAGGGCTCCTTGTTTTAGAACAGTAGATTATTTAGAATATAATAGTGTTTAACAGACTAAATTTCACTAGGTATATTAAGAAAGAATATAGCAATAACAAAAAAGCCAAACCAAACTCACTGCCATAGAGTCAATTCCAACTCATAGTGACCCTGTAGGACAGAGGAGAACTGCCCCACAGAGTTTTCAAGGAGATTCTGGTGGAGTCAAACTGCAATAGCTAACATGAAAAAGAACAATTGCTAGATAGCCAGTGCTTACTACTATCTAATCTGAATGCAGATCTTTTTGTTACATAAGAATGTATATACCTTTCTTCAAGTGATTTCAATGACATTTTCAAATTTTATTATTAGGGAAATAAAAGGTGATTGTTAATAAATTTGGGCTCTGGATTCAAGGACCCTGGATGAAAACTTACCAACTGAGTAAACTCTAAGTTACATATTGTCTGTAAGCCTCAACTACTATAGCTATAAAATGGTGGTAATGATGTCTACCACAGAGTGGTATGAAGATTTGATGATAAAATACATCTAAAATACATAGCATAGTAACTGGCATAAAGTAAATGCTTAAATAATAATAAATGATAGCTCTTGTTTTTATTGTTGCTGTTATTATTGTTTCTGTAGCTCCTTATCAAGACTAAACTATTTCAAAGAATTCTACCAACTGTATCATTAATTAAAGTCTTTTTTTTTTTTTTGCTTCTGTTAAAAATAAGGTTAATAATTAATATACTGGGTAAGCAGATTATTTAAATAATAATTCAGATTAAAACAGCACATGTATATTTATGCAGTGGTCTTGCAACAGCTCCCTAGGCCTCCCTTCGTTAATCACAGAATTCACTCATTCATCCAACAAGCATTTGGTTGCCTCTCCTGTTGCACAGCTATAGTACAAGTCTAACACTATCAGCCCTTCAGTTATTGTATTTGAATTCAAAGTGCCTGGCAAACTGCCTGCATCCAAATGCACAGGGTAAAAAGGGAAACGTGGTGGGAGTTAGAGGGTGCTCAAAGTAATGAAAGAGCTTGTGTATTAAACTAGTTCATTATTGATGGAAAGATCTGGAATTCAAACCTGGTAACCTTCATACTTTTTTTTTTTAACCTTCATATAGGAATAAAATCCTAAAGCTAAGATTGACTGAAAGCAACGGTAGATAGGAGGATTAGATGGGAAAAAAAATATTCAAAGTAATATTCTTTAAAATTCAGAGATTAATATTACTATCAGCAGGATGGTCAGGAATGTTTTTGCTTGCATATTTGATTTGTGGTTCTGGCCCTAAACATCAATTTGCAGAGTTATAGGATTTTCAACAAACATACTCAGCTACATAGATGAAAACATGGAGAAAACAGATGTTTGGGTTGCTAAATTAGGAAAATGTAAAGATAGAGGCGAAAGGAAGCTAAGGCTTTTTTTGAAAAAAGGGCTTATCATGATGAACCACTGAATATAAAAAGGATACTGAAAGCAAAGGCAAATTTACATTTAGATGGGAAGTGACTAGTGAGAACAACAAACTCACAAAAATTGGCGCTAAGGGTAAATTGTAGTGTATGATGCTTGAATTTATAAATTTAGAATTAACAAAATTTCTGGTTATCCAGAATTTTAAAAAGCAGTATACATATTAAATCATGTTAAAACTGACACTTAAATTGGGGAAGGAATAAGCAATTTTTTTATAAGCAATTTAATAAGATGGACGGGTTAAGTTTCAGATTTGAACATTTAATGGTGTTGCATCAGAAATTAACTATTATTTAAGGATAATTTTTTTCCAATGGGGGTATTTCTTATCAAAAAGAATGTGAATCAAGCCTATAAGTTTGGTATTGCCCCTATATAATATATGATATTTGCCATCAATTTGGAAATGTCACCAAATATATGTGTCAAAACAATATATTGAATTCAATGAAACATCCAACATCCATGGATACTAATGTTTCCATTCAAAAGAGTTACATAATGAAAAACAAGGACAGAATTAGTGTATCAGTATACATCCCTATAACTCAGTGCGATTACTATGCACCCTTAATTTTAAAACTATAAAAAATTTCTTAAATTATGTACTCATTAGGAGGTGGAACCAAGATGGCAGAATAGACAGATGATTCTGGTAAGCCCTCTTAAAACAAAGACCCTAAAAAACAAGTGAAATGAGTATATTTATGACAAGTTAGGAGCCCTGAACATCTAAGGCAAGTTTAGAAAATGAACTGAGGGGCAGGGGAAGGAAGAGACGGTTCAGAAGCAGAGAGGAGTTACTGGACCTGAATCACAGGAAGCCCTCAGGCGCCATTCCTGGGAGTGGTAGTGACGGGCTGGTACTACTGTTAGGCTGCAGTTTCCTCAGGGAGAAGCAGCCACCACACACCCTACTCACACCTCCAGAGCCAGAGAAGAGCGGCGCTCTTGGCAACAGCTAAGTACTTGTGTATATTTTACTGCACTCCGCTTGCTCCCAAGCAGGCTTCAGCGGCTGATTTCCTAGGCCTGAGACAGGCCCTGTTGAATGCCTAGAACCATCCTCCTGGCCTTGGAGAAGGAATAAATTTGCAATTGAAGAAAAAGATAATTTGCCAGCTCCACTAACCGAGGGAGATCAGGACAGAAGCGGCTCCTGTCCAGGCATAAACTGTCCGTGGATTTGAGTACCTTTCTCCTCTGCATGGACTCGTGTGGGCCTATTTCAGGAGAACAGGCCCTTGTTGACAGACTCCAAACGTTTCAGCTATGCAGTGGAGAGTTGGGTGTTTGATGTTTGACATTACTTTGCCTTTTAAACGGGGTCCTCACCTACACATATCAGGGGCCTAAGGACTGGTGGTTCCACTCAGGTCACCCAGCCATCTGTGATAGCGGTCCAAGGATAACTGGTACCTCCCAGTCCTTACAACCAAAAACATTGGGTGCCTGTGGTCCATCTGCAGAACCACCCACCTGTACACTCTAGGGAACAAGGACATGCTTTCCTCAGAGACATATGGGGGATGATTCTCAGCCTTCTGCCTTGTTCAGACTGTGACCCCCTGCTGCAACCAGGTACCACTACCTACACCAATCACCCCTACCCCTCTAAGAGTATAGGAAAGACCTGTACCACACACTTGAGGATCAGCTACCTGGACACCTGAGCTGAATTCCTACAAGAAAAGTGAATAAAGTCCTAGACTGATACACCTGATAACAACTCTAGCCATCTGGGGACAGGATGTCAGAGCTCCAAAGGCAAAAATAATCAAGCTAGATCACTCAAGCAACCCATTTGGGCATATCAAAACAAAACGAACCAAGAAGCTATGACACAGTAAGCACACATAAAATAAACTAATAACTTATACGTGGCTCAGAGACAACAGTAAATATCAAGTCACATAAAGAAACAGACCATGGTCGCCTCAACAAGCTCTCAAAACAAAGAATCAAGGGATCTTCTAGATGAAAGTCCCTTTCTGGAATTACCAGAGGCAGAATACAGAAGTTTAACGTACTGAACCCTTCGAGACATCAGGAAGGAAACGAGACAATATGCAGAACAAGCCAAGGAATATACAGATATAGAAATTGAAGAAATTAAAAAGGTTATTCAGGAACATTATGAAAAATTTAATAAGCTGGAAAAAATCCATAGACAGCAATCAGAAATTCAGAAGATTAACAATAAAATTACAGAATTAGATAACTCAATAGAGAGTCAGAGGAGTAGAATTGAGCAAGTAGAAGCTAGAATTTCTGAACTTAAAGATAAATCACTTGGCACTAATATATTTGAAGAAAAATCAGATAAAAGAATGTAAAAAAAATGAAGAAATCTTAAGAACCATGTGAGACACTATCAAGAGATATAACCTATGAGTAATTGGAGTACCAGAACAGGGAAGGATAACAGAAAATACAGAGAGAATTATTGAAGATTTGCATGCAGAAAAGTTCTCTCTTATCGTGAAAGATGAGATGATATCTATCCAAGATGCTCATCTAATTCCACATAAGATAGATTTTAAAAGAAAGTCACCAAGACATATTATAATCAAACTTGTGAAAAATAAAAAAAAATGAGAGAATTTCAAGAGCAGCTAGGGATAAACGAAAAGTCACCTACAAAGGAGAGTCAATAAGAATAGCTTGGGCTAGTCGGCAGAAACCGTGCAGGTAAGAAGGCAATGAGATGACTTACATAAAGCACTGAAAGAAAATATTGCCAGCCAAGAATCATATATCCAGCAAAACTGTCTCTCAAGTATGAATGTGAAATCAGGACATTTCCAGATGAAGTTTAGGGAATTCGTTAAAGCCAAACCAAAACTACAAGAAATACTAAAGGGAGTTCTTTGTTTAGAAAATGAGTAATATCACATATCAACCCAAGACTAGAACACTGGGCAGGGCAATCAGAAGCCAACCTAGACAGGGAAATTACAAAAATAAATCGAGATTAAAAAAAAAAAAAAACGCTCAAAACAGAGAAACAGTGATGTTATTATGTAAAAGAAGACAATATTAAAACAACAAAGAGGGACTAAGAAATGTAGTCATAGATCTTCCATATGGAGAGGAAGATAAGGTAATACAAAGAAATAAAAATTAGGTTTAAATTTAGAAAAATATGGGTAAATAATAAGGCAACCATAAAGGAGGCAAACTACTCTACTCATTAAAATAAAATACAAGAAAAAAAAAGAGACTCAGCAGAAACAAAATGAACACCAACAAATATGAGGAAAGGACAATATATAATCTACTCAGCACATAAAACTAAGCGGGAAAAAGAAACTGTCAACAACACACACACAAAAAAAAATCAAAATGATAGTGCTAAATTCATACCTACCCATAATTACACTGAATGTCAATGTACTAAATGCACCAATAAAGAAACAGAGAGTGGCAGAATGGGTTAAAACAAACACTATCTGTCTATATGCTGCCTACAAGAGACACACCTTAGACTTAGAGACACAAACTAAAAGTCAAAAGATGGAAAAAATATATATATCAAGCAAACAATAATCAAAAAGGAGCAAGAGTGGCAATATTAATGTCTGACAAAATAGACCTTAAAGTTAAATCCATCAGAAAAGGTAAGGAAGGACACTATAGAATGATTAAAGGGACAATATACCAAGAAGATATAACCATATTAAATATTTATGCACCCAATGACAGGGCTGCAAGATACATAAAATAAACTTTATCAGCATTAAAAAGTGAGATAGACAGCTCCACAATAATAGTACGAGACTTCAACACACCACTTTCAGTGAAGGACAAGACATCCAGCGAGAAGCTCAATAAAGACACAGAAGATCTAAATGCCACAATCAACCACCTTGACCTCATAGACATATACAGAACACTCCGCCCAACAGTAGACAAGTATGCTTTCTTCTCTAGTCCACATGGAACATTCTCTAGAATAGACTATATATTAGGTCATACAGGAAACCTTAGTAGAATCCAAAATATTGAAATATTACAAAGCATCTTCTCTGACCATAAGGCCAAAAAAGTGGAAATCAACAACAGTAAAAGCAGGGAAAAGAAATCAACCATGTGGAAACTGAACAATACCCTGCTCAAAAAAGACTGGATTATAGAAGACATTGAAGATGGAATAAAGAAATTCATAGAATCTAATGAGAATGAAAACACTTCCTATCAGAACACTTGGGACACAGCGAAAGCCGTGCTCAGAGGTCAACTTATATCAATAAATGCACACATACAAAAAGAAAAAAGAGCCAAAATCAAAGAATTATCCCTACAACTTGAACAAATAGAAAGAGAGCAACAAAAGAAATCCTCAGGCACCAGAAGAAAGCAAATAATAAAAATAAGAGCAGAACTGAATGAAATAGAAAACAGAAAAACAATCGAAAGAGTTAACAAGGCCAAAAGCTAGTTTTCTGAAAAAAGTAACAAAATTGATAAACCACTGGCCAAACTGACAAAAGAAAAACAGGAGAGGAAGCAAATAGCCTAAATAAGAAATGAGATGGGCGATATTACAACAGACCCAACGGAAATTAAAAGAATCATATCAGATTACTATGAATAATTATATTCTATCAAATTTGAAAACCTAGAAGAAATGGATGAATTCCTAGGAACACACTACCTACCTAAACTAACAGAAATAGGTGTAGAACAACTAAATAGACCCATAACAAAAGAAGAGATTGAAAAGGTAATCAAAAAACTCCCAAAAAAAAAAGCTCTGGCCCAGATGCCTTCACTGCAGAGTTCTACCAGACTTTCAGAGAAGAGTTAACACCATTACTATTAAAGGTATTTCAGAGCATAGAAAAGGATGGAATACTCCCAACCTCATTCTATGAAGCCACCATATCCCCGTTGCCAAAACCAGGTAAAGACACCACAAAAAAAGAAAATTACAGACATATATCCCTCATGAACTCAGATGCAAAAATCCTCAACAAAATTCTAGCCAATAGAATTCAAGATGTCAAAAAAATAATTCACCATGACCAAGTGGGATTCATACCAGGTATGCAGGGATGGTTCAACATTAGAAGAACAATTAATGTAATCCATCATATAAATAAAACAAAAGACAAGAATCACATGATTTTATCAATTGATGCGGAAAAGGCACTTGACAAAGTTCAACACACATTCATGATAAAAACTCTCAGCAAAATAGGAGTAGAAGGAAAATTTCTCAACATAATAAAGAGCATTTATACAAAGCCAATAGCCAACATCATCTAAATGGAGAGAGCCCGAAAGCATTCCCCTTGAGATAGGGAACCAGACAAGGATGCCCTTTATCACCGCTCTTACTCAACATTGTGCTGGAGGTCCTAGCCAGAGCAATTAGGCTAGAAAAAGAAATAAAGGACATCCAGATTGGTTAGGAAGAAGTAAAAATATCTCTATTTGCAGATGACATGATGTAATAACCAGAAAACCCTAAGGAATCCTCAAGAAAACTACTGAAACTAATAGAAGAGTTCAGCAGTGTATTGGGATACAAGATAAACATACAAAAATCAGTTGGATTCCTCTACACCAACAAAAAGAACATCAAAGAGGAAACCACCAAATCAATGCCATTTACACTAGCCCCCCAGAAGATAAAATACTTAGGATTAAATCTTACCAGAGATGTAAAAGACTTATACAAAGAAAACTACAAAACACTTCTGCACGAAACCAAGAGACCTACATAAGTGGAAAACATACCTTGCTCATGGATAGCAAGAATTAACATTATAAAAATGTCCATTCTACCAAAAGTGATCTATAGATTTAATGCAATTCTGTTCCCAATTCGAATGACATTCTTTAATGAGATGGAGAAACAAATTACCAACTTTCTATGGAAGGGAAAGAGGCCCCAGATAACTAAAACCTTACTGAAAAAGAAGAACAAAGTGGAAGGCCTTACTCTACCTGATTTAGAACCTATTATACCACCGCAGTAGTCAAAACAGCCTGGTACTGGTACAATAAAAGATACATGGACCAATGAAACAGAATTGAGAATCCAGACATAAATCTATCCACATATGAGCAGTTGATATTTCACAAAGGCCCCAAAGCAGTTAAATGGGGAAAAGACAGTCTTTTTAACAAATGATGCTGGCAGAACTGGATATCCATCTGCAAAAAAAAAAATGAAACAGAACCCATACCTCACACCGTGCACAAAAACTAACTCCAAGTGGATCAAAGACCTAAACATAAAGACTAAAATGACAAAGATCATGGAACAAAAAATAGGGACAATGTTAGGAGCCCTAATACGTGGCATAAACAGTATACGAAACATTACTAACAATGCAGAAGAAAAACTAGATACTGGGAGCTCCTAAAAATTAAACACCTATGCTCATGCAAAGACTTCACCAAAAGAGTAGAAACATTACCTGTAGACTGGGAAAAAATTTTTAGCTATGGCATTTCCAATCAGCATGTGATCTCTAAAATCTACATGATACTGCAAAAACTCAACTACAAAAAGACAAATATCCCAATTAAAAAATGGGCAAAAGATAAGAAGAGACACTTCACTAAAGAAGACATTCAGGTAGCTAACAGATACATGAGGAAATGCTCATGATCATTAGCTATTAGAGAAATACAAATCAAAACTACAATGAGATTCCCTCTCACTCCAACAAGGCTGGCATTAATCCAAAACGCACAAAATAATAAATGTTGGAGAGGCTGTGGAGAGATTGGAACTCTTATATACTGCTGGTGGGAATGTCAAATGGTACAACCACTTTGGAAATCAATTTGGTGCTTCCTTAAAAAGCTAGAAATAAAACTACCATACGATCCAACAAACCCAGTCTTTGGAATATATCCTAGAGAAATAAAGAGCCTTTACACACACAGAATTATGCACACCCATGTTCATTGCTGCACTGTTTACAATAGCAAAAAGTTGGAAGCAACCAAGGTGCCCATCAACAGATGAATGAATAAATAAATTATGGTATATTCACACAATGGAATACTATGCATTGATAAAGAACAGTGATGAATCTGTGAAATATTTCATAACGGGGAGGAATCTGGAAGGCATTATGCTGAGTGAAATTAGTCAGTTGCAAAAGGACAAATATTGTATAAGACCACTATTATAAGATCTCGAGAAATAGTTTAAACAGAGAAGAAAATATTCTTTGATGGTTATGAGAGGGGAGAGGTAGGGAGGGTAGGAGAGAGGTATTTACTAATTAGATAGTTGATAAAAACTACTACTTTAGGTGACAGGAAGGAACACACAATACAAGCGAGGTCAGCACAATTGGACTAAACCAAAAGCAAAGAAGTTTCCTGAATAAACTGAATGCTTCGAAGGCCAGCATAGCAGTGGTGGGGGTTTGGGGACCATGCTTTCAGGGGACATCTAAGTCAATTGGCATAATTAAATCTATTAAGGAAACATTCTGCATCCCACTTTGGAGAGTGGCATCTGGGGTCTTAAAAGCTAGCAAGCAGCCATCTAAGATTCATCAATTGGTCTCAACCCACCTGGATCAAAGGAGAATGAAGAACACCAAGGACACAAGGTGATTACGAGCCCAAGACAGAAAGGGCCACATGAACCAGAGACTACATCATCCTGAGACCAGAAGAACTGGATGGTGCCCGGCTACGGGAGCACAACTCAGAACCCCTGAGGGAGCAGGAGAGCAGTGGAATGCAGACCCCAAATTCTCATAAAAAGACCAGACTTAATGGTCTGACTGAGACTAGAAAGACCCCGGTGGTCATGGCCCCCAGACCTTCTGTTGGCCCAGGACAGGACCCATTACCAAAGCCAACTCTTTAGACAGGGATTGGACTGGACAATGGGTTGGACAGGGATGCTGGTGAGGAGTGAGATTCTGGGATCAGGTGGACGCTTGAGACTATGTTGGCATCTCCTGCCTGGAGGGGAGATGAGAGGGTAGGGGTGGTTAGAAGCTGGTGAAATGGACATGAAAAGAGAGAGTGGAGGGAAGGAGTGGGCTGTCCCATTAGGGGGAGAGCATTCGGGAGTATAATTTTTTGTGTGAGAGATTGACTTGATTTGTAAACTTTCACTTAAAGCACAATAAAATTTTTTTTTAAAAATTATGTACTTATTAATTATAAGAGAAAACATAGATGGATGGATCTGCAGTATATCAGGGAAACTCCTGCTTTCAAGGCAAAAACATCTAGCGCTGTTGAGAGAAATTATCAAAATAAAGAAAAAGAAACATGTAGGGGATGGTGAAGAAATACAGGTAGTCTTTACAGTTGAAGTCAATGAAAGAGTTTATAATTTACACTAAACTGCATAGAGAAAAAAGTGTTTTATATTATTTTTCCTAACATAAGGAAAACCTTGGTCTACCATGACAAAATGACAGCCTGCGATATAAGTGTTTCATTTCTGCCATATAAATTTATGTTTTCTTCAGAAGTGAAGTCGCTTGACAGAGAGTTGGAGGAGAGAAAAGAAAAGCTCCAGAGACAAGAGAATAAATGGAATAGATCTGATAACTCGGTGAAAGTTTTTGTTGCAATGTTAATTTGTACTGTAATGAGGAAATTATTGTCAAGGACAAGGACTTTGCTTTTTGTATTTTTAAGTCATTTTTATTTTTATTCGAAAAGCCCCAATAGGCATTTCCACTCTTCCTCTGAGACTGCAACGGTAAGAAGGTAGGAAACAGTTGGGCTAAGCAAGTTTGGAAAAGACTGTAGAGAATTCGCAGAGACCTTACTTCAAGCACATAATCAACCAGTTGCCATCTAGTCGATTCTGACTCAACAGCGGCCCCATGTGTGTCAGAGTAGAACTTCACTCTATAGGGTTTTCGATGGTTAATTATTCAGAAGTAGATCACCAGGCTTTTCTTCCAAGGCACTTCTGGGTAGACTTGAAACTTCAACCTTTAGGTTGGCAATGAAGCACATTAACTATGTGCACCACTCAGGGACTCCATTGATCACACAACCTTTCATATTTTTAGATGCTGCCAAATGACAGAAGACTTCACCTGTGGAAGCTTCACCCAGGGTATGAAAATATTTAATGTGAAAGAAAGTACTCAAAGGTCCAGAATCTATTTCATCTCTGTGAAATATTATCTACTTTTTCTTTGGTATCAAGGAAAATACTTTCAAAATCATGGAAAACTCTTGTTTTACTTCTAGAGAGATGAGCATCAAATGAGACAATAAAAATTCCCTAATACCTTAAGCAAACCCTCCTGTAGGTGTACTGATACCCATTAAAATGAAAAGCTTCCCACCCTCAACAGATCAACGTGCACATGTGGATGAAGATTATGAGAAAAGTTTTATCATTAAGAGAGGTATAAAGCACCTGAGGATACAGGCTCATTTCCCCACAAGAAGGCACTGAAGTCACAAATCATTCCTTACTGTTATGATCAAGTTCCCCCAACTCGCCCCAATATAATGTGCTAAACGTCTTCTGAGGGATGAAACAAGTCGACAGGTTAAGAAACAGTTCTTTCCTGGGTGCCGTAGCAAGCTCCATCGTTCATGGGTGGCTTTGATTGGGTTGTTTTCCGGTCCAAGGTAGATGTGTATGCCTCTGAAATATTTCTGCTAGGAGAACTAGTAGGGGTTAGTATAGATCCTGATATTCTTGGTCAATGCAGCAATGGAAAAAAAAGAAATACTGAAACTACTCAGGGCTGTTTCTTAAACTTCTTTCAAATGCACTGTTGTTTGGTTTTACATTTTTCAATTTTTATTGCTTGGTAAAAGCCAGTATACATTACATGATGTAAACCCATTTGCCTAAATCATTCTTTCTTTATCCATACATTTTTATAAAGCTTGAGGTTTCCAGTTGGTAATGTACTTTGCTTTTTAAGTAGAGGGAGCATCAATCTGGCGTTGGTAAGAAAATAGCTTTTGTTAGCATATTTACGTATTTGCCAAGCTTTCCACTTGATTCGGCTTTTCTCTATTTATGTGATTTTTTTTTTTTTTTTTTACAGGAACAGTATTTGCTTTGCATGACTTGATTTTTTATTTGCACTCTGAATTTATAACCATGCAATTTAAAGCTTTGGACTTTTAAGAAAGAAATTTCAAAATAAAACCTAACCCTTATTCTGCCAGAGCTCTTAGCTCTATTATTTATTGTTTACTGAAGTCATGGGTGCTGCAGTTAAGGAGAGAGAGCTTACAGCTTACATAAACAACATGTTCCTTTTTATTCGTTTTTCAATCCTCTTGCTTAATCAGTTGTGGTTGCCCTAAAATCTGTCCGCCGCAAAGATGGTGGGTTTTCTATTGGAGTTTTATTCACCGGGCATTACTGACCGGGGCCTAAGTTCAGATAAAAGCCACAAAAACAGGTCTCACTACTACTCTTTCCTTCATCCAAGTTGTGACTTCCTTTCCAGCACCTACCATATCTACCTGCCTTGGATTGCTCTGTAGTGTCTTAAGGTAATTTTTAGTTATTTTGTCCAGAGTTTATCGTTACATCTGTGAGAGGGTTAGTGTGATACTCCGTCATTACCGGATGCATAACACATGTATCAGTTCTTCTTATTATTACTGGAGAGGTTGAAAGCCCTTGTTAAAAAAAAAAAAAATGCATCCTGAAATATTAATTTCAAATACTAAATATTTTAAGAGGGAATAATAGAATTTAATCTTCTTAGTTATGTTCTTTACTAAACCTAAATTTAATATACTTATTTAATATTATTAATTGTGCTTAATATGCTATAAACAATAATTGTATAAACTAAAGAGCTTCATTGATGGTATATAAAGAAATTCTATTTTATTGCTGTGAGAGGACAGAAAATAGATAAATGGACAACTTGAAAATTAAAAAAAAAACTTTCGTACATCAAACGACTTTATCATCAATGTGAAGAGACAACCTATAAACTGGGAGAAAATTTGAGGGAACCATTGATCAGATAAGGGATCAATATTCAGAATATATACACAACTCCAACAACTTAACAAGAAATAGGCGCACTCAATCAGAAAATTGGCAAAGGATTTGAATAGATATTTCACCAAAGAAGATATACGAGTGGCCCAGAAGCACATGAAAAGATGCTCACCATCCTTAGCCATTAGCAAAATGCAAATCTAAACCACAATGAAATACCACTTTATCTTTACTAGGATGGTGAAGATAAAAAAATAAAATTAAAAAACTGGAAAACAACAAATGTTGGTGAAGACGTGAAGAAATTGGATCCCTCACCCACTGTGGGTGGAAATGCAAAATGGTACAGCTGCTGTGGAAAATAGTTTGGCAGCTCCTCAAAAAGTTAAACACATAACTACCAAATGAGCTACTAAATTATACTCCTAGGTATACCCCCAAGATACCTGAAAGCAGTGCTGCAAACAGATATGTACACCAATGTTCCTTGAAGCACTGTATCATTATTAGCAGATGATTTTCTCCAATATGCAGGAAAAATATTTTTCTCTCCTTGGATAATATATATTTTCCTGCTAAAACTTAGCCATTTGCTATTTATTTCCACTAACAATAATATTCCATAAGGAATACATTTAATTATCCTTCAATTAATATTCTTAAAGTACAATATTTTCTGTATTCATGAAATGATTGTTCCTATAATTTTATTATGCCCAGCCTAACTCTACAATTTGAAATATTTCTGCTCAGTAATGATGGCAGCACAATAAAAATTTCAAAAATGCATTGCTTGCTACAGACCGAATAATTTATCTGTCAATCTATTACAATTCAATGAATATCCATCTTCTCTTTAGATTATTTGATGATACTAGTTTGACTTTACTCTCTTACCAAAATGTAACCTAGTTAATTGAGTACTATGATCATGATGTACACAAAAGTCCCAGGTCTTCGAATCCATACGAGTTGATTTTCAGGGTTAATTACTGTAATTACATATTGGAATACCTCTGTTATAGTGATATCTTACTGATTTAACATCCATTGAAAAGTAATCTAAATTTATTAGATGAGGTTTCATGATTTACTTTGGTATAATGATTTGATAGGTAATCATAAGCTGTTAAATTTCCAAATCAAAAGAAAACCAGTGTCCCCCAAAAAATGTATTTTAGTGTCTCTGGTACATTTCTCTAAAACTGCATGGCACATTATGATGGCTCCTTCTCACTATAATTCAAATATGTTTCTATATTTTAGTATTAATTATTATGGATCCATTGCATAGGGACAATTATATTCAGTGCCTTAATTTATCAACAATGAGAAAATCTGAACTTGTATTATTGATAATATGGAAATAATGGTACCGAGAGACATTAAATTAATAGAGTTATCTAGATTCAGATTACACTTGATTTTGGTAGAATAAATCAAAATCTGCTTTTAATTTTGCAGCTCTAGAAGTTCGATGACTCCATTTTCCTTAACACTGGATAACTATACCATTGATAAGATTAGATTCAGTAGGGTTTTATATCTGCCTGTGTAATAGCCAGGTCCAGCATTTCTACTATTGTTCTCAATGAACTTTAATTTATGGGTAAAACAGATTCTGTAGTCGAATGAGTTTTAGGAACCACAGGGTACTAAATTCCCTCTTAATGACTTACAATATGCATAAACATAATGAAAGCTCAGTGAAGGCCTGCAGTTAAAAAATTATCTCAACACTTGAGCAAACAAGAATCTTATGTATTCAACATAAAGCATTTTTTATTTACACATTCATTTATATCACTTGAAACAGTCTTCCTGCTGAGGTGTAACATTTAGACTGATATGGACATACACCTTAAACAAAAATTGCAAAAGTAAAAATGTACTTTGTGAATAATCAAAACTGTTTAAAAGTGAAAAAATGAGTCTCCAACTCTGCCCTATTCTCAATTCCCAAAGGCTTTCATTCTTTTCATCCAATAGAGATTATGAAAAAATATAGAGCATATATGAGATTTGAAAGATTTTACAGCAAACACCTTTATTTCACCAACTAGATGTAAACATTAACATACTACACAAATTATTAAGTAGGTTTTTTTTTTTAATATTGGTGCAGTTTTTGTCTTGCTTTGTTTTGGTGGAATGCATCATATATATAAAATAGTATTTCTGAGATTGCTTCATGATGTTGCAGAGGTAATCATTGTTAAGAGATGGGATACATCAGAAATGTTCTAAGGATACAATGTTTTTAACAGACACCCGAACTCCTCTAATACTTATTCATTTTATTAGCCTTCATTTCGGGAAATGAGTCTCATTTAACTTTTCCTCCAAGTTGTTGGGTATGCCTTATCATTATGCTTTTACACTGTCTACTGAAATGTTAAAGCTCAGAATATCCAACACATTAGCTTTCCTTTTCAGAGAAGAAAATACTTGCACGTAATACTATTTGTTTACCCAGCACAACATGTTAATTCTAGATTGTCTTCCACTCAACATATTTCCATCCATTTCCGGACTGGCCAATTAAAGGCTGGAAATAACAACAACAACAAAATATAATACTTAGCTGAGGCAACATAACTAGGACAGTAAATACTTTGCTATAGATTTTGAATATGAAACAACAGCCTATACCAGGCATGCCAAATCCAAGCATTGATTATTTTATTTTATTTTTCTCTCTCTCTTTCTCACACACACACAGACAAGCACACACTCAAACATCATAATATACTTATAAAACTTACTTGGAGTTAGTTTAGTTCACAATTTTAACAATATCAACATCGGATACAGAATTTTTAAACAGGAGTTAAACCATCCAAAGTCTGCTGAAAAAGCAACTGCTATACTTGACAGTGAAGGTTTAAACACTTTGAAAATATCAATAAATATCTTCCCGAAATATTCTAAAGGTTTATTATAGTCTGTAACTATATCTATGGCAGAGACAAGTTATCCACCAAAATTCATGCTCACTTTCCATAGTGTAGGAAACCCTGATGGCATACCGGTTAAGAGCTGCTATTGCTGCTAACCAAAAGGTCAGCAGTTCAAATACACCAGACACTCCTTGGAAACTCTATGGGGCAGTTCTACTCTGTCCTATAGGATCACTATGAGTCTGAATCGACTCAATGGCAATGGGTTTTTTTGTTTCGTTCCATATGGTAGAGTTGTCACTGGAAAAGAGATGCCCATCCAGCAAATGAAATAACATAATCTTACAAGTGCTGGGACCAAGTCTTATTCATTATTTTACCCCTGACATTGGTACAAAGTTTAGCACAGAGTAGGCCTTTAATTACTATATAATACATAATTCGCGGAATCCATGAAAAAAGACAATTCTTTTGCCTTGAACTGTTAAAGTGATTTGCATCAGTTAATGTCCTGCTTACTAATACATACTTTCTTTGTGTTAAGAGCTCCAAATAGATCCCAAAATGTGTAATGGCTCAAACACATTAGAACATAAATTCTTGTTCATTTGATGGTTAATATTAACATACTTAACTGGCAGTTAGCTTGCTACTAAAAGTTGTTTTGGGGACTCAGATTTGTGACTCTGGTATTCCCAAGGACCTCCATGTTCCCTGTACACAGCCAGTACAAGAAGAAAATGCAGAGTGGATAAAGATGCTTCTTAGTACCTTGGTCTGGAAATTCTACACAAAATTTCTACTTACATTCTGTTAGCAAGAACTCAATCACACAGCCTCACCTGACTGCAAGAGAGGTTAAGAACTGTGCTTCTGGGTATCCAATAATAAGAAAAAGTTGATATTTTATGAGTAGCTTGCGGTCACTGCAAAAAATCAGGCCTAAGCCATTGTCAGGTTATACTGAATCTTCGGTCACTGGGCCATGGAACAGTGAGATTCAAAGCTATTTTATTTTTTTAAGTGTTTATTTTACTACAAATTTGCTTTCATTCCCATTATTTTCAGGCTTACTCAAGATAATGGAAAAAGTAAATAATTAAAATACTTTAGAATGTCACTTTTATTCTACTGTAGTCAAGCATTGGCAGTAGTGTCCATAGAAATCCACTGAGTTTTGAAACATTTCTATCCAGACAAAATTAGATTCACTTGCTCTGAAGAATTTTTTGGCTAATGTGTCATCTCCTGAGGTTTCTAACCATCTGTGGTAGCTGGGACAGGGACTTCTAAGTGACATTGATGTGAGTTGTTGGAAGATGTTCAATTCTAATTAAATAATAATTGCTTACATACAACTTTCTTTCATCTCACACCCTCGTATGGAGTGGCATCACATAATCCAACATGCTGATTTTTTTGAGATTACTTTGGGAACTTATGCAGCTAAGTTTACGATTGTCAAATACCAAATTATTGTTATTGTTGAGGTAGAGACATTTAAATGCCAAGAATATGTGGGCTTTGTTTTCCCATTGAATATCCAAAGTTGTTAATTCTTTGGAATATTGACTTTGGATATTATACTAAGATTTGGAAATAATAAATGAAGCCTCCAAAAATTTGCTGTTAATTTAAATATTTTAAAGAGCTAGGTTTAATTGAGTACTAAAAATTTTAGTGATTTCTTCTATATCACCATGAATCTGTATTCTGTATGAAATGCAATAAAGCCATAAGTCTCTGGAGTTTTTTTTTTTTTTTTATGTGACTAATGCTGAGCAATTTGCTGTGAGAGAAATTGACAGAGAAATCTTGTAGGGTGAGGCATGGAGAGCAGCGATGAGATCTCTATGTGTTTCTTCCCCAGCCAATGAAGAGGCTACAGTTTCCAGAAAGTGTGCCTACATGATGGGGGCATCATTGTTACCCTGGATCCCTGAGTGACTGAAGAACTGAGCTCCACCACCACCCTAAAATGGACTAAGAGTTTAAGTGAAAAACAATTGTCGATTAAGCTGGTGATAAACCAATTTCAATGCATTACTACACCAAAATCTTACTCATCCTGACCAATGGCGGTAGAAAAGAGATAAGACTGAAGTGATGGAAAAAAGAGAATCTCATCTAGGGAAGTTTCTCTGCCCATTAGGAGGCAGAGTGATAATCCTCCTGAATTCAACTGAGAGAGAGGAGCTTCACGGAGAATGCAATGAAAGCCAGCCTGCGTCACCCAAATCTTGTTAGGGTGCAAAGCAACTTGATAGAAGGAGGTGAGATGTTGGCTGGAATGATCAGTAACATCAAAGAATCAGAGCTGAGATTGACTTCCAGAATCGTGAAGATCTGAATGAACTCACTCTACCTCTAAACCAATGAAAATTCAGGCAACATAACTAAAATTAACAATTTCAAAGCTTTGAAAATTAGCGAAAGCTACAGAATGAACTGAAAGTAACCTATTCAAGAGAAGCTACTTGTACTGGATTGGATAGTGTCCTACCAAATTCCATCGCTTTCTGGAATCCCAGAATATGGCCTTATTTAGAAATAGGGTAGTTGCAGATATAATTAGTTAAATTAAGATGAGATGGTATATGATGGGCCTTTAATCTGACTGGTATCCTTATAAGAACAGGTGAAGAGACACAGAAATACAGACACAGAAGGAAGAGGGCCATGTGGAGACAAAGGCAGAGCCTGGAATTATAATGCCGTAAGCCAAGGAACACATGTGGCTATCAGAAGTTGGAAGAGCAAAGAAAAATCCTACCGTAGAGGCTTTGAAGGAGCATGGACCAGCCAACACCTTGATTTTAGACCTCTAGCATCCAGTATTGTGATATAATACATTTCTGTTGTTTTAAGTCATCTAAGTCTGTGGCAATTGGTCATGGAAGTCCTAGGAAATTAATACACTACTGAGACTTTGTAAGACAATAGAGATGATAAGGTTTTAACTTGGAGGATACTCCCATATTCCCTCTCTCCCCAACTCAGTAATTGTAGCAGCCCTGAAAAGCCAGCAATCTTGCATCCAAAAGAGAAGACTGACCTCATTTGGAGGTCTGTTAAGAGCACGATCCCTAGAGCACAGTCAGTATTTTGCCTAAACTTGCAGCTTCAGGGAAAATCTCTATTCTCAGAGTTTGGTGGCTATTTGATTTGACTGGGAGCTCAGCTGAGCAGGTAAGAGAAAGCCAAACCCAAGGCATTACCAAAACAATATATAAAACTCCTGACAACATCTCAGCTGCCTAAAGCTGTGCTATCAGTTAGGGTAAACAAGAGCCTAGCCAGGTATTAAAAGGAAATTTCCTTTTTTTCAGAGAACTAGGTGGCAAAACATAATTTGACATATTCCTAGGAATCTAGAAAACTAACAGAAGATAAAATTAGCCAAGAGAACATAGCCTAGATTTTGGACTAGTAGGAAAAAAAAAATCCTTTAAATCAGCTATTAAAATAAAGTTTTAAAAAAAAGGGAAACTCTGTTCATAGCATTAAAGGAAAGTATGAAAATAATATCTCACCAAATAGAGAATATCAGCATAGGGACAGAAATTATAAAAATGAACTAAGTAGCGAGGCGGGGGCCAAGATGGCGGACTAGGTGGACGCTACCGCGGATCCCTCTTGCAACAAAGACTCGGAAAAACAAGGGAATCGATCACATACATAACAATCTACGAACTCTGAACAACAAGCACAGACATAGAGACGGAAAACGAACAAATACGGGCAGACAGCGACTGTTTTCAGAACTAGGAGCCAGCGCACCAGCTGACTACTTGGAAAATCTAGTTTCCCAGTGATGGCTCGGAGACAGCAGTCCATATCAAACCACATAAAGAAACAGACCATGATAGCTTCTCCAACCCCCCAAACAAAAGAATCAAAATCTTTCCCAAATGAAGATACAATCCTGGAATTATCAGATACAGAATATAAAAAACTAATTTACAGAATGCTTAAAGATATCACAAATGAAATTAGGATAAATGCAGAAAAAGCCAAGGAACACACTGATAAAACTGTTGAAGAACTCAAAAAGATTATTCAAGAACATAGTGGAAAAATTAACAAGTTGCAAGAATCCATAGAGAGACAGCATGTAGAAATCCAAAAGATTAACAATAAAATTACAGAATTTGACAACGCAATAGAAAGTCAGAGGAGCAGACTCGAGCAATTAGAATGTAGACTGGGACTTCTGGAGGACCAGGGAAACAACACCAACATAGCTGAAAAAAAATCAGATAAAAGAATTAAAAAAAATGAAGAAACCCTAAGAATTATGTGGGACTCTATCAAGAAGGATAACTTGCGAGTAATTGGAGTCCCAGAACAGGGAGGGGGGACAGAAAACACAGAGAAAATAGTTGAAGAACTCCTGACACAAAACTTCCCTGACATCATGAAAGAAGAAAGGATATCTATCCAAGATGCTCATCCAACCCCATTTAAGATTGATCCAAAAAGAAAAACACCAAGAAATATCATCATCAAACTTGCCAAAACCAAAGACAAACAGAAAATTTTAAAAGCAGCCAGGGAGAAAAGAAAGGTTTCCTTCAAGGGAGAATCAATAAGAATAAGTTCAGACTACTCAGCAGAAACCATGCAGGCAAGAAGGGAATGGGACGACATATACAGAGCACTAAACGAGAAAAACTGCCAACCAAGGATCATATATCCAGCAAAACTCTCTCTGAAATATGAAGGAGAAATTAAGATATTTACAGATAAACACAAGTTTAGAGAATTTGCAAAAACTAAACCAAGACTGCAAGAAATGCTAAAGGAGATTGTTTGGCCGGATGACCAATAATATCAGGTACCAGCACAATACAAGGTCACAAAACAGAACGTCCTGATATCAACGCAACTCAAACAGGGAAAGCACAAAAACAAACAAATTAAGACTAATTCTAAAAAATAAATAAATAAACAAAACAATACACACAACAGGAAATCATGGAAATCAATAGATAAACGAGCAAAATAATCAAAAAGAGGGACTAAATACAGGAGGCATTGAACTGCCAGATGGAGAGTGATACAAGGCGAAATAGAAGGATACAAGTTAGGTTTTTACTTAGAAAAATAGGGGTAAATAAAAAGGTAACCACAAAAAGGAATATCAATTCCATAACTCAAGAAAAAAGCCAAGAAAAACGTAACGACTCAATAAATACAAAGTTAAACATTATGAAAATGAGGATCTCACAAGCTACTAAGAAAAACGTCTCAGCACAAAAAAGCATGTGGAAAAATGAAATGGCCAACAACACACATGAAAAGGCATCAAAATGACAGCACTAAAAACTTACTTATCTATAATTACGCTGAATGTAAATGGACTAAATGCACCAATAAAGAGACAGAGAGTCACGGACTGGATAAAAAAACACGATCCATCTATATGCTGCCTATAAGAGACACACCTTAGACTTAGAGACACAAACAAACTAAAACTCAAAGGATGGAAAAAAATATATCAAGCAAACAATAAGCAAAAACGAAGAGGAGTAGCAATATTAATTTCTGACAAAATAGACTTTAGACTTAAATCCGCCACAAAGGATAAAGAAGGACACTATATAATGATAAAAGGGACAATTGATCAGGAAGACATAACCATATTAAATATTTATGCACCTAATGACAGGGCTGCAAGATACATAAATCAAATTTTAACAGAATTGAAAAGTGAGATAGACACCTCCACATATATAGTAGGAGACTTCAACACACCACTTTCGGAGAAGGACAGGACTTCCAGTAAGAAGCTCAATAGGAACACGGAAGACCTACTTACAACAATCAACCAATTTGACCTCATTGACTTATACAGAACTCTCCACCCAACTGCTGCAAAATATACTTTTTTTTCTAGCGCACATGGAACATTCTCTAGAATAGACCACATATTAGGTCATAAAACAAATCTTTCCAGAATCCAAAACATCGAAATATTACAAAGCATCTTCTCAGACCACAAGGCAATGAAGCTAGAAATCAATAACAGAAAAACTAGGGAAAAGAAATCAAATACTTGGAAAATGAACAATACCCTCCTGAAAAAAGACTGGGTTATAGAAGACATCAAGGAGGGAATAAGGAAATTCTTAGAAAGCAACGAGAATGAAAATACTTCCTATCAAAACCTCTGGGACACAGCAAAAGCAGTGCTCAGAGGCCAATTTATATCGATAAACGCACACATACAAAAAGAAGAAAGAGCCAAAAGCAGAGAACTGTCCCGACAACTTGAGCAAATAGAAAGTGAGCAACAAAAGAATCCATCAGGCACCCGAAGAAAACAAATAATAAAAATTAGAGCTGAACTAAATGAATTAGAGAACAGAAAAACAATTGAAAGAATTAACAAAGCCAAAAGCTGGTTCTTTGAAAAAATTAACAAAATTGATAAACCATTGGCTAGACTGACTAAAGAAAAACAGGAAAGGAAACAAATAACCCGAATAAGAAACGAGAAGGACCACATCACAACAGAACCAAATGAAATCAAAAGAATCATATCAGATTACTACATAAAATTGTACTCTAACAAATTTGAAAACCTAGAAGAAATGGATAAATTCTTGGAACAATACTACTTACCTAAACTAACACATTCAGAAGTAGAACAACTAAATAGACCCATAACAAAAAAAGAGATTGAAACGGTAATCAAAAAACTCCCAACAAAAAAAAGTCCTGGCCCAGATGGCTTCACTGCAGAGTTCTACCAAACCTTCAGAGAAGACTTAACACCATTACTATTGAAGGTATTTCAAAGTATAGAAAAAGACGGAATACTACCCAACTCATTCTATGAAGCTACCATCTCCCTGATACCAAAACCAGGTAAAGACATTACAAAAAAAGAAAATTTTAGACCTATATCCCTCATGAACATAGATGCAAAAATCCTTAATAAAATTCTAGCCAATAGAATCCAACAACACATCAAAAAAATAATTCACCCTGATCAAGTGGGATTTATACCAGGTATGCAAGGCTGGTTTAATATCAGAAAAACCATTAATGTAATCCATCACATAAATAAAACAAAAGACAAAAACCACATGAACTTATCAATTGATGCAGAAAAGGCATTTGACAAAGTCCAACACCCATTTATGATAAAAACTCTCACCAAAATAGGAATTGAAGGAAAATTCCTCAACATAATAAAGGGCATATATGCAAAGCCAACGGCCAATATCACTCTAAATGGAGAGAACCTGAAAGCATTTCCCTTGAGAACGGGAACCAGACAAGGATGCCCTTTATCACCGCTCTTATTCAACATCGTACTTGAAGTCCTAGCCAGGGCAATTAGGCTAGACAAAGAAATAAAGGGTATCCAGATTGGTAAGGAGGAAGTAAAGCTATCACTATTTGCAGATGACATGATCGTATACATGGAAAACCCTAAGAAATCCTCCAGAAAACTACTGAAACTAATAGAAGAGTTTGGAAGAGTCTCAGGATATAAAATAAACATATAAAAATCACTTGGATTCCTCTACATCAACAAAAAGAACACCGAAGAGGAAATCACCAAATCAATACCATTCACAGTAGCCCCCAAGAAGATAAAATACTTAGGAATAAGTCTTACCAAGGATGTAAAAGACCTATACAAAGAAAACTATAAAACTCTGCTACAAGAAATTCAAAAGGACACGCTTAAATGGAAAAACATACCCTGCTCATGGATAGGAAGACTTAACATAGTAAAAATGTCTATTCTACCAAAAGCCATTTATACATACAATGCACTTCCAATCCAAATACCAATGTCATACTTTAAGGGAATAGAGAAACAAATCACTAATTTCATATGGAAAGGAAAGAACCCCCGGATAAGCAAAACATTACTGAAAAAGAAGAAGAAAGTGGGAGGCCTCACCCTACCTGATTTCAGAACCTATTATATAGCTACAGTAGTCAAAACAGCCTGGTACTGGTACAACAACAGGCACATAGACCAATGGAACAGAATTGAGAATCCAGATATAAATCTATCCATTTATGAGCAGCTGATATTTGACAAAGGACCAGTGTCAGTCAATTGGGGAAATAATAGTCTTTTTAACAAATGGTGCTGGCATACCTGGATATCCATTTGCAAAAGAATGAAACAGGACCCATACCTCACACCATGCACAAAAACTAACTCCAAGTGGATCAAAGACCTAAACATAAAGACTAAAACGATAAAAATCATGGAAGAAAAAATAGGATCTACCCTAGGAGCCCTAATACAGGGCATAAACAGAATACAAAACATTATCAAAAATGATGAAGAGAAACCAGATAACTGGGAGCTCCTAAAAATCAAACACCTATGCTCATCTAAACTCTTCACCAAAAGAGTAAAAAGACCACCTACAGACTGGGAAAGAATATTCAGCTATGACATCTCCGACCAGCGCCTGATCTCTAAAATCTACATGATTCTGTCAAAACTCAACCACAAAAAGACAAACAACCCAATCAAGAAGTGGGCAAAGGATATGAACACACATTTCACTAAGGAAGATATTCAGGCAGCCAACAGATACATGAGAAAATGCTCTCGATCATTAGTCATTAGAGAAATGCAAATTAAAACTACGATGAGATTCCATCTGACACCAACTAGACTGGCATTAATTCAAAAAACACAAAATAATAAATGTTGGAGAGGCTGCGGAGAGACTGGAACTCTCATACACTGCTGGTGGGGTTGTAAAATGGTACAACCACTTTGGAAATCCATCTGGCGTTATCTTAAACAGTTAGAAATAGAACTACCATACAACCCAGAAATCCCACTCCTCGGAATATACCCTAAAAATACAAGACCCTTCACACAAACAGATATATGCACACCCATGTTTATTGCAGCTCTGTTTACAATAGCAAAAAGCTGGAAGCAACCAAGATGTCCATCAACGGACGAATGGGTAAATAAATTGTGGTATAGTCACACAATGGAATACTACGCATCGATAAAGAACAGTGACGAATCTCTGAAACATTTCATAACATGGAGGAATCTGGAAGGCATTATGCTGAGCGAAATGAGTCAGTTGCAAAAGGACAAATATTGTATAAGACCACTATTATAAGATCTTGAGAAATAGAAAAAACGGAGAAGAACACATACTTTTGTGGTTACAAAGGGGGGAGGGAGGGAGGGAGGGAGGGAGAGGGCTTTTTATTGATCAATCTGTAGATGGGAACTGCTTTGGGTGAAGGGAAAGACAACACTCAAAACAAGGAAGGTCAGCCTAATTGGACAGGATTAAAAGTAAAGAGGTTTCCGAGATAAAATGAAAGCTTCAAAGGATAGCGAAGCAGGGGCTGGGGTCTGGGGAACTTGGTTTGAGAGGACTTCTAAATCAATGGGCAAAACAATTCTATTATGAAAACACTCTGCATCCAACTTTGAATTGTGGCACCTGGGGTCCTAAATGCCAACAAGCAGCCATCTAAAATACATTAATTGGTCTCAACCCACCGGGAGCAAAGGCAAAGGAAGAACACCAAGGTCACACGACAACTAAGAACCCAAGAGACAGAAAGGGCCACTTGAACCAGAGACCTACGATATCCTGAGACCAGAAGAACTAGTTGGTGCCCGGCCACAATCGATGTCTGCCCTGTCAGGGAACACAACAGACAACTCCTGAGGGAGCAGGAGACCAATGGGATGCAGACCCCAAATTCTCATTAAAAGACCACACCTAATGGTATGATTGCGACTAGAGGAATCCCAGAGACAATGCTCCCCAGAACTTCTGATGGCACAGGACAGGAACCATCCCCGAAGACAAATCATCAGGCATGAAAAGGACTGGTCAGTGGGGGGGAGAGAGATACTGATGAAGAGTGAGCTAATTAAATCAGGTGGACACGGGAGAGTGTGTTGGCAACTCTTGACTGGAGGGGGGATGGGAAGATAGAGAGAGAGGGAAGAAGGTAAAATTGGCACGAAATGAGAGACTGTAAGGGCTGACTCAATAGGGGGAGAGCAAGTGGGAGAAGGGAGAAAGATGTATGTAAACCTACATGTGACAGACTGGTTGGAATGGTAAATGTTCACTTGAAGCTTAATAAAAATTAAAAAAAAAAAAAAATGAACTAAGTAGCAATTCTGCAGTTGAAAAATACAATAACTGAAATGATTAATTCACCTGAAGGACTTGATAGTATATTTGAGCTGGCGGAGGAAAATACCAGTAATTCAAGGATAGGTCAATGGAAATTATCCAAACTGAGACAAAACCAAAAAAGCCAAACCCACCGCCACTGACTTGATTCTGACTCATAGCAACCCTATAGGACAGAGTAGAACTGCCCTTAGAGTTTCCAAGGAGCACCTGGTGGATTCGAACTGTCAAACTTTTGGTAAGCAGCCGTAGTTCTTAACCACTATGCAACCAGGGTTTCCTCCAAACTGAGACGCAGAAGAAAACTAATGAAGAAAATTAAAGGGGGCCAGAAAGATTTGTAGGACACCGTGAAGCATACCAATATATGCATAATGAGAGAACGGAGGAGAAGAGAAAGAGAACAAGACAGACAAAAATATTTGAAAAATTAACAGCCATAAATTTCTCAAATTTAACGCAAAAACATTAATATACACATTCTAGAAACTCAGCTAACCCCAAGCAGGATAAACTGTGAGTGATCCACACCCAGATATAGCATAATCAAATTGATGGAAATCAGATTATAAGAGATTCTCAGTAGAAATATCGGCTCTGCACTGCTCTGTATGCTAAAGTGAGTCAGGTTAAATGAAAGGACACTAGATGGTAACTCAAATTCATTTACAGAACCAAATATCTTCCATGACAAAAACATTCAACAAACTAGGAATAGAAGTGGACTTCCGCAACTTGATAAAAGATATCTATGAAAAACACATAGCTAACAGCATATTTGGATCCAGTCCGAAATCAAGTTTGAGAGCACCCCCCGCCACACACACACTTTTGGACTGATCAAGATTAAATGAGAAAGACTCTGACTTTTTAAATTTAAATTTCTAGAAGTCTCAAGACTGCAGATTGGTGGAGGGGCAAATCGTTCAGGAAATTACCTTTTTAATATTAACTCAGTAGCCGTTAAGTACTTCATCATCATGGAAACCTATGTTCTTCAAGCAAAAGTTATTTAAGTCTCTGTGAATTATTCATTCTCTAGAAGTGGTTTCCTCCTGCATCTGGGAGTGTTTCTTCAATTTACAAATCACTTATTAAATCATAGAGGAATCAAATATTGTGTTATTCTTTTGAATTAATGTCAAAACCAAAAACCAGCCTCATTGCCATCAAGTCGATCCCAACTCATAGCAACCCTATAGGAAAGGAGAACTGCCCCATAAGGTTTCCTAGGCTGTAAATCTTTACAAAAGCAGAGCGCTACGTCTTTCTCCTGAGAAGTGGCTGGTGGTTTTGGACAACTGACCTTTTGTTCAACAGCCGAGCTCTTCACTGCTGCATCATCAAGGTTCTTTTTTTAATTAATACGTGATCAAACTTTTAACAAACCAAACCCATTGCCATTGAGTTGATTCTGACTCATAGTGACCCTACAGGACAGAGTACAATTTCCCCAATAGAGTTTCCAAGGAGTTGCCGGCGGATTCAAACTGCTGACCTTTTGGTTAGCCGCTATAACTCGTAACCATATTTTTAACAGTAGGAATAAATTTGCAGTACCAGGGCTCCATATTTTTAACAGTAGGAATAAATTTAACAGTTTAAGACATTTACATTGAAAACTACAAATGTTAAATTAAATATGATAGAAATAAATGGAGAGATATCCTATGTTAATGGATTAGAAAACATTGTTAAAAATTTTTTTAAAAAAGAACAAATCCATTGGCATCAAGCTGATTCTGACTCATAACGACCCTATGGGGCAGGGTAGAACTGCCCCGTGTGGTTTCTAAGGAGCAGCTGGTGGATTTGAATGGCCGACTTTTTGGTTAGCAGCCATAGCTCTTAATCACTGTGCCACCAGGGCTCCAATATTCCACAAATTAATCTACAAAGTCAACAGTTTCTATGAAAATGCCATATTTTTTTTTAATTGAAAAGCTGTTCATAAAATTCATATAGAAATGTGTGGGCTAAGAACCGTCAAAACAATCTTGAAAATAAAAAACAAAGTTGAAGAACTCACGCATCCCTATTGCAAAATTTAGTACAAAGCTACAGTAAACAAGACAGTGAGGCGTTGGCATAAGGATAACCATATAAGTCAAGGGGATAGAATTGAAAGCCCAGAAATAAACTCTCACATTTATGGTCAACTGACTTTCTCAGTCAATTTCCGAAGAAAACTCAATAAGAAATAGTCTTCTCAACAAATGTTCAAGGTCGAATTAAGAAACATTCCCTCTTACCAGATGAAAGTAAAACATAACAACTACAGCTGGATTTCATTACAACTGCCTCCTGAATCAAACTCAACAGCCTTCCTATTACAATATGGTTATAGATATGGTAAGAGAAAAGTGTTCAATGTGGGTGACCATGTCTACTACCGTCAAAACAGCTTGTTGACCTGGAATCTTTGAAGTTAGTTCTACCTGACATTCAGAAATATTTTCTTTGGAAAAAAACAATTAACATTCAGTTAGCTATAGTAGTAAGGCTTTGTTTTTATCCTTAGAAAAACAAACAAACAAATAACTGTGTGCTTAAAGTCGGTACTTAGAAAATCTCCCCAAACCAGCTTGGCATGCTATAAAAAAGGCAAATTGCTTCTCGAGAAGGGTTACGTTACATAAGGATTGTTTACTCTGGGATGCTGCTGTAATAGGATTTTTTTCCCCAATGTCTTTAAAGAATAGAATATATACAAAGAGAGTGGGTTAGTATCAATAAAAACCTGAGGTTCACAAGTCATTTCTGTGTTGCCTATTGGAAACAGACATGCCCTATCCTTATTTAAAACACTAATGCTTTCCTCACATTTAACTCACTAATAAAGAACCCAAAACATACTGAGACGGGGGGTCTCAATTTTGTTTTTATGTATCATTTCTTTCTATAATTTCATCTACTTTCTCATACTTAAAAAAAAAAAAAACTTTATTTCTTAACAACAACCATCACAGAACACACAAACATATACACACAACATTGTTCTTTTCCAGTGTAGTCATTTTAACTGTGTTCTAACTGACTTATTTCTAAAGAACTTAAAATATTTATGTGAACTAATTAAAATCATTTTGTATCTGTAATTCACTCTTTCAAATTCTTCTCTTTGGATTGACTCTTAGAACCGCTCCAATTATGGCTTTTTGTCTCCACCACTGCTCTTAACAACGTCTCTGATAATCTCCATTCTCCAAATCCATTGGTCAATTTCCAGTTCTCTTTTTAGTTGATGTGTAAGCAGTATTTCATGTAGTTCATATATATGACCACCTCTCTCCATCTGCATGTGATTCTCTCTTGGTTCTAGCCATATCTTTTACCCCATTCTTCACATGTCCTTCACCTGTAAATGCTAGAGTACTTGATCCTCAGAGTCTTCTGTTCTCTAAATACACTCCCTAGTTAAGTTTATCCCAGACCATTGCTTTAAATATCATATATCATCTGATAACTCCCACAGTTATATCTGCAACCCTGACTCCTTTCCACAACTCCAGATTTCTATATTTAACTGCTCATATGCCATCTCTATCAAATGCCTTATAAGCATCCTCAAACTATTATATCCAAAATCAAACTCTTAAGCATCCCCACCCAAACCCAATTCTTCTCAAATTGTCTATAATTTAGTAAATGGTAATACCATATTTGTGATTGCTCATTTGAAACACCTAACATTATATCCCAGCTCTTCTTTTAGTATCACTAATCTACCAACAAAACCATTTGCCTGTATTTTTTGAAATACAGAATGCAAGAAAAATAAAATAATCCAAATAGCTGAAAATTTTGTTCCACTTTTTTATTTTTGGTGTCAGTTGTGATGAGCCGCAAAGCATGTCACTAAATCATAAATTTAAAAGTCCATGAGGCTTAAAATCCATGATATAAACCAATTTCACTTCTCTTAGATATATCAGAAGTCTTGGTCTTTTAACCCCTGTGTCAGACGAAAATTCAATGGGATCCTTTTTGCCTCTAATAGTATAAAAGGTTTTCTCAGTCATTTATGATACTTGGCTGCTCAACAAAACATTCCATAGTGATTGATGGTGCTCCTGTGACACTGGGTAGAAGAGTAGTCTAGTTTTGATTGATGAAACAGAAGAAACTATACTCAGGATATAAGAATGAGATCCAGAGGAGTGGCTCTTGTTATTGATTCCTGTTATATGGGTTTTCTTTTGCCATCCTGCTAAAATTCCTGTAGATACATGTCCCAGGACAAGGGATAAAATATGTGTGGTTACATTTACATAGAAACACTAAGGTGTAATTATATCAAAATGAACTCTCTTTAAAATATGAGGAATCTATTTACATTGGTAGCAGCTTTTGGGGAAATTATACATCTTGTGTTCAACATGATCAGGTAAGAATTGTTTATATGCAAAAATAAAATCAAATATATGCCCCAAAATCAACACTCACAAGAACACTTTAGTTTTATTTACCTCCCTTAGATTTCAAATACTTATCAATGGTGATTCCTGGGAAGCACCAACAAATTTCCAAAATAGAAACACATTGATATTCTTGGTGCGGTACAGTAGATCGCTTTTATATGGCCCCCATGTACAACGGAACAAAACACTGCCCGTCCTGTCCATTGCTCACAATCCTTGCTTTGTTTGAGCCCATTGTTGCAGCCACTTTGTCAGCCCATCTCACTGAGAGTCTTCCTCTCTTTCACTGATCTCTATTTTGCCAAGCATGATTTCCCACTCCTGGGACTGGTCCCTCCGAATAAAATGTTAAAAGTATGTGAGACAAGGTCTCATCATCCTTGCTTCTAAGAAGCATTCTGGCTGTACTTCTGCCAAGACAGATTTTTTTGTTCTTTTGGCAGCCCATGGTATATTCAATACTCTGCACCTTCACCGTAGTTCAAAGGCATCAATTCTTCTTTGGTCTTCCTTATTTATTGTCCAGCTTTTGCACGCACATGAGACAATTGAAAATACCATAGCTTGGGTCAGGTGCACCTTAGTCCTCAAAGTGACGTCTTTGATTTTTAACACTTTAAAGAGGTCTTTCGCAGCAGATTTGCCCAATACAATAAGTCAATTGATTTCTTGACTGCAGCTTCCACGGGCCTTGATGTGAATCCAAGTAAAATGAAATCTTCCACAACTTCAACTTATTCTCTGTTTATCATGGCTTTGCTTATTGGTCAGTTGTATTTTTGTTTTGTTTATGTTGAGGTGTAATCCATACTGAAAGCTGTAGTCTTTGCTCTTCATCAGTAAGTGTTTCAAGTCCTCTTCACTTTCAGCAAGTGAAGTTGTGTTATTTGCATAATGCAGGTTGTTAATGAGTCTTTCTCCTCTGCTGACACCATGTTCTTTTTTACATAGTTCAGCTTCTTGGTTTATTTGCTTATAAGTCTCACCAAATGACTGGGTGGGATTATGCAAACGAGGTACCCATGGCCCACCAAGGGGTTTGGATAACTGGTTAATAATGCAAAAAAGTGTGCTTGGCACACTTGTGGGGGTGGGGCCATGCAAATAAGGTGTACGTAACCTTAACAAGGGGTTTGGTCAGTTCTACCACCCCGCTATACTTAAAATGAGCCATCCCAGAGGCAGTCGGGGGGTACCTCAGTTTAACTAAGAAACAAGAGCTAGGAATGGAGCACATCTGTTGGACCCTGGATCCCTGCACTGAAAACTTTCTAGACTCAGGAGACAGAGAGAGGGGGTTGTAACATGGGAGATGGCACAAGATGGTGACATGCTGCAGGAGAGAAATGACAGCAGCAGAACCTGGAAACCAGTGTAAATGGGTGCAGTGGGCTTCCTGGCCCACAGAGCAAGGTAGTTAAAGTGGATGTGTTGAGCCACTGAGTGAAAGGGCTGAACACTTTTGGGCAGGAGACTTCCTGGCAGAGTGGAGTGTCCCTGTGCACTTATTGGCATTGCTAAAGAGCTTTGTAACTCTTGCCAGAGCAGGGCAGAGGCCAGGCCAAGGGGCTGAGGTCCTGAGGGCCAGAGAGAGGCCTGCCTGAGGGCCTGCCTGAGAAGAAATTGTCCTGATAGAAGTACTGTGTCCTGAGTCATCCTGATCCTGAATTAAAACCTGTTAACTTCTCTAATAAACCCTGTACCTGTGAATGTGGTCTATGAGTTCTGTGTGCCCACTGCAACAAATTATCAAACCCAGCAGAGAAGTAGAGAGTGCCGTGGGAGGGATGGCTGGTGTCAGAATTGGTAGAAAGGTTGGAGAAAGGAGGTATGTCCAACCTCAGCCTCCTAGTAACCAGCCTTGGGCTGTTGATATTGATAATGATTCTCCTCCCTCTTCCTGAAGTTAAAGGAGGTCAAATGACCCAATGCCACAATTTTTACTCTTGGAAAATAAGTAGGCTCACAATAAATATACTCGAGTCATATTAATTTAGTAAAACCCCATACTCTTAGACCTATCCTGGACATTCATATTGCAAATTCGAAACTATTGCGTTTTAGAAGTCCTCCATTGAGATAACAATGTAACTTTGTTTAATCTAGTATTTTACAAACTTATACAGTAACAAATATGACCCATCTGCTTTGCCTCACTCACCACACACATACAAGTACACATAAACACACATCGGTCTGCAGACCATTAATTATATTTGAGAGCCAGTGTTAATCAGAAACTGTTCTATGTGACAGTGCCCTCATTTCACAGGAGTCTGGAAATAGTTAACTATGAAGAAAGAATTTCAGAAGTAGTAAAATCTCCATTCCAATCATGCCGTCTGATTCTTGAGAAACATAAAGAAACATTTGGACCTGTCCATTTAGATGGTTAAGTAGAATTTATTTATGTTAGAATAAAGGCATATAATAAAGGTCCAACTAATATTTGGAAGCTTGCCCAGCATCCTTTAATTTGCAATGTATTTTAAAATCCTAGGAATTCCATATTCATTCAGTGGCTTAATTAATTAGCAGTTAATGATTTCATTTTACAAACAATTATTGACTACCTATTACATGTCAGGAACTCTTTAAAATAGTCACTACACAGATACTACATTTGGCCTTGAGAATCTTGGTCTTAATGACAGTTCCCTTCAATCATGAGTGATGGAGGTCAGAGATTTGGAGCTGCCTTTATTGGAATGAACACATTAAATGAACAGTTGGTTGGAAATAAAAGGAAGAAGGTCAGTTTTCAGAAACTATACTTTATTACAACTAACATCTGAAAAGTTATTTATCCAGTAATATCTCCTTATGTATAATAAAACTTATCATTTATTGAGTTCCTACTTATTTATACTTTTTTATACATTAATGCTTTTAATTCTGACAACAATCTTGAGAAGTAAATACTAATACTATCGCCACTTAGCATGTGGGGAAACTAAAGCAAGAAGGTCAAATAACTTGCCTCAGGCTTCGCTCACATCTAGTAAGTGGAAACTCTACTGGGCAGTTCTACTCTGTCCTATAGGGTCGCTATGAGTCAGAATTGACTCGACTGCAGTGGGGTTAGTAAGTGGTAAAGCCAGTACCACAATATTGGCAGTCTAACTCCAGAACCATATTCTTAACATTGTCACTATTTTGTAAAGATGTACAATTGTGTATAAGATGGCATAGGACTGGGCAAAGCTTCATTCTTTTATACATAATGTCACCCAGTCAGAGCCAACTCAATGGCAAATAAAGACAATGTGTATTTATACAATGTAGATTTACATAAATTATCAATCCATCTCACTGTATGGGTTTTTTTCTTTTTTCTTTTGTTCTTAGTGACAAAGTAATAACATGTATAGTAGGAAGTTATAAGACTTTTTAAATGAATTTTAAGAAAAAACATTAAGAAAGCATTTATGAATACATTTATAATTTCAAATTTATCACGGTAAAAAAACCTACTAAATGCATGACAGTAGAAAATTGCAAAACAGGTTTGTAAAGAAACTGTCCTTCTCCTTGCAAAAAAAAAAAAATGCATTGTTATTTATGTAAAATGATGCATTTTTTATGACATTCACTTGCATGCCTGGAATCTTTAAGAGACATTATACATGCAGTTTTTTTCAGAAAAATCAGTGACATTAAGGTTTTACCTAACTCTTTAGGATTCATTTTTCAACTTTTTATTTCGGTTTATGATTCTTTTTTTGTTTAAAATCATACTAATCTGGATCTTCTTCTAAATTCTAAGCCTTACCAAAATTTACAATTGGAAACTTATAAGACTCTAAATAGAACATCTTTACTCATACATACCTTCACACTATGGTAAAATGAGAAGGACGCGCATTGTTTAATATAATGCATTATTTTGAATTTGAAAACAACCTAAAGATTGACTATGCTAATGATACAAATAGCGTAAACTTCAGATCATTCCAATGCTGAGAACAACATATTTCTCTGATAAAAGTGATCCCCATTAAATTATCTTTTATTTTTAAATTATCATTCCATCCTATGTTTATAAAACATCTCAATTCCATTTAGTTTAGATGATTTACCAATAAGAAGCTTTATCTTACTGTAATTCTAAAGCTTTCAAGAATGGAAAGTATTTTGATACCATCCAAAGCCTTTAAGGCTTGAAGATTTTTACTTTAACCTTTAAAATGTTGTTACGATTTATGCATTGATGCATCTTTCCAAAGGTTAAAAGCAAGGCACTGTAATCCATGGTACCAATAGACCACATTTCCTGTTTTTAGCCCCACCTTCAAAATAAATTGGGTTGGTTCATTTCAATAGAATTTAATTATACTTTTAATTCCCTGATTGTTTTTATTAAATCAAGAAGTTCAGAAGTTAATGACTCCATCTTATCTTGTTGCTTTTGCATTTTTAGTATATAACAGTAACAAGGAACATGAATCTCTACAAATAAGCACACTGCTTTTCAATACCGTTATAAATCTGCACATATCACGCTAACATTGTAATGATAAATAATGGTCTGCCGTGGTTAAAACAACAGCTGCTAACCAAAAGTTCAGCAGTTTGAATCCACCAGGCGCTCCTTGGAAACTCTATGGGGCAGTTCAATTCTGCCCTGTAGGGTCACTATGAGTCAGAATCAACTTGTCGGCAAAGAGTTTTTACCATATTTTTATGCAAATAACTCGTGCCTTCTATGTTTGCCAACCATGCCCTTCCCCCTTGAGGTATTTTTGTAAGCATAATATGCTCATTTTTTTGGTACAGCATGCTCATGAAAATGCCTCGCGAGTGCAGGGCATGGTTGGCAAACAAATGTAGAAAGCTTACGTTATTTGTGTAAAAATACAGTAATTTTTCATGTGTTGTTTCTTCAGGAAATGCAAAATTTTGTTATAGGTACAGAAAAAAATATTTAATTTTAATATATTTCACTTCCAAATTCAGTTTCACTATAGTTCAGAAATTATAAAGTCTTCCAAGTTATATATATTCTAGTTTGACATATAAATCATTTTATAATTGGCTTTTGTGATGTGTCACTATAATTTTAAAACATATTCATTTCATACACACCACTCCTCAATTATCAACTGTCTCATTATTCAACATTTCACATTTATGACAATAGTAAAAAATCTACTATCCAACTATTTGGCACATCAGTGAGGCAGCAGGTATGGTGGCAATAGCTACAAAGCATTCCCTTCCTTGAGGTGGCTCTTTGGGCGACCTCCAAGAACCTGGGCCACGTTGCCTTGTATACCTTCTCCCTCCTGCTGGCAGGGTCACCCAGTTCAGCTGCTACTCAGGGCTGGCCTCCTTCATGGCTACAGCCTGGATGTGTAGGCAGCACTGAGCCAGCAGGCACCTGTTCTGGGTTCCCAGCTTCTATGTGGCCTGAAGCCCTACAGCTCAAAATTGCTGTGGGGTGGGAAGGGAGGAAAGAAAAAAGCACTGGGGAGGGCGTTTGAAAGAAATGCTTTCAAGTTTAATTAGTGAAGTTCCAAAGTGAGCCAAACTGGGCCTGAAGCCTCTGCCTCAGTGGGGCCAGGTGTAAGGCCAGGCTTCTCACACCCTCGCAGGAAGACCAGAGCCTTGGTGATTCACCAGGCACAGAGGGCAGAGCAGGTTCAGGGATTGTGAATGCAAAGCTTGCAGGGGTAGGAGTGGAGCCCTAGAGGTGGTTCTGTAAGGGAAGCTGTGACCCAGCACAGGAGGAAGGTGAAGTGGTTAAGCCATAGACCCTCCAGTCACACAGCCCAGCTATATCCAGCTTTGTCTCCTCTAAGCCTTCTTCTTCACAGAGGAGTAATCCATAACCGGACTCGTCACAGTGATGAACACATCAGTAAAACTTAGCTGTTATTATTTCTTTGTTCACATTTTCTAAATTAAAAAAAAATGACAAATAATCTGAGCAGAGAAAAAATACATACATACTCCATATTTGCATAATGCCAATTTTTGCATAACGACCTGGTCTTTGTAACATAACCATGTCGATAAGTGAGGAGTGGTTATATGTTTAAATCATTGGTCTGAGTGACTATTGACCTCCCTAATCCATGAAGCCCCCTATGCTCATAACTTTTAATGGATAATCATTTCTGCTCCCATAAATTCACCTTTCTAACACTTGAGTTCCATTTGATGCCAGGCTCATAACATTCACCAACTGATTTTCTGGGTCCAAAAAATGGTAGAGTCAAATCTTTCTTAAGTATTCTAATCTATCCTCAACAGTGAAATTGAAATGAGATATACAGAGGGAAAGAGCTATACATGCAGCATAGAAGTGTTTGAAGTAAAAAAGAGAAAAATAAAGCATAAGTGATTGAAACTACAAAAAAAATGAGGAAAATATAGCCTTTTAATATACCATGCTTTTGTTTTTTTTTTTCTTTTTTGACATTGGTACATGTGTTTGTTTTTGTGCTGTTTTTTTGTTTGTTTCTTTCTTTTTCCTTTGCCTGGAACATTAACTTCACATAATATCATCTACTTTGTTTCTAAACAAAAAAACCAAACTGGTAGCTGTTGAGTTAATTCTGACTCACGGCAAACTTTTGTGTCTGGTGCTTTCTTAATTCTCATCTTAGATGACATTTCCTCTGAAAAACCTTCCTTTACTCCCAATATGAAGTTGTTTGTTCATCTCATGTTCTTGAATTTTACTCTTTCATGTAAAATTAATGACAAAATTATTTATCTGTTTACCTGTATGACTACCCCCTGGCAGAAAAGTATATGAGAGAATGCAGACAGTGTATCATTTTCTCATTTCGTGCTCTAGAAATTGTATAATGATGGGTGGATGGATGGATGGGTGGGTGGGTGGGTGGATGCATGCATGCATGCTTGTGTAGATAAATTGATTGGGTTCCACATACCTTCTCTGTCTCCTTTTATTGGTAGGAAGTGATTATCCTATGAAGGCATCAGGCTGTCTCCAAAATCTTTCCATTGTTTCTGATCACTATATTCTGTTATGTAAGTTCTGTACTCTATTCCCATTATAAGCAGACATACTTTTAAAACGAATAATGCAGAAATGCTGATTACTCCCATAATATTCACCTGAGGGACAAGTCCTAGGTGCTGTCAAACTTTTCCCTAGAAAACCAAAAAAGGATGTGAAAAGTGCTTGGCATCTAGTTTCTGTTGGCTTCCTTTTGTTAATAAAAAGTGGGTATCAGTTTATAAATGACAATGAAATCACAGCATTTATAATAATGGCAATATGACTAACAGTGGCTGCCCTTTATTTTGTAAAATAAACTGTGAGAAATGTATTACATATATTTGAACCCTTAATTTCTGTTTGAGAAATATTTATTCTCAGGCATTATAATACATTTTTTTCTTTCATGCTCATTTTTCAGGAAACATGTCAAGTCTAAGTTATAACTATAAAAGCCAAAAAAAAAAAGGAGAAATCTTTATTTATACAATTCCAATGCTTTTATGTACATATTTTTTAAAACTTTGATTGGCTTTCTCCACTTAATTGTTAATGCCTTCTCATAACATTTTTTTTCTTCAAGATGTCTAACTATTGGCATGGTAAGTTGATAACACTAAGTTCAAAGTTACTCTTAATTTCTGAAAAAAGTATCAGTATGAAGAAATACATTCACTTAAAATGCATCTCAAGAGTCAGAGAAGCAAGAATTGTGTAAGAAGGGAATTTAATGAAAGTTATAAGAGATTATGATAATTCTGTTTTAAAGAAAATATATCAGTGTATGCAAAGTGAGATAAATGCTAATATCAATAAGTATATTTCCAATTGGAAGGGATACACAGCTTCATATATTCAATTATATGATAACAATAGATGAGTTTATTTTGTATTATTTTCTTTAGTAAGGATAGTTTGTGTGAGAGACTTTGTGAATATGTGTGTACGTGTGTATGGTATAGGTAAAGAGCAAGATCAAAAGTAAGTGTGCATGCAAGAGAGCAAGAAAAAGGACGAGAAAAAAAAAGTGTAGTTTCTCTAATTATCATTTTCTATGTTTCAAATAAGTGTATGTCCTTTCTTAACTTTCTCTTGGATTATATATACATATCTTAATACTTCTTTGGGAAAGCTGAAAAATAACAGATTCTGTTAATGATGAAAATTATAATTTTGTTTCTCAATTATGTTATAACAATATAAATAAGTCATCATAAAATCTTCAATATGAGATACTTATTGTTATGGATTGAGTTATGTCCCCCCAAAATGTGTGTCAGCTTGGCTAGGCCATGATTCCCAGTATTGTGTGGTTGCCCACCATTTTGTGATATGATGTGATTATACCATGTGTTGTAAATACTAACCTCTATGATGTTAATGAGGCAGATATAGAGGCAGTTATGTTAATGAGGCAGGGCTCAATCTAAAGAATTAGGTTATATCTTCAGCCAATCTCTTTTGAAATACAGAAGAGAGAAGCAAACAGAGAGGAGGGGAACCTAAAACCATCAAAAAAGAACCTCAGGGAAAACAGCACATCCTTTGGACCCCGGGTCGCTGTGCTTAGAAGCTCCTAGACCAGGGGAAGACTAATGACAAGGACCTTCCCGCAGAACCTACAGAGAAAGAAAGCCTACCCCGGGAGCTGGCACGCTGAATTCATACTTCTAGCCTCCTAGACTGTGAGGGAATAAATTTCTGTTTGTTAAAGCCATTCCCTTGTGGTATTTCTGTTATAGCTGCGCTAGATAACTAAGACACTTGTTAAATGACGTCTTCTCTGTGTTCCCAAACTGACTACATTATCGTCCTCATCACACATTCCTTTCTTCCATGTTCACTAAATCACATTTCATTGTCCAGGTGGTCAAGCCTAGAAATTAAGCTATCACTGGCTACTCCTTATTCCCTATGCCCAGTCATGAAATTCTACCAGTTTTATTTCTTAATATCTCTTCAATCCATTCCCTTCATTGTACCTCCATTATCATTAATTTAGTTCAAGCTCCAGTAATCCTTAAGCTGAATTACTCCAGTAACTTCCTCACTGAAACCTATTATGGTATTCCATGCCTCAGGGTTTCACTCAGGCTTTTACTCCGGCTCTTATCTCTATACACTGAAACTTCACCTGACTGACTTCCATTTACGCTTTCAGCCTCAGTGCAGCCACCATTATCTTTACAGGTTCTTTCTCTCCTATTCTTGGTTACATGCTTAATGTGCTTCTGTAACACCCTATTCATATGCCTATTAAGCATTTATCATAGGGGTAGGTAAAAGTTCATTAGTCTTTGAGATCAAGGATATCGATCTATGTATTTTTAGTGACTAATACATCACCTGCAACAGTGTAAACTCTTAATCTATTTCATAGTATAAGAAAAAAAAAAAAAAAAAGATGTGAACCCCGTTCTCAAAGAACTTAGTCCAGTAAGTGGGTAAATGCATTATGATTGCTGTAAGTTTTGCTAGCTCCATCTAATTTAGTAGCTTGCCCCTGTAGGTACTATAATGCCCCAGGATGCAGGAAATTGTTCTAATAGTATCTTAGTCATTCGGCGTTCTACACCATTTGGTCTGGTGTTTTAGCACAAAATTTAAAATAGAATGAGAAAAATTAAAATCATTTTGAAGTTATGTAGTTAAGGATTAGATGCTTAATATGATCTCTACTATAAACATTTTTCATTTTCTTTTAATGGATCCCCCACTCTAAAGAGTCGATACTGCTTAATGAGAGAAGAAATTGCTACAGGAATGAGAGCTTTGGATTAGAATGAGATTATACTTAATTTCATTTTTCTTCAAAGTTCCCATTGATAGGGAATATTTGTATCCTTTGAAAAGCTAGCCTAAGTAAACTTGAGCTAAGATCAATTCTGCTTTCAGCCTGCAATAAAACTGTCATAGAGATTTACCAAATAAAATAAAATAATGATTGGCAGAGTAGCCGGATCAGCAGTTCAGTCAGACTAATCATTTTGAAGAGTCTTGCCAGCCTGAAGAAAGAGGCCACTTAATGATAATAATAAAAAGTTGCACTTGTTATTATGTGCTGATTTTTGTGTTTTCTTTTCAAGCTATAAATTGAAGAATTCAGACTTTTAAGTATTTGTAGATGAAACAAGGAACATAAACTTAAATACTTCTCTTTGGAGAGAAATCAATAGTTACAGTTCTCTTTTTTAAGTCAATATTTTCTACTCTCATCACAAGGAGAGCCATATCAATATTTTAACATCAGTATTATACTCATCCTTATTTAGCCACTTGTTTGTAAGTGTCCTCTGATAATTGTAAAAATGTTGATGGTTTCCAAATAAAGCTCCACAGTAAAAAATAACGGGCCATTAATAGTCATTTAATGAGGATATTTCTGCTTCCTAAACTTAGGTTTTAATGATCATTTAATCATACAAGTATCATCTATCTAAAATAAGAAATGATAGTATATTTATGACAGAAAACAAGTCTTTCCCAATAGTCTTTTTTCTAATTGTAAGACAATTAAGAATTCAGATTTGTGCCCACATTTATAAGATAATCTTTAAATAATGTAAAACAATGCCTTTTTTGAAATTTGACTTTGATTACTATCTGGGTATTATAAAGTAAATACATGCTTAATGTAAACCAGGGAAATATTTGGAAAATGATTTATCTCACTAAGGAAATTATATACACATGTACACACAGTCAGTTTTAGACTCTCAATTAAGTCATTAATTAAATTATTTATTGTCATTAATTATTTTTCATAATAGACTGAGCTGATTATTTTGGTCTCTATGAGTCGATTTCAACTCACAGCAAACCTGTAGGACAGAGTAGAACTGCCCTAAAGGGTTTCCAGGGAGTGGCTGGTGGATTAGAACTGCCGACTTTTGGTTAGCAGCCATAGATCTTAACCACTGTGCCACCAGGGGTCCACTCCACAACTGTAGGGGTTAGGATTTACAATACTTCTTTTTGGCAGACACAATTCAATCCATGACAGACTTATTCTCTGATTACCTGTCCAATATCCTGTATCCTATATATATTTTTATTTATTATTATCCTATATCCTTTCTCTGAAAAGGCCCAGCTCCAAACTCACTAGCCTCCATCCTGGAAAGTGATTCTGGCATGACACTTCCAATGCCTCAGAGTATGATACTCCTACCAGGTGCTTGTATGAAATTCAATATGCTCTGTGTTCCTATACACTTTTCTGGGTTTTAAATCATATCTATATCAATTCCAAATGACTCCCAATATATTTGATCAATATACTTCTATCATAATTTTAATATACCTATGAAATCTCACAGATATTATCATAAAATACATTTTCAACTAAAAATTCAAATTACATATTTGTTACTCTAACTGATTCAAAGTAGGATTTTTCATATAATACCGAAGTTTTCCTTGCCATGAAATTCCAAAATAAATTGTATTTCCAAATATATGGAAATATATGGCTTTCTTGGGTATGTTTCCATGTTCCTCATTGGTTCATCGGTCAGACTTCATCAGTCTTTCTATTGCTCTCTCTGGTTCTCTTGCTCTCTCACTCTCTTTTTCTCAGTTTTTGTTTTGTTCTGTTTTCAATGCAGCTTCTCAGGATACTTGAGCATGTTGTGATGCATCACTAAAAAGGAATTCTAACAGGTTCTGGAAGTAAGGCTTTCAGATATCGTTTGTTACCAATTGTCTCCCCCCCACCACCACTTGCTGTAGCAACTGACTTAGCCTGAATTGTATTAAAGTGTTTCACAATTATTCCTAGAATGAAGAAGGAAAAATAACTGCTTTGTAAATTGTGGTAAATTAACCTCCTTCAGAGGTTTCTCTATACTCAAAAATATTCAAAAACTTATTTACATTTTCTTATAAAAGCAAACAGGCACATCCCAGCCTTTTCCATGTTTCGCAGGATGAGGCCTCCCACCCCCAGATTCTTCTAATGCTAGTTACCTTGAATCAGCCTAGCTTCACAAATATAATTTTCATTTTCTTTGAAAGGAGCAGATGTTACCTATACTTTTTAGAGGAGGCTTATTTAACTTGGAATTTAAAGCCACAATTTGGTTTAAAGAGTAGAACCAACCAGACACCTGAACTCCTGCTAAAACAGATAAATCAAAATGGGCTGTTTCTTCTCTCTGTAGTGGGAAATAAAATGACAGTTAAGGCACTGTCAGTCAACCAAGATGAGGCAAAAAAAAAGAAAGAGGATAAAGTCATTGTAATACTAAATAGAAAGACAGAATTTTATTAACAAGGGTTATAAATATCAATTTGAAATCAAAGTTCAAAGTTAATTCTGCTAGGTGGTTAATTTTAGCATATTAACAAAATTCTGCTTTTCTGTCTCATTCACTACATTTTGTTCTCCCAAAACCTAGTTCTACAAAAAACCTCATAGCTTCCTGATATATTAAGTCTGATTCTCAGTAAATATTAATTCATGACAGTTCTGAGGAGTCCTGGAAAGATGTTCTCGGTTGCTTTAGTAGATAAAATTTAAAAGCAAAATATATATGGGAATACTATTCTCCAGGCATATCAGGTTAATCAAACACGAATATTTCTGTAACAACTATGCAATACCTATTAATTAATGAATAAAAACACAATAATTTTGATGAAATAATAATTTGTCTGAAAAATTGTCCTTCTCAAAAACTTCTCTGTAAGTTTAAAAGATGTAGGCAAACCATTTTCAGTAATTTTATATCATTTTAGATAATGGGCTATAATTGTATCCATTTATCTCCTTCAGCATATCCTATATTCCCAAGCTTCCAAAATATTTATGTCCTATCGTGAATAATTTTAAGGAGGATATATATGGCAGACGGCATAGCCAGATGAGAGAATTTTGTTTTTGTTTTTGATTTAAAGCAATTGGCAGAACTATTTAAATTAAATTAAGGATCTGAGCATGAGAATCAAATATAAGAATATTCTGACCTGATTAAGTCCTGCATGAAAAATTATAAATATCATGCATATGAACTATACCATTTATACTAAAACTACAAAAGACATACTAAATATAAATCGTATAAATAACAATTATGACTCTGTTTTGAATTAGTCAAGTGAATCTATAATTACAATAATTTTAAATAATACTGTGCCTCTTCCCCAGATATTGTTGACCCCAGTTTTTCAATCTTTTTTTCTTCCAGATTTGGTTTACCAGCCAAGCCATTTGCCACTGCCCAAGAGGGCAATGATAGTCAATGGTAGAATTCTTGCCTCCATGTTGGAAATCTGAGTTTGATTCCTGGTCAGTGCATCTCAAGTGCAGCCACCGCTCAACTATCATTGGAGGTTTTGTGTGTTGCTATAATGCTGAACAGGTATTGACGGAGCTTCTGGACTAAAACAGACTAAGAAGAAAGGCCTGGTGATCTATTTCTGAAAATCAGTCAATGAGAACCATATGGATCACAAAGGTCCTATCCTATTGTGCATGCTTTTGCCATGAGATGGGGGCTTCACTGTGGGAAGTCAGTGGTGATTACCCAATTTGGGTAGTACCTTTGCTGAAATAATACAGTTTAGTTCTTTTAATGCAAAGTAACTAAAACTAGAGTAATGGTGCATTAATGAATGTGTGTTTCTGTTTAACTAATGCCCCCATCCCCTCAAAAAAAAAAAAATCCTGACCTATTATGGTGTGCCTTTATATATTTTCTTCATGTCTTCACAAATCACATTTGACTTGAAATTTTATATATACATATGTATGCAAAATTATATAACAGATATGAAAATTATATATATGCTGTTGTTGTTAGGTGCCCTCAACTCAGTTCTGACTCATAGCAACTGTATGTACAACAGAACAAAACCCTGCTTGGTCCTGCACCATTCTCACAATTGTTGCTGTGTGTGAATCCATTGTTCTACAGCGTCAATCCATCTCTTTGAGGGTCTTCCTGTTTTTCTCTGACCCTCTACCTTTTTTTTTTTTTTTTTTTTCTAGCTTACCAAGCATGATGTTCATCTCCAGGGACTGGTCCCTCCTGATAACATGTTCAAGTCAATGAGACAAACTCTAGTCTTCCTCGTTTCCAAGGAGTACTCTGGCTGTACTTCTTCCAAGACCGACTTGTTTAAGCTTCTGGTAGTCCCATAGTATATTCAATATTCTTTGCCAACACCATAATTCAAAGTCATCAATTCTTCTTCAGTCTTCCTTACTCATCATACAGCTTTCATATGAGGTAATTGAAAATACCATGGCTTGAGTCAGGAGCCCCTTAATCCTCAAAGTGACATCTTTGCTTTTCAGCACTTGAAGAAGTCTGTTGCAGTAGATTTGTCCAATGATATATGTTGTTTGATTTCTGGCTTGCTACTTTTATGGTTGTTGATTGTGGATCCAAGTAAAATGAAATCTTTGACAACTTCAATGTTTTCTCCATTTGCCATGATGTTGATTATTGGTCCAGTTGTGATGATTTTTGCTTCATACATATATATATATATGCATATATATAGTATATATATATTTGTATATATAATATATATGCATACATATATATTTGTATATATGTATATGTATGTATGATTGTATGTGTATATATATGTATCTATATTTGAAATATATATATTTGAAATTTTAAACTGACACTTTTGATATAGTGTCCAGGATTTTTATTTAATTTACAATCTCTGATTTGATGAAGGAGCCATTTCTCACAAAAAAGTGCTTTCTAAAAAAAGTTTCTAATTATTATTTTTCTAGGAGAGTGATTATCTTCAAGAAAGACAGGTAAATGTCAATGTAATTTAATAGTAATTATGACAGAGGTTAATTGAAATTTATGGAAATATATTGATATAATTAAACTTTCAGAAAAGCCAGAGACATTTTTAGAAAACAAAATTGTCAACTCGCTTCCTATCTATATCTATGCTTTACCAAAACAATAGTCTAGTCACATATACATGCACACACACACACACACACACACACACACTCACACGGTCCTCCTGTCTCAATGTGTGAATGCTGGTTTTGTTTTTGTTTCTTAGTTGTTATTTTTATTGTTTTTCTCCCCCAAAGTGAAAAGTCATATTTTTACATAAATAATGGAAGTGATCCTTTCACAAAGGGTTGAATAGCTTTGCCCTTGTAGTCTCTCTCATTCCCTATAGTAGCTGATTTAGAATTTTCTATTGTCTTTAAGCTTCCACCATGAACCTTTTTACATTTCAAAATTTGGCCAAACACTTAAACCTAGATAGAACTTACTTGTGTTTCAGATCCTGGTTTTGCTTATTTTCTCAAGATTTCATTCCTTTGAGTATTTATGTATAACATAATATGATTTTTGGTATTTACTTAAAAGTAACAGCTGGGAGCTGGAGAAGGGAGAAAGTACAGGGAGTATCAGTGAAACAAGCTTAGCCATATGTTGAAAACTGATGAAACTGGTACAGGGGAGTTTATTACACTATACTTTCTACTTTATGTGTGAAATTTCCCATAATAATTTTTTTTAATTGTCTTCCTTTGGTTATCCCCACTATCTCCTCTATCATCAAGCAGCCATCTCTCTAGAATAGTTGGCTAAGCACTCAAATATACTCTCACCAATCTTTGAAAAATATGTGAACGACCCTTCCTTGTCTCTACAAGTCATTCCAGCTGTTCCCACAGTACCTCCTATCTGCACTTTTTATCTTTGTCTATTTAACCCATTTCCATATTTAGTCTTCCTTCACCCCTACACACAAACTGCTACTGTCAGTGTATCTAAACACCTCCATGTTGCAAAATCCAAATGAATAATACTATGTCTTCCACTCTTTTTGATCCCTTCCTCCTATCCACATTTTTCCTCCTTCTTCACTAACTACTTATTCTCAGTTTTCACTTCTATTCAGACTCCTCTTCCTGATCACTAAATGTTGGAGCACCCAAGTGTTCAAGGTGCTCTTCTTTATGTACATTGGCAAGTCACTGGTGAGTCGCTGACACCCAAATTTATATTTTCTGTAAGTTATAGATTTCTTTCTTAAGCTTGAAGCTCAATATCCAAATGCCTTATGCCCTTATTTTTAGCCAATTTGAATGTATCACAGATTCTGAAATCTTAAACATCCCAAGTTGTTCCCTTGTTTCACATCTTTCTTGCTTACCACCCCAACACACATATATTAGCAAACATTCTAATAGCACCTTTGCCCCTTCCTGTTATTAAACTATACCTTTTTTTCCAACTATCTCAGGCAAGAAGGCTAGAAATCATCCTTGATTTATTCCTTTCACCCCATTCCATCTCACCCCACTCCATCCATAAGTGAATTGTATGTATTCTAATTATAAAGTACAACTCAAATTCAACCATTTATTTTTATCTCAACAGTCAACATTCTAGTCCATGATATCATCATCAAATACCTATATTATTCCTACAACAGACTTTGAATTGATCTCTAATAGTAATTTTGGCTCAGACCCACACTGTAATCCATTTTCTTCACACTACACCCAAATTAGTTCATTTCTTTAAATACAATTCTTAAAAAATGTAAGTCACATCACTATTTAAAATGCTTTACTAGTTTCTCATTGTAATTAAGATAAAACACAAATTCCTCACTAAGATCTTTAAGGTTTTGAATGCCTCATTCCATATCTACCTCTGTGACTTCATCTACTGTTACTCACCTCTGTTAAAACATAAGTTAGGGTCACTTGACTTTATTTTCATACCCTCAAATGTGTGAAGCTGATTTCTACTTTAGAACATTTTGCACTTACTGTTCTCACTCCAAGAAAGCCAAATATATTTGATATATTCAACTTAATATATTCTTATTGACCTTCTAATCTCAGTTTAAATATTTACTATTCAGAGATGTCTTTCTGATCATCTTATCTAAAGCAGTGCTTTTCATAAATTCCATCTTAACACACTGCTTCCTTAACTGCACTTTAGTTTATTAGCTCACTTAATTGATTACTTGTCTGCATATCCTCACCCCCTCTAATCTGTAACCTTTATGAGAATAGTCACGTCTTTATTTAGCACCTAGAACATTATCTAGTATAGGATTAATGTTTAATGTATTTGTTGAGTGAATGAATAAACAAATTAAAAAATTCTGGAACTAAAATCTTCAGACAAAATTTCCTTATCAATCTGTATGGTAATTAGTACACAGTATAAACTCACCTAAGTATGAATTTCAAAATTATAAGACATATTTGTATTTTTTTAAATAAAACTATTCTATATTTTAAAAATCATCTGCAAATTTTAGGCTAAGGGATATGATCACTTTTAGAAGCTGTGTTAACAGGTCCTTTATTATTGAAGGAGAAATTTCAAAAATTGAGCTTCTGGCATTTACATGGGAAGGTGGCTCAAGGTCTGTTTTTTGGATGTGCAAACCAAATACTACTCTAAAAAGATAGAGTATTTGTGGCCTCTAAATTTGCCTACAGAAGTTCATAGCTCACAAAATGAGTTTATATACATTAATTATTCTAATTTTTAATCCTGTGACCTGGAAATTATTTTCTTCTTATGGATCTAGAGTTTGGATTTCAAAGAACTGCAATGGCTTGACAATGTTCACACAATTAGTAGGTAATAAAGGCTTGTTGGGATTAAATGTGAAAGTTTTTAAAACAGGCAAATGATTCCTAGAGCTCCTTTGAATGGATCAAATGTCGAGTGTTGTTCAGCGTGGTCTTTGGACTTATCTAATTCCATAGTGTCAGCAAGGTTCATTTGCCTTGAAGTTAACACTGTAAATTATAGAAAAATGAAGATCATGCAAATGTTTCTTTGCCATAGAAATGAACATGTCTGCAGAGATACTATTACTTCCTACCCAGTAGAAGAGGTGATTTGAAACATTAAAGTTTATGGTCCTATGAATTTTAAATATTTTGCATTTCTTATCCTATCCATTTGGCATTTCTGATTGTCTATATAAACATCTGTTCTTCAGATGAACTGATATTAACATCTTATTAGCTTCCTCATTAATGTGTTAAATAAAAGCTTTGAGAGGCTAGTATCAAAATTTTCTTTCAGCGTTGGCTCTTTTTGTTAAGAATGCTCCGTGGAAGATGGAGAACTTCAGTTGGGAAGGGTTTCATAAGGCAGGAGAGAGAGCAAATGGCATTAATTTTTATTGTTGCCAAACATGCTTTGTAGAAAACTCTCCCTCTGGGTGAACAATTGCTGATTAACTAGCAAAATGCCTCTTAAACTCAGATTAGTCTTACCTAGCTGGAATCTCTTGGAAACCAGACATTTTGATTGGATCAGCTTCACGGATTTGAAATTTATTCTCAGAATTGAGAGTTATCTTACTGTTATCTGGAATTGATTGATAAGCACAATCTCCCCCACTATGAAACTTTTAAGAAAGGAGCCTGTGTGATTCAAGATCTTCTATATCTTTGTTGAGTTTCTTTCTAGATGTTCTGTCCTTTACCAAGAGTGGTGTGTTGAAGTCTCCTACTATTATTGGGGAACTATAATTTCTCTTTTCAGTGCTGTTTAAGTTTGTTTTGTGTTTTTTGGAACCCTGTCATTGGGTGCATAGATATTTATTATGGTTATGTCTTCATGGCTAATTGTCCCTTTAATCATTATATAATGTCCTTCTTTGTCTTTTATGGTGGATTTGTTTTAAAGTCTATTTTATCTGAGATTAGTATTGCCGCTCCTGCTCTTTTTTGGTAGCTGTTTGCTTGGTATATATATTTTTTCCTTCATTCAATTTTTTTTTTTTTTTTAATTTTTATTAAGCTTCAAGTGAACATTTACCATTCCAATCAGTCTGTCACATGTAGGTTTACATACATCTTACTCCCTTCTCCCACTTGCTCTCCCCCTATTGAGTCAGCCCTTACAGTCTCTCGTTTCGTGCCAATTTTACCTTTTTCCCTCTCTCTCTATCTTCCCATCCCCCCTCCAGTCAAGAGTTGCCAACACACTCTCCCGTGTCCACCTGATTTAATTAGCTCACTCTTCATCAGTATCTCTCTCCCCCCCACTGACCAGTCCTTTTCATGCCTGATGATTTGTCTTCGGGGATGGTTCCTGTCCTGTGCCATCAGAAGTTCTGGGGAGCATTGTCTCTGGGATTCCTCTAGTCGCAATCATACCATTAGGTGTGGTCTTTTAATGAGAATTTGGGGTCTGCATCCCATTGGTCTCCTGCTCCCTCAGGAGTTGTCTGTTGTGTTCCCTGACAGGGCAGACATCGATTGTGGCCGGGCACCAACTAGTTCTTCTGGTCTCAGGATATCGTAGGTCTCTGGTTCAAGTGGCCCTTTCTGTCTCTTGGGTTCTTAGTTGTCATGTGACCTTGGTGTTCTTCCTTTGTCTTTGCTCCCGGTGGGTTGAGACCAATTAATGTATTTTAGATGGCTGCTTGTTGGTATTTAGGACCCCAGGTGCCACAATTCAAAGTTGGATGCAGAGTGTTTTCATAATAGAATTGTTTTGCCCATTGATTTAGAAGTCCTCTCAAACCAAGTTCCCCAGACCCCAGCCCCTGCTTCGCTATCCTTTGAAGCTTTCATTTTATCTCGGAAACCTCTTTACTTTTAATCCTGTCCAATTAGGCTGACCTTCCTTGTTTTGAGTGTTGTCTTTCCCTTCACCTAAAGCAGTTCCCATCTACAGATTGATCAATAAAAAGCCCTCTCCCTCCCTCCCTCCCTCCCTCCCCCCTTTGTAACCACAAAAGTATGTGTTCTTTTCCGTTTTTTCTATTTCTCAAGATCTTATAATAGTGGTCTTATACAATATTTGTCCTTTTGCAACTGACTCATTTCGCTCAGCATAATGCCTTCCAGATTCCTCCATGTTATGAAATGTTTCAGAGATTCGTCACTGTTCTTTATCGATGCGTAGTATTCCATTGTGTGAATATACCACAATTTATTTACCCATTCGTCCGTTGATGGACATCTTGGTTGCTTCCAGCTTTTTGCTATTGTAAACAGAGCTGCAATAAACATGGGTGTGCATATATCTGTTTGTGTGAAGGGTCTTGTATTTTTAGGGTATATTCCGAGGAGTGGGATTTCTGCGTTGTATGGTAGTTCTATTTCTAACTGTTTAAGATAACGCCAGATGGATTTCCAAAGTGGTTGTACCATTTTACAATCCCACCAGCAGTGTATGAGAGTTCCAGTCTCTCCGCAGCCTCTCCAACATTTATTATTTTGTGTTTTTTGAATTAATGCCAGTCTAGTTGGTGTCAGATGGAATCTCATCGTAGTTTTAATTTGCATTTCTCTAATGACTAATGATCGAGAGCATTTTCTCATGTATCTGTTGGCTGCCTGAATATCTTCCTTAGTGAAATGTGTGTTCATATCCTTTGCCCATTTCTTGATTGGGTTGTTTGTCTTTTTGTGGTTGAGTTTTGACAGAATCATGTAGATTTTAGAGATCAGGCGCTGGTCTGAGATGTCATAGATGAATATTCTTTCCCAGTCTGTAGGTGGTCTTTTTACTCTTTTGGTGAAGTCTTTAGATGAGCATAGGTGTTTGATTTTTAGGAGCTCCCAGTTATCTGGTTTCTCTTCATCATTTTTGGTAATGTTTTGTATTCTGTTTATGCCCTGTATTAGGGCTCCTAGGGTAGATCCTATTTTTTCTTCCATGATTTTTATCGTTTTAGTCTTTATGTTTAGGTCTTTGATCCACTTGGAGTTAGTTTTTGTGCATGGTGTGAGGTATGGGTCCTGTTTCATTCTTTTGCAAATGGATATCCAGGTATGCCAGCACCAATTGTTAAAAAGACTATTATTTCCCCAATTGACTGACACTGGTCCTTTGTCAAATATCAGCTGCTCATACATGGATGGATTTATATCTGGATTCTCAACTCTGTTCCATTGGTCTATGTGCCTGTTGTTGTACCAGTACCAGGCTGTTTTGACTACTGTAGCTATATAATAGGTTCTGAAATCAGGTAGGGTGAGGCCTCCCACTTTCTTCTTCTTTTTCAGTAATGTTTTGCTTATCCGGGGGTTCTTTCCTTTCCATATGAAATTAGTGATTTGTTTCTCTATTCCCTTAAAGTATGACATTGGTATTTGGATTGGAAGTGCGTTGTATGTATAAATGGCTTTTGGTAGAATAGACATTTTTACTATGTTAAGTCTTCCTATCCATGAGCAGGGTATGTTTTTCCATTTAAGTGTGTCCTTTTGAATTTCTTGTAGCAGAGTTTTATAGTTTTCTTTGTATAGGTCTTTTACATCCTTGGTAAGATTTATTCCTAAGTATTTTATCTTCTTGGGGGCTACTGTGAATGGTATTGATTTGGTTATTTCCTCTTCGGTGTTCTTTTTGTTGATGTAGAGGAATCCAAGTGATTTTTGTATGTTTATTTTATATCCTAAGACTCTTCCAAACTCTTCTATTAGTTTCAGTAGTTTTCTGGAAGACTTCTTAGGGTTTTCCATGTATACGATCATGTCATCTGCAAATAGTGATAGCTTTACTTCCTCCTTACCAATCTGGATACCCTTTATTTCTTTGTCTAGCCTAATTGCCCTGGCTAGGACTTCAAGTACGATGTTGAATAAGAGCGGTGATAAAGGGCATCCTTGTCTGGTTCCCGTTCTCAAGGGAAATGCTTTCAGTTTCTCTCCATTTAGAGTGATATTGGCCGTTGGCTTTGCATATATGCCCTTTATTATGTTGAGGAATTTTCCTTCAATTCCTATTTTGGTGAGAGTTTTTATCATAAATGGGTGTTGGACTTTGTCAAATGCCTTTTCTGCATCAATTGATAAGATCATGTGGTTTTTGTCTTTTGTTTTATTTATGTGATGGATTACATTAATGGTTTTTCTGATATTAAACCAGCCTTGCATACCTGGTATAAATCCCACTTGATCAGGGTGAATTATTTTTTTGATGTGTTGTTGGATTCTATTGGCTAGAATTTTGTTAAGGATTTTTGCATCTATGTTCATGAGGGATATAGGTCTAAAATTTTCTTTTTTTGTAATGTCTTTACCTAGTTTTGGTATCAGGGAGATGGTAGCTTCATAGAATGAGTTGGGTAGTATTCCGTCTTTTTCTATACTTTGAAATACCTTCAATAGTAATGGTGTTAAGTCTTCTCTGAAGGTTTGGTAGAACTCTGCAGTGAAGCCATCTGGGCCAGGACTTTTTTTTGTTGGGAGTTTTTTGATTACCGTTTCAATCTCTTTTTTTGTTATGGGTCTATTTAGTTGTTCTACTTCTGAATGTGTTAGTTTAGGTAAGTAGTATTGTTCCAAGAATTTATCCATTTCTTCTAGGTTTTCAAATTTGTTAGAGTACAATTTTATGTAGTAATCTGATATGATTCTTTTGATTTCATTTGGTTCTGTTGTGATGTGGTCCTTCTCGTTTCTTATTCGGGTTATTTGTTTCCTTTCCTGTTTTTCTTTAGTCAGTCTAGCCAATGGTTTATCAATTTTGTTAATTTTTTCAAAGAACCAGCTTTTGGCTTTGTTAATTCTTTCAATTGTTTTTCTGTTCTCTAATTCATTTAGTTCAGCTCTAATTTTTATTATTTGTTTTCTTCGGGTGCCTGATGGATTCTTTTGTTGCTCACTTTCTATTTGTTCAAGTTGTAGGGACAGTTCTCTGATTTTGGCTCTTTCTTCTTTTTGTATGTGTGCATTTATCGATATAAATTGGCCTCTGAGCACTGCTTTTGCTGTGTCCCAGAGGTTTTGATAGGAAGTATTTTCATTCTCGTTGCTTTCTAAGAATTTCCTTATTCCCTCCTTGATGTCTTCTATAACCCAGTCTTTTTTCAGGAGGGTATTGTTCATTTTCCAAGTATTTGATTTCTTTTCCCTAGTTTTTCTGTTATTGATTTCTAGCTTCATTGCCTTGTGGTCTGAGAAGATGCTTTGTAATATTTCGATGTTTTGGATTCTGGAAAGATTTGTTTTATGACCTAATATGTGGTCTATTCTAGAGAATGTTCCATGTGCGCTAGAAAAAAAAGTATATTTTGCAGCAGTTGGGTGGAGAGTTCTGTATAAGTCAATGAGGTCAAGTTGGTTGATTGTTGTAAGTAGGTCTTCCGTGTCTCTATTGAGCTTCTTACTAGATGTCCTGTCCTTCTCCGAAAGTGGTGTGTTGAAGTCTCCTACTATAAATGTGGAGGTTTCTATCTCACTTTTCAATTCTGTTAAAATTTGATTTATGTATCTTGCAGCCCTCTCATTAGGTGCGTAAATATTTAATATGGTTATGTCTTCCTGATCAATTGTCCCTTTTATCATTATATAGTGTCCTTCTTTATCCTTTGTGGCGGATTTAAGTCTAAAGTCTATTTTGTCAGAAATTAATATTGCTACTCCTCTTCTTTTTTGCTTATTGTTTGCTTGATATATTTTTTTCCATCCTTTGAGTTTTAGTTTGTTTGTGTCTCTAAGTCTAAGGTGTGTCTCTTGTAGGCAGCATATAGATGGATCGTGTTTTTTTATCCAGTCCGTGACTCTCTGTCTCTTTATTGGTGCATTTAGTCCATTTACATTCAGCGTAATTATAGATAAGTAAGTTTTTAGTGCTGTCATTTTGATGCCTTTTCATGTGTGTTGTTGGCCATTTCATTTTTCCACATGCTTTTTTGTGCTGAGACGTTTTTCTTAGTAGCTTGTGAGATCCTCATTTTCATAATGTTTAACTTTGTATTTATTGAGTCGTTACGTTTTTCTTGGCTTTTTTCTTGAGTTATGGAATTGATATTCCTTTTTGTGGTTACCTTTTTATTTACCCCTATTTTTCTAAGTAAAAACCTAACTTGTATCCTTCTATTTCGCCTTGTATCACTCTCCATCTGGCAGTTCAATGCCTCCTATATTTAGTCCCTCTTTTTGATTATTTTGATCGTTTATCTATTGATTTCCATGATTTCCTGTTGTGTGTATTATTTTGTTTATTTATTTATTTTTTAGAATTAGTCTTAATTTGTTTGTTTTTGTGCTTTCCCTGTTTGAGTTGCGTTGATATCAGGACGTTCTGTTTTGTGACCTTGTATTGTGCTGGTACCTGATATTATTGGTCATCCGGCCAAACAATCTCCTTTAGCATTTCTTGCAGTCTTGGTTTAGTTTTTGAAAATTCTCTAAACTTGTGTTCATCTGTAAATATCTTAATTTCTCCTTCATATTTCAGAGAGAGTTTTGCTGGATATATGATCCTTGGTTGGCAGTTTTTCTCGTTCAGTGCTCTGTATATGTCGTCCCATTCCCTTCTTGCCTGCATGGTTTCTGCTGAGTAGTCTGAACTTATTCTTATTGATTTCTCCCTTGAAGGAAACCTTTCTTTTCTCCCTGGCTGCTTTTAAAATTTTCTGTTTGTCTTTGGTTTTGGCAAGTTTGATGATGATATTTCTTGGTGTTTTTCTTTTTGGATCAATCTTAAATGGGGTTGGATGAGCATCTTGGATAGATATCCTTTCTTCTTTCATGATGTCAGGGAAGTTTTGTGTCAGGAGTTCTTCAACTATTTTCTCTGTGTTTTCTGTCCCCCCTCCCTGTTCTGGGACTCCAATCACTCACAAGTTATCCTTCTTGATATAGTCCCACATGATTCTTAGGGTTTCTTCATTTTTTTTAATTCTTTTATCTGATTTTTTTTCAGCTATGTTGGTGTTGTTTCCCTGGTCCTCCAGAAGTCCCAGTCTACATTCTAATTGCTCGAGTCTGCTCCTCTGACTTTCTATTGTGTTGTCAAATTCTGTAATTTTATTGTTAATCTTTTGGATTTCTACATGCTGTCTCTCTACGGATTCTTGCAACTTGTTAATTTTTCCACTATGTTCTTGAATAATCTTTTTGAGTTCTTCAACAGTTTTATCAGCGTGTTCCTTGGCTTTTTCTGCATTTATCCTAATTTCATTTGTGATATCTTTAAGCATTCTGTAAATTAGTTTTTTATATTCTGTATCTGATAATTCCAGGATTGTATCTTCATTTGGGAAAGATTTTGATTCTTTTGTTTGGGGGGTTGGAGAAGCTGTCATGGTCTGTTTCTTTATGTGGTTTGATATGGACTGCTGTCTCCGAGCCATCACTGGGAAACTAGATTTTCCAAGTAGTCAGCTAAAAAAAAATGCAGTCAGATCCCTATCTGAATTCTCTCTCTGGCTCCGGGTATTCAGATGTTAATGGGGTCACCTGGGGAGGGTGGGGGAGGGATCTGAGAGCTAGGAGTGTAGCACCACAGAATATAGAGCTGAACACCACGTTCACGCTCCGCCCCCGTTCGCCAAAATCCGGGCTGGACGGGTCCCTGGCTAGGACACTGCTTTCCTTGCTCGGAAACCAGTCACTTCCTCCTGGGGACTTCCTCCGGTGCGCGGCACTGCTCGTGGGCACTGGGTGGGCGTTTCCCACACGAACGGGTGGGCCCGCCCCCAGGGTCTATTCAGGCGATTATAATTAGGTCCCGCGGTCACGCCCCGCCTGTGCGCGCGCCCAAATCCCAGCGGGATGACTTCCGGGTTGAGACGCTGCTTTCCCCGTTCGGGAACCAGTCACTTCCTCCCGGGGACTTCTCCTTCCGGAGCGCCACACCTCTCGCGCGAACTGGGTTGGCGTCACCTGCACGGCCAGGTGGGCCCGCCCCCTGGGTCAATTCAGGGCAATAAAAATGGACTCCGCGCTCACGCCCCGCTCATGCGCACGCCCAAGCCCCGGCAGGACGGCACCCCGTCTGGGACGCTACTTTCTGCACTTCGGGACCAATCAGTTCCTCCCGGGGACTTCTCCTTCCGGTGTGCCACACCTCTCGCGCAAACTGGGAGGGCGTCACTTGCACGACCAGGTGGTCCCGCCCCCTGGGTCAATTCAGGGTAATAAAAATGGACCCCGCGCTCATGCCCCGCCCGCGCGCGCACGCGCGCGCCCAGATCTCAGCGGAATGGCTCCCCGTCTGGGATGCTGCTTTCCCTGTTTTGAGACCAGACACTTCCGGGGATTTCTCCCTCTGGTGTGCCGTGCCACACGCGCAGACTGGGTGTGCGTCCTCCCGCACGAACGTGTGGGCCCCGCCCTGGGGTCACTTTAGGGAAATATAGTTGACCCCCCACCCGCTCGCGCCCCATCGGCTTCTCGCCTAACTCCCGGCGGGACGGCACCCCAGCTGGGACGCTGTTCTCCCCCCTCCCAGATCAGTCACTGCCTCCCGGGTGCTTCTCCCTCCGACTGCGCCCCTACACCGCCCGCGCCAACCTGCTAGACTTCCTCCCGGGATGGGTTCGGGGGGGAAGGGATGGGCCCCCTTTCTGTGCCGTCTGCCCCCCTGGGCTCTGCCCCAGATTGAGCTCCGAAGGTCACCTGCCTGGTGCGCTGGCTCCTAGTTCTGAAAACAGTCGCTGTCTGCCCGTATTTGTTCGTTTTCCGTCTCTAAGTCTGTGCTTGTTGTTCAGAGTTCGTAGATTGTTATGTATGTGATCGATTCCCTTGTTTTTCCGAGTCTTTGTTGCAAGAGGGATCCGTGGTAGCATCCACCTAGTCCGCCATCTTGGCCCCCGCCTCCCGTCCTTCATTCAATTTTTAATAAATTTATGTGTTTGTTTCTAAGGTGTGTGTCTTGTAGACAGCATATTGATGGGTCCTGTTTTTTTATCCATTCTGTCATACTCTGTCTCCTTATGGGTGCATTTAAGCCCTTTACATTCATCGTGATAATCGATAGGCACGAGTTTATTGCTATCATTTTATAATGATGCTTTTCTTTGTGGTGCTGACCTTTTTTTTGTTCCTCTTACTTTTCTGTGCTGAACTCCTTTTTTTGTGTTTTTTTTTTTTCATTTCTTTTTTGTAGATTTTGTGTTTACTGAGACTTTATGTTTTATTCTTTATTTTGATGAGTAGTTTTGTTAACTTTGTGGTTACCTTAAGTTTAAACCAATCTTTTATTACTTGAGAATGCCTCAACTTCCCTTTCATTAGAAAGTCCTATACCTACACCATTTATTCCCTCTTATTTTCCTGATGATGTTGTCATTTACAGATTGACATCTCTGGTTCACTGTTGTGATTTTTTTAGTTTTGCTTTATCCTTGGAGGTCGTTATAAAGGTTGGTATCTGGCTGATGCCGTCTTATGTGCTAGATTCAGGTTGTTGTCTGATGTTGTTGGTTCTCTAACTGAAGGACTCCCTTTGTAAATTCTTATAAGTTTGGATTGGTTTTTACGTATTCCCTTAATTTCTGTTTATCTGGAGATGTCCTAATTTAGACATATTTGGGCAAGAGTTTTGCAGGATATATTATTCTGGGTTGGGAGTTTTTATTTTATTTTTTCCAAGATTTTTTTTTTTTTTAATAATTTTTATTGTGCTGCAAGTGAAAGTTTACAAGTCAAGTCAGTCTGTCACATATAAGCTTATATACACCTTACTACACACTGCTACTTACTCTCCCCCTAATGAGTCAGCCCACTCCCTCCTTCCAGTCTCTCCTTTCGTGACCATTTTGTCAGTTTCTAACCCTCTCTACCCTCCTAGCTCCCCTCCAGACAGAAGATGACAACACAGTCTCAAGTGTCCACCAGATACAAGTAGCTCACTCTTCATCAGCATCTCTCTCCAACCCATTGTCCAGTCCCTTCCATGTCTGATGAGTTGTCTTCGGGAATGGTTCCTGTCCTGGGCCAACAGAAGGTTTCGGGATCATGACCGCTGGGATTCTTCTAGTCTCAGTCACACCATTAAGTCTGGTCTTTTTATGAGAATTTGGGGTCTGCATCCCACTGTTCTCCTGCTCCCTCAGGGGTTCTCTGTTGTGCTCCCTGTCATCAGTTGTGGCCGGGCACCATCTATTTCTCCTGGTCTCAGGATGATGTAAGCCTCTAGTTCATGTGGCCCTTTCTGTCCCTTGGGCTTATAGTTATTGTGTGACCTTGGTGTTCTTCATTCTCCTTTGATCCAGGTGGGTTGAGACCAATGGATGCTTCTTAGATGGCCGCTTTTTAGCATTTAAGACCACAGAGGCCACACTTCAAAGTGGGATGCAGAATGTTTTCATAATAGAATTATTTGCCAATTGACTTAGAAGTCCCCTTAAGCCATAATCCCCAAACCCCCACCCTTGCTGCACTGACCTTTGAAACATTCAGTTTATCCCGGAAACTTCTTTGCTTTTGGTCCAGTCCAGTTGAGCTGACCTTCCATGTATTGAGCATTGTCCTTCCCTTCACTTAAAGGAGTTCTTACCTACTAACTAATCAGTAAATAGTCCTCTCCCACCCTCCCTTCCTCCCCCCCCTTAACCACAAAAGAATGTCTTCTTCTCAGTTTATACTATTTCTCAAGATCTTATGATAGTGGTCTTATACAATATTTGTCCTTTTGCAACTGACTCATTTCACTCAGCATAATGCCTTCCAGGTTCCTCCATGTTATGAAATGTTTCACAGATTCGTCACTGTTCTTTATCGATGAGTAGTATTCCGTTGTGTGAATATACCACAATTTATTTAACCATTCATCCATTGATGGACACCTTGGTTGCTTCCAGCTTTTTGCTATTGTAAACAGAGCTGCAATAAACATGGGTGTGCATTTATCTGTTCATGTAAAGGCTCTTATTTCTCTAGGGTGTATTCCGAGGACTGGGATTTCTGGGTTGTATGGTAGTTCTATTTCTAACTGTTTAAGATAACACCAGGTAGATTTCCAAAGTGGTTGTACCATTTTACATTCCCACCAGCAGTGTATAAGAGTTCCAATCTCTCTGCAGCCTCTCCAATATTTATTATTTTGTGTTTTTTGGATTAATGCCGGCCTTGTTGGAGTGAGATGGAATCGCATCGTAGTTTTGATTTGCATTTCTCTAATGGCTAATGATCGAGAGCATCTTCTCATGTATCTGTTAGCTGTCTGAAGATCTTCTTTAGTGAAGTGCGTGTTCATAGCCTTTGCCCACTTCTTGATTGGGTTGTTTGTCTTTTTGTGGTTAACAGAATCGTATAGATTTTAGAGATCAGGCACTGGTCAGAGATGTCATAGCTGAAAATTCTTTCCCAGTCTGTAGGTGGTCTTTTTACTCTTTTGGTGAAGTCTTTAGATGAGCATAGGTGTTTGATTTTTAGGAGCTCCCAGTTATTTGATTTCTCTTCGTCATTTTTGGTAATGTTTTGTATTCTGTTCATGCCTTGTATTAGGGCTCCTAAGGTTGTCCCTATTTTTTCTTCCATGATTTTTATTGTCTTAGTCTTTATGTTTAGGTCTTTGATCTACTTGGAGTTAATTTTTGTGAATGGTGTGAGGTATGGGTCCTGTTTCATTCTTTTGCAAATGGATATCCAGTTATGCCAGCACCATTTGTTAAAAAGACTATCTTTTCCCCAGTTAACTGACACTGGGCCTTTGTCAAATATCAGCTGCTCATATGTGGATGGATTTATATCTGGGTTCTCAATTCTGTTCCATTGGCCTATGTGCCTGTTGTTGTACCAGTACCAGGCTGTTTTGACTACTGTGGCTGTACAATAGGTTCTAAAATCAGGTAGAGTGAGGCCTCCCACTTTGTTCTTCTTTTTTAGTAATGCTTTACTTATCTGGGGCTTTCCAAGATTTTATATACATTGTCCCATTGCCTTCTTGCTTGCAAGATTTCTGCTGAGTGAGCAGAGTTTAGTCTTATTGATTCCCCTTTATGTGTGGCTTATAATTTTTCCTGAGCTGCTCTCAGGATTCTTTCTTTGTCTTTGGTTTTAGAAGAGTGTGGTTATGATATCTTAGTGTTTTTGTTTTTGTGTCTATCCTATATGGGGTTCATTGAGCTTCTTGGATATTCATCTTTCATGATACTAGGGAAGCTTTCTGTCAACAAAACTTTAATGATCCTCTCTGTGTTTTCCATTTTCTCCCCCTGTTCTGGAACTCTGATCAGATGCAAACTTTTGCTTTTGATTGTATTCCACATCATTCTCAGGGTTTCTTCATTCTTTTCTCTGATTTTTCCTCAAACAAAATGGTAATCAAGGGTTTGTGTTCAATTTCACTGATCATGTCCTTTATCGTTTTAAATTTGTTCCTAAAACTTTCTATTGCACTGTCCATTTCTGAAATCTTGTTGTTTATCTTTTGGGTTTCTAGTTGCTGTTTTTGTATTATTTCTAGTTGTTTATTTATTTTAACATTTTCTTCTTGTATTATTTTCCTGATCACTTCCATTGTTTTGTCTGCCTTTTCTAAAATTTTGTCTGTATTTTCCAAGATTTTGTCTATTTTTTCCTTATTTTTGTCTGCATTTCTTTTATATGTTGGAGAACCCTGAATATTAGAGTTCTGGATTCCCTATCTGGTAGTTCCAGTGCCTTTTCTTCTAGCAAAAGATCATCTGGTATTTTATTTTGTTCACTTTCTGAAGCCATCCTTTCCTGTTTTTAAATATGTTTTGATATTGTGTGCTGTCTCCGGGACATTCAGGAACTATTTTCTTCCTTTATTGATTGTAGATTTGATTGTTCCATCCTGCTTTTCTATTTCATTTGGTTATGCCTGGGTAGGTGGGCTGGGTGTATTTCATTGCTTGCTCCCCTGTGGGCATGATACTTCTCACTACCTTGTCCAGGTGGGCAGGGCCAGACATTCAGGTATAGTGCAGCATGGAGGGTCCAGCAGGGGTGGAAAGAAGAGGATGGGTAGTTTGTGGCATGAAATGGGGTAATGTGGTGGGGATGGGGGCAGTGCAGTGTGAGGCCCGGGGGATGGCATTGGTACAACCCAGAGGCATGACACTGAGCATACGGTGCAGATAGGTGGAAGGGACAGGAGAGGGTGTGATGTGCAGTGGGTGAAAGGAGAGGGAAATAAAGACAAAAATCTTTTTTAAAAGGCAAAAAATGAAGTAAAAGGTAAATAAATAAATAAATATGGCAGTGCAATAGGGTTCGTGAGTGGGGGTGGGTCAGACACAGTGAGGTCATGGCTCTTTAGCTCAGGAGTGTGGCTCAGCCTGTCAAGAAGTGGCATGGGTAGCACATGGGGCTTGGTGGGCAGGAAAAGGAAAGGAAAGAGGAGGAAAAGAGAGAAGAAACTAACAACTAAACAAACAAATACAAATAAGAATAATAAAAACAACAAATATAGTGGTGGAGCCCCAGGCACTGAGGGTGGGGCAGAATTGGGGTGGAGGCAAGCTGATGTCTCTCTCACTGGGTGGCACGGCACAGCCTGTCAGGAAGAGGTGGAGGCAACACAAGGCATAGGTGGGAGGGAGAAGGAAAATAAGGAGAAAGAAATAAAAATAAAAAATATGGTACTGAGGGAGCTGGCCTGTGGGGACGGTACAGACCTGGGGTGGCTATGTGCCAGAGGCTCTCCAGCCAAACAGTACAGCACAGCCCACCAAGAAGTTGGGGTCAGCACACGGACCTGGGTGAATGGGAGAAAGAAAAGGAAGGAAGGGAGAGAGACAAACAATAACAAAAAGAAAAATAAAAAGGAAAACAAAAAAAAAAACTATAAATAGATAAATAAAATGGCACTGAGGGAGTCAGTCGGTGACAGAGATGCAGAACCGGGCAGATCACACATAGTGACTCTTCATCCAAGCTGTACAGCACAGCCCCTCCAAAAGAGGTCGGGGTGGGGCACAGGGCTGTGTTGGTGAGAGAAAGGAGAGAATAAACAGAAAAAGAAAAGAAAAAAAGCAAACAAACCAAAAAATCACAGCCCATCAAAAGGGGAGGGCATGGCACACAGGGATAGCTGGGCAGCAGAAAGGAAAGGAAGGAAGAGAGAGAGAGAAGCAACTATATATATATATATATATATATATATATATATATATATATATATATATATATATATATATATATCTGGTGGCTTAGTGGTTAAGTGCTACGGCTGCTAACTAAAGGGTTGGCAGTTCGAATCCACCAGGTGCTCCTTGGAAACTCTATGGGGCAGTTCTACTCTGTCCTATGGGGTCGCTATGAGTCAGAATCAACTCGGTGGCACTGGGTTCGGTTTTGGTTGGTATATAACCAAACAAATTAACAAACAAACAAAAAAGAAGAACAAAGAAAAGAAAGTAAAAAGTCACAGCCTGTCGAGAAGGGGAGGGAATGGCACACAGGACTAGCTGGATGGGAGAAAGGAAAGAAAGGAAGGGAGAGAGAAAGAAGAAACAAAAAAAAACCACAAAAAATTACAAAACAAACAAACAAAAATACTAATCAATAGCAAACTAACAAAAAATTGGTGCTGAAAGGGCCAATTGGTGGGAACAGGGCAGACCCAGGCAGCAGTGAGCTAGCATCTCTCCAGCCAAGCAACTGTGGCCTATTGGCAAGCAGCAGAGGCTGCACAGAGGAAAGAATGATGGGGGATGGGAAAGCGTGTATACCTGGTTACTGGGTGTTCTACCTCCTCTGGGAGCTCAGAGGAGTTGCCTTCCCTTATTCACTGTCTGAAGTCCTTGTTGGCTGAGGTCCAAGGTAGCTAATCCTGGTGGCAGAGCTGGTATCTCTTCGGCCAAGTGACTGTGGCCTGTTGGCAAGTGGAGGAGGCCTCATACAGGGAAGAAGGGTGTGGGGTGAGAAAGCATGTATCCCTGGTTACCAGGTGCTCTGGTCTCCTCTTGGGAGCTCTGTGAAGTTGCCTTCCTGTGCTCCCTGTCTGAGTTATTTGTGGAGGCAGCCCAAGAGAGTGAATCTGGCTATGTTAGCTGATATGGGGCCTCCACTCTGTAGCTCTTCGCATTCTCTGTTCTCTGTCGGTTTCTTATTCAATATGGTGCTTGACTGAGTTCTTTATTCCTTCATTTGGTTCCAGGATTGATGGTTGTATCTGTTTTACTTAGTTTTTCCAGTCTTTGCTGCAGAGGGACAGCATGGTGCCTCTGTCTCTAACGCCATGTTGGCTCCACCTCCCGCGCTGTGACTCTAGACAACTAAAATTACATGAGACTCTAAAGCTTAATCATAAATCTGGCGGTGGTGGGGTGGAGGGTTCTAATTAGTTCAGAGTGAGTTCTCATAACATGGTCTAATGCCATCCTGATGACAAAGGACTTCAAGATCCTTTTCACAATCCCATCTATTTATTTCTTGGAGTTCTCGTGACTTAATTCCTTGAGCTTCCAAACAGACCTCCCGCATTCTTTGGATTCAGGCCCCACCAAGGACGCTTGCAGCTTAAGAAGCTGCTTTATAGGAAATACCTCCCTATTACCTGAACATTATACTGGTAGTTTCTTCAGTCACTTTCCCCTCTGAATCCTCTATTAAAACAGTTTCTACTAACTCCCTTTTCAAATCATAGGATTTAGAGTGGCACAGGGAATCACTCAGATGCTTACATGACAAACTGTGACATAGAATAGTAGAGAGCTTATCGTCTGCCCTTGGTCATGGAAAACAGAGTTTAATCCAGTTAAAAAAAAAAATCACGGTGAAAAAAGACACTATTATCAGCAGAAATCTGCATTTTTGGTGCTCCAGAAGACTGACCATTGCTGCTAAATCCCTATCATCATGGCAACAGGAAGGCATTACCTCTGAGTAACTTCTCAGACAGCAAGCTTCATTGAGGCGACCTGGATCCAAAGAATGTGGGTAGTCTGTTCATCAACTCAAAGGAGTCAAACATAAGGACTCCAAGAAATAAGTGGGTGAGATTTAAAGGGGGATCTTGAAGTCCTGTATAATCAGGATGTTATTAGACTATGTTAATTGTTAAAATAAAAAACAGGATGTGAAATTATATTTTGAAAGGAAAACACAAATTTGAAAGATATTTCTAGAATGCTAAGGGGATAATATGTGAACCAGAAATAGTAGATAATAAACAAAAGTTTAACTTCTTACACACAAGGCAAAATTGACCATGGTTACAGAAATACCTGCTGAGAAAAATAGAGGTTCATATGCAGAGTTATATTATGTAAGAGCTGAAAAACGAATTCAGTGAGAACAACAGATGAAGATATTTTAGCATAATGTGTATTTTTAAAGTTATTTCCCTAGAGATTTGTTCAAAAATGAAATGATATAAGCAGATGACATAAATTTAAATAGCCTCTAAATTTACGTAACATTCCTGTTTTTCTCCTAAATAGGAAAATATTTTCTCAAAATTTTTGACATTACTTCCTACAAGTCATGTTGAAAGCATTTGTTAATATGTATGCAAAATGGACAAAAGGCTCTTGTTGAGGATAAGCCAACAATTATAATTTTAAAACTTTTATATTTAATATAAAAATATTTTATTTCATGTAATTCGTACACACAATTATGATCTTTAAGAAAATCTATAACCATAATGATGTATGCACAAAACTTCGCAAACTCCACTTAAGAGCATAAATTAGAGTAGAATTAACTAACCCTTTGTTCAACATTTCTAAAGAAAGGTGCAGGTTTTGGAGAATAGAACAAGAAATTTGGCCTCAGAGATTTGCATCATCCTTAGCTCTGCCATAGCCTGAAATCTCCTAATAGCTCAGTATTGCAAGATCTCCATTATTGGCTTAGAATTTCGTCTCTTAAACCCCTGTGTGCATGAACTATCACACCTTTTTATTTTCTTAAAACATACACACATGTACTCACAAATGCACGGACACGCACACACACACACCAAACCAAAAAAAAAAAAAAAAACCAAACCCATTGCCATCCAGTCAATTCCGACTTATAGCGACCCTATACGACAGAATAGAATTGCCCCGTAGAGTTTTCAAGTGCCTGGTGGATTTGGACTGCCGACCTTTTGGTTAGCAGCCATAACACTTAATCACTCTATCACCAGGGTTTACCACACACACACACACCATAATTTCAACTAAAGACTGAGAGTCCTTATTTCCTACTATCCAACCAAAGGTCAAAAATCTTTGTCCTATATTCACCAACTTCTCCCTCACTAATTATTTGATTTCTGGGTTTGGGAACCTGGAGAGTTCAAAAACATCATGGTACCCTCCACATACAAACCTATGGTATCAAATACCTGACCCCACAGATTACCATCCAACGGGGTGAATTTAAACTATGCAGGACAACAATAAATTCAGTGGCCCTCTGTTTCATCGATACCACACTTGAGATGGTTATGCAGGGAACTCCGGGGTTTGGGGTCTGGTTTTCTAGGTGTGCTTTGTAGCCATTCCTCTCTTGAATTTTGTTGTCTTTGTCTAAAGTAGCATTTTCCAAACTATGTCAGTATAACACAAGTTTTCCAATATTTTAATGAAGATTGATATATAAAAAAAATTGTCATGAAATAAGGAGCCCTGGTGGTGCAGTGGTTAAGGTTTGGCTTCTAAACAGAGAGTTGGCACTTCAAACTCACCAGCTGCTCCACAGAAGAAAGATGTGACAGCCTACTTCTATAAAGATTACCGTCTTGAAAACCCTATGGGGCAGTTCTACTCCAGCCTAAGGGATCACTATCAGTCAGAAATGACACGATGGCAATGGATTTGGTTTGGTAATAAAATAAGTATTGGAATCACTGGGTTAAAATATTTTCATTTTTATTCTTAAATATTTAAAAGATATTTAGAGAAACATTTTAATTTTTCATTCCTTTTTATCATGCTAACATAACCTATAAACCTCCAATTGGGTCATGTAGCATGCTGGATTTTTCAGACTTACTGGATTACAAAACTTCTCTTTTATATTGCTAAAATATATGGCAGAGCTAGTATTCAAGAGATTGGACAATGTATACAATTTTGTTCTAAGACCTTACTTATGATATATATACATATATACATATGAGTTTCCTTTCCAGTTTAGCATTTTCTTTCCAAGTATTTATCCTCTAGAATGCTAAAAGAGATCTTTCATTCATTTCTTTCATATAATCCACTAACTCCATGTCTTAGTTATCTAGTTCTTCTATAACAGAAATACCACAAGTGGAAGCCTTTAATAAACAGAAATTTATTTTCTCACAGTTTAGGAGGCTAGAAGTCTGAATTCAGGGTACTGGCATAAGGGGAAGGGTTTTGTTCTCTGTTTGCTCTGGGGGAAGGTCCGTGTATCTTTTCAGCTTCTGTTTCCTGGTTCTTTGGAGATCTCATGTGTTGTGGCATCTATCTTCCCCCATTCTGCTTGCTTGCTTGCTCCATCTGCTCTCAAAAGAGGTTGTTTTAAGATACACCTTATGCTAAAACTTCCTCATTAACATAACAAAGAAAATCCATTGCCTAATGGGATTATAACCTCAATTATAGTGGTTAGGATTTACAAAACATATTTTGGGGGAACACGATTCAATCCAATGTACTCCATATTATCACTGTCTTTTTGTTTCATGGCTCCTGTACAAAAGGTTGAACAGTACCAATGGGTTTAGGTAGGCAAAGAGTGGAGAAGAGGATAGGATTTGGATACAAATAGGCATGGATTTGCATGGCAGCTCCACCATCTATTAGCTAGACTATGTGCAAATGAGTTGAAAAATTTGAAATAATGCTCACAGCACAATGTTTTTTTGCATAGTAAGTTCTTGATAAACAGTAGCTACTTTAATTTTGGAGTCCCTGGAGGGTGAAAAGGTTAACATATTTGGTTGCAAACTGAAAGGTTAGAGGTTCAAATTCTCTAAGAGGCACCTGGGAAGAAAGAGCTGGCAATCTACTTCCAAAAAAATCAGCCACTGAAAATCCTATGGAGCACAGTTCTACTCTGACACACATGGGTTGTCATGAGTTGGAGTTGCAACTGTTTGTTTGTTGTTTGGTTTATTTTCATTTTACAGTGGCACGGTGTTTCTCAGATTTTCTCATATGTTAAAAAATTAGAAATCATAGAGCTGTTTGCAGAAAACCATTAAGCAGTGACACATATAGTAACACATACATTTATAACATACACATTAGGAAGAAGCTTGTTCTTAGAGTGTTTGAGTAATACTTATGCAGATAAAATCATATCCATAAACTTTCTTCCATGGATTTAAAAATATTTATAATGTTTAGTATAAATGGACTTTTCCGTGATTTTACATTAATATTTATTTTCTATTTTCATTCTGTGATATTTGGTCATCAGCCAGCCAGCTCTCACTGCTAGAGAAACCAGAGGAGCCAATATTTCAATAATAATTGTTAAGGAAAATATTGAAATTTATAAGAAATGTGTTCTTCCTCTAAAAATTGAGGTAACTAAGATTTAAACTAATTTAAACCAATACTTTAAGCAGTAAGTCACCATAGTCTAGCTTAAGAAACACCAATGCCCCATGAGAGAATTGGTTTAAAATCTGTATATTTCATCTTCTTTTCCATGGTTCCCCACTCTGCCTTCAAGTATCTTTTTTAAATTAAGATGGGTTTTCAATCTTTATTGATTAACAAAGCCACAAACAAAGTCCTATGTAGGTTTGTCTGTGTAGTCACGTACACATTATTTGATTAAGAGTGATATTTTTCCTTCATTATCTTTGAGAAAAGAGAAAGAACGTCTAGCCCAGTTTCTAAGACATCTTTACCAAACTTTTATCTAACATAGCTTGCTATTTTATGAATGTGATATTTTTTCTTTAAATAAATTTTTTAATAGTGTCTTGTGATTCTTGTTTTTAATTTTTAGCACTCTATAATTCCTCCTGCTGTATAATTTTATCCAATGTCACTTTATATTGTGGCTCCCAAATCATTTACCTTGCCTTGCCTCAACTGAGAACCCCTTAATGTCTGGTCCAGGTGTAGTTCTCTGACCCTGCCTATGAACTCAGCAGTTCATGCTTTCTTACATCCTTCCGTTGTCACCACCAGTCGCTGTCAAGTCAATTCAGACTCATGGCAGAGTAGAACTGTGCTCCATAGCCTTTTCAATGGCTGATTTTTCATAAGTAGATTGCCAGGACTTTCTTCTAGAGTGCCTCTGGGTAGATTTAAATCGATAATTTTCTGGTTAGCAGCCAAGCTCTTAACTGTCTGAGCCACCTCCAGAATTGCTTCTTTTCTGCAGCTATAAGTTTATAATATGCAAATTTATAACTATTTGGAATTTAAAATTATTTCCTGATGAAATTTAGGAAAGACTTCATTTTTTTCTGAGTATCTAAGTTCTGTACAGCAGTTTATTTGGTCACAAATTAATTCTTTTAATATTTAACTGATGTTTATCATGTGATTATCAGCTAGGCAATGTGCTAACACCAACAAAAAGTTGGTGGCTATTCCTTGCTCCCAGCCAAATAATTAAAACATAACCCATGGGGCTTTGCACCACAAACTCTCTCATGGCTAATAGCAAGGGTACAGCGTGCTTACATAGGTGACTGGCTCCACTTAAAGGGAGTCCTTATAATCCATTATTCTACTCTAAATTACAGGAAGGCATATTTTGCATTTGAGTAGAGCAATGGATTATAATTGCTCACTTGGATAAGGAAGCAATTTTCGACTTGAAGATATTAGTTCAAGGACTATTAATTACTGAATAAGCTGCCGTCCTAAAACAAAGCAGCATCAACACAAATGAAAAGTACTAACATATGTCTTCAGTTTGATCCTGGGGAAATGTTCCACAACTACACTACAGTTGAGCAAGTCATTACACAGAATCACATGCAATTAACATTCATGTTTGTAGCCCTTTCTTGAGCAAAAGTCTGTGATTTCACCATGTCTTATAAAATGAGCCTTACAAGGCTTAATTAAAATAAACTCCTAGGAAACCTACACCAAGAAAACATGGTCGCTAGAAGGTAACCCATATTCTACAATTTTACAGCTTGTGAATCCTTCGGTGAAGGTAGTTCTTAAATTATCTAATATGAAGTCACCTCAGAACAACACGTGGGAGTATACAAAAGAAGTTACTTCTAGCCAGTCTTTACAATGGTTGGCAATGTATTAATAGATCTGGAATAAAATATAAAATCCTTAAAATTAGGTGTTTGCCTATGAATTATCTGTACCTTAATACATCTTGCTTATTCTATACATATGATTATCATGGCAAGTGTCCACAGTTGTGTTAGCAATTGCTATTATTGTGTATAAAATAGGTGGTTGTTACACAATAATTGGTATTAACTGCTTATTCTGTTACTTTATGTGTTCCAATAGGATAACACTTGTATCTTATCTATTTTTTTTTATCCCTAACAAGTATTATTATACCTGGTAAATTATAAAAAAAAATTAGAAGCACATAAAAACTGATACATAAATGTATGCATTCCTTGTCTAATTGCATTAATGTACTTTTTATGCCCTTGACATGTATTAAGGTAAGGTTTAAGAAGAAGTTGCTCTAAATACGTAATTATATTTATACGGAGGAGATCATTGAGGAAGACATAAACCCACTGTGAAGAAACATGGGCTAAATTACGTAGACATTTGTGTAGGAAAATCTGAGGTTTACCTAAATTGTTGTTGTATTTTTACCTAATGGACACAAGTTTATGTAACTAATTGTGAAATCTATTTTTATTTTTATTTGGTAGCTGGGAAGATGAAAGTGAAGGTATCAATCTAACCTCCCCATGTTCATTGGGCTTTATGGACCCTTTGGCTATTAAAGCCTGATATAATACTATTTGGATGTTAATTCCACATGCTCTTAGCTTTTTTTAAACTATTCAATCTATATAGTGTACTTTCGCCTCCAAAACCAAAAAAGCTCACTGCCATCGAGTTGATTATGATTCATAGCAATCCTATAGGACAGAACAGAATTGCCCAGCCCTGGTTGCACAGTGGTTAAGCATTTGATTGTTAACAAAAAGACAGGCAGATTGAATCCAATAGCTGATCCTTGGCAACCCTATGGGGAAGTTCTAGTCTATCCTAAATCAGAATCGACTTGATGGCAACAGGTTTTTTTTTTAATAGGGTTTCTAAGGCTGTAAATTTTTACAGAAGCAGACTGCTACATATTTCTCCCACAGAGCAGTTAGTGGATTAGAACCACTGACCTTTCAGTTAGCAGCTGAGCGCTTTAACCACTTCTCCACCAGGGCCTCTTCTTCTTCTTTTTTTTTTTTTTAACCTCCAGTGTGTCCTTATATAGTGTAAATCCTTATGTACTATAAAAATACCTCCAATATTTTTCATAGAAGCCAGGTGAAATTAAAAATAATTAATTAATGATGTTAGTATTATTTAGGAATACCTGAATAGCAAAAAAGGAGCCATGGTGGTACAGTGGTTAAGAGCTCAGCTGCTAACTAAAAGGTGGGTGGTTTGAATCCACCAGCTACTCCTCAGGAGAAAGATGTAGCAGTCTGCTTCCTGAACTATTACATCCTTGGAAATCCTGTGGGGCAGTTCTACTCTGCTTGTTTTCTGTTTTGTTTTGATTTTGGGGGGAGTTGTGCAAATGATTAAGCACGCAACCACTAACAGAATGGCTGGTGGTTTGAGCTTACCCAGATGCCCCTCTGAAGTTAGGCTTGATGATCTGCTTCTGGAAGGTCACAGCCTTGAAAACCCAATGAAAAACAGTTCTACTCTGAAACACAGGGGTTCCTCATGGGAGGAATCAGCAGAGGGCAAATAACAACAAAACCTCTAGTTAAAAGGAGTCCTGGTAATTTCATAGAAGTCAGGTGAGATGGATGGAGTAAAGCTTTCAGTACCCTAATGTGCAAATGTGACATAACTCAAAATAAGAAGAAGCAGCTGCAAACATCCATTAATAATCAGAATATGGAATGTACAAAGTATGAAACTAGGAAAATTGGAAATCATCAAAAATGAAATGGAACGCATAAACATGGATATCCCAGGTATTAGTGAGCTGAAATGGACTGGTATTGGCCATTTCGAAATGGAAAATTATATGGTCTACTATGCTGGGAATGACAAATTGAGAAGGAATGGTGTTGCATCCATTCTCAAAAAGAACATATAAAGAACTATCCTGAAGTACAACTCTGTCAGTGATAGGATAATATTCATACCCATACAAGGAAGATCAGTTAATATGACTATTATTCAAATTTATGCACCAACCACTAAGGCCAAAGATGAAGAAATTCAAGATTCTTACCAACTTCTGCAGTCTGAAATTGATCTAACATGCAATCAAGATGCATAGATAATTACTGGTGATTGGAATGTGAAAGTTGGAAACAAAGAAGGATTAGTAGTTGGAAAATATGGCCTAGCTTATAGAAAAGATATCTGAGATCGCATGATAGAATTTTGCAAGACAAATGACTTTTTCATTGCAAATACCCTTTTCAACAACATAAACGGCAACTGTACACATGGAAGTCATCAGACGGAATACACAGGAATCAAATCGACTACATCTGTGGAAAGAGACGATGGAAAAGCTCAATATCATCAGTCAGAATAAGGCCAGGGGCCGACTGTGGAACAGACCATCAACTGCTCAAATGCAAGTTGAAACTGAAGAAAATCAGAACAAGTCCATAAGAGCCAAAATACAACCTTGAATATATTCCACCTGAATTTAGAGACCATCTCAAGAATAGATTTGACTTGTTGAACACTAATGACTGAAGACCAGACGAGTTGTGGAATGACATCAAGGACATCATACATGCAGAAAAAAGAGGTCACCAAAAAGACAAGAAATAAAGACCAAAATGGATGTCAGAAGAGATTCTGAAACTTGCTTCTGAACATCAAGTAGCTAAAGTGAAAGGAAGAAATGAACGAAAATAGCTGAACAGAAGATTTCAAAGGGCAGCTCTAGAAGACAAACTAAAGCACTACAATGACACATGCAAAGTCCTTAAGATAGAAAACCAAAAGGACACGCTTGGCATTTCTCAAGCTGAAAGAACTGAAGAAAAAATTCAAGCCTCGAGTTGTAATATTGAATGATTCTAAGGAGAAAATATTAAACAACAGAGGAAGCATCAAAAGAAGATGGAAAGAATACACAGAGCTACTATACCAAAAAAAATTGGTTGATGATCAACCATTTCAGGAGGTAGCATATGATCAGGAACTGATGGTACTGAAGCAAGAAGTCCAATCTGCACTGAAGGCATTGGCAAAAAGCAAGGCCCCAGGAACTGACAGAATACCAATTGAGATGTTTCAACAAATGGATGTAGTGCTGGAAGTGTTCACTCGTCTATGCCAAGAAATTTGGAAGACAGCTACTTCCAACCAACTGGAAGAGATTCATATTTATGCCTGTGCCCAAGAAAGGTGATCCAGCTGAATGCAGAAATTATGAGACAATATCACTAATGTCACAAGTAAAATTTTGCTGCCAGTGATTCAAGCTGTATTCAGAAGAGGATATGGAACCAGGGATATCACTGTTGATGTCCGATGTATCCTGGCTGAAAGCAGAGAATACCAGAAAGATGTTTACCTGTGCTTTATTGACTATGCAAGGGCATTCAACTATGTGGATCATATACATATACATTGCAAAGAATGGGAATTTCAGAACACTTTGTACTCGTGAGAAATCTGTAAATAGATCAAGAGGCAGTTGTTTGAACAGAACAAGAGGACACTGAATATTTTAAGGTAAGGAAAGGTGTGCATCAGGGTTGTATTCTTTCACCCTACCTATTCAATCTGTATGCTGAGCAAATAATCCAAGAAGTTGGACTATATGAAGAAGAACAGGCATCAGATTGGAGGAAGGCTCATTAACAACCTGTGGTATGCAGATGACACAACCTTACTTGCAGAAAGTGAAGAGGACTTGAAGCACTTATTGATGAAGATCAAAGACTGCAGACTTCACAATAGATTACTCCTCAACATAAAGAAAACAAAAATCCTCACAACTGGACCAATAAGCAACATCATAATAAACGGAGAAAAGGTTAAATTTGTAAACTATTTCATTTTACTTGGGTCTACCATCAACACTCATGGAAGCAGTAATTAAGGAATCAAGTGATTCACTGCATTGGGCAAATCTGCTGCAAAAGACCACTTTAAAGTGTTGAAAAGCAAAAATGTCACCTTGAAGACTAAGGTGTGCCTGACCCAAGCCATGGTGTTTTCAGTTGCCTTCTACGAATGTGAAAGCTGGACAATGAATAAGGAAGACCAAAGAAGAATCGATACCTTTGAATTATGGCGTTAGTGAAGAATATTGAATATACCATGTACTGCCAAAAGAATGAACAAATCTGACTTGGAAGAAGTACAACCAGAATGCTCCCGAGAAGCAAAGATGGCGAGACTATGTCTCACATCTTTGGACATGTTATCAGAAGGGGTCAGTCCCTGGAGAAGTACATCATGCTTGGTTAAACAGAAGGTCAAAAAAAACAGAAAGACTCTCAATGAGATGGATTAACATTGTGGCTGCAACAATGGGTTCAAGCATAATGATTGTGAGGATGGTGCAGGACCGAGCAATGTTTCATTCTGTTGTACATAGGGTCACTATGAGTTGGAACTGACTTGACAGCACCTAGCAAAGTAACAACAACAGGTGAGATTTAAAAAAAAATTCATGAATGATGTTAGTATTATATGCAGTTCTTAGAATAAAAGGTACTATTGTTCAGCAAATATTATCTATTAAAGATATGAAGAAAATGTGCTATTTCATATACTAGGAGATGGATTAAATCTCACAGAAAGTATCAAGATTAAATCATTTTAAGTCTTGAAATTGTGTTAAAGTAATCTCATATCGTTAATTGTTTCAGTTTCCTGTAAGAATCTAAATTAATTGTTTTTCCGTGAAGAAAACATCAGCTTAGATCTCAAATTTATTTCAACAGTTGCCATTTGCAGTATCAATGCTCAAATGTATTGTCACATGAGGAGACAATAAGAATGTAAAGAAAGAAACAAATGATATAGAGATAGACTTACATGCATACCAGATTATAAAGTTAACGAAAATGGATTTTAAATAACAAATATTTATTTGGAGACAAAAGTAATAGATTGAGGATTTTAGCAGGAAATTGGAAACTATAAACAGGATCAAATGAAATTTCTAGAAATGAAAATTACAATAAATAACCATTGAAATGGAATTAGAAAACTAGGATATAGATTAGAAGAAAATATTCAGAAATAAACCCAAAGACAAAAGGATGAAACATAAGGGGAAAAAGTATAAGAAACATGGGGAACCAAATGAAAATATCCTTCAAGCATACATTGAACTTTCAGAATGACTGGTGAGAAAGACTGAGGGGTGGAAGCATAAAATGGATGAGAATTGTTAGAACTGACTGAAGACATAATGCCATAGTTTCAAGATGCTCTATGTATACAAAACAATATATTAAAAAGAAAAATAAGAAAGGAAGTAAGAAAAAAGGAGAAACGCAAACACAGACACATTAAAATAAAATTGCTTATAATGAAATAAACAAAAAAATTAGATCCACCAAAGGGAAAAATTCATATACTTTTAAAAGGAGTAAAAATGGGACAGAAATTTTAACTCCTAAGAGACACAGTTGAAACAAGAAATAACGAAATAATATCTTCAAAGTGCTGGGAGAGGATATCAGCCAATCTAGAAATATGTACCGTTAAAGCTATCCTTCAATGAGAAAGATTAACTAAAGATACTCCAGACAATCTAAGATAATGCATCACCAGCAGACTTGAACTACAGGAACTATTTAATGACATTTTTCAGGCAGGAGAAAATTTATTCCAGTTGACAGCTCAAAGGTGCAGAAGAGCAATTTAAAAACGGGAGGAAAGGGGACGGAGTATGAGGGAACTAGAATAAGCTTGTGAGAGGTTCAATACGCAACTGGTGAGGGTCATATGATACCACTAAAAACTGACGAACTAGAGAGTGAACGGTAAAATAAGGAAACAGGTGACCAAGGCATTAACAAATGTATGAATATAAAATAAAACAAACAGAAATCCAAACTTTCCTACATACCAAAATAAGTTTTAATGATACTAATTATAATAGAGAAAAGAAGGTCCACCTCTTAGAGAAAGAAACACAGCAAATGCATTGAGAAACTATCACATACACTAATATGACAGAGTTGAGACCATTCTAGCAGTAATACCAATAAAAGGAAATTAACTTAGCTCACCTATTAAAGGGACATGCCCAAAATAAAGAGATCCAAAAAGGTAAAGGTCAGAAAGGATTATTAAGTATGTACAAGATGAATGAAAGTGATAAAATATAAGTTGTCATAGAGATGTGCCAACACATAAATATAAAAGAAATGAAGCTGGAAAACCATCATTTCACAACCAGTGTGATAATGATTCAGGCAAGAAAAATCAATAGATACTAAACCTGTGGGTGAAAGTTTGATGAAGAATAGGACACTTATTTTTTTCTCAAAGTGTATCCACACACATTACTTAAAAGGTAAATACAGTTCTCTGTGCAAAAACTTGACAAACAATTCCTTCACCAAGCAGCAAAGTTAACATCACCAATAATCAGAGAAGTCATGTGCCTCCTGATATGATACCTTGAGAAGAATACAAAATCACTCTTTTGACACTTCTGCCAAAAATGTGTGATTTGAATCTACTCCTGAAGAATTATCAGGCAACTCCAAACTTAGCAGCATTCTATAAACATATTCTATATTCTTAAAAATATAAAAGAAATAAAATACAAAGAAAGACTGAGAAATTTTTCCAGATTTAGAAATATTATTTTTTATCTTTTTCCAATTCATAATATATACCTTTGCCAATCAAATCTTCTATCTTGTAATCTGCATAAGAACCTGCAATTGTTCTTTGCTAGTATAACTGAAGTTAAAATAAGTACAATACTGAAATTTGTCTGAGTCCCCAGTTTTGAAAAAAAAATGGGTAGCATATACACCAACATTAAAAAATAAGTACAATACTGAAATTTGTCTGAGTCCCCAGTTTTGAAAAAAAAATGGGTAGCATATACACCAACATTATAGGCAAACTACTCTATCTACATTTTGCAAATGTCTAAGAACTGGTTCGAAGGTTATTGTGGTGGTTAAGGTTGTGTGCCAACTCGGCTGGACCATGATTCTCAGAGATTTGTCTGTTAGATAATAATGTAATTTGGCAGATATGTAATGATGATGTCATTCTCCATGATGTGACCCGATGTAATCAGCCTATCAGTTGTAAGGGGAGTTTCATCAAGTCTGGGGAATGCGTTCAATATATATATGGACATTCTGGCAAAGCTTGCTCACTTACTCTGGACCCTGTATCTAGCTCATCATCATCTGACTTCTGTTTCTTGAGACTTGAGCCAGTGTCCTTCTTTAGTACCTGCCTATCTTGGGATTCTTCAGCTTCCTCAGCCTGTGAACCAGTGGCCTGCCATTTGACCTGCTGAACTTGGGTTCATCAGCCCCTGCAGCTACATGAGTCAGGACAATCCTCTATCCGGATGCCTGCCCCACAGACTTGGGGCTTGCCAGCCTCTACAACTGTGTGGGCCATTTCCTTGAGGTAAATCTTTCTCTCTCTCTGTCTCTATATATGTGAAATCCACTGGCATCAAGTCAATTCCAGCTCACAGCAACCCCTCCTATAGGACAGAGTAGAACTGCCCCATAGTGTTTCCAAGGAATGGCTGGTGGATTCAAACTGCCGGCCTTTTGGTTAGCAGCCATAACTCTTAACCGGTGCACCATTAGGGCTCCATACACACACATACACACACACACACACACACACTTTACCGGTTTTGCTTCTCTAAGAACCCAGACTAAGACAATTGGTAAACGGAAATTTTTTAGCTGAAATTTTTAGCTAGATTGCTGTTGAAACATAGTGTCTCCTCTACCCACTCCCAAGTAAACTGAGTGGTAATATAGGAGAACTAATAGGAGAGTTTGGCATATCTTTTGGAATTTGGAATATGTACAGATTGGTGTCTAGAATAAAAGTCTAAGAGTTACTGATCATTGGTAGCAGAATGGAGAAAGTCCCGGGTTGGACCACCACATCTGCCATATTGCATTTTCATCAACTATAAAATGAGCCAGCCACCAGTCATCATAAACTATCCCACTCTAGAAGGCTTCCTACAAGGAGGGATCTGTGCTGATGACTGCATTGTCTGTGATAAAGAACCACAGTTGGAGGTCATCAGCAAGTAAATTTTCAAGGGATTCACACAAATTTCTTCATGATAGAAAGAATCTTCATTTTAACATACATGACAACCCCAGGGCACCAATTGCCAGGTTGCAACTACATAACCCTTGCACCCCCTTTCTCTTTCTTCCTCCTGCTCAGGGGGGAGGAAGCCGAGTGTTCAAGTTGTCTACTAGTGTGTAATAAATAACCCCCAAACTGAGCGTTATATCTAATTGAGCTATATATATATATAACAATTGTATTATTTCTCATGATTCTATGAGTGGCCAGGGGCTCAGCTGGGGAGCATTTCTACTGGTTTCACTTGGGGTCAATCAAGGATTTGCAGTCAGATGACAATTGAGCAGGAAGCCAGATGGCTTCTTCCTTCATGTGTCTGGTATCTCGGGGCACCTCCATTTGGTCTTTTTATCCATGTGATGTCTTCTCTAGTACAGTAGCCTGTGCGACTTCCACAGCAGATCAGAGCTCCAAGAACACACAAGTGGAAGGCACCAGCCTTCTTAAGGTTTAGGCCCAGAAATGACACAATATCACTTCTGCCATATTGTACTCGTTAAATTCAATCCCAACGCTGGTTTCTATTAAGAAAGGAAATAATCTCCACTTCTTAATGTGAGGGGCTGCTAACAACAGTGTTGGCAGTTTGAATCCACCAGCAGCTCCTTGGAAACTCTATGGGGCAATTCCACTCTGTCCTATAGGGCCAGTATGAGTAGGAACAGATTCGACGGCAACAGATTTTTCTAACAGGTCTTAATGTGCTGAGTGTCATGTGTGTGCAGGGAGGGGAGGAATGGTTAGGGACCATTTCTGGACACAAGCTACCACGCAGTTTATTTACTAAGTGAGAGTGAAAAAAATAAGACTAGTAAGGAGAACTAGTGGAGAATACAAACATCAAAATACCATCCAGCAAACACAATCTTGCACACACTTACATGCCTTCACACATCATCAAAGTAAGGTCCCCAAGTTTGAGGCGTGCCTGAGATGGCAGAAATTTCATATTAAGTGAGAAAATCAAGTATTACATTAAACTGACTGAGACATTATAATACATGCAAAAATAAAACTGCTGATAATACAGAAACCAAGTAGAAAACTTAGGTTATCTACAGTTATTTCAAACAGGAATAAAATTTTGACAGAATTTGATTGAAGGCACAGATGTGAAAAAATGAAGTTATATTATAAGTTCATCCTTTCTAAAGCCAGGCCATTCAATAATCCAGTACATTCTAAATATACGTTTTTTAAAAATGTTGTTGCCTCACTTTCAGAACCCTCCATAAAATCACCCAATTCATTTCTCATTTACTTCCAAAACACGTCATTCTCTTTGATGAAACCAATGTCTGTATTACCCTAACCTTACACACATCATTGCATTCTTAGTGTTTACTTTTCCTTTTGAAAGTTTACTTGCTTTTTTTTTCCTTTTTAATTTTCCTAATACTTGCGTGGAGTGTGGAGCCCTGGTGGTACAGTGGTTAAGAGCTCAGCTGCTAACCAAAAGTTCGGCAGTCCAAATCCACCAGGCTCTCCTCGGAACCCCTATAGGGTTCCTGTGAGTAGGAATCGACTCGACAGCAAGGGATGTTGTTCCTGTAATGCTTTCTTACCTTCAATGGTCAGCAAAAGCCTCATCACCTCCCTGAAATCCCTTAGGTTCCTCTGATTTAATATCTTAAACAATAGTGCTTACCACATAATTACATTTTTCTCTACTTGACTTACGTAGGTTAGTCTTGCACACTTAATTAGAGAATAAAGTCCTTGGGTGAAAACGCCAAGTACACAACCCTGAAAGAAATAGCCTTGTGCACATAATGGAAATTCAATCTTTATTTGATGATTGACATTTTCACTCACAACTCAAAATCACTGCAAAGATGTGTCCTGAGGAGACATCTTAACACATTTGAAAGTACTTTAATGGCACCACTTTGAGCTTTTCACAAGTTCAATTCCTGTAGAGAATTTATTTGAAAAAAAGAGATGATGAAAATTTTAATACATTAGTGGGCTGAATTTTTAAGCTATATATTTTTAGCAAAATAAATTACCCCGAGGAATTTTAAATCCTCCAAAGCACACTGGCTGTATATTCAAGGGCTAGGCATATCCATGCATTATTAATAAATTCCCAGAATTTATAAGTTTTTATGAATATTTCTATACGCCGTTTATCCCCTCAGGAAGTACACAGGTAGTAAGATAAAGTAAATTAAAATTACTGCGCTACTGGTCTCAAAAATAAATGTTTTCTAGATGAAATATGGTACATATGTAAACTTTATCCAAATGCAGTGAATGTTAGAAAATCTTCCATAATAGGGATAGACTTTTATATGCCAGTTGCAGAAATCTGCTAAAGTGTGAGGCTTTGAGGCAGGAGTCATACTTAATAGGCAAAGATTCAGTAAATCAAAAAATTGTGATGAATCCAGCCATTCATCCATCTATCCGTCTATTAATCCATCTATTACACTGCATTCATTTATTCCAGGAAATATGAATGCATATGTTAGCCTCACTCTGTTGTCTTCGGGTAGTAGTTGAATCCATGTTTAAGGCAATAGTGTGGGCATCCTCCCCTTTAAAGAGCACATAAATTGTTCAGTTCCTTTGATTCTAATACTGTTTTCTTGTATTGCCATCTGTCTTTGTTCCACATGCACAAATACTTTAATTTTGTAAAAGTACAAAAAAGCAGGCATTTACTGCTAAGAGAAGCTGACGTTCAACAAAAGCATGTTGAACTAATAATATAAGGTGTGTGTGGGTGTATTATTGATGCTGTAATAAAATTTAATAAATATTTGTACTGGTAAACTGAGAAGAAACATCCTTGGTCAGGAAATGAGGTGAGAAAACCAAGAGAGCTAGGCTTGGAGCTCCCATTATCAGAGCTGAATAACCGTTCTCCATAAATGAGGCTAATTTGACAATCTGGAGTATCCTATGCTCCAAGGCTTTATTCAAAATTCACAAGGATGGCAGAGAAAGAGACAATAAAATAAGAAAATAGATTATTTCTAAGGAACACAGCAGCTTGTTTTTGTTTAATAGCTCTGCTCGTGAAAGACATACTGGGATATAATGTATTACTGTGCTTGCTACATAAATGCTCATTTTTAAAGAAAAATCATTCAAATGAGATCTAACAACTGAGTATAATATTCATCTTGAAACATTTGAATTAGTCTAGATGCTGACAAACAAATGCAAAGCTATAAAACCCTTTGCCACATACAAAGAATCTTTGAACTAGCACGAGAGGGATATCATTTCGATTTGCAGATTATGAAACTGGAACACAGGAGATTTAATGATCATCTCAGTGACATTCAGACTAATCTCACAACCCATTTGGAACATTTTAATAAGGATATTGGCAATTATAATGGTAATCTATTTGCCAACTATATCATGTAAACAAAAATATGTAATCTGATGATAGAGGAAAATTCTTTCAGGTGAATAAATTTAGATTTCAAAAATCCTCCCTGCATAAAAGGCCAGTGAAAATTCTGTCACAGACCAGTACTAATATTGGGGTCAGCGTTTAGAAATTGTAGATTTAATTTATTAGTACAAGAACGATAGTCTTTAATTAAATCTTCTCATTTCTACTTTAGGGTTTTTTCAATCTACTGAAGGATCCCAGACAAAATATCTGTAATTCTTCTTATTTTCCAGAATCCCCTTGATTTTTCTGCCAGTTTGTTCTAATGTAAACCTCTGGATAGTTTATTATAATTCTAAAGGAAACTTTGGGGTCCCTGGGTGGCACAAACATTTAAGTGTTCAGCTACTACCTGAAAAGTTGGCAGTTTGAATCCACCCAGAGGTGTCTGAGAAGAAAGGCCTGGAGATCTACTTCCAAAAAATCGGCCGTCGAAAACCCTATGGAGCATAGTTCTACTCTGACACGCATGCTGTTGCCATGAGTTGGAAACAACTTGATAGCAACTGATTTTAAAGGAAATGTTTTTGTTTTGTTTTGTTTTGTTCTTTTTAAAACTCTCCTTAAATAAAATAATCTGAAAATTAGCCACATTTCTAGATGTATATCATTTAAGTACTTCTATACTGCATATCCATCTGTATTAGCTTTTGATTGCTGATGTAACAAATTACCTCAAACTTGGTGGCTTAAACATTACAAATCTGTTGTCTTAGAGTCCTGTAGGTCTGAAGTTCAATGTGTGTCTCACTGAGATAAAATCAACATGTCAGTAATGTTGCATTCCTTTCTGGAATTTCTAGTGGAGAACCAGTTTCCTTGCTCTTTACAGTGTGGAAGGGAGAATAATGCCCTCTAAAGACATCCACATCCTGATCCCTGGAATATGTGAATAGTTTAGATTACATGGTAAGGGGTATTAAAGTTGTAGATGGAATTTTTGCTAATCAACTGGCCTTGAGACAGGGAGATTAGCCTGGATTATCTAAATAGGTCCTTATGTAATCACAAGGATCCTTATAAATGAAAGCAGTGGTAGGCAAGATGGTATCAGAGGGAGAGAGTGATTTGAAGATTCTCAGCTGCTGGATTTGAAGACTGAAGGACGGGCTGCCAGACAAGGAATTCAGGCAGCCTCTGGAAGCTGGAAAGGCAAGGAAACAGATTCTCTAGTAAAAACTCCAGAAGGAATACAGCCTTGCCAACATCTTGTTTCTAGCCCAGTGAGAATGATGTTGGACTTTTGACCTTTGGAATTATACATTAATACACTTGTGTTGTTTCAGGCCATTAACTTTATGGTATTTTATTGCAGCAGATCTTCTAGAAACCACGGGCATTCCTTGGTTTGTGGCTCCTCTCCTCCATCTTCAAAGTCAGAAATGCAGGTTGAGTTATTCTAAACTGCCATCTCTCTGGGCCTCTAGAGCTGGTAAAGCTTCTCCACTTTTTAGGTCTTTTGTGATTAGATTTGACCCATCTGGATAATTCAGGATATTCTTCCTGTTTTAATGTCATTAATCTTAAACACATCTGCAATGTCCCTTTTGCCATGTAAGATCACACATTCACAGTTTCCAAGGATTAGGACACGGACATCTTTTTTTTTTTCACGGTAAAAAAGAAAGTTTTATTAAGGGTTTAGAAGCAGTTCCAACTGGGAACCACACAGCTCATGAAAATAAAACCATGAAATCCAAGGGACAATAATCACACAAACATCTTTTATAGGGTTTAGACAAAGAATAGGGCCTACAGTATTTTGGTTAGAAGACAATTCATCATAGATTGCAGGAATGCGTGCAGACAGGGTGGTACAGAGGGAATCACAGGACAATGACAGGACATGCTGGTCTGGGTTCAAAAAAATAATATTCATACTTCTAAAACTTTCTCAAGCATGTCTTTTCCTGGGGTTCCATTGTAAAGGAGATTTTTCAGTAATGCTGTGAGGACACGGACATCTTTTATCAATGGAATCAGAAGATGCCCTGCCTCCCCACTAAGGAGTTTACTAAGTGACAGGCACACTTCTAGCTACTCTGCATAGATTATTGGGGTGATTATTGTAACCACCCCAAGAGGTAGGTACTGCTTTATCTTGATTTGAAAGGTGAAGAAACTGCAGCCCAGAGGAATTTGGGAATAGACCAGGGCCAAGAACTAGAAAGTGGGAAAGCCAGAAATCTACCTAAGTATTTTAGTTATGGGCATGAAATGTGGATGTAAATGATATAACCACACTTTGCCTGTTTCGTGGAATGTCCTTTTATAAATAAATATGTCTCAATGCCTTCAGTGTACGCTCCTCAAACGAGGGAATCCTGATGGGTGAATCTGTATGAGAGATAAGTCGGTTGAACAAACATACCAAAAAAAAAAAATCAAAGGCACATTACAGAGGTGTCTTAGTTTTCTAGTGCTGCTATAACAGACATACTACAAATAAGTGGCTTTAACAAAAAAGAAACTTATTTTCTTACAGTATAGGAGCTTAGAAGTCTGAATCCAGGGTGCTGGCTCTAGGGGAAGACTTTCTTTCTGTAGGCTCTGGGGAAGGCCCTTGTCTCTTCGGCTTCTATTCCTTGGCTCCTTGGGGATGATCTTCACGTGGCATGGCATCCATCTTTCCCCAGCTCTGCTTTCGTGTTTTGTTCAATCTCTTTTATATCTCAAAAGAGGTTGATTTAATACACACCCTATACTAATACTATCTCATTAACATAACAATGAAAATCCATTTCAAATGGGATTATAACTACAGGTATGGGGTTAGGATTTACAACACGTTTTGGGCAGGGCATAATTCAATCCATAACAAGAGGAAAACGGTTAGATAATTTAATTGTAATTGCATATAACAGTTCTATACCTGCTTACATCTCTAACTTCAAGAAGTAGAATACTAAAAAAAATTCTAACAAACATCGCTCCAAGAGAAAATTTTAATGAAAGTATTTAGAAACTTCCACTAACTTGACTCTACTTATCTGACCTACCCCACCACCAATTCAAAACAAGAACCAAATTAAACAAGCCAGGCATCTAATTTCAAGATATAAGATTAGTTTTCCATTAAAATATAAATTCAATGAAAAGCGGAGATGCTGCCTTTTTTGTGTCCTGATAAAGCCACAACTCCTAGTTCTCCATAATCATTAATCGAAGGAATGCATGAATCAGTCTGGAAAGCTCACATCACATCCAGTTCACTCATGCCTATATCAAGAGACCAAATTCATTTATTCAACAAAAAATATTGAGTGCCTATTTCAAGCTACCACATTGTGATTCAAAGAGACAAACTATCCTCATAGAAGAAAGAGTTGCTAAATAATCACTAAATAAATGTAAAATTATAACCGCTCTAAGTGCTAAATAAGTTAACTCAGTGAGAGGTTAGAGATTCAACATTGGGAGATGCTAAGAAAGGATGACAAAAATAGCTTCTCTCTAAGACAATAAATCAGTAGAATCACAAAAGGCAACATATTCAAGGTTTTGGGAATTAGGATGAGAATATCTTTTGGGAATTTTTATCTAGCCTACCACAAGGGTCTAGTATCTGAGGGGAAAAAGCACATCCTGTCCAACATTGATATTTTCCATTTTTCTTATAATAGCTATCCTAGTGAGTGTTCCTCACCACAACATACAACATACAAGCAAATCTCCTGACAAAAGCAAATTCAGTACACAATAGTACATGCTATCACCTAGTAGCTGTAACATGCAAAAAAAAAAAAAAAAAATCAACAGCATTAATAAAACGAGAAAAATGAAAAGAAAGACATTTTATGAAGGGAATCTAGAGTGTCACACAGAGCCCTGGTGGTGCAGTGGTTAAGTGCTTGAGTGCTAACCAAAATGTCAGCAGTTTGAACCCACTTCCATGGGAGAAATGACCTGGTGATCTACTACTGTAAAGATTACATACAACTTAGGAAACCCTATGAGGCAGTTCTACTCTGTCCTGAAGGGACGTCATGAGTCAGAATTGTCTATGACACACAGCAACGACAATAACTGATTCTCACATACAGCACTGGCCACAAAACACACATCAAGGATACTTACTATATTGTGTTTTCGTGATTAATTTATCTCCTAGATTACTTACCAAATTTTAGTTCTCCTAACCCAATAAAGGTAAATAAACAAAAAACTTAAATACAAAAATTATTCTGCAGTCCAGCCAGTTATTCTGATGTCCATATCGTTCAGGGTATTGATACAATGTTTTTAACCCAAATCTTTCAAACATAAGCATCTTGATATTTATTTTATAATAAGGGAAGATAATGTAGTAACTACTTTGGTCTGTCTCGATACATGCAATATTTTCTAATCTAAAATATATTTTTTTCCTTGAAACAGCTGCATATCTCTCCCTATTATTATTATTATTTGGTCTCGTTTGTACACCCTACTCCTATATTTGTTAGATCTTGTAGAAAACCACATTGTAGAATTGAAATATCAAATATAGCTACATTTATACATGCTTATAAAATATATTTATATCTTATACACCAAACAGGATAATTTGCATCAGGCAGGTACAAAGAGTATGATAGGGTGTACAGATGTAGGTCAAAAATAGAGAACTTACTAAAAGTAAGTCCTGTTAAAAAAAAAAAAAAATTAAGTCCTGTTAAGTTACAGGAATTTACAGGGCTCAAACACAGCAACGGTCGTGAGAATGGTGCAGGACTGGGCAATGTTTCCTTCTGTCTTAGGGTCGCTATGAGTCGGAACTGACTAGACTGCACCTAACAACAACATAAACCTCTATACTCTCTTATGCTAGAGAACATAATGCCGGACAGCTATTATTGCTACAAGAAGTACTGAAATTTCTCTTTTCAGGTGTGAAAAGAGTTTTTGATACTAAAAAAGAACAGGTATTTTTCTCGTTATTTTCTTTTCTAAACCAGGAATCTAAGTTTCTGGATATGTTATAAAGAAAATAAACCATTACTCCGTGTCAACACAGCTATATACAACTATAAAAATTCAAACTATTCATGAAGGAAAAATATAATTGAAAATAACCATGTATATGAATATTGGTAGCTAGAAATGATAGACATCGGAAACAGGAAAACATCTGACTTCGCCCCCAAAAAGGTGACATGGCACTCTCAGCCATCACAGTTATAGGAATGAGCCTGTTGCTAAGCAACAAGTCTGCTATAATCTTGTGAGGCTTTTGTATCTGAGGAAAATTGAGGCAAAGAAAAGTTTGGAAAGCTAATGGGGAAGAAATGGCTTCGGTGCAAATCGATCAATAGTGCACCTGACCAGAAAATCAGCTGTTAATGGGACCAGGGGAAGACAAGCTACTTAGAGCTACTTGAAGGTAAATTTATTCTCACCAGGTATATTTAATTGTCTCCTCTAATTCCCTGTTATCATTTTGTCTTTTTGTGTGTGCTGCAATATTTTCTTATGTGGAAGTTCAATAATACGCAGCAGCATTGCTACTCAATGGTAGCAATAACCCCAAACAATGTTTTGATCACTTCATTTTCTGTATAATTTAAGAATTCGATAAGCTGTAATTGTCCTACTTCTATGCTACAGTTACATGAATGGCAATAAAGTACAGTTTGGACTGATCTCTGCTGCCTGTAAAAAAGGTGGTCATGTCATCGACATTGCAGGAAATCAAGTTTGGAGACATTTTTGCAAATAAGAAGTTCAGAGTCTGTGGGTCAGGATACGGATAGAAGTCAAGGATAGAAAACTAAGGTAAATCCTGCGGTGTACTCGTATTTCTGTCTGTGATGAAAACAAGAGGTGTGGCCACATCAAGCAGTTGCAAAGGGACCCTTCAGACAAGTACTTGCTTCAGTACCTGTTAAAGTTCTTCTGCGTCCTAACTTGGTGAGCTGAACTGGACCACATGCCGAATGCCAGGACTCCTTTAACTAGAGTAAAAGCAAGCATAGTCGTCACAAGCAAACATAATGTCTTTAGGGAATGTAAGAACTCCCCAAATCCTTGGGGAAAAGAACTTGATTAAGCAACCTACTTCCCTAAAACACCTAAAAGGCAATTAAATTAGGTGACTATTAAAGGAGAGAGTGACGTCTGTAGGCTATAAAATTGAAAGTATGTGGACAAGATAAAAATGGCCTAGGATGCAGATGGTAACATAATTTGGGGTATCAGATACAGGAGACAATTGAATAAGAAGCTAGGAAAACAGAACCAAAATCAGGTCCCAAAAGAAACTGAGGAGGGTTTTCCTTTTCTGTCCTCATTAATGTTTGGCTCAAACTTGGAGAAGCGGAGCGTGCTGTCTCAAAATGTGCACTGATGCAAACCACCTCGTGGAATTTAGGTCACATCTGACTTCCCAAATAACTACCAACTACAGCGCTAGTGTTACATGTAACACTAGACACGCTTTCTTTTTGTTTCATTTAAATATAGCATGTAATCCTGACAAGGTAAGATAGAGGTATGGCCACAGCCACACAGAGACTTATTTCACTAAAAAGCTTTTTACCGATGTTACATTTATCACTTTCTTCTACTCTACGTATAATTTAATTGTGTGGAATGAAAAAATCCATATATAAAAGGTTAAAGTAAAATAGTATCATTGTTTAATGTTCACTTTAAAACACGGAGCTGTTGATTCATTGTCTTTCTGTTGTGACTGTCTAGAAGGCTTATTTGAACACTCCTTTCATGAGAAACTAATGGGTTTCAAAATAATGCTGCATGGGCATTCCATGGCCTATAGCCTGTGACTGAATGTGAAGGCTGGCATTGGAGACCCCTAGTCTGTGAGTTTATACAGGACCCTTCATGGATACACAATCCAACCCATCCATATTAAAGAAAAATTACCTGCTGCCACACTTCATCCTTCTTCCGCCTACTCTCCCATTCCAAAGGTGTTTGATTAAAATTGTGTGAATAATTTCAGATATCTTAGATATTACAAAATAAACTAAAAAAAAAAAGCTAACTACTTGGTGAAAAAAATTAAAAAAAAAACACTGGCCTGATTTCCACTTGTGGCTCTACCAATAGCCAATTGTTTGACTTTCTCCAAGCCATTTTTGAGGACTTTATTCTTTACTCTGTAGAGAGTTTGGGTTAAATTATTTTTAAAGGCCCTTCAAAGCAAATATTCCATGACCTTTTTAAACCTAGAACAATAAAACATAACCTTTCCTTATGCCTAACCTATGCCCTTCCTAATGCAATTAGACACTATCTTCTAAAGAGGTAAAGAGAAAATAGAAAGCACTGTGTTTCAGCATCTGGAGAGGGAAAAATAACCTTATAATTTTATAAATGTAATTTAACATGTATAAGGCATTTAGTCATATGGGTTATACTTTATAATAAATACTCACTTCTTTTCAAATATGTTTTAAAACTTTTGTAATTGTAAGTGTAGAGGTCAAAATTCATTTTCAGATAAGATTTGTCTATAATATGGAAGGCTAATTTTTTTTAAATAATAGTATTTTAACTTACCTAATAAAAGTTTTTGTAAGTGCATTTATTTTTGTATTCTTAATATCTATTTTTAATTATCTGACAACTATCATTTTGGGAGCTGCTCAAGGCAAATTAATTCTGAGATTAAGATATTGTTTACATATATGTGAGCTCATCCTTTAAAATCAAACTTTACCTTGAATCTACTAGTCGTTCTTAATGTGGGATCACATACAGGATCAAAATACTATGGCAGGCTGCTGTTATGATAATAGTTATCGCCAGTGATTCTACAGCCTGCCCAATAAATACAGGTTCCAAAATTAAACACAGGGATACATTTTTCTAAGACAAATTATTATCTTCTGTTTTCACAGAAACTATATTCTAGAGAGAATACAGAATTGTTTATCTTTACTAATAAAATCAGGCAAATATTGCAATCTGGTTTGTACCTTATTTTTTATTGTTAAAGATACCATATTTCATTTTATAAATATAAAACAAAGTGACTAGAAACTAAATTATTCCAAATGATCGTGAATAGTTTTGAGAAGTACCCCTCGTGTCCTTGTGCTCTGGTTCACACTTAGAGCTATTACAGGTAAGAATTGATCATTACTTGGTATTACATAGTGGTTTTATTTTTATAACCAAAAGAATTAGTTTTATATCACCCGAATAATAATACAAATATTTAATTAACTTGTATTATGTCAACTTTATGTTTTTATGTTAATTAATGTATTTAATTCTCAGAACAAATCCCTGAGGTGGGTATTGTTAATGTCATCTTACAGCTGAGGATACTAAAGTATGACGAGGTTAAATAACTTGTCGCAAATCATGCCACAACTTACAGGAATCTGACATTAGTCAATCTGGCAATTTATTTTATGCTACTAATTACTAGGTTATCTAGACTCCCTAGGTTATAAGAAAACAAACACCTTTTGATTACAAAGTAATAACTTAAAATCTTCCCACAGAGAAAATTTGAGTAGTTATTTGTGCTCACTATGCTTCTCTCTTCTGTGCTGCTGTGTGTGTGCTGGTGTGCGGTTGTTTGCCACGGGTCTAAAGAACGCACTTTACTCTTTGTACACCAGGATTACCCCCCCAATTGATGCACTGAAACTTTCTTAGTCAAAAGCCATTTTGATAATTGTCTTTTATAAATTTATGCTTTACATTTGGTGCTCTCCTTGATAAACAACCTTGAACTTCAGGGCAGGCCTGTCTCAGGCACTACTATTGATGAGTCTAAACTTCCTGTGTTAGAGGCTTCCCAGTCTTCCCCAATCATCTTATGCTCCTTTCCTACTTCCAAACACCCCTTCCTCCTCTAAGACAAAATAAAACAACAACAACAGCAACCTGGGTTCTCCCTTTCTAGTTCTTTTAATCACACGATCATTGATAGCAAAAGTTCCCTGATTCCTGGAGAAAAGGAGGCACTGAGAAGTACCAACTCTTCACTGTCCAAAGGTAGTTTTTAGTTTTCTTAAATCAAGGCAATCAATACAACAATTTGACCTGATTTCATTTACCATGGTTCTCAAATTATAAAATAAATCATTGTTTCGATCCAAATGTGCTTCCTATCTGAATATGAAACATATTATAGATTCAGTGAATATAGAATTTCATTCTGCAGATATAACACACAACATTACTGCATGTTCACTATGATTTTCCATGCAAGATTACGATAGGCAAACATCAGCAATAAAGAGAAAAAAATAATAGCATTTTTTAGTCATTTGTATTTTTATACTAAATGTCTTACCCTTTTCTCAAATAAGACCGTTTTTCTATCAAACGGATTGAAAGCCATACTGGACATGAAGATTTACTCTTTTTAACAGAATTTTGGACTTGAGTTAGATTAGTGAGAGAAAATAAACACAACTGCTTTGATGATATATTGCTGTAATGCATCATCAGAGTACCGCTCCTGTGATAAACTCCAATATTAGTATAATATATCATTGAGAGTGCTGTCACTCTAAAAAAGTATTAGTGTAATACATCAGCCGCCATCACCACACACTGCCACTTCCAACAATGTTTGAGGAATTCTATTGTGCTACTCTCTGCTAGGAAGGAAAGAACACCCTTGCTAAGTGTGAGCATAAGAGATAAATTCTATTTTAAAATAGAAACCCACTTTTTCCATGCCTCTGTCTTTTTTTTTTCTGTCTCCTCAACTTTCATTAACTTATCTGCCCTTTCCATTCCTTATTGGGCCACATTCACAAATTTAATCTATCAGATACAACATTTAAGGAACTGCTGTAATCTCACTCCTTCTTTCTCCAAGACTTCAGAGAGTGGGTAACCCTCTGTACTGCAAACAGTAGGTACATGAGGGACTATTGGTATGCACCAGCTTGGCTTATCTCTAACAAGGCTTTAAAACATTACTAGACTTATTCTTGCCAGGTCTTTTTACAACTACTTCTGGTATTCCTTAGTAGATTCTCAGAAAATATACCAGAAGTTTCCTGAGGTTGCAGGCACAAGTGTATGTAAGTAGTCACCCTTCTATGTAAGTGACCACGTTTTCCCCTATCATACTATCCTGCTCTCTAGTAAACAACTTCTCTTCAATTACTTCTATTCACTCTCCCCTGAAGAGTTCAATATCTATGTTCAATATTTTTAGAGACTTCCTCCAATTACGGGTGTCTCTCTCTTTTATCTTCTCTGTTTGGTCTACCAAACACTTTATCTTCTCTGTTTGGTCTAGTACCCTGAATAGGATACATTTGTTTATTTATGTCTTTTCTCAACTTTTTAAAAGGCTTTTGCCACATATTTGCTTTTTCATCCTAATTAAGTAATGATACCCTAGAAATATTAAAATGATTATTAGTTGATATCAGGAGCCCTGGTAGTGCAGTGGTTAAGAGCTATGCTGTAGTAACCTCTGTTTGGGATGTTGTTGTTCTTAGTGAAAAGGAAAAAGCAGTATGACCAGCCCTGAGCTACTCTGAAAGCTTCTGCTCAGAGGAAACATGGCGCCCATGACTCCTGCTCAGTTTCAGTGCCCAAATTAAGTCATATAGCCAAGAATGTCATCAAAAGGGAGGGGAAGTGTAATTCTCTTACAAAACATGACACTACAGGAAGGGAATCAGGAATACTTAGTGGAATGGTACTGCCACACATCACAACAACATTAATTAAAAATTGCTGAATATAACCAGCACAAACATTATCACTAATATAGACATATAATAAATTCATACAGTATCATACGAATGAAATAAAATATTATAAAAGTGACTTCTATGCAGCTAAGCATTCAACAGAAGTCAGGAACTATAGTTTTAGGATTTATCGCATCAAATTTTTTGTGCGGGCTATATACCAAAACTTTAAATTGGGTAGAAAATTGATAATGGGTTTTTTTAAAGTATTTATATTCTTTTTCTTGATTGTAATTCCTTTATTCCACTCGACTTTGTGTGAAATAGCATTTGAAGTTGCAAACTGCTGTAAAGCACTTTTGCTGAGATAAGGAATGCACACCACTCCAAGTAAGTACAATGATGGTTTATATTTGCATAAATCTTATAGATGGCACAGTAAAAGGCAGAATTTTAGAAAACCAATGGGGAGTTCAAATTTTAAAAATGTTTTCCACATATTCCTTTAGCTATTGAGAAAACAAATATTTTCTGTAGCTAATAATGAATTTGGAAACCCTGCTGGCGTAGTGGTTAAGAACTACGGCTGCTAACCAAAAGGTTGGCAGTTCAAATCCACCAGGCGCTGCTTGGAAACTCTATGGGGCAGTTCTACTCCATCCTGTAGGGTCACTGTGAGTTGGAATCGACTCGACGGCAACAGATTAATAATGAATTTAAAAGATTAAAATTAATTGCATTTATAGATTGAAAACAAATTTAGTATATGACTATAATTGGGATAAATTATACTTGCAATTTAATTTATATAAAACCCTTTGGACATATTGTCACTTTATTAAAATAATTTACTCATATTCTACAAACATGTTAGAAAAAGAAAGTTAAATTATATCAGAAATGAAAAATGTATGCATTCATTCATTTATTGAGCCCATTTTATGTGTGAAACTGTGTTTAGATTTTGGAAACAAAATAATAAGAAAGACATAAGTTTGTCCTCAATTAGACAATATAAGGAAAAATACAAGATTATGGTCAGATTCAACAGCATGTGGTAAGTGCTATGGTACAAGGGACCCTGGAAAGATCTATAAGCAGAAGTGAATACGATTTTGGGTGCTTTGCTAAAGTCACTGAGAGGTGATATCTAAAAAGAGATATAAAAATGAACAGCAATTATTTCTGTGAAAATTAGGAATAGAGTTAGGTTATGCCATTTAAGTTGAAGGGAACAGTATTTTTAAAGATTCCAAGCTAAGAGAGCAGGGTATATTCTGAGAACTTAAGTAATTTAAAAAGTGGAAAGCATGTCAAACAGCCACAGGTTCTGAGTGGCACAAATGCACCAAAAAAAAAAAAAAGCCATTAAAAGGTTTTAAACAAGATTGTAAAAATATCAAATTTTGATAAATATTAGAATGCTTTCTCTCTCTAGTCAGTTTACCTAAGAAATCTCAGATGTGATACGTTAATAGGAGCTAAGTGAAAATGTCATTCCTAACTGCAGTGAGGATTGGAAAAGTGCTTCTAGATTTAATCATTAAAATATAAAATACCTTTTTATTCCCTTCTTGATCCTTGGTGACCCATTACAAAATTAGTTGTTAGTTTTTAGTTCTTTCTTTCAATTCTGTACCTAACTTCCATAGAGTGCTTAGCTGTACAGAAATAATTTGCATAATTGTAAGGAATGTAAGAGTAAGAATACATATTTTAAGACACAACAACACTATTTTGATTTTTTTGTTGTTGTTCAGGGCTGTCTTTTACAATATTACCTTGAAAACGACTTAGATGCATGCTATTTCTTTCTGTATTTATTTTCAATTTTTTCTACCATTATATATTAAATTTGAGGGGTACAAAGGAAGGTTAACAGAAAAAGAGCAAAATCTCACCTGATAACAAAGTTAGGCTTTATGAAATAGTACTGTCCCGTCCAGTGGTCAAGAAGTGACCAAAGTGTCATGACAAAAAGTTTTGAAAACGATCACGATTTTCAATTAAAACATGCAGTTTCACCAATACTTCAGTAATTTAGAGTGATACATGCAATGTGAAAATTTAATATTTCAGATGTAAAAAAATGTTGCTAATGTTAGCCTAATGTACTGGGATTCTGATGTTTGATTAAATATACTTACGTAAAAATTAAAGAACATTGAAAGTAATAACTATGCATGGAAGAAAATAAAAGAAAAAATCACCAAAGAAATTATTAATAATTTACAATTTAGAGAATTCACTGAAAGATACTGGTCACTAAATCCTCTCTAGCAGTTCCGGACACATGCTCTAAGGATATACAAGTGTCCTGCTTCATCAATACCTACATGTATGCAGTCGTGTATAAAACATATGTCATTGTTTATAATTCTATTAGAGATTTGTTTTCATATCTGCTACTAAGTAAAGGATCTTGGGTAATTCAGATTTCACCTTTACAACAAAATTAAATAAATAATAAGAAAGATATCTATTAAAACAATATGGCAAGAAGCAAAAACCTTTCACTTGAAATTGAAAATTTAGTCTTCACCAGCAGTTGGAGTTGATTTTATATTTCAGTGCTGTATTATAAATTTTATTGTACAAATATTTTCTTACAGTAAAGATTAGTATCTAGGCTTTTTACTAAAAAACTATAAAGCTTCCTGGTATAGCAGGGGCCACAAGCTGGACTTAGCAGTCATTTTAAAGTCCTTCCCTTCTTTAACCGCTATGCTATCTGAACTTCAGAAGCATATACTGCCATAAAGCACGATTGATTTGCTAACTGCAAGTTCAAAAGGATGGCATTTGAGGAAAAACGACTTAGGTAGCAATAAATCTCTATCACTTATATGTAAACTTTACCTATAATGGGATAACCTCAATTAAAATTCCTACAGCTACCTATTATTAAAATTTATATAATGATGAAAACTCTAATTCCACAAAATGGAGCATCCATTACAATTGAAAAAAAAAAAAAGTGCATCTTAAGAAGGTCAATCTATGGCAAATATTGAAATGGAAAATTTATAAGAAAACTGTTCCATAAGCAAAAATACATCCTCATGTAGACCAAACTATACTGATTCTGTTTTCACGAAGGATAATATTATGATGAAATTAGGTGTTATTTGTATGATAGTACTACAGAGAAAGAGAAATACACTGGGTTTCTCCTCCGTACAGGACATCTGTTAACTTTCTGCCTTCTATCTGCCTTCAGATAAAGGACTGATGTTTTCACTGGGGAACAGCCACCCCTAAATCATAGAACATCTGGTTTAGGTATGTTTAACTTCTTCCACACATTCGAAAGTGGACATGTTATCTTGCTAATCATAGCATTGTGGCCCCTTGGCCACAGTGGTTTTCTTAAACATGTATACATGACCCAGTCTCCGCTGATGTACATCAATAATGGGAGTTTTATGAAATTAGTGGAATCAGACTTTCTCCTGAGGCTGTTTATGATAAAACTGATGAAATCTTGACTGGGCTGGGGCTACCATGTGTGGCCTAAGAGAACACAAATAGAGAGAAAGCCATTACCAGAGCTGAAAGAGCACCCTGTGAATGGACTTCCTTTGTGTTTTGGTATCCAGCTGCGCCTGAAATACCACCCTTGGCTTCTCTTACTTGAAAAACTCTCTTTCTCTTTCTTTATTTGTATGTGTGTGATATGTAATTTTTCTTATGTCACTTCGAACATTTCCGTCAACTGCAAATTTGAGTTCTTAGTGATACAGCCACCTCCCTAAGCCCCATCTAAGAGACATATTTTACAGCCACCAACTAAAGACAGATTAAACCCAAAACCAAACCCATTGCCGACGAGTCAATTCCGACTCATAGCGACCCTACAGGACACAGTAGAACTATCCCATAGGGTTTCCAAGGAGTGGCTGGTGGATTCAAATGCTGACCTTTTGATTAGCAGCTGAGCTCTTAACCACTGAGCCACCAGGGCGCCAAAGGCAGATTGGAACACTATTAAAGACTAAAATTCTGAGTCATCCAAATCTTAAATCATTCAATAAACTGTATGGAAAGTCATTTCCAATGCAAATGTACTTCAAAAATTACAAGGGATTTCAAGAGACAAACTATGTGTAAAAATTAACCCTCCCCAGCTATGTCACATACAATGCAGTAACATATATATGACATATATGGACTGCATGACATAAGGCATATATGACATCTGTGTCATATAGAATGGCATATGTCACATATGATACACGTGGCACGTAAGGTGTGTATATGTATATCAGCCCATCTTAATCAGATGGAAGTGGTGGTTCAGTAGTAGAATTCTTGCCTTCCATGAAGGAGACCCAAGTTCAAGTCCCAGCCAATGCACCTCAAGCACTAGCACCACTTGTCTGTTGAGGCCTGCATGTTGCCATGATGCTGAACAGGTTCAATCAAAGCTTCCAGGCTAAGACAGAATAGGAAGAAAGGCCTGATGAGCAACTTCCAAAAAATCAGCCACTGAAAACCCTATGGATCACAACTGTCTGAGTCCACTGTTCATGCGGTTGCCGTGCGTTGGAGGCCAGCCCAATGGCAGCTAACAACAATGACAAACATTTTAAGTAATGTCCCTCTTAATACAAGAGAGGCTGATTTGATGTGCAACACCTTACATTTTGCAATACTTTTTAACATGATTTTGTAAGTGCTTAGTCAATTATGGATAAAGAAATGTGGGCCTTTCTAACAACTAATGCAAGTGACAGAGTGATATATTACTTTTTTGGGTCTTTGGAATAAAATAAAGATATGGTTGAGTATTTGGGAAATTTCACTTATTCTATTGTCATAGAATTGATGCCTTTGAATTATAGTGTTGGTGAAGAATATAGAATATACCATGGACTTCCAGAAGAATAAATAAATCTGTCTTGGAAGAAGTATGGCCAGAATGCCCCTTAGATGCAAGGATGGTGAGACTTTATCTCAGGTACTTTGGACATGTTATCAGGAGGGACCAGTCCCTGGAGAAGGATATCATGCTTGGTGTCATGGGCTGAATTGTGTCCCCAAAAAGATATGTGTCAACTTGGTTAGGCCATGATTCCCAGTATTGTGTGGTTGTCCTCCATTTTGTGATTATAATTTTGTGTTAAGAGGATTAGGGTGGGATTTTAACACCACCCTTACTCAGGTCACCTCCATGATCCAGTGTAAAGGGAGTTTCCCTCGTGTGTGGCCTGCACCACCTTTTATCTCTCAAGAGATAAAAGGAAAGGGAAGCAAGCAGAGATTTGGGGACCTCATACCACCAAGAAAGCAGTGCCAGGAGCAAAGCACGTCCTTTGGACCTGGGATCCCTGCGTGAAGAAGCTCCTAGTCCAGGGGAATATTGATGAGAAAGCCCACGCAGAGAGAAGCCGTCCCCTGGAGCTGACACCCTGAATTTAGACTTTTAGCCTACTTTACTGTGAGGAAATAAATTTCTCTTTGTTAAAGCCATCCACTTGTGGTATTTCTGTTATAGCAGCACTAGATAACTAAGACACTTGGTAAAGTGGGGGGACATGGAAAAAGAGGAAGACCATCAATGAGATGGATTGACACAGTGCCTGCTACAATGGGCTCAAGCACAACAACAATTGTGAGAATGGTAGAGGACCGGGTAATGTTTCCTTCCCTATGAGTTGGAACTGACCCAATGGCACCTAACAACAACAACAACATTGTCATAGGTGCCCAATACCAACTTTATTAATGTGCACTAGCACTATAATACCTTTAGGAGTAGACTTTAGCCAGTTTGAAAGCAGGTTGGCTACAGTGATGACACATCTAGGAAATTGATCTTGTATTCCTCCAATTATGGAGAGCTGGAGATATGCTGGGCATGTTTGTTGTTATTTTCCCTGAGTATTTCCAGTCCTCCATACTTATTGCTAAAGCATTATGATGTTGATGCACAAAATTAAAGGTGACCAGGGTCCCCAGAACAGACAAGAAAGGTCATTAGAGTCTAACAATGTCATTGCAATGGCCAAGAGAACTTTTCAGAGAATCATAGGAGACTTCAGTCTATCAGGTGACATATTTAGGTAAGAGGCTTCTTTTGGGGAACTTTCAGGGCAGGGTTTTCTAGTGTTCATCACAGAGTTGCTAACCAGTGTATAGTAACTGTATCCTTTACCTACATCCTTTATCTACATCAAAGTAGCTCATATATACTTGCTTGTGTTGGTAATATTCTGTCAGAATGTTGGCAACATTCTGTCAATCTCAACATCTTAGAGATAACCAAGAAATACTGGAACTAGATTTCTTTAAAAGAAGGCTCCAGTAAAAACTGAAATCTAGTCAAGCACAATTTGTATGTTTGCTAATAACATCCCACTAATTTCAAATTACATTTCATGGCTGTTCCCTGTATTTTTTCAGTGGTACAGTGGTCAAGAGCCCAGGCTGCTAGCCAAAAGGTACACAGTTCAAATCCACCAGCTGCTCCTTGGAAATCCTAAGGGGCAGTTCTGCTGTGTCATATAGGGTCATTATGAGTCCAAATCAACGGCAACAGGTTTTTTTTTTTTTTTTTTTAGTGCCTTAATTAGACTCTGAGACAACTTTATTAAAAGAGAATATTATCTAAGAGTGCTTAAAGTTTAAGCAATCCAACGTATTCAACTAAGAAACTTTTCTTCTAATATTATTGTCTTCATTATTTCTTTTACTAACAAATTGAGAAAAGCTACATTAACTCACCCGAGGACCCAGCCAATACCACTGAGACTTCCACTTCACATGTGCTTTTTCATGACTCACTGTGCCCAAGTGAAATGAACCAGGTCATTAACTCGATTTTGCCAATTTACTAGTTACAGCATGTATTTCACTAATCCTCATCTTATGGTTGTAAAAAAAAATTGCAGGTCATTCTAAATTTACACTATATAATACAACTTGAAATGTCATATTTAATCTTCCATTTGTTCCCTTAAAAAAAAAAATCTGATTTATTGTATACCAGGGACACAAGAAAATCCATAGCCATGTAGGAAGAAAAATACTAGCACTTCCATTTTCACCTTATTTTTCATCTTTTTAAACTCTACATTCTCTAATGTTCTCAATAGATCAGCACAGTGGTACATGTATAGGAAACAAATACACCTATGATGGAGTGTTCATTCATGTGTTTTTTTAACTCATAGAATGGAAGGCAAAAAGTTTGGAGGTTATTTCTCTCTAGACTTATTCTCCATTCCCCCACTTTTGGGGATGCATATTTTCACATCAAAAATAATCATTAACTGGATTCTAATTTTCTCTCATCTCCCTAACCTATTTAAACACATAAAAAGAGACTATGTTTACATTTTAGTCCGTGAACCTTAGACTCCATTTTGATCATCCTCGATGCAAAATTACTTTGGATGATGGGGATTTTATCACCCTGTTCTCTCCTTATTACTTGTGGTGGATTTAGCTTCTCCTTTTTTTTTTTTAATTACATAGTTACTTAATCAAACAGGCAAAAGCTAGTGAATTGTTCCGGAGTCCTTAAGAATAATTTGTTCCTAATTACTAGAAGGGATTTTGAGCTAGAAAGGGAAGAGAGGAAACTTTTATTTGGCACTCTACTGTAATTTGGGACTTTCAGGTGTATTTTCTCATTTTAGCTTCATCAACTTAAAAATAAGACTTGAAATTCTCATGTCTTAAATGAAGAAGCTATCTAAGGCCTCTCAGTTCTGTAATGACTCTGCAGACCCCATCACCCCATCTGCAACTCTATCCTGCAACCATGATACCAATCAAATTTGCAGTTAAGCAACTGAATTTGACAGAAGTGACCGTGCCTTTCAGTGACTCTATTTCATATTGAAACCAAAACCAAACCGAACACTTTGCCATCGAGTTGATTCTCACTTTAAATCATTTTGAATTGCTCCATACAATAGATTTCCCCCCATCTCCTTAATTAAAAGGTTGTGTCTGATAGATCACTTACTTTCTCTGTCCCACTGGGACAAAGTGTTCACCGGTGATTGCGGAACTGCAGTTTCATTAAACTTATGTTTTATGAATTTAACAATATTTGGCTCTTTCTGTCATTTCACTGGTAACGTTAGTGACTGATAAGCCCGGCTGCCTAGTTTTAGGAGGCTGAATCAGTACTTGGCCATTCTGAATATCCATTCACGTCATTTCTGCCCCCTTTCTTTATAAGGTCATACATCAGTAGTCACAGCCCTCAATTTGTGCCAGAAGGTTTTTCGGGTGGTTCTGTGGCTGAAAGCATGTGTCTATATGCATAAGCAACACGGGGCTTGCCATAATGATTTCATTTCCACAAAGTATATGTTCAGTTTCTTTCTTCATCGATTTATTTGTACAAATGTAGCACAGGCAAATAATTAATTTGCTCATGTGGATTTACCAGAAGAAAGAAAAAAGGAAAAGACCAATAATAAAATGCAAACAATCTAGTGAGAAATGTGAGACCAGGGCAAGTAAGTAAAAAATTCAGAAATAACTACATGGCTACAGAAATTCATACAAAATATTTCAGCTAAGCTGAAAAGGGGACATTTTAAACTACATATTACTTAAAGTTGTTTTTTGCTTTTCAACTGAACTGTACAAATTGTACGTTAAAGGTATTTGTACACGTGGCACATTAATTACAAATCAGAAAATAATGTAAAATGAGATGATATCTGGAGTGAGATATATGACCAAAACCATTCAACCAGGTGGCAGGTACGCTCTGGATGATCAGACAATTCAACAAGTAAACCTAAAAATTAAAAGCATTTTGTTAGGGATAAAAGATAAAGCACTGATACTTCATATACATGTCAATGTTCTTTTTTCTTTAGATTCTCTTAGTAACATATCATTCATTACACATGAGAATAAAATGATTTCCAACTTTTGTCACAATATTTGGTTGATTACATAGCCCTACCTCCATTGAGACCCCTTTAATTCCTGTCAGGAAAACAATTAGTAATCCTTTCCTCAAATGAACGCATTGTAATATGAGTGGTGAGTACTTTCTTTGTTCATATGTTTCCTTTCTTCATTGGAAAGGGAGCTTTCTAAGAGTGAGGACTAGATCTGATACAGCAAGGAAATCCAGTACCTAGTATGTACTGGACACATGAGAGCACTTCCTATAGTAAGCTCGAAGGAGACCTCGTGGCACAATGATTAAATGTTTGGCTACTAACCAAAGAGTTGGTGGTTGGAACCCACTCAGCAGCTCCTTGGGAGAAAGACCTGGTTCCCATAAACATTACAGCCTAGAAAACGCTATGGGGCAGTTCTACTCTGTCACATGGGGTCACTCTGAGTCAAATCTGCTCAATGGCACACAACAACAACATAGTAACATGAAGAGGTACATACATCGACACACATAACAAATGTGCATACATGTCTTTATGGAAAATATTATATTATGACTGGATGTTTTATAAATATTTACTGAATTATAAATAAAACTACAGTGCATTCAGGGTAACATGAAATTAAAGGAGTTTAATAACTCTCTCTGGTAATATGTAGCCAGCCACACTAAGATTCCTAGTTAATACATTTGTGACTATTTAGTCTCTTTTTCCACCTCCAATCTCCGTTTTCAGCTGTTCCATTAGTCAGAGAACAGGGAAGAACAAACCTTGGTTACTTAATTTTGATTCCAGACCCTTTAATGCCGATTAAGCCAATAACAGGTTATGAGAACTATCCCTGTGCTGAACCAGCCTATTGACCCATTGTAAAAATACATGTTCTTCCATCCAGTATTGTTTTACACATTTTCACTGTTTGAAAATCTCAGTATCTCTCTAAAGTCAAAAGTGAAAAGGTTTTTGCAAAAACAAAGCATCTGCGTGAAGTCCTGGATAAACGATTTTGTTCTCTATTTCCCAGTTGCTTACAGCTGAGGTTTCTTGTTCCAACAATAGATCATGGTGTGTATTACACCAGGGAATGGTTGGCTTTTCTTTCATATAAATGCTTTCAGCAGTATTGGCATACAAGCCCAGCTTTTCTTCTAACCCGTATGAAGCTATTGCACGGATTCTGTAATAAACTATGCCAGATTCATTTTCACACGCCACAGACACTGAGAGCTTAATGCCATTCAGGGCAACTAGTCCATCAGTGTTTCTTTTTTTTTTTTTTCTTTTTCTATCCTCCCCTCCCCCTTTTTTTTTCTTGGAAACATTACTGAAAAAAATAGAAACGAACAGGTCTTGTACATGAGATGTTAACTGTTAAAAAAGCATTAATGTTAGGGGAGTTTGTGTATTCTAGCTTGTGTATTTGTCACTTCAGATAATCCAGGTTTGTTCTAAGGGGCTGATATTATTTGGTTGCCCAACTTGCTTCATCCTTCTCTCTTCATATTTCTAGGCACATGAATAGAACAACTTACAAACATTTTACATTAAGTGAAATGAGAAGACATTGCAAAATGTGAAGTAGTGGAGTTACATCATCTCTTTTATTTTAAAGAGATCACTCTAGCTGTTAGTGGAAAACAGATTTTAGGGGGAGGGGCAAGTATAGAAGAGAGGAAGCCAGTTAGAATGATACTCAAATAGGTCAGGGTGTGACCTGAACTAGGGTAGAGGGAGAGAAGTAGATGGCTTTTTGAAAGAAGGCGATTTTAGATGGGAATTTTTCTCTCAGGCTAGAATATCCATTTCCTCTTTGTCTGGCTAATAAAACTTCTCCATCCAGGCCTCCATATCCAGGAGGACTTCTCTGTTCTGTCTTTTCTGAGCAATGGTATTTTGAATGATTTCTTATCACTGTGTCTTCATCTCATATGAGCAATTAGCTTTAAGCTAATTGTCATCCCCATCAGATTCTGAAATGTTCAAAATCAAGATGAACATCTTTTATAACCTAGAAACCAAACAAAATTTTTGACACACATGAAATTTATCACTAAAAAATGTGTTTGGCCACACAGACTCCAGAAGATAAGCTAGATAACTGGAATCTTCTAAAAATTAAACACTTATGCTCATCAAAAGACTTCACCAAAAGAGTAAAAAGAGCAACTATGGGCTGGGAAAAAAAAACTTGGCTGTTACTAATCCAACAAAGGTCTAATCTCTAACATCTACAGCAAAATCCAACACTTCTACAACAAAAAGAAAAATAACCCATTAAAAAATGGGCAAAAGAAATGAACAGAAACTTTACCAAAGAAGACATTCAAGGGCTTGTGATCACTAGCCATTAGAGAAATGCAAATCAAAAGCACAGTGAGATACCATCTCACCCCAGCATTACTGGCACGGATCAAAAAAAGAAAAAATAACAAATGCTGGAGAGGATATAGGGAGATTGGAACTTCTATGCACTGCTGGTGGGAATACAAAGTGGTACAACCACTTTGGAAAACAAAATGGTGTTCCCTTAGAAAGCTAGAAATAGAAATACCATATGATCCAGCAATCTCACTCCTAGGAATACATCCCAGAGAAATAAGAGTCATCACACAAATAGACATATGTGCCCCCACATTCATTGCAGCATTGTTCACAATAGCAAAAAGATGGAAACAACCCAGGTACCTATCAACAGGTGAATGAATAAACAGACTATGGTACATACACACAATGGAGTACTATGCAATGATAAAGAACAACAATGAATCTGTGAAGCATCTGACAACATGGATGAATCTGGAGAGCATTATGCTGAGTGAAAAAAGTCAATCACAAAAGGACAAATATTGTATGAGTACTACTATAAAAATTCATGAAAAGGTTTCCATACCAAAAAAAAAAAAAAATCTTTGATGGTTATGAGGGAGGGGACGGGCCGGGATGGAAAAGCACTAAATAGACAATAGACAAGTAGTAACTCTGGTGAAGGGTAAGACAGTACATAATACTGGGGAAGCCAGCACAACTTGCACAAGGCAAAGTCCTGGCAGCTCCATAGTTACATCCAAACTCCCTGAGGGACCAAATTACTGGGATGGGAGCTGTGGGAATCATGGTTTCAGGGAACATCTAGCTAAACTGGCATAATATAGTTGATAAAGAAAATGTTCTACATTCTACTTTGGTAAGTAACATCTGGGGTCTTAAAAGCTTGTGAGTGGCCATTTAAGGTACTTCACTGGTCTCACCCCTTCATGAGCAAGGGAGAATGAAGAAAACTAAAGACACCAGGGAAAGATTAGTCCAAAGGACTAATGGACCACAACTACCACGACCTCCACAGTCAAAGTCCAGTACTACTAGATGGTGCCCAGCTACCACCACTGACTTCTCTGACAGGGATAACCATGGAGGATCCTGGACAGAGCTGGAGAAAAATGTAGCACAAAATTCTAACTCACAAAAAAAGACCAGACTTGCTGGCCTGAAAGAGACTGGAGAAACCCAAAAGTATGGCCCCTGGACACCCTTTTAGCTTAGTAAAGTAGTCACTCCTCAGGTTTACCCTTCAGCCAAAGATTAGACTGTCCCATAAAACAAAATGAGACTAAAGGAGCATACCAGCCAAGGGGCAAGGACTAGAGGCAGGAAGGTCAGGAAAGCTGGTAATAGGGGACCCAAAGTCGAAAAGGGAGAGTGTTGACATGTTGTGGACTTGTTAACTAACCAATGTCATAAAACAATATGTGTACTAACTTTTTAATGACAAGCTAGTTTGTTCTGTAAAACTTCATCTAAAGTACAACAAAAAATTAAATTATATAAACTTATAGGTAAATAATTGATATTAAAAGCAATGGTAATAAATAGAACTCATTGGTTCCAAAAAAAAAAAAAAAAGAATGTGCTTGGCTACATAAAACAGAACAGTTAACTTTCAGTGACTTAAATATATGGTCATTTTCATCTAACCAGAGGTATAGAGGTAAGTGCACATTGTATCTCATTCAGTTGCCCAGAGATATTAGGGTTGGCATATCTATAATTATTTTCCCTTTCCTTCGTTATTGTAAAATATCCTCCCAAGCGGGAGGTATCATATTAACATTCAAAGCAAAACAAAGTAGGGGATTTGGGAACAAACTTTCTTCTATTTTTATCAGGAAAAGTAAAACACTTTCTAGAAGCACCCAAATGGCTGCCATTTATGTCATACTCACCAGAATTGCTTAATAGAAACCCATAGATTCAAGGGAGGCTAAGAGAGCAAGTATGTGGTTTTTTTCTGTCTTCTGTAGTGGAGGTGACAAGGGAGAAGGGCATTTGAAATGTTTATTAGCTAAGTGAGTCAACCACAGTTACTTCACCAGATATTCAACAATATATTTTAATAAACTACAAAAATATTTAATGATTAATAATTTCCAGGTAATATATGCTTAATATATACATCCTAAATCAATAAGTGACTACATAGATGGCTTTATAGACATGTATAGGCTATGATCTCCAAACCCCTAAAATTAAATTTTAAGTTTTAGGGTGATGGTCAAATTTGAGTTAACAACTACAACAGAAAGGAATGCTTAAAATTCATTTCATTTGAGCACCGACTATATATGAAAGAGGAGCTGATCATTTATATCTAAATGCCATTTATTTGTATATAAATATGACATCTTTATATACAAATGATCAGTTCCTCTTTCATTTGAGCACCTATTATATGTGAAAGAGGAACTGATCATTTACATACAATTGTCATTTATTTATATATAAATATGATATATTTATATATAAATGATGAGATCCTCTTTCATATATAATTGGTGCTCAAATGAAATGAATTTTAAGCATTCTTTTCTGTTGTAGTTGTTAATTCAAATCTGACCATCACCCTGAAACTTAAAACTTAATTTTAGGATATATCATATCATATTTATATATAATATATTTTGTATATAAATTATATATAATTTAAATAAATTTATATATAATATAATTTGTATATAAATTATATATAATTTAAATAAATTTATATAATATAATTTATATATAAATATATCATATTTATATATAAATAAATGACATTTATATGTAAACAATCAGTTCCTCTTTCACATATAATAGGTGCTCAAATGAAAGAGGAACTGATCATTTATATATAAATATGTCATATTTATATACAAATAAATGGCATTTAGATATAAATGATCAGCTCCTCTTTCATATATAATTGGTGCTCAAATGAAATGAATTTTAAGCATTCTTTTCTGTTGTAGTTGTTAATTCAAATCTGACCATCACCCTGAAACTTAAAACTTAATTTTAGGAATTTGGAGATCATAGACATGTCTATAAAGCCATCTATATAACTTGCTAACTAGCTATTTTCTATGAATTTCTGGGGGGAAAAAAACTAAACCCGTTCCCATCAAGTTGATTCTAAGTCTTAACAACCTTATAGGACAGGCTAGAACTGCCCCCATAGGTTTTCCAAAGAGCGGCTGGTGGATTCAAACTGTCGACATTTTGGTTAGCAGCTGAATGCTTAACTACTGTGCCACCAAGCCTCCATAAATTTCTGAAACAGGACCTAGTATTTTCAGCCAGGCCATGAGTACATATATGTGGATGTTTGCCATTAACTTCTCCCATTGGACTTTTCTATTTAAGTATGTTTCATTTAGAATGGTGAGGCCATAACAATTGCATATGTATTCAGCAGCCTTTTTTTGGGGATAATATAATGTTTAAACATGTGTATACACCCATATACCTCCAAGAAGGAGCACCACTATCAAGATAATTAATATATCCACCACTTACAACTGCTTTCTCATAACGTTTTGTAAAACCCACTCCTGTCTCTCTCCATCCCTCTATTCGAAGGCAACCACTGATCTGCTTTCTGTCACTATAGGTTTATAGATTCTAAAAATAAACACAATTATTCAGGGTGTACTTTTTTCTGCTCCCTTTCAATCAAGAAAATTGCTTTCTGCTTTATTGATGTTTTTAGTGTTTATCAGTTGTTCATTCCTTTCTTTTGCTGAGTTGTATTTTACTGTATTTATTTATCCATTCAACTATTGGTGGAAATTTGGTTTTATTTTTTTTAGCTATTTATTACCAATACAGCTGATGTGAACTCTCATGTACAACTGTTTATATGGACATACGCTTTTGTTTCTTTTGGGTAATTATCCGGGAGTGGAATGGCTGGGTAGTACAGAAATTTTACGTACAACTTTTTAAGGAATGTTCTGTTTTCCAAAGTACTTGTACTGTTGCACATTTTCATCAGCAGTGTATGAGGGTTCTATTTACTCCACATCTTCCCCAATCCTTAGCATTACAAGTCTTTTTTGTTTTAAACAATCTAAGAGGAAACCCTGGTGGCATAGTGGTTAAGTGCTACGGCTGCTAACCAAAGGGTCGGCAGCTCGAATCCACCAGGCGCTCCATGGAAACTCTATGGGGCAGTTCTACTCTGCCCCATAGAGTCACTATGAGTCAGAATTGACTCGATGGCACTGGATTTGGTTTTTTTGGTTTAATAGTTGTGTGGTGGTATCTCACTGTAGTTTTAATTTGCATTTCCCTAATAAATTCTTCTCTAAGAGGGATGGTAGCACAATGGTTAAGTGCTTGGTTGCTAACCAAAAGGTCAGGGGTTTGAACCTACCAGCAGTCCCATAGGAGAAAAGACCTGGCAATCTGCTCCTATAAAGATTACAGCCTAGGAAACCCTATGGGGCAGTTCTATTCTGTCACACGGGGTCACTATGAGTCAGAATCAACTTGATGCCACGTAAGAACAGCAACAATGACTGATAAGGTTGGGCATGTTTTCATGTACTTATTTGTCATCCCTTGACCACCATCGGTAAAGTGTCTGTTTAAATCATTTTCTGTCTTTGTTTTTGGTGGGTTGTCTGTTTTCTTATTGTTAATTTTGAGAATTCTATATACATGTACATATATCCTGAATACACATCTTTTATTTGAAAATGTTACAAATGTGATTTGAAAATATTTTGTCTCACTCTGTGAGTTGCCCTTTCATTCTTTTCACTCAAGCTTCTATTACAGTTAATTTAGCAAACACTCCATATTTTTCCTGAAAGACACATCTTCATGTATTTTAAAGAATCTAAAGATATTTTTAAATGGACATTAGGTGTATTTTTTATCAGGTGGAAAACCCAGGTTTTGCTCAGCATTACTCATATCAGCCAATAAATGAGACGCCGAGGTAGAAGAGTATAAAGGTGCCTCTATTTTGTTGTACAAGGAAGGAAGCAATCGGGGCTGTTGCCACCAAGACTGCTTCAAGAGGGCGAGGGACAGCAGTTATTTTCAAGGGGTTTACAAGTAGGAAGTTCATCGGGTTACATCAGCAACATTCTTAGTCATACCTCACAGGTGCCAGGATTTTCATGGGGCGGCCAAGCAAAGGAACTGCAATTCCGATGCAAACTGGGAGGCCTGCCAAGCAATGGAACTGAAAATGGCAAGGTAGGCCAAACAAGTTGCAGTGGAATTCTGCAGTCTGGGGACCTCTGTATTATATTGAGGACTCAAATGCTCACTAAAAAATACATACCATTAAGTACTTAAGGACATTCATAACCTTCATCACCACCAGCCTTCTCAGTACCAATTGTGGGGAAAATGCCTTACCATGTAAATGATCTTTTAATACACACACACACACACACACACAAACACACACTCAAGGTGTCAAAAACCTAAAATACTAAGAGAAATGTCAAAAATTAATGTAACAGAATACATATACTGTGAGTAGATATAATTCAAATTGGACAGTGTCACCCAAACATATCAACAAGGCACTCCAAAGAGGGGAGTCATAACATAGGTTATATAGGCCATCGTTATGTTAATTTATTAACAGGTAGCATCAAAGCACAGGGAAGTTACAGAAACAGTCACCAAGAACATATCCTAAACAGCCTCCAATCAGATCCTGGAGTTACTGCTTCGCTAGGCTGGCTGCACATTGATAATTTTCCAAAAGAACTCAATGCCTAAGGCCAAACGGTCTCCACTAAGCTGCTTACTAAGCTACTGTTCGATTTGAAGATGACTCCAGGGAACCAGTTCCTTCACGTTTCAAAAGAACACCTCAGGGCAGATGGCCAGGTTGGGTTACCCCAATTCCATGAACCCAGAAATCTGAATTCCAGGAGAATCAAAATTATTTTGTCAAGGGTAACCAATTCAAAATGAGTTCTAGAAACAGCCGTAAACTTTTATAGTGCCAAATACCCCTTGTTGTTGTTGTTGTTAAGTGCTGTCAATTTGGTTCCAACTCGTAGCATCATTCGCTGATGTGGCACAACTCAAAATGAGAAGAAACAGCTGCAAACATCCATTAATAATCGAAACCTGGAATGTACGAAGTATGAATCTAGGAAAATTGGAAATAGCCAAAAATGAAATGGAACGCATAAACATAGATATCCTAGGCATTAATAAGCTGAAATGGACTGGTATTGGCCATTTTGAATTTGACGATCATATAAGCTACTAGGCTGGGAATGACAACTTGAAGAGGAATGGTATTGCATTCATCGTCAAAAAGAACGTTCCAAAATCTATCCTGAAGTACAACACTGTCAGTGATAGGATAATATCCATACACCTGCAAGGAAGACCAGTTAACATGACCATTAGTCAAATTTACGCACCAACCACTAGCGACAAAGATGAAGAAATAGGAGATTTTTATCAGCTTCTGCAGCCTGAAATTGATCAAACATACAATCAAGATGTGTCGATAATTACTGGCGATTGGAAATGCTCCTTATGGAACTTAAATCCTAATGCTGACTCCAATTCACTCGCTAGACTTCCCCTTCCCTTATAAAATGCTGAGTTTTCTCTCAGGAAATCACAATGCCCTCCCCTTCCATGTGACCTCAATCCTTTCCACCCATAGTGCCCATTTTTACTTTTTCTTAGATAATTTTAAAATTTCTTTTTACATATTTTAACCTCAACAAGTTAAGGATTCCAGAACTTTTATTTGCTGCGAAAGTTCCCAGTTCCTCTATATGAATTACAGAATGCAAATGTAAAAATAGGGAAAGTGCACAGCCTAGCTGCATACATCAGTTTTATCAAACGCTTGATTCAAATAATTAAATGGGAGAAGGGCAACACCCAACTCCACCCATTAAATAATAGTAGCCTCACCCCTTTGCTCAGCCAAAATATCTTATTACATGTGCGTATGTGTGCACATGCCCGCACAAGCACTACAGTTTCTCATTTTTATTTGAACTATATATTTCGTAATAGTGGTATGCTTTCTGGAGGGAAAAAGGCATGGAAATAAAACTGCTTAAATACTGTGTCACCTGCAAGTTATTATAAAACACATTTTGAAGCCATAATTGGTTGGGGGCCAAATTCTGATGAAGCGAATGCTTAGGAAGGAGGTCTGAATATCAGTTGGAATATAAAAGCCATTAGTATGTTGGGATTCTATCAAAGTTCAGTGAAATTGTACTTGGGTGCAGTATATCTAGGAAGGTTAATACAATACTTAGACTGAGAAAGGTGGTGATTCCCTTGAAAGAGAACCTCATCAAAGGCAATATAACTCTGGATTTATGGGCCTTTAAAGATTCACCTAGTGGGAATCCGTATCAGAACATTTTGGCAGTTTTATTCTCTCTTACTGTGGTTTTTAAGGTGTGCCATATTTTTCAGCGTCTACTACATTAGGGAAGGCAGAACAACCTCCCAAATCTTTCAGCTAGCACATAGCTTATAGAGAAACATGTTACTCCAAGAATGAAAATGAAACATGATAGCTGGAGGTTGCTTATGATATAATACAGAGTTTTTATATGATTTGTCCATCATGTTGGTACTGCCTGGTGCTCCCAAAGCCAATACAAGCAGAGGTTTTAAAAAAGACACTTAGAGAGTGGAGCCAAGATGGCTGACTAGGTAGAAGCTACCTTGGATCCCTCTTGCAACAAAGACTCGGAAAAACAAGTGAATCGATCATATACATGACAATCTACGAACTCTGACCACCAAACACAGATCTAAAGAGTTGACCTGAGTGACAGAGACTGAGAACGAACAACTACGGTGAAGCGGCAACTGTCTTCGGAGCTGGGAGCCAGCATCCCAGTCAGGAAACCTTGGCCCCGGGCTTTGGACTAGGCTCAGGGGAGCTGAGCACGGCATCCTGAGATGGCGCAAACACGGGGTGCAGCCCTAACCCCCAGAACTGACCTCGGGGGAAGCCCAGCCAAGGCACGCAGGCAGCGCAGCGACGTGGCTGACAGGAGAAGAAGTCACCGGGAGGCAGCGACAGGTTTTGGAGCCTGGAGTGCGGTGTCCCAGCCGAGGAACCTTGGCGCTGGGCTTTGGATTGGGAGCAGAGGAACTGACCACGGCTTCTGAGACAGCGCAAGCACGGGACGCAGGCCTGACCCTCGGGGGCAATCTCTACCCAGCCAGCACACACAGTCAATGCGCCCCTTGGTAATCTCAGATAAAACAGTCATCCCAAGCAAGATAAGTAACTTTGTCTATATTCTGGGGTGCAAAAAAAAAAATTTTTACTTTTTTCTTACACTCTCCTCTTTATCTGAACCCTCCCCTCCCCTTCCCAGGTCGCTTCATTAACATTGGAATTTCCTGAGCCAGAGAGTGAACTGCTCTGTGGTTTTTCTTTCTTTCTTTCTTTCTTTTTTTTTTTTTTTTGGTCTTTTCCTAACCCATTCTCCTGGCCTGAGAGGAGCAACCACAAAAAACCCAGGGACCAAAAATACTTCCCTAATTGGACTAAAAACACAGAACCAGCTCCAGCCAAGCATATGTGATCCACAGCCTTGGGCTTTCATCTCTACAGGGAACAAGGTGGCTATTATAATGCAAAGGCATTTCTGATAGGGATCTGACTGTTTTAGCAGATTACTGGAAAGACAAGTTCCCCTGGTCTGATATCTCTGCATATTCGACAGAACCCTCACTGACCCACAACAGGGAACTGAGGGCTGAAGCTCCCCCCAGACCACCTAGCCTCCTGTCTTAGGGGTCTACGGCAGGTGACCCTTACCAATCTGTAGAGGTACTTGCATTGGGGGCCTAAGGTACAGCTGCAGAGCCCACCCACCAAAGTCCTTTAGGAACAGAGACACACATACTTCACTGGCACTTGGGGGAAGCCTGTCAGCATCCTGCCCCCTGGAGTATGAACCCCTGCTGCTACTAGACTCTGGTAAACACAACTATCACCACTACTTCTCTAGGTGGATAGGTGACAGTCTGCACCACACATTTGATGATCCAAAATCAGATTCTACTCAAGGATTGTGAATGGACTCTTAGGCTTATATAACTGATAACAGCCCAAACCAGCTGGTAATAGGACATAAGTGAGTCAAGGGCTACAACAATCAAGACAGCGCAATCTAGTAGCCATTCTACGTATATTGAAAGAAAACAAAACAAGATAAGACTCAGTGAGCAACTATAGAATAAATCACTACAATACCTTAGTGATGGCTCAGAGACAGCAGTCGATATCAAACCACATAAAGAAGCAGACCATGATTGCTTCTACAGCTCCTCAAACTAAAGAAACAAAATCTTTCCCAAATGAAGATACAATCCTGGAATTGAGAGATGCAGAATATAAAAAACTAATTTACAGAATGCTTCAAGACATCGGGGATGACCTCAGAAATGAAATAAGGCAATCTACAGAAAAAGACAAGGAACACACTGATAAAGAAGTTGAAGAAATCAAAAAGATTATTCAAGAACATAGTGGAAAAATAAATAAGTTCCAAGAATCCATAGAGAGACAGCATGCAGAAATCCAAAAGATTAACAGTAAAATTACAGAATTAGACAACCCAGTAGAAAGTCAGAGGAGCAGAATTGAGGAATTGGAATGCAGAGTGAGGGAGTTGGAGGATAAGGCAATTGACACCAATATAGTTGAAGAAAAATCAGATAAAAGAATTAAAAAAAAAAAAAATGAAGAAACCCTAAGAATCATGTGGGACTCTATCAAGAAGAATAACTTGAGTGTGTTTGGAGTCCCAGAACAGGGAGGGATTACAGGAAACACAGAGAGAATAGTTGAAGATCTGTTGGCAGAAAATTTCCTTGACATCATGAAAGACGAAAGGATATCTATCCAAGACGTTCATCGAACCCCATTTAAGACTGATCCAAAAAGAAAATCACCAAGACATATTATCATCAAACTTGCCAAAACCAAAGATAAAGAGAAAATTTTAAAAGCAGCCAGGGATAAAAGAAAGGTCTCCTACAAGGGAGAATCAATAAGAATACGTTCAGACTACTCAGCAGAAACCATGCAGTCAAGAAGGCAATGGGATGACATATATAGAGCACTGAAGGAGAAAAACTGCCAACCAAGGATCATACATCCAGCAAAACTCTCTCTCAAATATGAAGGTGAAATTAAAACACTTACAGATAAACACAAGCTTAGAGAATTTGCAAAAACCAAACCAAACCTACAAGAAATACTAAAGGAAATCGTTTGGTCAGAAAACCAATAATATCAGGTACCAGCACAACACACGGTCACAGAACAGAACATCTTGATATCAACTCAAATAGGGAAATCACAAAAATAAATTAAGGTTAATTTTAAAAAGAAAAAAAAATGCTCAAAACAGGGGATCATTGAAGTCAATATGAAAAAGATCAAAATAATCAAAAAGAGGGACTAAATACAGGTGGCATAGAACTGCCATATGGAGAGGGATACAAGGCGATATAGGACAATACAAGTTAGGTTTTTACTTAGAAAAATAGGGGTAAATATTAAGGTAACCACAAAGAGGTATAATAACTCCATAACTCAAAATAAAAACCAAGAAAAACATAACGACTCAGCAAACATAAAGTCAAATACTATGAAAATGAGGAACACACAATTTACAAAGAAAAACATCTCAGCACAAAAAAGTAAGTGGAAAAATGAAATCGTCAACAACATATATAAAAAGGCATCAAAATGACAGCACTAAACACATACTTATCTATAATTACGCTGAACGTAAATGGACTAAATGCACCAATAAAGAGACAGAGAGTCTCAGACTGGATAAAGAAACACGATCTGTCTATATGCTGCCTACAAGAGACACACCTTAGACTTAGAGACACAAACAAACTAAAACTCAAAGGATGGAAAAAATATATCAAGCAAACAATAAGCAAAAAAGAAGAGGAGTAGCAATATTAATTTCTGACAAAATAGACTTTAAAGTTAGATCAACCACAAAGGATAAAGAAGGACGCTACATAATGATTAAAGGGACAATTGACCAGGAGGATATAACCATATTAAATATTTATGCACCCAATGACAGGGCTGCAAGATACATAAAACAAACTTTAACAGAACTGAAAAGTGAGATAGACACCTCCACAATTATAGTAGGAGACTTCAACACACCACTTTCGGAGAAGGACAGGACATCCAGTAAGAAGCTCAATAGAGACACGGAAGACCTAATTGCTAGAATCAACCAACTTGACCTCATTGACTTATACAGAACTCTCCACCCAACTGTTGCAAAGTATACTTTTTTTTCTAGCGCACATGGAATATTCTCTAGAATAGACCACATATTAGGTCATAAAACAAACCTTTGCAGAATCCAAAACATCGAAATATTACAAAGCATCTTCTCAGACCATAAGGCCATAAAAGTGGAAATCAATAACAGAAAAATTAGGGAAAACAAATCAAATGCTTGGAAACTGAACAATACCCTGCTCAAAAAAGACTGGGTTAAGGAAGACATTAAGGAGGGAATAAAGGAATTCATAGAATGCAACGAAAATGAAAACACTTCCTATCAAAACCTCTGGGACACAGCAAAAGCAGTGTTCAGAGGTCAATTTATATCGATAAATGCACACATACAAAAAGAAGAAAGAGCCAAAATCAGAGAACTGTCCCTACAACTTGAAAAAATAGAAAGTGAGCAACAAAAGAATCCATCAGGCACCAGAAGAAAACAAATAATAAAAATTAGAGCTGAACTAAATGAATAAGAGAACAGAAAAACAATTGAAAGAATTAACAAAGCCAAAAGCTGGTTCTTTGAAAAAATTAACAAAATTGATAAACCATTGGCCAGACTCACTAAAGAAATACAGGAAAGGAAACAACCCAAATAAGAAATGAGATGGGCCACATCACAACAGACCCAACTGAAATTAAAAGAATCATATCAGATTATTACGAAAAACTATACTCTAACAAATTCACAAACCTAGAAGAAATGGATGAATTCCTAGAAAAACACTACCTACCTAAACTAACACAATCAGAAGTAGAACAACAAAATAGACCCATAACAAAAAAAGAGATTGAAACGGTAATCAAAAAACTCCCAACAAAAAAAAAAGCCCTGGCCCAGATTTACTGCAGAGTTCTACCAAACTTTCAGAGAAGAGTTAACACCACTACTACTAAAAGTATTTCAAAGCATAGAAACCAACGGAATACTACCTAACTCATTCTACGAAGCCACCATATCCCTGATACCAAAACCAGGTAAAGACATCACAAAAAAAGAAAATTACGGACCTATGTCCCTCATGAACATAGATGCAAAAATCCTCAACAAAATTCTAGCCAATAGAATTCAACAACATATCAAAGAAATAATCCACCACAACCAAGTGGGATTTATGCCAGGTATGAAAGGCTGGTTTAATATGAGAAAAACCATTAATGTAATCCAGCATATAAATAAAACAAAAGACAAAAACCACATGATCTTACCAATTGATGCAGAAAAGGCATTTGACAAAATCCAACACTCATTTATGATAAAAAACTCTCACCAAAATAGGAATTGAAGGAAAATTCCTCAACATAATAAAGGGCATCTATACAAAGCCAACAGCCAACATCACTCTAAGTGGAGAGAGCCTGAAAGCATTTCCCTTCAGAACAGAAACCAGACAAGGATGCTCTTTATCACTGCTCTTATTCAACATTGTGCTAGAGGTTCTAGCCAGAGCAATTAGGCTAGACAAAGAAATAAAGGGCATCCAGATTAGCAAGGAGGAGGTAAAATTTTCTCTATTTGCAGATGACATGATCCTATATGCAGAAAACCCTAAGGAATCCTCCAGAAAACTACTGAAACTAATAGAAGAGTTTGGCAGAGTCTCAGGTTATAAGATAAACATACAAAAATCACTTGGATTCCTCTACATCAACAAAAAGAACATCGAAGAGGAAATCACCAAATCAATACCATTCACTGTAGCCCCCAAGAAGATAAAATACTTAGGAATAAATCTTACCAAGGATGTAAAAGACCTATACAAAGAAAACTACAAAGTACTACTGCAAGAAACTAAAAAGGACCTACTTAATTGGAAAAACATACCTTGCTCATGGATAGGAAGACTTAACATAGTAAAAATGTCCATTCTACCAAAAGCCTCCTATACATACAATACACTTCCAATCCAAATTCCAATGACATTTTTTAATGTAATGGAGAAACAAATCACCAACTTCATATGGAAGGGAAAGAAGCCTCGGATAAGTAAAGCATTACTGAAAAAGAAGAAGAAAGTGGGAGGCCTCACTCTACCTGATTTCAGAAGCTATTATACAGCCACAGTAGTCAAAACAGCCTGGTACTGGTACAACAACAGGCACATAGACCAATAGAACAGAATTGAGAACCCAGATATAAATCCACCCACGTATGAGCAGCTGATATTTGACAAAGGCCCAGTGTCAGTTAATTGGGGAAAAGATAGTCTTTTTAACAAATGGTGCTGGCATAACTGGATATCCATTTGCAAAAAAAGGGAACAGGACCCATACCTCACACCAAGCACAAAAACTAACTCCAAGTGGATCAAAGACCTAAACATAAAGACTAAAACGATAAAGATCATGGAAGAAAAAATAGGGACAACCCTAGGAGCCCTAATACAAGGCATAAACAGAATACAAAACATTACCAAAAATGACGAAGAGAAACCAGATAACTGGGAGCTCCTAAAAATCAAACACCTATGCTCATCTAAAGACTTCACCAAAAGAGTAAAAAGACCACCTACAGACTGGGAAAGAATTTTCAGCTATGACATCTCCGACCAGCGCCTGATCTCTAAAATCTATATGATTCTGTTAAAACTCAACCACAAAAAGACAAACAACCCAGTCAAGAAGTGGGCAAAGGATATGAACACACAGTTCACTAAAGAAGATATTCAGGCAGCTAACAGATACATGAGAAAATGCTCTCGATTATTAGCCATTAGAGAAATGCAAATTAAAACTACGATGAGATTCCATCTCACTCCAACAAGGCTGGCATTAATCCAAAAAACACAAAATAATAAATGTTGGAGAGGCTGCGGAGAGATTGGAACTCTTATACACTGCTGGTGGGAATGTAAAATGGTACAACCACTTTGGAAATTTATCTGGCGTTATCTTAAAAAGTTAGAAATAGAACTACCATACAACCCAGAAATCCCACTCCTCAGAATACACCCTAGAGAAATAAGAGCCTTTACTTGAACAGATAAATGCACACCCATGTTTATTGCAGCTCTGTTTACAATAGCAAAAAGCTGGAAGCAACCAAGGTGTCCATCAACGGATGAATGGTTAAATAAATTGTGGTATATTCACACAATGGAATACTACGCATCGATAAAGAACAGTGACGAATCTGTGAAACATTTCATAACATGGCGGAACCTGGAAGGCATTATGCTGAGTGAAATTAGTCAGAGGCAAAAGGACAAATATTGTATAAGACCACTATTATAAGATCTTGAGGAATAGTATAAACTGAGAAGAACACATACTTTTGTGGTTACCAGGGGGGGAGGGAGGGAGGGTGGGAGAGGGTTATTTCCTGATTAGTTAGTAGATAAGAACTACTTTAGGTGAAGGGAAGGACAATACTCAGTACACGGAAGGTCAGCTCAACTGGACTGGACCAAAAGCAAAGACGTTTCCAGGATAAACTGAATGCTTCGAGGGTCAGCGGAGCAAGGGCAGGGGTTTGGAGACTATGGCTTAAGGGGACTTTTAAGTCAATTGGCAAAATAATTCTATTATGAAAACATCCTGCATCCCACTTTGAAGTGTGGCATCTGGGGTCTTGAATGCTGACAAGCGGCCATCTAAGATGCATCAATTGGTCTCAACCCACCTGGAGCAAAGGAGAATGAAGAACACCAAGGTCACACAATAACTATGAGCCCAAGAGACAGAAAGGGCCACGTGAACTAGAGACTTACATCATCCTGAGACCAGAAGAACTAGATGGTGCCCAGCCACAACTGATGACTGCCCTGACAGGGTGCACAACAGAGAACCCCTGAGGGAGCAGGAGATCAGTGGGATGCAGACCCCAAATTCTCATAAAAAGACCATACTTAATGGTCTGACTGAGACTAGAGGAATCCCGGCGGTCATGGTCCCCAAACCTTCTGTTGGCCCAGGACAGGAACCATTCTCGAAGACAACTCATCAGACATGGAATGGACTGGACAATGGGGAGGAGAGAGAAGCTGATGAAGAGTGAGCTAATTGTATCAGGTGAACACTTGAGACTGTGTTGGCATCTCCTGTCTGGAGGGGAGATAGGAGGGTAGAGAGGGTTAGACACTGGCAAAATTGTCACTAAAGGAGAGACTGGAAGGAGGGAGCGGGCTGACTCTTTAGGGGGAGAGTAAGTGGGAGTATGGAGTAAGGTGTATATAAGCTTATATGTGACAGACTGACTTGATTTGTAAATGTTCAATAAAAATTATTTAAAAAAAAAAAGACATCCAATCTGAAGTTCAGATACTGGTTTCATGCAAATAAGAAGTATCAAAAATTGGAATAGAAACTACAAAGCATAAGCTCTCAAATCATTTAAGAACAATAAATATTTTAGTTCCCTGGAAAACTGAACAGGATTGCCTTGAGGGGCATCAAATGCTTGACCCTCTATTAGCCCTACACGAGTATGCTATTTCAAACTGTCAGTTCAACGTATGACGAGCAGTTCTGTTAAAACTGCATATTTAGCTAGATAACTAAAATTATGGTGACTCCACTAGAGTTTGTCAGAATTTCTTGTCATAATAGTCTGTTGTACCAATCAAACTTTGTGTAGGGTAAGGCTGAGCCATGAGAGACCTAAATTTCATCCACAATATCTAGATTATACATACAACACAATTAATTCCTAAAAATGTTTCCCAATTACTCTATGTTAGGAGCATCCTATTACTTTTACGAATGGCTAATGATGGGTATTATGGGAGCAAGGATGGGATTTTTCTTCTATATAATCTCCAAATCACAGGTATGATTTGAGAATCTGGACTGGCTACTTAGCACTTAGTCAAGTTACCTAAACCATCTGTGACTCTGTTTCCTTTTCTGCTAAAAGAATATCTAACTCAGAAGATAATTGCAGAATTAAATGAGATAGTACGCCTACTCTTCACTTACCAACTATCTCATTATCCAACATTTTGCATTTACAACAACAGTAAAAAATCTACTATGCAACTATTACGGGCATCAACAACGTATGTCTGGCAGTAACACGCACCAAGTTATTAGGCGAGAGTAACGTTGGTTGTTGTGGATGAGGTTATGTGTCAACTCAGCTGAGCCATGATTCTCAGTGGTTTGGCAGTTATGTAATGATGTAATTTGGCAGTTATGTAATGATGCAATTTTGAAGTTATGCAAGGAGGTAGTCATCCTCCATTTTGTGTTCTGATATGGTCACCACCCATTTTTGCTTTTTGTCAGTTTCTGCATAACAACCTGGTCTTTGGAACCTAACCATGTTGATAAGTGAGGAGTAGGTGTAATAGCAAACATATAGCACTTACAAAGTGTCGAGCAGTGTTTTAAACACTTTTCAAATGTTACCTCATTAAATCTTCATAGCAACCGTATAAAGTAGGCTTTGTTTTTATTCTCATTTTCATATGATAAAACCGAGGCTCAGAGAAGTTAAATAACTTGGCCAAAGTTCCATAATATATAATGAATCCTATTTGGGATAGGTAAGCTTAGGCAATCTCGCTCCAGACTATATACTTTCATTCACTAGGCATGACTTTTCTATCACATAGGGAATGTAAGTGTTTAGCCCAATGCTACATGCATAGTAAGTTCTAAATGATATCCATTATTATTGTTATTAAAAATTAATACACTGTCACTTATAATTTGGAAATTTTTGGAAAGAAAAATGACAATACAACTTCTGGTTTCAGCTCTCTCATGTCAAAAGCTTGGAAGTCATCACTCTTGTCCTTACAACAAGAGCAAGTTGAAGACCTGAAATCAACGACTACTCTTGGATCCAACAGAAAATTGAGGTCACAGGGCAAACTGCCATGCCAAAATCTTGAGAGCCAGGCAAATCCAGAAAGTCACAGTCAAGATCTGCTTACCTGGAACAGAAACCAAGTCACTAGGAATATATAAATGTAATGTGGACAAATTGCTAGAGGCTGAATGTGAACTGGCTTGAGAGTGAGAAACTCCCCAGGTTTTAGGGTGGCCCCCATACTTATAAGGATTTTACCTCTAGGAATTCCACCAAGCTCTCAAGGTGAAAAGCCAAGAAAGATCCCTTAGTGACTCAGTAGGGGGAGGGAAACAGTAACTATGGTGAGATAAGCCTAGAGCATTCTTCATAACAAAGGCCTACTCTCCAGGTGTAAAGAATTTACCTGAGCCATATCTCACCTGGATAGCCCTGGGCAGTGTAAAACAGCCATGGGCATTTTTGCAATTGCCTAAAGGGGATATTGTATTGTGGATATGTGAAAATTGGATTTAAAAGATTCAATCTCGTTCATATATAGGTCCCAAAAGACACTGGAAATGTGCTGTGTAAGAATGGTGTATACTCCAAAGGCCCACTGTGCTGAATCACTCATCATCATGACACAAAGGCTGAGGATCATAGATCAAAATGCTATACAGATGTGTCTCAGGACACTCAACACCAGAAGTATGTGAATAGTGGTGGAGAAACACACTTTTCTAGGTATTTCTCAGATAAGGTGAGAGGGATACTAGCTTTCTAATGGAAGAAAAAAAGGAGCCTTGGTGGTGCAGTGTTTAAGCACTTAGCTGCTAAATGAAAGATTGGCAGTTTGAACCTACCAGCTGCACCATGGGAGAAAGATGTGGCAGTCTGCTCCCAGAAATATTTACAGCCTTGGAAACCTTGTGGGGCAGTTCCATTCTGTCCTACAGGATTGCTATGAGTCAGAATTGACTGACAGCCATGAGTTTGATTTTGGTTTGAATGGAAAGAAAGAGACATGGGCACAGTCTATCTCCCTGAATCCTCAGACAGCTACCTACCACTTCTATAGGTTTCTAAGACAGACACATTAGAGGACACTCCAGACAAAGAAATTATTTTTATTGAGGACCTCATTGTTTTCAAGAATAGGTCAAGGTGTGTGAAGGAGCCCTGGTGGCACAGTGGTCAAGTGACATGTCTGCTAACCAAAAGGCCAGCAGTTCAAATCCACCAACCATACCTTGGAAACCCTATGGGGGTAGTTTTGCTCTATCCTCTAGGGTTGCTATGGGTTGGAATCAACTCTACCAACTGCAATGGGTTTGGTTTTGTATACGAAAATTCTTTAATCTGGTGTGCCACAAATCTTGTGAAGCAAGCAAGTTGCATTTTTTCCCCCCTAAAATGTATCTATAAGTAGTCCAATGTTAAGAATGAATGAAGCTTGAATTTAAAGGACTCAAATATGCTCTGTGTTTTACTATAGGAAAATTATTTTGAACTCAATCACTATTATACATTATACATAGCCTGTGGTATATTCTGCTCACACCATTTAAGGTATATTACGCCCAGTTCCAGTACCATCCTAATTGCTTTAATTAACCAATGTTATCCCTAGTGTTGCATCTTAATTATACATATAGATAAAAAAATAGGTAGGTTTATTTTACATATGTAACCTGATTAGTTGTCAAAGCAAATGCAGATCATATTTTGCATGTAAAAGTTTTAATTTTCTCTCTAAAACTTCTCAGAATTTTTTTTAGTGAAATTAATATTCAAAAGAAGTGTTTCCTTAAAAGATACGAGTGGACATTAAAGTCCATTTGTCTCTTAAACTTAATCAGGAAAGAGTAAGTATGATATTTTTGATGTTTTCTAATATAGTGGACTCTTTTCTGCCTCTCACCTGCTAGCTTAAATAATTCTTGAGGCAGAAGACAGAGTACAGAATTTGAAACCGAAAATTCTGTTTTCGTAAAAATACATAATAGATTTATTGTATGATTGTGAGCACTTAATCTTTCTAAACCTTAGTTTCATCAGCTCTAAAATGGGGATAGATGATGCCCACACCAACGCCTTAGCTATTGTCAAAGTCCTATAGTATGATCTAAGTGAAAGCACAATGGAAACTCATTTCCAGGCTATCTTTTACACAGAAACACAAAATATCTTTCCTGATTGCAATTTAATATCAAACAAAACAAAAATATGTTATCCTTGATTTATGTAGTTAGAAGCATAAAGGTAAGAAATAAACAACTAAACAAAAGAAAATGGATGAACATTTCTTCAGAAAATATGAATTCATTTTTCTTCCTCTCTTGCCAAAAATCACAATACTCTGACAATTTTTATCTATATTATTGAGTTCTATTTTTAGCTAAAAAGTAACTTGTTTTTATTGTTTTAAATGAGTATTGTCTTCCCTCCTCCCTCAAATATTTATTGACCTAAGAATTTAACAGAGAAATTAGAAATGTATATTCTTCTTCCTTTTCATTATTCTGCAAATTACATATGTGTTCACACTCTAAAGGATATTAAGCACTTTGAGCTCTAAGGGAGAACCAACTTGGGTATGGAGACCTTGACCTATGTTGTTTTAGCATAAATTCCATTTTTTAAAACTGGTCTTGCCTCATCCAAAAAGTCTCCCCTACCTACTCCAAAAGCAGAAGTAACTCATCATCAGTATTTATGGAATAAATATTAATGCCTTTTTATTCTTGAATATTCTACCAACCCAACATATCACTTCATTTCTCTGTGGCTCAGCTTCATCTGGAAGGGTACATTCCTTATTTCAGTGAATAGTCCAGTCCCCTCCCCCGAGTCCCCAGTCGTCCCAATTGGAATCTTGGAACTTTATCTTTTGCTTCTCATTCCTCTCAATCATAAGGTTCTATTTATTTTGCCTCTTTAATGTCTGCTAACTACTCCTCTTCCTTTTTCCACATCCATTTGACACTAAGAAGCCCTGGTGGCATAGTGCTTAAGAGGTACAGCTGCTAACCAAAAGGCTGGCAGTTCTAACCTGCCAGCTACTCCTTGGAAACCCTATAGGGCAGTTCTACTCTGTCCTATAGGGTCGTGATGAGTTGGTATCAACTCAATGGCAATGAGTTTATGATTTCATGGCTGCATAATGTGTAAACATTCATTAAGATGTACACTTAAATTATTGTGTTTACCATTTGTGTATTATACCTCAACAAAAATAATAACTAAAAAAAAAAAAAAACACCATAAACAAAATATTTTAGAAGATAGAAGAAAACAATCAAGCCAAATAAGGTCATGTATGTTGTTTCCACTTCTTTTAAGACAGATGAAAGATGGAATTATTTTAGGTATTGACTGCATCAGAGAAAATGGGAATAGAAAAAAAAAATTAACTATTCTTTAAGGATGGTTATTTTTTCAGTCATATTCATTATTGTTAGAACATGTTGCCAATCTACTTACCAAAATCATCATCCAATTATTTGCCTTTCTGCTCTATCGAATAGAAAATTATCTTCATTGTAATTATCTGCATATACATGGCAGCCATTTACAAAAGTTCCCACCTTCAAGAATTCTTGTTCCTTTGTTTGATTGCTTTTAATTTTGTTTTTTACTTTTATCTTTTTTTGTTATAGTGTTTCCATGAGAGATTGCATTTCATTAATAATACAAGCGGTAAAAAGTAAGAGAATTTTGAGATTTTTGTTTTAAATGTTTCATTTGGCATACAAAGATCTCTCTTATCAAATGCTTTAATTTCAGTGAACCAGTGAACCACCCACCTAAGAAAATGTTACAAATGTATATGAAGCATGAAAGGTAAAAGGAATAAATGATACAGAATTTTAAATGAAAAACAATTCAACGGAAGATGGATACCCTTTTCAACAAATGGTGTTGGAGCAATTGAATATCTATATATAAAAAAAGAGCCTCAAGCTAAACATTACAATGTATGTTAACATATTATTAACACAAAGTGGATCATGAATTTAAATGTAAATCATAAAACTATGAAGTTAAATTAAAGAAAGAAAGAAAAAAAAAGCTTCGAAGAAAATAGAAAATAATCAGGACCTGAATGTAAGTGAGGAGTTCTTAGATTTGACACCAAAAGTATGATCCATCAAAAGGAAAACTGATAAATTGAAAATTAATAAATTGGACTTCATCAAAATTTAAAATGTTTGTTCCACCAATGACCCTGTGTAGAAGATTAAAAACAAGCTACAGATTGAGCAAAAGTATTCGTAAACCACATTTCCAACAAAGATCTAATACCTAGAATATATTTTAAAAAACACTCAAAACTTTACAGAAAAAACAATCCAATTAGAAAATGGGCAAAAGACATGAAGAGATATTTCACTGAAAAAGATGTACAGATGGCAATAAGCACATAAAAAAGATGTCCAACATCATTAGACAACAAAAATCAAACTTATTGCCACCGAATTGATTTTGACTCATGGTGGCCCTGTAGGACAGAGTAGAACTTCCCCATAGGGTTTCCAAGGCTGTAAATCTTTACAGAAGCAGACTGCCATAACTTTCCTCCATGAAGAGGCTGGTGGCTTCAAGCCAGGGCTTCTAATTAGTTTGAATTGGTCCATTCATGGCTTATAAAGCAAAACAGGAAGAGACTCGAATATTTAAAAGCAGTGTGAACCAAAATGATAACCAGAATGGGAAAAGTTATGGGTGAAAGCCCTAGAATGGGAGACTCAGAAGAGGCATATCAAGCCCTTTTAGGAGACTGATGTGGGAGATTGGATTACTGGCAGGACTGTGGAGAACAAAACATACTCAAAGCGGTGCATCCAGCGGCCATTTTTCAGAGGGACGTCGCTGTTTCTGACTCTACTCAAAAGTCAACAGGCAAGAGATTTGGTTGCTATGCAATGCGTATGCTGCCCTTGTTTTCAAAGAGGGAGGTTAAGTTTCTAGCAGGGCTTTCACTGGTAATTTTTCTCATTCCTTTTATCATTCTGGTTTACCCAAGTTTTAAAAATTTGGGGCTGTTCCCGTTTTGTTTCCTTGGCCACGACTGAACCAGGAAGAACCAGTTCAAAGCCCAGGTTTGAACCACCGACATTTTGGTTAGCAGCCTTAGCAACCAGGGCTCCTCTCATTACCCGTTAGGAATTTGCAAATTAAAATCAAAACAAGATATTACTACACACTTACTTGAATGGCTAAAGTAAAAATAAAAACATTAAGTTCTGGTGAGGATGAGGAGGAAAAGCTGGATCTTTCATATAATGCTAGTGAGAATTTAAAATGATAAAGACACTCTGAAAAAGACTATTGCAGTTTTTTTACAAAACTAAACATGTGTTTACCATATATTGCAACAATTGCACTTCTGGGCATTTATTTTAGAGAAATGAAAACTTATATTTACACAACACCTATATACAAATGTTCATAGTATCTTTAATCATAATAGCCCAAATCTGGAAATAAATTAAATGACCATCGATGAATAACTGGCACACTCATTTCGGTAACACTTTACAGCAATAACAAGGAACAGTTCATGATACATACAACAACGTGGATGGATCTCAAGATTATACTTAGTGAAAAAAGCCAGTCTCAAAAGATTGTTTCATGATTTCACTTACATAACATTTGTGAAATGGCAAAATTATTGAGATGAAAAACAGATTAGTGGTTTCTAGTGTTAGAGAGTGTGTGTTTGTGGGGGATAAGGGTGGCAGCTGTGTCTATAAAAAGGAAGCAAAAGAGATCCTTGTAATTGAACTGCTCCATATCTTGACTGTGTTGGAGGTAAAATCACATGGTACTAAACACACACACACACACACACACACACACACACACACAATGAGTACAAGCAAACCTGGTGAAGTCTGAATGAGATTGGTGGATTGTATCAGTGTCAATTTCCTGGTTGTAATATTTTACTATATTTATGTAAGATGTTACCATTATGGACAACCTTGATGAGGGGTATATTTGATCTCTCTCTTTTTTTTTAATAATCTTTTTCAGAATTAAAAAAGAGATTATGAACTGGATTATCATATCATTCACTCTGTCATATTCAGTATATGGGATCAAAAGCCAGGCAGATAAGGAGATGCTGCTGAAATTGCTTTTTAAAAAGAAAGCATCCAAATATTTGACAAATCTATCTGCAAGTTTTAGAGGAAAATATAACACACTTTCTCTTAAATTTATTTAAATTCTTTATGTATTTATTTAGGGTATTAGTGTGAGTTCTTTGCTATTAATTGTATAGGATGGTAATACTAAAATTTAAATCCTATATATCATATACGCATACATTTTGACAAGTTTTTATTAATATTGAGTGTTATGAATATCACTGCATCATCGAGAATAACTTTCTTCTGGTAAAAGTATATAATCATATCATAAATATATACGTATATATAAAACAAGTGCCTAATAAAATATGTTTAGAAAAACAATTTTGGAAATAAGAGGATTCTATGAGATGCGAATTTCGACCTCAACTGGCACAACATTTTCAGTCAGGTTTATTTTACATAAACAGGATTTTATCTAAGGCTTCATTGGCATATAAACTGCAGAATGGTAGGGAACTTTGCTGTAAACATGGTATCAGTCCCTGCGTTCAAACAGCACAGATCTCTGAATTGTTCTCTTCAAGGAACCCCTGACTTGAAATGGAAGCACTCTTTTTTACACCTCCATATGGAGTAGGATGAAAATCTTAATACACACTCATTTAAAAAAAAAAACAAAAAACTCTTTTTCAGAGATTCTTACTATTGGCTTCTCTTCCTTTTGTATTAACTGTGAAACTTTTTAAAATTGGCCGTTAGATGCAAGACTAAATAATCGTCGTAAGACCAATTTTTGTTCACCATCATTTGGGACCTTCTTAAATCATCTAAAACTCATTTTACAATGCAGTGACCTATTGCTCTTAGCTTTGGGACCTCTCTCAAAACACTAAGCCCATCCCAGCTCCAATATAATATTCATTAAAATAATATTTTGGACTTAGGTTGTTCTTATTTTGAAAAATAGGAAGATAATATATTTCTCTTTTTTGGGTAACCCCCCCAAAAAATTGCTGTATAGTCGATTCCAACTCATAGCGACCCTATAGACCAGAGTAGACCTGCCCCGTAGAGTTTCCAAGGAGCACCTGGTAGATTCGAACTGCCAGCCTTTTGGTTAGCAGCCGTAGCACTTAACCACTATACAACCAGGGTAGTATATTTTTATTCTTATGAATGTTTTTATGAGCTATTCATCCTCATGACAATTTTTAAAACCAATTTGTTTTTGTCTTTCAATTCTAGGTACAGGATTTTACTGATTAAGAAGTTTCTTTCAAGGCATAGTTAAATGTATTTTATTTATAATTTTACCACTGATTTAATGATTAGAAATCTTTTCCCTATTTCGAGATTAGTTAAATACTATGTGTATATTTTCTCCTCAATCTAAAGCGATTGATTTTATTGTAAAACTTGACTTTTCTTCCAAATAGTCAGCTCTCCTAACATCTGTAGAGCAATGCTAACAAAATTCAAGGATTTGCAATGTTTCCTTATCATAAAACATGTTTTCTGCATAATCAATTTTTCCATTAGTCTGTTTCTGGATTCTGAAAACTGTTTTGTAATGTTCTATTAGTGTGTGTTTATAGCACAATATTTTACAATGATCTGAATTGTTTGTTATAAAGGAGTAATTTATCAATATCAAATCTAAACTTAAATATTTCTAGTGTTCCTTCTTCAATCTTTGGGAAAACTGAAAATAGGGGCAGATCACACAGAAAATACTATTGTAAGGCAACTGAGTAGTGTACTTAATTATGATTAAAATGATAATATTCTCATCCTAGTGTCTTTTGGAAATTAAAATTATGAAATTTCTATCTAATGTGTGCAAGATTTTAAACTATTATTTTAACACGAATATATATGTAAATAAAACATATAATTATACTCTTTAGTGTATAGATAAATGAATTCTAAACCCATTTGCAACCTAAAATTTAATGAAATACACTTCACTTTTTAAATAAACATTTTTATTGAAATACGAAACACATTGAAGTATTTCCATTTACAGTCAAGAAGAGTAACCAGGAGTCAGATTTACCCTCCTCTCTGAAAGAAAAAAAAATTTTTAAAGATAAAACATATGAAATAGTTTTCAAGATAACAGACATCACACAACAAAAGCAAATGGGCAAGAAACAAACAAGGACTGCCCAAGCTTACTGCTAAGAGGGTTTCCAGGCTGTGACACAAGTTAGTGAGAGGAGAGGTTGAGGATGATGGAGAGAATGTTCTAAACCCAAACTTGGTGGACCCCTTGAGTTGGGCAGATTGAGCTGAGAGTCTGGGAGACCAAGGCGGCTAGACTTCTCAGAACAGAGCACTTGAGTGCATATAATTACACAGAGAGAGAATCTTGGATATCTGCCGTGCCTCTATTGAGTATTTAGCAGAGACTGATCACTGCACGGATGTGGGGAAATGATCTGAAGTCAGGAAAAGAATCATCAGAAATTATTAAAGGGCACAGCTCATGGTGCTCACACTGGGCTGGGAACAGTGCCTCTTCTCACTAACCAGACTGAAAGAACTCATAATGCATGGGGCATTGTGTCCAAAACAACAACAATAACAAAATCCACTGCTGTCAAGTCAGTTCCAACTCATAGTGATCTATAGGACAGAGCAGAACTACCCCAAAGGGCCTTAATGGCTGTAAATCTTAACAGGAGCAGACTGCTACATCTTTCTCCTGTGGGGCATTAGGTAGAGTTCTCAAAAAAGTCTTATCTCAGTAGTGGGAAATAATTAGCCCTATGCTGAGGACTGAACCAGTCCTCCCTAATAAATAACAAAGGCAAGACCCAAAAGGATCAGACTGTTTCCAAAAACTTAACTGAATCACAGAAAAGAGATCAAGAACAAATAAAAATACCTGACACTTAACAAGGTAAAATTCACAATGGGTGGCATCCAATTAAACATTTCTAGGCATGCAAAGGAGCAGGAACACATGACCCATAAAGAAGAGAATAGCAAACAAGTGAAACAATCCAGAGCTGGCACAGATGTTAGAATTAATAGACAAGAACATTAAGACAATTATTTCAACTGCATTCCATATGTTTAAATAGCCAATTAAACAGACCTATAATAAGTGAAGGGATTTGATCAGTAATCAAAAACCTCACAACAAAGAGAAGTCCAGGATCAGATGGCTTCACTGGTGAATTCTACAAAATATCTAAAGGAGATTAATACTGGTCTTTCTCAAATGCCTCAAAAAAATATAAGAGGAGGGACTTTCTAACTCATTCTAGGAAATTAGCATTGCCTGATACCCAGGAAGCCTTGGTGGTGTAGTGGTTAAATTGTATGGCTTCTCACCAAAAGGTCAGCAGTTTGAATCCTCCAGGTGCTCCTTGGAAACTCTATGGGGCAGTTCTACTCTGTCCTATAGGGCCCCTATGAGTCAGAATTGACTCAACAGCAATGAGTGAGTTTTTAGATACCCAAAGCCAGATAAAGACACAAGAACACTACATACCAATACCCCTTATGAATATAGATGCAAAAATCCTCAACAAAATATTTACAACCAAATTCAACAGTATGTTAAAAAGATTATACACCATGACAAAGTGAGATCAATCTCAAAATCAATCAGTGTAATATACCACATTAATGGAACAAAGAAAAAGAACAACAGTATCATCTCAATCAATGCAGAAAAGGCATTTGATTCCTCTTAAACGAAATATGTAGAATAGGCAAATGCATAGAGACAGAAGTTTATTAGTGGTTGCCAGAGACTGTGATGAGGAGGGGTACTGAATTATCGGTTAAAGTACACTTTGTTTCTGTTTGGAGTGATGAAACTTATGGAAATGTATAGTGGTGATGGTTGCACATCATGGGGAATGTAATTAATATCACTGAATTGTACATTTAAAAATTATCAAAAGGCAATTTTTTTGTTTGTTGAAAAGAATAAATTAGAGCCATGGAAAATTAAAAAAAAAAAAAGACCCAAATAAATTTCTAGTCATAAACGCTACAATGTTTGAGATGAGCAATATATTGGATGGAATTAATGACAAATTAGACATTGCATACAAAAAGAGTAGTGAAGTTGAAGATATAGAAATAAAAATGATGTAACAGAGAAAAAAACAAACAATACAAAAAATATCAGTGAGCTGTGGGATGACTTCAAGTGGCCTAACACATGGGCAATTGGAGTCCCCTAAGGAGTGGCGAGGGAGAGGCTTGCATTATGGCAGTAGGAAATGTCATGAAAGGGAGGAAGAAAGCTGTCATGGAAGATAAAACAGGATTTGGCCAGATGGGTTGTAAGTAAGGAGAAGTAAGATGTGGAAGAATACTGTAAATTTTGTTGAATTAAAATCTAACCAGTAAAAAGACTGTAACACGGAGATAAGTTTAATCAAACAATGGAAAAACGAAATGTCCAGTAGTTTTAACCATGAAGAGGACGTTTGGAACTTTTTATACTCAGAGTCCAATCTCTAATACTCCATATAAATCACTTTGCAGATTAGAATTTAGAGATCTGTGAAAAAATGGCCAAAACAAAATGTGACACAATAGGACAAAAAATGTCCCCAGCAATGTTCAAATTGCTTATCCATATTATTGCCCAAACTGAAGATTGCCACTGTAACTTTCTGTCCTCTGTTTATATGCAAATGCATATTGCTAACAACTTCCAGAAAAATTCAAATTTATCATATAAAACTTATTAAATATATTATATTCGAATAATTTGTCATGGTTATAAAGCCTTTCCTTCTGTAAATATTTGTAAGTACCTCAGAACAATCAAGAAATCTTCATAAGTAACAACTTAAGCCTGTAAAACTCACTTGCCTTTTTTTAGTTAAAGAAAGAATAAAATGTTACATTCACTTTCACAATATTATAAGCTCAGCCAAGAAATATATTCTCTATACACTGTGGACATCCTCCCTATACATACTAATAGAAATAACAATACGTACAATTCGTTCCATGCTAAATGTTTAATCTATAGTCATCGTAATCTATAAAAGAGAGCCAGAAATTCTATTTTTTTCTTTCATAATAAAGATTAGTAAATGGTAGACTAAGTATTGTTGTTGTTGTTGTTAGGTGCCTTAGAGTTGGTTCCTACTTACATAGACCCTATGTACAATAGAAGTAAACACTATCCAGTCTTGCACCATCCCCACAATCCCTGTCATGTTTGAACTCATTGTTGTGGCCACTGTGTCTATCCATTTAATGGAGGGTCTTCCTCTTTTTCCCTGACTCTCTACTTTGCCAAAGATGATGTCCTTCCTCAGGGTTTGGTCCCTCCTGATAACACATCAAAAGTAAGTGAGATGAAGTCTGGCCATGCTTGCTTCTAAGGAGCATTCTGGCTGTATTTCTTCTAAGACAGATTTTTTCCAACTACTGAGTCTTCTTTTTTGCCAGCTTTCACATTCCAATCACAATTAGTTATCGATGCATCTTGATTGCATGTTTTATCACTTTGAGACTGTAAAAGTTGGCAAAGATCTTCAATTCCTTCATCTTTGGCCTTAGTGGTTGGTGGGTAAATTTGAATAATGGTCATATTAACTGGTCTTCCTTGTAGGCTTATGGATATTTTCTTACTATTGACAACATTGTACTTCAGGATAGATCTTGAAATGTTCTTTTTAATGAATATGACCTCATTCCTCTTCAATTTGTCATTCCTGGCATAGTAGACCACATGATTGTCTGATTCTAAATGGCCAATACTGGTTCATTTCAGCTCACTAATGCCAAGGATATTGATCTTTATGTATTCCATTTCACTTTTGATGACTCCCAATATTCCTAGATTCATAAGTTATACACTCCACATTCTACTTATTAACGGATGTTTGCAGCTGTTTCTTCTCATTTTGAGTCATAGCACCTCTACAAATGAAGGTCCCGAAAGCTTTACTCCATCCATGTCATTAAGATCAACTCTACTTTGAGGAGGCAGCTCTTCCCCAGTTATATTTTGGGTGACTTCCATCCTGAGGAGCTCACCTTCTGACACTATGTCAGACATTGTTCTGCTGCTATCCGTAAGGTTTTCACTGGCCAATTTTTTTTGGTAGCTCCCCAGATCCTTCCTCCTAGTCTGTCTTAGTCTGGAAACTGTGTTGAAACCTACCCACCATGGAAGCTGTCCAGTGGCATAGCTTACAGAGTCACAGCAACATGCAAGCCACCACAGTAGGAGAAACTGACAGACACATGGTGGTTCCTAAATATACATAGGTTCAAATATTATGTTATTAATCACAAAAAATAGTTCCACTACAATGTATATTTATACTTATGTAAATACTCCATTTTCATAATATGAATAAATTTGTTTATATTTATGTTATTCACCTCATAACTATAAATGCATTTCTATTAGAATTTTGAGGAATTATTATAAATGTATAAATTATATTTATATTATTGTTATATTTATAATTATATAAACATAATCATTAAGAATAATTATAATTATGAGTAAAAAAGTTTCCAATTGCTGACCATAATTAAATGACACAAAATAATCAATCTTATTATTTTGGTACATGTGCCTCAGGGTCTCCTGTCTCACTCTCTCTCATATATACACACAATGCATACATGCATACCTTTATAAGAAATAGTTTTAAAAATGTATCATGGGGATCTTACTAGGTCAGGAAAAATAAATGCATGGTTTTTAATAATTACAGAATATTTCTTATATAAACATGTTATGATTTATATAGTTATTTCCTAATCGATGGAGACTTATCTCCTATATTTCACTATTATGACTACCTCTGAGTTGAACACTGTATACATAGACTTTGTTGAACATGTGTATATGTACATAACTGTTGTTTACATTTTGGCCATTTTCCTTTGGGAGCAATTGCTTGATTTTAAAAGCCTAGCTTGATTTCCATTCCCTCCAGCTTTTGATGTTGGGTTAAAGTGGGGGAAAGTCTAGGCAAATGTTAGTTTCTATGTAATTCTAAGTAGAAGCAATGATAATATACAACAAAGTAGTGACCATAGAATGGACAGATGCATTTCTGAACAGGAAAAGGAATTCTCTAGATTGAGATCTCTTTGAGAGTAGGAGACATGGCCCACTCTTCTATATTCCCAGTGTCTATCATAGTGATTCAAGGAGCCCTGGTGGTGCAGTGGTTAAGCTCTTGGCAGTTCACACTCACCAGCCATTCTGCAGAAATGATTTGACAATCCGGTTCAGTAAACATTAAACAAACAAACAAACCGTTACTGTCAAGTTGATTCTCACTCATAGCTACCTTATAGGATAGAATAGAACTGCCCCCATAGGGCTTTCAAGGTTGCAGTCTTTAGAGAAGTAGACTGCCACATCTGTCTCCAGCTCAGGAGTTGGTGGGTTCAAACAACGAACTTATGTCTATTAGGAAACTGTTTTGCCAGAATACCCATCTGGTGTTTGATTTATGGAATAATGACCACGCTAATACTTCCCACAATCTGTGTTCAGGCGCCCCTGTAATCAACTCACCTATCAATCTTATTTAGAAACTAGAGTGTGTGAAAGCAAAAATAGAATAAAAATGCATAAAGAGAAAGACATTCTGTGTACTTTCAACATGTTTCTTGTTACTAAACTTTTTTTTTCTCAGTTTAGTGCCTGAATGTGTAATGTAAGACTCTGGATAAAATACTCTTAAGTAAAAACCCACTGCCATCGAGTCAGTTCTGACTCATAGCGACCCAACAGGACAGGGTAGAACTCACCCACAGGGTTTCCAAGGAGTGCCTGGTGGAGTCGAACTGCTGACTTTTTGGTTAGCAGCTGTAGCACTTAAGTAAAGCAGAGTAATTACTTTCCCTTAAATAAAAGGATTGGAATGTTGTATACTCATTTTGCAGGCTAGGAGAGAAAAACATATAAATAACTGAAATCACTTTTAAATAAATTTTCTTTTCCTATATGTGCACATTCAGTAATAATTTTGTATCTCAGTGAAATACAATGTTAAAGGACGTTTCAATGTATCCATATTCTCACATAAAACAGCCAAAAATTCTGATATTTGAATAGGAGTATGGGCTTTGGAACCAGAATCTTTTTTTTTTTTTTTTCTGAGTCTTGGTTACATTATTTTACTAAGTGAAGGGCCTTCAGCAAGTTACTTAACCTCTTTGGGTGTCAATTTTCACAACTTGTTAATTGGGATAGTAATAGTAAAGAATTAAGAGAGTGGATGTAGGGGTTAAAAGCCATGTACTAGGAAGAGTTCTCATACTGACTGGCACATAGTAAGTGAAAGATAAACATTAGCTCTTGATGTATGTATTAGTGGCACTGGATTTAGGATTCTTGCTATGTTAACAGAGCTCTGATGGTACAGTGGTTAAGAGTTCAGCTGCTAACCAAAATGTTGGCAGTTCGAATCCACCAGCTGCTCTTTGGAAACCCTACTGTGGCAGTTCTACTCTGTCCTATAGGGTCACTATGAGTCAAAATCAACTCGATGGCAATGGGTTTTTGTTTGGCTATGCTAAGACATTTCAAGCTGTTTAGATACACATGTTTTCTGTATTCTCCCACTACTTGGTATATTGGATTATTTGTAGATCCTGAGGCTATTGAGCCTCAAATGTGACCTTTATTCAATGGATTGCAATAATTAACTAGAGCTCTTGTCTGAGAATAACTTATAGCATGAAAAGAAATAATTAAGAGGTCATTGCTGATTCTCCTTAGAGAGAGAGAGCTAACTTTCTTTAGAAAAAAGCCTGACGGGTATGGATAAGTATAAAACAAAACCCTTTGGATGTTTTTGGAATGGGCTGGAATGAAAGATAAGTCTGGAGGGAGAGAGCAGCACTACCAGAGAAAAGAAAGCCAGCAGAATTTCTCCATGGAGATATATAGCTGAGGATTTTTTAAAAATGGAGAATATCTTATATTGTATATTTTTTTTTTTATTGATCTGTTGTTATATATTTTCTCCCAAATAAAAAGTGCTAAGGAAGTTGCTTAGTATTTTTAATGTTTTAAAATCAGAAAAGGTGTGCATCAGGGTTGTATCCTGTCACCATACTTATTCAATGTATATGCTGAGCAAATAATCCAAGAGCTGGACTATATGAAGATGTATGAAGCATCAAGATTGGAGGAAGACTCATTAACAATCCGTGATATGTAGATGACACAACCTTGCTTGCTGAAAGTGAAGAGAATTTGAAGCACTTACTGATGAAGATCAAAGACTGCAGCCTGCAGTATGGATTATACCTCAACATAAAGAAAACAAAAATCCTCACAGCTGGACCAATAAACATTGTCAGGATAAATAGAGAAAACATTAAAGTTGTCAAGGATTTCATTTTACTTGGATCCACAATCAACACCCATGGAATTGGCAGTCAAGAAATCAAACAATGTATTGCATTGGGCAAATCTGCTGCAAAAAGACCTCCTGAAAGTCTTAAAAAGCAATGATATCAGTTTGAGGATAAGGTGCACTTGACCCAATCCATGGTATTTTCAACTGCCTCACAAGCATGTGAAAGCTGGACAATAAGTAAGAAAAACTGAAGAAAAGTTGATGCCTTTGAATTATGCCACTGGCAATGAATATTGAATATATCATGGACTGCCAGAAGAATGAAAAAATCTGTCTTGGAAGTACAGCCAGAATGCTCCTTAGAAGCAAGGATGGCCAGACTTCGTGTCACATGCTTTGGACATGTTATCAGGATGGACCAATTCCAGGAGAAGGGCATCATGCTTGGTACAGAGTCAGTGAAAAAGAGGGAGACCCTCAACGAGATGGACTGATGCAATGGATGCAACAATGGGCTTAAACATAGCAATGATATCAAGAAATTAGAATGAGGGGACCATGCAAATGAAAATGTAAGCCACCAGTAAACATCTTGAATGGAGTATGGAATTTTTCATGGGACATAGATGGGAGTTTAAGTCAATTTTATTAAAATTGAGTATGTCAAGGTGACCCCAGATCATACATCTTGCTAATAGCACATTAATTTACAAGATTTATACTTTCTAGGTGTACACTTACATATTTCCTCACTCGTGTTATTGATTTAGCATTTATTGTCAGTCCTCCCAGTAGATAGATATTAACATTATAAGAAATATCTTTCAGATCTCCTTCTGAGGAGGCATAGAGGATGTTGCCCACTGTTCATCAATGTCTCCCTCTCCTCAATATGCATTTCAGGACTTCTTGGTAATAATTACAGACAATTTGGAAGATTTTTCCCTCAGAAGCAACATAATCACTTGTAGAATACTAAAATTGCATGATATTATGTACATTTATTTTCTTGTTTTCCTAGAATCACTTGTTTACAGGCTAATCTTCACCCAGTTCGATTATATGGCTGTAGTATAAAGTCATGTTTGGGCAAGCAGTTTTCCCCTCTCATTACAGTTGTTTGATGGGTGTAGATACCTGACTCAAATTGAGTCTGTTACATACATTTGTCCAGACCCTGACCCCATGTCCATAGATAATGGGTCGATATTCGATACAAGATTAGACGAAGAGATAAATTCAATTTTGTCTTGGTCAACCAAATAAAATCTTAAAATGTGGACCTACTTAAAAAATGCTCCCCGTTTTCTGCAAAATTAGTGTCAGCTCCAGGGGAAGGCTTGTCATCTCTGTCGGCCTTTTCATCAATCTTCTCCTGGACTAGGAACTTCTCTGTGCAGAGTCTCTGGGTCCCAGCGGTATGAGGTCCCCAACTCTCTGCTTGCTTCCCTTCCCTTTTGCCTCTTGTACGATAAAAAGTGGTGCAGGACACACACCAGGGAAACTTTCTTTCCATTGGATCAGGAATGTGACCTTGTAAGGGTGTTACAATTCCACCCTAATCCTCTTTAACATAAAATTACAATGACAAAATGGAGGACAACCACATAATACTGGGAATCATGCCTAACCAAGTTGACACATATTTTGGGGAGACACAATTTAATCCGTGACATGTACCACTCACCCAAATTCCCTCGGTGGTGATGTTTTATACAACTGTACTATAACAGGACTCGACGGCAGGGTTTTTTTTTTTTTTTTTTACTATAATAGGAAACTCTGGTGGCAGCATGGTTAAGTGCTATGGCTGCTAACCAAAAGTTCAGCAGTTTGAATCTACCAGGCACTCCTTGGAAACTCTATGGGACAATTCTACTCTGTCCTACAGAGTCTGACTATGAGTCAGAATTGACTCGATGGCAATGGGTTCGGTTTTTTTGGTTTGAAAGTACAATAACAATACGAGAAAATCAACATTGGTAAAATACTATTAATTAGACTACAGACCTTATTCATTTTTTTACTTGCATTAATTTTTGTGTGTATAGTTCTATGTGTGTATAGTTCTATAAAATTTCATAGATAGATAGTTATATAAATACATATAAAACCTGCCACAATCAAGATACAGAACCGTTCCATCACCACAAAGGTACTCCCTCATGCTTCCACTCTAAGGTTACCATTCCGCACCTAGTCCCTGCCCCCCACAACCACTCCTCTACTCTCCACCTCTACAGTTTTGAGAATGTTATATAATATTATATAAATGAAGTCATACAGTATTTAACCTTCAGAAATCAACTTTTCTCACCAATACAAATTTCCAGGAAGTATATCTTTTTTTTTTTTTTTATATCTAGGTCGTTACACGTGTCAATATTTTGTTCTTCTGCGGTATTATCACATGGTATGGATGTATCAGAGTATTTAACCATTTACCCAGTGAAGGACGTTTGAATGTTTCCAGTTTTAGGCTACTACAAAAAAAAAAAAAAAAAAAACTGTTATGAATATTCATGCCCAGGTTTTAGTGTGAATCTGTGTTTTAATTTCTCTGGGATAAATGCCTAAGAGTGTGGCTGCTGAGTTGTACAGTTGGTGCATGTTTAATTTTATAGAACACTGCCAAAATATTTTCGAGAGAGGCTATACCTTTTTATATTCCTACCATCAGTGTATAAAAATCCAAATTTTCCAACATTCTTTTCACCATTTGGTTTCGTCCTCCCGCCTTTTTTGTTAATTTTAGCCATTCTAATAAGTAGTCATATGCCATTGTGATTTTAATTTTCAATTCCCTAACAGTTAATGATGTTGAACATCATTTCATATAGTTATTAGCCATCCATATCTCTTCTTTGCTGAAATATCCGTGTACTTTTTAGCCAATTTTCTTACTGAATTTTTTTCTTTTGAATTTTGAGAGTTCTTTATATATTTGAGATATAAGACCTTTATCAGATACATGAGTTGAAAAACTCTCTCCAGATCTGTAGCTTGTTTTTTCATCTTCTCTGTAGGGTCTTTCACATTGTCATTCCTTTACATAAGGGAGAGTTGTGCACAAGTAATTATATAGAAAATTTTTAAAAAGAAATGAAAGATGACTATTTGCAACCTGAGTTTGAGGAACTGTTCATATAAACAGCATAACTACTAGTTCTCATACATCAATTATAAATGCATTTCAATTTCCAAACAATCAATTTACACATGACTGTTTAGAATATAACCTACTTATAAGTAGGAGGCTTCCATCTGAAAATTAACTAACTTTGAAGGAAAACTGCAGTTACCTCCTTTTCCTGAACACAAATATTATGACTTTCAGTCTTTGAGTCAACTAAAATAAGTAGAATTTAATGCCCCAAGCAATTTTTCATGTATTTTCTCTCTGAGCTAATATTTTGACATTTGTGTGTGATATTCAACTAAAGGTATCTCACAATATCTATTGAAACTAAGATTTAATAGTGTTGTGCTAGCCATTCTAAGCAATATTACTAATTTTTTTTATTTTTTAACTATTTCACCTTAATAAGAGTGAATTTTTTAAAATGTCTAAAGAAAATGTGACATATTCACTTAAAGTTAATTTACAAATATATTACCCTTAACATTGCCATCCCTCATCTTTGCCTTATTCTCAGAACAAAGCATTACATTTTCACATTTCTGACATGTATTTGATACTTCTGTAAGCTCACTTTAGTTTTAGCATCACAAAATGTTCTCATGTAGTTTTTCCATTTCACAATATTATGTCATGTTAGATATTTTGCTGCTTTGCAGTAGTATGCCACTTTGGTTATATAAAATAAAAACAATAAAGCTCAATTGGTAGAAATACGTTTTGACTAAATACATTTAATGACTATTGTCATTTCTCAATCAGCCATAAGAATATTTCCTTCACATTTATCACATATATTTCTCATTTAATATTTCAAAAGATTGGAAATGAGTGAGAATTAGGTGTGAACACGTAGTATGGCAACCGCTTTCATTGTGATGAAGTGGAAGCTATGAATAGCTTTATTTTTTGTTTAAAAGCTTGAATTTGTTAACTACCCTTTCTCTGCCCATGTTATACTAGGTATTTTGAATGCTTAACTTCAAAATCTGATCTCTGACTTCAAGGATGCCACTTTCTTGAGAAGATAATGCATATATGGATAAATTAATGAATAAAACATTTCAATTTATAATAAAATGTTAAATATTGGTGGCCAGCTCAAAGTGCTACACTGATTTTGAGAAGACAATATAAAAATATGTAGACTGATGGCAAAATAGAGCTTATTCTAGGTCTTATCAGATTAGGAGAATCTGGATTGGCATAATATTAAAAATAGGAGCATTAAAAAAATACTTGAGGAGATGAAAACAAGATAGTTGGAAAGGAAAGAAAAGCAAGAGTATTTCCTTTTTCTACAGATCTTAATTTTGCAGTGACATTCAATGAGTGAGATCTTCTATTTGTTTTTCCTTTATGTGTTTATTTGTATTTTTAAAAGAGAAACAGGAATAATATACCCAATACCATCAAAGATTCTACCATGAATATAAACTTTCCTTGTCATCAGATTTAAAAACAAACAAACAAAAGCTAAGTAGCATATGTTTACTGGAACCAAAAGTTAGATTTTGAGTTATGCTAACACTAAAGAGTAAAGTATTGTACATTTAGATTGAATGACTGTTTTTAATTCCATTTGGCAGTTGAGTTTGTTGGAAGAAAATGTTTCGTGAAAAACAAAACCCAAAAAAAGCAACTGAGAGAGGGTTAACCCAAATGAAACTCACTGTCAATTCCAACTCATAGCAGCCCTATAAAACAGAGTAGAACTTCTCCATAGGGTTTCCAAGGCTGTAACCTTTACGGGAGCAGACCGCCACATTTTTCTCCTACAGAGTGGCTGGTGGGTTAGAACCACCAGTCTTTCGGTCACCAGCCAAGAGTTTAACCACTGTACCACCAGGGCTCTTTGAGAGTGTAACTTCCCTTAATGTACAAAAATATCTTAATATATTTTCATGAATCAGCTAATAATAGGTTTTGCTGCATTAAAAAAAAAAAAAATCCCCAAAATCACAGCAGCTTACAACATCAAACATTTCTTTTGTTCTTGTACAACATTGCAGGTTAGCAGAATGAAAAGTCTCTCTAGGACAAATGGCTCTTGTGGCAGTGGGATAAAGAGCAACAATGGGACCACCGAGACTTGCAGAGCTCCTGCTCAGAAGCCTTACCCATGATATCCACTCCCATTTCAATGGCCTAAATAAATCATATAGTCAAGGCCGATGTAAGAGAGGAGTGGGTAAAAACAAACCTCAAAAGGAAGGCCAATGAAATGACTGGAAATATTAAGTCAATCAACAACAGAGTATTTAGAAAAAATTTATCACCCAAGTGGAAAAATGTAACAAAGTACGTAAACATACATTTCACACACACAAAAAAAGGCCACGCAAATGACCAAAAATCATATGAAAAGTGCTTCAAAATGTTAGGATTTAAATAAAGGCAAATTAAAAAGTTGAAGAGGAGAAGCAGAGAAGACAAAATGACTTTAAGAATCCTTTGAAAGTCCATATCTTCAGCATGAAAGACATGGTTGAATGTGAGAAATATCAAGGCAAGATGATGATGAGGACAAACCAAATAGATTCTTGACAAGTGTAATGAAACCATCAACTGGCTCAATAAGAATCACATTTCAGAGAAGGAAAAATTTGAACATCAGCATGAAAAACTGGAGAAAGTTGGCAACCTCATCATAAGCAAGCTCTACCAGGGTTCAGAAGTGAACTCCTCCACCTGGAGGTGCTTCTTCTGGGCCCATCCCTGAAAAGACGGATTAAGCCAATCAAAACATACCTCAGCACTATTCCACAGTTAAAAAATTGAAGAACCTACATTACTTGCAAATTCAGTGACAGTTTTAAAAAGATGAGTTACTATGTTAAATTTATTGGCATTCTCAGTACATGAGTGAGTACACAGAGGAAAAAAATAATAGTGCACGTTATTAATACTATATCGCAAGTTAAGGAGCCCTGGTGGCACAATGATTAAGTGCTTAGCTGCTAACCAAAGGTCGGCGGTTCTAACCCACCAGTTCAAACCCACCAGCAGGTCCACAGGAGAAAAGACCTGGAGATCTGTTTTCATAAAGGTTACAGCCTAAGAAACCTTATGAGGCAATTCTACTCTGTCACACGGGGTTGCTATGAGTTGAAAATCCACTCCACAGCTAGCAACAACAACATACTGCAAGTTGGTGGAAAATGCAATGTCCTAAATCATAGCTATATTTAAAACTTGCACCAAAAATTATAGTAAGGGATACAAAAAAAAAAAAAAAAAAGGATAATTTTAAATCATTAGCCCATTTTCTTATTAGCATTTTCCTCTTTTTAAAAAATTTAGTACATTTTTACCAAGAGATTAAAGTAAGTGTTTATTGTCACTTTAATGTAGCATTTGGCTTACTAGATTTCCTCCTTTCCCAACACAAATATTTTTGATAAATGAATCAGACGCAAGTGTCATCAATTCAAAAGCTCAGAAGATACTTCCACACATTTATTTCATTTCCGGGAATATTAATTCTGGCGTATCAGAAAGTCAAACAACTAGGAACAGAGAAAAATAGAATGGTCAGCATTGGATATGCACAACCTATCAGAAATGTTTATTTTTTAATTTTTAAATATTGTTTTCTTTTTTTTTATCTCAAGATGCTCTACTTCACTGACCTTGTCAGCAGAATCAATAAATTACGGTTTAATGGCATGAAGGTTTTAACACTAAGAGAAAAATTATGGACCCTCTATAGTTGAACTGCGGCCCAACTGTTTCTCACCTATCTTAGCTACTTCTATTATTTTTATCTGCAATAAGTACACAAATGGAAGATTTATATGCATGATTCTATTCATATATAACTCAAAAACATGATAATAAGCATATTTTAATTGAACAGAAACGGTACTACTAAAAGAGTAAGTTGATTGCCACAATATACACGGATATCAATTTAGCACAAAGCTTCAAGAAAAATTAAAGTTATGTTTTACTGCTTCTTGAAGACTTCTGTTCTACATATTAACCTAGAAATTATTTTTCTCACAAAACTGCGGTTGTATTTAGATGGGTAATTGCTATGGGAGAGGAAAACTAGTCAGAAAAGAAAATAGGGGAAATATTAGTGGTAAATAATAAAAGATATGTAGAAATAGAATACGGACATCTGTAATCTTAAAGTATAAGATTAAAAGAGGTTACCCCTGGCCTTTCAATAATGATCTACTCCACAGAAAGAAGAATTCAGAATACAAATGCCAATACTAATAGCTAAAATGTATTGAGTGGTTGAAAATATCAGGCACACACACATGCATGCCAGCACATGTGCACACTCAGACCCATGAGAGGGTATTATTGTTTTCTCTTTCTCTATGTAGCATATATAAATCATAATCCACAGATTTAGGTGCTTCCCTTCTTCTTACTTGTCAAGCTTGAATTTTTGGAATTTTTAATGAGGTTGGTGATTTCACTTCCTGGCTTTGCAGATAGAATTAATTAGTCAAGGTGAGGCATTATAGGAGTAGAGTGGGCCTACTCCAATGTGACTGGTTCCTTATAAGAAGAGGACAAGAGACACAGAGGGAAGGCAGCCACGTGAAGATAGAGGCAGAGATTGGATTATGCTACCAAAAGCCAAGGAACACCAGGCATCACCAGAAGCTACAAGAGGCAAGGAAGGATTTCTCCCCTAGAATCTTCAGAGAGAGCAATTGCCTGCTGTGGTACCTGGCTTTTGGCTTTTAGCCTTCAGGACTTCAAGACAAAAAATTTCTGTTGTTTTAAGCCACCTAGTTGTACACCGAGTAGAGCCCTACTGGCGCAATGGTTAAAGCACTTGGCTGCTAACTACAAGATTGGCAGTTCAAACCCACCAGTGGCTACGCAGGAGAAAAGACCTTGTGATCTGCTTCCATAAAGATTATAGCCTAGAAAACCCTATGGGGCAGTTCAACTCCTTCCTATAGAGTTACTGTGAGTCAGAATTCACTCAACCTGACACACAAAAGCAACAATTTGTACAGTGAAACCTGTGAGAGCTCGATGGGACTGCCTTGTTTTTCCAGATCTCACGAGTTTTCCTCTTTTGACAGGGTGCAGTCTTACCACTTTTCTAACGCTCATTTTAGTGGAAAATACAGGCATTTGACTATTCCTTCTCTGACAGGTTTCTGCCTTACACAGGTTCTAGCTTTTGGAGGTTTTGCTGGGGTACGTTTCAGAAGAGCCCAAGGAAACTAACAAAAGACACAGTTTTGGGGGGCATGATTCCATAAGGATGCTAATTCTGAAGAGAATAATAATTTTGCAACATCAGAAAATTCGTTACTGGTGTGGGAGATAGCACAAATATCTGACTTTAGGGAGTAACAATAACAATACAGGTTTTGGTGAAAACAGATGGCCACATGGTTATTATTATTTCCAAAATATCATCTTCCCTCTTTTTTGAGGGTGATAAGGCCGATGTAACTATTTTAGAACGAAATCACATTCACAAGAACTGGGGATTATTGTTTGGAATTGAACATATTTTTTGAGGCATGTGAATCAACCCACAACAAAGTCAAAGTGTTTTTTCCCCTTTGATTAAAAATGATTGGTTAAAAAAAAATTATTTATTGTGTTGTTGTTGTTGAGAATATACACAGCAACACATAAACCAACTGAACAGTTTCTACATGTACAATTCAGTGACATTGATTACATTCTTTGAGTTGGGCAACCATTCTCACCCTCCTTTTCTGAGTTATTCCTCCCACATTAACATAAACTTACTGTCCCCCAAGTTTCCTATCTAGCCTTTTGAGTTGCTGTTGTAAATTTGATCCTATATAGTTCTTAAAAGAACAGAATGCTCAAGGCAGACATTTTTTACTAGTTAAGCTAAATTATTGTTTGGTTTTAATAAGACTTAAAGAGATATTTTTAGTTTAAGGCTTAAAGATTTTCTCGTTTTCAAGGATTCTTCCAGTCTTCATGGCTCCAGAAAGTCTGGAGTCCATGAAAATTTGAAGTTCTGTTCTGCGTTTTCCTACTTTTGGTCAGGATTCCTCTATAGAATCTTGGCTCAAAATGCTCAGTAAAAACAAAAGCAAGTGAACTTCTAAGCAGGAAAAAGGTGATAATTCATAAACCTGCATGACAAAGAAATTATAACAATACAAATGAAAAAAAATATAGAACGAGACAAATATATTTAAAAACAATAATAAGAAATAAATAAATGTATATACCAACCCCCCCCCCCCCAAAAGTGCTTACGTACACCTCTCTTGCTTATAGAAGTTATATTCTTCCTTTTCTTTCCCCATGTGTGGAGCAGTGGCCACAGAACATCATGATGGCTTTCCCTGCCAAAGCTGAAATCTGTGGAAGAGTGTGGATTTAAAGGTAAGAATCTAGAATAAAAAGGTCTGCTTTCTGATTGCACTGAGTAATCACTGCAAATCTGCTTTTAGTCTGACATTAGGAAACACACACTGTCAAATCCTAGTGCCCTTATTTGGTAGAAATCAAACATCATGATTGTCTCTAAAGTTTTTCATTTACTTGTTTCCTAAGAATTCCTCTGAGCAATCACCCAAAATTCGGTGTCCATCATGTGATTCAATACTCATTTTAAAAGTTCAGCACAATGAACGGGGAGTAAAAGGACTTTGATGAAGAGCAATCAGAGCCATGATACTTTTCAGGCTTCCTGAAGAGTTGATTTTGCCATTGCCACCTATCAGAAAAAAAGCTATTTAAAAATAATAATAACTTACAAATTATTTCAGTGAAAAAAGCTAGCACAAGCATAATTCATCCCAATTAAAATCCATCATCTTTAGTGCTACAGTCTATCACTATAGAAAAAACATTGTTCTTTGTACGGACATTATAATCCCAATTGCATCATAAATGTATAGTGATTATCTTAGTTATCTAATGCTGCTATAACAGAAATATCATAGGGGGTAGCTTTAAAAAACAGAAATTAATTTTGTCAAGTTTGTTGTCATTATTGTTGTGTGCAATTGAGTCAATTCCAACTCAAAGTAACCCTATATGACAGAGTAGAACTGCCCCATACAGTTTTGTTTTAGCTATCTAGTGCTGCTGTAACAGAAATACCACAAGTGGATGGCTTTAGCAAAGAGAAATTTACTCTCTCATAGTAGGGTACAAGTCCAAATTCAAGGTGTCAGCTCCAGGGGAAGTCTTTCTCTCTTTGTCAGCTCTGGAGGAAGATCCTTGTCCTCAATCTTCGCCTGGTTGAGGAGTTTCTCAGGCACAGAGACCCGAGGTCCAAAGGACGTGCTCTGCTTCTGGTGCTGCTTTCTTGTTGGTATGAGGCCCCCAACTCTCTGCTTGTTTTCCTTTCCTTTTATCTCTTGAGAGATAAAAATGTGGTACAGGCCACACCCCAGGGAAACTCCCTTTACATTGGATCAGGGAGGTGACCTGAGCAAGGGTGGTGTTACAATCCCACCTTAATCCTCTCAACATAAAATTACAATCACAAAATGGAGGACAACCACACAATACTGGGATCATGGCCTAACCAAGATGACACATATTTTTGGGGGGACACAATTCAATCCATGACAGGTTTCCTAGGCTGTAATCTACGGAAGTCAATCGTCATGTGTTTTCTCCCACAAAGCTGCTGGGTGGGTTCGAACCAAATCCCAGAGTTCGTAGATACGTCAAGAAATTTCTATATGTATCCCCACTTCTAGTTGGGGCTGATGAAAATACTCGAATTATAAAACTAATAATAATAACTGACATGAATGACATGAATTACTTTATATCAGTCCATTTCTAAGTGCTTTGCATGCATTAACATGTATATCAATTCCTTGAGGTAGGTATGACCATCACCATTTTAAAGATGAAAAACAAAACAAACAAAACCTGAGGCATAGAGAGTTTAAGAAAATATCTAGACTGCATGAGGTAATTCATTGTTCAGCTCTTAGAACATACTACAGTAATGGTTAATTATTAGTTTATTTATCAAAATAATGAAATGTGGAATGTATACAAAAATGTGCAAAATATTAAGCAGACCTTTACTGAACTCATAATTAGTTGTGGTTGGAGTATGCTGGGAAATATGCATCTATTTAATTAAAACAATACTATGTCAGTAGTATGCTCACGAGGTAGACATAATTTTGTCTTTGATCAAGGAGATGAGCTCAACTAGACAGAAATTGGAGAAGATAAAGAGGGTCTGAAGACACCTTCTAGGCCTTAAAATATGGAATTGGGAAAATTCAAGTAAGATCCTGATTATGTCTGTAGTAGTATTTCAGTATGGTCTAAAGACCTATAGGAAGGAGCTGAGAAGGAACTAGAAAATGTAGCTCGAGACTAAATGAGAAAGTAATTTGAATTCTATAGTTTGGGTTTAAATCTTTAAGCAATGAGGTTAAGCAATCAGATATTTAGACCCACTATTTTAATCCTGATACCATTTTAACTCTAATTTTGAAAACAAAGCTTAATACTTAGAAATATATCAACACAGTTCACACTTTATTTTAAAAAATTAAACCATTTCTATTCTTTATATTTGCATATATATTCTACTTAAGTGATGTTATTGAAATGAATTATTTTCTGTACATATTTCAAAATTGATATGTTTGTACATCACTTTATTTTTTCAATTTTTACTCTTTATAGCTTCTGCCACTGTTTCTTTTTTCACCATTATGTCTACCACACGTGATATTTTATAATAAGAGATTCTGCTGTTTTAATTTTTACTTTATATTAAGGAAACCAAAAACCAAAACCCAGTGCCATCGAGTCGATTCCGACTCTTAGCGACCCTATAGGACAGAGTAGAACTGCCCCATAGAGTTTCCAAGGAGCGCCTGGTGGATTTGAACTGCTGACCCTTTGGTTAGCAGCCATAACCCTTAACCACTATGCCACCAGGTTTCCATATTAAGGAAAGTGGCCAGTAATATTCACTGTGAGTTAGGTGGTATATAGTTCTTCCTAGTTAACCCATGAGAAAACTGTAGCAAATTACCCTCAGCATTTCTAGGAGTATTTCTATTGACTAGGTTGAATGCGTTTCATTGTTCCTGCTGTTCTTCACCAGTCTTCTTATGTTTTGCAGATGCTATTTTAACTCTTCCCACTAGTAGCTAGTAAAACAAAGGGACAAAGAAGTCAAAAAGACCTAAGTGTAAAATGCCAAGGTCAAATATTTGCTATGAAGTGATCCCATCACAGTTTCTTTTAAAAAAAAAAAAGGAAAGTGATATGATTTAACAGTTTTAAAAGATAGTTGATGGCACTGTGGGTAAAGGCTTGGAGTATAGAGATTCTAAAAATAGGAAGACTAATAAATACTAAATACGGTAGTGATAACCACTTAAATCAATGATTCTGAATTGGCTTTAGGGAGTAAAGTAAGATGTTGTATGAAAAAGAGGTGTATGCAAAAAAAAAAATACAGAAAACAAAGCTCAGCAATACCTTTTTAGAGGATGATGATATGCCACAGGAATCATTTTGGCCTAAATTTTAGTATTTGCTTTAAGTGGCTCAAAAACTATGGAACTGCAGATTCCAAACAAATATAATTTGGAAAAAAAAAAAAAAAAACTTGCCTTACATATAACAGACAAATCTTAAGTGCAGAAATGCAGATTCCCATTGATACCAATATTATCCAGGTCTCAATTACATGTGTTTATCCCACATTGCTCCCAGGATTCCTAAATAATTCCATGAGTTTATGTTTCCATGATTGCTGTGCCTTTTGACTTCATGACTCTGATTCTTTGGAACTCTCCATCTTAATCAATTCTCATGTACCAATATGGTTCTTGTCCTTATTTAAGGTTGACTCAATTGGTTGTCCTCCTTCTCATGCACACACTCAAATATACACATACCTTGAGAGGTAGAGGAGTTTTACCTCAATAATGTAAATAAATGTATATTTAATATCTTTTCTTACAATTCTTTCAGCCACCCTGACCCTGGAATTTCCTACATCTTTCCCACAGGCTTCAGCCTGTTTCCCATCACCAGCCCTCTCTAGCTCCTACCTCTCCTTTTTTATCCCCTCTCCTTTTCCTACAGGAGACCTGGTGGTGCAGTGGTTAAGAGTTCAGCTGCCAGCCCAAAGGTGGGCAGTTCAAATCCACTAGCTGCTCCTTGGAAACCCAATGGGGCAGTTCTACTCTGTCCTATGGGGTTGCTATGAGTCAGAATCCACTGGACTGCACCAGGTTTGGTTTTTTCCCCCTTTTTCTACTCCCCAATTTATATTTATTTGTATGGAAATTGACTTAGGTATCCCTTTGGATCTTTCTCTCATTCACAACTTAAGTAATACCCTACCTTATGATCCCAAACTGTAATTAGTCCTAAAGTTGACAATTCTCTCCCTAAGAAGTATTATTATTATTATTTGGCTATTAAGATATATTTTTAAAACCAATTTTAGTACTACTAAGCTTTGTGCTATGCTGAATTGTGCATGTTATATATGCACTTTAGGATGCAATTGAGTATTTAACTTGTCCGTTTAGAAAGACAACTGTGTGTCTCCACAGCTCCATGCTTACTTCCTCATCCCATTTCATTTTCAATTTTCTTTTACCAATTGTTTGAAGGAGTTTATTAGTAATGGTTTAACAACCATCAACAAGAGCTGTTGATATCCTTGCAATGAATGCAGTCCTTTACTATTTAAAATCTTATTTTTAAGTAAGTTTTCATTCATTATGCATTTGAGTGAGGATTCTCAGCAATGGCAACTGTACTATTGCTCTTATAGATTCTGTAAGAAAGGAATCTTAAATAGAATTTCTGCTAACACTATAAACCAAAATAAAAAGCTCTTATCCGCTGCACCATCAGGGCCTTGCTAACAGTATAAAGTTGGAATTTTCAATCCATGTGTCCTATGAAACTAACTTATGAATATAGAAAGTAATTTAAGTCTGGCAAAGCTGATGCTTAGTTCAGGAACCTACGTAGTTTATTTGAACTGCAATCTCAAAAAGGCCCTGGGTGACCATGAATGTGAACACATTCAAGATAAATGTACAAGTTTTCAAACTACTGCATTCATAAGGCCAGAAACACAGGAAGCAATCATTGCTCTCTGCACTAAGAAATTAGACAATTAATTAAGTCAAAAAACACTGCAAAGACTTAGGAACTAGAAGCTTGGGATGCATTAAATGTTATGATTCTGAATACATCACTTATCAGATCTATGTACTATAACTTAGAGTTGATTTTCTCTGACCTTAACGTTTCTCATGGGTGCATAGTAAGAATGAGTGAGATCGGGTAGGATATTGGCTTCAAATTTCTTTAAATAAATGTTCTATATATATTCCAGGAACTATTTGGAGAGATGAATTTCAGAACCTACAATCTTAAATTGCCTGCTGTGTGACATGCTGCAGCATAATGTCTTAGATTCCTTCCTTTGCCCTGGGGTAGCATTGCCCAATATTTTTTCCGGCTGTGACACAGTTGTGAACTTCTGGGGACACATTGTAAAAACAAATAGAACTTCTCAGGTAAAGCTGCCTCAGGATTAAGGCAACTCATATTTATAGATCCTTCGTTATGCAAAAGGCATTGTGTAAACCTTGCTGCGTATATAATTTCATTTAGCATTTAGGACAATTCAAGGAAATGGGTATTATTTTAGAACAAACTAGCATAGGTAACATTTTAATTGTCAAGCTGAGTTTTCAGTTTACTTGTTCTTTTAAGTTGAAAAACTTTCCTAACTTTTATGAGTGGTTGTGAGGCTGAGGATACCTTGCTGACTGTGACATTGATGATTAAATGGTTTCTATCTTCATCCCTCAAAGAGTCATATATTCTTTGTCAAAGAAGCCAGTCTTCCCAGACTAAGAATGGATCTTTGACTAAGAATTGATCCAGGTAAAAAATTGACTAGATCTCCCAAGCAGGATCCCAAGGCCCAAGGTCCATTTCTAGAAAACATATTGAATTTTGGTTTCCATTTTTTCTAGTTATGATCATTATGAGGGTATTCTGTGTTTTCAACTAAATCACATATATAAAATTACACTATAAAAATTTAAATATAACACAAATGTAACACTAGGAACAGTCTTATTGCAAGTAACAGAGGTAAAATTGAGTTAGGGAGAATATAAAGTAAAACAAAATGTGGGCAAAAGAGCAAAATTGTATAGACATATGCAGGTGAAAGATTATTGCCTAGCAATTCAGACCACAACTTAGCAAGGTTATCAGTCAGCCTAGGCCAGTTTGCACAGGACCATGGCCATGGACTTGAACAACCTTATGTGTTGCCAATCTTGCTACCACATAGACTAATCCAATATGACCAGCCAATGAATTAGCTAAGAACCATAAAGGCTGGGAAAGTCTGTTTTCCATATTTGGTTTAGTGTACAGTTTCCCATCCCTCCTCCAAAATCTGAAAATAACATGGAGCATCAAAAGAACTTCAGATCATAAACAACAATATCTCCTTTTTTTTTCTAGCAAAACTATTAAGTTCTGGCCATGCCAGTGGGAGAGAGCAGGGTCTTTACTGCTACTGTAGTTCCCAGTGATTTTGCTGACAGTTCAAAATGTAACAGTTGGCGATTTAATTTCTAATGACTGACATAGAATGTTCATAACAATGGAGGTATCATGGAGAAATTTCTCAAAAACAACTGTTCTTATTAATATCAAAATTAGTTAAAAATTGCAAAGATTTGCTCTGGTATTCCCTATTCTTTTATAGTACAAGTAAGACATTCAAAAATTATTTTATGAATGACTAAATGTCCTCAAGTATTGCTAAGGGAGCAGATCATACTAGAAGAATTTAATATTAAAGTGCTTTAATATTCCATTTAAGCATTGTAATATAAGGTATAATACATCACAACATAATAAAGAATAGTTTATTTCCTCAAGTAAAGAGATTTTTCAGAGGACTCCTGTCACCATCAGACATGAATAAATAGTTGCAATGCTTTTAGAGTGATATTTAAAGAAGTTGATGGTTAAAGGAAAGAGCATTAGGGCAATATTTAGTTGGGGATGGGAAAACAGGTTAAACCACTTTTTGGCAAAAGCAAAGGAGTCAATTATGCAAAATAAGAGATTACTACTGTGATACAGAGAGGGTGATTCATGGAGCAAGAGAAGAAAGAAGGAGGGCATTAATAACACACCATTAAAAAGTGGTTAAAAGCTACAGCTGCTAACCAAAAGGTCAGCAGTTTGAATCTACCAGGCACTCCTTGGAAATCATATCAGGCAGTTCTACTCTGTCCTATAGGGTCACTATGAATCAGAATAGATTCAATGGCACAGGTTTTGTTTAAGATAGGACAGAATAAAAGAAAGGGGAGTGAATGCATACACAACTGAAAAGTTGAGGAAATGGATGTTGAGGAATGTGTGACTTATAAATAGTATATTCTCAGGGAGTTTAGAAACTAGGAAACTCTGTAGAGATTGAATGAACGAAGACTGCCTTGAAATTTGAGGCAAATGGCAGAGTTAACCAAAAATATTACTCATCATTGAGAACCCAGCTGATGTTAAAACTTTCATATTTATAATGTTGTATAAATATATTATTTACCCTACCTTTTTCACATAGGATTTAAAGCAATTTATTAAAAAGTCATTCAGTAAAAACTCTTTTTTTCCAGTTCAGAATTGTTAGTATAAAGATGGCAGAAAGATAACAAGGACCATCGGTGGGACTGGTGATGGCTTTGTTGAAGTTGAAGTGCTCGTAGCAGGGAAATTCCTTATCCTCACTTCTGGTTTCCATGAGGAGAGTTTTTTTTTTTTTTTTTCTAGGCACTTACTTGGTCTCTTGATGCTGTCATTTTTTTTTCACAAACCCCATGTGAGAGAGACAGGAGGAGTGAATTATCTACTTGGTCATTATGGGAATAATAACTTGTTACACTTGGCTGAGCTGCATCCTGCTTCCTCTTAGATACGAGTCAGTCATCTTTGGGAACACTCGTTACCTTGTTGTTCCCCGAGCTTTCACTGCAGAGGAAGGGAGGTCTCATCCAGTGTTGGTTGACTATTTGAATAAAAAAAATACTGTCTAAATATGAGGATCAGTGTTAGAAGTCCATTTGGTTAGAAATCATGTTTACCTATCTGAACATCATCAGTGTAATAAAGGTAATTTTTTTTGCCCAGGCTTTTATGCTTTTGTTTCATGTATAAAGATAGCTTATTGGTTTTTACAGACGCTGATGGACTGAGTGGGGAATAGAGGTTTTATTTATTGTGGGCTCACTTAGAAACTCCAAAAAAGATTAAAAATGAGACTATTGAGGAAATGAAGTTCAGACTAGCAGGTTTTGATTTGGGGACATTAAAATATGTCAAAATACTAAAACTGTTGATGAAACTAAAGAATAACTTTAGAGATAAAAACAATGTGGTTCTGTGAATACAAAAGTGAGCAAAATGTATCTTTTCTATCCTCAGAAACTCTTATTTAAGCAGAGGGAACAGATAGTGCGTTCATACCAATACATGTAAACTTATAATTTAGTAAGTGTTTTTAAATAAAGCTACAGAGGGCAATAGGAACATGAGGCAGGGGTCTAAAAATATCTAATGGGGTTAAGAAAGACTTCCCTCAGATGGTAGCATTGATGGAAGATATGAAATGTAAAGAATATGTTTGAGCTAGGTGAAAATGAGAGAAAATAACGTTTCAGGCGGAGGAAAATATGATAGAACATGACACACTGGTAAAGACCAAAATCATAAGAGCTCAGAGAAAAAAGTTGATACATACTCTGAAATGATGCTGGAAGATTTGACAGGGGGTTAAAACCTTCTAGGTGATGTTAAAAATACTGACCTTTATTATAAGGACACTTGGAAAGTATTGAAGAGTCTCGAGGAGAAATGGGAATGGAGTGGCATGATAAAATTTATGTTTGATAATAATCACTGTAGCTGCATTAAAGAGAACAGATTGAAAAGGGTCAAGGGTTGATGTGCAGGGACTCGTTCAGAGGTTATATGATCAGCAGAGGTGAGAGATGATAGAGCCCTGTAGTAAGGAATAATACATAGAAATGGAGAGAAGGAAACAGAGTCAAGACATCTGAGTAAAATTATTTAAATCACTGAGAGATGAATTAAACATTGGAAATGATGTGAAAGAAGACAGCCAAACAGATTTTTTGACTTGCTCAACTAAATGAATGATGTCATTCGTTTAGAGAAAGGATACTGAAGGGAATCCAGATGTAGAGCTGTGATCATGAAGTTTTTTTTTTTCTTATGCTGAGTTTAAAGTGACAATAAAGCTTTCAAGAATGTATTCAAGTAGACAAATGAATATAAAGTCTAAACCTCAGAGAATCTATGAAATAGTGAGTCAATCATATTTTAGATATTAATTAAAGAGTGAAAGTGATATAACTTTAGAGAGAGAGATTTTAGATTGAGAAGAGAAGACTAAACCTAAAAGAACTCCAACTTGCAAGAGTTGAATAGATGAAGATGAATCTGTAAACAAGAAAGATAAGTAATAGCTAGAGAAGTGTGAAGAACCCGAAGGGGTATAGTGTCACTGAAATTAAGTGAATAAATTATTTTGAGATAGAAGAAATCAATGAAAGTTGCCCTGAAGTCACAGAAGAAGAAAGATTGAAAAATTTGTATTGATGACCTTAGTGAGAGCATAATTTGTCAGAAGTCAATCTCAAGTGAGTTGGGCAGTAAATGAAAAATGATGAAATAAAGAGAATGAGTAAAGGTGATTCTTTCCAGGAGTTTTCTTGAAGAAGGATAAGGAATAGATAATGGAAGAGTATCCAGGGAGGGTTTTTGTTGTTGTTGTTTCCTTATGCAGAGAGGGATGTAAAAATACTTAAAAGTATGAGCAGGATCCATTGGGGGAAGGGGGTTAATAAACAAACAAAAGAACAGATAGTGTACATTCCTAAAGTGGTGGGATGGATGAATCAAAACATTAGATGGATGGATTGATTTTAGATAATAAAACAGCATCTCTTCTATTGCAAGAAGTATAAATGAGGAAAGGTACAATGAGAAGTACTTTAGTGTGTTTAATGGAGGGACGTTAATAGAACACATGCTGGATGGTATATGATTCTTATGTGAAGAGCAAGGCAGCACTAAGATGTGGGGGAGAATCTTGTGTACAGGGGTTTGAGGAGAGTAAAGAATAAATTAGTTGTGCTGGAAATTGTGATTATAGTTTGAAATGAGAAAAATTATAGAATGACCAGAAGATTGTTGTTGTGAGGTCCAATCGAGTCGATTCTGACTCATAGTGACCCTATATACATCATGAAACACCACCCAGTCCTGCATCATCCTCACAACTGTTGTTATGCTTGAGCCCATTGTTCCAACCATTGTGTCAATCCAGCTCCTTGAGGGTCATTATAATACTTTACTTTGTCTTCTCTAGCTGCTTTTTGAAATCTTCTGTTCAGCTCTTTTACTTCATCATTTTTTTTTTTTCATTTCCCTTTAGCTACTTTATGTTCAAGATCAAGTTTCAGAATCTCTTCTGACACCCATTTAGGTCCTTTCTTTATCTCCTGTCTTTTTAATGACCTCTTGCTTTCTTCATGTAGGATGTCATTGTTGTCATCCCACAAGTCTCCTCTAGTCTTCTGTCATTAGTTTTTTAAATGCGTCAGATATATTCTTGAGGTGGTCTCCAAATTCAGGTGGGATATACTCAAGGCTCTCGTGGACTTATTTTAATTTCTTTCAGCTTCAACTTGAACTTGCATATAAGCAATTGATGGTCTATTCAGCAGTTAGCCCCTGGCCTTGTTCTGACTGATAATACTGAGCTTTTCCATCATCTTTTTCCACAGATGTAGTTGATTTGATTCCTGCTTATTCCATTTGGTGAGGTCCATGTATATAGCCACCATTTATGTTGTTGAAAAAGGTATTTCCAATGAGTAGGTCATTGGTTTTCCAAAATTCTATCACGGAGTCTCTGGCATTGTTTCAATCACCAAGGCCATATTTTCCAATTACTGATCCTTCTTCGTTTCCAAGTTTTGCATTCTAATCACTAGTAATTATCAATACATCTTGATCGCATGTTTGATCAATTTCAGACTACAGATACTGGTAAAAATCTTCAGTTTCTTCATCTTTGGCATTAGTGGTTGGTGCATAAATTTGAATAATATTCATATTAACTGGTCTTCCTTGTAGGCTTCTGGATATTATCCTATTACTGTCAGCATTGTACTTCAGGAAAGATCTTGAAATGTTCTTTTTGACAATGAATACAACACCATTCCTCTTCAAGTTGTAATTCCCAGCATAGTTGACGTATGACTATCCAGTTCAAAACGGCCAATACCTGTCCATTTCAGTTCACTAACGCCTGGGATATCAATCTTTATGCCTTCCATTTCATTTTTGATGACTTCTAATTTTCCTTGATTCATACTTTGTATATTCCACTTTCCAGTTACTAATGGATGTTTATAGCTGTTACTTCTCATTTGGAGTCATGTCACATCAGCAAATGAAGGTCTTGAAATCTTTACTCCATCCAAGTCATTAAGGTCCATTCTATTTTGAGGAGGCAGCTCTTCCCCAGTCATCTTCTGAGTGCCTTCCAACTTGAGAGGCTCATCTTCTGGCACTTATCCAGACAACGTTTCACTGCCATTCATAAGATTTTCATTGGCCAAATTTTTTAGACACAGATCGTCAAGTCCTTCTTCCTAGTCTGTCTTGGTCTGGAAGTTCAACTGAAATCTGTCCACTATGGTGACCCTGCTGGTACGTGAAATATGATAGCATAGCTTCCAACCTTACAGCAACAGACAAGCCACCACAGTGCTACAAACTATCAGTCTGTCATACATACACATATACATATACATATTGGGCCCTGGTGGTTCGGTGGTTAAGCATTTGGCTGCTAACCAAAAGGTCAGTAGTTTGAATCCACCAGCTGCTCCTTGGAAACCCTATGGGGCAGTTTCATTCTGTGCTGTAGGGTCACTATAAGTTGGAATTGACTCAACAGCAACAGGTTTGGGTTTTGGGTATACATATACATGTATATATACATGTACATATACATAGGAGCTGTGGTGGCACAATGGTTAGGCACTTGGCCGCTAACCGAAAGGGTGGCAGTTTGAATCCACCGAGGGCTTTGTGGGATAAAAGAACTGGTGATCTGCTCCTGTAAAGATTTCAGCCTAGAAAACCCTATAGGGCAGTTTTAGTCTGTCCTGTAGGGTTGCTATGAGTCATAATCAATTTGACAGGCATAAAACACACATATATGTATATATGTGTATATATACGTATTGGTATAAATATATATGCCAATCACAGATTCAAACATTTCACATATGGTCATTTCACGAGGAGCCCTGATAGTGAAGTGGTTAAGAGCTTACCTGCTAACCAAAAGGTTGGCAGTTCTAATTCACTAGCCGCTCCTTGGAAACCCTATGGGGCAGTTCTACTCTGTCCGATCAGAATTGACTTGAAGGTGATGGATTTAGTCATTTCACCCTCACATTAACCCTATAAATAAGTACTTGAATTGAGAAAATCCTATGGGGCTGTTCTACTTTGTCATATGCATCTGCTATGAATCAAAAATCAACTCCACGGCGCCAAACGACAAGAGTTAAGAAAATGAACAGACAGTTTAATACAAAGCTAAACATCTATGGAGTATCAGGGATGAGATTTAAACCCAGATTTTTTTTTCTTATTGTGACTCCAGAGTCCATGCCCTTAACAACTTACTATGATGTGTCTCAAAATGAATAAGAACACAGTAAGCTGATGAGTAAGATAGATAAGATGGGGCTTGGCTAATGTGTTTGGCAAATGTAGGGGAACATTAAACTGGAAATCTCAATGAAGCTGAAAAAGATCAAGTGTAAACAATTGGATAAACAAGCTGGAAATCTAGGGGGTTATATTTGGAGGATGTCAAGGTTGATAAAGAGATTTTTGGAGATAAATTAGACATGTGTAATTACAATACAAAGAATATAGGCAAAGAAGAGGATAAGTGAGACAGAGGGTCAAAGACGTATTGGAAATAAAAACAAAGATATCAAAAATGAGTTTTCCACTTACAGGGTCAGTATGAGTCGGAATCGACTCGATGGCAAATTTTTTTTTTTTAAATGAACAGTTCAGCATGATAAGATAAAGAAATATTGTTAGCCAGGTGCCAAAATATTTGCTGAATCAGGAAGAATGGTAGAGAGGTCTGTCATCATTATGTCTGCTGAGTATCCCCTCTCTTGTCTGTCAGTGTATCTTCTGAGCTTTGAAATTGCCATCAATGCTCTACCTGGGCACCCATAAGGTAAGCCTGTCATCGCTTTCCTTTACTTCTGCTTGTTACTTTTCTTGACCCTTCTGATGCTTTGTAGCCCCTTCCCTTTTCTAACTTTGCAGACAGGCACCTCTCCTTTCTAAATTACAGGCTTTGTTTTTTTTCTGTTTAAGGTGTTGGGGAAGGATGTTGCAGCCAGGTTCCTGATGACCATAGTAGTAAAGTTTGTGTGTGTTTTATTTTGTTTTGTTTTTAATCTCATAGACCCTTCTCCTCAGAACACACAGATTTTTGGAAGCAGGGAGGTTTGGTGGGAAGCTGCTGTGTCAGTATAGATTTAAATGCAATGTTATCCAGTGCCAGCAACTACGTCTCACGCACGGCCCTCAGAGTTGCTGCTGAGTCTCTCCCACTCTACATGACCCATTCTTCGCCACAATGCTTTTATTCTCTTTGTGCCATGCCCCTGCACATTACCTTCCAGCATTCCACCCCCAAGATAAAACATATAACTCAGTCTGTCAAGTATGTTAGATTATATCTGAATGGGATGCAAGCTCTTCACCGTTGGATTCCTGGGCCTTACATAAATGGGGAAATTTGGTCAGGTAGCCGTTTAAACATTCTTAAATATTCTGAGAGAGTTAAAAAGGATTTTTCTTTCTCTTATTACAGAAGATACTCTTACTCAGAGAGTTTTTTTTTTTTTTAAATAAGTAAGAAAGGTGTTATGTTCTACCTAGAGACATTCGTTTTAACATTAATACTACTTATAAAGAAAAGAATCATTACAATAGGTCTGGGTTTTTTTATAAAGAAAAGAATCATTACAATACTAGTATACGGTTATAGAATATCCCAGTTAAGCAATTTGATCACATTTTACATAAGCCCTTTCTTTTGCCAGCTGACCCTCTTATGACCCTGGGAGGGTGGATAGCTCTAAGTGCCTTATTCGCCAGGCTTTTAGCAGCCACAATGTTTTATAACAAATGCCAAACCCATCATTTTTTTTTTTCTTCTCTAAAATGGCTAAAGTCACAATTTTCCTTTCATGTCAGTGCTACAACTTTGATTTACCATCAACACAAACGCATGGATAAGCTAAAATAGAGAGCTAATGTTCAATACTAACAGCGTGAGATGGAAACACAGACACACACACCGTATTTGTTATCACATCATCTGAACAGAGGAGAACAGCACATTAACTTCAGCCTCCTCACCTCACTGAGCCTGGGCTAAAGCTCTCAAATGCAGTGTTGATTTTGAACTCCTTTAGTCTTTTATGCTCAGCCTGCGAGAAGATTCATTCTCATGCAAGGCCTGCAACTGGTTGCTAATAAAATCCTACCCTGACAAATAAATGGACTGTAATATAACCTGCTTCAGGGCAGTGAAATCTCAACCACTCAAAGATGATCTGTAGGGAAGCACGAGGCAGGCTACTTCCGTTCCCTCAGCAACTCCTGCAGAATGCTGCTCTATCCCTTTGCCTGTCTCAAATTTCGCAATTAATGAACCTGAAAGCATATTTCATCTGCCTTAGAAGTGCACTGTTCTTTTATTATTGCTAAAATAAGTTCAAACAAGATCGCTATTAGGTATAACACAAAATTCCTCTTAAACTGGTTGCCCTCAAGACCATTCGGACTCACAGCGACTCTAGAGAAAAGAGTAGAGCGGCCCCATAGGGTTTACAAGGAGCGGCTGGTGGATTCATACGGCCAACCTGTTGGTTAGCAGCCATAGCTCTTAACCACCACGCCAATTTTAAGATTTTCTGGCATTAATTGGCATGTGGAGCCCTGGTGGTGCAGTGGTTAAAAGCGCTTGGCTGCTAACTGAAAGGTCAGTAGTTCCAACCCACAAGCCACTCCACGGAAGAAAGATGTGTCAATCTGCTTCTGTAAAGATTTACAGCCTTGGAAACTCAATTGGCATTTCTACTCTGTCCCATAGGGTTGCTATGAATTGGATCAACTCGACAGCAATGGGTTTGGTTTTAGTAATCGGCATGATGAAGACTGAATTGGGTACTCATAAAACTAATACTTAACAAGTGGAAATACTTGAAGCTTTCTATTTCTTTCATTTTTACTGAGGAATTAAAATAAAATAATACCTCAATTGAAGCAAATAGTAGCTACTTATCCAATTTGTGATTATAGTTTACTAAAATTTGAAATGCATAAAACGGGAGTGTGATAAAGTTGTGGAAAAAATGGTTATGCTGAGGGAGAGGGAAGGAGATTTATAAAGTACATCTACTTTATTTTCTCCCTTGCTTTCCTCTCAGGGATACCATGTGGATCAAATGAGATAATGTGAGCAAGATTAAGTAACACATTATAAAGCAATAGACAGCTGGAAGATATTTTTACCAAATAGAATACAGTCAGTCCTTAATAGACATAAACATTCACTAACTTCCATCTCAACTATGCATCTGACACCGTAAATGCAATAGTATTACAAAAGGAATAAAGAGAATGAACACATACTTTAATGTTTAAGGAATTTACATAGTTCCGCACAGTTATATACACTAATATTTATCATTCTCCCTGGTAACTCTTTCTGAATAGATCAATTGATAGTCATTACTGTTAAGCTTTTTTTCTAGTTTATATCACACAAAGGTATTCCCAGATTTCATCCTATCATAATTTTACTGTCCACCTGAGTTCTGATTTCATTTAATGAATTGGGCCCAGTCAATGGGCATGCCATCAACAAAGCAAAACACCATGAAGCATAAACCCATACGTGGAAAGAAAACATGAAAAGTCAGGAGGGTCAGTTACAGAAGGCTTCCTGAGAAGTGCAGCCATGAAGGAACAGGAAGTGGTGGATTGGGAAAGAATAGGAATGAGGACATGTCAGGTGGAGGCAACACCATGTAACCCTTAACAAAGTTATATATGAAATGTGTGCAAGTCATTTTGTACCTGTGTTGGGCAGGTGGACGGGCCCCAGAGAAGACTGGTTAGGCATGAAGTTGTAGAAGTAATTGAAAGGTCTCAAGATCTCAGAACTTCTTGGAGCGAAACAAACAAAATGTATATTACAGTTCAATTAAAAGCAGTGTGCACGGTCCCGCATAGATCACCTAACATCTCCAAGTCTTAGTGTCCTCTTCCATAACATGAAGATAATAATAATTATATTCAGGGTCATTATGAGCTGCTCAGTAGTTAGTACCTATTAGTAATTAGCATTAATCGACTAAGAATTGATATAGTATTTGAGTGAGATAAGGAAGATTATATGTAAGTTGTTTTTTTTTTCTTTCAATTGTCATGTTTCCCAATTGTAATTGAGTCATGTATGCTTCATAGAACATGGTATTATTTTACTAGAAAGTTTTTCAAGGATAAAAATACAGTATGCTAGAAAGAAATAGACTTACTCATTCCAGAAGTATCTTTAAATCCAGTATCTCTCATCTGTTGTGTGGCCTTGTACAAATTATTTAACTTATGTAAAGTTACAAAAATAATTATATTAACAATACTTTATTGATAGAGGTGGAAGAAAGGATGTAAAGAGCCACATGCATGTAAGACTGTGATATATTTCAATTCCCTCTCCCCCTTTCCCTTAAAGAAGCCATGGGGGGAGGGGTGCTACATTGGAAAACTTCATTTTTAATAGTACCAGGAACAACAAAACTAAATTTAATGGAAGTAGGGCAAAAGCTGGTTGGGACCCAATCACATGTATACGCATATATAATATATATGTATGTATTCACATGTATATTCATTTTTAAATAAAGGTTAGTGAACAAAAGAATGACACAACCAGAAGAATAGAAAAGCTACCAACAGGAAGATACAGAGACCAGATGATCTTTCAGAAAGCTGTCTGGACCATAATTTTAGCAATGTAGACACTTCGCTTGATGACCAATTAATAAGAAATGTAGAACAGAATTCTTCTAAGAGAACTTGGTAGCATTCATTAGACAAAAAGGTTTAGCCTCTTCCAAAAGGAAAATTTAAAAAGAAAAGATTACCAGACCTTTATTAATCTGAAAATTTGGGGGAATTTTAATATTTGAAGGCATTTTAAGACTTCACTCTCCTGAACCCTGCTTTTACCATAGGTTTTTGCGGAGGTGGGAGGTGGGATAAGAAATATTCTTTTACGTCACATCTTTTGCTCAACTCTAATTCTGGCATTACCAGATGATGTTGTTTCTGAGAAGGGAAAAATTTATAACGTATGTAAACAGTTCTGTAATGCTCTACACGGGGCCAGAAAACTATTCCCTAAATGTTATCAGATTATAGCTAAAGCACGTTATAATAATTTATTGCTTTTGGTAACACTTCACAATTTAGGATTATTCAACTTAAAATTTTCTCTTTTAAATTAACGGGGAGAATGCAATAATTATCATATAAAATGGGTAATACTTAATGCAACCAAAGAGTTGCTGAAAGGTATCACTCACACTTCAAAGTGAAGCACCAGTGGCTTCAGGTATTGATGCCCTATCTACTCCCAATGTTAGGGTCAGTCCTATAACTGGGCCTTGACTCATGTCTTACTTTTACTTCAAGTATACACAATTGGATCAATCGTTATCCTTAGTCATTCCTTTTATTAGACTGTGAGGTCCTCAAGAAACAAACAACTTACATATAATCTTCCTTATCTCACTCAAATACTATATCAATTCTTAGTCAATGAATGCTAATTGCTAATAGGTACTAACTACTGCCGTTTTTTACTTGGCATTGAGTTCACCCTTTGTGTTTAGTGAACAAATGGGTCAACCAACTTAGAGAACTCTCTGCTCTATGAATCTGGACTTCAGAAATCCATTTCCCCAGCATAGAAGTAAACTATTACCTGGGTGTGCATATGAGAAGGAATAATGCAGTGATCAAATTTGAAACTAAAAGTCATATACTCTAGTGGCAAAGAATTATGTATCAAATAATTGTGATTAGTGGATTTTCCCCCCAAAACACCAATCTACACACTAGATTTTACCTTGATTGATTGGATTGAATCGCGTCTCCACAAAATATCTGTCACCTTGACTAGGTCATGATTCCCAGTATTGTATGATTGTCCACCATTTTGTCAGCTGATGTGATCTCCCTATGTATTGTAAATCCTGTCTCTAGGATGTTGATGAGATGGGATTAGTGGCAGTTATGTAAACACAATCTATAAAATTAATCTACAATTTAAGCCAATCTCTTCTGAGACGTAAAAGAGAGAAGTGAGCAGAGAGACAGAGGACCTCATATCACCAAGAAAGATGCACCGGAAGCATAGTGTGTCTTTTGAGCCTGGGGTCGCTGCTCTGAAAAGCTCCTCAACCAGGGGAAGACTGATGACAAGGATGTTGCTCCAGAGCCAACAGAGAAAGAAAACCTTCCCCTGGAGCTATCGCACTGAATTCGGACTTTTAGTCTACTAGACTGTGAGAGAAAAAGTTTCTCTTTGTTAAAACCATCCATTTGTGATATTTCTGTTATAGCAGCACTAGATAATTATGACAAGGTTTTACGCATGTGTGTGCATGCATGCACTCATATGAACATATAAGAGCTGTAGCTGAGGCATGATTTCTTACACTGACTAAGAATCAACCTTCAGAGTAAGTATAAAATGTACCCTGATACATGCATTTACTCATTTTCTTACTTGGGGATACAGTAACAGAGATATAAACTCTGTATAGTTAGCTGTTAGAAAAGGATGCTTTAGAGAAGGAATTCCTAACTGACTAACTAACCAGCATCCTTTAATGTTTCTTCTCAATGGGCTCACATCTTGAAAGGTTATGCCCACAAATCTATACTTACAAAGGAATGTCATTAAGTTTTCTATTTATTTAAATATAAAACACATGTATTTGCCTAACGGAGCTTCCACCATTACCTAAATATAACTTTTGTTAACACAGCGAATGGAAATAGTTTCTAATAACATATTTTTGATTCTTTAGCTAGCCAGAGCAGATTTTCCAGGGCTGTGCACTCAATCCTGTAGGCTTCTTGAGAAAGCAGATTTCACTATGTACCCCTTATTAGTAGCCTAAGGATGCAAGAACCCAGACCGAGAAGCACTGGCCTAGAGTTTGCTGACAGAACAAGGACTAACTTGGAAGTATGAAGAATAAAAGGATATTATTTTAAAGGGGTATTGTAACACTGACACTTCCAAACCCTAAAATATTGTGGATGCTGGACTATGAATAAATTAAAAACATATATAACTTTTTTTTTCAAATGGCAGCCTGTTAATTTGCCTATATTTTGGAAATCAATGCCATATGTCTTATTCTGCTACTACCTCAAGCATGCAGTTCCTTATAACACCATCCATTCTGTCATCTACAGAAAGTAAGGAAAGGACCACCTCCTTGGGTGAAAAAACAAGGCTGTTGTGCTTCTGTTGAGAACTTTTGGTAATGACTTTAATATAAAACTAGAAAGTATTTGCATCCTAATCCAGTAATTAAAAAACCATAATCAGGTACTTATTTAACCAGCTAGTAGTAATCTGGAGCCCTGGTGGTGAAGTGGTTAAGAGCTATGGCAAGCTGTGGCTGTTAACCAACGTCGGCAGTTTTGGAAACCCCATGGGGAAGTTATACTGTGTCGTATACAGTCTCTATGAATTGGAATTGACTCAACAGCAATGGTTCGGTTTTGATTTTTTTGGTAGTAATCCATGTTCACTTGCATTTTTCATACAAAAATGCCTATGGGAAACTAGAATGTCACCTTAGTTCTTTAAAGTGTATTTCAAAATTAAGCATTGTTGTTGTTAACTGTTATTTGCTATCAAGTAAGTTCTGACTGATGGTAACCCCATGCATAACAGGTAGAATTGCTCCATAGGGTTTTCTTGGCTGTAACCTTTTTTTTTTTTTTTTTTTAATTGTGCTTTAAGTGGAAGTTTATACCTCAAGTTAGTTTCTCATACAATAATTTATACATACGTTGTTAGGGCCCTAGTTGCTATCCCTATATTATGTTGCAAACTCCTCCTTTCCACTCTGAATTTTCCATGTCCATTCAACCAGCTCCAGTCCCTTTCTGCCTTCTCTTCTCTACTCCGGATAGAAGCTGTCCATTTAGTCTCATGTAACTACTTGAACTAAGAAGCACACTCTTCACTAGAATCATTTTATGTCTTATAGTCCAGCCTAATCTTTGTCCGAAGAGTTGGCTTCGGGAATGGTTTTAGTTCTGGGTTAACAGAGAGTCCAGGGGCCATGTCTTCTGGGATTCCTCCAGTCTTAGTCAAACCATTAAGTCTGGTCTTTTTACTAGAATTTGAGCTCTGCACTCCACTTTTCTCCTGCTCCATCAAGGACCCTCTCTTTTGTTCCCTGTCAGGGCGGTCATTGGTGGTAGCTGGGCACCCACCATCTAGTTCTTCTGGTCTCAGGCTGATGGAGGCCCATTTTGTCTCTTGGGCTTATATTTTCCTTGTCTTTGGTATTCTTCATTCTCCCTTGTTCCAGGTGGATTATCTTAGATGGCCACTTGCTAGCTTTAAGACCCACACACTGCTCACCACTGTGAGATGCAGAACATTTTCTTCATAAAGTTTGTTATGCCAATTGACCTAGAAGTCCCCTGAAACCATGGTCCCCAGACCCCTGCCCCTGCTACTTTGTCCCTCAAAGTGTTTGGTTGTATTCAGGAAACTTCTTAGTTGTGCTGACTTCCCTGAATTGTGTGTTGTCCTTCCATTCACCTAAGATAATTCTTGTCTACTATCTAGTTCGTGAATTCCCCTCGCCCTCCCTCCTCACCCTCGCAACCATCAAAGAATGTTTTCTTCTATGTTTAAACCTTTTATTGAGTTCTTATACTAGTGGTCTCTTACAATATTTGTCCTTTTGCAACTGACTAATTTCACTCAACATAATGCCTTCCAGATTCATCCATGTTATGAGATGTTTCACAGATCCATCATTGTTCTTTATCACTGGGTAGTATTCCATTGTGTGAATATACAGTAATTTGTTTATCCATTTGTCCTTTAATGGGTGCCTTGGTTGTTTCCATCTTTTTGCTGTTGTGAACAGTGCTGCAATGAACATGGGTATACATATATCTGTTCATGTGAGGACTCTTATTTCTCTAGGATATATTCCAAGGAGTGGGATTTCTGGATAGTGTGGAACTTCTATTTCTAGCTTTTTAAGGAAACACCAAATCAATTTCCAAAGTGGTTATACCATCTTAAATTCCCACCAGCAGTGTTTAAGTGTACCAGTCTCTCCACAACGTCTCCAACATTTATTATTTTATGCTTTTTGGATTAATGCTAGCCTTGTTGGGGTGAGATGGTATCTCGTTGTAGTTTAATTTGCCTTTCTCTAATGGCTAATGATCGTGAGCATTTCCTCATGCATCTGTTAGCTGTCTGAATGTCTTCTTTGGTGAAGTGCCTGTTCATATCCTTTGCCCATTTTTTAATTGGGTTATTTTTCTTTTTGTTGTTGAGTTTTTGCAGTGTCTTGTAGATTTTAGATATTAGTCCCTGATCAGATATGTCATAGCAAAAAAATTATTTCCCAGTCTGTAGGTTGTCTTTTTGTTGGCTGTAATTTTAAAGGAAGCAGACCATCAGGCCTTTCTTTCATGGTGCTGCAGGTGGGTTTGAACAGCCAACCTTTAGGTTAGCAGTCACACTCAAAGCCATTTGTGCTACCTAGGGACCTTAAAACTAAATACATATGATAAAAATATGGAATTATATGCCAACATGTTTTAATATGTAGTGATATGCATATGTGTACAAATACACACACTCATTGTAGCTATAAGTTTTAGAAACCAAGAGTCGTGTAACATATAGAATTAGTGTTTACTCATATTCAATGCATTTGAAGTAAATAGTACAATACACTGCCAAAAGTGTTTATGCTTATAAAGAAAACTTTTATTTCAGCTCCACAGTCTCTCTTTGCCAGATATCACTACAAAATAAGCTTAATGGAAATAGCCTTGCTCACTAATGGATTCTTCTGACATCCTTCAACAGTACAAGCTGATATTGAACCAAAGATGAAAGCTACATTTTCTTAGAGGAAGAAGAGTGCAGAAGACATTCTTTATGGCTTTGTCAATATAGATCTAATGACTGTGGAGCTGTATGGGATAATGAAAAGGACTGGATCAGAAGCCTAGGATACTGTATATGTAAGATTCTTGGCACTGTGAATCATACAATGTGAGCCTGCCTTAAATTGTCAGTGGCCTTGAGGAAAACATTTAAATATGTTCTGCCTCTGTTTATCCATCTTCATAATGAAAAGTTGGATGAATTGGCCTTTTAGTATCCTTCCAGGATCTAACACACTCTGCTAACCTACCTTTTATCCCATTGACCACTTTTATCACAAAAAACAATCATTTTTATTTACTCCCATCTCCTTTTTGCATTCAAAAGATAGCAGAACATTTTCCTGCTAAAGGATATGTGTTGCCATCTAAGTTAAAGAAGAAGATGGTTCATCATCATGGAGGAAGATAAATTCCGTACCAAAATTTTTTTTTTAATTGTGGTTTAGATGAAGGTTTACAGAGCAAATTAGTTTCTCTTTAAACAATTAATTCACATATTGTTTTGTGACATTGGTTGACAACCCGACAACGTGTCAACACTCTCCTCTTCTTGACCTTGGGTTTCCCGTTACCAGCTTTCCTGTCCCCTCCTGCCTTGTCATTCTTGCCCATGGGCTGATGTACCCATTTAGTCTCACTTTGTTTTATGGGCCTGTCTAAGATTTGTCTTGCCTGTGAAAGCTGGACAATGAATAAGTAAGATCAAAGAAGAATTGACGCCTTTGAATTGCGGTGTTGGCGAAGAATATTGAATATATCATGGACTGCAAAAAGAATGAACAAATCTGTCTTAGAAGAAGCACAGCCAGAATGCTCCTTAGAAGTAAGGATGGTGAGACTGCGTCTTATATGCTTTGGACATGTTGTCAGGAGGAATCAATCCCTGGAGAAGGACATCACGCTTGGCAGAGCACTGGGTCAGCGGAAAAAAGGAAGACCCTCAGCGAGGTGGATTGACACAGTGGCTGCAACAATGAGCTCAAGCATAACAACTGTAAGGATGGCTCAGAAGCAGGCAGTGTTTGTTTCGTTCTGTTGTGCATAGGGTCACTATGAGTCCGAACTGACTCGATGGCACCTAACAACAATCGTTGACTGAAGGATCATATCAGAATTTTCCTGCCTACAGTAAATTAGATAAATTTAAAAAAAAGTGTGTGTGTGTATATATATATTCTGTAATTATACTATCTTCCAGTTTAAATAAAATACTTGTTTTTGGAATGATGTGGTTAGTCCCTATAACTTATGTCCAACAGCTCTTTCTAAATGCTTTAAATTACTGTGCATCCCATGATTTATGGGCATTTATAGAACCTCTTTGAGGCTAATCTAAGAACTAGTGTCAATTCATCCAGTGTTGCAGAAGCCAGAGGAAGCAAAAGAGAATATACCTTCTGCTCTAGGCCCTGACTGGAGCTATTACATAAAAGTGGTCTTTTCTTTCTTTCCATGGGTGACAAGCTGGATAAAAGAAATGTTCTTTGGCAATTCATCCTCTCTCTGTGCTCACTTCAGCTATGTAAATACAGAGAACTGTGAAAGCCAGGTCAGAAACAAAGCCCAGATCTATCATTCCTTTAGCTCCTCAAGCAGTTGCTTACAGCACCCTGGCTGTGAGCATTTTCAGCTTTCTTTCTGAGGCCCCCATTCACCTCAGAGTATGAGCACGTGACCCAAGCTGGGATGTGCTACTGAAAGTGTTAAGGGAAGAGGTGTTTCAAGGATGTTTCAGGAAGAAGTTGCAAAGATATTAAAATCATCTTTCTCACCGTGATTGCTGTGTTTTTTGCCTACACTTTCCCTACAGCTATAGAAAAAACGTAATTTGAAAGTATTCGTACTCTGGCATGGCAAGGAGCTGACAGACTATGAAGAATAATGAACTAAGGACACACTCCACAGCTAGGGTATTCACTGTGGCTTTGGCAGCACAAGAATTTGATTTACTTTTAGAAAGCAAGCAAAGCTAATGGAATGTTTTCCTTCTTTTGTATGTCTTTATGATATAGGGTCAAATGATCTGATAAAAATGATGGATTTGGCCATGTTGTAAAATGCAATATTTTATTTCTTTCAAGGACAGATCTCTTTTAAAATATCAATTCCATTTTAAAAAATAAATGAATAACCCTCCGCACTCCCCCAAAATGTTGTGTTGCTGTGTTTGAATAAAGCTATAAATGATATCTTTAAGTCAGATGCAGTTTAATAATAAAAGGATAATGACAATGACAACATTTTTTGGTTTTTGATAAACTTTACCAACATGAAAAAGCATAGGCCTTGCTGGTGGGTCTCATGAATGCAATAGGAATGGCTTGTGTTTTCCAGTTATCTAAGAAGTTTAGCAATGTTCTTAATAGGATTGCCATCAGTATTCTATGTTGGTAGGTATTTATCTTGATATCATGTTCTGATAAGCCTTTGGCTTGATTTTTAATTCACCTTTCAAAATTCTAATAACCTTTAAAATAGCCTATTATAAAAAAGGGGAGAAATTGTGAAAGTGCTGATGTCAGCAGTGGAAAAAAATAGTAGAAATGAGAAAAGGAAAGTGTCCTTTATTGAAAAAGTTCAGATCCAGGATGGGCTTCACGTGCCCCAGGGCTTCAGAAAACAACAAAATAATTGACTTAACAATGTCACAGCGACAGCATCATATTGAAATCAATACATATGTATTTCAATACCATACTTGACCTTTTTAAGATCAGACTAAGGAACAATTCATGTTTTAGTATACAGTGGGAAGCTTGAAGTTACCAGGTAAATTTCTGTCAGCAGCATTCCCGTGACGTTCTATAATAAACTTCCTGTCATTTTCCTACATAGATATCACAGCTATAGTCACTGAAGTGTCTGATATTGTACTTAACTGAAGTCCTCATTTTCCCATAAATGGGCTCATGATAAACCCACAAGTTAAGTGTAAACATAAATATCTTGGTTAATTTTATTTTTTAAAATCCTTCACAGCAAAATAAAAACTTAAAAGACATCACCCATAAATGTCTTTGAATATAGACCCAGAGGTTATTAGAGCTTTAAAAGTGAATGGCACCAAAACTGTTTTATCATATTTCCTTTCTCACAAAAAAATTAATATTTACATAGCCATTAATATATAGTTGTGTAACTATTCTTGCTTAAGTTTTTCTGTATTTGCCAGTCATTGCAGTTATTGTTAATGGTTTGTATGTCATATTAATAGTAATGCTATTTTATTACTTACGAATAAAGCCCTAATTAATTATCATACTAAGCATACTATAATAGTTTATGTAACTATTCCAAAACTGTCAACTAGTTAGGTTGTTTTCAGTTTTTCTCTGTCATAAATGCCTTTAAAACGTATTTTTTTCTTTTTTTTGGTATTGTTCCAATACTAAGCCTCAAATACAGGGTATAGAAATTTTTCTCACTGGGCCAAACCTGTCCCCATTTAAAGAATATTTTACAATTAGATCTGTGAAATTACAGCTCATTTTAAAATTTGCATTTCTTCAGACCTTCATTCAGTTTACCATTATTTCTCATGGTTAGGGTTGGTCATTTACATTTCATTTTTTATTATTTCTTTGTATTCTTTCTGCATATTTTATTAGAGTTAAGGAGTTAGGTTTTTTTTTTTTTTGTAAGCACTCTGTGTATTAACAATATTAAGTCTTATGGTAAATATGCACCATGTCCAGCTTGGTTTTAAATTTTGTTTAACAATATTTCCTTTTGCGGCTGCTACTGCTGCTGTTGCTGGTGTATGTGTGATGAAAATGCAAAAATCCAACCGGTTGCCATTGAATTGATTCCAATTCATAGCTTTGTTTTTAATATCAGTTTTTGTAGATCCATTCACCTCCCTTGTGGCACAAAATCACAACCCAGTGGGGTAGTCATTTGCAGTGATTTTGGAATACTAGTAATGCAATTGAGAGGAATAAAGAAGATGAGGAGAAATGCAGCGGAAAAAAAATGGACAAGGGTTTTCATTCTGGGGTTCACAAAACAGTGATATTTCACACCCTTTTACATGTTCTTATTCACACACTGGTAAGCTGAGTCTTATGTTGTTTGGATGGTTTCAAGGATATGGAAATGCTTGTGGCCCCTTCAGCAACAAGTGAGATCCTAGTCTCATCCTGCAGAAGGAAAAGCATTGCACTTTGGAGGCAAAGACAGGCTGACTTTGCTCCTGCTATAACTTAACTTGTCTTATAGTTCCCCTCCAGGTAGTCTGCAAATTTCTAACAAAAGCACCTCAAGTCTTTGTGATCATGCTGCTGTAAAACCGAACCCGCTGCCATCAAGTTGACTCTGACTCATAGCGACCCTATAGGGCAGAGTAGAACTGCCCCACAAAGTTTCCAAGGAGCGCCTGGCAGATTTGAACTGCTGACCTTTTGGTTAGCAGCCGTAGCACTTAACCACTACGCCACCAGGGTTTCCCATGTTGCTGTAGTTATCTCATAATGAGATATATGTATATGTATCTGTAAGAAATCCATACTTGTGCCCATTTGAAAGAACGCAGAAATTACTGATTGATATCATTAATATCACACACAAGTAAAATTTTGCTGAAGATTATTCAAAAGTGGTTGCAGCAGTACATTGACAGGGAACTGCCAGAAATTCAAGCCAAATTCATAAGAGGACATGGAACGAGGGATATCATTGCTGATGTTAGATGGATCTTGTGTGAAAGCAGAGAATACCAGAAAGATGTTTACCTGTGTTTTATTGACTATGAAAAGGGTTTCATCTGTGTGGATCATAACAAATTATAGATAACATTGCAAAGAATGGGAATCCCGGAACACTTAATTGTGCTCATGAGGGACCTATCCATAGAACAAGAGACACTCTTTCTAATAGAACAAGGGGATGCTGAGTGGTTTAAAGTCAGAAATGGTATGCATAGAGTTGTATCATTTCATCATACTTATTCAATCTGTATGGTGAACAAATAATCCGAGAAGCTAGACTGTATGAAGAAGAATGCAGCATCAGGATTGGAGGAAGACTCATTAACAACCTGCGTTATACAGATGGCACAACCTTTCTTGCTGAAATTGAAGAGGACTTGAAGCACTTACTAATGAAGATCAAAGACCACAGCCTTCAGTGTGGATTGCACCTCAACATAAAGAAAACAAAAATCCTCACAACTGGACCAATAAGCAACATCATGATAAATGGAGAAATATTGAAGTTGTCAAGAATTTCATTTTACTTGGATCCACAATCAATGCCCATGGAAGCAGCAGTCATGACATCAAACGACACATTACATTGGGAAAATCTGTTGTAAAAGACCCCTTTAAAGTGTTAAAAAGCAAAGATGACACTTTAAGAACTAAGGTGCGCCTGACCCAAGCCATGGTGTTTTCAATCACCTCATATGCATATTAAAGCTGGACAGTGAATAAAGAAGACCTAAGAAGAATTTATGCCTTTGAATTACGGTGTTGGCAAAGAATATTGAATATACCATAGACTGCCAGAAGAATGAACAAATCTGCTTGGAAGAAGTACAGCCAGAATGCTTCTTAGAAGCACGGATGGAGAGACTTCATCTCACATACTTTGGAGAAGTTATCAGGAGGGAGCAGTCCCTGGGGAAGGACATCATGCTTGGGAGATGGTCAGTGAAAAAGAGGAAGACCCTCAATGAGATGGGTTGACGCAGTGGCTGTAACAATGGGCTCAAGCATAACAATGATTGTTGGGATGGCACAGGACTGGGTAGGGCTTTGTTCTGTTATACATAGGGTTTCTGTGAGTCAGAACTGACTAAACCACACCTAACAACAACACCATTTGTTAGGGCACTTAAAAATCAAGTCTATAATTTTTTTTTGGTTATAATTATCTATTTACAGGCATTTCTTCCCAAGCAACCATGAACTACTGAGGAAAGTATATTTTTTAATCCAATAGTATGTTTATTACAGAATAGGTATCCATTTAGTGTTAAATGAATAGAATAATGACCTAATTAGTTAAATGACAAGAAGTAATTAGAGAGTGAAATACAGAGGCAGGAGTAGAGAAATATGTAACTATGCCATTCTCTGTCATGTCATGCAAGGATTAGCTAATCATGAGACTTGTGGTCATCAGAGAGAAACTGTGCTCTGTCACCCAATCATCAGCTCAGACAGAAAGGAGACCAGCTGGGCTTCCAGCAGACTGTGCTTTTTCCCAAGCCCCTGCTTTCCTCCGTGAGATCATATTACTGTAGTAGTACTGCTGCTAGCTGGTCTTATTATAGCAGGATGTTGGCCTTGCCCTCTTAGGGTCATGCTCCCTTTCAAACCTGCTTTTTCATATTTCTACTACTATAATTATGACAAGCAAAAGAGAATTATGACCTTGTCTGGAATGCCATTTCATTTTCCATGGAAATTCCCAGAAAAATGCCTCATATACCATGTGGCACCTCATTCACGCTTCCACAAAGTGAACCATAAGACCAGCCTCCTTTAAAGATGATCAGGGCCACAGTACGACATAAATGATTCTAATGTAATATACAGATAAATGTAATATACAGATAATAAGAATTAAAATATAGGCAGTCCCTGGATTACAAATGAGTTCCATTCCTAAGTCTGTCTATAAGTAGAAATTGTATGTTAGTCAGAACAGTTAGGTACGATTCGTATGTAATGTCAGTTAGTCAAATGTTTGTCCTAGTATACTGTGTATAGCATACTTTTACATGTATAAAAAACATTAAAGAAACACTTCCAGATACACTAAAACGTCTTTAACATAATAATATAGTAATAATAGTGATAATGATTTGATGTGTGTCACAAAGTAGAGCCTGTTTGTTATTACAAACCATTATACGCACCTTGACTTTTTCATACAATAGGCTTTGCAGGGTTTGTAAATACAGGTTGTAAGTCAGTCGGGTGTTTATAACCTGGGTACTGTATGTAAGGAATATAAAAGACAACTAAAGTAAAATAGTGTAATAATTAATGCTCTTTAAAAAAAAAACAAAAAACCAAACCTAGTGCCGTCGAGTCGATTCCGACTCATAGCACCCTACAGGACAGAGTAGAACTGCCCCATAAAGTTTCTTTAGGGAAATAAAATATTAAGTCTTGCAAAGGTTAAAAACAGGATTTTTGTAAGGGATAGTTTCCTGATAGACTGGGCACAAGATGCTTACAATGCTCACAAGGCAACATTAAACTCAATGATCTGCAGAAATGATTACTTAAATGCGAAGTTCCTATGGTTAATCAATTAAATATTCTGATGGTTGATTTTATGTGTCAACTTGGCTAGGCCCTGGTTCCCAGTTGTTTGGCCAAACATTAGTCTAGATGTTACGATGAAGGTAATTTACAATGATTTGTATTTATATCAGCTGACTAAGCAAATCACCCTACATAATGTGAGTGGCTCTCATCCAATAAACTAAAATTAAAGTTGTGTTTTTCCTGAAGAAGAAGGATTCTGTTTCAAGACTTTACATAGATAAGGCTGCCAAAATTTCCAATCTGTCATTTGACCTATAGGTTTTGGAACTGCCAGCCCCCACAACCATATAAGCCAATTCCTCGAAATCACTCTCTCTTTATATGTGTATATATATCATATACATATACATATTCATATATATATATATATAAAAAACCCCAGTGGGGGTCAGCAGTTTGAATCCACCAGGCATTCCTTGGAAATCCTATGGGGCACTTCTACTCTGTCTTTTATGGTAGCTGTGAGTTGGAATCAACTCGACAGCAATGGGATACATGTGTGTATATATATATATATGTGTATATATATATATATATATCCCCCCTAAAAAACTATATATATATATCCATATCCATATCCATTGCGTTCAAGTCGATTCCCACTCATAGTGATCCTGTGGGACAGAAAAGAACTGCCTTACAGGGTTTCTAATGCTGTAAATCTTTATAGTAGCAGGCTGGCACTTCTTTCTCCCATGGAGTGGCTAGGGGTTTGAACTGCCAATCTTTTGGTTAGCAGCCAAGCACTTAACCACTGCACCACCAGGGATCTTTATGTTGTCTTAGTCAATGGTTTCCAGAGAAACAGAAAGAGTATATATATATTATCCAACTAAGCTAGAGTAATTAGAAATAATTCTTTACATAAGAGAAACTGTCCAACAGTTCAATCATTTCAGTCATACCATCTTTTATGGAACATATGCTTAATAATCATACTGTAATAGGACACCAAAACTTATATAATACCACTAATGTGTAAGATATATAGCAGGCATTATTACAAATATATATCGGCAGTTCAAATCCACCAGGCGCTACTTGGAAACTATGGGGCAGTTCTACTCTGTCCTATAGGGTCGCTATGAGTCCGAATTGACTCGATGGCAGTGGGTTTTAGTGGGTTATTACAAATGGACCCTACATGTTCATCATCTCTATTTGCATTTTCAGAAGTCAAAAAAAAAAAGTTTTCATTCACGGCATTTAGTTATGCTCAGGTTTAAATTCCAACTCATTGTTCCAGTTTTTAAAGTAGCAGTGATAGAGGAAAGATAATGATTCCTCCATTTAGCCCTGATTTCACAGAACATCAACAAAGAGAATTAATGTCTGAACCAAAAACATTTTCTTCAACAAAACTCTACTATAACTGTAAGATCAAATCCAGGAGATGATGAAGGACTGACACATGTAGTGAAAACAGACATAGGGGTTCCTGTTTGTGGATCTCTTAAATTTAGGAGAATGTAGTTCCCCACCATGAATTGTACATCTTGTGGGACAAACCAACAACTCTTTGTTTCTAAGAATGGAAGCCAGGGCAAGGGCTGTAGCTAAAACTTCCCTGAATGCATGAAGCCTGGAGAGGCAGGTAAGATGCAGCTGAACCAGACAAGTTATTTTTGCAGAAATTAGACTGAATATTAGCATAGAGAGGAGACACTTCATTTTTACCACCCCCTTCTTTTCATTATTTCTGGAAGACAAAAGTTTTTTTTTTTTTTTCCTTTTAATTATTTCTGGAAGACGAAAGAGCTAAAAAAAAATGCACTCATACTAACTAGATCATAAGGTAAAATCCTGCTACCATGGAAGCATGGAAGGGATCATTCTTCATACAGATTTCCCTCAGACAATTGGTCCAGAAAAATCTCACCACTTCTAGAGATGAGTAATATTACAAAATGGAATCAGAAATGGATCTATTTAAAGACATTAGTTTGCATAAGAGGAGAAAGGGGAAGGCAAAGAGAAAAAATAAATAAATGAAAGGAATAAGAATGTAGAATGATGTTAAAAAGGAGAAATTGGAAATTATGACCAAATTATATCATCATAATTTTTTAAAACAGGGCATCAACATCAGTCTCTCAGATTACACTACATCTGTTGGAAGATTTCTACAAAGCCTCCATTCAGGGCCCTTGGACAGGGCGGAAAGCTGTGGTGGCTGCTGGCAGTGAACAGGCCCACTTCCGTACCATGCTTCTCCTCTGTCTCTCTGTCTAGGTCCATCCTTCCAGGCCCTGATTGGGATTTAACCTTTTTCCTGTTGTTGTTAGGTGCCATGGAGTTGGTTCCAACTCATAGCGACCCTGTGTACAAGAGAAAGAAAAACTGCCTGATCCTGAGCCGTCTTCACAATTGTTGTTATGCTTGAGCACACTGTTGCAGCCACCGTGTCAATCCATTTCATTGAGGGTCTTCCTTTTTTTCGCTGACCCTCTTCTTTACCAAGCATCATGTCCTTCTCCAGGGACTGGTCCCTTCTGATAACTTGTCCAAAGTACGTGTCACCGTCCTCACTTCTGAGGAGCATTCTGGCTGTACTTTTTCCAAGACAGATTTATTCATTTTTTTGACAGGCCATGGTATATCCAATATTCTTCACCAACACCGTAATTCAAAAGCATCAATTCTTCTTGGGTCTCCCTTCTTCATTGCCCATCTTTCGCATGCATATGAAGTAATTGAAAATACCATGGCTTGGGTCAGGTGAACCTTAGTCTTTAAAGTGACATCTTTGCTTTTTAACATTTTAAAGAAGTCTTTGCCCATTGAAACTTGTTGTTTGATTTCTTGAATGCTGTTTCAATAGGCGTTGATTCTTTCCTGTATGGTCAGCATTACGTCAATCTTCCTACATTACGGTTCATTAAAAACCTCTATGTCCAAATCTTCCAGGCTTGGTGCTCTCAAAATTTGTTCTTTGCACTTTCATAAAGTGTTCTTTAAAAATAAAAATGCTAGCTTGAGATCATGGTTACTTGTGCACTTTAAAAACTCTATTTTAACTACTTTCTCAGGCTTTCACTGGAAGAGAACACCAAGGAAACTAGGAATAGTTATAAGTTACCAGAAATACAAGTTATTTGTCTTAATATATTAAAAAATATCATCCCTTTTATAATAATAAAATTATTAAAGTGTTATCTGTTGTAGATAATATGAATATATGAATATCACAATAAATTGCCTCCTTATTCAGTAATAAAAATACTTTGAGAATTATTGTGAAGAGATTTTATCATCTCTAATTTATATATTCATTCAAATATACTGATTGCATTTCTACTATGTACCAGCTACTATACTAGGCACTAGACAAGAAGATGAATAAGACACATTTAGATTCTTCCATTTCTTCCTTGACTTCCCTGGATATTAGGGTTGCTATGAATCTCTTTCACTCTCAGAAATTTATCATCACTCTGTCATTTTATTCTGGTGAGTGGTCTCACATCACCAGGCAACATGTTTGGGAAAACATTTTTATTCTGCAATTGCATCTGTTTAAGTAAACAAGACTTTGAAAATACTAGGCTGTGGATATGGTACTAATGCACACTAAGATATGATAAAACTGAAATATTTATTCATATCCCATAAACGAAAAGTATTTCCTCACTCAGCCTTCAGGGAATCGTTCCACATTCTCTTTGTATGTTTACCTGCTGATCCTAACCACTCTCTAACATTAAATCAATCTATTTTTTTTTTCTTACAGTACATGCACTATCGACTGCCACCGTGAAGGAATGCAAATCCAGAAAATTTTCTTTACTTTTGTACCCAATTATAAGGAGCTCTGGTGGCACAGTGGTTAAAGCACTAGGCTGCTATCCAAAAGGTTATCGGTTGGAACCTACTCCGTGGAAGAAAGATATGGCGGTCTGTTTCCATAAAGATTTACAGCCTTGGAAATCCTATGAGGCAGTTCTACTCTGTCTTAGAGGATCACTATGAGTTGGTGGGTTTGGTTTTTTCAGGTTTTGTAGCCAATGTCTTGGGACAAAACACTCCTGACTATTGATTAATTTACACCAAAGTCCTTTTGATTTATGTTCTTTGAGAGATTTCTGAAAGTAAATTCATATATTTTTCAGATTGTTTACAGAACTGGATATGACTCTGTAATTTTTCTGACTTCCCCCATTCTGGAAACTGAGTTGTCTACTTTCCTAGAAGTGTTTAATGAGACTGCTATAACAATAAAAATATTAGGAACCAGTACAACCTCATTCAGTCCTCACAACATTTGTATGAGGTAAATACTATCATTGTCCTCAATGACAAAGAGAGAAGAAGGAAAGGTGAGAACTTTCCTAGTACTTTGCTCACATTTATACAGTCAGTGGCAGACTCATGATTCCAACCCAGGAACGGCTCCAGGTGCCCAATGCTAGATTCCTGTATTGCTAAACTCGAATCTCTGTGTATTCTCTGGAAGCATTTCAATCACCTGGGTGCTTGGGACCCCATATGGCCTCTCAGGAAAAAAATGTGACTAGAGAAAAAGAAGGCCTGAATGTAAAAAAAAAAAAAAAGTCACTCACATGATCTAAGTCAGGATAAACCGTGTTGATTGAGAATTGGGATGAGTTTTAGTTTTGAAAGGATAAAATTCCTCAACAACTGAGACAGAAATAAAACTGCAAATTATGATAGTTGGAGTAAATCTGTTACCTAATTGGACAAAGAAGTTTCCTAAAAGAGCGAGTAGGGAAAAGATGATGAGTACTTTTCACCCCATCTTATAAACAAAGTCCCTAAGTTCTTTACTTTATCAGCATTATCTAGAATGCATAGACAAAGATATTCTTTATATTCTGGATTTAGCATTCCATGATTTAACAAGTATACCCAATGCACTCTCTACATAACTTAGAGGTGAAATTGACTTTAGATTTCTGCAAGCAGAGGTCAGGCTTTAAACACTTCGTAAAGTCTTCACCCGCCCTCAATACATTGCACAGTATTTAATATGTGCTAAATCCTGGTGGCATAGTGGTTAAGTGCTATGGCTGCTAACCAAAAGGTCGGCAGTTCGAATCCACCTTGTGCTCCTTGGAAACTCTACAGAGCAGTTCTACTCTGTCCTATAGGTCTCTATGAGTCAGAATCGAGTCAACAGCAGTGGGTTTGGTTTTGGTTTTAAGTACGTATTTAACTTGTGGGTTATATATCACAAATATTTGTGGAGCCAGTTCCAGGGTGTGCATATACTAAAAATCTAAGGAATAAAAAATGCACTTTGGCCCTTTGGAAGCTTGAGCGTGTCTAATTTATGCACAAGGCTGAACTCTTTTATTATTTGCTCTTGCTCCAGTAAATGTTGTGACAGCTCTGATATTGGCAACAACAGTGGCATCAATAGATTTGATGTCACTCAGTACAGTATCTCCTGGTGTCACACCCCTCACCCACGGACCTACTGCCATACCAGACCATACAGAATTCTTAGTAATGTTTATTGCAAGTTGATTCTAACTCATAGCTACCCTATAAGACAGAGTAGAACTGCCCCATGGGGTTTCCAAGGAGTGGCTGGTGAATTTGAACTGCCAACCTTTTGATTACCAGCTCATATGTGATATAGTTGTAATTTGCTTATATGTAAATGTAATATTTATTAGATTATATGAATACTAACAACACAATTGCTTTGTGAAATATTTCTACATTGAATTACAACTTTATTAGTAACTGAGTGAGGGTCTTTTTTTTTTTCTCCTTCTTTTCCTTTAATTAATACTGCATTCCCATAAAGTTATTGATATAGGTTCATAATTACTATTTGCCACAATGTCGTTGCTGTTGTGTGCCATCAAGTCAGTTTCAAATCATAGTGACCCTATGTACAACAGAATGAAACACTGCCCAGTGCTGCACCATCCTCATAATCGTTATTTTCCAGCCCGTTGTTAAATCCACTGTGTCGATTCATCTCTTTGAGGATCTTCCTCTTTTTCATGACCCTCTACTTTCCAGGCATGATTTCCTTCTCCAAGGATTGATCCCTCCTGATTATGTGTCCAAAGTATGTGAGAAGTAGTCTCGCTATCCTTGCTTCTAAGGAGCATTCTGGCTGTATTTCTCCCAAGACAGATTTGTTCATTCTTTTGGCAGTCCATGGTATATTCAATATTCTTCAACAACTCCATAACTCTAAGGTGTCAGTTTTTCTTGGGTCTTCCTTATTCACCCTCCAGCTTTTGCATGCATATGAGGCAATTAAAAACGCCATGGCTTGGGTCAGGTGCACCTTAGTCTTCAAGGTGACATCTTCGTTTTTCAATATTTTGAAGAGGTCTTTTGCAGCAGATTTGCCCAATGCAAGGATTTGTATGATTTCTTGATGTGTCCATGGTTCTTGATTCTGTATCCAAGTAAAATGAAATCTTTGACAAATTCAATCTTTTCTCCATTTATCATGACGTTGCTTATTGGTCCAGTTGTGAGGATTTTTGTTTTCTTTATGTTAAGGTGTAATTCACACTGAAGGCTGTAGTCTTTGATTTTCATCGGTAAGCGCTTCAAGTCCTCTTCACTTTCAGTAAGGAAGGTTGTGTCATCTGCATAATGCAAGTTGTTAATGAGTCTTCCTCCAATCCTGTTGCCCTGTTCTTCTTCATACACTCTAGTTTCTTGGATTATTTTCTCAGCATAAAGTTGGAATAAGTATGGTGAAAGAATACAACCCTGACACACAACTTTCCTGACTTTAAACCACATAGTATCTGTTGTATTTGAATGACTGCCTCCTGATCTATGTACAGGTTCCTCATAAGCACAATTAAGTGTTCTGGAATTCCCATTCTTTGGATTGCTATCCACAATTTGTTACAATCCACACAGTCGAATGCCTTTGCATAGTCAATAAACAACAGGTAAACATCTTTCTGGTATTCTCTTCTATCCACCAGGATCCATCTGACATCAGCAATGATAGCCCTAGTTTCATATCCTCTTCTGAATCCAGCTTGCACTTCTGGCAGTTTCCTGTCAATATACTGCTGCAACTGGTTTTGAATGATCTTCAGCAAAATTTTACTTTCATGAGATATTAATGATACCATTTGATAATTTTCACGTTTGGTTGGATCACGTTTCTTGGGAATAGGCATAAATATGGATCTCTTCCGGTCAGTTGGCCAGGTAGCTGTCTTCCAAATTTCTTGACCTAGGTGAGTGAGCACTTCCAGCACTGCATCCTGTTGTTGAAATATCTCAATTAGTATCCCATCAATTCCCGGAGCCTTGTTTTTCAACAATGCCTTCAGTGCAGCTTGGACCTCTTCCTTCAGTACAATTGGTTCCTGATCATATGCTACCTTCTGAAATGTTCGTATGTTGACTAATTTTTTTTTTTTAGTAGCGTGACTCTGTGTATTCTTTCCATCTTCTTTTGATGCTTCCTGCATCGTTTAATATTTTCCCTGTAGAATGATTCAATATTGAAACTGGAGGCTTGAATTTTTTCTTCAGTTCTTTCGGCTTGAGGAATGCCAAGGGTGTTCTTCCCTTTTGGTTTTCTCACTCCAGGTCTTTACACGTCATTATGATACTTTACTTTGTCTTCTTGAGCCGCCCTTGAAAATCTTCTGTTCAGCTCTTTCATGTAATCATTTCTTCTACTTGGTTTAGCTACACGATGTTTAAGAGCAAGTTTCAGAGTGTCTTCTGACATCCATTTTGGTCTTTTCTTATTTTCCTGTATTTTTAATGGCCTCTTGCTTCCTTCATGGATGATGTCCTTGATGTCATTCCACAACTTATCTGGTCTTTGGTCATTAGTGTTCAACAAGACAATTCTATTCTTGAGATAATCTCTAAATTCAAGGTCGTACTTTGGCTCTCATGGACTTATTCTCTTTTTCTTCAACTTAAACTTACATATGAACAGTAGATGGTCTGTTCTGCAGTCTGCTCCTAGCCTTGTTCTAACTGATGATATTGAGGCTTTTCATACTCTCTTCCTACAGATGTAGATGCTTTGATTCCTGTGTAATTCATCTGGCAAGGTCCACATGTATAGTCGCTGTCTATGGAGTTGAAAAAATGTATTTCAAATGAAGAAGTCATTGGTCTTGTAAAATTCTATCATATGATCTCTGGCATCATTTCTATCACCAAGGCCATGCTTTCCAACGACTGATCCTCCTTCTTTGTTTCCAAATTTTGCATTCCAAATACTAGTAATATCAATGCTTTCTGATTGCATGTTTGATCAAATTCAGATTGCAGAAGTTGCTAAAAGTCTTTAATTTCTTCATCTTTGGCTTTAGTGTTTGGTGCATAAAGTTGAATGATAGTCATATTAACTGGTCTTCCTTGTAGGTGTATGGATATTATCCTATCACTGACAGCATTGTACTTCAGGACAGATCTTGAAATGCTCTTTTTGATGATGAATGCTACACCATTCCTCTTCAAGTTGTCATTCCCAGAATAGTAGACCATATGATTATCTTATTCAAAATGGCCAATATCAGTCCATTTTAGCTAGGATATAGATGTTTATGCATTCCATTTCATTTTTGATAGCTTTGAATTTTCCTAGGTTCATACTTTGTACTTTCCACTTTCCAATTGTTAATGAATGTCTGCACCTGTTTCTTCTCATTTGAGTCATGCCACATCAGCAAATAAAGGTCCCAAAAGCTTGACTCCATCCACGTCATTAAGGCTGAGTCTCACCTTGAGGAGGCAGTTCTTCCCCAGTCATTTTTTGAGTGTCTTCCAACCTAAGGGGCTCATCTTTTGACACTATATCAGACAGTGGGCCACTGCTATTCATAGCGTTTTCACTGGCTAATTCTTTTCAGAAATAGATCACCAAGTCCTTCTTCCTAGTCTGTCTTAATCTGGAAGCTCAGCAGGTAACCCTGTTGGCATTTGAATACTAGTGGCAGACCTTCTAGCATCACAGCAACAGGCAAGCCCCCACAGAACGGCAAACCGACAGACTTGTGGGGGAATTGCCACAATACTGTAGCTAAAACACCAGAAAATTTGACAAAATTCAAGAGCCTATAAAAAGACTGGCAGCAACAAAAACAACTGCACAGACTTTAGTGCATGCAGATGGAACCAGTTGATAAGAAGTGTTATTGTAATTGGATAATGATGATAGCTCTGACTGGAGCACATTAGAAGGTTCAAATGAGCATAGAGTTTCAGCTTTGTAGGTATATTGATAAATGTAAGGGGAGCTTACAAAAAATGCTTTTGTCGTTATAACTAGCTACAGGGATATTTTTATAAAAAATAAATGTCTGATGAAACACTGCACAAAAATTTTATAGACAGCTATTTTGGTGTCTCCCCTCTGATGTGTCACCGGTGTGGTCTGCACAAGCTGCATGCCCCTAGTGATGCCACTGGGTAACAACGTATTAAATAGTTATTCTGATGTTATGTAGATAAACTTGAATATAAGAAGCTGCAAGACTGCATACACCAAAATATCTGTGTCACTAATAGCTTGCTTTTCTTTTACTTCCAGTGCCAACAGATTTCAGCTAGAAGGAAAGATGTTCATAGGAAAGAAGAAAATAAATAACAGACACCTAAAGAATAACATGTACAAGTTAATTAGAATCAGTGTTATTAATTTTATATATTAAAAAATGTATTTTGACAAATACAACTGCCAATTTATTAAATGATTTACTGAGAGTATTGATCGGGAAATTGGAAAACTAAAAGCTTATGCTATATTCAAGCAAATGGTCCAAGTATGCAGACTAAGAAAAGTAACAATAAAAAAACAAATACAATGTGGAATATTTACTTGGTCTAGACATTTCATGTGTCTGCTAATAGTCTGAAATCTTAAAAGCCAGCATTACCTAGCATTAGAAAATCAAAAGTTATTCCCCTGCATCCTATTCATCTCAATATTCACTGGTTAGTTAAGTATTATGGCTGTGAACCAAAGGGTCAGCAGTTCAAATTCACCAGGCACTCCTAGGAAACTCTATGGGGCAATTCTACTCTGTCCTATAGGGTCGCTATGAGTCAGAATCGACTCGATGGCACTGGGTTTGTTCTTTGCTTTTTCACTGGTTTTGCTTCTCTAGAGTACTCAGACTAAGACATTTGGCACTAAAAGTGGTTCTAGAGAAACAAAGTTGTAAGGATGAGTTTTCTAACCTGGCTTTCAAGTCTGGTTATTCTTACAGATCTGGATGATCCTGCTTCCAGTAATAAAGAGAGCACTGCTAATCCATGGCTTGAGGTGGCCATAGAAATACACAAAATATCATCACCAATACTTAAAGTATTGGTGAGAGGTGAAGTTCTAGGTGATCACATATTTGATACTTTACTACAATTTTGTCAGAATGCGAACTATAAGGAAGCTGGATGGTTGGTCCTACTTTTGCTACACAAAGTGGTGAAAGAAAGAGATGATCTCAGGGCTTCAGAGTCACAGTTCAAGCACTGCATAAAAGACCTCAAAGTTGCTCCTTGTGCCCTGCCTGAAAGAAAGCCTTATTTCTTGTAGTAATAGAGCTGATATTGCAGAAAACCAAACTCAGTGTCTTATCGTAAAAGCAGCTGCAGTATAACACCAATGAATTCTCAATCTCGTATGGTGTCTAGAATTAATGTGAGGGCATTGATTGGAAAGAAATGGGATCCTGAAACTTGGGATGGGGACATAAGGACAGAAAATCAGAAGGCTGGGGACACAAGGCCCTAAGTTCTGTTGAATTATTCCTCCCGACAGAACTAGCCCTCTCACTCCCATCTGAAGAGATTAATCCTTTTTTTTTTTTTTCTGCTAAACCACCCTCCACAATAAAACTATTAGCCTCTGAATCTCTGATGAGATTAACCCAGTTATGTCTGAAGAGCCTTTGTCTGAGTTATCTCCTGGGGCAGCATCTGAGTCATTGCCTAGAGAAGCATCTGAGTCATCCACTGGAGCATTGCTTGAGGCAGGTGGTTTACAAGACCCTGCTGAATGTTTTTGAGAACACATCTCCACCACCCATTTTAGCTTCCAGACCTATAACTAAAGTCCCAGTGAGCCCCAGAAGGTGAATTACGAAGTGTGACCCAGGAAGAGGTATGCTACCCTTCAAAAGAACTTCTTGACATTTTTAATATGTACAAACAGAAACCTGGGAAATATGTGTGGGAATGGATATTAACGGTGTGGGATAATGGTACAAGAAACATAAAGTTGGATCAGTCTGAGTTTATTGATATGGGCCCTCTAAGCACTCCCACACATCTGTCAGTTTGTCCTACTGTGGGGGCTTGCACATTGCTGTGATACTGGAAACTATGCCACCGGTATTCAAATACCAACAAGATCACCCACAGTGGACGGGTTTGAGCTGAGCTTCCAGACTAAGACAGACTAGGAAGAAGGACCTGGTGGTCTACTTCTGAAAAGAATTAGTCAGTGAAAACCTTTTGAATAGCAGTGGAATATTGTCTGATATAGTGTGGGATTATGAGCCCCTCAGAATGGAAGGCACTCAAAAGACGACTGGGGAAGAGCTGCCCTCTCAAAATAGAGTCAACCTTAATGACGTGGGTAGAGTCAAGCTTTTGGGACCTTCATTTGCTGATGTGGCATGACTTAAAATGAGAAGAAACAGGTGCAAACATCCATTAAAATTGGAACGTATGAAATGTGAATCTAGGAAAATTGGAAGTCATCCAAAATGAAATGGAATGCATAAACATCGATATCCTGGGCATTAGTGAGCTAAAATGGACTGGTATTGGCCATTTTGAATTGGAAAATCATATGGTCTACTATGCCAGGAATGACACCTTAAAGAGGAATGGCTCTGCATTCATTGTCAAAAAGAACTTTTCAAGATCTATCCTGAAGTACAATGCTGTCAGTGATAGGATAATATCCACATACCTACAAGGAAGACCAGTTAATATGACCTCTATTCAAATTTATGCACCAACTACTAAGGCCAAAGATGAAGAAATTGAAGGCTTTTACCAACTTCTGCAGTCTGAATTTGATCAAACATGCAATCAGGATCCATTGATAATTACTGGTGTTTGGAACGCAAAATTTAGAACAAAGAAGGAGGATTGGTAGTTGGAAAATATGGCAATGGTGATAGAAAAAAATGCCAGAGATTGCATGATAGAATTTTGCAAGGCCAAGGGCATCTTCATTGCAAATACATTTTTCAGCAACATAAATGGCAACTATACACATGGACCTCACCAAATACAATACACAGGAATCAAACCGACTATATCTGTGGAAACAGAGGATGGAACTCAATATCATCAGTTGGAACAAGGTGAGAGGCTGACAGTGGAATAGATCATCATTTGGTCATATACAAGTTCCAGTTAAAGCTGAAGAAAATTCGAACAAATCCACAGAAGCCAAAGTACTACCTTGAGTATATCCCACCTGAATTTAGAGACCATTTCAAGAATAGATTTGATGCATTGAACACTAATGATCAAAGACCAGAAGAACTGTGGAATGACATCAAGAACATCATACATGAAGAAAGCAAAAGGTCATTAAAAAGACAGGAAAGAAATAAAAAACCAAAAGAGACTCTGAAACTTGCCCTTGAATGTTGAACAGTTAAAGCAAATGGAAGAAATGATAAAGTAAAAGAGCTGAACAGAAGATTTCAAAAGGCAGCTCAAGGAGACAAAGCGAAGTATTATAATGACATGTGCAAAGACCTGGAGTTAGAAAACCAAAAGGGAAGAACACACTCGGCATTCCTCAAGCTGAAAAACTGAAGAAAAAATTCACACCTCGAGTTGCAATATTGAAGGATTCTACGGGGCAAATATTAAATGATGCAGGAAGCATCAAAAGAAGATGGAAGGAATACAAAGAGTCACTATTTCATGATTTTAGGAAGCAGCATATGATCAGGAATCAAAGATACTGAAGGAAGATATCCAAGTTGCACTGGAGGCATTGGTGAAAAACAAGGCTCCAGAAATTGATGAAATATCAATTGAGATGTTTCAGCAAAAGGATGCAGAGCTGGAAGTGCTCACTCATCAAGGCCAAGAAATTTGGAAGACAGCTACCTGGCCAATTGACTGGAAGAGATCCGTATTTATGCCTATTTCCAAGAAAGGTGATCCCACCAAATGTGGAAACTATAGAACGATATCTTTAGTATCACCTGCAAGTAAAATTTTGCTGAAGACCATTCAAAAGCAGTTGCAGCAGTATATCAACAGGGAACTGCCAGAAATTCAGCCAAATTCAGAAGAAGATGTGGAATCCGGGATATCATTGTTGACGTCAGATAGATCCTGGCTGAAAGCAGAGAATACCAAAAAGATATATGCGTGTGTTATACTGCTTATGCAAAAGCATTTGACTGTGTGGATCATAACAAATTATCAATAACATTTCAAAGAATGGGAATCCCTGAACACTTAATTGTGCTCATGAGGAACCTGTACGTAGATCAAGAAGGAGTTGTTCAAACAGAACAAGGGGATACTGCATGGTTTAAAGTCAGGAAAGGTGTGAGTCAGGGTTGTATCCTTTCACCACTCCTATTCAATCTGTATCCTGAGCAAATAATTGGAGGATCTGGACTATATGAAGAATGGGGCATCAGGATTGGAGGAAGCCCCATTAACAACCTGCGTTACACAGATGACACAAGCTTGCTTGCCAAAAGTGAAGAGGACTTGAAGCACTTACTGATGAAGATCAAAGGCTACAGCTTCAGTATAGATTATATTTCAACATAAAGAAAATACAAATCTTCACAACTGGTCCAATAAGCAACATCATGATAAATAGAGAAAAGATGGAAGTTGTAAAGTATTTCATTTAACTTGAACACACATTCAACACCCATGGAAGTAGCAGTCAAGAAATCAAACAACCCATTGCATTGGACAAAGCTGCTGCAAAAGACCTCTTTAAAATGTTAAAAAGCGAAGATGTCACCTTGAAGACTTAGGGGAGCCTGATGCAAGCAATGGTGTTTTCAATCACCTCATATGGTGCACAGGCATCTTTAGAAATGTAATATCATTTTTCGCATGTGAAAGCTGGAGAGTAAATAAGGAAGATTGAAGAAGAATTGATGCCTTTCAATTACGGTGTTGGCAAAAAATAGTGAATATATACCATGTACTGCCAAAAGAACAAACAAATTTGTCTTGGAAGATGTACAGCCAGCGTACTCCTTAGAAACAAGGATAGCAAAACTACATCTTACATACTTTGGACATCTTATCAGGAGGAATCAGTTTCTGGATAAGGACATCATGCCTGGTAAAGTAGACGGTCAGAGAGAAGGAGGAAGATCCTCAATTAAATGGATTGACACAGTGGCTGCGACAATGGGCTCAAGCATACCAACGACTGTGAGGATGTTGTAGGACTGAACAGTGTTTTGTTCTGTTGTACATGGAGTCACTATGAATAGGAACCAACTAGATGGAGCCTGACAACATCAAAGCATAGATTCTTCATTTCAATGTTTCAGCTCAGGAGGTTAGGAAAGAATTTAGTAGTTTATTTGGTTGATTTACTGAAGTATTGATTACGGGACGGCCTACATTAAATCAAGTTGAAGTACCAGGCCTGCCTTGGCATACAGTAGAAGAAAGTATCCAAAGCCTTAGGGAAATTGCCATGTTGAAGTGGATTTATCAGGTTAGTCTCACTGACCTACACATGGCGTGCCCAGAGAACACACCTTTTACCACAAAGGCGAGGAATAAGTTTGTGAAGGGAGCAAACACCATCCTTGAAGACTGCTGTGATTGCTATTTTATGTAAGTCAGATTTCACAGGGAGAACTGCCCTAACTGCATTAACACAGCTGACTACAATAGGGCTGGTTGGACCCTGTGGTGGTAGGGCCAAGTGGCCCTTGAAGGCCAGGTCCCCTTGAAGAAGGATCCCACTGCACTTCCAAATATCTGTACTTTTAATCTTTCTATCACCCTTTCCCAGAAGGATCTATGGCTTTTTAAGAGAGTGGCTGCTCATTGGAGAAAAGGAAATAGTCAGACTTTCCAGGGGATTACCGAACACTGGCTCTGAACTGACACTAATTCCAGGAGATCCAAATTGTCACTGTGGCCCACCATTCAGAGTGGGTTTATAGAGGTTAGGTTATTAATGGAGTCTTAGCTCATGTCTGTCTCTCAGTGGTTCCAATGGGTCCCTGAGCCCATCCTGTAGTGATATCCCAGTTCCAGAATGTATCATTGGAATAGACGTACTCAGCAAAAGGCAGAACCCCCCACATTGGATCTCTAACATGTGGAGTAAGTGCTGTTACAATAGTAAAGTCTAAGTGGAAACCATTAGAACTGCCCCATCCTAGTAAAATAGTAAATCAAAAGTAGTGTTGCATTCTTGGGAGGACTGCAGAGATTACTGCCGCTATCAAGGACTTGAAGGATGCAGGGATGGTAATTCCCACCCCATCCCCATTCAACTCACCTATTTGACCTGTGCGAAAAACAGATTGATCTTGGAGAATGACCGTAGATTATCAATAACTTAATCAGGTGGTGGCTGCTGTTCCAGACGTGGCTTCATCGCTTGACCAAATTAATACATCTCCTGGTACCTGGTATGCATCTATTGATCTGGCTAAGGTCTTTTTTTCCCATAGTTATTTTGAAGGGCCATCAGAAGCAGTTTGCCTTCAGTTGACAAGGCCAGCAATACATCTTCACTGTCCTACCTCTAAGGCATGTCAACCTTCCAGCCCTATGTCATAATTTAGTCCAGAGGGACCTTGATCGCCTTTCACTTCCACAAGATGTCACACTGGTCCATTACATTGATAACATTATGTGATTGGACCTAGTATGGAAAAATATCAATGACTCTAGTCATATTGTAACACATTCACGTGCTAAAGGTTGGGAAATTAACGTGACAAAAATTCAGGTGACTTTCACCTCAGTGAAATGTCTAGGATCCCAGTGGTGTGGGGTATGTCAAGATATTCCTTCTAAAGTGAAAAATAAGTTGTTGCATCTGGCCCCTACTACAACTAAAAAGGAGGCACAACACCTGGTAGGCCTCTTTGGATTTTGGAGGCAAGATGTCCCTCATTTGGGTGTGCTGCACTGCCTATTTATAAAGTGAGTCAAAAACTGCTACTTTTAAGTGAGGCTTAGAGCAAGGGAAGGCTCTGCATCAGGTTCAGGTTGCTGTGCAAGCTGTTCTGCCACTTGGGCCATATGATCCAGCTGATTCAATGGTGCTTGAAGCACCAGTTGCAGACAGATATGCTGTTTGGAATCTTTGGCGGGTCCCTATATTGGTGAATCACAGCACAGACCCTTAGGATTTTAGAGCAAAACCCTGCCATTTTTTGCATATAACTACTCTCCTTCTGAGAAACAACTTTTGGCTTGCTACTGGTCCTTAGTAGACACCGAATCCTTAACCATGGGCCACAAAGTCACCATGTGGCCTGAGCTGCCCATCATGAACTGGGTGTTGTCTGACCCACAGAGTGATAAAGTCAGACATGCATGGCAGCACTCCATCATTAAATGGAAGTGGTATTTGTGAGACTGAGCCTTAGGAGGACCTGAAGGCTCAAGTAAGTTGCATGAGGAAGTGGCCCAAATGCCCATGGTCTCCACTTCTGTCACATTACCTACCCTCTCCTAGTCTGCACCTATGGCCTCATGGGGAGTTCCTCATGATCATTTGACCGAGGAAGAGAAAATTCATGCCTGGTTTACAGATGGTTCTCTGTGATATGCAGGCACTACTTGAAAGCAAACAGCAGCAGCACTACAGGCCCTTTCTGGGACCTCCCTGAAGGGCGATGGTGAAGGGAAATCCTCCCAGTGGGCAGAACTTCAAGCAATGCACCTAGCTGTTCACTTTGCTTGGAAGGAGAAATGGCCAGATGTGCAACTGTATACTTATTCATGGACTGTGGCGAATAGTTTGGGTGGATGGTAAGGGACCTGGAAGGAACATGATTGAAAAATTGGTGACAAAGAGGTATGGGAAAGAGTTATGTGAATAGACCTCTCTGAATGAGCCAAAAAAGTAAAGATATTTGTGTCTTATGTGAGTTCTCACCAAAAGGTGACCTCTACAAAGGAGAGTTTTAACAATCAAGTGGATAGGATGACACATTCTGTGGAAACCACTCATCCTCTTCCCCAGGCACACTTTTGATAGGCTCATGAACAAAGTGGCCATGGTGGTAAGGATGGATGTTATGCATGAGCTCAGCAGCATGGACTTCCACTCACCAAGGCCAACTTGGCTACAGCCACTGCTGAGTGCCCAATCTGCTCACAGCAGAGATCAACACTGAGTCCCTGATATGACATCATTCCTCGAGGTGATCATCCGGCAACCTGGTGGCAGGTTGATTACATTGCACTGCTTCCATCATGGAAAGGGCAGTGTTTTGTTCTTACTGGAATTGACACTTACCTTGGATATGGACTTGCCTTCCCTGCACATAATGCTTCTGCTAAAACTACCATCTGTGGACTTACACTGCCACACCACCACTGTCATCGAGTCAATTCTGGCTCATAGTGACCCTATAGGACAGGCTAGAACTGCACCATAGAGTTTCCAAGGAGCGCATGGAGGATTTGAACTGCTGATTACAGAAGGCCTTAATTCACCATCTTAGTTCTAAAGGGAGGAATGTTCCCACCTGGAGACACATCACTGATTCCACTGAACTGGAAGTTAGGAATGTCTCCTGGCCACTTTGGGATCCTCATGCTTCTAGATAAACAGGCAAAGATGGGAGTTACCATATTGGCTGGTGTGATCGTTCCTGATTACCAAGGGGAAATAAGATTGATATTACATAATGCTGGTAGAGAAGAGGCTGTCTAGAAAACAGGCAATTCCTTAGTGTATCTCTTAGTACTATCATTCCCTATGATGAAAATCTGGGGAAAACTACAGCAACTCAATTTCAACATTAATACTAATGGCCCAGGACCTTCAAGAATGAAGGTTTGGGTCACCTGCCCAGGCAAAGAACTACAACAAACTGAGGTGCTTGCTGATGGTAAAGGGAATGCAGGTGGGTTGTGTAAGAAAATATTTGTAAATACCAGCTATCACCACATGACCAGTTGCAGAAATGAGGGCTGTAATTGTTATGAGTTTTTCTTTCTTGTATGTGTACATCAAATATTTTTTTTCCTTCATTTATAAAATATAAGATGTAAACAGGGCCAGTACATTTTCGATTGTTTGTATGTTAGTTGTGTAATGTTATTTGGAAATAAGTCTTTATAATTGTCTTTATTTAGAGATTATGTATGGCTTAAGGAGATGGGTACAGGTGCCAATTCAACAAGAGGTGGACCGTGCTAGTTAAAGCTGAGGTATGACTTTTAGTGGTTCGGCAGTTACGATATAGTTTGGCAGTTATGTCATCATGTCATCAACTTCATGAGGGGGTCTGCTATGAGCAGCCAATCAGTTGAAAGGGAATTTTCTTGGGGGTGTGGCCTGCCTCCAGTACATACATGGATTTTCCAGCAAGGCTCTGCTCTGAACCCTGCATCTGGCTCATTGTCACCTAACTTTGGGGCTTAAGCTAGCAGCTTACCTGCATACCATGGGGCTCATCAGCCTCTGCAGCCTGTGAGCCAGCAGCATGCTGTCTTACCTGCTGATCTTGGGTTTGTCAGCCCCTGCAGCTATGTGTGTCAGGAGAGGCCTCCAGCTTGATACCTGACCCATGGACTTGGGACTTGCCAGCTTCTACAACTACGTGAGCCATTTCCTTGAGATAAATCTCTATCTCTCTCTTTATACATATATAAAAATGAGATGATAGATCACACATTGTTCTCTAATTTGTTTTCTGTACACTTAGCGTATATCACATTCAGTTCTAGGGTCTCCTTTTTTATGATTGGAGATTTCTATTTTATGGATGCTGTAGTAACTTATAACTATAGGGTCACTATGAGTCGCCATCGACTCAATGGCAGTGGGTTTTTTTTTTTTTGGAATAACTTATATAACCTTTGTTCTAATTACTAATGCTGATAAACCTTTAGGTTGTTTTCAGGTGGGTTGCTGTCACAATGCTTAAACAGTATCTCTGTGCATATACATTTGCCTTTATGTGCCAGTATAGGAAAAATGCATTTGCTAAAATAGAACTGACCTGAAAATTTCTTGTTTTTGTTTTGTTCTGTATGGCAAACTGTAATGCAAAATAAGATCATGATCATGAGATCTGAGATGAAGTTTTCACTCTACTAAAAATAGATGGCTAATATAGGGATTTTACTAACATCTTCCTAGATTTTGTGGCACATCCAGTTTCACTTTCAGTTATCCATTACAATGAAAAGATCGGCTTGCATGATATCTAAATATCATTTCCTTTAGAAAAGCCCTTTGGTTACACAGCTTTTACTTAATGCGAAGTAAAGCTATGATCATTTGAAACAATATTTAATTTTATTTCATTTCTTAAAAATCGAAGCATGAAATAGATGTTATCCCTCTTCCATACTTGATAACAAGTTCCAAGAGGGTAAACGTAATGACAAATGTGTCCTTATTGTTTCCCAGCATGTGGTGGCACAGTAACTGGTAGGCAAAATAATTCTTTGCTGAGTGAAGTAACACATTACCTTTCAAAGAGACCTTAATGTAAGAGATGGAAAATAATAATATCTTCTATAAAGACAGGGAACGTGCACTATACGTGTTAGCTCCTTGCATTACACAATATCTAACCAGCACAGAATGGTCAGCCTGAAAATAAGTGTGCTTTCCTCTTGCAAGATTCAAAAAACAGTGTTAAATTCATTTAGTAATGGCTTTGTTTATATTTCATTATATCATAACTTTACATATTTACCGTGTTTCTTAAATTTGAGGGCACACAATTGTGAGTTATAAATTAATGGTAAAGGGAAAAAGAGGTGGAAGAGTTGATGAGAAATTAAAGAATGGCATTAACATCATAATGTTAATTGCTCCTAACATAATGGCCCCAATAAACCAAAACCCAAACCCAGTGCCATCGAGTCAATTCCAACTCATCGTGACCCCATATAGTATGTTTAAACCAAATGATTAAGCAAAATAAAAGATCTTTCAATTACATGTACAAACTAATTAATTCTGAATGAGCTAAACTTCTACTACTACTTCTAATAGTTGTGAGAATTAAACAAGTAAAACATGAAGGTTATTTTAATAAGGAATTATTTTTAATAATATTTCACTTGGTGTAGTTTTAAAAGTATTTTGTATCTCATATGCCAACGGTGGTTAATAGGCCTATTGCTTCCCATTATTAAAGGAAAAAAAAAATGAGTAAAATAAGTAAAAATTCGACACAATAAGACGTTTGAGAAGATTTCTGCTGTCATTTAGCTCCTCTGACAACAGGGGAACACCTTGTTTGAGAACAATTCTTCTGTTAAGTTCAACCAGAAAAGTTTGAAAAGAAAGAAAAAAAGAACAACCATTTGAAGATACAGAGGAGCTCCACGGCAGACCGAAATTCGAAGGCCAAGATCCCAGAGACAAGAAATGCCTAGAGTTGAGAATCCAGCGTTTGGTGTAGCTTTTCCCCTTGAGAAATTGAGAAACTAAGAAGTTACAAAGAAAACGGCAGCCTAAAAGCTGAGAACATAGTGGTGCTTTGGGCAGTCTCACAGGCCTGGGGAAATATTTTTAATTCAGAGACCTCTGAGGAAGAGAGTCACTGAAAACTCCAGAGCACAAAAACCCGAAAATGTTAAAGGGAACTGAAAATAGACCAGCTCCAATAAAGAATGCTTTAAAAATCACTGTTAACCTATAATTCTGTACCAAATGAAAGTATCATTCTTCACAAATGAAGGAAAAGCAAAGCCATTTCAGACAAACAAAAACAGAGTATTCATTACCGACAGGCAAACACCAAAGAAATGCTAAAGGGTGATATTTAAGAAGGAAAATGATCCAAGATGGAAGCATGGTGATATATGAAGGGATGATCATTAACGGAAGCAGTAAATAGTTGGAGAAATCTAAATGGATATTAAATTTATATACCAATAATAATAAAAACACAATAGCATATGTGTTTCAAAATACAATTACAATACACAGTAACATCAACTTAAGCCACTGTGCTATCAGGGCTCCAACGTAAAAGGCAGGAGGTATTAAATAAAATCAAAATGTTAAGAAAGACATAAAATATGAATTTATAACAGGCTTAAGGAGTCCTGATGGCTCTATGGTTAAAGCACTTGGCTGCTAACCAAAAGATTGGCATTTTGAACCCAACAGCTGCTCTGCAGAAGAAAAGTCTTGGCAATCTGCTCGGGTAAAGACTTCAGCCTAGGAAACACCATGGGGTAATTCTGTTCTGTCCTGTAGGGTCGCTACGAGTCAGAATCAACTTGAAAGGAAACAACAATGATAGGCTTAATTAGTTGATGATGGATGTTGTAATTTCTAGTATAACTAGTAAAAGGATAAATGAGTGAATAATTAGAAATATAATATAGGAGAAAAAAGGAGTAATAAAAATAACTTGAAGTGAAAAGAATGTGAGACAAAGAGCAAGATGGCAGATTTAAACTCATGTCAGTAATTAAGTAAAAATGGCTTAGATACAAAATAAATGATTTGTCAGTTTCCTTGCAATCTACTCTTATAGTGAAAGGGGGTAATCAAAGGCAATGAAATCTAGAATGAAGAGAAGGAAGAAGGGCAGAAATAATCCAGAAAGGGAAAAATCAGAAAAAGATAGGCAAAATATGGGGCACTAAGAGATAGAAAATGAGAAAGATAACTAGAAAGTGTAAAGTGGATGGGGAAAAGGATATTACACATAAAACTAAGATCTGAGCAACATATGGTATAAATTTTTACTTCATTTTGACCGTAAATAGGAAACAGAGTAAATAAAATACACCAGCACTCTTATTAGCATTTTTAGATAAACTACTGTTTGAGATCATCTAGAACTACTCAAAATTTTCATTTGTCTTGTATTTTAAAGTTAATTGAAGCAACTCTCCCAGAAAGATGAAAAAGATACTCCCTTATCTTAGAGAACTCTTCTTAAACTGTGATGAAAAACATTTTGTAACATTCAAAGTTTTATAGTAAAGCTCTCTGGCATGGCCTAGGGACATTTTGATAGATAAATCATCTGCTAGAAAAGAACAATTCATCTCTCTGTTCTTGATATAGTTACTCGAAGGATCTGTTTCTTCAGCTTGATCAGTCATTGTGGAGTATGAAGAAATGTGGTATCCTGGTTTACAGTAAACTAAAAAAAAAGAAAAGAAAAGCCAAGCCCTTTGCCATCCAGTCGATTCTGACTCAGAGCAACGCTATATGTCAGAGTAGAACTGCCCCATAGGGTCTCCAAGCATGTAATCTTTACAGAAGCAGACTGGCACATCAAAGAAGCCCTGGTTAAGCCTTTGGCTTTAACCGAAAGAATGGTGGTTTGAATCCAACCAATGGCTTCACAGGAAAAAGATCTATAATCTTCTCTAAAGGCTACTTGCAGCCTGGAAAATCCTATGGGGCAGTTCTACTCTGTCACATGTAGTTACTATGAGTCAAAATTGACACAACGGCACCTAACAATATATAGATACATGGCTATATCTATATTTATATGCATAATAGAAATTTAGATCTGTACTTTAAATTTCCAAAGATTTATTTTAACTCAAATCGTTAATTTCTGCATTGCCCAACTCTAAATGAGAACTGGTAGCTTTCAAAATTAATTCTCTATCCCTGGAAATATTGTAAACTCCAGAGATTTCTAGATTAGTGAGAAACTTGTGCCTTAAATCTAATCTGCCCTTATATGGAAACCCTGTGATACCAATGTGCTAATAAGGAAAAACAAAAATTAAAGGTAAGAAAAAGAGCCTTATTTTTCTTGTTATTTGTTAGCTATAAAATCCTAGGATTATGGATTTGCATATGCCTGTGTGTGTGTAGGATGCGATATTACATTCTAATTAGCTTGATAATTGAATTTGAATATGTGAATCTGGAAAAATATATCAAAGGGAAGCCATTTGCACACCAATAGCATACATTCAACATTAGGTCAAAGAGACAGTTAACAGAAAATTATATAACAAAACAAGTCTTACATCTGCAGAACATTGTGGAAATTGAAAATCCTACCAAATCTGAACCTTTTAACTATCTTGTATTATACTCTCATAGTCAATGGTGGGGAAATGGTATTTGTCTGTGGGTCTACTAATGAAACCCTCCCATTATATCCCTTTGTACTATGGCAATTATTAATAGCATCCTTTTTCAATCTCAAAAGTGTGCAATCTAGAAGAAAAATCATATGTTCACCTTAACTCTAGCCTCCTCTCACTTCCCAAACACCTCTCTTACTTTCCCTGATGCCTATCATCTCCTTCCATTCATACCATGGCTCTCTAGCCTGTTTTATACATTATGACAAAGTTAGTAATTCCCTGTGACATACTTTATATTAACAAAAGCATATGTGGGTGTGTGTGCACACGCACATGTGCCTGTGTCTGTGAGTGAAGTTGCAGGGAGTTGTTTGTGAGGAGAAAATGCTCATGATTTCAGTTTCATTTCTGCACACATGCCTTGTTCATCTAAAAAGAGGACAAAGTATATTGTGATGATCAAAGAGTCTTCTCAGACAGCACATAATAAGGAATAGGTATATAGAAAACACACATTTTTATCAAATTAACACTAGCTAAAAAAAAAAATATTTAACCCACCATGCGTCTCTCAGTTTGTCATACTGTGGTGGCTTGTATTTTGCTGTGATACTGTAAGCTTTGCCCCCAATATTTCAAATAGCAGCAGGGTCACCCTTGGTGTACAGGTTTCAGAGGAGCTTCCAGACTAAGAATAGAAAGAAAGGCCTGGCAGTCTACTTCTGAAAAAATTGGCCAGTAAAAACCTTACAGATAGCAATGGAACGTTGTCTGATATAGTGCCAGGAGATGAGCCCATTGGTTGCAGTAACTCAAAATATGACTGGGGAAGAGTTGCCTCCGCAAAGTAGAGTCAATCTTAATGATATGGATGGAGTCAAGCTTTCAGGACCTTCATTTGCTGATGTGGCATAACTCCAAATGAGAAGAAACAGCTGCAAACATTCACTAATAATCAGAACATGGACTGTATAAAGTATGAATCCAGGCAAATTGGAAGTGTCAAAAATGAAATGGAACACATAAAGATTGATATCTGAGGCATTAGTGAATTGAAATGGACGCATATTGGCCATTTTGAATCAGATAATCATATGGCCTACTATTCCAGGAATGAAAAATTGAAGAGTGCGGTGGTTAAGATCGTGTGTCAACTTGGCTAGGCCATGATTCTCGGTATTTGTTTGTGATCACTCCTATGATTGAATCTACTGTGAGTAGCCAATCAGTTGAAAGGGAGTTTCCTTGGGGGTGTGGCCTGCATCCAAATATAAGCAGACATTTTGGGTTATTTGCTTATTCTGGATCCTGTGCTGCCTCCTGTTCATCTGACCTCTAGCTCTTGGGACTTGAGCTGTCTGCTTATCTGCAGATCTTGGAATTCATTGATCTTAACAGCCTGAGAGTAAGAGCCCTGCTCTCTGACCTGCCAATCTTGGATTTGCCAGCCCCTGTGGCTACGTGAATTGAGAGAAGCCTCTATCCTGATACACAGACTTGGGGCGTTTCAGCCTCTACAATCGAGTAAGCAGTTTCCTTGATGTAAATCTCTCTCTGTATATATTTATATGCTTTACTGGTTTTGCTTCTCTAGAGAACCCAGCCGAAGACAAAAAGAACATTTCAAGATCTATCCTGAAGTACAACGCTGTCCAAAACCCACTGCCACTGAGTAGATTCTAACTCATAGCAACCCTAGAGGCCAGAGTAGAACTGCCCTGTAGGGCTTTCAAGGAGTGGCTGGTGGATTTAACTGCTGACCTTTTGGTTAGCAGCCCAGCTCTTAACCACCGAGCCTTCAGTGATAGGATAATATCCATATACCAACAAGGAAGACCAATTAATACGATCATTATTCAAATTTATGCACAAACCACTAAGGCCAAAGATGAAGAAATTGAAGATTTTCACCAACTTCTGCAGTTGATCAAACATACAATCAAGATGCATTGATAACTACCGGTGATTGAAATGTGAAAGTTGGAAACAAAGAAGGATTGGTAGTTGGAAAATATGTCCTTGGTGATAGAAACAACACCGGAGATTCCATGATAGAATATTGCAAGACCAACAACGTCTTCATTGCAAATACCTCTTCTCAACAACATAAACAGTGACTGTACATGTGGACCTCACCAGATTAAATACACAGGAATCAAATCGTCTACATCTGTGGAAAGAAATGATGGAAAAGCTCAATATCATGAGTCAGAACAAGGCTAGGGAACAGACCATCCATTACTCTTATGCAAGCTCAAGTTGAAGTGGAAGGAAATTAGAACAAGTCTGTGAGAAGCAAAGAGTAACCCTGAGTATATCCCACCTGAATTTAGAGACCATCTCAAGAATAAATATGACACACTGAACACTAAGGACCGAAGACCAGAAGAGTTGTAGAATGACATCAAGGACATCACACATAAAGAAAGCAAGAGGTCATTAAAAAGACAAGAAAGAAAGAGATGATCAAAATGGATGTCAGAAGAGACTTTGAAAGCTGCTCTTGAACGTAGAGTAGCTAAGGCAAAAGGAAGAAATGAAGTAAAATAGCTGAACAGAAGATTTCAAAGGGCAGCTCGAGAAGACAAAGTAAAGTGTTATACTGACTTTTGCAAAGACCTGGAGTTAGAAAACCAAAAGAGAAGAACATGCTCGACATTCTCAAGCTGAAAGAACTGAAGAAAAAATTCAAGACGAGTTGCAATATTGAAAGATTCTACGGGGAAAATACTGGACAACGCAGGAAACCTCCAAAGAAAATAGAAGGAATGTACAGAGTCACTGTACCAAAAAGAATTGGTTGACATTCAACCATTTCAGGAAGTAGTGTATGATCAAGAACTGATGGTACTGAAGGAAGAGGTTCAAGCTGCACTGAAAGCATTGGCGAAAAACAGGGCTCCAGGAATTGACGGTATACCGAGATGTTTCAACAAACAGGTATAGTGCTATGTCAAGAAGTTTGGAAGAGAGCTACCTGGCTAACCAACTGAAAGAGATCCATATTTGCACCCATCACAAAGAAAGGTGATCCAACAGAATGTGGAAATTATTGAGCAAAGTTATTCAAAGAGCAATGGGGACTGACTTGTTTCACAGACCTGCCCTTCTGTGAGTGTACTTCCTGCTTATAGCTGGGAAGAGGAGAGGTATTTAAAGTAAGAAATTGGTTACTTGCAAAACTGATGAAAGGGCTTGGGGTGGAGCAGATTGTAGTTGCTATTGTTGTCGTTGTTAGGTGCTGTTGAGTCGGTTCTGACTCATAGCGACCCTACGCACCACAGAACGAAACACTAACCAGTCCTGTGCCATGCTCACAACCATTGTTATGCTTGAGCCCATTGTTGCAGCCACTGTGTCAATCTATCTCGTTGAGGGTCTTCCTTTTTTTTTTCCTGACCCTGTACTTTACCAAGCATGATGTCTTTCTCCAGGGACTAATCCCTCCTTACAACGTGCCCAAAGTATGTAAGGTGCAGCCTCACCATCCTTGCTTCTAAGGAGCATTCTGGTTGTACTTGTAGGAGCCTCAGGAAACCTCTGCTACATTCTCAGCTGGCTGGGGCTCTGGAGAGGTGAAGCTGGTCAGGTACACATTAAAGCTGTGAGTCTGCCCTCTGTTGCCAGAGCACTCATGGCTTTGACTTTCCTTCCTGCAAAGAGCTTGTCAAGCGAGAAACCTAAACTGGAATCTGATGCCAGGGCATCTGGGAAATAGTTTCAACCCTTCAAACCCTGTGACATAGGGAAGAACATACAAGTGGGTGGCATCATGCAAGATGCCAATAAGGGTTCCTGCACCCTGATCATTAATACAATGGAGGAGTGGAGATACTTGCTCCTTCCAAAAACCAGAAACCAAATCCAGTGCCGTTGAGTTGATTTCGACTCATAGCAACCCTATGGTGTAATTCCTCATTTCCAGCTTAGAATATAGAGCAATTAGTGTTTAAATAACCTATACTTCCACCACTCAGAGCTGCCCATGACAAAGGAGAAAGGAAATTTACCTCCTACTAGGTCTGCTCTAGTTCTTGATATGTAAATGTTAAAGGCAAGAATGACCTTAAAACATTGTCTATGAATTTTGGTTTATCATTATAGTGTATCAATTAGTGTATCAATAATGTATCATTATCATTATTAACCCCGAGGGTTAATAATGATAACGTTAAATTTAAAACAAAACAGCTACCATTTCCCATCAGGGGAATGGACCCTCTGACAGTAGGGTGCCTTGCCATTAGCACCAATGCTGTTTGTGTTGTAAGGGCACCACTTAAACTACCAAGCATCATTGCTGTGCCTGAGTTTTCCCTGTATCAGATCGAACAGGAAGTGGACTGAATTACCCCACAGAAACCTCTTGCATCATCCAGAGGTCTGGAACACAGCAGTAAGTCAGGAGTTATATTTTCAGTTAAATTCAAGGTATACAAAAAAAAAAAAAATAGCTGGAAGTTTCTGCTATAGCTGCTCTGTCAGGTAGATTGTATTGGTACGACGAAGTACCATAGAGAAGTCTGCATGCTGAAGTTCTAAGATCTTAGAAGTAAGATTCTTTCTGCCACAAAACAATACTAAAAGGCCAAGGCACTGGGATCTAGAATAAAGGAAACAAAAAATAAAACACAGCAATGCTGAAAAGGGGGCCTTTATTTTCTTTTTTTCAGTGTATGCACAGTAGATGCCAAAGTGAATTGAGGGATGGGAATAAATAGAAGAAAATGTGCCAAAGTCTAAACCATCTTCAGGTACTACAAACACTGGTAATGTAACAGAAGCGATGGTGTCAGTAAGATATAGACATGGCATTCAGTTGTAGTATTTAGCCACCATACGAATCACATCTGCCTATTAGAATTCACGTTACATATTTCATGCCTCAGCTGACTGAGATGAATGATGATGACTTTTTCTCTCAGGTCAAGGACATAGTAAGTATCCTCAAAGACCCTCTATGCATTTGATGGGTGTTTTTTTTTATTATAACAATTAAATGAGGTCCATCTTTTTCCAGACAGTTATGTCATCACACCCCTCTTCCTTTTCCTCACTGCTCCACTCACGAGTTAGATGAAGGAACTCTTTGAAGCTTCTTGATAACCTGGAACTTGCTTAGTTATGCTGGGCCCCTATTCAAGACACACTTAGACCCAAACTACTCTACCACCATACCTCTCTTACTGCTCCACACACAGATTGGATTAAGGGTTTCATAAGCATATGTTTTTAGTTATAATACATAACAATTTAGGGCTTTCAAATGTGTATTTGGGTAGTGTTGGTGGGTAAATTAATGACCACTACCCACACTCAACTTACACTGCAGTGATGGAGGAACCCAGTGTATGCTAGAATATTGGGGTGGAATGTGTTTCCTTAACCCATTAAGTGTGTGTGTAGGGGGGCAGTGGTGGGGAACAGAAACACAGAAATGGAAATGCCTGGATCAAGGTTCCCAGTATCAGTTGCAACAGTTTATTGGTAGACCACTGGAGCCTTGATAAGTCTTATCTGTTACCTGGGTTTCCAGGGTCAAAGGAAGACAGATCCTAAGAACATAAGTTTTCCAATGCATTTTAGCTTTCTGAGAATGCAATTCTCAATTATAATATGTAATTTCATTTTTAAACATGTTTTAAAAAGCACATTAAAGATGAAAGTATGCGCCCACCCACGAGTACTTGCACTGTAGCCATTTTACGAGCCCGGAAACTGGAAAGCACCTCCCTTTCCAATTCCTCGTAACTAGAGGAACATTTAAAACATTGCATGAGGTTTTACAAGAAAAGAGAGTTTTTAACTTCAGGTTTCTTATATGAAATCTTCTGTGAATTAAATTTCTTCATATAATTCTCTACTCAAGAGTGATGTTAAGATAAGGTACTGGTGAGAAACAAGCTAGATCCTTGAGTAAAGTAATATAGTCATATCAAAAATGGCTGGAGTAAGAGTCATTGCAACCATGACAAGATAAAAACGACCTATTAAAAACATGTTCACAGTTCATTTTATATATATACTACATATATATAGATGCATGCATACACACACCTATGTGTATATATATATATAAATCTTTCTCAATATACATAATCATTTTAATATTGTTTGAATAAATAAAATGATCAATTGTTAATTGTTTCAATAATTTTGATAGTGTGTATTTGCAAATATATACCACTTCATTTTTTAAAGGTTAAATTTGAATCTTTTCAGAAAACTCCACTAAATCCTTTAAACCCCTGGAATATTTTCAATGGCATTTTGAAGAGTTATTTAAGATAACTTTACTTGGGAGAAACAAGATAAGTTATACGAAACAAAACCATCAGGTCAGAACTGAATAAGACACCTTAATCACTGCTGAATTTGTTCAGTTCCCAGGCTAAAAAGGATTCTGAATGTCCCTGTGTTAGATGTGTCCACGGTATTTAAATATCTATGGAGTTACCTGAGATTATGATGAAAATGAAAGTACTAGCTAGAGAGGATAATTCAACGGTAAACGCTACTGGAAGCAGCATGAATGTGCATGCTGACAAGCAATTCAATATAAAGATTAAAGTTAGCCTGAAATTGAAAACTAGCTCTTCAATTATATTTATTTCCTGGGCTCACATCTTATTTAGAGATAAATAAACAAACCAACGCATACTTAATAGTTTTTAAAATTGACTCACCTGTTAGCATTTTATTGAAATGGAAAATAAGATTATGATCAATAATAATAATTATTCTTATACTGTGCAGACAGGTGGACAAATACATGTTTCATACTTACTATGAAATTCACTTAGTGAAAGGGAAAAAAATACATCGTAGAAAACTACATTTGACAAAATACACTTGGAGGAGACAGGTTTTGCAAAAGGGCGTTAGATTATTGAGATGAACTCACTATCGTAGGAGGAAATATGTAGCCTCTCCCACAGAATATCCTTTCATATAATGATCAAGAGACACAAAACTGTACTCCATGATTTCATTAATTATTACTGATAATAACTGAGTAGTTATGAGTGCCTCATTATCTAGAGAGTCCCAAAAGTAAAAATTTATATATATATATATTTTAAACTTTGCTCAGTATAATGGGGCCTCGGTTCCTTCGTACATAAAGATAATAAACCATATTATGAATTCTGATGAAGTTAATATAATAAAATCAAAAGATAAACAATGGACTTAAGATGAAAAGTTCATGAAAAATTACCAAATCAAAACAATTCATCCCCAGAAGTACACACGAACACACACAAACACACACCCATACACCGGCATGCAAGTGTGTTCAAGCATTCATATACACAATAACCACCTTGCATGGGCAGTTCTTAGTTGCCATAATCCATGAGGGAGGTCACCGGGGTTTAAGTGAAGTAGTAGAAAGAATTAGAAGGAATGCCACCATTTCTGGTGATCTTTTGTACAAAGTCAAAAAAACATGCTGAACTTTTGCTTCTTTTCAACCTGTGTTCTAAGGGCCAGAACTTAATACACCTTGTGGCAGGTATTTCTTTTATCAATCTTTGTCATCTTAGCTAGTTTGGTTTAGTGGGCTGAGACAAAGATGCCTTTTATCATGAAGGTCTGTTTGATCTAAGGCGAGTGCACTTATCACGCCCTTAACTCTCCAGAAAGGCTTTCCTTCCAATAAACAAATTAAAATGTAAGCCTCAGAAACTCACTGTAAATCTTTCCTTTTGCCTTTTTCTTTGTTCTCTGATAAAGAAAAACATAAATTCAGTTGCCTAATCATATTTAATAATCTGTCGTTACTTATTAATACAATGAGTTTATTGAGGAGTTTTACTTTCCTGGAGTATAAAAACATGTATAAGATTTATTTTTTCCAACCACTATTTTCAATTATGTCAAATCCCTCTTTCCTATCCCTTCGTGAAAGTTTTGGTATGTCTTATAATTTGTCAGTCATTTCCAATTATTAAAGCTTAGCAAACTTCAAATCTTCCATCTGATGACAAATTTAAATTTATCCCTTCAGCTCAATGCAAGTTTAACTTGTGGGTTGAGTATTTGAGAATTGGGCTTGGGGTGTGTTCTACTTTTTACGTCCCCAGTTGTATTATCTACACTCTAGAAATCTCCAATGTTGCGTAGAGAAGAGTAGGGGCAAAAGGAAGATGTCTTTTTCAAAATAGATGAAATGGTAGTAAATTCCTTTTCTGTTTGTCTTGTTTTATTTTGCTCTGTTCTTCTCTAACACACTATTCTTAATCCAGGAAACCATGGTCTGGGTAGCCAAATCACAGGCATACAAATGCTGTCTTTATGCATATATATGGGTTCTTCAGAGTACTCTGAAACACCTCCTCATCACACAATCCTCTGCTATGGGCAATCAGGCTTAAAATCAATTTCTTACATCTACCTTCAGAAACCTTTAGAAACTAGGATCGATAGTCCATTTCACAACATTTATTGCTAGGAACCTTTGCAAAATGACTCAAATCTAGATACTTTCTATGGTGAACACTCAACCTACAGGGATTTCACAAATTCTTGACGTGCCAGAACATGAGACTACAGGTTATTCTACTCCTCTGAGCCCACCTCTCTCCAATTATACTTTACCTGTTCAGTTAACAGCAGCAACAAAAAAATATGTAAGCTTATCTGATGCCTAATTAGCTGCCCAATTCTGGAAATAAATGCCAATCCTTCCCTCTTTCATACTTTCTCCCAATTATTGGGAGTTTTTCCTCTCACTTGGCTTTTGGGAGGGGATATTATCTTTGTTTCCTGGAACAACTTTTTACCACAAAGATGATAGCTCAATTATCTCTCAATCCACACTGGTCTTCAATGTATATATAAAGAAAAAAATCAATGAACCTAAATATAATTGGGAGAATTTACCCACCAAGAGACGATAATTATACTATGATTAACATATGCTTACGTTTCCTTCAGTTGAAAAATCACCCATCATAGACTCCTGAACTGTAGCTGCAATTAGGAGTTTTAAAGTTGGTTATGTTTGGGGTGTAGTGTGGACAAATATCTTTGCCCTGTGGTTTCCCTCAAAATAAAGTGTTCCTCAGATTTTGAATAGTCTTAGACTTGAGTAACTTATGCTATCTTCAGTGACAGCAGAAACATTTTGCTGTCCACAATGCATTGCACTCCAGTATTCCATTTTCCCACTTTTCTACTCACTAGAATGCTCAGCTGAGGTGATTAATTTCAATCTTCTTAAATTGCTCCCTTTTCTTTTCTACTAAGGATAGAGCTAACACTGGATCTGAGTTCTTGTTTGTTTTCATTTTTTTCCTTTTATTTATAATCCAGACATTTTTCTTCCTAGCATATTTTTCTAGAATTAAAAAAGTTTGTTGTCTATCAAAATTGTCCCTTTTTCAAATGCATTAAACTTGAGTGTTTTGGTTATACCTACAGAAAAAGCAGTCTCCTCTAAGATCCCAGATCTCACATAGGCCTGGATTTTATATATTATTATCTTCTCTGGGTTCCCATCAGAGTGTCTCATCACACCATTGCTTGCCCTTAGGATCCTGACTCCATACAGTTCCTAGTCATCGTCCCTCAAGATAAGTAGTGCCAGTATCACCGCTTCTGCAATAACTGCATCACTCTGGTTCCCAAGCTGTTCATATTAACGATTTCCTATCTGCAGCTTCCAAAATGGGCCTTGACATGCTTTTCCATTTCTGGGCTTTCCCGAGGTCCTTAAAATTCAAAACCATGATCAAAACATCTGTATTACAGACCTATCACGTGCTAATTGGATGTGAGTTGGTAATCAATGGCTTTAAGACACTCCCTAAACCAATACCCCTCAAAAAAATACATATATATGCATATATATACATATATATGTTTTTTCTCCATATTCTTCTTGGCCTCAGAAAGAGTTTGAAAAAAAATATTTAGAGGAACAGAACTTGAGGCCACTAATCTGATACCTGGTCCACATTACAGGTGGAAAAACTGTAATAAAACATAGAAAATAATACAGGATTAAAAGACAATGTATTTTACTCTGCACTACTCCTAGGTAGGCCAATGCGAACAACTAAGGCTCAAACATTCATAAAATAACAAGGACCAAAAATACTGTACCAGTCAAGGTGCTGTGTATAATGGATAATTAATTAATCCGAGTATATTTAAAAAAAACTGTTGCTGTTCAGTGGATTCCGACTCATAGCGACCCTGTACGACAGAGTGGAACTGCTTCGTTAGGTTTTTCAATGCTGTAATCTTTATGGATTACATTCATTTTACTTGGATCCACAATTAACACTCATGCAAGAAGCAGTCAAGAAATCAAATGACACATTGCACTGGGCAAATCTGTGGCAAAGGCCTCTTTAAAGTGCTGAAAAGCAAAGATGTCACCTTGAAGACTAAGGTGCACCTGACCCAAGCCATGGAGTTTTCAATCCCCTCATATGCATACAAAAGCTGGACAATGAATAAGGAAGACCAAAGAAGAACTGATACTTTTGAATTGTGGTGTTTGCAAAGGATATTGAATATACCACGGGCTGCCAAAAGAATAAACAAATCTGTCTTGGAGGAAGTACAACCAGAATGCTCCTTAGAAGCAAGGATGGTGAGACTATGTCTCACATACTTTGGACATGTTATTAGGAAGGATTAGTCCCTGGAGAAGGACATCATGCTTGGTGTGTTGGCCATCTAGTGCTGCTGTAACAGAAATACCACAAGTGGACGTTTTTAACAAAGATAAATTTATTCTCTCACAGTCTAGTAGGCTGCAAGTCCAAATTCAGGGCATCAGCTCTAGGGGAAGGATTTTTCTCTCTGTTGGCTCTGGAGGAAAGTCCTTGTCATCAACATTCCCTTGGTCTAGGAGCTTCTCTGTGCAAGAACCCTGGGTCCAAAGGACGTGCTCTGCTTCTGGTGCTGCTTTCTTGGTGGTATGTGGTCGGTCTCCCCATCTCTGCTTACTTCCCTTTCCTTTTATCTCTTATAAGATAGAAGGTGATTCAGGCCACATACCAGGGAAACTCCCTTTACATTGGATCAGGGATGTTACCTTAGTAAGGGTGTTACAATCACACTCAAATCCTCTTTAACATAAAATTACAATCACAAAATGGAGGACAGCAACACAATACTGGAATCATATTTTTGGGTGACACAATTCAATTCATGACACTTGGTAAAGAGTCAGTGAAAAAGAGGAGGACCCTCAATAAGATGGATTGACACAGTGGCTGCAATAATGGGCTCAAGTATAACAACTCAGGACCAGGCAGTGTTTCTGTTGTACATAGGGTTGCTATGAGTCGGAACCAGTTCGATGGCACCTAACAACAACAACAACAACAATCTGTAGAGAAGCAGACTTCTACATCTCTCTTCCACAGAACTGCTGGTGGGTTTGAACTGCTGACCTTTTGGTTAGCAGCCAAACACTTAACCACTGTGCCACCAGGTACAAGAGATAAGAAATAAATGAAACTAAGAGTTCATCAACTCTAAGAATTGAAGACATAAGTTCCCTAAGATTTGTATAAATCTAGAGAAGGGACAATGAATCCCCCTTCAGTTGTTAGATGGGGGCTCGTACCAATTTTATTCAAATTCCAATTCATAGGCAGACTTCCAGTATTTGGTTTATATTAAGTTATGAAGAATAAAAGTATTATTTGTTTTCAGTGGAAATCAGAATTTACTGTTTATATATAATTGTTTACCAATGTCAATACAATTTCTACTGCTATGAAATTAATATTTATTTATTTAAAATAAATTAAGGATAGCATTGTAGGAAAAAATTAACGGTGGGGACAAACATGAGTGAGCTGTCATTTTACCATTTTCATTTACTAGTCTATTAGATGGAATCAGCTCAATGGTGATGGGTTTGTTTTTTGTTTTTTCTTTACTCTGTTACTAGCTGGAGGAATATAGACAATTCACCTAATGTGTTTAGTTTTCTATTTTCTAATCAGTATCATTAATGCCTACTGTATCAATCAGATATTGCTGTATAATAAGCAAACACGAGATAGAAAATCATTTGTTCTCATACTCCCAGGTCTGGATATTGGCTGGGTCAGTTCTATTTCAAGCCGAAATTCTGTGGGTTGCTTCATGAAGAAATTAGATGAATTTTGTGTACATATAAAAAAGTTTTTTTTTTTTATGAAGGTAAAGCCAAAAAAAAAAAAAAAACCTACATAGCATGAAATAGCATTTATGAATTTTTCCCTTTTGCTAGGCACAAATATCATAGTTTTATACTTAACATAATTTTAATCCTCAGAACAACCTCACAAGACACATTAGATTGGATTTTTTTTTTTTTTTTTGTCAGCATACAATCCTACACTTCCTCTCACGCGGCACTTTCATTAGAGGAAATACTTCCTTACACCGTTGACATTGACCGTGGACAATAGCATGTATTTTTCATTTATTCAATCAAGCTGTTCAATGGTTTATTTGCATTGCCCCTATAATAAAGCCAGTGTGCCTCCTTTGGGTTCAAGGGTGAAGGGGCAGTGGCTACAGAAGGCACACTTTTCTCATTGTGAAAGTCAGAGGCTCCCACGGGGGCAAGTGACAACACAGGATGCCTCTTATTTCTGCCTAAATGCCAAGGGCCAAAACAAATCACCTGGCTAAGGACAATGAGCAGTTCTACTCTGTCACGTGGAGTCACTGTCAGATGAAAACCAGCTCAATGGCTCCTAACAATAACAACAACAAAGGACAATAAAATGTGTGTTTGTATGTATGTGGGGAGGGGGATGTTTAATTATTTGCTGAACAATAATTTCAACTGTTCTACTTTCTTTCGAGGTTGTTTTGAAGCTTTTAAAATATGGCATTTAAAAATATATATAATATATATACTTAGCACCAAAGGGAAACTTTTAAATGCCACTTCAAATCCCTGTTACCTATCTTATATTTTTGGACAATGAATAAGGAATACAGAAGAAGAATTGATGCCTTTGAATTATGATGTCAGCAAAAATATTGAATATACCATAAGCTGCCAGAGGAACAAACATATCTGTCTTGGAAGAAGGACAGCCAGAATGCTCCTTAGAAGCAAGGATGGTAATACTTTGTCTCAGGTCCTTTGGAAATGTTATTAGGAGGAACCAATCCCTGGAGAAGAGCATCATGCTTGATAAAGCAGAGGGTCAGTGAAAAAGAGGAAGACCCTCAACGAGATGGACTGACACAGTGGCTGCAACAATGGGCTCAAACAGAGCAACAATTGTGAGGGCGGCACAGGACCAGGCAGTGTTTCGTTCTGTTGTGCACAGAGTCACTATGAGTTGGAGCCGACTCGACGGCACCTAACAACAACAACGATCTTATATTTTAAGATTGCCTTTGTACTGAGACACTATTTACTCCACTTTTTTATTAATTTACTCATTAGTTTTCATTTTTTATTCAGTAAAATTATTTACTGTTTTCCCCATTCTCTATGGCATAAGCTTCAAACTACAAACGTAGCATAGAGTTCTTTGTTTCTGTCTCTCTCCGATTTTACCCCCTACAATTCCCATTCTCTACCCCAATGCTTTATCTTGACAAAATATTTGAAAATTCAAACACACATCTGTAAATGAATAATATAGGATTATGATCCCACTTTCCTCACACCCAACTTGATTGCTATGTGAACTCAGACATTGCTTCAGCTCAAATATCAATGTTTCTGTAGTCTTTCCTTATTTCAGCTGGATTTGACCTCAATATGCTTATATCCTTAACTGTATTCATGCTTCTATCAAGCTGTTATATTACTTTTGTTTTTTAAATGTATTTATTTCTCCTGCTAGAAACTCCTTGAAGATATAAACCAATTGTCATTTTATATCCCTAGCACCTAGCATAATACCTACCATATGTTGTTGTTGTTGTTAGGTGTCATCGAGTCAGCTCCAATTCATAGGGACCTTATTTACAACAGAATGAAATAATGCCCATTCCTGTGCCATCCTCACAATTGTTGTTATGCTTGAGTCCTTTGTTGCAGCCTCTGTGTCAATCCATCTTCTTGAGGGTCTTCCTTTTTTTCATTGACTGTCTATTTACCAAGCATGATGTCCTTCTCTGGGGAATGGTTCCTCATATAACATGTCCAAAGTACATGAGATGAAGTCTTGCCATCTTCCCTTCCAAGGAACATTTCGGCTCTGCTTCTTTCAAGACAGATTTGTTCATTCCTCTTGCAGTCCATGACATATTCAATATTCTTCACCAACACCGTAATTCAAAGGTGTCAATTCTTCTTCGGTCTTCCAAATTCATTGTCCAGCTTTCACATGCTACTTATTATGTGTCTTAATAAAATGAATAAGCAAACATACAAAGACAGAAAAGAATGCCTGGGCTCAGTAAGTAAGTAAAATAAGCACCTGCCATAGGTAAACCTAAGCAATTTCTTTGGGAGATACAGAATTCCTTGATTTAAAGTCTTTGACTATAAAGGGCATTGTGAGTTCCCCGATGTTCTGTTAACCCAGAACTGAAATCATTCCTGAAGCCCACTTTTCAGACAAAGATTAGACTGGACTGTAAAACATAAAATAATACTTGTGAAGAGTGTGCTTCTTAGTTCAAGCAGATACATAAGACCAAATGGGGGGCTCCTGTTCAGAGGCAGGATAAGAAGGCAGGAAGGGACAGGAGCTAGTTGGATAGACACAGGAAATCTGGGTGGAAAGGGGGAGTGTGCTGTCACATTATAGGAATTGCAACTAGTGTCGCACAACAATATGTGTGTAAATTTGTGTATGAGAAATTTACTTGAGCTGTAAACTATCACCTAAAGCACACAAAAAAGGGGGGAGGCATTGTGAGTTTTAATAAGAAATTAAAACATACATTAAATAAGAACATTTGAAAAACTAATATAATAGTATTCTAATGATAATTTCTCCATCACGTAACACTGGTATCATGAAAGTCAAAAGCACTCAAAATGGTACATGCATCAGGAAGACAAATTAGGATAAAGGACAGGGAGAGAGCACAAGATGTACAGTGAGGAGATTGGAAGCCTAAAAGGCAGAAGGCAAATCTGGAATAAGTTCAGAAAAGGGGCCATAATTGACAATATGTGTGATTATTGGCGTTTCTGTGATCAGAACCTATGGATTAGTGTACTCTGCTTAGTTGTATTCTCAAATGTGGCAGCCTCTCAATAAATGGTATTTTGAATGACTGATGAATGGATCAATGCATAGAGAGATGGTTAGTTGGATGGGATTAAAATGGCACACATTCACTATTTCTTATTTATTATAACCTGATTTTTATTCTTCTTTGTCCATACTTATGTTTAATGCACATCTCCATAATAAAACCATAAGAGACTTTTATACTACATTTAGAATATCCAAACCATCAATAATAGTGTTATATATATAAAGTATATATTTTTTAAATTTTGTTTTCTTATTAAATCTGTGATTCATACTTCTTTCTGTTTTCTAAGCCATAGAGTATTTAGTTGAAAGGTATACATTCAAATACCTATTATGTACTTGAATGTACTAGGAAATGTGTACCCATGAAAAATTTGTTGATCTTATTAAACCTTCATAGTGCCCTATGATGTAAGCATTATTAGACATAAGTTGTATGTCTAAAAAGAAAGACAAAGTTCAGAAGGCACAAAAAAGAGAAATCCCAGGGTCACATAGACAGTAACTAACTTCATCAGATTTTGAAACTAGATATGTCTTACTTTAAAGCCAGTATATCTTATACACTATTACGATGCAGTAAATAATTAAAAAAAAAAAAAAATAGTCTTATGAAAAACATAGTAGTGGCGTTGATACTTGATTTTTAAAACTAATGCTTTTGACCATGTTAGATTTTTTGCCAATTTTGCTCATATACAAGATTTACTGATTAAGTAAAACGTAGAAAAAACTTGGAATAAAGTCTGGTACGTCTGGGAAGCTTACATTTCTTATGTAACAAAGTAAATAAAATTTCAAGGTGAAAAATAAGGACTAATGAAGTAGCATTTATTTTTCATTTTGCTATGCTATGCTCTTTTCACATATTTTGTTTTATTTCATTATTTAAATTAAAACCCTGAAATATAAATATTCAAACTCATGTATGAGAAAATTAAAGTTCAGCAAATCTAAACCAAGAAGCAGAGATGACATTCAAATGCACAACTTATACATCCAACCCAGGTAACTTTTCCTTTTAATTGTAGATTTTGATTCTTCTGTAAGTAAAAAATCACATAAAACATTAATGACATCAATAAGGAAAACTCTCTATTGCTCATAAATGTAAAGTAAAATTAGCCAAAATTCTTTAATGAAAGTTAAAATGTTACATCAAATCCTATTCTCAAATGGAAACAAGAGCATTTTCTCACTTTGATTATGTCATTATGTACCTGATAGTACAGGATTTTAAAAATAAATACACCAAAGGTATTTAATGAAAATAATTATTTCTAAATAGTGTGAGTGTGTTTGCACCCAAAGTATTTGGTGTACACCACCAAGAGGCAAAAGACAAGGAAAATAACATGCACCATGTGTAAGGTAGTTAGTTCCTAGACATATGCTATTTTATTTTATCTTTATTATAACCACATGATGTAGATATTTTTAATTCTATTTAACTGGGAAATATAACTGAAAAACAGAGAAGTTATAAATCTATTGGTACATATTACATTTCTTTTTAACTGTTCAGTCACATACACACAAGCAGCAAAGAAACAAAAATCTCGTAAAGCAAGATAATTTCTTTTTCCTTTCCTATTGCCTGTCCCTGTGCAGCCTGTGAGCATTGTGGACATGGTGGGTCAAGAGTTTCTGAGCAAAGATGATAATCTGCACAGTACAAACCCCTTCCCACTCAGAAAGAAGTCAAAACAGATGTTTTCACTTCTTTCTAGGCTCATTTTTACAATCTTTGTCAAAAATAATTCTTTCTGCCTATTTTTATGAAATTTGTAGAAAAAAAGGTATTTTGTAATTGGTCTATAGAGATAGATTGAAAAACATGCATTGTCAGGGGCTTACGTATAAAATTTTTGTGAAAGATTTCCTCTTTAGGATTTGAAGTTGTTCTCATTCGTGTTGCTAGAAAGCTTCATGAAGGTAACAAAATATCCCAAGTCACTGATACCTGAATTGCTCCTTATTCACATCACGCTACTCTAAGACTTTAGAAAGATTTGACTAGAAAATGCTCTTACATGTTAATATACTTATTTTACTAGTTTTACTCTTGATTGCATTGAACGAAATCTACATGCTACAAGTCTGACATTGGCATTCCCTACTAGATTTTAAGTTCCTTAAATGCAGGAGACATTTCTGCACCTAACCCAACTCCTGTTACATAGGACAAACTCACATTAAGAGTTTGTTAACCTAAACTACATAGAATTCTTTAATGAGAAAATAACTTTGGCTCAGAAATAATGAACCAATTTTATTTTAAGCCACTTTGGTGCTTTAATACTCCCTCAGGAGGCTGATTTACAGATGAGGAATAATTCTGAATACATAGAGGACTAACACTGACTCACACCCTGTAATGGAGGTCAGTTCTTTTGCCCTTGCCCAAATAGAACTCAATTTCTTTCTTGCTAAGTGGGCCTACTCCGCTCATCATTAGAAACATGGGAAATCAAGGAGGTGGTAATGATTTCACAAAGAATAAAGTTTACATTTAAATATACATGGAGAGCAACAGGGTCTTATTTGAAATGCTTACTTACAACCATCAAAGCAAAATTATAAGGATGAATAGATTGACACACAGACAGAGAGTCTCTGGGCACAGTCTCTGCATATGCTTTAAGAGTTTAGAAGTATTTTCTCACTGCTAGGGAATTATTTTGCAGATATGTTGCCTTGCCAGAATGACTATCAGTACTTTAAAATAAATGAGTCAAGATTGGACTAGTAGTTAGGATTTAATAAATTAAGAAATGATAGCTTGGATACAAGTATTCCCAGTCTCAATTTTAATATAAATGAAAAACTATTGTTACAGATTCAAATATTATCACATATCATAATTAATAGTTTCCTAATTTTTTTATATATTACAATTCATTATTAAAATACTCCATTAGGTGTAGCAGGCAACAGTGCTTTCTGAAGAAAATGGATTCTATTAATACTGTTATTCCATCTCTCTAAAATAGCTATGATGAACTAACGTACATCAGTCTTTCTTGCATTGGCTGTCTTCCTGTAGAATTAAAAAAATATAGATTCTAGAAATGTTTCAAAAATGAAATAATAAATTTTTATCTGCATAAAGAAACACATAAAACCAATAAAGACATTTCTACTTTATGTTCTCAAATGATTCTTCCTGGACACTTATTCATCTTCAGTCAGAAAATTGCGTAGTTTGATAATAAGGATTCAGGTTAACAGCTCAGCAGCTAACCAAAAGGTTGGGAGTTCAAATCTACCATCTAGCCATCAGCTGCTCCTTGGAAACCCTATAGGGCAGTTCTATCCTTCCCTGTAGGGTTGCTATGAATCAGTATTGACTTAGCAACAGTGGGTTTGTTTTGTTTTTTATGGTAAGGAGTCATATATTCATTCATTCAACAAATATTTATGAAGCATCTACTACGTGTGAAGCTCTGTCATAGATTCTTAACTCCTAGCAGATTCATTGGTTGAAATTATAGATTTATTAGACTGAATTAAAGATAGGATTATCAAGTATGGGAGGTAGACACACCTAACTGAGACACTACTTTAGGGGAACTGTCTTATCAAGGGTAGCAGATTATCCAGGTAATATCTGAAGGGGAACTTGAAAGCAAGAGAACTTTTGGTTTTATAATGGGAGATATAATGCATTTTTATTCTGATGCTAATTATCCAAAAGGCAGAAAATATTTATGATGCAAGTGAAAAAGAAGGTAACTGCAGTATGAAATGTGAATAAAAGAGAAGGGCTGAAGTCCAGTGCACAGATGGAAAATTTGAACTGAGACAGGGATAGGAGCTGTGTTTCATTGTAGGAAGATTTTCAACATTCCATTTCAATGGAGATAATGGTAAGGAAGTGGGATGTCTGAAATCACATTTTAAGATCTGGTGTTATTTTTTATGAGGATTGAATTAAGGTTACAAGAAAGGGTTATTGAATAGGAGCAAAAGAGGCCTTTAGGGGTGATACGGTCAAGGATAATGAATAAGAATTTGGAAAATGTTTGGATACGATAGTCACCAGCAATGATAGCTGGGAGAGTAGTGGAAAGGAAACATTACATAAAGGGCCAACCTCTTCAAAGAAGAGGGGATGTGACTTGCAGTACATAAATACTGTAACAAGTTAATGCAACAGATAAGAGAAATCTGATGCATACATTTTGAATAGGTTTTATGAAAGAGGAACAATGAAACATGATTTAGAAACAGCAGGGAGGAGCAAGCAGATGCGTCCAAGCCTGAGGGCTGTGACAGTAAAATCATATACTACCTGAGAGGACTACAAGGGACTATAAGAGAAACTTTTAGAATCTTTGTTTTTGAAAAAGAAAATACTTTTTTTCAGCAAATTACAGATCAGAAATTCTTCATTTTGAACTATCATATCAAGTGTTATAATGATGTCCCTGAAAAAAAGTTTGTTAAATGAAGGAGTCAATTAATTATGTGACCTTCAAAAATGTGACAATTGCTGATCTACTTTTTATGAGCATATCTCAGAGATAACTGGACATCACCATAAACAAGATGGTTGCAAGATTCTCTGTTCAATTGCGTGAGGTGTCCTACGAACCTTTTATCGGTATTAAATTTAAGGAAGTATATTGATTACACTCTAAATAGTATATTGACTTGTTAGAAGAATGGAAACTTGTCCTAAATTTCTAAGATGACTTGAATACAATTCATGCTGAAATCAGGAAGAAGATTTTAACCTGCCTTTTGAAAAAGCCCCAGCTGATCAGGAAAAAAAAAAAAATCATATAACTTAAATAAAAAGAACATCTCAACTGTATGGGCCTAGAGACACCTCTAAATACAGCCCCAACAGGCTTCAATGCAACCATAAACCAAAAGCAAGATACAGCGGGAAGTGAAACATGCCACATATATGTTGGTTTCTTTCCTGGTCTATCCTGTAATCGTTTGGATTTAGTCAAGCACCCTGAGCGCCTTTCCTTAAACTGGGAATAAAGTTTGACCTCCGGAAGTGTTAGAAGTGCAGGCCAAGAAAAATATGAGCTATATTCTGGGGCTAAAATATAAGCTTATGCAGCCAAGAAAGTTAGAAAAAAATTCAAAATTAGTTCTAATCAAGCCCCGGCAGGTGGTTGAATTCCCTGACTTCTGGAAAAAAAAAAAAAAAAAATGCACACAAAAAAATGTTGAATACATTCCTGCTCTGAAAATTAAGATGAGGTAAATAAAATACTCTGTCGGTTGAAATAATTGCAATCCGATTCTTATTTTCCTTAAAATTTTCCTTACTGAGTAAGGAATATAATAAAGTAAATAAATATATATTGACTTTAGGATATAAGTTTTGCTTGAATTACTCCTTTATTTTATATCTGCTCTACTCAGTACTGATAAAGGAACTTCTGAACAGTTACATGATCCTTTAATTTTTCTTATTTAAGTTAAAATTTGAAAATAAAGCAACACAGAAAGGGGAGCTATAAAAGGCTTCAGGGTGGTGACTACAGACTTATTTTATTTCATTGGTGGATACATTAGTTACAAGTGTTGTAAATAAAAATACATTATTTAAGAAAGAATGTATATGGTGCTTAGAAATAAATTTGATAAAAGGAATCCAATTAAATGGAAAATTTTAAAATTAAACAAATTTAAAGTTACAAAATTATAAAATTTCACTTAAAAGATTTAAAAACAATCTGAATAAATGTAGACAATGAAATATCATATAAATTCAGTATAATATCAATAAAAATATTATATTTATCTTATATAGCATTCTATTGCAAATTAGCTAGCTGATTCTAAAACTGAAATGGAAGAGGAGAAGGCTAAGAACAATATGAGACAATTGCCCTACCAATAAAATAATTTTAAAAAAATATAGTAATTAATATTGCATAGGGCAGTTCTCCTCTGTCCTGTAAGGTCGCAATGAGTCAGAATTAACTAGATGACAACGGTTTTTGGTTATTCTCTTCTATTAGTCTACATTTCTATTATTACACCTATGTTAATACTATGGTTGTTGTTAGGTGCCATTGAGTTGATTTAGACTCATAGTGACCCATGTGACAGCATAGAACTGCCCCATACTGTTTCCAAAGAGCACCTGGTGGATTCGAACTGCCAACCTTTTGTTTAGCAGCCATAGCTCTTAACCACTACACCATCAGGGTTTCCAAGTAGAAGAGAAGAGATGGCCCCAAAACTGACCTGCTTGATCAGTTACATTCTCATGCAGTAGTTTGAGCAAATAGTTGATTTCAATTTTCTTTATTAGGAATATATAAAGGATTACAATGCAATAAGAAAAGGAAAAACAACCTTATACAAACATTGAAAAAGAACATGAGCTTCACAGTGAAAAAATTATAAAAGTGAATACAAATAAGAAGAGATTTTAAACTGCATTAATAATTAGGAAAATACAAATTAAGAACACCAAAACAAGGTAGAGATTCTTCCCACTTAACTAGATAAATCAAGAAAGTCTGATAACATCAAATTTTGAAATTGATATAGATTAAAAAAAAATCATTTTGCTGGTAAGAATGTAAATTTGTCAATCATACACATAACAATGTAAACACACTTAATTATCTTATAAAATTGAACAGTAATATTCCTGATTTAAAACAAAACAAAAAAAAAAAAAACACTTCAAATGTCCACTAGAGTAGAAAAGATCAAAAGAAAAAATGGAGTCTGTCCATAATACAGAGTTTAATTGTACTGAAAATAATTGAACAACAGCCACAAAATGGATGGATATGGGTTGAAAAAACAATTATTAAAAGACTATTTAGCATTTGATACCATTTTTATACAGCTCAAATTAGCAAAATTAACAATATAGCATTTTGAATTTCTTATGTGTGGCCAAAGTAGACAAAAGTTTCCAAAAATACATTTGTATGATAATTTTTTTTATCTTTTATTGTGCTTTAAGTGAAAGTTTACAAACCAAGTCAGTCTCTCATACAAAAACTTATATACACCTTGCTGTATACTCCTGGTTGCTCTCACTCTAATGAGACAGCACACTCCTTCCATCCACTCTCTATTTTCATGTCCATTTGGCCAGCTTCTAACCACCTGTGCCCTCTCATCTCTTTTCCAGACAGGAGCTGCCCACATAGTCTCATGTGTCTACTTGATCCAAAGAGTTCACTCTTCGCCTGTATCATTTTCTGTCCCAAAGCACAGTCCAATCCCTGTCTGAAGACTTGGCTTTGGGAATGATTCCTGTCCTGGGCTAACAGAAGGTCTGGGGACCATGACCTCTGGGGTTCTTCTAGTCTCAGTCAGACCATTAAGTCTGGTCTTTTTACAAGAATTTGGGGTCTGTATCCCACTGCTCTCCTGCTCCCTTGGGGGCTTTCTTTTGTGTTCCCTGTCAGGGCAGTCATCGGTTGTAGCCAGGCACCATCTAGTTCTTCTGGTCTCAGGCTGATGTAGTCTCTGGTTTATGTGGCCCTTTCTGTCTCTTATTTATTTATTTATTTTCTGTCTCTTGGGCTCATAATCACCTTGTGTCTTTGGTGTTCTTCATTCTCTTTTGTTCCTGGTGGGTTGAGATCAATTGATGCATCTTAGATGGCCACTTGCTAGCGTTCAAGACTCCAGACGCAACTCTCCAAAGTGGGATGAAGAGTGTTTTCTTAATAGATTTTATTATGCCAATTGACTTAGATGTCCCCTGAAACCATGGTCCCCAAACCCCCACCCCTGCTACACTGGCCTTCGAGCATTCAGCTTATTCAAGAAATTTCTTTGCTTTTAGTTTAGTCCAGTTGTGCTGACCTCTCCTGTATTGTGTGTTGTCTTTCCCTTTACCTAAAATAGTTCTTACCTACTAGCTAATTAGTGAAAATCCCTCTCCCTCCCTCCCTTCCTGCTCTTGTAACCATCAAGGAATATTCTCTTCTCTGTTTAAAGTATTTTTCAAGTTTCTATAATAGTGGTTCTCATACAACATTTGTTCTTTTGCAACTAATTTCACTCAGCATAATGCCTTCCAGGTTCCTCCATGTTATGAAATGTTTCATGGATTCATCACTGTTCTTTATCAAGGTATAGTATTCCATTGTGTGAATATACCATAATTTATTTATCCATTCATACATTGATGGGCATCGTGATTGCTTCCATCTTTTTGCTATTGTAAACAATGCTGCAATGAACATGGGTGTGCATATATCTGCTCTTGTAAAGGCTCTTATTTCTCTAGGATCTATTCCAAGGAGGGAGATTGCTGGACCATATGGTAGTTCTATTTCTAGCTTTTTAAGGAAACCCCAAATCGATTTCCAAAGTGGTTGTGGCATTTTACATTCCCACCAGCTGTGTATAAGTGTTCCAGTCTCTCCACAACCTCTCCAACAATTATTATTTTGTGTTTTTTTGGATTAATGCCAGCCTTGTTGGGATGAGATGAAATCTCATTGTAGTTTTTATTTGCATTTCTCTAACGGCTAATGATCGTGAGCATTCCCTCATGCATCTGTTAGCTACCTGAATGTCTTCTTTAGTGAACTGTCTGTTCATATACTTTGTCCATTTTTTAATTGGGTTGTCTTTTTGTAGTTGAGTTCTTGCAGTATCATGTAGATTTTAGAGATCAGAACGCTGATCAGAAATGTCATAGCTAAAAACTTTTTCCCAGTCTGTAGGTAATCTTTTTACTCTTTTGGTAAAATCTTTGGATGAGCATAGATGTTTGATCTTTAAGAACTCCCTGTTATCTAGTTTCTGTATGATAAAATTTTTAATGAGCTCCAAATAGCACAATTAACAATATATTGTTTTAAACTACTCTTATATGAGGTAAAATATATATTTTTAAAAAAAGAAAAAAGAAGGGAATTATAAACAAAATTCAGACTAAGGAGGAGCAACAGATATTTTCAATGGTCTTCATTATATTCTATTTTGTATGAGTGTGGGAACTGGTCAGCTAATTATTTTTTATATATATGTATAAATATATTCATAAACACATATTGTATATACTTATTTGTATGCATTAAAACTATATGATTTTAAAAAGTACTCTAAGTTAGATAGGTAACTGGGAGCTTTTAAAAATCAAACACCTATGCTCATCCAAAGACTTCACCGATCAGCACTTGATCTCTAAAACCTACATGATCCTGCAAAAACTCAACTACAAGAAGACAAATAACCCAATTAAAAAATGGGCAAAAAAGAGGGGGGCCAAGATGGCGGACTAGGTGGACGCTACCGCGGATCCCTCTTGCAACAAAGACTCGGAAAAACAAGGGAATCGATCACATACATAACAATCTACGAACTCTGAACAACAAGCACAGACTTAGAGATGGAAAACGAACAAATACGGGCAGACAGCGACTGTTTTCAGAACTAGGAGCCAGCGCACCAGGCAGGTGACCTTCGGAGCTCGATCGGGGGCAGAGCCCAGCGGGGCAGACGGCACAGAAAGGGGGCCCACCCCTTCCCCCCCGAACCCATCCAGGGAGGAAGCCTAGCAGGTTGGCGCGGGCGGCGTAGGGGCGCAGCCGGAGGGAGAAGCACCCGGGAGGCAGTGACTGATCTGGGAGGGGGGAGAACAGCGTCCCAGCTGGGGTGCCGTCCCGCCGGGAGTTAGGCGAGAAGCCGACGGGGCGCGAGCGGGTGGGGGGTCAACTATATTTCCCTAAAGTGACCCCAGGGCGGGGCCCACACGTTCGTGCGGGAGGACGCACACCCAGTCCGCACGTGTGGCACGGCACACCAGAGGGAGAAATCCCCGGAAGTGTCTGGTCTCAAAACAGGGAAAGCAGCATCCCAGACGGGCAGCCATTCCGCTGGGATCTGGGCACGCGCGCGCGCGCGCGCGGGCGGGGCATGAGCGCGGGGTCCATTTTTATTACCCTGAATTGACCCAGGGGGCGGGCCCACCTGGCCGTGCGGAGGAACTGATTGGTCCCGAAGCGCAGAAAGTAGCGTCCCAGACAGGGTGCCGTCCTGCCGGGACTTGGGTGCGCGCACGAGCGGGGCGTGAGCACGGAGTCCATTTTTATTGCCCTGAATTGACCCAGGGGGCGGGCCCACCTGGCCGTGCAGGTGACCCCAAACCAGTTCGCGCGAGAGGTGTGGCGCTCTGGAAGGAGAAGTCCCGGGGAGGAAGTGACTGGTTCCCGTACAGGGAAAGCAGCGTCTTAACCCGGAAGTCATCCCGCTGGGATTTGGGCGCGCGCACAGGCGGGGCGTGACCGCGGGACCTAATTATAATCGCCTGAATAGACCCTGGGGGCGGGCCCACCCGTTCGTGCGGGAAACGCCCACCCAGTGCCCACGAGCGGTGCCGCGCACCGGAGGAAGTCCCCAGGAGGAAGTGACTGGTTTCCGAACAAGGAAAGCAGTGTCCTAGCCAGGGACCCGTCCAGCCCGGATTTTGGCGAACGGGGGCGGAGCGTGAACGTGTTGTTCAGCTCTATATTCTGTGGTGCTACACTCCTAGCTCTCAGATCCCTCCCCCACCCTCCCCAGGCGACCCCATTAACATCCGAATACCCGGAGCCAGAGAGAGAATTCAGATAGGGATCTGACTGCATTTTTTTTTAGCTGACTACTTGGAAAATCTAGTTTCCCAGTGATGGCTCGGAGACAGCAGTCCATATCAAACCACATAAAGAAACAGACCATGACAGCTTCTCCAACCCCCCAAACAAAAGAATCAAAATCTTTCCCAAATGAAGATACAATCCTGGAATTATCAGATACAGAATATAAAAAACTAATTTACAGAATGCTTAAAGATATCACAAATGAAATTAGGATAAATGCAGAAAAAGCCAAGGAACACACTGATAAAACTGTTGAAGAACTCAAAAAGATTATTCAAGAACATAGTGGAAAAATTAACAAGTTGCAAGAATCCATAGAGAGACAGCATGTAGAAATCCAAAAGATTAACAATAAAATTACAGAATTTGACAACGCAATAGAAAGTCAGAGGAGCAGACTCAAGCAATTAGAATGTAGACTGGGACTTCTGGAGGACCAGGGAAACAACACCAACATAGCTGAAAAAAAAATCAGATAAAAGAATTAAAAAAAATGAAGACCCTAAGAATCATGTGGGACTCTATCAAGAAGGATAACTTGCGAGTAATTGGAGTCCCAGAACAGGGAGAGGGGACAGAAAACACAGAGAAAATAGTTGAAGAACTCCTGACACAAAACTTCCCTGACATCATGAAAGAAGAAAGGATATCTATCCAAGATGCTCATCGAACCCCATTTAAGATTGATCCAAAAAGAAAAACACCAAGACATATCATCATCAAACTTGCAAAAACCAAAGACAAACAGAAAATTTTAAAAGCAGCCAGGGAGAAAAGAAAGGTTTCCTTCAAGGGAGAATCAATAAGAATAAGTTCAGACTACTCAGCAGAAACCATGCAGGCAAGAAGGGAATGGGACGACATATACAGAGCACTAAACGAGAAAAACTGCCAGCCAAGGATCATATATCCAGCAAAACTCTCTCTGAAATATGAAGGAGAAATTAAGATATTTACAGATAAACACAAGTTTAGAGAATTTGCAAAAACTAAACCAAGACTGCAAGAAATGCTAAAGGAGATTGTTTGGCCGGATGACCAATAATATCAGGTACCAGCACAATACAAGGTCACAAAACAGAACGTCCTGATATCAACGCAACTCAAACAGGGAAGGCACAAAAACAAACAAATTAAGACTAATTCTAAAAAATAAATAAATAAACAAAATAATACACACAACAGGAAATCATGGAAATCAATAGATAAACGATCAAAATAATCAAAGAGAGGGACTAAATATAGGAGACATTGAACTGCCAGATGGAGAGTGATACAAGGCGAAATAGAAGGATACAAGTTAGGTTTTTACTTAGAAAAATAGGGGTAAATAAAAAGGTAACCACAAAAAGGAATATCAATTCCATAACTCAAGAAAAAAGCCAAGAAAAACGTAACGACTCAATAAACACAAAGTTAAACATTATGAAAATGAGGATCTCACAAGCTACTAAGAAAAACGTCTCATCACAAAAAAGCATGTGGAAAAATGAAATGGCCAACAACACACATGAAAAGGCATCAAAATGACAGCACTAAAAACTTATTTATCTATAATTACGCTGAATGTAAATGGACTAAATGCACCAATAAAGAGACAGAGAGTCACGGACTGGATAAAAAAACACGATCCATCTATATGCTGCCTACAAGAGACACACCTTAGACTTAGAGACACAAACAAACTAAAACTCAAAGGGTGGAAAAAAATATATCAAGCAAACAATAAGCAAAAAAGAAGAGGAGTAGCAATATTAATTTCTGACAAAATAGACTTTAGACTTAAATCCACCACAAAGGATAAAGAAGGACACTATATAATGATAAAAGGGACAATTGATCAGGAAGACATAACCATATTAAATATTTACGCACCTAATGACAGGGCTGCAAGATACATAAATCAAATTTTAACAGAATTGAAAAGTGAGATAGACACCTCCACATATATAGTAGGAGACTTCAACACACCACTTTCGGAGAAGGACAGGACATCCAGCAAGAAGCTCAATAGAGACACGGAAGACCTACTTACAACAATCAACCAACTTGACCTCATTGACTTATACAGAACTCTCCACCCAACTGCTGCAAAATATACTTTTTTTTCTAGCGCACATGGAACATTCTCTAGAATAGACCACATATTAGGGCATAAAACAAATCTTTCCAGAATCCAAAACATCGAAATATTACAAAGCATCTTCTCAGACCACAAGGCAATGAAGCTAGAAATCAATAACAGAAAAACTAGGGAAAAGAAATCAAATACTTGGAAAATGAACAATACCCTCCTGAAAAAAGACTGGGTTATAGAAGACATCAAGGAGGGAATAAGGAAATTCTTAGAAAGCAACGAGAATGAAAATACTTCCTATCAAAACCTCTGGGACACAGCAAAAGCAGTGCTCAGAGGCCAATTTATATCGATAAATGCACACATACAAAAAGAAGAAAGAGACAAAATGAGAGAACTGTCCCGACAACTTGAGCAAATAGAAAGTGAGCAACAAAAGAATCCATCAGGCACCCGAAGAAAACAAATAATAAAAATTAGAGCTGAACTAAATGAATTAGAGAACAGAAAAACAATTGAAAGAATTAACAAAGCCAAAAGCTGGTTCTTTGAAAAATTTAACAAAATTGATAAACCATTGGCTAGACTGACTAAAGAAAAACAGGAAAGGAAACAAATAACCCGAATAAGAAACGAGAAGGACCACATCACAACAGAACCAAATGAAATCAAAAGAATCATATCAGATTACTACATAAAATTGTACTCTAACAAATTTGAAAACCTAGAAGAAATGGATAAATTCTTGGAACAATACTACTTACCTAAACTAACACATTCAGAAGTAGAACAACTAAATAGACCCATAACAAAAAAAGAGATTGAAACGGTAATCAAAAAACTCCCAACAAAAAAAAGTCCTGGCCCAGATGGCTTCACTGCAGAGTTCTACCAAACCTTCAGGGAAGACTTAACACCATTACTATTGAAGGTATTTCAAAGTATAGAAAAAGATGGAATACTACCCAACTCATTCTATGAAGCTACCATCTCCCTGATACCAAAACCAGGTAAAGACATTACAAAAAAAGAAAATTTTAGACCTATATCCCTCATGAACATAGATGCAAAAATCCTTAATAAAATTCTATCCAATAGAATCCAACAACACATCAAAAAAATAATTCACCCTGATCAAGTGGGATTTATGCCAGGTATGCAAGGCTGGTTTAATATCAGAAAAACCATTAATGTAATCCATCACATAAATAAAACAAAAGACAAAAACCACATGATCTTATCAATTGATGCAGAAAAGGCATTTGACAAAGTCCAACACCCATTTATGATAAAAACTCTCACCAAAATAGGAATTGAAGGAAAATTCCTCAACATAATAAAGGGCATCTATGCAAAGCCGACAGCCAATATCACTCTAAATGGAGAGAACCTGAAAGCATTTCCCTTGAGAACGGGAACCAGACAAGGATGCCCTTTATCACCACTCTTATTCAACATCGTACTTGAAGTCCTAGCCAGAGCAATTAGGCTAGACAAAGAAATAAAGGGTATCCAGATTGGTAAGGAGGAAGTAAAGCTATCACTATTTGCAGATGACATGATCGTATACATGGAAAACCCTAAGAAATCCTCCAGAAAACTACTGAAACTAATAGAAGAGTTTGGAAGAGTCTCAGGATATAAAATAAACATACAAAAATCACTTGGATTCCTCTACATCAACAAAAAGAACACCGAAGAGGAAATAACCAAATCAATACCATTCACAGTAGCCCCCAAGAAGATAAAATACTTAGGAATAAATCTTACCAAGGATGTAAAAGACCTATACAAAGAAAACTATAAAACTCTGCTACAAGAAATTCAAAAGGACACACTTAAATGGAAAAACATACCCTGCTCATGGATAGGAAGACTTAACATAGTAAAAATGTCTATTCTACCAAAAGCCATTTATACATACAACGCACTTCCAATCCAAATACCAATGTCATACTTTAAGGGAATAGAGAAACAAATCACTAATTTCATATGGAAAGGAAAGAACCCCCGGATAAGCAAAACATTACTGAAAAAGAAGAAGAAAGTGGGAGGCCTCACTCTACCTGATTTCAGAACCTATTATATAGCTACAGTAGTCAAAACAGCCTGGTACTGGTACAACAACAGGCACATAGACCAATGGAACAGAATTGAGAATCCAGATATAAATCCATCCATTTATGAGCAGCTGATATTTGACAAAGGACCAGTGTCAGTCAGTTGGGGAAATAATAGTCTTTTTAACAAATGGTGCTGGCATACCTGGATATCCATTTGCAAAAGAATGAAACAGGACCCATACCTCACACCATGCACAAAAACTAACTCCAAGTGGATCAAAGACCTAAACATAAAGACTAAAACGATAAAAATCATGGAAGAAAAAATAGGATCTACCCTAGGAGCCCTAATACAGGGCATAAACAGAATACAAAACATTGCCAAAAATGATGAAGAGAAACCAGATAACTGGGAGCTCCTAAAAATCAAACACCTATGCACATCTAAAGACTTCACCAAAAGAGTAAAAAGACCACCTACAGACTGGGAAAGAATATTCAGCTATGACATCTCAGACCAGCGCCTGATCTCTAAAATCTACATGATTCTGTCAAAACTCAACCACAAAAAGACAAACAACCCAATCAAGAAGTGGGCAAAGGATATGAACACACATTTCACTAAGGAAGATATTCAGGCAGCCAACAGATACATGAGAAAATGCTCTCGATCATTAGTCATTAGAGAAATGCAAATTAAAACTACGATGAGATTCCATCTGACACCAACTAGACTGGCATTAATTCAAAAAACACAAAATAATAAATGTTGGAGAGGCTGCGGAGAGACTGGAACTCTCATACACTGCTGGTGGGGTTGTAAAATGGTACAACCACTTTGGAAATCCATCTGGCGTTATCTTAAACAGTTAGAAATAGAACTACCATACAACCCAGAAATCCCACTCCTCGGAATATACCCTAAAAATACAAGACCCTTCACACAAACAGATATATGCACACCCATGTTTATTGCAGCTCTGTTTACAATAGCAAAAAGCTGGAAGCAAACAAGATGTCCATCAACGGACGAATGGGTAAATAAATTGTGGTATAGTCACACAATGGAATACTACGCATCGATAAAGAACAGTGACGAATCTCTGAAACACTTCATAACATGGAGGAATCTGGAAGGCATTATGCTGAGCGAAATGAGTCAGTTGCAAAAGGACAAATATTGTATAAGACCACTATTATAAGGTCTTGAGAAATAGAAAAAACGGAAAAGAACACATACTTTTGTGGTTACAAAGAGGGGAGGGAGGGAGGGAGGGAGGGAGAGGGCTTTTTATTGATCAATCTGTAGATGGGAACTGCTTTGGGTGAAGGGAAAGACAACACTCAAAACATGGAAGGTCAGCCTAATTGGACAGGACTAAAAGTAAAGAGGTTTCCGAGATAAAATGAAAGCTTCAAAGGATAGCGAAGCAGGGGCTGAGGTCTGGGGAACTTGGTTTGAGAGGACTTCTAAATCAATGGGCAAAACAATTCTATTATGAAAACACTCTGCATCCCACTTTGAATTGTGGCACCTGGGGTCCTAAATGCCAACAAGCAGCCATCTAAAATACATTAATTGGTCTCAACCCACCGGGAGCAAAGGCAAAGGAAGAACACCAAGGTCCCACGACAACTAAGAACCCAAGAGACAGAAAGGGCCACTTGAACCAGAGACCTACAATATCCTGAGACCAGAAGAACTAGTTGGTGCCCGGCCACAATCGATGTCTGCCCTGTCAGGGAACACAACAGACAACTCCTGAGGGAGCAGGAGACCAATGGGATGCAGACCCCAAATTCTCATTAAAAGACCACACCTAATGGTATGATTGCGACTAGAGGAATCCCAGAGACAATGCTCCCCAGAACTTCTGATGGCACAGGACAGGAACCATCCCCAAAGACAAATCATCAGGCATGAAAAGGACTGGTCAGTGGGGGGGAGAGAGATACTGATGAAGAGTGAGCTAATTAAATCAGGTGGACACAGGAGAGTGTGTTGGCAACTCTTGACTGGAGGGGGGGATGGGAAGATAGAGAGAGAGGGAAGAAGGTAAAATTGGCACGAAACGAGAGACTATAAGGGCTGACTCAATAGGGGGAGAGCAAGTGGGAGAAGGGAGTAAGATGTATGTAAACCTACATGTGACAGACTGATTGGAATGGTAAATGTTCACTTGAAGCTTAATAAAAATTAAAAAAAAAAAAAAAATGGGCCAAAGATATGAATAGACACTTCACTAAAGAAGACATTCAGGTAGCTAACAGACACATGCGGAAATGCTCACGATCATTAGCCATTACAGAAATGCACATAAAAACTACAATGAGATTTCATCTCACTCCAACAAAAACCTAGTAACCTAGTGCCATCAACAACAAGGCTGGCATTAATTCAAAAAACACAAAATAACAAATGTTGAGGAGGCTGTGGAGAGATTGGAACACCTATACACTTCTGGTGGTAATGTCAAATGGTACAACCACTTTGGAAATCGATTTGGGGCTTCTGTAAAAAGCTAGAAATAGGACTACCATACAACCCAGCAATCCACTCCTCGGAATATACCCTAAAGAAATAAGAGCCTTTACACGAACAGATATATGCACACCCAAGTTTACTGCAGCAGTGTTTACAATAGCAAAAAGATGGAAGCAACTACGGTGCCCATCAATGTATGAATGGATAAATAAATTATGGTATATTCACACAATGGAATACTATGCATCAATAAAGAACAGTGATGAATCTGTGAAAGATTTTGTAACATGGAGGAACCTGGAAGGCATTATGCTGAGTGAAATTAGTCAGTTGCAAAAGGACAAATATTGTATAAGACCACTATTATAAGAACTTGAGAAATAGTTTAAACTGAGAAGAAAACATTCTTTTGTGGTTATGAGAGGGGAGAGGGAGGAAGCGTGGGATAGGGGCACTCACTAATTAGATAGCAGATAAGAACTACTTTTAAAAAAAATGGTGAAGGGAAAGACAACAAACAATACAGCTGAGGTCAGCACAACTGGACTAAACCAAAAGCCAAGAAGTTTCCTGAATAAACTGAATGCTTTGAAGGCCAGTGTAGCAGGGCAGTGGTTTGGGGACCATGGTTTCAGGGGACATCTAAGTCAATTGGCATAATAAAATCTATTAAGGAAACATTCTGGATCTCACTTTGAAGAGTGGTGTTTGAGGTCTTAAACGCTAGCAGGTGGTCATCTAAGAAGCATCAGTGAGTCTCAAGCCACCTGAATCAAAGGAGAATGAAGAACACCAAGGACACAATGTAATTATGATCCCAAGAGACAGAAAGGGCCACATAAACCAGAGACTACATCAGCCTGGGACCAGAAGAACTAGATGGTGCCCAGCTACAACCGATGACTGCTCTGACAGGGAACACAACAGAGAACCCCTGAGGGAGCAGGAGAGCAGTGGGATGCAGGCCCCAAATTCTCATAAAAACACCAGACTTAACGGTCCGACTGAGACTAGAAGGACCCCAGAGGTCATGGCCCCCAGTCCTTCTGTTGGCCCAGGACAGGAACCATTCCCAAAGTCAACTCTTCAGACATGGATTGGAATGCACAATGGGTTGGAGAGGGATGCTGGTGAGGAGTGAGCTTCTTGGGTCAGGTGGACACTTGAGACTATGTTGGTATCTCCTGCCTGGAGGGGAGATGAGAGGGTGGAGGGGGTCAGAAGCTGGTGAAATGGATATGAAAAGAGAGAGTGGAGGGAGACAGCAGGCTGATGTAGGGTAATTGGGAGTATGTAGCAAGGTGTATATTTTTTTGTTTTAGCAAGGTGTATATAAGTTTTTGTGTGAGAGACTGATTTAATTTGTAAACTTTCACTTAAAGCATAATAAAAATTATAAAAAAATAAAATAGAAAAAAAAAGTACTCTAAGTTAGAACCATTTTTCTCCTTAACTCAGAGGAGAGGACTTTCTTTAACTCTAATTCTTCCTTTTCATAATTTAAAGCTATTGACACTAATTCAATTTCTGCTCTACCGGCAGAGGTCTCTCTCAATTTTTCCTGTTGTCTGAATCCCTTGCAAAAGTGCCACATCATTTGTCTGGCAGCTCTTACATTTAAGCTTTAGCTTTCCTCTCCTCCTTGACCTACTTCATTGAAAAATTTTGGCCTCGTAAGTAAGCAGTGCAACTGAGTGAAGTTGCTAGATTTTCTGACTTTCAGGCTTCCATATTACTTTACTTTTATGAGAAACCATCGTATTTTTTAGCTCACCACATTTGCCTTTAGATATTCTTTCTGTTCTTTCTTTCCCACATTACCAAGGGCCCGTATCTTTTAGAACGAGCAATTTGATACCTTAAAAAAGTCACTTCTGATTTTATAGTACAGTTTTAATTGTGATGCTTTTACCTTGCATTATAGTTTTTCTTCCAATCTGAATCTTCTGTTTGGACATTAACTCCTTGAAAACAAACTACACCTTATGATATAGCAAGTGCTCCTCAGGATATCACCAAACAATTAACTTTGACGTAATAACCATTCCTTTAATTTAAACAAAAGCCATTTCCATTTCAATATTAACTTCTCCCTGCATTAAGAAAATTACTGAAGTGTTTTTAAAGTTAATAAGATTTAAATGAAGTGTCAATGTGCAGGTCTAATATAAATGCTTTTGCAATATATGAGAGATTTCCACAGCAGTTAAATTTTTAAATATGAAACTTACATTTCCCAAGGATAAAAGAAAATTATAAAAATAGTACCCACATAAATCAAAGGCTACATCAGCCTGGACCAGAAGAACTAGATGGTACCTGGCTACAACCGATGACTGCCCTGACAGGGAACACAACAGAGAACCCCTGAAGGAGCAGGAGAGCAGTGGGATGCAGACCCCAAATTCATGTAAAAACACCAGCCTTAATGGTCTGACTGAGACTAGAAGGACCCAGAGGTCATGGTCCTCAGACCTTCTGTTAGCCCAAGACGGGAAGGAGTGTGCTGTCTCATTAGAGGGAGAGCAACTAGGAGTATATGCGGTCAAATGTTGCCTGAACGGACATTAAGAGGCACATGACTGCATATTAGAATGATGATTTTCAGTCTTTCATAATAAAAAAGACCTCTTAGCTTTATCGTTATTTGTATGACAATTGAATAATTTTAGTGAGAAGAAAATGAACAGACTTAATAAGCTTAATGGATTGTTACATCTATCAGAAGCAATTATAACACTCATCCAATTCAAAAGCTCCAATTTCAAAAGGTCTATGGAGAATATATAAAAGGAAAAATAAGAATAGGAAAAATATAAGAGCAACCAAAGAGAAAATAGGAAAAATACATAGCACAATTTTTGCTCCTTTCCCTTTTCCCAAATTAACGCAGAGATTGCCAAAATTTTTTTTCTGATAGTGCAATTTCAAAATGAATAGGTAAAGAAGAAAGGAGTAGATGGAAAGTACCAAGTGTTTAGAAAAAAGTAAAACAGAAAATTCAACTTTAATTCTAACAGTTTTCAGTAATGAACAGAAATCAAGACCCAAAACATAGGAATCCTGTCTGATAGTCTGTCCATATGATAACTAGGTTTATGTTACAACGTTCTTTCAGTGTAAACACTAAGCCCCCCAAGTATATGATAAGAAATTGTAACATCTTCCCTTCCATACTATCTAAAATTGTTTGATGGTACCTTTTTGCATTTTTCTTTATTGGGCTCCATATGGACTGTCTCTTCTTTCACAGATAATTGTATGATATTTTTGAGAAATGATATTCTCTTTTCTTCTGTAATAGTTGACTGTGAATAAAAGGTGTGAATAAAATAAAGAACAGGGCATTACATGCCTCCCTGATTTAAAAGAAAAGAATGCCAAACGAAGTTGTACTGGTTTGCATTTTTGGATAACTTTTTTTCTTTTTTTTCTTTGCCTCTAAACATTCTCCCTGGCTAATTATATTCACTTCATTTGTGCATATTCATGAATCTCAAATCTTCTTTCCTGATCCTGAGGCCCTTGTATCTGGGTGGCTATTGTAAAATTTCACTTAGAAGCTGTACTGGTACCTCATCTTCAAACCTGTCTAAAACTGAATTATTTTTGACATTAGGTGCATCAAGTTGGTTCTGACTCATAGTGACCCCATGTACAACAGAACGAAACACTGCCCAGTCCTGTGCCATCCTTACCATTTCTGCTTTTTTTGAGCCTATTGTTGCAGCCACTGGGTCAGCCCAACTCGTTGAGGGTCTTCCTCTTTTTCGCTGACCCTCTACTTTACCAAACATGATGTCCTTCTCCAGGGACTGATCTCTCCTGATAACATGTCTAAAGGAGGTGAGACATAGTCTCATCATCCTCACTTCTAAGGAGGATTCTGGCTGTACTTCTCCCGAGACAGATTTGTTCATTCTTTTGGCAGTCCATGGTATATTCAATATTCTTTCCAACACCATAATTCAAAGGCATTAATTCTTCTTCGACCTTCCTTACTCATTGTCCAGCTTTTACATGCATACAAGGCGACTGAAAAAACCATGGCTTGGGCCAGGCGCACCTTAGTCTTCAAGGTGACATCTTTGCTTTTCAACACTTTAAAGGGGTCTTTTGCAGCAGATTTGCCCAATGTAATACACCATTTGATTTCTTAACTGCTGCTTCCTTGGGTGTTGATTTTGAATCCAAGTAAAATGAAATCCTTGACAACTTCAATCTTTTCTCCATTTATCATGATGTTGCTTATTGGACCAGTTATAAGGACTTTTGTTTTCTTTATGTTGAGGTGTAACCCATACTGAAGGCTGTAGTCTTTGATTTTCATCAGCAAATGCTGCAAATTCTTCTTACTTTCAGCAAACAAGGTTGTGTCATCTGCATACTGCAGGTTGCTAATGAGTCTTCCTCCAGTCCTGACGCCCTGTTCTTTTTCATATAGCCCAGCTCCTCTGATTATTTGCTCAGCATACAGATTGAGTAAGTATGGTGAAAGGATACAATCCTGATGCACACCTGTCCTGACTTTAAACCACACAGCATTCCCTTGTTCTATTCGAACAACTGCCTCTTGATCTATGTACAGTTTCCTCATGAGTACAATTAAGTGTTCCAGAATTCCTATTCTTCACAATGTTATCCATAATTTGTTATGATCCACACAGCCGAATGCCTTTGCATAGTCAATGAAACACATGTAAACTTCTTTCTGGTATTCTCTGCCTTCAGCCATGATCCATATGCTTAAGCAATGATATCCCTCATTCCACATCCTCTTCTACATCCAGCTTGAGTTTCTGGCAGTTCCCTGTTGATGTACTGCTGCAGCCTCTTTTGAATGATCTTCAGCAAAATTTTACTTGCCTGTGATATTAAAGATATTGTTCTGTAATTTCCACATTCAGTTGGATCGTCTTTCTTTGGAATAGGCATAATTATGGATCTCTTCAAGTCAGGTGGCCAGGTAGCTGTCTTCCAAATTTCTTGGCATAGACAAGTGAGTACTTCCAGTGCTGCATCCATTTGTTGAAACACCTCAGCTGGTATTCTGTCAGTTCCTGGAGCCTTGTTTTTCACCAATGCCTTCAGTGCAACTTGGATCTCTTCCTTCAGTACCATTGGTTCTTGATGATATGCTACCTCCTGAGATGGTTGAAAATCGATCAATTCTTTTTTGTACAGTGACTCTGTATTTCTTCCATCTTCTTTTGATGCTTCCCGTGTCGCTTAATGCTTTTCTCATAGAATTCTTCAATATTGCAACTTGAGGCTTGGTAACATAGAGGGTCAGCAAAAAAGAGGCAGATCCTCAATGAGACACATTGACACAGTGCTGCAACAATGGGCTCAACCATAACGATTGTGAGGATAGCTCAGAACCAGGCAGTGTTTTGTTCTGTTGTACATAGGGTCTCTATACATCGGAACCAACTCAATAGTTGAGTTCAACAACACAAAATTGAACTAGTCATCTTTCTTCACATACCTTATTCTTCTTCTTGATGATCATCTGAGCCTTCGCAATGACCAATCTATTGCTGAGTCCATTAACCTGGGCATGACCCTTGACACCTCTCTCATCTTCCAACTTTTGCAGAGTTCCTTCTAATTGGATATTATAAAGCACCACCCAGATCACTCTTAGGATTGAATCACCTAACTGTTAGAATTGCTGCCAGCTGACAGGTGATGACAAGATTGCTCCCAGCTGAAGAGGCCTTTCCAAGCTCACACACCCTTCCTGAAAGCAATCTGCATCCAGTGACTGTACCATGTGGGGATATAGAAACCAAGTTCTTTTGCTCCAGCCCACAGCAACTCTGAAGGGTTGGCTCAGTTACAGCTAAGTCTTTTCAGGAGGCTACATTGAAGCCTAAATTTACCCTGTGCCTAATCCTACTTCTTACCATTACCCCAAAGGTGGTAATCTCAACAGCATTCCCTCATTACATTTCTGCATACATGTCTCCATCTTAGAGTCTGCTTACTGGAAAAGTCAATCTGCAATATATGCCAATGCAACTCCCCAACTATACTTCAAATATATTCAATTGTCCCTTATCGACTTCTGTCACCCAAGTACATCACATTCATTTCTCATCTAGATCAGTGCCTTTTGCCTTAATTCCCACCCTCTCCAATCAGTTCTCATTACTTGCACAAACCAATTGCCGTAGAGTCGATTCCAACTGTTGGCGACCCTACAGGACAGAGTAGAACTGCCCCATAGGGTTTCCAAGGAGCAGCTGGCGAATTGGAACTGCCAACCTTTTGGTTAGCAGTCAGTCTCTTAACCACTGTGCCACCAGGGCTCTGCTTTGCACAGAGGACCTCAAAAGGTTAATCTAAGCATGTTACCTCCAGAGATTAAAACTAATTTTCTGTTTTCCACTGCCCTTAAGATAATATCCAATCTCTCTAATTTTGCTATTCATGATGTGGTCCCAGACTATCTTTCAAGGCTATTCTGAATTCTCTCCTTATCCCATAACCCTCCTCCCCTCCTCTCAACACGTTCTTTGCTCCAGCTATTGTAAACTTCTTTTAGTTCTTTCATTGAATTGATATAATGTACCTATATAATATAACATAGTGTAAGATTTAAAGATCCTGTCTTGTCTGGGGAGCTCCGGTGGTGCAGTGGTTAAGAGCTATAGCTGCTAAAAAAAAAAAAAACCTCGGCAGTTCAAATCCACCAGCCGCCCCTTGGAAACCTTATGAGACAGTTCTATTCCATTCTATAGGGTTGCTATGAGTCAGAATCGACTTGATAGCAATGGGTTTGGTTTGGTTTTTGGTTCTGGGTCTCATCTGGGGACCATCAGATCAGGGATTCATACATGTCTAAACAACCTAAACTACATGATTTTGGCCAGATGATTTATCCTCCCAGTATCATGTTATCTGAACGTCTGAAATGACAATAATATACATTACTTCAAAGAAAGGTTGAATGATTAGTTCTAGTTACAAAGATTAATTAGGAAGCAGAAAATTAGATATCATTTCAGTTGAGTGCTTAGCAAACTGGCACAAATTCAGTAACAGATAGCTTTCTTCATCATCATCAACATCATCATCTTCAGGTATTGAGTTTCCTGCCTCAAAAAACCCTCAAAGCCCTTTAATTGCTAAGTCCTTATCATTTGTTAAATCTCAGCTTATGTGGCAATTCCCTGGGAACTAGGCTAATTGTAGTGCCGGGCAAGTAGTTAACAATGAATGAATATTTCTTTCAGAGATGGAATGAATGAAACAATGCATTATTCCATATATATTTTTTTCAAAGGCCTTTCTGAGTTAAAGTTTAAAAACATGTTTAGTGTTTTGAAACAAAGATGATTTAATAATAATTCTTTATTATATTATAATTTAACAATATAATTCTTAAGCAGGAAACAATAAACATAACAAAATTCATAACATCATAAATAATAGAAAAATAATAGTCCTTATAAAATCACAAAACTAGTTGTTACATTAAAAATGAAATACAAGCTTAAGAAAGAATCACAGGCACAAGGAACACTTATCTATTGATTTGCTCAAGCAGGTAAATTCTTCCTGATCCAAATCACTAGGAAAGTGGCTCTCAATGGAAGAAAAGCTCTTGCCTACTGGAGAACATTTGACAATATCTGCAGACATTTTTGGTTGTCATAACTTGGGGGGAGGGTGGGTGCTACTGACATCTAGAGGGTAGAGGCCAGAGATGCTGTAAATAGCCTACGATGCATGGAACAGCCCCCTACAACAAAGCACAAGAACGAAGAATTTTCTGGCCCAAAATGTCAATAGTACCATGGTGGAGAAACTATGTTCTACGGTAAAGAAGGCAGCATTAAAAGAAAGATAACCCGCTGCCATCGAGTCGATTTCGACTCATAGTGACCCTATAAAACAGAGTAGAACTGCCCCATAGAGTTTCCAAGAAGCACCTGGCAGATTTGAACTGCTGAGCTCTTGGTTAGCAGCTGTAGCACTTCGCCATTACACCACCAGGATGTCCAAAAAGAAAGATAGGGGAAAAAAAAAAAAGTCATTATGTCTACAGTATGTTATGAAGTAATAGAAAATATAATTTTTAGTGAAATGTTTTTAAGAACAGGAAAGGAAACCATCTTTCTGAGTGGTTGAAGTAAAGGCTGTGCCTTGAAGTGAGGACTTGTGCTCATTAACCTTGGGCAAGGCATTCCGACACTGAATTTTAAATTACATTAAATGTGAACACTAATGGGCATGCATGTATTTCAAAGAGAAAAAACAGTTGTAAATAAAATTATTAAATTCAAATCGCTGACAAGTAAAAATCAATAAGTGAGGCTATACTACATATTCCTCATCTCAAATGTAATATCTTGTCTTTTACTCGAAGATTAAAATAAACTTGCCACCACATCACCTGGGAGAAAATTCTGCACAGTAATAAAATTGCAGGGGTATTTTCTCAATAAAAGAAAGTTAAAAACGCAAAGAGGGGGATAGTTTTATTTTTTTTAAAGTACTTTTTTAAAACTGGCTATGGGCAGATTGAACAAATGTCTGCGTAGGTGGACAGCTGACACAATCCTTTATTAGGTAACAGAGGCACTCTTCAGGAGTGTAATGGTTCCTCCACTCATCTTAATGAATAATTCACATACAACTCTTCTGATCACTGACAGCTACATGATTTAGCTAAGTCCAGGTGAAATAGAGAGTCGCTGAAATGGTAGAGTCATGTACAAATTGAGCTAAACTGGATTGTCGCTATCAAAGCAGAGTGGAAACTTGAAACAATTATGATAACTTTCCAAAGTAAAAACCTTATCACAAGTGTTTGTTATCTAGTACCAAATTATCATATGTATTTCTTCCGCTTTCAAAGTTACTTAATGACTTCGAATGTTAGTATTCTCAAATTTGAAAAATAGATATTAATGTCTCCTAGGATTGTTGGTAGATTTGGGGTTAAAATGGACAGGAACTCAGTGTTTCCTAATAACATAGATGCTCAGTAAATGTTAAAACGTAGTTATACCCCTAGCGGAGCATTCTCACTTAAAGGCTGACACTTAAATTCATCATATTCATATGACCACAATGATTTTATAAATTATAAACCATGTTCCATGGTCAATAGGGAGAAAAACATAAGTGCTTCACTTAAAGAACAAGAAATGGATAATTTCCAGTGAGACACATGGAGGCCTCTTACCACACCCTTCACCGAACCATCCAGTTGACTTTTATTTTCTTTAATCATTTCTGAAATACCTGAGAGTTGTTGTATTTAGAACGCCTCAATTTACTTTAGGAGAATTCCATTAAGAAAGGTTACTGTATTTTGAGGAAGGCAGCCAGAATCAGTTTATTGTGGAACTTAAGTCACAGGGAATTTTGCCCCAGATACCAATATACATCCCGGTCATTGAAAGTCTTCCCGGCCCCCACAACTATTTCTGGAACTCCTTTACAAAGTGACTTACATATTCTCATAAAATGTAATCAAATGTACCATAGCACCTTTGTATTGCCACTTTAATAATTTTCTCCTTCAGGTGACCTCTGCGTGCTCTGATTGTCACATAATACCACATTTCCTAGATGCCGCCATCCCTATTGCTGGACAACTCTGCTACTTCTGGATCCCACAATTCTTGAAAGACACATGTACTTTTGGGAGTTACCATCACTGCTCCTCCTGGATTCAGCCCAGGCAATTAAGTCTAACTGGTTATGCCCAGTAATGTCACTTCCCGATGAAGCACCCCCCAACCCAGGTCTCTCCGCCAAGCATTTCTCCTGCTACACTGCTGCTTGCACTTAGCTTGAATTTCCGACAAACTCCACAGGCCTGTGGCTCTGCTGTGTACTATATACTATAAAACTATGTGTATACTATGTGGTCAAGTGGGAGAAACAGCTCTGTCTTCCCTACCACTTAGTTTTATTTTACTTTCTAACGGGGTGATACAGCAAAATTACCATGTACCCATAAGTAGTGAAACTATGTTTATTATGTTATTGTTGTTGTTAGGCGCCCTCAAGTCAATTCCATTTGCATAGTGACCCTATGAAAAGCAGAATGAAGCACTGCCTGGTCCTGAGCCTTCCTCATAATCCTTGCTATGTTTGAGCCCATTGTTGCAGCTACCATGTCAATTCATCTTGTCAAGGGTCTTCCTCTTTTTCTCTGATCCTCTACTTTACCATGTATCATGTCCTTCTCCAGGGACTCGTCCTTCTTGATGACACGTCCAAAGCGCCTTCCTCACTTCTGTGGAGCATTCTGGCTGTACTTCTCCCAAGATTTGTTTGTTCTTCTGGCAGTCCATGGTATATTTAATATTCTTTGTCAACACTATAATACAAAGGCATCAATTCTTCTTCGGCCTTCCTAATTTGTTGTCCAGCTTTTGTATGCATATGAGACAACTGAAAATGGTATAGCTTGGGTCAGGCATACCTTATTCCTCAAAGTGATATATCTGGTTTTTAATACTTTAGAGAGGTCTTTTGCAGCAGACTTGCCTAATGCAATACATCATTTGACTTCTTCACTGCTTCTTCCATGGGCATTGACTGTGCGTCCAAGTAAAATGAAATCCTTGACAACTTCAATCTTTTCTCTGTTTTTCATGATGTTGCTTATTGGTCTGGTTGTGAGGATTTTTCTTTTCTTTATGTTGAGGTGTAATCCACACTGAAGGCTGTAATCTTTGATCTTCATCAGTAAGTGCTTCAAGTCCTCTTCACTTTCAGCAAGCAAGGTTGTGTTGTCTGCATTTTGCAGGTTGTTAAAGAGTCTTTCTCCAGGCCTGATGTCCCGTTCATCTTCATATAGTCCAGCTTCTCGGATTATGTGCTCAGCGTACAGATTAAATAAAAATGGTGAAAGGATACAACCCTGACACACACCTTTCTTGCTTTAAACCACGCACCATTCCCTTGATCTGTCCAAACGATTACCTCTCAGTCTAAGCACAAGTTTCGCAAAAGAATACTTAAGTGTTCTCGAATTCCCCTTCTTGAAAATGTTATCCATAATTTGTTATGATCCACACAATCGAATGCCTTTACATAGCCAATAAAACACAGATAAACATCTTTCTGGTATTCTCTGCTTTCAGCCATGATCCATAGGCCTTAGCAATGATATCCCTCATTCTACATCCTCTTCTGAATTTCTGGTAGTTCCCTGTATATATACTGCTGCAACTGCTTTTGAATGATCTGCAGCAAAATTTTACTTGTGTGTAATATTAATGATATTATTCGATAATTTTCACATTCTGTTGGATCACCTGCCTTTGGAATAGGTACAAATATGGTTCTTTTCCAGGTAGCTGTCTTCCAAATTTCTTGGCATAGATGAGTGAGCACTTCCAGCACTACATCAGTTTGTTGAAACATTTCAGTTGGTATTCCGTCAATTCCTGGGGCCTTGTTTTTTCCCAATGCCTTCAGGGTAGCTTGAACTTCTTTCAGTACCATCAGTTCTTGATCATATGCTACCTCCTGAAATGACTGAATGTTGACAAATTCTTTTTGGTACAGTGACTCTGTGTATTTCTTCCATCTTCTTTTGATGCTTCTTGCATGGTTCAATATTTTCTCCATAGAATCCTTCAGTATTGCAACTTGAGGCTTGAATTTTTTCTTCAGTTCTTTCAGCTTGGGAAATACAGAGCATATTCTTCCCTTTTGGTTCTCTAACTCCAGGTCTTTGCACATGTCACTGTAATACCTTACTTTGTCTTCTTGAATCACCTTTTGAAATCTGTTCAACTCTTTTACACCAGCATTTCTTTCTTTCGCTTTAGCTACTCTGTGTTCAAGAGCAACATTCAGAGTCCCTTCTGACATCCATTTTGGTCCTTTTTTTCCTGTCTTTTTAATGACCTCTTGCTTTCATTATGTGTGATGTCTTTGATGTCATCCCACAACTCGTTTGGTCTTTGGTCATTAGTGTTCACCGTGTCAAATCTATTTTTGAGATGGTCTCTAAATTCAGGTGGAAAATACTGAAGGTTGCTCTTTGGCTCTCATGGACTTGTTCTAATATTCTTCAACTTCACCTTGTACTTGCCTATGAGCGATTGATGGTCTGTTCCACAGTCAGCCCCTGGCTTGTTCTGACTGGTGATATTGAGCTCTTGCATTGTCTCCTCCACAGATGAGTCGATTTGATTACTTTGAATTCTATCTGGTGAGGATCACTTGTATAGTCACAGTTTACGTTGTGGAAGAGATGCATCATTTCTATCACCAAGGTCGTTATTTTCCAACTACCAATTCTTCTTCTTTATTTCCAACTTTCACACTTCAATTGCCAGTAATTATTAATGCATCTTGATTTCATGTTTGACCAATTTCAGACTGTAGAATTTGGTAAAAATCTTCAGTTCCTTTGTCTTTGGCCTTAGTGGTTGGTGCGTAAATTCGAGTAACAGCCGTATTAACTGGTCTTCCTTGTAGGCAGAAGGATATTATTCTATCACTGACAGTGTTGTGCTTCAGGATAGATATTGCAATGTTCTTTTTGATGATGAACACAATGCCATTCCTCTTCAATTTGTCATCCCTGGCATAGTAGATCATATGATTGTCTAATTCAAAATGGCCAATACCAGTCCATTTCAGCTCCCTAATGCCTAGGTTGTTAATGAGTCTTCTTCCAATTCTGATACCACGTTCTTCTTCATATAGTCCAAGTACTAGGTTTATGTTCTCAGCATACAGATTGAATAAGTATAGTGAAAGGATACAACCCTGACACACACCTTTCCTGATTTTAAACCATGTAGTATCCTCTTATTCTGTTCAAATGACTGCCTCTTGGTATATATACGGGTTCCTCATAAGTACAACAATGTACACATGATATCCTTGTCATGTTATCCATAATTTGTCATGATCCACACAGTTGAATGCCTTTGCATAGTAAGTAAAATAAAAGTAAACACCTTTCTGGTATTCTCTGTTTTCAGCCAAGGTTTGTCTGACATCAGCAATGATACACGTCCTTCCACATCCTCTTCTGAATACAGCTTGAATTTCTGGCTGTCCCTTTGGATGAACTGCTGCAACCACTTTTGAATTATCTTCAGCAAAATTTTACTTGCATATGATATTAATGATATTGGTCAATAATTTCCACATTCTGGAACAGACCATCCTTTTTCCTTATTTCCAGCTTTCCCATTCCAATCACCAGTAATTATCAATGCATTTTGAAGGCATATTTGATCAATTTCAGAGCAAAAGTTGGTAAAAATCTTCAATATTTTTATATTTGGCATTAGTGGTTGGTGCGTAAACTTGAATAATTCTTGCATTAACTGGTTCTTCTTGTAGGTATATGGATATTATTCTATCACGCACAGCATTGTACTTCAGGATACATCTTGAAATATTCTTTCTGATGATGAGTGAGATGCCATTCTTCAATTTTTTCATTCCCAGCATAGTGGACCGTATGATTGTCCAGTTAAAATGGCCAATACCAGTCCACTTCAGCTCACTAATGCCTAGATATTGATCTTTATGTGTACCATTTCACCTTTGACAATTTCCAATTTTCCTAGATTCATACTTTGTACATATCACTTTCTGATTATTAATATATGTTTGCAGCTGTTTCTTCTCATTTTGAGTCATGCCACGTCAGTAAATGAAGGTCCTGAAAACCCGACTGCATCTGTGTTATTAAGGTCAACTCTACTTTGAGGAGCCAGCTTTTTTCCAGTCTTATTTTGAGTGCCTCCCAACCTGAGGGGCTCATCTTCCAGTACTATACCAGACAATATTCTGCTTCTATTCACAAGATTTTCACTGGACAATTTTTTCAAAAATAGGTCACCAGGTCCTTCTTTCTATTCTGTCTTAGTCTGGAAGCTCTGCTGAAACCTGTCCACCATGGTTGACCCTACTCTTATTTTAAATACCACTGGCATAGCTTCCAGCATCACAGCAACATGCAAGCCAGCACAGTACAACAAACTGACCGATGAGTGGTGGGATGTTTATCATATATGCAAATAAATCTTTCCAGCTGCTTCTCAAGATGTAGACATGGGTTCATTGGGGGTTATGCAAGAGACAAATCAGTATTAGATATCAGATGGTTTCCCTAAAGTTGTGTGGGCCAGTTTACATAGTAGCAGGTAAGATGAGTATAAAGGCAAAGCATGTCTCTGTTACTGGCTCATCAGGGACTTTTGCCAGCAGATCCTTTCTGATTTACTCTTTTCTATATTTCAGGAACTAATCACAGAAGCCTTCTAATTTTAGGAAAATGCTGTACTTGTTTCATTCAAATATTGTCAAGCCAATATAAAGAATACAGGATCCTTGACTTTGAAGCTTTCAATATTCAAATTTAAACACTATGCTAGGCTAGCCTCCAGAACTAGTTCACATGACTGAGTCCCTTTCCCTTACTGCCTTCGTGCAGGAAACAGAACCAAAAAAGAGCCCTGCTAGGCCTAGTTATCCTAATATTCATCCTTCTGACTCCCTCTAATGTATTATCAGTAGAAAGAATGATACAATTAGGCATCCTGGCATTTGAAACTCAACACGTCACTTTTTTTTCTTATCGTGCTGTAGGCAAAAGTTTACAGAGCAAATTAGTTTCTCATTAAACAGTTAATCCATAACTTGTTTTGTGACATTTGTTGCCAACCCTGGATGTCTCAACAGTCTCCCCTTCTCCATCCCAGGCTCCCTGTTTGCATTTGTCCAGTTTACCTGTCCCTTCCTGACTTCTCGTCTTTGCTTTTGGGCTGATGCATCCACTAGTCTCGTATACATGATTGAACTATGAAGCATGTTCCTCATGTGTGTTATTGTTGACCCTACAAACCTGTCTAATCTTTGGCTGAAGGGTGAACCTCAGGAGTGACTTCAGGACTGAGTTAAAAGAATGTCCAGGGCCATACTCTCGGAGTTCTCCAGTCTGTCAGACCAGCAAGACTGATCTTTCATGTGCATGTGTGAATTTGGATTTTGTTCTACATTTTTCTCCCACACTGTCCAGGACCTTCTATTGTGATCCCTGTCAGAGAAGTTAGTGGTGGTAACCCAGCACCATCTAGTTGTTCTGGGGTCAGTCTGGTGGAGGTTGTGGTAGTTGTGGTCCATTAGTCCTTTGAACTAATCTTTCCCTTGTGTCTTTGGTTTTCTTCATTATTCTGTACTCCAGATGGGATGGGACCAGTAGATGTATCTTAGATGGCCAGTCGTAGGCTTTAAGACCACAGTTCTACTCACCACAGTAAGATGTAGAATATTTTCTTTATAGACTGTGTTATGCCAATTGAGCTAGATGTCCCCCGAGACCATGGCCCCCAGCCCTCAGCCCAGTAGCTCAGTCCCTTAGGGTCAACAAATCACTTTTAAGGTTCCTGGGACTTAGGTAAGTTCTCAGAAGTAGATGGCCTTTATATTAGTATTACTTTACTAAAAACTCTCATATCCCTTCCTGGAGCAGCATTTGATTATTGAGCCAAGCTTATTATCTGATTCTCTTCCTTTAATATGTTTCCACTTCCTTTGGGATGTTATGTTTACAAGTTCTCCTTCAGTCTCCAATAGCTATGGAACCTGGAATATTGTCCGGACATTATGATCATTAAACTAAGATGAATATTTTGTTCTAGTGTTGTTGATTCTTCCCCACTTTTGTAATAGAAAAGAAGAAAGAAAAAAAGTCACAAGTAAATTTGATTCAGAGCTTTGCAAATTGACTAGAAAATGGAATTTTTCAGCATGACTTCTTATTTCTTTAGCAAACTAACTTAGAGAGGAAGATCATAGAAGATCTGAAATGTCAATTCAATTGGGAAATTTGATAGAAAACTATTATTGTGATGAGATTAACGGTATTTTCAAATAGAAAAATCAAGCTTCAGGATATTATATACTGTTCTTATTTAAAATTGATAGCAACCTAGAGAAACTTATGCATTTTTAAAATGACTTTAATTGGCTCATTTCACACCAGGAAGTCAGTGTTTGTTAAATTATTAAGGAAAGGCATTATATAGTGATACAGGTCAAGTTCCATTATAAAATGTCTTCACTGTGAAAAGTTTACTGCAATGAGTATATTTTTCAAGGCACAAGTTAATGACCTATAATGCTTTTGGAGTCTTAAAATAACAAAATCAAGAAACTGGTAATCCATTATAATAAATGCTTCTTAACAAACTGCTCAAAATTCTCAGATTTCACCTTCGGTCTCTCCTTTATTAACCTTTGTTGAAATGTAAAATATGGTGTAGAAAACAAACAGTAAGTGAAACACACTTTCTGATAAATTGCACTAATCATATTCTATTCTTATCCAATTAGCTAAATCATTTTTTCTGATACTAATATAATGACATTATCACCTCTCTAATATTTCAGGAAAAAAATTCACAGCTGAAACCCTTCCTCCAAACAAGGGTTATCAGCCCATGCCCTGAGATATCTGAGTATATCTCCTTCAATATTCTATAAATCAGCATTGGAAAGACCAAATGTTAATCTAACATATTAACTATGTTAAAATCTGTCACTTTAACTCAAGAAGTCTCACTTTAGATCCATATATAACTTTGAAATGGTATATTCCATGTGTATGTGGAAACGATTCCTATCATCAAATTATTGATGCAGTCAAATGGCACAAAAAGCTCGAGAATAACTGTCTCAAATCATTCCTGAACTGATACACTGGAATGCATGTTGTGATCAAATAGCAGCTGATGTGTTGAGATAAAGGCTTCAAGCAACACCACATTTACAACACAGCATAGATGACAACACAGCATGGATGGCACTGGCATAGCAGTGATCTCATGATTCCTGGGCGTAGTTTCTGACATCACATTCCCTCTACACTCACAGAAAATGGGACTGTGGGCATGGACCACATCAGCTCAGAAGAGCCATCAGCTCAAAAAGGAATTGGGCTGCAATGAAATCATAACAAAGCCTCTGCAATACCCACACAGAGCTCTGATCAAAGCTGTCCCAAGTGGGGACATGGGGGCCAAGAATTTATATCCCACATCAACCGGTCATTGGCTCATGATACCTCTGGTGCTCCTCACCTGAGAATGATTCTCAGAGAGGGCTGGAAGATGAGTCTGTCACCTGGTAGCACTCTAGAAACACTAAGCAAAAAATTAGGAAGTTTCACCAAACAAATGGAAAATATAAGAAAAAGTCCAAATAAAAATTTAAAACTGAAAAATACGATGACAAAAATAAAAAGTTCATAGATGGTTCAACAACAGAATGGATGGGACAGAAGATAGAATCAGTAAGCTGGAGGACAGAATAAAAATTATCCAATCTGAACAACAGAGAGAAAACTGGGGAAAAATAAGAACAAAAACAGTACCTCAGAGACCTGTGGGACCATAACTCAATATCTAACATCCCTGGAAGAGGGGAAAAAATGGTTGGGCTGACAAAGTACTCAATAAAAAAATAAGTAAATAAATAATGACTTAAAACATCCCAAATTTGGCAAAAGATATATCTACGGATTCAAGTGTTCCAAAGAAATCACCACCATGACACATCAGATACAAACTTCTAAAAACTGAAGACAAAACATCTTGAAAACAGTGAGAGGAAGTTATGAATTGCATTGTATCCCCACAAAAGATATCCTGAAGCCCTATGCCCTGTACCTATGAATGTGACCTTGTTTGGGGAAATAAGAATTTTCTTTGAAGATGTTATCAGTTAAATTAAAGGATGGTGGGTCTTAATGCTAATCCCTTCTGAGTGACTTCTTGTAAAAGAGGACAGACAGGGAAATAGAGTCACGCACAGGGGGAAAACAGCATGTGAGGGTCCTTATACAAGCAAAGGAACAATATGAATTGCCGGAAGTCAAGAAACTAGGAGAGAGGCATGGAACACTTCCCTTTCAAAGGCCTCAGAAGAAACAGATATGGCTGAGACTCTGATTTGGACTTCTAGCCTCCAGAATTGTGGTAATTTGTTATGACAGCCCTAGGGACCTAAGGGTCAGTTCTGACTCATGGTAACCTTACATATAATAGAATGAAACATTGCCCTGCCCTGTGCCATTTTCATGGTCTTTAATGTGCTTGAGTCCATTGTTTTGGCTATTGTGTCAATCCATCTCATTGAGGGTTTCCCTCATTTTCAATGCCCCTCTACTTTACCATCCATGATGTCCTTTTCTAGTGACCGGTCTTTCCTAATGATATGTCCAAAGTAAGCAAGTGAAAGTCTTGCCATCCTCACTTCTAAGGCACGTTCTGGTTTTATTTCTTCCAAGACTGATCAGTTTGTTCTTCTGTCAGCCTATCGTACGTATATTCAATATTTTTCTCCAACATCACAGTTTGAATGCATCAATTATTCTCCTGTATTCCTTTTTCATTGTTCAGCTTTCCCATGCATATGAGGCAACTGAAAATATCAGAGCTTGGATTAGACACACCTTAGTCATCAAAGTGACGTCTTTGCTTTTTAACACTTTAAAGAGATCTTTTGTAGCAAATTTACCCAATCCTTTGATTCCTTGATTGCTGCTCTCATGGATGTTATTGTTGACCCAAGTAGAATAAAATCATTGACAACACATTATCCAATTGTAAAACCACTTCCAAATTTTAGAAATTCATTAGAGCAGCACCACTGCTTCTCAGTACTAGTCTGTCTTAGTTTCCTAGTGCTGCTGTAACAGAAATATCACTAGTGGGTGGCTTTAAAGAACGAAAATTTATTTTCTTACAGTTTAGGAGGCTAAAAGTCCAAATTCAGGGTGTGGTTCTAGGGAGAGGTCCTTCTTTGTCTATTTCATCTTCCAGTGGCTGGCAATCCTTGGAGTTCCTGGGCTTTTAGATTTATCTGCTTCCATCTTCATCAGATGGTTTCTATCTTCTCCCTGGGCCTGGCTGCATCTGTATCTAATCTGCTTTTTTATAACTTAAAAGTGTTTAAGTTTAGGAAACACCCAACCCTGATATAGCCTCATTAGCATAACAAAACCACTATTTCTAAACAGGATTATATCGACAAGTTTAGGGTTTAGGATTCCAACACATATTTTGGGGAAACGCAATTCAATCCACAGCACTCACACCCCTCCCCCACACACATACATATATTTAAATGTGCGCTATCCTGTAATTTTTAATTCATAAAAAAAAAATTCATAAGCAGGAGGACAAATTAATTCAAATTTATTTTACAGCTGTGGATAGGTCATGCAAAATTATTTACTTTTTAACATCTATTTCTATGAATGTGTTTCTCAGCTCTAAGTATATGACATAAACACTCAAATTTATCCCATTCTCACCCTGCTTTATTAGCTGACGTAAAGCCTCAACATGGAATACAAAAGAAGTATGCATGACACAAAATTCAGTTTCAACAAATGGTACATTTTCAATATAACTGTGCCTTGATTTAGAATATAATTTGCATCTGAGATTTTATTAAAACGTAGATTTTTTTTCCTTTCATTAAACACACACACAAATGTTCATGAAGAGAAGATACATTCATTAATTTACAGAGACCAGAAGGAAGTAACTGTTTCAAAGGAATTGAGAAAGTTATCATTCATCAGCCTCATAGTACAAGGAGCTTTTACTCTTAGTCTCCTGTGATAGCCTTACAAGAATGGTGAATCAGTAGGAGAGAGTTCATTGATCTCCCAGTCCATTTGAGCCAACCTTGTGAGTTGACTATGTGAGTCTTGTAAGCTGCAGTTTCAGTATTATCTAAACGAGAAATTACAGTCCTATAGACCCTAAAAGTAAATTAACAAATGAAGCAAACAAATAAATAAATAATATATAAGGTCCTGCGATCCTCTCAGAAACACACACATTAAAATTTCGCTCCTTTTCTAGCTGTGACTCCAAGCATCAAGCCAAGATGGAATGGACTTAAAACTCAAATGCAGAACTGATGTAGACACATCCAAAATCAATCCAGTTCTTTTTTTTTTCTATTGAAAAATTTTTAACTAAATTTTTTAAAAATTCCAAACATTTTTTTCTCAGGGTTGTGTCCTCTCCCAACCCCAAATGTGGCAAATTTTCCTCACTCTCCTTGAAACCCATATATTCCCACATATACACTTACACACACACAGACATACTCACACACATATCCTGTGGGGTTGAAGAGTATAGAGAAGAAAAACTATTAGATGAAAAAGAGTAAATCCGTGGTGAAAAATTCACACGTACACATGCATATATCTTCTCACAAACAATTTCTCAAAAATGTATACATTTAAACTAATATAAAAAAAAAATGGCATGTCATGTTGCAAATCATGGGCTAGAAGTCTAAGCCATGCTTGCCACAGACTACAGTAGGAAAGATATAATATGACAGGTCAAGCTATGAACTAGGCAATTTATTGCGAATGTCTTTCTACATTTTATTAGCATGAATTTCTGCCCTCACACTCTCTCAGAGACGAGTCACACATTTGTATTCCCTCAACCTTCCATTTCAGTTCCTGTATCAGCTGCCTCTCTGTTGGCTGTTCTCTTATTTCCTGCTAAGAGTAGAAGGGATTACTAACTATTAACATTCATACTATTTGCATTTTGAATGAAGACAATTTGGGGACATGTGTGACTTAGAAGGAAGATAAGCTAGAGACAACTTCTCAGACAATGCACTTGGTCAAGCCACCCTTTATAAAATGCTTCTTCTTTGGGCATGAGTGTGCTGACGTTATACAAAAGTATATGAGTGTGCCCTCTAACGAGCTCCATCTCTTAACACGATCCTGTACTCATGAATATGCGAATATATCCATCCACCAAACTCCCTTGGTAAGGTACATATGCAAGCCCTGTCATAACAACAGTGTGGAAACCCTGGTGGCGTAGTGGTTAAGTGCTATGGCTGCTAACCAAAGGGTCGGCAATTCGAATCCACCAGGTACTCCTTGGAAACTCTATGGGGCAGCTCTACTCTGTCCTACAGGGTCATTATGAGTAGGAATCGACTCGACGGCACTGGGTTTTTCGGCACTGGGTTATCAGGTATGTAATGGATACACACACTGCTGGTGATGCTGGTAATGACCAAATAGATGAAACACGTCGGTTTCACTAAGACTCTCCTTTGCAACTGATAGAAAATCTAACTCAAACTGGCCCATAAAAAAATGAGTTGATTTGCTCAAATAACAGATTGATAAGGATATCTGGCTTTAGGTTTAGCTTATTCTAATTTAAGTAATAAGGTCTTAGTTTAGTTCCATTTTTTAACGAGTCTTACAACTTGGCTTTGTTCTATGGCTTTATCAGATCTATAAGATCTTTTACTTTTCCGACTATAGGCTCACATTCTAATAAGTTCAACTTAGCTAAAATACAACAAGCATCTCTTTGTAAGGACCCAACGAAAATCTAAATAAGTTTATATTTATTGGGTAGGTCAAATTCCTATCCTTGCATTCAATCTCTACTACCAGTAGAAAGTCGTTTTTTGTTTTTTGTTTTTTTTTTAAATCAAGCCCATGGAGTTTGGAGGCAGAGTTAACTCTACACAGCATTTACGAATTAAAATTTGAGGAGGTAGTGGTCACAGGAGACTTTGCATACTGTTTATCAGGAAAAGGGTGCTTGAATGCTGAGCAGCAAAGCCAGTAAATACCCATTTACAGAAGCAATGGCAAATAACTGCTATGCATGCTAGCATTAGCCTGCACCTATCCATGACAGATGTTTTATTAACTGTGGCCCCTTTCCTACCGCATTCAGAACCCATCTTAAAATCTTTTCTCACACTCTCAAGCAAACTACTAGAAGTTTATCAGAGAAAACTTGTATGACACCCTTTGTTATGCTCTACATGATATCTTTGATAACTGTCGGTAAAACTCTGAATTTGTGTTGAAACTCATTATTGATCTCTCACCCTCAAAAATATCAATACCCTTCTTGAGCCTATTCATATTTTTTTACTTTTCCACCTCTCAGGATAATTAATTATCTCCATGTTTCTATTTCTAGAAGTATATCAAGTAGTTTAGTCTGTTACTTATTACTCCTGCTTTAACATTTTCAATCTAAGATTAAAATTTTCAGTTAAATAATAAAAGCACTAAGATATGAAAGAGTCAAATATTAGAGAGAGATGTACATAAAAATGGATACCTTAATTTTGATCCCCAATGATATGTGAATAATCCAAAAAAATAATAATAATAATAAAGTTGATGTGTGTCCAGCTATAAATACAAAGGAAAAAAACCCAGATGATAAAAAATGGTGTGTGAATAATATTTACTTGTTACGCAAATCTTAAAGCAATATAAAGGCCTTTATAATCATGCTCATGCCTGTAATTTAACTTGTGTTTTAACATATTAAAATATTTTGGACTGACTTAGACACATGCATTTGAAATTGGAATTTTTCTGTCTTATTCCATCTCCAACACATGGAAAGACAACAAGAGTTATACATGCACGCATTTCAATTGCCATTTAAACTATTACTTCATTAACCATCATATTTTGGTCTAATATTATAAAAATTGGTTTGCTAAATATATTCTAAATAAAACACAAATCAAAGAAATTCTGGTATTAGTAATGGAAAAAAATCATAAAATGCCTACCTTTACAAGCCTCAGATTTATTGATTTATTTAAATAGATAAAAAGATACATTCCATACATACATACATCCATACACACACAGCGTGAGAGCAAGCAAATAAGATGCAAATTTAACAGCTAGATTTGTTATATACGTCTGTAAATGACATACGGATATGGTAATAGTGCTGTAAAAGGTAACAAGAATCATTTCATAATAATGTTTGGTATTACAGTACTACTAGTAACACCTATAAATATATTGTGGAAGTCTAATAAAATGTTATGACTTGTTTTTGAAAGTTAGTTATATCTTTATACTAGGACTTTTTAATGCCATTTGATTAGTTAACTACACTTAACTACAGATTGCATCATGTATTTCTGTAATATCGCTTGTTTCTTAAAGTCATCTATCATTTTCAAGGTCACATCCCATAGCTGTTACAGGAAGAATGAACGGTTTGATATTAGTATTGCTAAATATATAAAGCAATACTTTATTTCCTTGAGGCGAGGGAAATTATTCTTTTTGTTTTGTCAAAAATAATACATATACTAAGTACAAACATGTGAAGGATTTGAATTACTGTGTAAAAATGTTGGCTCTTCTCTGATGACTTCAGGTAAAATCAATAGATCCAACATCTTCGTTCCTATGACATTTTATACAGGCATCTCCTATGGCATTAACTAATTTGTATGACAAATGTACACATTCATCTATGTACTCATGTAATATTGCAAATTTCTTATGTTGGAGAGACCCTTTCTTCCTTTTCTGTATTCTCAGCACTATTCAGCACATAACAGGTGCTCAAATAATATTCGTTAATTTGATTTGGACTGAAAAAGAAAAAATAAGTGTGTTTTGCATTCATTTAACAATGAATAGGGTGAGAAACAAATACATCCAAAATCAAACTGACCGTTTATACTTGGAGTTCATCCTCGAAATCTAAATTTTGGTTAATGACATCATCATCTCAGTTCTCCAAGAGCAAAAGCTTGGTGGTAGCTTTCACAATGTCATCCTCCTTACACATTCTCAATATTTTGCTAAATTCTGTTGTACTTCCCTTTATGATAAAAAAAAAAAAAAAATGATACCAGTCTAGAAAAGCTCTTGGTTTTAATTTTAGCCTTCCTAATAAATACCAGTTCTATCACATTAACCTACCTTAATCCAGATGTTATCTACAAACTTTGATGATCATACATCGCTATTACTATTACTAAATATGTAAAAAGGATGATCGATGAAATAGTAATGGCAGTGTATGATCACTGAAGTTTGTAGATGACATCCAGGTTAAGATAATCTAGATTAGGTTAACATCCATTACATATTGGTTTATTAACATGTTTATATTTTATAAATTGTTGTTAGGTGCCATCGAGTTGATTCCAACTCATAGTGACCCCATGTGACAGAGTAGAACTGCCCCATAGCATTTCCTAGGTTGTAATCCTTAAGGGAGCAAATTTCTGTGTCTTTCTCCCATGATTTTATAAGTAAATATTCATATTTCATTGATCATTCATTTTATATATGACTATAAACATATTAATAAACTAATATGTAATGCACATTCAAAACAAAAGGAAAGTCAAAGTATGAGATTAAAAATAATTTAAATAAAGAGCTTCCTGCATTCTAATGAGTTTAAATATGAACCCCATTGGAATGTAACTGATCTAAATGACTGGTTTTCCTGTTTTTAATTTCTCCCAGTCTCCTGTGTATTCAGTACTTTCTGCGCAATAGTGTATGAATCAGACATCTATAATGGTTAAGCTCAATGTACTTTCCTTAATTTGATCACTAAAACATTTCTACAACCAGGCCCTTCTTTGCCAATTCAAATTCATCTCCTGCTCCATACTCCCCACCAACACCAATGAATGAATTCTTCTACTTTAGCCACCATCCCTCTTTATTATCTTTCTCACATGGTTTGCCCGTTCTTTCCACTGTGCATTTACATTCTCTATTTCCTCTGCCTATATCACAGTACTCACACCAGCTGTATCCCAACCCCACACCATGTTCTTCTCTTCTGATCCAATCGTGTCCACCTGTGAAGCCTAACTTCAGTAGCAGTTGCTCGGTGAAGGCTTCCTCAAGTACGTTGATGCAATCCAATCATGGTTTTAAAATCAGAGTAAGTAAAAGATTTATCCCATCACAGATATATTCTTCATTCTTTTTCATAGATGTATCTACCACAGTAAAAGACCTCCCAAACATTAAGAAAACACACAATTTAACAGATAGCATCAGATAGCAAGGGTGTCAGAGCAAGTGTTGTAATTTGTTATAATCAGTTTGAATATCAATGAACCTACACACAGTAGGTCTCCTCCATAAATGCTTATTCTTACCAATGATGATTAATCTTCCTAGAAAATATTTCTGTTCCTAACTGGATTACAATCATAGTGGAGTCTTAACCAAACACCCTCAAAGTAGCATGGGTATTCTCAGTAATATTTTAATTCTTGTCAGATTTCTCAGTTTAGATATATAAATTTGAAACTGTTGGGTATACAATCCACTATTTTGTTTGTAGTCAAATGTTGTTATCTGGGAACATTTTCACGTTTTGAAGCACTCTAGATTTTCTGATTTACTCCGGGACATACTTTGCTATCTGAAGGAATCCTACTGTCACAATTTTTGTTTATATAACATTTTGTGAACAAATAAGGAATTACCCAAAATCTCTTATCAATGGCAATCTATGGCAAAGGTCAAATCTTTCTGATATTTCAATACAGTGGCCGTATCCTGAAGTTAAAGGAACAATTTAATTTCATGTTAGAATACGTAGGTAAAAACAGAGCAAACAGATTCACCTAATGATTATATGTAGAAAGGTAAAATTTTATTGTTTCTCTAAATTTTTTCAGACTGTTGAATATCATGCCAGTTGGCATGAAACTCAGGCTTTATTTTTAAAGGACTGATGTTGTTTGCAAATGTAATCATTAGTCTGCTTCCTCTCAAAAAGATAAAAACAAAACAGCACTTTAGAAATTTCTAAAGCTTTTTAAAAAAAATTTCTTATACTAATCTTCCCAATTCAAGTGAGATCACAGAAAACCTATCTTTCTATTCTAGTAGTTTAGAAAATTTTTCCAGAGCCCTAGCTTCCTACCAATGCTCCTAAGAGTCCCTGGGTGATAAAACAGTTAAGCATTCAGCTACTGTCTGAAAGGTTGGCAGTTCGATTCCACCCAGAGACTCGTCTGGAAAGAACGGCCTGGTGATCTACTTTCAAAAAATCAGCTATTGAAAACCCTAATGGAGCACAGTTCTACTCTGACACACCTGGAGTGGACATGAGTCAGATCAACTTGATGGCAAACGGTTTTAGCAGTATTCCTAGGTACACTTGCTCAAAATAGGCATTCTGCCAGGAGCGACCGTGATGTTCCTTGCTTCAATTCACAACTTTAGTTGGCCTCTTTTAAATTATTGATGGTTGTCAGTTGGAATCACAACCTTGCCTTGTCCCTGGACACAGTATTTAACTTTTCTCTTAGAACAATGAATCATTTATTTGTTGTTATAGTATATTGTTATTAGTTTTATTATTATTATTTTAGTCTATAATATGAAACAACCCTATTTAGGATCATCTCTTTGAAACAATTGCTAGATGAAGAGGTCTTTGGGTCTCTGTTTTTTGTTTTGTTTTGTTTTGTTTTTTTAATCCGGGAGGTGAGTTGGGGCTTTTAATCCTCAGAGTTTTTTCAATAGGTAAAAATAAAGCCAATGAAGCATATGATTCTTTATTTTATATTATTGTTATATTCATTTTAATACTGCCTGTTCAGAATTGTAGATAAAACACATGTAGTATGTTTTCATGTCTAGTAGTTTTCAAGTTAGTGTCTATGATAGGGATAGCATCTTACAAACCTAAAATCAAATTTCTGGATTTGTAAAAATTAAGCTACCCACCAAGAATATACGTTAGTGCTGAGGAAGTGAGAGGAGTATTTTTATATAAGGTAGGTTAGGTAAAAATGGAAACAGAGGAAAAGTTTCCATTTTTTATTTTCCACAGTGAATCTGTCACTTTCTGTATATTGACTCTCATGTGACTAATTCACTAAAAATTCTGTGAGAGGTTTACCAAGGTGATCTATTTTGTAGAAAATCTCAGTTCCCCAACAAGTAAAAGTAGAAAATATTATTGTAAATTTTTTTTAAGTTAAGTAAAAATGAATATATGTTGTCGTTTGTTGTTAGGAGCCGTGGAGTCAGTTCTGACTCATAATGACCCTATGTAAAACAAAACGAAACACTGCCTGGTCCTGTGCCATTCTCACAATTGCTGTTATGCTTGAGCCTATTGTTGTACCCACTGTGTCAATCCATCTTCTTGAGAATCTTCCTCTTTTTCGCTGACCCACTACTTTACTAAGCATGATGTCCTTCTCTAGGGACTGGTCCCTCCTGGTAGCATGTCCAAAGTACTTGAGAAAAAGTCTCGCCATCCTTGCTTTTAAGGACTGCTCTGTACATCTTCCAACACAAATTTGTTCATTCTTCTGGCAGTCCATGGTATACTCAATATTCTTCGCCAACACCATAATTGAAAGGCATCAGTTCTTCTGTCTTTCTTACTCATTGTCAAGCTTTCGCATGCATACGAGGCAACTGAAAATATCATGGCTAGGGTCAGGTGCACCTTAGTCCTCAAAGTGACATATTTGCTTTTGAACATTTTAGAGAGTTCTTTTGCAGCAGATTTGCCCAATAAAATATGTCGTTTGATTTCTGGACTGCTGCTTCCACCCACGGGCATTGATTGTGGATCCAAGTAAAATGAAATCCTTTACAACTTCAATATTTTCTCTGTTTTTTGTGATGTTCCTTATTGGCCCAGTTGTGAGGATTTTTGTTTTCTTTATGTTGAAGTGTAATCCATACTGAAGGCTGTAGTCTTTGATCTTCATCAGTAAGTGCTTCAAATCCTCTTCACTTTCAGCAAGCAAGGTTGTGCCACCTGAATGACACAGACTGTTAGTGAGTCTCTCTTCAATCCCGATGCCACATTCTTCTTCATGTAGTCCAGCTTCTTGGATTATTTACTCAGCACACAGATTGAATAAGTATGGTGAAAGGATAAAACCCTGATGCACAATTTTCCTGATTTTAAACCATAGAGTATCCCCTTGTTCTGTTCAAAAAAAGACTGCCTCTTGGTCTGAGTACAGGTTCTGCATGAGCACAATTAAGTGTTCTGGAATTTCCATTCTTCACAATGTTATCCATAATTTGTTATGATCCACATAGTTAAGTCTGGATCATACATACACATGTAATAACATACTTTAGATATATATACATGTGTACTTGTATGTATGTATAAACATCTATACACATACATATATGGCATACTTATATGTAAATAATGCACACCTTCTACTTTTGTTTGCCAACTGTGCCCTCCCTGTGAGGTGTTTTGTAAACAAGCTATGCTAATTTTTTTTAGCAATATGTAAAAAAGTTTGGCATAGCTGCACTTATGAAAATACCTCACGGGGGGAGGGCTTGGTTGGCAAACAAATGTAGAAGGCATGCACTATTTGTGTAAAAATACAGTATAAAACCAGTCTACCATTAAATATGATTAATGTGAAAGGGGTATTAGGCATGAATGGGAGCTGTTTAGAAAGGCCAAACAGGTTCCGAGCATAGGTATAATATTCAATCCTTGAACTACTTTTAAAGAAATGCAGCTCTGGAAGGGCTTCATCATGCCTAGAACCTGATGTTATGGGCTGAATGTCTGTCTTGGAAATAGATTACCTTGGGTGAAAATATCAGTCATCAACTGTGTTTACAAATTGGGCAACATACCACAAATTACTTGGTACGGCCATCTTCCTTTCTTCTTCTTCCCCTTCCCCGCCTTCCTTCCTTCCTTCCTTTGTTTCTTGCTTGTTTGTTTCCTTCTTTACATTTTTCCTTCCTCTCACCCTCTCCTCTTTCTTTCATTGGTACATTAGGATTGCAGAATTGAAATACTCCTATTGGTCCACACAATACTCTCTTCTCCCTTTCTTCTTCCCTTCATTCCATCTTTGTTTATTTCTCTATTTATGTAATGTATTATTTTACCTCTCCTACCTTCAGTTTCTTCATTTGTTGAAATTAAAATACTAACAACCACCTTACATAAATGCTATGAATATTGTACTGGTTAAGTCAAAATTTGTTTCCTGCTTTCCTATCAACTGGATGATGTGACTGGAACAACTGTCAGAACTGGCAGAGTTGGGTACTGTGTATGAGATTACAGTTCTCTAAGCCACCTTTGTAGAGGGTCACTGGGGGCTCACTGAGAAAATACTCTTCTCTTCTGTCTTAGTTATCTAGTGTTGCTATAACAGAAATAGAAAAAGTGGATAGTTTTAACAAAGAGAAATTTATTCTTTCACAGTTTAGGAGGCTAGATGTCCAAAATCAGGGCACCAGCTCCAGGAGAAGGATTTCTCTGTCAGCTGTGGAGGAAAACCCTTGTCATCAATCTTCCCCTAGGTCTAGGAGTTTCTCAGCACAGGGAATCCAGGTCCACTCCTGGCTCTTCTTTCTTCGTGGTAATGAGGTCCTTCGACCCTGGGCTTTGGCTCCATGTTCCAGGCCCACTAGAATAGCAATTCTTCTCCCTCAGCTCCAGACGACCCTATTCTCCTAGTCCCTCTGAGTGGTGATGCCACCACCTCACCCCTGGCAGGCCCTGTTCTTCTACCCCTTAGGCATGGCAGCCCCACTCCCTCAGCTTTGGGAAACAGATCCAGCCCCAGGCCCCTGGCACTCCTGAATGGCAGATCCACACTCCAGAACTGAGTTGGTGAAGATTTGACTGAAACCAAGAAGGCCATGGTCCTACCCTTTGAGACCCCCAAGGTTGTATCCCTACCTTTTGGGACCAAAGCAGCTCTGCTTCCCATACTTCTTGTCTCTTTAGCTTCTGCTTCCTGGTTCCTCAGACTCTCTGCCCCTCAGTCCCTCAGGCCTCTTGAGCCAGCCCGGTCTCTGCCCTATTTGGGCAAGTGTTACAAAGCTCTTTATCTCTACTGATAAGTGCCCAGAAACATCCCACTCCACCAGTAAGCCTCAGCCTGAAGGTGCTCAGCTCTCTTGCTGTATGGGTCTGCAAACCTAGCCCCACTGATCAGTGCCAGGAGGCACCCCACTCAGCCAGGAAGCCTCCTGATTGGAGGTGCTCAGCACTTTCACTCCATGAGTTGGCTCCTGCACCATCTCAGGTCAGTCTGCTGCCACCATTTCTCTGCCTCTGTTTCTTGTCATCTGTGCCCTCTCCAATGTTACAGCTCTCCTCACTTCCCTCAGAACCCTCATCAGAATTGCCTTTGACATCCATAATTTCACCATTCTAGGTCTCTTGAAGGCAATCTAGGTTTTTACTATCAGGCACCTTGAAACTCTTCCAGCCTCTACTCAAACATAGTTTTAAAACTGTGATGGTTATGGTTGTGTGTCAACTTGACTGGACCATGATTCTCAGTGGTTTGGCAGTTATATAATAATGTAGTTTGTCAGCTGTGTAATGATGTTGTTATCCTCCATTTTGTGATATAATGTAATTACCTCCTGATGGGCTCTGATGTGATTAACCAATCAGTTGTAATGGGGATTTCCTTGGGGGTATGGCCTGCATGCAATATATATAGACGTTCTGGCCAAACTTGCTGGCTTTTGCTCACTCTGGATCCTGCATCCAGCCATCATCATCTGACCTCTGGTTCCTGGGAGCTGAGCCAGCAGCCTGCTGTATTGCACACCGATCTTGGGATTTGTTGGCCTCCACAGCCTGTGAGCCAGCAGCCTGCCATCTGAACTGCCAATTTTTGGCTTATCAGTGCCTGCAGCTACGTGAGTCAGGTGAAGCTTGATGCCTGATGGCTGACCCACAGATTTGGGACTTGCCAGCTTCTAAAACCACATGAGCCATTTCACTGAGGTAAATCTCTCTCTCTCAATACATATATATATATATACACACATACACACACACACACATACATATACCTACACATACATATATATACACATATGTATATATGCTTCACTGGTTTTGCTTCTCTTGAGAACCCAACTTAAGACATCTTCTAATAGCCTATTTGCTTGGTCCTTTTCAACTCAACTGCAAAACTCTTCTCTTTGAAAAAGAAGAGGCCAAAAAATATGAAGAATTCACATACATATACATTTTGTCCAGCAAGATGTCTATTCCCCTTAGACACTGGTGTTCACAATTTTAATGCAGGTGTTTGATATCATTCTCAAAATTATCACAAATTTCAACTTAACTTGATTTCCATTCATATCATTGTACCACAGATAATGTCCTTATTTATAAAGCGACATTATCATACAGATACAAAGGATATTATATATGTTGGAAAGGAGGATTATAACTGATAAGGAAGTCCTTTGACTAGTTCTTTATTCATGAAAAGTATCTAAACATAGCTTTTTCTTCATATTATTTTATTTTTATGAAGACTTTCAAAAATTAACTTCAGGGTTCGTAAGTGTACAGGTGGCAATCAAATGTGACTAGCAATTTCCACCTTCTGTCCTGGCTGCTGCTCTGCCTCCTGGTAGGAGAATCATTACCAAGCTTTCAAAGTGCAGTCATTATGTTTCTTTGTGCCAGCAGCAAATTGCACAAGCAATGGAGCTGAGAATACTTATCCTCCTTTTCAAGCCCCATAGAGACATGACAGGGTGGGACATGTTCATGGAACATACATGCACTTTTTTTCCCTTTTATGTTTCGGTTATTATTTATCTGCTTGTGTATGATTAGGAATAGAGTAAGAAATGTAAAGACATCTGAGAATGATTTTATTGAGTATATATTTATTTGGAATTTCTATCTCAACATCTATTAATTATAAGAGCTCACTTCCTAGTGCAAATCCAAACTGGATTAAAATTACAGTGTTAATGCCACGTATGGCAATTTTAATTATTCCATTTTTGTCATAGTCCTTTGAATTTCCCACATACAGTATTAATCCAATTCCAATAAATCTGCTCTAAGTCCATTCAAGCATCTTTTGTCTGGGGTTCAATCCAAAAGTTACTCCCTTTCTTTTATAAGGCATAAACTTTGTCCTCTGTACTTTTTTCTTTTCTAATTCCCAAACAATAAATACGATTAAACATATAAATGCCCTGTGCTTCCTGTTGGCTACTCATTCATATTTTATATCCAAATTTTAAAAAATAGTATATGTTGAGGAGTTTCTTGTTTATTCAACATTGAACTGATGATTCTAGACAGTAAAGTATGTCACATGTGTCACAAAACATGTATTGTTTAATGAGAAACTAATTTGCTCTATAAACCTTCATCTTAAGCACAATAAAAAAAAAAAGTTACCAAAATTAAAAAAATAAACTTTCTTAAGAAGTCATCAAGAAAATGAAAAGACAAACCAAATAATGGCAGAAAATATTCAAAATAATATATTGGATAAAGGACTGAATCTAAAATACATAAAAAAAAAAATTACAAATCAGTAATAAAATGACAATTCATTTCACCAACATATTCATTGATAATAATAATAATAATTCATTGATAATTGATAATAAGCACATGCAAACATTCCCAGCATCATTAATCACTAGGAAAATGTAAATTAAAACATTAGGTTAATGCTACAAACCCAATGGAATGCCTATAATCAAAAGAAAGAAAATAGTAAGTGTTAGCAACAATGTCATAAAACAGGAAACCTCATGGATTGCTGGGGAAATTTAAATGGTACAGCCATTTTGGAAATCAGTTTGGCAGTTTGTAAAATCTACACCTAAACTTACCTTATGATGCAGCAATCCCACTCTTTTATACCTCCCCAAGAGAAATGAAAACCTATGTCCACACAAATATTTGTATGTATATTTACATAGCAACATCTTTCATAATAGCTGTAAACTGAAAACAATTTAACAACTGGTAAAGGGATAAAGAATAATATTGTATAGAGCACTGGTGGCACAATGGTTAAGAGTTTAGCTGCTAACCAAAAGGTCAGCAGTTCGAATCCATCAGCTACTCCTTGGAAGCCTTATGAGGCAGTTCTACTCTGTTCTATAGATTCACTGTAAGTTGGAATCCACTCTCAGCAATGGGTTTTTTTTTTTTTTTTTTTTTCCAGCACTATACCAAAACCCTGGTGGTGTAGTGGTTAAGTACTACAGCTGCTAATGAAAAGGCTGGCAGTTTGAATGCACCAGGTGCTCCTTGGAGACTCTATGGGGCAGTTCTACTCTGTCCTTTAGGCCCCTGTGAGTACGAGTCGGAATTGAGTGGATGCAGTGGGTTTAGTTTTGTTTTGTTTTGTTTTGTTTTTTAATCCCAAAACCAAACCCTCTGTAGTTGATCTAGTTCTGGCTCATAGCAACCTCCTAGGGTTTCCGAGGCTGTAAATCTCTATGGAAGCAGACTCCCACATCTTTCTCCCACGGAGCCACTGGTAGTTTCCAACTGCAAACATTTCAGTTAGCAGTTAACCACTGCGCTGCCATCAGGGCTCCTTATTCATCTCTGTGAGTGAACAAAACATTGATGCATGCTACAGCATGGATGGACACCGACAACATTTTGTACTTGAAGAATTCTGCACACCATTTATAGGGAATACAGAGAAATGACAAATCTACGAGACAGTATTCACATTCTGTGGCTGCCTAGGCCCGGAGAGGAGACGGGATTGTCTGCAAACTGGTGTGAGAGAAGGTTTTGGGCTGAGAGAAGTGTCGTAAAAGTGGATGTAGCGATGGTTGCACAACTGAATACATTTGCTAAAAGTAATTGAATTTCACACTTAAAACAGATGAACTTTTATGGCTTATCAATTATATATCAATAAACTTGTTAAAAGTGAATAGAAGATACAAGTACAAACAAACTGAAAATTTCTATAAGCAGTACCACAGACATGGATAAAAAACAGTCTGAGGAAACTATTTTAAAAATATGTGACAGATAAATGGCAAATATCCTTAATGTATAAAGTAAAATATGCTATATATGAGGTTTTAATTATATGCACAGATTATATCTAAATAGAATTGTTCTTGAACTCTAAGGGGGCAGCAGATTTTCACCTTTCGCTCCTCTCTAGTTCAATGCTAGGGAACCTACATGAATGAAGTAAGTCAGCACATTTATTAAACCCATCTTATATATCAGACCTTATTCTAGATGCTTAGGATACAATATTGAATTTAATATAAAAATACCCTTCTCTAACATAATTTATCTTAAAATTTTATTTATTGTAGACAGAGATAATAAGTAGATAGATGAATGCATGAAATGAAGATGATATCTTCAGGTATTAATACTGTTAAAATCAAGTAGAATAATGTTATAGAAAATCACTGGATGTATCGATTTTACCAGGGTGGTCATGAAAGACCTTGGTGAGAAAGTAATATTAGAGTTGAGAAGTAGCCTTAAAAATCAAGGGATGAGGCTTCCCAACCAAAGAAAAGGCCCTGGGAAGGAAATGAACTTGATGTAAGTCAAGTGTTTCTGAGTTTAGTGAAGGAGAGAGAGTGAGAAGGGGAAAATCAGAAGTTAGTTTACGAAACTGGTAAAGAGATTGTAAAACAGATTTTATTCTCTTTTCCTTAGCAAGTTAAGGGAAATTACAAAAACTTTGAAAGACCTTTCAGCTCCGTAAAGCTTTCTTTTCTTTATTTCCTTCCTACTAGTTAAACTGTCATCAGCTAAGCTAAAAAAAACACAGGAAATTTATGCTTAGGTTCCATTTGTTGTTGCTGTTGTGTGCCATCAAGTTGATTCTGACTCATAGTGACCCTATAGGACAGAATAGAACTGCCCCATAAGGTTTCCAAGGAGCTGTTGGTGGATTCAAACAGCCAGCCTTTTTGGTTAGCAGCTTGAGCGCTTAACCACTTGTCACCAGGGTTCCAGGATCTGATTAGCTCTTAGTAATAGGGTACATCGATTGAAATAGGCAAAGAATGGATTTAGGATTTTGGATATTGGCTCTGGTGTGAAAGATATACATTCGTGATCTATTGGAAATATCAGACCTCTCTGAACAAAGATAGCTTTAAAGCACCATGCTGGCCATCTCTAGAAATTTCTCTATCATGCTTCTAGTTGCATTCCCCAAATAGATTCTCCACTTTGTTGCTGTTGTTTTTTAATACAAATCAAATCTTAACATATCACTTTATTATTATTGTACATCAGAGAATGGTCACTTTTTTACAAGAAATGTAGCCTCATTCTGCATATATAACTCTGCAAAAACCAGTCTCTATTTACCTTCTACCTTTTTGTTATCCTCTCTGTGCTTTGTACTTTATGCTAAAATAATAATAAAAACACTTAGGTTAATTTCTATTATGCACATACTGTTCTTCCACGGCCTTCTATGCCCTCATTTTCTTATGTTTAATGCTAAGTAGACTGGCCCTTCCCCTTCCCCCTGCTTCCAGCCTTCTTACCCATCCTCTAGGATTCAACTGAGGTATTACCTCCTTCAAGAAGCTTTCCTTGACATCCCTGCTGAAGGCAATCACTTTTTTTTAAAAGCTCCTGTGACACCATGTCTAGTTTTCCACCACCACTATGCTTATCACATTGAAAAAATCTGATTATTATTCTGTCTTAAGGAAAGTGACTTGTCATTTTTCTCTGCATTCCCAGCTCTTTCTTCAATTCATGGCACATGAGAATTGCCTCCCCAAAGTCTGATGAATGAAAGTAAAATAATGAATAAGTGAATTCAGGAGTACGATCAGATCAATAGGCAGTGAGAAATCACATTCTGATATGAAAGAAAAAAAAAGGGGGCTGCAGGCTCAAACCAAAATATCATATTCTTAATTCACTCAATCCCAAGAAAGTCATTTAGAGTTCATGCTGTAGACATAAAAATGTTAGGAGCCTGGCTCTCACGGACAATTTTATGCCATGACAAATACATCTGGCTTATTTTCAAACTGTCTTACTTCCTCCATTGATAGCCTAGATTTATTTCATTTAAGTGTACAAATAATGAAAATTGTCTGGGTCTCAAGCATTTGGAGTCCCCTGTCCTGGAAATTAAGCCGAGGAAAGCTAGATAATTCCAGCTTCTTTCAAGAGGAAAAAAAAAAAAAACTGGTATTACCATCTATTTTATTTAATACTTCTTCTCCCACCAAAAATTATTACAACTCAATGATTAAGAGAAAAAATAAACAAAAGTAAATACTAAAAGACAAGAAACAGCCATGACATTTTTCCAATTTGAATCTCTAGCAATTAACCTAGGGTTGTTAAGAATTCTTTAACAATAAAATAGTTAAAGACCTAATAAAATTGTAAATAATAAAAAGAATAGCAATATCATGATCTATTAACTTTATTGTACATCCATTACAATTCTCAGTACAGCTATGGTGAAATCATTACCATAAATGTTCTCCGAGGTGTAAAAGGGCAACACCCCTTTTTATTTAATCAATAAACATTTCCTTCACCTTTACTATTTGAAGCAATTTATTCATAGAATATTAACCATGGAATGCAATCATAAAATTTGTTTAAAAAAACCGAACAGTTTCATCATTTAGGCCCAATGTGGTATTTTACTTTAAATGTTGAAATTGTAATGGCAAAATTACTTATGTAATTAAAAAAAAAAAGTAATAGGTTTGTAAATTTGTAAACATTATATGCATTATTTATATATGGCTCAAATTCTGGTTCCAACTCTTACTGACATGAGCTTGTGTAAGTCACTAGATCAAAGCCTTAGCTCAAGCCACTTCTAGCTCCGCAATAAACATGCTCTCTAGTAGCTTAATTACCTTGAGTCAGAATTGACTAGATGGCAACCAACAATAGCTTAATTACCTCATTTATAAAGTGGGGATAATAATAGTAACTAAGTGAGTTATAACTAAACAATACCTAGAGCAGTGCGCGATGCTAAGTATTCATGAATGTTAACTCTATTACTTTTTGGCACTTATTTCACATTCATGTGGATCTTTTTTTTTTAATTTTTATTGTGCTTTAAATGAAAGTTTACAAATCAAGTTAGTCTCTCATTCAAAAATTTATATATACCTTGCTATATACTCCTAATTGCTCTCCCCCTAATGAGACAGCACACTCCTTCCCTCCACTCTCTCTTTTCATGTCCCTTCTGCCAGCTTCTGACCCCCCCGTCCCTCTCATCTCCCCTCAGATAGGAGATGCCAACATAGTCTCATATGTCTACTTGATCCAAGAAGCTCACTCTTCACCAGCATCATTTTCTATCCCATAGTCCAGTCCAATCCCTCTCTGAAGAGTTGGCTTTGGGAATGGTTCTTGTCTTGGGCTAACAGAAGGTCTGGGGACCATGACCACCAGGATCCTTCTAGTCTCAGTCATACCATTAAGTCTGGGCTTTTTATGAGAATTTGCTGTCTGCATCCCACTGCTCTCCTGCTCCCTCAGGGGTTCTTTGTTGTATTCCCTGTCAGGGCAGTCATCACTTGTAGCCGGGCACCATCTAGTTCTTCTGGCCTCAGGCTAATGCAGTCCCTGGTTTATGTGGCCCTTTCTGTCTCTTGGGCTCATAATTACCTTGTGTTTGGTGTTCTTCATTCTCCTTTGCTCCAGGTGGGTTGAGGCCAATTGATGCATCTTAGATGGCTGCTTGCTAGCGTTTAAGACCCCAGATGCCACTCTCCAAAGTGGGATGCAGAATGTTTTCTTAATAGGTTTTATTATGCTGTTGACTTAGATGTCCCCTGATACCATGGTCCCCAAACCACAGCCCCTGCTAAGCTGGCCTTTGAAGCATTCAGTTTATTCAGGAAACTTCTTTGCTTTTGGTTTAGTCCAGATGTGCTGACCTCTCCTGTATTGTATGTTGTCCTTCCCTTCACTAAAAGTAGTTCTGATCCACTATCTAATTAGTGAATACCCCTTTCCCTCCCTCCCTCTCTCCCTCCCCCCTCTCGTAACCATCAAAGACTATATTCTTCTTTGTTTAAACTATTTCTCGAGTCATATGCATTTTTCTTTAAAGAAGAAAACAAGTTAACTCCCATCTTGGAAGTAAGAGCTTTGCTCTGTCATAGGCTTTACTTGTGAGTCCACTGCACAAGCACTTTCAGCTCCTAAACCCAAAATACCAAACCTGTTGCCTTCAAGTCTATTGTGACTTGTAATGACCCTATAGGACAGGGTAGAATTGCCCCACAGGGTTTCCAAGACTGTAATCTTTAGGGAAGCAGACCGCTACATCTTTCTCCCATGGAGTAGCTGGTGGGTTTGAACCACCAAGCTTTCAGTTAGCAACCAAGTGCTTAACCACTGCACCACCAGGGCTCCTTTTTCTGCTCTTAGTGCCTAGAAAAAAGGAGCATCTGTGATCTCCAGACTTTTTGACAATCAAGGTCAAGGAGACTCCATGTGAGCAAAACCCAACGTCCTGTATTTCTCTGACCTATGCATCTCAAGTGAAACCCATTTATGGTACTTTCTTACCCTTATAGAGCTGCTAAGTGAGCATGGCAAACAAAGTATTTTCCTCTACCTTTTTCCAAAGCGTAAATACACATTATGTAAGTGTTTGCGTGTATGTGAAACAAATAAGAATCATCCTGACCTTTGCATTTGTCTAGATCACAGAGTTGATATACTTAAGAGGATGGAGAGGAGTATCAATTTCGATTTTGTTTAAAGTTTGTTTTTATGCTGGCCTACTCTTAAAGCAGCTAATAAGTAGTACAAACACAGATAGGATATAGGTGGTTGAGCTGGCTACCATTTTATCCCTTGTGTCTCATGCAAACAAACCAAACCAAACTCGTTGCCGTCGAGTCAATTTCGACTCATAGCGACCATAGAGGACAGAATAGAACTGCCCCATAGAGTTTCCAAGGAGCGCCTGGTGGATTTGAACTGCTGACATTTTGGTTAGTAGCCATAGCACTGAACCACTACACCACCAGCGTTTCCCTGTGCCTCATGCAGTGGTGCCCAAAGTTTGGTGTCTCCACTGCTCAGCTGTAGTGGTCTCACTTCACGAAGTCAGAAAAGCACAAACCTGTGGACTCACATCAGCACATAGAAATGACTTACACTACCATGACCAGAGATAATCCTTTTACCAGGCCACATGTATCAGACTTACTGTAAGGGTCACAGGCCTTGAAATTTTTGCTTTGCCAACACAGGAGCACTATCTCCTTATCTGCATTTGTGTAACAGTGGCTAGATGTGTCCACTTTATGTCTACCTACATGTTTTCTGTGGCAAGACCTGGACACAGCTCACCACAACCCCATGCCCAATTTCTCCGCCCCAGCACACAGTTAGTCAATGTGTCGCTTCACAGCAGGAATACAAATCAAATAACTATGAACAAAGCCTGTTGTGTAGGTAGTTCCCATCATTTTAAACATTAAAAGAGAAGTGAAAAAAAAAATTGCCAAATGCGCCTCCTACAGTTTTTCATAGTGCTGACCTTCAAATCTGACCCTTTGGAAATGAAATATCCATTACCTTGTGTCTAAATATTTTAGAGCCCTATGTGACTGAACAGGGAGCATTGCAAGAATTGCTTTTGCCACAGTACTCACACCTGGGGATTGCCTGCCTATTATTCCGAAATCATTGAAGGCTTGAGTCATTCAGGGAATGTTTACAACAGGATATGATTAACAAGATAGCTAAATGGTTGGACAAAGAGTATATATATGTTGTTAAAAGAGGACCTTTCTTTTCTTATATTTGCTAATGGTCTTACTATAGTCAATAAAGTTTTCACAATCACTTTATATTGCTTTTGCTTAAGATTTCAGAGGTTTCTTATTTTAAACTCTTTTACAAGGGAATATTACTAATAGAACGTATTATCTCAAAGTCCAGAAGAAAAACTATCGTCAGGATAGACCAAATATCCACTCTTAATTTAAAATATATTATGTTTTACAAGGACTATAACACGACGATTTTCCAGCTGAATACATGTATGACAGACATTGCTGTTGTTAGTTGCCATCCAGTTGATTCTGATTCATGGTGACCACACCTGTGCAGAGCAGAACTGGTCCACAGAGTCTTCAAGGCTGTAACCTTTTGACTCATGGCTACTCATAGCGATCCTACAGGACACAGTAGAACTGACCAGTAGTGTTTCCAAGGAGTAGCTAGTGGATTTGAACTACTGACATTTTGGTCAGCAGCTGAGCTCTTAAGCACTGTGAGTCAGAATCAACTGGATGGCAACGGGTTTTTGTTTGTTTGTTTTTAACCATTTGACAGTAAATTACCAGGCCTCTCTTCGGAGGCACCTTGGGATGAGTTTGAAATGTTAACCTTTTGGTTAGTAGTCGAGCACTTCATTTAACTGTTTGCACCACCCAGTGACTCTGACAGACGTTAGGGACTATTAACAACGATATTACCTGACTTTGAAAGAAGCCACTTAATAATGTCAAAGTTTAAAAATTTAGGATAAGTGGCCCAAAGACACCCTTAAAATAGAGTAAGAAAAATCAGAAATTTGTTTCAAGGGTATTCAAATATAAAAATTAAGGGCAGGAACGTGGGCACCTGGGCATGAGAAATAACTTCAAGTCTCATAAGAGCTTGCTTTTTCCCCAGCCATCTCTCTACATGTCTGCTTCATTAATCTCTTTCTTTATCCATTTTCTTTTTTTTTTCACAGACCATATAGCCAAAGAGACGGTCACTGATGGCTTCTGAAATGTACCACTTATAGAAACAGAAAACAAGAGAGAAAATAATTGGCTGAATTTGGATCAGATATAATTTCCCTTCACATCCAATGAAATGGGTGAATAGGTTGGAGAGTGTGGAAGCATATTATTAAAAAAACAAAAAAAGAGAAGTTCGTAGAGAAGCCAAGGGCAGATAGTGATTAGCGGAAGGACAAAACAGAGATACACCATTTTATTACTATTAACAAGTTTTTACCATCCAAAATCCTTTTTAAAATTTTATTTAAAAAAATTTATGGTTTATACTCTCCCCCCCCCCAAAAAAATAGTCAAAATGAGTAAAAAAGGTGTTTTCATTTTATTTGGTCCCTAATCAATTGTTTCAAACTAATGCTAAGAATATATGTGAATTCGGTATGGCTAGATATCAAGTCTGTTTTTTTTCCTAAAAAAAAAAACTGTTCTCTGAATAATAGTAGATACTTAACAAAATCTGTTGAATGAATAAATAAGCAAACTACAGCTCAAATATACACAAAAAGGGAGAAGAGAAGCGACTTTTTTCTAACAATAACAACAACAAAAAAGTTGTCATGAACATTATTGTTAAACTAACCTGAGCGTGGAAGCAGAAACAAATGTGACTTTTTCAACAAAGCAAATATTTTTTTTTTCTGTGATTTTCAGGGGCACACAGGAGTGACACAGGGAACATTCTGGACTGGGATCTCAGTGACTATCTTTTGGCTCCCACAGAGACTAAGATCTAAAACTGTCAGAGGTTTTGAGTCCCAGGTTAAAAAAGAAAAGAAGGTATGTTGAGATATGAAATAAAATATGTGAATGGAATACTGTAGTAGGTCATGAATGAGCCATTAGTAAAAACCTGGGCTGCAATAGTGAGCAAGGGTATTCAAGGAGGCAGTATCATGCAGGAAGGCCTGACATTATCCACAATGAAGCATGTTTAAATGTCATTCAAATGGGAAGTCACTTGTATGCTCCCAACACCACAGTAGCAGGTCAGGGTAGGGATTCTGAAACAACAAAAGCGGCTGAATAAGAAGTAGAAAACAAAGGAGCAGCACAAAGAGGACCCTAAAAGATCCAGCGAATTAATTAACTGCCGTTAGCCCTTTTTTCTAACAACAATAACAAAAAATATTATTTAACAAAAAAGTAGTATTAACAAAAGTCAGCAAGTCAGTATTAGTTATTGAGGACCTATTTATGTCTCAGGTTGCAATGTGCTCAATCGACTCATTTATGCTTTAGCATTTAATCTTCACAAAGAGTCAGCTAGTCAAGTATTAATAACAATAACAGCATAATTCAATGCGTTTTAACCCACACTTTTTATCGTAATTATAAAATAATGGTGGGGGGGTAGAACTCGGATATTATTTCAGGACCACTGCTTTCTTACAAACAAGTTGTTGAGATTGATAGTTCCTGTCTCGCCAGTCCAGTTAAGTGACTGCTTTAAGCACAGCTTTCCACAAATAGGAAACCCTGGTGGTAGAGTGGTTAAGAGCTACAGCTGCTAACCGAAAGGGGTCGCTGTGAGTCCGAATCGACTGAACGGCAACGGGTTTTTTGTTTTTTTTTCTCTCCACAGATAACTTCCTAGTGAGTCACTGGGTACTTTCTATGCTCATTTAAGTCAGAGAAGAAAGACTTTGATGTTTTTAAATATCCAGTTTTATGTTATAAATGCATTTAATTTACTGTTCAAGCGTCTTCTACAGAAAAAGATGAAGAAAACTAATTGCCAATTGGATTTCCGTGGCCTTTAGGTAGCCTGGAATCGTCTTAGTTTTCAAATTTATAATTTTTTTTTTCTTATGACGGCTGTACAACATTTACAGTTTTGCTAAGGCCACTGTCACTTTAGTTTCCATTAGGGAATTAATTTTCAGAGTAACTGCTATGAAACATCAGTTGAGCTCTTTCTATGAAAGAGAGTTAAACATCGTTTTAAAAATTCTCCGAGATTCAGAATGATTAATATAGACAGTAATGTGTGTCTGTTGGCTGAATTTCAACTTCTATGCCCTTTTTCATCACCTTAAACGGTAGCTAATTTTCATGGGAATCCATTTTGAAACTGCTACACCTCAAATCCCAAATTGTTGTCCATGTGAATTTTGCTAAGTCTGTCATAAAATTCCATTTACCTGGCCACAGTGATTTATTTAGGGCTGGAAATTGGACTTCAGCCAGTTAAATCAGAGTGAACGCTGGGGCTTTGTATAGGAGTTCTAAGATCTACCTAAGGGATTTCTATTTATTTGAGCCATCCGTTACTTGCAAGCAAAAGCATTTGAACTGGTTCAGAAATTGGTGCAGGGAAATAAGGGCTTAACAGTAACAGATTCTGAAGTTTGAATTAGCGGAACTCAGGAAAGAGTACAAAGGACAGTTAGGAATCCCCATCACAATCAAGGAGGCTGGCCATCCTCGCTTTGTGCTAGTGAAACGGTCTTCAGTCTGTGACTTGTACATGGGTACTCAGACTTTATTTCTAAGGAGCCTGCAAAATTAGAGTTGCGGCAGGAAAATGTTATAATGTCTGAGTGTGCCAGCTAATTTCACAGCTTTCTGAAAGGTCTTGAAAGAGGCGAGGCTTTTCTGAAGCCAGTCCATCCGAAAGCAGGAAAAAAAAATAGAGTTCTACTAAAAGAAAACTCTTGCCTGCAAGCTGTTACACAAAATGATCAAAATTCTGAACATCTGGAGTCATGTTGGGTCCAAAAAGGAAAATTTTACAAGCTAAAGATTGGGCAAAAAGATACATTAGGTAATTTTTGATCGGTAAGTGATTTGACTAAGGTAGGCTTCATACCACCTCTACCTATAACCCCGTGACTGTATTTATGAGGATCTCTCTGGTTAAAAGAAAGAAAGAAAGAAAAACAAAAAACAAGGGACAAACAAAAGAGGGGAATAAAGGCAGGAAAGAAAAGAGAGAGGGAGGGGCGAGAGAGGAAGAGGGCGGGCCGGCGGGCAGACAGGAAGGCAGGAAAGGAAGATCACTTCAGGATGCTTCCTGCAGGCAGGAAATATTTTAGCATTTTTTCTCTACCCAGTGTATTGAAATGAAAGATTCTGAACAAAGAGCTGCATACTGTCATGGGCAGGGCTTTGAGGCTAAATCTGCTTCTTTTGCTTACCGAAATTCACAGACCTGGTTCCAGGTTGAAAGAATAAAATTAGATGGCATCTTTCTGGCTGCTTCTAGTACACAGAATTGTCTCAAGATAAATTAGAAGCCTACCAAAGTTTTAAGGGGGTGGTTTTGAAAAAGAGACTCCACTCCTGCCCATGACATAGATTACTTAACCTCCAAAGTGTCTCTCATACCCTCACACCCCAGAGTTTGCACTAAGAAGATGTTAGTTAGGAGGGGCATCTACAAAGGGGCACTGTCTCCATTTAATGCATCTCCGAGATACCACCATGAAGGATAATGTACAGGGAGATTTTCCTAGAAACAAAACAAGTATGTGGCAGTCAAAGACCTGTCTTCACAACAATGAAGAGAGACCTTATCATGCCTGACAAGCAGGACTTGTGGTCTGTTGTTGAGACACTGTGGTATACTGTTCCCATTCTCTCCATTTTCAAATGGACATTTTAATTGCAGTTATCTCTTTTGTGTTTGCTGCCAAAGGCAACCAAATGTATCCTACCAGAAACATAAACTTAAGTAAATATAGAATTTAATTTACTGCCTAAGGCCTTTCTGAAGTAATCAAATCATATTATTCTTGAGTTTAGCAAAAACCTGGAACACATTTTTGGAAAATGTGTGGGGTAGTTTTGGAACTTCACTGCAAAATATTTTAAATCACTATTCTGGTACCAAAGAATACATATGCTTAAAATATTTTTCATGTTCTCACATTGCTGCAGTTTTTATTCTCTGTGTGTCAAAGTTGTTATCAAAGTAACGTACATGATTTCCATTGCTTATCTGTCCTTTAAAGAATGTAAAAAGGTGATAATGTATTATTTTTTTATTTGTCATATATTTTCCTAGGGTAATATTATTCAATATATATTCTGCAGAAGTCCATGGATAGTGTAAACTGTTAATGTGTTCAGTTGCTAACAGAAAGGTTGGAAGTTCAAGTCCACCCAGAGGCGCCTGAGAAAAAAATCAGCCTTTGAAAACCCTAGGAAGCACAGTTTTACTCTGACACACATAGGGTCGTCATGATTCTGAGTCAACTTGATGACACCTGGCTTTTTATATATTCTGCAAAACACTAGATGTATGATTAATTCCTCAAAAAGGGAGTCCCCTCATCAAATAAATTTGAGTAACCTTGCATGCATTGAAGTTTTTGTGATGTCACCATACTCAACAGTGTGTTAAACCTTGTGAGAAGTCATATTAAGAAGTATTATTGTCAAATTTCAATAAGCTATACATGTGTTAAAGTTTCATTATGATTTCTTCTATGACTCAGGAGTTAACTAAACCTATTTAATTCCCAAATTATAAAATATAAATGCAGAAGTGCAGGTGTAGATATGAAATTAAAAGGAGTATCATAATTCCATGTATTCATAAAAGATCAGGAAAATAGGGCTCATAAAGTGACAAATATAATAGTGATTAATTTAAAAAGAAAATCACAATACAACATATTTTAAAATTAAAATATTTCATAAAATAAGAAATTATGAAAGATACAAATTAAATATAATATTGTTATTTAATACTAATTCACTACTTAAAGCTAATTATAATTAATATCATTAATGTAAGCTTCATGTAGACTTCTGAAATATGTTTATAGAGAATACTTTCTTTAGAGTAAAAAGAATAATCTCCCTCAAATGTGTTCTTTCTTTAGTAAAAAGATTAATCTCCCCTGTCTTAGGCTGGGTTCTCTAGAGAAGCAAAACCAGTGAGTATATACATATATACACACACACACACACACAGAGAGAGAGAGAGAGACAGATTTATTTCAAAGAAATAACTCACGTGGTTGTAGAGGCTGGGTCAGTCATTAGGCTGGAGGTTTCTCCTGACTCACGTAGGAGCGGGGGCTGATGAACCCAAGATTGGAAGGTCAGGTAGCTTATGGGCTGCAGAGGCTGATGAATCCCAAGATCAGCAGGTAAGACAGCAGGCCACTGGCTCGAGTGCCAAGAACTGGAAATCAGATGATGGTGAGCTGAATGCAGGATCTAAAGCAAGCAAGCAAGCAAGCTTCTCCAGAGCATCCATACATATACTGGGTGCAGGCCACACTCCCAAGGAAACTCCCCTTACAACTGATTGGTTGATCACATCAGATCATGTTATGGAGATGACTACATTAAGTTACTTAACTAAAAAAAAAAAAAAAAAAAAAGACCCATTGCTGTTGAGTCTCTTCCAACTCCTAGAGACCCTATAGGACAGAGTAGAACTGCCCCACGAGGTTTCCAGGGAACGCCTGGTAGATTTGAACTGTTGACCTTTTAGTTAGCCAAGCTCTTAACCACTATGCCACCAGTGTTTCCCATGTTACTTAAAGGAGATCACAAAGTGAAAGATTATTACATCAGATTGCAAAATGGAGAATAATTACATCAGATCACAAAATGAAGGAGAATTATATAATCCTGAATCATGGCCTAGCCAACTTGACATGTAAGATTAACCATCACATCCCCTAAATAAAAGATGCATTTCTTAGCACTTAATATTTTATATTAGCCTATTTTTTTGGTTTTTGTGACTTGTACAGTGGTTAAAGTGCTCAGCTGCTAACTAAAAGGTCAGTGGTTCAAACCCACCAACCGCTCCATGAAGGAAAGATGCAGCAGTTAGCTTCTATAAAGATTAACAGCCTTGGAAACCTATGGGGCAGTTCTACTCTGTCCTATAGGGTTGCTATGAGTGAGAATTGACTTGACGGAAGTGGGTTTGTGTACACTGAAAATTAAATTCAAAACTAATACATAAAACAACTAAGATTGCTGGGGAAGTCTTTTAGAAAATGCTTGATTAAAATATATATATATATTCCTTTTCTATCTAAAGCTACTGTAGCACAGAGAAAGGCATTGTAGATTAAAAATATAGAGCAAGCATTTACTTTTGGAGAGTAGTACCTCTTACAAATCCATAAATTTCATGTGTTTGATAGGATTAAGTAGCAATAGAAAGTGTTTTACCCATAGAAACACAATGACTTATGGTTGTCAATATAAAGATGGAGATATTACAGTTCTTGGCTTCCATACCTGAAAGTGACCCGTTCAGATACCCAAGTTTTGACTGGTAAAAAAATAAACTGATGATTACCAAGTTGATGACTGACTGACACAGAACCACAGTAGCCATGGGAGATAATCATCCATATTATAAACTGCAGAAGTATCTCTCTTTATACACCTAACTATAACTTAGAGCAAAGAGATTTATACTTTATGCCAGATTTTAATGAAGTAATGACTCCGTATATGTGCTGTGGAACGTAATGAGATAAAAGTTGTATATAATTATTACTATCCAGCTAATTGGAAACCTTTCATGATTTCTATTTTAACTACTTCACTTTAGTTAATAGATCTTTGCATTATTTATCCAGAGTAGTGCTTATATTAACCTTACTTCTGTTAAACAAGCAAACCAAAAACAGAACAAGTATGAAGAGTTGTCCTTAAGACTAATATTTGTATCTGAAATTAATATTAAGATAACAAAATGCAAAAAAAAGCACTGATAAGTCAAAAATACATAGTGAATTAATTGATTCTTACTTGATTAATTCACTGTATACTTTCGATTTAGCATTTTTACTACTAAATTAATATATAGAGATAACGATTACAATGAATGTTCCATATTGAAAAAAATAAGAGACGTGAGGTGCTCTAAAGGTCTATTTCAGTGACAAAGACTTTTAATATGCAAATACAAAGAACAGACAACTTGTTGGGCAAACATGGAGAGAAACACAAATATTCCAAAGCTAGAGAATCTGAGGGTATATAATAGAATGTAACAGAATACTATTGGCCAGCCTGGGAGAGTAGCTCCAAGTCTGCACATACCCAGGGCCTGATTAAATTCTAATCCCAAGTAATGGAGTATAGAAGGCATAAACCCTCATACCAAGCCATCTTGTTGACACCAATGTGGTGGGCTCTTGATTCTCTCATGATTGTTCCAAACCAATCAGATTCAGATCTACCTCAATACTTTCCATTCCTTTCATCTGTAAAAACTATGTTTTCTCAAAAGTGATCAAAAGCTAGACTAGTTTGAGAAATGTTTATTCTAGTTTATTAGATTTTTCTAGATCAGATGCTCTCCAATCCTACCCTTGTTGTTGTTGTTAGTTGCCTTCAAGTCATAGTCCCTGGGACTTAGCAGGGTCGTGCCTTTCTCTGCAGGCTGAGGAACATGGAAAGGTAATTGGAAGACTTTCATGATTTCTATTTTAACTACTTCACTTCAGTTAATAGTCCTTTGCATTAGTTATCCAGAGTATTACTCATATCAAACTTACTTGTATAAAACAAGCAAATAAAAAAAAGACAAAGTGTGAAAAATTATCATTAAGACTAAGCTTTGAGCCTTCAATATAAATACATGTGGCATTGTATTTTTTTAATTAAATAAACTTAATACATTCCATATTGTGTACTAGTCATTCTCAATCAATCAATCTCTAGAAAGCCTTAGTTTAAAATAGTACTTTCAGGATTTAGTAAACTCTGTGCACCACATCACATTTCTCACCTATCACCTTTTACTTTAGCCATTACTGCAACAACCAGCCTCAGACAAGCCTAGCATGCCTGCATATGCATCTGCTGCTCCTTGCGACTCCACCTTTCCACCTCTGTGCTTCTCTGATCCAGCAGAGCCAGAAGCCTGTGGAAACTCACCCTGCACTTATACAGGCACAGACTAGTGGTGCAAAGGAGATAAGAGTTCTCTCCCTTGCATTCACAATTGTTGGTAGCTGTTGGTTAAATATGCCCCTCTGTAGTGCCTTGCAAAGACAATTTGAAGTATCTTCTGCATGGGTCCTTAGGAGATCCTAGCAAGGGTGAGTGAGTACAGTTACCTACCCAGGTGACCTCTGAAAATTCACCCATATTGGCTTTTCCTCTTTCCTTGCTTCATTATTCCCAATCCTTCTTTTTTATTTCTTGGAATAGCTTTCTAAAATAAGCTTACAAGTTTACCTCAAATCCTGCTTTCTATAAAGAACTGAGGCTAAGATAGAATTCTAAGCAGAGTGCGGTAAATAGGTGAGTAGGTCTACTTATAAAATGTACCTTTCTTCTACTCTGAGAAGTCCACCTCTTTTATAAATACTGTGGAGAGGTCCCACCAACATAGTGCAATCAAAGTGCACAATCTTGTCAGTCAAGGCCTTCCTTTCAGTAATCCCGAACCCACTGCTTAACAAAGACATGTGAGGACTGAGGGATGGTGAAGGCAGCTGCTCATATAAATGCAGGAGCCAGTTTCACGAGGCAGTGTATTGAGTCAATTAGTACTGAAGATTTGGTTTCTTCGCAGTTTTATACTTTAGAAATATATATATAGCCTTGATATTACTTTTTCTTGCCTTTTTGCATAACATTTTCTGGAAAGACAAAAATAAAACAGCAAACAGTTATAAAGACATCTGTGGGGAGAGGGTGCACCGTCTGTTCTGACTGAAACAATCAAGCACACAGAAGTCATGTTTCACCAGGTATGCACATTGCTTGGAGCAAACTGGGTTTCCCAAAGAGCAAGCACTTTTGTGTTCTCATTGTTCTAATACTTCACGTGAAAAATAGTTCTGAGAGCTGGCCAAGGAACAGGAAAAGACATAGACTGGATAGTGCCAGCCAGCAGCCCTGATTTGCTATGGTGAACAGCATTTTAGGAATAATTCTCAGTTATTGATTCGTTAAAGAAAAGCAACTGATAACACTTTCTCGTGTATTCTGGTGCTCTGTTAGTCCTCAACACTGAGCATGTTATTGCAGTGGTCAGCAAGTTAAAAAAAAAAAAAAAAAAAGGAAATGGAAAGCAGTAGTTAATTCCTTGAGCAGTTTCAATATTGTTTATCACCTTCTTCCTACCACCCTCTGTATCTATGTCTAGAAGCATGGGGGCTGAGTGATAGCGGGGAGAGGTAAATTAAATATACTAAAACTGCAGTCATTAAATTAATTCCCAGGCTAGGACAGAATTGTCTGCTACAGAGACAAGGGAAGAAAATGATATTCTTTAAAACTGAAACCCAAGGCATTTACCCTTTCTCACTAAAACAAACCAAAACACAAAATCATAATAGCTCATAAGATTAATCAAATGTACATCAAATTCTGAGGGAAATTACTTTAAAGTTCCATACAAATGAAAAAGATTAATAAATGATTGGCAGGTGACACAGGATTGACCTCTAAGGAGAGTGGTACAACCAGACAGAGAGATAGGGTGTCAAGAATCCCACACGTCCTAACCTTGATATAAAAGACTCAGGAAGTGAACATCTAATCAAAAAAAAAAAAAAAGACCTGACAATCTATTATTCAATACACTGCCAATACTGAGAAATAATTACATTATTAGGTAGCCAGAGCTGTTTCTTACTTCCATCTCCAATCCCCAGCTACATTAGTAAATTTTTTTTTAAACACATTTAGAAGACTATAATTTACAGTAATAAAAAAAAAAAGTTGAAAAGGAAACTGGAGACTTGGCTGAATTATTTTGTCCCAAGACAGTGATTTTTAATTTTTTGAAATATTATTATTATATTATTATAAGGTACCGTCAAGTCAGTTCCAATTCATAGTGACTCTGTGTACAACAGAAGGAAACCCTGCCCGGTCCTGCTCCATCCTCACAATTCTTGCCATGTATGAGCCCATTGTTATACCCACTGTGCCAATGAATCTAGTTGAGAGTCTTTCTCTTTTTCCCTGACCCTCTACCTCACCAAACGTGATGTCTTTCTCCATGGACTTGTCTGTCCTAATAACATGTCCAAAGTATGTGAGATAAAGCCTCTCCAACCTTGCTTCTAAGGAGCATCCTGGCTGTGCTTCTTCCAAGACAGATTTGTTCATTCTTCTGGCAGTCCATGGTATATTCAATACTCTTCATCAACATCACAATTCAAAGGTACCAATTTTTCTTCAGTGTTCCTTATTCATTGTTCAGCTTTTACATGCATATGAGGTGATTGAAAACACCATGGCTTGGGTCAGGTACACCTTACTTCTCAAACTGACGTTTTTACTTTTTAATACTTAGGTCTTTTGCAGCAGATTTGCCCAATGCAGTGTATCATATGATTTCTAGACTGTTGCTTCTATGGGTGTTGAATGTGGATCCAAGTGAAATGAAATCCTTAACAACTTCAATCTTTTCTCCATTTATCATGATGTTGCTTATTGGTCCAGTTGTGAGGATTTTTGTTTCTTTATGTCGAGGTGTAATCCATACTGAAAGCTGTGGTGTTTGGTCTTCATCAGTAAGTGCTTCAAGTCCTCTTCACTTTCAGCAAGCAGGGTTGTGTCATCTGTATATCTCAAGTTGTTAATTAGTCTTCCTCCAGTCCCGATGCCCTGTTCTTCTTCATATATTCCAGCTTCTCAGATTATTTTGCTCAGCATACAGATTGAATAAGTATGGTGAAAGGATACAACCCTGATGCACACCTTTCCTGATTTTAAACCATGCAGTATCCCCTTGTTCTGTTTGAATCACTGCCTCTTGGTCTATGTATAGTCTCTACATGAGCACAATTAAGTGTTCTGGAATTCCCATGCTTCTCAATGTTATCTATAATTTGTTATGATCCACATAATATAGTGGATATTAGCATAGTCAATAAGACACAGGTAAACATCTTTCTGGTATTCTCTGCTTTCAGCCAAAATTCATCTGACATCAGCAGACGAATATACTTCATTCCATGTCCTCTTATGAATCTGGCTAGAATTTCTGGCAATTCCCTGTCAATGTACTGCTGTGACCACTTTTGAATGATCTTCAGCAAAATTTTACTTGCCTGTAATATTAATGATATTGTTTGATAATTTCTGAATTCTTTGAATCACCTTTCTTTGGAATGGGCACAATAATGGATCTCTTCCAGTCAACTGGCGGCTGTCTTCCAAATTTCTTGGCATAGACAAGTGAGTCCATCCAGCATTGCATCCATTTGTTCAAACATCTCAACTGGCATTCCATCAATTCCTGCAGCTTTGTTTTTTTGCCAATGTCTTCAGTGCAGCTTGGACTTCTTCCTTCAGTACCATTGATTCTTGATCATATGCTACTTCCTGAAAAGCAGAAGGTAACCAATTCTTTTTGATACAGTGACTCTGCGTAGTCCTTCCTTTCTCTTTTGATGCTTCCTGTGTCATTCAATATTGTGCCCAGAGAATCCTTCAATATTGCATCCTGAGGCTTGAATTTTTTTCATTTCTTTCAACTTGAGAAATGCCTAGCATGTTCTTCCCTTTTGGTTTTCTAACTCCAGGTCTTTGCACATTTCATTATAAAGCTGCCCTTTGAAATCTTCAGTTCTCCTCTTTTACTTCATCATTTCTTCCTTTCACTCTAGCTACTTTACCTTCAAGAGCAAGTTTCAGAGTCTCTTCCGACTTTCTGTTTGGTCTTTTCTTTCTTCCCTGGTGACACAGTGGTTAAGAGTTCAGCTGCTAACCAAAAGTTAAGCTGTTTGAATCTACCAGTTGCTCCTTGGAAGGCTTATGAGGCAGTTCTACTCTGTCCTAGAGGGTCGCAAGAGTTGGAATGGACTCGATGGCAATGGTTATTATTTATCTTGCTTTCTTCATGTATTACGTCCTTGATGTCATCCCAAAACTCATCTGAACTTCAGTCATTAGTGTTCAATGTGAAATACAAATTAATATAAATAGGTAGAAAATAAACTTACAAATTTCTAAAGAAATTCAAATTGCCATAGAGCAGGTGGCATTGGGAGCAGAATATTCAACTACGGAAAATATCTTCTAGGCCCAGAAAATTTGTCGTAAGCTATGGACGTCAATGTATCATCCAGCTGATGATCTGAAGTGGAAAATCTAGCTGCACCAATAAACAGTGAAGAATGCTAACCTGGTGGTAGCGCTTCACTGTGCAATAGAGCAGGTAGAATTTTCAGCAACTCCCATGGGAGAGTAATCAGAGTTTAGAAATATCCCACTTCAGTCAAATATGAATGAATGAAATTAATAAAGAAAAGATAATACAGGATTTATAGAAGTAATCTGGGACGTGAAAAGATTTATTGCCCTAAAGATTTAAAGCAAACCATGCCTATGAAAAAGATGACATAATAGAAATGGAAAAAAAAAATTAAAATGGAATCACTTTCTTTTTAATAAAATAAAAAGGAGCATACTTTCTCTGGCATAAAAGATAAAAGAAGGGATGAAAAAGGAAATAGCTGAAATGTAGTCAGAAATTAAAATATAGTAGCAGAGAAGCAACATTTAGGGAAACTAAATTTCAAATAGGAAGATTAAAATCAACATTGGAGTAAATAAATATCAAAATTGACATGGCAGAACATTTAATTCATAATACTAAAAGCAAAGTACTTAACAGTCACAGAATACAGAGAAATGCCATCAGTTACAGAAAAGGTAAGTACTCAATTACCCAAAGGTAAACACCCAATATGAAGAAAGAAACCAAACAAAACACAAATAATAAATGAAGTAGTAGAAAATGACCTTCCTAAACTGAAAAAAAAAAAAAACTGAAATTTAACATGAAAGGATTTACTATCTGTGAGTTCAAATTAGTAAAAAAGATACATGCATTTACCACTACACTTTCATAAAGTTTGAAAAATGAAAAATTCTACATTTGTACAGGATAATATAAAACAAATCCAAATGTTTACTGGTAATGGGACAAAATTAAGCCTGATAACAGAACGTTTCATCAGAATCAGAAATTTTGGATAGCACTGGAAGAGTACTCAAAGGATTTGAAAGAAAACACACACTGTTCTTTTACAAAATGAATTATTTTAGCAGATACTACAAGACTCAGATTTTTTATTGGACTCATACTCTTATTTTTTTGGATAATATTTTATTGTGTTTTGGTGAAACTTTACACAGCAAGTTAGGTGTCGCTTTCACAACTCCCACACAAACTGATCAATGACATTAGTTACACTTTTCACATGTGTCAACATTCTTATTGTGTTCTGGTTGTTATATTTCCAGTACTCTAGACTCCCTGCACACTTACCTTCTCATCTTTGCTTTGGAATAAATGCTGGCCTTTTAGACTCATAGATGTTTTTTTGAGGAGAGAGGGAGTATTGAGAGGGTAGTTTTTTCTTTTTTTTTCCATTGCACTTTAAGTGAAAGTTTACAAATCAAGTCAGTCTCTCATACAAAAATTTATATACACCTTGCTATATACTCCAAGTCGCTCTCCCCCAATGAGACAGCACACTCCTTCTCTCCACCTTCTATTTTTGTGTCCATTCAGCCGTCTTCTGACCTCCTCTGCCTTATCTCCCCTCCAGACAGGAGCTGCCCACATAGTCTCATGTCTACTTGAGTCAAGAAGCTTGCTCCTCACCAGTAACTTTTCTGTCCTATAGTCCAGTCCACACCCTATCTGAAGAGTTGGCTTTAGGAATGGTTCCTGTCTTGGGCTAACAGAAGGTCTAGGGACCATGACCTCAAGGGTCCTTCTAGTCTCAGTCAGACCATTTAGTTTGGCTTTTTTAAGAGAATTTGAGGTCTGCATCCCACTGCTCTCCTGCTCCCCCAGGGGTTCTCTGTTGTGTTCCCTGTCAGGGAAGTCATCGGTTGTAGCTGGGAACTATCTAGTTCTTCTGGTCTCAGGCTGATGTAGTCTCTGGTTTATGTGGCCCTTTCTGTCTCTTGGGCTCATAATTACCTTGTGTCTTTGGTGTCCTTCATTCCTTTTGCTCCAAGTGGGTTGAGACCAATTGATGCATCTTAGATGGCCTTTTGCTAGCATTTAAGACCCCAGACACCACTCTCCAAAGTGGGATGCAGAATGTTTCCTTAATGGATTTTATTATGCCAATTGACTTAGATGTCCTCTGAAACCATGGATCCTAAATCCCAGTCCCTGCTACACTGACCTTCAAAGCATTCAGTTTATTCAGGAAACTTCTTTGCTTTTGGTTTAGTCCAGGTGTGCTGAACTCTCCTGTATTGTGTGTTGTCTTTCCCTTCACCTAAAATAGTTCTTGTCTACCACCTAATTAGTGAATACCCTCTCCCTCTCTCACTCCCCATTCACGTAACCATCTAAGAATATTTTCTTTTCTGTTTAAACTATTTCCCGAGTCCTTATAATAGTGGTCTCATACAATATTTGTCCTTTTGCAACTGACTAATTTCACTCAGTATAATGCCTTCCAGATTCCTCCACGTTATGAAATGCTTCACGGATTCAACATTGTTCTTTATCAATGCATAGTATTCCATCGTGCGAGTATACCATGATTTATTTATCCATTCATCCATTGATGAGCAGCTTGGTTGCTTCATCTTTTTGCTATTGTGAACAATGCTGCAATGAACATGGGTGTGCATATGTATGTTCATGTAAAGGCTCTTATTTCTCTTGGATATATTCTAAGGAGTGGGATTGCTGGACCGTATGGTAGTTCTATTTCTAGCTTTTTAAGGAAGCCCCAAATCGATTTCCAAAGTGGTTGTACCATTTTACATTCCCACCAGCAGTGTAGAAGTGTCCCAGCCTCTCCACAACCTCTCCAACATTTATTTGTTTTGTGTTTTTTAGGTTAATGCCAGCCTTGTTGTGGTGAGATGGTACCTCATTGTAGTTTTGATTTGCATTTCTTTAATGGCTAATGATCGTGAGCATTTCCTCATGTATCTGTTAGCTATTTGAATGTCTTCTTTAGTGAAGTGCCTGTTCATATCCTTTGCCCATTTTTTAATTGGGTTATTTGTCTTTTTGTAGTTGAGTTTTTGCAGTATCATGTAGATTTTAGACATCACGTGCTGATCAGAAATGTCATACTAAAATCTTTTTCCCAGTCTGTAAGTAACTTTTTTACTTTTTTGGTGAAGTCTTTGGATGAGCATAGGTGTTTGATCTTTAGGAGCTCCCAGTTATCTAGTTTCTCTTCTGCATTGTTTATAATGTTCTGTATACTATTTATGCCATGTATTAGGGCTCCTAGCATTGTCCCTATTTTTTCTTCCATGATCTTTATCATTTTAGATTTTATATTTAGGTCTTTGATCCATTTTGAGTTCGTTTTTGTGCATGATGTGAGGTATGGGTCTTGTTTCATTTTTTTGCAGATGGATATCCAGTTACGCCAGCACCATTTGATAAAAAAAAGACTGTCTTTTCCCCATTTCACTGCTTCGGTGCCTTCGTCTGCCATCTTGGCCCCTCCTCCCAGATTTTTTTTTTTTAATTGACCACCAATTTAACAAGTGATATTCTTTATCTTGTGAGTCACTCTGCTTTTCTGTTAAAAGATGATTTCAGAGAATTGCTTTGGTTCAAGGTTTGAAGGTTGTCTCAGGGCAATAGTCTTAGGAAGTCCTCTGGTCTCAGTGGTCCAGTTAATCTGACCATATGAATTTGGGCTTTGTTCTCATTTTTGTTCCCTTTCTAATGAGGATCAACTATTGTGGCACTGGTCAGATCAGTCAGTGGTGGTAGCCGGACACCACCTAGTTCTTCTGGTCTCAGGGTCGTTGAGGTCATGGATTGCGTGTAGGCTATCAGCCTTATAGATTTGTTTCTTCTCAGTGATTTTGGTTACCTTCCTACTTTTTGGTCCTGACAAGTAGAGACCAAAGGACTCATACTCTTATTAAAATGTATTTAAAAATATGAACTCACCAGCTCAAAAACAGTCATATACGGAGGTTTAAAAGTATTCAAATAAAACAGAAAGAACACTTTAAAATGAAAATAAGAAACTTCTTCTGAAATGCCAACTATCAGCCCCAATCACCCAGAGGTAAAGGGGAGAGGTCAATGGCTTGGGCAAAAGAGGATATATATGTATATAATCTCTCATCCACTTACCATTTGTGAATCTAGGAAACCTATTTTAAATTTAAATGTATATTGCCAAATTATTCTTTAACGTTTGTACTGCTACAAATTTCTGTGCAGAAAGACTGTGCCATCCTCCTTCGACCTACCCTAAACTCAAAAAACCAAACTCATTGCCGTCAAGTCTATGTCAACTCAAAATGACCTTATAGGACAGAGCAGACGTGCCCCATACAGGTTCCAAGGAGTGTCTCGTGGATTTGAACTGCCAACCTTTTGGTTAGCAGCTGTGGCACTTAACCACTACACCACCAGTGTTTCCCTGCCTACCCTAGTCGATATTATTTGTTAAATATTTTAATTTTTGCTAATTCATAAGAGAAAAAACAATTTGATGTTTTATGGCAATCTAATTTTGGCCTTGTAAAGTGATGATTTATCATTTTTATGAAAATAATATAATTTAATAATAACAAATACAGGCATATCAAATAAGTATAAAGAAAAAAGGAGAAAATCATCCCTGAATTCTACCAACAAAATATAATTGAAGACCAGGTAAATTTCATCCCATATGTAGTTTTTTGCATATGGACAGGTAAAATATGGGTTTTAATTTGGAATTTAAAATGGATTTCTATTATATATGCTAATTTTACTGGAGTTAAACAGATAAGAAAACAAACCTGAAGTGAAACTGAAAATTTTGCCATATCTCAGATAAAGATTTTTGCAACACACAATATACTCAATCCTAAAAGATTGCTCTAAACATAAGAATCATTGTGAAAACCAAGAGGAAATCAGAGACAATTACTTGCTTAAAAATCCAGGTTTTGATTTTAGAGAACATTGGTTGATCATGTACACACAAAAAGAGTGGTTTTTATGCAACCCTGGAGTGCTCCATACACTATAAAGGAAAGATCATTAGAAGATCCACCCTAAACTGGCAGGATACGACCATAGAGGAAATAAAGGCATACACTGCAGTCCACATACTAATGGATATAGACGTCGTACCTGAGCTACAGCTTTACTGGTCCACTGGCCCTGGTATGGTGTTGCTTCAGTTTAAGACCTAGTGACTAAAACCAGATTTAAAAAACTGACCAAAAACATACACTGCAGTGACAATTCAAAAGCTGTGATCAAAGGAGAACCTGCTACAACCGGCTTCACAAACTGCAAGCAATTTTAGATGCTCTCAGTAGCCTCCAAAAGGCTGTGTTTGTGCCATCAACTATCATGGCAGTTGATGAAAGCATGATGCCATTCAAGGGTTATTCATCAATGAAACAATATATGCCCATGAAGCCTGTCAAATGCAGGTACAAAGTGTGGTGTTTGGCTGACTCTGAAACTGGGTTTGTGAGCCATTTTGACATCTGTTGTGGAAAAAAAGGCATAGGAAATCACTCATCTCTCTCTCTTGGTGAGAGTGCTATGCTGGGACTATGCCATTCATGGTACCATTCTCAGAGGCTCATTGCCTTTGATAATTATTTTACATTCTGTAATCTGATCAGAAGCCTGACTGAAGTCGGACTGTATGCTGTTGGCACAGTGCAAGCAAATAGGAAGTTGCTAACATACATGCTGAGAAGGAAAGAAATTTTACAGCGCAGACAATTTTGGTTTCATACAAAAGGATGCGTGTCAACAGAAGTGGCAGGACAATAAACCTGTGACAGTTTTGTCAACATTCCACAATCCACAGGATATCAGCGTTGTCAAAAGAAAGAACAAAGACGGTCCTTCCTACAATTTCCCTTGCCCCAAGAGTAGTTGCAGCATACAACTCCATTATGGGAAGAGTAGACCATTTTTGCCAAAGTCATGAAAGGAAGTCACTCACTTAAAAGGTGGCATCAATTACTGTATTTTCTCATTGACCTTGCCATCTTAAACAGCTTCACAATGTGGAACATTATCCACAGGGGAAAATGTAACCAACTGTCCTTCAGGTTTGCCCTCAGTAGGCAGCTTTCTGGGTGCCAGAAAAGGAAGAGAAGAGTAAGAGCCTCATTTCTGGCAGTGCACAAGCCAAGAGTAAGAGGAGTATCAAATGAGCTATGGCTCTAAAAGGACAGAAAGCATTTTCCTTTCAATGCACCTCAAAGGTTATGCAGAGAGTGCATCATTACTAACAAGGAGACACTAGAACACAATTTATGTGCAGGCATTGCCGGGTGCCTTTATGTATTGTAAACTTTCATGCAAAATAATAAAACGGCTAAGAAGAAGGAGACTAGAATAAAATACATGTACAGTCATTGCCAGGTACCTTGATGTTTTTACCTCATGTTTTGTAAATATTCAAGAAATAAAATAAAACAATTAAACAATTTTATCATTGACTCATATCAGCAGGATTTAGGCCATCCAGGGGCCAGTGGGACATATGTGATCCCAGATAATGGGTATCAAATTCCATAACTCATAACAAAAATTTTGAATTGGCCCTTTAATCAGCATGCCTTGGTGGCATAATGGTTAAGTGCTACGGCTGCTAACCAAAAGGTTGGGAGTTCAAATTCACCAGGCGCTCCTTGGAAACTCTATGGGACAGTACTACTCTCTCTTATAGGTCGCCATGAGCCGGAATCAACTCAACAGCAGTGGGTTTGGGTTTTTTTCCTTAGTGAAAACACATAGTATCAACAAAAAATTAAAAGGAGAAAATAAATGGGTGTTGAAAAGGTTACTAAAGCTCATTCTGTTGGTTTAAGGCATCATGCCTTAACTCCCATTGTGAATTAATGTCTGTTATATGGTATCTTTTATGACTACTGGTCAAAAGTTCCCCACACTTACCCTACCACAGACCTCATCCAGTTCATTAGTGCTCTCTGAATCTCCACATTTTTGAATATTTTCAACTTTTGGCTATTTTCCCCTACAACATTCAGAGTGTGTCCTTATGCCCATCCACATCAATATACCTACTCATCACTTATCAACTACATCATTACCTGACATTTTACATGTATGACAACAATAAAAAATGTGCTATCTGACTATTTTGTACATTAATGAAGCACATCTGGCAGTGACAAAAAAGCCGAGGTGCAAGGTAAGAATAATACTGCTTGTGATGGTTAAGGTTATGTGTCAACCTGGCTGGAGCATGACTGTCAGTGTTTTGGCATTTATGTAAAAATTATGTAATTTGGCAGTTATGTAATGATGTAATCACACTCCATTTTGTGATCTGATATGGTCATCCTCCATTTTCACATAATGCTGATTTTTGCATAGCGGCCTGGTCTTTGGAAACAAACCATGTTGATAAGTGAAGAGTGAATGTACTATAGTTTGCCATTAATAATCTACCTTCTATTTGACTCTTTTTTTTAAGGGGAGTATACAAATCTCTAGAATTCTGCCCTATGGAATGCATATAAGCATCTTTCTTTTTCCATTCAAATCAACTTTGTTTTTGTAAATAAAAAGTGTTTTGGTTCTCAGAAAATAGTTTCTGCTGTACACTAACAATTGATAACAATTGAGTTTTCTTTTACACTGAGATAAACTTTTATGTGAGGCAACAACAGTCATAACCAAGTCTAATGTTAGATGTTTTGTGGAGGAAAAATAATTCTAAAATACAAGTAATCTTTAATATATTCTGGTATATGTACTAGAAAATGAATTAGTGTTGTGGATACAGCAATGCAGAATATAAACACAGTTTCTAAAAAATATTTATATTTATATTCTGTTATTCTTTGTTCATGGAGGAGGAGTTTGCAGCCCCTTCCACTGTACACTGAAATTCAACAAGAGATAATCCATACTGTATAACTGGTGGGATATTGAACCCATGGCTAAAAGTAAGTTTGTATTTAACGGGATAACAAAACTAAAGATATCTTGTGTTTCATAATTTTTTTTTTTATTTTTGAATGAAAAGTACTTGCTTTAAGAATATGTAAATGCATGTGTTTATGTATATGCATCTGTATCTGATGTGTGCGTGCATCCAATTAATTATCTAGTACTAGTGTAGACTCAAACATACCAACAATCATAAAGGTGGCACAGGACTAGGCAACATTTTGTTCTGATATACATAAAGGTCACTGTGAGTCAGACTCAATGGCAGCTAACGACAACAATAACAGAATACAAGGCTTTATTTATTTATTTCAAGATCTTTATTCCACATATTTTTGTATCCGTGGAGCATTTCAAGGACAATAAAATAATGAGTTATGTGAATTTTAATGATCTTAAATAGTTTTTCCTAAAAATAATAATCACCTTGTTTATGTGACTCCAAGAAGTATTAAAATATTCCTTTCTAAAGTTACTAAAAGCCTGAGTCACTTTAGATAAAAGTAGTGAAGATCTATATATACATGCACAACGGTCCTCAATTTCTCAAGTGCAGTTACTATGTAACCATTGGAAACTGAAAAGATCTTGAACTGTATATATATACTATAGTGTAACATTCAATATAATTTTGTATTGTTGTTTGCCCTTGAGTCAATTCTACTCACAGCAATTCTATAGAATAGAGTATAAGTGCCCATAGGGTTTCCTAGGTTGTAATCTTTATGGGAGCAGATCACCAGGTCTTTTCTTCCTGGAGCTGATGCTGGGTTCAAACCACTGACATTTTGGCTAGAAGCCAACTGCTTAACCATAGTCGCACCAGGGCTCCTTAATATTGTGCAGTTGTTAAAAATATAACACTGAGTTGACTTTTAAGTATCTCAAGGAAAGATAATCAACATTAAATAAAGATGAAATTAGTAAGGTGAATGGAAATACATATGACACAGAGTAAATCTGATATTCACATACCAATTCTAAAAATTTCATAAAGCTTTATAGTCTATTGAAACTAAATTTTCAATAGAGTCCTTGAAGCTGATATCTTTAAATTGTCCCCTTGTAGACTATCAAAGGAGCCCTGTTGGCACTGTGGTTAAAGCAGTCAGCTGCTACCTGAAAGGTCAGTGGTTCAAACTCATCAGCCACTCCATGGGAGAAAGATGTGGCAGCCTGCTTATATAAAGATTTACAGCCTTGGAAACCCTATGGGGAAGTTCTACTCTGTTCTATAGGGTTGCTGTGAGTGTGAATTGACTCCCCTGAAGTAGGTTTGTTTTTTGGGGGGCAGGGGTAGACTACTAGCTGGAGCCCTGGTAGTGCAGCGGTTAAGGGCTCAGCTGGTAATCAAAAGGTCATCGGTTTGAATCTACCAATCACTCCTTGGAAACACTATGAGGCAGTTCTACTCTGTCGTTTAGGGTCACTATGAGTTGGAATCAACTCACTGGCAACGGGTTTGGCTTGGTTTTCGGTTTACAGTCCTATCTACTGTCTGGAAGTGTATTATTTTTACTTTTAATTTTTGGATTTGATACCTTCTTGAAGAAAGATGGCACCATCTGCCTCACCTTTAATTTCACTCATTAATTTTTTTTCTTCTATTTTTGTGCAAATTCGTGGGCAAAAGAAAATCACTTCTGGAAGCACTTACATCAACCACTTATCAACTTATCTATATTAATTTCCTATGTGCCACCATGAGCTTCCTCATCTAATGACAACTGTGGCCAAACCAGTCTACGTGCTGTTTTATTGTCACTTACGCTATGTGTTGCAAAGCTAAGTAAATTATCCACTGTCTTTCTGCTAGACAAAGTTTTTGTTAGTCTACATAATTTCAGTCCTTTCTACTTCAGAAACTTAAAAAACTAGAAAATAGTTCTCTAAGATGTTAGTTGAGGTCTGTGGTCACAAGCCATTGCATTAAATTTCCTCATGGGTTTATTCTAGATAAGGGCTGTTTTGACAAGATTTTTATACTGCTGTAGAGTATCTTTCAGCAAAATGAATCTGTTGTATCTCAAGGGAATGAGTAAGGGAAGAAGAATAACAAGGAAAAGAGACAACCATGCACACACATACAATCAGATAATTTTTTTCCTGGTAAACCGTGTGTTATGCCCAGCGGGGAGTTTTTCTCAGAGGCATGACTACTAGCTGCAGGGAGAAAACTTTCTTCTGGCAATTAACTCATTCATGAAGTACATACGTATTGTGGGAATTTTGTATGATTTCATTACTATAAGAGTTTTTTTTTTTTTTTTTGATATGAGAATTCACAAGGGAGCAATCTTTTTTTTTTTTTTTTTCATTTTATTTAACATTTAATTCTGCCAAAATAGATTTTCAAACATTTTCTTTTGGAAAGGAAAAAAGAGCCAAGTAAATATTGACATAGAACAGGAAGTATGGTTGTTTTAAAGGCTTGACTTGAATTAGATAACTTTGGGCTTTTAAAATTTCTTGGGCTGTTTTACTGAATACATGAATCAAAAGTACCAATCTCTTGGAGTGCAGATATCACATAATCAAACGTTGTCCTTTTTACAAATGGAGCTAAGCCAACTGAGATGCTGGTTATCTTGGAAGCTTTCATTCACGTGGGTCTTCAGCTATCTCAGAACGCCCCACTGCTTTCCAGCTTGTGCCAGACCCTCAGCAGATAATTGGTAAAAGACGAAGAGTCAATCTGCAATGACATCAAGGGTGAACATACTCCTTACAGATATACCTGGCTGTTTGCTTTGCTTTTTCCAAGGAACATGTAGGGTATACTGCAAAAGTCAAAAGTAGTTTCTTATCATAAGAAACAAACGAAAAAAACCATGAGATACCCACTGGAATAAGTTTTGGTTTCAATATAAGAAGTTTTGGAGCTGAGTACAAAATAACCAAAATAATCTTACTTAAAATGATGTTCACTGTGAATTAAAGCAGTATCAACAGCACGAGTTTGATTTCTCAGATGTGTGTGCACGCGCATGTGTGTGTTCTTTTCCCTTAGAAGGCTTACTCATCCTCAAAATTGCTTTCTTTTGTTTTCTTTGCAAACCTTCTGGTTTTGAAATTACCTTTTTCTTTTTAATACTGTTTTTAAAACTCACCTTCAGTTCCTGGAAATGTAATAAAATCATACAGTAATTTTAGTCCTAGGAGTAATAAGCAGTATTTCAGAATAAAGGACACATTTTCAGAAATTGCACTGTTTCTTATTTCTTTCAATTCACGCTTCTTCAAATGATCCACAAAACTTACATTATTATAATATCTTGATAAGATGTAATGAGTATTAATAGATTAAGCACTTCCAGATATATTCATGATCATAGGAGAAATTGACACATGAGCACATCTTAAACAATTAATTTATGATGAAAATTATCCTATAAGACCTGGTGATCTGCTGTCATAAGGATTGCAACCTAGAAAACCCTAAGCAGCCATTCTATTCTGTAACATGGGATCACTATAAGTCAAAATCACGAAAGTGCACAACAGCAACAACATATGTTATATTAATTATTATATACTAGAGTATAACTTTGAGTTAAGTTTCTGTTATTGTGGATTTTCACAAACCAAAGGGGCACATTCATGAAACAATTAGGTAGTAGCAAGAGCTTTCCAAGCAATGTTGTTGTGAGGTGCTATCAAGTCGGTTCCAATTCATAGTAACCCTAAGTACAACAGAATGAAACACTGCCTCAATCCAATCTTGTCATGCGTCTTCCTCTTTTTCACTGACCCTCTACCTTACAAGCATGATGTTCTTCTCCAGGGATTGGACCCTTCTGATAACAACATGTCCAAAGTCCCTGAGATGAAATCTCACCATCCTTGCTTCTAAGGAGCACTCTGGCTGTTTATCTTCCAAGATGGACTTGTTCATTCTTCTGGTAGTCCATGATATAGTCAATATTCTTCTCCAACACCATAATTCAAAGGTATCAATTCTTCTTCAGTCTTCTTAGTCAGTGTACAACTTTCACATGCATATGAGGCGATTGAAAAAAATATGGCTTGGGTCAGGTGCACCTTAGTCCTCAAAGTGAATTCTTTGCTTTGGAATACTTTAAAGAGGTCTTTTGCAGTAGATTTTTCCAGTGCTATATGTTGTTCGATTTCTTTATTGATGCTTCCATGCATGTTGATTGTGGATCCAAGTAAAATGAAATCTAAGCAATGCTTCATGTGAAATAGCTCATTTTGGTAGGAAAAATATTTATGACATAGTGTTACTTTCCAGAAGCTAAAATAATCTGAGGATTCCTGATAAACAAAATTCAATTAAATTATAAAATTCGATTATAATTACGTGAGTGCTGTTTTCATTTGTTGTTTGTTTCTTTTTACATTTTGATAATAAATAGATTAATCAGTAAACTTCCCTAATTTATAGATTATGACCTTAAACCGATTATTTCATAATTAAAGTTCACTATATTTGATTTGTTTTTATATTTGATTTGTTTTTTGTATTTGCTGAAGCCAAAAATCAATAAAGGATGGCAGAGTAAATTAAGTCTTTGATAAAAATTAAAGAATGTATAGACAAGTATAATCTATCACTGTTGTTGTTCTTGTTTTATTGTCAAGTCAATTTCAACTCGTAGCAAAGCTATAGGACAAAGAAAAACTACCCCACAGGGTTTCCTAGATCTTTACAGGAGTAGATCTCCAGATGTTTTCTCCAGCAGTCTCTGGTAGGTCCAAACTACTGACCTTTGATTAGCAGCCTAACACTTAACCCTTGTACTGCCAGGGCTGTTTATTATCTATCATTCTACCCATTGTTATCCTATCAAGTCCATTCCAACTCATACATTTATTGAAACTTATTTATGAACGTTAGATGTAGCTATCACTACTACTAGTAAAAAAAAGTATGCTCAAATCCATCTTCTTGGTTTGATGATAAGCAAGCACATTTTGATTGGTTTGTTGATTCTATGTGCATCATTTTAAGATTAAGTAATTTTAACAAGGTTTAAAAAACTCACTAAAGCTCAAAAATAAAGTAAGTTTCGGTAAATTCATTTACAACATTTTAAGTATTTGAGACTTGCCAATGGTTTTGGCATCTAAGGGTACCATAGCCAAACGTGCTGTGCCCAATTGATATAGGGGGACTTCTCTAAAGAGGTAACTTATTTTCATTAACTTCACGTCTCTTTTCTTTATATTACAAGGAGTTCTATCTCATATTGGAATACTATAAATATATCAAAGGTATTAGATAGTAGGAGCCCTGCTGGTTCAGTGGTTAAGAGCTACAGCTACAAACAAGAAGGTCAGCAGTTCGAATCCACCAGCCGCTCCTTGGAAACCCTATTGGGCAGTTCTACTCTCTCCTATAGGGTCATTATGAGTTGGAGACAATTTGAATTTTTTTTTTTTAGATAGTAAGTACTCATACCACACATTGGCATGAACTATGTATTTTTTTTTTTTTTTAATATTTCATCATGAAATCAGGGATATGCACCCATCACATATAGGCAGTATACAATTTAACATTAGCCACTACCCCTCTCACTACGGGAAATTTTTCAAAAATATTAACTAGGTGAATATGTCTCAGCCTGGATAAAATTATTGTTTCTCACTTCTTTTGTCATCATTTATTGACATGATTCTGAAACCAGTGCTGCTGGTATGTTTTGACTTGACAATTTTATTAAGATACTGGTTGTAAATGCAATTACTCAAAATTCAAATTTCCAGGTTCTTTTTATCAACTCTACTTTATTTTGTGGGGAGAGGTTGTTATTCTTTCTACTCCCACCAAAATTCATGCAAATGCTAGAGCCTCAAACAGTAGAGTTTTTTTCTCACACACTTGGGAAATTTATGTTCTTCATAAAAAGCTACAAAATACCTTTACTAAATATTCTTGTAGGGAATGATCTCATAAAATTTCTAGGTCTTTTATTACTGTTATGGATTGCACTGTGCCCCCCAAAAGAAATGGGGGGCCATAAGACCTGTACCTATAAATAAGTCCCTGTTTTAAAAAAAGGTTTTTCTTTTGTTATGCTAATGAGATCAAAGCAGACTAGGGTGGGCCCTAACCTAATCAGTTCTGGGTGGTGTTTCATAAAAAGAGCAGAATAGACACAGAAGCAAACACACAGAGGGATGGCAAGCACACCTGGCAGGTCGATGCGTCTACTAGCCCAGGAACACCAAGGATTGCCTGTAGCTATTAGAAGCTGGGTTTTTTGGGTTTTTTATTAGAAGCTGAAAGATACAAAGAAGGACGGACCTCTCCCTAGAGCCACACCCTACATTAGGACTTCTAGTCTCCCGAACTGCAAGACAGAGCCCTGATGGTGTAGTGGTTAAGTGTTCAGCTGCTAACCAAAAGGTTGGCAGTTTGAATCCACCAGTTTGAATCCACCAGCTGCTCCTTGGAAACCCTACGGGGCAGTTCTACTCTGTCCTATTGGATTGTTACAAGTCGAAATCAACTAGATGGCAACTTTTTTTTTTTTTTTTGAACTGCAAGACAATACATTTCTTTAAAGCCACCCACTTATGGGTTTTTTGTTTTGTTTTGTTTTTGTTATACCACCACTAGATAACTAAGACAATGACAATATTTAGGTAGTATGCTCTTTGTGAAAATTCTTTTCCATCAAATACTTGAATATAAACACGTGAAAGCAGCTATTTTTGCATTTTTTTCTGATGCATTCCCAGGACATAGAACAATAAAGATTATGCAGTAGGCACACTGCATTTTCCGAATGAATTTAAAAGTCATGTAACCTATGTTTATCATCTGGGTTTAACTACAAATGCACCCCTCCTTCTGCCCCCTCAAAAAAAAACTTAGTTTAATAATTTTTGCTTATTTTCTCACTAAAGTTTGGTTGTTACAGTCTATCATCTCCACAATCTCTAGGTTGCTCACTTAATAATATGAATCTTCTCTTACTTATTCCCTAATACTTGCTGTGTGCCCCCTAAGTCCTCAGAACGATATATAGTGTTGTAAAGTATAAAAAAAAAAAATTTTTCTTTTTTTAAAAAGTATATGTACACGTAAATAAAGCTATGATATCAACTCTAGACAGGTGTCTCATCAAAGTAGTAAAGTAAATTAAATCAAACTGTAAAAAGAAACAATGATTTAGTAAGTTACTTGTAGTTGCAGAAAGAGAGAGTTTTGTGGGTTGGTATGATGATTCAGTGGTTAAGTGCTGGGCTGCTAACTGAAAGGCTAGCAATTCAAATCCACCAGCTGCTCCTCGGGGAGAAGACCTGGCAATCTACTCCGGTAAAGATTACAGTCTAAGAAACCCTATGGGACAGTTCTTCTCTGTCCTATAGGGTCACTATGAGTTGGGACTGACTCGTCGGCATACAACAACAACATGGCTGCATATGTCTTCACAGAGCAGGCAAGACTTAGCTTGGGAGAAGGTGACAGGGAAAGATCATTGTTGAAAGGGTGGTTGTGTGCAAGGCCCCAGTAATGTCATCTTTATGTAGTCATTACACTTCTGGTCTCCAATACTAGTAACTGTCCAATTATTCTCTATTTTTAAGGACAACCAGTTAAGCAGTTGCTGTCCCGTTGACTCCAACTCATGGCAAACTCATGTGTGTCAGTGTAGAAACGTGCTCCAGAGGGTTTTCAAGGGCTGATTTCTCAGACGTAGATCACCAGGCCTTTCTTCTCCGCACTCTGGATGAACTCAAACCTCCAATCTTTCATTTAGCAGCCAAGCACATTAACCATGTGTATCACCCAGATTTTTAAGGATTTCATACCCAAAATATGAAATCTCATTTAACCCTATTCTCTAGGCCCATTCCACGCTAAATATTACAAATGTGTAAGAGAGTTTTTCTGAGGTTATTTTTTCAATACAGCCCTTCAGAAAGGACAAGGTGGGTCCTCACATTAATAAGTTAAATTAATTGAATTTTTCTTAGTGAATACTTTTATGTATAACATAATATAGATCCATATTATGTATCATAAAAGTGTTGAAAAAGGAAAATTCTATAGAACCAGGAGTCTTATTACAATTATTAGAGGTAATGTGTACTAAAATGAAAAATAATGGTATATTTGGCTTGGCCATAGAGCTAATATATAAGTTTCATTTAAGTCATGATATATGTGGTATACCAAAGAAGTGAAATAAAATGATAACATAGGCAGAACTGACCGGATGCTGAAAGCAGATGGAAAACTTAAAGTGAAGTATTAAAAGGGCAGGTTTACAATGCTACAGCTGGTGATTAAAAACATGTCACTATCTAATCAGGCAACTGCATCTGGCCCACTGTAATTCAGAGGTTTTCAAACAGTAAGAACCACAATTTAATTTAAATCAAAGTTGAATTTCCAAAGCTAGCCAAAGAATAGAAACTCTCAGAAGAGCTTGCCACAGTATATCTCAACTTTTCATAGTAAGAAAAGAGAAAACACTGGTTTGATCATTAACCAAAAACAAAAAAAAATTGCTGTCTAGTTGAATTCTGACTCAAGGTAACCCTATCATTAGACTCCATATATTTGGGAAATAAAGTTGGATAAAATTTAACCAAACTCAATGGGTGTCATTAAAAGGGCAATAAACAAATTGTCATGGTTGGTGTTATGTGTCGACTTGCCTAGGCCATGATTCTCAGTGGTTTGGCAGATATTATGTAATCATCCTCCATTTTGTGATCTAATATGAGCATCCAATCAGTTGAAAGGGGAGTTTCCTTGGGGGTGTGTCCTGTATCCAATATATAAGGATGTTCTGGCGAAGCTGGCTCTTTCTTGATCCCCCAGCTAACTTGCCATCCTCTGACCACTGGTTCTTGGGACATGAGCCAGTAGCCCGCCACCCCTGACCTGCAGATTTGGGGATTCTTCAGCTCCCACAGCCCCATGAACCCACAGCCCTCTGCCTGACCTACTGTTTTTGGATTTGTCAGCCCTGCAACCACATGAGTCAGCGGATGCCTCCAGCCTGATGCCTGACACACGAATTTGGGAGTTGCGAACCTCCACAACTGTGTGAGCCATTTCCTTGAAATAAATCTCTCTCTATATAGAAATATATATACATTGGTTTTCCTCCTCTAGAGAGCCCAGCATAAGACGCAAATAATGGCACAAATAACAACAAACTTCTAAGTTCCCCTTCAGTTGTCTAATGACAAAATAAATAATAACAACCTGTCACTTAAGGGGTAATTGGCAGCAATATGCAACATTAAAAAATATCTGGATTCAATTTTAAAAAGTTATAGTGGCCCTAATTTTTCCTAACTTCATTTTCATGTGTAATATCTTTATTTTCTATTAATTTGAATAAGAAATATAAAGAAATAAATGATTTAATGACACAGTAGTACTTAACATGACGGAAATCAACATTTAAAAAATATTTTTTTTTTAATTTTGGAACACGAAAAATAATTATTTGATTGAGTAATATTGTACCATTATTTTATTTTTTGTTTTTTTTTTTATATTTTAAAGTTTTTTTTTTTTTTTTTAATTGAACTTTAGATGAAGGTTTACAGAACAAACTAGTTTCTTGTATGACATAGGTTAACAACCCCACAACAGGTCAACACTCTCCCTTCTCAACCCTGGGTTTCCTATTACCAGCTGTCCTGTTCTCTCCTACCTTCCAGTCACTGCCCCAGAGCTGGTGCGCCCGTTTAATCTTGTTTTTGTATCATTACTTTAGAGATAATAATATCCTATATATTGCATTACATCGCTGCTTAAATTTTGATACAGTTCTTACTTGATTCAAAGCTTATATTCGAAGACAAGTGTTAGGTAAAAAGCCTTTCTCTGTCGGGTCCCAGACTAACAATCTACCCTCATCAACCTACACATTCTCCCATGAATTCTACATTTTATGTGCATTAAACTCAGTTACAACTATATGAGAATAACATTCTCCTCTACTGCTTTGTGCTATTAACCATAATGCCTAAGCTTTTCTCATCTCCATCTAGTTAATGATCTCCACCATTCTTCATGATACAAATCAAATGCAATTCCTGAAAAAATCCCAGGTGGGATTAATGGCTCTCTACTCTTTTTTTTTTACTCTGTATGTCATCATTCTGTCACTTTTCACAAGTCACTGGTTTTATTTATTTAAATGTATATTACTGCCTAGAGATTCTTAAAACCTGGGGTAACATGAGCCTTCTTTTATAAAGAATTGTATTTCAAAAACCTAGTCATAGTCTGGCATGTACTACGTTTACAATCAATGTTCCATAAGTGAATAAATGAATTAAATAATTACTTTCATTATTAGGTCAACTTCCGTGTAAGGATATATTAGAGGCATTCCCAACCAACAAAACTGCTTTTTTTAATTGGTATCAAGTTTTAGAGGGTATGCATTAAATAAATTTTATTGTATTTTGTTTCTTTTTCCTTTACTGTATCCGAGGTACCCGTTATTTGATTAGTTGACAATCCACTTCTAGAAAATAAAAGCAGCAGAAGTATAGAATCATCTTACGTTTAAAATTTTCTTTTGAAATGTAAGACTAGAACACGATTTTTCAAGAATGACTTTTTGGGGTGAATTTCTTGCATATAATTGAACGAAATAATTGCCAATGACATAATAAATTACTTTAAAAGACTTTATTTTCAGCCTTCCTCCATCAAAAACTCCTCTCTGGTTTTGCAGTGTACTCATTTGATAATCAGCTCTAGACCCCTATCAGATAAAGAACAAGCACAACATTGACTTCCAAACATGATACTGATGACAGTTAAAGCAAAGTCTTTGACACTGACTGTGATTTTCAATGTTTTTTCTTTTCCCCCAAATAAATGTTTGATTCCTATATTTACATCTGTCTAAGATGATATGAATTTTTCCAGAATACTGCTAGGTAGTTACCATTTTGTCATGACTCATCTACGTGTTCTATAGGCTTTTGTGAGCAAGGAAATTAGGGAAAAAAAAAAAGGATCTATAGGAATAGATGATGGAAATTTAAATGGACAATGAAATAAGCTGCATGCTATACATGGAAAGAGAATGAATAGAAAATAAGATCAGAAAAGCAGTGATATTAATGGTAAACTTTTCTGAATGTTAAGATGATCTGTGTTCAAGAAACTTAAAAACTTGAATCTCTAAGATTTTATTGTAACTTAAACAGAAGATTCTTGCTCTGTTAAAGTTATGTTTAATTTTGACCAAAGGATATAAAACTTAAATAATCGACACCCACTCCATTTGATACTTTATTTTTCTGGAAAAACAAAAATTGTGTCCTAGTACCAATTAAAGGAATGTTGTATTTTATATGACTACTGGTGTTATATCTGGGAAACCCTGGTGGCGTAGTGGTTAAGTGCTATGACTGCTAACCAAAGGGTCGGCAGTTCAAATCCGCCAGGCGCTCCTTGGAAACTCTACAGGGCAGTTCTACTCTGTTCTATAGGGTCGCTATGAGTCAGAATCGACTGGATGGCACTGGGTTTGGTTTTTTGGTTTTGGTTGGAGTTATATCATTGAGTTTTAGAATACAGTTGTAAGACTGTCTGAAGGACATACTTTATTTTTCTAATGGCAATCTCTCTACCGACCCCATCCCCACCCCCAGGCATACATAATGACACTTAAATGGCTGCACATTTAGCCACAATTAAAGAAGTTCAGGGTAGAAAAGTATATCAGGCAGGGCCAACATGTCTCTCCAGAGAAGGCATCAAAACAGTTCCTTTTTAGTGGTAATAGACATAGATGTAAATAACAGGGCTGCCTGTAGCCAAGTTGCCTAGACATGAGGAGAAAACTGGCCTGCAGTGACAGAATGAAACTAAAATATGTAAAGATACAGAGATGAGAGAAAACAGAGAGACTGCTCAATGTGCAAATGTCCCCGAGGTCTGGGACTGCTCGTTGAAGCTGTGTTCAAATCCTTTCTGGATTTCATGAGTCAATAAATTCTCCTTTGAAGCTAAAGGTGTGTGACTGAAATTTCTGTCACCCACATGCCAGGTAACACAAAACCAGATTCTATCCCTGACATTTGTTCCCTGCCAAGATGGAGAAAGAGAGATCATATTTACATTTCCTTCTGAAAGAACTAAAAAAAAAAAAAATGGACAAAATATATGAAACAATGCTTCTCAAAGTGGTGGACATCTGGCTTGTCTCCAAGGGATGAAAAAGAAAAATATGGTGATACCTATAATTGGCACAGGAGACTTCTTAGATAATGTTCCATGGCCATGGCAAAAGGCTGGTGAACCAAGGCAAAGCCTGTAGAGCTCCATGAATTGAGGAGGCAGGTCTGGAAACTGGGGACCCTAAGTCAACTGCAGGACAGAATACTAGAGAGGGGAGAGGTATAAAGGGACAACTCTGAAGAGCTAGAGAAGTACCCCCTGGCGTATTCAGCCAAGTACTGATCCATACATGAACAGTGTAAGGAGACTGCAAGAAGCTTGGGAAACAAACATCTGAAAAGATTAGAAGGAAAAATCACCCACCAGCACTTACGCCAGGCAGGGGTTAGTGCCTGCTCCCACAAATCAGGAAAGAAAACCTCATAAATCCATCCGACACCTGGAACGGTATTCAGTAGTGGGAACAATTAACCCCAGACTAAACCCCACTTAACAAAAGTTTAAAAATCAAGACCCCAAAAGATCAAACCGCATCCAAGAAACTTGACCTCATCACTGAATAAACCTCAAGAATATTTACAGGAATTTGAAAAATATTGAGTCCCCAATAAGGGAAACTTCACAATGGCTGGCACTGGAAACAAATGAAACACAGAATAATATGGTATGCAGGAAGCAGGAAAAGACAACCAAGACTAAGGAGAAATATAAATCAATCGAAACTGATGCAAAATGACTCAGATGATAGAACTAGTAGATAAAAAAAAAACGGTGGGCTTAAAAATAATTCTTTTAACTCTATTCTATGTTTTCTCAAATTTTCCCCAAGTCTATAACATCATATTTTTAAACGCTTCCTGCCTGAAACTAGATATATGTACAAATCTGTATTTCTCAATATCTATACTTACGTATTATCTATTCCTATCAATTTCTTCATTGATTTAAGTTCAATGACACTACTTTTGCACTTTTATGTCATATATGGTAAAATGAAGACAACGGAACACAGTTCACAGCACACAAGTTATTTCAGGCTAGTCTCCAAACCGTCCTGAGGATTGTATCTAGATCTTATTCTTCCACACTCTTAAACCCCTCAATTTTCTTTTTCTTTCACATTCACATAATTATTTTCTTCAGATTATTTAGTTTTTAAACAAAGTACATACATTTCAATTTTAAGGATGCCACATACTCACTAGAGGAAGTTTGAGGAATATAAACAAATTTATAAAAGAAAAAAAATCACATTTACCTATATTTAGAGATAAACAGTTATAGTTTAGTACTTTTTAATTTGTGTGTATCTGTATTTTTGTTAGTTTGGGGATTTACATAGCATTGAAAATATTTCATAATATAATTTTTTATCATGTGTTTTAAATTAAAATTGAAATAAAACCTAAAAGAGTATTTTGTGACCAATTATTATGACACCGGTAAAATAAAATACTAAATTCTTAAATGACCATATGAAATAAATATTACTGGCTTGATATTACAAAACAGAAATCAGAAGCTTAGTAATGTTTGAAGCCCAGCTTAGAGCCTGGATCTCCCATGATTGTATTCCTAACAATTATTACTTTCTAAACTTTTTTTCACAGTATAATGTAGTCTTCAATGTCATTTTGGAAATTTTCTAGTATATTATCCATAGGTAAGTTCCAATTAAAAAATCTAAAGAGAACCATTTTGGATATTTTTTAGCATATAACTAATAATTCTGAGTTATGCAATAAAGTTTGAGAAAAACTATAAAATAACTACTTAATAGTCTGTCGTATAGGGTCACTTTGAGTCGGAATGGACTCGATGGCACTGGGGTTTGTCTGGGTCATATACAATAAAGAGCATTTTATAGGTATACATAATTTAATAGCCAAATGATGTTGTATAGATAAAATGTGCTGAATAAAATAAATGAAATATCAAATGTAAACTCTAATAGGCTCCCACTGATAACACAAAATATTGATGATGAGTGAATAACAGTGTATCTGCTAGTGTAATTTCAGTTTTCTTTATTGTGAGCTATTTTCATATGGTGCCCTAGTCATGGAATACTTTTGGAGTCATTACTTATTCCAGACAATTAGGAAAGATTTATTGATTTTTCATTTCTATGGCAGCACTATGGATTTAAGCTAGTTTGCATTTAGAATAATTTATCTGTGTAGAAGTTAAGCCCAGGAAGTAAATGTACTGTGGTAGCTATAAAATGCATCACTAGATTTTTCATTTATATTTGTATAAAATTGTGTTGAAGGTTTCATTATTAGCTAAAGGCTTTTTTCTTTCCCCAAAGTGGCCTATATTACAGCTCTTATGAGACTGTATTTGCCTTGTGCCATAAATTCTAATTTATAGTAAATCTCTAACTCTTTCTAATCAGCAATACACGGTAATAAATAAAAGAACATTCAGATAAGTAAGGCATTAGCTACTGTTTTTCTGTCCTTCCAAATCAGTTATTACTCCTCCACGCTCCAGGCTGCTCCCTATCTCAAACTCTACCTCATGGGCATGGACAGATGAACATGTCTTAAAGTTCTGAAATATCAAGTAGGAAGCATTATGGTAACGTAGAAGACAGACCTAGGCTGATGCTGAAATTGCCATGATTTTTCACTGCAAAAATTTCAAATACAAATATAAAAGTTAATATTAAAATTATTTGTTTTATCATTAGCCATTAGAGAAATGTAAATTAAAACTATGATGAGATTCCATCTCACTCCAACAAGGCTGGCATTAATCCAAAAAACACAAAATAATAAAAGTTGGAGAGGCTGCGGAGAGATTGGAACTCTTATACACTGCTGGTGGGAATGTAAAATGGTACAACCACTTTGGAAATCTATCTGGTGTTTTCTTAAAAAGTTAGAAATAGAACTACCATACAACCCAGAAATCTCAATCCACGGAATATACCCTAGAGAAATAAGAGCCTTTACACGAACAGATATATGCACACCCATGTTTATTGCAGCACTGTTTATAAAAGCAAAAAGCTGGGAGCAACCAAGGTGTCCAACAATGGATGAATGGATAAATAAATTATGGTATATTCACACAATGGAATACTACTCATCGATAAAGAACAGTGACGAATCTGTGAAACATTTCATAACATGGAGGAACCTGGAAGGCATTATGCTGAGTGACATTAGTCAGAGGCAAAAGGACAAATATTGTATAAGACCACTATTATAAGATCTTGAGAAATAGTATAAACTGAGAAGAACACATCCTTCTGTGGTTATGAGCGGGGAAAGGGAGGGAGGGTGGGAGAGGGTTTTTTACTGGTTAATTAGCTGAAAAGAACTGCTTTAGGTGAAGGGAAGGACAATACTCAATACATGGAAGGTCAGCTCAGCTGGACTGGACCAAAAGCAAAGACGTTTCCGGGATAAACTGAATGCTTTGAAGGTCAGCAGGGCAAGGGCGGGGGTTTGGGGACCATGGCTTAAGGGGACTTCTAAGTCAATTGGCAAAATAAATTCTATTAAGGAAACATTCTGCATCCCACTTTGAAATGTGGTGTCTGGGGTCTTAAATGCTAACAAGCGGCCATCTAAGATGCATCAATTGGTCTCAACCCACCTGGAGCAAAGGAGAATAAAGAACACCAAGGTCACACAATAACTATGAGCCCAAGAGACAGAAAGGGCCGCATGAACCAGAGACCTACATCATCCTGAGACCAGAAGAACTAGTTGGTGCCCGGCCACAATCGATGACTGCCCTGACAGGGAGCACAACAGAGAACCCCTGAGGGAGCAGGAGATCAATGGGATGCAGACCCCAAATTCTCATAAAAAGACCAGACTTAATGGTCTGACTGAGACTAGAGGAATCCTGGCGGTCATGGTCCCCAAACCTTCTGTTGGCACAGGACAGGAACCATCCCCGAAGACAACTCATCAGACATGAAAGGGACTGGACAGTAGGTAGGAGAGAGATGCTGATGAAGAGTGAGCTAATTATATCAGGTGGACACTTGAGACTGTGTTGGCATCTCCTGTCTGGAGGGGGGATGGGAGGATAGAGAGAGTTGTAAGCTGGCAAAATTGTCAGAAAGGAGAGACTGGAAGAGCTGACTCATTAGGGGGAGAGCAAGTGGGAGTATGGAGTAAGATGTATATAAACTTATATGTGACAAACTGACTTGATTTGTAAACGTTCACTTGAAGCTCAATAAAAGTTAATTAAAAAAAAAAATGCAAAGAACTTTCCTGAATGAACTGAATGCTTTGAAGGTCAGTATAGCAGGGGTGGGGGTTTGGGGACCATGTTTTCCGGGGACATCTAAGTCAATTGGCATAATAAAATCTGTTAAGAAAACATTCTGCATCCCACTTTGGAGAGTGGTGCCTGGGGTCTTAAATGCTAGCAAGCGGCCATTTAAGATGCATCAATGAGTCTCAACCTACCTGGATCAAAGGAGAATGAAGAACTCCAAGGAAAAAGGTAATTATGAGCCCAAGAGACAGAAAGGGCCACATAAACCAGAGACTCCATCAGCCTGAGACCAGAACCTGGCTACAACCGATGACTGCCCTGACAGGGAACACAACAGAAAACCCCTGAGGGAGCAGGAGAGCAGTGGAATGCAGACCCCAAATTCTTGTAAAAAGACCAGACTTAATGGTCTGACTGAGACTAGAAGGACCCCAGAGATCATGGTCCCCAGACCTTCTGTTAGCCCAAGACAGGAACCATTCCCAAAGCCAACTCTTCAGACAGGATTGGACTGGACTATAGGATAGCAAATGATACTGGGGAAGAGTGAGCTCCCTGGATCAGGTAGACACATGAGACTATGTGGGCAGCTCCTGTCTGGAGAAGAGATGAGAGGGCAGCGGGGGTTAGAAGCTGGCTGGAGTGTGCTGTCTCATTAGAGAGAGAGCAACTAGGAGTATAAGCAAGATGTATATACGTTTTTGTATGGGAGACTGACTTGGTTTGTAAACTTTCACTTAAAGCACAGTAAAAATTTTAAAAAATATTCTGGAATAAATGAGGAATTGGATGGTCATATCATTAAAAACAAATATTCTGTTTTCTAGTTCAAAAAAACCCTGGAAAAGATGCACTGTGAGGTACAGTTTATTAAGATTCAGGTTGATTCACTTGGTGAAAGTTCAAAACTATGAAGCTACGCCACTAAGATTTTATCCTACGCCATGTGACTCCAAAGTCCATGGCTCATACCATTGATCTCCTTATTCTTTGTTCTTTTACTGTATTTTCCTAAATATCACACCATATGCATATATTGACTTCATAAAAATAAATATTTTTTCTATTTAATATGAATGAAATATGATCCTAAGTAATATATCATTTATTTTTATCTTTTACCATTAGTCATGTTTTTATTACTATTATATCATTATTATTGTTGCATTCTATAGATTATGGAGAGCTCAATGTGAATTAATAAGTTAACTAATTTATGACTGATATGCCATAATTCCAACTGACAAGGCTGAAATTTGACTTCTCTCCCAAAGGCAAATGCTTTTGGACTATGGAATGACAAGTGTCAAAAAAGGTTACTTACAACTATTAAAAACTTAAACTGCAGCCTGAAAACATAATCTGGATTTTTGAGATTGCTGTTTTGTTATCCACCCTGTCCCTTTCCCCAAAGGTAATACATACTGATTAAAAATTATGACACTTCATTTTCATAATAGAAGCTCATTTCAATTCTACAACCAGAACAGTTTGAATGAATAGAAAATTTCTCAGTGAAAAACATGTCATCAAAGAAGAATAGTTTACAAATCTGAGCTGACAGTTAAACTACGAAGAAATTTCTAAGAAGCTCATCAGCTGACCAAAGATTTGTATGCTTTGAAATTCAATTATCTGTTATATAGAAATACTGTTTCCAGATTTCTTCATGTCCTGAAGACCTTGGCTTGTACATTCTTTCATTTATGAATGAGAAGAAATTGTTTCACAATGCCTCTTACATGACTGTGACTGCTCCCTGGTATACATGGCAAATTGGAGAATGATCAGTAATCTGTGCAAATTTCCGTTTTACTCAGCTGTAAATCCGTAAGATTTGAGGCCAGGAGCCAGACTCGTCTTTGGTTGTTGACCAGTGAAAACCAAGTCTATCTGAATATAAGGAGACCCACCTTATTATTTGAAATGTAGAATTTGTTGAATTTTCTAAGACTTGTAACCAATGTATTAGGTGAATCTCTGAAACTGCACACCAGTGGACCTGCTGTCTTTCTTTCTTTCTTTTCCTGACACCTCCTATCCCACTGTGTGTACATAATCCACACACTTGTTGTTGTTGTGTGCCATCGAGTCAATTCCAACTCATGATGACCCTATGGGACAGAGTAGAACTGCCCCATAGGGTTTCCTAGTCTGTAATCTTTATGGAAGCAGATCGCCAGGTCTTTTCTCCCATGCAACAGCTGGTGGGTTCAAACCAGTGACCTTTAAGTCAGCAGCTAAGAACTTAACCACTGGGCCACGAGGACTCCCTGTCCATATGCATACCAAACCAAACCCACTGATTCCAATTCATAGTAGCCCTATAGGACAGAGTAGAACTGCCCCATAGAGTTTCCAAGGAGCACCTAGTGGATTTGAACTGCTGAACTTTTGGTTAGCACCCATAGCACTTAACCCCTATGCCACTAGGGTTTCCATTCATATGCATAGGCATACTTAATGGCTTTTGCCTTGGGAGGTGAACTTTGCCATGCTGTCATTGAGAAGTTGAATAGTGTTGTGTTAAACACACAGCTTCTGGTGTCAGATAGCCTAGGGTAACAATGTTGGTTCTGCTGTGTGACTTTGGATGAGTAACACATATTCTCAAAGGATAATTTCCTGATATGCAAAATTAACATAGTTTTAACGTCTGATAATAGGGTTGATGTAGAGATTTTACAGGGTAAAATGCTAAAAATTCTGCTTGACTTATAGTAGTTGCTTGTTCCGGTGTGATTGCTATGAGTCAAAAACGACTCGACAGCGATGGGTTTTTTGGCGTATAGGTTGGTCCTGCCCTGTGCAGATGGTATTTCTTCCTTAAGATTTTCCTCCAACCATTTTAATTTGGGAAAATATTTTTGTTGTTGTAGCACAATATTAAAACACGATTTCCTAATCACAATGCTATCCATCTCTGCCTCATTACATCCCTGCCCATAATGTTAATAACCTCCCTCATCTTACATTTGGCTTTGCATGTTTGAGACTCTGGGTTCAACCCCTGGCATCTCCAGAATCTTTCTCTGATGCAACACAATTTAAACCCATTCTTTATGGAAACCCTGGTAGCACAGTGATTGAGAGCTACAGCTGCTAACCAAAAGGTCGTCAGTTTGAATATACCAGACGCTCCTTGGGAACCATATGGGGCAGCTCTACACTGTCCTATAGGGTCGCTATGAGTCGAAATGGCAATGGGTTTGGTTTACCCCAGGTAAGTGACTTTGTTGGCTTCTAAATCTTATTAATCAGATCCCTCAAGTATGTTGCCTCTGATTCTTAATAAATTGGAAATTGATTTCTCTTTGTTATAGCTCTAGAAAGTCCTATACCTATGTATGTACCTTTCATAGTCAGAGCTGACCAGATGTATTATACTTTTTGAACATTGTAATTTATGTGTCTATACTCATTCTGGTATACTCATTCCTAGTCGTCCAACTCTGCAACATGACTAGTCCCTAAACCAATACCAAAACTCTTTCTTAGCTTCTGCATTCACAACCCTGAAATTATGACCCATGGCTTTGGCATGTATTGGGGTACAATGCCCCAGGTTAGCAAGACAGGAGCCAGAAATCTCTCCCTTCTCAAATAATTTCCCTTGTTCTCTGCTCTGGCCATGAGCATACTGGAGACAATCTGACAGTAATCTGACAGTTCATTTTACCTTTTGAAGACACTGATAATGATTATACAAGCTGGTTAGGCTGCAGAATGTCACACAGACTTTTAAATGCAAACACACACACTTATTATTAAACTGTGCTTATTTGTTGTCGTTAGTTGCCATCGAGTTAATTACCACTCATAGCAACCTGGTCCAATAGTTGCTATGTTTGAGCCCACTATTGCAGCCACTGTGTAAATCAGTTTCATTGAAGGTCTTCCTCTTCTACTCTGTTCTACAGGGTTGCTATGAGTCAGAATTGACTCGACAGCAATAGGTTTTTTAGAAGATAATTACTATTTGTTCAAAAATTTCAGGTGCTGCAGAATCTGCCCCTTGTCTGTATCTCCAATGTCATCTATTGCCACTCTAATCTTCAGTATTTATGAACCATCCACATTTGCCTTCTCTTAGTTATTCATATATCATGCTATTTCCATCCCACATGTCTTCTTACAAAATAACTCCTCTCTGAATGCTGTGCCCCTGGCCAATCATTACTTTGCCTAAGTAATCCCCACTCATTTTATATCTGAGCATAAAACATCAGAGCAGCTAAGTAACCTGCTTGAAGTGTCATGAAACTACGCTTTATTTATAACAACCATTTATTCATAGTAATAAAATTATAAAACCAAACCAGTTGCTGTCGAGTCGATTCCAACTCATGGCGACCCTATAGGACAGAGTAGTGGTTAAGCACTCAGCTGCTAACCAAAAGGTCAGCAATTCCAACCCACCAGCTGCTCTGCAGGAGAAAGCTGTGGCAGTCTCCTTCTGTGAAGATTACAGCTTTGGAAGCCCTAAACAGCAGTTCTACTCTGTCCTACAGGGTAACTATGAGTCAGAATTGACTTGACCACAAAGAGTTTGTTTTCTTTTTCTGTTTGGTACATATATAGAGAGAGAGAAGAGAACTGCCCCCATAGGGTTTCCAAGGATTACCTGGTGGATTCGAAATGCTGACCTTTTGGTTAGCAGCCAAATGCTTAACCACTGTGACACCAGGCTCCTAATATACATATAGCCATATATAAAAAAATCATTTATATATATATATGTTATATATATATATACATATAAAGTTGTCTTGGAGTCAATTCCACCTCATGGCAACTCCATGTTTTTCAGAGTAGAACTGCACACAGGGTTCTCAATGGCTGTGATCTTTGGAAAGTAAAAGCTAAACATCATTAGTCATTAGAAAAAGACAAATCAAAAACACACAATGAGATACAACTTCATGCTTACTAGGATGGCTGTAAGGAGTCCTGGGTGCTCAATGGTCAAGCACTCGGCTGCTAACCAAAAGTTTGTGTTCAAAACCACCAGCAGCTGGCAAGAAAAGACCTGGCTATTTGCTCCAGTAAAGATTACAGCCTAGGAAACCTCTGTGGGGTGGTTCTACTCTTTCACATGGGATCGCTATGAATCTAAATCAACTCCATGGCACACAATAACAACAGGATGGCTGTAATCGAAACCAGACAATTAAATGCGTTGGTTAGGATATGAAAAAATTGGAACCACACTTCTTGTACTGAAATTCTTCAATTACTAATGGAAAGACAAGTATTCTTAACTATTCAGTACAGCTACATGGCACAGGGATAGAGCTGTGAATAGGGTACATAGGACAAAATGAACGACAGTCAGTGAAAGTGACAAAAAAGACACACAAGACTTGGTAGGATGGTTCTAGAAAAATGAGCAGCAGGCATTAGCTAAGGGAGAAAAGAAGCAGAAAACATGGCATTTCCATGGGATAAGAATAAAAAATGGTGAACAATTAGAGAGGTAGAGAGCATCATAAAGGAAATAGAATCTTATTCTGAGTATGAGTAAAAGTCAATGAAGGATGTGGATTCGGGGTATAGTACAATCAGATGTTGACTTTAATAAAGGTCAGTTGAAGCATGATGGCCAGAAAAAGTAAAAACAAACAAAAAATTGTAGGTAAGGGATGATGATGGCCACAATTGAGGATGTAACATTAGGGTTAAAAGAAGAGGTGGAACTGAGATCTACTGGTTTGTAATCCTCTTTTGGTTTTTGCTTTCTTTTGATGAATTTCAGTTAATGCTAACCTTCAGTAATGTTGATTTTTGTCCCAAATTTCCCCAGCTCCAGATAAAAGTGTAGAATTAATAATTTAAGTGTAATTCAAAATGTATTTAAAAATAAAGCTGCTATCTAAAAAAAAAAAAAAACACTAAAAATTTATTTTAGAAATCCCGGATCGTACAGTTCACACTTTCCATTCCTTCCTGTCATGGATTGAATTATGTCCCCCTCAAATTGTGTGTATCAGTTTGGCTGGGCCATGATTTCCAGCATTGTGAAGTTGTGCTCCATGTTGTGATTGTAATTTTATGTTAATGAGGATTAAGGTGGGATTGTAACACTCTTATCCAGGTTGAATTCCTGATCTAATAAAAAGGGAGTTTCCCTGGGGTATGGCCTGCACCACCTTTTCTCTCTCAAGAGATAAAAAGGAAAGGGAAGCAAGCACAGAGTTGGGAACCTCTTACCACCAAGAAAGCAGTGCCTGGAGCAGAGTGTGTCCTTTGGACCTGAGCTTCCTGTGCTGAGTTGCTCCCAGACCAAGGGAAGACTGATGCATTACAAGGACCTTCCTTCAGAGCTGAGGGAGAAAGAAAGCCTTCCCCTGGAGTCGGCACCCTGAATTTGGACTTCTAGCCTACAGGACTGTGAGAGAATAAACTTCTCTTTGTTAAAGTCATCCACATGTGGTATTTCTGTTATATCAGCACTAACCTACCCAAACCCACTGCCGTCGAGTCCACTAGATGACCTTTTTATTTTCTCTACAGATGCACATACAGATTCAATTCCATTAAGTGATTTTTTTTAATTATTAAAATTAAAATGATATTTAAACACCCCTCTATTTGCCACTAATTCATGTAGCACTATCTGCCATTATTTCCATAGTTAAAGAGAAAATGTAACCAGAAAATATAAATATGGTCTGTAAAGATGAAAACAAATTATTAAAACATTAGTGTGATTAAAGAAGGAATTTATGTCTGCTTCTTAATTGTGATCCTATTTCAAATGTGATATTCTGAAAATGTATTTCAATTATTTTTATGGTGACAGGCTATAATACACAAACTATTAAATTAAATTTTTTAGGGAGGAAATGCACATGGGTTGGTTAATGTCCTTAGGATAACTGAAGAGTAAATTTTTAAGTGATTTCAATTGTCTGTTTATTCTAAAATTTGCTTATCATATAATCCTAATTGCTCCAAAGGAAACTCTTTTCAACAAAAAATTACTAAATGATATGGACATAAACTCATTTTAAGAAATGTTTCACAGCTTTTTATATTATTCTTGCCTCATATTCAGTGAAGTCTCTCCTTCAGATGTTGAGTTGTACTTTCCTTCAGCTCACTCCAAATCACATTTTTAATATAGACATTATGTTACATGTGTGAAAAGAATGTGTGTTTTAAAGTATATAGGGAAAAAAGTTTTCACGTTACAATTAATTCTGATGATATATATATATATATACCAGCCAAAACCAAGTCCACTGTCATCTAGTTGATTCCAGCTCATAGCATCCATATAGGACAGAGTAGAACTGCCCCATAGGGTTTCCAAGGAGTGGCTGGTGGATTCGAACTGCCAGCCTTTTGGTAGTAGCCTTAGCTCTTAACCACTGCACCACCAGGGCTCTCTCTCTCTATATATATGTATATCCTTATATAAATGCAAATACACATTTTTGCTATGTCATATATATATGTATATAAAATAAAGCTTTATTTCAGACCTACTGATTAAAATATCTGAAGGTTGACCTGGAAATCAGGCTCTCCCAGCTCAAAGAAGTGGCTGGTGGCTGTCCATAGATAAGACACTGTTCTTATCTATGGACAGTATAAGATTAACAAGAGAAAATTAAGTGCAAATCAAGAAAGGATTACACAAACAGATTTCTTGTTACAACATGAGTAATACATGGCATGGTCTCCAATAATATCTTAAAGAGGCTCCCTAACTTCAGTGTTTCTCTATTCCAGCTTCTTGTGGACATTTCTACTGTCTAAGAGCAGTTAAAACACTGCTTCAACCCATCCAGGATTTTTTTTTTTCCTTTCTCTTAGAATAAGTGTATCTCTCCTGGCCCATTTTTTCCAAAAATGAATTAACTTAAAAAAAATAAAATACTGTCTTTAAGTTCATCTCATCATGCGTCTTTCTTATAGGCTGTGTACATTTCTCATCCTAGATCCAATTGTTTATATCTCTGCCCCAAACTCTAAGAAATCCCTCCTTTGTATTTTTTATTAATCCTTGTGTATAGCAAACTCCAATATGGATATTATTGACTCTAAAACTGAGTCTGAGGGTATTTTCAGGTCACCCTATATTCAGACATTTATAATTATCTTTTATGAGTGACTGGTTACAAATTTGATACATGAGTGTTTTGCATAGTTCCCCATAGAGAACTATGCTCTATCAATTGCCTTGAAGACGCACATCTAGTTTATCACGCACTGATGCACATATTCTTTTTTTCATGGAAATCAATAATCCTCTCTGTGGAATCTTGGATTTGGGTTCGCATATATTTAGGCAATAATTGCTTGGGTAGCAGAATTATGCAAAGAGATAAACAGTTTGCAAATCAATCAAGACCTAAATTGCTGGTCTAGTCATTTATTGATTTTTGAGTCATTTTTTTTTCCTATTAGGTCAAAAGAAAAACATAAAATAGTAATTATTCTGATAATACTCATAGGACAGATTTACTCTTGTGCCAATGATCTACAGAAATCAAATATGTTTGAGAGATGTACCATATTTTTACGCAAATAACACACGTTACACATTTTTTGCTAATCAGGAAACCCGTCGCTCGATATTTCGCGTGGGCACTCTGACTTATATGAGTGGCTGTGTTACTCACACAGGTGCATTATTTGCTAAAAATATGATCACTGCCACTTGTTCCTTTTATAATTTTTCAGATATTATGTAGCAACTTGTTTACATCATACATTAATACTCTTTCTACCTTTTTATAAAACACACAGACTCAGTACAATATCTTATAAAAGGATCACTATGTTTTGCCTTTCATTTTGTGACATATAAAATAAATGGGAAAGAGACTTGGAGATCATGGACAGCATCTAAAATTCCACTGTTAACTAAATTAAAAATTTAACTTCTCAGGTTCAGATAGGACATTTCTAAGTCATAGCAATTAATGGAAAACAAAGTATAATCATTGCTGTCTAAACAGACAAAACGGTATATATATTTCAAAAATTTTCATGAAATTCCTCTGAACCCTGTAGCATTCTAAGTCTGGCAAACTTTGAACCAATTATAAAGGAGAGCCAGTAAGATCAGAGATAGAAGTCTAGGAAACAGCTTCCTTCAAAATGAATATTTCTCTATGGTTAAGTAAATTTTTGAAAGCTGAGTAAAATATTTGTTATTTTGTTGTATAATATCTTAGACAATTTAATATGCTAATGCTTATTGGAAGCAGCCTAAAATGAAAAAAAGTCATAAAATAAGCAGAATTTTTCAAGTGTATTTGAGTTACATGATATTTCGCAAATGTTATCTCGGCCCAGTTTTAAGATCTTGGCTAAAAATCTCTCAATTTTTCTTCGCAGGCAGTTTACTAAGCCTACACTTCAACCACTCCTTATCAGGTCCTAACGTTCCCAGGCTACAACACAGAGAGACCCCTAGATGCCTAATATACTGGAATATGCACTTTGAGGTTCTGGAATCATTCAAAATATCTAATGCACACAAAGCCATGGAAACCTAGCTAGCCCCTCCCTACTTGCCATACATAAGCCTCCTTCTACAGCTCCAACCTGCTATTATCTTGGCCCTGGCTGCAACCCCTGCCTGATAGCCTTCTCTCATCTGGAATTATAAACAATAGATGAGTCTGTCTTTCATCTATCTGAGTGTCTTTGTGCTGTGTCCCACTATACAAAAAAATCTATGATCACATCAAAAGTCATATAAAATACTTTGGTATTCCATTTCCAAGGAACACTTCACACAATAGACCAAAACTGTGTGGCTTTAAAGAACAGACATTTTTTATCTCACAGTCTTGGAGGCTAGAAGTCCAAATCAGTGCATCAGCTCTAAAATAAGGTCCTTCTTTATCTCTTTTAGCCTCTAGTAGCTGCCGGCAATCCTTAGCAACCCTGGGCTCGTAGATGCATCTGTCTACATAGTGTCTGTCTTCCCCCTGTATGTGTGTCCCTATGTCACTTTCATTTTAATGAGACACCACTCTGAAAGGATTAGGTTTGGGACCCATCCTATCCCAGGGTGACCTTATTAACATAACAAAATAAAAACCCTATGCCCAAACAGGGTCACATTCACTGGTACGGGGGTTAGCACCTCAACAATGTATCTTTTGCGGGACACGATTAAACCTATAAAAGCTCTTACAACAACACAATGAGCTCAAAGTTGGGAAGTGAAATCAGCTTCTTGGAATTATACAAATTAAGATGTGCTCAAATTTGAACAGGCAGAAGCACTAACTTTTTCATATTGTGGTATCAGTACTTTAAAGGAAATCTGAGATTGTTTAGATTAACACCTTAAATGAATAAATAAATGGATGTTTAGAATGGCTATGTGGGTTCTCAAAAATCACACTGTTATTTTATGACAAAAGTCATTCTTCAACAAGCCTGTTTAGGAATCAACTCAACAGTTGGGTAACTTTCTATGAAAATCATGTGTAGTGTAGCTACTTGAGGTAGGAAATCTTGTACATGTCTATGTGCAGAGATGTAAAAGAAAATATAGCCAATAATGAGAGTTAATAGGAGACTGAGAGACAGCTTAAGCTTAATGAAAAAATAAAGTAAAACCAAAGAAACTCTGTAATCAAAAATTAATGCTAGTATGATGAGCATCACAATGAAATCAGACAAACCTATGTTAGAATCTGTAACACATTAGCTGGTTTATTTTGACAAGGAACAGAAACTCTCTGGCTTCCAATTCCTTGTTGGTAGCAAAATAAAATAATGTATACCAAACCTGAACACATGGCAGATGACCAGTAAATGGTTGTCATTATAGGTATTGTTCAGCTTACAGTATTAATAGGCAGTGGTTATTTTTGACATCCATAAGAATGCATATTTATTCTTAAAACTGTAACTATATACCCAGTGCCATTTTATAATCCTGAAAGTAAATATACTGATACTGTTTGAAAAACTGTGACTTGTCTATGAAAATCCATCCCTATAACATGCCGTTAATCTGACAGCAGAGTAGAATATTTATGGGAAAAAGAAAACAAGAACAAAAAGTAGAAGATAGAAGACAGACTCCTGGATTTCTGTAAACATGACATTCTTTTTTGTCCCGTCATATTGTTATCTATATAATAGAAGAAAAATGTAATGAAAAAGTACAAATACAGTTAAATGTGAATGATTTTGTTAAAATCTAAGTTGTTCCCATTTCATCTACTAAAAATACCCTGTTGTTGTTGTCGTTAGGTGCTGTCGAGTCAGTTCTGACTCATAGCGACTCTGTGCACAACAGAACGAAACACTGGCTGGTCCTGAGCCATACTTACAATCGTTGTTATGCTTAAGCTCATTGTTGCAGCCACTGTGTCAATCCACCTCGTTGAGGGTCTTCCTCTTTTCTGCTGACCCCGTACTCTGCCAAGCATCATGTTCTTCTCCAGGGACTGATCCCTCCTGACAACATGTCCAAAGTATGTAAGATGCAGTCTCGCCATCCTTGCTTCTAAGGAGCATTCTCGTTGTACTTCTTCTAAGACAGATTTGTTCGTTCTTTTGGCAGTCCATGGGATATTCAATATTCTTCGCCAACACCACAATTCAAAGGAGTCAATTCTTCTCCCGTCTTACTTATTCATTGTCCAGCTTTCACATGTATATGATGCGATTGAAAATACCATAGCTTGGGTCAGGCGCACCTTGGTTTTCAAGGTGACATCTTTGCTCTTCCACACCTTAAAGAGGTCCTTCGCAGCAGATTTACCCAATGCAATGCGTCTTTTGATTTCTTGACTGCTGATTCCATGGCTGTTGATTGTGGATCCAAGTAAAATGAAATCCTTCACAACTTCAATCTTTTCTCCGTTTATCATGATGTCGCTCATTGGTCCAGTTGTGAGGATTTTTGTTTTCTTATGCTGAGGTGCAACCCATACTGAAGGCTGTAGTCTTTGATCCTCATCAGCAAGCAAGGTTGTGTCATCTGCATAATGCAGGTTGTTAATGAGTCTTCCTCCAATCCTGATGCTCCGATCTTCTTCATATAGTCCAGCTTCTCACATTATTTGTTCAGCATACAGATTGAATAGGTATGGTGAAAGGATACAACCCTGATGCACACCTTTCCTGACTTTAAACCAATACCCTACTTAACAAAAATTTCACGATTTTAATTTTAATTAGAAGTGGATTAACAAATCATATACATATGTAAAATAATATGAAAATTCAAAAGGAAGAAAATAACTAATAAGAATGACAATATCACATGGATACAAATTAAGGCTCTCAGGAACATCGATTTCATGTGGGAAATTAATATCTCAGGCTGTTAACTCATGCTGTCTCCCCTGTTCTGCTATCCTAATTCCTTCCATGTTTATTGTCTGTAAAGACATTTATTTGTATCTCTAATTTTACCTTTTTCTTACCATTCCTTAAAGAGGTTGGAATTTAAAATGATCTGAATGTTTGCTGAATTCCTTCAGAATATAAGACCCATAATGGTAGAGAGTCAGAGAAAGAGAAGACCCCTTACGAGATAGATAGACACAGTGCCTACAATGATGGGCTCAAGCATAGCAATGATTGTGAGAATGGTGCAGGACCAGGCGCTGTTTCATTCTGTTGTACACAGGGCCTCTATGAGTCGGAACCAACTCGACAGCACCTAACGACAACAACAGTGGCAGACAATGATGCATAGTAGTCAATATATAATTTTGAATGAATAAATATGTGATGAAGATTTTACAGTTGATTGGCCAGCCCTTAATTATTCTTCAAAGATTGTAGAAATTTTCTAATGTTGAAATAGGTAATAAAATTAAAAACAAAAGCTATTGAACTTGTCGACTTAAATAATCCATAATTTGAGCCTAGCTTTTATATTTTTATAGTTTCATATTGCCTTGTCTTTTTGTCTGGTATATTTGAGGACCTAATTTCATCAAAACTGAGCGAAAATTTCAGACTTATCAACTTGCATTCAGACACTGAGAAATGAAAAGAGACCATCACGGAGAGCTTCTCAAAAGTTCTAAGGGTCTGACCTTTGGTTATTTCAAAAAGAGTTTCTGTTTCATCTCAAGGTCTCCCAGGCTTGACAGCAATTTTCTCTACCTGTCACTTATCTTTCTCTCTTAAATAAATTAATTTATTGCTGGGACTGCTGAGGACTGTCATCTTTTTTTTTATAAGCATATATCAGATCAAGATTTTTTAAACCAGTTTTCCCCTGACCTTCCAGGCAGATGACATATTTGAAGAAGTCTTTGTGTAGAAGCATGGAACATTCTCCTCATCAGTGAATTCATAATGAAATATTGACATTGGCTCTCTTGTCCAATTTTAAAATACATTTTAGTAACCGATATTTTAGTTTTATACATTCCAATGATTGTAAAGATAAGTAAAACTCTCATATGATCATATAGAATAAGGAGTATTATTTAAGGGAAAAGAATGTTTTTTATTTGACCATTTATAATCTATTATGAAAGTTTCATTTAACATTAAGAAAGTATTTCTGAAAATAGAACAATTAAGTACCTACATAATTGATCAACTGAAATTATCCAGTCTGAGGAACAGAAAGAAAAAAAAAGTGAAAAGAGCCTCAGAGACCTTTTAAACCACATCTACCATGTCGACGTCCAGAACGGGAGTCCCAAAGAAAACAGGAGAGAAAGGGAGCAGGAAGAATATTTGAAGAAATAATGACCAGAATCTTCTGAAATTCAATGAAGAACATTAGTCTAACAAGCTCAACAAAATCAAAGTAGGATAAACACAAAAATATCCACACCTAGACACATCCTAGTCAAGTTTTTAAAACGTATAGAAAAATATAAAACCTTGGGAGCAAACTTATCACATACAAGGAATTCTCAGTAATATTAACAGCTAACTTTTCATCAGAAACCAGGAATACCTAGAAGCAAAATTCAAAGTGCTGAAAGGAAAAGGCTGTGGACAAATATTTCTAAGTCTAACAAAACTACGCTTCAAAAGTGGTGTAATCAAGATATTTCCAGAAAACAAAAACTGAGACATTTTGTCACTAACAGACTTGTCCTATAAGGAATAAAGGGGATCATTCTGATAAAAAGGAACGGACAGTAGACAGTAACTAAAATCCACAAGAAGAAAGAAATGAGTCCTGGCAGAAGTAACTATATAGTTAAATATAAATACCAGTATAAACGTATTGTTTGTAACATTTTCTACTACCTGATTTAATAGACAACTGTAGAAAGCAATAATTATGGAACTGTTTTAATGGACTTGCATAAATATGTAATTTGTGTCATATTGATAGAACAAAGAAGGAGGAAGGAATTAAGCTATATAGGAGCAAGGTTTTTATATATTATTAAAATTAAACTGGTATTAATCTGGATGTCCAGGGAAACCACTAAGAATATAAACCAAAATATTTAAGAAATAACATAGAGTTAAAATGATACTCTAGAAAATGTCTATTTAAAACAAGAGATATTATTGAAGGAAAAGAGGACCCCCAAAAAAGACATAAGACATGTAGAAAACAAGTAGCAAAAAGGCTGATTTAAGTCCCATCTTACCAGTAGTTACATTGAATATAAATGAATTAGTCATTCACCCAAAGTTAGAGATTGGCAGAATGGATTAAAAGAATGAAAAGAAAGAAAAAAGATCCAACTTTATGTTCTACCGGAAACACACTTTAGATTAAAAGACAAAAATAGAAAGTAAAAGGACAGAAAAACAGATAATATGCAAACAGTCACCGAAAGAGAGCTGGAGTGACTATACAGTCAAAATTGACTTTGTGACAAAAATTGTTACCGAGGACAAATAAGCTCATTTTCCAATAATAAAGATTCAAGTTATCTGGTATATATTACAATTATAAACTTATATTTACTTAATAACAGCATGCCAAAACACATAAACCAAAAACTGACAAGAACTGAAGTGACAAATGTACAGTTCAAAAATAACACTTGTGCATTTTAACACTCCAATTTCAATAATGGATAGAACAAACGGCAGAATATCTACAGGCAAGTGAAAGACATGATCAACTCTATAAATCAACTAGACTTAATAAAAAAAAAAAAAAAAACTAAGCCCGTTTCCATCAAGTCGAATCTGACTCACAACGACCCTATAGGGCAGAGTAGAGCTGCCCAGTAGCGTTTCCAAACAGCGGCTGGTGGATCACTACCGACCTTTTGATTAGCAGCCAAGCTCTTAACCACTGCACCACCAGGGCTCCATAGAAACCTATATAATATTCCACATAACAACAGAATGTATAAGCTGGAATATTATTCAGTCATAAAAAGGAATGAAGTTCTAATACGTTATACAACATGGATGAGTCTTGAAAATACATGATGAGCGAAATAAGCCAGATGCAAAATGAAAAGTGTTGTATAATATCATTTATATGGAATACTTAGAATAAGCAAATTCATGGATACAGAGAGTACGTTAGAGGTTGCCAGAGGCTGTGGGAGGGAAGAATGGATACTTATTATTTAATGGGTATAGAGTTTCTAAAATAGGTAGTTTTAAAAATAGATAGTGGTGATGATTCCAAATGACAAATTTATGTTATACATATTTTACCACAATAAATTTAAAAATACATGTGTAAACTTCCATGTTATTAAAAAAAAAAATGGATTACTGAGCTAAACATAAGAGAGACACTGACAAGGCTCTTAGAAAACATAGAAGTAAACTGACACCTTTGAATTGTGATATTGGTGAAGAATACCGAACACACCATGGACTGCCAAAAGAACGAACAAATCTGTTTTGGAAGAAGTACAGCCAGAAGGCTGCTTAGAAGGAAGGATAGCGAAACCTCATCTCACATACTTTTGACATGTTATCAGGAGGGATCAGTCCCTGGAAAGGGACATCATGCTTGGTAAAATAGAGGGTCAGCAAAAAAAGACGAAGAGCCTCAAGAGACAGGCTGACACAGTGGCTCAAGCATATAAACAATAGTGAGGATGATACAGAATCAGGCAGTGTTTCGTTCTGTTGTACATAGGGTCACTATGAGTCAGAACCGCCTTGACGGCACCATCAACAACAACATATATATACCCTGACTTTAGATCATATCAAGATCATGAGGCTATTTATTCTCTCCAGGAGAACAAAAAAGGCCTTAACTGAGAAGTCATCTATTAGAGGGCAAATATGGTAAAATAAGGGGAATGGCAAGAGAGGGACACACTAATTTTTAGGGGCATGTGAAGCTAAGGGAGGCAGAAGCACTTGCTGGAAACAGAAAAGCTGAGAGTAGCTAGTCACAGTCAGAAGTAAAAATAACTTCCAGACTGGGAGTCAGCAGTGGCAGGAGGCGGACAAATTGGAGCACACATAAAAGTTCCATGAGCTATGGCTGCTCTAATGAAGAATCCCCACCATTCCCAAACCACTCTAGAATAGGGATATGGCCAGCTGGGCTCAATGTTTCTGACAAGATACCCATAGGTGGTGGCTGGGACTAAAGAAGATTAGAACAATAAAAAGGAAACATCCCTCTTCCAGTCAATACCAGGCTTTCACTCACCAATGCTGAGGTCTGTATGTGGAAGTTTGTGGCACAATACACAATAATTTGCAAATATTCAATAATTCTGTGTGTGTGTATGTGTGTGTGTGCATGCACATGTGTGCACTTCTGTGTAAAACTTAATTTGTGTTCCATTTTTTCCTTTTAGGAAACCTTACTGCAAGGTGATTCCCATGCTGTATTGGAGGTAGCCTAATTAAAATAAACAAATAATTTTAGAGATTCTTCTTCTTTTACTTCCCATAACTCCTGTGTCTTTCCTGTATCTAACCATAAGGGAGTACCAAAACCAAATCCATTGCTGTCGAGTCAATTCTGACTCGCAGGGACCCTAAGGACAGAGTAGAACTGCCCCATAAAGTTTCCAGGGAGCGCCTGGTGGATTCAAACTGTCAGCCTTTTGGTTAGCAGCCATAGCTCTTAACCGCTACAACACCAGGGTTTCCATAAGGGAGTAGGTGTCTGCAAATATCTTCTATGTAGGTCCAAATTGTAAAGATGAGCTAGAGGCAGAATTTAATACACCAGCACAGCAGTTATTGCTGTCCTCAGGGGCAATTCCCCACCCCCTTCCCACTCATGTGCAAGCTACTTATTCTTAGTGCCCAAAATGAGACCTATGTGGAAAAGGACGACGTTGAGCAAAGTGCACAGGTGGAAACTTCCTCTTCCTACAACAAACACATAATCAACTGCTTTCAGTCATCTCACAGGTTTAAATAGAGCAAGAAGACTTAAATGATTGGTGTCACTCTTCCCATCCCCACCTCAGTTTCAGGCAGGGGTACACAGGAAGTAGCAACAGTGACTTTCATTGTGAGACAAGGAAAGGGTATGAGAATTAGGATCACAATTTCTAACTTGGCTCTGGTCTCAGCAAACTGATTGCTTCCACTAGAGATGCTGCCATGTCCTAGGTCCCTGAGTGAAGAAAGCCTCAGCTCTCTTTCCTTTAGTTTCCTGGTATACTAGAGCTTTTCATGTCAATTTCTAAAGGAAGAAACATTTCAAATATTAAGATCATCTTGAATTGATTCTTATTTCCCATCCTGTATTAGCACCATGAGTGCAAAATGTTCATGCTAATTAGCAGAAGACATAAAAGACAGGCTTTATAGAAGGAAAGATAAGAGAATGTTCAACAAAACAAGTTAGACCACTTAATGGTTACATGGGGGCCAGAAGTATGGATGAAGTTGGCTAGGATTTACAAATGGAACTCCTTGGGATAGATAAGTCCTTCAGAAAAATCTGGGGATTGTAAAGGATGCTGGGGTGAACACAGTCAGGGCAGAAACGCTACTCAGGAATGAAGTGTGGAAACCACTCTCCCCAATAGTCTTTTCAGCAGGACCATATCGGACACATCACAGCTGTGAGGCTTGAGGGATGTCATTGTGGTTGTTACCAGGCTAAGTTAAATACTGAATAATTGTCTACCAAAAAAATGTCAGTTGTATGAAGAACAAACTTAAAAGATTAAGATAAGTCAATTTAAAAAACTAGCTACTTGGGGTATATAACAAATAGTATATAATGCCTTTACCCACTTTTGCAGTCTTCATACTAGAAGCTAAGAATTACTTATCTGAAATTGAACCTAAAGATTTCTTTTAGGCATCAACTGGGGGAAATATGTCCTTCTCCCCATTTGTTCTCTGAGTCTCTGTTAAACCTGTAGCTATATATTTTTTTATTTGAGAGCTCTCGAAACATTGGTATAAGATAGTAACTTCTACTCTCATTGTTCCGGGGACATTGGATACATAAAAAATAAATATATATATTTTATCTCAAAAAATGAAATGACCAGGAGAGAGGTAATAATTCACTAAGGAATGAGAATAGTGACATCCATGTGCAATGTCCAGGAATTACTCTCTAAAACTGCAGCAAGAATAGAAGAAACCACCAAGATGACTAAAATCAGAGTGAGGGCAAGGGAGGTGAGAAGACAGAGGGAAGGGAAAGCGTGGGAGGCAGAAGTTTAGGGGAACACAGACACCTCCGAAGGAGCAATAGGGTTCTCTCTTTGAGGCAGAGATGAGCTGTATAAACAGGCTAACTCAGAGTACTATGATCAGGCCCTATGAACCACTGAATAGAAAGGCTGACCCAAGAGTGAAGGGCTGACTGGGGGAAACTGCTAATAATCTTGGCAGGAACAAAAAAAGGGGTCACTTTATCCACATGATGGTCCTATGGATGAGAAAGTGATAGTAAAAGACATGTTTTCTTTCTCCTCAGGTAATACATGTATAAGACATAGTGAATGAATAATGTGAAGGCCTAGAAAAGAAAGATGTAGAGAAGCAGAGAGAAGTCAAAGAGCGAAGCAAGCATCAGAAGAGATGCCTACCATTCCTGGAAAATGTGTAAGCATCTCCTAAGTATGAAAGCTAAACCTCCCTAGAAAGTAGGTTTCAGCCCAGGCTGCGACTCCTGCCACTGACTATAGTGCTCATCCCAGTCCAGGCTTTTTCTTGGAAAGTACTGAGACATACGCATCCTTACAGATTTCCATATTCAGAAAAAATATGGTCTGTGTAGCCTACGGGAATTTCTAGTGAGTCAAGGCAATTATTCCTGAGAACATTTACTCTAAATATTTCTTAGGAGCTCAGAATTTAACAGGTTCCTTGGAGGTATCAACTGTGCTATTGAATAAAGAGAATTGTCTTCTTTGAATAGCCAGTACCCGTGTGAACTTAGGTTCTACAAGACAATACATACAATTCCTTAATCTTACACTTTTGTCCCAGCTCTGACAGTCCAAGTCTTATGAAATGGTTACTGATAGCAGAAGTAAATGGGCTGGACTGCGTATTTTCTGTCCCCAAGTAATTTACTTATAGATCTGAGGCTATCCTGAGCCTCCTTGAAGGTAAAACTTCTCACTTGTTTTTTCTCTCTTGTAGTGAGTCTTTGAGGATTTTTGAGATATGGGATCACTTGGACGTTTGCCCACTTTATGCATGCTTTCCATGTGGATATCTTCAAAGTAACTAACGCCTAGAAACCAGAATGTAGCTGGAATCCAAGAGTGTGGAAAGGCAGCCCCTGAGCCCTCAGGCTTGCAAGGAGAAGAAGGATCTTGTAGAGCCTCACTGCATTAGCTCTCAGATGTGAGAGAGCACTGGGAAGAGCAAGAGGCAGAAGTATCTTGAATTTGATATTTCCATGTGCCTCTCTGATTGCCCAGAGCCAGGAAAAAAAAAAAAAAATCAATTGCCTTTCTTGAGAAGAAAGACCTGGATTTTTCCAGATGACAAGAAAGCAGCCAAGCTGTCTCAGGGCAGAAAGGTCCCGGGTTATCTCCAGGTCTAGCCTACATAGAGTTTGAGCCTATGAACAGGGTATCTTTGAGTCAGACAAATGTGCAACAGGAGCACAGGGAAATTCATTCAACCTAAAGCTTAAAGACAGAAATTCTTCCTTCATTGGCTTCTATCAGAACCAACTCTCTTAAGTGTTAGAGACAGCAGGGTATTGACTATAGATTGAGAAAGTATCAAGTTTGTTAGAGGACTACCATTAGGCAACTTGGTCTCAAACCTGTTTCCTAACTAAGATATTTTATCTTCCCAGATTTAGGAAGCAGAGATGGAGATAGACTCTGATTATCCAGCAAAATATCCTAACCATAAGGAGAATATCCTAGCTTAGCCCAACTGAGGTCTGTATCTTGAGACTATAAGGGTATTGAAGAACAGAATATAAGGCACTGGTCAGTACAAGAGAAAACAGGAGCTTTGAAATGAGATACACTTGAATGAAAATTCAAATGCTTTTGCATACTAGTTATGAGATCTTATGAAGACTCCTTGCCTCCCTGTACTTCAGGGTTCATACTTATAAATGAGAATGACAATTGCTTGAAGGAATTGTCACAAATTTTTGTTAATTATGTGCTAAAGTAGTTGGCACAGTATACTGCATATAGTACCTTTCCAAAATAGTAGCTATTATTGTATTATTAGTCCTAATATGTCCTTTTGAGTTCTGTTTCCAGATATGGTCATTATATATATATATATATATATTTTTTTTTTTTTTAATTTTGATAATTTGAGTTTTGAGGTAGAAAACTGGAAGGGTGAGATATCTGGGAACTGTGTCATATGTAAGCTGGTTGAAGAATCTGGTAATGATGGACCTGAAGAAACTCTCTCTGAATATCAATGCTTTTTTTAATCTCTTTCATTAAATGCTCTGTCTTCCTGGAGGATAGATATAGGAATAGAAGGACTTACAAAGACACAAATTGTAATATCCTGTAAATGAATTCAACAGAAATCGTGATGTAGATAAATGTAAGAGGTGATGAGCTCCTTGTCAATAAATGATCACATACACCCTGATGGCCTTATGAGGGGGATATTTCTGAATTGAGTAAATGTTAGAATTGATTTTTAAGTTTTTTATTTATTACATAAATTATGTAATAGGACAAAATGACTATTAAGCACATTATCCAGAGATAAAACCAAAAAACCAAAGCCATTGCCATTAAGTTGATTTCAACTCATAGCAACCTTATAGGACAGAGTAGGACTTCCATATAGTGTTCCCAAAGAGCAGCTGGTAGATTCAAACTGCCAGTCTTTTGGTTAGCAGCCTGAACTCTTAGCCACTGTGCCACCAAAACCAAAAACCCAAACCCATTGCTGTCAAGTTGATTCCAACTCATAGCAACCCTATAGGACAGAGTAGAACTGCCCTATAGGGTTTCCAAAGAGCAGCTGGTAGATTCAAACTGCTGACCTTTTAGTTAGCAGCAGTAGCTCTTAACCACTACGCCACCAGACTCCTCAAATCACATAAGCCCCTGCTAATGCGTGGGAATTCTCACCCTAGCCCTACCTACTAACTACCACAAAAACTTGCCCCTCTCTCTTGCTTCTTTAAATTCTCCCCTCCAAGTGGATGCTTCTGTCTTGCTTAAAAATAAAAATTTCCTACAGGCATAATCCTTTCCTTTCTGTGTTTCATGGGAAAAATTGAAGGCATGAATGCCTACTACAAAAACTCACTTGGTTAAAAAAAAGATATAATGTAATGTGGTCCTAGACCATGGGTGGTAGCAGAGAACTTAAAAAACAAGCAACGATTTTGAGAGAGGAAGATAATATCAGTAGAATATTATAAAGGTAATGAGGGATAAAGGATAGAACTGGATCAAAACTAAGTGTCTTCATCCCAAGATTCCTAAAGGACTCACAAAAATTGTATTGAACAAACTATAAATTCATGCATGGAAAAATGCCTATAAATTCCTACTTATTCCTTTGCCACTCAGGAACTCTTTGTAAACAATCAATACAGAAGACGTGCTCACCATGCTTATGCCCAAGATTCCTGTGCACAGTGCATACTATGTATATGCTGTTAAATATCTACAAATTTAAAAAGTCATAATGAAATAAAGGAAGAATGAGTTAGAGTTCAATCAAAAAGTTTTTATTGAGAATATATGTGATACCAAGTACCAAAATAACATCTATTTCTGTTAGAGGGTATATTATGTATAAAGTTCATGCTAAACATACATGACATATAGATTACATATTTCTCCCTGCTATCGAGCTCATTCCAACTCACAGCAATCTATTGAGTGTCCAAGGCTGTAAATCTTTACAGAAGCAGACTGCCACATCTTTCTCCCATGGAGCAGCTAGTGGGTTCGAACTGCTGAACTTTTAGCTGCCTAGCACTTTAACCACTGTGCTACCAGGGCTCCTAAATTATATATTCAGATATTAGATATCCTAAAACAAAGAGAATATACTTCTAACATAGCTCTCTCAACAATGATATGCTTTTATCATGTACTTATATAATCATTCAAAAAGAAGGGTGAGTAGAATTAAGGCTAACGTGAAAATCGCATTGGAGACACATCCCAATGATCTTTCATTGGTAAACTCTGCTCTGTCTCTGATTTGATTTTTAGCAAAGCATGCTTTGTAGTCTCAGTGATGCACTTACAGGTCTGAAGCAGGTGACATTAGCAGAATTACATAAAGCTTCACTGGGACCTTGGATCATTGTTATTTCAAGAGACATCTTTATATAAAATTGCATGAGGGTTCATGGGATGAGTTCACCTTTCTCTTCATTTTGCTTTGTATTTTGTTAAAGGAGTCATGTGTTATCATAACCAGAATAGCCATGGATGTATCACATATTGCAGATAATAAGACAATTACGAAATTCATTTAGGGGTTCTGAAAAGGGTAAACAACAATATACTTACAACACACCATATGGCAAATGGATTTCATGTTTATTTTATATTTTCATGGTGAAATTTTCTGTGAAATGCACATTTCGTTCATCAAGGTGGTTTTAGAAAAACACAGTGTGCTTGTTTGCAAGGGCGCCTCTACAAATTCTGAAAAAGCATGGAGCCGTGTATCTTTATAATTAGGTATAATTAAAGCAAATTTATATAAGCTGCTTTATTTGGTAGTATTGTATTTAACAGATATTTTATTGAATCCTTTCATATGTACCTTTTGCCCCGTTTAACCTTAAATTCTGGGTAATGTTCTTTAATAATAAGGATCGGGGATAATATTCTTATAAAGTCATTTGTGCTCAGTAACTGGCTTAGTTCTGATTTTATCAGAGACATTTCAGGCCAGCTACCTTCTTAGACCAAGTGAACTTAAAAGGAAACAATTGTTAAAGAATAGTCTTTTCAACAAATGGTGGTGATGTAATTTGATAGCCAATGCAAAAGAATGAAGTGGAACCCCTGTTTCACACCATACCAAAAAATTAACTCAAGATGGATTACAGGGCTAAACATAGGAGCTACAACAATAAAATTCTTAGAAGAAAACATTGGAGTAAGTTCTTACATTCGGCAATGGTTTCTTAGATATGACACCAAAGGCATAGCAACAAAGCAAAAAAACTGAAAAATTAGATTTAACTAGAAAATTAACATATGCATTAAACAATGCCATCAAGAAAGTGAAAAGACAACTCACAGAGCGGGAGAAAATGTTTTCATCTAATTAGAAACTTATATCAAGAATATATAAGGAAATCTTACAACTCAAGAGTAAAAAGACAAATAACCCAGTTTAAAAATGGGCAAAGGATTTGGATAGATGTTTCTACAAAGAAGACACACAAATAGCCAAAGAACACATGAAAAGATGTCCGACATCATTAGTCATTAGGGAAATGTAAGTCAAAACCCCAGTGAGGTACCACTTCGTATCGACTAGGATGGCCAAGATAAAAATGTCATAATATAACAAATATTGGAGATGATGTGAATTAATTGGAATCTTTCTGCATTGTAAAATGGGTGACCACTTTGAAAAGCATTTAGCAGTTTCTCAAAATATTTAACGTAGAGTTACTATACGACTCAGCAATTCAGCCGCTGGGTATACACCCAAGAGAATTGAAAGCATATGTCCACATGTAAATTTAATTTGGTCATTGCAGCAATATTAGTAAAAGCTAAAAATTGGAAACAATCCAAATGTTCACCAAATGATGAATAAATAAAACAAAATGTGGTAAGCCACATGATGGAATATTATTGGAAATAAAAAGGAATAAAGTACTGATGCATGCTACAGCATGGATGAACCTTGAAAACATGAAGCTAAGATAAAGAAATGTTTCCAATATGGAAACACCACATAGTGTATAATTCCATTTATATGAAGTGTCTACTATAGGCAAATTCATAGAGATATAAAGTAGATTAGAGGTTGCCAGGGCTGGGGGAAGGGGATAAGGTGGCATGACTTCTAATGGGTATCAGTTTCTTTCTGGGGTAATGAAAATATTTTGTAGTTAAATAGTGGTGATGGCTGCACAACTCTATAGCTAAACTGTAAAACACTGAATTTTGTACTTTGAAAGGATGAATTATTTTATGTTATGTGAATTATACCTCAATAAGGTTGTTATTTAAAATTAATAACAAGGAATCTCTATATGCTGCCATAGAATGACACACTAAATACTAAATAAAAAAAAAGCAAGTTAGAGAAAAAGGTATATAAGATGCAACTGTCTACCTAAAAAAAGAAGACAGGATATGTATAAATATACATATTTGCTTACTTTTTTAAACTGAGGACTAAACCAAAAGTTTAATTTTAAAAATAATGGTTCACTGAATTACCCTGAATTCAGATAGTTGAATTGGTAAATGTTTTGTTGTAGATATTTTCACCACAATAAAAATAATTATGGTTATCTATAGGAGGAGGGAAGGAGCACGGTTTGAGGGATAGGGATAGAAACTAGACTTCTCTAAATATTTTTTTGTTTTACACACTTATCTTGAGAACTTTGTAAATGTTTTACATAATTATACAACAAAACTAAATTAAAAAGCAATCTCTAAATATTGAAAGCAAAATTAAACAAATGAACCTGTGTATCAAGTTAGTGGCATAACCACATGAAGAGGGACCATTTCAAATCAGTTTAAGATACAGCAATTTAACCATGCATCCCTAGTGGAATATGCCCTGAAGACAAAATGAACTGAAGGAAAAATCTTGAACTCTTCTTAGTAATCCCCCTGTTGGAGGTAGTGTTGGTGTTTTTATTCCAACACTCCCTTATGTGTACAGAGGGATAAAGCAAATGAGTAATTATGCTGGTATCTTTGGAAACTGGGATTTTTCTTTTTATGAGAAAAAAGAAATACAGTTATATGATTAATGAGGTTAAAAAAAATCTCTGTAGTCTTGAACTGTCCATAGAGGTATCTGTGTGAATTATTTATGGTGTATTTTATCTTAAAAATATGTGTATTTTACCTCTCTCCCCCTGGAACTCTAGCAAAGGTGTTATGTCAACTGTGTTACATAGCAACATCGTTTATTGTAAAAATGATCCAAGCTCGTATATTACACCTGGCCTGGGAATTCTATGTATGAATTATAAATGTCTAATAGAGAGTCATAACTCTGGACTTCCTTGAATATGATGTCCCTTCCCTTGATGAAACCCTGAAAGCTATGCCTACGAAGTTGTTATAAGAGATGCTGGCCTTTACGGGGCATGAGACCTTTTGGTCAGGGCAGATCCCCTGCTTCCCTGAGGTGGGCCTCTTCCTTAAACCTAAGCTGTCTAAGTGAAGAGTGGTGATAACAGCTGAAAGAGAACCACTTCCACTGAAGAAGAATGTCTGAGGCTGACCTGCTGGCTAGTTCTGCTTCCTGTTTTCTGCCCCTCTATGTGAATGTTATTTCAAGTGTGGTCTTTTAAGTTGGTTAGAGCCTAATAAGATAAGCCCTTGTGAATGAGCGTGTGTACACATAAACACACATACACATATACTCTCACTCATTGGCTTTGTCCACTAAGAAGTCTAAACACAATGACCAACTCAGTAGCCATGTGCACTTCTAGTACCTCGGTTGTATTCTTTAAAGACCACTTTCCACTAAAAAGACATAATGTTTTTTGAAGGAATGGCTAATTCCAGGTCCAAAGCAGGATATGCAAAAGACAATGGCTAGAAAGGCTATATAAAAGCCATACAGTGCACCACAATCACTATAAATGTAGGAATTTAAGTACATTAGATATATTTTAGTTCCTTACAATTATTGTCATTGATATTCTGATTATTCTAACTCTGACAGTGCAAGCTTCATCAACTTGTCTCCTGAGTCCTTTTGACATGCTCCCAGTAATCTTTGATGAATTTCTTCCTTTCTGGCATGGTCTTGTATCTCCCACCAAATGACTGGGTAGGCTTATGCAAGTAAGGTGCTTGTCACCCACCAAGGGATTTGGACAGCATTGCTAATAATGCAAATAAGGTGCATGGTACCCTTGTGGGGGTGGGACCATGCAAATAAGGTGTACGCAAGCATTACAAGGGGATTGGTCAGTTTTACCATCCTACTAGGCTTAAAATAAGCCAACCCAGAGGCAGGAAGAGGGGACCTCACTATCACCAAGAAGAGACAGGAGTGGAGCACTTCCTAAGGACCAAGTGTCTCTGCACCAAGAACTTCCTAAAAGCAGAAGACAGAGAGAGCTATAACACCAAAGAGGGCACAAGATGGTGAGAAGTAGCAGCAGAGAAACAGCAGCAGCAGAACCAGGAGACCAATGCAAGATGGAACAGTGGGCTTCTTGGCCCAGGGAGCAAGGCGGTTACAGTAGGTGTGCCAAACTATGTCAACCTACAGAGTGAAAGAGCTGAGAAACTTCAAGCAGAAAGCTTCTTGGCAGAGTGGGGTGCCTCTGGGCACTTGTCGGTGGAGCTTAAGAGCTTTGTAACACTTATCCGAGCAGAGAAGAGACCGGGCCAAGGGGCCCAGGGCCAGAGAGAGGCCTACTTGTGAGTACAGCTGAAAAGAGGCTGTCCTGATCAAAGAACTGTTGCCTAAGTTATTCCCAATCCCTCATAAACCCCATAGACATGAGTATGATCTGTGAGTTCTGAGGTGCTATTGCAACAAATTATTGAACCCAGTGAAGAAGTAGACAGTGCCATGGAGGGACTGCTGGTGTCAGAATTGGTAGAACAGTTGGAGTGGGGAGGTATGTCTGAACTTGTATTGATGATGATCTTGATTCTCCACTCTCCCCCTGAAATTAGAGGACCTTTGATGTCACCACACCATTTTTACACTGATTTTGGGGGGGGGGGGGGTGGTTTATTCAAAATATAAAAAAACTTCAATGATTACTTTGGAAGATTGAACAGAACAAACTCATTACATTGAAAACCAGTGAATAAAAAAATAATTAAGCAATTTTTTTTCTGCCTTTCTGTGAGAACTGCACATCAGGATACAAAACACAACCTACTGAGTACTTTTGTTTAAAAAAATAAATCAAACCTGAATTTGATATGGATTCTACATCTACCTTCAAATCTGTAAGAAATGCAGGTTAGAAAGAAGTAAGTTAAATGACATCATATGGGTGAAATAACATTTAGACTTGAAAACTACACGATGAAAAATGCTTCAACAAATAAATTTCATGGCACAAAAACCAGAGAAAAATTTTATAGATAAGGGGAAACACAAAAGATATAAAAATCAACTGCAATATATGGACATAATTTGGACCAATAAGGATCCATAGTGGTGCAGTGGTTAACCGCTTGGCTATAACCAGCCTACCAGCCTGATCAAAGGGAAAAAGATGTGACAGCCTGCTTCCATAAAAATTTACAACTTGGAAACCCTATGGGGCAGTTCTACTATGTCCAATAGGGTCCCTATAAGTCGAAATTGACTCGACAGCAATTTTTTTTTTTTTTAACTTGGACTGATATTTGAACAAACTTAAAACAAATTTATAAGTCATTAGGGGAAATTTGAATGCTAAAATTTTGTATAGTATTACAAAATTACAATTTCTTTAGCTTTGATAGTGGCATTATACTTTGTCTTCTCGAGCTGCCCTTTGAAATCTTCTGTTTAGCTCTTTTACTTCATCATTTCTTCCTTTCATTCAAGAGCAAGTTTCAGAGTCTCTTTTGACATCTATTTTGTTTTTTCCTTCTTTCCCGTTATTTTAATGACCTTTTGCTTTCTTCATGTATGTTGTCCTTGATGTCATTCCACAACTCATCTGGTCTTCGGTCATTAGTGTTCAAAGCCTCAAATCTATGCTTCAAATGGTCTTCAAATTCAGGTGGGATATACTCAAGGTTGTACTTTGGCTCTCATGGACTTGTTCTAATACTCTTCAGCTTCAACTTGAACTTGCCTATGAGCAATTGATAGTCTGTTCCACAGTCAGCCCCTGGCCTTGTTTGACTGATAATATTGAGCTTTTCCATTGTCTCTTTCCACAGATGTAGTCAGTTTGATTCTGTGCATTCCATCTGGTGAGGTCCATGTGTATAGTCACCATTTATGTAGGTGAAAAAATGTATTTGCAATGAAGAAGTCATTGGTCTTGCAAAATTCTACCATGCAATCTCTGGCATCATTTCTATCACCATGGCCATATTTTCCAACTAGTGACCCTTCTTTGTTTCCAAATTTCATATTCCAATCACCAATAATTATCAATGCATCCTGATTGCATGTTTGATCAATTTTTGATTGCGGAAGTTGGTAAAAATCTTTAATTTCTTTGTCTTTGGCCTTAGTGGTTGGTATGTAAATTTGAATAACTGTAGTATTAACTTGTGTTCCTTGTAGGCATATGGATATTATCCTATCACTGACAGCATTGTACTTCAGGATAGATCTTGAAATGTTCTTTTTGACATTGAATGCAACACCATTCCTCTTCAAGTTGTCATTCCCAGCATAGCAGACCATATGATTTGCCGATTCAAAATGGCCAGTACCAGTCGATTACAGCTCACTAATGCCTAGGATATTGATGTTTATGTGTTTCATTTTCTTGTTGATGATTTCCAATTTTCCTACATTCTTACTTTGTGCATTCCTCATTACAATTACTAATGGATGTATGCAGCTGTTTCTTCTCATTTTGAGCCATGCCACATCAGCAAATGAAGGTGTTTTGAAAGCTTGACTTCATCCATGTCTTTAAGGTCAACTCTACTTTGAAGAGACAGCTCTTCCCCAGTCGTATTTTGAGTGCCTTTCAGCCTGAGGAGGTCATCTTCCTGCACTACACCAGACAATGTTCCGCTGTTATTAATAAGGATTTCACTGGCCGATTTTTTCTGAAGTAGACTGCCATGTCCTTCTTCTTAGTCTGTCTTAGTCTGGAAGCTCTGCTGAAAACAGTCCACCATGGGTGACTCTACTAGTATTTGAAATACCAGTTGCATAGCTTCCAGTATCACAGCAACACTCAAGCTACCAGAGTAAGACAAATTGAAAGACGCATAGGGAACTGATAGATGTGTGGGGAGTTAGAAAACCAAAGGGAAGAAGATGCTTAGCCTTTCTCAAGCTGAAAGAACTGAAAAGAAAATTCAAGCCCCAAGTTGCAATATTGAAGGATTCTATGGGGAAAATATTAAATGATATACAAAGCATCAAAAGAAGATGGAAGGAATACACAGAATCACTATACCAAAAAGAATTGGTCAATGTTCAACCATTCCAGAAGGCAGAATATGATCAAGAACCAGTGGTACTGAAGAAAGATGTCCAAGCTGCACTGAAGGCATTGACAATAAACAAGGCTCTAGGAATGAACAGAACACCAACTGAAATGTTTAAACAAATAGATACAGTACTGGGGGTGCTCGCTTATCTATGTCAAGATATTTGGAGGACAGTTTCCCGGTCAACTGACTGGAAGAGGTCCGTAGTTGTGCACATTCCAAAGAAAGGTGATCCAATAGCATGTGGACATTATCAAACAATATCATTAATATCACAACAAGTAAAATTATGCTGAAGGTAATTCAAAAGCAGCCGTGGCAGTACATCAATAGGGAACTGACAGAAATTCAAGCCAGATTCAGAAGAGGATGTCAGAGGCTGATGCCAGGTGGATCTTGGCTGAAAGCAGAAAATAGCAGAAAGATATTTACCTGTGTTTATTGAGTATGCAGAGGCATTCAACTGTGTGGATCATAACAAATCATGGATAATATTGCAAAGAATGAGAATTTTTGAACACTTAAATGTGCTCAGGAGGAATCTTTACATAAATCAAGAAGCAGTCGTTCTAACAGAACAAAGGGACACTGCATGACTTAAAGCCAGGAAAGCTTTGTGTCAGGATTGTATCTTTTCACCATACTTATTCAATCTGCATGCTGAGCGAATAATCAGAGAAATTGGACTCTATGAAGAACAACATGACATCAGGATTCAAGGAACACTCATTAACAACTTGTGTTATGAAGATGACATAACCTTCCTTGCTGAAAGTGAAAAGGACTCGAAGCACTTACTGATGAAGATCAAAGACCACAGTCTTGAGTATGGATTTCACCTCAACATAAAGAAAACAAAAATTCTCACAACTGGACCAATAAGCACCATCACAATAAACAGAAAAAAAGATTGAAATTGTCAAGGATTTTGTTTTTCTTGGATCCACAATCAATGCCCATGGAAGCAGCAGTGAAGAAATCAAACAAGAGGAGATGGGGCCAAGATGGCAGAATAGTCAGATGCTTCCTGTGTTCCCTCTTGCAACAAGACCCCCAAAAAATGAGTGAATTGATTGTATATGATGATCTAGGTGCCCTGAACACCAAAGTTGAGGAATTGGACCAAGTGGCAGGGGAAGAAAGACACAGTTCAAAGCAGCAAAGAAGCGTCAGACCTGACCTAGCCGGAACCCTACAGGTTGGTCCATTTGGCACATGTGGGCTAAGGCAAGCAATTGGGCTTGGGACATGTTTCTACCACGTTGGGAGAAACTGAGAGGAGAGAGTCTGCACAAGCCTCTGGAGCCAGGGAGAAGCAGTGCTGGATCTGTGAAAATTAAGTGCAAGCCTCTAACCTACCTCGTGGGGTCAAAATAACTCTTTCCTCATTGAGAAATGCCTCTCTTCCCCTCACCTGCTCCCTCCTTTCTCAGCTCCAGTGCCAGCCTGGCAGTGTTCAGTGGTTGCCACACCCCCTGGGCTGGAAGTGGGACCCCTCGGACCTCAGCCAGTCTTCCACCTTTGGGCAGGGAACAAATAAACCAACAAACAAAAAAGGAAACCTCTAGCTCCCCTAAGCTGGGACCTCGGAGCTAATCCCACTCAAACCAGTCTCGAGGATTTGAAAAATCGCCATACTCCCTAAGCCCAGAACTCAGGGCAGGCACTACCCTCTTGCTAGAAACAGGAATAAGGGTTCCATTTACTTCGAATGCCTTTAATCCCTGCCTAGAGACCTGTGTGGGCCTGTTCAACAGCATAGGCCCTCATTAGCATGGTACAGCAGGGTATATACCTGAAGCCTATTTTCAACTGCAACAGCTAAAGGGGTGGCAGATTCATGACATTTGACACCATTCTGCCCATTAAGGAGGGTTCTTACCGATCTACATCAGGGGCCTGAGGATTGGCGGCTTTACCCACTACAACTAGCCACCCATGACAGGTTGGATAATAAGTGGTACCTCCCAGTCCTTACAGCCAACAGCATTGTGTGCCCCAAAGTCCAGTTATAAAACCCACCCACATATGCACTCTAGGTAACAGGGACACGCCTTCCAACTAGGCACTCAGGGGCTGCCCTCAGGGTCCTACTTTGCTCAGCAGATAACCCCCTACTGCAGCCAGACTCCTGTACCTACTCCAATCACACCTATGCAGCCCTGCCAATCTAGGACAGTAGTTGAGAACCTGCACCACACACTCAGTGACTGACGACCTGCAACCTGAGTTGAATCCACACAAGAAAAGTAAATGGACTTCTAGGCTCACATACCTAGTAGCAGCTCTAACCACCTGGTGACATGTCACGAGAGCTTCAAATACTCCAATAATCAAAGTAACTTACATGCCCAGCCTATTTGGGCATATCAAAACAAAATAAGAATCTAGGATACAGTAAGCAAACATATAATAAATTAGTACAATAACTTATTGACGACTCAGAGACAACAGACAATATCAAATCACATAAGAGACAGACCATGATGGCCCCAGCAAGTGACCCAAATAAAGAACCAGGAAACCTCCCAGAGGAAGAAAAGGTCTTGGAATTACTGGAGTTAGGATTCAAAAGATTAATATTCAGAGCTGTTCAAGAGATCAAGAAGGAGATCACACCAAACTCAGATCAAACCAAGGAACATAAAGACAAAGCAATAGAGGAATTTAAGAAAGCTATGTATTTTATTCAAGAGCAAAAAAGGCAGATTTAACAGGCTACTAGAATCCACAGAGAGACAGTAAATAGAATCCAAAAGATTAACATTAAAATTTTATAATTAGGCAACTCAATAGAAAGCTGTAGGAGCATAATTGAGGCAAAGGAAGTCAGAATTAGTGAGATTGAATTTAAAGCACTTGACACCAATTTATGGGAAGAAAAATCAGATAAAAGAACTAAAAAAAATGAACCCTAAGAATTATGTTGGACTCTATCAAGATGAATAATCTAGAAGGGACTGGAGTAATAGAACATTGGGAGATAACAGAAAATACAGAGAATTGTTGAAGATTTCTTGGCAGAAAACTTCCCTGATATCATGAAAGATGAGAAGGTATCTATCCAAGAAGCTCAATGAACCCCACACAGGGTAGGCCCCAAAAGAAAGTCACCAAGACGTATTATAATCAAGCTTACCAAAACCAAAGACAGAGAATTTTAAGAGCAGCTAGGGATAAACGAAAAGTCATCTACAAAGGAGAGTCAATAAGACTAAACTGTGACTACTCAGCAAAACCACGCAGGCAAGAAGGCAATGAGATGACATACATAAAGCCTTGAAGGAAAAAATTTGCCAGCCAAGTACTATATATCCAGCAAAACTGTCTCTCAAATATGAAGGCAATATTAGGGCATTTCCAGATAAACAGAAGTCAAGGGAATTTGTAAAAACCAAATCAAAATTATAAGAAATACTAAAGGGAGTCCTCCTACTAGAGAATGATAATATCAGATAACAACCCAAGACTAGAACACAGAATAGAACAATCAGATATCAACCTAGATAGGGAAGTCACAAAAATAAGTCAAAGCTAAAACACTGAAAATAGGGAAACAGAGGTGTCAGTATGTAAAAGATGAGAACATTAAAACAAAAAAGAGGGACTAAATAGTGTAGTCATAGAACTTTCACGTGCAGAGGAAGTTAAAGTGATATCAAGAAATAAAAGATAGGTTTAAACTTAGAAAAATAAGGGTAAATTTTAAGGTAACCACAAAGGAAACTAACAAATACACACATTAAAATAAAAAAGGAGAAAAACATAAAGGCTCAGCAAATACAAAATCAACAGCAATGAAAACGGAATACATGAAGAAAAATGACTCACCTCAGAAAATTAAGTAGCCATGTTGTAAGGAGGGACCACTCCTTGGAGAAGGACATGTTTGGTTAAGGAGCAGGCCAGGGAAAAATAAGAAGACCCTCCAGGAGATGGATTTGTACAGTGTTTGCAACAATGGGTTCAGCATAACAATGATTGTAAGAATGGTGCAGAACCAGGCAGTGTTTTGTTCTGTTGTACATAGGGTCGTTATGAGTCGGAACCGACTCAATGGCACCTAACAACAACAACATCCTGGTATGTATATCCTATAGTTCTCATCCGAAATCCCTGCTTAGCAATATATATAAGAAGTGCCAAGTCAATGAGAGGGATAGAAAGTTTCAAAACAGTAACTAATGGATCGCAGACATTCAATACGTGATAGGTATTATTATTGTGATAATTTCAAAATATTTATTGATTTTTCTCCAAACTTAGATAAGAGAGAAATAGCAAATGCATCCGCAGCTGCATACTCCTGCTTATCATATTTATTGGTGAAGCCATTTGCTACATGCCAGAGAGGTACAGGACTTTCTCTTGTCCCTAGATTACAGCATCGTTAACCCTTGACAAACCAGTAGTTAAAAGGTGCTCAGTATTTGCCAGAGATAATAGTAAAAATATATTCAAACTCATTTGTCAATCATTGGCTTCACTGATTTATCTCTAGACAAATATGATAAAATTTTATGTTCTATCTTACTTTTGATTCTTTGTAAATATTTAATGAGATTTGAACTGTAGGTAATCAATTCATAATTGTTCATACTGAGATTGAATTTTACCTGTGAACAACAACAACAAAGAGTATGCTTTCTATAATGACATTCCCTAAAGTCAGCAGCTTGTCTGAGGGGAGGGTATGAAAAATTTCAAGGAATTTCACTTTATGATTATTTTGAGTTTGGTCTAAAATAAATTTGATTTAAATTGAGAGATAACATAAAGGTTAGTTTCAAAGAGCATGATACTCGGTAAAAGAATACTTTGTATTTGGTATCATTGTGATGAAAATAAAACTTGGTAATATATATAAATGACTGCACCAAAAATATTTTTGAGGGCAGCAGAAGTGAGCATTCAAAAATTGATTAAGCATACAGTGTATTTACTGAAAATCCTTCTTAAAGATTAGCAGAATTCATCCATACGCAAGCGCTTTTTAAAGGCTTAAGAAACACTGAGTTAAACTGAATCTGGCGATGTTTTTAAAAAGTTAATTCCTAACAAATGTTTCTAAACTATGAAGAGTTATATCCAAGTGAGCTATGATGACACTTTAATCATAAAACAATGGAGAATTACAGAAAATCTGCAGATGTTCAGTTTAATAAATAAATTTAAGTGCCTATAAAATAATCTTCTCTGTAGTAATATTTTTAAAATCAGCATACAAGATAGAAATAAGCGGAAAATACTGAAATTTGTACCCTTTAAAGATCATTAAGAAAATTATTCTATTGATTCAGTAAGCTATAAAGAAATTTAAAAAGTCATGTGTTTCAGTTTCTAAAATGGAAACTCTTCAAATGTCTCTTGCTTCATTATTATAAAAATAAGTGGTTACGTACCTTAAAAGTATAATTTTGTAGGAAAAGGAACTCTAATCTCTATCTTAGTTATGGGGAGCCTTCTCCAAGAGACAAAATTATAGACACTATCAGGAAGTCTTACGTACATGAAGTGATTATTTGTAATTCTCTATTTGGTCTTTCCATTTCTTTTCTTTTATACTTTTGTGTCTGCAAATGAAAATTTTGCTTACTTTACTTCAAACACCAAATATATCAGCATTTTGTTCAATCTTTTTGCCCACAGACATACCCTTTCTTAGGGGATGAGAAATTTTTTTCTGGGAGTAGGTAATACATCCCTTTCCCTCTGCAATCTTGTATATTCATAGCCACAAGCATTCCTGATAAGAAGTCAGAAGAGAAGCAGGAGGGGAAGGAGAAGAAAAAAATAAAAGGAGGAAGAGGGAAAAAGAATTCTAATATTATTAATGATATTAAAAGCCAATACTGTTTATTTGTGAGGAATTATTTATGACAGAAATTATCCTTGTTTCCTCAAACACAGCACATAATTTCATTTAATCCTTAGATGTCCCTGCAGGCAGGAGCATGGCATGAGTGCATTGCAGGCTGCATTGTTCATGTTTCTTATAAATGGTTTTTATTATTTTTTAAAAAATACCTTCTATATAAGGTTTTGGGTCCAATCTCATAGAATATTATAGTTGGTAGAAATATTTTAGAAATTAAAAAAAAAAAACACATTTCAGATGAAAAATTGAGGTTAGAAAAGGTTAGGTAATATCCCAATGTTCACAGAAGACATATTGGCTACCTCTCCTAGGCCAGTGAGATGAAAGAATCCAGTTCTGTTTTGGTTCCTAATTCTGAAAGTTCAAATAGTCTGCTTGGACCCTCATTCTCAGATTACAAAGTTTATTCTGGTCTGCAAAAAGTTCCCATCAACTCCTGGTCCCTGGGCCTACCATGAATAGAGAAACACAGTACCAATGTCAGAGTTCCTGGGTGGTGAAAACAGTTAACACGCTGACCTGCTAGACAAAAAGTTGGCAGTTTGAGTCTACCCAAAAGCATCTCGGAAAAAAGGCCTGGTGATCTACTTCTGAAAAATCAGCCATTGAAACCCCTGTGAGGCATTGCTCTATTCTTACACAACTCCTTGAGCTGGAGTTGACTTAAGGACAGCTGGTAGTCCTAATATCTCCTAGACCATAGACATAAGGTTCTAAAATCCCCTAGGACCCCTGAAGGATAGAAACGGAAATCAGCCAGACTACCTAGAAGCTCTTTTTCTTAGCCCTGGATGTAATCAGGCAAACCGGACAAACCAGAAGTCACAACAATGTTCTGGAGTCAAAAGACAACTTTGGTTCAATATCCTTTCTGTGCCTCATCAAAGACTTGTCTTCCTTACCAACTCTCCATTTCTTCTAAATCATTTGCATTGTAAGTGGTTTAGAAAATAAGACAGAGAGAGCTTCCTAAGAGGCAGTGTTTAATATACACATGAGGTGGATATTATTATAAATAATAATAAACATTTATTAAACTTACTATGTGCCACTGTGCTAAATGCTTTTCATGCATTATTTATCTCAATAGTTAAGATACCCTTTGTATTTTGTCCATTATTATCACGTTTTTTAATACTCAAAACAACCCTATAAATTTTGCCCATTTTAAGATGAAAGAAATAAGTTTCCAGATCACACAGCTAATATATGAGATTTTCACCCATGTCTCTATCTGATTCCAGGCTTTTTATCATTACTATCTGCTCCCAATGTATGAATGTATTGACTGTATATTTGTTGATTTGTTAAGAAGGGAATGAGATATTGGTGACAAGAGCAGAATTTTGCTGGTACATGTAAATTATTCCTCTACAAATCCATAGATTGAATCAAATATTTGTTATCCCGATAGGTTTAAAAGGGATGAAGAGCTATTGGATGTGGAATGACTGGCCTCAGAGAGCCCCAGTTCCTACTCAATGAAACCATTAAATTCTACTGAGAGAAACACATACATAAATATGTGTGGAATATTGTGTTTTAACCTACTATATAACAGTCTAACAGAATATTTTACCATTGGATTTTACTGGACTTCTTCTCTAAAGTAGGTTGTAATGAACAGAAAAATTTTAGAATCTAATAAATAAAAATACTACCTTTCTCCATAAGGAGCAAAGAAACTTTGACAGAGTCAAGTAAATTTCTCATGATTGGAAATAATTCAAAGCAGAAGGATCACTAGAGTACCTTGTGGCTTTGACATGATATATTTTCATAGAATATAATTTTATATCAAATATTTAACATGCTTTTCCTCCATGAAAGCACAGTGCAATGTAATATTTTCATATTCAGAATATCTAATGCATTTTCTTCATTAGGTTATTTGTAATCACATGGTTGACAAGAATAAAATAAATACTTAAAAATTAAAAAAAAATAAAAGTATACTGATTTTTAGGTGGAGTTTTTTCTATTTTTAACGTTTACATTTTTGTTTCATAGAAATATGTGTGTAATCAACCCAATATGTAAAGAAGGAAATTAATGGTAAGGTAGACTTCTCAGAATTTTTAGAAGTTTGTTTGTTTGGCATGTTTATATAATCTGAATGAAAGTCATAGAATCATACATTGAGCCAGAATTTCTTGGCATTGATTTTTTATATTCATTTATTCAATAAAATTTTACAGAAGGCCTACTGTGATTAGGCATTTTATTAAGGTGAGCAAAAAGAGACAGGTTCCTGACCACACAGTATCTAGTCTATATAAATATAACACATATACCTACTTTTCTTTCTTTAATAATATATATTCATACCTGGTTGTGGTAAGGCATGCACATACATAGGTAGTATTAGTGTGTTTAGTTTGTCTTAGATGTGTAGTGGATGGTCTAGCTAAACCCAACTATAATTTAACCTTGGTTTAATAGAGAACTATTATTTCCCCAGCCCCCGCTACAGAACCTAATTGCATGAGCTGATATATATATTTGGGGGTTTTAGTCTTATAACTAAAGGAAGATAGAAGAGGGGCAATTCAAGATATCTTGAGCTAGAATGTGAGGTTATTTATGAGATATCCCTCCTTTATAATGATTTATAATGACATGGTTAACGTATTTGTGTATTATTGTTATTATAGAAAAAAGTGGATAAAATCATATACCAAAACCCAAGCCCACTGCTGTTGAACCAATTCTGACTCATAGTCACTATATAGGACAGAATGTAACTGCCCCATAGAGTTTCCAAAGCTGTGATCTTTATGGAAGCAGACTGCCTCATCTTTCTCCCACGGATAAGCTGGTGGGTTTGAACTGCCAACATTTTGATTAAGAGCCAAGTGCTTAACCACTGTACCACCAGGGTTTCCTTATAATCATATACACACATTAAATTATCATGGTTTTGTAGGATAGACAAAATGGGTGAATATCCTGAATAACAAGTATGCATATAAGAACCAATAAGCCACAGTGGCTGGATTCTTCTAATATTGGATAGAGGCATTCATTCTAATATCTGTGTATTTGCAAAACAAATATACTGTGGTTACATTCAAATGGTTATTGCAAATCTAAGGATTTTTTTTTTTTTTGTCATAATTGCTATTTCTTGCAGTGGATTATATTTGAAGCATATCTGATTACCACTGTAGTGGAAGGAATACTGAAATCACACTCTCTTACAACCAAAGAGAGGGGAAAATAATTCCATCTGGAGGTAGTGCTTTTAGGAGCTGAAATAAAAGGGGAAAAATAATAACTGCATTAAATTACGGCAAAACTTGTACTTTAGATTGCAGTCCAGACACAGACATAGAAGCGTCTAAGGAATGTGCTACTGCAACAATTCAGAAACTCTCACTACTTAACGGTGCCCCCTACCCAAACCCATTGCCAATGAGTCGATTCCAACTCATAGCAACCCTATAGGACAGAGTAGAACTGGCCCATAGAGTTTCCAAGGAGTGCCTGGTAGATTTGAACTGCTGACCTTTTGGTTAGCAGCCTTAACTCTTAACCACTATGCCATGAGGGTTTCCAGTGCCCTCTACAGGAAAAAAAAAAAAAAAAAAAAAAACTACAGAAGCTTTTTAATTAATTTTAGGAAAACTATAGCCTTCCTGTTATTCACTATCAGGGCTTCCAAAATTCTCAGCCAGTCAAATTTTTCTCTGAGTTTCTGCATCTTGTCCACTATTGCCTATTACAGATGTTTTCCACCTGCCCCAGGCAGTATAGTAGTGCCTAGAAGCCCTGCCACCACTGCCTTGGTATCTCTCTGGGAAAGAAACTCCAGCTATGATGCTTATCTGGGCTCCTCTCTGCAACAACAAAAAATACTTGATCCTTTTGTCTTAGACCTAATTATCCCCCAGTTGGCAGATAATGAATAGATGAACTAATCCAAGCTAATGTGATAATGAAGACAGCAGGAAAACTTTTATTATATGTAGGCCTGGAAAAGAGGGCCAAATTGTTTATTCATTGTAGATTGCATCTCATAATAGATGCAGCATAATGCTTACCACAAAATTTTATAAACGACTTCTAATAAGGGAAGTTTAACCTGAAAAAAATTATTTGGGCAGGGCGTCCTTTTCAGTGTCCCTTTTATTACACTGAAACCCATGGTGGCGTAGTGGTTAAGTGCTATGGCTGCTAACCAAGAGGCTGGCAGTTCAAATCTGTCAGGTGCTCCTTGGAAACTCTATGGGGCAGTTCTATTCTGTCCTATAGGGACTCTATGAGTCAGAATCGACTCGACGGCAGTGGGGTTTTGTTTTGGTTTTTGTTACACTGCACTCTTTTCCTTGTGCCTCCCAATCCTCCTGCTTGTAGAACCGTCTAAAATTCTAAAATACGTACACACACCCACACAGGTATGCTCTTTCGGTTAATTCAGTCTTAGAGCTTTTTGTTTAAGGTTTCCATCTACTTTTTTTCTGTCACTTTTCTCTCCTTCCCTTACCCACTCTTCTCTCACACACTCTCTTTTCTACCTGTATATTGGAAATAATAATGGTTTCAGTATTCTTACAATTCTTAGGGTTTCTCTAATTTTACTATTTTTACAAGGCATAAATTACTTTTATCCCTTTATCAAAAGAGTCAGGAGGCAGCATTGTAAGTAGCTTAGTTGGTGTCAATACAACCACATTTGTGGATGAGATAAAAAACAGTATTTTTCAGTTTGATTTATAGCTGATATAAAATACTAGATGCCAATACAGGAAAAAAATAAACATCTTAAGACTCAAATACCACTTTTTATAACCTCAATGAATTATTTTAATGAGATATCAAATACATACTGAATATATACACACATGCACATTTTATAATTCTTTTCAAACATTTGAAAGTTTGGTCAACACTAACTGACGTTTAGTTAATAAGGTCACTTGTGCTGTGCATAAGGAGCCCTGGGGGTGCAGTGGTTAAAGTGCTTGGCCGCTAACCAAAAGGTCAGCAGTTCAAATCCACTCTATGGCAGACAGATGAGGAAGTCTGTTTCTATAAAGATTTACAGCCTTGGAAACCCTATGGGACAGTTCTACTTTGTCCTATAGGGTCAGTATGAGCTGGGATCGATTCAATGGTAGTATATTTTTTTTTCCTTTTGGTATGCTGTGCGTATTATTGCTTGTATTTTAAAATGAATGAATAATATGGTTTTCATTTTCTTTGAGTGTCATGAAAGGCTTTCTGGTTATTTCTATCTGATTACACAAAAGAACACAATGACCTACATTTAAGGAACTTTCTCTGCTCTAAGGATTGCAGCGTTCAGTGATACAATTCAGCAAGTTCTACATGACACTTTGCAAGATATGTCACAGCCAATCTATCATAGTGCAGATTTTTCATGGATATTATTAAATCCCCTAAAACCATTGACTCATGCTGTCCTTGACATAATAAATGTCTTGTTCCTTAAAAAGTCACTACACATGTTCAGTAGACTAGAATTATGCTTGCCACTTCAAGCTTTGACACAGAAAAACTCTTTTCCCTCAAGTTCAGTACATCTCTTTATTTTTCACACTTTTCTCTTCCAGAGCTCAAAACCCTCCAGTTGGTAGAAATACTGATTGTCTTCTTTTCTTGCTTTTCTAAAAAATGTATATCCTTCTCCTAAAAAGTGAATTGGAAGGCCATAAACCTTGGGGTAACTAAACAAACCTTGAAGTAACCGAACACCAGAACAAACTGAACAATCTCCCGTCCTAAATATTCACTATTGCCCACGAGAAATTCTGATGAGTAAATAATAAGAAATAAGCATGACATGAGACAGTGGAACTTGCTTTGCTGCTGTTATATTTGAGAGGGGATTATTTCTACAGGCTTTAATGTCAAGAGGAAACCCTGGTGGCATAGTGGTTAAGTGCTACGGCTGCTAACCAAGAGGTCAGCAGTTCAAATCCGCCAGGTGCTCCTTGGAAACTCTATGGGGCAGTTCTACTCTGTCCTATAGGGTCGCTATGAGTCAGAACTGACTCGAGGGCAGTGGGTTTGGTTTTTTTGGTTTTAATGTCAAGAAAGGGAGAGTTTATTTCTCAAGTGAGAGGAACCTCATCAACTAATCTTCTAGGTTCATTGTGAACACAAATGCCTTAGATATCTACAATTTCTATCATCTATTGGTCTATCCAAACACATTATTTTATCCTTTTGCCTTTCTATGTATCCCAGAGTTTTAAATACACCTTACCATGGACCTTGGTTCATACAGGAATTGTAAGATTTTTATCTGGATACAAATGTCCTGAATCTGAATCCTAGCTCAGCCACTAACTATGTGCCCTTGGTCACATTACTTACCATCTGTGCCTCAGGTTCCCAAGAGATGTGCCAATGTTTTTATTGAATGGCATTTGCTAGAATTAGGTAAAATGTATATTGACATAGGGTATGTGGACCTAATAGCAATTATACCAGTAACAATAATTCACTTTCCCAGTGATTTCCACGGCATTACAGTAAGCAAAATGCATCACATTTTTCCTTTACAACTCTGGAGCGCCATTGATTCTTCTCAATTCCTTTGTAATTATATTTAACAAGTTAATCAACCATATGGGCTGAAGATTAGAAGGCAACACGGTTACCTATTTAAAACACTCTGCAGATATTGCAAATGAAGAGCAATCAAAAATGGAAATAAATCACCCCTACCATTTATGTACCTATGCAAAATTATAATCTGATTTACAAAATAATTTGATCTGTAACAAGAAGAAAACTAAAATTAATCAGTGTCTTATCATTCTACTAGGCATTTTCACATCCATTACCACATTTCATCTTAACAATCTGAGCTATCAATTATTACTTTAATTTGTAAAATAAGATCATGAGAACTTCAAAAGTTTAAGCAATTTGCTGAATATAATACATGTCATAATTATCAGGACTAGAAGTCCAACCTTGGCATGTTTCAGAGTAAAAGCCCATATACTCACATAATACAACAGCTTCCTGCTCTTATTCACTGAAAGATAACAGACACATCTGGGGAAAAAAAAAAAAAAAATGAATACTGCATTAAATTACAAATTGCACTACATTAGAGCTGCAAACTTTTTCTGTTTTTAGGAAGGAAGATCAAATAGACATTAGTGCCATCACTATGTATTAAAATGTAATAAATACACAGGCACTAGTACTAAAAAACAAACAGGGCATATTAGTTTCACACCCTATTTTATATTATTATCCAAGTGTTCAGGTTGTTAACTATTAACACTTTAATGAAATATTAGTGTATTCTTTTGAGAATGCTTATATAGATAAAGGTATATGTATAAAGAGATACAGATGTAGATTGCTGTTGTTTGTTACCACTGAGTCATTTCTGATCCATGGCAATAGATATAGCGGTGTGTGTGTGTGTGTGCAGAAAGAAAGAGAAAAGTCCAAAATCTAAGTGCAGTGTTAAGCTTTAATAACATCAGAACATAAATGCTACAATTTTACAAAAATAACTTTGGGATATTTTATTACATAAATTTAATTAGTTTTGTGTTTTTTATAAGTTTTTTTTTTCAAAATCTGCTGTTTATAATGAGAAATTTTGTAAGGTTCACTTCTACAATCTACTTAAGTTATAGACTACTTCTCACCATAATGGCATAACTGACAAAATTTCCATCTATAAATAACCATAAGACTGGACAAAGTATGTAATGGAACTCCTTTGTTTCCAGTTGTTAGCCAAGAGGTTGCTCACGGCTATAACCTATGGTAGAAGGGTAATCCATCAGGTGATTTTGATCTACGTTCTGGCTTCCCACATGGTGACACGTTCTTGCCCACAGAACAGGAGGATATAACACAGAAAAAAATAGAACCCACTCGATGTGTTGAGTTGAGGTGGTAAATAACACAGTTAAGTATTGCTGAAGCAGCTAAAATTAGTTGTGCAGGTCCCCAGAAATTAGGGAAAATGCAGAGGGGGGCACCAGAAGTCTGTGTGGTGGTCCTGGTAGGTCTTTGACAGAGAAGTGCGCTTCTCATTCACCAGAATCTCCACAAGACTTAGTAGACAGCTGCCCCTCAGAGGTTGAAAATTTAGAGAAAGAGATTGCTCAGCGTTCACAACGTTTTGATTTCTGACCTACCCAGAGAGGAAAGACCTTCTGAACACCTCCTGATTTCAAGTTAGAGTCCAGAATGGCCATGCCTAGCAAATAAAGATCACAAACTAGAATTTAAGTGCTAAGATTAAGGATAAAATAGAAGAAGTTTTGCCCTAACAAATAATACAGCGAACATGACATACATAAAGAATTTCCGTTAATATAATTGAGTGGTATTGATAAAACTCTACATTTTCTAAAGAAAGATAACATAATTCAGACTTCAGATAGTATTAAAAATATCTAGAATATAATTAAAAATTAATACATGCATGAACAAGCTAAAAAACAAAATTAAAAGAAAATTCAATCAGAATAGATGATATGATGATGCAGATATTGGAACTAGCAGTTAAAAAAAAAAAACAGAAAACAAAATTGTTGCCACAGAGTCGATTCCAACTCATAGCGACCCTACACGACAGAGTAGAAGATATATATATGTATAAAATACACACACATAAATATATACATACATACACACACATATACATACATATACATATATATATCAGAAATATGCTCAAGAACCTAAAGGAAACATTGAAAAATGAACAAAGCAGAGAAAGAGAAACCATAAAAAAGGAGCCACTCCAGAGAAGAACCACTCCAGAGAGAGTTGGCAACAAAACAAACAACCAAACGGATTTATCTACAAACAATTTAGAATCAGATTTGCATCAGTTCTCATCAATAAGCATAATGCACAATGAAGTAAGGACATAAGAACTTTTGAAGGAAAATGAAATTTTCTGTCTTGACAGAGTATTAATCAAGTTGAAGAGCAAAAAACATTGTCATTTACTTAGAGGCCATGACTCAGAAATATTATTGCCCACAAACCATTTTTTTAAATAATTTCTGGAAAAATGCAATAAGTAGATAGATGATAGATAGGTAGATAGACAGATATGAGTTTTAAAAGGTGGTAAACAAAACAAAAATACCAAAAACAAAAACTTGAGGTGAAGCTTAATAATTGTTTCATAAGTTTAAGATATAAGTCTGCTATTAAAATTTCAGGGGGTTATTTATTTATATATTTATTTTTTGTCATCCAGTAATTTGGGGTAGTAGGAGAGTTTAAAGCAGACATCAAGCTTTGATAAAAACTTAGCTTCTTAATTGGAAAAACACATTTAAACACTATTGAAAACATATGCAACGTAGGTTAAAATTTTTAAGACCACTAAAGCACAGATGGAAACCCTGGTGACGTAGTGGTTAACAGCTACAGCTATTAACCAAAAGGTCAGCAGTTCAAATCCACCAGGTGCTCCTTGGAAACTCTATGGGGCAGTTCTACTCTGCCTACAGGGTCACCGTGAGGGGGAGCTGACTCGATTGGCAATGGGATTGATTGGATTGAAAGAGTAGATATAGGATGTTTAATAAGAAAACCCTTAATGGTAGGATATAAAGGGAAACGTGCAACAAGTAAAATGGATAACTTCACTAAACACGGTAAACACAAACCAATCAGTCAGTAAATCATTATAGGAAGAATCTATGGTTGTTTAAAAAAATGTAGACAAGTATCTATATTCATATAGATATAGAAATACACATTTGTTGTTGTTTGGTGCCATCGAGTCAGTCCCAACTCATAGCAACCCTAAGTACACAGAACAAAACACTGCCTGATGCTATACCATCCTTACAATCCTTGCTGTGCTTGAGCCCGTTGTTGCAGCCACTGTGTCAATCCATCTCGTTGAGGGTCTTCTTCTTTTCTGCTGACCTTGTACTTTACCAAGCGTGATGCCGTTCTCCAGGGACTAATCCCTCCTGACAACATGTCCAAATTATATAAGATGCGGTCTCACCATCCTTGCTCCTAAGGAGCATTCTGGTTATACTTCTAAGACAGATTTGTTCGTTCTTTTGGCAGGCCATGGTATATTCAATATTCTTCACCAACACCACAATTCAAAGGTGTCAATTCTTCTTCAGTCTTCCTTGTCCATTGTCCAGCTTTCACATGCATATGATGCCATTGAAAATCTCATGGCTTAGGTCAGGCCCACCTTAGTCTTCAAGGTGGCATCTTTGCTTTTCAACACTTTAAAGAGGTCTTTTGCAGCCAATTTGCCCAGTGCAATGCATCTTTTAATTTCTTGACTCCTGCTTCCGTGGGTGTTGGTTGAGGATCCAGATAAAATGAAACCCTTGACAACTTCAGTATTTTCTGTGTTTATCATAATGTGGCTTCTTGGTCTACTTGTGAGGGTTTTTGTTTTCTTTATGTTGAGGTACAATCCATACTGAAGGTTGTGGTCTTTAATCTTCATTGGTGAGTGCCTCAAGTCCTCTTAACTTTCAGCAAGCAAGGTTGTGTCATCTGCATAATGCAGGTTGTTAATGAGTCTTCCTCCAGTCCTGATGCCCTGTATTTCTTCATATAGCCCAGCTTCTTGGATTATTTACACATATACACACACACATATAAGCCCATTGCCACTGAGTCAGTTCTGACTTATAGTGACCCTACAGGACAGAGTAGAACTGCCCCACAGAGTTTCTAAGGCTGTAAATCTTTACAGAATCAGTCTACCACATATTTCTTCAGTGGAGGGGCTGATGGGTTCAAACTGCAGACTTTTGGTTAACAGCTGAGCACTTAACCACCACATCACCATGGCTCCTTACACACCCATATACATGTATTATACATGTAGCAATCACAATAAATGTAAGCAAGTTAAATAAAAGCATTTGAGAACAGTGACTCCCACTGAATTAAATAACTTTTAAAAATCCAGTTGTAAATGTCAGACAGTGAACACCCTCAGACAAAAACTCAAAAGTTGAAAATAAATAGATAAAAATGTATCAGGCAATTACTAACAACAACAATAATTGAGATAATGCTAATATCAGACAAAATAATTCAAGGTCTAGGACATTCAATGAGATGATGATAAGGGGTAAATGAATAATGTAAGGGCAAATATTTTTGTCCAGCTACCAGGACTGTGTTGCCAGAATAGGGAATTATGATGTTGAATGGCTGACTATACAGAGAGACTTAAGATGAAAAATAAATAAATAAATACCCATTATAAATAAAAATGTGCAAAGATAAATGAATTTTAACTTTAAGTATAATAGTTACAATCAACATGGTTAAACCTGACTGCATGTCTTAGAACAAATTTATGAAAAATATAAAAATAAAAGAGGGCTTCTAAGCGTTTGGTGTTCCCAAAATTCACTGATTAAATTCTGGTAAGAATCATCAGCAAATGAGGTATTCTCAATAAATTTATTCCATTACTGTGTGTCTTTACTTTCTATATAAAGATGGCAGAACTTATTTATTTTTTTTTTAAACAAACATCAATTCCAGGAAGACCAAGTGGATTAAGGGAATGATTTCAATTGGAATTAATATTCACGAAGTTTTCCTGCATTTTAACTTAAAAAAAATTTTACCCAAGTCTCAGATGCAATTGATTTTAATTACATCATTAGAGTATAATTTTCCTATTTAAAGCTCACTCCAGTCCTTACTGGAAATGAAATCCACAGAGAAACAAGTATTTTACACAGAACAGAAATTACAGCACATGTTAGCTTATAGATAGTGTCTGAAGTTGGCAATACTCTTCTGTATAATGCCACTAAAAGGAAATTTTTTGAAAATAAAATTTTCACATAAGAAAAAGAAAAAGTTTGCTCTACCTATGAAATTTTACTGCTTTCCATTTATACTGGGAAATATCTGAAGAAGAGCTTTGAGGCTCCATGATTATACATGTACACCTGCATTGCTAAAATTGTTCAAGCACTAATTCTGGTTGCAATTCAACTGCAACAGCAGGTAGTTTATTTTTAATTGCATCTGGTCTTCTAAAAGCTCTTAGTGCCACATAGTCTGGTATGTGAGGTATTCCATACAGAAACTATGTAAATGTGAATATTTAAAACTGTTAACTAATTTTTGCAGTCACTGGGACTTATCAAATCATTCCTTTGTTAACATAATGCAGATGTTGTAACTCTTATTTTAAATAAATTATCCTGTGGGTTTTTTTTTCCAATTTAACAAACATTTATTGAGCACAGCTTGTATGAAGGGCTCTGTACAATCAAAGGAATGTTGGATATAAAGATAATCACAGCAAATTTCTAAATCGAAAGTCCAATAAATTCAGGGGATGCATGACTTTCACCCTTACACTAATATTTTTAAAAGTATATGTCAAAAAGAACCCCAAAAAACTATATCTTCTGACTCCAGTCAATGTCTTTTCTGTCTTGAGGCATAAGTTACTAACATCAAAAATGAACTGCAAAACTGGTTTCCTCTAGAACGTGTAAAGAATTTGGAAGTTGTTGCTCCCATTCTCACAATAACAACCGCAACAACAATGAAATACAGATGAACAATCTGAAAACTAACAACTGTTTTTAGACCTATCAAATTGAGGACATAGGACAAAGCATCACCCTGAAACCTGGAGAGACAGGAGAATGCAACTTACAGCTTAATGACAGTAGAGGTCCCCACCCAAGCCAGAAGTTTATAGGACGATTTAAATAGTAATTGAGGGGGGGCGGAGCCAAGATGGCAGACTAGGCAGACACTACCTCGGATCCCTCTTACAACAAAGACACGGAAAAACAAGTGAATCGATCACATACATAACAATCTACGAACCCTGAACAACAAATACAGATTTAGAGACGGAGAACGAACTAATACGGGGAAGCAGCGATTGTTTCCAGAGCCTGGAGCCAGCGTACCAGTCAGGTACGGCACAAGCACAGAGTGCGGCTCCACCCCCCTGAACTAACCCCGGGAGGGGGACCAGCCGGTTCCACAGGCGGCGTGGGACGCAGCCGGTAGGAGAAGTCCCTGGGAGGCAGGGACTGGTCTTGGAGCAGAAAGAGCAGCGTCGGAGCTGGGGAACCGTCCCGCAGGGATTTGGACTGGACGCAGGTACGGCATAAACACGGAGAGTTGCTCCACCCCCCTGAACTAACCCCGGGAAGGGGACCAGCCAGGTCGCGCGGGCGGCATGGGACGCAGCCAGTAGGAGAAGTCCCTGGGAGGCAGCGACTGGTATTGGAGCGGGGAGAACAACGTCCCAGCCGGGACACTCGGTCACGGCACAAGCATGGGGTCCTGCTCCACCCATCTGAACTAACCCCGGGAGGAGGCCCAACTGGTTCTCGGAGGCGGCAAGGCCACGCGGCTGGAGGGACAAGAAGTCCCCGGGAGGCAGCGACTGATTTTGGAGTCGAGAGTGCACCGTCCCAGTAGGGGAGCCTTGACGCTGGGCGTGGGGCTGGAAACAGAGGATCTGACCGTGACTCCAGTGGGCCAGAACCCCCGGGGGCAATCTCCACACAGCCAGCACACATAGGCGATGCGCCCGCGGGAATCTCAGATATAATAGTCATTCCAAGCAAGACAAGCAACTCTGGCTATATTCTGAGGTGCTACTCTCCTATCTCTCTGTTCCCTCCCCCACCCTCCCCAGGTGGCTTCATTAACATCTGAATCGCCTGAGCCAGAGGGAGAACTCTGATAGGGATCTGACTGCATTTTTTTTTTTTTAGTGGATTTTCTGGAAAAACTAGTTTCCCAGTGATGGCTCGGAGACAACAATCCATATCAAACCACTTAAAGAAGCAGACCATGACAGCTTCTCCAACCCCCCAAACAAAAGAATCAAAATCTTTCCCAAATGAAGATACAATCTTGGAATTATCAGATACAGAATATAAAAAACTAATTTACAGAATGCTTAATGATATCACAAATGAAATTAGGATAACTGCAGAAAAAGCCAAGGAACACACTGATAAAACTGTTGAAGAACTCAAAAAGATTATTCAAGAACATAGTGGAAAAATTAATAAGTTGCAAGAATCCATAGAGAGACAACATGTAGAAATCCAAAAGATTAACAATAAAATAACAGAATTAGACAACGCACTAGGAAGTCAGAGGAGCAGACTCGAGCAATTAGAATGCAGACTGGGACATCTGGAGGACCAGGGAATCGACACCAACATAGCTGAAAAAAAATCAGATAAAAGAATTAAGAAAAATGAAGAAACCCTAAGAATTATGTGGGACTCTATCAAGAAGGATAACCTGCGGGTGATTGGAGTCCCAGAACAGGGAGGGGGGACAGAAAACACAAGAGAAAATAGTTGAAGAACTCCTGACACAAAACTTCCCTGACATCATGAAAGACGAAAGGATATCTATCCAAGATGCTCATCGAACCCCATTTAAGATTGATCCAAAAAGAAAAACACCAAGACATATTATCATCAAACTCACCAAAACCAAAGATAAACAGAAAATTTTAAAAGCAGCCAGGGAGAAAAGAAAGGTTTCCTTCAAGGGAGAATCAGTAAGAATATGTTCTGACTACTCAGCAGAAACCATGCAGGCAAGAAGGGAATGGGACGACATATACAGAACACTGAAGGAGAAAAACTGCGAGCCAAGGATCATATATCCAGCAAAACTCTCTCTGAAATATGAAGGCGAAATCAAGATATTTACAGACAAACACAAATTTGCAAAAACCAAACCAAAGCTACAAGAAATACTAAAGGATATTGTTTGGTCAGAGAACCAATAATATCAGATATCTGCACAACACAAGCTCACAAAACAGAACGTCCTGATATCAACTCAAATAGGGAAATCACAAAAACAAATTAAGATTAATTAAAAAAAAAAATACACATAACAGGGAATCATGGAAGTCAATAGGTAAAAGATCACAATAATCAAAAAGAGGGACTAAATACAGGAGGCATTGAACGGCCGTATGAAGAGTGATACAAGGCGATATAGAACAATACAAGTTAGGTTTTTACTTAGAAAAATAGGGGTAAATAATAAGGTAACCACAAAAAGGTATAACAACTCTATAACTCAAGATAAAAACCAAGAAAAACGTAATGACTCAACTAACATAAAGTCAAGCACTATGAAAATGAGGATCTCACAATTTACTAAGAAAAATGCCTCAGCACAAAAAAGTATGTGGAAAAATGAAATTGTCAACAACACACATAAAAAGGCATCAAAATGACAGCACTAAAAACTTATTTATCTATAATTACCCTGAATGTAAATGGACTAAATGCACCAATAAAGAGACAGAGAGTCACAGACTGGATAAAGAAACACGATCCATCTATATGTTGCCTACAAGAGACACACCTTAGACTTAGAGACACAAACAAACTAAAACTCAAAGGATGGAAAAAAGTATATCAAGCAAACAATAAGCAAAAAAGAAGAGGAGTAGCAATATTAATTTCTGACAAAATAGATTTTAGACTTAAATCCACCACAAAGGATAAAGAAGGACACTATATAATGATAAAAGGGACAATTGATCAGGAACACATAACCATATTAAATATTTATGCACCCAATGACAGGGCTGCAAGATACATAAATCAAATTTTAACAGAATTGAAAAGCGAGATAGATACCTCCACAATTATAGTAGAAGACTTCAACACACCACTTTCGGAGAAGGACAGGACATCCAGTAAGAAGCTCAACAGAGACACGGAAGATCTAACTACAACAATCAACCAACTTGACCTCATTGACTTATACAGAACTCTCCACCCAACTGCTGCAAAGTATACTTTTTTTTCTAGCGCACATGGAACATTCTCTAGAATAGACCACATATTAGGTCATAAAACAAACCTTTGCAGAGTCCAAAACATCAAAATATTACAAAGCATCTTCTCAGACCACAAGGCAATAAAACTAGACATCAATAACAGAAAAACTAGGGAAAAGAAATCAAATACTTGGAAAATGAACAACACCCTTCTGAAAAAAGACTGGGTTATAGAAGACATCAAGGAGGGAATAAGGAAATTCATAGAAAGCAACGAGAATGAAAATACTTCCTATCAAAACCTCTGGGACACAGCAAAACCAGTGCTCAGAGGCCAATTTATATCGATAAGTGCACACATACAAAAAGAAGAAAGAGCCAAAATCAGAGAACTGTCCCGACAACTTGAACAAATAGAAAGTGAGCAACAAAAGAATCCATCAGGCACCAGAAGAAAACAAATAATAAAAATTAGAGCTGAACTAAATGAGTTAGAGAACAGAAAAACAATTGAAAGAATTAACAAAGCCAAAAGCTGGTTCTTTGAAAAATTTAACAAAATTGATAAACCATGGGCTAGACTGACTAAAGAAATACAAGAAAGGAAGCAAATAACGCGAATAAGAAATGAGAAGGACCACATCACAACAGAACCAAATGAAATTAAAAGAATCATTTCAGATTATTATGAAAAATTGTACTCTTAACAAATTTGAAAACCTAGAAGAAATGGATGAATTCCTGGAAAAACACTACCTACCTAAACTAACACATTCAGAAGTAGAACAACTAAATAGACCCATAACAAAAAAAGAGGTTGAAACGGTAATCAAAAAACTCCCAACAAAAAAAAGCCCTGCCCCGGACGGCTTCACTGCAGAGTTCTACCAAACTTTCAGAGAAGAGTTAACACCACTACTACTAAAGGTATTCCAAAGCATAGAAAATGACGGAATACTACCGAACTCATTCTATGAAGCCACCATCTCCCTGATACCAAAACCAGGTAAAGACATTACAAAAAAAGAAAATTATAGACCTATATCCCTCACGAACATTGATGCAAAAATCCTCAACAAAATTCTAGCCAATAGAATCCAACAACACATCCAAAAAATAATTCACCCTGATCAAGTGGGATTTATACCAGGTATGCAAGGCCGGTTTAATATCAGAAAAACCATTAATGTAATCCATCACATAAATAAAACAAAAGACAAAAACCACATGATCTTATCAATTGATACAGAAAAGGCATTTGACAAAGTCCAACACCCATTCATGATAAAAACTCTTACCAAAATGGGAATTGAAGGAAAATTCCTCAACATAATAAAGGGCATCTATGCAAAGCCGACAGCCAATATCACTCTAAATGGAGAGAACCTGAAAGCATTTCCCTTGAGAACGGGAACCAGACAAGGATGCCCTTTATCACCGCTCTTATTCAACATCATGCTGGAAGTCTTAGCCAGGGCAATTAGGCTAGACAAAGAAATAAAAGGTACCCGGATTGGCAAGGAAGAAGTAAAGTTATCACTATTTGCAGATGACATGATTATATACACAGAAAACCCTAAGGAATCCTCCAGAAAACTACTGAAACTAATAGAAGAGTTTGGCAGAGTCTCAGGTTATAAAATAAACATACAAAAATCACTTGGATTCCTCTACATCAACAAAAAGAACACCGAAGAGGAAATAACCAAATCAATACCATTCACAGTAGCCCCCAAGAAGATAAGATACTTAGGAATAAATCTTACCAAGGATGTAAAAGACCTATACAAAGAAAACTACAAAGCTCTACTACAAGAAATTCATAAGGACATACTTAAGTGGAAAAACATACCCTGCTCATGGATAGGAAGACATAGTAAAAATGTCTATTCTACCAAAAGCCATCTATACATTTAACGCACTTCCGATCCAAATTCCAATGTCATATTTTAAGGGGATAGAGAAACAAATCACCAATTTCATATGGAAGGGAAAGAAGCCCCGGATAAGCAAAGCACTACTGAAAAAGAAGAAGAAAGTGGGAGGCCTCACCTTACCTGACTTCAGAACCTATTATACAGCCACAGTAGTCAAAACAGCCTGGTATTGGTACAAGAACAGACACATAGACCAATGGAACAGAATTGAGAACCCAGACATAGATCCATCCACGTATGAGCAGCTGATATTTGACAAAGGACCAGTGTCAATTAACTGGGGAAAAGATAGCCTTTTTAACAAATGGTGCTGGCATAACTGTATTTCCCTTTGCAAAAAAATGAAACAGGACCCATACCTCACACCATGCACAAAAACTAACTCCAAGTGGATCAAAGACCTAAACATAAAGACTAAAACGATAAAGATCATGGAAGAAAAAATTGGGACAACCCTAGGAGCCCTAATACAAGGTATAAACAGAATACAAAACATTACCAAAAATGATGAAGAGAAACCAGATAACTGGGAGCTCCTAAAAATCAAACACCTATGCTCATCTAAAGACTTCACCAAAAGAGTAAAAAGACCACCTACAGACTGGGAAAGAATTTTCAGCTATGACATCTCCGACCAGCGCCTGATCTCTAAAATCTACATGATTCTGTCAAAACTCAACCACAAAAAGACAAACAACCCAATCAAGAAGTGGGCAAAGGATATGAACACACATTTCACTAAAGAAGATATTCAGGCAGCCAACAGATACATGAGAAAATGCTCTCGATCATTAGCCATTAGAGAAATGCAAATTAAAACTACGATGAGATTCCATCTCACACCAACTAGACTGGCATTAATGCAAAAAACACAAAATAATAAATGTTGGAGAGGCTGCGGAGAGATTGGAACTCTCATACACTGCTGGTGGGATTGTAAAATGGTACAACCACTTTGGAAATCTATCTGGCGTTATCTTAAACAGTTAGAAATAGAACTACCATACAACCCAGAAATCCCACTCCTAGGAATATACCCTAGAGATACAAGAGCCTTCACACAAACAGATACATGCACACCCATGTTTATTGCAGCTCTGTTTACAATAGCAAAAAGTTGGAAGCAACCACGGTGTCTATCAACGGATGAATGGGTAAATAAATTGTGGTATATTCACACAATGGAATACTACGCATCGATAAAGAACAGTGACGAATCTCTGAAACATTTCATAACATGGAGGAACCTGGAAGGCATTATGCTGAGCGAAATGAGTCAGAGGCAAAAGGACAAATATTGTATAAGACCACTATTATAAGATCTTGAGAAATAGTAAACCTGAGAAGAACACATACTTTTGTGGTTACGAGGGGGGGAGGGAGGGAGGGTGGGAGAGGGTTTTTTATTGATTAATCAGTAGATAAGAACTGCTTTAGGTGAAGGGAAAGACAACACTCAATACATGGGAGGTCAGCTCAGTTGGACTGGACCAAAAGCAAAGAAGTTTCCGGGATAAAATGAATGTTTCAAAGGTCAGCGGAGCAAGTGCGGGGGTCTGGGGAACACGGTTTGCGGGGACTTCTAAGTCAATTGGCAAAATAATTCTATTATGAAATCATTCTGCATCCCACTTTGAAATGTGGCGTCTGGGGTCTTAAATGCTAACAAGCGGCCATCTAAGATGAAGCAATTGGTCTCAACCCACCTGGAGCAAAGGAAAATGAAGAACACCAAGGCCACACGACAACTAAGAGCCCAAGAGACAGAAAGGGCCACATGAACCAGAGACCTACATCATCCTGAGACCAGAAGAACTAGTTGGTGCCCGGCCACAATCGATGACTGCCCTGAAAGGGAGCACAGTAGAGGACCCCTGAGGGAGCAGGAGATCAGTGGGATACAGACCCCAAAATCTCATAAAAAGACCAAACTTAATGGTCTGACTGAGACTGGAGGAATCCCGGCGGCCATGCTCCCCAGACCTTCAGTTGACACAGGACAGGAACCATCCCCGAACACAACTCATCAGAAATGAAAGGGACTGGTCAGCGGGTGGGAGAGAGACGCTGATGAAGAGTGAGCTAATTATATCAGGTGGACACTTGAGATTGTGTTGGCAGCTCTTGTCTGGAGGGGGGATGGGAGGATAGAGAGAGAGGGAAGCAGGCAAAATTGTCAAGAAAGGAGAGACTGAAAGGGCTGACTCAAGAGGGGGAGAGCAAGTGGGAGTAGGGAGTGAGATGTATGTAAACTTATATGTGACAGACTGATTGGATTTGTAAACGTTCACTTGAAGCTTAATAAAAGTTATTTAAAAAATAAATAAAATAAAATAAATAGTAATTGAATAATCTGGTAGAAGACTGAGTGTGAACTAGCTTAAGAACTAATCTTTAAGGAGGGCCCCACAATTTCCTGAATTTTTCCTCCAAGAACCTCATGAGGTTTTCATGGTAAAGATCGGAGAAAATTTTCTTCATGCCTGCAAAGGTGGAGAGAACAAATAACTGTGTTGAAATACACCCAGATAATTCTGGTCTAAACAAAGATCTGTTCTCAAAGGAAACTATTTGACCAGAGTCTAACATAAGTGGGGCAAATACCCAGCCCCAGCTCTCCTGGCCTTCCTGTCTCACTTACACGGGTGGGGTGAAGCTGAGAGGCACTTGTGAAAATTACAGCCCAGTGGTATAGGCCCATGAAAAGTGTGAGTCCTGATCATACGATTATAGAATGCTTCTCCTGGCTGCACAGTGGTTAAGAGCATAGCTGCTAACCAAAAGGCCAGCAGTTCAAATCTATCAGCCACTCCTTGAAAACCCTATGGGGAAGTTCTACTCTGTCCTATAGGGTCATTATGAGTCAGAATCAACTTGACAGCAAGAGGTTTGTTTTTTGTTTTGTTTTGTTTATCCCTTATCCCGCTCCTTACTACCACATCAACAGGGCTACTATAAAATATTGGAGGACTGCAGCTGAAAGAACTGCTAACTTCAGACTCTAAGAAGAATGCTCTATAGAAAACCCAAGACAACAGGGGAGACAAAAACAAGGATACTAGAGGATATTTTAGCTTCTGACATTCACAGCTACAGCAAATATGAAGCATAGCATCACTAACTCCTAGCCAAATAAACATAAAGCCTCACACAAAAGGCCTATTTACCTCAGTTACTTTTATTCAATACCTCATGGCTGGATTTCAACAAAAAACTACAAGGCATACTAAAGGTAAAAATACAGTCTGAAGAGAGAAAATAAGTACGAGAACAAGATGCAGATATTGCAGACGTTTTGGAATTATGAGAGTAGGAAATTAAAATAACTATAATTAATACGCTAAGAACTGTGATGGAAAAAGTGGACAACAAGGGTAGATGAGTAATTCAAGGAGAGATGGAAACACTAAGAAAGAATCAAAAGAAAATGTCAGAAATAAAAAATACTGTGCATAATAAAGTAATTAATTCATCAGTAGATTGGACACAGCTAAAGAAACAATAAGTGAGCTTTAAGATATGTCAATAGGAGGTAGGGCCAAGATGGCAGGATAGTCAGATGGTTCTAGTCATTCTTCTTATAACAAAGACCCATAAAAAGAAATTAATTGATTATATATGACAATCTTGGAGCAATGATCATCAAAGACAAAGCTGAAGAGTCAGACTAAGTGGCAGGGGAAGCAGAAAAAATTCAAAAGCAGCAGAGAGATGCCAGTTGCGAGGCCACTGGTGCCCTACTGGCTGGCTCAGCCAGCATGTGGGCTGAGGTCAGTAGTAGAGACGGGGACGCATCACACCACATCAGGTGAAGCCAGGTGGTGGCAAGCTTGCAGACACCTCCGGAGCCAGGTGGAAAAGACGCTGAACCTATGAAAGCTAAGTGCAAGCATCTAACCAACAGCACACACACAGACAAAATAATCCCTATCCCTCCCCCAGAGTTTTGCAATGGAGAAGTGCTTCTTTCCCCTCACCCACCCCCCACCCCACTCCACTCCAACACCAGCCCAGCAATATTCAACAACTGCTATGCCCCCTAAGCTAGGAACTCAGGGCTATCCATGCCCACACTGGTCTCAGGGCTTTAAAAAATGCCATACCCCCTAAGCAAAGAACTAAGGGAAGTTCAGGAGGCCGTCCCCCTTCACGCAGACACTGGCAAAAGAGGTCCACAGACTTGCAACTCCTTTCATCCCTGCCTGGACCTGTGTGGAACGATTCAACACCACATGACCTCATTAGTATAAAACAGCAGGGCATACACCTGAAGCCCATTTTCAACTGCAGCAGTCAAGGGGGAGCTGCAGATTCATGACATTTGACTCCACCCTGCCCCTTAAGCAGGGGCGTCACCAACCCAGACCAGAGGCCTAAGGGCTGGAGGTACCACACACATCATCTAGCCACCCACGATACGGTCTGAAAATAAGTGATGACTTTCAGTACCTTCAGCCAACAGCACTGGGTGCCCCAAGACTGGCTACAATACCCTTCCACTATGTGCTGTAGGGGGCAGGGACACATCCTCCACCCCAGTACCCAGGGGTAGCTATCAGCCCCCTGCCTTGTTCCACACATATGGCCACCTACTGCGGCCAGGTACCTGTGCCAGCTACAAACTCCCTTACACAGCCCTGACCATCTGGGACTGCAGGTGATAGTCTGCACCACACACTCAGTGACCAATGACCTGGACACCTGAGCCACACCCATACAAGAAAAGCGAACAGACTCCTGGGCTCACACACCTAGTAGCTGTACTGACTACCTGGAGACAGGATGCGAGAGCATCAAAGATGCCAATAACCAAACTAGCTCACATTCCCAGTGTACTTGGGCATATTAAAACTAAAGAAATGTTAGGACACAGCAAACAAACATAAAATAAATAAATATAACAACTTACTGATGCCTTGGAGACAAAAGTCAATATCAAACTACATAAAAAGCAGGTCAGGATGGCTCCAACAAGTGACCAGAGTAAAGAACCAAGAAATCTTCCAAAGGAAGATAAGATAATGGAACTACCTCAGATAGAATTCAGAAGACGAATATACTGAGCTCTCAAAGAGATCTGGAGGTTCAGCAAAACTCGGATCAAGCCAAGGAACACATAGGCAAAGCAACAGAGGAATTCAGGAAAACAATACAAGAACAAAATTAACAGGCTGATAAAATCCACATGGAGACAGCAACTACAAATCCAAAAAGTAACAATAAAATTTCAGAATTACACAACTCAATAGACAGTAATAGGAGCAGAATTGAGTCAATGAAAGTCAGAATTAGCGAGACTGAAGATAAAACCCTTGATACCAATTTATTCGAGGAAAAATCAGAAAAGAATTTTTAAAAATGAAGAAAGGCTGAGAATTATGTAGGACTCTATCAAGAAGAAAATTCTATGAATGATCGGAGTACTAGAAAAGGGAAGGGATAACAGAAACCACAGAAAGAATCGTTGAAGATTTACTGGCAGAAAACTTCCTTGATATTATGAAAGATGAGAAGATATCTATACAAGAAGCTCAACAAACCCCATACAGGGTAGATCCCAAAAGAAAGTCACCAAGACGTCATAATCAAACTTGCCAAAATCAAAGACAAAGATAGAATCATGAGAGCGGCTAGGTTTAAATGAAAAGTCACCTACAAAGGAGAACCAATAAGACTAAGCTGTGACTACTCAGAGGAACCATGCAGTCAAGAAGGCAATGGAATGACGCATATAAAGCATGGAAGGAAAAAAATGCCAGCTAAGAATTATATATCCAGCAAAACTGTCTCTCAAATACAAAGGCAAAATTATGTCACGTCCAGATAAAGAGAGGTTAAGGAAATTTGTAAAAACCAAACCAGAATTACAAGAAATATTTAAGGGAGTCCTCCAGTTAGAGAACCAACAATATCAGACAACGATCCAAGACCAGAACACAGGGAATATCCATCAGTTATCAACCAATATAGAGAAGTCACGAAACAAGTCAAAGGTAAAAGACTGAAAATAAAGAACTAGAGATGTTAATATGTAAATGATGACAATGTCAAAACAAAAAAGGGGATAAACAGTGTAATCATAGAATCCATATGGAGAGGAAGTTAAGGCAATATTGAGAAATAAAAGATCAGTTTAAACCTGGAAAACTAAAGATATATTTTAAGGTAAACACAAAGGAAGTCAACAAACCTACCAATCAAAATTAAAAAAAGAAAAAACATAAAAACTCAGGAAACACAAAATAATAATGAAAAAGATGAAAAGAAAATACATAACGAAAAATGGCTCACCACATAAAATTAAGTGGAACAAAGAAACTGTCAACACCATGAAAAAAAAACTTCAAAAGAACAGCACTAAACTCATACCTATCTATAATTTTACCAAATGTAAATGGACTAAGTGCACCAATAAAGAGACAGAGAGTGGCAGAATGAATTTAAAAAAACATGATTCGTCTATATGCTGCCTACATAAGAGACACAACTTAGACTCAAAGACGCAAAACTCAAAGGATGAGAAAAAATGTATCAAGCAAACAACAACCAAAAAAGAGCAGGAGTGACAATATTAATCTCTGATAAAAAAAAAAAAAAAAGACTTTAAAGCAATATCCACCAAAAAGGATAAGGCAGGAGACTATATAATTAAAGGGTCAATACACCAGGAGAACATAACCATAATAAATATATATGCATCCAATGACAGGGCTCCAAGACACATAAAACAAACTCTAACAGCATTGAAAACAGAAATAGACAGCTCCACTGTAGGAGACTTCAACACACCACTTTTAATGAAGTCCAGAACATCTAGAAAGAAACTCAATAAAGAGACAGACGATCTAAATGCTACAATCCATCAGCTTGACCCCATAGATATATACACAACTCTCTACCCAACCGCAGGTAAGTATACATTCTTGTCCAATGCACATGGAACATTCTCCAGAATAGACCATATATTAAGCCACAAAGCAAGCCTTAACAGAATCCAAAACAACAAAATATTACGAAGCATCTTTTCTGACCATAATGCCATTAAAGTAGAAATTGATAACAGAAACAACAAGGAAAAAAAAAAATACATGGAAACTGAACAACACCTTGCTTAAAAATTACTGAGTTAGAGAAGATATCAAGGATGGACTAAAGAAATTCATAGAATCAAATGAGAATGAAAAGACTTCTGTCATGGATTGAATTATGTCTCCCCCAAATGTGTGTATTAACTTGGTAAGGCCATGATTCCTAGTATTGGGTGGTTGTCCTTTTGTGATTGTAATTTTATGTTAAAGAGGGTTAAAGTGGGACTGTAATACAACCCTTACCCAGGTCACATCCATGATCCAATGTAAAGGGAGATTCCCTGGGTTGTGGCTGGCACCACCTTATATCCTACAAGAGATAAAAGGAAAAGGAAGCAAACTGAGAGTGGGAACTTCATACCACCAAGAAAGCAGCACAAGGAGCAGAGTGTGTCTTTTGTACATGGGGTCCTGAGCCTGAGAAGCTCCTCGACCAGGGAAAGATTGAGGACAAGGACCTTCCTCCAGAGCTGACAGAAAGATAAAGCCTTCCCCTGGAGCGGATGCCCTGAAATTGGACTTGTAACCTACTAGACTGTGAGGAAATAAATTTCTCTTGATAAAAGCCATCCACCTGTGGTATTTCATTATAGCAGCATTAAATGAACAAGACAACACCCTACCAGAACCTTTGGGACACAGGTAAAGCAGTGCGCAGAGGTCAACTTTTAGCACTAAATGCACACATCCAAAAAGAAGAATGGGGCCAAAATCAAAACATTAATCCTACATGAAAAAAAAAAGGAAGAGAGCAGCAAAAGGAGCACTCAGCCACCAGAAGAAAGGAAATAATAAAGATTAGATCAAAATAAAGGAAATCAAGAATAGAAAAACAATTTAAAGAGTCGACAAGAACAAAAATTGGTTCTTTGAAAAGATCCACAAAATCAACAAAACAATTGGCCAAATTGACAAAAGAAAAACACGAGAGGGAGCAAATATTCCAAATAAAAAACTAGATGGACAATTCCACAACAGACCCAACTGAAATAAAAAGAATCGTAACAGAATACCATGAAAAATTGCACTCCAGCAAATTTGAAAACCTAGAGAAAATGGACAAATTTCTAGAAACACACTCTATACCTAAACTAATGCAAACCGAGAGAGAAAAACTAAATAAACCCATAGCAAAAGAGGTTGAAGACATAATTTAAAAAAAAAAAATCCCGACACAAAAAAGCCCTGGCCCAGACTGCTTCATTGGAGAATTTTACCAAATATCCAAAGGTATTTCAGAGCATAGAAAAGGATGGAATACTCCCAAACTCATTCTATGAATCCAGAATAACCCTGATACCAAATCCAGGTAACAACACTACAAAAACAAAAAATTACAGACCAATATCCTTTATGAACTTAGATGCAAAAATCCTCAACAAAATTCTTGCCAAGAGAACTCAACAACATATCAAAAAAATAATTCACCATGACCAAGTGGGATTCATACCAGGGATGGTTCATCATCAGAAAACCAATCAGCATAATTCATCACATAAATAAAACAAAAGATAAGAACCACATGAGCTTATCAATAGATTCAGAAAAGGCATTTGACGAAGTTCAACACACATTCCTGATAAAAACTCTCAGCAAAATAGGAATACATGGGAAATTCCTTGACATAATAAAGAGAATTTATACAAAGCCAACAGCCAACATTATTTTAAATTGATTGTGAAAGCCTTCCCCTTGAAAATGGGAACCAGACAAGGATGTCCTTCCATTCTTATTCAATACTGTGCTGGAGGTCCTAGCCATTTCAATATGGCAGGTAAAGAAATAAAGGGTATACAAATTGGTAACAAAGAAGTAAAAGTATTCCTATTTGCAGATAATACGATCTTATACACAGACAACCCTAAAGAACCCACAAGAAAACTACTGGAACTAATAGAAGATTTCAGCAAAGTGTCAGGGTACAAGAAAAACTTACAAAAATCAGCTGGATTCCTCTACACAAAGAGAAATTCGAAAAGTAAATCACCAAATCAAAACATTTACAATAACGCCCAAGAAGATAAAGTACTTAGTAAATCTAACCACTACTGCAAGAAACCAAAAGAGACCTACCTAAGTGGAAAGACATAACACGCTCATGTATAGGAAGACTCAACATTGTGAAAATGTCAATTCTACCCAAAGCAATCTACAGATACAATGCAATCCTGATCCAAACTCCAATAGCATTTTTTAAGGAGATGGAGAAACAAATCACCAACTTCATATGGAAAGGGAAAAGGCCCCAGATAAGTAAAGCATTACTTAAAAAGAAGAATAAGGTCGGAGGCCACATACTACCTGATTTTAAAGCATATTATACCACCACGGTAGTCAAAACAGCCTGGTACAGGTACAACAGACACAGAGACCAATGGAACAGAATTGAGAACCCAGATGTAAATCCATCCACCTACGAGCAGCTGATATATAACAAAGGTCCAAAGACTGTTAAATGGGGAAAAGACAGTCTCTTTAACAAATGGTGCTGGCATAACTGGATATCCTTTTGTAAAAATATGAAACAGGACCCATATCTCACACCATACCTAAAAACTCAAAATGGATCAAAGACCTAAATATAAAATCTAAAATGATAAATATCATGGACAACACCAGGAGCCCTAATACATGCCATAAATAGTGTACAAACCGTAACTAAGAGTGCACAAACGCCAGAAGAGAAACTAGATAACTGGAGGCTCCTAAACATCAAACACTTACGCTCACCGAAAGACTTCACCAAAAGAGTAAAAAGAGAACCTACACACTGGGAAAAAAATTTTGGCTATGATATATCTGATAAGGGTCTAATCTCTAAAATCTACAAGATACTGTATCACCTTAACAACAAAAAGAAAAATAATCCAATTAAAAATGGGCAAAGGATATGAAGAGACACTTCACCAAAGAAGGCATTCAGGTGGCTAACAGACATTTGAGGAAATACAATCATTAGCCATTACAGAAATGAAAAATTAAAACTGCAATGAGATACCATCTCACCCCAACGAGGCTGGCACTAATCCAAAAAGCACAAAATAACAAATGTTGGAGAGGTTGTGGAGAGACTGGAACTCTTACACACTGCTGGTGGAAACGTAAAATGGTACAACCAATTTGGAAAGTGATTTGGCACTTCCTTAAAAAGCTAGGAATTGAGAGGTGGAGCCAAGATGGCGGAATAGACAGACGCTTCCGGCAAGCCCTCTTTGCAACAAAGGCCCGAAAAAACAAGTGAAACAAGTATATTCGTGACAAGTTGGAACCCCTGAGCATCAAAGGCAAGCTTAGACAATGAACTGAGAGGCAGGAGGAGGAAGAGACTGTTCAGAAGTGGAGAGGAGTTACCAGACCTGAATCACGGGGACTCCTCAGGCACCATTCCCAGGGCAGCGGCAATGGCAGTGATGGCGGTGGCACCAGTGGTGGGCTGGTACTAGCATTCGGCCACAGTTTCCTCAGGAAGAAGCAGCCAACCACACACCCTACTCACACCTCCAGAACCTGAGGAGAATGGCGTTCTTGGCAAAAGCTAAGTACTGGAGTATATTTCACTGTGCCCCCCACCCCCAAGCTGGCTTCAGCGGCTGAATACCTGGGCCTTAGGTAGACCCTGATGAGTACCTACAGTCATCCTTCCAGGCTTGGGGAAGGAAAAAATTTGCAATTGGGGGGAAAAGATAATTTGCTAGCTCCATTAACTCAGGACAGAAGCGGCTCCTGTCCAGGCATTAACTGTCTGAGGACCTTGAGCAACTTTCCCTTCTGCATGGGCCTGTGTGGGCCTATTTTGGGAGAATAGGCCCTTGCTGGCAAACTCAAACCATTTCAGCTATGTGGTGGAGAGATGGGTGTTTGACATCTGACATTGCTTTGCCTATTAAACAAGGTCCTCGCCTACCCACATCAGGGACCTAAGGACTGGTAGCTCCACTCAGGTCACCCAGCTACCCACGACAGGGGTCCAGAGATAACTGGTATCTCCCAGTCCTGACAACCAAAAACTTTGGGTGCCCATGGTCCATCTGCAGAACCCACCCACCAGCACTCTCTAGGGAACACAGAAGCGTTTTCCTCAGAGACACTTGGGGGTCGGTTCTCAGCCCCCTGCCTTGTTCAGAGCGTGACCCCCTGCTGCAATCAGATACCAGTATGTACGCCAATCACCCTTGCCCCTCTAAGACTGTAGAACAGAGCCTGTACCACACACTTGATGATCAGCTGTCTGGAAACCTGAGTTGAATTCATACAAGAAAACTGAATGGACTCCTACACTGATATACCTGATAACAGCTCTAGCCAGCTGGGAACAGGACACCAGAGCTCCAAAGGTGAAAATAATCAAGCTAGCTCACTCAAACAACCCATAGGGGTATACCAAAACAAAACAAAGCAAGCAGCTACGACACAGTAAGCAAGCATAAACTAATACAATAACTTATAGATGGCTCAGAGACAACAGTCAATATCGAATCACATAAAGAAACAGGCCATGATCACCTCAACAGGCTCTCAGAACAAAGAATCCAGGGATCTTCTAGATGAAAGTGCATTCCTGGAATTACCAGATGCAGAATACAAACGTTTAATATACAGAACCCTTCAAGACATGAGGAAGGGAATGAGGCAATACACAGAACGAGCCAACTAACACACAGATAAAGCAACTGAAGAAATTAGAAAGATAATAAAGGAACATAGTGAAAAGTTTAATAAGCTAGAAAAATCCATAGACAGCAATCAGAAATTCAGAAGATTAACAATAAAATTACAGAATTAGACAACTCAGTAGAAAGTCAGAGAAGCAGAATTGAGCAAGTAGAAGCTAGAATTTCTGAACTCGAAGATAAATCACTTGGTACTAATATATTTGAAGAAAAGTCAGATAAAAGAATTTTAAAAAATGAAGAAAACTTAAGAATCATGTGGGACTCTATGAAGAGAAATAACCTATGAGTGATTGGAGTACCAGAACAGGAAGGGATAGCAGAAAATACAGAGAAAATTCTTGAATATGTGTTGGCAGAAAACTTCACTGGTATTGTGAAAGATGAGACGATATCTATCCAAGATGCTCATCGAACTCCATATAATGTAGATGTTAAAAGAAAGTCACCAAGACATATAAACAAACTTTCCAACACCAAAGATAAAGAGAGAATTCTAAGAGCAGAGAGGGATGAACGAAAAGTCACATACAAAGGAGAGCCAATAAGACTAAGCTTAACCATGCAGGCAAGAAGACAGTGGGATGACATATTCAAAATATTGAAGGAAAAAAAATTGCCTGCCAAGAATCATATATCCAGCAAAACTCTCTTAAATATGAAGGTGAAATTAAGACATTTCCGGATAAACACGAGTTTAGAGATTTCGTAAAAACCAAACCAAAACTACAAGAAATACTAAAAGGATTTTTTTGGTTAGAAAATCAATAATATCAGGTATCAACCCAAGACTAGAACACTGGGCAGAGCAACCGGAAGTCAACCCAGACACGGAAATCCAAAAAAACAAAGCAAGATTATTAAAAAAAAAAAAAAAAAAGAAGCACTCAAAACAGGGTAACAGCGATGTTATTATATAAAAGAAGACAACATTAAAATAATAAAGAGGGGCTAAGAAATGTAATCATACACCTTCCATATGGAGAGGAAGATACAGTGATACAAAGAAATAAAAGTTAGTTTCAAATTTAGAAAAATAGGGGTAAATAATAAAAAAATCACAAAGGAGACAAACTATCCTACTCATCAAAATAAAATACAAGGGAAAAATAGAGACTCAGTAGAAACAAAATCAACAATAATATGAGGAAAGGACAATATATAAAGAAAATCTACTCAGCACATAAAACCAAGTGGGAAAAAGAAACTGTCAACAACACACACAAAAAAGACATCAAAATGATAGCACTAAATTCATACCTATCCATAATTACCCTGAATATAAATGGAATAAATGCACCAATAAAGAGACAGAAAGTGGCAGAATGGATTAAAAAACAAGATCCGTCTATATGCTGCCTATAAGAGACACACCTCAGACTTAGAGACACAAACAAACTAATACTCAAAAGATGGGAAAAAATATATCAAGCAAACAATCTAAAAAGAGCAGGAGTAGCAATATTAATTTCTGACAAAATAGACTTTAAAGTTAAATCCATCAGAAAGGATAAGGAAGGACACTATAGCATGATTAAAGGGACAATACACCAAGAGATATAACTATATTAAATATTTATGCACCCAATGACAGGGCTGCAAGACACATAAAACAAACTTTATCAGCATTGAAAAGTGAGATAGACAGCTCCACAAAAATAGTAGGAGACACTAACATGCCCCTTTCAGTGAAGGGCAGGACATCCAGAAAGAAGCTCAATAAAGACATGGAAGATCTAAATGCCACAATCAACCAACTTGACCTCATAGACATATACAGAACACTCCACCCAACAGCAATCAGGTATACTTTCTTTTACAACAGACCCAACTGAAATTAAAAGAATCATATCAGATTAATATGAAAAACTGTACTCAAAATTTGAAAACCTATAAGAAATGGATGAATTCCTAGAAACACACTTCCTCCCTAAACTAACACAGACAGAGGTAGAACAATTAAATAGAGCCATAACAAAAGAAGAGATTGAAAAGTTAATCAAAAAACTCCCAACAAAAAAAAGCCTGGTCCAGACAGCTTCTCTGCAGAGTTCTACCAAAATTCAGAGAAGAGTTAACACCACTACTATTAAAGGTATTTGAGAGCATAGAAAAGGATGGAATACTATAAAACTCATTCTATGAAGCCACCATATCCCTGATACCAAAACCAGGTAAAGACACCACAAGAAAAGAAAATTATAGACCTATATCCCTCATGAATGTAGATGTAAAAATTCTCAACAAAATTCTAGCCAATACAACTCAACTACATATCAAAAAAAATAATTCACCATGACCAAGTGAGATTCATACCAGGTATGCAGGGATGGTTCAACATTAGAACAACAATTAATGTAATCCACCACATAAATAAACAAAAGACAAGAATCACATGATTTTATCAATTGATACAGAAAAGGCATTTGACAAAGTTCAATGCTCATTCATGATAAAAACTCTCAGCAAAATAAGAACAGAAGGAAAATTCCTCAACATAATAAAGGGCATTTATACAAAGCCAACAGCCAACATCACCCTAAATGGAGAGAGCCTGAAAGCATTCCCACTGAGATCGGGAACCAGACAAGGATGCCCTTTATCACCAGTCTTATTCAACATTGTGCTGGAAGTCCTAGCCAGAGCAATTAGGCTAGATAAAGAAATAAAGGGCATCCAGATTGGCAAGGAAGAAGTAAAAGTATCTCTATTTGCAGATGACATGATCTTATACACAGAAAACCCTAAGGAATCCTCAGAAAACTACTGAAACTAATAGAAGAGTTCAGCAGAGTATTGGGATACGCGATAAACATACAATAATCAGTTGGATTCATCTACACCATCAAAAAGAACATCAAAGAGGAAATCACCAAATCAATGCCATTTACAATAGCCCCCAAGAAGATAAAATACTTAGGAATAAATCTTACCAGAGCAAGATTTATTATAAATCTTATTGTATAAGTAAAAGTCTTATACAAAGAAAACTAAAGTACACTTCTGCAAGAAACCAAAAGAGACTTACATAAGTGGAAGAACATACCTCTCTTGTGCATAGGAAGACTTACATTATAAAAATGTCTATTCTACCAAAAGCGATCTATACATTTAATGCAATTTTGATCCAAATCCCAATGACATTCTTTAATGAGATGGAGAAACAAATCACCAACTTCACACGGAAGGGAAAGAGGCCCCAGATAAATAAGGCGTTACTGAAAAAAAAGAACAAAGTGGGAGGCCTTACTTTACCTGATTTTAGAACCTTTTTTTTTTATACTGCCACAGTATTCAAAACAGCCTGGTACTGGTACAACAACAGATACATGGACCAATGGAACAGAATTGAGAATCCAGACATAAATCCATCCACATATGAGCAGTTGATATTTGACCAAGGCCCCAAAACAGTTAAATGGGGAAAAGACAGTCTTTTTAACAAATGGTGCTGGCATAACTGGATCAAAAACCCAGTGCTGTATTCATCTGCAAAAAAATGAAACAAGACCCATACCTCATTCCATGCACAAAAAAAAAAAAAAAATGCACAAAAGCTAACCCAAAATGGATCAAAGACCTAAATATAAAATCTAAAACGATAAAGATCATGGAAGAAAAAATAGGGACAACGTGGGGTGCCCTAATACATGGCATAAACAGTATACAAAACATTATAAAGAATGTAGAAGAAAAACTAGATAACTGGGAGCTCCTAAAAATCAAACTTATGCTCATCCAAAGACTTCACCAAAAGAGTAAAAAGACTACCTACAGACTGGGAAAAAGCTTTTTGCTATGACATTTCTGATCAGCGCCTGATCTCTAAAACTGATACTGCAAAAACTCAACTACTAAAAGACAAATAACCCAATTAAAAAATGGGCAAAAGATATGAATAGACGCTTCACTAAAGAAGACATTCAGGTAGCTAACAGATATATGAGGAAATGTTCATGATCATTAGCCATTAGAGAAATGCACATCAAAACTACAATGAGATTTCATCTCACTCCAACAAGACTGACATTAATCCAAAAAACACAAAATAATAAATGTTGGAGAGGCTACGGAGAGATTGGAACACTTATACACTGCTGGTGGGAATGTAAAATGGTACAACCACTTTGGAAATCGATTTGGCACTTCCTTAAAAAAGCTAGAAATAGACCTACTATATGATCCAGCAATCCCAGTCCTTAGAATATATCCTAGAGAAATAAGAGCTTTTACACTAACAGATATATGCACACCCATGTTTATTGCAGCACTGTTTACAATAGCAAAAAGATGGAAGCAATGAAGGTGCCCATCAACGGATGAATGGATAAATAAATTATGGTATATTCACACAGTGGAATACTATGCATTCATAAAGAACAGTGAGGAATCTGTGAAAGATTTCATAACATGGAGGAACCTGGAAGGCATTATGCTGAGTGAAATTAGTTGCAAAAGGGCAAATATTATATAAGACCACTATTATAAGAAATTGAGAAATAGTTTAAATTGAGAAGAAAACATTCTTTTGTGGTGACGAGAGGGGGGAGTGAGGGATGGTGGGAGGGGGCATTCACTAATTAGATAGTAGATAAGAACTACTTTAGGTGAAGGGAAAGACAGCACACAATACACGGGAGGTCAGCACAACTGGACTAAACCAAAAGCAGTTTCCTGAACAAACTGAATGCCTCGAAGGCCAATGTAGCAGGGGCAGGGGTTTGGGGATCATGATTTCAGGGGACATCTAAGTCAATGGGCATTATAAAATCTATTAAGAAAATATTCTGCATCCCACATTGAAGAGTGGCGCCTGGGGTCTTAAACGCTAGCAAGCAGCCATCTAAGATGCATCAATTGGTCTCAACCCACCTGGATCAAAGGAGAATGAAGAACACCAAGGACACAAGGCGATTACGAGCCCAAGAGACAGAAAGGGCCACATGAACCAGAAACTACATCATCCTGAGACCAGAAGAAATAGATGGTGCTCAGCTACAACCGATGACTGCCCTGACAGGGAACACAACAGAGAACCCCTGAGAGAGCAGGACAGCAATGGGATGCAGACCCCAAATTCTCATAAAAATACCAGACTTAACAGTCTGACTGAGACTGGAAGGACCCCGGTGGTCATGGCCCCCAGAATTTCTGTTGGCCCAGGACAGGAACCATTCCCGAAGCCAACTCTTCAGACATGGATTGGACTGGACAATGGGTTGGAGAGGGATGCTGGTGAGGAGTGAGCTTCTTGGATCAGGTGGACGCTTGAGACTATGTTGGCATCTCCCGCCTGGAGGGGAGATGAGAGGGTGGAGGGGGTTAGAAGCTGGCCAAGTGGACAAGAAAAGAGAGAGTGGAGGGAGATAGCAGGCTGTCTCATTAGGGGGAGAGTAATTGGGATTGTGTAAAAAAAAAAAGTGTAGCAAGGTGTATATGGGTTTTTGCGTGAGAGAGTGACTTGATTTGTAAACTTTCATTTAAAGCACAATAAAAATTATATATACATATAAAAAAAAGCTAGAAATTGAAATACCATATGATCCAGCAATCTCACTCCAGGAATACGCTTGAGAGAAATAAGAGCCATTACAGGAATAGATAAATGCACACCCATGTTCATTGCAGCGCTTTTCACAATAGCAAAAAGGTGGAAACAAACTAAATGCTCATCAACAGATGAATGGATAAACAAATTACACACAATGGAATACTATGCAATGATAAAGAACAATGATGAATCCTCAGAACATCTCATGACATGGATGAATCTGGACGGCATTATGCTGAGTGAAATTAGTCACAAAAGGACAAATATTGCATGAGACCACTATTATAAGAACTCAAGAAAAGATGTAAACACAGAAAGAAAGCATTATTTGATGGTTATGAGGGTGGGGAGGGAGGGGGAAGGAGAAGTCACTAACTAGCTAGTAGATAAGGATGAACTTTAGTGAAGGGAAGGGAAACACATAATACAGGGGAAGTCAGTACTACTGGACCAAAGCAAAAGCTAAGAAGTTTCCTGGACATACACAAACACTCTGAGGAAAAGAGTAGCTGGGGTTGGAGCCTGAGGATCATAGTTTCAAGGGGTATCCACGTCAATTGGCATAACAAAGTTTATTAAGAAAATGGTCTACATACCACTGTGGAGAATGTCATCTGGGGTCTTAAAAGCTGTGAGTGGCCACCTAAGATAACCAATTGGTCCCATCCCACCAGGAACAAACGAAAATGGAAAAAAAAAAAAAAAAAAGATACAAGGAAAACATTAGCCCAAAGGACTAAAGGTCCGCATGAACCAGAGACTCCACCAGCCTGAGACCAGAAGAATGAGATGGTGCCTGGCTACCACCAATAACTGCCCTGACTGGGAACACAACAGAGTCCCAGACAGAGCAGGAGAAAAATGCAGAACTCAAATTCACGTAAAAAGACCCGACTTAATGGTCTGACAGAGACTAGAGGAACCCCTGAAACTATGGACCCCAGATGCTATGGACCACAGCTAACCCGGAACTGAAACCGTTTCCAAAGCCCATTCTTCAGACAAAGATTAGACACGAGTATAAAACAAAAAATAATACACATGAGGAATGTGCTTCTTAGTTTAATGAGATATAAGAGACCAAATGGGCAGTTCTTGTCCAAAAGCATGATGAGAAGGCAAGAAGGGACAGGAACTGGTTGAATGCACACAAGGAACCCAGGAGGGGGGTGGGAATGTGGTATGACACTGTCGGGATTGCAACTAATGCCACAAAACAATATGTGTATAAATTTTTGTGTGAGAAATTAACTTGAGCTGTAAACTTTCACCTAAAGCACATACACGCACAACAGGTGTGTCAATAGAAATTCCTATACTAAGAGAGAAGGAAAAAGAAGAGAGAGAAAGCACAGAGGTAGAGACAGAGAGAGGAGAGAGAGGTTAAAAAAGAAAAAAAAAAAAAGGAACAGAATATCCAAACACGTTGAAGAATTATAAAAGGTGTAACATATGCTTAATGGGCACACTAGCAGGAGAAGAGAGAAAGAAACAGAAGAAATATTTGAACTAATAATGGCTGAGAAATGTCCAAAATTAATGACAGACACCAAACCATGGTTCCAAGAAGCTCAGAAAACACCAGGCAGGATAAATGTCAAAAAATCTATAATTGGGCATATTATATTCAAAGTGCATAAAATCAAAGATAAAGAAAAAATCCTGAAAGATGGCCCATACCCATTGCCATTGAGTTGATTCCCACTCTTAGCCACGCTACAGGACAGAGTAGAGCTGCCCCACCGGGTTTTCAAGACTATAAATCTTTACAGAAGCAGACTGCCACATCTGTCTTCTGCAGAGCTGCCGGCGGGTTCAAACCACCAACCTTTTGGTGAGCAGCTGAACCCTTAATTGCTGTGCCACTAAGGCTTCTCTGAAAGAAGACAGATGGGGAAGAAACAACATGTCTTACTTACTATATGGGGGGATGAGAATTACATCGGACATCCCTTCAGAACCATACAAATGGGAAGAAAGTACAGTAAAATATTTAAAGTGCTGAAAGAAAACACACACACACGTACACACAAACCTACCTAGAATTCTGTATCCAGAGAAATTATTGTTCGAAAGTAAAGGAGAAAAAACATCTTTCTCAGACAAACTAATTTTTTTATGTCACCAAAACTGCCTTGCAAGGAATGTTACAAGAAGTTCTTACTTTGGAAGGAAAATAATACAGGTCATAAACTCAGGTCTACATAAAGGAAGAGTATTAGAGAAGACACAAGTGAAGGTGATATAAAATATTTTCTTTTTAATTGATCTAATAGATAAATGGAAACCCTGGTGGCATACTGGTTAAGTGCTATGGCTGCTAACCAAAGGGTAGGCAGTTCGAATCTGCCAGGCGTTCCTTGGCAACTCTACGGGGCAGTTCTACTCTGTCCTATAGGGTCGCTACGAGTCAGAATTGACTCGACAGCACTGGGTTTGGTTTGGTTTGGTTTTTATTCTCTTGGCTTTAGTGGAGTTTGAATTAGCCTCACATTATTTGTTTGCCACAGTGATTTCTATGGCTTTAAATTAATCTTTTTAAAATAACATTATTGACCTCATTTTTGTATAGCAATATCCATAATAGAAAAAGGTGGAAAACCCAGAAAAACTGAAGAGAACAAGTAAACTATGTATTGCTCAACTACCCAGAACTATCCCACTATCGCTTGCTAAAGAGTTTGGTATATATGATACCAGTTAATGCCAGACCATGAATTGTATATATAATTACATATACATACATATATATATATATAATTATAAGTAGGTATCTATCTATTTTATCTACCTCTTGATCTGTCTGTCTATATTCTTCCCACTGCCGTCAAGTTGATTCTGATTCATATCAACCCTGTAAGGCGGAGAAGAACTGTCCCATAGTTTCCAAGGCTGTAAATCTTTACAGGAGCAGACTGACACGTCTTTACCCCACAGAGCAGCCAGTAGGTTCAAACAACCAGTCTTTTGGTTAACAGCTGAGTGCTTTAACCACTGTGCCACCAGGGGTCCATATGTATGTATTATATACATATATAATTATAATAAGGAATACATAAATATATGTATATAGTATCTACACACACCTCTGTACGTAATACACATACATATATGTATGTGTGTAATATATGAATATGTGTGTGAGTATGTAATCATATTGGGTCACCTATGTTGTTTTCTGTTTTCCTTTGCTTTCTTTACACAATTTTTCAATGAGAATGATTAATAAACGACCTAATGGCAATGACTATTGGTTATCAAATGTTTTATCATGTACTCTTTCATCTATTACTTGTCAAAGTTCTTTTATAAAATCTATTGTAAAATTATCTCTCTAGATATCTATACCTACCTACTTACCTACCACCTACCTACCTACCTACCACCTACCTACCTACCTATCATCCATCCATCTATCTATCTATCTATCTATCTATCTATCTATCTATCTATCTATCTATCTATCTATCTATCATCTATCTATCTATCTATCATCTATCTATCTATCATCTATCTACCTACCTATCTACCTATCGATCTATCGGTCTATCATCTATCTGTCTACTTAGTAAGTCCTTAAGCAGTAAATACAAGAATAAAAGTATATGAAAAACTTTAAAATGTGTTATAAAATCAATGGTTTTTCCTTGCTTTTCAGTTTTCCCTCAACCATCCTCTCTCTACAAATGCACGCAGGCCCCCAAGCTGTGCTGTTATTTGTAATGGTAAGTGTTATTTTTGTGACCACATAGTAGGTATGATGATACAGCATGAGGTAGCTGTGATGAACTATGATGAAAAACAACAGATGTAAAATGAGAAAAGTTTGCACACTAGTCTCAGCTTTAGGAAGGCTTCAAGCTTCCCAATCATTTGAGAAACTTGTTCTGCTCTGGCTCCAAACAAGCGAGGGATTCCACCTGTTTTGCCTGAAGCAGTAATTAAGATCAAACAAAATATGCTTTGCAACAGTAAGACATGACAAGCAGGAAAGGTAAAGGCTTTTTCAGCAATGAAAATAGAAGTCACTTTCTCCAAAAAGAGTGTTGGTTATTGTCAAGTAAGGCACAGAGGTAATAAGCCAGAGGCAAATCAGATTAAAGAAAAGCAGATATAAGCAGGTGGTAGGACAATGTTCGCATTTTCAAAGAATAAATAATTTCAAACTTTCAGGGAAAATCAAGGGACAGAGAACTCATCAGAATATTTTGAGATATTTCCTGGCACCATCATATCTTGTGGTTAAGAGGTACAGTTGTTAACAAACAGATCAGCAGTTTGAATCCACCAGCAGCTCCTTGGAAACCCTAGGGGCAACCCTACCCTGTCGTATAGGGTCTCTATGAGTCAGAATCGATGGCAATGGTTTGGTTTGGTTTGGTTTGGTTTGGTTTGGTTTGGTTTGGTTTGGTTTGGTTTGGTTTGGTTTGGTTTGGTTTGGTTTGGTTTGGTTTGGTTTGGGTATCATATCTTGTCAGTTTCTACTGCACAAACTGAATTTCAGGAGAAGCCTGAACAGGAGGATACTTGTAAAATTATAATTATCAACATCTGACAGGTTAGTTTTAATGGGTTAATAATGTTTGTTGAACAAGACAATAATGTTTGTTGAAACAACATTATGCAGTTTGGATGTGACTGTTTTTATCCAAATATCTCCTTTTAATATGAAGATTATGACACTGACCCAGTGACTTGAGTTTACAGTGTGAATCATTCCACTACCTCCTGCCACAGAGACAGAACGTGTTGCTAAGGATGGATTCACATCCTCTTCTTACTAACGCTTATTTCTATTGGGGCACATGAAGTATACGGTGGTATTTAGTGGCCATGAGGCAGGATGAACTGTTCCACAAAGAAATTAATTACAAGCCCCAGTCCTTTTTACAGATTCTCAATAACTATGCTATCTAGACCTAAAGAATTAATAGTTGCCTATATACATCGATAACCACCACAATAGCAGCATAATTAACCAAATCTAACCAGAAACTAAATCCAAACCTAAACTTCAAACACGTAGAAACTCCAAATTCCATGCTTACAAACATGTACTCAACTCAAAACACTTGTCATAGTCTTCCTCTTTTCTGGAAAATGTATCATAAACCATCTACATGAATAAAACATGCCTATATCGATTTTCATGAATTAAAATATTAAATTAATACTTCCTCAATTTAAATTGAGTTTTAATAATGAATATAATTTAAGTTCTAAATGTAGATATAAAAAATAATTTTCCTATGATCCAGTGCATATAAGATGACATTCTGAGCATTTGGGGATCTTTTTTCAATATTTTATATGCATATGGCTTATAATATATAAAGTTACATTATAAGGGTACATCATAAGGGCTGTATTTGAATTTATTAAATAAAAATTAAACTAATTTATAGAAATAATAATAAGATACATACAATGTTGCAGCATGTTTTTTAACTTAGCATCTGGTCATAATCATTTGTATGAAAATAATAAAATCACAATGTAAAACATGTATGCATACAAAAGGGTAAGCAATAAAAAATGAATTTCACTCCTAGATTCTCTCTTCCACCGAAAAGGCATGAAAACTAATCCGTTTTCTTGTATACGCTTTCATAAATGTGTATATGAATTTATATATGGATTTGCTGGAGCCCTGGTGGCACAGTGGTTAAGGGCTCAGGCTTCTAACCAAAAGGTCGGCAGTTCGAATCCACCAGATGCTCCTTGGAAACTCTATGGGGCAATTCTACTCTGTCTTACACAGCCACTGTGAGTCAGAATCTACTCAATGGCAACAGGTTTGGTTTTGGTTTTTTATATATGTGTTGTCATAGTTACAAAGTCATATTTTTAAATAAAAGGAGTATATATTATAAACATTCCATTTTTAAAAATCAATGTATCTTGGAGTTAGCTCTATATAAGCACATAGCTTGATGTATTTAATATTCTTTGAGTGATGGCTTTTTATGTTATTTCCAGGATTTTGCCATGTCGGAAGTATTGCAATGACAATAACCATTAGATATTTGGGGATAACAGAGGGGAAAGAGAAAATGAACTAGGCAGAGAGAAACTCAAAACTGAATACGAGACACAGCTGTTCTTAAATCTATCTTGCCCATCATGGGGGATATCTTCCAGGCTGTTTTCTCCTTAAGCTCCCTGTCATGTTGCTGGGATACCTCTTTTTTTTCTGTTGCACAGCCTCCCTAGTCCCTGCCTCCCAGACCTGCTAGAGAGCAATTCAGACTTTCTGTTATACATTACCTTTCTTCTGCAAATTAGGCCCTGGGCTCTGTTCGCATAACCAAAAAGGAACACTGAACACTGAACAATCAAATCCGTTGCCACTGAGTGGATTTAGACTCATGGCGAACCTATAGGACAGAGTAGAACTGCCCCATGGGGTTTCAAAGTGGCTGGTGGATTCAAACTGCAAACCTTTTGGTCAGTAGCTGAGCTCTTAACCACTGCACCAGCAGGGCTCCCAAAGTCACATTAGATCACTTTATTTGACAAAAGAACCATCAACAACAGAATACTAAGAAATGGCCTAAAATCTGAATGGACTTTTTTTTTTTTTTTTAACCTTTTTGGTTTTTTGCCTTTTTCCAGGTAAGTTTTCTGAAGTGCTATCTCTTCCTGTTCCATTGGCTTCTTGCCTCAGGTGGTTATAAATCAATGGTTCTACAGTTGTGCACCTAAGGTTATTTACTTTACTTCCCTATTTCTCTGTTTCTTCACATATAAAATAGAGGCAATGTTCACTTCCCAGGGCTATTTTGACATAGAATAAGGTATCATGCAAAGTGGTGAAAAAAGTCTTCATTGTAACACTTAATAAACACAAAATTTCTCTTTAACTTATAATCACTTCTCCAGGCACTGTTCTGGCAATGTGGCTCACAAGTCCATATGCAGGCATCTTACCAGCAATTCTCTTGGAATATGACAAATTTAAAGTAAATTGAAACTGGATGAACCATAAAGTGAGCTCTCTACAAAGACATGAAAAATATATTTGGCACATCTTTTAGAATGAACATTATCCAAAATTCAACCTTTTTTAAATCAGCGAAAAGGGGTTTCTGGCTGTTGCAAATCGTTTGTGCCAACCTACTAGCCTAAAGGTTGGAAGTTTGAACCAACCCAACAGCTCTGCAGACGAAAGGCCTGTAGATCTTCTGTAAAGATTACAGCGAAGAAAACCCTATGGAGTAGTTCTACTCTGTAACATGTGGGACTGCCATGAGTTGGAATTGACTCAGTGGCAATGGGTTTGGTTTTTCTGGTTTATTCCTACTTGAATAGAAATATCAACCCAGTTTTAAATACCAATATCCATTTGCTTTTATTATTGCTGAACACTTGAGGGAAATTGATTGCAGGAGGCCCAATCAGCTAGTATTTCATTTGTAATACACCCTGACCCTGAAACACTAGCTATTTCACAGGTACGTATTTTAGTACCACAATCACCTCAGGGAAGAAATTAGGTCACAAAGAGCAAGCTCTTTCTAATTTCTATCTTTTTGAACCATTCAATTTGTTAAGAAAATATCAGCAGAAACTATGTGCTAAGCATGTTAATAAACTCCAAGACCCACCTTATTTAAAGGAATGGCATTGAAACAGTAGTTTTAGTGTTTCTAAATTTCTAGGGTCAATCCTCACTGAGCCAGAAAAGAAAGGATTTAACCCTTTCGTGACAAGTGGGACAGAATTTGCCAACAAATACTTTCGGGCTCTCAGGTTTCTTGGAAGGGTACTGATCGCACTAAAAGTATTTGCTGCTCTTCAGTAGGGGCTTGTGTAATGGTGAAAAAACGAAGAAACTGTCTTTGGAGAATATTCACTAAGGTAGGAAGGAGTCTTAGGTATGAGGCAGTGAGTCCAGGAAGTGTGATTGAGTCAAATGCTTGTCTCTTTTGGCTTTTGTACAGTTAGATAAGCATTGTAAGCGTATTTGTGGTTTTCTGTCTGATGGTTAGGGGGCCTCGTGGCTTTGGGCTTATGTGTGTGTGTCTGTGTCTGTGTCTGTGTGTGTGTGTCTTATTTGGAAAACCAATGTACCCAAATAGATTTGGGCACATCTTTGAAAAGTTTTATGTTTTTTGGGGATGTACAAAATATGTATTGAAATCCATAATTCAAAACATAAATTCAGAAAGACTCCTTCCATTACTGAAAATACATAGTGTCAAAAATAAATAAATAAATAAAAATAAAGGAGAAAGTGGTAGGGTCTTGATTAAAGAGCACTGATCTATTAGTCCTCTGAAACATTTCCCTGGCTATCCGGCTCTGGCTACTCTTCAGAAAGAATATTTTTGCTTAGTTCTTAAGATGTAGTGTCTGTTCAGGCCTTCAATTTTGTTGAATGACTATTGTTCTAGTGTTAAAGTCCCTGTTCTAGTAACTTTCATGGTCTCTAATCAGTCTGGATCTAGGGTCTTGTTGTCTTCTTAGTAGTCTTACCCCAAGGAACTCTACTGAGAAAATGAAACCCTTTTTGACAGATTTATCTAAGGCCATTGCTATATTCTGATATCAGACTATAGATGTTCTAGGCTTTAAAATAAAACCTCTCCTCCCTCATAAAAATGTCAGCAGAGAACTCCTGAGGGAGCAGGAGAACAGTGGGATGCAGACTCCAAATACTTGTAAAAAGACCAGACTTAATCGTCTGACTGAGACTAGAAGGACCCCGGATGTCTTGGTCCCCAGAGCATCTATTACCCCAAGACAGGAACCATTCCCAAAGCCAACTCTTCAGACAGTGATTGGACTGGACTATGGGATGGAAGATGATGCTAGTAAGGAGTGGGCTTCTTGGATCAAGTGGACGCATGAGACTATGTTGACATGTCCTGTCTGGAGTGGAGATGTGAGAGCGGAGAGGGTCATAAGTTGGCCAAATGAACACGAAAATAGAGAGTGGAGGGAGAGGGTGTGCTGTCTCATTAGGGGGAGAGCAGTTAGGAGTGCATAGAGGGGTGTATATAAGTTTTTGTATGAGAGGCTGACTTGATTTGTTAGCTTTCACTTAAAGCACAATAAAAGCTAAAAAAAAAAAAAAGTCTGTCCTATGAAGTAGGCAATATTTGTTGGTGTCTTAAGATATTATAATAAATTTCTTGGTCTAGATAAATAAATTATACCTTTTAAACAACTTCATGGTGACAATGTACAACTATGTCACCGAAATAACGTTATTAAAATATTTTTAAAACCTCACCTCTTATTTATGTCTTAATCCACCTATTGTCCTGGTTTAAAAACCGTGATATCGAATTAGATAAAATGGTCCTCATTGGGGATGACATGACACTACGACCTAAGAAGAGTCTCTTGAGGCCAGAAGAATGTCACAAGCCCAATTTAGTTTTGAAGGTATAGTGATTAAAGGACACATAAGTATCTGAGGAAACATGAGTGCTACATCAAAGGGGTAAATACTTCCAAGAAGAGCTACTTCGCTGAGGACATGAAAGATGTACCTGGTGACCACTTGGACTGAATTATGGTATAAGAGGGGGTGGACATCAAACCATCCCTGATTGCTCCTTGGAGGAGGACCCTACCAAAAATTCAGAATGCTGCCTGGCTACATGTGTCCTGGCCCTGTGTAGTCAGACTCCCCAGCTGCTCTACCTCTTAAGTACCAAGAAATCTCAATGCATCTTTTGCATGTGTGGGCAGTCTTCTTACTTTCAGTCATTCTCCAACTGCAAGAGGTGAGCCCTCTGATCTGGAAACTCTACCCTGATCAATAAAACAAAAACCACAGCACCAGTCTACATTTTCCAACCTGCCAGAATGCTAAATAGAATAACTTTCATTAATAGACAACAATTGAGTCAAAGCCATTTTATAAAAAAATTTTTAAATACCTTATAGCAATTTAATTTCAATATTTTTAAGGTCCGTCCAGTAAGTCAAATAATGTTAACAAGATATTTTAACCAAAAATTCTGTAAGAAATATCTTTTATTGAATAAAAATGTATATTTTTCTTTTTCATGTCTCTGTCAGATATTTGAATGTCAGTAAATGATTCTAAGATGATTCAAAATGTTTTATAAAATAATCATGGCTCCAATTTATAGCTGTCTTCATATTATTGATTTAAGTTGATGCCAATAACATTTAGCTATGCCTTATCTGAATAAAATAAAAAATTTTTTTTAATTTCTAGAGTGTAAACAAGTGAGGTGGTTTTTGCTGCTAACCAAGAGGTTGGCAGTTCAAATCTGCCAGGTGCTTCCTGGAAACTCTACGGGGCAGTTCTACTCTGTCCCATAAGGCCGCTATGAGTTGGAATCGACTCGACGGCAGTGGGTTTGGTTTTTTTTTTTCCCTGTATTGGAGTTTTCTAAGACTGGAACACAGCAATGGTTTAACTTTTGAAGCAGCAGTTTAAAAATAATTTTAAAAAATAAGATACACAGTAATAATGAAGAATATTATTATAGTTATAATTATTCTTTTAATTAATCATAATTTCGTTAATTTAATTACATTCTTTTGATTATGTAGTACTTATTTAGCTATGTTAATTATAACACATAACACAATTACATGACTAAATTAGTACATATTGCCATGATTCTTACCTAGCATCAGCAGAAATGACCACCAGTAAACATTTTAATAGGAGAAATAGGTCAAAAGTGATTGAGAACATACTATGGAACGTATCTGCCTAGACTTAAAGCTTTGTTAAGAACCATTTTATGTTAAGTGCTTGTATCTCCCCCAAAGTCTCCAAAAACTGCATAAATTGCATAAACTCCTCAGTGACACTTTGGACTTAACCATACTTACCCCTACAATTGAGATAATAGCTTTCACAATCTTACAAATGTTAAAAATTGTTCACTAGACAGTAAAGAGAAAATATCCTTTGACCTAAGACATCACCCAGTGCTCCTACCTGAACCTTGAGTAGAACAAATTTACATTATCTCAAACTTGAAGTTATTTTATTGATGCCTATGGAAGGGCTTTAGGTATTATATTACAATTACTTTTATCTTTGTAACTTATTAATAACTGCTTGTATATCTATTTATGAATACAACCTCCAGATTATGTTCTTGTTACTTTTAAATGCTTTAGTAAATTATTATTTCAATTATTTTCTATTGTTCTTTATAACAATCAAAGCATTAAAGCTACAGAAATTTCTCTGAGTAAAGATTTGCTCATATTTGATATAATTAATAATTTTAAAATTAGTTTTACCTTCCTAAATTTTTTTCTAATAAAAATAGTGTGTTTTTAATTCCTTTATAAATCCAAAGTTATTGAGAAAGAAACACTTAAAATTCAAAGTGTTTTAGATTTTCTCTTTCTTGGTTTTTCTTTGTTTTATTAAATTGCATTTTAATTGTATTATCGTCACAGAATGTGTACAGTTTTTACCTTTTAAAATTAATTAGGGTTTTATTTATGACACAGGATATCAATTTTCTAAATATTCTGAGTATGTCTGAAAAGAAATGTTTTTTAAACAGTGGAATATATAACCAGAGGAATTTAATGTGATGGAAAACAGTTTATAAATATCATTCCCGATTCATATTTATGGTTAATTCTGTTACTGATTTAATGATATTGTTGTTGTTAGTTCCCTTCAATTTTGACTCATGGTGACCCCATGTCTGCAGAATAGAACTGTTCCATAGAATTTTCAATACTGTGACCTCTCAGAAACAGATCGCCAGACCTGTCTTTGGAGGCACCTCTGGGTGTGTTCGAACTGCCAACCTTTTGGCTACTACTCCAGCACTTAACTCTTTGTTTCCTCTAGGGACTCAATTTAATGATGGGCTCATAAAAAGGAAATGATTGAGGTGGGGCCAAGATGGAGGAATAGTCAGATACTTCCTGCAGTCCCTCTTACAATAAAGACCATAAAAAACAAGAGAATCGATTATATATTACAATCTAGGAGTCCTGAACATCAAAGACAAAGTTGAGGAGTCAGACTGAGTGGTAGCGAAAGGAAGAGACAGTTCAACAGCAGCGAGGATTTGCCAGACTTAACCTGGCCAGCACCCTGCAGGCTGGGTCGGCTGATGCACACAGCCTGAGGCAAGTGGAAGCACTCAGGACATGTTTTCCCTGTCAGGAAGAACCAAGCTGCGAAGAGCCTTCACGAGCTTCTGGAGCTAGGGGGAAGTGGCACTAGAGCTGCAAAAGTTAAGTGCAAACGTCTAACATATTCCACAGGATCAAAATAACCCTTCCCTCTCTGGGAAGTGCCTCTCTCCCCTTCACCTGCGCACTGCCTGCTCTGCTCCAGGCCCAGTCCAGCTTCAGTGATTGCCTAACCCTCCGGGCCAGAAGTGGGACTGGTCCCTAGCCCTTGGCCAGTATTCTGGTTTCAGAGAGGGAACAAATAAACAATAAACTAAGAAACAAGAAAAAATAATCTACCAGTTCCCCTAAGCCAGGACCTCAGGGCAGGCACAGCCCCTATGCCTAGGCACAAGCATAAGGGGTCCGTAGACTTCAAATGCCTTTCACCTCTGCCTAGATCTGTGTGGGCCCATTTCAACAGCACAGGCCCTCGTTAGCATAGTGCAACAGGGTATATACCTGAAGCCTATTTTCAACTGCAACTACTAAGGAGGAGTGGCAGATTTGTGACATTTGACCCCTCCATACCCATTAAGCAGGATCCTCACCTATTTACATCAGGGGCCAGAGGACGGATGGCTCTATCTACTCCACCTAGCCACCGCCAAAAGGGGTCCAAGAATAAGTGGCACCTCCCAGTCCTTAGAGCTAACAACATTGAGGGCTCAAAGTCTGGCTGCAAAGCCCACCCACCTATGAACTCTAGGGAACAGGGACACCCCTTCCATCCAGACACTAAGGGACAACCATCAGCCACCTATCTTGCTCAGCACGTAACTCCCAACTGCAGACAGATACCTCTGTCAGCTCCGATCGCTCTACATAACACTGCCCTTCTAGGCCTTAGGTGAATGGCTGCACCACACACTCAGTGACCAATAACCTAGACACCTGAGTTAAATCCACACAAGAAAAGTAAGTGGACTCCTGTGTTCACATACCTAGTAAAAAAAAGTAGCAACTCTAAATACCTGGTGACAGGATGTGAGAGCTTCGAAGATTCCAATAATCAAACTAGCTCACATGACCAGCTTATTTGGGCAAAACAAAACTAGAAGCTAGAACACAATAAGCAAACATAAAATAAATAAATATAATAACTTACTGATGACTCAGAGACAACAGTCAATATCAAATCACATAAAGAGGCAGACTGTTAAACTTCAGCAAGTAACCAATACAAAGAATGAGGAAGAGAAATTCTTGGAATTACCAGAGTTAGAATTCAAAAGATTAATATACAGAGCTCTTCAAGAGATCAGGAAGGGGATCAGGCAAAACACAGACCAAGCCGAGGAACACAAAGACAAAATAATAGAGGAATTTAGGAAACCTATTCAAGAGTAAAATGACAAAATTAACAGGCTGCTAGAATCCATAGAGAGAGAGCAAATAGAAATCCAAAAAATTAACAATAAATTATCAGATTAGAGCTAGGAGGTGGAGCCAAGATGGTGAAATAGACACGCTTCCGTCAAGCCCTCTTTACAAAAAAGACCCTAAAAAACAAGTGAAACGAGTATATTTGTGACAAGCTGGGAGCCCTGAGCATCAAAGGCAAGCTTAGACAACGAACTGAGGGGCAAGGGAAGGAAGAGACCATTCAGAAGCTGAGAGGAGTTGCCGGACCTGAATCGTGGGGAGCCCTCAGGCACCATTCCCGGAGCGGCGGTGGCAGCGGCGGGCTGGTACTAGCATTCAGCTGCAGTTTCCTCAGGGAGAAGCAGCCAGCCACACAGCCCACTCACACCTCCAGAACCTGAGGAGAAGGGCGCTCTCAGCAAAAGCTAAGTACTTGCGTATATTTTACCATGCCCCCCCACCCCCAAGCCAGCTTCAGCGGCTGAATCCCTAGGCCTGAGATAGACCCTGGTGAGCACCTGGGGCCATCCTCCTGGCCTTGGGGAAGGAAAATATTTGCAACTGGGGGGAAAAGATAATTTGCTAGCTCCATTAACTGGGGGAGCTCAGGACAGAAGCGGCTCCTGTCCAGGCATAAACCGTCCATGGACTTGAGCACCTTTCCCTTCTGCATGGACCTGTGTGGGCCTATTTCAGGAGAGTAGGCCCTTCTTGGCAAACTCCAACCATTTGAGCAGTGCGGTGGAGAGGTGGGTGTGTGACATTTTATATTGCTTTGCCTGTTAAACAAGGTCCTCACCTACCCACAACAGGACCTAAGGACTGGTGGTTCCACTTCAGTCACCCAGCCACCCATGACAGGGGTCCAGGGATAACCAGTACCTCCCAGTCCCTACAACAAAAATTTTGGGAGCCCATGGTCCCTCTGCAGAGCCCACCCACCAGCACGCTCTAGGGAACAGAGATGTGTTTTCCTCAGACACACTTGGGGGTTGGTTCTCAGCCCCCTGCCTTGTTCAGGGCGTGACCCCCTGCTGCAATCAGATACTGGTATATACGCCAATCACCCCTGCCCCTCTAAGACCGTAGAACAGAGCCTGTACCACACACTTCATGATCAGCTGTCTGGAAACCTGAGTTGAATTCATACAAGAAAACTGAATGGACTCCTACACTGATATACCTGATAACAGCTCTAGCCAGCTGGGAACAGGACACCAGAGCTCCAAAGGTGAAAATAATCAAGCTAGCTCACTCAAACAACCCATAGGGGTATACCAAAACAAAACAAAGCAAGCAGCTATGACACAGTAAGCAAGCATAAACTAATACAATAACTTATAGATGGCTCGGAGACAACAGTCAATATGAAGTCACGAAAAGGAACAGGCCATGATCACCTCAACAGGCTCTCAAAACAAAGAATCCAGGGATCTTCTAGATGAAAGTGCATTCCTGGAATTACCAGATGCAGAATACAAAAGTTTAATATACAGAACCCTTCAAGACATCAGAAAGGAAATGAGGCAATACGCAGAACAAGCCAAGGAACATACAGATAAAGCAATTGAAGAACTCAGAAAGATTATTCAGGAACATAATGAAAAGTTTAATAAGCTGGAAAAATCCATAGACAGCAATCAGAAATTCAGAAGATTAACAATAAAATTACAGAGTTCGACAACTCAATAGAAAGTCAGAGGAGCAGAATTGAGCAAGTAGAAGCTAGAATTTCTGAACTCGAAGATAAATCACTTGGTACTAATATATTTTGAAGAAAAATCACATAAAAGAATTTAAAAGAAATGAAGAAAACTTAAGAATCATGTGGGACTCTATCAAGAGAAATAACCTACGAGTGATTTGAGTACCAGAACAGGGATGGATAACATAAAATACAGAGAAAATTGTTGAGGATTTGTTGGCAGAAAACTTCCCTGATATTGTGAAAGATGAGAAGATATCTATCCAAGATGCTCATCAAACTCCACATTAGGTACCTCTTAAAAGAAAGTCACCAAGACATATTATAAATAAGCTTGCCAAAACCAAAGATAAGGAGACAATTATAAGAGCAGTGAGGGATAAAAGAAAAGTCACCTACAAGGGAGAGCCAATAAGAATAAGCTCGGACTACTCGGCAGAAACCATGCAGGCAAGAAGGCAGTGGGATGACATATTTTAAAAATTGAAGGAAAAAGATTGCCTGCCAAGAATCATATATCCATCAAAACTGTCTCCTAAATATGAAGGTGAAATTAAGACATTTCCAGATAAACACAAGTTGAGGGAATTCATAAAAACCAAACCAAAACTACAAGAAATACTAAAGGGAGTTCTTTGGTTAGAAAATCAATATCAGGTATCGACCCAAGACTAGAACACTGGGCAGAGCAACCAGGAGTCAACCCAGACAGGGAAATCCGAAAAAAAAAAAAAAAAGCAAGATTAAAAAAAAAAAAAAGCCCAACACAGGGTAACGGCAAGGTTATCATATAAAACAAGGCAAAATTAAAACAATAAAGTGTAAAAAATATTTTTTTAAATAATAAAGAGGGACTAAGAAATGTAATCATACACCCTCCATATGGAGAGGAAGGTACGGAGATACAAAGAAATAAAAGTTCTAAATTTAGAAAAATACAGGTAAATAAGGTAACCACCCACAAAGGAGACAAACTTCCCTACTCATGAAAATAAAATACAAGGGAAAAATACAGACTCAGCAGAAACAAAATCACCAACAACAAATATGAGGAAAGGACAATATACAATGAAAATCTACTCAGCACATAAAATCAAGTGGGAAAAAGAAGCTGTCAACACACAAAAAAAGACATCCCGATGACATTCTGCATCCCACATTGAGGAGTGGCGTCTGGGGTCTTAAATGCTAGCAAGCAGCCATCTAAAATGCATCAATTGGTCTCGACCCACCTGGATCAAAGGAGAATGAAGAACACCAAGGACACAAGGTGATTATAAGCCCAAGAGACAGAAATGGCCACATGAACCAGTGACTACATCATCCTGAGACCAGAAGAAATAGATGGTGCCCAGCTACAACCGATGACTGCCCTGACAGGGAACACAACAGAGAACCCCTGAGAGAGCAGGACAGCAGTGGGATGCAGACCCCAAATTCTCATAAAAATACCAGACTTAACGGTCTGACTGAGACTGGAAGGACCCCGGTGGTCATGGCCCCCAGAATTTCTGTTGGCCCAGGACAGGAACCATTCCTGAAGCCAACTCTTCAGACATGGATTGGACTGGACAATAGGTTGGAGAGGGATGCTGGTGAGGAGTGAGCTTCTTGGATCAGGTGGACACTTGAGACTATGTTGGCATCTCCCGCCTGGAGGGGAGATGAGAGGGTGGAGGGGGTTAGAAGCTGGCGAAAAGGACACGAAAAGAGAGAGTGGAGGGAGACAGCAGGCTCTCTCATTAGGCGGAGAGTAATTGGGAGTGTGTAGCAAGGTGTATATGGGTTTTTGTGGGAGAGATGGACTTGATTTGTAAACGTTCACTTAAAGCACAATAAAAATTATTTTAAAAAAATATCTGAATTAGACAACTCAATAGAAAGTCATAGGAATAGAACTGAGGTAGTGGAAGTCAGAATTAGTGAGACTGAAGATAAAGCACTTAACATCAATTTATTTGAGGAAAAATCAGTTAAAAGAATTTAAGAATATGAAGAAACTCTAAGAATTATGTGGGATTCTATCAAGAGGAATAACCTATAAGTGATTGTCGTATAGAACAGGAGTGGATAACAGAAAATACAGAGAGAATTGTTGAAGATTTATTGGCAGAAAACTTCCCTGATACCGTGAAACATGAGAAGACATCTATCCAAGAAGCTCATCTACCCACACTGTCATGGATTGAATTATGTCCCCCCAAAAAATCTGTGTATCAACTTGGTTAGGCCATGTGTGGTTGTCCTCTATTCTGTGATTGTAATTTTATGTTAAAAGGATTAGGGTGGGATTGTAACACCACCCTTACTCAGGTCACCTCCCTGATCCAATGTAAAGGGAGTTTCCCTGGGGTGTGGCCTGTACCGTCTTTTATCTCTTAAAAGATAAAAGGAAAGAGAAGCAAGCAGAGAGTTGGGGACCTCATACCACCAGGAAAGCACCATCAGGAACAGAGCACCTCCTTTGGACAAGGGGTCCCTGCGCCTGAGAAGCTCCTCGACAAGGGTAAGTTTGAGGACAAGGACGTTCCTCCAGAGCCAACAGAGAGAGAAGCCTTCCCCTGGATTTGGACCCGTAGCCTGCTAGACTGTGAGAAAATAAATTTCTCTTGTTAAAGCCATCCACTTGTGGTATTTCCGTTACGGGAGCACTAGATAACTAAGACACACATGGAGAGTAAATTCCAAAAGAAAGTCACCAAGATATATTATAATCAAACTTGCCAAAACCAAAAATAAAGGGAGAATTTTAAGACTGGCTAGGGATAAACAAAAAATCACCTACAAAGGACACCCAAAAAGACTAAGCTCTAACTACTCTGCAGAAACCATGCAAGCAAGGAGGCAATGCGATGACATATGTAAAGACTTGAAGGAAAAAAAATGCCAGCCAAGATTATATATCCAGCAAAAGTGTCTCTCAAATATGATGGCAAAATTAGGGCATTTTCAAATAAACAGAAGTTAAGGGAATTTGTAAAAACCAAACCAAAATTACAAGAAATACTAAAGGGACTCCTCTGGCTAGAGAAACAATAATATCAGATAACAACCCAAGACTAGCACATAGGACAGAACAACCAGATGTTAACCGAGACAGGGAAATCATGAAAATAAGTCAAAGCTAAAACACTGAAAATAAGGAAACAGAGATGTCCATATGTAAAAGATGACAAAATTAAAACAGAAGAGAGGGAGTAAATAGTGTAGTCACAGAACTTTCATATGGAGAGGAAGTTAAGGCAATATCAAGAAATAAAAGGTTGGTTTAAACTTGGAAAAACAGAGGTAATTTTAAGGTAATCACAAGGGAAATTAACAATCCTACACATCAAAATAAAAGTAAGAAAAACAAAAAGGCTCAAAAAATACAAAATCAACAACAATGAAAAAGATGAAAAGAAAACACATGAGGAAAAATGACTCAGTAAATAAAATTAAGTGGATAAAAGAAACTATCAAGAACACACACCAAAACAAGTACATCAAAATGACAGCACCAGATTCATACCTGTCAATAATTACACTGAATGTAAATGGTCTAAAAGCACCAATAAAGAGACAAAGAGTGGCAGAATGGATTAAAAAACAGGATCTGTGTATATGCTGCCTACAAGAGACACACCTTAGGCTCAAAGACACAAACAAATTAAAACTCAAAGTATGCAGAAAAAATATATCAAGCAAGCAACAATCAAAAAAGAATAAGAATGGCAATATTAATCTCTGACAAAATAGACTTTAAACAAAATCTACCACAAAGGTAAAGGAAGGACTCAATATAATGATTAAAAGGTCAATAAACCAGGACGAGATAACCATAATAAATGCTTATGCACCCAAAGACAGGGCTCCAAAATACATGAACTAACATCATTGAAAACAGAAATAGACAGCTCAACAATAATAGTAGAAGACTTCAACACACAATTTTTGGTAAAGGACAGAACATCAGTAAAGACACAGAACATCTAAATACCACAATCAACCACCTTGATCTCACAGACATATACAGAACACTACACCCAATGGTAGTCAAGCATACTTTCTTTTCCAACACACACTGAACATTCTCCAGAATAGACTACATATTAGGCAACAAAGCAAGCCTTAACATAATCCAAAACAACAAAATATTACGAAGCATCTTTTCTGACTGTAATGCTATAAAAGTAGAAATCGGTAACAGAAAAAGCAAGGAAAAATTCAGATACATGGAAACTGAACAAAACCTTGCTCAAAAACTACTGTGTTATAGAAGAAATCAAAGATGGAATAGAGGAATTCATAGAATCAAATAAGAATAAACACACATACTATGAGAACCTTCGGTACACAGTAAAAAGAGTGCTCAGAGGTCAATTTATAGCAATAAATGCATACATCCAAAAAGAAGAAAGGACCAAAATCAACACATTAACCCTACAACTCAAACAAATAGAAAGAGAGCAGCAAAAGAAGCCCATGGGCACCAGAAGAAAGGAAATAATAAAAATTAGAGCAGAAATAAATGAAATAGAGAATAGAAAAACAATTGAAAGAGTTAACAGGACCAAAAGCTGATTCCTTGAAAAGATCAACAAAATCAGGAAACCACTGGCCAAACTTACAAAACAAAAAGAGGAGAGGAAGAAAATAACCCAGATAAGAAATGACATGGGCAATATCACAACAGACCCAAGTAAAATTAAAAGAATCATAGCAGAGTACTACGAAATACTGTACTCCAACAAATTTGAAAACCTGGAAGAAATGGACAAATTTATGGAAACTCATTGCCTACCTAAACTAACACAAACCAAGGTAGAAAAACTAAATAAATATATAACAAAAAGTAATTTAAAAAATCTCAACAACAGCAACAACAACAACAAAAAAAAACAAACCCTGGCCTTGACGGCTTCACTGGAGAATTCTACCAAACTTTCAGAGAAGAGTTAATACAAGTACTACTAAAGCTATTTCAGAGCATAAAAACTGAAGTAAAACTACCAAACTCATTCTATAAAGCCAGCATAAACCTGCTACCAAAACCAAGCAGAGACATCACAAAAAAGAGAGAAATTTCAGACCAATATTCCTCATGAACACAGACACAAAAATTCTCAACAAAATTCTAGCCAATAGAATTCCACATGTCAAAAAAAAAAAAAATATTCACCATGACCAATTGGGATTCATACCAGCTATGCAGGGATGGTTGAACATTAGAAAAACAATCAATGTAATCAATCACGTTAATAAAAAAAAAACAAACAAACATGATTTTATCAATTGATGTAGAAAGGGCATTGGACAAAGTCCAATACCCATTCATGATAAAAACTCTTAGCAAAATAGGAATAGAAGGGAAATTCCTTGACATAGTAACAGGCATTTATACAATGCCAACAGCCAACATCATCCTAAATGGAGAGTCTGAAAGCATTCCCCATGAGAATGGGAACCAAACAAGGATGCTCTTTATCACTGCTCTATTGAACATTGTGTTGGAGGTCCTAGCCAGAGCAATAAGGCAAGAAAAGGAAATAAAGGGCACTCAAATTCACAAAGAAGAAGTAAAAGTATCCTTATTTGCAGATGATATGATCTTATACACAGAAAACCCTAAAGAATCTACCAGAAAACCACTGGAACTAATAGAAGAGCTCAGCAAAGTATCAGGATACAAGATAAACATACAAAGGCAGTTGGACTCCTCTACACCAACAAAGAGAACTTTGAACAGGAAATCACCAAATCAATACCATTTACCATAGCCCCCAAGAAGATAAAATACTTAGGAATAAACCTAACCAGAGACGTCAAAGGCCTATACAAAGAAAACTACAAGACACTACTGCAAGAAACTGAAAGAGACCTACGTAAGTGGAAAAACATACCTTGCTCATGGGTAGGAAGACTCAACATTGTAAAAATGTCTATTCTGCCCAAAGCGATCTATAGATACGATGCAACCTAGATCCAAATTCCAGTTGCATTTTTTAATGAGCTGAAGAAACAAATCACCAACTTCATATAGAAAGGGAAGAGGCCCTGGATAAGTAAAGCATTACTGAAGAAGAACAAAGTGGGAGGCTTCACATCCTCAGATTTTAGGACCTATTATATTGCCATGGTAGTCAAAACAGCCTGGTACTTGTACAACAGCAGATACATAGACCAATGTAACAGAATTGAGAATTCAGATGTAAATTCATCCATTTATGAGCACCTGATATTTGACAAAGACCCAAAGTCAGCTAAATGGGGAAAAGACAGTCTCTTTAACAAATGGTGCTGGCATACCTGGATATTCATCTGCAAAAAAAAATGACAGAAGACCCATACCTCACACGATGCACAAAAACTAACTCGAAATTGATCAAAGACCTAATATAAAATCTAAAACGAAAAAGATCATGGAAGAGAAAATAGGGACAATGCTAGGAGCTGCAATATATGGCATAAACAGTATACAAAACATTACTAACAATGCACAAATACCGAGAAATTAGATAACCGTGAGCTCCTAAAAATCACTTTTGCTCATCCAAAGACTTCATCAAAAGATTAAAAAGAAAACCTACAGACTGGGAAAAAATTTTTGGCTATGACAAAAGCAATCTGCACCTAATGTCTAAAATCTACAAGATACTGCAACACCTCAACAACAAAAAGACAAATAACCCAATTAAAAAATGGGCAAAGGATATATGAACAGGTACTTCACCAAAGAAGATATTCAGGCAGCTAACAGATACATGAGGAAATACTCGTGATCATTAGCCATTAAAGAAATGCAAGTCAAAACTACAATGAGATACCATCTCTCCCCAACAAGGCTGGTGTTAATCCAAAAAATACAAAATAATAAATGTTGGAGATGTTGTGGAGGGACTGGAACACTTATACACTGCTAGTGGGAATGTAAAATGGTACAACCACTTTTGAAATTGACTTGGTGCTTCCTTAAAAAGCTAAAAGGAGGCACGGCCAAGACAGCTGACTAGGTAGAAGGGCAGAAGGTACCGCGGATCCCTCTTGCAACAAAGACTCGGAAAAACAAGTGAATCAATCACATACATGACAATCTACGAATCCTGACCATCAAGCACAGAACTAAGGTGTTGACCAGAGTGACGGGAGCGAAAAGCTGCGCGGTGAAGCAGCAACCGCTTCTGGAACCAGCATCCCCCACCACAGCCTTGAGCCCTCACGGCTCCCTGGTGCCAGAGTGGTTGGGCTGATCGCGGCTTACTGAGACAGGGCAACCAGGGGACACAGCCCTAACCCCTAACCCCCTGGAGTAACCTCGGCCAGAAACACAGGCTGCACACCAACCTGGTTGACAGAAGACGGAGAAATCATGGGGAAGCAGCGACTGGTTTTGGAGGCTGGAGCGCAGCATCCCAGCCAGAAAACCTTGGTGCTGGTCTTTGGACTAAGAGCAGAGGAGCTGATCATGGCCTCCTGAGATGGCGCAAGCACAGGACGCAGGCCTGACCCTTGGGGTCAATCTTGACCCAGCCAGAGCACACAGGATGCACGCCCCTCTGGAATCTCAGATAAAACAGTCTTCACCAAACAAGATAAGTAACTTTGTCTATATTGTCAAGCTACTCTCTCTTATATATCTGATCCCTCCCCTCACTGCCCCAGGTGGCTTCATTAACACTGGAATTTCCTGGGCCAGGGAGTGAAGTGCTCTGCAGGGTTTTTTTTTTTTTTTTTTTTCCTAACCCATTCTCCTGGCCTGAGAGAAGCAGCAATTAACAATCCGGGAGAGAAAAATCTTTCCCTGACTTCCCTAAACTGGAATAATAATACAGAACCAGCTCCAGCCAACCAAAAGAGACCCACTGTCTCTGGCTCTCATCCCTACAGATAACGAGGTGGCTATTATAATGCAAAGGCAATTCTGATAGAGATCCAACCATAATTGTTTTAGCCAAGCAGTGGAAAGACAAGTATTGGAGGTCTGATACCTCTCTACTTACTAACAGAGCCCTCACTGATCAATACCAGGGAACTGAGGGCTGAAGCTCTACCCACACAACCTGGCCACCTGCTAAAGGGGTCTGAGGATAGTGACACCTACCAATCTTTAGAGGTACAAGCACTGGGTGCCTAAGGTACAACAGCAGAGTCCACCCACAAAAGTGCTCTGGGAGTAGAGACACTCCTACTTCACTGGCACTTGGGGGAAGGCTGTAAGCATCCTGCCCTCCTCAGAGTGTGACGCCCTGCTGCTACTAGAATCTGGTGCATACAACCATCACCACTACTCCTCTAAGTTAATAGGTGACAGCCTACACTACACACTAGGTGACCCACAATCAGCACACCTAAGCTGATGCTATTCAAGAATAGTGAATGGACTCATAGGCTCATTTATCTGGTAACAGCTCAAACCAGCTGGTAATAGGACATAAGTGATTCAAAGGCTACAACAATCAAGATAGCGCAATCTAGTAGCCCATCTGAGAAACAAAACAAAACAAGAAGATAAGACTCAGAGAGCAAATATAAAATCAACCCTTACAATATCTTATAGATGCCTCAGAGACAGCAGTTGATACCAAATCACACAAAGAAGCACACCAAGATAGCTTCTACAAATCCCCAAATTAAAGAATCAAAATCTTTCCCAAATGAAGATACAATTCTGGAATTGCCAGATGTAGAATATAAAAAACTAACATACAGAATGCTTGAAGACATCAGGGATAACCTCAGAAAGGAAATAAGGCAATCTACAGAAAAAGCCATGGAACCAACCGATAAAGCAGTTGAAGAAATCAAAAAGATTATTCAAGAACATAGTGAAAAAATTAATAAGCTGCAAGAATCCATAGAGAGACAGCATTCAGAAATTCAAAACATTAACAATAAAATCATGGAATTAGACAACTCAATAGGAAGTCAGAGGAGCAGAATTGAGGAGCTGGAATGCAGAGTGGGGGAGCTGGAGGATAAGGCACTTGACACCAACATAAAAAAAAAAAAACAATATACGTGAAGAAAAATCAGATAAAAGAATTAAAAAAAATGAAGAAAACCTAAGAATCATGTGGGACTCTATCAAGAAGAATAACTTGTGTGTGAGTGGAGTTCCAGAACAGGGAGGGATAACAGAAAATACAGAGAGAATAGTTGAAGATCTGTTGGCAGAAAACTTCCCTGGCATGGTGAAAGATGAAAGGAGATCTATCCAACATGCTCATTGAACTCCATACAAGACAGATCCCAAAAGAAAATTGCCAAAGCATATTATCATCAAACTTGCCAAAACCAAAGATAAAGAGAATATTTTAAAAGCAGCCAGGGATAAATGAAAAGTCACCTACAAAGGAGAATTAACAAGAGTAAGTTCAGACTACTCTGCAGAAACCATGCAGTCAAGAAGGCAATGGGATGACATATATGGAGCACTAAAGGAGAAAAACTGCCAGCCAAGAATCATATATCCAGCAACACTCTCTCTCTAATACGAAGGTGAAATTAAGACATTTACAAATAAACACGAGCTTACAGAATTTGCAAAAACCAAACCAAAGCTATAAGAATTACTAAATTCTTTGGTCAGAAAATCAATAATATCAGATACCAGCACAACACAAGGTTACAGAACAGAACATCCTGATGTAAACTCAAATACGGAAATCACAAAAACAAACAGGGAATCATTGCTGTCATTATGTAAAATATTACAATAATCAAAAAAGAGGGACCAAATACAGAAGGCACAGATCTCCCATATGGAGAGGAAACCAAGGCAATATAGAATGATACAAGTTAGGTTTTTACTTAAAACAAAATAGGGGTAAATATAAAGGTAACCACAAAGAGATCTAACAATTCCATACTTCAAAATAAAAACCAAGATAAACGTAATGCCTCAGCAAAAATAAATTCAACTACTATGAAAATGAGGAACACACAATTTACAGAGAAAAACTTCTCAGCACAAAAAAGTAAGTGGAAAAATGAAATTGTCAACAACGCACACAAACAGGCATCAAACCGACAGCACTAAACTCATACTTATCTACAATTACGCTGAATGTAAATGGAATAAATGCATCAATAAAGAGACAGAGAGTCTCAAACTGGATAAAAAAAAACATGATCCGTTTATATGCTGCCTACAAGAGACACACCTTGGACTTAGAGACACAAACAACCTAAAACTCAAAGGATGGAGGAAAATATATCAAGCAAACAACAAGCAAAAAAGAGCAGGAGTGGCAATATTAATTTCTGACAAAATAGACTTTAAAGTTAAATCCACCAAAAAGGATAAAAAAGGACCCTACATAATGATTAAAGGGACAATTTACCAGGAAGATATAACCATATTAAATATTTATGCATCCAATGACAGGGCTGCAAGATACATAAAACAAACTTTAACAGAATTGAAAAGTGAGATAGACACCTCCACATTTATAGTAGGAGACTTCAACACACCACTTTCAGTGAAGGATAGGACTTCCAGTAAGAAGCTCAATACAGACACGGAAGATCTAATTGCTACAATCAACCAACTTGACCTCATAGACTTATACAGAACACTCCACCCAACAGCTGCAAAGTATACTTTTTTTTCTAGTGCACATGGAACATTCTCTAGAATAGATCACATGTTAGGTCATAAAACAAACCTTTGCAGAATCCAAAACATCAAAATATTACAAAGCATCTTCTCAGACCATAAGGCCATAAAAATAGAAATCAATAACAGAAAAATCAGGGAAATCAAATCCTTGGAAACTGAACAATACCCTGCTCAAAAAAGACTGGGTTATAGAAGACATTAAGGAGGGCATAAAGAAATTCATAGAACGTAATGAGACTGAAAACATTTCCTATCAAAACCTCTGGGACACAGCGAAAGCAGTGCTCAGAGGTCAATTTATATCAATAAATGCACACATACATAAAGAAGAAAGAGCCAAAATCAGAGAACTGTCCCTACAACTTGAAAAAAATAGAAAGCGAGCAACAAAAGAATCCGTCAGGCACCAGAAGAAAACAAATAATAAAAATTAGAGCAGAATTAAATGAATTACAGAACAGAAAAACAATTAAGAAAGCCAAAAGCTGGTTCTTTGAAAAAATTTAAAAAACCGATAAACCATTGGCCAGACTGACTAAAGAAATATAGGAAAGGAAACAAATAACCCAAATAAGAAATGAGATGGCCCATATCACAACATACCCAACTGAAATTAAAAGAATCATATCAAATTACTACGAAAAATTATACTCTAACAAATTTGAAAGCCTAGAAGAAATGGATGAATTCCTAGAAACACACTGCCTTCCTAAACTAACACAATAAGAAGTAGAACTGAATAGACCCATAACAACAACAAAAAAAAAATTGAAGAGGTAATCAAAAAACTCCCAACAAAAAAAAAAGCCCTGGTCCAGGTGCCTTCACTGCAGAGTTCTACCAAAGTTTCAGAGAAGAGTTAACACCACTTTTACTAACGGTATTTCAAAGCATAGAAAAGGATAGAATACTACCTAACTCATTCTATGAGGCCAGCATATCCCTGATACCAAAACCAGCTAAAGACACCACAAAAAAAGAAAATTACAGACCTATATCCCTCATGAACATAGATGCAAAAATCCTCAACAAAATTCTAGCCAATAGAATTCAACAACATATCAAAAAATAATCCAGCATGACCAAGTGGGATTTATACCAGGTATGCAAGGTTGGTTCAATATTAGAAAAACAAATTAATGTAATCCACCGCATAAATAATACAAAAGACAAAAGCCACATGATCTTATCAATTGATGCAGAAAAGGCATTTGACAAAGTTCAACACTCATTCATGATAAAAACTCTCAACAAAATAGGAATTGAAGGAAAATTCCTCAACATAATAAAGGGCATCTATACAAAGCCAAAAGTCAACATCATCCTAAATGGAGAGAACCTGAAAGCATTTCCTTTGAGAATGAGAACCAGACAAGGATGACCTTTATCACTGCTCTTATTCAACATTGTGTAGGAGGTCGTCACCAGAGTAATTAGGCTAGACAAAGAAATAAAGGGCATCTTGATTGGCAATGAAGAAGTAAAATTATCTCTCTTTGCAGATGACATGATCTTACACGCAGAAAACCCTAAGGAATCCTCCAGAAAACTACTGAAACTAATAGAACAGTTTCAGGTTACAAGATAAACATGCAAAAATCAGTTGGATTCCTCTACAACAACAAAAAGAACATTGAAGAGGAAATCACCAAATCAATACCATTCACAGTAGCCCCCAAGAAGATAAAATACTTAGGAATATATCTTACCAAAGATGTAAAAGACCTACACACACACACACACACAAAAAAAAAAATACGAGGTACTACTGCAAGAAACTAAAAGGGACCTACATAAGTGGAAAAACATACCTTGCTCATGAATAGGAGGACTTGACATTATAAAAACGTCTATTCTACCAAAAGCCATCTATATATGCAATGCACTTCCGATCCAAATTCCAACTACATTTTTTAATGTGATGGAGAAACAAATCACCAACTTCATATGGAAGGGAAAGAAGCCTCAGACAAGTAAAGCATCACTGCAAAAGAAGAACAACTAAGAGCCCAAGAGACAGAAAGGGCCACATGAACCAGAGACCTACATCATCCTGAGACCAGAAGAACTAGTTGGTGCCCAGCCACAATCGATGACTGCCCTGACAGGGAGCACAACAGAGAACCCCTGAGGGAGCAGGAGATCACTGGGATGCAGACCCCAAATTCTCATAAAAAGACCAGACTTAATGGTCTGACTGAGACTAGAGGAATCCCGGCGGCCATGGTCCCCAAACCTTCTGTTGGCACAGGATGGGAACCATCCCCGAAGACAATTCATCAGACATGAAAGGGACCGGACAGTGGGTGGGAGAGAGATGCTGATGAAGAGTGAGCTAATAATATCAGGTGGACACTTGAGACTGTGTTGGCATCTCATGTCTGGAGGGGGGATAGGAGGATACAGAGAGTGGGAAGCTGGCAAAATTGTCACGAAAGGAGAGACTGGAAGGGCTGACCCATTAGGGGGAGAGCAAGTGGGAGTACGGAGTAAGATGTATGTAAACTTATATGTGACAGACTGACTGGAATTGTAAACGTTCACTTGAAGCTCAATAAAAGTTAATAAAAAAAAAAAAAAAAAAGAAGAACAAAGTGGTAGACCTCACTCTACGTGATTTTAGAACATATTTTACCACCACAGTAGTCAAAACAGCCTGGTACTGGTACAACAACAGACACGTAGACCAATGGAACAAAATTAAGAACTCAGATATAAATCCATCCACATATGAGCAGCTGATATTTGACAAAGGCCCAGTGTCAGTTAATTGGGGAAAAGATAGTCTTTTTAACAAATGGTGCTGGCATAACTGGATATCCATCTGCAAAAAAATGAAACAAGAACCATACCTCACACCATGCACAAAAACTAACTCCAAATGGATCAGAGATCTAAACGTAAAGACTAAAACGATAAAGATCATGGAAGAAAAAATAGGGACAATGTTAGGAGTCTTAATACAAGGTATAAACAGAGTACAAAACATTACTAAAAATGACGAAGAGAAACCAGATAACTGGGAGCTACTAAAAATCAAACACCTATGCTCATCTAAAGACTTCGCCAAAAGAGTAAAAAGATCACCTACAGACTGGGAAAAAATTTTCAGCTACGACATCTCCGACCAGCACCTGATCTCTAAAATCTACATGATTCTGCTAAAACTCAACCACAAAAAGACAAACAACCCAATTAAAAAACTGAGCAAAGGATATGAACAGACACTTCACTAAAGGAGACATTCAGGCGGCTTGAGGAAATGCTCTCGATCATTAGCCATTAGAGAAATGCAGATCAAGACTACAATGAGATTTCATCTCACTCCAACAAGGCTGGCATTAATCCAAAAAACACAAAATCATAAATGTTGGACAGTATGTGGAGAGATTGGAACACTTATACACTGCTGGTGGGAATGTAAAATGGTACAACCACTTTGGAAATCAATTTGGCATTTCCTTAAAAAGCAAGAAATAGAAGTACCATATGACCCAGAAATGTCACTCCTCAGAATATATCCTAGAGAAATAAGAGCCTTTACACAAACAGATATATGCACACCCATGTTCTTTGCAGCATTGCTTGCAATAGCAAAAAAAATGGAAGCAACCAAGGTGTCCATCAATGATGAAAGGATAAATAAATTATGGTATATTCGCACAATGGAATACTATGCATCGATAAAGAACAGTGATGAATCTGTGAAACATGGAGGAACCTGGAAGGCATTATGCTAAGTGAAATTAGTCAGTTGCAAAAGGACAAATATTGTATAAGACCACCATTATAAGATCTTGAGAAACAGTTCAAACTGAGAAGAAAACACTCTTTTCTGGTTATGAGAAGGGGGAGGGAGGGAGGGTGGGAGAGAGTTATTTACTGATTAGATAGTAGATAAGACCCACTTTAGGTGAAGGCAAGGACAACACTCAATACAGGGGAGGTCAACACAACTGGACTAAACCAAAAGCAAAGAAGTTTCCTGAATAAACTGAATGCTTCAAAGGTCAGCAAAGCAGGTGCAGGTGTTTGGGGACTATGGCTGCAGGGGACATCTAAGTCAATGGGCATTATAAAATCTCTTAAGAAAACATTCTGCTTCTCACTTTGAATTGTGCCGTCTAGGGTTTTAAACGCTAGCAAGCGGCCATTTAAGATGCATCAATGAGTCTCAACCCACCTGGATCAAAGGAGAATGAAGAACACCAAGCTCACAAGGTAATTATGAGCCCAAGAGACAGAAAGGGCTACATGAACTACAGACTACATCATCCTGAGACCAGAAGAACTAGATGGTGCCCGGCCACAAGTGATGACTGCCCTGATAGGGAACACAACAGAGAACCCCTGAGGCAGCAGGAGAATAGTGGGATGCAGACTCCAAATTCTCATAAAAGACCAGACTTAATGGTCTGACTGAGACTAGAAGGACCCCAGCAGTCAGGGTCTCCAAACCTTCTGTTGGCCCAGGACAGGAACCATTCCGGAAGCCAACTCGTCAGACGTGGGTTGGACTGGACAATGGGTCGGAGAGAGATGATGATGAGAAATGATCTACTTGTACCATGTGGACACTTGAGACTATGTTGGCATCTCCTGTCTGGAGGGGAGATGGGAGGGTAGAGGGGTTAGAAACTGGCAAAATGGTCACGAAAGGAGAGACTGGAAGGAGGGAGCAGGCTGACTCATTAGGGGGAGAGTAGATGAGAGTATGTAGTAAGGTGTATATAAGTTTATATGTGACAGACTGACTTGATTTGTAAACTTTCACTTAAAGCACAATAAAAATTATTTAAAAAAAGAAAAAGCTAGAAATAAAAGCACCATATGCTCCAGCAATCCCACTCCTTGGAATATATCCTAGATAAATAAAAGCCCTCACATGAATAGATATATGCACATCTATGTTCACTGTAGCACTGTTTAGAATAGCAAAAAGATGGAAACAATCAAGTGCCCATCAACGGATGAATGGATAATCAAATTATGGTATATTCACACAATGGAATACTACGCAATGAATAAGAACAAAGAGGAATCCATGAAATATCTCAGAACATGGATGAATCTGGAAGGCATTATGCTGAGTGAAATTAGTCAGTGGAAAAGAATAAATATCGTATGAGACCACTGTTACAAGAACTAAAGAAAGGCTAAACACAGAAGAAAACATTCTTTGATGGTTATGAGGGTGGGGAGGGAGAGAGAGGGGTATTCACTAATTAGATAGTAGACAAGAATTATTTTAGGTGAAAGGAAGGTTAACACAATACAGGGAATGTCACCACAACTGGACTAAACCAAAGGTTAAGAACTTTCTTGAATACAACCAAATACTTCAAGGGACAGAGTAGCAGGGGTGGGTGTCTGGGGACCATGATTTTGGGAGACATCAGATCAATTGGCATAACAATGTATATTAAGAAAATGTTCTTCATCCCACTCTGGTGAATGGCACCTGGGGTCTTAAAAGCTAGCAAGCGCACATCTAAGATGCATCAATTAGTCTTAACCCACCTGGAGCAAAGGAGAATAAAGAACACCAAAGACACAAGAAAAATAAGAGCCTAAGAGACAGAAAGGGCCACGTAAACCAGAGGCTCCATCAGCCTGAGATTGGAAGAACTAAATGGTGCCCAGCTACCACCAATGACTGCCCTGACAGGGAACACAACAGAGAATCCCTGATGGAGCAGAAGAAAAGTGGGATGCAGAACTCAATTTCTAGTAAAACAAACAGACTTAATGGTCAAACTGAGACTGGAGAGACCCCAGATGACATGGCCCCTGGACTCTCTGTTAGCCCAAAACTAAAACCATTCCAGAAGCCAATTCTTCAGACAAAAATTAGACGAAACTACAAGACATAAACTGATACTGGTGAGGAGTGTGCTTTTTAGTTCAAGCAGACATACGAGACTATGTGCGCAGCTCTTGTCCAGGGGCGAAATGAGAAGGCAGAGGGGGACAGGAGTTGGTTGAGTGCACAAGGGAAATACAGGGTGGAGAGGAGGTGTGTGCAGTCACTTTATAGGGAGAGCAACTGGGGTCACATAACAATGTGTTTATTAAGATTTTGTGTGAGGAACTGACTTGAACTGTAAACTTTCACTTAAAGCACAATTAAGAAAAAGAGAGAAAAAAAGAAAAGTTTGAAACAGAAGAAAACATTCTTTAATGGTTACGAGGGTGAGGAGGGAGGGAAAGGGGGAATTCACTAACTAGATAGTAGACAAGAATTATCTTAGGTGAAGGGAAGGACAACACACAATACAGGGGAAGTCAGCACAATGGTGGATTATACCAAAAGCTAAGATGTTTCCTGAACACAACCAAACACTTCAAGGGACAGAGTAGCAGGGGCTGGGGTCTGGGGACCATGGTTTTGGGGGACATCTAGGTTAACTGGCATAACGAAGTTTATCAAGAAAGTGTTCTGCATTCCACTTTGGTGAGTGGCGTGGGGGGTCTTAAAAGCTTGTGAGCGGCCATCTGAGATGCATCAATTGGCCTAACCCACCTGGAGCAAAGGAGAATGAAGAACACAAAAGGCACAGGGAAAATATTAGGACAAGGGACAAAAGGGCCACATAAACCAGAGACTCCATCAGCCGAACTAGATGGTGTCCAGCTACCACCAATGACCGCCCTGACAGGGAACATAACAGAGAGTCCCTGACGAAGGAGGAGAAAAGTGTGGTGCAGAATTCAAATTCACATAAAAAGACCAGACTTAGTGGTCCATGACTGGAGGATCCCTTGGAGGCATGGCCCCGGGATGTTCTGTTAACCCACATTTAAAACAATTCCCGAAGCCCACTCTTCAGACAAAGATTAGACTGGAGCATAAAATATAAAACATAAAATAATACTCATGAAGAATGTTCTTTGTTCAAGCAGATACAGGAGACTAAAGGGCAGCTCCTGTCCAGAGGCAGGATAAGAAGGCAGAAAGGGACAGGAGCTGGTTGGATGGACACGGGAAACCTGGGGTGGAAAAGAAGAGTGTGCTGTCACATTATAGAGATTGCAACAAGTATCATAACAATATGTGTATAAATATTTGTATGAGAAATTAACTTGAGCTGTAAATTTTCACCTAAAGCACAATAAAACAAAAGGAAATGATTGGATTCAGTGTACAAAGAAAAAAGTAGAAATACTCACTTCTACCTGCATTTACCAATAGAAAATATTCTAAGATCATGCCTTTCTACCCCAAGCTGCATGCAATAAATGCAGTCTGAGATATCTTTGTGCCTTTGCTTTTGCTACAACGGGATTCCTTATTTTGGTGTAGTGAATTACTTAACATAGTCCTTGTAGCCATAGTGTTTGTAACTCCCAGCAAATGACTGGATGGAACTATGCAAATAAGGCACCTGTGGCCCACCAAGGGGATTGGATAGCTTGCTGATAATATAAATAAGGTGTATGGCGCTCTTGTGGGGATGGGACCATGCAAATGAAGTGTAAGGAAACCTAAGGAGGGGATTGGTCAGTTTTGTCACCTCTCTAGGTTTAGAGGAGACATGGGAAGAGAGAGGAATAGGGGAGCTGTAACACTGAAGACAGCGAGAGACAGCAACATAGCTGTAGTAAGCGTGATGAAGTGCCAGTCGGCAGGAACAAGGAGACCAGTGCAAAACTGCTGGGGTAGGGCTTGCCACCCCACAGAGCTAAGAGTTGCAACACTTGCCTGAGAAGGCCCTTAGCAGGGTCAGGCGGCAGAGGGCTAGAAGAAGCTGTCCTAACAGAGGAACTTTGTTCCTATCACTTCCAAGTTGATCCCAATCCTCGATTGTAGCCTAATAAGCCGCTTAACTGTTTTAAGTATTGCTCATGAGTTTTTGAGACATTGCAGTGAGTTACTGAACCCAAAGACAGTAGGGAGAACACCAAGGGGAGGGGGAGTGGTTGATGTTAGATATGATGGAGTGGCAAAGCAGTTCGGGAAAGTTGGAAATTTGGGACATCTATAACCTCTGTGCTGATCCTTATGAAAGGAATTATTCATTTACTTATTACATGATGATTGTTCATAAAAAGAAAGTTAAGGTATAAAGTAGGATTTCACACCCTAAACAAGGGAGGAAGAACAGTAAAGTAGTTCCATCCCAAATTTGCATCTTATTCATCTTATTGAGTCTGTTGTTGTTAGTTGCCACTGAGTCAATTTGAACTTATGGCAACACCATGTGTGCAGAGTAGAACTGCTCAATAGGGTTTTCAAGCCTGTTACCTTTCAGAAGCAGATTGCCAGGACAGTCTTCAGACGAACCTCTGATTGGGTTCAATCCACCAATCTTTTGGCTAGTAGTCAAGCACTTAACCATTCGCTTTGACTTAGCTGAAATCATTATCAGAAGTAGGGACACTGCTCACTCATCCACCATCCCAGAGTAGTATATCGCAAGCAGGTTTTAATCTCCCACTACAGTATATATAGAGATGGCAATGACTTTAATTTTTTGGTTGTAGATTATATATTAATAGGTAATAGGGCACTATTTATTATTCAAACACTCTATTTTTCATTAAAATTAACATGACAGCTACATTTTAGTAGTAAGGTCATTAATAGGATTATTGCAAGCCAATTCTTAAATAAATAATTAGAAAAGATACTGCATAGAATTGAACATTTCTATTTTTGGTTTGTTTGTTTTTTAGGAGCCCTGGTGGCACAGTGGCTAAGAGCTTTGGCTGCTAACCAAAAGGTCAGTAGTCCAAATTCACTAGCCACTCCTTGGAAACCCTATGGGGCAGTTCTACTCTGTCCTGTAAGGTCATTATGAGTTGGAATCGACACAATAGCAATGGGTTGTTTGTTGTTACCTGTTTTTTATCAAAGGGAAGTAGGCCTGCTACCAAAACTGCCCAAGATGCTGAAAAATTAAGTACTCTGAAATGCTATTTTTTGACTTTAGGGCCCACAAAAAGGGAGAGTGATAGTTATTCAATATGTATTTCTTACCAATATACACATATATATGTGGACTCTTAAATGAATATGTCTTCAACCTGCATTCTATTATGAGATTCAGAAGAAGTCAGAACGATTTGGTCCATAGTAAATAACCTCTTCCGTCTCTTCTCTGAGAGGATGTTTATGAAGTCCCCACTTCAGTACTGCAAAACTTTTACGGCCCTAGAACTCAGGAAGTCTAAGTTTAACAGAGATACATAATTCAAAACTAAATCCAGGGCTCAGTTCTTTAATGTGTTATTGTTCTGCTCCATTTGCATCTATTTCCCCACAAATTTCCCTCTGAAAAAAAGAATAATAACAAACTCACCAAAATCTCATAACATGCATGGCTTTTCTATTCATTAACCCCTCTAACGGAATATAAATGACTGCACCTAAGGCGTACGTAAGTTGGGCATCAAGGAAATTATACCCAGGCACAAATAGAAAGCAACATCAGTGTATTTTTTTCTCCAAAAAACATTATGCCAATAATAATAAGGGTAAAAATAGTTATGATATTTCACTATTGCTGAAGTAAGATATTAAGTTTCTTCTTTCTTTGGTTCACTTATGGAAAAATATATGGTCATATATTTTTAAATCGTAAAAATAAGATTTGGTAGGACCAAATGTGTGTAGACGGTAGAAGAGCAATCACTATTTCTTCCTTCCTTCCTTTCATCCCTCTCTCCCTTCCTCTTTCCTTCTTTTCTCCCTTTCTTCCTTCATTTCTTCCTTCCTATTTCTTTTTAATAAAGACTGCTCCCAAACCAGTGAGGGTCTCCCACTTGTGAGGAAAGCTTACCATATGTTTATGGGTCATATACTGTGCCAGGTAATAGTAATATGAAGGCAGGAATATTCTTCAATGCTTTTGCAATTCACTGGGGACATATGTTGCCGCTGTTAGGTGCCGTCGAGTTGGTTCTGACTCACAGCAACCCTATGCACAACAGAATGAAACACTGCCCGGTCCTGCACCATCCTTACAATTGTTATGCTTGAGCTCATTGTTGCCGCCACTGTGTCCATCCACCTCTTTGAGGATCTTCCTCTTTTCCACTAACTCTGTACTTTGCAAGCATGATGTCCTTCTCCAGGGACTGATCCCTCCTGACAACATGTCCAAAGTATGTAAGATACAGTCTTACCATTCTTGCTTCTAAAGAGCATTCTGGTTGTACTTCTTCCAAGACAGATTTGTTTGTTCTTTTGGCAGTCCACGGTATATTCAATAGTCTTCATCAACACCACAATTCAAAGTTATCAATTCTTCTTCACTCTTCCTTATTGCCCAGCTTTCACATGCATATCATGCAATCGAAAATACCGTGGTTTAGGTCAGGCGCACCTTAGTCTTCAAGGTGACATCTTTGCTTTTCAACACTTTAAAGAGGTCCTTTGCAGCAGATTTACCTAATCCAATGTGTCATTTGATTTCTTGACTGCTGTTTCCATGGCTGTTGATCATGGATCCTTGACAACGTCAATCTTTTCTCCATTTATCATGATATTGCTCATTGGTCCAGTTGTGAGGATTTTTGTTTTCTTTATGTTAAGGTGCAATCCATACTGAAGGCTGTGGTCTTACGATCCCCACAGTCGAATGCCTTTGCATAGTCAATAAAACACAGGTAAACACCCTTCTGGTATTCTCTGCTTTCAGCCAGGATTCATCTGACATCAGCAATGATATCCCTGGCTCCACGTCCTTTTCTGAAACCAGCCTGAATTTCTGGCAGTTCTGTATCGATATACTGCTGCAACAGTTTTTGAATGATCTTCAGCAAAATTTTGCTTGCATGTGATATTAGTGACATTGTTCTATAATTTCCGCGTTCAGTTGGATCACCTTTCTTGGGAATAGGCATAAATATGGATCTCTTCCAGTCAGTTGGCCGGGAAGCTGTCTTCCATATTTCTTGGCATAGATGAGTGAGCACCTCCAGTGCCGCATCCATTTGTTGAAACATCTCAATTGATAGTCCATCATTTCCCAGAGCCTTGTTTTTCCCCAGTGCCTTCAGAGCAGCTTGGAATTCTTCCTTCAGTTCCATTGGTTCTTGATCATATTGCTACCTCTTGAAATTGTTGAACATCAACTAACTCTTTTTGGTATAATGACTCTGTGTTTTCCTTCCATCTCTTTTGATGCTCCCTGTGTCGTTTAATATTTTCCCCATAAAACCCTTCACTATTGCAACTCGAGGCTTGAATTTTTTCTTCAGTTCTTTCAGCTTGAGAAACGCCGAGCATGTTCTTCCCTTTTGGTTTTCTATCTCCAGCTGTTTGCACATGTCATTATAATACTTTATTTTGTCGTCTCGAGAGGCCCTTTGAAATCTTCTGTTCAGTTCTTTTACTTCATCATTTCTTCCTTTGACCTTCTTTTGCTGATGTGGCACGACTCAAAATGAGAAGAAACAGCTGCAAACATCCGTTAATAATAGGAACTTGTAATGTATGAAGTGTGAATCTAGGAAAATTGGAAATCGTCAAAAATGAAAGGCAAAGCATAAACATCAATATCCTAGGCATTAGTGAGTTGAAATGGACTGTTATTGGCCATTTTGAATCAGACTATCATATAGTCTACTATGTTGGGAATGACAACTTTGAAGAGGAATGGTGTTGCATTCATTGTCAAAAAGAACATTTTAAGATCTATCCTGAAGTACAACACTGTCAGTGATAGGATAATATGCACACATCTACAAGGAATACCAGTTAATACGACTATTATTCAAATTTACACACCAACCACTAAGGCCAAAGATGAAGAAATAGAAGATTTTTATCAGCTGCTGCAGAATTGACCAAACGTGCAATCAGGGGACATACATATGTAGGTAAATAATTACATCACAGTGGGATAAATATAGCAAAATAAAACTCTACTTGCTTAAGTCTCAGTATAGGGAAAATAATATACATGTGGTCCCACATTATTGAGGCACATAAATCAGAGAAATAATAAAGACACTTCAGAACTCCATAATATTTCAGTCTGCCATAGGACATATATTTGATTGTTACACTATCAGTTCCATTTATAACTTAGTGGGGCCTATACAGTTTAATCAATGTCTAATCTGTGAAGACAAAGGGGAGCCGCTCCAGATCACTGGATAGTTCTCACCCTACCCTAGATGTTGTTTTGTTAATAAAGCCTCTGTTCATAAAGTGTGATGATTCACACTTCAGGAATGTTCAATTGGCATATAAGAACCCTCCAAAAATTAAGTGAGAACTAATTTTCAGTATAATCTGCATCACGTATCTTTTCCCTTTTCTGCTTCTTCGCAAATACCCTCTTACTGAAGAATCTAAATTTGAAATTATGTAATTTATAAAATATAATTTCAGTTACCTTTTCCAATTATGATGTGGGTTCCAGCAAAGAGCTAGTCTGTTTTCCCTTTGACTAAATAGGGTTCCACTAACATCTGTGAAGGTCATTCTATTTAATGAAGTTTTGGATGACAAACACTGGAGAAGAGAGGAAGAAGGGGACATACGTCTAATTGGTTGGATCAGTAGACTCAATCCTGAGACTTGTTTTGGTTAGATTATTTTATCATTTGAGATTAAGATAAGAGAATTTGAATTTTAAAAGAAAAACTGTGTGAATAAATCATTGTCTTGCTGTTTTACACTGTTAAATAATATAAATAAATAGAAAATATTCACATATATTTTGGTAAAAGAAATAAAAATCACATTGGATAATGTAGATAAGAATGATTTCCCCTTCAGTTTCCTCCAATCAACCAATTTAGGCCACTGACACTCACTGTGGTTTTCATTTCTGTTCCTTTTGTATGTGACATCAATATGTCACTCTCTCTGCAGACAATGTCTATGCATCCAAAGAATCAAATCTTGTTCTACGTAGGATTTATCTTCGATTGGACTATTACTTTGGACTATTAATTTGTTTAAAATATATAGTGCTTTGAATAGAACACACTTTTGTAAAAACAGGAGTTTTTACAAAGTAAATGTGAACAATCTATAACCATAGGCATTATTTTAGACTTTATCCCACTTATCATCACCATTCTCTCTCTTACACACACACACAATATTAAGATTTTTTTGTAATTTTATTTTTCAGGTTAGTAGTATTGTCTGGTACTCTATTTGGAGAAGGATGTGGGGGGAAAATAAATAGAATATTCAGGAGGTTTTTGTTTTGTTAAGTGTAAGAAGAGTATTTTTTCAATATAACTACTCAAAATATCATTACAGACAAAATATCAAACAGTTTAAAATGTTTCCTACTGACAGTACTTCAAGTTGTGGAATTTTGTTTTTAACTGTTACGGGGACTTGAAAGTTATCTCTATTGACAGCAATACAGAAGAGATTTCAAAGAAGGGCTTTCAAGTATAATTTGTATCAAGTTGAAAGACTGTTGCAGTGGTTAAGAGCTACAGCAAGCTATGGCTACTAACCAAAAGGTCAGCAGTTCAAATTCAGCGGCCGCTCCTTGGAAACTCTATGGAGCAGTTCTACTCCAAAACGACTCAACAGCGACGGGTTTAATAATGATGCCTTAAAAACCTCCTAAATAATAGGGCTAAGTAATACACAGTATACACATATGCACACATGCATACACACACATTAAATTTAAAAGCTTCCAGTCAAATTTTCGTTATAGGGAGAACCCAAATCAAAAATTCCCTGTAACTTTGGTAGGATTAAGATTACTAGTTTGACTAACACACAGCAAGGCAAAAGGAGCTATGCCTTAAAACATTTATATATATATATATAAACATCATTTTCAGTAAAGGATATTGTCTTAGTTATCTAGTTATCTAGAAATATCACAAGTGGATGGCTTTGTTTATTTTCTCATAGTAAAATAGGACAAAAGTCCAAATTCAGGGTGTCAGCTCCAGGGGAAGGTTTCTCTCTCTGTTGGCTTACTCATCAATCTTTCCCCCAGGCTAGGAGCTTCTCTGCACAGGGACCCTGGATCCAAAGGAAGCACTCTGCTTCTGGCACTGCTTTCCTGTTGGTACGAGGTCCTCCTGTCTCTCTGCTTGATATTTCCACTTATATCTCAAGAGGTTGCCTCAAGACACAGTCCAATATTGTAGACTGAGTCCTGTCTCACTAACACAACTGCCGCCCATCCTCTCTCATTAACATCGTAGAGGCAAGATTTACAATACCTAGGAAAATACCACAGTACCAGGAATCACGGCCCAACTAAGTTGATACACACATTTTTGGGGAGGGACATAATTTAATACATGACAGTCCACCCTTTGGCCTCCAAAAAATCACATACTTGCAACATGCAAAACATATTTGCCCCATAATATCATAGTATAAGTTTTAACTCCGAGTCCAAAATCCAAAAATTTCTCTTCATCTGTGAAATCCAGAATATAAGTTATTTGCTTCCAAAGGTACAATGGCAGAATAGGCACAACTAGACATTTCCAATACAAATGGGAGCAACTGGAGGGAAAGAAGGGATAACAGGCACCAAGCAAGTCAACAGAACACAGTACATTAGCCCTCAAAGCTTTGAAAACAATCCTCTGTTTTCTGAGACAATTTACACAATGGTCCTGCGCTCCAGAATCTAGGTATTGGCCACACTTTCCGAATTCTGAGTGGAGGCCCCTTGGCTCTGGGCTTCAGCTCTGCCTTCCAGGCCCACTGGGACAGCAACTCTGATCCCTTGGCTTTAGGCGCACCACTCTCCTAGTCCATCTGAGTGATGACTCCACCCTTGGAAACCCCAGAGGACACGTCCATGCCTTTTGAGGCCAGGCAGCTTAGCTTCTTGTATTCCTTGTCTCTTCAGTTTCTGCTTTCTGGTTTCTTGGCCTCTCAGCTACTCAGGCTTCATGCCGGCATCTGCCCTGCTGGGGCAAGTGTTCCAAAGCTCTGTAGCTCCACCAAGAAGTTCCTGGTAAAACCCCACTCTGCCAGAAAGCCTCCTGTGTACAGGTACTCAGCTTTCTTGCTTTATGGGTTGGCAAGCCTAGCTCTACCGATAGGTACCAAAAGGTACCCCACCCTGCTAGGAATCCTCCCGCGCACGGGCACTCAGCTCTCTCACTCTTGGTTCTCCTGCTGTTGGTTCTCTGCTGCTGCCGCATCTCTGCCACTGCAGGTTCTCTATCCATTCAGTTTCAAAACTGCTTCCACATTTTAGGTATCTGTTAGAGTAGCACCACACTATCTTGGTACCAGAGTCTGTCTTTTACATCTCAAGAGATTGCCTCAAGACACAATCCAATCTTGTAGACTGAATCCTGCCTCCCTAACACAACTGCTGCCCATCCTCCCTCATTAACGTCACAGAGACAGGATTTACGACATATAGGAAACCACATAATACTGGCAATCATGGCCCCGCCAAACTGATACACATTTTTGGGGGGGACATGATTCAATCCAAGACAGCTATTAAAGGGGAGAAACCTAAAATAGACTATTTATAAGTAAATTGAGGTCAGCCTTTCATTCATTTAATATTTGTTATCTAACCATCTCTACACTTGTTTACTCTTTGCAGTACATGAAAAGAATAATGCAAATGAAAGCTCAAGATTTGTTCTAGTGAACAAAAATATTAGAATAATTTATTAATTATATGTCAAATAAGTTGAGGCAAAGTATCTATATTTTGAGGGTATGAATACAAAACTAGAGTAATGGCAATAAACAGTAAATGTAATTTTAAAATTTAGCCAACTAAGTATGCATTTAAATTGTGTGTATGTGCGATATTTACCTTACATAATCATTTACCTTGAATTCTGAAAACTTTTTAATTAAATACATGCATTAGTGCATGCGCCAAATGATAATGTTCATTTCAAACCAGTCTTAAAGATGAGATGATGACATAACAACCTATGGAGGCTTTTTCACATCCAAACTATTTAGTAAGTCATTTAAACGATCTAAAAGATGGTCAGTATATGAATCTCATGTACTGTCTTTACATTTTATACTTGTCCACAAGTCCAAATAAAGATCTTTAAAAAACAAATTGGAGAGCCATCTAGTAGAGTTTTCTATGCTATTGAGGCTAAGTTGGTATCAATTTAAACTAGATTGTTATAAATTTAGGATGTAGTTGTGGGTTGAACTGTGCCCCTAAAAAAGATATTTTGAAGTTTTACTTCATGGCACATGTGTGACTTATTTTGAAATAGGGTCTTTACAGATGTATTCAAGTTAAAAGGAGTTCATACAAGATTGAAGTTAGCCCTAATTCAACATGAGTGATATAAGAAAAGGAAAAGATTCCTCTAAAGAATGGAAACCCTTTATCACCACTCTTATTCAACACTGTGCTGGATGTCCTAGCCAGAGCAATCAGGCTAGAAAAAGAAATAAAGGGCTTCCAAATTGGTAAGGAAGAAGTGAAAGTAACTGTACACAGAAAACCCTAAAGAATCCATAAGAATACTACTGGAACTAACAGAAGAGTTCAGCAAAGTATCAGGAAACAAGATAAACATATAAAAATCAGTTGGATTCCTCTATACCAACAAAAAGAATGTCAAAGAAGAAATCACCAAATCAATACCATTTACAATAGCCCCCAAGAAGATAAAATACTTAGGAATAAATCTAACCAGAAACGTAAAAGACCTAAACAAAGAAAACAAGACACTACTGCGAGAAACCAAAGAGACCTACATAAGTGGAAAAACATACCTTGCTCATGGATAAGAAGACACAACATTGTGAAAATGTCTATTCTACCTAAAGCAATCTATAGGTACAATGCAATCCAGATCCAAATTCCAATGGCATTATCTAATGAGATGGAGAAACAAATCGCCAGCTCCATATGGAAAAGGAAGAGGCCCTGGGTAAGTAAAGCATTACTGAAAAAGACAAAAAAAAGTGGGAGGCCTCACACTACCTGATTTTAGAACCTATCATACCACTACAGTATTCAAAATAGCCTGGTACTGGTACAACAACAGATACATAGACAAATGGAACAGAATTGAGAATCCAGACATAAATCCATCCACCAATGAGCAGCTGATATTGAATGAAGGCCCAAAGTCCATTAAATGGGGAAAAGGCAGTCTCTTTAACAAATGGTGCTGGCATAAATGAATATCCATCTGTAAACAATGAGACAAGACCCATACTTCACACCACGTACAAAAACTAACTCAAAATGGATCAAAGACCTAAATATGAAATCTAAAATGGTAAAGGTCATGGCAGAAAAAATAGGACAATGCTAGGAGCCCTAATACATGGCATAAAGAGTACACAAAACATTACTAACAGTGCACAAACACCAGAAAAGAAACAAAGCTCCTAAAAATCAAACACTTATGCTCATCCAATGACTTCACCAAAAGAGTAAAAAGACTATCTACAGATTGGAAAAAAAAATTGGGCTATGACAAATCCAATCAGTGTCTAGTCTCTAAAATCTACAAGATTCTGCAATACCTCGAAGGCAAAAAGAAATAACCCAATTAAAAATGCACAAGGAATGTGGACAGACACTTCACCAAAGAAGACATTCAGGCGGCCTACAGATACATGAGGAAATGCTCACGGTCAATAGCCATTAGAGAAATGCAAATCAAAACTACAATGAGATTCCATCTAACCCCAGCAATGCAGGCATTAATCCAAAAAATACAAACTAATAAATCTTGGAGAGGTTGTGGAGGGACTAGAATACTTATACATTGCTGGTGGGAATGTAAAATGGTACAACCACTTTGGAAATCTATTTGGCACTTCCTTAGGAAGCTAGAAATAGAAATACCACACAATCCAGCAATCCCACTCCTTGGAATATATCCTAGAGAAATAAGAGCCTTCACACAAATAGATACATGCACACCAATGTTCATTGCAGCACTGTTTACAATAGCAAAAAGATGGAAAAAACCAAGGTGCCCATCAACAGATGAATGGATAAGGAAATTATGGTATATTCACAAAATAGAATACTATGCAATAATAAAGTACAACGATGAATCCCTGAAACATCTCATAACAGGGAGAAATCTGGAAGGCATTACACTGAGTGAAAATTAGTTGCAGAAGGACAAATATTTATGAGACCACTCAAGAAAATGTTTAAACACAGAAGAAAACATTCTTTATGGTTACTAGGGTGGGGAGGGAGGGAGGGAGAGGGGTATTCACTAATTAGATGGTAGACAAAAATTATTTTAGGTGAAGGGAAGGACAATACACAATACAGAGGAAGTCAGTACAACTGGACTAATCCAAAAGCTAAGAAGTTCCCTGAATACAACCAAACACTTTGAGGGACAGAGTCATAGGGGCAGGGGTCTGGGGACCATGGTTTCAGGGGACAACTATGTCAACTGGCATAACAAAGTATGTCAAGAAAACATTCTCCATCCCACTTTGGTGAGTGGCATCTTAAAAGCTAGACAAGCGGCCCTCTAAGATACATCAATTGGTCTCAACCCACCTGGAGCAAAGGAGAATGAAAAACACCAAAGACACATGGAAAATACAAGCCCAAAAGAAAGGAAGGGTCACATGAACCAGAGACTCCATCAGCATGAGACCAGAAGAACTAGATGGTGCCCAGCTACTACCGATGACTGCCCTGACAGAGAACACAACAGAGAATCCTTGATGGAGCAGGAGAAAATTCATTAAAAATTCATATAAAAATACTAGACTTAATGGTCTGATTGAGACTGGAGGGACCCCAGAGGTCATGGCCCCTGGACTCTCTGTTGGCCCAAAACTAAAACCATTCTCAAAGCCAACTCTTCAGACAAAGGTTAGACTGGACTATAAGACATAATGTAATACTGGTGAGGACTGTGCTTCTCAGCTCAAGTAGACACGTGAGATTATTGGGCAGCTCCTGTCTGGAGGAAAGATGAGAAGGCAGAGGGGGATAAGAGCTGGTTGAATGGACACAGGAAATATAGGGTGGAGAGAGGAGTTTGCTGTCACATTGTAGGAAGAGCAACTAGGGTTACATAACAATGTGTGTCTAAGCTTTTATATGAAAAACTGACTTGAATTGTAAACTCACGTAAAGCACAATTAAAAAAAAAAATCCCCTTTAGGAAAAAAAACAGAAGAGGAAAAGAGACACAGAGACAAGACATATAGGGAAAATACTAGACGGCAATGGAAGCAGAGATTGGAATGATGCTCATATAAACCAAGGAAGGCCAAGGATTGCTAGCACTGCCATACGCTAAGAAGAAGCAATGAAACAATTTTTCCCTAAAGCTGTCAGAGACATCATCACCCTTCCAATACCTTGATTTCAGACTTCTAGCCTACAGAAATGTGAAAAATTAATCACTCTTTTGATCATCTGACACTGTCAAGAAGTTAAAAGACAACCCAAAAAATGGAAGAAAATATTTGCAAATCATATATCAGATAAGGGTCTAACATCCACTATACATAAAGAATTTTCATAACTCAACAACATAAAAACAAAAAGTCCAATTAAAAATGAGCAATGGACTTCAATAGACATTTCTCCAAAGCAGATATACAAATGGTCAACAAGCACATGAAAAGATATTCAATGTCCTTAGGGGAATGCACATCAAAACCACAATGAGATACCACCACTAGGATGGCAATAATAATTTTTAAAAAAGGAAAATAGAAACTCTTGTCCAGTGGGTGAAGAAATTTGAGCTCTCATATGTTGCTGGTGAGAACGTAAAATTGAGCAGCAACTGTGAAAGACTTTTTCACAGTTCCTCAGTAAATTAAACATAAAATTATCATATTACCCAGAAATTCTACCCCTGAGTATATACCCAAAAGAACTGAAAACAAGTTTTCAAGCAAAAACTTGTACATGATTATTCACAGCAGCATTATGCACAATAGGTAAAAGGTAGGAAGAACCCAAATCCTATCAACTGATGAGTAGATAAACAAAATGCAGTATATCCATACAATGGAATATTATTCAACCATAAAAAGGAAAGAAGTACTAATACATGCTACAATGTCAACGAATCTTGAAAACATTATGCTAAATAAAAGAAGACAGACACAAAAACCCCAAATATTGTATGATTCTTTTTATACAAAATATCTAGAAAGGCAATTCCATTGAGCCAAAAATATTAGTAGTCATCAGGGACTATGGAAAGGGGGGAATGGGGAGTGACTGCTTAACGAGTATAGGATTTCCCTTTGGGTTAATGAAATATTCTGCAACTAGATAGTGATGTTTTCACAGCACTGCGAATGTACTTAGTGTTTTAAAAAATAAAACAAATATATTTCTATAGATGACTTCTGTTTTAATCAATTACCTATCAGCATTTTTCAACATAGTTATTATCGTGATGTGGGGTATACCAATTCTTTATCATTCAGAGTCATTCCATGTTTTGGAAGAGGTATGGTATCTCTGGACCTTTTCTACTGAATGCCAACAATAAACATTCATCTCACTTCCCTCTCCACCTCTGATCTGGTACTGGGCTAACCCATATATCTCCACTCCCTCCACATGAAAACCACTGATGAGCTGACATTGTTGTTAGTTGCCGTCAAGGCTATTCTGACTCACAGACTGACATTAAATACTCTATAATTGCCATATCCTCTTTCTCTATGTCTCTGTCTCTCTCTCTCGTCCTCTCTCTCTCCCCCCTCCCTCTCTCCCTCTGTCTTTCCTTCTTTCTCTCTGCTTCCCCATCTCCATCTCTCTTTCTATAATCTATTTGTCTAACCCACACATATCTATTATAGTATGAAATCTTCACAGCTGCCATTAATTTTTAAATTTATTTTTGGAAGAATTTACCAGGTGCAAGATACTTGGACTACAAAATCAATGTTCATAATCAACACCCATGGAAGCAGCAGTCAAGAAATCAAATGACGCATTCCATTGGGCAAATCTCCTACCAAAGACCTCTTTAAAGTGTTAAAAAGCAAAGATATCACTTTAAGGACTAAAGTGTGCCTGACCCAAGCCTTGGTGTTTTCAATCACCTCATATGCATGCAAAAGCTGGACAATGAATAAGGAAGACTGAAGAAGAACTGACGCTATTGAATTATAGTGTTGGCAAAGAATATTGAATATACCATGGACGGCCAAAAGAATAAACAAATCTGTCTTGGAAGAAGTACAGCCAGAATGCTTCTTAGAAGGGGGAATAGTGAGACTTTATCTCACAAATTCTGAACATTTTATCAGAAGGCATCAGTCCCTGGAGAAGAACATCATGCTTGGTTAAGTATACCAAACAAACAAACAAAAAAACCCTACTGCCATCCAGTCGACTTGAACTCACAGTGACCCTATAGAGTAGAAGTGCCCCATAGAGTTTCCAAGGAGTGCCTGGTGGATTTGAACCTCCAGCCTTTTGGTTAGCAGCCATAGCTCTTAACCACTATGCCACCAGGGTTTCCTCGTAGAGGGTCAGTGAAAAAGAGAAATACCCTCAATGAAATGGATTGATACAGTCGCTCCAACAATGGGCTCAAGCATGACAATGATTATGAGGATGGTGCAGGGCTGGGCAGTGTTTCATTCTGTTGTACATAGGGTCGCTATGAGTTGGAACCAACTCAAGGGCACCTAACAACAACAAATATTGGCTCACAGTTTACTAAGGAAGTAAAGAAATAATTGCAATATATTGTTGTACAGTTTACATAACAAGATACAAAACTTAACTATTAATTGTGCCTATTTGTGAAGCGACCACAATTAGTTGATCTTAATTTTACTGCTCTCCCTTCCAGATTAAAAAAATTTTAAAGGAAATTAATGGATTTATACACACTGTCAGTTTCTTATGCACTATATAGGTGTGTGAGGAAACCCTGATGGCATAGTGGATAAGCGCTATGGCTGCCAACAAAAAGGTCAGCAGTTCAAATCCACCAGGCACCCCTTGGAAACTCTATGGGGCAGTTCTACTCTGTCCTATAGGGTTACTATGAGTCGGAATCTATACGATGGCAATGGGTTTGGTTTTATTTTATTTTTTATAGGTGTGTAAAAACCAATGTTTCAACAAATATTTAGATATATATATCAGTTAGCTGTTACTTCACAGTAAATCATCTTACAGTTCAGTGGTCATCTGGGTGATTCTGATCTAAACTCTGTTCGAGTGATCTCAACTAGCCTCGGCCATAATTCTGTATTCAGCTGGTAGGTCAGTTGGGTGCTGTCTGGTCTAGGATGATCTTAATCCCCTTTTGGTAGTTGACTGGCTATTGGCTGAGGCAATGGGAATGCGCCAAGATTCTCTCATCATCCTTCAAGATACCATGGGCTAGTTCTTTTACTTTATATTTTAAGGATCACTGAAAGTACAATAGTGATTTAAAGGAGCAGATATTATATATCAGCTAAGTCTCCCCCAGTAAGTAATTTACTTCTAAACAGAAGTCTAGTCATGCAAATGATTTAACTCTTTTGTGCTCTAGGGACCATGTCCTTTTTCTGCCTCTGAAGATTGATTGGAAAGCTGCTATACCACTGACAGCACGTGCTGCCACAAAGCAGGGGACTTTATGACTCTGAAATTGAACGTTTAGGCACGTGCCGCAAATTACTGTTTTTACAAGGTATTGTATGAGGTGTCCGGATTTTTAGTAGGAAAAATAGAAATTTTGAAAATTTTTGTTACACATATGATCCAATAGACCCCTTTGGGGGCTCTGGGGTATAATTAGTGGTACTTCATATGTTTTTTTAAACACTTAGGGTAGGCTTGTGGGAGGGAGCAACAACAAAAAATCCATACTATCTACCAAAAATTCAGACAAACTCAATGATTCAGCATGCTTCCATTAATGAAAACATGGTTTCAACAAAAATTCAAAGCAGAAAATAATTGGTTCACGAAAGGGTTAAATTAATCCTTTAAGTGAAAAAGAGCAAGAGACATATCAAGTTTTCAAGTATTTTCACATGTATTTACAAACAATATATGAATGTTAATTATGAAAAGGTCGATGATTTTCTATATCTGATGTACTTATATATCTTTAGACAATTAAGTCTTGCCTTTTTTCCTTTTATTTACAGGTTTGCCTTGTTATCCAAAAGCAGAGCATTCCTATGAAACCTTCCATAAGCCAAAACAGTGCAAAGCATAAAAGCAATTACTATTAATTTACATTGGAAAAATTTTTGAGCATCCCCAGACCCCAAAAATAACCTACTAAATCATACCAAGTAACACATAAAACCTAAAATAACAGTAACATATAGTAAAACCAGGAGTGATATGATAACTACATCGAGATAAACACAGATGCTCAGTGACACAGTTCAAAGTTACAGCCACTTGTTGCTGAAATGCTGAGTGTAGTTCCAGGGAAGGAGCTTGGGCAGGACAAAGACATATCCTAACTGGGACACAGGCCCTGAGGGCTGCCCCCTTCCCTGGTTAAGGCTTCCAACCCTCCTGGCTGGTGCATCCAAGTGTCCAGCATCTTGGCCATCCAGGAAGGATTGGAAGCTGCTCCCTACCCCTCAGCAACCCAGGGATGGGGAGCTAGGTGAAAATGGGGTGAGGGGAGGGCAGAGGCTGCAAGGCACTGGGGAAGAAGTCAGGATGGAGGGGCCAAAGCAGCTGCCCCCCTACCCTGGCCCTCACTGGCGCCTGGAATCGAGCCCTGCAGAGAGACGGGCTGACAGATGGCAGATGGCACATGCTGGGAGAGGGGGACGACTGGCCTCAGCTCGAGGGTGCTCTCACCGTGGGCTCCCTCTCCTAGGGGAAGAGAACAGAGACCAGCCCTAGGTTTGCCTGCCCAGGATCTCCAGGAGGCTAGAGTCTGTGGATATTGTCCCACTGAGAGCCTGGAGGGAGGTTGGCAAACAAAGCAGTGTGGCAGGAAGGAGTGTGCTGGAGGAAAGGAGGGGGTCACCGGTCAGGGAGTGCTGGTTGGAGACCTGAGGCACTGCCTTTTTCCCTCCCTAGAAGAGCTGCAGAACACTCTGAGGCCTGATGCCACTCTCCTTGCTCAAGGTGCGCAGCTGCCTTTTTAACTGCTTGCTGCAAAACAAACGCTGAATGCTGTTTCCACTTTTCCCCTATTATCTTAAAAGCAAAAATCTTCAGATTTCTCTTGGTCAGCGAAAACAGGTACTGATGGAACACCAAAAGGAAACCAAACCCATCGCCCTCCAGTCAATTCCAACTCACGGAGGTATTTCTTAGGTAAAAGCAAAGAAGCTGTAAAGTGAACTTTCCAAAAGTGGAGTATACCTGTAATTTCAAATGCATTTATGCCTGAATTTTCCAGATTGTTTCCTAATCTACATGGTTTAAAACATATCTCAATATTTTACGTGAGAAGGTGTTCATTGAGAAACCAATTAAAATTGTCGATGATTTATCTGGCTGTATATGCTAATTGCCAGATGTTTACACAGCTGAAATTTCCCAAGAGTACTATAATATAGTCTACCATGCTTGGAGAATTATTGAAAGAACTTTAAATTCCATCCAAAGGTACAATAAATAACATCAAGAAGGAAACAATACTTTAACTTATTATTCCTTTCCATCATTATGTATGCCACAAATGACCAGTTTACCAGTTTTAGAAATGCATATATATATCATTATTATTTTCCTAAAATCTATCAAAAATTAACATTTGTTGGATGTCTTAGAAAAGTATGTGTAGCAGAAGAGTACATAGAATGTCTCTAATAATTCTAATAATTATATTTGTGTCACATATGGTTAAGAGGTTGGCTGCTAACCAAAAGCTCAGCAGTTCAAATCCACCAGCAGCTCCTTGGAAACCCTCCTATGGGGCAGTTCTACTCGGTCCTATAGGGTCGCCGTGAGTTGGAATCAGCTCGATGGCACCTAACAACAGCAACAAAATGCCTATATATTTCTGTCTATTTGCAACTCATCGTCTGTGCTTCTGATAACACCTCAAGTTTGGGAAAAATTGCAATGAATTACCTTTTATCTAAACTACAGTACAAGCTTATCTAAACTATAGTCAAGCTTTTTTAATATCATTTGATCGTTAAGCTGTTCCACTGGATCAATTGGCTGACTACCTAATTTGTCAGCCTCTTCTAAGAGTCATTATCCAACATATTACCAGTCTAGAATGTTGATGTATATACATCTTTGCCAAGAGCGCATTATATCTCAAGCTGGTAGTCTGAATATATAACATGGAGCTGCACTCCTTTAGTTTAGTATGGTGTTTTGTCCCATGTCTAAACGCATTCATAAACTACTACCACCATCATCAGCTCAACTGACTTGCTCTCATCAATTATCCACTCCTGCCACACCCAAACTTACTATAGTGGGTTAAATAGCGTCCTCTTAAAATTCATGTCCACCCAGAATCTCAGAATGTGACCTTATTTGGAAAAAGGGTCTTTGTAGATGTGATTAGTGAAAATGAGGTAATACTGGATTAAGGTGGGCCCTTAATCCAATGACCGGTGTCCTTTATAAGTAGAGAGGATATGCAGATGCACACAGGGAACAATGTTATGTGATGATGGAGGTAGGGGTTGAAATGATGCTGCTACACATGAAGTAGTACCAAGTATTGCTGGCAACCACTAGAAGCTAGGAAACAGGCATGGAACAGAGTCTTCTTCAGAGCCTCCAGAAGGAACCAACACCACTGACACTTTGACTGAGTCCCTAGATGGCACAGAAGGTTAAGCTCAGGACTACTAGCACCTTCAAAGGCACTTCCAAAAGCTCACAGCCTTAAAAACTCTAAGGAGCAGTTCTACTGTGCACGTGTGAGGTCACCATGATTCTGAATCAACTTGAAGGCAACAAATAACAACAACATTAACAGCTTTAAGCTGCCTATTTTGTGGTAATTTGCTATGGCTGCCCTGGGAAATGAATACCCTTACCATTATACATTATAATAAAACTAAGATAAATATTTCATTGGATTAAATTTTTTGAAAATGGAAAAATCTAAGGCAACTACAAAAAGAATTTTACATGTGAAAATGGAAGATCACCCACTTATAATCTCTAATAATTTGAGTAACTTACTAAGTAGGAGGTATCAAAGAGTCTCAGAAAAATTGAATAATATCAATATATTTTCTTAATTCCCAGAACAGTAAAATTAGAGCTATTAAATTATAATAGAGCTGATTTAGAATATTATTATTTTTGGTTATTGATTTGCATAAAAGTGAAGTCATTTTTAAATATCAGAATGAATATGTTTATATTTTTTTATTAAGTTTTGAAATTCCCTGGAAGAAGAATACTCATATATAAAGAAATATAACATTAAAAATATTCAATTAATCGACATGCTAGGAGTCACCCTCAGGTTCAATGAATCACTAGAAGGACTCATAGAACTCAGAAAAGCCATTATACTCAGACTTATGGTTTATTACAGATTAAATTACGAAAGGAGAAAGCATATAAGGTGTAGTGCAGAAAAAAATAGGCTCAAGTTTCCAGTTGTCTCCTTCCAGTGGAGTCACACAGGCAGCACTTAATTCTCTCAGCCACGTGTGACAACACGTGTCAACCAGGGAAGCTCACTGAAGCCTTGATGCCCCAGGTTTTTCTTGGAGGTCAGTCAGATATGTATGGAGTACTTGCCAGGCCACCTTAGCTATTCAGTCAGCCCCATCAGAGGTCAAATTGATAGAGTACCCAAAGCCCGTTACTCTAACTCATTGTCGTTGAGTCGATTTCGACTCATAGCGACCCTATAGGACAGAGTGGAACTGACCCATAGGGTTTCCAAGGAGTGCCTGGTGGATTCAGACCACCGACCTTTCGGTTAGCAGCCGTAGCACTTAACCACTATGCCACCAGGGCTCCCAAAGCCCGCAGGCATATAAAAACTGGTATCCTCCACAAATCACATTGTTAGCATAAACTATCCAACCTGACCCAAGGTCCTAGATATGCAATAATCTTAACACAGAACATTCTAAGGGCTCAGAGCCTATCTTCTAGGAGCCAGTCAAGAGTCAGTTCTATAGACATTTGGAATGGGCAGTCCTGGCCCGCTAAATTATCCTTTTACAGTACAATCTAATGAAGTAGTACCAAGGATTTCTGGCAACCACTGTTTACAATTATTACTCTCACCATTTTACAGATCACAAAAATGAAACTCAGAGAATGTGACAGTTCCTTAGTACAGTAGAATAAAACAGCAATGACAAAATTTAGAAGAGTAATGATGGTTGTAAAATTAGGTCAATCCCTTATTGAGCTGTTATAAACATAATTTGCCTACTTTTCAACAATCTGTCGCCATCTTGGTCCATGCCACCAACATTCATCATCATCCATCTCTGGCTTGAATTATTACAGTAGCTGCCTAATTGTGCTTACTATTTCAGTCTTTTCCCCAGTAGAGTCTATTCTCAATATAAGAGCCATTTAAAACATAAATCTAATCATGGAATACTACTGCTTAAAAATTTCCAATGGAGGGACTATTAAAGTAGTGTCAGTCCAGAGAAATCAAGGCAACTCTTTCAGAGAGCTAAAAATAAAGCTAGACAAAATAGTTTTAATAAAAAAAAAATTTTTTTAAAGAGTATCAAAAAAATTTTTTTAAAGATTATCAAAAAAATTAAGAGTGCTAGGACTATGATCTGAGAGAAAAACAGGAAAAAAAAAAAAAAAGGAAACTCAAATGGTGATACCAATATTTGGGGTCACTTTCTGGAGCCTTGTGTATACTCCAGAAGAGACTTGGGAGACAGTGAAAAACTGAGTGGAACTTTTGACATATTCATAGACCCACATGGGTAAAACTAGATTTCAAGACCACCAGGAAGTTGTACAAGTACCAGTACTAGTACCAGTTGCCATGGAGTTAATTCCAAATTAGGAGATTTTTGTTATTGTTCTTGTTAAAACCATGAGTGCATAATCCTAGGAGCAAAGAAGGAAAGTCCAAGCCCTCATGTTGTCTAAAAAAAGCCTAATAAAATTAAAGTGATATGGAATATTAGTGTTCCTATTCTAGTTTACGGAAACCCTGGTGGTGCAGTGGTTAAGATCTATGTGGCTGCTAACCAGAAGGTCAGCAGTTCGCATCCACCAGGCATTCCTTGGAAACCCTATGGGGCAGCTCTACTGTGTCCTATAGGGTCACTATGAGTCAAAATCAGCACTACAGCAACAGATTTTTTTTTTTTATTCTAGTTTCTGGCCAGAAGAAAAGAACAATTTACTCTGAAGACAGATAAAATCGCTCAGAGTTTTAAATAGTTCTAAAGTTTTTAATGTACAAAATCAGTCACTTGTGCAAAAAATACCAGTCATAAAAGGAAAAAAGAAAACAATGTGAACAAAATTCAAAACAGAATAGAACCAAATCCACAGAGGATTTTGATAATGGGGACATCAGACATGGACACACACAAGCAAAAAACAAATAAACAAAAGCACTGCCTATATTTAATCATTTCAAGAAAATAAAAGACATGATTAATGATTTCAGTAGAGAACTGGAACTTGTAACAATCAATATGGAAATTATAATATTAAAACTTTTACTAACAAATTAAAAATTTTGTTGATTGTTTTAACAGCATATTATACACGGATGAAGAAAAAATCACTGAAGCTTAGGTTAAAAAATAAAAACCTAAACAGAAGCATGAAGAAACCAAAGAATGGGAGGGAGAGAGTACAGTTTACCTGTTGTCGTTGAGTCAATTTCGACTCATAGAGACCCTATACGACAGAGTAGAACTGCCCCATAGGGCTTCTGAGCAGTGGCTGGTGGATTCAAACTGTTGACCTTTTGGTTAGCAGCCATAGCTCTTAACCACTGTGCCACCGGGGTTCCTTAAGATACTATAAAATCAAAAAGAAAAAAAAAATATTGCTGTCAAGTTAATTCTGACTCGTAGCGACGCTATAGGACAGAGTAGAACTGCCCCAAAGGGTTTCCAAGGAATGCCTGGTAGATTTGAACTGCCAACCTCTTGGTTAGCAGCCAAAGGTCTTAACCACTACTCCACCAGGGTTTATGATAAAGAGGATTAGCATATGTGCAATTGGAATCTGAGAAAGGCAAGATAAATAAAATAGGGTAGAAGCAATGTCTAAAGAAACAATGGCTGAAAAACTCACACAGAATTTCTCTCACACATACACATCAACTGCCAAACAGGTGAAAACCAACAATAAGATAAAATAAAAATCTTAATAATTCTCAAAAAGACAATAATAATTTAACCAAGATACACACCATAAACAAGTATGCATAATATAAAATAATACCTTTGAAGTGCCAGCCTAGAATTCTATGCCCAGCACAAATAATCTTCAAAAGTGAAATGTGAAATAAAGACATATAGAAAACAACTTCTGATATGGTCAAAAGCATCCCCACACCAAAGAAAATACTAAAATCTATCATTCAGGATGAAGAAAAACGGTATCTAGAGTTTCTGAAAAAAGCAAAGAGCAAATATATACATACAAATATATGGATAAATCTAAATCTGAATGAATAATAGCTATAATAAACATTTTTATGTTATGAAAATTAACTATGTGTAAAACAAAAAATATGATTTTTTTAAATGAATATAGGCCATCAAGATGTTATGACTATATAAAAAAGTATGTTATGAATATTGATTGCTTAAAACAACAGTAATAATTATGTAGGTAAAGCAATACTAGAAAAGTCAGATGATGGGCAAATAGATCATGACTTGAATGGGGAGTGATAAATACTGATTAATATTAGACATTCAGATGTAAAGAACACATGATAAAATTTATAGAAAAAACAAAAAATAGTTAAATAATGTGTAAGTACTAGGCCGATAATGGGAATAAATTTAATAATAAAGAGTACCAATCAAATCAAAAGAAAGGAAGAACAGAAGAAGGAACTTAGAACAGGCAGAACAGATAGAAACAGACAATAATAGGAAAGTTAAAAACAAACAAGCAAATACACATATGTCAGGAGATCTCCCCCATACCCTCATACGTTACAGGTATATGGGTCCTGCTGAAGTCTTAAGGCAGAACAGAAAAACTAAGAGAAGCCATGCCACTAAAGCCACTGCTGTCAAGTCAATTCCAACTCATAGTGACCCTATAAGAGAAGCCGTAGAGGAAACCAAGTTTTTTCATTGCTTACAAGCCAGTCGTTGCCTGATGCTATGGAGAAACTAGAGAGCTTGGAGATACCATCTCCCTTTAGTGCGGTCCCGTTGGTCCTACAGAAGGATAAGGTCGGGGCAGGAGAATGGGCACAAAGCCTGCAGGCTTTCAGATCCCAAATACCAGGCTCCTTGTTTATCAGCTTCCCTGGATTCTGTGAAAGGGTATCAGTATTTTTCTTTCGCTGCATGTAAATCCTACAGTAGATTCCCCTTGGGGTAACAATTGAAGGCAGTAAGTCTTCCTTTAGTTTAACATAACCGTTTAAATGAAGTTTATTTCTTTTTGTTTGTTTGTGGCTTTTGAAGATAACTTCTCCAGATTAACCTAATCTCTGGAGAATCTAACAGTAAGTCTACAATGTCTTCTGAGGACAGTATAACATACCACGAATGTCTTTTTTGTCAAGGATTCTAATTCCTTTTCATTGCTTACAGCTAGTTTTTCTTCTTTTTTTTCTTCTTACTATTTTATTTTTAAAATTTGTAGGGAATAATGATCAAAACAATCTCTGTTAATTTTCAGGGATTCTGTCCTTGTAAATTCAATCACCTGAAAGCATTGTGCTTTGGAAGGGAAGTACACAATATTTGTGCTTGGGAAATACTAGCCTAGAGGTTATAATCTGTGATGTAACAGAAAGGGAATCTATATGGCATTACACATTCCTGGGCTCACATCCCGGATCTGCTACATGTTAACTATACAACGTTGAGAAAATTAATTTCCTTGTGTATAGGATGGGGATACACCTTCCTTGACAGATTACTGTGATTGGTTGAGATGGAATATGGAATTCTAGATATGTAAAGTGCTCAGTAACAGTTATTGTTACATGGACTTGGTCTGTCTTTCTGGTTCTACCTCTTGTTTCTGTATCCTCAGATCTAAGCCACTTAACCTCAGTGAGACTCAGTTTCTCAAATGGAAACATGGAAAGAGTGATGCCCACCCATTTAATCCCACACAGTTGATGTGCAGATGAAAAGAGGAAAAAAAAAATCATAAAATCAGTTTGTAAACTGAAAACTAACATATTAATTGACGAGCAACATCATGTATTATGGTGATATGATGATGATGTTGATAATAATGATTATGCTGATACAGAAAAAAAAAAAATGCCCCAAGGAAAATTGCTAACAGTTGATTCTCAGCTGTGTTTACATAAAAGAAGCGTTATTACAGATATAGCTCTCATAATTATCATTAACAGAGTGGTTTCAAGTGTAGATTACTTCAATTAATATTCATTTTCAGATTATTCATTAAGGCCAAAATAATTTTAATTAAAGACTTTATTCAATCAGACAAAGGGAACAATATTCTGAGGCAAATACGTCCTTAACCATTTGGTAGTTTGCAATTAAATTATAGCATAATTAAGAGCCTGTATAACAAAAGTGATAAAATTAATTGTTAATAAAGATAAAGCAAATAATAAATGAGATTTTAAAAATCTCATATTTTTCAGAATAATCTGGAAGCTGTCATGTATTTAAATGTCTCTTTGTTCAACCTGATATGCCTGGAACAAAACAATTCACATGGTTTCTTCACATGCCTCAAGTTAATGTTTGTCAAAAATGCTCTAAAATATATGAAAAGTGAAAAAATATAAATTCCATATTACTTATTTGAGCACGTGTTACTAATTAGAATTAAAGCACAGCTACAGCTCCAATTGTCAGTGCTAGTTTTTGGAAAGTACTAAAACAGACCTTGGTTCTTTAGGAAGACAAGTTTTGAGCTACAGTGTACATCCTGCTGGGCATTATGCCGGAGAAAGACCTGGCAATCTACTTCTGTAAAGATTACAGGCAGGAAAACCATATGGGGCAGTTCTGCTGTGTCACAAGGAGTTGCTATGAGTTCGAATTGATTGGAAGCCACCCAACAACAACAACAGGTTTTATGCAGATGACACAGGCCCCCTTGCTGAAAGTGAAAGTGAAGACTACTTCAAGCACTTACTGATGAAGGTCAAAGACTACCTTCGATATGGATTAAATGTGAACATAAAGAAAACAAAAATCCTCACAACTGGTCCAATAAACAACAACATGATAAATGGCAAAGAAATTGAAGTTGTCAAGGATTTCACTCTACTTGGGTCAACAACCTATGCCTATGGAAACAGCAGTCAAGAAATCAACTGACATATTGCACTGGGAAAACCTATTAGAAAAAAACCTCTTTAAAGTGTTAAAAAGCAAAGTTGTCACTTTGATGACTACTTTCAATCCATGCCATGATATTTTCAATCACCTCATATGCATTTGTAATCTGGACAATGTAAAAGGAAGATCAAAGAAGAATTAATGCATTTGAATTGTGGTATTAGGGAAGAATATTGAATATATTGTGGACTGCCAGAACAAATAAATCAATTTTGGAGGAAGTACAGCCAAAATTCTTAGAAGTGAAGATGGTGAGACTTCATCTTGCTTACTTTAGAAACACTATCAGGAAAGACGAATCACTAGAAAAGGACATCATACTTGGTAGAGGCTCAGTGAAAATAAGGGAAACCCTTGATGAGATGGATTGACATACTAGCTTCAACAAAGGGCTCAAACATACCAACAATTTTGAGGATGGCACAATAACTGACAATGTTTTGTTCTGTTATACATGAGGTCTCCATGACTTGGAGCTAACTAGAAAACAACCAACATCAAAAGCACATTAGCTATGATTCATACACTAATTCTATATCTTGACAACATAAATTTCAATTTCTGTGTAAAGTGATTTATTAAGAAGGATGAAGAGCTTTTTTGTAATAGTGAAATTTTTATACAGAGTTAAAACTTGAGAATATAGTGAATTTATCAGCAAAAAGTACATTAGTTAGTATATTAGAAAACAGTGTATAAACCAGGGATTCAAATCAGTCCAGAGCAGTTCAGAACAGTTCAGTAATTGCCAATATAAACAAGGGCAGCGTACACACTGCATAGCAACCAGATCTGTTGCCCATCAGATTTTGACCTGAATAGAGTCCTGGTGGCACAACAGTTAAGTGCTTGGCTGATACGCATCAGTGACAGGGCTCCAAATATGTATAAAACAAACTCTAACAGCATTGAAAAAAGAAACACACAGTCCCACAATAATAGCAGACTTCAACACACCACTTTCAGTGAAGGACAGAACATCTAAAAAGAAACTCAATAAAGATACAGATCTAAATGCCACAGTCGACCTCACAGATATTTATAGAACACTCTACCCAACTGCAGCAAAGTACACATTCTTTTCCAATGCACATGGAACATTCTCTAGAACAGCTCACATTTTAGGCCACAAAACAAGCCTTAACAAAATTCAAAACATTCATATAATACAAAGTATTACTTCTGATCATAAAGTCAGAAAAGTAGAAATCAATAACAGAAACAGCAGGGAAAAAAATTAAATACATGGAAACTGAACAACACCTTCCTTTAAACCACTGGGTAATAGAAGAAATCAAAGATAGAACTTTAAAAAATCATGGAATAAAATGAGAATGAAAACACATCTTACCAATACCCTTAAGATACAGCAAAAGCAGTGCTTAGAGGTCAATTTATAACAATAAATACACACATCAAAAACAAGAAAGGGCCAAAAGCAAAACATCAACCCTACAAATCGAACAAATAGAAACAGAGCAGCAAAAGAAATCCTCTGTCACCAGAAGAAAGGAAATAATAAAGATTAGAGCAGAAATAAATGAAAGAGAAGAGAAAAACATTAGAATCAACATGATAAAAAATTGGTCTTTGAAAAGATCAACAAAGTCAACAAACCATCAGCCAAACTAACAAAAGAAAAACATGAGAGAAGTGAATAACCCAGTTAAGAAAAGAGTGATATCACAACAGATCCAACTGAAATAAAAAGGATCATAACAGGATACTACAAAAAACTATGCTCCCCCAAATTTGAAAACCTAGAAGAATTGGACAAATTTCTAGAAACACACTACCTACCTAAACTAACACAAACTAAGGTAGAAAAACTAAACAAACTCACAGAAAAGGAAGAGACTGAAGAAGTAATAAAAATAACAGCAACAACAACAAAAAACTCCCAACCAAAAAAAAGCCCTGACCCGGCTGGCTTTACTGGAGAATTCTACCAAACTTTCAGAGAAGAGATAACACCAATACTACTCAAGCTATTTTGGAGCATAGGAAAGGAAGGAATATTCCCAAACTCATTCTATGAAAACAGCATAACCCTGATACCACAGCCAGGCAAAGACACTACAAAGAAGAAAATTACAGACCAATATCCCTCATGAACATAGATGCAAAAATTCTCATTTTTTTTCTAGCAAATAGAATTCAACAGCATATCAAAAAATAATACATCAGGAACAAGTGGAACTCATACCAGCTATGCAGGGATGGTTCAACATTACAAATCGATCAATATAATCTGTTACATAAATTACACAAAAGAAAAGAATCACATCAATCGGCACAGAAAAGGCATTTGATAAAGTCCAACAACTATTCCTGACAAAAACTCTCAGCAAAATAGGAATAAAAGGGAAATTCCTTAGCATAATAAGGGGCATTTATACAAAGCCAACAGTCAACGTCATTCTAAATGGAGAAAGATTGAAATTATTCCTCTTGAGAATGGGAATCAGACAAGAATGCCCTTCATCACCACTCTTATTCAATATCGTGCTGGAAGTCCTAGCTAAACCAATAAGGCAAGAAAAAGAAATAAAGAGCATTCAAATTGGCAAGGAAAAGGTAAAACTATACCTGTTTGCAGATGAAGTGATCTTATACACAGAAAACCCTAAAGAATCTGCAAGAAAGCTACTAGAGCTAACAGAAGATTTCAGCAAAATAGCAGGATGCAAGATTAACATACAAAAATCAGTAGGATTCCTCTACACCAACGAAGGGAACTTCGAAAAGGAAATCATCAAATTGATATCATTTACAATAACCCCCAGGAGGATAAAGAACTTAGGAATAAATCTAAGGTACATAAAAGACCTATACAAAGAAAACTACAAAAACACTACTGCAAGAAACCAAAAGAGAACTACGTAAGTAGAAAAACATACCATGCTTATGGATAGGAAGGCTCAACATTGTGAAAATGTCAATACTACCCAAAGTGATCTACAGATACAATACAATCCCAATCCAATACAATCCCAATAGCATTCTTTACCAAGATGGAGAAACAAATCATCAACTTCACGTGGAAAAGGAAGAGGCCCTGGATAAGTAAGCATTACCGAAGAAAAACAAAGTGGAGGCCTCACACTACCTGATTTTAGAACCTATCTTAGTCATCTAATGCTGCTCTAACAGAAATACCACAAGTGGATGGCTTTAACAAAGAGAAATTTATTTTCTCACAGTCTAGTAGGCTAAAAGCCCATATTCAGGGCATCAGCTCCAGTGGAAGGCTTTCTCTCTCTGTTGGCTCTGTAGGAAGGTCCTTGTCATCAATCTTCCCCTAGACTAGGAGTTTCTCCATGCAGGAGTCCCAGGTCCAAAGGATGTACTCTGCTCCTGGCACTACTTTCTTGGTGGTATGGGGTCCCCCAATCTCTGCCTGCTTCCCTTTCCTTTCATCTCTTGTAAGATAAATGGTGGTGCAGATCACGCCCCAGGGAAGCTCTCTTTACATTGGGTCAAGGATGCGACCTGAGCAAGGGTGTCACAATCAGAAAATGGAGGACAACCACACAATACCGGGAATCATAGCCTAACCAAGTTGACACATATTTTTGGTGGGCAAAATTCAATCCATAACAGAACCTATTATTCAGCCACAGTGGTCAAAACGCCCCGATGCTGGCGCAACATCAGACACATAGACGAATGAAATGGAATTGAGGGCCCAGATGTAAGTTGATCCATTTATGAGCAGTTAATATTTGACAAAGGGCCAAAGTCCATTAAATGGAGTAAAAGACAGCCTCTTTAACAAATGGTGTTGTCATAACTGGTTGTCCATCTGTAAAAACATGAAACACAATCCATACCTCACACCATACAGAAAAACTAACTCAAAATGGGCCAAAGACTAAAATATAAAATCTAAAATGATAAAGGTCATGGAAGAAATGCTAGGGGCCCTAATATATGGCATAAATAGTATACAAACCTCAACTAACAATGCAAAAACACCAGAAGAGAAACTAGATAACTGTGAGCTCCTAAAAACCAAGCACTTATGCTTATCAAAAGAGTTGACCAAAAGAATGAAAAGAGAACCGACAGATGGGGAAAAAAACTTTGGCTACAACATATTTGACAAGGGTTTAATCTCTAAAATCTACAAAAGACTTCAACAATTCAATAACAAAAAGACAAATAATTCAATTGAAAAATGGGCAAAGGATATGAACAAATACTTCACCAAAGACGACATTCAGGTGACTAACAGACATATGAGTAAGTGCTTGCAATCACTAGCCATTACAGAAATGCAAATCAAAACTACAGTGACATCATCTCACCCCAACAATACCGGCACTAATCCAAAAAACATAAACTAACAAATGTTGGAGACATTGTGGGGAGATTGGAACTGTCATGTGCTACCAGTGGGAACGTAAAATGGTACAACCACTTTCAGAAAATGATAGGGTATTTCCTCAAAAAGCTAGAAACGGAATTATCAGATGATCCAACAATCCCACTCCTAGGAATATACTCTAGAGAATAAGAGCCATCACAGAGTAAACATACGCACCCCCCATGTTCATTGCAGCACCATTCACAATACCAAAAAGATGGAAACAACCTAAATGTTCATCAACAGATGAATGGATTAAAAAAATTATGGTACATATACACAATGTAATAATACGCAATGAGAAAGAACAATGATGGATCCACAAAACATCTTACAACATGGATGAATCTGGAGGGCATTATACTGAATGAAATAAGTCAGTCACAAAAGGACAAATACTGTATGAGACCACTATTATAAGAACTCAAGAAAAGTTTTACACACAGAAAAAAGCATTCTTTGATGAGGGTGGGGAGGGAGGAGAAGGAGAAATTCCTAACTAGGTAGTAGACAAGCGTCAACTTTGGTGAAGGGAAAGACGACACATAATATAGGGAAAGTCAGCACAACTTGATGAAACAAAAGCATAGAAGTTTCCTAAACACATCCAAACACCTTGAGGGACCGAGTTGATTTGTCATAACATAGTTCGTAAAGAAAATGTTGTACATTGCACTTTGGTGAGTAGCACCTCCAGTCTTAAAAGCTTGCAATCAGCCATTTAAAATACATCTATTAGTCCTATCTCATCCAGAGCAAAGGAGAATGAAGAATACCAAAGACACAAGGAAAATATTAGCCCAAAGGATTAAAGGACCACGTGAACCAGAGACTCCTCCAGCCCAGAAGAACTAGATGATGCCCAGCTACCACCACCAACCGCTCTGACAGGGATCACAACAGACAGTCGCTGTGAAAATGGGAGAAAAAATGTAGAACAGAACTCAAATTCATGAAAAAAGACCAGACTTACTGGTCTGATAGAGACTGGCAGAAGCCCCGAGACTATGGCCCTGGATACTCTTCTAACTCAGAACTGAAACCACTCCCTAAGCTCACTTTTCAAACAAAGATTAGACAGGCCTATAAAACAAACAATAACACATGTGAGGAATGTGCTTCTTGGTTCAATCAAATATACAAGACCAAATGGGCAACTCCTGCCCAAAAGCAAGGCGAAAAGGAAAGAAGGATAGGAACTGAACAAATGAACACAGGAAACCCAGGGTGAAAAGGGGGAGCATGCTGTCACATTGTGGGGATTGTAACCAATGTCATAAAGCAACATGTGTATAAATTTTGAATGATAAATTAACTTGAGCTGTAAAGTTTCACTAAAGCACACAAAATTTTTAAAAAACAGTGATACAAATGATCTTAAGAAATTCAGTCATAGCTACTTTCATGTCTCAGGGGGGAAAAAAATAAGCCCTTTGGAGTAAGTATAGTATGCTAATTAAGGACTTGATTTATAAGATCAAATCTATCCTAATTTAGACCACAACTCCACCATTTGTTGTGTGATCTTGGGCAAGTCAGTAACATAATTCAATCTTTAGCTTTCTTATCTGTAAAAAGAAAATGAAAATAATAGTACCTAACTCATGGCCTTCATATGAGAAATAAATACTGTAATGCACGTAAAGTACTTTGAAAATTGCCTGTAATATAGTAAGTAGCATTTTAGTTATTATTATTATTATTGTCATTACCATCATAATTTTTAACAGCTTGAGTGTGGTTATGCTTTTCTTTGAAAGCATTTTGCAAAATACAACCTAAATGTTCATCGAATGCTCTGGCAGTCTCATGATTATGGCAACTGTATGAGCGGACTAATGTATACTGAAAATAGCTGCACATCACTATATTAAATATATCCTTACTCATTAGACAATCAATACACTTAAATGGAGGTGCTTATATAGGTTTTCCCTAGATATTAATGTTCCATGAAGTGCCTAATGTGAGTTTAAAAACTGAAACACAGCTCTTTGGCCTCGGCCACCGCCATGCCATCCAGACTGAGGAAGACCCGGAAACTTAGGGGCCACGTGAGCCACGGCCACGGCCGTATCGGCAAGCACCGGAAGCACCCAGGAGGCAGGGGTAATGCTGGTGGCATGCATCACCACAGGATCAACTTCGACAAATATCATCCAGGTTACTTTGGGAAGGTTGGTATGAGACATTACCACTTGAAGAGGAACCAGAGCTTCTGTCCAACTGTCAACCTCGATAAGTTGTGGACCTTAGTCAGTGAGCAGACAAGGGTAAATGCTGCCAAAAATAAGACTGGAGCTGCTCCCATCATTGATGTGCTGCAATCGGGCTACTACAAAGTTCTGGGGAAGGGAACGCTCCCAAAACAGCCTGTCATCGTGAAGGCCAAGTTCTTCAGCAGAAGAGCTGAGGAGAAGATTAAGGGTGTTGGGGGTGCCTGTGTCCTGGTGGCTTGAAGCTACATGGAGGTTAATTAAATGTTAAATGCTTTTCCCTTACGTCTGAGTGTAGGTTCTTTGGTGGCATCTCTACATCCCTACCTGTGTAGCTAATGCTGAGCACTGCCAGCATCAGGACCCCACCTAACAGATTCTAGGAGTATGGAGGCCTATGTTTCCCTGCTGACTTCCCTCAGAAGCTGTATGGTAGGGATACACCAGTACTTTAGAGGCTTGGGCCATTACCTAACTTAACACATCCTTTCGTTTATAAAGTGAAAAGTACACCTGTTGATAATATATTATCTTCTGGTTGAAAAAAAAAAATGAAACACATTCTGCATCCCAAATAGAAGTGTTAGAAAGATAAACAATAAAAATAAAACTTAGATTAAGTTCCATAGCTCACATCGAAGAAGCAACAAGAATAAAAACGTTGAAAATTATGTCTGTCATTTTAAGTTATCACCTTTAAGCCATTTTTCCATGAGTTGATAGCAACCAGAAGATCATACAGTTATCAATTTAATATCAAAGTACACTAAACCATATTAGGTAAAGCAGGAACGAATAATAGAGAAATACCTTCCTTACTCAGAATACAACCAGGAAGCATTTAAAATTGATTCCTAACAGCCAAATTATAAGTTAGTAAGTCTATACACTAAAACGTATAATTTACTCATATGCACGTGCTTTGACCCTTATTCAGAGGCTACTTATACTTATTAAAAATAAAAATATATTTGATTACGTTATTTGATTTCTAAGTCAATGAATATTGGAAAAATTGTCACAATTTACTTCAGTATTAGATGCTTCATAATAAATGACTCCAAATGACTAAATGAAGGATCTGCAAAACTAAACAACTCAATTAAAAATATGCAGATTTATTTATGAAAGGGCAAGCTGCATACTCAGGAAGGTAACATAGAATAGAACAGTAATTGATATTAATAATGATGAGTATAACTTATTGGTTGAAGAATTCCAGGAACTATGCAGGACATTATCAAAGGACTTGCATTCAAAAAGGTCAAAACCCAGAACTGAGCTCCAATTGACCCACAGATAGGCAACATGAAGCAAAGCCATCACAGCTAACTTACATCCATTGAGAATATAATAAATGCTTAGTTGATATTGAGTACTGCAGCATTGCTGTGAAAATGCTAATAAGCATAGACAGGACAAAGGCAAAAAATTATTCACCATAAAAAATCAATCTGCTTTGTTATGGGAGCCTTTCTCCCTCCTAGGAACTGGGGAAGGAAATGTCAGCTTCACAGTCTCTTGTATCTCTTAATATTCCAGTTGTTTACAAAGGATCTTTAAATTTCAATGAAATGAGGAAGGCATGGAGGGAGAAACAAACAAACAAAAAAAAAAGTACAGAGAATTATTAAGATTCTCAACTTATCTTCAGGTTGTTGTTGTTGTTACGTGCTGTCTTGTCAATTGCGACTCATAGTGACCCTACAGGACAGGGAAGAACTGCCTCATAGGGTTTCCAAGGAGCGGCTGGCTGGTGGATTCAAACTGCTGACCTTTTTGTTAGCAGCCTGAGTTCTTACCCCCTTCTCCAACAGGGCTTCGTGGACTCCAACAATTTCTTACACGTGAATTTGTTTTTTATAGTCTTGGCAGAGAATACAAAGAATGGACATTCTTTTTGAGTAAGGCACATTTATATAATCTATTTGACTGCCTCTAGCTGGAGAAGTGGAAACCCTGGTGGCACAGTGGTTAAGGGCTGCAGCTGCTAACCAAAGGGTCAGCAGGTCAAATCCACCAGGCACTCCTTGGAAACTCTGTGGGGCAGTTCTACTCTGTCCTATATGGTCCCTATGAGTTGGAATTGACTTGAGGGTAATGGGTTTAGTTTGGGTTTTTTTAGCTGGAGAAGTTACCTAGTCAACCCATTCAAACATCTTTTAAATGAAATAGGAGAAGGAAGTATTTATAGCAGTGGAACTCACTAGAGCTGACAGACTTCAGTTCTATAATTTAATAACTTCTCTTTATGGATAAGTGTTGGAAGAAGCATAGCCTTAACAGAAAGAAGCATGGATGAGGGGAATGATGAGATAACGTGGTTTGGGTCAGAAGAAACAGAGTTTGAGCAAATTGTTGAGATCCGTTCAGTAATACTAGTAGTAAAAAAAAAAGTTTATTAAATACTTGAATGTGAAATTCAATCTCTACATAATGACATGAGAATCATCAATAGCTTCAAATTTCTAATACATTAAGAGTAATAATGCTGGAGAAACAGTATAGAATTCTACAAATGAGAAAACAGAACTTTGGGGAGGTTAAAAATTTGGACTAATTGATGGACTTAGAATTCCAGTTCAGGTCATCTGATCCTCATGCCTTAGCTCTTAGCCCAAGCATCAGACGGTGACACTAAATATTTTACTTATTTATTCTCTCGTTGAGATATTCATGAATAAAACCCAGTACACCCAGTGCCATCGAGTCAATTCCGACTCATAGCGACCCTATAGGACAGAGTAGAACTGCCCCATGGAGTTTCCAAGGAGCGCCTGGTGGAGGATTTGAACTGCCGACCTTTTGGTTAACAGCCGTAGCAGTTAACCACTACGCCATCAGGGTTTCCATTCATGAATAGGAAAAAAAAAAAAAAAGACTAATAAGTATATATTTTTATTCAATACCTCATGAAAATATTGAGGAGAATTCTATTATCTGTATTTTGTAAATGAAGTAACTAAAATCCAAAGATGTTAAGGAACTTGAATGAAACTACATATATTAGAAATGGCAGATTTTTTAAAGTGAGATTAAAAAAAAGAATAAAATGTTGCAGAATTAGCATTTAGTCATTAGATTTCAACTAATCTGAGAATTTAAGAGGAGTTCAGAGATAGTGGGAAAAAAAGACCTTTGTGGAGTACTTGAGGCACCGTAGCCTCTACCACTAAAACATGAGATCTGATAAATCCCCACCATCAAAATAAACACTAACCTTCCCTTGGAAGGGAAGAGTAATTAGTGAAAGAGAAGTGTCCTGTCTAATCCTCTCTGTCAAGTTCTTTTGGTGTTATGCATAAGACTAATTTTGATAAAATGGTTCCCTTACTTTTAAAAGAAAGTTGGAATTCAGTTTACATCCTTAAATTTTATAGTTAAGAACATTAAGATAAAACAAAATAATGTGTTGTTTTAGGATTAACGGTCTAGTGAAAGTAAAATAAGACTGTAGAATTAATTATATTTGGTCCTTTTTTGAACAAAATCACTAGAAAAGCTCCCTTCACCAGTTCCCCTACAAATAAATACAAGTGTGGTTTAATTATGATTTAAATTACATTCATTCTTTAAAAAATATGGAGATTTTCTGTCAGTGTTAGGAAATTTATTTTTGAGGAAAAATAAATTTCATTTTATTTAGCATATAGACCTACTCTAGCTCCTGCTTAATTCTTTGATTTTTTTTTTGCTAAGAAGACACCCTTATGTGACACTTGCTAACCTAAAACTTTTTATAGTGATGATAGAATTTTTCATATTCTGAAAACAACAGAAAGATCAATTTACATTAGAAATATATCTTTAAGAGCAAAAAAACTGAAGCAGATGAAAAGAGTCTTAGAGTTTACCCAATGTCTCCTCTTTCCTCTTCATTCTCTCTCCCCATCCCTCACTCTGTCTCTGCCCTCTCTGCCCTCCACCAACACAATTTTGAAAGCAGTACTATTTAAAAATTTTAGGTAGTGATATCTTTGCTTCTTAAATGTAATTTTACAAGTTCTTCCTATGTACTATTTCTACAAAGAGATACATTACTTAAATAATATTTAACATAAGAAAATGAAATTAATTTGGGGGGAATTTGAGGGACCTGATTAAAAATCTCTGATGATGTGCTAGTTTTGTAACATATAACACTAAAAGTCTATCAATGCAATATTTCTGTCATTCATTCAACATATTTACTGACATAGTGCCAAGTGCAAGTAAATTGTTGTAAGTGCTATGGGAATTTACATATATACATATATATATGTATCTCCTCAGACATAAGAAGAATGCAATAAGCAGTTAGATAGAAATCATACATGCTCGAGCCATCACATCGTTATTAGGAAACACCCAAACATATGGAAGAAAATTTTATTCTAGATCTCCAAAACATTATTAAATAAACAACTTTTTAAATAATACTTATAGAGGGTACAATGTAAAATATCAATGCTTTAAGTCAATTGATAAGCCCAGAATGGACTTTGGAAGAATTCAAAATAGAAATGACGTCAAGGACTGAATGTTTCAGGTGAACAAATAGTGAGTGAAATTGTATTGGATCTGTTTTGAGAATGTTGTATTATAAATAAGAACAGAGTCCTCCAGGATAATTTTTGCAGGCAGATACTGAAATCCTGAATAAAATTTTCCCAAGTACTCTCAGAGGCCAATTATAGCTTTAAAAGGGAATAGTCATTACCTTAACTCTAAACAATCCTACATCTAGCATTTAAGTGAGATGAGAAATCAGATAACCTACTTATGAGCATTTTGTATTTTGGAAAACTATTTACATGGAATTAGCTTCCTGAAGACAAAAAAATATGATTATACCAGAGCACATTAGGGTTGTCTGTTTTTGCAAGGAATTTCAGCTCCCATGGCCCAACGTGATGAGTTTAATCAAAGCGTTTAATATTGTTCAAGGACTGTTTTTTAGAGGGTAGGGTGATATTTTTCCACTTATTTCAGGGAAATATTCAGATTCTTAAAGCGGTGCTTTTACGTGTATATTTTAAGTGATATTAAGTTTATACTTGAATTAGAAAAAACTCTCTATGCAGTAGAAGAGGGATTAAATCAGGGAGATATGGATTCCCATCTCTCAATTCTGTCTATAACTAGCTGTGCATGCTCATTCATACAAACACCAAACTAACCTTCGGCTTAGATTTCTCATATAAAAAATTGCTTTTATTGACGGAGTCCTCTCTAAGGTGACTTTTCCCCCCAAGATTCTTTTGTTCTTTGCCTCTGTGGGATTTGCGTTTCCTGGTTATCATCTGGGGATAAGTCCATTTGACGGGAAGATAATCACATTCATTTTAACAGAAATACAGCAGTGCTGCATGAATGTAATGTAGCTACAAAGCATTAAAATAAAAAGCCACTTTCCTGAGAAATGAACACCCTATAGGGAGCAATGCCAGCGAGACAATATTGCATATTTTCGTTATGAGCCAAACAAGTGAATAAACATTTCATTATGTCTTAGCTGCTTCATTTACTCTACAATAGTTTAATAGACCCTTTTCAGAAAAAAAAAAAATGTGCTTGAATAAGCATGACATTTTCTGTCCTAGAACACATAGTTGGACAAACTGGAAGACATATGAATAAAATTAACATTTACCATAAATCAAACATGTCTTTTATAAGAGCCACCGGAAAGCTAACTCTTCAGATATTTGTATCAGTTGCTTCTTCTCCCATTCAAATATCTGTTCAAATGCTCCTTCTCAGAGATACCTTCCCTTACCATCTATTTTGAAAACAATGCCCCATTTATTTATTTACACCTGGGTGGTGCAAATGATTAATCTGCTCTGCTACTAAATGAAAAATTGGATGTTCAAGTCCACCCAGAGGCACCTTGGAAGAAAGCCCTGGTGATCTGTGTCTGAAAACTCAGCCATTTGAAAGCCCGATGGAACACAGTTCTACTCTGACCCATGCAGGTTCACCGTGAATCAGGGTCAGCTTGGACGGTAACCGGTTAGTTACAGTCCTACAACACTAAGAACAGACGTAGAAATGGGAAGTGTACACCGGAGTATGGGAATGCTGTTAAGCCCAGTCATATAGCCACAGATCCATTCAATATTTCTGTATACACTGTCTCTGTACAATTTCATACTAATGAAATTTTTAACCTTCTCCATCATTTTTAGAGAGTTTGGGCATATAATAAAATCATAACATTATATATATATATATATATACACACACACACACATAACTTGTTAGTGGCTTGTGTACAGTGTTAAAAATGTTTACTAAATTAAATAACTGAATGTTTAATTGGGTAGAAAGCCAGTCTGAATTAGGAAAGATTCAGAATCATGGAATATTTACAAATTCAGTTTTGTTTTATTTTGTTTTGTCTTTTCAGTGTTACCTAATGTTTATCAATTAAAAAAATAAACTCCTGCTTGGTAGCTGTCCATAGGGATGATGCTATAATTACTAGATAAGAAAATGTTCAATTAAACACATCAATTATTTCCAAATGAATTGTTGTTTTTATTTCATTTGATTGTCTGAAAACAGTGTATTCTCTAAAGCAGTTTTAAATACTCTTCTTAGAATCTTATTTGCATTAATTTCTAGAACTAAATCTAAATAAACATCGGCTTTCCCATATTCCAATTAATGGAAGTTTAATGTGCTTTTACTGCATTCCACTGTTTTCCTCTAGTCAAAATGGGAACCTACGAAGCTAGCTTTGTTGCTTGCATAACAGCCTGTAATACCCTAGTGCCTTGTTACTATTGAAAAGAGAAGGCAAATCCTGTTTTGTGGAAGGTCTGTATAGCACACATTTTTTTTCTTGAGAAATTGCTTATAAGGTACTTGTCTATGTGCTAAAACCTGCCAACAACCAATCTCTGCTTCCCCCCCCGCCCCCTTTTCATGTCCCTTTTTTTTAATGTATTAGTAGTATATGCTCCAAGTCATGATGTAGGAAAGTTTTAAAAAAGGATTCTTCTTGCCTTGCCCTAAGAACTTGTAGTATGAATCTCCACAGCTCCAAGAGGTCACACTATAGGGCACTGACTTGGCTGACGGCAGTTCTGTGGGAGAAAGAGGCCTAGTAAATTTAAGAAAGGCAATAGGGAGAGAGGAACATCACAAAGAATCATTCTAGAAGCACTTCAAAGATGAAAAAATCAAGAATTCAATTACTATTTCTAAAGCAGGAAGCATTTTTATCAGTGAAGAAGTAGCAACTTTCTTGTCAACTTCAGGGTGCTCAAATCATTTCCTTCAGTGATATAAGTAGGGTAGTCAAGGTGATGCAAAGGGAGATTTGACTGTGTGGATCATAACAAAATATGAATAACATTGTGAAGAATGGGAATTCCAGAACACCAAATTGTGTTCATGTGGAAACTGTACATAGACAAGAGGCAGTTTTTCAAACAGAACAAGTGGATACTGCATGGTGTCATGTCAGGAAAAGTGGGCATCAGGGTTGTATCCTTTGACCATATTCTTTCAATCTGTATGCTAAGCAAATAATCCAAGAAACTAGACTACATGAAGAGCACGGGATCAGGATTGGAGGAAGACTCATTAACAACCTGCAATATGCGAATGACACAACCTTGCACTTAGTAATGAAGATCAAAGTATACAGCCTTAAGTATGGATTACAACTCAAAACACAGAAAACAAAAAATCTCACAACTGGACTGATAAGACACATCATGATAAATGGAGAAAAGATTGACGTTGTCAAGGATTTCATTTTACTTGAATCCACAATCAACACCCATGAAAGCAGCAGCCAAGAAATCAAAAGATACATTGCATTGGGCAAATTACTTTAAAGCGTTAAAAAGCAAATATGTCACTTTGAGGGCTAAGGTGCGTCTGACCCAAGCCATAGTATTTTCAGTTGCCTCATAGGCGTGCGAAAGAAGAATTGATGCATTTGAATTATGGTGTTGGTGAAGAATATTAAATATGCCATGGACTTCCAGAAGAACAAATCTGTCTTGGAAGAAGTACAGCCAGAATGCTCCTTAGAAGCAAAGATGGAGAGACTTCGTCTCACATACTTTGGACATGTTATCAGGAGGGATCAGTATGTGGATAAGGACATCAGGCTTGTAGAGGGTTAGTGGAAAGAGGAAGACCCTCAACAAGATGGACTGACACAGTGGCTAGAAGGATGGGCTCAAGCAGTGCAGTGACTGTGAGGATGCTGCAGGGTCAGGCAGTGTTTCGTTCCTTTGTACATGGAGTTGCTATGAGCTGAACTGACTCGAGCGTACCAAACAGCAACTAGGTGGAGATGACTCATTTAAAAAGCTAAGTGAAGACCTGTTATGTACTATGTGCAAGATGAGGTGACAGGTCTCAGACTTTACATAATCCTCTGATACCTGGTGAGGTAAAGACCATCTTGCTATTATTATTTGTGTCTCATCCCCAGGAACATCTTTTTGGCCATTCTTAGGTATTTATTCTGCAAAAAAAAAAAAAAAATTTTTTTATACAATTTAAATTCACTTTATTAAATGCTAAAAATATACCATGGGGAATCTTACTGTAATTGTATTGAATGCATATTAAAATTTCAAAGAGGTATCAATTTATGATTTATTGTTCCCCAAATGATAACATTTTCCATTAGTTCAGAACTTCTTTACAGTTCTTAAAAAGAGTTTTTATAGTTTTCTTTACAGAGTTTCTACAATTTTCTTATAAAAATTGTACATAAATTGTATGATTTTGAAAAGAGTAATTTACTGAGTTTTAATATTTATAACAGATCCAGTCACCTTACCAAATTGTCTTGCTTCTTGTAAATTTTTTCTAGTTTCCTTAGTTTTATGTGAAAAAAAAAAAGCATATCACTACTGTCAACAATGTGCAGAGCTTTCTTATATTTTGGATTGTCTATGCCAATTATTTTATTTTATTATTTGATTTATTATGCCTTCAAAGATGATATTTAATAGTGAAGGTGAAATCTTCATTTACTTCATGATTTTAACTGAAATGGCAAGAGGTTTTTAACATCCTTATTTTCTAAAAGATTCATTAATACCTCTAAAATTTTTTTGTTTCAGTTCCTAATTTGCTTACAATTGTATGAGAAACATCTTCTAATTTTTTATAATGTAACTTCTTGGTTTTTATATTTTTCTTGGAATTTATTGATCTAATGGATTATATTGATAGTTTCCTTTGCTCTTCTGGTATAAACCACACTTAAGTATAATATGTTAACTCATTAATCAGATGATTTCTTATATTCATTATTGAAAAAATGACATAATGTCATTTTTACATGATCCCTAATTAACATTTGGTTTTAAAATAATGCTGGCTTTCTCAAATTAGTTGAGAATCATATTTTTGATAGAATCTGGAAGAATTCAAATGACACTGAATAATTTTTAAGATAAAACAGAAAGTTTTATCAAAGCTAATAAATTTTAAATTGAATCACTTTCAAAATGAATCATATTTTTATTAGCCTCTTATTTGAATTGGTCTATTCAATTTTTGCCTTCCTCCTAGGTAAATTTTGTTATAGGAAATAATTTATCTCTAGGTTTTCAATCATTTTTCATGAATAATACATGACGAAGCTAACTGGCTAGCTACATATATACAAACCCGCTAAAAAAACCCGCTGCTGTCCAGTCAATTCCGACTCATAGCGACCCTATAAGCTGTTAGAAATACAACATTGTAGAGCGACAAGAGCTCTCAAACACTCTCTTTGGGAATGTTAATTGGTACAACTGCTTTGTATTATAATTTAACATTATCTAAGTAGAGGGTCAGAGAAAAAGAAGACCCTCAGTGAGAGGGACTGACACAGTGGCTACAACAACGGGCTCAAATAGAGTAACAATTCCCTTTACCTAAAAAAAAAAAAAAAAAAATTTTTTTTTTTTTTATATAGTCAGATGATCTTTGACAAAGTATCAAAGTCCTTTAGAAAGGGAAAAGACAGTTTTTTAGACAAATGTGCTGGCAAAACTGGATGCCCATTTATTTAAAAAAGAAAGAAAGAAATAGGACCCATATTTCATAAAACCTAACTCAAAATGGATCAAAGACCTAAATATAAAACCTAAAATGATAAAGATCATGGAAGAAAAATTAGAGACAATACTAGAGGCCTTAAACATGGCATAAATTCAATAAAAACCATAACTAACAATGCACAAACACCAGAAGACAAACTAGGTAAGTAAGAGCTCCTGAAATTACACACTTAAGCTCATCAAAAAACTTCACCAAAAGAGTAAAAAGCGAACCTACAGACTGGGAAAAAATTCTGGCCATGACAAATCTGACAAAGGTCTAATCTCTCAAATCTATAGGAAAATCTAACACCTCCACAACAAAAATAGTAATAATCCAATTAAACAATGGACAAAGGATATGAACAGACAATTTACTAAAGAAAACATTCGGGCAGCTAACAGACACATTCAGAAATGCTCAAGATCATTAGGCATTACAGAAATGCAAATCAAAACTGCAATGACATACCATCTCACCCTGGCATTACCGGTTGAATCCAAAAAACACAAAATAACAAATGTTGGAGAGGTTATGAGGAGAATGGAACTCTTATGCACTGCTGGTGGGAATGTAAAATGGTACAAACACTCTGGAAAACAATATGACACTTCCTTAAAAAGCCAGAAATAGAAATACCATACCATGTAGCAACCCCACTTCTAGGAATATATCCTAGAGAAATAGAAGCTGTCACAAGAATATAGACTTATGCCTACCCATGTTCATTGCAGCATTATTCACAATAGCAAAAGGATGGAAACAACTTAAGTGCCCATCAACAGAGGAATGGATAAACAAACTGGTACCTACACACAATGAAATACTACACAACGATAAAAAACAGTGATGAATCCGTGAAACATCTCACAACAGGGATGAATCTGGAGACCACTATAATGACTGAAATAAGTCAATCACAAAAAGACAAATACTGTATGAGACCACTATCATAAAAACTCAAGAAAAGGTTTGCACAAAGAAAAACAAAAACAATCTTTGATGGTTATGAGGGAGGGGACAGGAGGAACAGGAAATTACTAACTAGATAGTAGACAAATATTAACTTTGGTGAACAACACACAATATAGGGCAAGTCAACAAAATATGACCAAAGCGAAGCCATAGACGCTTCCTAGACCATCTAAACACTTTGAGGGACAGAGTTACTGGGGCTGAGGGATGGGAACCATGGTCTCAAGGGACATCTAGGTCCATTGTCATAACATAGTTCATAAAAAAAAATGTTCTACATTCTGCTTTGGTGAGTAGCATCTGAGGTCTTAAATGTTTCCAAGCAGCCATCTAAAATGCATCTATTGGTTCCATCACATTCAGAGCAAAGGAGAATAAAGGAAACCAAAGATGCAAGGAATGTGTCAGTCCAAAGGACTAAAGGACCACATGAACCCCAGCCTCCACCAGCCTGAGCCCAGAAAAACTAGATGATGCCTGGCTACAACTACCAACCTCTTTGGTAGAGATCACAATAGAGGGTTCTGGACAAAGCAGGAAAAAAAATGTAGAACTAAATTCAAACTCAAAAAAGGACAACTTACTTGTCTGACAGAGACTGGAGGAACCCCCAAAACTATGGCCCCGGACACCCTGGTAACTCAGAACTGAAGCCACTCCAGAAGTCCATCTTTCAAACAAAGATTAGACGGGCCAATAGAACAAACAGTAACACCCGTGAGGAACATGCTTCTTAGTTTAATCAAGTATAGGAGACCTAATGGATAACACCTGCCCAAAGGCAGAGAAGGCAGGAAGGGAAAGGAAAAATTGATGAATGGACACGGGGAACCCAGACTGGAAAGGGAAAGGGGGAGTATGCTGGCACACTGTGGGGGTTGCAACCAATGTCACAAAACAAGTCATGTATAAATTTTTGAATGAAAAACTACTTTGTGCTGTAAACTTTCACCTAAAACACAATAAAAAGAAATTACAGAGAGAGAGAGAGAAAAAAAAGGTGAGGATTGTGAGGATGGCATAGGACCTGGCAGTGTTTTGTTCTATTGTACATAGGTCAACCCATCAGCTGCTCTGTGCGAGAAAGATGTGGCAGTCTGTTTCTGTAAAGATTATAGCCTTGAAAACCCTATGGGGCAGTTCTACTCTGTCCTAAAGGGTCACTATGAGTCAGAACCAACTTGAGGACATCTAACAACAACAGTACAATTGAAAACACTCCTTTCCTATGGCGCCGCAAATCCAGTTCTAGATAAATATCTTAGAGAAACTTCTGTACACACCAGGAGACATCAATAAGAAAGTTCATAGAACTGTATGTAACAGTAATAATAAAAAATAAACCCAATGCATATTCACTATGTTGTTGTTGTTGACAGGTACCATCTAGTCAGTTCCAACACATAGCAGCCCTGTGTACAACAGAACAAAACAATGCCCAATCCTGCACCATTCTTACAATTATTGTTATGCTTGAGTCCATTGCTGCAGCCACTGTGTCAATCCATCTCATTGAGAGTCTTCTTCTTTTTCACTGACCCTCTACTTTACCAAGCATGACGTCCTTCTCCAGGGACTGATCCCTCTTGATAACATTTCAAAAGTATGTGAGACGAAGTCTCGCTATCCCTACTTCTGAAGAGCATTCTGGTTGTACTTCTTCCAAGACAGACTTGTTCATTTTTTTGGCAGTCCATGGTATATTCAATATTCTTTGACAACGCCATAATTCAAAGGCACCAATTCTTCTTCGGCCTTCCTTATTCATTGTCCAGCTTTCACATGCATGTGAGGCAACAGAAAACAACATGGCTTGGGTCAGGTGCACATTATTCCTTAAAGTAACATCCTTACTTTCTAACACTTTAAAGAGGTCTTTTGCAGCAGAGTTGCCCAATGCAATGCATTGTTTCATTTCTTGACTGCTGCTTCCATGGGTGTTGATTTTGGATCTAAGTAAAATGAAATCCTTGACAACTTCAATCTTTTCTCCATTTATCATGGTGTTGCTTATTGGTCCAGTCGTGAGGATTTTATATTAAGTATAGGATAGCTAAATAATTTATGGCATGTTCACATGATGTAGCAGTTACTTGCAAAAATATGCATGAAAATCACAAACATAATAAATTAAGTGAAAGACACAAGAATAGGAAATATAAGTGAATATTAGCTACACATGTATACCGATAATTTTAAAATCTAGATAGAATTATTAATTTTATTTTAAATTATAGAGTTCCAGAAATAAATCAAGAGGACATAGCATGAATAGGTAAATACATAACAGAAATTGCAAAAGTAGTCAAAAGACTATGCTAAAATAATTCACATGGCCCAAATACTTTTAATGGAAAATTTAAGAAATGATAATTCTTATTTTATTTGTATGTTGATAGAATACAGAGAAAACAAGCTTCTATATCCACTTCACAAGGCAAACGTATTTGTTTTTAAGTTATATGCTTATGCTATAGAGAAAAGGAGCCCTGGTGGTGAAATGGTTAAGTGGTGGGCTGCAAACTGAAAGGTAGGAGGTTGGAACCCACCAGTGACTGCAGGAGAAAAGACCTTGAGATCTACTTCTGTAAAGGTTTACAGCCTAGGAAATCCTATGGGGCAGTTCTACTCTGTCCTATAAGGTTGCTATGAGTTGGAACCGACTTGATGTCATACAGTAAGAACAGCTGTAGAGAATCTGTAAATATAGCATACTGATCTCATTCTTTGTTTTAGATAACAATACAAATAGAAGCCCTAAGGGGTTATTCCTGTGCCTCCATGGTTCAGCAAGGCCACTTCTTGTGGTGCACACCCACATAGGGTACAAGTGGCTTAGGGGCTCAGCCCTTCCTTGAGGTTCATCATATTCTTAAAAAGTTTGTCAGTGACTTTGGCAGAAAGCTAAGCCACCTCAAGCAAGCATTTGTGTGAGAGCTGTGCAAGTCTTTTATGACTTGAGCGCCTTCATTTGCTGTCTCTCCTGGTGCTGTCTCCACTTTACACAATATTCCCTGTAGGGGGCTAATTCCCAGAACATATTGCATTCCTGAAGTTGCATGTATATACAGTGCACATAATTAAAACTACTTCTGTCTAAATTATATGTGGATAATCACTTCTACTGCACACAGGAAATTGTATAAAGGCCTTAGTGTGCTGAGACCATGCTGGATCCTCTCCATGGCGAGTGGCTCTCTTATCCTGCTACTTAGCCTCTCTCATTTGCTCCATGCTGCTATTGGGTTATCTGGCTGTGTAGTCGTTCTTTTTAGAGACTTAGTGACCTCATTTCCTTTTTTTTTTTCCGGCTTAGAATACATCTCTGAGCTTGCAGGAAATTTTAGTTTGCTTTTTATCCTGAAAGAGCAGGGCTCTGGGTTCTGCCAAGGTGTTTGGTTATGCTATCAGGATATTTATAGAAAAAAGAAAACGTATGTACATCTCAAATCTAGTTTTAGAAGTTTCCAAAGTATTTAACTAAAGAACAGCAACTTTTTGTCAAGCAGTATCAGTATGCTTATAAATCCTAACATTGAACATCTGCGAGTAAACATCTGAGAATGAAAAACCAAAACTAAACCCAGTGCCATCGAGTCGACTCCAACTCATAGCGACCCTATAGGACAGAGTAGAACTGCCCCATAGAGTTTCCAAGGAGCGCCTGGGGGATTTGAACTTCCAACCCTTTGGTTCGCAGCTGTAGCACTTACCCACTAGGCCACATGAGTCAATTATGTGCTGCAACATTGTATGTGGTACCTATCACAAAAGATAAGATATACTGGGGAAAAAAAAGGCAGTGGTAAGTATGCTTCACTGTAACTCGAATACGTCATAAATAGGGGACTACCTGACACATGACAGTGTCAGCTATTATCATTATCACCGCTGAGAACAAATACACAGCCTGGAAACTATGTTGTCAGTGAAAAGAAAAACAGGAAGATCCTGATTCAAAACACCACTGGCCATTCCTAGCCCGTATTAGTGACCAAACAGGGAAAAACAAAATGGCCTTCCCTTGATAGGACCTGTTGAAAGTTGCCACAGAGACCAACATAAAATAAAAATCTGCAGGCCATTCAACCCATCACATATGATTAATCACCTTCAAATGCCAGTTTTGTTGGTCAAAGGCTAATTTTCCTAAAATGTTTGGGTAGTCAATAAATACTTTCTGGAAAGTTACACTATCCCCAAACCAATTCTGCAAACACTATTGTTCCTCTTCCTCGAGAAAGACAAGTTTTGACAACTCCTTGCTTGATGTGTGGTATAATGATACCTCTAACATATATAAACAAGTCCTTTTATTTAGTTATTTTGCTAGTGCTGTTTTTCATTCTCACAAGTTTAGATTCTAACTTGGTAATGTGTTATGAACAAATAAAAAAATGAATGCTTGCTGCAGTGTGAAGCTGGAAAATAACAACATATTTTTTCTGAATCTGGCTGGGTTATTGGCAAAGGAAAATTACAACAAAATGCTTTGGCAAGATTTTGTCAATCCACGCTGCTAGGCTATGTCACATTGGAGAACAATAGCAGCACGCAGGAAAGAAACCATGAATTAAATAAATTTTTTTCTTTTCCAAACAGGCTTAAGCATAAGACATTTTGCCAAATATTTTAATTGTGCCCTGAAATTAAAACACAATCCAAATTTCAACCCCCCATAAGCACCTCTCCACATTGGTATGAACTGTGCTGCTTTGTTATTGAAGTGTTTTTTTATTTTTGAGGGGGTATTTAACCTCATATTATTTGTGGCAACTGGACAGCTGGAACCGAAGCAGAGCAACATCAAATGGATGATATTTGGTGACAGAATAAATGCTTTTAATTAATGAGAGTTTTATAGTGAATGGGGCAGATGCTGTGTGTTTTTAGTTTCCCTTTTGTTTGGAAGACATATTTCCACAGCTATGCACCATTAGTCAAGCATACATGTTTGGATAGTTACCCAGAGCACATGAGCTCCATTTGTGCACCTGTATCTCTAATCAACTAGCTCAATGTAATAATTGTTCCCAGTTTCAGGTTAGAGAAGAGAATGTAGGAACTGGCATTAATCTGATTAAAGCTCAAGTTCCAATATTGCATACAAGGTTTACAGTACATGTATAAATTTATAGATTTCATAATTATGTATGATGGGTTTTATGGATCTGCTTAATCAAGTAGATAGATATATTCCAGTTGCCATCAAGTTGGTTCTGATTCATGGTAACCCCATGCATGTCAGATTAGAACTGTCCTCCATAGGGTTTTCAATGGCTGATGTTTTCAGAAGTAGACTGCCAGACCTTTCTTCTGAGGTACCTCTGGTGGACTTGAAACTCCAACCTTTCGGTTAACAGCCAAGCATTAACAATTTGCATCATTCAGGAGCTCCATATAGCTATATAGGAATACATGTATATGTGTGCATGTGTGTGTGTGCGAAAAATATTAACTTTAATGAAATGATGAATAAAAAGCATTATTTGGTATTATACTCATTAGTGCATATTTTCCAATAAGGATGTATAGCTACCTAGTTAGTTGTTTGTAAATGAACAATAAATTTAGAAATCTAAGCTGACTTAAGAACTGGCTAGCCCTATGTAACTATTTTATCAAACTGTTCAATTTTATTTTATTTAGAGACATTTCTGTTCATAAAAAAATCATTTTTAATTTTCCTGTACATCAGTGAGAAATTGGAAATGATAGGGAATCATTCCAATGAATAAAGTTTTAACTCTATTTACAATAATTTTTGTAGCCCAGGTCTCCCTGTTAAATTTTATAAGTAGAAACACATAGGTATTTGTGACTGGAAATAATGATGAAGTGGTTGTATTTAAAGTGGTTCATTTTAAATAGTCTGTATCAGAGTCTCTTTTTATACAATCTGACAATCTTATATTTTCACTGGAGTGCTTTGACCATTAACATTTAACAGTGTTACTAATGACGGTTCACTTAAAACCCAGTCTTGTTGTTGTTGTTAGGTGCCATTGAGTTGGTTCCTACTCATAGCAACCCTATGTACAGCAGAATGAAACATTGCCCAGTCCTGCGCCAACCTCTCAATCATTGTTACTTTTGAGGCCATTGTTGCAGACACAGCGTCAATCCATCTCATTGAGGGATCGCCTCTTTTTTGCTGACCCTCTACTTTACCGAGCACAATGTCCTTCTCCAGGGATTTGTCCCTCCTGATAACATGTCTAAAATATGTGAGACAATGTCTCACCATCCTCCCTTCTAAGGAGCACTCCAGCTGTATTTCTTCCAAGAGAGACTCGTTCATTCTTGTGGCAGTCCGTGGTGTATTTGATATTCTTTGCCAACACCATAATTCAAAGGCACCAATTCTTCTTAGGTCTTCCTTGTTCACTGCCCAGCTTTCACACACATCAGAAGCAACTGAAAACATCATGGCTTGGGTCAGGCGCACCTTAGTCCTCAAAATGACATCTCTGCTTTTTAACACTTTAAAGAAGACTTTGGTGGCAGATTTGCCAAATGCAATATGTTGTTTGATTTCCTAACTACAGCTTCCATGGGCAAGTAAAATGAAATCCTTGACAACTTCAATTTTTTCTCCATTTCTCATGATGTTGTTTATTGGTCCAGTTGTGAGGATTTTTTTCTTTTTTTATGTTGAGGTGTAATCCATACTGCAGGCTGTACTCTTTGACCCTCATCAATAAGTGCTTCAAGTCCTTTCCACTTTCAGCAAACAAGGTTGTCTCATCTGCATATCACAGATTGTTAATGAGTCCTCCTTGATCCTGATGCCCCATTCTTCATCATAGAGTCCAGCTCCTTGGATTACTTGCTCACCATACACATTGAATAAGTATGGTGAAAGGATACAACCCTGACACATACCTTTCCTGACTTTAAACCATGCAGTATCTCCTTGTTCTGTTCGAATGGCTGCCCCTTGGTCTCAGCACAGGTTCTTCATGAGCACAATTAAGCGCCCTGGAATTCCCATTCTTCACAAGGTTATCCATAATTTCCTATGATCCATACAGTTGAATGCCTTCTCATAGTCAATAAAACATAGGTAAACATCTTTCTGGTATTCTGTTTTCAGCCAAGATCCATCCGACATCAGCAATGATACTCCTTGTTTCACATCCTCTTCAGAATCCGGCTGGAATTTCTGGCAGTTCCCTGTTGATGTACTGCTGCAGCCACTTTTGAATGATCTTCAGCAAAATTTCACTTGCACGTGATACAATAATTTCCACATTCTGTTGGATCACCTTTCTCTGGAATGGGTACAAATAGGGATCTCTTCCAGTCGGTTGTTCAGGAAGCTATCTTCCAAATTTCTGGGCATAGACGAGTGAGCAATTCCAGTGTTGCATTCATATGTTGAAACATCTCAGTTGGTATTCTGTCAATTCCTGGAGCCTGGTTTTTCGACAATGCCTTCAGTGCAGCTTCGACTTCTTCCTTCAGTACCATCGGTTCTTGATCATATGCTACCTCCTGAAATGGCTGAACATCAATCAGTTTTTCTTGGTATAGTGACTGTGTATTCCTTCCATCTGTTTTTGATGCTTCCTGCGCCATTCAATGTTTTTCTCATAGAATCCTTCAAAATTGCAATTCAAGGCTTGAATTTTTTCTTCAGTTCTTTCAGCTTGAGAAATGCTTAGCATGTTCTTCCCTTGTTACTTTTTTGCCTATTTCTCCATCCTATTCTTTTTTCTTTTTCATTGTTGTCTTCTTTTGGATTAATCAACTATATTTTTATTCCATTTTTTCAACTCTATTACCTTTCACTCTTTCTGTGTTTGTAAATGGTTTTAGATTTTACAATACACAATGTTAACTTTTTAAGAGTCTAATTTAAGCTATTGATGGCACTGGTTTTTTTTTTTTTTAATTTAAGCTAGTATTTTAATAATTCATAAACAAATAACAACTGTATATGAATGTAAACAAACAAAAAAAAAAACCCACTGCCATCAAGTCGATTCCAACTCATAGCGACCCCTGAGGACAGAGTAGAACTGCCCCATAGAGTTTCCAAGGAGCACCTGGCGGATTTGAACTGCAGGCCTCTTGGTTATGTAAATCCATTTATATTCTGCTTTTTTGTTATCATTTGTATAGATACTATTATTTTAAATCTGTTAAGTCCAAAGTTATTTTGCTATATTCCTACTTTGAACAATTGTCTTTTTAATTTTTTATTGCTAACTTTTATATTTAAAACCAAACCAAACCTACCACTGATTCTGACTCATAGTGTGACCCTATAGGACAGAGTAGAACTGCCCCGTAGGGTCTCCAGGCTATAAACCTTTACTGACGTAGACTGCCACATCTTTCTTCTCCCAGAGTGGCTGGTGGGTTGAAACTGCTGACCTTTCGGTTACTCTTACTCTCCAAGTGCTTTAACCACGGTACCATCAGGGCTTCTACTTTCATATTTACCTACATTTATTTACCATTTCCTTACACTTTCCTACAAATGTTTTTCCTCCTTCTGATATCAATTTAGTTCAGCCTTAAGAATATACTTCATTTTTCTTGTAGTGTGGTTCTGCTGGAGTCTTTCATTTATCTAAAACATATTTATATTTATTTTATTTTTAAGGGTGTTTTATTGGGTAAAGAATAATTGGCTGTATTTTCTTTTTCTTTCAGCCCTTTAAGAATGTCATTTCATTGTCTCCTGGTGTTCATTATTAGTGATAATATTTGCCCTTTTAATATTGTTATTCCTCAGCATGTCACGTGACTTTCTTTTTTTCCTCTAACTGCTTTTAAAAATTTCTTTTTCATTTGTCTAAAGCAATTTCACTATGATTTGCTTAGTGTGTGTTTGTTTTTAACTAATCCTGCCTAGGATTAGTGAGCTCCTTGAAATGTGTGTTAATGATATATAAATTTAGGGAATTTCTTGGCCATTGTGTTTTCAAATATTTCTTCTACCTAATTCTCTCTTTTCTCTTCTGAGGCTCCCAATACACATATGTAAGAATATTTGAAATTACCTCCAGGAGCCTCTGATGCTCTCTTCTATTTTTTTCCCCAAGCCAATAATCTCTTTATGCTTCACTTTGTATAATTTTATCTGCATGTCTTCAAATTCTTGGTGCTTTTCTGCTGATGTGAAAAATCTGCTAATTGTATATCCAATTAACATTTTGTTCCTTTAAAAAAATTTTTTTTCAGTGTGTACCATAAAGGGTTAACTTAGCAGGCCTAGATGCCCAAATGCTGCACATTTCAAAGGCCTTCAGGATTGGCCCTTAACTGACTCCTGGGAGATAACCTCTGAGCCCATGAAGTATCCTGCTTGATAACTGTTTTGTATGTCTGAGGTCTTGGACCATGCCAGTCTATGCTAACAGTGTGATTTATGGAGAACACTTGCTTGTGTATGCCTAGGGGCTATTGCCACACTGTATCAGTTTGATCTGGTATTGCATGACTGACTCCCAGTAAAATCCATTGACAGCAAGGTTTGTGTTAATTGTCTCTGGTTGGCAATACTTCGCTTGTATTATTATACATCATTGCTAGGAGAATTAATTGCATCCCTGGGAGAAGATACCTGGAAAATTGCACCTGGTTTCTCCTGGAGTTTGTCCCATGAACCTTTTAACTTTGCTGATGTTAATCCATACCCTTTTGTTATAATAAACTGTAATCTTGAGTATAATCATATAATCATATTTCTGGGTCCTGTGAGTTCTTCTAACAAATTATTAAGCCTAGGTTATTCTGGGGGATCCCTTATGCACATTTCACAAAAATTCACTTTGTTTTTATATATAATTCCTACAATTCTCTGTTAAAATGATTCATACTTCTTTGTTGTCCACCTTTCTCTCAAAGTTATTTAACATATGTATAATAATTATTTAAATGTATTTTCTGATTAGTTCGACAGCTGGTCATCTGTGGGTCTGCCTCTATTGCCTCATTTAACTCTGGATTATGAATCACATTTTTCTGTTTCCTTGCTATTCTTAAAATGTTTTTTATTGTATATCAAATATTTTGTTTAAAAGAAACACTGAAATGTGTCTATATATTATTATCCCCTAAGGTGCATATCCATTCTCTTCTAGGCAGCTACAGAGAGGATGATCACTTCAGTCCCCTCAGGGATGACTTGAATCATGAATTTTTTGCTGCTGAGTTAGCTTATTTCACCTATCGTTTCATATTTCTGGAGGATGAGATAAGGCCCCCTCTCCACATCTAGCAGGATGCTGTGTTCTAAGTACATCAAGACTTCAAAAATCTTTTAGTTTTTCATTTCATACACTAGCCCTCCATTCTAATTTGCTTTCCGAAAATGTCCTGGAATGGAGAATTGACAGGTAAGGAAAACTAGCTCCGTGATTTAAGTAACTGTTTTCTAATCTATACAATGGAAGTGATACTCTGTAAGCAATTCTACATCCTAGCTGGAAGCAGAATACCTGGAGATAAAAGATCTTTGATTCATTATAATAATAACTGCTGATGCTTATTGAATACTTGCTATTAGCCAAGTTCTGTGCTAATCACGCTATATAGAATATCGCAGTTAATACTTGAATACAGGTTTGTTATCTCTATTTTAAATTGAGGAAAAACAGGATCATAGACATTAATACCTTATAAATGTCACACATCTAGAAAAATGTGCCACAACTGGGCTTTGAATGGAGATAGAATTTGTGCCCAAGACAATAAGCTATATTGGCTTTACCTGATATAGACAACACACAGTGTAGGGTAGTCAGCTTGAAACCTTCTTCTTGTATGAAGAAGACAGTAATATTTTAGGTACTTTGGGGGCTCAAGAAAGGAGAGCTGTTGCTTAGCATTCATGTGGACTGCCTCCTGGCATACCAGAGTTTGGAAAAACCATCTGTCTTAATCCCTTGTTGATGCTGAAAGCATTCTCAGTATGCTGACCCGCATGATATTCACTGAATCAGAAAATGGGAGGAATGAACCTTACATGCTACAAGCTTTCATTCCCTGCAGCTAGGCAAGACAGGGACTGACAGTGATGGACAAAAGCTGCTGAGATTTGACAGTTTATTCTAGGTATTCTATAGATGACGGTTAATTTGGGATCTTTAATGCAGCATGTTGATTTGTTCTTTAGGGACGTAAAGAGTATTTGTAGAGTGAAGAAAAAATAATTCACAGGATCTGGAAAGTGCTGCAACAATTGAGAAACAGATGGAAGTTTGACAAAATTGCAGAGAATATAAGCGTATCTTAGGGTGAGACGAATCTAATCCAAACAACTGTGCTATCAGTATTAGTATGAAACAATGTAATCTGAATAAGAGGGCTCTGTTTAAAAGTAAAATGGTGCTGAAGTATTAAAATAAAGGACTTTGGAATTTATCACAAAAGGAATAAAACTTCAAGGAAAAAAAACATAAATTCAAACACTTTTCTCTGAATCAATATTTTACAGTGAGAAAGATACTCTCTTCTCCAAATTGACATTCAGATATTCAAATTAAATGTGGACCTTTATTTTTCTGGCATTCATTTTCTTTTCTCTGAGTCAAAACTCATAAAGATAAATGCGACATATGTTAGAGATGGAAATGATCATTTTGGCAATGTCTACAATCTCATTCAGCTCATGCAAATTGTGCCACTTTTAGCTGTTTTTCTCACCTTGCTCTAAATTCTCCAGGGGAGGAGTGGCATTCCTTCATTCCTTCAAAATTGAAGAATTTTGTCTTTAGTGTAAGAAAATTTCCACGTACTTCGCTTTCTCTATAAAAAATAAAACCTAAACCCATTGCTGTTGAGTCGATCCCGACACGCAGCAACCCTACGTGACAGAGTAGAACTGCTCCCATAGGGTTTCCAAGGAGTGGCTGGGGGATTTGAACTACCGACCCTTTGTTTAGCAGCCTGAGCTCTTAACCACTGTGCCACCAGGGCTTTCTACATACTTGATTTAAATGACATTAGATTTAAAAATTATAATTAAAAATAATTAACCAACTTTTGGTTTGTTAATATTTACTTAGTATGTGGGATGAACCAATACGAGTCCTGGTGGTGCAGTGGTTAAGAGCTCGGCTGCTAGCCAAAAGGTTGGCAATTTGATAGCTCAAATCCACCAGCCACTCCTTGCGAACCCTATGGGGCAGTTCTACTCTGTCCTATAGGGTCGCTATGAGTCGGAATCGATTAGACAGCAATGGGCTTCATTTTCGTATGGACCAATATGTGGAGACCAGAAAGAGAAGTTACTACCAGAGTACTCAGAAGGCATGTGCCTTCTGAGACTAGGTCAGGAAAGGTATTATGGATTTTGCCTTGCTCTCTGTTTGACCACTCACTCTGGGGAAAGATAGCTGCCTTTTCACTGGGATAGTCAAAAATGCTGGCTGAGATGTTTACATGATGGCACTGTGATTACTGTTCGTATGACATATCATATTCATCTGCTTACTTTCAATCTATTTAGGTCTTAGAATCTAAAATGTGTTTCCTATAGATAATGGAATTAGATCATTTTGTCATTGCTGTTTTCTCTTCTTTGTTGTTTATCCACTCTGACAATCTCTGTGCTTTGATTGGGTTGTTTAATCCACTCTCATTAAATAATACTACTCAAATAGTTGGATTTAATTCTCCCATTTTTACTTGTTGTTTTCTATGTGCCTCACGTCGTTTTTTCCCCTCTATTCCTCCTTTATGGGGGCAGTAATGGTTCAGTGGTAGAATTCTCACTTTTCATGCAGGAGACCCGGGTTTGATTTCTGGCCAGTGCAGCTCATGTGCAGTCACCATCCCTCTGTCAATGGAGGCTTGTGTATTGCTAGGATGCTGAACAGATTTCAGGGGAGTTTCCAGACTAAGACAGATGAGGAGGAAAGGCCTGGTGATCTACTTCCAAAAATTAGCCAGTGAAAAACCTGTGAATCACAACAGTCTGATCTGCAGCTGATCATGGGGATGGCACAGGACCAAGCAGCATTTCTTTCCACCATGAGTCACGGGTCAACTTAGCAGCTAACAACATCAACATTCCTCCCTTATCACTTTATTTTGCATTGTGTGAATACTTTATGATGTGACATTTTAATTTCATAATGATTATCATTTTTTATGCAAATAACACACACCTTCTATCCTTGTTTGCCAACCCCTCCCTCCTCATGGGAGGTATTTTTATAAGCACTCAATTAGCAAAGCAGCACTTATGAAAATACCTCTTGGGGAGAGAGAGTGGTTGGCAAACAAAAGTAGAAGGTGCACATTATTGGTGTAAAAAATGGTATATTTTACTGCATATTTTTTGAGTTTTATTTTTAGTGGTTTTTCTAGGGTAAATCAGTTTCATATTTAAAAAAAAAAAACTAGTTTAATTCTAGTACTATGTAAAAACGTTATTCCTGTATAGCTCCAGTCCCTTTTCTCCTTTTTGTGGTATTATTGTTGTATGTATTACATCAATTAACATTACAAAGTCAACAGTACGTTGTTACAATTATTACTTTATCATCTGTCATCATTTCCTTAGCTCATTACTGCTTCCCCCCACCCACCTCCTTTATGCTGTTATTGGAAAATACATCACACATATATTTCTATATGTTATAGAACCAACAATAAATTCTATACATATTGTTTTATAGAAATATTATTTTGAGGAAAGGAGAAAAATATTCATTCATAACTACATAATAACCTTTACCAGTGCTCTTTGTTTGTCTGTAGGGTTTCAGACAAACTCCAATACATAAAAGATGGAAAGACTGTGCTTCTTCTGACAGGTGAGTTGCACAAACCTAAAATCAGATAATTTTTCATTTTCTAAGCATGTGTCCTTGCTTTTGTATAATTCCCAAAGATAGTTCTAGGAAATTAAATGTTTTAATTAAAAAAGAAATTATTCAAAGGATTGTAGTTTCCGTAGGGAAACAAAAATAAAGGGAGCAAATAATAAAAATAAAGGATTTAATTATAGCTGACTTTCTTAAATTTAAATGAGAACCCTCAAAACTGATTCATATTGGATAGTCCACATTTTAGATGATGTATCTTAATGTTATCTATAATTTTAAGAAAAGTTTCCTTGCAGAGAATATCATTCCACTAAGGCAGTGAGGCAATTAATAACATAATTCAAAGGAAGATCCAAAGGAATATTTCAGGTTAAAAAGAGCATCACACTAATATTCCTTTCTTATATTAATGGTTTGGTATTAGTAATTTAAATAAAAGAGAAATAACTACTGAACCCATGGAAACGGCATTTACATTCCTTACTTATCCTCTGCATTAATAGTGTCGTGTTCCATTGTTAGTGCCCTTGACCACGGCAATGAAATTAGATGAATCTTATTTACAAGCAATAAAGAGAGTTATGTCTGCAAATATTGTTTTATTAGGAAAAAAGTAAAGAAAGAAAGAAAACGAAGCATCCTGTGAAGGTCACTGTTTACACGAATATATTCATTTGCAAGAACACACGTAACAAATTTGCTCCTTCACGTATTAACAAAGTAATTTCATGGTTGAATAAATTTATGTAATTAGCTATCGTGTTTTAGCATAATAGTGCCTTCATCCGTAGTTGGTGAGTGACATTTAAACTGAGAACCCTGATATGTAGCCTATGAATAACGGGGTAGCAAGTGTTTCTTAATGATGATAAAATGTGTGTATAGCACATTGTGGTTTGCAAGGCAGTTTCACCTGAATTATCTAATTTAATCTGCAAAATAATTCAGTTAGTTACTTATGACAGATATTCTATTGTTAATGAACAGGTAAAGAAAATGACACATGGGTATTTTGAAGACATCTTTCCAGGAGGATATTTGTTGCAAAGTTGAAACTAGAACACTCGTCTTGTAGTTCCTAATTCTATAGTATTTCCCTGATTAGATATGTACATACTGTCCCTGGTCAGGGCAGAAAGAAGTAATCCTAGCACAGATGGGATTGTCTTCTCTGCCTATTTGCCCAGGCTGTGCTTTATTTTCAGGAGTTAAATACTCCCAGAACAAAGTGGTTTGGAGCACCAAATCGGTGTGGGTGCAGGGGAAGAACCTCCTCTACTTTATGTTGAGATAGATTCATAAGCCAGCCTCTTTAAGGGTGAGGAAGGATTTTCTATTAACTAAATCTAAAGTGTAGAACAACATGAACACATCTGCATGAATCTAGATGGGATATGTAACTGGGAATATAAAATCCATGCCTTCTCTTGAATTCCCATTCTTTTATTGTCAGGTAAAGTTTTGGTGGTGGCAAGGAATTCTCATGGACTTCCCGGGCAAAATCAGTTTTAAAATAAGTCCTGGAAGCAGAAGTTGCAGACAGATCTTAGCATACAAAAAAAGAAATAGATCAGGAGCCATTGCTATTTAGTTATACACTCGCTATGTCCATCTCTGTTCCTATTATGCAGAAAAAAAGTTCAATTTATGTGCTTTTTCACCTAGTACTGGATCTCATTCACACTTGGAAATTATTTTATAAAAATTAAGACTTCTCTACCTTTACATCTCTGTACATCAAATGTGAATGTGCAATTTAATAAAGCTTTCAGATTGCCTGGTTCTTGTTCTATGTTTTAATTTTATTTAACAACAATGATTTGTCAGACAATTAGGCTGAACAAGGACAATGAAGAGCTACAATAATTAAAGTATGGTTTTGATTAGACCACAATAAATAAATAAAGAAAAGCTTTTTATCATGTTAATAAATGTTTTCTTTGGTACACATTAATACTGAAAAAAAAACTATTTTCATAGTTATTATTTCTCTTCGAAAACCTCACAGAATATTTTAACTACATTATTTTTCTAAAAGTTTAATGCTAACTCTATTTTCCTTTTCATATACTAAATTTTGAAAAGAGAAGATATGATACATGATGAAAAGCATTTCTGACAAAAAAGGGGTGTTGGCTGACTTCCAAGACACTTCATCTTGGAGAATAAGATTACCTTGCTGATCTAGAAACTGTATATTGTCACAACACTAAGGGATGATGAGACTTTTTGGGCTAAACTCATGTAATTAAATTAACTGATGGCAATAATTTGCTTTTTGTTAATGAGAACCATGGGCTTTTTCAGGGATGGTGATGTTTACACCCCCATGAAGGTGCCTTCTTTCCTAGTGTGGAGGAATTTGATAAAATAAATTAATGATGAAGGTGTTGCTTGATATACTGTAGTAAGAGAAAAAGTAGTTAGATAGTGATTGATAGTTCATCCAGAACATGAGGAGGCTGACATGGTATTTAGGATTCATTATAAAGGACTTGTCAAGATCTTTGTTTCCTCTCATCCAACACAATTTGCTATCTTCATTAATTATGCATTCCTTTTTCAGTTAATTACTACCCATTATAATATCTTGGTGTTCCTAGGCAATTAATAAATACAAATGTGTCTATATTTGAGCAAATTCATTTATAGAAGGCAAGCTTTATTTACCCATTTCCAAGTTATCAGGGAGTATCTGAGTATTATTTCTACTTCAGGCATATATTATAACCAGGCTTGAATACAGGTCTAACACTTGCTAGGTGCAAGATCATAGACATTCTCTTTCCCCATCATCACAGTGGCTTGATAACACTTGCTAATATTGTTGTGTTGAAATGTGTGTAGTTTTTTTTTTTTTAAGTGTGTAGTAGAAACAATACGTTTCAGTTTTCTTTTCAATTTAGAATATGCATTTTTTTTGAAACTTTACATAAGAGAAATGATAACTCATGGTTAATTTTCTTTAGAACTAAGACTGAATCTGAAATTAAAACCTATGACATCAACTATTTTGTTTATAATCCAATATTATTTTCCATACCAAAAAAATTTCTTCTTGTTAATTTTTATACCTACTCTGACATTCTTTATAGTTATTCTAGGAATAACAATTTGTGCTTTTAGGCAATGCAAGAATTCAGCAGAATCTACTTCCTTTGTTGATTTAGTGATTTCCTTTCTACATAACTTCTAAATGTGAAAGTTTAGTAAAGGGCAGAAATCTAATATAATTTACTAACCATGAGCTCGGGGCAAGTTATTACTATATTTCTCAGGTTTCATATTTGTGTGATAATCCAGTGAAAAACTGCTTCAAACACTACCTGATATATCAAAATGGTTGTGCCTGACGGAGGCAAGCTATGATAACATAAAATAGATTCTGTTCACACATACATATGTGAACATATACATGAATATTCACAAATATCATATGAAATATTGCTCATTGAGACCTAGAAATACTGTGTCTCCTTTAAAGTTACACTATGAGTTCAGTAATGAATTTTATAGAGTTTTATCATTCTTATTTTATAATCCTCTGCATAGACAGGTAGCAAAAGGCCAAAGTGTCATTATGTGAGGAGGTAAAATAAGGCAGGCCCAGTAATCTAGTCTTATTTAACTGGAAGTTTAGTTGACCCATCAAGTCCATTTAGAATATTTTTCTTCAGGCAAAAATTAAAGGTACACAAAGATATGTGTACACAATTTTTCACTGCAACATTATTTAAAAAAAAAAAAATGTCTTTCTTTTTTTTTTTTTTTTTGTAGTGAGACACAACCAAGCCAGTCCATAAGAACTTGTTAAAAAAAAAAAAAATTGCCATCAGGTTGATTCAGACTCATAGCAACCTTATAGGACAGAGTAGAACTGCCCCATAGGGCTTCCAAGGAGCAGCTAGTAGATTTGAACTACTGACCTTTTGGTGAGCAGCCTGAGCTCTTAACCACTTGGCCACCAGGGCTCCTAGGAGCTTGTTAAATAAGTTATGTAATGTTGTGTTGCTGTTGTGTGCCAAGTGAATTCTGACTCACAGCAACCCTATAAGAGAACAATTTCCCCATTAGGCTTCCTAGGCTATAATCTTCATGGGAGCAGAGAGCTAGGTCTTTTCTCCTACGGAGCATCTAGTGGGTTCAAACTGCTGACCTTTCGGTTCACTGTCAAATGCTAAGCAGGCACAAAACCACATATGATTTATCTCTCTGTCTTTCACACACACACACACACAAATTATTGAGACATATAAAAAAGAGCCATGTTTGAAAGAATCTTTAATAATGTTATGAGTAGTTATACCTAGAGATGCAATATAAGAGATTTTCATCTCCTTCATTTGTTTAATTTGAATATTATTTTTCTAAAAAGTTCCAATTATTTAGAGATGGAGTAGAAAATTCTGTAATTAAAAAGCACAATCCAGGAGGCCGGCCCAAGATGACAGAGTAGTCAGACACTTCTTGTGATCCCTTTTATGAGAAAGACCCCCGCAAAAAACAAGTGAATTGATCATACATGACAAGCTAAGAGCCCTGAACATCAAAGACAAAGTTGAGGAATTAGGCTGAGTGGCAGGGGGAGGGAGAAACAGTTCAGAAGCAGCGAGGAGTTGCCAGACCTGACCCCGGGGGGAACAGGTATCTCACAGGCTAATTCTACTGCTGCCGCAAAGCATAGGGAGGCAAGCAGAGGCATTCGGGGTCCATTTCCCACACTGGGGGAGTCCGATCATCGGAGAGTCTGCTCGACCCTCCAGAACAAGGGAGAACTGGCCCACAATCAGCAAACAATAAGTACCTGATTTTGGCCTACCACAATCCAAAAATACCCCTTTGGGAAAAACCTCTCACCCAGTTACCTGCTCCCTTCACACTCTGTTCTGGGTCCCAGGTGGCTGTATCCCCTGGGCCAGAAGAAGGACCCTGCACTCACCCTGAACCATTCTCCTGGCCTTGGAGGGGGAACAAATTAACAAATAGGAAAAAAATAATTTGCCGGCTCCCCTAAGCTAGGAACTCAGAGCAGAAACAGCTCCTTTGTCTAGGCACAGACATAAGGGGTCCACGGACTTTGAATGCCTTTTACCCCTGCATAGACCTGTGGGGGTCCATTTCAACAGCACAGGCCCTCAATAGCACAACAGGGTAAATAGCTGAAGTCTAATTTCAACTGTTTCAGCTACATGGTGGAAAGGCAAATTCGTGTCATTTGACACCACTTTGCCTATTACGCAGGGTCCTCACCTACCCACATCAGGGGCCTGAGGACTGGTGGCTTCACCCATGACATCTAGCCACCTGCGACAGTGGTCCAAGAATAAGTGGTGCCTCCCAGTCCTTACAGCCAACAGCATTGGATGTCTATGGTCTGTCTGCAAAACCCACCCACCTACATGCTGTAGGGAACAGGGACATGCTTTCTTTACAGACACTCAGGGGCAACTGTCAGCCCCGTCTTGCTCAGCCTGTAACCCACTACTGCACCCAGATAACTGTGCCTACACCAATCACCCCTGCTCATCTAGGACTGCAGGTGATAGCCTGAACCACACACTTGGTGACTATCTGGACACCTGAGCTGAATCCATATAAGAAAAGTGAATGAACTCCTGGACTCACATACCTAGTAATGGCTCTAACCACCTGGTGACAGGACGTTAAAGCTTCAAAGGTGACAACATTCAAACTAGCTCACTTGAGCAGCCTATTTGGGCATACCGAAACAAAACAATACAAGAAGCTAAATAAGTACAATAACTAACTGATGGCTTGGAGACAATGGTCAATATCAAATCACGTAAAGAGGCAGACCACGATGGCTTCAGCAAGCTCCCATAACATCAAAAAATCTTCCGGATGAAGAGAATTTCCTGGAATTACTGGAGGTAGAACATGAAAGATTAATATACAGAACTCTTTAAGAGATCAGGAAGGGGGTCAGGCAAAATGCAGAATAAGTCAGGAACACACAGACAAAGCGTCAGAGGAACTTAAGCAGATTAGACAAGAGCATAATGACAAATTTAATAGGCTGCAACAATCCATAGAGAAACAGCAAACAGGAATTCAGAAGATTAACAATAAAATTTCAGAATTAGACAATCAGTAGAAAGTCATAAGATGAGAATTGAGGCAATGGAAGTCAGAATTAGTGAAATTGAAGATAAAGCACTTGGCACCAACATATTTCAGGAAAAATCAAATAAAAAAATTTTTAAATGGAGAAACCCTAAGAATTATATGGGACTCTATCAAGAGGAATAACCTACGAGTCATTGGAGTACCAGAACAAGAAGGGATAACAGAAAATACAGAAAGAATTGTTGACGATTTGTTGGCAGAAAACTTTCCTGATACCATGGAAGATGAGAAGATATCTATCCAAGATGCTCATCGAGATCCCAAAAGAAAGTCACCAAGACATAAATCAAACTTGCCAAAACCAAAGATAAAGAGAGAATTTTAAGAGTAGCTAGGGATAAACAAAAACTCAACTACAAAGGAAAGTCAATAAGAAGCTCTAAATGGTATTCAAAAATTGGTGGGATTCAAGGGACGTAGAAACTTAACAACAAATACCAAAGAGCACGTCCAAAGGAATGTGTGAACATAAACATAAAAACTGGAAATTCCGTTTGGGACTGAGAGTGAAATATAGAGTCCTAAAGAATTTCCAAAGGTAAGTGTAACCGAATTTAGTAAACGTAGGATTTAAAAAATGATGAAAAGGATATAAATCCTAGATTTTCTGAGCTAAAAGACTTTGATGCAACCAGGCATTATTCAAAGCTAAACTGCTGAAAACCATGACATATTTATGGAAAACTAATCTGCAGAGCAGTTATTATGAGGAAGTAATACTGTTGGATCTGATGGTGCAGTGGTTATGAGCTCAGAGGCTAAGCAATAGGTCAGTAGTTCGAATCCACCAGCCCCTCCTTGGAAACCCTATGGGGGCAGTCACATTCTGTCCTATAGGATCACTATGAGTCTATTTTTTTAACACTGTCAATTAAAATTAGTTCATTGAAGATATATCTGGAAACGAAATAGTTTGATTCCACAGTTTCTGCAATCATTAGATTAAATTTTTTTTTTTTTACTTTCCAGAAAATCTAAAATCATGCACATAATCAGAAAGGGGATATTGATCTTCAAGGGATGTGTTTTCAAACATTGTTTATTTGCTGTTTCTTGGAATTAGTAATCTTCAAGGAAGAAAGATTAAATGAAATAACAATAATTAATAATATTGGGTTTTTCATCCCCAAAACGGATACCAAAGACAAAACTGAGATTTCAGAAGATTAAAAAACTGATTTCAGTCTCTCAATCTCCCTCTGGCTCCCTGCCTCCCTTCCCCATTCTCTCTCTTTCTCTTCTCTTCCTCCTCCTCCTATGTCTTCTCCCTCATTCCTTTTTTCCCTCTTTCTCCCTCCCTTATATAAACAAACTAGCAGCAGAAATTTGGTGGCAAAAGTAAATACATTACACTGGAAGTAAATATTAAGTAGGCATGCTATAGTTAAACAATTTACAAAATGTAATTTATCTAGGTCGAATCGGCACTGTGCTCAGCCAAATACCTTTTATTTTCTTCTTAAAAAAAAAAAAAAATTATCAACTGTTAATTCACCCTTGTTCCTCTAAACGCCCAAGACATAAAATTGCCTATTTTCTCTCAAGTACTTTCATCTTTCAGGAAATCAAATGCTCTTATTTGGGCTTCTGGAGGTCTTGTCCTTATGTTCAGGCTAAACTGCATGCAAGACAGCCACTGACATTTCAAGATTCTGTCTTCTATTATCAACATTCCTCAAGATAGGTCTCTCCTTTTTCTGGCTTTGTGGTATCTCCCATCAGTCCTCTTGTTCACAATTTCTCTACCTGATTTTCTTCTAGTTCTCATTTCTTAAACAAAATTTGATTTCATTAAGAGCAATTGCAGTGTCTTCTTTCATAGCAGAGTAATGGTACATGTACGTGTGTATGCATGGGAGGTATACGCATTCAAATTATAATGCATAATTTGGAAGCTATACAATAAAATGATAAGAAGAGGCAAGAAAGAAAGGGATAATCTAGCAATGAAGACACACTTAACTATACAAATCACTTGAAAATGCACAGAGCATTTGAAAATATTATTAGACATCAAGATTCTTTTAATTTATATACTCTACACTGGGTATTATGCAAAACGACCCAGAACGTATATCCACACTTATTAAACTTTCATTCACTTCTCTTTTTAAATTCATTACTGAAATACTCTACTGGTTATTTATTTTTTCTTGGAAAAAAATCATTAATGGCATAAAATCATAATATGGAAACAGAAAGTGGATTTTATTGTGGCTTTCATATGCCCAATACGTGTCTATAAATAAACATAGATTTATATTTTAATAAAAATTACATTATACTAAGTAATCAGAAGGATGTGGGATAGATATGGGAATTGTTTCTTATCATTGCGTACCCTAGCATAACTAATATGTACTTAGAATCACTACTTTATCCTTTAAATTCATGAACTACTTAACCTATACAAAAAATATTCTTGTACACATATTATGTGCAAAACACTCTAATTTATTAATCTGTTTTAAAATTCTATCTGGAATTATTGTCAGTCTTACTTATAGTGTGTCTTATTTAATTTTTCACCTTATGTTGTTTTCAAAAGTTGAAAAAATTTGCACCTCATGGTGCAACAGTGAAGCACTTGGCTGCTAACCAAAAGGTTGTCCTTTCAAACTGACCCAGCTGCTCTTTGGGATAAAGACCCGGTGATCTACTGCCATAAGATTACCAAAAAAAAAAACCAAACCCAGTGCCGTTGAGTCGATTCCGACTCATAGCGACCCTATAAGATTACAGCCTATAAAATGCTATGGGGCAGTTCTACTCTGTCACATAGGATTGTTATAAGTAGAAACTGACTTGATAGCATCTAACAATGACATTTTATTTTCAATTATTTAAATGTGTGTACTCTAAATTATATTCTTTTTCTCTACCCTGTAACAACCCAGAAAATATATTTTTTAGTCATGAGACCATGTTCACCACAAAAGCTTCTGAATCCAAAAGAGGCATAAAGTGATATGACACCAGAGTTGCCATTTTGCTAAAACCCTTGGCATTAATCTATGCCAATTTCTAGACAAAAAGATGTAGCAAAGCAGATGAGTTATTTCCTGTGGGAAGAAAATAAGAAAGGTAGTTGTGCGTGGTATCTTGGAAAGATTTCTAATGTAGGACACTTTATGTTGTTTTTTTTTTTAGATGCTGTCCAGTTGGTTCCGACTCAGAGTTGACCCTATTTACAACAGAAGGAAACACTGCCCAGTCCCGTGCCATCCTCACAATCGTTATGCTTGTGCACAATGTAGCAGCCACTGTGTCAATCCATCATCCATCCATCATCTCCTTGAGGGAATTCTTTTTTGCTGACCTTCTACTTCACCAAGCATGACATCCTTCTCCAGGGATGATAACATGTCAAAAGTATGTGAAACAAAGTCTTGTCATCCTCGCTTCCAAGAAGCACTCTGGATGCACTTCTTCCAAGACAGATTTGTTCATTCTTCGGGCAGTTCATGGTATATTCAGTATTCTTTGCCAACACCACAATTCAAATGCATCAATTCTTCTTTGGACTTCCTTATTTATTGTCCACCTTTCACATGCATATCACAAGGTGACTGAAAATACCATGTCAGCCATACCTTATTACTCAAAGTGACATCTTTGCTTAACACTCTAAAGAGGTCTTTAGCAACAGATTTTCTCAATACAATAATATGTCCTTTGATTTCTTGACTGTTGTTTCCATGGGCGTTGATGGTGGACCCAAGTAAAACAAAATTCTTTACAATTTCAATGTTTTCTTCATTTATCTTAATGTTGCTTATTGGTCCATTTGTGACGATTTTTGTTTTCTGTATGCTGAAGTGCAGTCCATACCAAAGGCTGTAGTCTTTGATCTTCATCAATAAATGCTTCAAGATCTCTTCACTTTTCGCAAGCGAGATTGTGTTATCTGCATCTCATAGGCTGTTAATGAGTCTTCTTCCAATCCTGATGCAGCATTCTTTCTTATATAATTCAGCTTCTCAGATTATTTGCTCAGTATACAGACTGAATAAGTATGGTGAAAGGATACAGCCCTGATGCACACCTTTCCTTACTTTAAAGATGCAACATACCCTTGTTCTGTTCAAACCACTGCCTCTTGATCTAAGTAAGCACAATTAGGTATTCTGGAATTCCCATTTTCACAATGTTATCCATAATTTGTTATGATCCACACAGTCAAATGCCTTTGCATAGTCAATAAAATGCAGGTATATATCTTTCTGGTATTCTCTGCTTTTAGTCAAGATTCATCTGACGTCAGCAATGATATCCCTTGTTCCATGTCTCCTGAATCCAGCTTGAATTTCTGGCAGTTCCCTGTGGATGTACTGCTACAACTGGTTTTGAATTACCTTCACCAAAATTTTACTTGTGTGTGATATTAATGATATTGTTTAACAATTACTACATTCTATCAGATCACCTTTCTTCGGAATGGACAAAAATATGGATCTCTTCCAGTCAGCTGTCCAGGAAGCTATCTTTCAAATTTCTTGGCATAGATGAGTGAGTACCTCCATCACTGCATCCTTTGTTGAAACATCTCAATTGGTATTCTGTCAATTCCTGGAGCCTTGTTTTTCACCAACACCCTTCAGTGCACCTTGGACTTCTTCCCTCAATACCATCAGTTCTTAGTCATATGCTGCCTCCTGAAATGGTTCAACATTGATCAATTCTTTTTGGTACAATGACTCTGTGTATTCCTTCCATCTTCTTTTGTTGCTTCCTGCATCATTCAATATTTTGCCCATAAAATCCTTCAGTATTGCAACTTAGAAAAAACAAACAAAAAGAAACTAAACCCACTGCTATAGAGTCGATTCCAACTCAGACCTTGAAATTTGTTTTCAGTTCTTTCAGCTTGAGAAATGCTGAGTGTGTTCTTTCCTTTGGTTTTATAATACTTTACTTTGTCTTCTCGAGCCGCCCTTTGAAATCTTCTTTTCAGCTCTTTGGCTTCATCATTTCTTCCATTCACTTCAGCTACTCTACATTCAAGAACAAGCTTCAGAGGCTCTTCTGACATCCATTTTAATCTTTTCTTCCTTTCCTGACTTCTTAATGACCTTTTGCTTTCTTCATGTACGATGTCCTTGATGTCATCCCAAATGCATTTGGTGTTGGTCATTAGCGTTCGATGTGTAAAATCTGTTCTTGAGATGGTCTCCAAATTCAGGTCCAGTATGCTCAAGATTGAATTTTGGTTCTTGTGGACTTGTTTTAATTTTCATCAGCTTGAACTTGAACTTGCATATGAACAATCGATGGTCTGTTCTGAAGTGGGTCCCTGGCCTTGGTCTGACTGATGATACTGAGCTTTTCCATCATCTTTTTCCACAAATGTAGCAGACTTGATTCTTGTGTTTTCCACCCAATGAAGTACACAAGTGTAGTTGCCCTTTAGGTTGTTGAAAAAAGGTATTTATAACAAAGACGTCATTGGTCTTGAGAAATTCTATCATGCAATCGCCTGTGTCATTTCTATCATATTTTCCAACTACAGACCCTTTTCTTTGTTTCCAGCTTTCACATTCCAATTACCAGTAATTATCAATGCATTTTGATTGCATGTTTGATCAATTTCAGACTGCAGAAGTTGATAAAAATCTTCAGTTTCTTTATCTTTGCTATTAGTGGTTGGTGCAAAAATTTGAGTAATAGTCATATTAACTTGTCTTCCTTGTAGGAGTATGAATATTATCCTATCACTGATAACACTGTACTTAAGAATAGATCTTGAAATGTTCTTCTTGACAATGAATGCAATACCATTCCTCTTCAATTTGTCATTTCTGGCATAGCAGATCATATGACCGTCTGATTCAAAATGGCCAATACCAGTCCATTTCCGCTCACTAATGCCTAGGATATCAATCTTTATGTGGTCCATTTCATTTTTGACAACTTCCAATTCTCCTAGACTCAAACTTTGTACATTCCATGTTCCAATTATTAATGGATGTTTGCAGCTGTTTCTTCTCATTTTAAGTCATACCACAGCAACAAATGATGGTCCTGAAAGTTTGAGTTCATCCACGTCATTAAGGTTGACTCTACTTTGAGGAGACAACTCTTCCCCAGTCGTCTTCTGAGTGCCTTCAAACCGGAGGGGCTCATCTATGTCAGACAATGTTCCACTGCCATTCATAAGTTTTTCACTGGCCAATATTTTTTCAGAAGTAGACTGTCAAGTCCTTCTTCCCAGTTTGTCTTGGTCTGGAAGCTCTGCTGAAACTTGTCCACCTTGGGTGACCCTGCTGGTGTTAGAAATACCAGTGGCATAGCTTCCATTATCTCAGTAACACACAAGCCACCACAGTACCGCAAACTGACAGAAGAGTGTATAGATTATTTATATTGAGTTTATTTGAATTTTTATGTGTTTCATTTTAATAATATATTTTAAAACATTTATAATATTTTGATTCGGTTGATGAACATCTTTTCTAGAAAAATGGTCCAGAGATAACATTTAACAAAAAAAGAGATATGAGTAGCTTGAAACCTATGAACAAATATCTAATTCACCAAAACAAAAGGAATATAAGTTAAAACACCAATGAGATACATATTTGGCTATCTTATTAGCATGCACTGTAAAGAGTTACAAAAAATAGAGTTGGTATGGTATGCGGAAAATCATTTTAAAGATGGAATTTTGGAATGCAGGTGTTTCAAATTTTCTGGGGGAAAATTTGGCAATTTATATCAAAATAGAGCTGGTATCTTTAAGAAAGTTTTCATTGTAATGGAAGTAAATGGGAGTAACTACAAAGCTCAAAATAGGTGATTGTCTAAAAATTAAGAGACATTCATATGAAAAAAACATTGAAATCAACTTGATGAAGTAGAAATACTTTTAAAAACAAGAAAAATCATTCAGTTTTAACAAATATTTACTGATTCTCTATTATCAATTCTATAATGTGTCACAGAATTTACTATTTGTCAAGTGTATAGTGTTGAATAGGCAGACACATTCTGTTCAAAGGTATAGCATAAATTCAGACAATGATAAGAGCAGTGAAGAATGGCAATCCAGATGATGTGACAGGAATGATGGGGCAGACAAGAAACAGGCAGATTTATCTAAAGGAAAGGCCATCTAGACAAACAAATGGAGAAACTCTACAATAGAAATGAGGTTAGTGTTCAAGAATTTGAGCCTACTGGGTGATGGTGAAAGTGCTGGGTAATAAATTTAGAGTTAGATGGCCAAGTATTACACGTACTTGGAGGCCAAGGTAAGTATAATGGATTTCATTCCAGGTGTTATGGTTAAGAGGCAGAGGATTTTTACCAAGGGAAGTAACCTATATTTGTTTACATTTTAAAAAGAACGCTCTGGCTGTTGTATGGAAACTGGACTATAGAGGGAATTTGGGAGCTAGTCAAGAAACCAAATGAAGTATTGCATTGGGCAAATCTGCTGTAGAAGATCTCTTTAAAGTATTAAAAAGCAAAGAACCAAGGTGCACCTGACTAAAGCCATGGTATTTTTAATTGCCTCATGTGCATGCGAAAGCTGGACAATGAATAAGGAAGATCAAGGAAAAATTGATGCATTTGAATTATGGTGTTGGTGAAGAATATTGAATATACTATGGACTGCCAGAAGAATGAACAAATCTGTCTTGGAAGAAGTACACCCAGAACGCTCCTTAGAAGTGAGGACGATGAAACTTCATCTTGCATACTTTGGACATGTTATGAGGAGGGACCAGTCCCTGCAGAAGAACATCATGCTTGGTAGAGAGTCAGCAAAAAAGAGGAAGACCCTCAGTGAGATTGATTGACTCAGTAGCTGCAATGATAGGTTCAAACATAGCAAAGATTGTGAAGATGGTGCAGGACCAGGCAGTGTTTCACTATGTTGTACACAGGGTTGCTATGAGCTGGAACTGACTAGATGGTCTGTAACAACAACAACAGGGAGCTAGAGACAAAACAGCACAATAAGAAAAGTGAATGTTATAGTAATTAAGGAAAGAAATAAAAGTGATTTGGACCAGGACCGTATCAGTGAGGATGAAGTGAAATAATTCAATATACATACATGGCTGCTGAAGTTTAAATGTAGGATCAGGGAAGGGAGGGTTCTTGAGCTTCCAGATACAGCTTTTATGGTTTTATGTATTGAAATGGGGAAGACTAGTAGGAGAATACATTATGTGTTGGTAGGAGAATACATTATGTGTTGGTAGAAGGGGAGAAATCATGAGTTCTGTCTTGGTCATGCTGAATACAAAATAGCATTGTTAAGTAGGCTTCTGCATATATAAATTTCGGACTCAGTGGATGAGTGAAGGGAATACATTTGAGATCTTTGCATAGAAATGGTTTCATCAGGAAAAATAGATGAGACCACTAAGACAGGCAGTACAGATGCAGAAAAGCAGAGGGGTGTTTTGGAAGTCTCTAAATCAAGCTCTCCTTTGTGAAGCCTGAGCCCCTTACCATGCGCCATAAAATTTATAATGGTTTTTGTCTCTTCAGAGAAATATGAAATTGGAACTGATGTATTTAATGTTACAGTAAGTTCTGCAGTGGTACATTTCATGTGAAGCCTCTTTAGCAATATTTCTCTCTTTTTTTTTAATTACCAATTTAGAAGGTAACACTTTGTCAGCTTTCTCTTAGGGTGGTAGAAACCTACTAGAATTCTCTTGAGTTTTATGTTAAGAACTAGGAGGCATAAAGCTAATTTCAGGCTCCTAACACCAAACTGACTAAACCATAGATGACTATACTCCTTCCATGTGCAAAACTCACCCTGTTCTTAATTTTACCTGAAAAATTGGATGGTATCACTCATTTGTGTTTGAAGGACATTTGATTTTTTTTTCTATTTCTAAATGTGAAATTTATTACGAAGTACATTCACTGACCATACCTTGTTTTAAAATAGAGTAAGTTTTAGAGCAGTGTTAGTAGCTTTACAGAAAAATTGAGCATATATCCATTCCCATACACCGCTTCCCCCCAATTTCTTCTATACTACCATCTTTTTACTCGATTTTATTTTTTATTGTTATAAAATATAGATAATACAACTCTTGCCAATTCAACATTTTTCACATACAAAATTCAGTGAGATCAATTATCTTGTGTATCCTCACCATTTAGAAAGCACTGGGTTTTTGTTTATGGGGATGGAAAATTTAACATTTGAATTTTTATTGTCTGAAGTAATACAATCAGTGGTGATTCTTTACAATTTTCATGATTTCTATTCATTACTTTCCTTATCTGAATCCAGGTGTGAAAAACACTGTTTTTTTTGTTTTTTGATAAAAATAATTTTGCTCTTCTGAGAAGAATATAAAACCAATATTTTGAAAAGTATATGAAGGGGTTGCAGTACTTCATCCACGGCCTCACCATTCTCACTGTGTCTCTGCTATATTGCCTCCAGCCTCTGTCGCTACAGTTTTGACTTTTTTTTTTTTTTGGTATTGTGTGGAAAGCAAACAATTCTCTGGTTGTATCATTAGGCTGTCATAAAATCCTCTGGAGAAAATATTATATTATTCAAAAATTTTGAGTTGAGAACACCACCTAGGCAGAATGGGTATTAGACCATGAAATGGCTTTGATGGTTAATAGGTTTTATTGTTGGTGTGGTTGCTAATGCTTGGTATGGGTGTTTTTTTGTTTGTTTGTTTTTTGTATTTTACATTACTTCTTACTCCCATTGTCTTTTATGCCTGATATTTCTAGAGAAGAAAAACCAGTACTAGCTTCATTGTAGGGACTGACCTAGGAGCAAGTGACTTTATCTTTTTCCTTACTTGTCTTAGTTATCAAGTGCTGCTATAACAGAAATACCACAAGTGGGTGTCTTTTGCAAACAGTTTAGGAAGCTAGAAGTCTGAATTCAGAGTGCAAGCTCTAGGAGAAGACTTTCTCTCTCTGTCAGCTCTGATGGAAGGTCTCTTCTGAGCTTCTGCTCCTGGGTGATCTTCATGTGGTTTGGCAACTCTCTTCCCCCACTTTCCCCATCTCTACCACTTAGCTTGCTCAAAGAGGACTGACTTAAGATACTTCCTAACCCTGACTCATTAACATAGCAAACATAACCTAATCCTCATTAACAAAACCTGATCCTGCCTTATTAATATGACAAACATAACTCATTCACAAATGGGATTATAACCACAGGCAGAGCCTAGGATTTACAACACGTATTTTGGGGGAACACAATTCAACCCATAACATTGCTACGTTTAAACATATTTACTGCTTAATATGGAGAAAAATTAATTAAATGAAATTATAGAAAAGGTAAAAGAAGCAAAAAAAATTGCATTTTAACTACATCTTTTAATGTAATCCTGTCATAAAATCAGGTCTTTTTTTTTTTTTTTTTTGCTGAGTGTATCAACATGGAGATAAGCAAAGCTTTATTTTCAAAATGTTGTAGTGTCTACACGTGTGGAACTCTGAGAACATAAGTTGTTCATTCTCTTTTCCTTCCTTATGTTGCAAGAACTTACCCTTGTGTGTTTAATTTCACTTAGATATCACACAGACCTATAAGTAATACCACAGTTGCCACTGGAACAAACATTAAAAAGAAACAAGCTAGAAATATTATCTGTTGTTGTTGTTAGGTGCTGTCAAGTCAGTTCCAACTCATGGCAACCTGGTGTACAACAGAAGGAAACACTGTCCAGTCCTGTGCCATCCTCACAATCGTTGTTATGGTTGAGCCCGTTGTTATAGCCACTGTGTCAATCCATCTCATTAAGGGTCTTCCTCTCTTTCATTAACCCTCCACTTTACCAAGCATGATGTCCTTCTCCAGGGAATGGTCCCCCCGATACATGTCCAATGTACATTAGACGAAGTAACGCATCCTCACTTCCAAGGAGCACTCTGGCTATACTTATTCCAAGACAGGACTTGTTCATTCTTCTGGCCCGCCCATTGCCGTCTAGTTGATTCTGACTCATAGCGATCCTGTAGGACAGAGTAGAACTACCCCGCGGAGTTTCCAAGGAGTGATTGATAGATTTGAACTGCCAATCTTCTGGTTGGCAGCCTGAACTTTTAACCACTGGCAGTCCATGGTATATTCCATATACTTCAACACCATAGTTCAAATGCATCAATTCTTCTTTGGTCTTCCTTATTGATTGTCCAGCTTTCACATGCATATGAGGTGATTGGAAATACCACGGCTTGGGTCAGGCTCACCTGAGTCCTCAAAGTGACTTCTTTGCTTTTTAACACTTTAAAGAGGTCTTTTGCAGCAGATTTGTCCAATGCAATAATACATTCTTTGGTTTCTTGACTGATGCTTCCATGAGCATTCATTGTAGATTCAAGTAAAATGAAATACTTGACGACTTCAGTATTTTCTCTGTTTATCATAAATTCTACACTTTGTGCACTCACAGATACTGTATACTGGTGCTTATAAATACACATTTTCAAGAGTGATTTCAAAGCCAATCAGATCCTTGCTATTTTAGAATATAAACATGGATTTACATTATTTTGTGATGGACACCAAAGCATTCTAATCACTTTAAAGCCCTGTCTTTCCTAGGTACTGCTGAATAATACGAGCCACCCCAACCTCTTTTCAAGTTTACATAAAATGAAGGATAAGAACATAAGTAGCCATGTGAATCTCAAGGGTGCCAAGTCTCTGTTATGAAATATGACCTTTGCAGCATCTGGAAATGATTCTGTACTTCTCTTCTGCTCCATTGCCTGGTGGGTCTATTTCAGGGCAGTCTGAATTGCTGGCTAAGTATCATGCAATAAATTCTACAATCAAGGCCCACACCAGAATGGCAGCCAGATATTCAGTGGTGGAAAGGAGGAATAATAATATTTTAGTGGCTGCTCCTTGAAAGAAAATTCTAAATATAGGTTCTTATAAGAACTTGAAGTATTCCCTTGGGGTCTGTGGAAGAAAACTACTTGCTTAGGTAATCTAAGGTACCTGTTTCATCAAGCCACTGGGATACAGTGAGAAGTAGCTGGAGACTGAGGCCTATTCAAACGGCTGTGAGACTTTAGCGAATTTGAATGTTATCCAGGTATTAATTCTTCCTGGACTCTCCCTAGTCATAAGCAACCAAGTCCACAGCCAAAGGCATCATGGAGTGTTCAGTCACTGAAACTTATATCCATAAAAATGGCAAATAAAATGTGGTTCTGCTGCTCTTGTGCTCTGTCAAAATCTGAAACTTCAAAAGTCTCTCTTGTCAGAGTAGCAACTTGTATCGCCTCTATAAATCTACAAGCAAGAAGTATTGAGGTGATGATGTTCTACTGTTGAAAAATTTAATAGTGACGTTACCAGTGAGCGTGAACTCTAACTGGTTTATGATGGCTCCTTTTGTGCAAGGTATGGGACAAATTATAATCTTTCTGGCTTTTGCCCTTATTTAAAAAAAAAAAAATGGGTTTTAATAGACCTTCTGCTTATTGATTTTTCGTCCTGCATAATCATTCCTGAACGGATGTAAAATGCTATTTGTGCTAAATAATTGATAGCATGAAAAATTACTGGAAAGCTATGACAGGCCAGAAGATGTGGCAGAAAGAGACTTGGCAGTACAGCAATAAATGTAGTCAGAAGAGGCCAGTGCTGTCAGGATAGGAATATCATATGATTAATTGCTCTATTACTTCTTCTTGGTCTGCAGAAAGGCAAGAGGAGGTTAAAAAGGGAGCAAAACATATAGTAGTTTGCTGATTATAGCTTCCTCTTATTTATTCCTTGGAATAGAGGGTGAGGGAAAATGCTTTAGTTTCTGTTTTATCTTTATTTACCAAAGGTAGATGCAATAACTGATTGTGTTGAAGTTTATATAGAAAAGGTAGTTGTCCTACAGTGATAGACTCGTTATGTTAGTTTTACAAAGCTGATTAGAATGGATGTCCATTTCCAATGAATCATCACTGTTCTGAATGTGGGTTACTGAAGGGGAGTGGTAATGCCAAAACTGAGTACAGGGAATATGCACTGCCTCAGAGAACAGACATGATGTCCAAATGAAATGAGGCTTTGTGGTTAAAAAATGTTCTTTCAGAAAATTACTGGTAATTACTTATATAATAATTTGCTGTATTTAAGGATGCATGATTGTAATGGTATACTTTATTCTATGCACAGACAACTACACACCCATATGTACATATACCTGTATGGCTTTAATAGGGAGGAAGAGAAAAGTTGGTCTTCTATTATCTTAAATGTATAATTTCGATATCATCATGAATTTTTCAGACTTATACTTTTAGGTAATAATACAAAATTTCATCAAAATTATTGGTACTGAAAATGGGAAAGAAAAATAAAGTTTAAATTTTTTCCTACTACAATTTCATTTCTCTGAAAGTAAATTTCTTAATTTTGATTTGATTTTTATCAGTATTTTCAAGCTTCCATTTCTCCTCACCAGAGCTATTGGCCTGGGTATTTGTGTATCACAGAAATCACACAAGATGCTATACGTTAAAACCACATACAAACCAAACCCACTGCTGTCGAGTCAATTCTGACTCATAGCGACCCTATAAGACAGAATAGAACTGCCCCATAGAGTTTCCAAGGAGTGCCTGGCGGATTCGAACTGCCGACAGCTTGGTTAACAGCCATAGCACTTAACCACTACACCACCAGGGTTTCCAAAACCACATATAAGTGGGGATATTTTAGAATCTTTCATTGCCAAAATTAGAACGTGGCACCTTGGTTCTGATAGGATGGACAGGGAAGGGTGGGGATTCATGCACCTATTCTGCAGCCAACTTTATTTTAGTAAATTTCCTTACAATACCTGCTTCATTTTCCTCTAGCCATCATCTTCTAAAATGTAGATTTCACACCCTAAACCAATTACTTTATTGCTCCAGACCTTGTGAGCAGAGCACACTACGACAGAAAACAGCACAGCTCATCTGTCTAACAGTGTCGACTGAATGTTTACCTATATAATTAGAAAACAAATCTTGTGAGTTTGTTATGGTTTCCTCATAAATTTACACAATCACAATGGTTTGGAACATTTTAACATAAAACATTTGATTTATTTGCTTTTTATTTAGCTTTAAAATACAAAGAATTATCCCAGACACTGTGATCTGGAGTTGTTAAAAATACGGGTAAATATTTCCTTTTTATTACTATTTTAATCTGTGTATGCAAGTATCAGAATTGCCTCTATTGAAGGGAGGATGCACTACTTACATATAATAAATAACGGTTTATCCAGTCTTACTTATTCTTCCAGCACCCATTCCAAATTCTCAAAATGGATACTTTCCCAAACTTAACATTAATTAGTAATAAGAATGTTTTAAATCAAATGATCCATTGCATTGAGCAAATCTTCTGCAAAAGACTTTTTTAAAGTTTTAAAAAGCAAAGATGTCACTTTAAGGACTAAGGTGCATAAGAAAGCTGAGGAATAAATAAGGAAGACAGAAGAATTGATGCATTTAAATTATGGTGCTGGTGAAGAATATCGAATGTATCATGGACTACCAAAGGAACAAACAAATCCGTGTTGGAAGAAGTACAGCCAGAATGCCCCTTAGAAGCGAGGATGGCAAGACTTCGTCTCACATACTTTGGATATGTTATCAGGAGGGATCAATCCCTGGAGAAGGACATCATGCCTTATAATGCAGAGGGTCAGTGAAAAAGAGGAAGACCCTCAATGAGATGGATTGACACAGTGGCTGCGACAATAGGATCAAGCATACAAGTATCATAAGTACGGTGCAGGACCAGGCAATTTTTTATTCTGTTGTACATAAGGTCTTTCTTTAGAGATGTAAAAAAAAAAATGAGCAGAGAGACATGGGGACCTTATACTACCGAGAAAGCAGTCCTGGGAGCAGAGTGCATCCTTTGGATCTGAGGTTCCTGCACTGAGATGCTCCCATACCAAGGTAAGAATGATGATAAGGACCTACCTCCAGAGCACACAGAAAGTCTTCCCCTAGAGCCGGTGCTCCAAATTCGGACTTCTGGACTGTAAGAAAATAAACTTCTCTTTGTTAAAGCCATCCAGTTGCGGTATTTCTGTAAGGACAGTACTAGATGACTAAGACAGTCACTAAGTTTTGAGGGTGGTTAGCATTATGATGACATTAGATAAATAATAGAAGGGCTTATTTTAGAATTCACACTACTTTCTAAGTAAGTGATGGGTTTAGCAGACATTCTCAAACTCATTTTTCTTGGGAAGGGGATTCAGACTCGGAGACACCAAACCCTTATAAAAAACCAAAGAAAGTTGTAAAACCTCATTTCAGAAAAGAAAAAGAAATTGCAAATACAAAATTAGGTATGAAAGTGAATATATTTATAGAAGGAGCAAAGAAATAACAGGAGCCTTGGAAGTCCAGATGCCTTTGTTCTTAGATTTCTTCAGGTAATCTTCAAGTAATGGTTACATAGAAATACTTTCTAATTGCAAGATGACTTCTTCTCTTGACCTAGAACACTCTACAACCTCCAGAACTCACAGAGAGAAGCCCATGCACACAAAGGACCTGAAGCTTAAGCTCATTAGCTTCATCATAAATCTGCTCTTTCTTCCCTTTGTAGTATGAGTCATCTAAAGAGAGGGTTAAATGAAGTACTGTGAAAATAAGACAGAACTGTAATGATTGTTCTTCTGGTTCTCCAAATGGGTAGCTCGGGGGTAAGGAGAAAGTTGGAAAAAGCCCTGGGCCTATAAAGAATTTTCAGGTTCAGGGTGGAAGCTAAGTTTTGCTCACGTTTTGGAAGGGCTGCAGAACACCAAATGAAGCGAAGAGAGTTGCTTTTGCCATTCCATTAGTTCTTCTGTTCATATCAGAAAAAATTCTCTTGTAAAATTTTCAAAGTAGATTAAAATGAATTACCTAATTTGAATCCCAGGTTTTTTTTTTTTTTTTTTTAATTAGAAAGGTTATTTACCTATTTGTTATTACTTTTCTGCTAAAACAGATTGACAATCAATTACATTCATTATTAAAACAGTCATTTATGTTTTCCTGGTTCCACTTTATTATATGTATTTACAATTTTAAATAGATCATCTCTTACCTTTTAACCCACATACGCACCTCACTTTTAGTGTTATTTCGGGAGTACAGTAGTTAAAAACAACCCAAATTTACAGTGGATTTAACTAACAAAGGTCTATTTCTCATTCACATCAGCACATGTCCAGCACATGTTGCCACTCGGGGACCTAGGCTGATGGAGGCATTACCATTCTATGATACAACCATATCAACCTAGGCTTTGGGGTCTGCCCTGAGGGTAAAGGCAACAAAAAGAATCACATAATGCTCACATGCCACATCTAATTATATGCATACCAAAACCAAAAGCCAACCTCATGGCCTTCAGGTTGATTCTGACTGCTGACATTTTGGTTAGCAGCCATAGCTCTTAACCACTGTGCCACCAGGTGCAATTCTCCTGAGTACCTGGAGGGAGTGGAGAACCAAACGATTGGTGAACAATAGTGATTTACCACAAGGATTTTATCCCCAATATTGTGACTCATTGTCTTTCCTTTTCTACCTTTTCTTGTGAATAGCCAGTTGCCATTGCGTTGATTTCAAATCACGGTGACCCCATATGTGTCAGAGTAGAACTGTGCTCCGTACTGTTTTTGACGGCTGATTTTTCAAAAGTAGATTGCCAGGGCTTTCTTCCAAGGTGCTTCTGAGTGGACTTGAACCACCAGCCTTCAGTTAGTAGCCAACTGTTTTAACTGTTTGTACTACTCAGGGACTTCTTATTGTGAATAAGCCCCAACAAACTATTTGATTCAAACTTTATGTATATGATTATTTCTATTATGTAGAGGAGAAAAACAAATTAGATAAAATTTAAATTATATATCCTCAGTCACAGAACTAGCCAATCATGCTCTTGGTCTTTTTTTTTTTTCCTCAAAACTTAGAAGACCCTTGTATACATCATTATTCTAAAGTGAAGAAACATACTCTACCAAACTACATTTACTGCTGCTTTTCTTCCAATAAATCATGTGGATAATTGTACTGCTGTGTAAAATATTTTAAAAACTTTGCATGATTAGGTTACGAGAGAAAGTGAACTATTTGTAATAAAAAGGAGAAAGTGGGATCAGGTAAAAGACTTCAAAAATTGAACAATATTAACAGTTACTCTATACATAACACAATTAAAGATGTCTTACATATAAAAAGTTACATGTTCAATCTAATAAAGCCTGCTTCATAATACAGTTTTTTCTAGTGGAATTTATCTACTTTCCGTCTCAAAAGTTAATTGTACTTGAATTATCTGGAATATCCTGAGACTGATGAAACTGAAATTGAGGTAGTGGAATGAAGACAAAATTTCTACCTAAAACCATATAAATTGATCTAGATTTAAAAAAAGAAGAAGAAGAAGAAAGTGTTGTAGGGGAAAAAGACTACAGACTCAAATTTAATCAAAAGAGATTTTTATTAAGCCAAGACAAAGACAAAAACAATCATTGCAATGAGACATCTGCTGATGTGTGCCAGGCACAAGAGACTAGCAAAACCCCTGAATCATAAACAGGGAGTTTCTTGTATACCATTACAGAAGGAAGTAAGTTAAAAAAAATTCTGATTGGCTATTCACTAATACATCATTGTCAAAGGCAGTATAACAGAAGTAGGGACTTGCCTCTGGTAGGTTAAAAGAGGTTTTGTTGACTTAGTTGTCACTCAGTGATAGGTTTAAAGGGTTTTTGTTGACTTAGTTACTGCTTAGTGACCACAGAGGTTTACAGGAGAGGGGGCTTCCTTAGCAACAACTGAACAACATTCATTTTTGGCTTAGTGGCTGCAAGGGTTTCACAGTACAGTCATATGGTAATTGCAAAGCATCCATTTCTGAAAACATAAAGGTTACCTAAAGCTCCTTGGAGATAACTAACAACATTGTTCTTGGCAGGCAGAACTGCCCTAACCAGTTGAGTTTGTTTTTGTTTGTTTGTTTTTTACACAAAATGGATTTGTAGGCCTGAGCCCTTATCTCAGCTTCTTTTACTCTGTCAGATACCTCACATAATTTTTAGGGTCTCTATATCAATGGCAATCACTCACTTGTATAACATTTTTGCTGTTGTTATTCTTAAATTCATTTTTTTTTTTAGGTTAAGAACTTTGATTATCTGATTAGTCTTGGTCTAAAGGAAAAAAAACATTGCCATCGAGTTAATTCCAACTCACAGCGACCCTATAGAATAGAGTAGAACTGCCCCACAGAGTTTCCAAGGAGTGCCTGGTCGATTTGAACTGCTGATGTTTTGGTTACCAGCCGTAGCACTTAACCACTATGCCACCAGACAGTATAAATAGCTAGCTTCCACCTGTCAGAAAATAGAAACCAAAACAAAACTGTAGGTTTCAAAGAATAAAGAGGAAGATTTGATCACCATAAAACTTAAGTATTATTAATCTGTGCTCTATTTGACAATGTATAAATCAGCTCATTTTTTGATATCAAATTAAAACCAAGCCCCTGAAAGAGATGAGGTTATTAACCCTTGTTCCCTGGCCAATTCCCATTTAGATAATTGCACTATGCTGCAGACCTAAATTCTCCCAGTAATTTCATTTTGAAAAATAAAATTAGACAGCAGGTCATGGCCCCCTCTTCCAAATCATACCGTAGTTCTATAAGTGTACTATTCAATAGCTGCTATGTTCTATCCCTTAAGTGGTTATGTTCCCATTTTTCCATAATAATTTACTTTTGTAAAAATTATACATTTCATTTATATAGACCATTCCATTTCATGATGTCCATGTTATTTTCATTCAACCCACATAAATACTATCAGTATGAGGCTGAGTATAATTTCACAGCTAATGAAACAGACGCCTAGAAAAGAGAAAGGAAAGGGCACATGGTGAGCTATGGTCATGCTTCTTTTAAAAATGATTTCCTAAAAAATTCTCTAGGATGCCTTTACTTGCCCACAAATGTCTCTCTTTATTATTAGAAGTCTACAAAGAATGAAAAAAGAGTCACATCAAATGGTAGATGAAATTAGACACATGGAAGATGTGAAGACCCTGAGAAAGGATGCACGGAAAATGAGAACAAATATCTGAAAAGACGTCCAAGAATATTAACCAATCTTCTAATTCACCTCTTCTAATTACCATCATTAACTTGGTAATTCTAAAAGATACAAATAGCATGCCTTTTAACTTAATGCTACAAGGTGAGTAGAATTCACTTGATAGTGCCAAGGAAGCCATGTGACCATGCAGGTTAGGCACACTGGGTCAGTGACGGGCAGAGGGACAGACTGCTGTACCAACAGAGTGTGTGTCCTGAACGTGATGCTCTCGTATCCTCTATCTCATACTCCATCTCCCTCAAGGCACCATATCTAACTGTTACCAAGAATAATGTCCACATTTTCAAAGAGAAAAAAAAAAAGAAATATAGTAGTCTAGGTCATATCTTTCTCCTTAATAAATAAAATAAATTTTTCTGTCTTCCTTTACAGACTTTATGCCTCTAATAGTTTTCCTTTGCCTAATTTCATTGTCTAAAACTTGACACAACAACCTTGCTTGCTGTAAGTGAGGAGAACTTGAAGCACTTACTAATGAAGATCAAAGACCACAGCCTTCAGTGTGGATTACACCTCAACATAAACAAAAATTCTCACAACTGGGCCTATAGGCAACATCATGATAAATGGAGAAGAGATTAAAGTTGTCAAAGATTTCATTTTACTTGGATCCACAATCAACAGCCATGGAAGCAGCAGTCAAGAAATCAAAAGGTGCATTGTGTTGGGCAAATCTGCTGCAAAGGACCTCTTTAAAGTGTTGAAAAACAAAGATGTCACCTTGAAGACTACGGTGTGCCTGACCAAAGCCATGGTATTTTCAATTGCATGATATGCATGTGAAAGCTGGACAATGAATAAGGAAGACCAAAGGATTGACACCTTTGAATTGTGGTGTTGGGAAAGAATATTGAGTATATCATGGACTGCTAAAAGAATGAACAAATCTGTCTTGGAAGAAGTACAACAAGAATGCTCCTTAGAAGCAAGGAGGGTGAGATTGCATCTTAACATATTTTGGACATGTTGTCAGGAGGGATCAGTCAATGGAAAAAGACATCATGCTTGGTAAAGTACAGGGTCAGCGGAAAAGAGGAAGACCCTCAAAAGGTGGATTGACACAGTGGCTGCAACAATGAGCTCAAGCATAACAATGATTGTAAGGATGGCGCGGGACCGGCAGTTTTTCGTTCTGTTGTGCATAGGGTCGCTATGAGTCGGAACCGACTCGACGGCACCTAACAACAACAAATACTTGACATACTATTTTTTTCTGTCTCAGTTCTACAGAGTGCTTTAACTAAATTAGTTTTTGGCTGTATCTTTATTATCTCCATTCCATAAAACAATGGAAGTATGGGAATCAAAGACTGCCTTGAAGCTGCATTTGTAAAATCATGCTGCCCCTTATCGCCTCACAGATACGGGATACTACTGGTCTGGGTCCCTCCAAGAGTGAGTGATGAAAAGCTACACAAAGTGTAAAGGTATCCGAATACTGTTTCTATTTTAATTTCAGTTGTTCTAAACTCAAGAAAGAAAAATATTCTCCTGTTGTTCAAACTTAATTGTTATCTATAGCAAAGCACATATTTTAAGAAATAAGGTGAAACAGTTATAAATCACTCCAAATTCGCTTCATAAATTATTCTTAAAATATGGATATAGCTTATCTATAAATGTATTCCAGTTTCATTGCCTTCACTCTCATCTGCTGGTTCTCCTTACTGCACAGGTTATCTTTTGTTCTCCATGCCTTTATCCACTACGTCTTGAAACCAAAACAAGACTTTAAATATATACAACAGAAGGCTTCACCTTGGCCTCTTTGAGTTGGGTCAAATTGAAGCAATGACTTGGAGGTGAAAGATTCGGAAACCTATTAATCTCTAAAGGCCCCAAGTGCCCTTTTGCCATTATTCTTTGTTTTACTCTTTTATATGTAAGTCACACTTCTGACAGGCAGATTCCAAAAGGTTGGCTTGCCTCTGATATCCATGCTCCACTTTCCTCTCAGGAAAAAATGAAAGTCATTGAGAAAGAATTTTTATGTTACATCATGAGTGCAGAAACAGACATTCCACCCGAAAGGCTGATCAGAAAACCAGATGGAATGAATTGAACAGAAAGGGCATAGGGCTCTCTCCACTTCCATGGTGTCACTTGTCATTTTCATGGGCTGGTTTTTGTTTTTAACAAAAAAACAGATTCTTTCTACTGGCTTGTTAACCAATACATCTAGATAGCTAGGGGTTAAACCTTTAGAAACAGATTATATAATTAACCATTTTAATGGGACTATCTTAAATCATGTAACCAAGCTGCATGCCCTTTTAAAAAGAGAATGCTCAGAACAATTACCCTTTTCTAAGTGTACATGAAGAACATTGTAGTGAACATCACTTAGTTTAACAAATTTGTTCAACAAATATTTTTCACCAACAATATGTGGCAAAAATTGTACTAGGCGCTGAGTTGAAAGTAGGGAAAAAATGAGTAAATCCTTACCTTCACTTAGCTTCTATTCTAGTATAGGAATTAAGATCTCTCACCAAATGTCACATTTTCAGAGAGAACGTTTACCATAAATCTATATAAATTAACATTATCCTCTTGTATCTTGTCTTCCAAATTTCTTCATGACAACTATTACTTTCTGACATATTAGATGTTTATGTGCTATTTATTTATTTGACTGTTTATTAGAAGTTTGAATTTCTCAGAAAACAGGCATTTACAGAACATTGCAGTTACAGTATGCAGTTAAAAGGAAAATAAAGAAGATATTTTTTCTAGAATCCCTGGCTCATTCTGAATTTATGTTGAACTGCAGAAACAACATGCAAAATGTCTCCTTCTCCATAGTCACCTCTGCAAGGATTCTGCATTCCCATAAGAGGAAGATACAATACCAAACCACTTTGTGGGACCCAACAAGCAGAAATGGCTTAAAGGACTGATCTAAATACCATAGAAAAATGCTTCCAGTACCAGATGGTCACAGAAGGTACTTTTACCTATGGCAGCAAATCAAAAGCAACTTAGAAGTTGAAAAGATAGAGCAGGTAGTAGCAATTGCTCTGGGGATTTGAGTCACGCTACTGGAAGTACGTTGGAGCCCTAGTGGCACAGTGGTTAAAAGATCGGCTACTAATCAAATGGTGAGCAGCTTGAATCCACCAGCTGCTCCTTGAAAAAATCTATGGGACAGTTCTACCCTGTCTTATAGGGTTGCTATGACTTAGAATCGACTCTACCAAACCAAACCAAACCTGTTGCCATTGCGTCAATTCCGACTCATAGTGATCCTATAAGACAGAGTAGAACTGCCCCCATAGGGTTTCCAAGGAGTGCCTGGTGGATTTGAACTGCCGACCTTTTGGTTAGCAGCTGTAGCTCTTAACCACTACACCACCAGGGTTTCCACTGACTCCATGGCAATGGGAAATGGAAAGACGGGGTGGGTAACATGAGACATGAATCTCTAGAGTCTGATAATTGAAAACTCTTTGGAATGTTGAGAATACTGAACTTCTGCAGAGTTAATATTGTTTCTGTAGGTAAAACTATAGATTGCAGTAAACTATGCTAAAACTCACAAAGGTCCCTAGGTGACACAAACAGTTTGTGCAGGACTGCTAACCGAAAGGTTAGCGGTTCCAACCTATCCAGAAGTACTGTGGAAGAAAAGGCCTGGAGATATGCTTCCATTAATATTACAGCCAAGAAAACCTTATGGAGCAGTTTTACTCTGTAATACGTGGGACTGCCATGAGTTAGAATCTACTGGACTGCAACCAACACCAACAACATACTAAAACTCTGGACCACCACCCTTGCCTCTTGTCTATTTAATAACAGAGACCTAGACTCCTGTCCTTTTCTATAAATGGTTCATGGCTTTCTGTCAACTGTCTGTAGCTCAGGGTCATATTTTTGGTTGCCTGCGATTTCTAACTTTTAATGCATCCATCCTACACAATTTCACTTTAGTGTTTCAAAGGCACTGCTGAAAGCTGAGAGGTAGGTTCACCAAGAATCAGAGAAACTCAAGTAAGAGAAAGTGAAACACACTGAGAAAAGAGATAGAAAAGCAGAAGAAGATACAAAACCATAGTAAAAGGAAAGTTCTAACAAAAAAGAAATTAAAAAAGTAAAAACAAAATTATGACACCTGGTCCACTTCCTCACTCCATTCTATGTAGGTCCAGTCACACGTACAGCATCTCTGAAGTAGAGTATTAGAGGCAGAGGAGGAAACAACATCTTGGCTGTACAGGGGGAATATTACTGCTTTCTGAACTCAATTATGGGCTTTTTTGTTCCAGCAGTCTCTCTCCATTCATGTGGTTCTGGTTCTCATTTAGTACCGGGAATTCAATATTTAATACAAATTAAAGCTCTCCATGTATTCTCTCCTGCCATTTTATTTTATAGCTATCAAGTTACTGTTTAAGAATTGAATGTAAAAATTATGAATTCTAAAATGATTGGTAATTTATGGATATTAATATAGAATTAGCCATCTTTAAGTAAGCTTTCGTTACATCGAAAGTATTGCAAAGTTCAATATATTTCAATTTAGCAGCTGCTCATATAATATCTGTTTACATAATGTACCATGTTTTACTTAATCCTTTAAGAGTAATATTTAAGGAATGCAAAAACAAAATCTTTTCTGAAACAGAACTACTAAAACAAAGTGGTTGTATTCATTACACTGATAAAAAATGATTTATATATTTTATTTAATTATGAATGTATTATTTAGGCACATATTATGTGGTAGGCAACTATTATAGCCTCTGGAAAAAAGCAGTGAAAAAAAAACCCTCTGCCCTCATAGGGCTTACCTTTGAGTTAGGGAAAACTGACAGAAATAAAAGAAATAAGAAAAATACAGAATGTGCCGGAATGTGTAGATGAGGGCTAAGAAGAAAACTAAAGTGGGGAGGAGATTCAGGAATTCTGGGAGCCAGGCTGTTTGAGAGGTTCTCCCTATGGAGGGGACATTAGAATTTTTCATGGATTGAATTGTGTCCCCTCAAAATATGTGTCAACTTGGTTAGGCCATGATTCCCAGTATTGTGTGATTGCCTACCATTTTGTCATTTGATGTGATTTCCCTATTTGTTGTGAATCCTATCACTATGATGTGATGAGATGGATTAGTGGCAGATATGTTGATAAGACCTGCAGGATTGGATAGTGTCTTAAGCCAATCGCTTTTGAGATATAAAAGAGGGTCAAGCAGAGAGACATGAGGACCTCATATCACCAAGAAAGTAATCCCAGGAGCAGAGTGTGTCCTTTGGACCTTAGTTCCTGTGCTGAGATGCTCCCAGACCAAAGGAAGACTGAGGCATCACAAGGACCCTCCTCCAGAGCTGACAGAAAAAGGAAGACTTCTGTTGGAGCTGGTGCCCTGAATTTGGACCTCTAGCCCACTGCGCTGTGGGAGAATAAACTCTCTGTTAAAGCCATCCACTTGTGGTATTTCTGTTATAGCAGCACTAGATAACCAAGACAGAGTTCAAACCTGAAGATCAAGGAAATAACCATGAAGGCATTTGAAAGAAAAATACTCCAGGATGAGTAAAGGGCTAGAGCAGAGTCTTGGTTTAAGGAGTAGTTTAAGAAGTGATAGCCTTAAAAGTGATAGCAAGAAAGTCAGTGGCTGTAGTAGAGCGAGTGTGAGGGAAATTATCAGGAAAGCAGGTAGAGAAGTAAAGGAACCAGGTTATGTAAGTTCATATAGGTCATGGTATGTATTAGAAATATATTGCATTAGAAATATTTTTTCATGTCAGCTAGCATTTTTATTTTCTAAGATAAATGTCCTAATTTCCTGAGTTTAAAACCCTTTATGTATTAGAGCCACAATCCATCTGTCAGTTTGTCATACTGTGGTGGCTTGAAGGTTGACGTGATGCTGGAAACTATGACACTAGTTTTTCAAATGCCAGCAGGGTCACCCATGGTAAACAGCTTTCAGAGAAGCTTTCAGACTAAGACAGACTAGGAAAAATGTCCTGGCAATCTACATCAGAAAATTAGCCCATGAAAACCCTATGGATTACAACAGAATATTGTCTGATATAGTGCTGAAAAATGAGTCCTCTAGGTTGAAAGGCACTCAAAATGCACAGTGGCCACAAAAACAGACTCAAGCATACCAAGGATCCTGAAGATGGCATGGAACCAGGCAACCTTTTGTTCTGTTGTACATGGAGTCACCATGAGTCAGAGCTAACCCAACAGCAACTAACATTATATATTAGAAACATTTTTTCATGCCAGCTAGCATTTTCTTTTCAAAGATGAATGTCTTCACTTACTAAAATTGTTGTTTATGTATTTTTTGATATCCCGAAATTTTCAGTAACACCTATTTTATACCGTTGTTGTTGTGTGCCATCAAGTTGATTCTGACTCATAGGGATCCTATAGGACAGAGGAGAACTTCCCCCATAAGGTTTCCAAAGTTGTAAATACCCATGGAAGCAGACTGCCACATCTTTCTCCCAAAGAGCGACTAGTGGACTCAAACCAACAACCGTTCATTTAGCAGCTGATCACTTAACCACTGTGCCAACAGTGCTGCTATTTTATATCTAATCTTCTTAATAAATGGTTTCTAAATGGAGTTCTTCCCTTTTGGCTTTCCATCTCCAGCTCTTTGCACATGTCATTATAATACTTCACTTTGTCTTCTTGAGCTGCCCTTTGAAATCTTCTGTTCAGTTCTTTTACTTCATCATTTCTTCCTTTTGCTTTAGCTGCTCGTGGTTCATGAGCAAGTTTCAGAGTCTCCTCTGGCATCCATCTTGGTCTTTTCTTTCTTTCCTGCCTTTTCAATGACCTCTCATTTTCTTCATTTATGATGTCGTTAATGTCATTCCACAACTCATCTGGTCTTCAGTCACTAGTGTGCAATGTGTCAAATCTATTCTTCAGATGGTCTCTAAATTCAGGTGGGATACACTCAAGGTCATATTTTGGCGCTTGTGGACTTGCTCTGATTTTCTTCAGTTTCAGCGTGAACTTGCATATGAGCAGTTGATGGTCTGTTCCACAGTCTGCCCTGGCCTTGTTCTGACCGATGATATTGAGCTTGTCCATCCTCTCTTTCCACAGATGTAGTCAATTTGATTCCCATATGTTCCATCTGGCAAGGTCCATGTGTACAGTTGCCGTTTATGCTGGTGAAAGAAGGTATTTGCAATGAAGAAGTTGTTGGTCTTGCAAAATTCTATCATTTGATCCCTGGCGTTGTTTCTACTACCAAGGCCATATTTTCCAACTACCGATCCTTCTTCTTTGTTTCCAATTTACCCATTCTAATCAACAGTAATTTCCAATGCAACCTGATTGCATATTCAATCAATTTCAGACTGCAGCGGCTGATAAAAATCTTCAATTTCTTCATCTTTGGCCTTAGTGGTTGCTGCGTAAATGTGAATAATAATCGTATTAACTGACTTTCCTTGTAGGGGTATGGATATTATCCTATCATTGACACCATTGTACTTCAGGATAGGTCTTAAAATGTTCTTTTTGACCATGAATGCAACACCATTCCTCTTCAAGTTGTCATTCCCAGCATAGTAGACTATATGATTGTCTGATTCAAAGTGGCCAACACCAGTTCATTTTAACTCACAAATGCCTAGGATATCGATGTTTATGCATTCCATTTCATTTTTGACAATTTCTGATTTTCTTAGATTCATACTTTGTACATTCCAGGTTCTGATTATTAATGGATGTTTGCAGCTGTTTCTTCTCATTTTGAGTCATGCCACATCAGCAAACAAAGGTCCCGAAAGCTTTACTGCAACCACATCATTAAGGTAGACTCTACTTTGAGGAGGCAGCTCTTCCCCAGTCATCTTTTGAGTGCCTTCCAACCTGGGGGGCTCATCTTCCAGCACTGTCTCAGACAACGTTTTGCTGCTATTCATAAGGTTTTCACTGGCTAATGCTTTTCAGAAGCAGACTGCCAGGTCCTTCTTCCTAGTCTGTCTTAGTCTGGAAGCTCAGATGAAACCTGTCTTCCATGGGTGGCCCTGCTGTTATCCAAATACCTGTGGCATAGCTTCCAGCATCACGGCAATGCACAAGCCCCCACAGTACAACAAACTCACAGACACACTCAGTGTTTCTCAAGCTGAAAGAACTGAAGAAAAAATGCAAGTCTCGAGTTGCAATAGTGAAGGATTCTATGGGGAAAATATTAAATGATGCAGGAAGCATCAAAAGAAGATGGAAGGAATATACAGAGTCATTATACCAAAAAGAATTAATTGATGTTCAACCATTTCAAGAGCTGGCATATGATCAGGAACTGACAGTACTGAAGGAAGAAGTCCAAGCTGCTCTGAAGGCATTGGTGAAAAACAAGGCTCTAGGAATTGATGGAATATCAATTGAGGTGTTTCAACAAACAGATAGATACATTGCTGGAGGTGCTCACTTGTCTATGCCAAGAAACATGGAAGACAGCTCCCTGCCCAACTGACTGGAAGAGATCCATATTTATGTCTATTCCCAAGAAAGGCAATCCAACCAAATGTGGAAATTATAGAGCAATATCATTAATACCACATGCAAGCAAAATTTTGCTGAAGATCATTCAAAAGTGGCTGCAGCAGTATATTGACAGGGAACCGCCTGAAATTCAGGCTGGTTTCAGAAGAGGACATGGAACCAGGGATATCAAAGGTGATGTCAGATGGATCCTGGTGGAATGCAGAGAATACACATGGATGTTTACCTGTGTTTTATTGACTTTGCAAAGGCATTCGACTGTGTGGATCATAACAAATTATGGATAATATTACAAAGAATGGGAATTCCAGAACACTTAATTGTGCTCATAAGGAACCTTTACATAGATCAAGAGGCAGTTGTTCAGAGCAAGGGGATACTGATTGGTTTAAAGTCAGAAAAGGTGTGTATCAGGGTTGTATCCTTTCACTATACATATTCAATCTGTGGAAACCCTGGTGGCGTAGTGGTTAAGTGCTATGGCTGGTAACTAAAAGGTCAGCACTTCGAATCCACCAGGCACTCCTTGGAAACTCTATTGGGCGGTTCTACTCTGTCCTATAGGGTCACTATGAGTCAGAATCGACTCGACGGCAGTGGGTTTGGTTTCTTTGGTTTATGCAATCTGTATGCGGAGCAAATAATCCAAGAAGCTGGACTGTATGAAGAAGAACGGGACATCAGGATTGGAGGAAGACTTATTAACAATCTGCTTTATGCAGATGACACAACTTGCTTGCTGAAAGTGAAAAGGATTTGAAGCACTTACTAATGAAGATCAAAGACCACAGCCTTCAGTATTGATTGCACCTCAACATAAAGAAAACAAAAATCCTCACAACTGGACCAATGAGCAACATCATAATGAACGGAGAAAAGATTGAAGTTGTCAAGGATTGCATTATACTTGGGTTCACAATCAACAGCCATGGAAGCAGCAGTCAAGAAATCAAAAGATGCATTGCATTGGGCAAATCTGCTGCAAAGGACCTCTTTAAAGTGTTGAAAAGCAAAGACGTCACCTCGAAGACTAAGGTGCGCCTGTCCCAAGCCATGGCATTTTCAATTGCACGATATGCATGTGAAAGCTGGACAATGAATAAGGAAGACCGAAGACGAACTGTTGCCTTTGAAATGTTGCGTTGCCAAAGAGTATTGAATATGGACTGCCAAAAAAAAAACGAATAATTCTGTCTTGGAAGAAGTACAAAAAGAATGCTCCTTAGAAGCAAGGATGGTGAGACTCTGTCTGACATAACTCCGACACTTTGTCAGGAGGGATCAGTCCCTGGAGAAGGATATCATGTTTGGCAAAGTATAGGGTCAGCGGAAAAGAGGAAGACCCTCAATAAAGGGGGATGGACATGGTGGTTGCAACAAGGAGTTCAAGCATAACAATGATTGTAAGAATGGTGCAGGACTGGGTAGAGTTTCGTTCTGTCATGCTTGGAGTCGCTATGAGTCAGAACTGACTCAACAGCACTTAACAACAAACAACAACAACAAATGGAGTTCTGGACCCCGGTCAACTCTGTAGAGATAACTGTATGGCTTTTCACTCTGTGCTAGAGGCAAGTGTCATCTAAAAGCCAACACCACGTTGCAGCCATAGCATTAATTTCCTTCAGAAAGCCTGCTATTTATTTTTCCATTGCAACACTTACTATAATGCTAAAAATATCTTCTTCATACCTGAATTAGTCACCAATTATCCTACATTCTCTTAACATAAAGAGAACAGACCAAACATACTAATTCTAAAAGGTAGTATGAGCATAGGGTGACAAGAAGGAGCAATCTCTGGTCATCTTGTAATATTGTATTGCCTAACCCACGGTGTTGTTCTAAACATTAAGACCGGAAATATACAAAAACATACTTTAATTATTATTAGTTAGCTTAGTAAAATCATCATAATCATAATGTTTTATTATATTAAGGCAACCTATGATTGCAGCTGATAATTGTTTTGCTTCCACATCTTATTTTAGGCTTACAATAGCTTTGCAGTCAATTACATTCTCATTTAGCCAATTCTTCACTTTGCAGACTTTTATTTTTAATATGACAGCATATCTTTATATTTAGGATGGTGCCCGGCTACCATTACTGAATGTTTTAATCAAGGACCCAATAGAGGAATCCTGATCAAAAGGAGGAAAATCAAGGAACAAAACTTCAAATTCATATGGAAACCAGACTCACAGAATTCATTGAGACTCAGGGGGACTCTTGTATTTATTGCCCAGAAATAATCTTTAAACCTTGAACCAAAACTATCCCCTGAAGCCACTGTTAAACTAAACAACAGTTCAGCTCAATTAATAAAGAGTGTTTGCTTGAGTATTACCCTCTTATAAAGAATTATCCATATGAATTCAAACTGACAGCAGTTAATCTAAAGCACAGATGAGAACTTCAAGGGGTAGAGAATCTAAATTAATGATGATATAACAATATGGGTAGAGATAGTAGGAATGTTGACACAATGTAAAATATGTAACCAATGTCAGTGAACTGCACATGCAGAAATTGTGAACAGATATATGTTTGGTTATGTAAATTGCCACCAAAAAACATTTTTTTTACAATTATTCCTAATAAAATGTATCTGGTTAGGCTTGCTTCACTGTTCTAGTCCTCTGAGATTATTTTATATCCTGAATATAAACCATCCAAGTGGTTTTTATCATTCTAGTTTCCTACCATCTGATAATTTGTTGTAAATGTCATTTATGGCCTAATTCATAGTAACAATAAAAATGTTTAAAACAATGCTACTAGCAAAAAAATCTGCCAATTAAAATTTGATTTTTCCCTGTCCATTGAGGTTGGCTTGTTTTCTTAAAAGTAATGCACCAGGTAAGATTATTTAACTAGTTTCAAATTCTCTGCAAATCATTTCATAGACAAGTCTCAAATTCTTTTTAAAATTTGCCTTCTATAGCAACCTCGTTTTTGTGTAACAGGACATTAAATCAGGGTGGTACATGGTGTGTCAACAGAGCTAGCTTCTTGCAAGCCCAGGTTGTCTGTTGGGCATTGCCACTCTACCCTGTATGCAATCAGGAGCTGCTAATTCAATAATCTTTTCTTGATATTCATTAGTGAATGCCTTAGATATTTTTAGTTTATCCTCTACATTGCTTTGTGGTCATGATTGTTTCTTTGTGAGACAGAATTATTGTTTATAAATGAAAAAATCATGTTTGCTACCTACTCATCTCAGAGGCCCAATAGCATTAACTAGGCCCTGTGTGAGATCTGTAAGAAAAGGGCACTGCTCTAACAACCTGCAATTATTGTTACAGCCTCTTAATAACTCATTTCCTTTGAAGAGTGCTGTGAGGTGATGTTCCCCAACTCCTTAAATAGCCATAATGGTTGCATAGCTACATCTTCTAATAAATGTACCAAGAATTTAAGAGCCATCAGATGTTTCAAAATCCTTAGTTTACATCTATCCTGCCAACATAGTGCAAAATCATGTCAAATGGCCAATTTCAGGGGATTCTCCAGAGCTTTCCAAGTGATTTCAGTTTGAAAACCCTTGATGCTAGCTAATGCATTCTCTTTGACTTTTACCAAATTATTTACAAGAGCATGGCTTTGTCAGAGTTTCAGGGCTTATGTGTTCCATTTACCACATTGTGAACCCCGCCTGTAGCCCCTGCATTGGCTAAAGGAACTGCTATACCATGAGCGGCAGAAAACTCTTGACAAGGTAATATACATTATCTTCATATTTGAAGGAAGTTTGGTTAGAGTAACTACTATTTTGATATCTATTAGAGTCAATACCTTTATTTTTATATTAATAATATTTCTAGATTATAAAAATAATCTGAATATAAACATTGCTTGTGACTTTACTGAACTTAGAAAATAGAAAACATAAGAAGAAAATAAAATTCAGTTTCCTACCACCAAAAGACAAGCAACTTAAACCATTCTTAGAGACATATATAGCTACTACTACATACAATCTGAAGTTAGCATCATAATCTATACAAAATTTTACATTGCACTTTTTTACTTCATATTATAAATTATTTTCTCAAAAGTATTAGGTATTCTATGCAAGCATGACTTAAACGACTACATTATACATTAACATTTTACTATCTCAAAATTTAATCAAACATTGCTAATGACTAGCCACTTTGTAGCCCATTTATCAATACTATAATTATAACTGCTTTAACAAAGGACATTCCACATAAAACATTCTGAACACATATAAACATTCTGAGCATGTCTGAATATTCTTCCTGGGATAAATTCCCATGAGAAAAATCACTTAGATGACTGAAGTGATATTTTTTAGAGCTCTTGATATACAACTAACAAATTACATTCCCAAAGTGTGTATAATCATATGCCTTTACTGATAACATGGAAGAGATCATGGGCACCACCACCAAGGCTGACATCATAATTATAAATATGTTTAATTATGTTTGTCTTATTTTGCATTTTATTGATTACTGGCAAGATTAAAAATATTTACAACTAACTAGCAATTTATGTATTTTTTCTATGAGTTTTCTAAACAAACTTGTTTTTAGATTGAAGTCTTTTTTTTTTCTCTTTATCCATTTTAATGTGTTCTGCCCTGAATTATATTTTGGTTGTTATTATATTGCCATCCTATTTTATGTTTTTCTTTCCGTGTTTTCTCATTCCAAATTGATTCAATTTCTAACATTTCTCTGAGTTCTAACTTTTCATATGTTGTTCACACTCTAAACTTTCTTCTTTTATTTCTAGGAATATTACCTATTACCTTTGAATTATGAATATTTAAACTTCTATTTCTTGATCAAAGTCAAAGTGTACTGAAATTCATTTTTGTTATATGAGAACTTTAGCATTTCAAGATCCATCACTTGCTCTCTTTCATCTCATTACCCAGTGTTTCCTAGAATTCGGTGGTCTTTTATATATTTTTATTAATTTTTAACTCAATAATAATTTTTTATCAATTATTTTTGATATGTACTTTATAGGACATGATCATACTATGCCAAAAGAGTAAGGTTTTCTGTTTTCATTGTACTGTCATTTACTTAATGTCAACTCTTTCTCATTTTTGCCTTCCATGTTGTGCTCATTTTGAAGTTAGCTGCAAAAGTTTCATATTATTCAAAAACACCACCGTGGACGTATATTCTCAGAGTCCTTTCATGTCTCAGGTATATCCTATTGATTTCATATTTCTGAATGGAATTCTCAGTTTAAAATCTTCCCCAAGCCTCACTCTTCTAGAAATCACTATGAATATATATCACATTTAGGTTCCACATTTCATCAAGTTAGGACTAACAACATTATTTTTCTCTTTGTAGATAGATTTATTTTTTGTCTTTGTGTCTGTTAAATTTGAGAAGCAGTGAAATGTTTACAAGTCTGGGTTCTACAATAAAATAGCTTAGCACTGTGCTTGGCAAATAGTAAATCCACAATAATTATGAGGTACCAGTATATCTTGAAGTAGAGTTACTTTAATTAATTGTACTTGTAATTAGTGAACTCATTCTATTTACATACTCAAGGTTTTCTTCAACTCAGGGGTGTTTTCTTCCCATTACATTTCCTCCTTGAGTATATATATACGTGTGCGTGCGAGCACGCACACGTAATTATCTCTGACTGGTATTTTAACACATCGGTGTTTTTTTTAAATTGTATTTTAAGTGTCTTACGTGTAGTTCAGATCTTACTTGTATTGAAAATTTAGCAATTTTTCCAACAAAAATTAAATTCCTCTTAATTCTGTTTTCCCATATATAATCCTTCACATTCTTTTTTTTTTTTTAATCTCCTTAATGTTTTAATCTTCTTTGTAGTGCTTATGACCACTTCACAAATTATATATATATGTTTACTGTCTATTTCTCTCCCCTGGAGTTTACACTTCTTAGAGTAGGGACTTTCTTATTTTGCTCCTTGCTATCTTCTCAGTATCCAGAATGGCTTTTAGCATCATGTAGTCATTCAATAAAAAATTGCTAACAAACAAAAATCAATAAATGAATGAATGTTCTTAAAAACTGGAATGACAACTTTTGATTAGCACCCTATTGCTTGTTGTCTATTCCAGTGAAATTATTTCCTTTAGCTCTTGAATTTTATCCATCTCTTTTGACCTTTCCCATTGTTTTAGTTTGACAATTTGGTAGTATATTAGTCTTTGATATAGGAAGCTAACTTCACTGATGTGCATAGGGTTTCTATTTTCTTATTTTAAAGGAATCTTGAAGATAGCTGGGAAATTGCCCTACTTTTCTAAATGATATAATCGTCCTCATCGAGAGCACACTGTGAATATGGGCATTTATCAGAGGAATAAAATGTATGCACAGAGTGCATCAATGACCTCTTGGATGTTGTCAGCAACCTACCACTGATTCTCAGAGATCACAAACCTTTTGGTATCAACATATGTAAATCATTTTATTTCAGAACCAAACCAATCTCAGTCATTTTAGAAGACCTAACATTGTCTTCTTGCCTTTAAGACAAGAAAAATTTGTTCAACTGATTGCATTTTAAAACAAAAAACTTAGGGAAAAATCACCAACCCCAATCTTACCAAACATGGGTTGTGGTGTGCAGTGGATAGTTACTTTTGTGTGTGGCCTTTCTAGCCATGATCTTGTAACTACCACCCGGGTGATTGTGTGATAGGGTGATTGTGGCCTACCATGGGGATTGGTCAGTTTTGCCTTAAAAGGGAGCCAACTCCAGAGCAGGGAAGAGGAACCCACCACCACCAAGGCAGGAGAGGCCAGTAGGAAAGACTCAGTAGCAGAGTCCTGCACAGCATGGTAGATTTCCCAGCCCACGGAGGGAGAAAGCTGAGTGCCTTTAGGTAGAAGATGAGGGCCAAGAAGAGGTGTGCCTGCATGCACAGCTGGGAAGAGGCTATCCTGATGTAAGAACTGTATACTGTGTGTTCTTGAGCCTGAATTATAACTGTTCCTTCCCTAATAAACCCCATAATTGTAAGTATGGTCTGTGAGTTCTGTGTGGCCATTGCGATGAATTATTTAACCCAGTACAGAGTGCTGTGGGCGGGACGGTTGGTGTCAGAATTATAAAGATGGCAGAGAAAGGAGGCAAGTCTGACTTCCACCTCATAGGAGTCAGTCTTAGGCTGTTCATCTTGGTTCTCCTTCCCCCTTGTGGGGTTGGAGAGGGTCAGACACTAGCCCCAAGCTGTGTTTACATGGTGATAGTTTCTACTAATATGATCACTATGTGTATATTTAGGATTACATTTAAGAAAAAGAAGTCTATATAAACATTGAAATCATGCATTTCTTTCACTTCTGAATTCATAGTGACTATATTAGACAATTACTAATGATAATTATGAATCAATGAATGATTCATACTCAAGTAGCTAGGAACTTTTTTGCCTTTTGCAAAACAAGCTTTTTATTGAATTGTCATCATTAGTACATGTGTTCAATTTTTCATTCTCTCAGTAAGTTCTGGTATGCTAGGTGAAATGGTGCTCTGGAATTATTTAGAATTTTGTTATGTAAGAAAATGTAAGGCACCACACAGATTTTCTAATTGCCCCAAAATATAATATTTATAGCAATTTGTAAAAGTAGCATTGAGCTAACACCTTATTGTTACATAATTTTCTCCTGGTTCCCCTGAAGTAATTTGAAAAGAACAGCCCTTTTATAGAACTAACTCATCTTCCCATGAGTTCTTTCCACCTTTGCTACCCATCCAGATACCAGAAGGGCTTCTGGAGCCCTTACTAAAATGCAGCTCATTGTTCATGGGGTCTCATTATTTTTGGTGTAACCAGATAACCATTCAATATCTGTAAATAAACAGATATTCATATTGTAATTGAGATGCCCATTATAAAAAATGTAAGGACTAATCAGCCCTGATATCTACAGTCAGGGAAGGAGTGATTAGATTTTATCACAAATTAATCATGTAATACGGCATTTGGTCTAAAATACTGTTACAGATAAATTCAATGCTAGTTCACAGATAGGAATTTTAAATTTCTCTATAATTTGCCTAGAGGGTAGGTTGTATTTGACTTAGGTCTTGAAGGATAGAGTTTGAACATATCAGAATTAAGTATAAGATATACCCCAAGCAGACAAAAGAAACTAAACAAAAGCATGCGGATCGGTTATGTGCAGGGGGGAAAAAAAATCAAAGTATAATTTAATTCGAACAGCTTGAAATAAATTTGGAAAGTGACTTTAGAGCAACATAATAAAGGTCTTTGAGAAGTGAAGAAGAAACTTAATAATTGTGCAATTAGTGATCTGAGATGCAACAATTTGGGCTTAACTTCAGGTGGCCTGTTTATCCCAGATGTTTTTGATTTTTGCTTCTTGTCATTACAAGGAATCAACCAAGTTATGTCAGTTTGTCATGATTATAACTGCTGCATACAATTTGGCCTACTTACTTTGACTGTCATGTCAAAACTTAGGCAATACTGACTTGTCTTATAAATGTCCACTGAAAAATGAAAAAAGTAAAAAATATGGAATTGATAGTTTTCACTTTTTCATACATCTTGTAGCTCAACAGCAGTTTGTTTTCTGAAACATTTGCTTCATGCTGTGAATTGACAGCCAGTCTTCAAAGTACAATTCTCCTAGATAAGGACAGTTCAACATTTTTCTCATTTTGGCAAGGAATCAATAGTGCATTAAATTCTAGACTGTGCTTTCTGTTTGAAAAACATTGTATTTTGTTGTATAAATTTGTTTTTATTATAATATCTGAAATTAGCATAGATGAGATGATTTCTGTCTACAAAGCTAATTTGACCTGTTTTTCTGTTGAACAGGAGGGCTATAATGCTAATGGCTAAAAGCGAGTTTAGTCTCATGTCTTGTTGTTGTTAGGTTGTTAGGTGCCATTGAGTCGGTTCCAACTCCTAGTGACCCCATGCACAACAGAACGAAACACTGCCTGGTCCTGCACCATCCTTAAAATCATTGTTACGCTTGAGCTCATTGTTGCAGCCACTGTGTCAATCCACCTTGTTGAGAGTCTTCCTCTTTTCCACTGACTCTGTACTTTGCCAAGCATGATGTCCTTCTCCAGGGACTCATCCCTCCTGACAACATGTCCAAAGAATGTAAGACACAGTCTCACCATCCTTGGTTCTAAGGAGCATTCTGGTTGCACTTCTTCCAAGACAGATTTATTCGTTTTTCTGGCAGTCCATGGTATATTCAATATTCTTCGCCAACACCACAATTCAAAGGCATCAATTCTTCTTCAGTCTTCTTTATTCATTGTCCAGCTTTCACATGCATATCATGTGATTGAAAATACCATTGCTTGGGTCGGGAGCACCTTAGTCTTCAAGGTGACATCTTTGCTTTTCATCACTTTAAAAAGGTCCTTTGCAGCAGATTTGCCCAATGCAATGTGTCATTTGATTTCTTGACTGCTGCTTCCATGGCTGTTGATTGTGGATCCAAGTAAAATGAAATCCTTGAGAACTTCAATCTTTTCTCCATTTATCATGATGTCGCTCATTGGTCCAGTTGCAAGAATTTTCATTTTCTTTATGTTGAGGTGCAATCTAGTCTCATACCTAGATTGAGTCAAATATGAAAAATTACTAGATGAAGAAATTATTATTAATTAATATTTATTGAATAACTACTTGTGTCAGCAGCTGATTTAAGATCTTTACATCCATTTTCTCATTTAATCTTAGGGTTCCTGGTATGCAGGTCCTGACATATCTGCTCAATGAGGCATGAGTGGTTAGGTAACATGCACAGGTCACAGTGGCTAAAAAGTCTGTCGCCTGCCTTCAAAGCCAGGAATGTTGTTTCTTAAACAAACAAACAAAAATCCCTCTACTTGCCTAGCACAACAGATCTGGATCATGCTTCTGTTGAGATCACAGGTTTGGAAAGCAAGTTTGAAAATGGAATGCCATGGACTTTGAAGTCAAACTAACCAGCCTGTCTCCAAATCCCAAAGTATTACTAGTATGGTGACCTTAAGAAGCCCTGGTGGCAAAATGGTGATGGCTTGGCTGCTAACCGAAAGGTCAGCAGTCAATCCGTATGAGGCAGTTCTACTCTGTCACATGGGATCATTAGGAATCAGAATCAACTTGATGGCCCCCAACAATAACACAGTGACAAATTACTTACACCATTTAAACTTCATTTACCTCATTTGTAGAAATGGAGATTCTAATATCTTTCCCATGGTTGGCATGAGGATTTACTGAAATAATAAATTCCAATGATTAGCATAATAACTAGAACATAATGGAGAATAAGTATACATTAGTTTCCTCCCCCCACCCCCATCTCCTTCCTATTCTCTCACCCTTTCAACCTCCTATTTCTCATCATTTTTGTAACCTCTTTCCTCACCTTTCAATTTCTGAGTCCTATTCCTCATCAGAATTATTTAACATATTACAATTCCAAAGAATCTGCATTCCAAATCCCAAGCAACCAAATCAGAAATGAATCCTTAATCATGCATGTAACGAGGAATGAAACTGGAGGGTTCAATCCAAACCCATCATTAGTCCTGGGATAGGGACATGGTAGGGATGGCCTTTTTAAATTTTAGCTATTATTGCCATCTTCTTATATATTATGGAAAATATTTGGTAATTAAAAAAAAAAAAAAAAAACTCCTCAAAATATAGGTTAACTGTACTTCCAGAAAACCAAGTATATATTACAACTGTTAAAAAAAAAAAAAAAAGTAATAATAATGTGTGGTGTCATGTATTGAATTGTGTCCTTCAAAAATACCTGTCAACTTAGCTAGGCCATGAGTCCCAGTATTGTGTGATTATCCATTTTATGTGATTTCCCTATGTGTTGTAAATCCTATCACTATGATGAAATGAGATGGATTAGTGGCAGTTATATTGATGAGATATACAAGATTAGATAGTGTCTTAAGCAAATCTCTTTGAGATATAAAAAAAAGAAACAAAGCAGAGAGACAGGGGACCTCATACAACCAAGAAAGCAGCACTGGGAAAAGAGTGCGTCTTTTGGACCTGAGGTTCCGGTGCTGAGATGCTCCCAAACCAAGGGAAGATTGATGACAAGGACCTTCCTCCAGAGCTGACAGAGAACGTCTTCCCCTGGAACTGACACCCTGAATTTGGACTTGTAACCTTCTAGACAGTGAGAGAATGAATTTCTCTTTGTTAAAGCCATCCACCTGTGGTATGTCTGTTACAGCAGCACTAGATGACTAAGACATGTGGTTACAGTGAAATGAAACTCACATTCTAAGTGCATATAATTATGAACAGATTTTCACCCACAAGAAAGAGCACAATTGTATGTTTAACTTGCTAAAGGAAAAAAGAAGACAGAAGAATTGATGCATTTGAACTGTGTTGTTGGACTGCCAAAAGAACAAATAAATTAGTCTTAAAAGACATACAACTAGAATGTTCCTTAGAAGTGAGGATAGTGAGGCTTCAACTCGCTCACTTTGGGTACATCATCAAGAAAGTCAAATCACTGGAAATGGATATCATGTTTGGTAAGGTGGAGGCCCAATAAAACTGAGGGAATTCCTCAATGAGATGGATTGACACAATAGCCTCGACAATGGACTCAAACACGCCAACAATCATGAACATGGTGATGGACAGGGCAACATTTATTTCTATTATACATAAGATTGTCAAGAGTTGGAGTTGACTCAACAACAACTAACAAGAACTTGCTATAAATGGAAAAGGTAAGTGTGAGCTGCTACTGCTGCTTCCATCTTAGATACCTGGCAGATGAGACAGACCAGGATTTCACAGAGGGATTATGAGCCAGTATCTATTCTTGGCCCCACAGCCATTCCAACTGGAAGAGACTCATGCTGGTTGTTAAATGTTTGGGAATATTACAATTGTCACACTCCTTCCTTTTCATTCTCCCTCTGTGAACATAATGAGGAGGGGACAGTATTATCTGTATGTAAAACAATACAGTACAATATTTAGATGGAAGAAATTAGACTAACAACTGTTTTAAATAAAACCAAAAATCTACTGAAACCCTTAAGCTAACTATGTATTATATCTACATATGGCTTTCATATTTTTTAAATTCCCTTTCAATTTTTAGGTTAGTTTGAAAATTTTCCCTTCTAAAGTTTTATTTTATTGAGTTTAGTTCTTTTGCTTCTCTGGTGAAAATGTATATACATGGGTCAATAATATTAGTTTCCAGACAGTACATTGATCCTTCTATTTGATTTTTCTATTCTCTTTCTTTGTATTCCAGCATGCTCTTGTAACATTTTCTTGAGTAAACTAATATGGTTTAACATGGAGTTTAATTATATTTGAGCTGAATAATAATTTGGGCAGTTTATCTGCTTGAACTTGAAATGAACCTGAACCTTTAGAGCTGTTGTTGAGACCAAACTGCTGATGGAAATAAACATATGCATCTCTTGTTTCCCATTAAAAGCAAGAGCAAGTATTTCTTAAAATCATAGCTAGGAATTCATTATCATAAAGCTCATCACAATTCCTATACATATAGTAAAAAAAAAACAACAAAAAAAAACTGCCATCCTTAATGGTATGCCCAGCCCTAGGAGATCCTAAAAATTCAAGTTCTATTAAAAAGAACAGAATAATTTTTCACAGATTAAATAATTTTTAAAAAACAACAAATAACAAATGAAAAAATACATGAACCCCTTTAAGTTAGAAAAAGGTTAGTTCCAAATATTTTACAAAAATATAATTTTTGCTTTCAACTTAAATATAACTTTGTTGTTGTTCTTGTTGTTAGGTGCCCTGGTAACACAGTGGTTAAGAGCTCGGCTGCTAACCAAAAGGTCGGCAGTCAAATCCACCAGGCACTCCTTGGAAACCCTATGGGGCAGTTCTACTATGTCCTATAGGGTCGCTATGAGGCGGAATAAACTACATGGCAATGAGTTTGGTTCGGCTTGGTTTTTATATTAAATATTATTTAAATAATAAAACAATTTGTGGAAATGTTGTGAGGTGCCCTCGAGTCAGTTCTGACTCATAGTGACCCTATGTGCATCAGAACGAAACACTGCCTGGTCCTGTGCCATCCTCACAATGGTTGCTATGTTTGAGCCCATTGTTACACCCACTGTGTCAATCCATTTTGTCAAGGGTCTTTCTCTATGTTGCTGATTCTCTACTTCAGCCAGCATAATGTCCTGTTTCAAAGACTGGTCCCTCCTTGTAACATGTCCAAAGTACATGGGATGAAGTCTCACCATTCTCTCTTCCAAGGAGCACTCTGGCTGTATTTCTTCCAAGACAAACTTGTTCGTTCTTCTGGCAGTCCATGGTATATTCAATATTCTTTGCCAACGCCATAATTCAAAGGCACCAATTTTTCTTTAGTCATCTGTATTCTTCGTCATGCTTTTGAATGCATATGAGGCAATTGAAAACAACATAGCCAGGGTCAGGTGCACCTTAGTCCTCAAAGTGACATCTTTGCTTTCTAACACTTCAAAGAGGTTGTTTGCAGCAGATGTGACCAATGCAATACATCATTTGATTTCTTAACTGATGCTTCCATGAGCATTGATTGTGAATCCAAATAAAACAAAATTCTCGATAACTATAATCTTTTCTCCATTTATCATGATGTTGCTTACTGGTCCATTTTTAAGGGTTTTTGTTTTCTTTATATTACGGTGAAGTCAATACCGAAGGCTGTAGTCTTTGATCTTCATCACTAAGTGCTTCAAGTCCTCTTCACCTTCAGCGATCAAGGTTGTGTTATCTGCGTATGGCAATTTGTTAATTAGTCTTCCTCCAATCCTGATGCTGAGTTCTTTTTCATACAGTCCAGTTTCTCAGATTATTTGCTCAGCATACAGACTAACAAGTATGGTGAAAAGATACAACCCTGATGTACACTTTTCCTGACTTTAAACTACACAGTGTCCCCTTGTTCTGTTCGAACAACTGCCTCTATGTATAGATTCCTCATGAGCGCAAATTAAGTGTTCTGGAATTCTCATTCTTCACAGTGTTATCCATAATTTGTTACAATCTACACAGTCGAATGCCTTTACATAATCAATAAAACAGGTAAACATCTTTCTGGTATTTTCTGCTTTCAGCCAAGATCCATCTGACATCAGCATGACATCCCTCTTTCCACATGCTCTTATTAATCCAGCTTAAAATTCCGGCAGTTCCCAGTCAATGTACTGCTGCAACCTTTTTTGAATTCTTTTCAGCAAAATTTTACTTTCATGGGATATTAATGGCATTATTTGATAATTTCTACATTCTGTTGGATCAGCTTTCTTTGGAATGGGCACAATTCTGGATCTCTTCCAGTAGGTTGGCCAGGTAGCTGTCTTCCAAATTTCTTGGCATAGATGAATGAGCGCTTTCATTGATGCATCTGTTTGTTGAAGCATCTTAACTGGTATTCTGTCAATTCCTGGAGCCTTGCTTTTCATCAATGCCTTTAGCGTAGCCTGGAATTCTTCCTTCAGTACTGTTGGTTCTTGATCATGTGCTACCTCCTGAAATGACTGAACATTGACCAACTTTTTTTGGTACAGTGACTCAGTGTATTCCTTTCATCTTCTTTTGATGCTTCCTGAGTCATTCAATATTTTGCCCATAGAACCCTTCAATATTGCAAGTTGAGGCTTCAATTTCTCTTTAGTTCTTTCAGCTTGAGAAATCCTGAGCATGTTCTTCCCTCTTGGTTTTCTAATTCCAGGGTTTTTTACATTTCGCTATAATATTTTACTTTGTCTTCTCGAGTTTCCCTTTGAAATATTCTGTTCAGGTCTTTATCAATTCTTTCATTTGCTTTAGAGACTCAGTGTTCAAGAGCAAGTTTCAGGGTCACTTCTGACATCCATTTTGGTCTTTTCTTTTTTTCCCGTGTTTTTAATAACCTTTTTGCTTTCTTCACGTGTAATGCCCTTGATGTCTTCCCACAATTCTTCTGATCTTCAGTCATGAGTATTTAGTGTATCAAATCTATTCTCCAGATGGTCTCTAAATTCAGGCAAGGTCATACTTTGGCTCTGGTGGACTTGTTTTAACTTTCCCCAGCTTCAACTTGTACTTGCATATGAGCAATTGATGGACTGTTCCACAGTCATCCTCTGGCCTTGTTCAAATGATTTTATTGAGCTTCTTCATCACCTCTAAGGTTTTAGCCTTTCACCATACTTAGTCAATGTGTATACTGAGAAATAATCCAAGAAGCTGGACCATATGAAGAAAACCTTGACCTGAGAATTGGAGGAAGACTCATTAACACCTTGTGATATGCAGATGACACAACCTTGCTTTCTGAAAGTGAAGAAGCCTTGAAGTACTTACAGATGAAGATCAAAGACTACAGTGTTCTGTAGGGATTACACCTCAACACAAAGAAAACAAAAATGCTCACAACTGAACCAATAAGCAACATCATGATAAACAGAGAAAATATTGAAGTTGTCAAGGGTTTTGTTTTACTTGGATCCACAATCAATGCCCAAGGAAGCAGCAGTCAAGAAATCAAAGGATGTGGGGCATTGAGCAAATCCACTGAAAATGATCTCTTTAAAATGTTAAAAAGTAAAGATGTTACTCTGATGACTACAGTACGCAGGACTCAACCACTGTATTTTCAATAATCTCATATGCACTTGGAAGCTGGATAATGAATAAGAGGTTAACACATTTGAATTACGGTGTTGGCAAAAAATATTGAATATACCATGGACTGTCAAAAGAACAAGCATATTTGTCTTGGAAGAAGTACAGCCAGTATGCTTCTTAAAAGCAAGACTGACAATACTTTGTCTCGCTTACTTTGGGCAGGTTATCAAGAGGGACCAATCTCTGGAGAACATAATGTTTGGTGTTACAGTTTGAATTGTGTCCCCCCCAAAATATTTGTTGTAAATCCTAACCTCTATGCTTGTGGTTATAATCCCATTTGGTAATGGGTTGTTTTTGTTATGTTAATAAGACAGGATTAGTGTAGGGAGTATCTTCAGTCAATCTCTTTCGAGAAGTAAAGAAAGTAAACTAGCAAACTAGTACCAGAGATGGAATAAGATAGATACCATGACAAATGGAGTTCTCCAAGAAACCAGGAAGCAGAAGCTGCAAAGACAAGGACCTTCCTCCAGAGTAGACAGAGAGAAAAAGACACCTCCTAGATTTGAACTTCTAGCCTCCTAAACTGTGAGAAAATAAATCTCTTTGTTAAAGCCATCCACTTGTGGTATTTCTGTTATAGCAACACTAGATAACTAAGACAGAAAATGTTACTGGCAGAGTAGGGTGCTGCTCTAACAGATATCTAAAATGGATAAGTGGTTTTGGAATTGGGTAATGGGTAGAGGCCTAATAGTAAAAGCCTAGATTGCCTTGAAGAGACCATTAGTAGAATAATGGATATCAAAGCCATTCTAGTGAAGAATTGAGGAGAGCTACAAAGAAAGTCTCTATTGTCTCAGAGAATACATATGGCGTGAGCAAAAGAATGTTGCTAGAAATGTGGACATTAAATGTGCTTCTGGTAAGGGTTTAAAAGAAAATGATGAACGTGTCATTAGGCAATGGAGGAAGGGTGATGCTTTTTATGCATTGTCAAAGAACTTCTCTGAATTATGTTCAAATGTTTGGTAGAAGGTAGAACTTGTAAGTGATGCACTTGGATATCTGGCTGATGAGATTTTTAAACAAGATCTTAAAGGGGCCTCATGGTTTCTCCTTGCTGCTTATAGTAAAATGCTAGAAGAAAGACATGGACTTAAAAATGAATCATGCAAAATGAAAACTGAACTTAAATTTTTGGAAAATTCTGTTGTAAAAACTAAAGACACGTGTCCTAGAATATTCACCAAGGACTTGGCTAAACAATGTTTTGTTAAAGAGATTAAGCCTGTGACTAATGAATCTAACCAACTACCACAGCAGAAAACCCATCAGCTTAGACTGAAGGGGACAGAGAAAGAATGAAAGGAAAGAATACTCCCTGCCTCTTGAAATTCTACAAGAAGGGAACAGGCCAAAAGAGCTATATTTGCTGTCCTCCAAGAAAAGAAAAGGATGATCCTGGAACAGCTTTAAGATCAGCAGAAATGTTGGAAGGAGCACAGGAAACAGGGCCTTTTCACTTTCCAAGGTGGGACCATGATCTCCTGGATCTCAAAGGGTGGAAACACAGCTTCCTAAGTTTCAAAGAGTGGGATCTTCGCCATCTGGGTTCCAGAATGTGGGGCTGCCTTTAAGGTTTGCCTGGGGAATGGTGTCACTGCCCAAAGTTGAGGATGGTGAGGCTGCCATGCCCAAGGGACAGAAGAAAGTGGACTGCCTGGGCCAAGGTGGTAGGGTCACCACTCAGAAGGACAAGAAGAATGAGGCTGCCTGAAGCAAGGGAGTAGAGTTGCCATCCAGGAGGGCCTGAAATGTGGACTGTAGCCCAGGGCCAAGGGGCCTCTACACAGACTCCTAAGGGCGTGGCCAACACCCAGAATCTGGAGGGTGGGGCCACAGCTCAGATGATCTCAGAGAAGAGAGAATTATTTTCAAGGCTTGAGAGCTGATGTAATTTGTTCTGTTGGGCTTTGGACTTGCTTGGTGCCTGTTATCCCTTCTTTCCCTCCAATTTCTTCCATTCATAATGGAAATGTCTACCTTATGTCTGTTCCACAACTGTCCTTGGAAACAGATAACTTGTAGTCTAGCTTTCACAGTTTCACAGATCCATCCAAATAAGACTTTAAAGTCGAAATTACTCCTTGATCAATGGACTGCAGAATGGATGTTGTGTTACCAGGTGTGAAAACATTAATTTTCTTGTACGTCTCCACCAGCCAACGAGCACTGGCTTCAACTTAAAGTCACCAGCTGTGTTAGCCCCTAACAAGAGAGCAAATGTGTCCTTTGAAGCTTTGAAGCCAGGCATTGACTTCTCCTCTCTAGCTATGAAAGTCCTAGATGGCATCTTGTTCTAATATAAGGATGTTTCATCTACATTTAAAATCTGTTTAATAACTTGTTGCAGCTCCTACAACAACACTTGCTGCTTCACCTTGCTCTTTTATGTTATCGAGGGGGCTTCTTTTCTTAACTTAACCCTTATGAACCAATCTCCACTAGCTTCAAACTTTTCTTCTGCAGCTTCCTCACTTCCCTCAGCTTTCACAGAATCAAAGAGAGTTAGGCCCTTGCTCTGGATTAGGCTTTGGCTTAAGGGAATGTTGTGGCTGGTTTGATCTTCTATCCAGACCTCTAAAACTTTCTCCACATTAGCAGTAAGGCTGTTTTGCTTTCTTACAATTTGTGTGCTCACTGGAGTAGCATTTTAATTTCTTTCAAGAACTTTCCATTAACAACTTAGCTAACTATTTGGACAAGAGGCCTAGCTTTTGGCCTATCTCAGTTTTCAACGTGTTTTCCTCACTAAGCTTAATCATTTCTAGCTTTTGATTTAAAGTGAGAGATGTGCAACCCTTCCTTTTACTTTAACACTTGGAGGCCAATGTAGGGTTATTAACTGGCCTAATTTCAATGTTGCCATATCTCAGGGAATAGGGAAGCCTGAGGAGAGGGAGAGAGATGGGGGAATGGTTGGTTGGTTGTGTAGTCAGAATACCCACATTTATTAAGTTTGCTGTCTTATGTGGGCGTGGTTCGTGGCACCCCAAAACAGTAACAATAGTAACATCAAAGATTGCTGATCATAGACGACCATAATAGATTAATAATAAAAAAAGTTTGAAATATTGTGAGAATTACCAAAAAGTGACACAGAGACACAAAGGGAGCACGTGGCTGTTAGAAAAATGGCACCGACAGACGCTATACAATAGGGTACCACAAACCTTCAATTTGTTAAAAATGCAGTATCTGTGAAGCACAATAAAGAGAAGCCCAATAAAGCAAAGTGAAATAAAGTGAGGTGGGACTTATATATAAGTAAATGTCAAATTAGATCAGGTACTGGTTACCAAGTTAATTTTTATGAAGATACAAGTATAGTATAGATCTTATATTTAATGGTCATATTATACATTGCACTTATGTATGTTAGCATCATTTTTCAGTTATAAAAAACTGAGACATACTTGACTTGTCATACATAATATATTATACTGCAATAAAATATATATAATCATTACTGAATATCTGTATCTTGAAAAGCAATATATAAGTCTATAAGATCAATATGTTAAGTATTACCAAATGTTATTTAAATAGTTTTTATGTAACATTTTTACTACTGATCCCAAAGTTTGCATTTCAGGTAACAGCATTATATTAAATTTATTACCATAATTCCCCACATGTAGTTGTAAGATAGCAGTCGTCATATCTTAAGACCTATGAAAGAAAGAAATTGTGTGTGTGTGTGTGTTTGTCCAAGTGCATAACATTTTCTGAGCATTTATTAAGAGGCAGACACTATGTTCAATACTTTGTATACATTATATTTTTTAATCCTCACATTAAACTCTTAAAGGAAGTATTATTATTAAAGCTGAAGAGCCAAGATTTGCCCTAGGAGTTCTGGCTCAAGATTCCATGCTCTATCTTGCTAGACTTCCTCCTGGGAACATGCTGCCTCTATCTTAAAAAAAAAAAAAAAAAGATATTGGTTATCGACTACAAGAAATAGCAATCCTTTCTTATAACATGACAAATCCATCAACGTATGATCCAACAAGTATTTTGTGAATATAAATGTGCCAGAAATAAGTTGCTGTTGGGCAATGATGGACAAAACATTGAGGTATCTACCACTAATATGTCATATCCCAGGGGTTAGGCTCATTAAAAGAATGGTCCAAAGGAGAAGAAAGAACATAGTCAACACCTCCCCAGGCTATGCTGAGTTGGTTTGTTTCCTGAGTATGTAAAAAAACTGATTGTGTATATTTGTTTCTTACGTCTGGCATGCAGTACAATATTAAATACAAAATAAAGCCCCAAAACAAGCTATTACGAGTTACTGATTTAATCAAAGCATTAAATCTAATTGTGTGAGCAATGAAGGCACATTATCTTGGGTCAAGTTGTGAAATTTCAGTTTATTAAGATATTTCTGGCACAAAATTTATCTGTTTTACAAAGACATGGGCACTTACAATTCCTGGTTTCTTCCACAACTAACTTATGTTGACTCAAAACCTAGTTATGCTGCTAAAAACTCATAATCAACCTTGCAAGTTTTATGAATCTTCCATAATAGATCTCACTGAAATAGAACTATTCTTTTATGTGCCAATGTCATGGCCTATGTTTCTTTATCCATGTGTCCACTTAAAAATGTTCTCTCTTGTATAAGTATTCCAAAAACTCTATTCAATCATGTGAAAATATTGACATTGAAACCTACTGTTGAACTCTGTGATTGCTAGCTCACATACATGACACCACCTGTTCTCAAATGATTTTTCTTTTCACTGTAGATGAAATTAGAAAAGTAAAGCACTAAATAGTCTCCTAAATAAAACGTTATTTTTTACTTTGAAAAGGAATGTTGTGATATCCTGGAGCTGCTAATCCATCTTTCATCAAAGTGCATTTTCTAGCCATGAATGTATTGAATTAGTTAAAGTTCATGGTGCCAACAAAGACAGTCAAGTCAATCACAGTCACAGAAATTACTGGTAACATTTAATACCGTATTATTTATTTACTGAGTATTAGATAAGGGAAGAAGCTGCATCAGAAAGATTTATCTACAAATGCGTATTCCAATCATGAGTTCTAAAAAACATCACTATGTTTTATAAATCTCATTTCAAATAAAATGAATTGAAAATGACCTGAGAGAATGAGAACATAGTAGCATAAAATGAACAAACTAGTACGAATAGCCACTGACTTTGATACTATTAAAGCTAATGTGATATCTTTTAGAATTACTTTTATTTCATAAAAAATGAAAATGTTTTATTTAGTAAGATGAATGCTTCTTGGGTTTTTTTTTTTCAAAATTCAATTTGCCATCAATATTGATCTCATTTACTGGCTGCCCCTAAAAATCACACGAATAAATGTCACTGGATTTGGAATTGAATGGCATCATTTTGCAAAGTGCACAGAGTTCAACGCAAATTCTTTTTAAAGCCTTCGCTGACCCCTTGAAGTTCTTTCCAATTCTGAAACTTTGCATCTTCAATACTTTATGATAGCTGACCCCTTTTTACATCAATTTTATATCACAAAAATTTTACATTGCCTCACATCAGTCACAAATTTCTTACACTCCATTCCTATTTGTATCACTCCTGTGTTCCATACTCCACAACAATACTCCCTTCTCACCCTCACAAATCAAAGTCAACCACTTATAAGTCAGCTCACCCTTCCTTTCATCTTTCAATTCTGCTCTTATATATGAAGTTAGATGCTTCTGCAGATGAAATAGCTCTCCACCAAATCTCCCACTCCACAGCAAAAAAAAAAAAAAAAACGAAACTGTAAATTTAAAGCATAAAATCATATTTGCATGTAAAATGTTAGTTAAAATATTCAAAATGAGTTTATAATGTATAAGTAGCCCTGGTGGTACAGTGGTTATCTATGATCTCAAGGGCTTGGTTTATGGAGTTTAATGGTCAGTTGGTAGCAAGGGCCAATATTTTCCCGGGCCATAGACCCTGAGCCTAACTGCTAAGTATTTGGGTCACAAGATTAGGTGGATACAATGGCTAATTCAACTGAAATTAATTACCGTCACTGTATAAATCTGCAGACACATAGGACAGGGAGAGACCTTAAGAACACATCTACTCTCTTGTCGTTTTGGTCTCCTCTATAACATTGCTACCAGCTGGATGTCACATATCTGCTTGAATAACTCCATGGAAAATGTACTCCGTACCTCCTCAAACAGCCCATTGCAGAAAGCTCAAATTTTTTACAAAACCCCTCTGCATTCCAGGGCCTGGGACACCTATGATTTCAAAAGAACTCCAGTTTTTCCACTAACAGCCTCTTTACACACACAAAAAAAAAAAATCATAAAATTTCCAAATAGTATGAGTAACTGTATTGTTCAAAACCTTCATCTATGCAGCACAGAAAAAAAAAAAAAAAATTGGCGGGGGGTGAATGGTACATTTCTATAAATGGAGAAAGGGGTAACCGTAAATTTGAACAAAAGGTATTTGACCTCGGGTAAGAAGAAAAAATTTTTTTTTTAAGAAGAAAAACGTAATATATATGAAAAAAATGATAAGAAAAAGTCTAGTTCTAAGTCAATAATTGTTATCCACTGTCAAAGTACGAGAGGGAAACCCAGTCAAGGCCACATGTCTACCAGGCTGGGAAAACTGGGATGGGTAAAGGGTAGGAATCTTTCTGTTTATGTAATTATACTGTATTCATAATAGAGTACGTTCAAGTGAGCATCCTTAAAAACTAATTCTGCCAGGAAGAAAAGAAGCGCTCAAAGAATAATGCAGGAGAGCGGGGCCAAGATGGCGGACTAGGTGGACGCTACCGCGGATCCCTCTTGCAACAAAGACTCGGAAAAACAAGTGAATCGATCACATACATAACAATCTACGAACTCTGAACAACAAACACAGATTTAGAGATGGAGAACGAACAAATACGGGGAGACAGCGATTGTTTTCAGAGCCAGGAGCCAGCGCACCAGGTAGGTGACCTTCGGAGCCCGAGTTGGGGCAGAGCCCAGGGGGGCAGACAGCACAGACAAGGGGCCCAGCCCTAGCCCCTGAATTCATCCCAGGAGTGAGCCCAGCCTGTTGGCGCGGGCGGCATGGCGGCACAGCCGGTGGAAGAAGTCCCCAGGAGGCAGTGACTGGTCTTGGCGCGGGGAGAGCAGCGTCCCAGCCGGGGAGCCGTCCCGCCAGCAGTTTGGTGGCGCGGGCGGGGCGTGAGCAAGGGGACCACCTACATTTACCTGAATTGACCCCGGGGGGGGGTCCAGTCATTTGTGCGGGAGGCGCCCACCCAGTTCGAGAGAGCGGCGTGGCCTGCCGGAGGGAGAAGTCCCCGGGAGGCAGTGGCTGGCCTTGGAGCGGGGAGAGCAGCGTCCCAGTCGGGACACGCAGTCGCACCCGGTTCGCGGGAGCGGCGCGCGACACGGCTGGAGGGACTGGGAGCCCCCGGGAGGAAGCGACGGATTTTGGAGACGGGAGTGCATCGTCCCAGTAGGGGAGCCTTAACCTTGGGGGTGGGGCTGACAGCGGAGGATCTGACCGTGACGCCAGCGGGCCAGACCCCCCGGGGGGCAATCTCCACACACCCAGTACATATAGGCGACGCGCCCTGTGGAAATCTCAGATATAAGAGTCATTCCAAGTAAGACAAACAACTCTGGCTATATTCTGAGGTGCTACACTCCTAGCTCTCTGATCCCTCCCCCACCCTCCCCAGGCGGCTCCATTAACATCCGAATACCCTGAGCCAGAGGGAAAACTCTGATAGGGATCTGACTGCATTTTTTTTGAGCGGATTTTCTGGAAAAACAAGTTTCCCAGTGATGGCTCGGAGACAGCAGTCCATATCAAACCACATAAAGAAGCAGACCATGACAGCTTCTCCAACCCCCCAAACAAAAGAATCAAAATCTTTCCCAAATGAAGATACAATCCTGGAATTATCAGATACACAATATAGAAAACTAATTTACAGAATGCTTCAAGACATCACAAATGAAATTAGGCTAACTGCAGAAAAAGCCAAGGAACACACTGATAAAACTGTTGAAGAACTCAAAAAGATTATTCAAGAACATAGTGGAAAAATTAATAAGTTGCAAAAATCCATAGAGAGACAGCATGTAGAAATCCAAAAGATTAACAATAAAATTACAGAATTAGACAATGCAATAGGAAGTCAGAGGAGCAGACTCAAGCAATTAGAACGTAGACTGGGACATCTGGAGGACCAGGGAATCAACACCAACATAGCTGAAAAAAAATCAGATAAAAGAATTAAAAAAAAATGAAGAAACCCTAAGAATCACATGGGACTCTATCAAGAAGGATAACTTGCGAGTGATTGGAGTCCCAGAACAGGAAGAGGGGACAGAAAACACAGAGAAAATAGTTGAAGAACTCCTGACACAAAACTTCCCTGACATCATGAAAGACAAAAGGATATCTATCCAAGATGCTCATCCAACCCCATTTAAGATTGATCCAAAAAGAAAAACACCAAGACATATTATCATCAAACTTGCCAAAACCAAAGACAAACAGAAAATTTTAAAAGCAGCCAGGGAGAAAAGAAAGGTTTCCTTCAAGGGAGAATCAATAAGAATAAGTTCAGACTACTCAGCAGAAACCATGCAGGCAAGAAGGGAACGGGGCAACGTATACAGAGCACTGAAGGAGAAAAACTGCCAACCAAGGATCATATATCCAGCAAAACTCTCTCTGAAATACGAAGGAGAAATTAAGATATTTACAGATAAACACAAGTTTAGAGAATTTGCAAAAACCAAACCAAGGCTACAAGAAATGCTAAAGGAGATTGTTCAGTCAGATGACCAATAATATCAGGTACCAGCACAATACAAGGTCACAAAACAGAACGTCCTGATGTCAACTCAAATAGGGAAAGCACAAAAACAAACAAACTAAAATTAATTCTAAAAAATAAATAAATAAACAAAATAATACACATAACAGGGAATCATGGAAATCAATAGATAAAAGATCACAATAATCAAAAAGAGGGACTAAATATAGGAGGCATTGAACTGCCAGATGGAGAGTGATACAAGGCGATATAGAACGATACAAGTTAGGTTTTTACTTAGCAAAATAGGGGTAAATAATAAGGTAACCACAAAAAGGAATATCAACTCCATAACTCAAAAAAAAAGCCAAGAAAAACGTAACGACTCAACTAACATAAAGTAAAACATTATGAAAATGAGGACCTCACAATCTACTAAGAAAAACGTCTCAGCACAAAAAACTATGTGGAAAAATGAAATGGCCAACAACACACATGAAGAGGCATCAAAATGACAGCACTAAAAACTTATTTATCTATAACTACGCTGAATGTAAATGGACTAAATGCACCAATAAAGAGCCAGAGAGTCACGGACTGGATAAAGAAACACGATCCATCTATATGCTGCCTACAAGAGACACACCTTAGACTTAGAGACACAAACAAACTAAAACTCAAAGGATGGAAAAAAATATATCAAGCAAACAATAAGCAAAAACGAAGAGGAGTAGCAATATTAATTTCTGACAAAATAGACTTTAGACTTAAATCCGCCACAAAGGATAAAGAAGGACACTATATAATGATAAAAGGGACAATTGATCAGGAAGACATAACCATATTAAATATTTATGCACCCAATGACAGGGCGGCAAGATACATAAATCAAATTTTAACAGAATTGAAAAGTGAGATAGACACCTCCACATGTATAGTAGGAGACTTCAACACACCACTTCCGGAGAAGGACAGGACATCCAGTAAGAAGCTCAATAGAGACACGGAAGACCTACTTACAACAATCAACCAACTTGACCTCATTGACTTATACAGAACTCTCCACCCAACTGCTGCAAAATATACTTTTTTTTCTAGTGCACATGGAACATTCTCTAGAATAGACCACATATTAGGTCATAAAACAAATCTTTCCAGAGTCCAAAACATCGAAATATTACAAAGCATCTTCTCAGACCACAAGGCAATGAAACTAGAAATCAATAACAGAAAAAGTAGGGAAAAGAAATCAAATACTTGGAAACTGAACAATACCCTCCTGAAAAAAGGCTGGGTTATAGAAGACATCAAGGAGGGAATAAGGAAATTCATAGAATACAACGAGAATGAAAATACTTCCTATCAAAACCTCTGGGACACAGCAAAACCAGTGCTCAGAGGCCAATTTATATCGATAAGTGCACACATACAAAAAGAAGAAAGAGCCAAAATCAGAGAACTGTCCCGACAACTTGAACAAATAGAAAGTGAGCAACAAAAGAACCCATCAGGCACCAGAAGAAAACAAATAATAAAAATTAGAGCTGAACTAAATGAATTAGAGAACAGAAAAACAATTGAAAGAATTAACAAAGCCAAAAGCTGGTTCTTTGAAAAAATTAACAAAATTGATAAACCATTAGCTACACTGACTAAAGAAAAACAGGAAAGGAAACAAATAACCCGAATAAGAAATGAGAAGGACCACATCACAACAGAGCCAAATGAAATTAAAAGAATCATTTCAGATTACTACGAAAAATTGTACTCTAACAAATTTGAAAACCTAGAAGAAATGGTTAAATTCTTGGAAAAACACTTCCTACCTAAAGTAACACATTCAGAAGTAGAACAACTAAATAGACCCATAACAAAAAAAGAGATTGAAACGGTAATCAAAAAACTCCCAACAAAAAAAAGCCCTGGCCCGGACGGCTTCACTGCAGAGTTCTACCAAACTTTCAGAGAAGAGTTAACACCACTACTACTAAAGGTATTCCAAAGCATAGAAAATGACGGAATACTACCCAACTCATTCTATGAAGCCACCAACTCCCTGATACCAAAACCAGGTAAAGACATTACAAAAAAAGAAAATTATAGACCTATATCCCTCATGAACATAGATGCAAAAATCCTCAACAAAATTCTAGCCAATAGAATCCAACAACACATCAAAAACATAATTCACCCTGATCAAGTGGGATTTATACCAGGTATGCAAGGCTGGTTTAATATCAGAAAAACTATTAATGTAATCCATCACATAAATAAAACAAAAGATAAAAACCACATGATCTTATCAATTGATGCAGAAAAGGCATTTGACAAGGTTCAACTCCCATTATGATAAAAACTCTTACCAAAATAGGAATTGAAGGAAAATTCCTCAACATAATAAAGGGCATCTATGCAAAGCCAACAGCCAATATCACTCTAAATGGAGAGAACCTGAAAGCATTTCCCTTGAGAACGGGAACCAGACAAGGATGCCCTTTATCACCGCTCTTATTCAACATCGTACTTGAAGTCCTAGCCAGGGCAATTAGGCTAGACAAAGAAATAAAAGGTATCTGGATTGGCAAGGAGGAAGTAAAGCTATCACTATTTGCAGATGACATGATCGTATACACAGAAAACCCTAAGGAATCCTCCAGAAAACTACTGAAACTAATAGAAGAGTTTGGCAGAGTCTCAGGTTATAAAATAAACATACAAAAATCACTTGGATTCCTCTACCTCAACAAAAAGAACACCAAAGAGGAAATAACCAAATCAATACCATTCACAGTAGCCCCCAAGATGATAAAATACTTAGGAATAAATCTTACCAAGGATGTAAAAGACCTATACAAAGAAAACTACAAAGCTCTACTACATGAAATTCAAAAGGACATACTTAAGTGGAAAAACATACCCTGCTCATGGATAGGAAGACTTAACATAGTAAAAATGTCTATTCTACCAAAAGCCATCTATACATATAACGCACTTCCGATCCAAATTCCAATGTCATATTTTAAGGGGATAGAGAAACAAATCACCAATTTCATATGGAAGGGAAAGAACCCCTGGATAAGCAAAGCATTACTGAAAAAGAAGAAGAAAGTGGGAGGCCTCACTCTACCTGATTTCAGAACCTATTATATAGCTACAGTAGTCAAAACAGCCTGGTACTGGTACAACAACAGGCACATAAACCAATGGAACAGAATTGAGAACCCAGATATAAATCCATCCATGTATGAGCAGCTGATATTTGACAAAGGACCAGTGTCAGTCAATTAGGGAAATGATAGTCTTTTTAACAAATGGTGCTGGCATAACTGGATATCCATTTGCAAAAGAATGAAACAGGACCCATACCTCATACCATGCACAAAAACTAACTCCAAGTGGATCAAAGACCTAAACATAAAGACTAAAACGATAAAGATCATGGAAGAAAAAATTGGGACAACCCTAGGAGCCCTAATACAAGGCATAAACAGAATACAAAACATTACCAAAAATGATGAAGAGAAACCCGATAACTGGGAGCTCCTAAAAATCAAACACCTATGCTCATCTAAAGACTTCACCAAAAGAGTAAAAAGACCACCTACAGACTGGAAAAGAATATTCAGCTATGACATCTCAGACCAGCGCCTGATCTCTAAAATCTACATGATTCTGTCAAAACTCAACCACAAAAAGACAAACAACCCAATCAAGAAGTGGGCAAAGGATATGAACACACATTTCACTAAAGAAGATATTCAGGCAGCCAACAGATACATGAGAAAATGCTCTCGATCATTAGCCATTAGAGAAATGCAAATTAAAACTACGATGAGATTCCATCTCACACCAACTAGACTGGCATTAATCCAAAAAACACAAAATAATAAATGTTGGAGAGGCTGCGGAGAGATTGGAACTCTCATACACTGCTGGTGGGAATATAAAATGGTACAACCACTTTGGAAATCCATCTGGCGTTATCTTAAACAGTTAGAAATAGAACTACCATACAACCCAGAAATCCCACTCCTCGGAATATACCCTAGAGAAACAAGAGCCTTCACACAAACAGATATATGCACACCCATGTTTATTGCAGCTCTGTTTACAATAGCAAAAAGTTGGAAGCAACCAAGGTGTCCGTCAACGGATGAATGGGTAAATAAATTGTGGTATATTCACACAATGGAATACTACTCATCGATAAAGAACAGTGACGAATCTGTGAAACATTTCATAACATGGAGGAACCTGGAAGGCATTATGCTGAGCGAAATGAGTCAGAGGCAAAAGGACAAATATTGTATAAGACCACTATTATAAGATCTTGAGAAATAGAAAAAACTGAGAAGAACACATACTTTTGTGGTTACGGGGGGGGGAGGGAGGGAGGGAGGGAGAGGGTTTTTTATTGATCAATCAGTAGATAAGAACTGCTTTGGGTGAGGGGAAAGACAACACTCAATACAAGGAAGGTCAGCCCAATTGGACTGGACTAAAAGCAAAGAGGTTTCCGGGATAAAATGAATGCTTCAACGGTCAGCGGACCAGGGGCTGGGGTCTGGGGAACATGGTTTGAGGGGACTTCTAAGGCAATCAGCAAAATAATTCTATTATGAAAACATTCTGCATCCCACTTTGAAATGTGGTGTCTGGGGTCCTAAATGCTAACAAGTGGCCATCTAAGATGTATCAATTGGTCTCAACCCACCTGGAGCAAAGGAAAATGAAGAACACCAAGGTCACATGACAACTAAGAACCCAAGAGACAGAAAGGGCCACATGAACCAGAGACCTACATCATCCTGAGACCAGAAGAACTAGTTGGTGCCCGGCCACAATCGATGACTGCCCTGTCAGGGAGCACAACCGAGAACTCCTGAGGGAGCAGGAGATCAGTGGGATACAGACCCCAAAATCTCATAAAAAGACCATACCTAATGGTCTGACTGTGACTAGAGGAATCCCGGTGGCAATGCTCCCCAGACCTTCTGTTGGCACAGGACAGGAACCATCACCGAAGACAACTCATCAGACATGAAAGGGACTGGTCAGCGGGGGGGGGGGGGGGGAGATGCTGATGAAGAGAGAGCTAATTAAATCAGGTGGACACTGGAGAGTGTGTTGGCAACTCTTGACTGGAGGGGGGATGGAAAGATAGAGAGAGAGGGAAGACGGCAAAATTGGCACAAAACGAGAGACTAAAAGGGCTGACTCAATAGGGGGAGAGCAAGTGGGAGAAGGGAGTAAGATACATGTAAACTTACATGTGACAGACTGATTGGAATTGTAAATGTTCACTTGAAGCTTAATAAAAGTTAATTAAAAAAAATAAAGTAAAAAGAATAATGCGGCCATGTCAAAATGAACTAGTATCTAGTAGAAGTGACATCTACTCTCCAATTTGGGATTTTAGCATCACAAATGATAATAAAAATTCTGGATTATAATACAATGGGAAAAAAAAGTCTGTAAGTGACAGTTATTTTAACCAAAAAAAAGTAAGAGGAAAAGAAAAAAAAAAAGAAGGAAAAAGGGGAAAGCACTTTACGGAGAAATGCCAGTTACTGTAGAAGAGGGGTAGAACTAGAAAAATCATCATTTTGAAACTTCCAATCTAGTAATTCAAAACGTGTGGCAGGTTGTTGGGGACCGTGTTCTCAGAATATCATCCCACAGGCTACTTACTAATTAAAAAGGGATAATTATGTCCCTTTTCCCCAATAGTGGATTAACCTAACATCACGGGTCTCCTAAGGAGTACTGGTGGCACGACAGTTAAATGCTCAGCTGCTAACCAAAAAGCTGGCAGTTTGAACCCGCCCAGCAGCTCCGTAGGAGAAAGGCCTGGTGATCTGCTTCCATAAAGATCACAGCCAAGGAAACCCTATGTGGCAGTTCTGCTCTGTTACACGGGGTTGCTATGAGTGAAAATCAACTGGAGGGCACAAAACAACATGTATCTCCTAATGAGATGTAATAAGAAATACACAACAGCACTTAGTGTATTCTTGCCCTAAGTTTGTAACCTGCATCAAATTTTGAAGAAAAGTACAGAAAAATACAGAATAGGGGACATTCTATAAAACAACTGGCCTGAACTTTTAAAGTTATATCAAAAAAGTCATAGGTTAAAATCCAAATTACAAAATGAATATCCATGAGTTTATACTGATAACAATTGAGTAAGTAAATAAATGGGGGAGAAGAGACAAATCTCCTGTGCAGAAGAATTCAAAATAATTTATGTATATAATCTACCCCAAAGGAGGGGGAGCATAACTGCCAATTCTATAACTGTGGGCTATACTTGGTGACTTCTTTCCAAAGAGTAGAGTATTGAAAGGAGGTAAAAAGGAGTGAGTTTCCAGTGGAGAAACCAGACAAGCAGTACCTCAGCCAGATGGTGAATTCTATTTGCTGACAACATTGATAGCTTACGGTCTAACTCTAAGAGCCACCTGCAACATTAAAACTAAAGCTAAATGTTGACACTACATGTCTCAGTTTTCCTCTTGTTTTTCCATTCCACACTGGAAGGCTGTTTGGTCCCCACTTTCCAACTTGGCTTCACTTAAGCAGGTAATTTGCTGCAGTGGTTAAGCATCTGGCTACTAACCAAAAAGCCAGCAGTTCTAATCCTTGGAAACCCTATGGGGCGGTTCTTCTCTATCCTGTAGGGTCACTATGAGTCAGAATTGACTCAACGGCAATCAGTTTGGGTTTTTTTTTTTGGTTTTTATTTCTGATACACTCCTGTACTTCTCAATATCTCATAAAATGTGGCATCCTTCTTGGTGCCTTCAAATTTCCAAGCAACAACAATTTACAGTGATCTTGCTTGTGGGAGACTGTTAAACTCTTGTTCTAGTTATTCTATTGCTCTTAAAGTTTTCTACGGTGGCATATGCTTTTTAAAATTTCTGCACTTAAATGTAACTTTATTGACCTTTCAAGCAACTAAAGTCACTCAGATTTCTTGACATATGAGTGGCTGTTTTTCACTTTTTGAACACATCTGACAGCTTTCTGTCTGCCTCATTGGTATATTTAGGCACTTCTCCCTATTTCTTTCTCAATATATTTGTGTATATTTTCATAATTTCCTTTTTTATACCCTACTATCCCAGAACTACTTTACTATCCCAGAACTACTATTTTTTTTGGAAGAAAGTAGAAGACTCTGTGGCAGAGACCAGTGAGATGCTTACAACTCCATTTTGTTTTCTTGGTCCCACTGAAAGAGTACTTTTCCAGCCTCACTTGCAGTAGGTTTGGCCCATGCATCAAGAATTTTGTTTTACAATATCAAGAAAAAATGAAAAGGGGATATATTTTCAAGATAGGCAGATCTGAGCTTATGTTCAGCTCTGCCAGTTATGAATTTGAATAATTCAGTCTTTTTTTTTTTTCTTCACACCTTGAATCATTGGACCTGAACATTGGACAGGTTACCTTCTAATTCCTCATTCCTAATTTCAGCATGTTTCCCTTCTTCCTTCCTAAAATTCTTGAGCTTTGATTCTCAATTTATCAGATTATACCAGACACTACGCTTCTTTGTTTCAGTCTTAAGTATCCCAAGATCATTCCACTTCATTCTCTGAAGACTGTAGCACCCGACTCACTCTCAGTCTCTCCAATACTATGCTTGCCCTCATTCTTGGGGATTTTAATATACATATTGATTATTCCTTCAATACCCTGAATTTTTATTTCTTTGAACTCTTCTCTTCTAATGACTTTGTCTTCTACCTTATATTAGCTACTCTCATCCATGGTCCCATCCTTCCATCTCATCATTCCCAAGACCATTAATTCCTCCATACACTCAAGTATGCATCTTACTCTTTTACTACTATCTCCAGTCTTTCTAGCTTACTTTTTACCCTAACACACATAATTCTTCAATTGCCTTTAGACTTACACACCATTGAGCATATCACGTTTTTACATTACTCACTCCCTCACGACTTTACATCCCTCCTCAGACTGATTAAATTTTATTGTCCACAACTAAAATCACTTTCTGGCAAATACACTCGAACTTCACGCCCTGTTCTTGCTTCGTCATACCGAACTCTTGTCAAGAACAGTTCCCATCTCTTCTGCATGTACCTTAACAGGTGAACACAGGCAGAGAAAAAGGCAAAATTATGTTAACTGGCACTACTTTAAACTGATGACAAGTAACCTCAAGTGGTCCTTAATTCTGCAAAGCATTTACACTGTATTTCCCACTACTGGGAGGATATGAACATTTTAATTATGTATGACTATTTCAAATTTCACACGGTATTTCATAGAGACACAGTATTTCCTAGAGGCAGGATAATGTAGTTGCTAACATCCCAGATACTTCTTTGACATCTTCACTGAATGTCTAATACTCGTCTATAAAAATGAACTTATAGAGTCATCACCTATAAAAATGAACTCATCATCTTCTGCCCAAACTAGTTCCTTTACTCACATCACATTCAAGGTCCACATGGTCTGCCCACCTCCCCCCCGCCCCTCCACCACTGGCATCAATCACATTCTCTCCACATTGTCTAAACTTTTTTTTTTTTTTTTTTACAATATCAGCCATGTTTCCTCAGGGTCATAGTTCTTATAGATTTTTTATGTTGTAACATTCTTCCCCAAAATGGGTCGGGTTTTTGCTCAAATGTGATCCGAGACAGGCTTTCCCAGATCATTCTATTAAAAATTGAACACCCAAATCTTTATCCTAAAACTCCTTATCTTTTCTACACTATATTATTTTTCTCCATGGCATTATTGCCATCTGCCATAGTATATATTTTCTTTAATTTACGGTACTTATTTTCAAACACCATTCTCCAATAAAAGGAATCAGGGCTCCACAGAGAAATGGCTCCTTCTAGGACTGGAGGAGGAAATATATAAGATGAGGGAGCTACAGCATACTATACTGCTGGAAAGTATTGAAGCACTCAGACACACACACACAGGGCTATATTAAGGGGGGTACAAGATCCAGATGAAAGAACTCCAGATGGCCAAACTGGAATAACTGGAGCAACAAAATAAATAAAGTGGCATTGGATTTTATCTAAAAATTAAAAATAGACATCCATGAGTTCATACTTACATGCCAGGACCATCTGTCAGTTTATCATACTGTGGTGAAGGAGATCCTCAGTGAGATGGCCTGACACAGCAGTTGCAACAATGGGCTGAAACATGGCAACAATTGTGAGGATGACACAGGCCCTGGCAACTTTTCATTCTGTTATACATAAGGTCACTGTAAGTCGGAACCCACTTGATGACATCTAACAACAACAACATACTTAAATAATTATTGAATCAATAGATGTCACCGAGAAGCACTCAAGAGAAAAGGATGCTGGTACTAAAGAATTTGACATATATAACATGGCAACAACTTCAATGAAAACCAACACATGACTGTAAGATCACATATGTATGGGTATAGGCATATAGGTTTACAGGAAGGTACAGTTGTATACATATGTGAAAGCAGACAGAAGTATCTCTATATAAGTGTAAATACAGGTATGTGTGTGCAGGCACATACATTATTGAAGACACAACTACAGATATTCCTCAGACATAACCGAACACCTTCCGAGATTGGTTTTTTGAATTTGAAGGCTTAGGACAATAGTCTCATGGAACAATTCAATCAATTGACATAATATAGTTTACAAAGTTCAAATTCTGCATCCTAGTGAAGTGAGTATAGTTTGAGGTCTTAAAAGCTTGCAAGCAGCCATCTAAGATACAACTATTGGTCTCTACTCATCAGGAGCAAAAGAGTAAGAAAGTAACCAAAATCTTAGAGAAGAAACAAATCTACAGGGCTGACAGCCTACTCAAGCTATGGCCTCATCTACCCTGACACCAGAACTGGATGGTGCCTGGCTACTACCACTGACCATTCTGACCAGGGTCACAACAGATGGTCCCTGATAGAATGGGAGAAAAACAAAGAAAAAAATTCAAATTCTTAAAAAAGTCCAGACTAACTGGACCAGTTGAGACTAGAGGACTCCCTAAGACTATCGCCCCAAGACATTCTTCAAACCTTGAACCCAAACTATCCCCTGAGACCACCTTTTAGTAAAATTGCAGAGTAGCACATGAAGTAAAGAATATTACCCAGAAGAATGGTGCTCTACTAGAAATGAAAAAAACAGAATACAATTAAAAAGAATGTTGATGTACTGTGAAAAATATAACTAATGTCACTGAACAAGTTGTGAGGGAAATTGTCAAATGGGAACCTAACTTTCTGGGTAAATTTTCACCAAAAACACAATAAAATATTAATTAATTAATTAATTAATTAATTAATGGAGGAAAAGAGATAAATCCCTCATATAGAAGAATTCCAAATAATTTATGCAGATACTCTATGCTTTGCATGGCGATTTCTTTTCAAAGAGTACAGTATGGAAATGGGGGGGGGAGAGTAACTTTACAGTGAAGAAACCTGACAAACATTACCTTAGCCAGGTGATCAAGGTCAACACGAACAGCAATAAATCATATTGATACATGAACCCTTGATATGATGTGAGGAAAATAGCACTTTATAATCTTATTCCTCAAAAGCTACCACCTCAGTCTAATAATTACAAAAACATCAGACAAATTCCTATATAGGGGCCCACTGCCAACTCGTTGCCATCGAGTCAATAGCAACCCTATAGGACAGAGTAGAACTGCCTGTATAGGGGCATCCTACAATAAATCTAACCAATATTCCTTAAAACTGTCAAGGTCATCAAGGACAAAGAAAGCCTGGTAAACTGTAGCAGAAAAGAGGAGCCAAAGGAGGCATGATAAATAAATATAATGTGGTGTCCTGGATGGAATCCTGGGACAGAAAAAAAAGGGTAGTATGTAAAAACTAAAGAAATGTGAATAAACTATGGACTTTAGCTAATAATAATGTATTGCTGTTGGTTAATTAATTATAATTCATATCATGTACTAATATTAGAATTCAACAATAGAGAAAACTGTGTGGGGAGTGTATGGGAACTCTCTGTACTATCTTAACAATTGATCTATAAATCTAAAAGTGTTTTAAAAAATAAAGTCTACTAAAAAAAAAGGTATACCCTGATGGATTAGGGAAATTGTGCATAGAGTTGTTGGAAATGTACCTGTTACATAGCCAACACTCACTACTGATAGTTCCTATTTCTTGTTGCTAGATTTTTGGTAGTGAAGATGAGGTTAGCATCTACCTCCAGACTTAAAATTCATGTGACCTGCAATGAAATGCAAACAGTCTTAGTCAATCATTTTATTTGTTAAAATTAGGATAAATTACCTGTTATCAATTACAGGAACCTAAAGAACTTTTTAGTTGATATAGACAAGATTTAATTTTCAAGGCTCAAGCCTTGTTTTACCTATACATACAATGCCAGACTTCTAAATAATTTCTTCAGGAATAGTACCCTGGGTAATATTATCATAGATTTTCCACGTCCCTATTGCTCATACACTAGTCAATAAATGTACGATAGCTAAATTGACTGCCAGAAAATATTCTCTAAGCAAGAACAGGGTAATCCATTTTCAGAAGGGGATCCAAGGCCAGAGGTATAAAAACCAAAAAAAATTCAAACAACATCCACAAGAAAGAATCAACTTGGAGCAAGAAAGACAACAAAGGGTGTTGAGAAAATTTAAATACAAAATGACAGAGGTGGTTGAGATTAGATTATTAAAGTGCCTGATCCAAATTCAGGAAAATTGGTCATCGGAAGGGTATTATTTTTTACAGGGCTGGGTGCGTATGGCCATTGCTGAAGAGTACCTAAAAAACAGAACTAAGCTATTTACTAATAAAAAAAAAAAAAAACATTGCCATCAAGCAGATTCTGACTCATAACAATCGTATAGGACAGAGTAGAACTGCTCCACTGGGTTTCCAAGGCTGTAAACTATAGAACCAGACTGCCACACTTTTCATCCCCGGATCATCTGGTGAGTTCAAACTGGCCACCTTTCCCTTAGCTGCCAGGTGCTTAACAACTGCACCACAAGGGCTAAAAAACGAAATAAGTTTCCACGGTGAAAATAAGTAAAACAGGAGCATACACCTACCTAAAAATGAAACCAAATGTATTATTTTTGCATCATGGATAATGGAGGTGGTGGTTGTTTTCACAGTTTTTAGAAAAAATGAAAAGTTCCAATTTGACAAAGAAAATCAAATGTGGAAAGAGAAAGGGTCCTCCAAGTTTAGATATGAGTATTAGTCCTCAGAAATTGAAGGAAAAAAGGACAGATCAGATGACCACAGAGATGTATGGCATCTGTTCTGACAACACGGGCACCAAAATTATTGAACCAATATTCATAATCTGAAGTTTGAATTCTGCAACAATTTGAATTGTCTTATTACTTTATGTCCATAATGATCTCATCTTTCTAACTTCTTATTAAATTCTGGGAAAAAATCCAATAACAAATGGTTTTGACGAGCCAGTATATTTACCAAACGCTTATTTTTGTGCATTTCATTCCCATTTAATTAATGTTCTAAGAATATCACTTCAGTGTGTCATGTAGTGATTTGTAGAGACACAGGTTTAAATACAGACAGATAAAATCATATCCAGTGACTGTTCAGACCTGAAGCAGAGTTTATAACGCTGTGATGGAGAGTGTCTTAGTTACCAAGTGCTGTTTTAACAGAAATACCACAAATAGGTGGCTTTAACAAACAGAAACTTATTTTCTTACAGTTTAGGAGGCTAGAAGTCCTAATTCGGGGTGCTAGCTCTAGGGGCAGGCTTTCTCTTTCTGGAGGAATGTCCTTGTCTGTTCAAACGTCTGCTCCTGGGTGATCTTCATGTGGCATGGCATCTCTCTTTCCCCGTCTCTGCTTCTCTGGCTTGTTTATTTAACCTTAAGAGATTAAGACAAACTCTACAACAATCCCATCTCATTAACATAACAAAGAAGACCCATTCCCAAATGAGATTATAACCACAAATATAAACAAAAACCCAAATATAGGGGGTAGGATTTACAACACATATTTTGGGGTGACACAAATCCATCCATAACAGAGACTCTGGTAATGCTATGTCTAATGTCCACAGCCAGGGATGAAAACCTTCAAGTGTAGCTCTCAATGCTCTAGCCAGACTGTCATTTTTCAGACACCTCTTCCCCTCAATTCTTTTTTGCACTATACCCAGCGCTGCTCATTTTCTTTACAATTGACATTTACTGCATCTATTCAGGCCCTTTTCTCATGAATAAATGGATGCAAAGACCTCTTAACTAGTCTCCTCTTCTCAAGCAAAGTCGTTCCCTACTATTTTACATCACTGACAGATTTCAGAGTCTGCTGAAACTGACATGCCTAGAGCATACTCTGAGAGCTCTGCCTTCTCTTCCTGTTAATTAAACTTTCTGGATCATCCATTTAACTCAAAATTCAAAAGCACACTTCTAGTAACCAACTTTTCCAAATTCATATCTCATTTTTCCTTCTAGAAACATATTATTTAGGAACGTTAATCTTCTAGTATCATTGAGCAGGTTATGTATTCTGTGAGTCTGAACTGTTCTGTGTAACAGGGCTTAGTTAACAATACCTGCCTCACAGAGTTGTTATTAAATGAAGAAAACACAAGTGAAACACTTAAAAGAGTGCCTCATTAGCTATGATTGTCATTTTTATCAGTCTGTTAGCCTTACCAATCAATGTTTTAGCCTTTTTTTGTCACATCATGCCTGAAACAGGAAACACCTTTACCATTCGTTTTTGACTATCCAAAATTCTACCTCTCCTTTAAAAACTTCTCTTCCTTCCACCATCTTACTCAGGCACTGCCGGTAAACCTGTGTTGGTTCTTTGAGAACTTTTACATGGTTTTGCCCCATCCACTCATTTCCTGGTTCATGAAGATTCCTTATCATCTGGTTTTGTTGAAGATGCTATTATTTTTGCTATCCTGGTTGCTCTGCTTGTATTTATTAGGGAACTTGGAAGGTGCAGTTTTAATTTATCATGATCCTTCCTGGAGTGGAAGGTGGAATTATTTTTTAAATTGTAAAGCGAAAAATAGTGCCAAAACTAAGAGATGACAAACATGATAGAGTTCACAATGCTAGCCAGGCATGTGGTACAAAGATTTTAAAAAAGAAAACTTAATGTTGGTACCAAAGTCAAGTGAAGGAATCAGAAAATAGTTATGCAAAGATCTGTAACATAATTCAACAGTTTTTTTTTTTCTATAAGCTGAGCTGCTGGCCTAAAGGTACCAGCCCCTACCTCAACTAGATAATTCCTATTTACCTTTAGGGCCAATTTAGAATCTATGTTTTTATCCAGCAAACCTCCCCTGAGTTAACTGAACATGTATTTATTGTATTCCTCTTCAAATTTATTTACTGTATTACTTTTTTAATTTATCAAATTTATTATAAACACTTGTTTATTTACCTGTTTCTCCCACTAAAGTGTGAGCAATTAGAAGCCAGTGGCTGTGTTAAACTTATTCATCTTTTTACACCCAGCAGCTCAGCATACGCTTACTGAATTAATTAATTAGCGAATCATTTCTCTATTACTGAGTCTCATGTAAGTATATGTAAACCTTCAAATTTCTTTATTTTTCTAACTTTCTCTATGGTTATTTTGACCCTTAATGTTTTTGCAGCTGAAATCTTTGCCTTTATTAAAACTTCGATTTTGTATTTTCCAGCTCAACTATATATTTTTGTGTGTTGATCACAAGACACAATCTTGTTTGCATACCAATTACATTTTTTAAGGACAGGAGCCAATGAGGAAGGCCTGCAATTCTCTAGCATAACCTCTGACTGGATGGGTTCTATTTTGCAGTTTAATTTAAAAAAACAAATAAAAATATTAATGTCATTAAGCCATGCCCAATGATCTAGTTTAAGCAATGATGGAGTTGAGGTTCTCCCCCCCACCACCGCCTTATCCCACTGACCCCTTTTGCCTTACTTAAACAGGGAAAAAAAGGATACTTTTTTTCTTAATATCTTTTCTTTTATTACGCTTCTGTGATTACAACTGGACACCCTGGTGGTGTAGTGGCTAAGCGCTAGGGCTGCTAACCAAAGGGTCAGCAGTTTGAATCCACCAGGTGCTCCTTGGAAATTCTATGGGGCAGTTCTACTCTGTCCTATAGGGTCTCTACGAGTTGGAATCGACTTGATGGCAATTTTTTTTTTTTTTTGGTGATTACAACAAATATTCACTTATTTATGTGTTTGTTTTTTTAAAAGCTTAAACTAAGATTCAGTTTCCATACACTCGGCACCAGGAGGAATTTGATACTGAGCACTGTCTTGGTAGGGAATTATTCTCAGCCAGATGAATTTGCCTTACCAGTTGACTTTATTAAATAGTAACCACCATAAATGTGATGAAAACTTTATCAAAAATAATATCCTTTTTTCTCCAAAATTTTTGTCACTACCACCTGACTATATGTGTATATGCGTGTGTATGTTTATCGCCTACTTCCTCTAGGATGTAAACTTCTTGAAGCTGTGATTATCTAATTTTTTCAGTAGTATAATACTCAGTGCTAGGTCATGGCCAGATTAGTGGTTGAAACTCTGTACATATACAATTAGTGAATAGAACATGCAAAATATTTGTATTCAAACCAGTAAAGTTGATCCAAAAATAAAATGAAAATTACGTAGTTAAGCCATGAGAAACAAAGCTTCCATTCTTAGCCATTGGAATCAGCCTTTTCTATAGATTGGAAACCTCCAGCTTCTTTAATTGAAACTTTAGCTTAAATTGATCCAATCTCTGTAAATTTTTATGTGGCAAAATGGTAGAAATGCTATCATATTATATGGTCTTTGAAGATATTGTTACCAAATTCCTATGGTTTTAATCCTGAACATTAATCTAATGATAAAAAAATGTAAAATAGTTCAGATAGAAAAGTGAATTACTAAGGCATCAGGGTTAAAAAATAACCACTAAAATTCAAGTTAAAAAGCTGAACAAAGTTCATATCAGTTAATTATTATTGTCACTTTTATTTTAAGGGTGAAATTTTGATTTTCCCCACACTTCTACTATGGCCACATCTAATTCAGAGTAACCTCCCAATAGTCACTAATGTCAGATTTACACAGAAAGCAGGCAAAAGCAGTTCTCTCTAGGGTAAAAGTTGACTTCCATGAATGTACAGGTAATAAATTTAATCAATATTTTTAACTTAAATAAATTTGCTCTGACAAAGGGGCATTAGCCATTTCACAAACATTTAACCAGTTCTCAAACAAATCTAAAAACAAATAGGTGTTGACATATAGCTCTTTCTTATCACATATCCTATCTTATTTTAATTGGCCTCAGTCTCTAAATCAGTATGAGCCCAAATCAGCTTCTAAATAACCTTCTGGATTGCTTTTTTTCTACCTACTTTCATTCTGTATACCTTTTAAATAAGTTTTTTTTTTTTTTTTTTCCCCAGTATTTAACTGTAATACTCAAAATATGCTTTGAATTACTTAGGAGGTTAAGTTTGATGCATACTCTAAAAGTGATGAGTCATGTTATGGCATAAACAGTTTACAAAACATTACTAACAGTGCACAAACACGATAAGAAAAATTAGATAACTGGGAGCTCCTAAAAATCACACACTTATGCTCTTCCAAAGACTTCACCAAAACGAGTAAAAAGAAAACCTACATACTGGGAAAAAAATTTCTGGCTATGACAAATCCGATCAGCATCTAATCTCTAAAATCTACAGGATGCTTCAAAACACCAACAACAAAAAGACAAATAATCCAATTAAAAAATGGGCAAAGGATATGAACAGGCACTTCATCAAAGAAGACATTCAGGCAGCTAACAGATACATGAGAAAATGCTCAGGATCATTAGCCATTAGAGAAATACAAACCAAAAGTACAATGAGATACTATCTCACCCCAACAAGGCTGGCATGAACCCAAAAAACACAAAATAATAAATGTTGGAGAGGTTGTGGAGAGACAGGGACACTCATACACTGCTAGCGGGAACCTAAAATGGTACAACCACTTTGGAAATCGATTTGGCACTTCCTTAGAAAGCTAGAAATAGAACTACCATAAGATCCAGCAATCCTACTCCTTGAAATATATCCTAGAGAAATAAGACCCTTCACATGAATAGATATATGCACATCCATGTTCATTGCAGTACTGTTTACAATAGCAAAAAGATGGAAACAACCAAGGTGCCCACCAACAGATGAATGGATAAACAAATTATGGTATAGTCACACAATAGAATACTACACAATGATAAATAACAATGATGAAACATCTCATAACATGGAGGAATTTGGAAGGCATTATGCTGCATGAAATTAGTCAGTTGCAAAAGGACACATATTGTATCCACTATTATAAGAACTCAAGAAAAGGCTTAAACACAGAAGAAAACATTCTTTGATGGTTACGAGTGCAGGGAGAAAGGAGAGGGAAATTCACTAACTAGATAGTGGACAAGAATTATTTTAGGTGAAGGGAAGGACAACACACAATACAGAGGAAGTCAGCACAACTGGACTAATCCAAAAGCTAAGAAGTTTCCTGAATACAACCAAACACTTAGAGGGACAAAGTAGTAGGGGTGGGAGTCTGGGGACCATGGTTTTAAGGAACATCTAGGTCAATTGGCATAACAAAGTATAATAAGAAAACATTCTACATCACACTTTGGTGAGGGGTGTCTGAGGTCTTAAAAGCTAGCAAGCTGCCATCTAATATGCATCAATTGGTCCCAATACCCCTGAAGCAAAGGAGAATGAAGAACACCAAAGACACAAAGAAAATATGAGCCCAAGAGAAAGAAACCCAAACCCAGTGCTGTCGACTCGATTCCAACTCATAGCGACCCTATAGGACAGAGTAGAAGTGCCCCATAGAGTTTCCAAGGAGCACCTGGCGGATTCGAACTGCTGACCTTTGGTTAGCAGCTGTAGCACTTAACCACTATGCTGCCAGGGTTTCCAAGAGAAAGAAAGGGCCACATAAACCACAGACTCCATCAGCCTGAGACTGGAAGAACTAGATGGTGCCCAGCCACCACCAATGACTGCCCTGACAGGGAACTCAATAGAGAATACCAGATGGAGCAGGAGAAAAATGGGTTGCAGGCCTCAAATTCTAGTAAAAAGACCAGACTCAATGGTCTGAGACTGTAGGGACCCCAGAGGTCATGGCCCCCGGACTCTCTGTTAGCTCAAAACTAAAACCATTCTTGAAGCCAACTCCTCAGACAAAGAATAGACTGGACTATAAGACATAAATGATGCTGGTGAGGTGTGCTTCTTAGCTCAAGTAGACACATGAGACCATGTCCGGCATTTCCTGTCTGGAGGCAAGATGAGAAGGCAGAGGGGGACAGGTGCTGGTTGAATAGGCACAGGAAATACAGGGTGAAGAGAAGGAATATGCTGTCACATTGTAGGGAAAGGAACTAGGGTCACACAACAATGTGTGTATAAGTTTCCATATGAGAAACGGACTTAAATGGTAAACTTTCACTTAAAGAATAAAAAAAAAAAAAAAATGGAAAGCCAAAAAAATAAAAATAAATAAATGTGATGAGTCATGTTAACTCTAAAGAGAACTATATAGTGAACACTCAGACAAAATGTTACTTCAAATGTTTGGATTTCTATGGAAATATATTGAAGGCCGTCTTTCTTCAGGGGTTACAAAGCAATGACTTCTCCCCATGTTGGTAATAATAAAAGATGGAACATGCAAGAGTAAACTGACTTCTTTAAATCTAGTCCTCCCTTGGACTAAACCAACATACTTAATGAATTTAGTCATAGCTTGTTACTTCTAATAGTCCTCAAGTAAATAAAGCTTATTTCCAGGGTGAGTCAAATGACACCTATCAATAAGAAAATGGCAAATCCCAGGTTGAATACAAAAATGAATCCAAATGAGTACTTTGAAAGGTTCCTAATTCTTCCATGATGATAGATGCATCATTGCATTTTTTGCTTGTTTTTAAAAGGGCACAAGTTAAGAGGACATATAAAGAAAGATAAGATATTTTTGAATTTTGTGGAAATAAAGGAAAACAGGGAACAATGTTGATAGCGTTACTATATAAAAAAGTAAACAAAAGAGATATATTCTGCCATTGTGATCTGTCCATCACTGTTCGGATATTCTTAAAATACTTCTTGCAGGAGGTGATGCAGGACCAACCACATCATTAATTGGCATTTAATTTTGTAAGACTTTAACAATAATTATGGTATTTTATAAGTTCAAAAGTGCAATTTGTGTTCACTATTAAAAAAAAAAAACAAATACTAAAAACAATACTAGAGTGCATGCCCACTGTCCAGAGCTGTCAGGACACAGATTCTAAAACTAGACTACCTGGATGAGAATCCTTGGGTGGCCTGATTAGTTGTGACTTTTATTCCAATTTGGTTTCTCTGCACTTTGCACTTTAGCGCAGTGGTAAAGGTGCTCAGAGGTTTGAACCCATCAGCCACGCCAAGGGATGAAGATGTAGCAGTCCTCTTCATAAAGATTTAAAACAAACAAACAAATCTGTTGCCCTCCAGTTGATTCCAACTCATAGCGACCCTCCAAGGGGGTAGTTCTACTCTGTCCTATAGACAGTGGTGGATTTTTAACTTACTCATCTGTAAAAGGTGACTAGAAAGAACCAATACCTCATGGGATTGTGAGGAATCAATGAGATAACAAAGATGAAACAAACATCAGATTGTATGCATGCACAAACATACATACACACACATCTGTGTTGTTTCATAAAATGTATATAATGGGTGTTTCTCTTCAAAATAGAAACTCTTGCCCAGCATTGATTTTTTTTTCATTTTAAGATACTGTAACTCCTCCATCACTATAATGAATTCCTTCATGTGAAACATCTCCCTGTTTCAAAAGGCCATGTACTGTATGATTCCACTCTTATGTCATTCTGGAAAAGGCAAAACTATAGGGACAGAAAAACGGTCAATAGTTACCAAGGGCTGGGGTTAAGGGTAAACTTGACTGCAAAGTAACATGGGAAATTTTTTTACAGTAATGCAATTGTATTATATCTCATTTGAGTGACTGATATACAACTATCTGCATTTGTGGAAATATGCTAAACTGTATTTTAAAAAGGGTAAATTTTACCGTATGTAAATTATAGCTTATTATAAAATCTAGGGGAGAAAAGTGCTCATGAATATATTCTACATACAGACAAAAATGGCAGCAGTGTTATAATTAAAGATACCAAAAGTCCAGGGAGCAAATTCAAATAAATTTTTCCAATAAATGGAACTAATACTGGGGGAGGGGGAAATATATTGTATTTTCACACAAATAATGTGCATCTTCTACCTTTGTTTGCCAACCAAGCTCTTCCTTCACGAGGTATTTTTGTGTCACTATGCCAATTTTTTTTACATGTTGCTGTAATAAAAAATAAGCATAGTGTGCTTACGGAAATACTTCATGAGGGGAGAACTTGGTGGGCAAACAAACATAGAAGGCATGTGTTATTTGTGTAAAAATATGGTATATTTATAGTGTATATTAAAGCAATAATCTTTTTTTGTTTTGTCAAAATAAAAACTAGCCGTGTATCCACCATTACCCTGGCTCATAAGAAAATTCCTACTGGCCATATTAAATGCCACTTTGGTAAGGGGCCAAGATATACTCTCCCCTGATATGATATTTCCAGAAATCATCCAACAGACTTTCAGTTACCCAGCATTAGAGATCAGAGGGTTTTCTATAGCTGTTAAACTGTAGTATCTACACTGAAAAATGGATGACCCCTGAGTTCTTTAGACTCCATTCCCTAATTCTAAGGCATGTAGGTCTTTCTTTCTCTTCTCATTTTAAGGACTCAAATCTATCCACATTTTCATCCTGCATTGCTCCTCAAGCTATCCTAAACCTCAGACTGACCTAAATTCCAGGAGGGAAAAAAAAAAAGTTCTGAAAATAAGTTGACTCTGAAAAAAATTTTATTTTCACTTAGGATCTAGCATTGGCCTAATTTATGACTTCTGTGAAATTATCAAGAATTTAATAATGAGATTTCATTCTCTTTCAATTTTCACTGAAATAAAAGCCGAAGGAAGATATGCCGATAAAGATTATTCAATTTTCAATAATTTTTGTCATTGTCCTACTTTTGAACAGGCATCTCTTTGGTTTATCTTCATACCAATGTAACAGCTCTTTCCTTTTATTAAATCATTTGCCACATTCAGGAACAACTACAAAAGGGTGCATTGAACCTAACCATTCACTTTCAACAGTACATGTGGGTTGCCACAGAAGTAGAACCAGGTATGGAACTGCTCTATGAGGAAAAGGGTGCATCATCACATCAGGACTTCTGGTTCTTCCATGCTCCACACTACACTGCACGTTGTGTGTTAGTTGTGCCTTAAGAAAATTCCTGTATTTACCCATATGTTCAGTTATATTTCTGGAACACTTGCAAATGAAGTGATACATGTAAATATTACAGGCCTATGAGTTCATACATAATGCAGTGTTGTCAAGTATAAAGGAAGAAGCAAATACAACTTAAAATATGTCTATATATAAAACTTTCTTATAAAAAAGTTGTTCAAATAGTTCAATTCTATTAACCTTGGAGTATTTTCTTTCATAAAGGTGTAATCATTTACCAAAGTTTGCTAAAGCTAACTTGCTCCTACAAGAAAAGATTTTGCTTCTTAAAATAGCTTAATTTGTTAACTAAAAAAGCACCGTCAGGTAAAATTCCTACTAGTAATTGGAAATCATTTCGTTTGTATCTAGATATGTTTTCTTTGTTTCCTTCCTTTTATATATAAAACTCACTCATGTTTTCCTTTTTTCTTCCTTCCTGGATTTTTGCTTGTTTTGTTTGTTTGGTTTTGTTGGCTGTTTCATCTTTTTTTTTCCCCCCCCCAAGAAATACTATGACAGTGATTAGAAAGTTATTTCATTTTTACTTCTGACATCCAAGCAACAGTCTCCTCAATCCTCTTGGTTTGCAAGAAAACCAACAAAAGTGTGTTCTTAGGTATCAGTGTCAACTTACCTTTTGAGTATATGTGGCAAACAAGGATTGGATCTAATATCCTTGCTCCCTCTGTCTTTTCCAGCAGTCAGAACTTTTCAGTAGATTCTTGTGGTATGCCTAATACATTTCTAAATCCTTAATCTGATGCCATTCAAAGTACTTCACGGCTGACTTAAATTTGCTTGGCCAGATTTCTCTAGAATTACTTTCCTTTATGAGATTTATACCCTCAGCAAAATAGGCAATATTGCAGCGTTTCAAATTATCTGGCATAATATATTATTTCTAAATTACTATGCAATCATTAACTGTTTAGTGATTTTAGCAGACTCCTTCAAATTTATTCATTCATTCATCATCTAAGGTACACTTCTTGGTGCTTTGAATACATCTGTGAATGAACTACACAAAAATATCAAAATATCAATGACCTAATAAAGCATACTTTTAATGGGGTAAGACAGAGTGTGTGTGTGTGTGTGTGTGTGTGTGTGTGTGTAAAATTATATTAGAAAGCAATAGCTCCTTTCGAAAAAATTCAGAGCAGGCTAAGAGCACTGGAAGGTGAGAGTTGGGAGCAAGTTCTATATTATAAGGTGGTCAATATACTGTGCTTTTATGGCAAATAACACGCACCTTCTACATTTGGTTGCCAACTGCACCTTCCCTCCAGGAGGTATTTTCATAAATGCTGCCATGCTAATTTTTTTTCGTTGCTGTCAAAAAAAAATTATCATAGCACACTTACAAAAATACCTTGCCGGGGGAGGGCGTGGTTGGCAAACAAATGTAGAAATTGTACATTATTTGCCTAAAAATACAGTAGGTCTTAAGGGTATGATGATATTTAAACCAAAAACAAAACCAAACCCATTGACGTCAAGTCTACTCCAACTCATAGCGACCCTATAGGACAGAGTAGAACTGCCCCATAGGGTTTTCAAGGAGCACCTGGGGGATTTAAACTGCTGACCTCTTGGTTAGCAGCCATTGCTCTTAACCACTACACCACCAGGGTTTCCTGATAATATTTAAGCAAGGAAAATTATAGCCTATGACACCATGAACCTTATTTCTGTAAAGTTATTTACACTATGCATGAGGGGGTATAACATAATTTGCATGTAACTGTATTAACTTAATTATATAAATGTTAAACTCTAGGGCAATCATTAAAAAATTTATTTCTACTGGGTATGACTAAACAGCTGCTAGCAGAGATTAAATGGAAAAACAAAGAATATACAAAGATTTAATCCAATCATATTTGTAATTATATTAAATATAAAAGGTATTAAAAAATAAAAACAAACCCAGTGCCATCGAGTTGATTCCAACTCATAGCGACCCTATAAAGGTATGAACACCTTAACTAAAGGCTAAAGAGTGTCCAATTTAATGGAAAAAAAAAATCCATTTATATGCTGTCTATAGAAAACCCACTTTAAATAAGACAGAGAAGTTAAACATAAAAGAATGAAAAAAAAAGATAAGTCATGCAAACACTGAACAAGAAGCAGGAATGTATATATATATTACTGTTACACACAGTAGACTTTAGAACAAGGAATGTTATAAATGATAAAGAGGGATATTACAATAATAAAGGGGTCATTTCATCAATAAAACATAACAATCCTAAATTTGTATGTACCTAATAAAAGAGTTTCAAAATACATGAAGGAAGTTCATTACAGAAACTGTAGTCTAGATGTAGTTATCAAACTCTCAGAGCTATGACCCACCCTGCAGGGCCTGTGACAGACCACATTTTGAGAATCACAAATCTAAAGTAATGAAGTAAAATACCCAAATTTCAAAGGATATATTACACAGGCAGGGAGAGTGCATAAATTACTTTCAACATGTCTTCTCCAAGATGAAAAAATTCGCATGATCATTATGAACACATAGTGAGTCCACTGACTTAATAAAATATTAGTTTTGTAGTTAATTTTTCATCTTTCTATAACCTGGAGCAGTGGTTCCTAAATGGCATACATACTGGTTTAATAAAATTATTAAATCTTTGCATTTTAAGCACACTTAGGAATCACTGGGTCTAACTTTATATGCAGGGCAGGGAAATCTCATATAATATACTTCATAAGTAGCCATCCAGGCTTCACTTGAACATTATTGATGACAAGATTTTCCCTGTCCCTGAAAGTAGTCAATTTCCTCTTTTGGTTTATTATGAATTGTTTTTCTATTCAGAAGATATATGCCTCTGTTAAAAAAAAAAAAAAAAACATTTAATCCCTTTTCCATGTGGCAGCTTTAAAAATACTTCTACTAATATATAAAACCAAAACAAAAATGTGTATCACATATGCTGTCTCTTTCCACCCTTTGCCAGTGACAGGCATTGCCAATCGATTGCAGTATTTACTCCTAATACAGCAGGGCTTATGATCAAAAGAAAAACCCTTGTCAGCAAAGCGGCCCACGCATGCATTAACGATTGGCCACATCTGCTAGAGATAAAACCTATTGTATTGCCGTCCCTATGACATTTTGTCTCCCCTGCTGGGAGGATCATCTTCAGCATTTGTAAGGGAAGTGAGATCATTCTTCTCTTAAATAATCACTTTACTTGAAAGCAAGGAGTATCTTAAAATACATAATTTAGGTTGTTAATAAAGATTCTAAAAATCCTAAAAACAGCTTTGAATCAAATCCAGAAAACGTAGTGATAAAAAATTATAGCATTCTGTATTCCTTAACTCATGTTTTTTTAATAAATTAACTTGTAGATATTTGAGTTTTATGAATATAAGCTGACGAGCTGTATTCAATTTATTAAATTTTGAATTTATTTTAATGTTCAATAAATTGTTAAAGTGTTTGTTCCTTTGCTCGTTTTACATATTTCAGAAAAGCAAATTTCAAAAATGCCACTCCAAAGACAAACATCTTTTTTTTAAAGATCAATTTAAACTCCGTATATGTAGCTGATTTCTCTAAAACGTTAGCAGATTCCCTACTCAGAACAGTGTTTGGGTTTGTTTACTGAAAGATGTGTCCATAGACACATAAAAGGAAATATGTATGATATTAACTTTTCAGAACCAGTTAGCCTCTTGAGAGACATAGGAATCATCCTGAAAATCTGCAGCAGGTTTTCCTTTCACCTGTTAAGACTGACACATAGCGACACTTTCGCTGGAAAGCTTCACTCATCAAGAAACGATTTACAAAACTCCATATTTGCACTTGATTATTCTGTGTTAGAATAAACCGTTTCCGTAATAATTCAGAGAACACGAACCTGAAGCACACTTCAGAATTCATGTTCTTTTTTCTACCTAAGGGCTTTTACAGTGCATTCCTCCTATCCTTTTTATTTATAATTTTAAGGAAATTAGGATTTTAATAAGAATTTAGGAAAGTAGATCCCAGCTACCATTTATAATATTGTATTACAAGGATGAAGGAAAATCAACTTTATTTAAAATAATTCATCAAAAAAGTTAGCATTTTGAGTGGTAACTATGTCTATGATTACAAGCGGAAGTCCCTTGACATTATGTTAGTACCAATTTAATAGCATATTATTGTTTTAAATGCAATTTTTTTAGAAGTCACAAAACAGTTCTTTTTATTGTTGTTGTTGTTTAGAAATCGGAAGGATGATTTTTTTTTTGAAGAGGCTTTACTAGTTCCAATGATAAAAAGATAAATATGGAGTCAAACACTAATTATGAAAATACTTTATTTATCTGCAGTGGATAGAGATTTGAAGACATATTTCTATGAAAAATACATAAATTGATTAATCAATACGTCTAAAATGTATAATTAAAAATATAATGATATTTGTGAATTTTATAAGATAAAATGTTTTGGGCTATTCAGTTTGTAGGATTCAAGGGTAGAACTCACATATTTTAAACGGAATAAAAATAAATAAACTCAAGGAATTAGAATTCCTCTTCTCCTAAGCTGGGGATGTCCAAAGCTGGAACAATGCAACAAAATAAATAAGGCAGTATTGGACTATAAACCAAAGTATAAAATAAGTATCCATGAATCCACCCTAATGTAAATTAATGATTGGATAATTAAATAAATGGGGGAAAATGGATAAATCTTCTGAGTGAAGAATCCCAAAAAATTTATGCTGATTCTCTATCTTTATAGGGGTGGAACATCACTCCTCACCCTTTATGTGTGGGCGTGCATAGTACTTAATTCTAGAGTATAGATGAGAGAGAGAGAGAGGGAGACAGAAAGGAGAGTGAAAAGATACTTTACAATGAGGAAATCTGACAACAGTACTTCAATTCAGGTTATGAAGGTTAACATCAGCAGTGATAAATCGTATTGATAGTTTGAGCCCTTGATAATATAATAAGATTGATATTATACCTCTGTGATTTTGTTCCCCAAAATCCATATCCTCAGAATAATCACGAGAAAAACATCATACGAATCCCTGACCAGTACTCACCAAAACTGTCAAGGTCACCAAGAACAAGGAAAGTCTTAGAAACTGTCACAGCTGAGAGGAACCTAAGGAGACATGACTACTAAATACAATGTGGTATCTTGGATAGGACCTTTGAACAAAAAAAGGACATTAGGGGGGAAAAAAAAAAACTGAGGAAATCTAAATAAACTAGGGACTTTAGTTAATAAAAATGTATTGATATTGGTTTATTAATTGTGATAAAAGTACCCAACTAATGTAAGCTATTAAAGGAAACTGGGTGTGGGGTATATGGACAATCTCTCTATTATCTTTGCAATTTTTTTGTAAATATAACTCTATTCTAAAATACTTTTATTAAAATTTCTAAGAATCATGAAAATTTCAAATGTTTCTCAATAAAATTCTACTCACATCTGGTAAGTTAGCTACATGCGGTTTTCAGGAAACTTTTTTTTTTTTGTACTTGTTATCAAAATAAGAATTTGAAATTAAGGGTCTATTGATAATGGTATACACATTGTCATCCTAAAGGTAATTCTACTCTATGATCAAAGAACTTAAAGTGTACAAGAGAATATAATTTATATAAATATGACTATAACACGAAGCATACTCTGAGTACTCTAAGAGATATGAGATTTTAGAATACAGGGGTCATTTCCTGTTCTATAATCAGGCAACGTTTCACAAAGGTCATGTTTTTGCTAAGGCTGGAATAATAGATAAAGTTTGGACAGAACAGCATATTATTTTCTTTTTTAAAGCATTCCTTAAGTCAGATTTATTGAAGTATAATTTATATAGAGTAAAATCCACTCTTTGTAAGTGTATATGGCTATCAATTTTGGCAAGCCCAGTCATGTAAGCACTGCTACAACCAAGATACAGAACATTTCTGTCATGCCAAAATGTTATGTCATCCCTCTCTGTGGTCAGTTTCCTCCTGGCTCTTGAACCCTTTGGCAGCCACGGATTTTATTTCTGTCTACACAGCTTTGCCTCCTCCAATATGTCATGTAAGTTGGATCACACAGTATGTAGCCTTTTGAGTCTAGCTTCTTTTATTTGCTGTAATACATATGAAATTCATTCATGTAGTTAAATAGATTAGTAGTTTGGTTCCTTTTTTATTGCCAAGTAATTTATCACAATTTGTCTATCCATTCACCAGTTGAAGGACATCTGGGCTATTTGCAGTTCCTGGAGATTATGACTAAAGCCGTTATAAACATTCACATACAGACTCTTTTGTGACCATAAATTTTCTCTTCTCTTTTGTTACCTGGGTCAAATGACAAATGTATTTTTAACTTTATAAAACACTGTCAGTTTTCCCTAGTGACTGTAATATTTTGCAATCTGACTAGGACCTGGTGTTATTGGTTTGTTTTTATTTTAGTTATTATAAGAGGTGTGTAGTGACATAGGGTCACTATGAGTTGGAATGAACTCGATGGCACACAACAATGACAACAACAACAATGTAGTGATAGGTCATTTCCCTAAAGGCCAATAATCATCTTTGGTGTCCCTGTGTTTATTTGCCTTCCACACATCTTCTTTGGTGGACTGTCTGTTTAAATAGTTTTCTGATGTTTAATTGATTTATTTGTTAGCTTATTATTGAGTTATATTCATGGTATATTCTGGGTAACAGTCCTTTATCAATACAGGTAAACCCAGACTTACAATGGGGTTCTGGTCCATCGACTTCATTTTAAGTCGGTTCTGACATAAGTCAAATACCCCATTTTTTTTTTTTTTAGTTTTCATTATTATTGCCTTTCATTACCAATATCTTTTTAAATCTGATCTTTATTTGTCTGTTGGATGAAAACATCAGCAAATTACATGCTGCAACATTGTATGTAGTACATATTATTAATGAAAAAATGTACAAAAAAAAGATGGTCATAGGTGTAGTTCGTTGTAACTTACATATGTCCTAAGTGGGGGAGTATCTCTATGTATTTGCAAATATTTTTCTCATATTTTTTCATAGTCTGTCCTTGTCTTTTCATTTTCTTAACAATGTCTTTCAAAGAGCAAATTTATGAAAATGTTATTAAGTACAATTTATTATATTTTTTCCTATTATGGCTCATGCTTTCTTGTGTCTCATCTACGAAATTTTTGCTTAGCCCAAGAAGGAGTCAATGCCTTTGCAGGATGTATGAGAGAATTAATAGTTTCTCAAAGTTTAAGTGAAAAATAAATCCTCATGGCTACTGAGGGCTACATGTAGTACATAAGAATCACAAGACATGAAAAAAAAAAAAAGGCCTATGGGAAAAAGTAGTTATTTTTTGTTGTTCCAATCAAGCTTGCAAATTAAAAAAAAAAAAAAAAGTCCTGTTCCAGTTCTACACTGACAAAATTCCTCTATCTTCTAGGATTTAGTGATAATAAATGTCACAAAATAACTTGAACTGCACAAAAAATCCAACTTGTCCCACTAGAAAAAAAGACTGCGATCGGGATTCTAGTTTTGTTTCACGGTTGGTTAAACATGTTCAACTGAAAAAATAAACAGAAACTTTCTCTTCGCTTAGCTTTTTATCTATCTGTCTGTCTATCCATGTCTCTGGCTGCACATGCAGTGTGATATCATAGATGATTATTATTACTGAAATGTTTTCAATTAGATTGAAGTAGCACTGTGATGAGGTCTGCCAACAAAGACTGGTGACAAAGCAAAGGGGATGGAAGACCTGTGATATGACTAGAAAGATGAATTCTTTCATAGATCAGCTGTTTGAAAAGACGGCACTAGATTTTTCAGATTCCTATAGAATTGTATGATCAACCATGATTTTTATACACGTGGTTTGCCTGTCCTGCGTTTACTTCAAATAAATGAATGGTTTTGTATCTTGTGACAAGAGGCCTGGCTGTTATTGATTCCCCTACTTGACCATTCATTCTGCATTATATAGTCAAGACTTCCTAATTCTGATGATTCATGGACTCCTGCCTAAATTAAAGCAATTTATCTAAAATATGCTGTCATCCAGAGAAATCAATGATGTCTCTAGAAAGAAGCCTCATATACACAAAGATGTTGTTTTCTTCTGCCTCATGCTTTTAGTGGGCACAAGGAATTTTTCAAACTGTGAGAAGAATGAAGAGACGTGTAGATAGAAAAACTAACAAAATAAAACTCTAGCATTCTTGCCAACTCAGAAAATTTTCAGGAAATTCCTGGACATCAGAGGGAAACAAGCATGTCAGAATATTCCTCTCCATGACACCATTGCTTAAATAAAATCCCAATTCATAAGGCTGAGACTTCATACTCTTGAAGAAGTGATAAAGTTTTTTTTTTTTTTTTAAACCTTTCACCATTCATTTTCAGAAATACTATTTTTATATTCCTTTCCTAACAGTGGTTTTCTACACCATGGCCTTCTTCACCATACACTTCTATTAGAAGTGTTTTTATAATCATTTACTTTTGTTAAATGAACACACGCATACATCACGCCACCTACGTGGACTGATAAGTTCATTCAACATAACAAGTAGTAAATATTGACTAATGAAAATATCAAGCATTGGCAATACATTTGTAACTATGTTTGTTAGGTTTCAATCAGAGATGTAGAACCACTAAGAGTGATTCAATACGGATTGCAGGGATTAGATTTTACATGATTATAGGATCTGGCTAAGAAGTCTGTGTCAGTCTGCATCTGAATCTGGTGCAAGGGCTGAGGTCGCATGGCTGGTAGTTAGAAGGGATGATGGACAGAGAGGGAGAGAATAAACTAGAACCCATCGGGATGAATGAATCTATGAGCATAAACTGAAACCTGCATATGTCTTTCTCCAGAACTTTCATTGGTCTCTAGTCACCTGCAAGTCTTCCACTTGGATGATGTGGGTGACCTATAGAAGACTGGCACCCTCCATCACATATTTTCACTACTACCTGACTCAACACTGTATGAAGTTGAACTTAGGGAGCCTCAGGAGCTGCAGAAGAGGCAAGCCCATCTGCTGCCCCTTTCTACCAAGATGGGCTAGCACCTCAGTAACGTGTGTGAGCTCAACCTTGATCTTACAGTGACATTCAGTAAGAAAACACGATTGCTACCTCAGTTCCACATTGTAAATCTGGGAAAATTTCCCATCCCTCATTAAGATTCATGCAAGGAAGGAAATTCTATAAATATATTTCCAGTTTACCTAAATTGGTATAATATGAAGTTGTGGCAATAGCCTTTAGGTCCTGAAATTTTCTAACATACCAAGTTCATCCTAATTTTCCTTATCTTCATTCATTTTTTTTTTTTCATTCAATATTCTCAAGAAGTTATTCAAGAGATTTTGAGTCACTGAATGACTCAATAAAACTTTTGCAGCCATTAATTAAATAAGAAGTGTTCTGGCTACTTTCTAATTAAAGGGCTGAAACGGAGATGGACAAAGATCCCCCGCCTTTATCTTTCAGGTGCTCAGGGTTTAACCTGTGTCATGAGCTGAAGCATGGGCAGGACAGAAGCCACTTTCCTTATTCCAGGATTATCTGGATTAGAGATAGTGGAGCTGCTCTCAGATTTTGAAAATATTTTAAAACTTCTTTTTTTTTTAATCTCTTTCTGCTTTATAGGCATTTCAAAGTACAATGGGAGAATATGAGTCAGGAACTACTAACCAAAAGCCATATAATTGCTTTTAGCTTTTCCATTATGAGACCTCATAAATTTAACCATGAATTTCTTGCACTGACAATCCATAGGAAACCTCTAAACAATGGTTTTACAAACTACATAATCTAAAGGAGCTAGAATAAAGCAATAAAACACACATTTAGATACTACAATTTCTGCTCAGGTCAAAGTGCCCTTTTAAAAAGCAGATTTTTTTGTTTTGTTTTGTTTTTTGTATAAAAGTAGTATACATTTATTGTAGGAAGACCCTAAAAGATTCAAAAAATTTTTTTAAAAATACATCCACAGTTCCACTTGCCAACAAAACGCTACTCCAACAACCATCTTCAGTGAATGCCTCAGTACAGTATCAGAGAATTTAATGCATAAAGGAGAAGTCCATCCAACATCCTGCAGGAAAATAAGTTACTTTTTTCCAAGCACAATAATAAGCACACATCATCAATTCTGGAAACCACACTGTGTGCCTTAAAGATCTAAGAAACTCATATCTCTTTAAAGAAGTACAGTGTTATTTACCTAAAGTATTCATTTAGTGTCTAGCCACTGAAGAGCCTGTGATATTTGGATGGAGAAAAATATATATATATTGCTTTTTTCTTCTTTTGAAAAATTAAATATGCTTTTTCATTAAATTAATTCTTCTAAATTTCACACAAATTGAAATGTGGAAAAGGTGTCAAATTATAATATAAAAAAGCATGGCTTGTATAATGAAGAATTATACAGCCTCCCACTGATTTCTCACCCTGCTGCCCAGCTAACCTTATTTCTGCTCAGTTCTAGCTTTTCCTCATCACCCAAAATTCCATTTTCCTTTTATCAGGAGTTAGCTTTGGTAAGGAAAACAACATAAAACAAGCAAGTAATTTGAAATCACATAGATAATTTTTAATATTCTTTCCTTCTCATGAAACCTTCGTAAGCCTGAGCAATAGGGTGAAAAGTTGATAGTCATAAAGTAAAGATGCTCAGAAATAGAGCCTGTGAGGTTGTCATTGATTACATGTATGGTTACAAAGAGGAAGAACATAGGGTGACCTCAAGGTTTGTAGCTGGCAAGATCAACAGTGACATTAACTTGGGTAAGGGAAAAGGAGAAGGAACAGGTTTAGTTCACAGTTACAAAGCTGTATTGAAGGGACATATTCAGGTGGATATATAATATAGTTTGTTACATATATTACTCTTAAAATTCTGAGGTTTAAGCTAGAGGAATTGAATAAGAAGAGATCAGCATTTTTATTAAAACTGGCAGCTTATGTCCACACAGAACTTTTACATGAATGTTCATAGCAGCATTATTGATAGTAGTCAAGAAGTGGAAATAATCCAAATGCCCATCACCTGATGAATAAACAAAATGTAGTATATCCACACAATGGCAATTTTGGCAATAACAACTTTTTGGCATACTGATAAATGCTACAACGTGGAAGAATTTTGAAAACATTATGCTAAGTGAAAGAAGTCAGTCACAAAATGCTACATATTGTAAGATTCTGTTTATATGAAATGTCCCTAACAGGCAAATCTATAAACACACATAGTACTGTTGCCAGGGGCTGGCGGGGTGAGGATGTAGAGGAACTGCTAACAGGTATGGGGTTTATTTTGGGAGATGAAAATGTTCCAAAATTAGATTGTGGTAACAGTTGCAGAACTTTGATATTATTAAAATCCACGAAGCTGTTTACTTTAAATGGGTGAATTTTATGGTATGTGAATTATATCTCAATAATGCTGTTTAAAAAATTGATAGGTGAAGGGAGTTTCACAATGTTAAGGCTAGGAAGTAGCAATCCAGTCTAGGACAAGATCCTAGATTGCTTTTTTAACTCGTATTTTCCACTCTTCTGAACAGCCTTTCTACTGAAATCATATTCAGTTTATTACCTTATCACTATTAGAGCCTACATGAAAACAAATTATATTATTACAGGTCACTATGCCCATTTACAGTATGGTTTATTTTTCCTCCTTTGAGTAGAGAACATAACTGCTCAATAGACAGCTTGTGATGAGGATGGTGTAGAGGTTGAGTATTCACCAGACCTCTCTCCAGAAGGTGATGGTAAAAGATAAAACAGAATTCTTTCCTTAAGAAATGTAATGAGGATTAGGGAATTGGCACCAGAAAACTACAAGAGAGGATGATATTCAGCAAAAGCCTTAAGGCAGGCAGCCAGGACTCCATCGGGGGTTTGGGAAATAAGAATGTTCAGTAGAAGAAATAGCTGAATGACTTTTCATAGCACGGCTGTACTACTGAATATTAGATTTGGCTTCATAGAGCAGGAAAAAGTAAGTGGCTTAAATACATTTGAATTTATCTATCTCACATATAAAGATGCCTGTGACAGGCTATCCAAACTTCCATCAGAACCCATGGTCCAACCTCAATGCTATTCCATCTTCAACACGTGGTTTCTACCTCATGATCTAAGATTCAATCAACTGGTTCAACATATACTTTTTATTGCACATTATGTGCCGAGTAGGTTTGGCTACACAGCTTACAGGGTACATTATAAAATAAAAGTGCAGGGTTTCTTATTCAAAAAGCAGAAAAAAGTGCCGTAAACGTACTAAAATATAAAACTTTTTATTTTCTTCAATGATCTCTTGACCTTTTGTTGGGGTTTTTTGTTTGTTTTGTGTTGATATTTAATGTTGCACTGCCTCGAGCATGGGGCTACTCAGGAAAGTGCAGATATTCACAGATGCCTGGGGTCCCACGCTGCAACTACTTTTGCACACACATGCATGGCCCAGTAGCTGCCAGATTCCCTGCTCCCACAAGCAGGTAGAACATACACTGTGTCCCAGCCAAAGGCTGGGAAGTTAATATCCTCTTCTCATGGGGCCAAGCACTCCAACCCTTGGACAGGGGATCCCCATGGGAATTACAACCTGTATGCCTGCATACTTTCTGTGTCTGACAGGGTTTAAGTGAGAGGCTCAACCCCACCAAGACACCTACTAAATGCAGTGTGATACTGCCAGTCCAGAGTGGGAACTATCACTATGCCCTGCCCCAAGATGCCAGCAGTCAGAGGACACCAGCGGGAGACCAGGCAAAGTGTGGGCACCAGGGGGCAGGGGATCAGGTAACTGAGAGTAGATAGGGAGGTGGATGGTGGGAGGTGGGCCCTTGTCTGAGCTCAGATTCCAAGCCCCAGGCACATGCTCCATTGTTCCATCAGAGTTTACTTACAAAATAAAAATCCAAAGAGAAAGTCATTAAGAATTTCGAGATGGCAACTGCAGAGCATGAAACCCCAAGTACACGGAATCTGAGTGTGGGACCCCATGCAACTGCACAGAGTACACTGCCATGAAGCTCCGGCACCGGGCAGTGACCTACGTGTACAGGATACGGCATTGATACAAAAGAACACAAAGTTTACATTCTAGTCGTGGGGCAGACATTAAACAACATGGATCCAGCTTATAATAAGCCAAATGATTAAAAGTACCATGAAGAAAAATAAAGCAAGGGAGGAAGGATATGGAGAGAATCGGGTAGGAATTTTAAACAGTTTGTTCAGGGAGAAGGCCTCGCTGAGTAGTTGACATTTGTGCAAAGCTTGAAGGCTTGTGAGGGAGACGAGACTTTGGATAGCTCAGAGAGCAATACTCTAGGGAGAAAAGTGAACATATATCCAGGGCTGGAACATGCCTAGATTGTTTGAGAAAAACAAAGAGGATGGTGTATTGGAGAGGAATGAGTAAGGCGAAAACTAGGAGGAGTGTGGCAAAAAAGACCAAAGTTTGTAAAAGGGTTCAAACTATAGAGACCCATAAACCACTGAAATACTTTGGCTTTTTCTTTGAGCTAACAAGATAGTCAGTTGAGAGTTTTGAAAAGAATAAAATGATTGCTGTTCCTTTTAAAGGGGTCTCTCTGGATGACATATTGATAACAGACCGTAGTGGAGCCAGAACAGAAGGAGAAGGCCAGGAGGAAGCTATTGCAATGATGTAGGAAAATAGCTTCTGGGGCTCCAGCTATTACACCCATATCTCAGGAAGCAGTACTTAGGAAGTAGTCCTGCCCCTTGAACTTTGGAGTGAATTTCATCACAAGACAATAACATAAGAAAAACCAGAAGTGGAAAATCATGGGAAGGTGATTAGAAATAATCTGAAGTCTTTCCCAAAACCTTGGAAATACAAGAATAGTTTACTTCATTTCTACAATCATTGGGATATGGGATCACACCATTCAATTTGACCATCATGAGGTGTGGTGGCAAACCAGGACACAGACTTGGAGATACCTGGACAACTCTCCTCTGTTCATACTTCCAGGTCCCTCCAGAAAGGTGGTCCAGTTTCTTTTTGCAGAAGAAGTAGCAGTATAAACTGAAAACTACATATTTTGTCACGCATGTAATTTACATGGAGAATTAAAGAGAGCTGGAGTTTCTAACAAAATACAGTTCTCAGAAAAAGACCTGTGAATCCATTCTAAACAAATGTCCCTTTGTATTTTTTATAGTGAAAGCTGCCAAGGTGTCAAAATCAGGAACTCACCCATCAATGTCCCTGTCTAGAAATGTTAGTCACTCTGATAATCTTGTTCCTTTATAAAAAAAAATAAAAATAAAAGTCATATTACCCATATTTCATGTCTATATCTATTCTGTTAAAATCACTTCAAAGTTGTAGGAGCATTATACTTAATAGCTACAGAAATATCTAACAAGCAGATTGTCTCCTGGGATTTTCAAGTCCATCCCTAACAACCATGTAAGTCTATAGGTAAAGCATATGTTGAAGTTTACTGAAAATTCTTTGGTTTTTCTGGGAATCTCACAGAAGGGTTGAAAGGATTATTTTAACTCAGGTAGCTCCTCGGTTTGCTTCATTAGCATCCTCGATAAATAAAGTCCTATTATCTCCTAAAGTAACGCTATGGCTAAGTTTAATTAAACATATTATCCCACATGGTAGCTAATTCCCAAACAGTCCTTTATGCATAGAGGAATCTAGAAAATCCTAAAATAATCCTGAAAACATATTAACTGGGCTCTTAGGAAAGCTTCTTAATTTAAAGGAGGAATTTTGACAAACTAAAAGCATGGAGTCAAACTGACCAGATTTGAATAATTGTCCCCTCACTCTGTAGATTGGCAGTTTTGGGAATAAACTTAATTGTGGTTTTTTTGTTTTTCCCCATTTAAAAAATGTTAAAAATTATGTTTAGCTTTTTAAAATACAATTGTAATGCATGACTTTTCTTTGAAAAACTTAAAAAATGATAAAAAGAAAAAAATTAAATTGTTCCTTCAATCTACAGATAACCATTATTAACATTTGGGGGTATTTCCAGGTTTTTCTTTTTTTTTTTTTTGGTCTATCCTCAAAGCCAGAATTTTATTTATTTATTAGCCTTCAATTCTCTTGCAGTTAAATTCAGACCTCTGGATCTGAAGTTTCGTTGGTTCCATCATGAACCCTGTGACTTCATATCCTGTCTTCAGAAAAAGGTTTGAAATATATACTCCCTCAGATATTCATTTATGGTCCTAAAAGTGAATTACAATATGAAAAACTAACCTCTAAGCCTGAAGAATAAATTCCCCTTTCTTCCAAAGAGACAAGAGCTCAAAATTCAGTGACAAATTAAAGGAATGCTTTTTATGTGGTTTCTTGTCCTTGTATCTCAAGAGAAGATCTACCTTCAGGCGTTGTGTCTTCCTAGCCCATAGCTTATGTGGCAAAACTCCGAAACTGGGACAGTTTTCAGTTGCTGTGGAATCGCTTATGACTCAAGGCAACCCCATGTGTTATAGAGTAGAACTGTTCCATAGGGTTTCCTTGGCCGTACTCTTAATGGACGTAGATCACTAGGCCTTCTCTTCCACTGTACTGTTGGGTAGGTTTGAACCCACTTGATGTGCAGTGATTAAGAGCTTGGCTGCTAACCAAAAGGTAGGCAGTTTGTATCCACCAGCTGCTCCTTGGAAATCCTATCGTGTAGTACTACTCTGTGCTACAGGGTCGCTATGAGTTGGAATCAACTTGATGGCAAGGGGCTTTTGTTTTTTGTCTTTTAACCTTTAGATTTAACAGCCAAGTGCAAACCGTTTGTGACCCCTGGGAAAAAAAAAAAAACCCGTTGCCATCTAGTCAATTCTGACTCATAGTGACCCTACAGGACAGAGCAGAACTGCCCAATAGAGTTTCAAAGGAGCGGCTGGTGGATACCAACTGCCTAGCTTTTGGTTAGCAGCCGACCTCTTAACCACTGTGCTACCAGGGCTCCTAGGGACCTTAAAAACATAAAACCAAAAACCAAACCCAATGTCATTGAATCAACTCAGACTCATAATGACCCCACAGGACAGACAGAACTGCCCCATCGGATTTCCAAGGATATAATTTTTTTTTCTGCTCTTTAGGTGAAAGTTTACAGAGCAAATTAGTTTCTCATTAAACAATAAATACACAAATTGTTTTGTGACATTGGTTGTCACCCTCACAATGTGTCAACACTCTCCCCTTCTGGACCTTGTGTTCCTCATTTCCAGCCATCCAGTTTTGCTGTCCCTTTCTGCCTTCTCATCTTACCAAGGTTGTAAATCTTTATGGAAGCAGACTGCCACATCTTTTTCCCATGAAGCGGCTGTTGGGTTCAAACCACCAACCTTTGGATTAGTAGCCAAGTGCTTAACCACTATGCCACCAGGGCTCCAGCAGCAAATTAATTCCCAAACATTATTCAATGTTTTCATAATTAAATATAATCAAAGACTATATTATATAATTATATTATTAATTATATTATATAATTAATATAAAGATTAAATTATATACTTATGTTAAAGACAAAGCAGAAGCAGGTAGTTTGAACATTTGAACAGTTATCTGTTGACTCTCAGAGCTCCACTCTAAAAAGTTCCAATCTTATAGTTACGAGAAATCTTCTAAATCTATATTTTAAATAAAAACTTCCAGGAGATGCTGATATAGCTAGTAGATAGAACTGCTTTGGAGAGCCACTGGTTTAATCTAAATAGATTCATTTTATATTCCCTTCTAAATTTTCATATTCTTTTATAGTTCAGAGATTTGAGCTAAAATTCTAGATGTTGGCTATTAATGTCCATGGTACCCAATTTTGCACTGAGAAAATGTATAACAAATGTAAGGAAGGATAAGGGGCCAGGGCAGTGATTCTCAAACTTTTTAATAGAGAAGCAAGTATTTTAAAAGAGCATATTCAAGACTCTATTTCCAGAGATGATAATTTAGTAACAACTGACCCACTCGTCTGCAATTTTAATGAATATCCAGAGTGCTCTTATGTAATATTTATTTGGGAAAAACTAGATTAAGGAATGAATACGTAATTTACTTTGGGTGAAGAATATATCACTGCCAAGAAGCTCAGAATTATGTGAAAAATAGCACTGCACTCTGCTTTTTACAGTATCTATGTAAATTCAACACACCTTTGTATAAATGATCTTAAGATAGAGAGATGCGTTTGCTTACATTGGCGAACGCATGTGGGTACAAGTCAGTGAGTGTGTGTGTGTGTTTATGTTTAGAGAGAAAAAAAACTTTTATTATCAGAAGATCATTTTTTCCTGTTTTGTAAAATTAGACTATATCAGTTTTTACTTAAAAAGATTTTTTAAAGGTTTGTTTAACTCCATTAATCTCTTCACTCAATCACATTAGAAAGAAGAGTTCTTGAAAAGACTTTAAACTTTGTAAACAGGTCTTTGCAGGCAACCCTTGAAAAAAATAACTCTTGGATTGATTTTCCTATCACTCTTTGAAATGGCATTAATATTGATTGCCAAAGGAAGGCGGCATACAAACGGTAACAGAAAAACAGACATGATTTAAAAAACAAAGCTCTGATGATATTAAGCAAATCTTTCTGCTATAATGGAATAATGTAAAGTCATTGCAAATGTTAGAGTACTGCTTTGGGTCATTCCGTATTGTGTGCAATAGTCACATAAAAGAAAATTGTACTGTCTAATAATATAATTATGTTGAATACATTCAAAACTTTAGAGCTTTTTCAGTGATTTTCTGGCATGCTGCAATTCTTTCAAGTTTAAGGTAGCTTACACTAGATAGAAGTTAAATGGAAATCTGGACACAAACAAGCACCTGTATGTCATTTCTGAGAATGTTTACTGAATAAATAAATAGCCTGTACTGATGAGACCCTGCTACACTCAATATAAGTATTATTAAGACAGCTAATTTACTAAACCAAAAAAAAAAAAAACCAAACCCAGTGCTGTCGAGTCGATTCTGACTCATAGCGACCCTATAAGACAAAGTAGAACTGCCACATAGAGTTTCCAAGGAGCACACGACCCTATAAGACAGAGTAGAACTGCCCCATAGAGTTTCCAAGCAGCACCTGGCGGATTCGAACTGCCGACCCTTTGGTTAAGCCATAGCACTTAACCACTACACCACCAGGGTTTCCTAGTTAGGTTTAAAAGCTAATCACTACCCTGAGTGAAGGTGGTCAAAGCCCACTTAGCCTTGTTTTATGTGACCACACATATCAGAGTCTGGAGCGCTTTTGGAGTATTTGGAGCTGCACTTTAGGTCTTGCTATTGCCATACATGCTGTGTTGGTGTCTATCCTGTAATATTTTTAAAGGCAAGTAAACTACCTGCTGGGTAAACTTAATGTGTCTCATGATTATGACTGTCAATCAGAACCCAAGACTACTGTTGCTGGTTGAACAGAGTTAGTGTTGGCAATTATCAACAAGAAAAAAATAAGTATGAATATAGACTTCAATAGTTTCCAGTGATTTATATGAAATACTCTTATGTTTACTCTTATGTCAAGCATGAATCATTTAAATCTATGATCATCAATGAAAAATTGACATAGTTCATTCACAAATGTAAATCCTATCAAACTAATAGGGATCAGTGCTTTCTTTCACTGGTTCAGAGGCTTCTCTCATTGCTTCAATCCGAAACAGTAGCTTTCAGAATATAAGAAATGAAAGTCACATTAACACATAGAGGTAAAGTGTAAATAAAACCAAAAACCAAACCCACTGCCATCGAGTCAATTCTGACTCATAGTGAGTGACCCTATAGGACAGACTAGAACTGCCCCCATAGGGTTTCCAAGGCTGTAATCGTTACAGAAGCAGACTGCCACATCCTTCTCCTGAAGAGTGGCTGGTGGGTTCAAACCACTGACTTTTTGGTTATCAGCCAAGAGCTTTAACCACTGTGCCACTAGGACTCCTTAAATTATAAATAGTTGCTTGAAAAGTATAAGAAAGAGCAGGATTTGTGACCACTGGCATTTTATCTGGGATCCTTAGGCCACTAAATAGAAGAACTAATTAGCCACCTTTCCTCAAGTCTCTGCCTAGACTCTTTAGGGCAAGATAGCTTTCCCTGGATATCCTTCCTCTCTGGCTAGAATTTCTAGGGAATTAAGTTTAAACCCAATGTTAGGCCTAGGAGCTTAGCTTCACTAGGGTTATTTGTAATACCCTTGTGAAAAAATGAGGGGAAAAATGAAAATTGCGTATTTATATCCTCAAGTGTCTACCTATTTTTCAGCTGGAATTAGTTTCAATTGCATATAACAAATAATAAACAAATGAAAAGACACAGAGGCTTAAACAAGACAGAATGTTCCTTTCACAAAAAATTCCAGATGTAGGCAGTTCGGGGCTGGTGTGTGCATCATCATGGAAGCAGAGTTCCTTTGACCACTGTGCTGCTCCACCCTACCTTGGCACTTGTGCTCACATATACTTCATGGTCCAGAAGAGCTTTGGAGCCCCACCCATCAAAACCAAGTCCCAAGCAGTAAGACAGAGGAAGACAGCAGTGATAAAAGGTATTCCTCCCAGCTAGACAGGCTCCATTTTAGCCATTTTCTATGGATCACAGTGGTTTGATCTGCAACCTATCACAGGGATGACACAGGAATGGACAGCATTTTGTTCTGTTATACATGGGGTCACCACAAGTTGAGGGCCAACTCAATGGCAGCTAACAAAAGCAACACCAACAGTTTTCTTATGTCACTTTGGTAAGAATTTTGTCTCAATATCATATCTAGATACGAGGGAGGGTGGAAAATGCTGTCATTTAGTTTGGAATATCAAGTCCTCAAGTAATATTGGGGGCATACTCCTATAAAAGGAGGACATGGATATTGGGAGATGACTAGCAGTCGTTTTCCCACTGACAGCTAAAACATAAATCTCTCTTTGCCCTCTTATTTTCTGCCTCTGTGGTTTTCCCTTCCTGCCTCCTTATCCCCATGCTCTTTTCTCTTACCAGACTCACTGCCATTGAATCAATTACAACTCACAGAGACCCTGTAAGACAGAGTAGAACTGCCCTGTAGGGTTCCCAAGGCTGTAATCTTTACAGAAGCAGGCTGCCGCATCTTTCTCTCACTGAGCAGCTGGTGGGTTCATACTGCTGACCTTCCAGTTAACAGTCCAGTGCTTAATCACTCTACCAGCAAGACTTCTCCACTTCCTTACCTACCCAAAATAAAATATCTCTTTTATATTCATTTTACTTAAGATGGTTTGTTAATGTTACTTTCAAAAGTGGCAAGGCTGATGATTTAATATTTCTTCCTCTAAGGAAATTTATATGGGTTCACTATGAGTCGGAATCAACTCGATGGAAACAGGTTTGGGTGTTTTTGTTTTGTTGCCTTTTTTTTTTTTTTTGTCTTGCCTCCCCCGCTCCAACCTCCCTTTGGTTTAGATTACCCATGGAATTTTTTAAAAAAGTAACTTTTTCTGATGATATGGTTAGAAATGCCTGGTGTCTTCTCCTTCATCCTCCTTCAGCATAAAACTTTTTATCCTCTGTGTTATTGCCTATGATTCTTTGTTCTTCATTAAAAGTGTTAACTCAAGTTTGTGAATTCTAACACTGAATCATGTTAGATAAAATACATCTTTTCACACTTGAATTTTGTATGTATAATTATACTAATATACTAATTACGTGCTACCAAAAATACCTTGCAAAATTCTAAGGTTTGTGGAGTGATAATGTATTATTTGACAATTCAGAGGCAATAAAAACAAATTTTATGTTATTTTCATCATATAGCTAAAGATTAGCATCTGGGTAAAGCATCTACAAAATTATATCCAATCATCGCTCCCTATGGCTGTGACTGTCAAATTACACTGTGCAAAAGACTTACATAGAACCCTTGATAAAAATGCAGATTTGCAGGCCTCACTCCTGGAGACTCTAACTCAGTAGATGTAATATGGGGCCAGGAACCTGTATTTTAAATCAGCACACAAGGTTTTGCAGATAGGATGCCAAAGATGACCTAAGGACAATCAGAGGTTGGGGTGATAGACCAAGGAGAGCTTTTTTCTTGTTATGAGTCGGAATTGACTCTATGGCAACAGGTTTGGTTTGGTTTTTGATAAGGGTAAAAACCAGATAAACAGCAGAAAATGAAAAATTCAAACCCACTGCCATCAAGTCAATTCTGACTCTTAGCAACCCCATTGGACACAGTAGAACTGCCGCATAGGGTTTCCAAGGCTGTAAATCTTTACGGAAGTAGCCCACCTTCCAGCTAGCAGCTGAGTGCTTTAACCACTGCACCACCAGGGCTCCTTAGAAAATGAAAAGGTCAATATATTCATATTAGAGGAGAGGCTCCTATTTTTAAAAAAATCACAGAGGGAGAATGGTTACAAAAGATAATAAATGTATCTTCCAATTTTAAGATGACATGGAAGGGAGAAAATGATTATGACTTTGCACTCAGGGAAATTAAAACCACAATACTCAGTAAGCCGTCAGGGAGTAATTTCTATCCAACATAAAAACAGGCAAAAATGGTGGTGATATTTTGCAACCAAGCAGAAGCTAGAAGCTAGAAGGATAATATGCTATCCAATATGAACAATACAATGATTCAGGTGATGATGCTATTTTCCCCCCTCATCAAAAGACTAACTTTTACTCTACATAAAAAAAGTGTAGTTTAAGAGTTCTACCTCAGGAGTTGTCTCCAATACCTATTAGCTATATTATAACAGCCAATTTTTCTAAGCCTCTGTTGTATCAACCATAAAATGAGGGTAAATTTTTAACTCGTAAGATTATGATGGCAATTAAATAAGACAACGGATGGAAAGTGTGTAGGACAGTGTCTAATACATGAATGAATGTTCAATATTATTATACTTGCAACACTCTTTACTGTTCTCCAAAGTTGTGACTGAGAAATAAAGAAAGATACATTTGAACAATAAACCCTCATGGTCTACAGCTACTGACAATAAAAATAACTATTACACAAAAGCTTTGCCTAATCTTAGGCTAAGAATGTTTTATTCCAAATGGATCCACGTGCCCCTCAGAATCTTGACTGTCTTAAAAAATCATTGGGTGAAATGAAGCTGGAAGGGAATAATTACTCAAAGTCCTCTGACTAATGCTACTAAGGTTCTCTTCTCTACAACTACTCTTTAGGGATGATCAACTACCACTCTTTCCTATAAGTAATTTCCCGTAAGAGAGGAAGAAAGCTAGGATCTCATTCATAGGGAAATGTTCCACTCAAGCATCTATTCACCTGAACCTCACCATTGTCATGGGCTTGGTAGAACACTGGGAGAATTAGCAGAGCAATTAATTCTATCCCTAAGATCTCCCCTGCCCAACAACTTGAGTTCATCAACAGGAAAGAATGTATATTATCTTACCTCACAGCTGAGCTGTATTTACGAATTACCTGAACCTAGCTTACTTGCCTTCATAACGCAGGTATAAATTATCTTAATTTCACGAGTGACTGCATCAGTTAGTTGCCAGAAAGTGACAGCAAAAATTAGAATAGCAGAGTCATCTGAGTTCACTCGGTGTAAGATATAGTTAAGTGTCACATAAAAATTCAAAGAACATAATTGTCATCTCTCTGCTGGTAGTAACCAAATCTCTATTTCAAGGCCATATATCTCTCCTGGGCTTCTGATCAACAGATCAAATCACCTCCTTAACTACCATATTGTAGTCTCAAAAACAACTCCTACTCAATTAATCATCCATCCCTCCCCAAAGCTGTTTCCTCCACGTTGCTCTTCAGTAAAAGACAACATTATAATCAGTTACCAAGCCTTCAATTTTCCTGTCTACTTCACGCTGAGAGTCCTTAAGTGTGGTCTTTATCACCTCTTGTCCAGATCACTAAAATTGCCCCTCCAAATTATTCCTTTTAATCCTGCTCCATACACCAATTTATCTTCCGTACTACCACCAAAATGATGTTTTAAACAATTCTGATTTTCTGCCCCCTGTGTGTTACAATGGCCACCATAGCAGATAAGATTAAGTACCATTTCCTTGACATTATACATTTCTGTGGTTGTTGCTAGGCGCTATGTTGTTCCGACTCGTAGCGACCCTATGTACAACAGAATGAAACACTGCCCAGTCCTGTGCTATCCTCACAATCCTTGTTCTGCTTGAGTCCATTGTTGCAGCCACTGTGTCAATCCATCTCATTGAGGATCTTCCTCTTTTTCATTGACCCTCTACCTTACCAAGCATGATGTCTTTCTCCAGGGTCTGGTCCATCTTGATAACGCGTCCAAAGTATGTGAGATGGAGTCTTGTCATCTTTGCTTCCAAGGAGCACTCTAGCTATACTCCTAAAACAGACTTGTTCATTCTTCTGTCAGTCCACGGTATACTGAATATTCTTCACTAATACCATAATTCAAAAGCATGAATTCTTCTCAGGTCTTCCTTACTCACTGCTCAGCTTTCCCATGCATATGAGGCAAATGAAAATGTCATGGCTTGGCTCACTCCCACCTGAGTCCTCAAATTGACATCTGCTTTTCAACACTTTAAAGAGGTCTTTTACAGAAGATTTGCCCAATTGCAATATCATCTGATTTCTTGACTGCTGCTTCCATGGGTGGTGACTGTGTATCCAAATAAAATGAAATCCTTGACAACTTCAATTTTTTTCATTTATCATGATGGTACTCACTGGTCCAGTTATGAGGATTTTTGTTTTCTTTATGTTGAGGTATAATCCCTGTTGAAGGCTGTAGTTTTTTATCTTCATCAGTAAGTGTTTCAAGGCCCCTTTGCTTTCAGCAAGCAAGGTTGTGTTATTTGCATATTGCAGGTTGTTAATGAGTCTTTCTGCAATCCTGATGCTCCGTTCTTCTTTAGTCCAGCTTCCTGGATTATTTGCTCAGCATACAGATTGAGTATGGTGAAAGGATATAGCCCTGGTGCACACCTTTCCTGATTTTAAACCACACAGTATCCCCTTGTTTTGTTCAAATGACTGCATCTTCGTATCTACACAGGTGTACATTTCTAAAGCCCGTAAAAAACCAAACAATTGCCTCTGAGTTGATTCCAATTCATAGTGACCCTACAGGACAGAGTAGAACTGCCCCCATAGGGTTTCCAAGGCTGTAAATCTTTATGGAAGCAGATTGCCACATCTTTCACCCATGGAACAGCTAGTGCATTCGAACCACCACTGTTTCAGGTAGCATCCCAGTACTTGACCACTGCACCACCAGGACCCCCTATATTACACTTTCTATTATGCCTTTATGATCTCACTCCAGCCTAACTATATGGCACTCACTACCATTAAAACCCATCAGCCAATTACCACCACACATCTGTAGTCAAACGAATTGAGGTTTATTAAGCTTCTTGCGGTAACGGAGAACACACATCAGTGGGAGAGTGATGTGTCTCTGGAAAAGGGAGTTGGGATGCGCTTATTTTAAGATTTGCACTCATGCTGGATAATTCCCAGGATTTAGAGGAGCGTGAACAATTCCAGGTGGGACACATTCAGGTAGCAGGGACAAGTCAATGACTATTTTCGTAATTTTTATCTAGGAGGCAGGAAGGTCAAAGTGGGGCTAGAACTGTCACTGGTAAACAAACAGAACTTACAGTGCTTGCTGGAAGAAGTGGATATTTAGTTACTTTTCTGGTTGCAGACTATCTTTTTGGCTGTCTTATTCAATTTTGATCACAGAGTGGCCTTACCTGAGTATTGACTGTATTCTCAGAAAGTTGTTTATGTTTAGTTGGCAACACTATGGCCTAGCTGTCAGCTTCCAGCACCTTCCTGCTAGGGTCGTTTTTCACTTTCTCACTACCCATATCAAGTTCACCATCCAGGTTTACCAAACTATTTGCAGTTCCCTGAAAGGTGTGTGCTCTTCCCAATTTATGAGTCTTGACAAAAACATCTCTCAGTGTTCAAAAAGCCTCTACTACTCTTTTTCCAGGACTTTCTGCTACTTATTCTTTAGGATTCTTTGACCCCTTTTATGTATTACATATGTGTACGTGTGTCTGAAATCCATTAATATATTAACATGTATTTTTTACAAAAGAAAAGAAACCATATGAAATTAAGTAAAATAAACTGGTCTTTCACCAATTCATTCATAAGCCATCTCATTCTTTTCCCCAGAGTTAAGTACTCTTATAGGCTTGGTGTATATACTTTTAGTTTCTTTTTTTTTCCTATACACACTTACATATGAATGTATTTTTATTCAGTCAATAACACACAATTATACTTAAAAGCATTGAAAATGTTTTCCATTAGGTTTTAGCATATTTTTTCATAGGCTTTATTAGAATACTTTGACAGTGTTTGTATACTTGTCTATATTCTTCACCAGACTGCAATCTCCTTTGTATTCTCAGTGCCTAGCACAATGCCTGGCACAGAGGAGGTGCTGTACTCTTAACAGTTCTAGAATGGGCACTTCCAATGGTCCCCTCCCTGACTGACTCCCTTTCTGCAGTTTCCATAGCTTCGTGGACTTTTTCTATCTTTGCTGGCACTCTCTAACTCTTTGGTAACCCATGGGACAAATGTGTCCCAAACAATTTTTATGCCTCTGGAGTTCTTTGCAAAGGAGGTAGCCCAATTTTAATACATTTATCCTCAAAGTGGGAGCCTTTTGAAATGTGTGAAACTCAAGAACTCTGAGCTGAAGCTTCATTTCTGTTTAGACTGAGCATTATCTTAGGTGATGCCTCCTGGGTGTGTGAATTTTCTAAACTTTTGACAAGTTTGCCTTTATTTCTGTAAGATAAGCCTCCACGCTATGTTTCTCAGTTATTATGATCTCATGAGAATGTACTCTTCACAAGAATATGCTATTCCCAGCGTTCATTCAGTTCTAGTGGCCATTTTCTCCTTGACACCATTCATTGTCTCCAGGTGTTACTGGTTCCGTGCTTTTCTAGCTTCTGAAGAGCAAATAATGCCTTTGCAATAGGAACAACGCATTTCGGTGGTACTTCTCAGGAGGTTGGAACGCCTACAAATTCTTCTTACCCCACATTCAATCTTAGGCCCCAATCATTGCTTCCACATGTAGCAGGTGGACTGCACTGCTATTACCAGTTCTTCAGTATTACAGGGCAGCAGTTTCTGTTTCTTAGCTGTTAGCATGGCTTTTGTTATAGCATAGTCATAACATAAGAATACATAGTAGTGGTAATTTTCCTGAAATTCAAATTCCTTTAGTTTTATTTCTTTGGCCTGTAATTACTACTTCTGCAGTAATGATGTACACATTATAGTGGTAGTTTTCCTGAGATACAAAAATCCCTTGACTTTATTTACTTGAGCTGTAAGTACTGCTTTTGCAGTAAAGAAGAATGCATTTTACCATGTTTTGCAAAGTTTCATAAAAAATAACAAAAAGGCTAAGAAGAAGGAGACTAGAATAAAATGTATGTGAGTCATTGCCTGGCGCCTTCATGTTTTGCAAATTTTCAAGAAATAAAATTTCAAAAAAATAATTATTTTATCATAAACTCATATCAGCAAGATTTATGATGTCCAAGGTCTGCTGGGACATATGGGATCCCAGATAAAGGGTATCAAATCTATAACTGATAACAAAAATTTCAAATTGGTCCTTTAATAAACATGTCTTCCATTAGTGAAAACACATGGTATCAACAAAAAATTCAAGGCAGAAAATAAATGGGTGCCCTAAGGGCCAAAATGCACATGATATAATGGCTGAGGGACCCAATTATTCAATCACAATTATGTTACTGTCTTGAATCCTCTGATTATTTTAAATTTATCTTTTTGGTGGTTGAGGTGTTCTAAATCATTTTAAGCAGAAAGCTTAAAGAATATAAAGAAATCATCTATAATTTAGCATATCCTCAAGACTATGATACTTAAAATATTAATTTGTCCAACTGGAATTTTGACCAGAACCAGAAATAGACAACTTGAGATGAGAGTATCTCTGAAGTATCCCTAGGTATTCAGTATCACTGACTGAAAACATATCCACATATATTTTTTTTCTTTAGATACTAAATATGCATTAGTACAATAATACCTTACTATATTAATTAAATCACTTTATTATATTTTCATCTCAATGAAGAAATGTGTCTGGTATAAATGAAGGGAAATATCAAAGATTTCTATAGGAAGTAGTATGAGATTTCTTTGTGTAATTGAGCAAGCATATTCAGAATTCTGAACTATACAACATGGAAAAGAATCAGTTGGACTAGGACTCGGTGTGTGTGTGTATGTGTGCGCATGTTTGGAAGCAGGAAATATAGAAAACAAGTGCTATCAATTCTTGTTTTTGAGCATGACATATATTGATAGATCTGCCTACATAATTGAATCAGTAACCTTAGAAAAACATATTCCCCAAAATTAAATTAACTGACCAATTGGATAGAGTTGTTTGTAAACTGTTCAGATAAGACTGCCCACCTGACATCACACAAAAAATTTTTGTTTGGGAGGAAATGAAACTGAATCATACCCTGTGATATGAACTCCTCAATGATTTTGCTATTTCCTTAAAAACATAAGCACCTCCAGGTGTGCTCTGAATTGGGGGAACAGAATTTAACTCTATTTGAAGTGAGAAGAAACTTTGTATCTTGCATCTTGAAGGTGAATGGACTGTATCTTGCTGCAAGTAATTTGCCCAGGATATTGCATAAAGTCATATCCACTAAAGGAAGATTATATAACTATGGAAACTTGAAAGAACTTCTTCTTATGAGTAGATGAAAGATCATGATTAGAATAGCAAAATGTTCTATGCAAACAGTGGCACATGCTGAACAGAGCAACCTAATGAATTTGGAATAATTGTGCATAATTTCATAAAGACTGAACTATTAAAAGGCTGGGGTGCGATTAGGATGCCATTTTTGCTGGTATTTTTAGTGTTGTGTTTTAACTTTTAAATTGTACTATCAAACTTCTAGTTTTCAAATGTGTGCTTCAAATGCAAAAAAAAATTTCAAAGTGACAATAAAATTGTTCTAGTCAAGGCTATACTTTGAAAAGTTAATAACACAACAAGAGTATAGAGATTTTTTTTACAAGACACTGATATACAACCAATGAATCTAAAGGTTGCTTATTTTGATTTAATAAAACTTTCAAATACACTTAACAATATTAAGTTATATTTATTCATGTTTGGCCAGGTCTTTTTTTTTTCCCCTGAAGACCTATCTTGAAGGTAAGTGATTTTTCCAATTCATCTTTTCTATGGATAAGACTTTAAAAGAACTGTATTTTGCCTGTGAAATCACATTTTCTACAGATATCACGAGATTTTGGAACTATGCATCAAAAGCATTCCAGTGGATTGTAACAGCTGGAATACACTGTAAATTCATTAGCATACCATTCATTAGCATACCATAAATTCTGTGTTATTTATACAGAAAAAAAAAAGTTCACCAGAGTACTACTAGCAGTAGCTTAAAACTCAAAGGATTTGACAACGCTTTAACCCCTTGTGTGGAACCCTGGTCTGTAGTCAACAAATCAAATAAACTTTACTACCACTTGCTAATTTAGACTGAATAATGCCATTTCAGCAAACTCTAAAACGGGTGGTAAAATAATCATGAGAATTATTATAAAAATGTTAGGGCGGAATGTACAAAATGGTTTAGATCCTGTAACTTCCATGTCTATTAACAGAAACTTTTAGGAAATGAAGAGACTAAAAGTAAATTAAGATTAGGAAGCCCAACTGAATTAGACCATGAAGCATGCGCATAGCTTACCGGCTTTAAATAAATTCCAAACATAATTATTAATAATATAAAATAAGTAATGTTAATATAAAAATATAATAAAATAATACCATAAGCATACTAGAACATCACTTGGGCAAGTCAAAGTACTGTTAAAACTTAAAGCACCCAGCATGCACCTGGAAATTTCAACTAAATCTGAAATCACTTTCTGTTAGCAGCTGAGCGCTTAACCTTTGCGCCGCCAGGGCTCCATGTTGACTACTTGTTGTTGTTGCTTAAAGCAGAATAATGGAGACAACTCGCAGACTGCTAATTCAAGCTGATCTTAATCACTAAAGATTTTTTTTACTAGGAGACATTTAAATTTAAAATTGATTGTTATTGTTAGTGACTTAGTAATAATTTTCTTTATAATAATGCCATCATAAGTTGAAGATTTCAAAACTGTTTAGGGCCATTAATGATAGTTGCTCCAGACACAGGACTCTCATAACAAAAAACATGGTTTTGATTATGACCCCCATGATTCCTTTTACTACTTGCCTCATCAACAGCAGAAAACAAAGCAGGAATTGAGTGAACAATGTGCCCCTCCATTAGCTGGGAATTTAGTACCTGTAGGCACATTCATCTGTCAGTTTGTCTTACTGTGCAGGTTTGCATGTTGCTGTGATGTTGGAAGCTGTGCCACCTGTATCTCAAATACCAGCAGGGTCACCCACAGTGAACAGGTTTCAGCGGAACTTCTAGACTAAGACAGACTAGGAAGAAGAACCTGGTAGTCTACTTCCAAAAAGAATTAGCCAGTGAAAACCTAATGAATAGCAGCGGAACATTGTCTGACATAGTGCCAGAAGATGAACCCCTCAGGTTGGAAGGCACTCAAAAGACAACTGGGGAAGAGCTGCCTCCTCAGAGTAGAGTTGACCTTAATGATGTGGATGGAGTCAAGCTTTCAGGACCTACGTTTGCTGACGTGGCACGACTCAAAATGAGAAGAAACAGCTGAAACATCCATTAATAATCAGAATGTGGAATGCATGAAATACGAATCTAGGAAAATTGGAAGTCATCAAAAATGAAATGAAAGGCATAAAGATGGATATCCTAGGCATTAGTGAGCTGAAATGCACTGGTATTGGCCATTTTGAATTGGGCAATCATATGGTCTACTAAGCCAGAATGACAAACTGAAGAGGAATGGCCTTGCATTCATCATCAAAAAGAACATTTCAAGATCTACCCTAAAGTACAATGCTATCAGTCATAGGATAATATCCAATAGTTAATAGGACTATTATTCAAATTTATGCACTAACCACTAATGCTAAAGATGAAGAAACTGAAGATTTTTACCAACTTCTGCAGTCTGAAATTGATCAAACATGCAAATGAATACAGGATTCTACTTTCTATTCTATACATTAATAGGATCCTTTCCACCTTTAGTAGCACTGATTTATATTCAACACCACTGGCTCACTAAATTTACTTGTAATATAATGCTGTACTCCCGACTAATCCCCAATACCAAACAAACCCATTGCCGTCTAGTCGATTCTGACTCATAGCAACCCCATAGGACAGAGTAGAATAGAACTGTCCCTTTCTATAGGACAGAGTAGAACTGTCCCATAGGGTTTTCAAGGTGCAGCTGGTGGATTTGAATTGCTGACCTTTCGGTTAGCAGCAGAACACTTAACCACTGTGCCATCAGGGCTCCAATTCTCAGTAGGTGATATAATATTAATTACTGTGACCAGCATGCATAGTGACATTTTTATTAAAAAATAACCCTATACATATTGTATCTTTAGCAGCTAAAAGTGCACATCAAAGCAAGAATTGCACCAAGTATAGAAGGAGCGTATAGAGACAGAGACCATATTACTTTTCATAACCCTCACTATAGCTTAATATGCTTAAGAAAATGTCTTCTGCTAATGTGAACCTAATAAATTCTTTAAATACTGAATAATACTGAATAATTACATTAAAATGGGATAAGTGGCTTATTTTATCCAATTCCTCCTCAGAAACATTTCTTTTGAATTCCTTTCTAGGATTTAATTAATCACTAAAATTAAAATTGATATACATACTGTTCCCATACGTCATCTCAAAAATACACTGATTGACTGTCCTCCCTGTACATACTTATAAAGAAAACTCTCAATGAATATTTTTACAGGAAGATCAAACTTTCCATCCCATTCTTCATTCGGCAGGTAAGAGCATCTGGCCAGGTAGTTTTCACTAAAATCATCAATTAAATTATTGAACAAAGCAATTACTTTATTATTTTACCTGAGCTTCAAATGGCAATAAGATTCTGGTGTCTTCTTTGGGAACACATGTGGCAATGAATATCAAGGATCCGTTTTTTAAATAAATAATTTGAGTTCTATACCCTGAATGTTCCTCGTATTACCTTTTCTGTGCCTACACATCTAGACAGCAAAAATAAGAAGAATCCCTCTTGTTTCGGCTCTTTCCTGTTAGGCTTTTCCAGGTGTGCCTAATCAAGTAATCGTTACATAGGCAAAAATCCCCAGTGTATTTATTGACTCTAAACAGGAAGAACATTTCCTAGAAGGAATGATTCTAATCTTCTTCCCAAAAAATGGTCCTAATTATGAATCAGGAATAAAAGTGAAGAACAAGAGAATGCATTATAACTCAAATACTTAATGTGAATATCAGAGAGGATTTACACTGCTAAGGTAATGGACATTCGACATGTAAGATATTAAGGATTTTTTCATAAGAACTGGTATTATGCTTCCTCATCTAATAATACACTATGGGTACTCACTCATCTTTGAAATAACAATGAATGTTACTGAGGACTGTAAGTAAATAACTGATACTCACTTCTCACCCTTGTTAAGGCAGGTCTTATCAATCTTTCCCATTGTAAAACATGTGCATTTTGGTTTGACCAAGTGCTCTATTTTTACACTCACTTTCCCTACATATAAAAAATCATGGAATATTCCTATTTTTCTTTTTCATATTTCCCATTCTTTATAACTGGCATTGGCTAAGTTATATCTAAAAAGTTAATGTTAAGAAAGAAATATATCCCAAACATTAAAGTGTATATACTACATATTGAAAATCAGAATTTTTGGGAAACCTTAGACTTAAACGCTCACACATCTTACCTACAACCAAACCACTTACACGCTAAACCTTGGTAGTGTGTTTTCTTTTCTGATCAGACCCAGAGACACTTGGATTTCCGGTAACTCCACCCAAAATGCTAGGTCCTACTTTACCAAAGTATGTTTTATATTTCATTGCCCATTGGTTTTCTTCACCCATAGTGTGCATCCAATGTGGGAGGCAGAAAGGAAAACTTCACAGACCACTGGTTGTTGACATGGCTGCTCTTCTCCTTAGAGTTAACAGAATCCTTCCTACTTTTTCCCCTTCTAACAGAGAAAAGCAAACAATAAAAACAAAATAGTATAAACAACTGAACAGGAGCCTGAGTCTATGAGTAAGACTACATATGAACAATAATATACACTTTAAAAGGCATCTTTCATTTGTTCATTGCTTTATTGGAAACGCCTTTAGTACCTCACCATTGATTATGATGTAGGTTTTCGGTTTCAAAAGTTTACACAATACTAAGAAATATTCTTCTACTCACAGTTTATTAGTCATTTTATTAAGTACGCATATGGTTTCTCAAATGCCTTTTTTGCGTTTATAGTTTTACAGTCTTAAATGTCTTCTTCGATTTATAAAATATTTTAATAGACTTCCTAATGATGAGCTTTTCTTGAATTCTTAATTTTTAATACCTCAGTTTCATTTTCTAATAATTTATAATTTTCATCTATATTTATGAGGGAATTTGTTTATAATTTTGTTTATATATAATCTGTTTTTTTGCTTGCTGGTTTTATAAAATAATTTAGTTTTTTTTTTTTTCCTGTACTCTTATCTGTAATTTGTAATCCTTGGACTTTTAATAAAAGCTTTCATTCCAATCATCATGGCTTAGCAGCTTTGGGGGTTAATCCTTTGGCAACATTTTCAATTTTTTACAATGATTAGTGGTCAACTAAGATTTTTATGCCCCTTCTTATATATTTTATGGCCTTGCATACTTATCCATTTTATTAGAACCAGCCTGTCATATTTATTACCGTAGGATTATAAAAGAATACTATGCTCTTTTCATACATTTAAGTTTACTATATAGACATTTTTAGTTTTTTCTAAATGTTTATTATTTATGTACTGATATATTTGATTTCTATAGTTTGCTGTTTTAACATTTCTATATTAACATTGGAAACCCTGGTGGCATAGTGGTTAAGTGCTACAGCTGCTAACCAAAGGGTTGGCAGTTCGAATCCACCAGGCGCTCCTTGGAAACTCTATAGGCCAGTTCTACTCTGTCCTATAGGGTTGCTGTGAGTCAGAATCAACTTGACAGCACTGGGTTTAGGTTTATATTAACATTATTAATTGTATTAGCTATACATTTCATATTCTCATTTATTTTTGTTTACTTTAAGTGTCAGGAAGTGAGAAGTGTGTTAAATCATATAATTAAAATAAGATTCTATCCATCAACATTTAATTTTTAAGATTTGTTTTTCTTTATTGTCTTCAATTCTGTGAATTTTTGTGACTCTGTAGTTTTTCATATTGTATGTCTCGGTGGAGAGATCAGGAGAAAGGAGCAATGCAAACTGAAAGAGCACCCAGTGTCATGGGTGTGAAAAGAGAGAGTATATTGTAGGCCAAGAAGCCAAGCGGAGAAAGTATTTCAAGGAGAAGGATGAATTAGTTGTGTCAAATGCTACTGATAAGTCATGTAAGAAGGGGACTTAGAACTGACCTTGGGCATAGCATTCCCATGGTTATTACTGGCCTTTATAAGAGCTCTTTCAGAGGAGCGGTAAAAATAAAAGCTCAAATAAATTGGGCTCAAGAGGAATGGGACAAGTGGAATTGGAGACTACAGGTATGCATAACTATTTTGAGGAGTTTTCTGAAAAGAGAAAATACAAACAGGCAACAGCTGGAGATGAATGTGGGGTTAAGGAAAAAAAAGTTTTAAATGATAAAATGTGCAGTATGTTTATAAGCTGATAGCAATGATCTAATAAAGGAAAAATTTGAAATTTGAGAAGAGAAAGGAAAACCAGTTTTGGAATATTGGGGTAGTCCCTGAGTAAGCATGAGGGAAAGTGTTGTAATGCAGAAGAGGAAGGATTGATAGTAGCTAAAAGCACAAATTTTTTCCATAATAACAGGAGTACATGGCACAGATATAGGAAAGTGAGTGTAATCTTATAAAAGTGAGACTTTGATTGCTAGCAAACCAGAAATCACTGTCATTATCTGATGGTGAGGGTAGAAGACAGTAGAGAAGATGGAAAATGATAGTTGGGAAAGTAAAAGAGAAAATGGACTAACGAAATGTGGTAGAATTATTGTTCCATTCTCTTGTTTGTTTTGATTTTTTCCTTTCTAATATTTAAATGAGAACAGATCAATTTTACCAAGATTGATATTTGAAATAGAAAAAAAAAAGGAAGAAAGAAATGAAAACAAAAAAAGTACTTTCAGTGTATTTTTAGTTCTCCTTCATGCCTATCTCAACACCATGTGAATCTTCCCTAAGTTGCTTGAACTGTAGAGTTGGCTAGAGTACATTTAGATTACCAATTCAGGCAGCAGAAAAGAATATTAAGGAGCTAATGATGTGCACAGTCACACCTAGGAAACTTTATTTCTGCTTTCTCTCTCACTTTTTCTGCCTAGAGTTGATTTTAAGTATGGTACTTGTAGATGTCACCTCTCAAGTTAGCCAATAATGATCATGGCCTCCTCATACTGGTATTCTTATGTAGTCTCCACCCACATTGAACTGGACTGCTCTGTATGACCAGTAGAATATGGTGAAAGTGGCAGAACATGAGTTCCAAGACTAACTAGGTCGTGAAAGGCACTAAAATTTCTGCTTTGGTCTATTGGATTGTTCCCTCTGGGGGAAGTCAGCATTTTGTGAGGACATTCAAGCAGCCCCCTGGACAGCCCCACATGAAAAGGAATTGGACCCTCTCAGTGAAGCCACTTCCAATACGCCAGCTTTATGAGAGCATCATCTGAAGTGCATCCTTCAGCCCCAATCAAACTTTTAAGTAGCTGTTGCCCTACCCAATATGTGACTATAACTTCAGGAGAGACCTTGAGCCAAAATTCCCCAGTTAAGACATTTCCAAATTCCTGACCCAGAGGAGATATGTGAGATATCAAATTATTACAGGTTCGTTAAGTCACTAATCTTTGCATGATTTGTTATGAAGCGTTAGATAACTTTTGTTGTTGTTAGGCACCATGGACTTGGTCCCGGCTCATAGCGACTTTATGTACAACAGAATGAAACACTGCCCAGTCGTGTGCCATCCTCACAATCATTGTTATGCTTGAGACCATTGTTGCAGCTGCTGTGTGAATCCATCTCATTGAGGGTCTTCCTCATTTTCACTGACCCTTTACTTAACCACGTATGCTGTCCTTCTTGAGGGATGGTTCTCTCCTGATAATATATCCAAAGTATGTGAGATGAAGTCTTGCCGTCCTTGCTTCTAAGGAGCATACTGGCTGTACTTCTTCCAGGACAGATTTGTTCCTTTTTCTGGCAGTCCATGAATATTGTTGACCTACACCAAAATTTGAAGGCATCAATTCTTCGGTCTTCTTTATTCATTGTCCCTCTTTCGCATGCATATGAATACCCATATACCCATTGCCGTTGAGTCAATTCTGACTCACAGCGGCCCTATAGCACAGACTAAAACTGCCCCACAGAGTTTCCAAGGAGTGCCCGGTGGATTCGAACTGCCGACCTTTGGTTAGCAGCCGAAGCTCTTAACCACTATGCTGCCAGGGTTTCTGCATGCATATGAGGTGATGGAAAACACCACGGCTTGGGTCAGGCACACCTTAATCCTTATCTTTGCTTTTTGACACTTTCAAGAGGTTTACCTAGTGCAATGCATCATTTGATTTCTTGATGTGCCGCTTCCACAGGTGTTGATTGTGGATTCAAGCAAAATGAAATCCTTTACAGCTTCAATATTTCCTCCATTTATCATGATGTTGCCTGTTGGTCCAGTTGTGAGGATTTTTGCTTTCTTTATGTTAAGATATAATCCGTACTGAAGGCTGTAGCCTTGATCTTATGAATAAGTGCTTCAAGTCCTGTTCACTTTCAGCAAGCCAGGTTGTGTCATCTGCATATCACAGGTTGTTAAGGAGTCTTCCTCTAATCCTGATGCCACGTCCTTCTTCATATGCAAACACATTTGACTCTGTGGATCGTAACAAATTACGGACTACGTTATGAAGAACGCGGATTCCAGAACACTTAATTTTGCTCATGCGGAACCTGTACATCAATCAAGAGATAGTCATTTGAACAGAACAAGGGGGTGCTGCATGGCTTAAAATCAGGAAAGGTGTGCATCATGGTTGTATTCTTTCACCATACTTATTCAGTCTGTATGTTGTATTAGCTAGTAAAGAGAAACTGGAGAGATACCTCACATGGAGAGATTTCATAGTGAGAAAAAGCCTGACAATTCACTGATTTTCCCTCTCTTTCAGCTGTATATATTTGTCCCCTATTAGACAGTCATCATGCCTGCTCTAAAGTCAGTTGGAATTTGAGTCCAAGTAGGTTTGGTCCTTCTTTCCCTTAAATTCTCACAAAATCTTTCTCTTGCCTTCTGTTTTCTTCCTTGGCTCACTTCAGAAAAACTAGAGAGATGTCTTAGTCCCAATAGCATAAATTCTGCATTTCAAAATGCATTTGAAATTCCATGTTGGTATCAGTGGAAATATACCAAGTAGAACATAAAAGTAAAGAATATTTGCTATCTACCATATAAAATGATCCATCATTACCACGAAAAATCAGAAATAGGGAGAAAATAAAATACAGATAAATTTTAAAATAACATGGCATAGTAGCAATATGCAAAGAGAAACATAAATCAGGTGACTTCAGACTTACTGGAAATCTAAGATTGACAAATAAACAATGTGAGCTGATAAAATCATGTGCCTTCCCAATTGCTGATTAATTGTAAAATGGGTATGAATTTGATGCCCTTTAATACTTGGGTGCATGAACTCTCTCTCCCATATTCCAAACTCAAGGATTCATCTGCTAAATAAAGATAACCCATAAAGGGAAAGAAATTAGATTTTAAAGAATATTAAAGCAAAGCACAAAATGATGACATAGCACTATTTTTAATAAGCCCAGAAAATAAGTTTTAAGATATTTATTATAAAAAGTTTCATCTTGTCAATATTTCAAGATTCATTATCTTGACAGCCTCACTATCTCCTCCGATTTTTTAGCATGAGACTTTCTTAAGATTATTTGTTTGATCAACAAACATTTATTGAGCACCTACACTATTTTAGGTGCTCTTCTAAATATTGAGACTAGAATGAGCAATGAACAAGAAAGACAAAGCCTCTTCCTTCATGGAGCTTAAAACTAGTGGGGGGTACAAACAATAAACAAACGAATATGTTTTATTATGTCAGAGAGTACTAAGTGGCATGATGAAAAAGTTTTTAAAACTAAGGTGCTACAAAGTAAAGATGAATGGTCAATTTGAAAGAGAGTAGACAAAGCCCAACAAGGTCAATTGCTATTAATTATAAAATGGGTATGAACTGGATGCCCTTTAATACTTGGGTGCATGACATCTCTCTCCCATATTTCAAACTCAATTAATTTGGCTTTGAGGGCTTTTTTATCTCACCACCCTCCTTGAATAATTAGCAAGACATTCACCCTTAGTCACACAGAACTCTGTACTTACAAACTTTATGAATGTTGAAGAAAGACCACAGTTCTTCTGTACATCATGGGCCCCACAAAGATATTCATTTTCCTAGGCTACCAGAGCCATTCAAAGGCATACAGTGTCAATGTTCTGGACCAATGGCCAGTTCTCTGATTGCTGTGAATTCTAAGGTTCTACCACTATATTTCAGTGCCCAGAAATCCAAGGGCTCCCATTAATGTTCCTACCACCTCTGAGTCAGAGTGAAAGAGAGTAGTGCAGGTCTGTCTCAAACTTCAAAGCACCCAACTTACAAGGCTTAGGGAATCCACACGCTTCCTAGGGTTGGCTTTCTCATTTTCAACACCTAGGATCCAACCAGTCTGGAAAAACCCCACTGTTACTTCCTTGAGCCTGTTACCTATTCCATGAGAGTGAAGGTAAAAGAGTCCCTAGGCAAAAATACCTGTCATTCTTTCTCGATAAGCCCATAGGAAGCTACCACAGCAAATTTCTTCCTCAGGTTGTCTGCCACAGATATTAAGATACAGACAGACTAAATCAGCTATCTTTATTTTTAATAGAGTTACACTTGTCAGAGTTGCAGATTCAGCTATTAGACACTGAAATTCATTTGCAGCCAGACAGAGTAGGCTGGAGGGAGACTTGGGGGACTGCATTAGTTCACATACTCAGAGTCAAGGAAAGTGAACTTGGGTTGGCATGGTCCTTTATAAGAAGTATAGACATCTCTATTCTTCCTTAACATAAATATTTGAAAACAGAGAATGACATGAAGTAGCAGAGTCCCGATATTTTGAATGCGCAGAGGAAGGAAGGTAACGTTGGGATACTCAGGCAGCCAAACAGATGGTCTCTTTAGGCATGATTGAAAAAAAAAAAAAAAATCAGCTGAAGCACTGGGCTTAGAATTAGGGAAGGAAATTGACAAGAATTAGAATATGGACTGCTAAACAGGTTCTTAGACAATGAAGGTTTATTTTTTAACACCTCTATGGAGTACATGCTTTATAGGGGAACCTTGTAAGCCCCAAGTCATGAAGTGTAGATACATAGTCCACTGTTCCCTCATCATGCTACGGAAAGAAGTGCTCGGGCTGGTGAAGCAGAAGTTACACCACATAGTGGTGCTCCAGGCAAGGCCCTGTCTGCTGCTACGTATCTTCTTAGAATGGAAGCCTGTAAACAGACTTGCCAGAGAAGAATGAAAGGACAGAACCTAGGATTAGAGAGTCTGGATATAAATGCCAGTACAGAGGATTAACTGAGAAATTGTATTTAAGCTATTAAAGTAATGTTCTTTAACCTATCTTATTCACTATCACCATCCCAAGAAGCCTTTAGACATTTTGTTCCTAATAACACCCCGGAATAAAATTTTAATACCACAGATATAATATATATCTGTTTATGTACTGTATGTATGTCTGTGTTTTATACACAAAAAGAGTAAGATATTTTTCATGCCCCCAAGAACCAATTTTCACCCCCTTGGGGGACAATATTACCCCCACTGAGAATGAACGTACTAGAGAAAGATACACAGCCTCCTCTACCTGAAAGTAAGCTTGGGTACAATCCCTCCCATTGAAGGATGAAGGTTCTTCTATACCAGGAGACACAATGTTATTTGTCTATCTGTTACTAGGCAACCTGAGCTTCTAGGGTCACTCATAAGACAATCCTATTACTCTTTTTATATTGTTTGCCAAATAAATGAATGAATAAGACATTCAGGTTTAATATTTAGAAATAAAAGCAAATTGCTGATTCTGGAGTATTACAGGGGTTCGAGTTCTTATTGCCTTCCCAGTAGTGGCCATAAAATATTTTAGCAACTGCCCTTCAGATACTACCATTGCAGTTTCTAATTCAGTTAAATACACATCTACCCTGCGACACAGCGATTCCATTCTTAGGTGCAGCCCCAAGAGAACTGTGTCTTGAACAAGAACATTCAAATCAATTTTAGCCTCAACCTGGAAACAACCCAAATGTCCATCAACAGCAGAATCGATAGATACATTCTGGTATGTTTGTGCAATAGAAGATTATTCATCCATCTAAAAAAAAAAAAAAGCTATTAAGTAAACACATAGATATATATCAAAAATATTATACTGAGCAAAAGAAACCAGACATGAAAGATGTTTGATGCATATATGAGTAATTTATGATGTGTGATTCCATTTTATGAACTTCAAGCACAGGCAACATTAATCGATGTAACAGAAAACAGAATAGTGATTGCCTGGGGCAGAGGTTGACTGACAGGAAAGGGACATGAGGGACCTTTCCGAGCAGATGAAAATATTCTTGATCTCAACATTTGTCAAGTTGTGCACTTAAGATTTGTGTATTTTACTGGATATAAACTATACTCCATAGACAAAAAGATACTGCCATCAAAGTGATGTTGTCAGCAAGTATCATGGCAGCCTTCATTGTGGAACCCATTTTTAGTTAAAAAGTAACTTCTTCTGCCAAGAAGAAGAAAGAGAGAGAACTGTATAATTGCCATTGCCACAGGATAGCAAAGGATGCTGATGGGGCAGGCCAGAGTGCTCCAGACAGAGTGAAAACTGCTGAGCCAAGTGGACTGACAAAGGACATTCCTGGGTGAACAACCACGGCAGGCACCTGCTTTGTTCAGAGCATCAAAAGATGAGCCAAACCACACCAAAGTATGTACATGAAGTGAACTGTGAACACTTAGAGGTTCGAAATAAACGGACTACCTGAAATAACAACTCAGGTAATGAAAGGAGGCAACAACATCCCAATAGAAAATGGAAAGGGATAGAATCTCACAGGATATAGCTAAGCGGATGCAATGCAAGAATGCAGGACCCGTCTCATCAGTAGCAGAGATTATGGCTTAGCTTATAGGTTAAGGAGATTCACTGTTTCCTTAACAACAAGGAGCTGTGAACTCATGAATAAATGCTATGTTCTTATGAACAAAACTATATGAAATACAAATTTTACATAATCATTTTCTTTACAGAGTATAAGTTCAGTCAATTTCAATTAATATTTTTAATCATGTTTACGATTAAACTTAATCATTGTTGCAGAGTTATCTAGACTGAGTGGACCCTAGAAAACAAAACTAAACCTGTTGCTGTCAAGTAGATTCAGACTCATGGCAACCCCGTGTGTTACAGGGTAAAACTTCTCCACAGGATTTTGTTGGCTGTGAACTTTATAGCAGATCACCAGGCCTTCCTTATGCAGCGCCACGGAGTTCAAACTGCCAGCCTTTTAGTTAGTAGATGAATGCAAACTACTTGTGCCAATTTTATCGGAATGTTCTACAGAGTGTTCTTCAAATTTAAAATATAGTAGTTCCTCCCTGCAGTCTATATTGGCCTGCAGGGCTGAATCTGAAGGTAGGAAAGTAGACCAATGAGCAGGGGAATAAAGTGTGTGGGACTGATGTGTAATTTACCAAAGCCCAGGTCAGTGCAGCACCAATTTTGATATTAATAAAAGATTCACATTCAGGTTAGAATATCTTTTGTTGTCATGTTACAGGTAAAATAAAAGGTGATGGAGAAAGAGGAAACACGTCTGATATAATTTGCTATTTAAATTAAAACAGGAAACAATTTGAAACATAAATGCATAAATGCAGTCAATTTATAATAAACACATTTAATGTGTACATGTTGCCTCATGCTTCGCACCCTGATTTTTATTCTTTCTTTAGGGAATCTAAAATGAAAATGGATCATTTTCTTAGGTAACAGGCTTTTCCAGCCTCAATCTAGTGATCAAAGCTAAGATTTTCATGAAGGAAAATTACAACTGTCGAGACTTTGGAAAACCCACAGATGAACCTGGACACTGATTTTTTTTTTTTTTTTTTTTAAATCACAACCAATTTTAAAGTATATCTAATTTTTTGCTCAATCTTTAGCTGGCGAGGTCTATATGAAAATAACTACTATATGGAGAAGAAAAGGAGTAGACAAAAACCGGAGATATTTGGGGACCATTCTCTCCGTAGCAAGTGACAATGTGAGCTTTACCTAAGGCAATGGTTCTCTGTTCACTCCATTACTCCCTAGGAGCCTTGGCAATAAATCCTTTAAAGGGGAGCCCATCAGTGTTGTGAGTGGTGTTTAAAGGAAGAATTTACTGGTGAGCAACACATGAGTAGGTAAATGCACTGTTACTTTTGAGACCAGGTAGACAGGCTCTTGTATCTCTACCCTGCTGCTCTCTGGTTGTTGTGGAACCTACAGCAAGTTACATCAGCCTCATTTTCCTCATCTATAAAATTAAGATAAAAATAACCTTTCTCCCTATATAGATAATTCTGAAGAGTAAATAGGATAGTGTAACAAGACACCGAGCACATATTTAGACCTATATCATAGTAAAAAATAGTAGGCGCCTGTATTTGTTTCCTGTGACAGCCATCACAAATTATCACAAACTCAATGGCTTAAAACAACAGAAATATATTCTCTCACAGTTTTGTAGGCCAGAAGTTCAACGTGAAGTTTCACTGGGTCAAAATCAAGGTGTCAGCAGGGCCATGTTCCCTCTGGAGTCTCTGAGGGAGAATACACTCCTTGCCTTTTAAAAACTCTGGTTTCTGCCAGCCTTCCTCTGCTTGTGGCCACATCACTTCAAACTCTGCCTCCATCTTCATATTGCCTTCTCCTATGTTTGTCTCCTCTTCTGTCTCACTCTTAAAAGGGCAACTGTGATGGCATTTATGGCCCACCTGAATAATCCTGGATGATGTCCTCATCTCAAAATCCTTAATTTAATCACATCTGCAAAGACCCTTCTTCCAACTAAGGTAAGATTTACCTGGCCCTGGCACTAGATATGCTTTCGAGGGGCCATTTTCAGCCTTTCCCCATGCTCAATAAAATTTAGGCTTTCTCTGTCATATATAATTGTTACCCGATTAGGGTCTGTGCCCTGGAGCAGTAGAGCCAATGAAACGTACTCCAAGTCAGAAAAAGTGAGAAAGTTTATTCAGCAGATATATACATCACTGGAGACCGGCAGCAACACAGGCTGTCTCTATGGAGTCCCAAAGAGCAATTTTACATTAGAGCTTATACAGAATTTTACAAAGGTTAGAAGTGTCTTTGTATTCCCAGACGGCCTGGCCAGAGGAGTAATTCATTACAAGATAGTAACAAAAACTATCAGACTAAACAGATACACGCCTGAAGATCTCTTTATCAGGCTAAAGACATACACATCAGACACCTGGGCTCTGATTTCCCTGTGAGGGGTTGTAAGTCACAGGTGATCAGACAGAACAAAACAAAGTTATTTGCATCAGATTAAAACAAAGAACAAAGTCATTAACTTTAGGTCAAAACAAAGTCATTAACAAAGGTATGCAAAGGAGGAAGCAGGCAGAGGAAGGGAGAAAAACTTACAGGTTCATCATGGCAGCAGTTATGGCAAGCTCTCAGTCCCCATTTGGAAAAGGAGAAAACATGCTGTGGAGTATTAAAACCAAAACCAACCCCACTGCGTTGAGTCGATTCCGACTCATAGCAACCCTGTAGGACAGAGTAGAACTGCCCCATAGCATTTCCAAGGAGCGCCTGGTGTATCTAAACTGCCGACCTTTTGCTTAGCAGCTGTAGGTAGCACTTAACCACAAGCCACCAGGGTTTCCTGGGGAGTATTAGGGTCACATATTCTCTTTTTAATATGGATGATTTTATTAGGGTCACATATTCTGTTTTTAATATGGATGATTCCATTTATATCCGCTTTGTGGACATGGGGAAAAAGGACGTTACTTTGTTCACTGCCTGAAAACATTTGTGGGACTGAGATACCAGCAGCGAGTGCAACAATCATATTCCTTCCCTGTGGCTGGGCGCAACCAAAAGTCAAGGGAAATCTTAGTAGTTTTCTCTTCTAGCCATCAGAAATATTTTCTTCAACAAAATAAAAATATGAATATTCATTTAACAAGAAATAAGCACTCAGCTAAACTGTCAGCATAAAGAGCACTGTTTCTCAAGTAATAATAGTATGCATATTTTGTGTGATTCTTATATTTGTACAAAAATGTGGAACATTCACACATTCAGCTATTTGAATTTGGTATCTGTTGAAAACAAAGCTAGAAAAATGTTGAGACTTTCAAAGTAGGCCACATATGTAAAATAAAACATGGTAATTTTTTTTTTTTTTTTTTAAAGTACCTAGCTTGGCAGATGGCTGAGAGTGAAATTACAAAGTGGTGTGGTGAGTGAGATATTTGATTAAATAAAAAGCAATGATAAGCTGTCAGCTAATGTATTATTAATTGCACTAAAAGCTTCTCACCAAAATATACTAAAAAGCAGAAACTTTTGCACATAAATATATGTTAAACTGCTTTCCTTATCCCACCTAAAAAAGGATGGTTTTTTTTTTTCAAAGCAGCCAAGTTATGAAACTTAAATATGAGACATTCATAACCCTTCTACATAATAATTTGTAAAAATTTTACCCCGAAACAATTCTTCCTAAGGTGTTTGAAGAAATGCTTACATAATTAATTTTTTTAATAATAAAAAAGCAATAGGAATTTTCAACCTGAATTTTTCTTCATCCAAATGGAAAACACCGAAGATGAAAAGTGTAATGGGAGATGCTTTCTATCTTTTCACAATTCATTTATTCAATGAACAAATATTCATTGAATTCTAATGATATGCTGTCAGTTGCTTTGCACAGGTAATCCCTAATCTGAATATCTCACTATCTTCATAATTCTTTTACTGTCCAAATCTTCAATCAGACAAAACCTGGCCTAGCCTTATTATATATGTTGTTGTCGTGTGCCATAGAGTTGATTCTGACTTACAGAAACCCTACAGGACAGAGTAGAACTCACCCAAAGGGTTTCCAAGGCTGTAATCTTTACAGAAGCAAACTGCCTTTCTCCCACAGAGGAGCTGGTGGGTTTGAACTATCAACCTATTGGTTACCAGCTGAGTGCGTAACCACTGTACCACCAAAAACACTAAAAACCAAAACCATTGCTACCAAGTTGATTCTGACTCATCGTGAGCCTATAGGACAGAGCAGAACTGCCCCACAGGGTACCTGATCTTTAGGGAAGCAGACTGCCACATCTTTCTCTAGCAGAGCAGCTGGTGGATTGAACTGCCAACCTTTTGCTTAGCAGCACAGCACTTAACCACTGTACCACTAGGCTCTTATATTAGCTATAAACCTTTCAAAAGCATATTACAGGCCACTGTGGAAACCCTGGTGGTGTAGTGGTTAAGTGCTACAGCTGCTAGCCAAAAGGTCGGCAGTTCGAATCCGCCAGGTGCTCCTTGGAAACTCTGTCCTAGAGGGTCGCTATGAGTTGGAATCGACTTGATGGCAGTGGGTTGGTCGGTTGGGTTATGGAAAATGCACTTAGACGTACCTTCCTGATAACACTTTTGGCGCTCCTGGTCTCAGAAGTGCCCCAGATTCACGTGCTTATTTGAGATTCCAACTGTTGACAGCTGCAGCCCTTATTTCCAGTGTGCTTGCTTTTGCACCCTGATTTTCCTCACTGACATAGTTGCATAGGTTTGTGCACCTGAAAATGCATTCCTCATATATCTTGACTTCATTAGGAGAGATAAATTTACATTGCCTTGAAAAAGTTGATACGAAAGACTATTCTAACAGGGCCCTAGCCTTGTCGATCCCACACTTAAGTACCTTTTAGAGGTTCTATCACTTCCTTTGTATTTAAGATGCTGCACCAGAGGCTTGGTCTTTATGATGTCATCCTGTCATCCTCCTCAACCTATCAGCTCAGTTTTTTTGTTTCCTCTTTTTTTGTTTGGCCTTTTTAAACCTGATTATTCCTTAAATGGGGAGAAAGATCTAGATGCCCCTGGTGGCTGGCTCACTCCTTCCCCTCTTTTGGTAGCCTAGGGAGACATTAGATAAAGAGTGTGAGTTTATTTGGGTAGGGTTGCCAGATAAAATACAGATTGCTCAGTTAAACTTAGGTTTCAGGTAAACAATTAATTATGTTTTAGTATAAGCAGTTCCCAAATACTGCATGTTGCTGTTGTTGTTAGTTGCCATTAAGTCAATTCCAACTCATGGTGACCTCATGAACATAGGATATAAATGAAAATTTTTTAAATGCATGGAGAATACTTATACTAAAAAATATTCATTGTTTACCTGAAGTTCAAATTAAACTGGATGTCCTGATTTTTTTTTTTTCCCCTAAATCTGATTACTCTCTATGGTGGCTCACTTCTTCCCTTTTTCTGGTAGCTTAGATACTGGCTGAGCAGGTCTGGGCTAGCTCAATGGAAGAGTCCACTTGGGAAAAGGGTTGCATTGCTTTTGATTCTGAAATATATCTGCTTTCTTACATACCATCACAGCTTTTACCTGCCTGGATTGTTTTTTTAAAAATGAGTTCATATTTTTCTGTTATAGACATTACTCACGCTCATGATACAGAAATTAAAAATTTAGAAATGTGGAAAAGTCAATCAACTTTAGTGCTCCTGCTCAAAGATGGTGATAATGCTATTAATAGCTTATAGTTATTTATTTCATGATCTCATTTAATTTTCACAAGGAAAGTAGAGCTCAGAGAATACTTTGTGAAGAACAAAGGAAAGGTCTGAACCAAGATCTCTTAACGCTAGAATCCACTCCACTAGGCTGCTTCTACGCTGTTAACATGCTGCTATTATTTCATCTCAGTCTTTCCTTCAAGGGGTATTTTGCGTATTTTTTATCATAATGAATATGCATTCTTGCAAAACAGATTTTTTGCTTAACAAGTCTTTAAGGAGGTATAATTTTACATAGAGTAAAATGCTCCTAGCCTCTGCCATGAAGCTTACCTTGACTCCCTTGGGCACCCTGACCTCTCTCAATCAATATGGTTAAGGTGCACATTTTGTTCTCCACAAATTATTTATAACTATTTTCAACAAATAATTTCTATAAAATAATTTATAATCTCCTAGAAGACATCACATACTGCATGTATTCCCTATATATAATCCCTTATACATACACTGAGTTGAGCACAAAGCAACAGTTCCATTTTTTGTAGGAGCCTCTTATTTAGGTACCTGCATTGTGGGAGGCTCTTCACATACATTCCCTATAATCTTCACAACAACCTACAGCAAAGTTATTATCACACACATTTTAAAGTTGAAGAAATTATGGTTCAGCGCTATTAAGTAGCTCCCTTAGGGCACAAAGTGTCTTTGTGGGAATAAGAAAAAGGCTTCCCTACTTCTAGGTGGAAGAAGTCCTGAGTGCCCTTGGGCAACGGATCACTGGCTGCATCTTCAGCTGGGCAGTGCACAACCTGCACAACCATACTCAGCAACTCTGCTCAACATGACACAGCTAATAAATAACAAATGAGGGTTAAAGCCAAGTTGTCTGATATCAAAACAAATTTTATCTACTATGTTATATAATCTTTGAATCTCTGCTTCCTTCCATTTCAGTAAGAAACCTGATATATCAGTTTGTGATATCACTGAAGCTACCATATTGACTTTCCTCTTACAATTCTCCCAGTGGTACCCAACTCCTGCTCCAGACTCAACGACACTCACAGCTGATGCATCTCTCCCTTTCTCCCCTGAGTCATATTATGCTTAATGCTTCAGGGGAAAAAATATCTTAGTGTAAGGGATCTTTATATTAAATAATAATCAAGCCCACTAGTCCCTGATTGAAACATACTCATGTGATGAATAACCCTGGGCAACATTAATTCTTTCAATGTACTTTCACTTCTAATAATTTTCAGTGTTTTTTTTTTTTTTAATTTAAGGAAGTATTATATTAGATCCATATGCAAATGAAAGATACTTGTGTAAATGAAATAGCAACCCTCTACAAGGCAGGCCATGGCCAGGCCTGCTTAAGGAACTCTCAGGTGTGCTGAATCGTACGACAAGAAATCAATTGACTAAGTGTGTAGCTATGGCTGTGATAATGAAGAAGGCCCTTTGGTACTGACATTCTGTCCTCCTCAGACCCTGGCTTAAAGTGGTATAAAAGGCAGCTGCCCTAAGGTCACGGACTTCGCTTACATAGTAGATTCTGTACTCCTGGTGAACTCCCAAACTTCAGCCTTGCCTTCATGAGAAGGTCAGAAGCAGCCTCTGCTTACGCCATCATCTATCCTTGATCTTGAGTTTATGCATATACCCTTTGCGTAGCTTATTTACTAAAAAAAAAATTATTTACTAGTGAGGTAGTAAAAGAGATGGTCTCAGTCACGATCCAATTGTTATTCTCACCAGTACTCACATCTGATCCAGCTTTTTGGTCTTTCCTATCACACTGTATTACATCCATCTTATTCTGTGTTAAGTTTGTTTAAAAATGATGCACAAATATGATTGTGAAATGTTATAAGATGCTGATATAGAATCATAGACATTTTATAGAACATAAAATGACATTGACAGAGAATGAGCAATAAAATGCACTCACTAAACATCTCGACTGTATCATAAAAACAGACTCTAAGGATTGGCACCCAGAGAAGCCAGTTATATAAAAAATCCTTTAAGGTTAAAAAAAAAATTTGTCAAGTAGCGCCTGAAACAATTATAAAGTGAGCACATATGGCTTCTTTTAAGTCATTTTCTTTCTAGCAGCTGTGAATGAAATCCCAAGAGAGTTCACTCCAGGCAAATATGCCTTAAAACAGAAATCAGCCTTAATATGGCCACGTTTCTCCCTGAAGGTCATGGAAAAGTTGATTGTGAAACCATACACTTCACGTTGTTCACTTTCCTTCTACTTTTTTTCACCAATAAGTTCCTTACCTGACATAAACCCTAAGTCGTGTCACAGAAGGGTAAAATGTGAAGACTAGTTTGCTATGACGATCCTAGCAGCATTTTGACCATCAAAAATAGCTTAGTTATTAAGAAAAAGTTAAATACTCTATACCAAAGTCTTAAAATAAGTTATAAAGTTTTCCACTTTGTTGGATTTTAGCCACTAGAATATTTTATAGGTCAAAATCTCTTCAACCCACAACCTTGAGTTGATAAAGAGTTAAGTTTTTGAAGAGGGTGGGCATCATTATCTTGCCTAGTGTCTGTATGTGGCAGCACGTGAACTATCCACATGAAAGTGTTATTAAGAAACTCTTGCTAGTGTACATTAAGATCCACATAATAATACTAATTCATAACACACTTTTAAGTTCAGGAGGTGATTTCATATCTGTTATCTTACTGTTCTCAGGGTAATCATCTCAGAATGATAGGGTAGTTATCCTTTCTTCCATTCAACATGTATGTATTGAGAATCTACTTTGTGTTGGGGTATAATGCATCAAAAAAGTAGACAAGGTCTGTGCTTTTATGATGATGTTATTCTATCAGGAAAAAACAGGCAATTTCAAGTAACAAAGTGACAAATAAGAAATTTTCAAATAATGAAACAATGAAGTAAACTAAACAAGACAGAGGTCTGAGTCAGGTTTATATAGGGTGACCACTGAAGACACTAGTGAAAAGGTGCTATTTAAGATGAGAACTAGAACAGAGAAAGAAAATTAACCAGAAGAAGATCTAGTTGGGAGGTTTAGGGGAAGGAGACATATTTTTCCTGGCAAACAAATGTCCTGAGGAATAAATTGCTAAGTGGGCTTCAAGAACATACAAATGCCAGCTGAAGGGTAGAGAAGACAGGAAGGATGTAGAAAGGGGGCTGGGGAGATGATCCAGGGCCACGATCCTTCTACACTGTGGAAAGAAAGTTCATAATCAGGAAGAAGCCTGCCCAAGGTTGCTTGGAAGCCAGGACAAGTGTCAAGATTTTTCTCACTTTAGCCACACTGCTCTTTCTTCTACAAGATTATCTTGCTTGATAAACCAGTCTGTTGATTAGAACCCAGCACAAAAGACCCCATTTGTTTTAGGATTTCTTTGTAGATAAATGTTTTTATCTTCTGATAAAGTAGTTAGCAATTACTGAGCACTTCTAACTGCAGCAGGCACTCAGCTAACCACTATACTTTTAAAATTCCTTGTTCTTTCAGTAACACTATGAAAATGAGTATTAAGTGATGAAATTTAGACTTAAAGCTATTAAGAAACTTACCTAAAGTTACACAACTAACAACTGGTGAGCCTAAGATAGGTACTCAGTTTCCCATATATTGACATTTAAGTCACCTTAAATGCTTATGAGAAGATGGGAGAATGTAAACACATATTTATTGTATGAGGCATCACCCAGACACCTTACTCAAAAATCCCTCTTCAACTTTAGGAGCTTCTGGGAGTAGAGCTTAAGGTTTGCACTTAAGCTAATCTTAGATTCAAAGCATACCCAGTGTGTCAAAGTTGTGATTAATACAAAGGTTGCTAGGCAGTGATCTTACTATCCATATACAGGCTAATGTTTATTTCAGTTGACTTTAAAAATGTTTGGGCCCGGATATTATTTTTAACATGGTTGAACAAACATGTTAAAATAATGGTTCAATTCCTTAGGTTACCTAGATGAGACTGTTAGAAGCATGTGTATGTCAGAGTGAGGAGAGAGGGAAGAACAAGACTAGTGAGGTGTATCTTGTGTTAAGTAGTTCAACCTATTTGAATCAACCACTAATAAAGATATTTGTCAGTTTGTTTGTCAATTTAAAATTAGATGCAAACATATGAGATAAACATGAGAACATTCAACACTTTCACATTTTTGTAATATAAGATTATCATTATAGGCCCTTGAGTCTGACTGCCTACATTCAAATTCTAGTTCTCCTACCTAATAGCTATATATCTTTAGACAAGTTACCAAAATTCCATGTGCCTTGGTTTCCTCACCTTTAATTGGGAACAACAGTAGTATATAGTTCATTATAGTACTAATGAGGATAAATAATATACACATAAAACGTATTAAACAGTATGTGACACATAGCCATGAAGCGACTCCAAAAATATCAGTTATTATAATTAGTCATTGTTACTTTACTGACATAATATTGCATTTTTCTAGTAACTATAAAGCTGACTCAAACAACTATCTATCACCATAGTGAATGTTAAGGGAAGTGTGTCAACTTTCAGATGAGTACAGTACCATTTTGTTCCACTTAAACAGCATTTCTCTGAATCCTGCTTTTCTTACTGTATTATTTAAAATAACCAGAACAGATAGAAAATTGTTTAGAGCTGTCTGGTATTTAATTATCAACTATGATTCCTGAATTTTCCCCATTGTTCCAAATTGAGGAAGGCATTTTTTCCCCCTATGCACTATAGCTATTAAATAGGGGCATCAGGTATTTTGGTCTGTTTTCAGTTTAACAAACTTTTATTGTGAACTGACCATATGCCAGCGCAGCGTGAACGATTACTTTTGCGTGGCCTTTCTAGCCATGGTCTTATAACTCCCTCCCAGGTGACTGGGCGGGACTGTGTGATAGGGTAACTGTGGCCCAACGAGGGAATTGGTCAGTTTTTCCTTAAAAGAGAGCCAATTGCAGAACAGAGAGAATTCCAGCACCACCAAGGAAGAACAGCCAGGAGTCAGCATGTCCTTTGGACTGGGGATCCCTGTGCTGAGAAGCTCCTGGATCAGCAGGAGAAAGTAGCAGGAGAGACCCACAGGGGACAGGGCAGTGGGCTTCCCAGCCTATAAAACAAGAAAGCTGAGTGCCTTTGGGAAGAGACTGAGAGCCAGGGAGGGCCTACACCTGACCCATGAATTTCGAACTTCCGGTCCTCAATAACCGTGTAAAACAGTTCCTTTATATGGTTCGTGAGTTTTGTGAGACACTGCAGCGAACTGGGGAATCCAAAGACAGGAGGGAGAGTGCTGAGGGGAGAGGGAGTAGCTGCTGTTAGGAATGATGGAGTGGTACAGCGGTTTGGAAGAGTTGGACATTTGGGACAGCTTTAACCTCTGCCTCATAGGAACCAGCTTTGTGCTGATCTTTATAAAAGAAATTATTCATTTAGCCACAGTTTTGGCTTTGCATCACAGAAATAAATAATACAGAGCCCTTTTGTGCTACAAAACTCTAATTTTTGGCTCATTTCCTAGTGGTTTTCTTATTTTTCTGTTGCTTTTTTTAGTCTATCTGCAAATTAACAAAAAGAAAAGGAACTCATAAATCAGTTTTTCCGGGAGTTAGTTTAGCACTAAAGCAACAGAGACAAAAAAAAAAAAATTTTTAATTTATGCTTTTGGTATAGGCAAGTTCTTGGTATAGTGTAAACTTCTTTTTAGAATTATGCAGTATTGAGGGTATTCAATTATACAAAAAAAAAAAAAAAACCCAGTGCCGTCGAGTCGATTCCGACTCATAGCGACCCTATAGGACAGAGTAGAACTGCCCCATTGAGTTTCCAAGGAGCGCCTGGCGGATCGGCACTGCCGACGCTCTGATTAGCAGCCGTAGCACTTAACCACTATGCCACCAGGGTTTCCATTCAATTATAGTTCCCACTAATTTTATTAAAGGCAAAGTATAGTATATACCAAATGCTTTTTCTGACCCTCTGCATCATGTTTAGTGCTCCTAATAGCTTAAAAAAAAAAAAAACTCTTCCCGTTGTACAAACGAGGACATTATAATCCAGAGACTCATGTAAAGCCATTGGCTGCAGTTCTTCTGAGTCTAAGAGCCTTACTTTTCCCGTAATATTGTGTCTCCACTATTGGAGGTCTGTTCATATCTTTTTTAGTTTCTTTTCCCTTGATGTATTTGTTAATTCAAATTACAAAGCTTACAAAGATCACGGTGAAATTAATGATCATTTTAGATTATATAACATAATAAAACTCCCAAAGGGAAGTGAACATATCTTATCCATGTTTATATTGCCTGACATAGCACTTACACACCAAATGATTCAAGTGAACCAATAAATGCAGAAATGGAGCAGAGATAATGAGGAATTTACCCCTTGATAGGAAAGAATCTGTTACTTTCAAGAAGTATTTTAAAACACCGTATTGAATATTTTATAAGACTTTGAGAAAACATGTCCTCTTACTCAGTGAATTTATGGAACATTTTTTATCACAAGATGATTTTTGATGACATACAGAGAGAGATAACAAAGTAGAATAGTATGATTTTCTCAAATACCCGTGGTAACTTGAACTTGGCTGCAGCTTCCCCATGGCTGGTTAAAAGAATCCATGACAAACAGTAAAGCAGGAGTAATCAGCAGAACTAGCAAACACAGATTAAATCTAATCCTTATGAGATATCCTCTCCTTAAATGAAAAGCAATAGGCACTGAATTTGCCCGAGACAAACAAATGCATAGAGATCAAACAAGAAAATACAATGACAACTGTCTTCATATGAAAATTAATCTAATAATGATAAATCGATCTTTTCTCTTAACATTCTATTTGGTTGTCAGCGAGTAATACAACTCAGCTTGAGGAAAAATTCAGCTTGATTCTACCCTCGCAAAAGAGATGAACCGCTCTTTACTGCTTGCTTTACAGGCTGGGGTTAGGCCATTTCTGAGGTGTTTGGACCCAACAGGCAAGAATCACAAAGGACTGACAGTTCTCCATGGCCTTCCCAGGACTGCAGGGAACTCTTAATATATAAAAGCAACCCCAGATAAATACAGCTGTCTGTGAGAACACTAGCAAATTCACTCTCTCCATTCAATGAAAAACTGCCAAGAGAGATTATATTTCTAGGAATGGTGCAAATAAGCCACTGTAGGAATGAAAAATAAAAGTCCAGGGCAGACACTCTTCTATCTAAAAACAGAAACCATCATATTTGTAGAAGCTGTTGGACCGATGAGCCAGTGCTGTTCTCAAATATGAATCCTTACATATGGCAAGGCGCTGAAAGCATCAATTCACAAACATCAATCAAGTTCAATGCTTAAAAGTTGTTGTTACTGGGTGCGGTCAAGTGGATTCTGACTCATGGCGTCCGTATAAGACAGCGTAGAACTGCCCCGTAGGGGTTCCACGGCTGTGATCTTCACAGAAGCAGACTGACTCATCTTTCTGGCACAGAGACACTGGTGGGTTCAAAGCAGCAACCTTCGGCTAACACCCAGGTGCTTAACCACAGTGCTACCAGGGCTTCTGCTTAAAAATGGGTACCTAAAAAATACACAATTCTGTCATCACTAATGTGGAAGAAATTATTCATCTTCAACTATCGTGGAGATCACACAGGTGTAAGGTGGCGACACTAGTTTTTATTCAAACCCCTTGGGCACTTGGGGGAGGAAAAGAATTCATGCTCACAGACACAGTGGGAGGAAAGCAAGGAATTTTAGGAGCAAATTTAACTGCACCCCTTCTTGTTATAAACAATAAACTGAGGTGCTAGAGTCTAGATGTAATGGCCCATGTTCACAAACACACAGGATACCAGTGTTGTTCAACTAAAACTTTGGTTGAAATGTTGGGTTTTTTTGTTTGTTTTTCTTTTTAACACTTTGATCAGCGATTTGGTGATGTGGATCATTTAACAGAGGCTGAAAACTTGCTGTGGACTCAGCCCCTGTGTGACTCGGTGCCCTTGCTTTTGTTCTGTTATATTCATATGCAAGGCTCAGCCCTCAGGCTACATAAGAAAGGGCAGGAGCTGTCTCAGGTTTCTCAGCTCCAGCCTAGGATAGAGGACTGCAGCCTGCAACTCCGACTATTTTGCAAATAACAGAGTTTGTAACAAGGATAGTGGCCCAGGGAGTATACATGGATTTGCACACTTTGATGTTGTTGGAAAAACATTATTGTGAGATGATTCTATCTGAAGAGTATCTTTATTGACCCAATGCCAAGCTTTTTGAAATAAAGGCCTCCATGGAGCTAATGTAAAACCATTATGAGTTTCACAGACCAATTTAAGAACTTCTGAGTTCCAAAAAATAAACACAATATGAACAAATACATCAACAAAAATCACAGCTCTACCCTAAATCAAACAAATACAGCATACCAGTTCACTGACTTCCTGAAAATAAGACGACCTCACAGGAGTCTGGATTTAGAAAGATTTTCCTTGCAGTCTGGTAAGAAATGTTTTCCCACTGATAATCAGTTTAAGGGAAAAGTACTATTGGGTAGCTGAGCTCAAGATTAAATGAGTCAGGATCAAATAAAAACTTAAAATGATTTTTTTTTCTGTTCTATCTGATCTTCTCTCTGAAAATACCTGACTTAAGAACTAAAAAACTAGCATATTACAAATGTGCTATTTTAAAGGAAAAGAGAGACAAGGGATAATCACAAGGTTGGTAACATGTTTACTTCTAAACACACACAAATATGCAAATATACACACACAGCAAAGTAATGCTCTTATGCCAATTTTAATTATTTTTTCTTTATCAAATATATATATCATCAGGGTTCCTCTTTCATAAAACCCCTGAAAATGCTTTTTATTCATTCCCTGCTCAAATACTTCAAAAATTAACATTGTGCTTTTTGAGGAAATATGTGTAGATTTAGAGGGTAATTTAGAATTTTGATTATGCTGCAATCAATATTAAAAAACATAACACTTTATAAAGTAGTGATAGTATTTGAGCTTCTACTTAGAAAACAATTGAAATCAACGAGTAAAAATGATTTTAAACAATCTTAAAGGAAACATGAGAAACTGGAATATTTATAAAGGTAGTTTCTTCTATTTTTCTCAACAATGTATAAACATTTAATAAAAGGTAAAACAATGACCTGTGATAGAGACTTCAGGCTCTAGAGACAACCAGCAAGTTTCTGCAGTGAATAGGTTGATAAATGTAAGGTCGACTTAAAGCTTAAAAACCAAACCCATTGACTTCGAGTCAATTCCAACTCATAGCGACCCTGTAGGACATAATAGAACTGCCCCATCAGGTTTCCAAGGCTGTAAATGTTTGTGGAAGCAGGCTTGCAGGTTGACACATCTTCCTCCCAGGGAGCAGGTGGTGGATTCGAACTACCAACCATTTTGGTTAGCAGCCCAGCACTTAACCACTGAGCCACCAGGGCTCATCATCATCAGACAATGTAAGGCAAATCAGTCCAAAGAGCTTTATGAAGTTTTTTAAGACTATTTCTTCAAACTGGGAGAAGATATTTTAAAACTAATTTCTTTGCCATATTTATCATACTTTTGGAATACCTTAAAAACATGTTTGAAATGGGAGGGGGCTATCAGGTATTTTGTTAGTTTAACTTTTCTGTGAAATGAGAATCCCCTGTATAAAACTGGGTCTTTGTTGTATGAATGTCGGCATGTTATTATGTGTTGCAGTATCATATTGTGCACACTGTATAATCTGCCCTGATGAACTATCTTGGTCAAGGTAGTTGTGCATAACTGGAGTTGGGAGATAGAATTAGAATATCAGAGTAATACTTTCTTTCTCTTCTTTCCTTTAGGCTGCTAGAACAATAAACATACTAGGGCAAGCTCCCACTAACAGAAGTAGCCAGGCCAACTTTGTTTTCTTACCTCTAGACTCATATTTCAACCAGAAAATTACATATGCATGGTACATGTGTAGTTAAGAAAAAGTGGTAAAAAACTCTACAGGTCTACATAGCCCAGTTCATGAGAAATTCTGTTTTGGTATTTGAGGTAAAAGACTGGGTTTGGAAAACAAACAAACAAACCTGTTACTAGATTTCTGTGGTGTGACTCTTGCGCATTTCACTCTCTGAGACTTCATAGGGAGATGTCATAGGACCAAACAGAAACAAATCATAGTGGAATCTATGACTTTAAGGACAAATACATGTATCTCCTGCTAATTTTACTAACTGGCTTATGAAAATTAAACATTCGGCCAGTAAACACTATCTGGGAGCACATTTCCTTCATGTTGGTGTTTTTGATGTTGTGTGCCAAAAATAAAACAATTACAACAGCAACAACAAAAACTAATTCTTCATTATCGAAAATACCTACTGCAATAACTTCTTCCTCTAAAAATCTGTAATGAAGGAAAAAAAAAAAGTAAAAATCCCTGAGACAATGAAGTGGTAGGTGAATAATTGGTTTGGGGAGTGTGCTAAATATCTTCAAGTTGCCCCCTAGATCCACTTTAGGGGTGACATGTATGGCCTATACTGATGGGCTCCCTTGCCCTATGCCATCTGGTTGGGTTTCACTAAGTGGTAGCACTCACAGAAGATCACAGGAAGAGATGAGATGTATTTTGCAGTATTTATTTAGATTTTATCCCTGGGACCGGCTGCAGTCTTCCATCAAACTTTAAATTGAAGATCCTAGCTACTATTTGGTCTTCTCCACATGAAACTCAATTCTGGATTCAGGAACATTCCCCTTCTGTTTCTTCTGGTCTATGAAAGATGATGGTGCCCTGTTGGTACTAATCCAACCATACTACACTATTCCCTGTAGCTTCTCAATATGCGGATCACACATTAATAAATGTCCTTTAATTCTCTTCAAATCACTCAACTTGAGTGTACATGTTTCCTGCCTAGACCTGGAGAAAAATGCAGGGGGGAGGAGTAAATTGATATGTTACGGTACTGTACTACAGCTGACAGTAGGCTGAACTACCTTGTACCTGCTTGAGGAGAACACAGACTTGGTGAGCAAATTGGTCTTTGTATGAAGAAAAAGCTGCCCCTTTTTCATGGAAGATAAAACCCTATACCAAAGTGTGCTGCCTGGTGAGTTGAACACTGGCTGGTTTTGTGACGTCACTCACTGAGAAAGAAAATACACAGAGATTAAACTTTTGTGTGGTCAATAACATTGTGAACATACTAAATGCCATGGAATTGTTCCCCTTAAAATGGTTAATTTTATGTTATGAGACTTTCACGTCAATAATTTTTTTTTTTTTAATTATTGGGCTTATTTGACATACCTTGTGACCACTGGAGGAAGATAAATATCAGGAAAAATTGATATCAGAAAGCCCACAGAGGTAGCAGTCTCAGAAATCCATTGTCTAAATCTGCAGTGACGAGCTCAGGTAAGGACTGCTGCAAACTGATTTACCTTAGCAATTCAGAGATCACTGGTAACTTTATCAAAATAATTTTTTCCTGATGGAAGGGAAATCTTGTCTGTAGTAGTTTTAAGAATAAAAAGGGATGTTCTCATAAAAATGGTATATAATTCTTATTTTGAAAATTCAAAGGAAAAGAAAGAAATTTTGTCACCATTATCAAAGAACAGTTTCGAGGGCAGGTTGCCCTTTCACACAATCACAGAGAGTCAGAACTGAAAAGACCAGTTAGAGATGATTAGTTTCAATGTTCTCATCTTACTCGGGAAGCTGAAATTAAAAAATCAGATAATTTTCCCAAGATCACACATCTAAGTAAGGAATTCTGATGCTCACATCAATAGCCCATCAACAATTCTTCAAGATGTTCAGAACACTGGAATTTCATTGCATTAATTGTGTTAAATTTCATTGTGCTTATTATTTATCGTGTTCATATTTATGTTAATTTGAATGTCAGTTTCAATTGAACAAAGGACTGAGTAGTAGACACATCTTAATACTCTATGGATATAACAAAATCTTGAACTAAATGTAAAAAGTGCCTGTCTTAGTCATAAAGTGCTGCCATAACAGAAATACCACAAGTGGATGGCTTTAACAAAGAGAAATTTATTTTTCTCACAGTCTAGAAGGTTACAAGTCCAAATTCAGGGCGTCAGCTCCAGAGGAAGGCTTTCTGTCTCTGTCGGCTCTGGAAGAAAGTCCTTGTCCTCAATCTTCCCATGGTCAAGGGTCTTCTAAGGCACAGGGGCCCTGAGCCCAAAGGATGCGCTCTGCTCCTGGTGCTGCTTTCTTGGTGGTATGAGGTCCCCAATTCTCTGCTTGCTTCCTTTCATCTCTTGAGGGATAAGGGGTGGTGCAGGGCCCACCCCAGGGAAACTCCCTTTACATTGGAGCAGGGGGGTGACCTGAGTAAGGGTGATGTTACAATTCCACCCTAATTCTCTTTAGCATAAAATTACAATCACAAAATGGAGGACAAAGACACAATACAGAGAATCATGATCTAACCAAGTTGACATATATTTCTGGGGGAACACAATTCAATACATGACAGTGCCCAATAGAAATTACATGAATTTCATTAAGATTTGAGGGGTAAAACACGTTTACAATTAGAAGAAACATTGCATCAAGTAATGTTAACTTTTAAAACTTTAGGAAATTGTTATACATTCATATTTTCCATAAAAAGTTTCTCTATATTCCTGAGAGTCACATGAAAGTAAAATAATTCTTGAATTTACTTATATTTCTTAGATGTAAACTGATCAGGCTTGCAGTGTAACACAAGGACCTGTGACACTTATTTCAGGCTGTCTTAATAACAGGAACCTATAGACAATCTTTGTCTATCAGAAATTTGGCTTTCTTTTTCTTTGAAAATAGATCACAGGGTTTCCATTTTATTATACCCATTTCTTCAAAGAATTAACGTAATGCTTCTTGATACTTATGATAACTCCAGGCTCTGAGATTTTCATCTTTTTGCAAGCTATTTGATGTGTGTGATTTTTTGCAAGCTATTTGTGTGTGTGATTTTTTTTAAAAAATTCCTTAAATCTTGATATGAGCTATTATGTAACAGCAATAGCCAGTAAGTATATTTTGGTACTTGAGAACATACTAAGAGGTTGCTTTACAGTAATCCATTAAAACAAAAGATATTCACAATTTAGACACAATTTTTTTTCAAGTATTATTGAATGTAAAATCACCAAAAATCTCTCTGCTTAAATCTGCTCTTACCCATCAACAGGGGCCATTTATTGTCAAGAGTTTGGTCAAGAGTGCTACATTAAAAACCTAAAGCTTGGTGTAAAACCCCACTATACCTTCACTGTGGAGAAGTTACTTGTCCACGCAGGGAAGTACAAAAATTCTGAAACTTTATCCTTCAACAGAATTGGGCGTGAAAATTTAAATGTGGTGTACCATCATTTAATTTCAGTATTTCAAATCCTAAATGGATAATTATAATTTTGACCAAGTAACTAAATTTCTTTTCCATTTCTCTTCAACGGAAATTTTATTAACTGTTGTCATAGACTCCAAATTCTATTCCATAAAATAATACCATATCTTTTCTCAACTGCTTATTTAAAATTCCAGCTAGACAGAAATGCATTAGGATACAATTGGGTACAGGAAGATCAGCGCTTTTATTGCAATTTTTTTTTTTTATATACATAAAATCAGATGCTTGAACCAAATGATTAATATTTAAAATGTGAGGATTGAGTCTTTGGAATTAAACTATATTTTAGGTATATCATTTGCATAATGTGCTTTGCCTAACTCATCATGAATCATTTCTTAATATATCTGAAAATTGGCTGAGTGCATAGCATGATTACAAGCACCTGAAACTGTCTCACTGCAAGAGGAAAATCCATTTTTCCATAATTCACTGGCAATACTAAATGCTATCCTAAGAGAACTACTGGAATTCCTGGCACATATGTTAAACTGCAGTGGGGAGAGATGCTTTAGCAGGAGCACTGTCATTCATGTGCCACACGAAGACCCTATGTCTCAGGTCCTCCCTGAGGCATTTATTTTACTCTCATTCAACAAACACTAATTATTTTAATAACCTTTTATGTGTCCAGCATTGGTTAGGTACTAGGGTAGGGGAGTGACCTCAGGTTGTACTAAGGACTGTAAGAGAGACTACTAGGAAGTCAATGTAAGAAAGTGAGGCCATGACTCTGGGAATTATATAAAACAGCAGGCCAGGAGAGGGTGGAGCAAGATGGTCAAGTGAGTAGACACTCCCATTAACTCCCCCAACAACTAACCAATTAAACAATGAATAAAAACAAGCATGGACTGAAATCTCAGAACTCTGGATGGCAGCTGAGGGGTTGGAGAGTTGGGGTGAGTCCAGAATCAGGCGAGGGGAGGAGAGATGACGTCACAGAAAGTGGGAGGACCTACCTGTTAATATCAAGAGCACTTCTTCATTACAGTCATTTTGGGCTACACCCCAGAGAACACAGAAAAGGAGCTAATCTGAGGAAGCTGCGGCCTGGTTTTTTAAGGCAGCACATATTGGCCGTGGGAGTTCATGGACTGTGCAACTGGGAGGGGATGAAGGGAAACCGTGGCACTCTGAAAGAGTGCTGTTGAATCTCGCTGAGGCCCAAGATGGACAGGCACTGGGATGGGAGGAACTGAAAGGGCAGCAGGGAGACGGGAATACTTCAGACAGATAGGCAACATACAGAGAAACAGCTAGCTCGCTGCCCAGAGTGGGACACCATGGAAGAGCCCGTTGAGGGGCACCTGTGAAGGAAAGACACAGAGAGCCTCTCACCTTCACCACAGGAAGTACAGCCCCACTGCTTATGTTGGCTATTCTGGCAGCTGCAAACCCCTCCAACGATGCATACTGAATTTCAGAGCCCAAGCATCCAGAACTTCTGAATCAGAATTGTAAAAAACCTAAGGATAAGAGTGCTTTCTAGTGGATTCAGAAGTGGACATAAACCCATTGCTGTCAAATTGATTCTGACTCATAGTGAGCCTACAGGACAGAGCAGACCTTCCCCATAGGGTTTCCAAGGAGCGGCTGGTGGATTTGAACTGCTGACCTTTTGGTTAGCAGCCAACCTCTTAATCACTGCGTCACCAAGGCTCCCAAAAGAGGAGAAGGAATGAGGGATGGCATTGCTGATGTCAAAAGGATCTTGGCTGAAAGCAGAGAATACCAAAAAAAATGTTTACCTGTGCTTTATTGACTATGGAAAAGCATTCAATTGTGTGGATCATAACACATTATGGATAACATTGCCAAGAATGGGAATGCCAGAACACTTAATTTTCCTCATACAGAACCTGTACATAGACCAAGAGGCAGTAATTCAAACAGAATAAGGGGATGCTGCATCGTTTAAAATCAGGAAACATGTGCATCAGGGTTGCATCCTTTCACCAAACTTAATCTGTATACTGAGCAAATAATCTAAGAATCTGAACTATATGAAGAAGAATGCAGACTGAGGATTGGAGGAAAAATCATTAACAACCTGTGATATGCAGATAACACGACATTGATTGCTGAAAATGAAGAGGACTTGAAGTACTTACTGATAAAGATCAAAGACTTAAGTATGGATCCAGCCTTCAGTATTGATTATGCCTTAACATAAAGAAAACCAAAATTCTCACAACTGGACCAATAAGCAACATTATCGTAAATGGAGAAAAAATAGAAGTCATCAAGGATTTCGTTTTACTTGGATCCACAATCAATACTCACGGAAGCAGCAGTCAAGAAATCAAATGATGTACTGCATTGAGCAAATATGCTGCAGAAAACTTCTTTAAAATGTTCAAAAGCAAAGCTGTCATTTTGAGGATTAGGGTGTGCCTCACCCAAGCCATGGTATTTTCAGTTACTCATATACATGTGAAAGCTGGACAATGAATAAGGAAGACTGAAGAATAATTGATGCCTTTGAATTATGGTACTGATGAAAAATAGTGAATATACCAGTGACTGTCAGAAGAATGAACAAATCTGTCTTGGAAGAAGTACAGCCCAAATGTTCCTTAGAAGCGAGGATGGAGAGACTTCATCTCATATACTTTGGACGTGTTATCAGGAGGGACCAATCTTTGGAGAAGGACATCATGCTTGGTAAAGAAGAGGGTCAGAAAAAGAGAAGAAGGCCTGCAATAGATAGATTGACACGGTGGCTGCAAGGATAGGTTCAAGCATACAAAGGTGGGATGCCCCATTTTTCTCCTGCAGATTGGCTGGTGGGTGTGGTCCCCAGCCTTTCAGCTGACAGCTGGACACTTGGCTGTTGCTCCACATGGCCATCCAATCAAAAATTTTCCCACAAAAGCCAGAATACAAAATCTAATGTAAAATTAAAAAAATGACCCAGGTTCAACAAAAAATAGTAAAACACAAAATCATAAAAGATGAAGGACCAATCAACAGCAAAACATGAAGAAGAGAAAATTTCTCCTATGGAGCCCAGACCAATGGAAAGAATTGACGATTTTCAGACTATGGTGCTAAATGTGTTTGAAGAAAGCAACAAGCACACAGAAAACAAACTGGTGCAGATCAGGAAACAAATGGAGGAATAAAATGTGAGTCTCAAAGTTGAAACTGAAATCATCAAAAAAAAAAAAAAAGAGAGAGAGAAAACTACTGGAACTGAAGAATAAAGCAAGTAAATTTGAAAAAGCAAGAGAAACATTCAACAATAGAGTTGAAGGGACATAAGACAGAGTAAATATACTAGAAGACAAAATTGAATGCCTCAAGTCTCAAGAGAAACAAGAGAAAAGAACAAAGAGAACAAACCCAAATGAAAATATGTGATTCAATTAAGAAATCTAACATTAGAATTATTGGAATCCCAGAGCAATGACAATAAAGGCACAGAAAAATTTTGCAAGAGATAATCAGAATTTCCCAGATCTAAACTGAGAACCAAGCCATCAAATACAGGAAGCTATACAAACACCAATCAGAAGAGACAAAAAAAGATCAACTCTGCACCATAACCTAAAAAATTCTTGAAAACCAAAGACAAGGAGAGAATTTTAAAACGAGCAAGAGAAAAACACAATATAACATACCAAAGATCTTTCATAAGAATTACTGTGGATTTCTTCCCAGAAACTCTAGAGGTCAGAAGACAATGGAGCAACATATGTAAAATACTGAATGAAAACAACTGCCAACCAAGAATTCTTCAGCCAGCACAGCTGTCATTCAAAAATAAGGGGTAAATAAAGACATTCCCAAACAAACAGAAGTTCTGGAATTTTGCCACTACCAGACCAGCTCTGCAAGCATTAGTCAAGGGAGTACTCCAAATGGAAAGGTAAGAGCATTAAATAAATACTTGTATTTACACACAGGGGAAAAAAATAACAGAAAGAGATCTCCAAAAAATGCAGCAACATGGGCATTAATAAGGACCAAGTACATGATATTTTCAGGGAACAAACTCAATAATAAAGTTCCACAAACAATACAACATCAAGTTTGTAAGAAATAAGTACAAAGTAAACTTACTGAGTATAGGTGTAGATTGATGTTAATGGAGACACACCAACAGAAATGAAGGAGGGAAGAGCATATGAGGAATAGATTTATTATGTCAAGGTCGTATGCTAACTGTTGTTCATATGTTAAACATTGTTGCAATTGTAAGTCGTATAATGTAATATATGTTGCAACCACTAAGATATCGCGAGAAAAAATATTCAGAAGAAAGCAAACTGACAACTTGAAGAAATAGAAAAGGAAGAGTAAAAGAAGCCAAAATCTACCAGAAAAAAAAAGAAAGAAAAGAAACAATAAAGATCAGGGCAGAAATCAATGAAATAGAAAACAGGGAAACGACAGAAAGAATCATGAAAACGAGAAGTTGGTTCTTTGAAAGGATTAATAAAATAGGCAAACCAGTGGCCATACTGACAAAACAAAATAACTGCAAGAGGCAAACAACCAAATTAAGAAATGAAATTGGTGATGTTACAACTGATTCAACAGAGATAAAGAAGATCATAACTGATTACTGTGAAAAATTGTACTCCAACAAATTTGAAAACAACGATGAAATGGATGAATTCCTAAAAACACACGACCTACCCAACCAACACAAACAGGTAGAAAATTTAAAGACTTATTACAGATGAAGACACTGAAGACACTGAATCACAAAACTCCCAACAATAAAAAGTCCAGGACCAGACAGCTACACTAGAGAATTCTACCAAACATTCAGAGAAGAGCTGACACCAATCCTACTCAATCTCTTCAAAAACATAGAAAATGAAGGAACACTGTCGAACTTTTTTTTTTTTAACGAAGCCTACATAACCCTAATGCCTAAACCAGGCAAAGAAGTCACAAAAAAGAAGAAGAAAATTATAGACCAATACCGCTTATGAACACAGATGTAAAAAATTTCAACAAAATTCTAGCCAACAGACTTCAGCAACATATCGAGAAAATCATGCACCATGATCAACCGGGATTTATAGCAAGGATGACAAGGGTGGTTCAACATTGAAAATTAATCAATGTAATCTGCCACATAAATAAAACAAAGGTAAAAAACCATACGATCATATCAATTGATGCAGAAAAGGCATTCGATAAAATTCAACACCCTTTCCTGATAATAATTTTCAGTAAAATAAGAGTAGAAGGAAAATCTCTCAACATAATTAAGGCATATATGCAAAACCAACAGCCAACATTAATACCCAATGGAGAACGGCCAAGAGCCTTCCCTTCGAGAGCGGGAAGGAGACAAAGATGCCCATTATCACCACTCTTATTCAACATTGTATTGGAAGTCCTAGCCAGGGCAGCAAGACAAGAAAGAGAAATAAAAGGTATCCAAATCAGAAAGGAAGAAGTAAAACTATCTCTATTTACAGATAACATGATCCTATGCATAAAACCAGTTGCCATTGAGTTGATTCCGACTCATAGATACCCTATAGGACAGAGTCAAACTGCCCCATAGGGTTTCCAAGGAGCGACTGGTGGATTTGAACCATCAACCTTTTGGTTAACAGCCAAGCTCTTAACGAGTGTACCACCAGGGCTCCAGAAGATCCTAAAGATTATACAAGAAAACTGTTAGAACTAATAGAAGAATTTAGTAACATTGCAGGGTACAAAATCAACACATAAAAATCAGTTGAGTTCCTCTACACTAACAAAGACTACTCTGAAAAAGAAGTCAAGAAAACAATGCCATTTACAATAGCCCCAAATCAATAAAATATAGACAGTCCTTGGTTACAAACATCCAACTTACATACAACCTGCAGTTACAAACCAACCCCTGTAAAGCCTATTATATTAAAAATTTGAGGTACATACAATGGTTTGTAATAACAAACAGGTGCTGCTTTGTGATGCATATCAAAACACTATTATTATTATTATTATTATTATTATTATTATTATTATTATTATTATAATACACGATGTTTCTCATGGATTGAATTGTGTCCCCTCAAAATGTGTCAACTTGGCTAGGCCATACAAGAGATAAAAGGACAGACAAGTGAGTGGAGAGAGAAAGGAACCTTATACTACTAAGAAAGCACTGGGAGTGGAGCACATCCTTTGGACCCAGCATCCCTGCACTGTGAAGCTCCTAGACCAGGGGAAGATTGATGACAAGGATCTTCCTCCAGAACCAACAGAAAAAGACAGCCCTCCCCAGGAACGGTGCCCTGAATTTAGACTTCTAGCCTCCTAGACTGTAAAAGAATAAATTTCTGTTTGCTAAAGCCATCCACTTGTGGTAATTCTATTATAGCAGAACTTGATAACTAAGACAATGTCTTAGTGTATCTGGAAGTGTTTATTTTTTTTACGCATAGAAAGTTACACTACATACTATATACCGAGACAAATATTTGACTAGCTGACGTTAGATATGAAGCTTACCTAACTGTTCCAACTTACGTACAAATTCAACTTAAAGAACAGATGTAAGAACAGAAGTCATTTGTAAGCCAGGGCCTGCCTGTACCTAGGAATTTACCTAACCAGAAATATAAAAGACATATACAATGAAAATTATAAAACACTACTATAAGATTCTAAAAGAAACATACACAAATGGAAAGACATGCTATGTTCATGGACTGAAAAACTTAATATAGCAAAAATGTCATTTCTACCTAAGGTGATCTAAAAATATAATGCAATCCCAATACAAATCCCAACAACATTCTTTACTGAGATAGAAAAACTAATAACCAACTTCATATGGAAAGAGAAGAAACCCTGAATAGCCAAAGCAGTATTGAAGAAAAAGAACAAAGCAGGAGGCCTCACACTCCCCCATATCAAATTACACTATATAGCCACTGTAATCAAAACAGCCTGGCATTGGTTCAATGACAGATGTATAGGCCAGTGAAAAAGAGTTGAGAACTCAGAATTAAACCTAGCCATCTACGGACAACTGATTTTCAACAAGGAGTCAAAGTCCATTTGGAGTGGCAGAAACAGCCTCTGTAATAAATGGAGCTGGCAAAATTGGATATTCACCTGCAGAAAAACGAAACCAGGCCCATACCTCACAACACAAAAACTGACGCAAAATGGATCAAAGGCCTAGATGTTAAACCTGAAAACATAAAGAGAAAACCGTGGGATCTAATCTTTTGCAAAAATCAGACAAGAAACATAAAAACAAATTCACCAATAAAAGAAGACAAAATAGATAAAAATAGATAGGACCTCATTAAAATTAAAAATGTATGCTTATCAAAAGACTTTATTAAAAGAGTTAATAGACAACCTACACAATGGGAAACAATCATCAGAAACGACTTATCCAGTAAGGGTCTAATCTCTAAAACCTATAGAAAACTACAATAACTCAACAACAGAAAGACAACCTAATCACAAAACGGACAAAGGACATTACACCCAACGGAGAAAGAAAACATCCAAGTAGTAACAAAAATATGAAAAGATGTTCAGGACCATTAGTCAGTCATTAGAGAGATGCAAATCAAAACTACAATGAGAAACTGTCTTAATCCAGCTAAAACGGCACTGGTTAAAAAAAAAAAAAAAAACAGATAACAACAAATGTTGGCAAGGATATGGGGAGATTGGAAGCCTTATCCATTGCTGGGGCGACTAAAAATGGTATAACAACTATGGAAAACAGTATGAAACTTTTTCAAAAAACTAGAAATAGAATATCCATGATCCAGCAATCCCAATCCTAGGTATACACCTTAAACCTATAGGACAGATTAGAACTGCCCCACTGTGTTTCCAAGGGGAAGCTGGGGGATTCTAACCTGCCGAAATTTTAGTTAGCAGCCAAACACTTAAGCACTGTGCCACCAGGGCTCTGGTATATACCCTAAAGACCTAAAAATAATGACATGAACAGACATATGCACACCTATGTTCACTGCTGTTTTATTCACAATAGCAAATATACGGAAACAACTGAAGTGTCCATCAAGGGATGAATGGATAAGCAAATTGTGGTGTATACATACAATGTAATACTATGCAACCATAAAGAACAATCCTGAGTCCATGAAACATATTATAACATGGATGGACCTGGAGGGCCTATGCTAAGTGAAATAGGTCAATCAAATAAGGACAAATATTGTATTATCCCTCTTTTATAAGAAGACAAGAATAGATATATATAGAGACCAACGTTCATTGGTGGTTACCAGGGACAGGAGGGGGGAGAGGGAAGTACACTTTAGATCGTACAGACTTGTATTTTTTTTCTGGATGGGAAAAGTGGCACCGAATGTGGGTGTAGTGAGCACAGCACCGCCAAAGTAAAAACAAGTGTTTGAGGACATATGGATGGGTAGAGGCACATTAGTATACAGGCAGGTATAGGTATGTACACAGGAGAGAAGACATAGAAGTATCTATAGGTACATGCAAACACAGATATGTGGGTGCAGGCACATATGTTCACTGAAGACACAAATATGGATGGATACTGCACAGGTATAACCAAATAACTTCCAAGATTAGTTTTCTGGGTTTGAAAGTTTAGGACCATAATCTCATGGGTCAACTCAGACAATTGGTATAACATAAAAAAACATAGTTTAAAAAAATCATGATCTGCACCTGAGTGAAGTTGAGTATTGTCCGAGGTCTTAAAAGCCCTCCAGCAGCCAACTGAGACACAACTATGGATCCCCACTGGCCAGGAGTAAAACAGTAAGAAGGTAACCAAAAGCTCAGAGAAGAAAGAAGTCTACACAAGGCACAACCTCATCTACCCTGAGACCAGAACTAGGTGGTACCCGGCCACCACCACTAACCTTTCTGACCAGGGTCACGATAGATGGTCCCGGAGAAAAATGTAGAACAACATTCAAATTCTTTTAAAAAAGCCAGACAAACTATAACAGTAGAGAACAGAGGACTCCCTGAGACTATCGCCCTGAGACACTCTTTAAACCTAGAACTGAGGCTATCTCCTGAGATCACTTTTTAGTCAAACTGCAGAGTGGCACAGAAAATAAAGGATATTACCTGTAAGACCGGCAGTCTACTTAAAAACCATCAGTACCATCAATATGAGACCAAAAGGTCAACAATTACTCAAAAGCAAAGATAAGAAGATTAAGGTGGCAGGGAAACTAGAGCATTGGAAATGGAACAAACAGAACACAAAGAGAATGCTGACATGTTATGATAAATGCAACTAATGTCGCTGAACTATTTCTGCAGAAAATGTCAAATGGGAACCTAATGTGCTGTGTAAACTTCCACCAAAAACTCAGTAAGATATTATTAAAAAAAAAAAAGAAGCAGGCCAGTATTAAAAAGAAAAACTCCCTCACATTCTACTCCCTCCTCCTTCCACTTACAGAAAGAACAGCATATAAAGTTATCAAATACCTTAACAGAAAAGTGTATAAGCAATATATTATTTTTTATGTAAGAAAAGTGTATATAAGAATATACAGGTGTATTTGTTTCCATTTGTCTAAAGAAACACTGGAATTATAATGTTGCTGTTGTTCACAGGCGCCTTCAAGTCAGTTCTGACCCACAGTGATCTCATGTGCAGTAAAACTGCCTCACGGGATTTTATAGACTGTAAAAGGAGTCCTGGTGACACAGTGGCTAAGCACTAGGCTGCTAACTGAAAAGTGAAGAGGTCTGAACTTACCAGTCACTCCATGGGAGAAAACTGTGGCAGCCTGCTTCTACAAAGATTACAGCCTTGGAAACCTGATGTGGCAGCGTCTACTCTGACCTAGAGAGTTGCTATGAGTCCAAATTGACTCAACGGCAACAGATCTTGGGTTAATCTTTATGAAAGCAGATGGTCAGGTCTTCCTCCCCTGATGCTGCTGTGTGGGTTCAAATTAACAATTGAACCACCAGCCTCTGAGGCTGAGTGCTTAACCATTTCACCACAGGAGCTCTTTAGGAAGCATAATAAAACTCTACAAATAATTAAAAAATTTTATCTCTAGTGGTAGATGGGTACAGGATGGGAACAAGGCTTCCCTGTATATGCAGATTTTACATGATTTGATTCTTGGATCATGTAACTCTACTGATTCAAAAAAACAGAAATTTTTAAGTACACGTAAATAAAAAAAAGCACGTTGGGATCTTGATGAAAAGGCAAGTATGCCAGTAACTACTCAGAAAAAAAAAATCTATCATTTCTATTATGATGCTGTGTCCAACTCCTGGGTAGTGTTGCCTAGAAAGCAGTAATAAAAAAAAAAAAAAAGCAGTAATAGCCACCATTTATTCAGGGTAATCTCTTTGGCAAACCACCAATTAATGTTTCACTTAAGACATACAGCAAATTTAAAATGTAGTTTTTTATCATCTTCTTTTTCTCATATGAGGAACTCAAGTGGGACAGAATATCTCAGTCCCCAAAAGCTTACTCTGAGTTGTCTGAGTTGTTGGAAACTCAGGCTGCCATTCTCCAAACAGAATGAACGGATCCAAGAAAAGATTCCCACAGAACCTATGACTTTCTTCTTCTGAAAAACATCCCTTGGGACACTGAGTGCTTTTCCCAGATAGCACTTATAAACAGCTGGCTCCCAATTCGTGACTTCGTGGAGTCAAAATCATCTGAACATTCCCCCACAAATAAGGCTGATTTTTATGTGCACCCATTCGCTCCCCGCAAAAAGTGAAACACATGGGGGTAAAGAACCCTTCTTTTGGAACACAGATCCAATTCTGGGGATCCAGCAGAATGCCCTCGCCCCCAGCATGCCTTTCTGCCAGATGATAGGAGATAGGGCATCTGCGCCTTCTTTTGTTTTCTTGCTGACTCTGGCTTAATACATTTTTCCTTTCTACCTAACGCTCCTTTAACCTATGCCATGTGATGTTATAGACTTTGTCTCTAACGTAGAAGTGTGGCAGTTAGGAAACCACATGGGACCTACCCTGCATGATACTCACAACTGGGTGTGTTCTTACATCAGTCAATACCTAGGCTGAACAGCAGGGCCTGGGTTTACCGTCCGGACAGTGACAGGGGTGGGTCCATAAAAAATGGAGCCTCTGCCACCTGAACCAGCCAGAAAGTGTTGAGTGGGCTCTGCCATGGAGATGTTTACAGTCCAAATGCCCTTTAGCCTATTCTACCCTTCAAAACTGATTAATATCAGTATGTATCTTACTGTGATGGTTAATTTTATGTGTGAACTTGGCTAGACTATTGTTCCCAGGGTTTGGCCCATCGGTGGTTGCTGTTCTGTAATGTAATCTAATTCAATATAATGTAATCGCTTTTCATAATGTAATGTAATCAATCAGTCAGTTGAAAAGGGAATTTCCTTAGGGTGTGGTCTACCTCCAGGCTATGAGTAGATATGTTAGCCTTCTCTCTGGACTCTGGACTCTTCCCGTCACCTGATCTATGAACCTTAGAACACGAGCCTGGAGAAGTCTCCAGCTGGCCGCCTAACTATGGATTTTAGACTTGCCAACCCCCATAATTGCATGGGCCAATCCCTTGAAGTAAATGTCTCACAATATATACATGTATCTCATTGATTCTGTTTCTCTAGAGGACCCTAAGACACTAACATTTCAGTTATTGGTGTAGAACTGCTCTAGCATAGTTCACTGAGCATCAAGATAGAAGAGGAATGACCAGTGGTTAAGATCTCGGCTGCTGACCAAAAGGTCAGAACTTAGAATCCACCAGCTACTCCTTGGAAATCCTATGGGGCAGTTCTCCCCTGTCCGATAGAGTCACTATGAGTTGGAATTGACTCCACAGAAATGAGTTTTTTTTTTTTTTTTTGTAATGATGGATACAATTTAATGGACACTTTCATGTGCCAGATTGTCTATTAACCCCTTTACAAACATTATGTATAATCTTCACTATTACTACGAGACAGCACTAGTCTCCTTTTAGAAATGAGGAAAACAAATTTCTCCCATCTAACCCTGCTTTCCTCAAGTGGCCCATTGTTATCTATGAGTAGAACCAGAGATCAATTCATGGTGTGCCAGATTTCAGAGCCTATGTTTTTCTTTCTATAATCTCATACTGTTATTCATCTAGGGGAGATATAAATTCAGAAAGAGTCATTAAGCAGTAAATTTGGAATTGGTCATAGAGCATGGCAGCCAATGAGTATAAGTGTCACTTGCAAGAGGCACTAAATGAAAGCCGATTTCATAAAAATTTGGCTTTTATCTCACAAATTCTGAATCTCACAGTTGGGAGGCTGATAATCTCCAAAAGGCTCACAGAAGCTCCATGCTGAGAACACCATATTTAGTGAAGGTTTTGATCACCTAATATGCATCCCCAAAGAGGTAAAACAGTATGCTGCTGGTTCTAGACAAACAATAATAATCATTTGAGTTATAAACACAGTGCTTCACTTGGGAACAAGACAGGGAGAGATGATGTCTACAAAAATTTAAAGTGATGTTGTAGGTAAGACAGAGGAGGATGCTCCATGTCATTCTAAAGCTGTGTTTCTTCACCCTGGCTCAGGGCTACAATCATCTGAGGAGCTTTAAAAAAGTCCACCTCTAGGTCCAATCCAAGAGATTTTGATTTAAATGGTTTGGGGCAGATCTGGGCTTCTGAAAGGTTATGTTAACTTGAAGACTTCTTTTTTTTTTTTTTTTTTACTGTACTTTAGATGAAGATTTACGGAACAAACTAGTTTCTCATTTAACAGTACACATATTCTTTTATGATGTTGGTTAAAAACCCCACAACATTTCGACACTCTCGCTTCTCAAACTTGGGCTCCCTATCACCAGCTTTGCTGTCCCCTCCTGCATTCTAGTCCTTGCCCCTGGGCTGGTATGCCCCTTTAGACTCATTTTGTTTTATGGACCTGTCCAATCTTTGGCTGAAGGGTGAACCTCAGGAGTGACTTCATTACTGAGCTAAAAGAGTGTCCAGGGACCATACTCTTGGGGTTTCTCCAGTCTCTGTCAGGCCAGTGAGTCTGGTCTTCTTTTGTGAGTTAGAATTTTGTTCTACATTTTTCTCAAGCTCTGTCCAGGACCCTCTATTGTGATCCCTGACACAGCAGTCAGTGGTGGTAGCTGGGAACCATCCAGTTGTACTGGACTCAGTCTGGTGGAGGCCATGGTGGACATGGTCCGTTAGTACTTTGAACTAATCTTTCCCTTGTATCTTTAGTTTTCTTCATTATCCCTCGCTCCTGAAGGGGTGAGACCAGTGGAGTATCTTAGAGGTCCACTCACAGGCTTTTAAGACCCCAGACGCTACTCACCAAAGTAGAACGTAGAACATTTTCTTTACAAACTATGTTATCCAAATTGAGCTAGATGTTCCCTGAGACAAAGGTCCTCAGAGCCATAAGCCCAGCAATTCAGTCCATTCACAAACATTTATTGTTGCCTCCTATGGTGGCTGGACATTGTGGTAGATTCTGGGGCTACTGAGCAATTCTTGGGCCTTTAACTTTCCTTCATTAGCTACTCCATAGTTAAATAACAAATAACATCATAAAACAAAGAATATCACCAGTGAGTAATGAGTTTTTTTCTAATTGTGCTTTAAGTGAAAGTTTACAGTTCAAGTCAGCTTCTCATATAAAAACTTCTACACACATTGTTATGTGACCCTAGCTCCTCTCCTCATAATGTGACAACACACTGCTCCTCTACAGCCTGTATTTCCCGTGCCCATTCAACCAGCTCCTGTCCCCCTCTACCCTTTCATCTCGCTTCTGGACAGGAGCTGCCCACTTAGTCTCATGTGTCTACTTGAGCTAAGAAGCACAGTCCTGACCAGTATTATTTTATGTCTTATAGTTCAGTCTAATCTTTGTCTGAAGGGTTGGCTTTGGGAATGGTTTTCATTCTGGGTTAACAGAGAGTCTGGGGGCCATGTCTTCTGGGGTTTCTCCAGTCTCAGTCAGACCACTAAGTCTGGTCTTTTTACTAGAATTTGAGTACTGCACCCCATTTTCTCCTGCTCCATCAGGGACTCGTTGTTGTGTTCTCTGTCAGGGCAGCCATTGGTGGTAGCCAGGCACCATCCAGTTCTTCCGGTCTCGGGCTGATGGGCTCTCTGGTTTATGTGGCCCTTTCTGTCTCTTGGGCTTATATTTTCCTTATGTCTTTGGTGTTCTTCATTCTCTCTTGCTCCAGGTGGCCTGGGACCAAATGACGCATCTTAGAAGACCTCTTACTAATGTTCAAAACCCCAGATGCCACTCACCACACTGGGATGCAGAACATTTTCTTAATCAACTTTGTTATGCCAATTGACCTAGATGTTCCCTGAAACTGTGGTGCCCAGACCCCTGCACCTGCTACTCTGCCCCTTGAAGCATTTCTGTATATTCAGGAAACTTTTTAACTTTTGCTTTAGTCCAGTTGAGCTGAGTTCCCCTGTATTGTGTGTTATCCTTCCCTTCACCTAAAATAATTCTTGTCTACTATCTAGTTAGTGAATACCCCTCTCCCTCCCTCCCCACCCTCATAACCATCAAAGAATGTTTTCTTCTGTGTTTAAATCTTTTCTTGAATTCTTATAATAAAAGGTCTCACATAATATTTGTCCTCTTGCAATTGACTAATTACACTCAGCATAATGCCTTCCAGATTCATCCATGTTATGTTTCACAGATTCACCCTTGTTCTTTATAGTTTCGTAGTATTCCATTGTGTGAATATACCATAACTTATTTATCCATTCATCCGTTGATGGACACCTTGGTTGCTTCCAACTTTTTGCTATTGTAAACACTGCTGCAATGAACATGAGTGTGCATATATCTGTTCGTGTAAAGGGTCTTATTTCTCTAGGATATATTCCAAGGAGTGTGATTGCTGGATCGTATGGTAGTTTTATTTCTAGTTTTTCAAGGAAGCGTCAAATCGATTTCCAAAGTGGTTGTACCATTTTACGTTCCCACCAGCAGCGTATAAGTGTTCAGTCTCTCCACAACCCAACATTTATTATTTTGTGTTTTTTGGATGAATGCTAGCCTTGTTAGGGTGAGATAGTATCTCATTGCAGTTTTGATTTGCATTTCTCTAATGGCTAATGATCCTGAGCACTTCCTCATGTATATGGTAGTTGCCTGAACGTCTTCTTTGGTGAAATGCCTGGTCATATCCTTTGCCCATTTTTTAATTAGGTCTTTGATCCATTTTGAGTTAGTTTTTGTGCACGGTGTGAGGTATGGGTCTTGTTTCATTTTTTTGCAGATGGATATCCAGTTATGCCAGCACCATTTGTTAGACTGTCTTTTCCCTATTTAACTGACTCTGAGCCTTTGTCAAATATCAGCTACTCATAGGTGGATGAATTTACATCTGGATTCTCAATTCTGTTCCATTGGCTTACGTATCTGTTGTATCAGTACCAGGCTGTTTTGACTACCCTAGAGGTATAATACGTTTGAAAATCAGGTAGTGTGAGGCCTCCCACTTTGTTCTTCTTCTTCAGTAATGCTTTACTTATCTAGGGCCTATTCTTTTCCCATATGAAGTTGGTGATTTGTTTCTCCAACTCGTTAAAAAGTGTCATTGGAATTTGGATAGGGATTGCACTATATCTATAGATCACTTTGGGTAGAACAGACATTTTCACAATGTTGAGTCTTCCCATCTATGAAAACCAAACCAAACCCACTGCCGTTGAGTCGATTCTGACTCATAGCAACCCTATACGACAGAGTAGAACTGCCCCATAGAGTTTCCAAGGAGCACCTGGCAGGTGTGAACTGCCGACCTCTTGGTTAGCAGCCATTGTACTTAACCACTACGCCACCAGGGTTTCCTCCCATCCATAAGCAAGGTATATTTTTTTTCATTTATGTAGGTCTCTTTTAGTTTCTTGCAGTAGTGTCTTGTAGTTTTCTTTGCATAGGTCTTTTATATCTCTGATTAGATTTATTCCTAAGTATTTTATCTTCTTGGGGGCTACTGTAAATGGTATTGATTTGGTCATTTCCTCTTTGACATTCTCTCTGTTGGTGTAGAGGAATCCAACTGATTTTTGTATGTTTATCTTGTATCCTGACACTGCTGAAATCTAATAGTTCCAGTAGCTTTCTTGTGGATTCTTTAGGGTTTTCTGAGTATAAAATCCTGTCATCTGCAAACAGAGACACTTCTTCCTTATCAATTTGGATGCCCTTTATTTCTTTTTCTTGCTTTATTGCTCTGGCTAGGACCTCCAGCACAATGTTGAATAAGAGTGGTGATAAAGGGCATCCTTGTCTGGTTGCCATTCTCAAGAGGAATGCTTTCAGACTCTCTCCATTTAGGATGATGTTGGCTGTTGGCTTTGTATAAACACCCTTTATTATCTTGAGGAATTTCCCTTCTATTCCTATTTTGCTGAGAGTTTGTATCATGAATGGGTGTTGGACTTTGTCAAATGCCTTTTCTCCATTAATTGATAAAATCATGTGGTTCTTGTCTTTTATTTATATGGTGGATTCCATTGATTGTTTTTCTAATGTTGAACCATCCCTGCCACTTGGTCGTGGTGAATTATTTTTGTGATATGTTGTTGAATTCTATTGGCTAGAATTTTGTAGAGTATTTTTGCATCTAAGTTCATGAGGGATGTTGGTCTGTAATTTTCTTTTTTTGTGGTGTCTTTACCTGGTTTTTGTATCAGGGATATGGTGGCTTCATAGAATGAGTTTGGAAGTATATCACCCTTTCCACGCTCTGAAATACCTTTAGCAGTAGTGGTGTTAACTCTTCTCTGAAAGTTTGGTAGAATTCTTCAGTGAAGCTGTCAGCATCAGGACTTTTCTTTGTCTGGAATTTTTTACTTACCTTTTCAATCTCTTCTTTTGTTATGGGTTTATTTAGTTGTTCTACCTCTGTTTAGGTGTTAGTTTAGGTAGGTAGTGTGTTTCTAGAAATTTGTCCTTTTCCTCTAGATTTTCAAATTTGTTAGAGTATACTTTTTCATAGTATTCTGTTATGATTCTTTTAAGTTCAGTCTGTTGTGATATCACCCATCTTATTTCTTATTCCAGTTATTTACTTCCTCTCTTGCTTTTGTCAGTTTGGCCAATGGTGTATCAATTTTGTTAATCTTTTCAAAGAACCAGCTTTTGGTCTTGTTAACTCTTTTCAATTGTTTTTCTGTTCTCTATTTCATTTAATTCTGCTCTAATTTTTATTATTTGCTTTCTTCTGGTGGCCGAGGTCTTCTTTTGCTGCTCCCTTTCTACTTGCTTGAGTTGTAGGGTTAATGCTTTGATATCGGCCTTTTTTTCTTCATGGATGTCTGCATTTATTGCTATAAATTGACCCCTAAACACTGGTTTTCCTGTGTGCCAAATGGTCTGGTAAGAAGTGTTTTCATTCTCATTTGATTGTATGCATTTCTTTATTCCGTCATTAATTTCTTAAATTAATGTAGTTTTTGAGCAAGCCCTTGTTCAGTTTCCATGTGTTTGATTTTTTTCCTTGATTTTTCTGTTATTGATTTCTACTTTTATGGCTTTATGGTCAGAAGAGATGCTTTATAATATTTCAATGTTTTATATTCTCTTAAGGCTTGCTTTATGGCCTAATATGTGGTCTATTCTGGAGAATGTTCCATGTGTGCTGGAAAAGAAAGTATACTTGACTGCCTGCTGTTGGGTGGAATGTTCTGTGTATGTCCATGAGGTCAAGTTGGTTGATTGTGACATTTAGATCTTCCACGCCTTTACTAAGCTTCTTTCTGGATGTTCTGTCCTTCACAAAAGTGGTGTGTCGAGGTCTCCTGCTATTATTGTGGAGCTGTCTAGCTCTCTCTTCAGAGCTAGAGTTTTTTTTTGTTTGTTTTTTTGTTTTTATGTATTTTGGAGCCTTGTCATTGGGTGTATAAATATTTATTATGGTTATGTCCTCCTGGTATATTGACCCTTTAATCATTATATAGTGTCTTTCCTTATCCTTTGTGGTGGATTTTATTTAAAATCTATTTTGTCAGAAATTAATGTTGCCACTCATTCTTTTTTGATTGTTGTTTGATTGATATATATTTTTTCCATCCTTTGATTTTTTGTTTGTGTCTTTAAGTGTAAGGTATGTCTCCTGTAGGCAGCATACAGACAGATCGTGTTTCATCCATTCTGCCACTCTCTGTCTCTTTACCGGTGCATTAAGTACATTTACATTCAGCGTAATTATTGACATGAGTAAGAGTTTAGTGCTGTCATTTTTGTGTATGTGTGCTGTGGAGAGTTTCTTTATTCCAATTAATTTTCTGTGCTGAGTCATTTTTCCTTACATATTTTCTTTTCCTCTTTTTCATTTTTGTTCATGTTGTATTTTCTTTTTTTTTTTTTATTTTGATGTGTAGGATTCTTAAGTTTCCTTTGTGCTTACCTTAATATTTACCCCTATTTTTCTAGGTTTAAACCAATCTTTTATTTCTTTATACTGCTTTGACTTCCTCTCCACATGAAAGATCTATGACTACATTTTTTAGTCCCTCTTTATTGTTTTAATGTTATCACCTTTTACACAATGGCATCTCTGTTTCCCTGTTTTCAGCATTTCAGCTTTATTTTTGTGATCTTCCTATCTGGATTGATATCTGGTTGCTTTGTCCTGTGTTCTAGTCTTGAGTTGTTATGTGATGTTATTGCTTTTCTAACTGGAGGTCTCCTTTTAGTATTTTTTACAATTTTGGTTGGGTTTTTGTAAATTCCCTATAAACTTCTGTTTATCTGGAAATGTCCTAATTTCACCATCACATTTGATAGACAGTTTTGCTGGATATATAATTCTTGGCTGCATTTTTTTTTCTTCAAGGCTTTATATATGTCATCCCATTACCTTCTTGCCTGCACGGTTTCTACTGAGTAGTCCAAGCTTAGTCTTATTGCCTCTTCTTTATAGGTGACTTTTCCATACAACACGCCCTAAAAAAAAAAAAAAAACACGCCCTAGCCACTCTTAAATTCTCTCTTTGGTTTTGGCAAGTTTGATTATGTCTTGGTGACTTTCCTTTGGAACCTACCTTGTGTGGGGTTTGATGAGCATCTTGGATAGATATCTTCTCATCTTTTACAATATCAGGGAATTTTTCTGCCAACAGATCTTCAACAATTCTCTCTGTATTTTCTGTTATCCCCCCCCCCCCCGTTCTGGTAGTGCAATCACTCGTAGGTTATTCCTCTTGATAGAGTCCCACATAATTCTTAGGGTTTCTTCACTTTTTTTAATTCTTTTAACTGATTTTTCCTCAGATATGTTGGTGTCAAGTGCTTCATGTTCAATCTCATTCATTCTGACTTCCATTGCCTCAATTTTGCTCCTATGACTTACTATTGAGTTCTCTAACTCTGAAACTTTATCGTTAATCTTCCGGATTTTTGTTTGCTGTCTCTCTATGGATTCTTGCATCCTATTATATTTGTCATTATGCTCTTCTCTAATCTTCTTAAGTTCCTCTGTTGCTTTGTCTGTGTGCTCCTTGGCTCTTGAAGAGTTCTGTATATTAATTTTTTGTATTCTACCTCTGGTAATTCCAGGGAGTTTTTTTCATCCAGAAAATTTCTTGATTCTTTGTTTTGGGAGCTTGCTGAAGCCATCATAGTCTGCCTTTTTATGTGATTTGATATCAACTGTTGTCTCCGAGCCATCAATAAGTTATTATATTTATTTCTTTTATGTTTGCTTACTGTGTCCTAGCTTCTCGTTTTGTTTTGTTTTGATATGCCCAAGGATGCTGGCCAAGTGAGCTAGTTTGATTATTGGCATCTTTGAAGCTCTAATGTCCCATCACCAGGTGGTTAGAGCTGTTACTAGGTATGCAAGCCCAGGAGTCCATTTACTTTTCTTGTATGGATTCAGCACAGGTGTTCAGGTAGTCAGCCACCAAGTGTGTGGTGCAGGTTCTTACCTACAGTGCTAGACAAGCAGGGGTGACTGGTGCAAGCACAGGTATCTGGCTGTAGTAGAGGGTCATGTGCTGAGCAAGGCAGGGTGCTGACAACCATCCCTGAGTGTCTGTAAGGAAAGCAAGTCTCTGTTTCCTAGAGTGCATGGGTGGGCAGATTTTACAGCTGTACATTGGGTACCCAATGCTGTTGCTGTAGGGACTGGGAGGCACCACTTATTCTTGGACCCCTCTCATAGGTGGCTAGGTGGCATGGGTGTAGCCACTAGTCCTCAGGCCCCTGATGTGGGTAGATGCGGACCCTGCTTAATAGGCAGAGCTGTGTCAAATGTCACAAACCTGCTCCCTGCCATATATCTGAAACAATTGAAGTTAGACTTCAGGTATATACCCTGTTGTACTGTGCTAATGATGGCCTATGCTTTTGAAATGGGCCCACACAGGTCTATGCAGGTGTGAAAGGCATTCAAAGTCCATGGACCCCTTATGCCTGTGTCTAGGCAAAGGAGCTGTTTCTGCCGAGTTCTTGGCTTAAGGGATCTGGCAGATTATTTTTTAGTTTGTTAATTTGTTCCCTCTCCAAGGCCAGGAAAGTGGCTCAGGGCGCGTAATGGATCCTACTTCTGGCCCAGGGGACACAGCAATCTCTGAAGCCATGTTGGACTCAGTGCAGAGCAGGAAGGGGGCAGTAAGTGGGAGAGAGGTTTTTCCCAAAGTGGCATTTTTTTATCTGCACGGTAGGTTAGACACATGTACTTATCTTCTGCTGATTGAGCGCTGCTTTTCACTGATTCTGGAGGCATGAGTAGACTCTCTGCTGCTTGATCTTCCCAATGTGGAAAACAAGTCCGGAATGCCACTGCTTGTTTCTCTGCTGGCACCAGCCAATCCCATCCTGCAGGGTGCCAGTTCCCATCAGGTCAGGTCTGGCAACTCCTCAGTGCTTCTGAACCATCTCTCCCTCCCCATGCCACTCAGTCCGATTCCTCAATTTTGCCTTTGATGTTCAGGACTCCTAGTATGCCATATATAATCGATTCACTTGTTTTTTTGGGTTGTTGTTGTAAGAAGGACCACAGAAAGAGTCTGACTACTCTGCCTTCTTGGCCTCACCTCCGGAATCTTGAAGCCATCCTTGATAGTCACTACACTAGGAAGAAGAGAAAGGACCAGTAGGTGACAGTAACAGTGAAGAGTTTTTCACTGATCCCAAGATTAAAATCAAATTCAGTAGGGATTCTGAGTATCTAACAAAGGCACAGGGTGATACAACTACGAATATGACATAGTCCTTCACAGTTCTTATCCACAAAGAACTTACACATTAGGAGGAAAAGCACATTTACAAGGAACTTTAATACAATGCAGACTATAATAAGAGTAATACTACTTTGTCCAATGGACCTTGCATCATAAGATCCAATGAACAAAAAAAAAAAACAAAGTATATTTAAATAAGTTTTAAAGATCATAGGAGAATCAAACTAAAGATTTTAGTGCAGAGCTTAATATATGGAATATTAAATTAACAATATAAAAGCCTTCCTCAAGAAGCAGGGAGATTTTCAGAACTGAAAATACTCTCTACTCCCTCTCTCTGTAACTGGGAAATGAGGCAAGTAGGGAACCACATAGGACCTACTTTGAATGATACTTACAACTAGGTTTGTACCTACCATGATCAACATCCAAGCCGAGCAACAGGCCCCCGGTTTACCAGCACTATCAGGGGGTGGGTCCATAGCCACTATGCATACTTTCCTTATAGCTGGAAAAACTCTCATTGTATTATTTAGGAAAGACCTATCGTTCTAACACCCAAAATATCAGTGGTTCAAGGTAAGAAACAATATTATTGCTCGCTTACATCACAGCTCAATGTGTGTGTGTGTTTGTGTGCATACGTACATACGTGTATGTGTGTCGGAACGAGAGGGTAGAAGGACATTGGCTTCTTCCAACTTAAGACCCACTATCTTCCACACTTGGCCTCCAGGGTCACTAAAGAAGGGAAAAGCGAGTAGAACTGTGTGACGATGAATTTTATCCGAAGCAGTACCATCACTTACATCCATTTTTCATCAGCCACAGTCAGTTCCATGGTCCTACCTAATTTCAAGGGGCTGCAGAGGTATATAACTATGAATCCAGAAAAATCAAGACAAATCTCTGCCACACCAAAATAGAGGGTACACAGTGAAGAAGTTAAAACGAATCTAGAGAAGTGACGCCATCATGCAGCACTGTTATTCACCGAGAATCTCTCTTTACTATGAAAAATCTATTTCATGGTTGTCTACTTTGGTAAATCGCAAAATTGAGTTGAAAACTGGTTAAAAATGAGAGGGATCATATGAAAACTGAAAGGCATTTGATGCTGATAATCAGAGGCTAGCATTTACCCAGATGTTAACATAATCTAATTCTAGTTCTTGGCCATAATCTAAGCTATTTCTCTTTTTGGTGAATGGGTTCTCATTTTTTGCACGCTGCTCTTGTCCTGATAAACACTACGTTATTATTACTATTAGTGTTAATGTAAAAGAAGATCAATACTATTGTAAACCATGTTATTTAATATTTAGCCCAAACTTGGCAGAATTTAGAATGTATCACAAAATACCGGGGCAAAAACATAGGCTTTTCACACGTGCTACATCTGATGAATTCAAACACCTTAGCAATCATTCAGCAAATGAAAGATTTACCAAGATAGCTGCCTTTATACCCACCAAATAGCAAATAAGTAGGTAAATAAAAAGTTCAAAAGGGGGAAAATGGAAAGTTTATTACATATCAAATTTGTTACATTGTATAAATTTGTATTCACAAGAATGTATAGTCATAAAAATAGCAACAACATAAGGAAATATCTTACTATTTATGATTGGTATTTTTTTTATAGTGTAATAAATGAGCCATTCAACATCTCCTTATTCGAAAAACTCTGTATTTATATTTAATGGTGTCATTAAGAATATTGCAATGTTCTAATGGCAAACAACTTTTTAAAATTCAATCCTGGGGTAACACAATTTTGCAAATTTTGAATATAGAGAAACAAAGACCCACAGAAAGAAAAGAAAAGTGTATCAGAGACAAATGCAAGACCTGGGAAAGGAGTAAATCTCAGAACCAACAGGGGAAACTATGGCCTCTTTTTGGTAAGCAGAGCCCAAAGACACTGAAAACAACATATTTTCTAGAACGAAGGCCACTGTCTCTTTTTACAGTTTATTTTTCCTATTATGAGAGTGATTTTGAGTTTGGGGAAAATTTTAATTTTCTATGAACATACAATAATAAGAAAGCCTGGTGGCATAGTGGTTAAGTGCTATGGCTTGTAACCAAAAGGTCCAGGTGCTCCTTGGAAACTCTGTTAGTTTCCAATAAGTTGTTGTAACAACAGAAATATATTGTCTCAGAGTTATGGAGGCTAGTAGTTTGAATTCAAGGTGACAGCAGGGTCATGTTCTCTCTGAAGGCTCTAGAAGAAGATCCTTTCTTGTCTCTCTCAGCTTCTGGTAGCCCCAGGACTTCCTGAGTTTGTAGCTGCAGCATAACTCCATCTTCACATGGCCATTTTCTTTTATGTGTCTTTCTGTATCTCTTCTCCTCTTTTAGTAGGACACCACTCAGAATTAAGACCCATCCTACTCTGGTATAACCCCATTTTGACTTAACTGGTAACATTCTCAAAGGTCCTATTTCCAAACAAGGTCACATTCACAGGTATCAGGTATTCAGCATAAATTTGGGGGGACACAATTCAATCCGTAACAATGCTTATGATAGTTTCAAACAATATTAAATATGGAACTGCTGAAAACAACTGCAACTGAGAGAATACAATGGACTAGATGCAAAAGTCTCAGAACTCTGAGCCCAAAACAACAAAACATAATTCTGCTGGGAATGATGCAAACTACTATCTCTGGGGATGCATAAATAGTAATAGATATTCAATGAGCAGAAAAGATAGAAAACATTATTACTGAATGATTTCTCAGAGTGTTAATGGGAAACAAATTAAATGTGAATTTACATTGAAACATAAGAGCTACAAAGAATGATGGGAAATGCTAAAGGCTTAATAACAGCAAAGCACTTGTTTTAGTTGAAACAACTGATGGGATCCATGATTATGCGATTATGCGTGGGCAAATGTGTTTAATGAGAAAAATATACATGTGGAAAGAAATCATATAAATTGGACTCTTTTTGGAGGGGAGGTGAATACAAAACACAGACAAATTGACCAATATTTTCAGTGGGAGATCACCAGGAACCATTCTTGAGAAGTAAGGAAATATAGTGGATAATCAAATAAAATGATTAAGGAAAACCAAATTTAGGATGAGTTCTTAAAAGCAACCTCCCTGGCAACAAGACCTACTCTAGTTTCCCAAAGGAAAAAAATACAAAATCATTCACTGAACTTTTTCACAATTTGGAAATCCTGAAAATGTGTTTATGGGGAAAAATTATTTTATCAAGGAAATAAAAGTATCTCTATTTTCTAAGGGTGAACATTATATACAATACACAAATGACCAAAATAAGAAAATTTTATATATCATTTTAAATTATTTCCTAATGATAGTTCTGATCATTATACAGATATAATACTTTACTTTAGGATTAAGATGGGGATAAGTTAACAGCACTGACTTTGCTTTCCCCAAAAGTCTCAATAAAGTATTTGGATTCATTATTCATATCTTGTTTCCATCCATTCTTGCCATTGCCATAGCCACCACCTACCCAAAGCAGCTTGCACTGTGGCTTTTGCAGTTCAATTGGCTTCAGTGTCTCCAGACACTAACACGGGTTAAAAATCGTGGCCTGATTTCCCAACTTTAATTACTTCTTTATCACTAATTTGCTCAAAGTCAGCTAATGGTTCCCGACTGCCTACAAATTCCTCAAAAAGGAAAAAAGAGTTCATATTACTGCTGAGATACTGATATAGCAAGCATTGGGCCAGACATTTTAATATGTCTTATCTAATTTAAAACTCACTAGAGTTTTATGGAAACCCTGGTGGTATAGTGGTTAAGAGCTATGTCTGCGAACCAAAAGGTTGGCAGTCAAATCCACCAGGCACTTCTTGGAAACTCTGTGGGGCAGTTCCACTTTGTCCTATAGGGTCACTATGAGTTGGAATTGACTTGACAACAATGGGTTTGGTTTCTTTTTTTGCATTTGGTTTAGAGTTTTGTGAGTATTTATTTACAGGTACTATTTTTCCTAATTTAAGATGGTCATATACCTCAAAGTGGCAAAAAACTACTCTAACTCAAAGCATTCTGGTTTTAAAAATTCATATTCCTACCAATACTATACAATGATATTTACATTTACTGATGATTCTCATAGTTTGTGGCCTCTACCAGGATTCAAATCTTTAGCTGATTCAAAATTCTACCTTGCTTTGTTTTTTGTACATCTGTCACAGTCCTCTCTTGACGAGGATATCAAAACTTTATTTCTGACACAATGGGAGAAGGGAACAGGCAAGTCCCCTCTCTCCTCACTCCACCCCCATATTCTTATGCTACACTGTTGCATGGACAGTCAACAAAAATACAGACAAATTTTTTATGCATCTCCCTAAATTACTCTCAGAAATATGTCTTCTTTTTACCTGAATTATTTTTTCTTTAATAAACACTTTCCCTGTATATACTTGTGGATATACAGAGCATGCAGAGAAAAGAATTGGCAGAATTTGAGAAAATAAAGCAATGTGAATTAAAAATCAATGTGATGACTGAATTAACCAAATAATTGCTAACCCTCCGCTTCCTCCTGCATCATACAGCCTTTACCTAAGAATTACTCTAGGCATATGGATGCCAACCACTGAAAGGAGTTTCAAAGATTACATATAAAGTACATGTAAATCCAATTGCATTTCATTTGATTAAAACCATAGTGTATATGTAAGTGACATAAGCAATTTTTAATGTATTACTAAGTGCCAGAGAAAGTCCTGACCAACCCAGACAGTTACTGCATTCCATACTTACGCTCATGTACATTCTGATTCATTCAGGGAACGTTTACATGCAGGCTATAACAAGTAAGCAAAGCTTTGTCACTCCTCTGATTAAAGGAATTGATTTGACTTTAGGTAGAGTGACTTTAATTAGCTGTGCAAATGCCATTAATTCCAATTAATCTTCTCACACTGTCAAGACAAAAATCCTGGGAGAAGATAAATTGCAACAAATCAATATAGCCCTTGTTTTTACCAGGAAAGAGGAATGTCATTAATGGGTGTCTATATCAAGAAGTATTTAAACAAGACAGTAATTCAATGTGAAAAGCTTCTACGTGATTTCTTATATCCTATTTATATATCCCTTAATTGCTTTCAATTGGATAGGAAGTATATACTGCAGAGATTTTGAGAATTATTATTGTAACTCTATGGAGAACCATATTACAAATTCAAATCATGCTTGCTTCTGTAGAAGATATCAAGATTAAGATAAGATATATGTTCAAATATGTTATGATCTCCATGTGTTATTTAGTTCTAATAGAGGAAAGATCTCCTGGTTAATATGGCAGTAATGATTAACAGTTACTATAACAACTTGAAATGCCACAGTAAAATATCCATGAGTATAAAGTCAAAGTTAAAGACTGTCTATGTCAATAAGGAATATTGAAAATATATATATTCTGAGCTACATACCGTATTTTCTAAACTACAATTTCATTTCTTAGCAATCTTCCTCATTCACTTATTCTCTAGTCAATTTGGCTTTTTTCCTCTTTCAGAAAAAAAAAAATATATATATATATGCTAAATTCACTCCCACCCTTGAGGCCTTAACATTTGCTTTTCCTCCATCCTGAGTTTTACATGCTTCTTCCATCAAGTACCAATCCTGTGGTGCAATGGATCAATTTTGTATGGCCTTTCTTGCAATGGTCTTCTAATTCCCACCCAAGTGATTGGGCAGGACTGTCAAGGTATAATAATTATGGCCAACCAAAGGAACTGGTCAGTTTTGCCATCCCGCTGGGCTTGAGGTAAGCCATCTCAGAAGTAGGAGAGAGAGGATCCCACCACTTCCAAGGAAAAACAGCCAGGAGCAGAGAGAATGTCTTTTGGACCCAGGGTCCCTTCACCAAGATCCTTCTGAACCCAGGAGACAGACAGCAAGCTGTAACTCTGAAGATGGTGAGAAGCAGTGGCAGAGAAGTGGTGGCAGGAGAGACTGTGAAGTGGATAGACTCTGTGCCCAGCCCACAGAGTGAGAAAGCTAAGTGCCTTTGGGTAGAAGCAGAGGGCGAGAGAGAGGCGTGCCTGAAAGCTTGGCTGGGAAGAAGCTATACTGATAGAACTATATCCTGAGCATTCCTGAACCTGAATTGAAATCTGTTACTTTCCTGATAAACACCATAATCATTGCAATGAATTATGAACCCGGCACAGTATTGAATGCTGTGGGAGGGAGGTTGGTGTAAGAGTTGGTAAAGATGGCAGAGACAGGAGGCATATCTGACTCCGCCTCATAGAAACTGGCTTTGGGCTGTTGATCTTGATTCTCCTTCCCCCTTTTGAAGTTAGAGGAAGTAAGACACCATCCACATGTCATTTTTTTTGTTTTTACAAATACTATGGAAATATTGAAAATGCACTCCCATTCTCCCAGTCTTTTTCCATTTATGAGTCTGTTTGTATATTCTACTGCCACTTATCATACCTGAGATTGCTTGCTTTCTCTTAATTTGTTTCCTCTGTAGCTCTTCCAAGTTCTGTGAGGGCAGACAACGACTCACCAGGATTTGTTCTGCACCTAGTATTGTGCTTGGACCAGAGCGGGCAGTCCATGCATACATAAGTAATAAATAAAAAAGAAACTATAAAATACAAACACCTTCAAAAAGGTAGTAAATAATATTGACTTTCTTGCCTTGTCTGACCTGACTGACTTGGGAGTCACCCTGATTGTCTGAAACACCTTGCATCAGAATTCCTAAACTTCTCATTTTCAGAAGCTTAGCACAAAGCAAGGTCTGGACTTCAAGGAAACGCCCTGAGAGAAGTCAATTTTTCTATCCACCTCCACCTACTTTGTTTATATATGTCTCTATACAACCTTATAATTTTATACGGTTTGTTACTTCTGGCTGCAATTCAGCCTTTCATCTGGATTTGAGATTCAATACTTTTCCCCACCTTGGGCACCTTCTCTATCATCAACCCTTTTTATTGGATCTTCAGCTCTCTCTATCCCCTGGCTCCTGCTTGTAATAACATAAATTGGCCAAGGCAATAACATTTTTAAAATCAAGAGCAACAAAAAATAATGATGACAACCTCAATAAAACCTCCCTTAGGCAGGTGCCTTCCTCTACCAATTATTCTCTCTGTGTCTCACACTTGTATCTAGTATCGTTTCCCCAGTATATGTACACTTGCTGATAAGCTTCTTCCCCTTCCACGTATTCCTCTGCCTCTTGCACTCTGGTCTTTTCCTCTGACTCCCCACTAAAATGGATTTACCAAGATTACCAAAATCTCCTAAATACAAAAGTTAAGAGTAACTTCTCCATCACATCTTACATAATTTCTCTTCCATATTTGAATTTATTGACCACTTCTTCCTTCTAGAAGTTCTTCCCTCCCCAGTTTTGCTGAAACTATTTTATTTTGTTCTTCCCTCTTCCTCTACTAGCACCACTACCCATACACTCCCCCACTGTTCTAACCATTCATGCTCAGCCTCCTCCTGTAGTTTCCTCATTTCCAAAACAGGAGCAATAATGCCTACTGCATCGATGATTGTGAGGAATTTGTGGGGAAGAAAAATGTGAGAAATCATCTAGCATCTCTCTGTCACATGAGTAATATTTGTATTACTGGACTCCCTTGATTTCTTAAGTTTCGGCAAAACCATCCTAAATCAGATAATTATTTAATTATCAATGTAATTTTTCTCTTCCTTAGAAAGTTACATCTTCAAAATCTTTGTAATATCAATTAAGGCCTTATTTTAAAATTAGAAAGAATGAGGCAGAAAAATCATGAAATCATTTACAGGATCGCAAATCAGTACAGGAGAACAGAGCTGTGGAATGTTTACGCTTCCGGGAGCACTATCAACTCTACTGATCTTTTGGATGATTGATTCATTACAGTTTTCAGTGCTTCCAGGAAAGTAATTTACATAAACCAAAGAACAGCTGGATAATGAATTACAGTTTTAGAACTTGTTGGGAACACATGGTATGTTCTTCTTCAGTGGCACACAGAGCTCTGTTTCTGTATTTAGTAAACAGTGATGAAAGTTTTTCAATTTACGAGGAGATATATTCCCTTAAAATTTATACTTAATGTTAATAAATTTATACTTAACAAATCATAAGGACAAATAGGACCAGCTGTTTCTTTATTCCATAAGAACTTAAGAAATTTTATTAATTTAATTTGTATTGAGTACCTTCCAAGTCCTTAACATCAGAACTACTATGCTTTGCACTGTGAAAGTACACAAACAAGTCAGAAATAATTGTTTCATAAGTTAAATTTTTAAGGACGTCTCAATTTATGTAAAGCTCAATTTGTATTTCCTAGAAAATTTCACATTGGTTCCATTTGCATCAGAGAAATTAAAAATGAAGACATCTTCAAATCATCAGCATACAAATGGTAGTTAAATCAGGGAGGTACATGGATAACAGAAATAAGGTTGAACCACTGAGAAATACCATCCTTTGTTAGGCAAATGAAAATGAAATCTCAAATACGAGAATAAAAAATGGGTGGTCACAGAGCTCCATAAAGGATAATGGAGTTTATGTCACCCAAAAGCTCTAGTAAACGAGGATGGAAAGAGCCCATTGTTCTAACAATGTGCTTGTTATTCCAACACTACAACTAAAATCAGTCACCCAAATGATCAGTTAGTACAGTTTAGTTGTTTTTTTGACTGCCTATTAATAATAAATGCAAGAGCTGGGATTTGAACCCAGGCTGTTGAATCCAGAGCCTATGCTCTTAAATCTTATACCATATAGACTCTAGACGTCTGCAATGTGGCCGCCCAGGGGTTCCAGCAACATAACTTTGCCCACATAGATAAGAGAATAGGAAAGATGCCGAAACAGCTCCATCTGATTTCCATACCACGGTCAAGACTGCTGATGGAGTTTGATAGATAGAAGAGCAAACCAAGCCTTTGGATTAGTTCAAACCTGTTCATTCATGGCCAACAAAGGGAAACCAAGACAGACCCAAATTTTTACAGTTTAAGTGATCCAGAACAATAACTGGAACAATAAAAAATTATTGGAATGAGAGACTTGTAAGAGACATAGTGAGCACTTCCAGGAGCCTGATGGGTGAGACTGGATTATATCAGGACTGTGGACAGTAACACACACTCAAAGCAATACCGTCGGCCACCATCTTTGAGCTGGACACCACTGTTTCCAACTCTGCTCAAAAGCCAACACGCAAGAGATTTGGTTGCCACGTGATGCATACACTGTCTTTGTTTTCTAAGAGGGAGACTACACTTCTAGCAGTGTTTTAACCCATAATTTTTCCCATTCCAGTTATTGTTCCTGTTCACCCAAATTTTAAAAATTGAGGTCCTTTCTGGTTTCACTTCTTCGGCCATGACTGGACCAAAAAGAACCAGTTTGACGCCCTGGGGAAAACTGGATTCTATTCATACTTTGAATTGATGTCAACAAAGGTTGTTGTAACACAATTCTCAAAAATTAAACTCCATTTTGACTGTATTGACTATAACTGTTGATGGGTGCCATCAACTTGATTCCCACTCATAGGGACCCCATGTGACAGAGGGGTTTTCTTGGCTGTATCCAGTACGGTTTTCTTGGCTGAATCTTTACGAAAGGAAATCACCAAGTCTTTCTCCCCAGAGCCACTGGGTGGGTTTGAACTGCTAACCTTTTGGTTAGCAGTGAGCTACCTATTGTACCACTAGGGCTCCTTGACCTATGTATAACTACCAGGCATGAAATCATAGAACAATGAACCAAACACTGTGGTGGTGGATAAATTATCGAACCTCTCTGAGCCTGAGCTTCCTCATCTGCCAAAACAAGAATAATAACTATTGACTAACCCTCTAGAAACAGGGTTTACCATTTAATAAATGTATATGAAAGCACCCTGCATATTACATAGATTGAGGTAAAATCTTTCCAAGTTACAACTCAGTACTCATTCCCTATAGTAGTCATGTACTCTGCAGTTCTGAAATAATTAAGATTAAAACACAGACCATAAGATAGAAGAATATTTGGAGATTTTACTGGCCACATACAGACCCGTTTGCCATGGGATTCTGAGGGGAATGATTTATAAATAGAAGTTTCTAATTTAGATAACAAAGCAAGTACCTTCTCATCAATATCATACCCCTTCCAAATCAACACCACGTAAAAATGCCTTGGAGGAAATATTATCAAGAGAACTTGAAGCCTTCTATATTTTATCTTCTTTTTGAGAGCTTTTGGCATTTTATGATCATCAGTTTCCTCCCACTCACACTGAACAATTTATGTTTTAAAAACATATTGATTTTCCATGAGGAATTATACAAATTTAGAGTAGGTCTAAAAGCATGCCTTTACCATCATAGTGCTTTTAGGCATGGAGGTGAGGGCTGGAGAGCTATATATGAACATCAATTCTAAAGGCAGGTTTGTTTAGCAGGTGTTCAATTTATTTAGTGAGAAAGGGAGCAAAAACAGACCCTACAAATGGCTAATCATAAAAGGGGGGAGGGAGCAAGTTCAAAAGGTTTTTGCCCCTTCCAAGTTCACTGCTAACACTATTTTAATATTAGTCTTCTACTGGGGACTGGGTTAGCGGGGGTTTTATATCCTTAATGCCATCATAACAATTCACAGAAAGTGAAATAAAGATTCAGTTAAACAATAAACAATCAAATGAATAAACACATCTAATGCAAATAATAATAGTCTATTAACTTAGAGATAATGCTTCCATAACATTAAGTAATAAATTGTTTCAAGATGTTATGACATTTTTGAGAAAATTCGTGAATTATTATTTTTGAATGACTAATTCCTTTAAAATATATTTATAATAAATAAACCTAGAAAAGAAAGTATGAATATTGTACAAGCTAGCAATGCCACACCTACCATAGAAAAACTTTTTACAAGTATACCAAACCAAAAAAATAAAACCAAACCCACTGCCATTGAGTCTATTTCAACTCATATACCAAAAATCAAAACCAAACTTGTTGCCACCAAGTCAATTCCAGCTCACAGCAACCCTGTAAGACAAGAGTAGAACTGCCCCATAGGGTTTCCAGGGAGTGGCTGGTAGATTCAAAATGCTGACCTTTTGGTTAGCACCCAAGCTCTTAACCACTGTGCCTCCAGGGCTTCAACTCATATACAGAAGGCCTAAAATCCAAGTGGCACTGTTTTGATTAACAGTAAAAAAGAAACACAACTGTATACCTCACTCAGAAAATATAATCAAACACTATACAGATGCTCAAATGAATGGATTTTGTCTGTAAGTATCAAAATAATATATCTAAAAAAAAAATGTTGAATAAAGAGTATTAGTAGCAAAAGGCCGCATACGGTATGTGTATCTCTACACACAAATGTAGCAAAATTACAAAAGCTTGGCAAGGATGTATTCATCCTATCTTTAAAAAAAATTATTTTGGGGGAGGACTGGAGAAGATGAAGACTGGCATTTTAGCTGAATTTATAGTATTTTCTTTTTTAATAAAAATAAAGATAGCTCAACCAATGTTGGTAAAATGTTAGCATCTATTTAAAACAACTGATGACATGGGTGACTGTCATTATTTTCTATATTTCTATATGCTTGAAATATTTTGCAAGTAAAATAATTATTACAAATACAATATAAAAGATACTGATGGATGCTGATGTCAGCTGGATCTTGGCTGAAAGTAGAGAATACCAGAAAGATGATTATGTGTATTTTATTGACTATGCAAAGGCATTCGACTGTGTGGATCATAACAAATTACAGATAACACTGGAAAGAATGGGGATTCAAGAACACTTAATTGTGCTCATGCGGAACCTGTACACGGACAAAGAAGCAGTAGTTCGAACAGAACAAGCGGATACTGCATGGTTTAAAATCAGGAAAAGTGTGCATCAGGGTTGTATCCTTTCACCATACTTATTCACTCTGTCTCCTGAACAAATAATCCAAGAAGCTGGAATAGATTAAGAACATAGCATCAGGGTTGGAGAAAGACTCATTAACCAACTGCATTATGCAGATGATACAACATTACTTGCTGAAAGTGAAGAGGACTTGAAGCACTTACTGATGACGATTCAAGGCTGTAGCCTTCAGTATGGATTACACCTCAACGTAAAGGAAACAAAAATCCTCACAACTGGACCAATAAGCCACATCATGATAAATGAAGAAAAGATTGAAGTTGTCAAGGATTTCATTTTATTTGGGTCCACAACCAACGCCCATGGAAGGAGCTGTCAAGAAATCAAAGCACATATTGCATTGTGCAAATCCTCTGCACAAGACCTCTTTAAAGTTTTGAAAAGCAAAGATGTCACTTTGAAGACTGAAGTTCACCTGATGCAAGCCATGGTATTTTCAATCGCCTCATATATGCATGAGAAAGCTGAACAATGAATAAGGAAGACCAAAGAAGAACTGATTGATGCTTTTGAATTATGGTGTTGGCTAATATTGAATACAGCGTGGACTGTCAGAAGAATGGGCAAATCTGTCTCGGAAGAAGTGCAAGCCAGAATGCTCCTTGGAAGCAAGAATGGCGAAACTTCCTCTCACATACTTTGGACACGTTATCAGGAGGCACCAGTCTCTGGAGAAGGACATCATGCTTGGTAAAGTAGAGGGTCAGCAAAAAAGAGGAAGACCTTTGAAGAGACGGATTGACACAGTGGCTGCAACAATGAGCTCAAACACAGCAGCAATTGTGATAATGGTGTAGGAGCCGGCAGTGTTTAGTCTTATTTTACTGCAAGAAAAGGTTCAAAGCCTTTTCAATGATTTAAAAGCTGCTTGTGCAGCAAGTGAAGGTGACTGTGATGAAGAATTCATTGCAAGTAGGGGTTGGTTCAGTTGTTTCAAAGTGCAAGCAAATTTACATACCGTTAAAGGGCAGGAATGAGTTGTCTTTAATTTGGATGTTTGTAACCTGGGAATTGCCTGTATATGAAATTCTAAAAGCATTTGGGTCATTTTTGGCTCAGGTGGCTCCAAGATTGTTTTGTCTTATATTAGGAAACAAAGGTAACGGACCCTGTCGGTATCTGCCTGGGTTTCCTCAGTTCCCTTTAACCCTCTCTGTGTACCTCTTCCCTGGCTTTTGTTTCCAGTGGCCACTTGTGACTGTCTTCAAAGGACTATGAATGTCTTCCAGGCTACTGAAGCCACTCTACCTACTCGGAGAACTGAAAGTGCTTGGAACTTGACTTCCCCTACCCCCACATAAGATGGCCTTAGCCAATAACTGACAAAATATGAAAGTCCAGCCTCTCCCTGAGGAGAAACTCAGAGGCATAATTTGCACATCAGAGTTCTCTGTGGGATGAAGCTAAAGCTGCGATACCACCTAAAATCACACCCGTATTTGGCCTTGTCCCCTTCTTGGTTCTGCCTTCTGCACTCCCATACTGATTTCTCCTGGGAGCACTTAATAATTTGCTCACAAATCCTTGTCTTGGAGTCTGCTTCTGGGAAACCTGACCTAAAGCAAGCAATTAGTGAAAATATTTATTCATTTGAGCTTTATACTTTATACTTCAAATCATACTTGGAAATTTTATCCCTCAATTCTGACATCTTCAAACACCTATCAACTCATTTCTACATCTTGTGCAAAAAAAAAAAAAAAAATACTATGAGTAAGAAATTGTAAAAATTTCAGTAAATCTCAATAACAAATGAGAGAGGTAATTTAGGACTCCATACATCAGTGCATAGGATGAAAGGATGAAGTGGGATTCATTCTCCCCGATGTTGTTGCAAACCACTTTCTCGGTTTAAAATTTTAAGCATTCTTTTCTAGGACCTCCTGAAAAGAGATGGCAGAACCCACAGTGCCAGGTGGTTCATTGTTGTGCCTCGCAGGTGACGCCAGTAGGGCTTGGCAGATATGGTGGCACTCAATGAAAGCACTGGAAGTGCCCAGCAATCGTGCTGACACATGGCCAATGCAGCAGTGCACAAGTGGCTGTGGCACCAGTGCCCAGGAGAGGCAGAGATGTCTGATGGGCAGGCATTTCCTAGCACAGGTAACACAAGCAGTGCCTGACAGATGCCATACGGTATCTGACTGGGCTGCTCTCTTGGAGCAGATGTAAGTGACTCTTTGGATGAGGATTTTGCAGAGGGATGGAAGATGATCTGAAGGGTCTGAAGCAAGAGCCAATGGAATGTGATTCTACTGTTACAGTAGCCCATTTATACCTTCAGTCTGTAGAAACAATCTATGCTTTAAAAGCTTACCAGTGGAAAGTAAGGAAAACAGTGTTTGAAGCCCACAACCTCAGTTATTTTTTTCCAGAAAATGTAAGGCAAAGACAATATTTTTGAGAAGCATTAACACTTCTGAGAATGAATGATGTGGGGCTGGATAGGTGAGTTGTACTTAGTCCTCAAAGTTTGAAGCATTTTATGTAGAAAAAGGGCAAGAGAGGTAACCAAAGGACAGATTCAGAGATTGCCACACAACATCAAAGGTTGGATTGTAATCAGAAGTCATGAATATCTACTGTATCCAGTGAGCATAGTGATGTGATTTTTTCCAAAACCAAAACCAAACCTGTGCCGTTCAATCAATTCCAACTCATAGTTACCCTATAGGACAGAGTAGAACCGCCCCATACGGTTTCCAAAGACCAGATGGTAGATTTAAACTATAACTTTTTGGTTAGCAGCTGAGCTCTTAGCCACTGCACCACCAGGGCTCCTGATTTTTTCCATCGATGTTAAATACTACAGGTGAAGTTGAAGAGATATTTGAATTCCTTGAGGTTTAGTTATGTGTAGGCAGGTGTGGCATAAGGACAAGTGCTCATAAAAAGCCTCATTTAGGCCAAAGAACACATAGCTATAACTCAACACAGTCTTCTAGTTCTTCTTCTTCTTCTGTAATGGGTATCTTTAAAAAAATCATGTTAAATGACAGGACAAAATGAATTAGCCATACCGCAACCTGAGTAGATGAACGTGACTTTCCAACACCTCCATGTAACTTCCTCCCACTGTTTCGAATTGATGTGCTAGATAATAAGAAATCATGCTATTGGCCACTGTAAATATGGAGTTAGGGAGCTGTGGGGTTAACATTAACTTCTCACAAAGAATTTGGTCTTTGTCCTTATTTCCTGAGAGAGAACTCTAAACCCTTGGGAATTTCCTGAATAACAGGCCTCCAGACCACACCTGGGAAACTCTGGTGGTGTAGTGGTTAAGTGCTATGGCTAAGAAAAGGTCGGCAGTTCAAATCCACCAGGCGTTCCTTGGAAACTCTATGGGGCAGTTCTACCCTGTCCTACAGGGTTGCTATGAGTCAGAATCAACTCAACGGCAACGGCTTTGGTTTTTTGGCTAGACCACACCTGAGAGTTTCTGTTAATGAGGCAACGCAGGTGGGGGCTGGCTAAGCCAAAAAGGCCACTTCATATTATCAGCTGATCTCAGAAGAGGCAGACTGATTCAATCAATCATGACTACATAATGAAGCCCCAGTAAAAGCTCTGAAAAAGGAAGTTCCATGGGCTTCCTGGTTAGTGAAAGACATCAATGCATATGACTTTTTTGGGACACAGAAGCTCTCATTGGAAACCATCCCAAACCTCCCATTAGAGGAAATACAGAGTAAGACTTTCTATAATTCCTCTATAGGGACATTTTTCCAAAGCTAAATTAAATCCCAGACCAGTAAGGAATATAGATTCTTTGCCCATACTGAGGTGGGATATAGAAAAGAATGAGAGGATTAGCTGGTTTAAGGGAGATCTGAAAGACAAACCCAGGAACTAAGCAGGTGATTGAGGGACTAGAGAAACAGATCTGGGGCACTTAGGAAAAGCTTCCAAGAAAATGCAATTCTTTGTTTTTGTTTTCATTTGCTCGTTTTTTAAATGGGAAAAGGGAGATGAGAATATTTCAGTATTCCAGCAAGAAACATGAAGGTACATATGAGAAACATGGGGTTATTCCTGTGGTGCAATGCAGAGTGCTGATTATTACTCTTTTGACTTTATCTTCTACAGAGATATTACGTACAAAAATATTGATGACCTTTCCTCTCTGCCCTTCTGGATACTTCTACCTAGTTAATGGATTTGCTTTGATGTGGATTGTAATGGTAGGGGCCAGAGAAGGGATAGGAAGGATAGGATTATTACAGAGTAAATACAAAAAGAAAACAAGAAAGTAGTATAAAACTTTTGACATTCAAATTATGATTTTTCAGCAAGCCTATAGACTTAGATCAGTAAGATGAATATTATTATATATGACTCTGAGACTAATTCTATTAAAATGAGAGCACGTAATTATGGCCAGCAACATGCTACTCTCAATGGAGCCATTTTCTTCCATTTGGGAAAATCCACCCTCTTCTGCTAATTATAAAGTTAAAAGAGGGACATCCACGACGAGAAGAAGCAAGAAAGGTCAAGGCCTGATCAGCAACATCGGCCTGGCAGATCACATCTACCAGGACTGGATACGGGAGGTTAGCGGCATGTCTTAATTTCTGTTGGAATTTTAATACCTGTCTTTGTTTCATTTAGTCACTGTTACCCTTTATTAAACTAAAAAGTATTAGTATAGCTAAGAGTTTCATTCTGGTGAAATTTTAAACTTTAAGTATCCCTTTGGAACTGAAACAGAATTATTAAAAATGAGGCTATCAGAAGGGTTCCATTTCATTCTTAAAACTATTTCACTCTCAGCCCAGAGGCATGTGTATAGAAGGGGCTTCCCTTTCAACTCCCAGTTTTCCCAGAAGATACAAAGATAAAAAGTGAAGAGACGATTTCATCATGTTTATAATGAAGCAGCAGTTAGTTACAGATGGTCCCAATTTCCAGTATTTTTTCACACTCCCTCAAAGACTCTAATTACACTGCTTCAGATATACCCATACTAGTCAGACAGTAAGAGCCCTGGTGGTGTAGTGGTTAATAACAGCCCAGCTGCTAACCAAAAGGTCGGCAGTTCAAATCTACCAGTTGCTCCTTGGAAACCCTATGGGGAAGTTCTACTCCATCTTATAAGGTAGCTATGAGTCTCAATCGACTCAACCACACCTATCAACAACAGCCAGACAGTGCTCACCCTCAGAGGTCTGAAGCCAAGGTTCTGAGCTCCTGAGGTAGCAGGACTGGTTGGGCAGGCCTCTTCTCAGAGGTCGGAACCGCAGCTTTCCCTTAGTCAAAATTGTGGTAGATTTTCTCTGCTGTTACCTCTGCATTCCCTTTCATCTACTCAATTTTCCACTATATGTTTAAACAACTTTCTATATTAAATACCTTCTTTAAAATAATTGGTACGGTTTCCCTTTCCTGAATGGACAATTGTACCAAAAAAAAAAAAAAAAATGTTGCCATTGAGTCGATTCTGACTCATAGCAACCCTGTAGGACAGGGTAGAGTTTCTAAGAAGCACCTGGTAGATTTGAACTGCTGACCTTTATGGTTAGCAGCTGTAGCACTTAACCACTACGCCACCAGGGTGTCCAGGACAATGGTAGAAGGGGTAAAAATAACAGGGCCCCATATATACAGGAAATAATGTGAGCCTCAAAGTCAGTAAAAGCAAGGTTTAGAATCTAGAACCAAGGCTCATTAATAACATGACCAAGAAGATTTTATTTGCTAACTCTGAGACTCAAAGTATATGTACTTCGGTATCAAGTAAATCACTATTGATTTACATAAAATTGCTCAAATAATTTGAACCTCCTTATTTTTAATGAGATATATTTGAACAAGATTATTTGCTCAGTTTGAGCACCAAAATTCCATTGAACCTGTTGTATATTTTTTAAGGATAAGCTAAAATTATAAAAAGTCACATGTCAAAAATTTTCCGATGAAAAGAGGCTTCATCTCAGAGGCGGCAACATCAAATCTAGTATACGAACAGCACACACACACTTTATAAAATTGAACAGAATCCAGTAGTTAATAGAGCAGGAATCACGTCAATGGAGTTAACTATATTTCTCACTCATTAGAGAACAAATTAAATGTAGCTATTTTCTCTTCACAACTGAAATTTCAAGTGAAAAAAGATAGTACATCACAGATAACTCACACATATTTGGAGCAGTTTTAATAAAATATTAGTTACTTGAGGTTTTCACTTATTACAAAAGATTTTTCTCACTGGGTTAAAACAAAGAAGTTTCTTCTCAGCCTTATTTTACCTGTTCAAGAGCATTATGTTCTTGTATGGTACAGTGTATCAATTTGGTGAATTTTCTTGCTGAATTGTTGGATTCCCAAAATGCTGATTCAGGTCAATTTTATATATAATCTGTCTCTTCTAAGAGATAACAGCAGGTAATATAAAACATACAGAAATGCCAAAACCACTCTTAACAGTAAGTTAGATACATTATCATGCAATGAACACTGAAAGCAGACTTTTTTTTTTTCTTTTCCACCTCCTTTACTTCCAAAATGTCCCTTTTAAGTGAGCATTTCCCAGGCTAATAGCCTGATGGTTTTAAATGAACAACTTCAGAGCTTTCAATTTGACCTTGGCCCAGCAGTCACTGCGTCAGTCTTCCGTAAAACAGCAAGATGAATCTAAATCACGTTCAAGTCTATTCCAACATATCAGGGGACTCTTGATTCTTAAAGGTTTCTATCCTTGAATAGCAAAGTTTTCTTTAGAGAACAGTCAGTATTTGCTGTCTCCACTAATACGTTCCAAGCATTATTTAATTAAAACAACTTAATATGGTTTCTGTCCCTGATACTCTATTTGAATTAATCTCATTAAGGCCTTCAGTAACCCTTGAATTGTTAAAATCAATGGTCACTCTTTTTTGTTCATATTTTATTTAGACTTTTGTAGCATTTGACACAACACACAATTCTGTGATAACTGTATCTCTTAGTTTTCTTAAAGTGCTCTGGTTATTTCTAGTTTCTCCTCTCGAGTTATTCTTTTTCTGTGGACCATTCCTTCTTCTCTCAAGTGTTTGTGTTCCCAGGGGATCTGTCTTAAGCTATCCAAATTCATGTTTTATCAACCACTCGTAGACTGTCATGTTGGATTCAAAGCACACTCCATTCTCCCCCATCGCTCTGCTTAAGCTGCCATAAAGCTGCTGTGGAAGCTCGTATAGACTTTCACCTCTTGGCAGCTTTTAACACTTGTGAAGAGCCTCTCCTTGAAGGAGTCACTTCCCTTAGCTTCCCCCACCCCAAGTTTATTTAATATAACATCATCCCCTCATTTTTTTAATTGAAACATCATCCACATACAAAAAAAAAAAAAAAAAACCTTTTAAAGTATACAACTGAGTGGTTTTTGGTATATACAGAAAATTATACAACCATTCCAAAAACCAAACAAACCTATTGCTGTAGAGTCAATTCCAACCATAGCAACCCTATAGGACAAAGCAGAACTGTCCCATGCGGTCTCCAAGGCTGTCTTTAGAGAAGCGGACTGCCACATCTTTCTCCCATGGAGTTGCTGTTGGGTTCCAGCCACCAACCTTTCCATTAGCAGCCCAGTACGTTAAGCACTGCTCCACTGCCCTTACAGAACCGTTGCCACTCTTTAATTCCAGGACATTTTCATGACTCAAAAAAGAAACCCTGCGCCCAGTAAAAATTTACAAGTTTTTATTGTCATTTATAAAATTCATTACTTAGTAAGAAATATAACCTCTGTTTAAAAACAAGTTTTGGACAAATGCAATCCACTTCACAATGATCATGTTTACATAAAAGTTTCTAGCAATGATTTGTAATGAAAAAACTAGCTTACAATCCACTGCTAAACTACTCACACATTATAATTCATTTCATAGATTTATGCAAATGGAGTATCCATTTTTGTCTTCCAGATTCTTAATATTTACTGTTCAACCTGTCCTCATCTTGTTTGAACAAAAATATTCATACAATTTGGGTCTTTTTTTTTTTTTTTTAAACAGGCATCATTGTTACTATGAATGAACATGTCTGCTTCCTTTGGAGAATTTTTAAGTGTAATCAGTCTTTGGAAAGAATGTAATTTTCTCCGTATAAGTTCATGTAACAAGGCTATATTTATTTTTAGATTTCTTTTTCATGATACTACAAGATGATTAGGCTAGGTGGCCTTATTAATCTTTTCCTCTTCTTACATTTAAAGGCCCTCTTAGAATTCAATATACACTTGTTGACTCACGACTTGAAAGTTCTTACTCTATCACAGGGGATCCAAACAACTGATGTACACCATTTTATTCACAGAACCATATAGCATCTTTCCTTTGTGTTTCTGTTTAAAAATTTATCTTGAAGACAAATGTACTAGGATATACACACATGATTTCACATATTTGCATATATGTGGATCAACTGTGATATGTGTTTGTATATGTGTATATGTAACACTGGCAGTGAGAAGAAGGGGAGGAGACTGTCATCATTTGTCCTTCATGATGTCACATTTGAATCTACTTTTTGAAAAGAACTTTGCCTATATACTTCTTACCAGTTTTGAGTTTCTGAAGAAGTACGATACTTATATTCACTACAGATTGTTCATTCTGGATTATAAATTCCTTTATTGCAAGTATTTGGGATAAACTGCCTATAGTTAACGTGTAATATCCAACATGACTTTTATCAGTGCTGAAACCAATACCAAGACACGATTACTGGCAATGTAAATGTTGTTACTGCACAGCTGCTAAATTTAGGTCCTTAACCACATCTACCAAACAACTGTTAGATATTACTGTATTATATATACAGCGATGTGTTGTACACCTGTAAAACACATCATATATATGTCCTATATAGACATAGATAGACACATACCTGAAAATTTATTTCAAATTAACTTTTAAAAGCTATAAAAGCTTATTTAAAAAAAAAAAAAGTAATTCTCCAAAAATTTAAAGATGTTGCTGAGCATCTCAATTTAGACTATTCTTTTTACAATGAAACAAATAACAATTCCCAAAAAAAAAAAATGTGTTGCTGAAACTCAGGCTTATAAATTCTTCACTTCTTCTAGATTTTCTGGAAAAAAGTGTTTTCTTTTGCTGTGATTTTTAAATGTTCAGTCTACATTCCATTTCTTAATTATTTTTTTATACAAAATTGCTAATTATACAAAGGCATTCAACTGTGTGGATCATAACAAACTACGGATAACACTGCAAACAAGGGGAATTCCAGAACACTTAATTGTGTTCATGAGGAACCTGTACATAGGCCAAGAGACAGTTGTTCGAATAGAACAAGGGGATATTGCATGGTTTAAACTCAGGAAAGGTGTGTGTCAAGGTTGTATCCTTTCACCATACTTATTCAATCTGTATGCTGAGCAAATAATCCCAGAAACTGGGACTATCTGAGGAAGAACACAGCATCAGGATTGGGGGAAGACTCATTAACAACCTGTGATATGCAGATGACACAACCTTGCTTGTTGAAAGTGAAGAGGACTTGAAGCACTTACTGATGAAGATGAAAGACTACAGCCTTCAGTATGGATTGCACCTCAACATATAGAAAACAAAGTCCTCACAACTGGACCAATAAGCAACATTATGATAAATGGAGGTAAGACTGAAGTTGTCAAGGATTTCATTTTACTTAGATTCACAATCAATGCCCACGAAAGCAGCAGTCAAGAAATTAAACAACATATTGCATTGGGCGAATCTGCTACAAAAGACCTCTTTAAAGTGTTGAACAGCAAAGATGTCACTTTGAGGACTACACAGCGCCTGACCTAAGCCATGGTATTTGCAATCGCCTCATATACATGTGAAAGCTGAAAAATGAATAAGGAAGACTGAAGAAGAATTGATGCCTTTGAAATATGATGTTGGCAAAGAATACCGAATATACCATGGACTCCCAAAAGAACAAACAAATCTGTCTTGGAAGAAGTACAGCAAGAATGCCCCTTGGAAGCAAGGATGGTGAGACTTCATCTCACATACTTCGGACATGTTATCAGGAGTAACCAGCCCCTGGAGAAGTGTATCATGCTTGGTAAATTAGAGGGTCAGCAAAAAAGAGGAAGGCCCTCAACGAGATGCAGTGACACGACGGCTGCAACAATGGGCTCAAATACAGCAATGATTGTACGGACGGCGCAGGACCAGGCAGTATTTTTATTCTGTTGTACACAGGGTTGCTATGAATTGAAACCAACTTGACAGCACCTATCAACACAGCAACAACAGAAAATATACAGGAAGGATAAGAAACTTTTTAGGCATTTGCTTTTTATCTAACAGTCTCACTTGATTCTACTTTTCACTTTACCACTTCCTACCTGTATGACCTTTTCCAAGTTACTTGATCACCCTAACCCTCAGTTTCTTCTTCCATAAATGGGAAGATTAAATAAGGTCCTATTTCTTATGAGGAGCCCTGGTGGCACAGTGGTTAAGAGCTTGGCTACTAACCAAAAGGTCAGCAATTCGAATCCGCCAGCCGCTCCTCGGATACCATATGGGGCAGTTCTACTATGTCCTATAGGGTCTCTATGGGTCAGAACTGACTGGCAGCAATGAACTGTTACTGTATGGATTTTTTATCAACTTAGCACCCAGTAAGAATGCAATAATTGTTAGCTCTTATCAACATCACATCACCATGACGTGTATTCCATAACTGATTTAAGGTTTCCAGTACAGTCAGATGGCAATGTTAGGTTATTGAGTGGTAGGGGACTTTTTAGAGTTCCTTGAATTTAAAATTAATAGTGATTGCTTTTCTTTAGTCACACAATTTTTAAACCTTGTCTTCCTTAAGCTTTGAATTTATAAATCTTATTCTATTTTTTAGTTTAGTTATTTCTATATAAAAAAAGTCATTTTTACTTGTTCTTTAAACAAAGTTGGATTGACTCCAGTTCAAAAGAATAAATTACCTCACTGTTTAGTCTTATTCATAAAATTGGGTAAGTTTCCACAGCTTTTTAAAATGTCAATTATAAATTTAATATTTTTGATGTTCTTTTGTAACTACTCCAAGTGCCTGACAGAATATAACCCTGGAAAGCAAAATATTCCTAAGCCCTTGATCAAATCTTAGAAATCTAATAAATTAAACAAAGTAAATCGATTTATTTTGAACTTTTTATTTTATAATCAGATTTTTTCTTGTATGTTTTAACTAAAAACCACAAATTTAATATCAATTACACATATTAAATTGAAATTTCAAGAGGAAAATGCTAGATTCTCTAAATAGCACAGGCATTTAACACAACAAACATGTAAACTACCCTGAATGTATATGAAAATTAACATTCACTTGCTTTAGTTTCCCAGTTCTATACTCATCTCTATCTTATGACAGTATAAAAACTACTTACCCAGTTACCACAACAGAATTACCATCTCAGATGAACTAAGGTTACTTTAACCTTTAAGCAACTGTATCTCAAAATCTACCTATTGCACAGGTGAATACACTAAGCCCTTTTTACAGCTGTTCATGTATAGGAAATGCAAAGTTTTCGACTCTTCACAATCCAAGTTTAGATACCTGATTTTACTGGATGTGATTCTGCAAACCATACCCCCTTTATTGTTGTTGTTGTTGTTGTTATATGTCATTGGGTCAATTTCAACTCACAGTGACCCCATATGATGGAGAAGAACTGCCCCATAGGGTTTTCTAGGCTGTACATTCTTTACAGTAGCAGATTGCCAAGTCTTTCTCCCATAGAGCTTCTGGGTGGTTCAAACTGCCAACCGTTAGGCTAGCAGCCTAGGGCTTAACTTGTACCACCAGGCCTCCTATACTTACATTTGGTTTTAGTAATCTCTTTACCACAAACTGACAGACATGTGGTAGCTTTCATGTTGCTATGATACTGGAGCCTATGACACCAGTTATTTCAAATATCAGCAGGGTCAACCTTGGTGGATAAGTTCTGACAGAGCTTTCAGACTAAGACAAACTAGAAGAAGCACGTGGGGTCTACTTCTGAAAAAAACTGGCCGGTGAAAACCTTATCAATAGCAGCAGAATACTATCTGGTATAGTGTTAGAACATAAGTCCCTCAGGTTGGAAGGCGCTCAAAATATAACTGGGGAAGAGCTGCCTCCTCAGAGTAGAATCAATGTTAATGACATGGATGGAGTCAGGCTTTCAGGGCTTTCATTTGCTGATGTGGCATGACTCAAAATAAGAAGAAACAGCTGCAAACATCCATTAATATTCAGAATGTGGAATGCACAAAGTACACCTCTAAGAAAATTGGAAGTCGTCAAAAAGGAAATAGAATCCATAAACATTGATATCCTAGGCATTAGTGAGCTGAAATGGACTGGTAATGACCATTTTGAGTCAGACAATCATATGGTCTACTACACTAAAAAAAAAAAAAAAAAAAAAATTTTTTTTTTTTTTAGTGTAGTAGACCATATGATTGTCTGACTCAAAATGTAGGAATGAAAAATTGAAGAGGAATGGTGTCGCATTCATCATCAAAGAGAACATTTCAGGATCTATCCTGAAGTACAATGCTGCCAGTGAGAGGGACTATCCACATGCCTACAAGGAAGACCAGTTAAGAAGACTATTATTTAAATTTACCTACCAACCACTAAAGCTAAAAATAAGGAAATCGAAGATTTTTACCAACTTCTGCATTCTGAAACTGATCAAACACAATCAAAATGCATTGATAAGTGCTAGTGATTAGAACGTGAAAGTTGGAAATGAAGAAGAAGCTATAGTTGGAAAACACGGCTCTGGTGACAGAAATGACACCAGAGATCCCATGAAAGAATTTTGCAAGACCAATGACTTCTTCATTGCAAATACCTTTTTTCAAGAACATAAATGGTGACTATGCATGTGAACCTTGCCACATGTATTGCACAGAAATCAAACTGACTACATCTGTGGAAAGAGATGATGGAAAATCTCAATAGCCTCAGTCACAACAAGGCCAGGGACCAGCTGCGCAATGGACCATCAATTGCTCATACGCAAGTACAAGCTGAACCTGAAGAAAATTGGAACAAGTCCACAGGAGACAAAGTTTGATCTTAAGTATATCCTACCTGAAATTAGAGACCATCTCAAGAAGAGATTTCATGCACTGAACACTAATGCCCGAAGACCAGGTGAGTTGTGGAATGACATCCAGGATATCACACATGAAGAAAGCAACAGGTCATTAAAAAGACAGGAAAGAAAGAACAGACTAAAATGGATATCAGAAGAAACTCTGAAACTTGCTCTTGAACATCAAGTAGTTTAAGTGAATGGAAGAAGTGATGAAATAAAAGAGATGAATAGAAGACTTTGAAGGGTGACTCGGGAAGACAAAACAAAACTTTATAATGACATGTGCAAATACCTGGAGTTAGAAAACCAAAAGGAAAGAAGACCCTTGGCATTTCTCAGGCCAAAAAGAACTGAAGAAAAATCAAGCCTGGAGTTGCAATACAAAAGGATTCTGTGGGCAAAACACAGAACGACACAGGAAGCATCAAAAGAAGATGGAAGGAATATATGGAGTCACTATACCAAAAAGAATTGGTCAACATTCAATCATTTCAGGAGGTAGCATATGATCAAGAACCATCGGTACTGAAGGAAGAAATCCAAGCTGAGCTGAAGACAGTGGCAAAAACAAGGCCCCAGGAATTGATGACGTACCAATTGAGATGTTTCAACAAATGGATGAAGCTCTGGAAATGTTCACTTGTCTATGCCAAGAAATTTGGAACCTGGCCAACCCACTGAAAGAGATACATTATTCGTGCCTATACCAAAGAAAAGTGATCCAACCAAATGTGGAAATTATTGAACAGTATCGTTAATATCACACATAAATAAAATTTTGTTGAAGATCATTCAAAAATGGTTCCAGCAGTGTATCAACATGTAACTGCCAGAAAGTAAAGCGAGATTCAGAAGAGGACGTGAAACAAGGGATATCACTGCTGATGTCAGATGGATCTTGGCTGAAAGCAGATAATACCAGAAAGATATTTACCTGTGTATAATTGAGTATGTAAAGGCATTTGACTGTGTGGATCATAACAAATTATGGATAACACTGCAAGAATGAGAATTCCAGAACACTTAATTGTGCTCGTCCAGAACCTGTACATAAACCAAGAGACAGTTGTTCCAACAGAAAAGGGGATATTGTGTGGTTTAAAGTAAGGAAAGGTGTGCGCTGTTGTACCATTTCACCATACTTATTCAATCTGTATGCTGAGCAAATAATCCCAGAAACTAGATTACAGGAAGAAGGCAACATCAGTATAGAAGGAAGACTCATTAACAACCTACGATATGCAAATAACACAACCTTGCTTGCTGAAAGTGAAGACGACTTGAGGTACTTACTGATAAAGATCACCTTAACATAAAGAAAAAAAACGGAGAAACCGTTGAAGTTGTAAAGGATTTCATTTTACTTGGATCCACAATCAATGCCCATGGAAGCAGCAGTCAAGAATTTATCAGATGACATATTGTATTGGGCAAATCCGCTGCAAGACCTCTTTAAAGTGTTAAAAAACAAAGCTGTCACTTTGAGGACTACGGTGCACCTGACCCAAGCCATGGTATTTTCAATTGCCTCATATGCATATGAAAGCTGGACAATGAATAAGGAAATCTGAAGAAGACTTGACGCCTTTGCATTATGGCGTTGGTAAAGAATATTTAATGTACCATGGACCGTCAAAAGAATGAACAAATCTGTCTTTGAAGAAGTGCAGGCAGAATGCTCCTTAGAAGCCAGGATGGCAAGACTTTATCTAGCAGTCTTTGGACATGTTTTCAGGAGGTATCAGTCCCAGGAGCATAACATTGTGCTTGCTAAAGTAGAGGGTTAGCAAAAAAGAGGAAGACCTTCAATGAGATGGACTGACACAGTGGTTGCAACAATGGCCTCAAGCGTAACAAATGTTGTGAGGATGGTGCAGGGCTGTGCATTGTTTCTTTCTGTTGTACATAGGGTCACTATGAGTCGGAACCAACTCAATGGCACCTAAAAACAACAACAGTCTCTTTACTGAGTGATTGAATTCTGCATTATTTTCTGTTCTACCATAATCCATAACATTTTAATGATTTTTTTAAATCAAGGTCTTGGCCGTACCCTTGTTCTTTCTTTAATGATATGATTCTCACAGTGCTGTTCTCTACAATAATAATGCATTTAGACACTTCTAATATATTTTTTTTAATATTTCCAATTTTTCATTAATATGAAAACATTTCCGTGTATATATTGCCTCATATTTGTTTCTTTTGGCCGGATACTTAATAATATTTAAGTATTTATCAAATCTTACTCTTTTGTTGTTGGGCATTATTGAGTCAATTTCTACTTCTAGAGATCCCATATTACACAGAATAACTGCCCCATAGGGTTTTCTTGGCAGTAATCTTTACAGGAGCATATTGCCAGGCCTTTCTCCCTCAGAGCCATTGGGAGTGTTCAAACCACCAATGTTTCAGTTAGCAGCCAAGCATTTAACCATCAACGCCAACAGGGCTCTAGATAGACATATTATAGCAAACTGTTGTAGAAACACTCGCCTACCATCATTCTTGAAGAAGGCACTGTATTTGAAGTTAACAGTTGAGAAAAGGCCTGAACCATCCCAGAGGAACTGTGGCTTCTTGCAGATTATTCATAATCCATAATTGCACCAATTTTTATTTATGGGATAATTAAATAATATTTCCCAGATAACCGTTGTACCTTTTTTTTCCAGTGCTTTTAGATATCATGGATAATTAAATACAGTTCATTTTAAATATTAGTAAATTTATATCTTTTTGTTATTATGTATTTTTGAATTGTTGCTAAAATATAATTGTGTGAATTTGGGATTCCATAGAATATTTTGATATTCAAATCGGGCCTTTATATTTAAAAGTTTTGAAACAAAGAGGGACAATTAATACATAATTTCTGATTTCACGGAGTTTACACATTAGTAAAAGGAAAAGCCATGTGAAAGGGACACCAACACGAAACACAATGGCAATACGGGTTCACTATAAGACTGGAGGAAGTGAGGTGATAGTAATTTAGTCTGAGAAGTTTTAAAAAGGTTTCATAAAGTTTTTGTAAAAATGGAAATAAATGCAGGATGTCACTGCTAAATTTAATTTGGTCACTTTCTTACTGAACACCAGTATCTATAAACATCTAAATCTAATCTTTTACACAGACCCTGTGTATTTATATTAAAAAATAATACAAATGTTTCTTTATAGTTTATTGATCTTAGGCATTATACTTAAGTCTAGATATTTATTTTGCAAAAGTACAGCCTGTGGGTCAAGTCCAGAAAAGTATGTGTAATTTGCAAAATCCCACAGATAAGTAAACAATATCATCTGTGGCTGTTTTGGCATTAGTGACATGTTTGAGCATGGCCTGCAAAGCCAAAAATACTTACTTTCTGGCCCTGTACTGGAAAAGTTTGTCAATTTTTGCTCTATTTATATTAATATTGGACATTCCTGGAATACTGACCAAAAGCTTCTAGTTGACCTAACATTCATCACAATGCTTCTGATTAATTATTACAGCAACTGGCTTTGAAATTGGTCTCACTCTCCTGGACCCTCGTCTCCTGAAACATCTAATTAAAAAAGGCAATTGTCCACATTATATGTATATTTTTTAAATGGTGGAACTGTTTCACATTTTCCTTTAAGACTTTGCCTACCTGAAATAATTTACACCCAATGCTTAATTAGTTCCCCAACTGACTCTCCTATAAATTATCCTAGTAACACTTGGGAAATGGCTACTTTTAACTACCTTTGAAAAAGAGTCATTAATAAATAAATAAAGCATTTCATTCTGGAAAATATATAGGGTTTGTTAACAAAGTCAAAATAATCCTGACCTCAGGTAGGTCACAATCTAGAGATATCGAGATGCTTCATCATTAAGAAACGTCTACCTGTTAAGTACCAGTAAATAATCATTTTAATACTCTCAAATTCTTTATCATAAACTTGATTCAAGATTTGCCTTACTTAGCTTTCTTCAAAGTAAAAAAAAAAAAATTTTTTTTGAAACATTTATTAAAGACTTACTCTTTGCCCTGCATGAAGAAAACAAGAGTACAAAGCGAGGAAGATATTTTCCCTAGGTCTAAAAATGTTTAGTTCTGCAAGATATATATTTTGTATGATGGAGATTCACTTAAAGTGGGAGATCTGAGTGGATTCATTGAGAAAGTGACATTAAGTTGGGCCCTGAAATATAGGCAGATATTTTTTGAAGTGGAAATGAAAGGGAATAGTTTTCTATATCAAGGGAAAATATGAACCAAACGTCCAGCCTAGAGATTGACATTTTTGCTATTACTAACTTCCTGATGTGATGTGGTTGCAAAATGTTATCGTTAATAATATTCTGATCAGTATTGAAATATGCAATCAGCCTTGTATGCAAACTTAGGCATTATACTTAAGTCTAGATATTTATTTTGCAAAATGAAATTTCTATTAAAGTAAAAAAAAAAAAGGCAGGCATTTGGTCTCTCCTTGGTATGGTTTTAGAGAAAGATGAACCTGCTTCTGCAGCATTATTTTAAACATAAAATCTACAAACAGCACAATTACTTATCTCATGTTCCCTATAAGACTCCATCTTTCTTATATTCTCAATAGTATTTTATGAGCAAAATATAAATATTAGTATCTGAGCCCATGCCACTAGCGTCACAAATATATTCACTGAAGTTTAAAACTCACAAAGAGGCTGATAAGTCTTCCATTTTCTTAAACCGTATTTCATAAACACAGAGCTCTTTTTTTTTTCCTAGGCAGTACTGATCTCATGAAATATGTACGGCACACCAATTACACACAGACGGAAAGTGCCTCTCAGTCAGGAGGCCACTGAAATGAAGGAGCCACAATACCATCTAGTGTCAGCTATGCACAGCATCTCCTAACTACATGGAAAAGAATGGTAGGCTACATTAATATGGAGAAAATGATGGAAAACAAAACTTGGGCTCCCTTTCTTACATAGCTGGGAAATAAATGTAGTGCCTGCCACTAAGCACTCCCTTCCGCTCCTTTATCTTTTATTTATTTTTGTACCAAAATTTTGTACCAATTGTCAAGAAAAAATATCAGTCTCCTCAATATGGAACTGTCTGCCCAGTTGCTGTTAACACTGACCCCACAAATAATAGTCCATCGAATGATCAATCGATAGTCCTTCATAGTGTGATCTGCTGTAATGAGGTCATGTGAGCTCACAGGAATGTTACTCAGCAAAATTCTACATGGTACCGTGCAGCAATTACCCACGCAACTGCTTGGGGCATCCATGGTAAGGCTATTTTCACTGGGAATTAATTCTTGCTTTTTTATCTATAGTTAGGTCTAAAAATTAATAACGTCCCAAACTGGACTGAGCTTCTTTGGGAAATTGTGTGTCTCTGGAAGTATTTAATCCAATCATAAGGAATTGTGTGTGCCTGGAAGCATTAAATCCAATCATAAGGAGTTGTGTGTTTCTGGAAGTATTTAATCCAGTCATAGGGAATTGTGTGTCTCTGGAAGTATTTAATCCAATCATAAGGAGTTGTGTGTTTCCAGAAGTATTTAATCCAGTGTTATATGAGGCCCTCCAGTGAAGTTGCAGAAAGGAGTTATATGATTACACCTTAGGCTCCCTGAGTGCCAAAGACCTGTCTTAATTTGTGGCTCCTGAAAATTCCTCTAATAATGGCTTTCACTGATTGAGCATGCAAAAAATATTTTAACTGATTATAGTAAAACTCCTTTTATGTTTTCATACAGCATGCATTGCCTTCAAAATTAAAAGATACTGATTTCAGAAGGGGATTTATATATTATTGACTAAAAGGTTTTGCCCACAAAAGTTATTTTTTAAAAAGCTATTATCTGACATCTGGCTTGGAATGTATCTGGTAACATATTAAAAAATTAAAAAATTGCTTAACGGGATATTCTTTTGCTTTTAAGCTGGTAAGATGTAAAACATTTAAAAATGAGGCACTTCCGTTCTATCTCAAAATCCTACAGTTATTCAGCAAAAAATAACCACGAAAGTGGAGAGTTACAGACTGAAGTGTGCTACCTCTCCCAAAATATGTGTTGAAATTTTAGCCCCTATACCTATGGATGTAATCCCATTTGGGAATGGAATTTCTTTTTATGTTAATGAGGTCATATCAGTGTAGGGTTTGTCTTAAACCTACTCACTTTTATAAAAAGGGCAGATTCAGCACAGAGAAGCAAGCACAAAAGGAATGAAAGATGCATGCCACATGGAGATCTCCAAGGAACACCAAGACGAATGCTAGAAAAGCTAAGACACGATCTTCCCACAGAGACAACAGACAGGAAGACTTCCCCTAGAGCTGGTGCCCTGAATTCAGACTTCTAGCCTCCTGAACTATAAGAAAATTAATTTCTGTTCTTTAAAACCACCCACTTGCGGTATTTCTGTTATAAGCATCACTGAGAAACTAAGAAAAGGAGTAACCAATTGTTTCTCTTCAAGGAAAAAAACCTCTGGAATTAGTGGGAGGACTTTCTAGAATATAATTCTTTGTTTTCAATAAACTGAAAAAAAGACGGCTTTGTTTTAGTCCAAAGGTAAATAGATAAACCACCTTGCCTGGGAGATGATGAACTTTCCATTATCAAATGCACTTAAACGTAGAGCTATTCATACAATGCATTATACTATAGCAGGGATTTTATGAGATTTCAATCCACATCTCTCTAAGATATTTTTCACAGCTTTAGTGAAATATCACTGACATGCAATAAACTGCATATATTTATACAATTTGATAATTTTTTTTAAATAATTTTTATTGTGCTTTAAGTGAAAGTTTACAAATCAAGTCAGTCTCTCACACAAAAACCCATAAACACCTTGCTACACACTCCCAATTACTCTCCCCCTAATGAGACAGCCCGCTCTCTCCATCCACTCTCTCTTTTCGTGTCCATTTCACCAGCTTCTAATCCCCTCCACCCTCTCGTCGCCCCTCCAGGCAGGAGATGCCAACATAGTCTCAACTGTCCAGCTGATCCAAGAAGCTCACTCCTCACCAGCATCCCTCTACATCCCATTGTCCAGTCCAATCTGTGTCTGAAGAGTTGGCTTCGGGAATGGTTCCTGTCCTGGGCCAACAGAAGGTCTGGGGGCCATGACCACTGGGGTCCTTCCAGTCTCAGTCAGACCATTATGTCTGGTCATATGAGAATCTGGGGTCTGCATCCCACTGCTCTCCCGTTTCCTCAGGGGTTTTCTGTTGTATTCCCTGTCAGGGCAATACCTGGGCACCATCTAGTTCTTCTGGTCTCGGGATAATGTAGTCTCTGGTTCACGTGGTCCTTTTTGTCTCTTGGGCTCCTAATCGCCTTGTGTCCTTGGTGTTCTTCATTCTTCTTTGATCCACTTGGGTTGAGACCAATTGATGCATCTTAGATGGCTGCTTGCTAGCGTTTAAGATACAAGGCGCCACTCTTCAAAGTGGGATGCAGAATGTTTTCTTAATAATTTTATTACGCCAGTTGACTTAGAGGTCCCCTGAAACCATTGTCCCCAGACCCCTGCCCCTGCTACGCTGGCCTTCAAATCATTCAGTTTATTCAGGAAACTTCTTTGCTTTTGGTTTAGTCCAGTTGTGCTGACCTCCCCTGTATTGTGTGCTGTCTTTCCCTTCACCTAAAGTAGTTCCTATCTACTATCTAATTAGTGAGTGTCCCTCTCCCACCCTCTCTCCCTCCCTCCTCTCGTAACCACAGAAGAATGTTTTCTTCTCAGTTTAAACTATTTCTCAAGTTCTTATAATAGTGGTCTTATACAGTATTTGTCCTTTTGCAACTAATTTCACTCAGCATAATGCCTTCCAGGTTCCTCCACGTTATGAAATCTTTCACACATTCCTCACTGTTCTTTATCAATGCGTAGTATTCCATTGTGTGAATATACCATAATTTACTTATCCATTCATCCGTTGATGGACACCTTGGTTGCTTCTATCTTTCTGCTGCTGTAAACAGTACTGCAATAAACATGGGTGTGCATATATCTGTTCATGTAAAGGCTCTTATTTCTCTAGGATATATTCCAAGGAGTGGGATTGCTGGATCCTATGGTAGTCCTATTTCTAGCTCTTTAAAAACAGGAAGCGCCAAATCGATTTCCAAAGTGGTTGTACCCTTTGACATTCCCACCAGCACTATAGAAGTGTTCCAATCTTTCCATAGCTTTTCCAACATTTATTATTTTGTGTTTTTTGGATTAATGCCAGCCTTGTTGGAGTGAGATGAAATCTTACTGTAGTTTTGATCTGCATTTCTCTAATGGCTAATGATCTTGAACATTTCCTCATATATCTGTTAGCTACCTGAATGCCTTCTTTAGTGAAGTATCTATTCATATCTTTTGCCCATTTTTTAATTGGGTTATTTGCCTTTTTGTAGTTGAGTTTTTGCAGTATCATGTAGATCTTAAAGATCAGGCACTGATCAAAAATGTCATAGCTAAAAACTTTTTCCCAGGCTGTAGGTAGTCTTTTTACTCTTTTGGTGAAGTCTTTAGATGAGCATAGGTGTTTGATTTTGAGGAGCTCCCAGTTATCTAGTTTTTCTTCTGCATTCTTAGTAATGTTTTGTATACTGTTTATGCCATGTATTAGGGCTCCTAACGTTGTCCCTATTTTTTCTTCCATGATCTTTATCGTTTTAAATTTGATATTTAGGTCTTTGATCCCTTTTGAGTTAGTTTTTGTGCATGGAGTGAGGTATGGGTCCTGTTTCATTTTTTTGCAGATGGATATCCAGTTATGCCAGCACCATTTGTTAAAAAGACTGTCTTTTCCCCATTTAACTCTTTTGGGGCCTTTGTCAAATATCAACTCCTCATATATGGATGGATTTATGTCTGGATTCTCAATTCTATTCCATTGGTTCATGTATCTGTTGTTGTACCAGTACCAGGCTGTTGTGACTACTGTGGCGATATAACAGGTTCTAAAATCAGGTGAAGTAAGACCTCCCACTTTGTTCTTCTTTTTCAGTAATGCCTTATTTATCCGGGGCCTCTTTCCCTTCCATATGAAGTTGGTGATTTGTTTCTCCATCTCATTAAAGAATGTCGTTGGGATTTGGATTGGAATTCATTAAATATATAGATCACTTTTGGTAGAATAGACATTTTTATAATGATAAGTCTTCCTATCCACGAGCAAGGTATATTCTTCCATTTATGCAAGTCTCTTTTGGTTTCTTGCAGAAGTGTACTGTAGATTGCTTTGTATAAGTCTTTTACATCTCTGGTAAGATTTATTCCTAAGTATTTTATCTTCTTGGGGGCTACTGTAAATCACATTGATTTGGTGATTTCCTCTTCGATGTTCTTTTTGTTGGTGTAGAGGAATCCAACTGATTTTTGTATGTTTATCTTGTATCCCAATACTCTGCTGAACTCTTCTATTAGTTTCGGTAGTTTTCTTGAGGATTCCTTAGGGTTTTCTGTGTATAGGATCATGTCATCTGCAAATAGAGATACTTTTACTTCTTTCTTGCCAATCTGGATATCCTTTATTTCTTTGCCTAGCCTAATCGCTCTGGCTAGGACCTCCAACACAATGTTAAATAAGAGTGGTGATAAAGGGCATCCTTGTCTGGTTCCCGATCTCAATGGGAATGCTTTCAGGTTCTCTCCATTTAGGGTGATGTTGGCTGTTGGCTTTGTGTAAATGCCCTTTATTATGTTGAGGAACTTTTCTTCTATTCCTATCTTGTTGAGAGTTGTTATCATGAATGAGTGTTGAACTTTGTCAAATGCCTTTTCTGCATCAATTGATAAAATCATGTGATTCTTGTCTTTTATTTATGTGGTGGATTACATTGTTTTTCTAATGTTGAACCATCCCTGCATACCTGGTATGAATCCCACTTGGTCATGGTGAATTATTTTTTTGATATGTTGTTGAATTCTATTGGCTAGAATTTTGTTGATGATTTTTACATCTACATTCATGAGGGATATAGGTCTATAATTTTATTTTCTTGTGGTGTCTTTACCTGGTTTTGGTATCAGGGATATGGTGGCTTCATAGAATGAGTTTGGTAGTAGTCCCTCCTTTTCTATGCTCTGAAGTACCTTTAGTAGTAGTGGTGTTAACTCTTCCCTGAAAGTTTGGTAGAACTCTGCAGTGAAGCCGTCGGTACCGGGGCTTTTTTCTGTTGGGAATTTTTTGATTACCTTTCAATCTCTTCTTTCGTTATGGGTCTATTTAGTTTTCTGCCTCTGTTTGTGTTAGTTTAGGTATGTAGTGTGTTTCTAGGAATTCATCTCTTTCTAGTTTTTCAAATTTGTTAGAGTAGAATTTTTCATAGTAATCTGGTATGATTCTTTTAATTTCAGTTGGGTCTGTTGTAACATTGCCCATCTCATTTCTTATTTGGGTGATGTGCTCCCTCTCCTGTTTTTCTTTTGTCAGTTTGACCAGTGCTTTATCAATTTTGTTGATTTTTTTTCAAAAAACCAGCTTTTGGTCTTGTTAATTCTTTCAATTGTTTTTCTACTTTCTATTTCACTTAGTTCAGCTCTAATTTTTATTTTTTCTTCTGGTGCCTGTGGGTTTCTTTTGTTGCTCTCTTTCTATTTGTTCAAGTTGTAGGCATAATTCTTTGGTTTTGGCCCTTTCTTCTTTTTGGATGTGTGCACTTATCGATATAAATTGGCCTCTGAGCACCGCTTTTGCTGTGTTCCAAAGGTTTTGATAGGAACTGTTTTCATTCTCATTGGATTCTATGAATTTCTTTATCCCATCCTTAATGTCTTCTATAATCCGGTCTTTTTTGAGCAGGGTATTGTTTAGTTTCCAAGTGCCTGATTTCTTTTCCTTGCTTTTCCTGTTATTGATTTCCACTTTTATGGCCTTATGGCCAGAGAAGATGCTTTGTAATATTTCAATGTTTTGGATTCTGCTAAGGCTTGCTTTATGACCTAATATGTGGACTATTCTAGAGAATGTTCCATGTGCACTAGAAAAGAAATACACTTGGTTGCTGTTGGGTGGAGTGTTCTGTATATGTCTGCGAGGTCAAGTTGGTTGATTGTGGCATTTAGATCTTCCGTGTCTTTATTGAGCTTCTTTCTGGATGTCCTGTCCTTCACCGAAAGGTGTGTTAGTGTCTCCTACTATTTTTATGGAGCTGTCTAACTCACTTTTCAATGCTGACAGAGTTTGTTTTCTGTATCTTGCAGCCCTGTCACTGGATGCATAAATATTTTATATGGTTATATCTTCTTGGTGTACTGTCCCTTTAATCATTATATAGTGTCCTTCCTTATCCTTTGTGATGGATTTAACTTTAAAGTCTATTTTTTCAGAAATTAATAAATACTACCACTCCTGCTCTTTTTGTTGTTTGCTTGATATATTTTTTTCCATCCTTTGAGTTTTAGTTTGTGTCTCTAAGGCTAAGATGTGTCTCTTGTAGGCAGCATATAGACGGACCTTGTTTTTTAATCCACTCTGCCACTCTCTGTCTCTTTATTGGTGCATTTAGTCCATTGACTTTCAGGGTAATTATGGATAGGTATGAATTTAGTGCTATCATTTTGATGTCGTTTTTTTTGTGTTGACAGTTTCTTTTTCCCACTTGATTTTATGTGCTGAGTAGATTTTCTTTATATATTGTCCTTTCCTCATATTTGTTGTTGTTGATTTTGTTTCTGCTTAGTCTGTATTTTTCCCTTGTATTTTATTTTGATGAGTAGGATAGTTTGTCTCCTTTGTGGTTACCTTATTATTTACCCCTATTTTTCTAAATTTAATACTCAACTTTTATTTCTTTGTATCACCGTATCTTCCTCTATATGGAAGGTGTATGAATACATTTCTTAGTCCCTCTTTATTATTTTAATGTTGTCTTCTTTTATATAATAACAGTGCTGTTACCCTGTTTTGGAGTTTTGTTTTTTTTGTAATCTTGCTTTGACAATTTGATAATTTTTGACATGTATACTTCGATGAAACCATTGTGATGATCAAGACAATGAATATCTCCATCATTCCCCAAATTTTCTTCCCTGTACATTCTCTCCCTCCAGGTCTCATCTCCAGGCAATAAATGGATAGGTTTCTGTCACTATAGATTAATTTGCATTTTCTAGAATTTTATATAAGTGCACTCTCTTCCGTCTGGCTTATTTCACTCAGCATAATTAGTTTAAAATTCTTCCAGTTGTTCCTATATCAGTAGTTTATTCAGTTTTATTGCTAAGTAGTATTCCACTGAATGGATAGGCCCCAATTTGTTCATCCATTCACCTGCTGCTGGGTATTTGAGTCCCTTTCAGTTTTTGAAAATTACAAAAAAAAAAAAAGGTTCTGTGGACATTTATGCATGAGTATTTTTATAAATATATGCTTTTGGTGATCTTAGGTAGATACCTAGGAATGGAATCACTGAGTAATAATGTAGATATATGTTTTGCTTTTTAATAAACTGACAAAATGTTTTCTAAAATGGTTGTACCATTTTGCATTGTTCTGACCTTTTTTATCCTGGCTCTTTTCCTGAGCATGTAAGTAATTTCAGGTCCTTTCCTATTTTGAAAAAAGTAAAAAACAGGTTTTAACATGCATAACTTTTTAACTACTTAACATTAACTTGCCTTGTTCTTTTCCTACAAAGCTATTTTCTTGAAAGAATTATCTATTTTCTTATTTCCCTCTCCTTCATCCCAACACAACCAAGATCCTGCCCTAATCATTCCTCTGTAAGTATTCTTGTTAGTACTGAGTTCTCTTTGGCTCGTGCACTGGTCCCATCTCAGCTGTCATCACACCAGGGCTCTCTAAGAGACATTTTCACTGCTGACCTCTCCCAACTGTGGGAATTTTCTCTGCTTGTATGGCCCCACTCTGATGAGTCTCCTATCTCTCAAACCTTCCTCAGTCTTCTACACGGTCTCCTCTCCTTCTCCCCGATTCTTGAAACATGTTTGTCCCTGTATTTTCTCTTCACTTTCTATACAGTCTACTGGGCAACTGTATACAAAAGCATAGATTCTACTGTCACCTATAGAACAGTGAATTTCCAATTTATATTTCTGTTCCAGGCATACAACCATATCCATATAATCAACTTAAACCAATTGCTGTCAAGTTGATTCAGACTCACGGCGATTCCACATGTGTTAGAGTAGAATCATGCTCCACAGGGTTTTTGATAGTTGATTTTTTGGAAGTAGATCATCAGGCCTTTCTTCTGAGGCCCCTCTGGGTGGACTCGAATCACCAACTTCAGTTAGCAGCCAAGCATCTTAACCATTTGCACTACCCCAGGACTCCATAATCAACTTAACAAAAATCCATTGCCATCAAGTCGATTCCGACTCATAGCAACCCTTACTGATATATAAATTCCAGCAGGAATCTCGTATGCAATATTTGCCAGCCTTTTATCCAAACATATAGCTCATGCTGTATTTCCTGTGCTGGGAGATGGCAGACACTCACCCTATCACCTAAACCAGAAACCTGGGATTCATCCTTATCCACTCACTCCCACCTTTCCTAATGACAAATAACCCAGTTCTTTAAATCATATCTCTTATATATCTCATCAACCCATGCTTCTTCATTTTCACTGCTTCTACTCTCATTTTATCTTGCTTGAAACTTGGGAATAGATTTCAAAAGGTCCCACCGTCTCTAGTCCCACTCTCTACAATCAAAGTTTTTTACTGACGCCTGAATAAACATTCTAAAAGAGACAAATGTGCTAGTGGGAACACTGTGTAAAACCATGTATCTTTACTGTCTGTAGGCAAAATAGCCTATATAACATTACTTTCATGCTCTGAATTCTCTATCTTTTCTACAGTTTTTTTCTCAAATCTCATTACTAACAACGCCTCTACATGAATTCCAAGATCCAGCCATAACCAGTTTCTCAGTTTCCTAAGCATGAAATTTTAATACACCTCCAGACCTTAAATCCAGGGATATCCTTGAGTCTCTTTCCCTTCCATGTTCTATTGGTGATAAACACACAACCCTAAAGGGATAGCTCATTCCTTAGCCTACTATGACTCAGCTAAGCCTGGTTAATTATCCCTTCCTTCCCCAGGTACCCACCCACTCCCACTGCAGTTGATACATATCTCCATAATAAAAAAAAAATAGTCCTGATCAAATTGTATAACAGTTAAATTTTTACCTATTTCCCTACAACTATACTAGAGGAGGAAACCCTGGTGGCATAGTGGTTAAGTGCTACAGCTGCTAACCAAAAGGTTGGCAGTACAAATCCACCAGGCACTCCTTAGAAACTCTATGGGCCAGTTCTGCAGAACTCTGTCCTATAGGGTAGCTACGAGTCTGAATCAACTTGATGGCAACGGGTTTGGTGTTTTTTTTTTTTTTTTTATATACTTGAGGATGAATTGACTTGACAGCAATGTTTTTTTGTTTGTTTGTATAATAGAGGACAAAGATACACTTTCAATGTCTAAGACAATGCTTGGCACACAGAAGGTTCTCAATAATGTATTTTAAATGAATTTTCCCTTCTCCTTAAAGAACTGAGCAATTAGTCGTGGTTTAACATAAAGACTTTTCCTGAAACTAAAATACACTCCTGAATCAAGTCTGCCAAAATGTAATCTGACACACTGAGAATAGGGTAAATGTTCAACCTCTTAAGCTTGGGTACGCAAACATAAACTCAAAAGGCAGTAATGGTATTCAACCCCTGTGGCTCTTCATTCTTACACTAGAAAAATAAAATTATGTTCGATCTGCATAGGAAATAAATGTTGGTCTTACTATTTCCCTTTTTGTACTTTATAGAAGAAAAACTTGATGGTTTGAAATATGTCTTTCAGTTCTTATAATTTTATTTTTACTTGATGGTTAATATTTGTATATAACTAAAGATCAGAATATGGAAGTGTGAACATAAGCAAACAGTTTACATGATATGAACCATTAATACAGTATTCTCAAAGAACTCTGTGAAAAGATATTAGGAAGTATGGGCCCTAATCTTCAGGTAGAAAATATACAGAAAGGTAAAATAAAGTTAAAATAATCAGAAATCCTAAGCTGTCTTACTTCCTACTATTTTTACCTTACTGTTCAATATTAAAGGTCCTTTGTATCATAAAATTATCAACGAGGAAATGAAACACTGAGTCCAGAGCTGATGAAAGAAGAAAAAAAATCTTCATAAAAGAGGAAACAGTGAAAATTCACACACTAAGCCCATCTCTTCCATTTCAATTACTGTCCAGAAAGATGTGTGAAATCGTAAAAAGCCAGGATATAAATTTGAATCCACTGCTTGCTGGTTGTGTTACTATAGGCAAAGCATTAACCTCTGGTTCTCTATAAACTTGTAAAAGGGCCACAATATCAGCAAGTGTTATTTAGTAAAAGAATTTAATGAATGATATGTGTCAGTCAAGATCGGCCAAGTATGCTATGGTCAATAAACAACTCCAAAATCTCAGTGGCTTAAATCCACAAGCTTTATTTCCCACTCCCGCTCCTGGTTTGTCCTAGTTGGGTAGCTTAAGGCTGTTTCACATCAACCTCACTCCAGGACCATGGCTCACATAGGAACGAACGTTGGCAGTAATGCAAAGGAAGAGAGAGTGTAGCAAGCTACTTATTGGCTTTTAAAGCTGCCACCCAGAAATAAGGCATATCGCTTACGCTCATGATTTACTGTTGGTATTTCAAGAGGGTGAGGAAGTATAATCCTACCACATGCCCTACGAGATATTTAGAAACTCTTATTTCATATCAATATTTTATATTAATATTGAGCATTAAATATATATGACACTGTCACCCATTCAATGGCACAGAATAAATAATAGATAATGATAAATTGTTCTGAGGGTTTACTCTGTGCTAGGCATGCTGCTAAGGGCTTTGCTCTCGTCATCTAATTTACTTCTCATATTGGCCCTATGAGGAAGTATTTTGATCTGCCAGACACTGTTATCTGTCCATTCACTATTTATTTCCCATTTTCTATTACTAAGAGAACTGAGATTTCATTTGGGGTAATGACACGCTCACGTACAAAACTCACATCATCTTTATAACTATGGAGACTCAGGGAAAAAAACCTTTGGCCAAAGTATGGTATGTGGAAAAAATAAATAAATGAGGCAAAGCCATTCACTCTCCCTTCTTTCTGCCTAGATGGTAGAAATGATTCCCTCTGATAGAGCAGCCATCTGGGGACAATAAGGTGAAAAGCACAGGTGGGAACAGAATTATGGAAATGTTGGCATGGCATCAATATGGTGCTGATCTGATACCAGTAGTTCCCACCCCTGAGCTTCCCATCATGTGAATTAAATAAGCTTGCTATTAATTGAGCTGGATTTTAAAGAACTTTGTTATTTTCTTCTGAATCGTTTTTTAACAATGCCATTTATATTCCCATGGATTAACAACAACACAAAATCAACCATTAAGAGGTTATATACATTGATAAAAATAACAAATCAGTGCCAGAAATGGAAGGTAGCTCTATTATGACCTGACTCCAAAATCCTGGTAATAAACAGGGACAATACTGTGTCACGGATATTCAGTTAATTCCAGACAGCTACAAGTCAAGCCCTAGACACCTGACATCTCAAAATATGTGTTTATACAACATGTTTTTATTAATAAAATTTAACCATTACTAAGGAACCGAGAAAATTCTAGAAGTTTATAAAAACAGAGTTTGCATAAAATGTATGCTTTAATTCAGTGGGATCCAAGTTTTCAAAGTGATATGACTTGGGCAGTGTAATTTCATTTTTAAATATATTTTTCAATGAAAGACTAAGAAGATGAGTGATGTAGAGTAAAAAATTCTTCCACTGGGCCTCAGTCCCCTCACATTATCAATTAGTTGACTAGTTCCCTCACATATTGACTAGATAATATTTATTCCAGTCCTTGTGATCTATGATTTTTATGGTTGTGATAAAAGCAAATCAGCTTTAAAAATGTATCCATCCTTTGCACACCACCATTATAGAACAACTGGTAATCACCTGTATGAAAATCTATCTTCTCTAGAGCTGCAAACCTCATAAAGGCATAGTCATGCCTGCCTTCATCACTCTGTGCTTTAATCATTTAACAAAGGACCTGCTCAAAATATACTAATTGATGGGGAAAATGTTAAATAACACTATGCCTGAAAATAGCGGCAGAAAATATAAGAAAGCATATTATTTTGAATTCATTACAGCAAAGAGGCAAATCTAGGCTTATGGTATGCCTCACATAGATGTGTTGTGATCACCAATCTAATAATCTTACAAATTCTCAATCCCAGAAAGTAAATTAAAAAAAAAAAAAAGCAAATAATAGCCTTGAAAAACAGATTTTTCTATATTGAGTGAGGGTATTTTACTCATAATAAACTCTAAAATATGAGCGATTTAAAAAAATAAAAATCACTTCTTGCTTATATAACAATCCTGTGTACATTCTCTTCAGTAGAGTAGCTTCTTTTCTGAAATAATTCAGGAATCTAGGTTCCTTCCGTCTTCAGTTGTACCATCCTGTTGAACCTCATCTCCACCTGTATTCAGCTAGCAGAGAAAAAAACGCATAAAGAAAAGTCCTTTATAATCCAGGCACGTAATAGGCTCATGGCACTTGCACTCAGACTCATTGTCGAGAACATAGGTACATGGCCTTACCTAACTGAAGGAGAGGCTGGGAAACACGGACTGTCTACCCAAAAGAGCGGAGAAGGGATTTTATTAGACTGTGGTTTTGCTATTCTTGCGTTACAGTTCTGTGATCTGCAATTCTATGTGAAATACTACAGACAGCACTGCCCTGGAAGGATTAGCAGCCACACTTAACATATTTACTCTCATCTTTCAACTGACCCGTGGCCCATATCTCCAAGCACTGACTGCTTCTCCTTGACGGCATTAGAGTTTATAAAAATAAACAGAATTCATCCTGAGAATATCTGTGTGGAAGCTGCCAGTCATACCCTTTCAGGGGCTTGCATGGCATATTTTTATTTCCTTGGAAATCTCATCAATGGTAGATTCTGTACTGCTAATTTACATTATTTCCACTAGCAGTTCTATTCATAACGGAGACTGGATAAGCATATAAAACACAGAATGAGAAAGATACTTAAATTGACTATAATGACTTAGTGGCTCCTGTATTCCTCTTATTATCTATAAATGCCAAATGAAACTTTCAGTAATGGGTAATGGCCATTGTGGGCCTTCATTATCATTCACATTTGTTGAAAAGTCAATTAAAATAATTGCCTTTGTTAAAGTAATTGAAGGTAATCGGTAAACTGATTTATCTTGTGTGTGTTGTCTTCCTAATAACAAGTGCCTGCTAATAATTTCAGAATCTTTTCTTATATCTAAGATAAAATTAAAAACAAACAGAGAAAGAAAATAAACATTCTGAAGTATGTTATTTTTGATCTGCTCCTAAAATTTAGACTGGTAAGTCTGATGCTCATTTTATATGCATTCACATACAAGTCCTTACCCAGACTCCTTCATTTTAAACTGTTTATTACCCAACTAAACTTTAATTGCTTAAGAATTGGGGATTGCCATCTCTCAGTTTAAAAATTACATCCCCTATACTTTTGTGCTGAGTGTATTTTAGACATTCAATAACATTTTAAATGTTAAGTATGGATAAACCCTTGTTTTCAAATATTGGATTTACCCTGCTATACACACGTATACTTGCACACGGTTTTCTGTGTAATTAAGATAAATAAGCCTAAGTTTCAATTATTTAAATTGTTGTTGCAGAATGGCAAATTTGACAACACCTATGCCAATACTGGAGATCTTAAATGAGAGTAATAATGTTTGTGGACATATAAAAACAGTTTTTATTATAAAATCGTACTTAGTAAATTTTGTAGGGATAAAAACTGTTCACAGAGCTAAGAAGGAAGCTCAACAGCCATTTTTTCCTCGACATGAGAGCCGTTATTTTATAACCGTCACAATACAATTATTTTAAGTGTAAACTAATTTACGAAAATGTAAGAAAATCAACCCCTCAATCATCTGAATGACTACAAATAACTATACTGTTCTCCTTAATAACTTCTGCCTTCTAATTGTGTGGTTTATATAAAATACACACAAACTATTTACATATACTGTAGATATTCTTCTTCCTTTTCATTGTCTTATCACCATAATCACTGCCACCACCTCCATCAGACTCAAAAATATGTTTACAGAAAAGTAAAATCAGAACGTAATTTATCAAGAATATAATCTTCTCTACTCTTACGTCAAAATATGTTATATTTCGAACAGTCTAACATCATTATCAGCAATATTAGGACAATGGCCCTTCTAACTTCCGTCCCCCAGGGAAAAGAGTTGTCAAATGAAATACTTAAGATCAGGAATATCTGCTAGGACGTGTCAAGTATCTTCTCTAATGATTCAGAGTACATTTCTCTCAGTCCTCAAAATATCGTTCGTCTAATTCAAGGAAACTTCTTTGTACCTTCAGAAACAGTAAGACCCAGATTGAGTACGACATCACTTTAAAGCAAACTGAATTTCTATTACTCATTCATTATCTTCTAATTATTTGAAAGGTTACTCATTGTCATTCATTATGTGCTATAATCATTATTATTTGAGAACTAAATAAAATAAAAGGATGAGTTTATTTTGACAAGTCCAGCAGCAGGATTGTAAGTATTGGTGTACTTGTTAAAAGTAAATGTAAGGCTGTCTCTAAGATACTGGCTGATGATTGAAAAATAACAGAAAACATACTACTAATTACTTCTCATGGTTACATGCATTTTGGTATATTATAGGTCAAACCACTGTCTTTAAACAAAACTTCAAAAACATCTTAGAGAATACAGGCAGTGGAGTAACAGGATTCTGAAGAGGCTCTCCCCTCCACCCCCAGCAAGATTTCCATCCCTGGTTATTCAACCAAAACACCTTGGCACTGCTTTGAAGAGACTGCAGATGTGATTAAGGTAACTTATCAGCTGACCTTAAAAAAAGTTTACTTTGAATTATGTGATGGGCCCAATGCAATCATATGAGCCCCGAAAAGCAGAAAGGACAGGGAGATGGAGCAGAAGAGGATGACAACAGAGATGAGGTAGAAAGGGAAGTCAGAGACAACCAAAGTTTGAGAACGACATAACTGGCCCTTGCTGGCTTTGAAGCGGGCCAGTGGCCAGGGATTGCAGGTAGCCTCTAGAAGCTGAGAACAACCCCCTCCCACTTCCATCCAATAGCCAACAAAGAAATGGGAACCACAGTTGTACAACTGCATGGAGTTGCATTCCATCAAATAACCTGAATGAGCCTGGAAGCAGATTATCTCTTAGAGCCTCTGAAATGGAACACAGCCCTGTGCACAATTTGATTTCAGCCTTGTGAGACTCTAAGTAGAAAGAAAACTAGCTGAGGAACCCTGTGCCCGGCCTCCTGATGGGAGGAAACTTGAAATAATAAATTTGTATTGTTTTAAGCTGCTAAGTTTGTGGTAGTTTATTATGGCAGCAATAGGAAGCCAACATAGAAAGCTACTCAATAATATAAGTGTGTGGGGGGTGTTATTCATATGATACCCTTTATACTTTGCAATACCATCTGTCACATAGCTAGCACTATATAAATAATTGATGGACAATTTTTTTTTAACAGTAACAACCACAGTACAGCCCAAAAGTTAGGCAAAGGTTACTCTAAGGATAACCAGACTATTCCTATTAACTCCTTTGTAAGCAAACCATTTCTTTGACATTTCTGAAGTGAAGATACTGGTACTTTTATGCTGTAATTAGTAATATATGGGTCAAGAAAGGATGGAAGCTAACAAGATCATATCAGAGATGGTTATTTCCAAGAGATACAAACTATCTTATTCTTCAAGTCTTTGAAAGAACATATGGCATGACTTAGGCATGATAATGAAATCACAGAATCTTTAAAAAATATTCAACCCTACTTTTCTTCTGAAAAAGGCAAATGTATTAATAGGACACATTCTTTGGAAATATGAATACAGTCATTAGCAAAATTAGAAATGCTATAAAAGCACTCAACGTATCTGCTTTCATAATTAAAGTCGATTAAAGACTGGGCCATAATAATTCTCCAATTAAACATTTCAAGTATAACAGAATTTGCTACACTTTGGAGAACCAAGATACCCAAACTAAGCGAAATGTGCTTGGTAAAGAATATATGAAACACACACACTCAATCCATTTTCTGCTTGCATGTCAGCATATTTCATTCTAGCTCTTATGTGTGAAGAAGCTAGAAGTCTGACACTCCTGAAGCTAGAAGTCTAACACTCCCAGCACCAGTGGATGGTAACCTACCTGCTGTCTTACGCTGGGTTCTCTAGAGAAGCAAAACCAGTAAAGCGTATAAATATATAAAAAAAAATAGAGAGAGAGAGATTTACATCCCAGAAATAGCTCAAGAGGCTGTAGAGGCAGGAACGTCCCAAGTTCATGGATCAGGCTAGAGAGTTCTCCTGATTCACATAACTGCAGGGGTGGTCAAGGAGTAGAGCTCCGGCTCACAGGCTGCGAAGACCCACAAATCCCACGATCGGCAGGCAAGACAGCAAGTAAGCTGATACTTCAAGTCCCAAGAACTGGAGATCAAATGAACAGGAGACAGTTGTAAGATTCAGAGTGAGCAACAGCCTGTGAGCTTTGCCTAAATTGAATGCAGGCACACCCCCAAGGAAACACCCTTTCAACTGACTGGCTACTCACAGCAGATCCCATCATGGAGGTGATCACATCATCATATAACTGTCAAACTATAACACAGCTGCCAAGCCACTGAAAATCATGGCCCAGCCAAGCTGACATGCAACCTTAATGATCACACTCCACCCCATATCAACTTGGCACCTGTACACATCTCCTTCAACCATACATAATCTCTGAATAAAGACAATTAAAGTCATACTTGTGCCTAACGTGACACAACTAACACACATTAAACCAAATTCGCATGTCTTAGTCATCTAGTACTGCTATAACAGAAATGCCACAAGTGAGTGGCTTTAACAAAGAGAAGTTCATTCTCTCACAGTCTAGTAGGTTACAAGTCCAAATTCAGTGTGTCGGCTCTAGGGGAAGACTTTCTCTCTCTGTCAGCTCTGGAGGAAGGTCTTTGTTCTCAAACTTCCCCTTGTGGAGAAGCTTCTCAAGTGCAGGGACCACTTGTCCAAAGAACGTGCTCTGCTCCTGGTGCTGCTTTCTTGGTGGTATGAGGTCCCCAACTCTCTGCTTTCTTCTCTTTCCTTTTATCTCTTGAGAGATAAAAGGTGGTACAGGCCACACCCCAGGGAAACTCCCTTTACCTTGGATCAAGGAGAGACCTGAGTGAGGGTGGTGTTACAATCCCACCCTAATCCTCTCAACATAAAATTACAATCACAAAATGGAGGACAACTATACAATACTGGTAATCATGGCCTAACCGAGTTCATAAACACATTTTTGGGGGGATATAATTCAATCCACGACAATGCGCTAGCCCTGTTTACACCTTATACGAGAAAAATATTTGATGTACACATACGGGGGACAAATACAACAATTACAGTCCTCGTTTCTGCAACTGATCACATGGTCATAACTGTATTTAGAACTATTGTCTTCCACCAATCATTCTGTATTCCCTTTGCCCTCAGCAAGCACCTCAGCTGGCTGTGGTTCTTTGCCTGGTGAGGTGACCCAAACTTTCATTTCTGAGGGGTCTGGGTCATTCTGACATCAGTAATGTCAGAATTGGGTTGCTGTAGTTTTCCACGGACTGTAATCACAGGGCTTGGTAGTACTAAGAGACACGCTAAGGGACCTTCTGCATTACAGATATACTCTTCTTTATCTCCATTACATAACATCAATACAATTTCCTCTTGATAATCCGGATCAATCACATCAGTCAATAGGGTAACTCCCTTCTTTGCCTGCCGATTCAGGGGCATAAGGAATGCAAAGTGGCCATATTGCATTATTAACTTCCAGTTCAATGGAATCAGGGATATGTCTCCATGTGGGAACATTCCTCCCTTTGGAACCAAGACTTCTAGAGCCACAGAGCATAGGATGGCAGAGACAGGAAGCAAAAATTTTGCAAGTGGGTCACCACAGATAATAGTAAGTAGTGCCACTCCCATTTCTACCCCTTGATTCCTGGACCCATGAATCCTGTCTATGGGATGCTGGTTGAGCACACATACAGCCTACTGGAGAACAGTGCCCCAACCCTGCAAGGTATTGCCACATAGCTGGTGCCATAACTGTGTCTTTAGAAGGCCATTCTATTGTTCTATCAAGCCAGTTGCTTCAGGATGATGGGGAACATGGAGAGACCAGTGAATTCCCTGAGCCTGGGCCCACTGCCATACTTCATTTGCTATGAAGTGAGTCCCTTGATCCAAGGTGATGTTGTGTGGTATACCATGATGGTGGATAAGGCATTCTGTAAGTCCACAGATGGCAGTTTCACCAGAAGCACTGAGTGCACGGAAGACAAATTCATATCCAGAGTAACTGTCTATTTAAGTAAGAACAAAATGCTACCCTTTCCATGACAAAAGCGGCCCAGTGTAATCAACCTGCCACCAGGTTGCTGGCTGATCACTTCAAGGAATGGTGCCATATCAGGGACTGCTGTTAGTCTCTGCTCCTGGCAGATTGGGCACTCAGCAGTGGTGGTAACCAAATCAGCCTTGGTGATTGGAAGCCCATGTTACTGAGCACATGCATGACCTGCATCCTTGCCACCATAGCCACGTTGTTCATGAACCGCTGGGTAATGACAGGAGTGGCTAGGGAAAGAGGATGGCTGGTTTCCACAAAACATGTCATTCTATCCACTTGATTGTTAAAATCCTCCTCTGCTAAGGTCACCCTTTGGTGAGCATTCACATGAGATACAAATATCTTCATTTCTTTGGCCCATTTGGTCTATTCACATACGTCTTCCCCATATCTCCTTGTCTCCGATTTTCAAATTATGTTCCTTCCAAGTCCCTGACCATCCAGCCAAACTAGTAGCCACACCCCATGAATCAGTATACAATCACACATCTGGCCATTTCTCCTTCCAAGTAAAGTGAACAATCAGGTGCACTGCTCAAAGTTCTGCCCATTGGGAGGATTTCCCTTCACCACTGTCCTTCAGGAAGGTCTCAGAAAGGGGCTGTAGTGTTGCTGCTGTCCATTTTTGAGTAATGCCTGCATATTGTACAGAACGACCTGTAAACCAGACAGGGAGATGGAAGGTAATGCGACACAAGTGGAAACCATGGGCATTTGGGTCACTTCCTCATGCAACTTACTTGTGCCTTCAGGTCCTGCTCAGGCCCAGTCTCATATATACCACTTCCATTTAATGATAGAGTGCTGCAAAGCACGTCCAACTTTATGACTCTGGGTCAGACAACATCCAGTTCCTGATGGCAGCTCAGGCTGCATGGTGACTTGTGTCCCATGGTTAAGCATTCAGTCTCTACTAAGCTCCGGGAACAAGCCAAAAGCTGTTTCTCAAAAGGAGAGTAGTTATTGGCAGAGGACGGCAGAGCTTTGCTCCAAAATCCTAAGGGTCCGCACTGTGATTCACCAATAGAGGCCTGCCAAAGACTCCAAACAGCATCTCTCCCTGCCGCTGGCACTTCAAGTACCACTGACTCAGCCGGATCATATAGCCCAAGAGGCAGAGCTGCTTGCATTGTAGTCTGAACCTGTGCCAGAGCCTTCTCTTGTTCTAGGCCTAACTCAAAACTGGCAACTTTTCGAGGCACTTGATAAATAGGCCAGAGTACCACACCCAAATGAAGAATATACTGCCTCCAAAATTCACAGAGGCGCACTAGGCATTGTGCCTTCTTTTTAGTTGTGGGAGGGGCCAGGTACAATAACATATCCTTCACTTTAGAAGGAATATCTCAACATACCCCACAACACTGGACCCCTAGAAATTTCACTGAGGTGGAAGGCACTTGAATTTTTGTGGGATTAATTTCCCACCCTCTAAGGATGCAAATATTTTACTAATTTTTTTTTTTAAGGATGCAAATATTTTACTAATAAGTCCAGAGTCATTGACAGTTCTTCCTTACTATGTCCCATCAGCATAATGTCATCAATGTAATGGACCAGTGTGACATCTTGTGGAAGGGAAAGGTGATCAAGGTCCCTTCGGACTAAATTATGACACAGGGCTGGAGAGTTGATATAGCTCTGAGGTAGGATGCTAAAGGTATACTGCCAACCTTGCCAGCTGAAGGCAAATTTCTTCTGGTAGACCTCTGAAACAGGTATGGAGAAAAAGACATTAGCCAGATCAGTAGCTGCATACCAGATACCAGGAGAAGTATTAATTTGCTTTAGCAATGAAACCACATCTGTAACAGCAGCTGCAATTGGAGTCACCACCTGGTTATGTTTTCATTAATCCACTGTCATTCTCCCAAGATCCATCTTTCTTTGCACGGGCCAAATAGGCGAGTTTAATGGCGATGTGGTAGGAATCACCACTCCTGCATCCTCTGAGTCCTTGATGTGGCGATAATCTCTGCAATTCCTCTAGGAATGCAGCATTGCTTTTGGTTTACTATTTTCCTCTGTAGGGGCAGTTCTAACAGCTTCCATTTGGCTTTTCCTACCATAATTTTCCAAGCCCTTACTCCACTTGTCAGGGATCCTATGTGGGGGTTCCACCAGCTGCTGAGTATATCTACTCCAATTATGCATTCTGCATCTGGGGAAATCACTATAGGATGGGTTCAGGGACTCCCTGGACCTACTGTGAGACAGACATGAGCCAAGATTCCATTAATAACCTGACCTCCATACGCTCCCACTCTGACTGGTGGGTCACAGTGACATTTTGGGTCTCCTGAAATTACTGTCAGTACAGAGCCAATATACAGTAATCCCCAAAAGGTCTGATTATTTCTCTTTCCCCAATAAACAGTCACTCTTGTAAATGGCTGCAGACCCCTTTGGGGGAGGCTGGGAGAAAGATCAACAGTGTAAGTTTTTGGCAGTGTAGTTGAGTTCTTCCTCAAGGGGGCCCAGCCTTTCCTTCATTCAAGGGGTTGTGGGTCTGTAAACTCACTGAAGTCTGGGAATTGACTGAGGGGCCATAATGAATCTCTATTCTGGTGATTCAAGTTAGACTGCTGTTCACTTGACCTAGAATTCTTCTGCTTGTACAGATCAAGCAAATAGTAGACTTCCTATCTATTTCACTCCTAGGGACACCATGACTAAGTAGCCAACACAATAAGTCCATGCAAGTCAGATATTCTCATTACTGCTTTAACTTTGCTGTCCATTACAGTAACCACCCCACCTTGTCTTCATCAATTGAGTGCAGACACTTGGCCTCTACTACCACAGGGTCCAATCAGCCTCATTGTAGTTAGGTATCTTAATTAGGTTAGGCCAGTTCCTACTGTCAAATCAGACTTACATAAAATAGCAATCACAGCAGTCTTCAAGGATGCTGGCACCCTTCACAAATTTGCTCCTCACAGTTGTGGTAAAAGGTGTGTCCTATGGGCACTCCATGTGTTGGTCTGTGTGTCTAACCTGACAAATCCACTCTGGCATGCCAATTTCCTTAAGCCTTTGGATATCTTCTTCTATAGTATACCAAGGCAGGTCTGGTACTTCAACATGATTTAGTGTACGCATCCTTGTAATCAATGCTTCAGTGACCCAACCAAATAAACTATTAGATCCTTTCCTAACCTCTAGAGCTGAAACGCTGAATGAAGAGTCTGTGCTTAGTGGCCCATATCGATAAACTCAGATTGATCTATCTTTATGCTCCTTGCACCATTATCCTACACCCTTAATAGCCATTCCCACACGTATACCCCAGGTTTCTGTTTGTACATATTAGAAAATCAAGCAGTTCTTTTGGAGTGTAGTGTACCTCCTTCTGGGTCACACTTTGTACTTCACTTTTTAGGGCTCACTGGGACTTAAGTCTAGTTATAGTTCTAGTTGCCAAGATGAATGGTGAAGATCTGTTTTGAGAACATTCAGTATCATACTGAAAGGCATCTATTTGCCTTAGGCAATGCCCCAGGCAATGACTCAGGCAAAGGCTCTTTAGATACAGCTGGGTTAATCTCATCAGATGGCAGTGGAAGGGCTAATGGTTTTACCGGGGAGGGTGGCTAAGCAAGAGAAAGATGGAGTAATCTCTTCAGGTGGAAGTAAGAGGCTGGCTCTGTTGGCTGGAGTGATCCAATGGAATTAGAGGCTCAGTGTCCCCAGCTTCCTGGTTATCAGCACATATATCCCCACCCCAAGTTTCAGGATGCCATTTCTTCCCAATTAATGCCCTCAATTTAACTTCAGGTACCACTTGAGGTTGAGAACTGAGTTGGCATTGTAATTCAGCCACTCTTATGATAAGACTCTGGGATTTGTTTTTGGAAGTATTAGCTCTGCTACTACCAGAAATAAGGCTTTCTTTCAAGGATCAAGTGAAAACTTTGAGGTCATTTATGCTGCACTTGAGCTTTGACTCTGAAGCCCTCAGCTCATCTATCTCTTTCACCACTTTGCCTAGGGAAAGTAGAACCAACCAACCAGCCTCCTTATACTTTTCGTTATGACAAAATTGTAGAAAATTTTCAACCATGTGATCCCAGAGCCCCATTTTTCACCAATACTTGATTTATTGGTGGTGATATTATAAGTATTTCTATTGCCACCTCATGCCATCGATTAGCAGTACCCTCTTGACTACTGGAAGCAGAGTCATCAACATCTTTACAACTAGCCACACTTGAGAACTAATTTAGAAAACTCAACCATACAATTTTGTTTCTCCAGAACCACTCTCGATACCAAATGCCTTAATCTGGGTTCTCTAGAGAAGAAAAGTCAGTAAAGTATACAAATATATATGTTGTTCTTATGTGCTGTTGAGTAGGTTCTGATTCATAGTGACCCTATGTACAAGAGAACAAAACACTGCCCGGTCCTGTGCCATCTTCACAGTTGTTACGCTTGAGCCCATTGTTGCAGCCACTGTGTCAATCCATCTTGTTGACTATCTTCCTCTTTTTTACTGACCCTCTACTTTAATAAGCATGATGTCCTTCTCCTGATAATATGCCCAAAGTATGTGAGACAAGGTCTTGCCATCTTTGCTTCTAAGGAATAGTCCAGCTGTACTTCTTCCAAGACAGATTTGTTAGTTTTTTGGCAGCCCATGGTATATTCAATTTTCTTCACTAACACTTTAACTCAAAGGCATCAACTCTTCTTCGGTCTTCCTTACTCATTGTCCAGTTTCCACATGCATATGATGTCACTGAAAATAACCATGGTTTAAGCCAGGTGCACCTTAGTTCTTAAAGTGACATCTTTGCTTTTTAACATTTTAAAGAGGTCTTTTGCAATAGATTTGCCCAATGCAATATGTCATTTGATTTCTTGACTGCTGCTTCCATGACTGTTGATTGTTGATCCAAGTAAAATGAAATCCGTGACAACGTCAATCTTTTCTCCATTTATCATGACGTTGCTTATTGGCCCAGTTGTGAGGATTTCTGTTTTAGTATGATGTAATTTTTTTTTTTTTTTTGTAATCCATACTAAAGGCTGTAGCCTTTGATCTTCATCAGTAAGTACTTCAAGTCCTCTTCATTTTCAGCAAGCAAGGTTGTGTCTTCTGCATAATGCAGGCTGTGAACAAGTTTTCCCCTTTTCCTGATGCTGCGTTCTTCTTCATATACTCCAGCTTCTTGGATTATTTGCTCAGCATACAGATTGAATAAATATGGTGAAAGGATACAACCTTGATGCACACCTTTCCTGACTTAAAACCACAAAGTATCCCCTTGTTCTGTTCAAACAACGCCTATGTTCTGGAATTCCCATTTTTTCACAATGTTATCAATAATTTGTTATGATCCACACAGTCGAATGCCTTTGCATGGTCAATAAAACATAGGTAAACATCTTTCTGGTATTCTCTGCTTTCAGCCAGGATCCATCTGACATCAGCAATGATATCCCTGGTTCCACGTCCTCTTCTTGAATTTCTGGCAGTTCCTTATCAGTGTACTGCTGCAGCCTCTTTCGAATGATCGTCAGCAAAATTTTACTTGCATGTGATATTAATGATATTGTTCGACAGTTTCCACATTTTGTTGGACTGTCTTTGTTTGAAATAGGCATAAATATGGATCTCTTCCAGTCGGTCAGTCAGGTAGATGTCTTCCAAATTTCTTGATATAGACAAGTAAGCACTTTCAGTGCTACATCCATTTGCTGAAACATCTGAGTTGGTATTTTGTCAATTCTTGGAGCCTTGTTTTTCATCAATGTCTTCAGTGCAGCTTGGCCTTCTTCCTTCAGTACCAACAGCTCCTGACCACATGCTATTTCCTGAAATGGTTAAATGTCAATCAATTCTTTTTGGTATACTGACTCTGTATATTTCTTCCATCTTCTTTTGATGCTTCCTGCATTGTTTAATATTTTCCCTTGTAGAATCCTTCACTATTGCAACTCGAGGCTTGAATTTTTTCTTCAGTTCTTTCGGCTTGAGAAATGTGGAGCATGTTCTTCCCTTTTAGTTTTCTAAACTTCAGGTCTTTGCACATGTCATTATAATATTTTACTTTGTTTTCGTGAGCCACCCTTTGAAATTCTCTGTTCAGCTGCTTATTTCATCATTTCTTCCATTTACTCCATACTGAAGAGAAAGTTCAGAGTTTTTTTCTATATCCATTTTGGTCTTTTCTTCCTTTCCTGTATTTTAACGCCCTCTTGCTTTCTTCATGCATGATGTCTTTAATGTCATTCCACAACTCATCTGGTCTTCAGTCAGTACTGTTCAATGCATCAAATCTATTCTTGAGATGGTCTCCAAATTTGGGTAGGATATACTTAAGATTGTACTTTGGCTGTTGTGGACTTCTTCTAATTTTCTTCAGCTTCAACTTCAACCTGCATACGAGCAATTGATGATTCAGAGCTCAGCTGTTAACCAAAAGCTAGGTAGTTCAAATCCACCAGCCACTCCTTGGAAACCCTATGGGGCAGTTCTCCTCTTTCCTATAAGGTCACTATGAGTTGGAATTGACTCCACAGCTATGGGCCTAAAAAGTATCCATCATTTACTGCCGGCCAGAGTAAAAGTAGCTGTAAGTAGATATTTGAGAGACCCTAATTGGTGAAGAGCTGCATTTAAAAGCTGTTAATTTAATTTCAGACTAAAGATGGCTATTTGAACCTACAAATTTAATTTTCCTTTCTCCCAAATTTCCATTGAAAATAAATATAAATTTTGGGGGATATGCACTTAAGTGCTAGGAAACAGAGAAGGGTAGTTTCAATCAATCATATACATAGCAATTTTTGTAAAACACAGTGTCATAAGTACTAGAAAAAGATTAAATAGATAACACACATAGAAAAAACTCTCCTCAAAGCTTGTGGTGGAAAAGACGGACAAAAGAATGCTTAAAAACTTCAGAAAATATACAAGCACCAAATGAAAGTATATGGCTAATGACAAGAGTTACGAACAAACTTTATCGTTGAAAATTAAAACGGGACCTTGACATCAAGAAGACCAAAGAACAATGCAGGCTTTAGCCACTCTCTGCACAGGGGCTCCTGAATGAGAAGCTACCTTAAGAACAAGAGGAAAAGGAAGAAAAATTACCCCTTATTGACAGTTGCACTTTCACTTTCTAAACAAATCAGAAATCTAGAAGGAGATAAATCAATCAATTGAAACCACCTAGAACTGACACAGATATTAGAATTAACAGACAAGGACATTAAAAAAGTTATTACAAATGTATTCTATATGTTCAAAAGTTAAATGGAGACATGGAATATTTTTTTTAAAAAGACATAGATCTAGCTTTTATAGATAAGTACTACAATGTTTCTGGAGAAAATACGCTGGATGGAATTAACAGCAAAAACATTAGTGAACTTGGAGACATCACAATAGAAACTATCCAAGATGAAACACACAGAGAAAAATGAACTTGAAAATTTAATATCTCTGCCACTTACTAACTCTGTGAGCTGGACATGGTTACTTAGAGTCTCTGTATTCAGTTCCTCATCTGTAAAATGGGATAATAACATTACTTACTTCATTGTGATTTTATAAGGAATAAATGATGTAATATATATAAAGTGCTTAGTCCAGTCTCTGGCACCTAAGTGCCATATAGAAGTTATTGTTTATCATTATTGTCACCCACTACACTGAATGAAAGAAACCATGATTATATTGCATATGCTAACACAGAAATTATAATTGTACACTGGAATAATGAAGTCCCAATTACTCACTCCAAATAACAGAGCCAGTTAAGCATCATAAACATTTTCTCTGCGTTGGTTCGCAGCATCATTATCATGGATAAGTGCCCATGGTTTACTGAAATAATTTGTAAAGGCCCTGTGTTCTTAAAAGAACTTCTGGAAATGTGTAACTGGGTAATTTAATACAGGACAAATAGTGCAACCTTTGCTTATTTGAAAAACTGAAGAGTTATGTTTTATTAGAAATCAGTACAAACTGATACAGAATCAGAGATGGAAGCAGATTCTTTCTTCTCCTTTGGGCGGTCAGGATGATTGGCATTGCTGTGTAAACTCAAGAGAAGCTGTTGACAATGCAGTAGTGGGCACTGCAGGGGGGTGGCAGCACTTCAGACAAAATCAGAGGTGGTGTTGATAAATTAGAATGGGAAAATAAGCATCGTGAACCCCCAAGAGACATGCAGTAATCATTCAATGTGAAGGCAAGAGATCAGACATTCACAGCAGAGGACTCTGTGCCACCATGCTGTGTTCTGTTCTTTTTCAAGAAGCCTATTAAATGACAAGGGCGACACTGAAAAGTACTAAAATCACACCAAATGCCTGTCATCTAGTGTTGAAATATGGCCTCATAGACATGAACAACTACCTTCTAAAGAAGCTACAGAGACATATTATAAGTCAGGAGGATATCTAAAGTGCCCTAGGAATTCTCACCACCATAAGGCTTCTTAGAAGGAGAGATTTAAGCTCCATTTTTTTTTTTCAGGTTTGTGTAGCTATTCTTTTTAAACTTCGAGGAAATTTCACAGTTGTCAGTGCATAGCAATTATGAACGAAGTGCAAAAGAAAGGAAAACTGGCAAGCAGCACCAAAAGGTGGTTCTTGCTTCCTAAGAGGTAACACACAGTTCAAATAATCAGAAAAACAAGGGTCGTGAGCTTTTCATTTTCCAGACAGGAAAAGCAAACTCCAGAGTGGGTGTGTGACTTGCAAAGTCAGTTAGTGGCAGAGCTGATGTGGAATATCCAGTCTCACTTCCAGTTTGAAATGTCACAACTGTGCCATATGGCAATATATCATATCCTTTGACCTAGTGTGGTAGGCAGAATTCTGAGATGGCCCCCAAGATTTCTGCCCCTGGGGTAACACATGTTCACCCAGTTATTTAGCTTAACACTAGTCTGCTGCTGTGAAGGAATTTCCCAAGTGTAATTAAGGTCCAAGGAGCCATGGTGACACAGTGGTTAAAGCACTTAGCTCCTCATCAAAAGGTCAGTGGGTTGAACCCATCAGCTGCTCCCTGGGAGAAAGATGTGGCAGTATGATTCTGTAAAGATTTGTAGGGATTAAGGTCCCAAGTCAGTTAACATTAAGATAGGGAGATTATCCCAGGGCTTCAAACCAGCTGCATTTCTATCAAATTCCCAGACAATGCTAATGCTGCTTGTCAGGTACCATTTCTGAGAACCACTAGTGGAGCAGTGGTTCTCAAAATTTATCATACATAAGAATCACCTGGGGATCTTGTTAAAATGTAGATTCTGATTCAGTATATCTGAGGTGGAAATGCAAATTCTCAGCAGGGGTTCAAACTGGAAAGAACTGGTTCAAAGCCCTGACATTATCCCAGCTCTAAACAGATGAGCCTTTAGAAGAGACTGGGCTTTCCTGGTGAGAGAGATTCAAAGCATGAGAAGAATTTGACATGAGGAAGAGCCTCCACTGCTAGTTTTGAAGCTCAAGATTATCATGTGACAAGAATGTGGAAAGTGTCCCCTGGCTGACAGGCATCAAGGAAACAGGGACCTCAGTCCTATAGCTGAAAGGAACTGAATTGACTCAATCATGCAAGCTTAGAGGAGGACCTCAGGCTACAGACAAAGACCAGCAAACAGACACTGATTTCAGCCTTGTGACAACCTGAGCAGAGAACTCAGCCACGCTGTACCCTGCACCAGACTTCTGCCATACAGGCTGTAAGCTAAGCTACTCATTTGTGCTGTTACACAGCAACAGAAAACTAATATATCCAGCAATGCTAGTTCTAAAATTTCATACTCAGGAAATAATCAGAGATATAGACAAAAGTATGCAATTAATGAGAATTTTTCAAAAATACTAAAAAGGTGAAATCTTCAATGTCCAATGATAAGTGATTGACTACCTCAATTATGGCATATCTATAATATCAAATATTCTACAGCCATTAAAAGGTATATGGAAACAACATGACAAAGGGGTAAATATGAATAATGTGATATGTACATATTATGTATTACATATATACATAATATGTACATACATGTATATATTTTACAGTTCAAATTGTTAATAAATATTAGCTCTAGTGATAGAATTAAAAGATGATGATTAGGATTTTTTTTCTTTTATATTTTTCTGTATTTATCAATTCTTTTAAAACAGCATGTTATTTGTAATTAAAAAAAGACAGTAATAAAAAATGGCATTTTGAATGCTATCTGAAGTGAAAATATTGCTTTATATTTCTATAATCTTCCATACATGAGCTCTAGAGATGGGTTGAATGGGTTGCCCAATATTTTTCCGGAGAGGAGCTTTTTGGTTTTTTGTAAAGTCATTATATCTCAATACGGGATCCTTGGTATGGGCTGCAGGTGAAAATGCTACCTAGAGGATGAAATGGATGCTGGCAGCCTCAGGACACAGGCTTCTCACCAGGGGTGAAGCTTCAGGGTCACAGGCCATTTCCTTCAAAGAAATTGAGCGGATAAATGTTGACATGTCATTTTTTAAATTCCATGATTATTTTAAAATAATTTTGATAGCTCATAGGCTTGAGAAATTAACTCAGATGGGGCATTTTGACTACATTAATAAGTTGGATATAGAACTGTAAGGGCAAGAGGAGTGCAGTGAGGTCTCTAATGTATTTAAGGCCCTGCAGTACCTGAGGACCAACTGGTGAAGAGTATAGTAAAAGTTCAGTGATGATTTCATTTAAAAGTTCCTTGTACTTTATCATTCATGTTTAATTACACTTGGTTCATTAATTACCTTTCTTGAGAAGACCGGAAAGAGAATTAAATGGGACTTTAAAAAGCTAATTTTGCAAACAATTAAATGAAGCAAAATATAATTGATAATTGCTGTAACAACTGACCCTGAGGCATTCCTCTTAAGAAAAACTGTCGTTTAGGCTTTAGTAATAAGGAAGAATAGAAACTATCTTCATAAGTTTAAATGAGCATGAAAAAGTGAAAATAAAGATAAGCTTTTCATAAAATTCAGCTCAAGCTAAGGGTGGCGACTTTAGTAATATATTTCTGAAAAAATCTGGTTCCTGAAGACCAGTTCTGAAATTTGGGAAATAAAATATTTCAGTCTTCAAAAAAACACAGATTTTTGAAAAGGCAATGATCGTTGTGCAACTCGTGTGGGAAACCCAACTCTCCTAAACTTTTCTCACCTAGTCCTCACCTTTGTCTTTTTGAGTGTTCAAAGTGGAACCACATGGAAAACTAAATATTTGGTTTAAAAATATAATTCCGAAACACCTACCCTGTGACAAGCACTGTGCTAAATATTAGATACACTGAATCCTACCCTCAAACGGTTTATACTCCAGCAGAGGATGAACAGGCCAAAGGGCAAGGGACAAATGAATTCAGGAGAAAGGGGCAGAGAAGGTTTAACGACAAGGTGGTGCAAGGTCTGAAAGGTGTGAACAGCATCTTACTAGACAGATGGGATGAAACCTTGACAAAGAAAGCATTCCAGGTAGAGGGAACAGCATGCAGAAAGACTGGCACTCAGGAGGCTAGTCTGTGGGAAAGCAGCTTGCAAACTTTCCCTAGAAGTGATTCGGAGGTCTCAGAAAGAATCCTGACATTAATATATTTTCACTCATTTAATAGTCCTTTAATCCTGGCTATCCCTATGCTTCCAACTGGGCTCAGGTGACCAAAATTTTACCAAGAGAAAACCTTTCCTTTGGGGAACTCATAAAGCATCAAGAGGCGGGCAGGAAATCAGGCAACAGCAATATAGAGCAGCATTAATAACAGCTGGCAAAACCCTCAGCTTTCATCCCTCTTCTTCCTGCCTCTTAGAGCAAGGCAGCTGTTTAAGCAGCAAAATGCCAGTCACAGTGGATGAATCACAATTGGTCCAAACCACCATGAAGTTCCCTTCACCCAAGTCTCTTTTTCCAGCCTCCCTTACACCTAGGTATAGTGAACAAACAAGTTAGTACTAAATGGTAAGAATGGATCCTGGATGTGTTTTGGTATTACATACATTAAACATTATATTAAGGAGCTGGTGGTGCAATGGTTAAGCACTCAGCTGCAAACCATAAGACTGGCAGTTTGAATCCACCAGTGACTCCATGGGAAGATCTGGCAATCTGCTCCTTTAAAGATTATAGCTTGGGAAGTCCTACAGAATAATCCTACTCAGTCACATGAGGTCACTCTATGTTACAAGTCAACTTGATGACACGCAACAAAAACGTACAATATATTATGCATTTGAGGTTACTGTTAGCTCCCACTGAGTCTGCCAGACTCACAGAAACCCCATGTACAATGGTATCAGACCCTTGCAATACATAGGGTTTTCACTGGCTGATATTTGGAAGTAGATCATCAGGCCTTTCTTCCTAGTCTGTCTTACTTTGCAAGCTCCACTGAAACCTGTTCAGCTTCAGAGTAACACACAAGCCTCCACTGACAAACAGCTGGTAGCTGTGCTTGGGGTATACTGGCTGGGAATCAAATATAAGTCTCCCATATGGACAGCCTCTGTGTCAATCCAACTCATTGAGGGTCTTCCTCTTTTTCACTGACCCTTTACTTTACCAAGCATAACTGGTCCTGCCTGATAACATGTCCAAAGTACATGAGGCAAAGTTTTGCAATCCATGCTTATAAGGAGCATTCTGGCTGTATTTCTTCCAAAATAGACTTGTTTGTTCTCCTGGCAGTCCATGATACATTCAATATTCTTCACCAAGACCATAATTCAAATGCATCAATTCTCCTTCAGTCTTTCTTATTTATGCTTTCACATGCATATAAGGTGACTGAAAACACCATGGCTTGGGCCAGGCACACTTTAATCCTCAAAGTGCATATTTGCTTTTCAACACTTTAAAGAGGTCTTTTGCTGCAGATGTGCCCAATGCACACACTGTATCAAAAAGAATTGGTCAATGATCAACCATTTCAGGAGACAGCATATGACTAAGAACTGATGCTATTTAAGGGAAGAAGTCTAAGCTACACTGAAGGTACTGGCGATACATAAGGCTTCAGGAAGTGACAGAATACCAATTGAGATGTTTCAAGAAATGGATGCACTGCTGGAGGCACTCACTTATCTATGCCAGGAAATTTGGAAGACACCTACCTGAACATCTGACTGGAAGAGATCCACATTTGTGCTCATTACAAAGAAAGGTGATTCAACAGAATGTGGAAATTATCGAACAATACCATTAATATCACATGCATGTAAAATTTTGCTGAAGATCCTTCAAAAGAGGCTGCAGCAGTATATCCACAGGGAACTGCCAGAAATTCAAGCCACATTTAGAAGAAGACATGGAATGAGGGATATCATTGCTGCTGTCAGATAGATGATGGCTGAAAGCAGAGAATACCAGAAAGATGTCCACTTGTGTTTTATTGACTGTGCAAAGGCACTGGACTGTGTGGATTATGATAAATTATGATAACACTGCAAAGAACAGGAACTCCAGAACACTTAATTGTGCTCATGAGGAACCTGTACATAGAAAAAGAGGCAAAAGTTCAAACAGACAAGAGTATACTACATGGTTTAAAATCAGGAACGGTATGTGTAAGGTTGTATCCTTTCACCATACTTATTTAATCTGTACACTGAGCAAATAATCTGAGATGCTGGACTATATGAAGAAGAATGGGGCATCAGGATTGGAGGAAGACTTATTAACAACCTACCATATGCAGATGAGATAACCTTGCTTGCTGAAAGTGAAGACGACTTGAAGCACTTACTGACGAAGATCAAAGACTACAGGCTTCAGTATGGATTACACCTAGATGTAAAGAAAACAAAAATCCTCACACCTAGACCAATAAGCAACATCATGATAAATGGAGAAAAGACTGAAGTTGTCAAAGATTTTATTTTACTTAGATGGACAACCAACACTCTTGGAAGCAGGAGTCAAGAATTCAAACTACGTATTTCATTGGGCAAATGTGCTGCGAAAGACCTCTGTTATATTACTGCCTTTTAATAAATAGGATTCTCAAACTGGGGCCTGTCTATAATGCGCCAGAGCACAGTAGCACTGTTTGCTGCCTTGGTAGAGTATAATAATCCTTACTTTTCTCTAGAAATAAACTGTATCATTGACCTGAGAAAGGCTGCCTTTTACAGCTTATTTTTTATCGGTCCATATTTTCTGAAGAAAGCTGTCAAACTCCTGGACTCTCCTCTGTTTTCCTGATACCAAGCTTGAAAGAACACATCACCATAATAATGAGCAATGTTTTTATCTTTAATACGACTCAGATATTGTCAAGATTACATCTGCCCCTCCACCGGTCAGGTCCATCCCTGTCATGCACCCTGAGTCCTAGCATCATCACATCTCATAAGATTGGTGCCTGGAACACATTCAGAGGAATGTACTAATTTTGCTTCTGTCATCACCAATTTTTCTTTCTCCACACTGCTGTGTATACCACAGGTTCAGATCTTATAATTTCAGCCAGGAATGCTCCACTGATAGACAGGTGGTAGCTGATACTGAGTTGAGGGACCTCCCTCAGCAGATGTACTGGGTGGGATTACTTTTTATCCTCAGAAGTCTGCTAAAATCCCCTTCCCCTGGAATGCTAGATTGCTTTCCTTCTGAAGCTTGTCACAAACACAGAGCCATTTCAAGAAATATCACAACAGCCTAGGAATCATAGTTTCAGTGGCCACCTAAGTCAATCGGCATAACAAAGACACAAGGAAAATATCAGACACAGGGAAAAGACACAAGAGACTAAAGGACCACATAGCCAGAGACCACCAGCCTGAGACCAGGAGAACTAGATGGTGCCTGGCTACCACCAATAACCGCCCTGACAGCGAACATAACAGAGAGTCCTGGACATAGCGAGAGAAAAGTGTGCAGCAGAACTCAAATTCACATAAAAAGACCAGATCTAATGGTCTGACAGAGACTGAGGGAAAGCCCAAAACTATGCCCCACCTTACCCCCACCCCTGATGCTCTGTTAACCCAGAACTGAAACCATTCCCAAAGCGCACTCTCCAGACAAAGCTTAGACAGGGCTATAAAACAGAAAATAATACTCATGAGGAGCCTGCTTCATAGTTCAATCAGATACACGAGACCAAATGGGCAGCTGCTATCTGCAGGCAGGATGAGAAGGCAGGGAGGGACAGGAATTGGTTGAATGGACAGAGGGAACCTAAGGTGGAAAGAGGGAGTGTGTTGTCACATTGTGGGGATCACAGCTAATGTCACAAAACAATACGTGTATAAATTTCTGTATGAGAAATTAATTTGAGCTGTAAACTTCCACCTAAAGCACAATTTTAAAAAATGTATCACAACAAAGGCTTAGAACAGGATACTTACTCTACCCCTTAGTGACCCATTCTCTGTAAGGTCTTCCTTACATGGGGATAACAGGCAGGGAGTGCAAGTGTCAATGGTAGGACGACTACATAACACGAGAAATATCTTCAGCCCAATCCTGGGACTTTGTACAGACGTCCCAGACCCCTGTCTTCTGAGAAGCTCTGAAATAGTTTGTGGTTGGAGACAAGAAAGGCCACCTTCCCACAGCACAATCTGATGTTACCGCTGTAAAGAGTAACAGAAAAGACTGCATTGCACTAACAGCATAGGGACCAGAGTCTGAGTGAGTCACTGTGGTACATAAAAGAGAAAACAGTGAATGACACTGTATCCTCCATTTTAACTTCCTGATGCTCTCTTAACAGAAATGCCACAGGTGTGTGGCTTTAAAGAACAGGAAAAAAAATTTTTTTCATAGTTTTTCAGGCTAAAAGTTCAAATCGGAATCTCGGCCATGTCAATTCTTTCTTTATCAGTAGCCCTAGCCATTCCTTGGTATCCTGGCACTCCTCACATGGCATCTGTCTCCCCCCATGTGTGAGTGTGTCTCTGTGTCTATTCTGCTCTTTATATAACTCAGGAGTGATATACTTAGGTTCCACCCTACACTGATACGACCACAACTGACTGAATGATTATATTAGATTGCATTATGGAAAGTCATTACATTACATTACACTAAAAACCTGTTTCCATTGATTTTGATCCTACAGGACTAGCAGAACTGTACCATAGAGTTTCCAAGACTGTAAATCTTTATGGAAGCAGACATTATATTCACAGGTATAACCCCATTGCCACTGAGTCACCTCTGACTCATAGCGACCCTATGGGGTTTAGGATTCTAAAACATATTTTGGGGGGCACAATTCAATCCCTAACACTTCCAAAAAAGATTAAGAGCCTAAAATATGCAGGATGAGGAAAGGAAATGCCACAGCAAATGGAATTAAATTTATTTTCTGCCATAAAGATGAGTACAGAATCTGGCAACACGTTGGCTGCTGGAAGAAGCAAGTGGGGCAGACAGCAATGACAGAATGGACTAGGGATGAGTGCACAAGGAAAATAAAGGTTATGAGAAGCACCCCACTGGTGGGGAGAGTAGAAGCTCCACTTTTACATGTTCATAGTCAATGTCAAATTGCCCCCACCAAAAAAGATGTACCAATTTGCAAACCTGCCAACAGTATATAAGAATAAACAACTCCCCTACACTCACCTGTACTGGATATTAGTGTTTTAAATGTTTATTATTGTAATATCTTATTTTGTCTTATTTTTTATACTCATGAGCTAAAGAGACTTTTCATACATTTGTTGGTAATTCAAATTCATTTATCTTTAAATTGGTAAAAGAATTAAGACAGATAATTGTGATAACAATAATTAATACTAAACAAAGATTCCAGTGTACCCCCTGGGGCAGGTCCCAAATAGCATGCTGTTGAGTCAACAAGGTTCCCACAGAGCCTGATCTCCTTTCTAGCTTTTTGTGAATGAGATGATGGACACATGCAAAAGTAGGAATTCCTTTCCCCTCATACCAGCCACAGAATATTTTGCAGCAACTAATGTGTTTATGTCTAAATGTCAAGATACTTATAAGATTAGACCCAAGGAGAAAGACTAGGACCTGATTCAGGGTAACAGATATACTTAGGATGCTTTATTGTTTCCTGATAACAAAGATAAGCACATATAATTGCCTTGTGATTATTTGTTATTGCTTCAAATCCTTTCTGGACTTACGTGTAACAGGGTCTCCTTGAATTCCTCTAGAGATAACAAGTGCCTGATTAATTGTGGGTTCCCAAGACTTACTACAGTCCCTGGCACAAGATATTAGTTAATCAGTATTTATGACAGAGTTACTGATTGAATCGAAGATTACAAAGATAATATAATAAAAATAATAACATATAAGTAATATGCAAGATCATAAATTCCTATGAACCGCCTCCCAAAAAATTTTATCCTGACATTTCTCTTCTCATGCAGTTGAAGTTCTAAAAATGCTGTTCTATTGTCACAGTGCTTCTATTTTCTCATCGTTCGTGGCAATGTATCATTCTCTCTCATCCTGTGGGTAAAAGCTGTTGGCATTTTTCTATAGAAGCATTTACAGGGATTATATATTCTCACTGTTTGCCTCTGTTCTTTGACAGAAAAATGTGCTTCACTGACCAGATAAGTGAAAAAACTGGAGATTTACTGTCATTCTCTTCTGTGAATGATGAGAAATAGCTCCTCTTTACTAAAAACAAAAATTATTTTACACGTAAATATTATCAGTCATAGCATTTATCATCTTGATAAATACAAGAAAAATATTATTTATCTTTAAGAACTTTATGAAAAGCAAGAAACTCAAGGCCAATACCCAAAAAACCAGACCCGTTGCCATCAAGTTGATTTTGACTCATAGCGACCCTACAGGACAAAGTAGAACTGCCCCACAGAGTTTCCAAAGAGCACCTGCTGGATTTGAACTGCCAACCTTTTGGTTAGCTGTAGCAGCACTTAACCACTATGCCAACAAGGCTAATAAACCCCTTAAGAATGCCATTAAACTTTATGAATTGAAAGCGAATCCTTTAGGAAATGCATTATAATTTCCCCTTTAAAAAGTCATTTATTGTTTCTGATTATGAAGGACACACATGCTCATTTTCTATAATTAGAGACCATAGATTTATATTTAAAAGAAACTAAAAACTATGTATTAACATAATCACCATCCAGGTATAAGTAACAATTCGTCATATTTCCTTTCCATATTTTCCTATATATGAGTTTATATTTACAAAGAAGACAACATTTTGTGAATGCTATTTGCAACTGCGTTTAAAAACAAAATTGTTATGTCATGAGCACATTCCCACATCAGTAAACGCTATACTAAAAGACATTGCGGGAACTTAACTACAATTTATTTAACCATCTGCCTACTGCAGGAAATTTAGATTGTTTACAGTGTTTGGGTATAATAACTAACACTGCAATGAATATTTATGACTCTTTTTCCATTCCGCCCTGAATTTGAATCCTAGGTTTCCTGCCAACTAGTTATATGCTTTTGGGAGCTATCTGATTATTCTCCTCAAAAGGAGGCAGAATAACTAAATAAATTTAAGTGCTTAATATCTAATGTCAAATTGTTTTCCAGAAACCTATCCATTTTTACATTTCCATCCAGCATATGTAAGTGTTCCTATAGGACTTAACAGTCCATTTTAATGAAGTTTCTTTCTGTAGACTCACCTACTGACTAGATTTTTTAAATAGAGACCTTAACATAGATTTTGGTCTAATGTCTTAAGTTAAAACGACAAGCTTATTACACACACTGTACTTTTTCCCCAATGAAAAGTGAACTGTATTTTTTTAATTAAATTAAAACCATATAATTACATATAATATCAATCAAGGAGCCCTTCCTCCTGCCCTCAATTTTACTATCTTACTTCCCAGATGAAATAAATCTGTTATGTCAGTTCTGATAATACATATGCAACCACACACACAACATGCATACACACACATGAACTTACTTCATGTGCTAGCAGAAGTAGCTTTTTATTTTTCTAAAACATGGATTGTAACCCACATAAAAAAAAAAAAAACCCAGTGCCGTCAAGTTGATTCTGACTCATAGAGACCCTATAGGACAGAGTAGAACTGCCCCATGGAGTTTCCAAGGAGCACCTGGTGGATTCGAACTGCTGACCCTTTGGTTAGCAGCCATTAACACAACCACTACACCACCAGGGTTTCCACATATAGTTCCATAATTCTTGCCAGTTAAAACTGAATATGAATACTTTTCCTTTTGTTTTGTTGCTTTTCCTCTTGGCGTTTTCATAATTACCTTTTTGTCTTTGGCTTTTGAGTTTACTGTGATATGTTTGGTATGGATCTCTAAGTTTATCCTCCTTGGGGTTTGCTGAGGTTCTTAGATATGTAGATTAACGTTTTATATCAAAGCTAAAAACACTCTGCTTCAAACCATACCATCATAAGAGTAAAAAGACAATCTATAGAATGGGTGAAAATATTTGTAAATCATATATCTAAAAAAGGATATCCAGAATACATAAAGGTTTCCAAATAAAAAATTAAAAGACACAGAACTCAATTTAAAAAATACGCCAGGCTTAAATAAACATTTCTCAAAAAAAGTCATACGAATGGCAGTAAGTACATGGAAAGATCATCAACATCATTAGTCATTAGAGAAATACACCACAAAGAGATGCTGTTTTACACAACCAGAATGGCTATAATCTAAAAGACAGACTGTAATAAGTGCTGGAGATGATATAGAGAAATTGGAACTTTTGCATTGCTGGTGGGAATATAAAATGGTACAACTGCTTTGGAAAAGTTTGGCAGTTTCTCAAAAATTTAAACATAGAGTTATCCTATAACCCAGAAATTCTACTTCTAGATATAAACCAAGAGAATCGAAAGCAAATATCCACACAAAACTTGTACATGCGTGTTCATAGTAGCATTATTTATAATGGCCCCAAAGTATAAAAAACCCACTGGCCACCAACTGATGAATGGATAAACAAAATATGCATTATCCATACAACAGAGTGTCATTTGACTATAAAAATGAAGTACTGATACTTGCTACATACAGATGAATTTTGAAAACATTGTGCTAAATGAAAAAAGCCAGACAGAAAAAGCTATCAATATTGACACCTTCTGAATGTGATTCCATTTACCTTACCCTTTTAAAGTATGGCAGGCAAAACTGGACATCATCAGGATGTGAGAAATCTCTATGCACTGTAACCACCATATACGTGTCCAAAACAGACACCTATGAACCATTTCTAATTCACACTATGATTTCTTTACTCCAGCCCACCTCTCATCCCTGATTACTATTCTAGCCCCATCTCCTGCTGTCCCCATCTCTTCTATACACACAATCCTCTGTATGAGTAACACCTGTACTCTCTTCACTACTAGGTGTTGCAGGACATCTCCCTCAGTGGTGAACATCTTTTATTACCTATTCTGGTTATGTAGATCTTAGCCAGATTCATGTAACCAAAATTTCTACCCAAAGACAGCTGGCCCCAGAACACAGAGTTCTGTATTTTCCAAACAGTGATGTCTGTCACCCACTACGGCCAGTGCCTCAAAAAACAAAAACATGGTCATACATCTTTCTTCCTTTGGAATATTTTCTCCCCGATCTTCACCCACTTCTATCCTGGAAACCTACCGCAGGGGCATCAAAACTATGGGAGTCTTGATCTAGAGCTGGAAAATGTTCCCTTTACTTTTTAACATATTTATGCATTGGATAAATGTGCATCAAGAAAATATGAAATAGAATTTAAAAGACCCAACAAGACACTTTCAGGTGAACATATTCCATGGGAAACTACACAAAAAGATATGAAATAGAATCATTTTTCCAAATGGATTTGTTTTTTTATTTATATATTATTGAAAGGGGAGAAGAGTCAAATAAATAAACTTTTAAAAAGACAGAGCGTGTGACAGGACTTCAATTTTAAAATATAATTTTACTATTACAAGATAGTGAAAATGCTTTCTAACACTGCGAAAGTGAATGAAGTAAGGATAAAATGTCTCTCAATTCCTCTTTGAAGAATTATCCTTACTAATCGTTTCATTTATAGCTTTCCAGCTTTTCTTTTACAGATTTCATTTTTTTACATAGGCATTACTGGCCCTTTCAAATGTCTTAAAAATGTTTTCCTTTATTCACTGTGTGTGCGGATGATGTGTGTATGTGTATGCATATGTGTGTGTATGTGCTCCCCCTTTTTGATTTATAGGCTTTGAAAAGCTTTCCCTACTCCCCAAATTACATTTTTTTTATATATATAATTTGTGTATGGTCATAGAGCAAAGGGTTAACAGAAAAACCTTTTTCAAAACAAGGTTTTTACAGACACTAAGATCAACTGGCCCCTGGGAAAAGAATGACATTGCATTTAATGGAGCTGAACATGTTTGGAATCATCAAGTACAAGACCAATTAACCAGAAAATTGATAATCCCATAAATTTACAGAGGCCTCTCATTGAACCCATCTACTATTTATGGGCACTTGGCAAGAAGAACACTTGCAGAAATAATTCACGTATTTTAGTGTTTAAGTCACTGGAACTTAGAGATGTTGTAAAGTATGTGAGTGTGAGCACATGCATACGTACACACACAACAAAGCTTATACGTAGACTTAAAACTTAAGTCTCCGAAAAACTCATACTCAAGACATACTATTAGTTCTGATATATTCTACTTGCATGTGTACATAAAACTTTGAGGCTTTATTACAAACCAAGCTTTCTGATATCTTTATAATCAATTACCAATTCCAGATTTGAAACCCGTTTCCTGGTTACCAACTTTGACCCTCAATCTCCATAAGCCAGAGAAGTACAACGATTTTTCAACCCATTGTTCTATCTCACTTCATATAATGCTTCATCTAATTATGTCTCATTCTGAACAAGCTGCTTTGGTCTCATAAGGTCAATTAGGCTAGGTAACTTACCAATGGTTACTATGATAAGCAAAACATCTGCTTCCAAGGATGAAATTGTTAAATAAAATAGGGTCAGAACAGAATCTTGTCACAGAAGCTCTTACAGTTTGACTTCAAACATTAATCCGCTTTTGGATGGTCATTTAAAGAACTATGACTTCATCTAACCACACAATAAAGTTCTTAAGAATATCATCAGCAATGCTCTGTTCAAATACAAATACACTATATCTACAGATTTCTCCAGCTATATCAGCCTAGTTGACCCCAACTGACTCTAGAAGAAATACAAAATCTGGTTAGAACTATGTCAAGTAAAGATATTACTTGATACTAGTAATTAATAAGTAATTGATATTCAGAGTTAGATATTAATTAGTAATCAAAAAACTTCACACAAAAAAGAGCCCAGAACCAGATAGCTTTATTACTGAATTCTAAAAAAATTTAAAGAACTAATACCAATCCATCAAAAAACTACTTCAAAAGACAGAATAGGAAATTCCTCAGTTTGTTCTACAAGGGCAGTATTATCCTGATAAAAAACTATGCAAATACATTACAAGAAATAAAACTACAAATGCATATCACTTATGAATATAAACACAAAAATCCTTTGAATAGTAGTAAATCAAATCTCTCAAAATATCAAAAGGATTATACAACATAACCAAGTGGGAATTATTTTAGGAATGTAAGATTGGTTTTACATCTAAAAATCAATCAATGTTCTTGAGAAATAGTATAAACTGAGAAGAACACATACTTTTGTGGTTACGAGGCGGGGAGGGAGGGAGGGAGGGAGAGGGTTTTTTATTGATTAATTAGCTGAAAAGAACTGCTTTAGGTGAAGGGAAGGACAACACTCAATACATGGAAGGTCAGCTCAACTGGACTGGACTGGACCAAAAGCAAAGAAGTTTCTGGGATAAACTGAATACTTCAAAGGTCAGCGGAGCAAGGGCGGGGGTTTGGGAACCATGGTTTAAGGGGACTTCTAAGTCAATTGGCAAAATAATTCTATTATGAAAACATTCTGCATCCCACTTTGAAATGTGGCGTCTGGGGTCTTAAAAGCTAACAAGCGGCCATCTAAGATGCATCAATTGGTCTCAACCCACCTGGAGCAAAGGAGAATGAAGAACACCAAAGTCACACGACAACTAAGAGCCCAAGAGACAGAGAGGGCCACATGAATCAGAGACCTATATTATCCTGAGACCAGAAGAACTAGTTGGTGCCTGGCCACAATCGATGACTGCCCTCACAGGGAGCACAACAGAGAACCCCTGAGGGAGCAGGAGATCAGTGGGATGCAGACCCCAAATTCTCATAAAAAGACCATACTTAACGGTCTGGATGTGACTAGAGGAATCCCGGCAGTCATGGTCCCCAAACTTTCTGATGGCACAGGACGGGAACCATCCCCGAAGACAATTCATCAGACATGAAAGGGACTGGATAGTGGGTGGGAGAGAGATGCTGATGAAGAGTGAGCTAATTATATCAGGTGGACACCTGAGACTGTGTTGGCATCTCCTGTCTGGAGGGGGGATGCGAGGATAGAGAGAGTTGGAGGCTGCCAAAGTTTTCACGAAAGGAGAGACTGGAAGGGCTGACTCATTAGGGGGAGAGCAAGTGGGAGTAAGGAGTAAGATTTATATTAACTTATATGTGACAGACTGACTTGATTTGTAAATGTTCACTTGAAGCTCAATAAATGTTAATAAAAAAAGGGTCAAAAAAAAATCAATCAATGTAATGCATCACAATAGAATAATGAACAAAACCACAAGATCGTCACATTAAATGCAGAAAAATTATTTGACAAAACCCAATATCTCTTCATGATGAAAACACTTAACAACCTAGGAATAGAAAGGAACGTCTTCAACCTAATAAAGTGCATCTATGAAAAACCCACAGCTAACACCACACTTAATGGTGAAAGACTGAATGTTTCCTCCTAAGATATGGAACAGACAAGGATGCTTGCTTTCAGTATTCCCATCCAATATTAAACCAGAATTTCAAGTCAGGAAAATTGTACAAAAAATAAATAATGAAAGAAAGAAGAAATAAAGATTGTAAGAAAGAAAGGAAGGTAGAAAAAAATGTAGCAAGGTGGCAAGGTGGCAAGGAAGTGAAGGGGAAACAGGTTTTGCGAGGCCGAACATGAGTGCCCTCATGCGGTCAACTAGTTCGCTATAGTTTGCTACCCAGACCCAGTGCGGTGGAGTCGATATAACTTGCTAAGTCATCTTTATGTAAGCCCCTGGCATGTAGACACTATTGTCCACCACCACTATAAAATCTCTGCCTTCCCACCACGGAGCTTGAAGATTTGCTGGGTCCTGCAGCCACCCAGGACTGGTCTCATTTATAAGTCTCCCTGATAAACTCCTTTGCTGCCATCCTGGAATTGCCCACCTCTTTCTTTGGTCTCTCAGCGCCCTCCATTTTTGGAGGCAAGTTTCACATTACAAGTCCATGCTATGGGAAGTAAAAAAGGAGGGAGCAAGGCAAGGAGGACAGGAGAGGAAAGGAAAGAGAAGAAAAGGAATAAACAGGTACCCAGATTGGAAAGTGGAAGTAAAACTACCTGCATTTGCAGATGATATGATCTTGTACATAGAAATCCCAAGTAATCCACATTAAAAAAAAAAAAAAAAAAACTATTAGAGCTAATAATTAACTAGTATAAACTAGTGTAAAAAAAAATTGAATTTATACCAACAAAAAATGAAATACTTAAGATACTGAATTTATTAAATTGATTAATAAAACAAGTACAAGGCTGACACTCTGAAAATTACAAAACATTGTTGAAAGAAATTAAAGAATTACTTCCCATGCTCATGGCTTACAGCACTTAATATCATTAAATTGCACTATTCCCCAAATTCATCTAACGGTTCAACCTGAACCCTAACAAAATCACATCTAGATCTGTTGCAGAAATTGATGAGCTGATCCTAAAATTCACATGAATATTCATGGAACCCAGAATATCAAAACAATGTTGAAAAAAAAGAATAAACTTAGAGAACTCACACTTCCCCAATTTTAAAACATACCACATGGACAGAAAGCATAAAGACAGTGTCATATTGGCATGAGTGCTCATATATATCAATGGCACAGCATTACGAATCCAGAAATATACACGTATATTTATGGTCAGTTCATTTTAGACAAGGGTACGAAAACAACTCAATGTGGAAAGAATAGTCTTTTCAACAAATGGTGCTAGGATATCTGGCTGGATATCTTCAAATGAATTAATTTGGACTTCTACTTCAAACAATACATAAAAATTAAAACAAAAATTAATCAAAAACCTAAATGTAAGGGCTAAAACTATTAAACCTATAGAAGAAAATATAGGTACAAACCTGTGATCTTGAATTAGACAATGGTTTCTTAGGTAAGACACCAAAAGCACAAGCAACCAAAGAAAAAAATAAACTAACCATCATCAAAGTTGAAAAAAAAAAATTGTTTTAAGCAAATCTACCAAGAAAGTGAAAAAAAATAATGCACAGAATAAGGGAAAATATTTGCAAATTATACATATGATAAGGAACTTTTATCCAAAATATATAAAGAATACTTACAACCCAACATCAACAAAAAGGAAATAACTCAATTTTACAAAGGGTAAAAAATCTGAACAGATATTTCTCCAAATAAAGATATACAAATGACCAATAAGCACATTAAAGATGCTCAACAGCATCAGTAATTAGGGATTCAAAATCAAAATCACAATGAAATACAACTTCACACACACTAAAAAAAAAAAAAAAAAACTAGTGCCATCGAAGGTCAGACTATAATTGGTGAGGATGTGGGTAGACTGGAGTCTTCATAAATTGCTAATATAAATGTACATTACTCTTGGCATAGTGGTTAAGAGCTACAGCTGCTACCCAAAAAGTCAGCAGTTTGAATCCACCAGGCACTCCTTGGAAACTCTATGGGACCACTCTGCTCTGTCCTATAGGGTCGCTATGAGTTGGAACTGAACGGATGGCAATGGATTTGGATTTTTTTTTTTTTTGGTAGTCATTTTAGAAAACAGTTCAGCTAATTTTTCAAAACGTTAAACATACCTTGTAATCAGTAAGCCATCACTGCTGACACAAACACCCTCCCCCAAATACACACACACACACACACACACATGCACACACATCATTTTCCTCCAAATAAGAGTAGTTCAGAGGAGTAAGCATCCTGCCCTCAACATCAGGGGGCCCAGGGACGAGTGAGAGAGAGAGGAATTCCACTAAGTATTAAAGTGTTATCTATATTTTTGTCTTTGAATAAAATAAGAAGCATATATAGTCATTCTGGTTATAAAATATTGTTTTGACAACCACAGACACCATTTATTTCTTGTATTTAATATAATTGAAATTATATCGATGACATCAATTCATGCAGAGAGATTGGGAAAAAATGAATAGGAAATCTGAAAATGTACTGCCTACACTGGGAAGGCTTTAATATTATAATTTTTTTGCATTTTAATTATATTCCTAAAATATTCAAAATCCAGGGGAGATTTTGAAAAAGGAGCTATTTTTGTGATATTGTGGATTATAGTTAAGGTTGAAATAATGCTATACAGTGCTTAGCAAATGCATAGTCTATGTGTAAAATCAAGGGTCCCTTGTTCATTTTGAGGTTGTTGGGGTAAAGTTAATTTGGGAGACAGAAATGAGATAACATATCAAGTCACTTGCATACATATGACTGTAGAGACTGCCACTGTAGGTATCTACCACGGATTATTTAGCAATTCTTGTGATTTCATTCCAAGGCTATAATCTTTAAGAAAGAAGACTGTGTTACATCTTTGATAATACGCAGTGGCTGGTGGGTTCAAACAACCAACCTCTTGGTTAGCAGCTAAGCACTTAAGCCACTGCACTGTCAGGGCTCCTTGCACTTAACATAGTGACCAATAAACAACAGGCAATAAATGGTAGCTGAACAATAAGATGCAATTAAATATTACTGGTACCTACTGTGGAAACAAACTCTACGGGGCAGTTCTATTCTGTCCTATAGAGTCGCTATGAGTCGGAAGCAACTCGACGGCGCTGGGTTTGGTTTTTTGATTTTACTGTGGAAACACTGATGGCATAGTGGTTAACAGTTCTGCCACTAACCAGAAGGTCAGCAGTTCAAATCCACCAGGCGCTCCTTGGAAACTCTATGGGGCAGTTCTACTCTGTCCTATAGAGTCGCTATGAGTCGGAAGCAACTCGACGGCGCTGGGTTTGGTTTTTTGGTTTTACTGTGGAAACACTGATGGCATAGTGGTTAACAGTTCTGCCACTAACCAGAAGGTCAGCAGTTCAAATCCACCAGGCGCTCCTTGGAAACTCTATGGGGCAGTTCTACTCTGTCCTATAGGGTCGCTATGAGTCAGAATTGATTTGACGGAAACAGGTTTGGTTTTTTTTTAGTACCTACTATTTTTTTTTTTTTTGTATTATACTTTATTATGAAATAACTTTGGTTTCCAGTTTGGTTGGACATTTTTCCAGACTAAAACTTCTATGCAAAATGGCACTTTTTCTTCAAAACCAGAAGACATTGTCCCTACTCTAAGTTTGATAATCAGATGGGACATACTGGTACCATTTTTATTGAGTTGACAGCCATCTGAACTGTTACAGTTGTTACATACTTCACATATTTTAAATGTAAACTGCATGTTACATAGGTTTCATATCTTACATATCATCATTCTTCTAAACTAATCCTAATTCTTCCACTCATTTTACTATGTGTCCCTGGGTAAGCCTAAGCATTCTCATGTTAAAAAAAAAAAAAAAATTAGAATAACAGAGTCATTGTGGGGATCTGAGAATCAAATAATCTAGGTCAAAGTGCCTTAAGCATAGCGTAGTTCTAGACAAGTACAAAGTATGTTTATGATGTTGGTGTTGAAAAAAGAGAGAAAATATAGTTTGCTTTTTATCCTAGAGTTGATATCAATCTGCCTACAGAACTATGGAAAAGTCTTATCAATAGTATAGTTCTTCTCTGAAAAAAAGAATAATATTAAATATTGATCTCAATAACCTAGAGATCAGAGAAAGAGAAAGCAAACCAAAATTTAGAAACCCAACTGTTCTTTATTTACTCATTCTACACACTAGCATTTCTCAAGGTGTGATCTGAACAAAACTACTCTTCTAAGAGACTCTGAGAGAAAACTTAAAAAAAAAAATTCTGAGATCAAATAATTTGAAGATATATATATTACTTATATCATAGTGACCCTATAGGACAGAACAGAACTGCCCCATTGGGTTTCCAAGGAGCAGCTGGTAGATTCCAACTGCTGACCTTCAGGTTAGCAGCCAAGTTCTTAACCACTACACCACCAAGGCTCCTATGAGTTGGAATTGACTCAACGGGAAAGGGGTTTTTTTGGTTTGTTTTTTACTTATATATAGTTAAGTGCTTGGCTGCTAACCAAAAGGCCAGCAGTTCAAACCCCACCAATGGCTCTGCAGTAGCAAAGACCTGGCGATCTGCTCCAGTAAAGATTACAGCCAAGAAAACCCTAAAGAGCATTATGAGTTGGAATCAACTAGAAGGCACACAATAATACATATATAGCCTTCTTTTGTCCATATTGCCTCAACTTCTGGGAGATTTCTTGTCCATATTGAACAATAATCATATGACTCTACATTCCCTGATGGTTCAATATTCTCTAATGTATTTTTGCACTTTAATATGGAGTCCCTTGCTTGCTAATTATTCTATGCTAAATGCTCTCTCGCTCTGTTTGTATTATGTTTTCTGTTTCTCTGCTTTACTTCTCCTCACATCAAGCACCAAGTACAGTTAGAAACGTTTCTTCATTACTTTTAAATAATATTTACAGACTGCCTCAAATATTTTCCATTTACTAACAGTGTTATCGTTATTACTTTCTTCTTGTAAGTAATATCCTTAGGAATTCTGGATGCCAGTTGCTGAACACAGTGTCTAGAAAAACAGGACCTTTGACAGGTCCTTTGACAATGTATTTTATCTTTGGCTGATCTCTGAAGAAAGCACATGTGGAACATGATGCAGGTTAGAGACATCATCCCCTGCAGTGGTTAGGGTCCTTCTTGAAAGGCACAGAATGTACAAGTTGATGGCTTCTGGATGACTGATTTCATCCCCAAACTTAGTTGACCTTATCTCTGTCATCTTATCCTTCATCACAAAGACCTTAGTAGACTTGGTTATTGATCTACTGATTTCTTTTCCTTAGGTGTTTGCTCTGTTTTGGTACCAAACAATATCCTGTTTCCAAGGCCAAACTTCTATCTTAAATACTTGGAATATATGCCCTTATATCTCATCCTGTCCTACTCAAAGACTTTTTCAATCACATGAGAGCATGAGATGTTTGTAGCATTTCCAAGAACAATTTTGCAAAGAAGAGGCAAAAGGCAAACCAGGGACTCCATGGAACTCTGGACATCTGAATCTCTAGGCAAATAAAAAATCTAATTTCAGAATGCTGTTAAGTCTGATATAACCATTGGTGTGCTGGTAAATGTTTAACAACTGAGTCTGCAGAAAAAAAGGGCAGTGGGCTCTGATTGGTAGTAATAATTTATTTCTGTGGTGTAAATACTCCCATCACAGTCAATTTCAAGACACTAATGTGATAACAATAAATACAGTTGTACAGCAATTCCAAGGTATAGATAAGATAGACCTAAATAACCTCAAAAGCATATATAAAGTTGTTGTCCTTAGGTACTATCGAGTAGGTTCTGACCCCTAGCAACCCTACATACAACAGAACAAAATACTGCCTGGTCCTGCGCCATTCTCAACAACCATTGCTATGTTTGAGTCCATTGTTGCAGCCACTATGTTAATCCATCTCATTGACCGTCTTCATCTTTTTCGCTGACCCTCTACTTCACCAAGTACTTTGCCTGTAAAATATTTAGAAAATAAAGTATTTTTAACATTCCTGTTGATTTTATATCATTTATTTAATTGTAAGTTAATATAATTAAGAATTTTAAAATGGCTGTGTTTAATGATTAGCTACCAAACTTACTGAAATTTCACACTGTTTCTTGTAAGTCTGTGTGAGTAAACTTCCGCACACCACTGGATAGTCTGCATTCTTAGTGTAGTTTCCACTGAAAGCTAAGAGATATTTCTTTCACTGGAAGAAACATGACCAATTACATCATCAGAGACTTCTCTTAGTGTCTTAAATGTCAGTTTGGGCAATTATCACCAAAGAGAAATTCACGATAAAGGGCACTGCACAGAGTCTCAGCATAAGTAGCTCTTAATTTTAATTGACTCACTTGGAATGATATGTTTGTTTCCTATTTGAAAAATGAGATGGATGGGCTAAATTATTGCAGGAGTTCATTTTAATGCTTCCGCACTGTGGACTTTGCCCCCAGATATCACTTCTTCTCTCCATTGCCTTCTTATAAATGAGCTATAAAATAATATTACAAATAAGAAATATCATTTATAAATTTCCCTTCCTTTTAAAGATAATATATTTGGGAATATATAGATATATATACATACTTACATAATATATTTATATAATATTTTGTGAAAATTAAGAGAAACATCAGTTAATTCAAATAAAAATAACAATGCAAAAATTTGTCTTGGCTATGATTGGGGACAATAAGAAAATCCATGGCATAATTATTTGAATAAGTATCTATTTCACTAATTAACTATCTGGATTAAACCCTCCTGAGGGTCACTTAGATTAGCTCTTGTGTACACTATCCCCTCTTCTAGACTGCCCAAACGTTCTGGGGACAATGAGACTGTGATTTCGATCATGGCCTTTTCCAAAGCATTTGAACTGGGATTAGTTGCTGGATTGGGCCACCACAACCTTGCCCATCCCTCACAGGGAGACAGCCACATTCGGTGCCAGGAGGTGCCTGTAATTCGTCATCAGCCTTTCTAGTTTTTGTTGTTCACAGGAATACAGGACAGTAAAGAGTTAAACAAGACCTGCTATCTGAATGGGGGAATATGCATGCTGGGGTCCTTTTTATGCCTGCCTCTCTACTTCTACTGGCAGACTATAAGTATGACGTTCACAAGGAGAACTGTGGGTCTGTGTTCCAGGATACCTGACTGCCCAATAAGTGTTCGCTGTGTAAAAGCTGGCATGGCTGGCTTTGCTGCTTTCCTCAGACACTTCCACCTGGTTGTGATGACCACGCAATCAATGAGCACCTTACAGCTTCCAGGATTTCAGAATTAATGCTGTGTGCATGTACCACTCTTATGCTAGATGGCATCTGCCTTTCTACACTGTTGTCCTAATCGGCATTTGTCTTTTTCTGGACATACAAGTTTAGACATCATGAAAAGATCATGACCAGTAAGGGCTGCTGCTCTAAATGTTGTAACTGAAAGATGATCATTTGTTAGTTACCTGGAAACAATGAATGTATTTCAATAATGGTTCCTAACACTTCCTTAATGTGCCAACTACTTCTTTTCTCTGCCTTGTCCTCCCTCCTCCAAAACATACATTTTTAAAAAAAAAAAAAAAAACAGAAAGTTCACTGTGTCTATTTTGTGCCTAAGTCCTATGTTTCTTGATACGTGTAGCTTCTACAAGGGGTTCATACAGTGTTGACTTTTAAATATAGGAATTCTATTTTCAGATTATTCAGGGCCAATCTTAATGTGGAACTAAGGATTAAAATTTTAATAGAGTTCGTCAAAATCAATAAAGAGTATCTTTAAAAAAAAATAAAAAAGAAAGAGGGAGGCAGAATCAAGATGGAGGAACAGACAGACGATTCCGGTGAGCCCTCTTTAAAACCAAGATGAAAAAAACAAGTGCAACGAGCGTATCTGTGACAAACTGGGAGCCCTGAGCATCAAAGGCAAGCTTAGAAAATGAACTGACGGGCAGGGGGAGGATGAGACTGTTCACAAGTGGAGAGGAGTTACCGGACCTGAATTGTAGAGAGCCTTCAGGTGTCATTTCCGGAGCAGAGGCAGAGGGCTGGTACTAGTGTTCAGCTGCAGTTTCCTCAGGGAGAAGCAGCCAGCCACATAGCCTACTCACACCTCCAGAACCAGACAAGAACGGCACTCTCAGGAAAAGTTAAGTGCTTGCGTGTATTTTACCACATCGCCCCCACCACCAAGCTAGCTTTAGCGGCTCAATTCCCTGGGTCTAACATAGGTCCTGTTGAGCACCTAGAGCCATCCTCCCGGCCTTGGGGAAGGAAAAAATTTGCAAATAGGGGGAAAAGATAATTTGCTAGCTCCATTAACCAGGGAAGCTCAGACAGAAGTGGCTCCTGTCCGGGCATAAACCATCCTTGGACTTTGAGCACCTTTTCCTTCTGCATGGACCTGTGTGGGCCTATTTTGGAAGCATAGGCCCTTGTTGGCAAACTCCAACCATTTCACCCATGCGGTGGAGAGGTGGGTGTTTCATATTTGCCATTGCTTTGCCTATTAAACAAGGTCCTCACCTACACACATCAGGGACTTAAGGACTGGTAGCTCCACTCAGGTCACCCAGCCACCTGCGACAGGGGTCCAAAGATAACTGGTGTACCTCGCAGTCCTGACAACCAAAAACTTTGGGTGCCCCTGGTCCATCTGCAGAACCGACCCACCTATGCGCTCTAGGGAACAGGGACGCACTTTCCTCAGAGACACTCGGGGGTTGGTTCTCAGCCCCCTGCCTTGTTCAGAGCGTGACCCCCTGCTGCAACCAGATACCGGTACATACGCCAATCACCCCTGCCCCTCTAAGACTGTAGGACGAGCCTATACCACATACTTGATGATCAGCTACCTGGAAACCTGAGCTGAATTTATACAAGAAAACTAAATGGACCCCTAGACTGATATACATGATAACAGCTCTAGCCAGCTGGGGACAGGACATCAGAGCTCCAAAGGCAAAACTGATCAAGCTAGCTCACTCAAGCAACCCATGGGGTATACCAAAACAAAACAAAGCAAGAAGGTACGACACAGTAAGCAAGCATAAACTAATACAATAACTTATAGATGGCTAGGAGACAACAGTCAATATCAAGTCACATAAACAAACAGACCATGATCACCTCAACAGGCTCTCAAGAAAAGAATCCAGAGATCTTCTAGATGAAAGTGCATTCCTTGAATTACCAGAGCCAGAATACAAAAGTTTAATATGCAGAACCCATCAAGGCATCAGGAAGGAAATGAGGCAATACGCAGAACAGGCAAGGAACACACAGGTAAAGCAACTGAAGAAGTAAGAAAGATTATTCAGGAACATAATGAAAAGTTAAATAAGCTGGAAAAATCCATAGAAAGTAATCAGAAATTCAGAAGATTAACAATAAAATTACAGAAGTAGAAACTCAATAGAAAGTCAGAGGAGCAGAATTGAGCACATAGAAGCTAGAATTTCTGAATTCGAAGATAAATCACTTGGCAATAATATATTTGAAGAAAAATCAGATAAAAGAATTTTAAAAAAATGAAGAAAATTTAAGAATCATGTGCAACTCTCTCAAGAGAAATAACCTACGAGTGATTGGGGTACCAGAACAGGGAGGGGTAACAGAAAATACATAGAAAATTGTTCAAGATTTGTTGGCAGAAAAGTTCCCTGATATCGTGAAGGATGAGAAGATATCTATCCAAGATGTTCATCAAACTCCACATGAGGTGGATGTTAAAAGAAAGTCACCAAGACATATTATAATCAAACTTGCCAATACCAAAGATAAAAAGAGAATTATAAGAGCAGTGAGGAATAAACAAAAAGTCACCTACAAAGGAGAGCCAATAAGAATAAACTCAGACTACTCGACAGAAACCATGCAGGCAAGAAGGCAATGGGATGACATATTTAAAAAATCGAAGGAAATAAATTGCCTGCCAAGAATCATATATTCAGCAAAACTGTCTCTTAAATATGATGGTGAAATTAAGACATTTCCAGATAAACACAAGTTTAGGGAATTTGTAAAAACCAAACCAAAACTACAAGAAATACTAAAGGGAGTTCTTTGGTTAGGAAATCAATAATATCAGGTATCAGCCCAAGACTAGAACACCAGGCACAGCAACCAGAAAACAACCCAGACAGAGAAGTCCAAAAAAACAAAGCAAGATTACAAATAAAACAAAAAAGCTCAAAACAGGGTAACAGTGATGTTATTATATAAAACAAGACAATATTAAAATAATAAAGAGGGACTAAGAAATGTAATCATACACCTTCCACATGGGAAGGAAGATAAGGCAATACAAAGAAATAAAAGTTAGGTTTAAATTTAGAAAAATACTGGTAAATAATAAGGTAACCACAAAGGAGACAAACTATCCTACTCATCAAAATAAAATACAAGAAAAAAATAGAGACACAGTAAAAACAAAATCACAACAACAAATATGAGGAAAAAACAATATATAAAGATAATATCCTCAGCACATAAAATTAAATGGGAAAAAGAAACTGTCAACAACACACTAAATAAAGACATCAAAATGATACCACTAAATTTATACCTATCCATCATTACCCTGAATGTCAATGGACTAAATGCACCAATAAAGAGACAGAGAGTAGCAGAATGGATTAAAAAACAAGACCCATCTATATGCTGCCTACAAGAGACACACCTTAGACTTAGAGACACAAACAAACTAAAACTCAAAGGATGGAAAAAAATATATCAAGAAAACAACAATCCAAAGAAAGCAGGAGTGGCAATATTAATTTCTGAAAAAATAGACTTTAAAGTTAAATCCATCAGAAAGGATAAAGAAGGACACTATATAATGATTAAAGGGACAATACACCAAGAAGATATAACCATATTAAATATTTATGCACCCAATGGCAGGGCTGCAAGATACATAAAACAAACTCTATCAGCATTGAAAAGTGAGATAGACAGCTCCACAATAATAGTAGGAGACTTCAACACACCACTTTCGGTGAAGGACAGGACATCCAGAAAGAAGCTCAATAAAGACACGGAAGATCTAAATGCCACAATCAACCAACTTGACCTCATAGATATATACAGAACACTATACCCAACACCAACGAAGTATACTTCCTTCTCTAGTGCACATGAAACATTATCTAGAACAGACCAGCTATTAGGTCATAAAGCAAGCCTTAGCAGAATCCAAAACACTGAAATATTACAAAGCATCTTCTCTGGCCATAAGGCCATAAAAGTGGAAATCAATAACAGGAAAAGGAGGGAAAAGAAATCAAACACTTCGAACCTGAACAATACTCTGCTCAAGAAAGACTGGATTATAGAAAAGATTAAGGATGGAATAAAGAAATTCATAGAATGTAACGAGAACAAAAACATTTCCTATCAGAACGTTTGGGACACAGCAAAAGTGGTGCTCAGAGGCCAATTTATATCAATAAGTGCACACATACAAAAAGAAGAAAGGGCCAAATTCAAAGAATTATGCCTACAACTTGAACAAATAGAAAGAGGAGACAAAAGAAACCCACAGGCATTAGAAGAAAACAAATAATAAAAATTAGAGCTGAACTAAACGAAATAGAAAACAGAAAAACAATAGAATTAACAAGACCAAAAACTGTTTTTTTGAAAAAATCAACAAAATTGATAAACCACTGGCCAAACTGACAAAAGAAAAACAGGAAGAGAAGCACATAATCCGAATAAGAAATGAGATGGGAGATATTACAACCGACCCAACTGAATTTAAAAGAATCATATCAGATTACTATGAAAAATTCTACTCTAACAAATTTGAAAACCTAGAAGGAATGGATGAATTCCTAGAAACACACTACCTACCTAAACTAACACAAACAGAGGTAGAACTAAATAGACCCGTAACAAAAGAACAGATTGAAAAGGTAATAAAAAAAAAAACTCCCAACAAGAAAAAGCCCTGGTCTAGAAGGCTTCGTTGCAGAGTTCTACCAAGCTTTCAGAGATGAGTTAACACCACTACTACTAAAGGTATTTCAGAGCATAGAAAATGACAGAATACTACTAAACTCATTCTATGAAGCCACTGTAACCCTGATACCAAAACCAGGTAAAGACACTATAAGAAAATTATAGGCCTATATCCCTCATGAGCATAGATGCAAAAATCCTCAACAAAATCCTAGCCAATACAACTCAACTACATATAAAAGAAAAAAAAAAAATCACCATGACCAAGTGGGATTCATACCAGGTATGCAGGGATGGTTCTACATTAGAAAAACAATTGATGTAATCCACCACACAAAAGAATCACATGATTTTATCAATTGATGCAGAAAAGACATTTGACAAAGTTCAACACTCATTCATGATAAAAACCCTCAGCAAAATAGGAATAGAAGAAAAATTCCTCAGCATAATAAATGACATTTATACAAAGCCAGCAGCCAACATCACCCTAAATGGAGAGAGCCTGAAAGCATTCCCACTGAGATAGGGAACTAGAGGCAAGGATGCCCTTTATCACCGCTCTTATTCAACATTGTGTTGGAGGTCCTAGCCAGAGCAATTAGGCTAGATAAAGAAATAAAGGGCATCCAGATTGGCAAGGAAGAAATCAAAGTATCTCTATTTGCAGATGACATGATCCTATACACAGAAAACCCTAAGGAATCCTCAAGAAAACTACTGAAACTAATAGAACGGTTCAGCAGAATCAGTTGGATTCCTCTACACCAACAAAAAGAACATCCAAGAGGAAATCACCGAATCAATGCCATTTACACTACCCCCCAAGAAGATAAAATACTTACAAATAAATCTTACCAGAGATGTAAAAGATTTATACAAAAAAAAACTACAGTACACTTCTGCAAGAAACCAAAAAAGACTTACATAAGTGGAAAAACATACCTTTCTCATGGACAGGAAGACATAACATTATAAAAATGTCTATTCCACCAAAAGCGACCTACACATTTAATGCAATTCCGATCCAAATCCCAACGACATTCTTTAATGAGATGGAGAAACAAATCACCAACTTCATATGGAAGGGAAAGAGGCCCCGGATAAATAAGGCATTACGGAAAAAGAAGAAAGAGGGTGGCCTTACTGTACCTGATTTTAGAACCTATTATACCATCACCATCACAGTAGTCAAAACAGCCTAGTAGTGGTACAACAGATACATAGACCAATGGAACAGAACTGACAATCCAGACATAAATCCATCCACATATGAGCAGTTGATATTTGACAAAAGCCCCAAAACAGTTAAATGGAAAAAAGACAGTCTTTTTTTTTTTTTATAATTTTTATTCTGCTTTAAGTGAAAGTTTACCAGTCAAGTCATTCTCACACAAAAACCCATACACACCTTGCTACACACTCCCAATTACCCTCCCTCTAATGAGACAGCCCGCTCTCTCCCTCTACTCTCTCTTTTCATGTCCATTTCACCAGCTTCTGACCCCCTCCATCCTCTCATCTTCCCCCCAGGCAGGAGATGCCAACATAGTCTCAAGTGTCCACTTGATCCAAGAAGCTCACTCCTCACCAGCATCCCTCTCCAACCCACTGTCCAGTCCAATCCATGTCTGAAGAGTTGGCTTCAGGAATGGTTCCTGTCCTGGGCCAACAGGAGGTCTGGGGGCCATGATCACCGGGGTCCTTCTAGTCTCACTCAGAGACCATTAAGACTGTTCTTATGAGAATTTATTTAGGGTCTGCATCCCACTGCTCTCCTGCTCCCTCAGGGGTTCTCTGTTGTGTTCCCTGTCAGGGCAGTCATCGGTTGTAGCCAGGCTCCATCTAGTTCTTCTGGTCTCAGGATGATGTAGCCTCTGGTTCATGCGGCCCTTTCTGTCTCTTGGGCTCATAATCGCCTTGTGTCCTTGGTGTTCATTCTCCTTTGATCCAGGTGGGCTGAGACCAATTGATGCATCTTAGATGGTTGCTTGCTAGTGTTTAAGACCCCAGAGGCCACTCTTCAAAGTGGGATGCAGAATGTTTTCTTAATAGATTTTATTATGCCAATTGACTTAGATGTCCCCTGAAACCATGGTCCCCAGACTCCTGCCCCTGCTACGCTGGCCTTTGAAGCATTCAGTTTATTCAGGAAACTTCTTTGTTTTTGGTTTACTCCAGTTGTGCTGACCTCCCCTGTATTGTGTGCTGTCTTTCCCTTCACCCAAAGTAGTTCTTATCTACTGTCTAATTAGTGAATCCCCCTCTTCCACCCCCCTCCTAACCACAAAAGTATGTTTTCTTCTCAGTTTAAACTATTTCTCAAGTTCTTATAATAGTGGTCTTATACAGTATTTGTCCTTTTGCAACTGACTAATTTCACTCAGCATAATGCCTTCCAGGTTCCTCCATGTTACGAAATGTTTCACAGATTCCTCAATGTTCTTTATCAAAGCGTAGCATTCCATTGTGTGAATATACCATAATTTATTTATCTATTCATCCATTGATGGGTACCTTGGTTGCTTCCATCTTCTTGCTACTGTAAACAGTGCTGCAATAAACCTAGCTGTGCATATATCTGTTCATGTAAAGGCTCTTATCTCTCTAGGTTATATTCCGAGGAGTGAGATTGCTGGATCATATGGTAGCTCTGTTTCTAGTTTTTTAAGGAAGCGCCAAATCGATTTCCAAAGTGGTTGTACCATTTGACACTATCACCAGCAGTGTATAAGTGTTCCAATCTCTCCACAGCCTCTCCAACATTTATTATTTTGTGTTTTTTGGATTAATGCCAGCCTTGTGGGCATGAGATGAAATGTCATTGTAGTTTTGATCTGCATTTCTCTAATGGCTAATGATCGTGAACATTTCCTCATATATCTGTTAGCTACCTGAATGTCTTCTTTAGTGAAGTGCCTGTCCATATCTTTTGCCCATTTTTTATTTGGGTTATTCATCTTTTTGCAGTTGAGTTTTTGCAATATTATGTAGATTTTAGAGATCAGGTGCTGATCAAAAATGTCATAGCTAAAAACTTTTTCCCAGTCTGTAGGTAATCTTTTTACACTTTGGGTGAAATCTTTGGATGAGAATAGGTGTTTGATTTTTAGGAGCTCCCCATTGTCTGGTTTTTCTTCTGCATTGTTTATAATGTTTTGTATACTGTTTATGCCATGTATTAGGGCTTCTAACATTGTCCCTATTTTTTCTTCCATGATCTTTATCATTTTAGATTTGATATTTAGGTCTTTGATCCATTTTGAGTTAGTTTTTGTGCATGCAGTGAGGTATGGGTCTTGTTTCATTTTTTTACAGATGGATATCCAGTTATCCCAGCACCATTTGTTTAAAAAGACTGTCTTTTCCCCACTTAACTCTTTTGGGGCCTTTGTCAAATACCTACTGCTCATATGTGGACAGATTTATGTCTGGATTGTCAATTCTGTTCCATTGGTCCATATATCTGTTGTTGTACCAGTATCAGACTGTTTTGACTACTGTGGCGGTATAACAGTTTCTAAAATCAGGTAACGTAAGACCTCCCACCTTGTTCTTCTTTTTCAGTAATGCCTTATTTATCTGGGGCCTCTTTCCCTTCCATATGAAGTTGGTGATTTGTTTCTCCATCTCATTAAAGAATGTTGTTGGGATTTGGATCGGAATTGCATTAAATGCATAGATCGCTTTTGGTAGAATAGGAATTTTTATAATGTTAAGTCTTCCTATCCGTAAGCAAGGTATGTTCTTCCACTTATGTAAGTTTCTTTTGGTTTCTTGCAGAAGCGTACTGTAGTTTTCTTTGTATAAGTCTTTACATCTCTGGTAAGATTTATTCCTAAATATTTTATCTTCTTGGGGGCTACTGTAAATGGCATTGATTTGGTGATTTCCTCTTGGATGTTCTTTTTGTTGGTGTAGAGGAATCCAACTGATTTTTGTATGTTTATCTTGTATCCCGATACTCTGCTGAACTCTTCTATTAGTTTCAGTAGTTTTCTTGAGGATTCCTTAGGGTTTTCTGTGTACAAGATCATGTCGTCTGCAAACAGAGATACTTTGACTTCTTCCTTGCCAATCTGGATGTCCTTTATTTCTTTATCTAGCCTAATTGCTCTGACTAGGACTTCCAGCACAACGTTGAATAAGACTGGTGATAAAGGGCATCCTTTTCTGTGTCCCGATCTCGATGGGAATGTTTTCAGGCTCTCTCCATTTAGGGTGATGTTGGCTGTTGGCTTTGTATAAATGCCCTTTATTATGTTGAGGAATTTTCCTTCTATTCCTATTTTGCGGAGAGTTTTACTCTGTCCTATAGGGTCAGTATTGGCCAGTATTGATTTGACAGCAATGGGCTTGATTTCTTTTTTTTTTTTTTAATGCAAGAAAAGGCTCTAAGTCTTTTCAACGATTTAAAAGCTGCACTTTCGGCAAGTGAAGGTGATTGTGATGAAGAATTTGAGAGGAGTTGGTTCTATCACTTCAAAGTGAGGGCAAATTTACAGAACATTAAAGGGCATGTACCAGTTGCTGAAGATCATTCAAAAGCAGTTGTAGCAGTACACACACAGGGAACTGCCAAAAATTTAGGCTGGATTCAGAAGAGGCCTGGAAACCAGGGAAATCATGGCCTGTGTCAGATGGATCATGGTTGAAAGCTGAGAATACCAGAAAGATGTTTACCTGTGTTTTGTTGACTATGCAAAGGCATTCGACTGTGTGGATCATAACAAGTTACAGATAACATTCTGAAGAAGAGGAATTTCAGAGCACTTAATTGTGCTTATGAGGAACATGTACACAGAACAAGAGGCAGCCATTCGAACAGAACAAGGAGATACTGCGTGGTTTAAAGTCAGGAAAGGTATACGTCAGGGTAGTATCCATTTACCACACTTATTCAATCTGTATGCTGAGCAAATAATCCCAGAAACTGGACTATATGAAGAAGAATCGGGTATCAGGATTGGAGAAAGAAACTCCTTAACAACCTGCGTTATGCAGATGACACAACCTTCCTTGCTGAAAGTGAAAAGGACTTGAAGCACTTACTGATGAAGATCAAAGACCACAGTCTTCAGTATGGATTACATCTCAACATAAAGAAAACCAAAATCCTCACAACTGGACCAATGAGCAACATCATGACAAATGGAGAAAAGACTAAAGTTGTCAAAGATTTCATTTTACTTGGATCAACAATCAATGCCCATAGAAGCAGCAGTCAAGAAATCACGTATGACGAATTGCATTGGAGAAATCTGCTGCAAAAGACCTCCTTAAAAAGTGTTAAAAAGCAAAGATGTCACTTTAAGGACTAAGCTGTACCTGACCCAAGTTTTCAATCATCTCATATGCATGTGAAAGTTGGACAATGAGTTGGGAAGACCAAAGAATACCTGACAATTTTAAATTACGGTGTTGGTGAAAAATATTGAATATACCATGGACTGCCAGAAGAATGAACAAGTCTGTCCTGGAAGAACATCCAGTATGCTCTTTGGATGCAAGGATGGTGAGAGTTTGTCTCATATACTTTGGACATATTATCAGGAGGGACCAGTCCCTGGAGAAGGACATCTTGTTTGGTAAAGTAGACGGTCAGCGAAAAAGAGGAAGACACTCAAAGAGATGGATTGACACAGTGGCTACTATAATGGGCTCAAGCATAACAATGATTGTGCAGATGGTGCAGGACTGGGCAGTGTTTTATTCTGTTGTACATAGGGTTGTTGTGAGTTGGAATTGACTCGACAGGACCTAACACCACCACCAGTTGTCCATAAGCTGAACATTCATAACCTGGGGACTTAATGTATCTGAATTTCCCCAACCAGACCGGTTAATTCATGTTTCCTCCATACTATGCAAGTATTTTAACTGTTGTAGAAGACAAGGGAAAATGTTCACAATAAACTGGGAGATAATACCATATATATTGTAAAGCCCATCTTTAAAATATGTTGTGTATGTGTATGCACAGTAAAAATTAGAAATATTGGGAAAAAAAAAAAGATTAGATCTTGTTCAGAGCCATGATTTAGACCTGTGTCCTTTTTATTGTTTACTTACGACCTTCTTATTTGGTCTCAAGGCCTTTTCACAGCGAGGGATACAACTCTAGCACTTGTGTGACATAGGTCAAACACTATGCAGTTCCCTTAGGAACCAATACCCACGTATCTAGACTCCTGTGATTTTCTTTGCCAAATGTCAGCTTGCCTCTGTCACTGCAGAAATTCGGCCAAGTGCTTTATTTCTCATTTACCCTTGACTATTTGAATAAATTAAAAACTGCAATCTTGCCCATTCATAAACCTAAGTAGAAGCAGTGGTGTGTTTGTGATTATCAGGGTCAGATAAAAATGAGAAAGCACTTTAAAATGAACAAAGTTTATTTTGATAATCTTTTACACTTGCAAAGGCATATATCCTTCCTGTTTTCTAAAAATGTCTGGTAAAAGATCAATGAGATACCAATCAAATTACTAAACATAATGACTTTTTCCTACTATGTTCTTTTTCTGTGAATCTAAGATTTCTAAATCGATTTATCTCGTAATTAATACTCAACTACCCAAAAAAAAGTATTATTAATTTTAAATGTGATCTTCCATCTTCAGGCTGAAGTAAGTATAATGATTTTAAAAGTGATAAAATATTTTATGTATCTATCTAATGACAATGACTGCAAATTACCTTGCTCTGTGTAAAATACCTTGTTCCATGTAACACTCTCCAACAAACATTAATTTGCAAAAATTTTCCTGTAGACGAAAAATTGACTTCTTTACCTTTTTACTTACAAATACTATACTGGTATTCCCCAGGTTACAAATGTCCGATTTATGGAAAACTAGTACTTGCCCTTTAATGTTACATAAATTCACTGAACCAACAATTCCTCCTCTCAACAAATCCTTCTTCACAGTCACCTTCACTTGCTACACGTTCAGCTTTTAAATCATTGGAAAGGCTTCAAGCCTTTTCTTGCACTGAAGTAAGGCTAAATCAGAACCGTATGCACCAGTTTCGATTACCTACAAATTTGACCTGAAGACAGATTAGGAACAGATCTCATTCATCACCCAGGGAATGCCTATACATAATAGGCACACATATATCTATATATGTACATCTATAAATATCTATTTACTGATTTTGCTAAAATAAGGCATAGACTGAGCATTCTATAGGTGTCAGTACTGAAAATAAAAAAGGACATAATAGAAAAAAATTACAAATTATTTAAATACCAAATTCTTTATAATAAAGCCTAATAATTACTGAGCTCCTATTACATGATTTGCATAAAAAATAGATGACCTTATTTATTCCTCACAATAAACCTAGGGGAAAGATTCTATTGCCAACATTCCCATTTTACAGGTAATAAATCGGATGCATAAAGAGGAAAAATTTGCTGAAAGTAATACAGCAGATAAATGATGGAGCTAAAATTGTGTTGTTGTTGTTAGGTGCTGTCCAGTCGGTTCCAACTCATAGAGACCCTATGCACTGCAAAACAAAACACTGCCCGGTCCTGCACCATCCTTACAATCCTTGTTATGCTTGAGCTCATTGTTGCAGCCACTGTGTCAATCCACCTCGTTGAGGGTCTTCCTCTTTTCCGCTGACCCTGTACTCTGCCAAGCATGATGTCCTTTTCCAGGGACTGATCCCTCCTGACAACATGTCCAAAGTATGTAGGATGCAGTCTAGCCATCCTTGCCTCTAAGGACATTCTGGCCGCACTTCTTCCAAGACAGATTTGTTCGTTCTTTTGGCAGTCCACAGTATATTCAATATTCTTCGCCAACACAACTTAAAGGCGTCAACTCTTCCTCCGTCTTCCTTATTCATTGTCCAGCTTTCACATGCATATGATGCGATTGAAAACACCATGGCTTCGGTCGGGCACACCTTAGTCTTTAAGGTGACATCTTTGCTCTTCAACACTTTGAAGAGGTCCTTTGCAGCAGACTTGTCCAATGCAATGTGTCTTTTGATTTCTTGACTGCTGCTTCCCTGGGTGTTGATTGTGGATCCAAGTAAAATGAAATCCTTGACAACTTCAATCTTTTCTCCATTGATCATGATGTTGCTCATTGGTCCAGTTGTGAGGATTTTTGTTTTCTTTATGCTGAGGTGTAATCAGTACTGAAGGCTGTGGTCTTTGATTTTCATTAGTAAGTGCTTCAAGTCCTTTTCACTTTCAGCAAGCAAAGTTGTGTCATTTGCATAACGCAGGTTGTTAATGAGTCTTCCTCCAATCCTGATGCCCTGTTCTTCATATAGTCCAGCTTCTCAGATTATTTGTTCAGCATACAGATTAAATATGTATGGTGAAAGAATACAACCCTGACGGCACACCTTTCCTGACTGGAAACCAATCAGTATCCCCTTGTTCTGTCCGAACAACTGCCTCTTGATCTCTGTAAAGGTTCCTTGCAAGCACAATTAAGTGTTCTGGAATTCCCATTCTTCGCAATGTTATCCATACTTTGTTATGATCCACACAGTCGAATGCCTTTGCATAGTCAATAAAATACAGCTAAACATCCTTCTGGTATTCTCTGCTTTCAGCCAGGGTCCATCTGACATCAGCAATGATATCCCTGGTTCCACGTCCTCTTCTGAAATAGGCCTGAATTTCTGGCAGTTCCCTTTCTATATACTGCTGCAGCCATTTTTGAATGATCTTCAGCAAAATTTTGCTTGCATGTGATATTAATTATATTGTTCTATAATTTCCACGTTCGGTTGGATCACCTTTCTTAGGAATAGGCATAAATCTGGATCTCTTCCAGTCAGTTGGCCAGGAAGCTGTCTTCCATATTTCTTGGCATAGACGAGTGAGCACCTCCAGGGCTGCATCCGTTTGTTGAAACATCTCAATTGATATTCCATCAATTCCTGGAGGCTTGTTTTCCACCAATGCCTTCAGAGCAGCTTGGACTTCTTCCTTCAGTACCATCGGTTCTTGATCATATGCCACCTCTTGAAATGGCTGAATATTGACTAATTCTTTTTGGTATAATGACTGTGTATTCCTTCCATCTTCTTTTTTTTTTTTTTAATAACTTTTATTAAGCTTCAAGTGAACGTTTACAAATCCAATCAGTCTGTCACATATAAGTTTACATACATCTCACTCCCTACTCCCACTTGCTCTCCCCCTCTTGAGTCAGCCCTTTCAGTCTCACCTTTCTTGACAATTTTGCCGGCTTCCCTCTCTCTCTATCCTCCCATCCCCGCTCCAGACAAGAGTTGCCAAGACAATCTCAAGTGTCCACCTGATATAATTAGCTCACTCTTCATCAGCGTCTCTCTCCCACCCACTGACCAGTCCCTTTCATTTCTGATGAGTTGTCTTCGGGGATGGTTCCTGTCCTGTGTCAACTGAAGGTCTGGGGAGCATGGCCGCCGAGATTCCTCCAGTCTCAGTCAGACCATTAAGTTTGGTCTTTTTATGAGAATTTGGGGTCTGTATCCCACTGATCTCCTGCTCCCTCAGGGGTCCTCTGCTGTGCTCCCTGTCAGGGCAGTCATCGATTGTGGCCGGGCACCAACTAGTTCTTCTGGTCTCAGGGTGATGTAGGTCTCTGGTTCATGTGGCCCTTTCTGTCTCTTGGGCTCTTAGTTGTCGTGTGGCCTTGGTGTTCTTCATTTTCCTTTGCTCCAGGTGGGTTGAGACCAATTGATGCATCTTAGATGGCCACTTGTTAGCATTTAAGACCCCAGACGCCACATTTCAAAGTGGGATGCAGAATGATTTCATAATAGAATTATTTTGCCAATTGACTTAGAAGTCCCCGCAAACCATGTTCCCCAGACCCCCGCGCTTGCTCCGCTGACCTCTGAAGCATTCATTTTATCCCGGAAACTTCTTTGCTTTTGGTCCAGTCCAATTGAGCTGACCTTCCATGTATTGAGTGTTGTCTTTCCCTTCACCTAAAGCAGTTCTTGTCTACTGATTAATCAATAAAAAACCCTCTCCTACCCTCCCTCCCTCCCCCCCTCGTAACCACAAAAGTATGTGTTCTTCTCAGGTTTACTATTACTCAAGATCTTATAATAGTGGTCTTATACAGTATTTGTCCTTTTGCCTCTGACTCATTTCGCTCAGCATAATGCCTTCCAGGTTCCTCCATGTTATGAAATGTTTCAGAGATTCGTCACTGTTCTTTATCGATGCGTAGTATTCCATTGTGTGAATATACCACAATTTATTTACCCATTCATCCGTTGATGGACACCTTGGTTGCTTCCAACTTTTTGCTATTGTAAACAGAGCTGCAATAAACATGGGTGTGCATATATCTGTTTGTATGAAGGCTCTTGTATCTCTAGGGTATATTCCTAGGAGTGGGATTTCTGGGTTGTATGGTAGTTCTATTTCTAACTGTTTAAGATAACGCCAGATAGATTTCCAAAGTGGTTGTACCATTTTACATTCCCACCAGCAGTGTATGAGAGTTCCAATCTCTCCGCAGCCTCTCCAACATTTATTATTTTGTGTTTTTTGGATTAATGCCAGCCTTGCTGGTGTGAGATGGAATCTCATCGTAGTTTTAATTTGCATTTCTCTAATGGCTAATGATCGAGAGCATTTTCTCATGTATCTGTTGGCTGCCTGAATATCTTCTTTAGTGAAATGTGTGTTCATATCCTTTGCCCACTTCTTGATTGGGTTGTTTGTCTTTTTGTGGTTGAGTTTTGACAGAATCATGTAGATTTTAGAGATCAGGCGCTGGTCAGAAATGTCATAGCTGAAAATTCTTTCCCAGTCTGTAGGTGGTCTTTTTACTCTTTTGGAGAAGTCTTTAGATGAGCATAGGTGTTTGATTTTTAGGAGCTCCCAGTTATCGGGTTTCTCTTCATCATTTTTGGTAATGTTTTGTATTCTGTTTATACCTTGTATTAGGGCTCCTAGGGTTGTCCCAATTTTTTCTTCCATGATCTTTATCGTTTTAGTCTTTATGTTTAGGTCTTTGATCCACTTGGAGTTAGTTTTTGTGCATGGTGTGAGGTATGGGTCCTGTTTCATTTTTTTGCAAATGGATATCCAGTTATGCCAGCACCATTTGTTAAAAAGGCTATCTTTTCCCCAGTTAATTGACACTGGTCTTTTGTCAAATATCAGCTGCTCATACGTGGATGGATCTATGTCTGGGTTCTCAATTCTGTTCCATTGGTCTATGTGTCTGTTGTTGTACCAATACCAGGCTGTTTTGACTACTGTGGCTGTATAATAGGTTCTGAAGTCGGGTAAGGTGAGGCCTCCCACTTTCTTCTTCTTTTTCAGTAGTGCTTTGCTTATCCGGGGCTTCTTTCCCTTCCATATGAAATTGGTGATTTGTTTCTCTATCCCCTTAAAATATGACATTGGAGTTTGGATCGGAAGTGCGTTAAATGTATAGATGGCTTTTGGTAGAATAGACATTTTTACTATGTTAAGTCTTCCTATCCATGAGCAGGGTATGTTTTCCCACTTAAGTATGTCCTTTTGAATTTCTTGTAGTAGAGCTTTGTAGTTTTCTTTGTATAGGTCTTTTACATCCTTGGTAAGATTTATTCCTAAGTATCTTATCTTCTTGGGGGCTACTGTGAATGGTATTGATTTGGTTATTTCCTCTTCGGTGTTCTTTTTGTTGATGTAGAGGAATCCAAGTGATTTTTGTATGTTTATTTTATAACCTGAGACTCTGCCAAGCTCTTCTATTAGTTTCAGTAGTTTTCTGGAGGATTCCTTAGGGTTTTCCATGTATACGATCATGTCATCTGGAAATAGTGATAACTTTACTTCTTCCTTGCCAATCCGGATACCTTTTATTTCTTTGTCTAGCCTAATTGCCCTGGCTAAGACTTCCAACACGATGTTGAATAAGAGCGGTGATAAAGGGCATCCTTGTCTGGTTCCCGTTCTCAAGGGAAATGCTTTCAGGTTCTCTCCATTTAGAGTGATATTGGCTGTTGGCTTTGCATAGATGCCCTTTATTATGTTGAGGAATTTTCCTTCAATTCCTATTTTGGTAAGAGTTTTTATCATGAATGGGTGTTGGACTTTGTCAAATGCCTTTTCTGCATCAATTGATAAGATCATGTGGTTTTTGTCTTTTGTTTTATTTATGTGATGGATTACATTAATGGTTTTTCTGATATTAAACCAGCCTTGCATACCTGGTATAAATCCCACTTGATCATGGTGAATTATTTTTTTGATGTGTTGTTGGATTCTATTGGCTAGAATTTTGTTGAGGATTTTTGCATCAATGTTCATGAGGGATATAGGTCTATAATTTTCTTTTTTTGTAATGTCTTTACCTGGTTTTGGTATCAGGGAGATGGTGGCTTCATAGAATGAGTTGGGTAGTATTCCGTCATTTTCTATGCTTTGGAATACCTTTAGTAGTAGTGGTGTTAACTCTTCTCTGAAAGTTTGGTAGAACTCTGCAGTGAAGCCGTCCGGGCCAGGGCTCCTTCCATCTTCTTTTGATGCTTCCTGCGTCGTTTAATATTTTCCCCATGGAATCCTTCACTATTGCAACTCGAGGCTTGAATTTTTCCTTCAGTTCTTTCAGCTTGAGAAACACCGAGCGTGTTCTTCCCTTTTGATTTTCCATCTCCAGCTCTTTGCACATGTCATTATAATACTTTGTCTTCTCGAGAGGCCCTTTGAAATCTTCTGTTCAGTTCTTTTACGTCATCAATTCTTCCTTTTGCTTTAGCTGCTCAATGCTCAAGAGCAAGTTTCAGAGTCTTCTCTGACATCTATCTTGGTCTTTTCCTTCTTTCCTGTCTTTTCAGTGACCTCTTGCTTTCTTCATGGATGATGTCCTTGATGTCATTCCACAGCTTGTCTGGTCTTCGGTCACTAGTGTTCTATGCATCAAGTCTATTCTTGAGATGGTCTCTAAATTCAGGTGGGATATACTCAAGGTCATATTTTGGCTCTCGTGGACTTGCTCTGATTTTCTTCAGTTTCAGCTTGAACTTGCATAGGAGCAATTGATGGTCTGTTCTACAGTCAGCCCCTGGCCTTGTCCTGACTGATGATATTGAGCTTTTCCATCGTCTCTTTCCACAGATGTAGTCAATTTGATTTCTGTGTGTTCCATCTGGCGAGGTCCATGTGTAAAGTCGCCATTTATGTTGGTGAAAGAAGGTATTTGCAATGTAGAAGTCATTGGTCTTGCAAAATTCTATCATTCGATCTCCAGAGTTGTTTCTATCACCATATTTTCCAACTACTGATCCTTCTGTTTCCAACTTACGCATTCCAATCGCCAGTAATTATCAATGCATCTTGATTGCATGTTTGATCAATTTCAGACTGCAGAAGCTGATAAAAATCTATTTCTTCATCTTTGGCCCTAGTGGTTGGTGCGTAAATTTGAATAATAGTCGTATTAACTGGTCTTCCTTGTAGGCGTGTGGATATTATCCTATCACTGACAGCATTGTACTTCAGGGTAGATCTTGAAATGTTCTTTTTGACGATGAATGCAACACAGTTCCTCTTCGAGTTGTTATTCCCAGCATAGCAGACTATATGATTGTCCGATTCAAAATGGCCAATACCAGTCTGTTTCAGCTCACTAATGCCTAGGATATCTATGTTTATGCGTTCCATTTCATTTTTGACAATTGCCAATTTTCCTGGATTCATACTTCATACATTCCAGGTTCCGATTATTAATGGATGTTTGCAGCTGTTTCTTCTCATTTTCAGTCATGCTACATCAGCAGATGAAGGTCCCGAAAGCTTTACTCCACCCACATCATTAAGGTCGACTCTACTTTGAGGAGGCAGTTCTTCCCCAGTCACCTTTTGAGTGCCTTCCAACCTGGGGTGCTCATCTTCCATCACTATATCAGACAATGTTCCGCTGCTATTCATAAGGTTTGCAGTGGCTAATGCTTTTCAGAAGTAGACTGCCGGGTCCTTCTTCCTAGTTTGTCTTAGTCTGGAAGCTCAGATAAAACCTGTCCTCCATGGGTGACCCTGCTGGTATCTGAATACTGGTGGCATAGCTTTCAGCATCACAGCAACACACAAGCCCCCTACAGTACGACAAAATGAAAGACATGTGGGGGGAGCTAAAATTAGAACAGGATTATTGACTCCAGACACTGAAATTATTACCATTATGTTATACTGTCTCTCTTGGGCAACTAAATAAATGGAATAACCCTAGCAGTGGTGCGGGAGGGATTCATATCCTGGAATTCAGGGTTCCTGGGCATGAATGAGAGGAGCAAATGCCAAGTGATTCAACCTTATTGAAAAGCACAGAATAAATGACTCAATATGAGCATTAAATGCGTTTAATTGCTTCGCATATGATTTGCCCCGAAGACCCTCATAGAATGATAGCATTGCCAGCAACCTTAAAAAAAAAATCATATGATAAAATCTTCTCAGTTTGTTAATAGAGAGATGAAAAGCCTTGACCAAAATCACGGCACACTGAACGAACTCAGATGATAAGTAACCAGATCTCCAGATTTGAATCCTTTAACCACATCAATAATCTGCTCCATAGAATCTTAGGTCATAATTAGGATGCGGGTCATGCACAATACCTTTGTGTTGCTTTAACATACTATTCTTACTTCACCGTGCACCACCATTTTTCTAGTCAGACTAATTAAGCCTACTTTTGGAGAAAAGGCCAAGCTATACTTGGGAAACACAACTTGGGGAAATCTTTAAAACACTGTTATGTCCATTACTCTGCTTTCAGCACAGACTCCTGACACTATTCACTTAACCTTGTACAATTCTCGGACCGAAGAGGTTCAGATTTGACAGTTAAGTTGTTGCAAAATCCAAAGTGTGGTAACACTAATATTGCTGCCTTTCCATTTAATCCTTAAAGAAAAAAAAATCTTAAGCAAAAGATTAAAAACATAAATAATAAAACAAACAAAAAAGAGAAACTAAGAAAGAGAATTAAAATATCTTCTTGAAAAGTTCACTGACTGCTGAGAATAAATAGCTTTATTTCAGCAAAGCAACTGCCAGAAAATTAGCCTAAAACTGAAATAAAAATAATCACAGGCTACCACTTCATTTTTGCCATATGTTAAGTAGGCTTAAAAATTTTGCAGTTTCTAAAATAAACCATTGAAAGTCTTAAGCAGTGCTCAAGCAGAGTGAGACAAGAACACTCTGTGGTCTTATGCATATTTTTTGGTTAAGTGTGGGTTTGAAAACGAACATTCTCAGCCAGTGAACTGATAGCGCTTTATTTGCAACACACTGTACTTACCCCAGCAGGTTACAGCCATAATCTTTTTTTCTACTGACATCCAGGAAGAAAAATTTTCAGTACCAGAAAGAAAGAATGATGAAAAAGAATCCATGAGGTCTTATTTTTCAAGTTTATGCAAGTTTGTCTTTAACAAGAATTTAAGACAAATCCCTAGACACCTAGAATAGAAAAATCTAAGGGAAATGCATTTTTGAGAAGGTAAATTATGTTCTCAACTTAATGCCTAAAATGTCTCATTTTCTGACCATGGGCAAATTTTGCTAACTCTTTGGAACTTTAAATCATTTGTCTATTCAAAATAAGTTTTTAATCCCCTTTTTTCCCTGTTCACTATAAAATTTACTAACTTCTGTTTTTCTTTTTTTTCTATGACAATGCAATGTAGTTGAAAACTATTGGTTCTCATTTTTAGAAGCATGAGAAACATTTAAATGGGAAGACATGACTGACATACTCAAGGAAATAGCAGTACTTCCCACTTTTATTAGCCATTTTGTTTGTTTTTAAAATTCTATCTATAGGACAGATTTGTATATGAAATTTTACCAACAATATTGGCATACCTGTTTTAGAGCAGGTGCTCCAAAGATGTAAGGGTTGGATCAGGATTTAATCTGACTTTAATTGGTTAGTGATAATAAGTGTGATGGAAAATTTGAAATGCTTTCTTTTAACTTTAATAAGATCGCTTGAAAGGAGATCTGAGATGAACAGCAATTATCTATCTATTCATCTATCTATACATATGTATGTATGTGTATACATATATATATGATTACTCATGAGTGGCTAATAAACATACGAAAAGATTTGTTGCCTTATTAATAAAGAAACACAAACAACAAAAATATTGATAATTCCCACTGTTGCTGAGCTAGTAGGGAAATTGGCACTGTCACAGACTCTTCATACACGTATCCATTTCTAAAAAGTGAATGTGTTAACTAGCCATTGCAGCTTAACAAACCATCCCAAAATTTAGTGGCTTAAAACAAGCAGTTATTTGGCCCATAATCCTGCAGGATGTTATACATATCTGCACTGGGATCTCTCACATGGTTGGGGCTGGGACGAGTGATCTGACTCAGCTCCTTTGATGTGGTGTGTTCACTTGGTGGAGGCAGAGTTCCCAAACAGCAATACGAACACTGCAAGTCCTACTGAGGCTGAGGCTCAGAATGAACACAGCATCACTTCCACTCCATGGCATTCACAAAACCAAGCCCAAAATTAAGGAGTAAAAGCACTGAACCCATTTATTTATGAAATAAGTGAAGAACTGTGGCCACTGTAACAGGTAATTTAAACAATACATATTAACATAAAAATTGTATTCTTAGACCACCAATTCTATTTGTGTTAATGCTGAAATATACTTAAGTTAATAATAATATCTGTAGAAAAATATTAATAACAACAATGATTAAAATTAACAAAACATTGGAAAAATTCCATCATAAGACATTATTTTAGCAAATTGTTAAATCCTTTAATGAAGCCTCACTGCAGCCTTTTTTTTTTCCCAAGGCTGTGACCTTTTTTTTAATTTTTTATTTCTCATGCAAAAATTTTTACACATATTGTTATATATCATTAGTTGTAATCCCAACAGTGTGACAGTACACTCCCCCTTTCCATCCTGGGTTTCTTGTGTCCATTCCACCAGTTCCTGTTCCTTCCCGTCTTCTCATCCTGCCTCTGATTGAACTAAGAAGCACACTCTCCTCATGTGTGTTATTTTTTGATATATAGTCTGGTCTACCCTTTGTCCGAAGAATGGGCTTCGGGAATGGTTTTAGTTCTGCATTAACAAAGCATCTGGGGGCTACAATTTTGGGGGTTCCTCTAGTCTCTGTCAGACCATTAACTCTGGTCTTTTTATGTGAATTTGAGTTCTGCTCCACACTGTTCTCTAGCTCTGTCCAGGAATCTCTGCTTGAGTTCCCTGTCAGGGCAGTCACTGGTGGTAGCCGGGCACCATCTAGTTCTTCTGGTCTCAAGGTGATGGAGTCTCTGGTTTATGTGAACCTTTTGTCTCTTGGGCTGATATTTTCTGTGTGTCTTTGGTGTTTTTCATCGTCCTTTGCTCCAAGTGGGTTGGGACCAATTGATGCATCTTAGGTGGCCAATTGCAAGCTTTTAAGACCCCAGATGCCACACACCAAAGCGGGATGCAGAACATTTTCTTGATAGACTTTGTTGTGCCAGTTAACCTAGATGTCTCCCAAAACTATGGTCCTCAGGCCCTAACTCCAGCTACCCTGTCCCTGAAAGTGTTTGGTCAAGTTCAGGAAACTTCTTAGGTTTACTTTGGGCCAGTTGTGCTGACTTCCCCTGTATTGTATATTGCCCTTCCCTTCACCTATGAAAATTGTTGTCTAATATCTTGTTAGTGAATTTCTCTCCCCAACCCTCCACACCCTTGTAACCATCAAAGAATACTTTCTTCTGTGTTTAAATCTTTTCTTGAGTTCTTATAATAGTGGTCTCATACAATTTGTCCTTTTGCAACTGACTAATTTCATTCAGCATAACGCCCTCCAGATTCATCCATGTTGTGAGATGTTTCACGGATTCATCATAATTTTTTTTACCATTGCTTGGTATTCCATTGTGTGTATATAACATAATGTTTTATTCAAATCCCCCAGGTGCTCCTTGGAAATCCTATGGGGCAGTTCTATCGTGTCCTGTAGGATTGCTATGAGTCGGAATCGACTCTACAGCAACAGGTTAACAGCTAATGATTGTGAGCATTTCCTCATGTATCTGTTAACTGCCTGAATGCCTTCCTTGATGAATAATCTGTTCATATCCTTTGCCCATTTTTTAATTTGGTTGTCATTTGTTGTTGAGGTGTTGCATTATCTTATAAATTTCAGAGATCAGACCCTTAAAAAATGTCATGCCTAAAAAAATTTTCCCAGTTTGTATGTTCTCTTTTCACTCTTTTGGTGAAGTTTTTTGATGAGCATAAGTGTTTGATTTTTAAGAGCTCCCAGTTACATAGTTTTTCTTCTGGTATTTGCGCATCGTTAGTTATGGTTTGGATCCTATTTATGCCATGTATTATGGCTCCTAGTGTTGACCCTGTTTTTTCTTCCACGATCTTTATTGTTTTCAATTTTATATTTAGGTCTTTGATAAATTTTGAGTTAGTTTTTGTACATGTTGTGAGGTATGGGTCTTGTTTCATTTTTTTGTACATGGATATCCATTTATGCCAGCACCATTTCTTAAAGAGACTGTCTTTTCTCCATTTAACAGACTTTGGGCCTTTGTCAACTAACAGCTGCCCATAAGTGGATGAATTTACATCTGGGTTCTAAATTCTGTTCCATTGTTCTATGTATCTATTATTGTACCAGTGCCAGGCTGTTTCAACTACCGAGGCAGTATAATCGGTTCTAAAATCAAGCAGTGTGACACCCCACTTTGTCCTTTTTCTTCAGTAACGCTTTGCTTATCCGGGGCCTCTTCCCTTTGCATGTGAAGTTGGTGATTTGTTTCTCCATCTCATTAAAAAAAAAATGTTGTTGGAATTTGATTGGGATTACATTGTATTTTTAGATCGCTTTGGTTAGAACTGACATTTTCACAATGTTGAGTCTGCCTATTCATGAGCATGGACTGTTTTTCAACTTACATACGTCTCTTTTGATTTCTTGCAGTAGTGTCCTGTAGTTTTCTTTGTACACGTCTTTTACATCTCTGGTTACATTTATTCCTAAGTACTTTATCTTGTTGGGGACTACTGTAAATGGTATCGATCTGATGATTTCCTTTTCAAAGTTCTCATTGTTGGTACAGAGGAATCCAACTGATTTTTGTATGTTTATCTTGTATCCTAACACTTTGCTGAAACCTTCTATTAGTTCTAGTAGCTTTCTTATGGATTCTTTACAGTTTTCTGTGTAAAAAATCATATCATCTGTGAGTAGGGATTTTTTTTGGGGGGGGGGGTTTACCAGTTTTTGAATGTCCTTTATTTCTTTTTCTTGCCTTATTGCTCTGGCTAGGACCACCAGCACAATGTTGAATAAGAGTGGTGATAAAGGGCATCCTTGTCTGGTTCCCATTCTCAAGGGGAATGCTTTCAGACTCTCTCCATTTAGGACGATGTTGGCTGTTGGCTTTGTATAAATGCTCTTCATTGTGTTGAAGAATTTCCCTTCTATTCCTATTTTGCTGAGAGTTTTTATTATGAATGGGTGTTGGACTTTGTCAAATGCCTTTTCTGCATCAACTGATAAGATCATGTGGTCCCTGTCTTTTGTTTTATTTATGTGATGGATTACATTGATTGTTTTTCTAACGTTGAACCATCCCTGTACACCTGGTATGAATCCCACTTGGTCATGGTGATTTTTTTTTTTTTTTTTTGGTACGTTGTTGAATTCTATTGGCTAGTATTTTGTTGAGAATTTTTGCATCTATGTTCATGAAGGATATCAGTCTGTAGTTTTCTTTTTTGTGGTGTCTTTACCTAGCTTTGGTATCAGATTTATGCTGGCTTCAAAGAATGAGTTTAAGAGTACTCTTTCCTTTTCTATGCTCTGAAATACCTTTAGTAGAAGTGGGTGTTAACTATTATCTAAAAGTTTGGTAGAATTCTCCAGTGAAGCCATCAGAGCCAGGTCTTTTTTTGTTGGGAGTTTTTTAATTACCTCTTCAATCTCTTCTTTTGTTATAGGTTTATATAGGTTTTTCGGTTTTCTGTTATAGGTTTTTTCAGTTATAGGTTTATTTAGTTTTTTTAGTTTGTGTTAGTTTATGTAGATAGTGTGTTTGTAGAAAACTGTCCATTCCCTCTAGGTTTTCAAACTTGTTGGAATACAATTTTTCATAGTATTCAGTTATGATTCCCTTAAGTTGGATCTGTTGTGATATCACCCAGCTCACTTCTTATTTGGGTTATTTGCTTCCTCCCCGGTTTTTATTTCGTCAATTTGGCCACTGGCTTATCAATTTTGTTGATTCTTTCAATTGTTTTTCTATTCTCTATTCCATTTATTTCTGCTTTAATCTTTATTGTTTGCTTTCTTCTGGTGCCTGAGGGCTTCTTTTGCTATTTTTTTTCTATTTGCTTGAGTTTCAGGGTTAATGTTTTGATTTTGGCCCTTTCTTCTTTTTGGGTGTATGCATTTATTGCTATAAATTGACCTCTGAGCACTGCTTTTACGGTGTCCCAAAGGTTCTGGTAGAATGGGTTTTCACTCTCATTTGATTCTATGAATTTCTTTATTCTGTCCTTGATTTCTTCTATAACCCTGTAGTTTTTGAGCAAGGTGTTGTTCAGTTTCCATATATTTGATTTTGATTTTTTTTCTTGCTTTTTCTGTTATTGATTTCTACTTTTATGGCTTTATGGTTTTAAAAGATGCTTTGTAGTATTTCAGTGTTTTGGGTTATGCTAAGGTTTGCCTTATGGCCTAATATGTGGTCTACTCTGGAAAATGTTCCATGCGTGTTGGAAAGAACATATACTTGGCTGCTGTTGGGTGGAGTGTATATGTCTCTGAGGTCAAGTTGATTGATTGTGGCATTTAGATCTTCTGTATCTTTACTGAGTTTCTTTCTAGATGTTCTGCATTTCATGGAAAGTGGTGTGTTGAAGTCTCCTACTATTATTGTGAAGCTATTTCTCTTTTCAGTGCTGTTGGAATTTGTTTCATGTATTTTGAAGCACTGTTGTTGGGTGTGTATTATATATCCCCCTGGTGATTTGACCTGTTAATCATTATACAGTGTCCTTCCTAATCCTTTGTGGCGGATTATGCTTTAAAGTCTGTTTTGTCAGAGTTTAATTTGCCACTCATTTTTTATTGTTGTTTGCTTGATACCTTTTTCTCCCATCCTTTGAGTTTGTTTGTTTGTGTCTAAGTCTAAAGTGAGTCTCTTGTAGGCAACATATAGATGGATCATGTTTTTTAAATCCATTCTGCCACTCTCTATTTATTGGTGCATTTAGTCCATTTACATTCAGTGTAATTATAAATAGGTATGAGTTTACTGCTATCATTTTGATTTTTTTTTTTTTTTTGTGTGGTGTCAACATTTCCTTTTTTTCATTGATTTTTCTGTGCTGAGTCATTTTTCTTTATTTTCGTTATTGTTGATTTTGTGTTTGCTGAGTTTTTATGTTTTTCTTCTTTTTTATTTTGATGGGTAGATTTGTTAGTTTACTTTGTGGTTACCTTAAAATTTACCTCTATTTTTTTTAAGTTTAATCCAATCTTTTATTTGTTGATATCACCTTAACTTCCTCTCCATATGCAAGTTCTATGACTACACTATTTAGTGCCTCTTTTTTGTTTTAATGTTGCCAACGTTTACATATTGATGTCTCTGCTTCCCTATTTTCAGCCTTTTAGCTTGATTTATTTTTGCAACTTCCCTATCTGCATTGATATCTGGTTGTCCTGTCAGGTGTTCTATTCTTAGGTTGTTGTCCAATATTATTGGTTCTCTAGCCAAAGGGCTCCTTTTAATATTTCTTTTAATTTTGGTTTGGATTTTACAAATCATTTAACTTCTGTTTATCTGGAAATGCCCTAATTTCCAGACAGTATTGCTGGATATATAATTCTTGGCTGGCATTTTTTTTTTTTTCCTTCAAGGCTTTATATGTGTCCTTCCATTGCCTTCTTGCTTGCATGGTTTCTGCTGAGTAGTCAGGGTTTAGACTTATTGACTCTCCTTTGTAGGTGGCTTTTTGTTTATCCCTAGCCAACCTTAAGATTCTCTTTTTTCTGGCAAGTTTGATTATAATATGTCTTGGTGACTTTCTTTTGGGATCCACCCTGTGTGGGGTTTGATGAGCTTCTTTGATAGATATCTTCTCATCTTTCATGATATCAGGGAAGTTTTCTGCCAGCAAATATTTAATATTCTTCTGTATTTTCTGTTATCCTCCCTGTTCTGGTACTCCAATCACTTGTCGGTTTTTCCTCTTGATAGTGTCCCACATAATTCTTAGAGTTTCTTCACCTTTTTAAAATTCTTTTATCTGATTTTTCCTCAGATAAATTTGTGTCAAGGGATTTATCTTCAATCTCATTAATTCTGACTTCCATTGTCTCAATTATACCCCTATGACCTTCTCTAGATTTGTCTAATTCTTTAATTTTACTGTTAATCTTTTGGATTTATATTTGCTGTCTCCCTATGGTTTCCAGCAGCCTATTAAATTTGTCATTCCACTCTTGTATTTATTTTCCTTAATTCCTCTATTTCTTTGCCTGTATGTTCCTTGGCTTGTTCTGAGTTTTGCCTGATCTGCTTTCTGATCTCTTGAAGAGCTCTATATATTAATCTTTTGAATTCTAACTCCAATAATTCCAAGATCTTACCTTCCTCTGGAAGGTTCCCTGGTTCTTTGTTTTGATTGCTTGCTGGGGTCATCTTGACCTGCTTCTTTATGTGATTTGATATTGACTGTTGTCTGCAACCCATAAATAAATTATTTATTTATTGTATGTTTGCTTACTGTGTCCTAGCTTTTTATTTTGTTTGTTTCAACATGCCCAAGTAGGCTGGGCATGTGAGCTAATTTGGTTATGGGCATCTTTAAAGCTCTCACTTCCTGTCACTAGGTGGTTAGAACTGCTACTAGATATGTGAGCCTAGGAGCCTATTCACTTTTCTTGTGCACATTCAGCTCAGGTATTCAGGTCACTGGTCACCGAGTTTGTGGTACAGACTCTCACAGTCCTAGATGGGCAGGGCTGCGTGCTGGTGATTGGAGCAGGCACAGGTATGTGTCTGCAGTAGGGTGCTATGTGCTGAGCAAGGCAGGGGGCTGACAGCTGCCCCTGAGTGCCCGGGTTGAAGGTGTGCCCCTGTTCCCTGGAGTGCATAAGTAGGTGGGTTTTGCAGCTGGACTTTGGGCACCTAATGCTGTTGGCTGTAAGGACTGGGAGCTACCACTTATTCTCAGATCTCTGTCATGGGTGGCTAGGTGGAATGGGTGAAACCATCAGCCCCTGATACAGGTGGGTGAGGAACCTACTTAATGGGCAAGGCTGTGTCAAATGTAGAAAGTGGTGCACCCAGAACCGTTGGTCTGGGAAAAGTGACACAGGTTTAAGAAAATACTGCCCCGTCAACCACTAAGGTGGTTGTGGAAAAAACATATCAAGTGATGTCCATGGGGAGAGTAGATTTTAGTTCAGATTTATTCTATTTGGAGGCAAAAGGTGCTTCTTTGTGACATGGTGGGAATTTCAGGAGGAACAGAGAAAAGGATTGAAAAAGAACTTAGCTAGAGAAGGTGAATGGGTGAAACCTGAAGGCGTACTCTGAAGAGAAAAATGAGAAGACAGGTGATCCAGACCATGCATATTGGTGGCCAGAGCTGAGTGCTCTAGATGGGATCAACCAATCTTATGTTCTGAAATGAGGAATAAAGATACTTCCAAGCTGCACAAATGAAGCCAGAGTCCATTATCTTGCCTACGGCTATATCTCAGTAGGTCTGATATAACAGGAAAAGTTATATATTACTGTATAACTCCTGAAGTTTTATTTTTCTTCAATATGCATGTATGACATTTTTGATAAAACAATATAGATAAGTACTTATTACTATACACCTAATAGTAGCCTCTCAATTTCTCTTCCTTCCTTCCTCTCTCATTTCTAAATTTAATGAGAAAATAAAAGCGGTCAGAAGATAACTTAATATTTAGTCCCATAAAAATTGCCTTTCCACTTGTCCAAGAATCCTTCCTACACTCGTGTTTTGATCTCATCCCAGAGAACTGTGATCCATCAAATGGCATAGTTGATATTCTTAAAAGAAACCCAAGGATGGAAATTTTTTCCCTTATCACTCAGTCTATTAGATTTTGTGGATGCACAGTTTGTGGTATTTGTCTTTGTTTAACTTCTGTTTTTCTCTAATTTTTTTCTTTACACTCTTTTTAAAAACATGAAACATCTGATATAGTATATTTTGAAATATTTTAAAGGTGCAGAAAATAATGGAAAAGATAGACGCTCATGCACAAATCACCCATATTTAAGAATTTTAGTCCCTCGGTGGTGCAAACAGTTAAATGCTTAACTGTTAGCTGAAAGGTTAGCAGTTTGAAGCCCCCCAGAAGTGCCTTGGAAGACAGGCCTGGCAATCTGCTTCCAAAAGGTCACAGCCTTGAAAACCCTGTGGAGCAGTTTTACTCTCCACATCTGCACATATGGAGTCACCATGAGTCGGAATCAACAGCAACTAATAACAACAACAACATATTTTCTTCACTTCTGGTAAGAAATAAAACAGTAAATATATTTGTTAATATCTATGGATACATACATACATACAATATACATACATATACATAGTATGAATATACATGTACATATGCACACATAAGTGTACATACTCATATATATACAAATATGTGTGTGTGTGTATATATATATATATATATATATGGAAAGTATGAAAATCTGCCCCATAAACTAACAGACCACCCTCAGGAAAACAGCATCATACATGTTCTTATGCATTTACCTCATAATGTAAATGCTTGTAACAATATACAGTATTATTTAGGGTATTTAGTTCATTTTTTAAACAGAATGAACAATCCTTTTGCTTAGTGATGCATTATTCAAAGCACTTCATTTTTGAGCAATTGGCTATTCCCTCAAACAAGTGTATATTTTTTACAGATGTTTAACATAGCTAAACTTCAAATTTATACTGTCACTAGAGAAATACAGACCATCTGGCATTTTTGAAAATGAATCTTTCTTGATATATTTAAGAATAATAAATGTATTGACATGACTATGATTCTGAATTTTATAGTAACAGACTCTAAGACTAATGAATCTGAGAATGACTTAAATATCCATTCACTCCCCAGCTTCACTGGGATGATGCTCTATTTTTTTTCTTTTAGCTATTCTCCTAATTCATTGCCTAATTGCCTAAGATATAAAGAGGCATTTTGCCTAAATGAAGCAGCATCTGTAAAACAAATGAGGCTAGACTTTGACAGTCAGTGATATCCATTCTCGTGCTCAATCATTTATCCACAGAAGATTATCTCTGATGGCCCTATTCCCTCTTCCATTTCTCTCCAACACCAACCTACATATTCTAGTAATTTTTTATGTTATTTGCATTTTGGTAAAAACAAACTCATGTGTACGTAAGTTTGAAAAGTTTATAGTCATGCGACAGACAATTTATAAAAAGTAATACATGTTGCCTTTAAATCCCCTTTCAACAAAATTTGGAAAGTAGTTTTATGTGACTAAATAGAATTAACATCCCTGCTTTTACACAGAACAGACAGAAAAAAATATCAACGAGATTCCAGTAATCAGGAACCACCAGCAGATTTGTTTGGGGATTCTATAGCAAGGGCATCACAGGATGAAGACAAAATACAGGTGGAGTCACACTTTCCCCAGGTCTGTTTCCTATCGGCTATCACTTATTGCCTATTTAACAGAAACTTAATCCCTCTGATTCTATCTTCAAGCTGTATTACTGAATCAGTCAGGATCCCAGGGGTAACACAAGGTACACTGAGGTGGTTGGTGCTTTGAAGATAAAAGAAGGGACTAGTTACAAAGGTGAGGAGAAAAGTAATTAATAAGGTATATGGAGGCATGTTGGGAGTACTAATGGTAGAAGCTATTACTACTAACTAACCAGTTGCTGTCCAGTCAATTCTGACTCATAGTGACCCTACAGAATAGAGGAGAACTGCCCATGGGTTTTCCAAAGCTGTAATCTTTATGGGAACAGACTGCTACATCTTTCTTTCAAGGAGCAGCTAGTGGGTTCAAACTAATGACCTTTCAGTTAGCAAACACTTAACCACTGCACCACCAGGGTTCCTTGCTATTACTATCAAAACCCAAAACCAAACCATTGTCATCAGGTCAATTCTGATTCATAGTGACCCTACAGGGTAGAGCTGCCCCATAGGACTTCTAAGGCTGAAATCTTTATGAAAGCAGGCTGCTACATCTTTCTCCTGTAGAACATGGCTGGTGGGTTCAAACTGCTGACCTTCCAGTTAACACCTGAGTGCTTAACCCTGTGCAACTAGGGTTCCTTTTACTATTACTATACCTAGGCCTCAAAGGATAAGGAAGGAAACAGCAGTACTGGAGCCTGATAAGAAGTGAAGCCATAGAAGCTCTTGGCAAAGGAGCTGTAGCTGTAGAAGGAGGCAGACACTGCCAGAACCACAATACCAAGGCAGAAAGGGGAGGACAAGGAATAGGCCATTCTCTCTCTTCCTCACTGAGCTCCCATTGGCCAAACTCAACTGGGAGCCAGAGGACAAGGGAACCCTGGTGCTGCATCTGTAAGTTCAGCCCCCTACCCTAGGCAAAGAAGCAGGGCAGACAATTTATGAGAGGGAGGAGAGACAGGCAGAATAACTGAGTTACTAAAATTGTGGTCATTTTGAAAATTAAATCAAATTGTAAAGTCAAAAGGGTAACTGCCTACTTAAATTCAACAGCAAGTGTTTTGTTACCTACATATTCACCACAAAAAAAAAATATAATAATAATATACGAGTGAAATTACTTGGCAAATATATCAAAACTGTCTTTTAGAAATCACTTGGGAGTTGTTTTTAAATATCAATGCCCAAAGTGGGCCCCACTCCAAATGATTTTAGGTGGGAATAAGACATGCTGCCCTTAAACCACCCAGGTGATTTCAGTGTGCAGCAAAGTTTGTGAAGCAGTGTTCCCCTCAGTCTGTGCACCCATGCGGTGAAGCAGGCAATGGTGCTCGCTGATTCATTTTCTACATAGACCTTGCACTTTTAAAAATTAGCAAATTCATCTAGGTCCTAATGTAGCTGCATATTGGTATGAAATGGAGGGAGAAAAGACCAAGTCTAACTGACTGGATATTGCTGTAAATGTAGAATCTAATTTGAAAAATATGTCTTCATGCCTTCTGCAGATAAATTATATAAGGAGACTATGTACCAGTTATTTACTGAAACACTCACTCAGTGGAATAAATTGAATAAATATAGCAGTAAAATATGAGCAAATCTGGTTAAGTGACTACTATATCACGGACTGCTCAATGCAAAAATAGTTTTGGACCATAGCTCTTAGCCCTGGCGCCACACAAAAATTTAATTAGTGTTCCAATTGATGGCTGTATTGTTGCCAATGAATTAACAGTGCTAATTCAATCACTAAATCAGTATTAACTGTGGAAAACAGCCACAAACGAACACATTGTTTTCAACAATTTATAATAGACAGTTTTGATGTATACCCTGAGCAATCCCGTTCCTTTTTCTCACTCCCTGTTGTTTATTCTGAAGACTTCTATACAAACTGATTCTGTATAACGTCACAGAGAATATCTGCATAGAGGATTAGAATATAAGAATTTATCGTTTTTGTCTCTCTCCATTCTGAAATTAAAAAATAGAGATTTTTCTAAATTTTAGGAGATTAGGTGATCTGAAGACATGAAAATGTCTATCATTAAAAAAATTAATTAATGGAGGAGGGTCCAAGATGGCGGAATAGATGCTTCCAGGGAGCCCTCTTACAAAAAAAATCCGAAAAAACAAGTGAAACAAGTGTATTTATGACAAGCTAGGAGCCCTGAACATCAAAGGCAAGGTTAGAAAACGAACTGAGGGGCAGGGGGAGGAAAGATGGTTCAGAAGCTGAGAAGAGTTACCAGAACTGAATCGCCAGGAGCCCTCAGGCACCATTCCTGGGAGTGGCTGGAGCAGCCTGGCATTAGCATTCTGCTGCAATTTCTTCAGGGGGAAGTAGCCAGCTACACAGCCTACTCATAACTCCGGAATCAGAGAAGAATGGTGCTGTCAGCAAAAGCAAGGCACTTGTGTATGTTTTACCAAGCCCCCCTGCCCCAAACCACCTTCAGCGGCTGTTCATTTCCCTGGACCTGAGATAGGCCCTGTTGAGCGCCTAGAGCCATCCTTCCGGCCTTGGGGAAGGAATAAATCCGCAATTGCGGGAAAAGACAATTTGCCAGCTCCACTAATATAAAATCTAAAACGATAAAGATCGTGGAAGAAAAAATAGGGACATTAGGAACCCTAACACATGGCATAAACAGTATACAAAACATTATTAAGAATGCAGAAGAAAAACTAGATAACTGGGAGCTCCTAATAATCAAACACCTATGCTCATCCAAAGACTTCACCAAAAGAGTAAAAAGATTACCTACACACTGGGAAAAAGTCTTTAGCTGTGACATTTCCGATCACTGCTTGATCTCTAAAATCTACATGATACTGCAAAAACTCAACTACAAAAAGACAAATAACCCAATTAAAAAATGGACAAAAGATATGAATAGATACTTCACTAAAGAAGACATTCAGGTAGCTAACAGATACATGAGGAAATGCTCACAATCATTTGCCATTAGAGAAAAATGCAAATCAAGTACAATGAGGTTCCATCTCACTCCAACAAGGCTGGTATTAATCCAAAAAACACAAAATAATAAATGTTGGAGAGGCTGTGGAGAGACTGCAAACATTTATACACTGCTGGTGGGAATGTAAAATGGTACAACCACTTTGGAAATCGATTTGGCACTTCCTTAAAAAGCTAGAAATAGAACTACCATACGATCCAGCAATCCCACTCCTTAGAACATATCCTAGAGAAATAAGAGCCTTTACATGAACAGATATATGCACACCCATGTTCACTGAAGCACTGTTTACAATAGCAAAAAGATGGAAGTAACCATGGTGCCCATCAACGAATGAATGGATAAATTATGGTATATTCACACAATGAAATACTATGCATCGGTAAAAAACTGATGAATCTGTGAAAAATTTCATAACATTGAGCAATCTGGAAGGCATTATGCTGAGTGAAATTAGTCAGTTGCAAAAGGACAAATATCGTATAAGACCACTATTATAAGAACTCAAGAAATAGTTTAAACAGAGAAGAAAATATTCTTTGATAGCTACGATACGGGGGAGGGAGGAAGGGGGTTTTCCCTAATTATATAGTAGATAAGAACTACTTTAGGTGAAGGGAAAGACAACACAGAATAAAGGAGAGGTCAGCACAATTGGACTAAACCAAAAGCAAAGAAGTTTCCTGAATACACTGAATGCTTCGAAGGCCAACGTAGCAGGGGCAGGGGTGTGGGGACCACGGTTTCAGGGGACATCTAAGTCAACTGGCATAATAAAATCTATTAAGAAAACATTCTGCGTCCCACTTTGAAGAGCTGCGTCTGGGGCTATAAATGCTAGCAAGCAGCCATCTAAGTTGCATCAATTGGTCTCAACCCACCTGAATCAAAGGAGAATGAAGAACACCAAGGAAAGAAGGTAATTACGAGCCCAGAAGACAGAAAGGGCCACATAAACCAGAGACTCCATCAGCCTGAGACCAGAAGAACTAGATGGTGCCTGGCTATAACCGATGACTGCCCTGACAGGGAACACAACAGAGAACCCCTGAGGGAGCAGGAGAGCAGTGGGATGCAGACCCCAAATTCTCATTAAAAGAGCAGACTTAATGGTCTGACTGAGACTAGAAGTACCCCGGTGGTCATGGCCCCCCAGGCCTTCTGTTAGCCCAGGACAGAAACCATTCCCAAAGGCAACTCTTCAGACAGGGATTGGACTGGACAATGGGATAGAAAAAGATGCTGGTGAAGAATGAGCTTCTTAGATCAAGTAGATGCTTGAGACCATGTTGGCATCTGCTATCTGGAGGGGAGATGAGAGGGCAAAGGGGGTTAGAAGCTGGTGGAATGGACACAAAAAGAGAGAGTGGAGGGAAGGAGCAGACTGTCTCATTAGGGGGAGAGCAATTAGGAGTATATAGCAAGGTGTATATAAATTTTTGTATGAAGAGACTGACTTGATTTGTAAAGTTTCACTTAACGCACAATAACAATTTTCAAAAAATTAACTACATATCTTTATAAAATAATTTACTGTAGTAATAAGGCCTCTTAGACTGAAGTCCTGTGTTCTAATAAAGATCGATTTACATACCAGGAACTGAGGTTCCCAGATACTCTTGATCTGCTTAAGTGCTGTTATTATAAGCCTATATTTTCAGCATTCCTCACCTCTTCATTTAATGGTCCTTCTTCCCTTCCTTCTTCTTCCTGGCTTTGCTTCAACTGAGAACTCCCTTCTTAAAAACAAACAAACAAAAAAAAAAGCATTCCAATATATAAGTCTTAAGGGTCTCCTTACCTCCCCGTAGCAAGTGGCTCTTCTCAAACTCAAATATATTCTATCAAGTAATAGCTGATGGAAATATACATAGATATTTGGATCTCAATTTTGTCATTTGAAAGCTAAAGTTAAAAATAGAGTCCAAATTATTGATTGGTAAGGTAAGCTAGGTAAGAAAATACATATAAAGCATATAATATGCTGTCCCAATAAATAATAGAGAAACTGATCCTTCATCAAATTGGTTTTGGATTAATTGGTTTTCAGCAAATTGACATAGCAGCTTACTTCACCATTTTTAACCTGAAGTGGCACAGAGCAATCTCAATCTCTCATTCTTCTCTCTCCCATCTCTCCACTCACTTCTCCCATCTCCTCTCTGCCCTCCTTCTCTCTTTCTCTCTCTCTCAATTTCCCTAGAGCAGGAACTATGTATTTCTCCTCTTTGTATCTATCACAGCTAGGACTGTGCATACAAGCAGTTCAGTAATACATGATTGCTGAATAACTAAGTTCATGAAGTGGTTAGGAATCCATGACCTCTGTGCTTCAGAACTCACCTTCACCTGGCATATCCTTAGTAGCTCCCAAACAAGCTGCACTTCCTCTAGCCTCTCCCTATTTCATATACTGCTCTGCTGCCTGACATAAATTCTGTTGTTATTAATACCATAAAATACCCTCTGCGACTTTCCATCAACTACCATACAAATTACACTCGCCCAAGGAAAGCTTATGCCACACCATTTCTTCCTGAGAGTTTTTACTAAGCAACATGATAGACTTTGGTTGTTGCTCCGTGCTTATTTATTGGCTTAGGCGTCGGAACATAATATTCTTTCTTCTGGGAATACTATCCTGATGCCCTGTACACAGACCAGGAGGCAGTTGTTCAAACAGGAAAGGGATGCTGTGTGGTTTAAAATCAGCAAAGGTGTACATCAGGGTTATATCCTTTCACCATATTCTTCAAACTGTATGCTGAACAAAAAATCTGAGAAGCTGGACTATATGAAGAACATAGCATCAGGACTGGAGGAAGACTCATTAACAACCTCATATGCAGATGACACAACCTTGCTTGCTGAAAATGAAGAGGACTTCAAGCACTTAGTGATGAAGATCAAAGACCACAGCCTTCAGTATGGATCACATCTCAACATAAAGAAGAAAAATATCCTCACAACTGGACCAATAATCAACATCATAATGAAGGGAGAAAAGACTGAAGCTGTCAAGATTTTTTACTTGGATACACAATCAACTCTCATGGGAGCTGCAGTCAAGAAATCACTTGACTGTACTGCATTGGGCAAATCAGCTGCAAAAGACCTCTTTAAAGTGTTGAAAAGCAAAGACATCACTTTGAGGACTAAGGTGTGCCTGACCCAAGCCATGGTATTTTCAATAACCACATATGCATGTGAAATCTGGACAATGAATAAATAAGAGCAAAGAAGAATTGATGCCTTGGAATTATGGTGTTGGCAAAGAACACTGAATATACCATGGACTACCAGAAGAACAAACAAATCTGTCCTGGAAGAAATACAGCCTGAGTGCTCCTTGGAAGTGAGGATGGCAAGACTTGATCTCACATACTTTGGACATGTTATCGGGAGGGACCAGTCCCTGAAGAAGGACTTCATGCTTGGTAAGGTAGAGGGTCAGCAAAATAGAGGAAGACCTTCAACAAGACAGACTGACACAGAGGCTGCAACAATGGGCTCAAACACAGCAACGACTGTAAAGATGGCTCAGGCCCGGGCAGTGTTTCCATCTGTTGTACAGAGGAGCGCTATGAGTCAGAACTGACTCGAGGGCACCTAAAAGCAACAACCCTGATGTCCAACTTATCTCCCATTTGATTCCTCTTACCCAACTTACATTCCTCTTTTATTTTGCAATATACCTTTCAGTAGCTTTTCTACCTCCCCTTTCAGGTATCCCCTCCTGCATTCATCTATTACATACTCAACATGTCCTATCATTTCACTCATCTCTCTTATTAAAAGTTCAATGTCTCTCTTTTCCACCAAACTGGAAGATCGATAGGGGCAAAGACTGAGTTTATCCACTTTATCAGGATATTCTTAATGTCCAGCAAAGTATCTGGTACTTAACAGAAACTCAGTAAATGAGTTAATGAACAAGTAAATGAATAAATGTCCACTGAGAGCATTAAACTAATTTTTCAGTGTTCTTGCAGACCTCTAAAAAATGTTCTAATTCTTCCCAAACAGGCAATTCCTGGAAGAGACTCAGAGGGAGAAGCAGGGAAGAGAGCTGGTGCTGCAGGCTTTCATTATAATCTAAAAAGCTCCTCCTGCATGAAACTCCAAGAATCACTCAATGGTGAATTATTGTCCTGGCAATGCCTGCCATAGCACATGGTTAGGTTGGAGACATCTGGGGCCAATACATCTCATTTGAAAGCAGTCACCAGGCCTCAGCAATTTGTATTCTATGATCTGTGATTGGCCTGCCATATTCTTGTGACACTGACTTGGTAAGTATTTTTTCTGGCCTCATCCTAAGTAAATTTAGGTAAGACATAAAGTAATCCTGCTTTTCTCTTCTCTTACAGTTGGGTATGTTTTGGGGGACTTCTCATGTCAGGTTGTGGCACACCACCACAAATGGAAATAAAAATGAAAGGCAAAATGAGAGATAACTAAAAGCAAACATTTTGTAATGATAATAACAATAACAGTGGCAGAGGTATTAATGACATTTGTAGAATAAGCTTACATTCCTTGAGCGCATACTATGGGTCATCCATTTTGCTAAATGATTTATGAACATTATCTTATTTAATTTTCACAACAAATGTATGAAGTATATTAAATTGTTTTCCTCACTATACAAGAAGAAAACAAGTCAGAGGGATAAAGATACCACTCCCCAAACAAGTCTGTACACATGACTAATAAATCAAAACAAACCCATTGCCATTGAGTTGATTCCAACTCATAGTGACCCTATAGGGTTTCCAAGGAGCAGTTGGTGGATTCGAACTTTGGTGAGCAGCCAAGCTCTTAACTACTGCACCACCAGAGCTCCATATGTCTAAAATGTACCCAAAATGAAATTTGTTTACTTGGATTAAGGCAAACACTTCAACATAGGTTGGTGCTAAAGGCTCTAGGTCCAGGTCCTAATTATCTAGGGCATGCAGCTCCCCTTTCTGGCAAAGAATCATTCCATTTGTTTAACAGCATCATCTCCTTTGAAAGCCTGCAGACAAGTTAACTGAATGTAATCTCACACCAACTTCCTTTTCAAAAATAGATTCAGTAGGGATCTATGACAGGCACTCCAAATTGGACAGAGAGCAACACCATTTTACACAACATTAACACCACTGAGTATGTTTACAAATAACTAATATTGACCAAGATAATAGCATTCTGTTTCCACAAACCCACAGAGAACAGCTCTATTCATGTAGATATATGTGCTTTATGTGAACACAGAAAGCAACAGCTCTGTTTTGAAAAGTATCCCTAGATACATCATCATTGAAATGATTCTCAACTGTCCTGGTGTCTTGTAGCTTTAATGCTGCACTCAGGTTCCAGGTCACTGGATAAAACAAGAGATCAAATCAGTATAATGAGATTTTCTGTTTTCTTTTAGTAGAAACAATACACACACACACAAAAAAAACATAAAACAAAACACTACCTAATTACAGCACAAGGGGTATCTGACTTTTTCCTAAGCGTATAACACTTGTTTTGTGTAATAATGTTTTATAAAATCTTCAATGTTAACACATTTTCCCAAGATTTCGAATTGCTTTAGTTACTTTTACTGGTGAGTTTCAAAGCATGTTAGAGCAATTTTCTTCCTTTTTAAATTAATTTAAAAAATTTTTTATAGTATATATGTGTGTGTGCATGTGTATGTGTGTGTCGCTTGATGTCCACGATACACTCTGTGAAACAGTACGTTATGTGATTTGGACATTGTGAGAACATGCCTGAATTGCGAGCAATAGTATTCACTGATTTTCCACCTTCATGTTGTTTAATAACCTTTTGTTTCATTTCCAAATCGATCCTTCTCCTTTGCCTCTTACTGCTTCTATCACTAGCACTGGTTTTTCTGCTTTGGGGAGCAATAATGTACTTCACAGTAATATTTTCAAAAGAAAATTAAACAGAAATATCACGACAACACTCACGAGGAGTGTGATACACAAGATTGGATGCTGCTGCCTAGGAGTTAAAGCATGCACTGTTAAATGGTAAACATTTTATTTGCAAGTAGGGAAAGTTCACATCAAAATAACAATAGAAAATACAGTACATACATGAGCCAGTAACAGGCATTTATTATGACAATGAAAACATATATGTTATAGCTTATATATGTACTGTACCATTATACGCCTGGCAGTGCAATTGCTTTGTATACTAGAAACATGAGATACATGTACTGTGTGCGGAAAGCTGTTGCATCCGCTAAGTCCAGTTACATTCGCTACATCTTGTTCTCCAAGTTCTAAGCTCTATTGTAACCTTATGGGACTGCTAAATATATATACAGTCAGACATGCCCAAATGTTATGCAGTGCATGACTGTACATATATATATACACACATACATACATATATACATATATATATATAAATGATATTGCTCAATAATTTCTGCATTCAGTTGGATCACCTTTCTTGGAAATAGGCATAAGTATGGATCTCTTCCAGTAGGTTGGCCAGGTAGCTGTCTTCCTTATTTCTTGGCATAGACGAGTGAGTACTTCTAGCACTCATCCATTTGTTCAAACATCTCAACTGGTATTCGGTCAATTCCCAGAGCCTTGCTTTTCACCAATGCCTTCAGTACAGCTTGGACTTCTTCCTTCAGTACCATCAGTTCCTGATCATATGTTACCTCCTGAAATGGCTAAACATCGACCAATTCTTTTTGGTATAAAAAACCCACTGTCGTCATATAGTGGCTGTATATTCCTTCCATCTTCTTTTGATGCTTCCTTCGTCGTTTAATATTTTCCCTGTAGAATCCTTCAGTATTGCAACTCGAGGCTTGATCTTTTTATTCAGTTCTTTCAGCTTGAGAAACGCTGGCCATTTTCTTCCCTTTTGGTTTTCTATCTCTGGCTCTTCGCACAGGTCACTATACTATTTTATTTCGTCTTCTTGAGCCACCCTTTGAAATCTTCTGTTCAGCTCTTCTACTTCATCTTTTTTTCATTTTGCTTAACTACAAGTGCAAGTTTCAGAGTCTGTTCTGACATCCATTCAGGTCTTTTCTTCCTCTCCTGTCTTTTTAATGACTTCTTACATTCTTCATGTTTGATGTCTTCCCAAACTCACCCGGTCTTTGGTCATTAGTGTTCAATGCATCAAATCTATTCTTGAGATGGTCTCTAAATTCAGGTGGGATATACTCAAGGTTGTGCTTTGGCTCTCGTGGACTTGTTCTAATTTTCTTCAGTTTCAACTTGAACTTGCATATGAGCAATTGATGGTCTGTTCCATAGCCAGCCCCTGGCCTTGTCCTGACTGATGATATTGAGCTTTTCCATCACCTCTTCCCACAGATGTAGTCAATTTGATTCCTGTGTATTCCATCTGGTAAGGTCCATGTGTATAGTCACATTCATGTTGGTGAAAAAAGGTATTTGCAATGAAGAAGTCGTTGGTCTTGCAAAATTCTATCATGCGATCTCCAGCATCCTTTCTATCACTAAAGCCGTGTTTTCCAACTTCCGACCCTTCTTTGTTTGCAACTTTTGCATTCCAATCACCAGTAATTATCAATGCATCCTGATTGCATGTTCAATCAATTTTAGACTGCAGAAAGTTGGTAAAAGTCCTTAATTTCTTCATCTTTGGCCTTAGTGGTTGATGTGTAAATTTGAGTAACAGTCATATTAATTGGTCTTCCTTGTAGGCATATGGGTATTATCCTATCATTGACAGCAGTGGACTTCAGGATAGATCTTGAAATGTTCTTTTTAATGATGAATGCAATGTCATTCCTCTTCAAGTTGTCATTCCTGGCATAGTAGACCATAATGACTGTCTGATTCAAAATAGCCATTACCAGTACATTTCAGCTCACTAATGCCTAGGATATCGATGTTTATAAATTCCATTTTATATATATATATATATACACACACACACATATATGTATACATACACACATATATATATTTACATATATAAAAATGATATTTCAACATTTTTACATGTACAATTTAGTGACATTAAGTTCATGATGTGCAACCATCATCATTATGATGGAAAAAGTAAGAGTAATTTTCAGTAATTTCAAAGAAAAAAACATTCACCATCATGCTAAAATGTTCTGAGAACTGGACAGTAATATAAGTTGCTCTCTCTTACATCCTTTGAAGGATGTAAATACCACAGATGGGTCTGAATCAGGGTCTTCCCTAGGGTAAAGTGTTGGTTGGAAGGTCCTGAGCACTTTAGTATTGGAATGGAGGGCTTCTAAGAAGCTAGACCATTTTCAGGGCTTCTCAGAAGGAATAAGCCTTCAAATTAAAGGTTTCACCATGGTGGTATTTGTGCTGTTTGCTCTATTATTGTTTTCTTTCTGTTTTTCATATTTATACCAGGCAATTTGATAAGTGATTTAAATGCTCATCTAATTTTAACTTCTCTAGAAATACATGAGATTAGTCTAAAGAGAGTTGTGGATAATGAATTTAGGTTCAGTTCCTATGACTACAGCGTCCTTGGTCTTAGCTGTTAAAGCTCTTCTGTGTCCCAGATCAAAAACTATGTGGCCCACTAGGAAGTACTACACCCTTAAACACCATATGTTCAAACTATAAAACAACAGTCATATAAAAAGAAGTGACTTAAAACTGACCTGAAATAAGACTGCCTCCAATTACTCATTCATTCCAATAATAAACATCTGTTAACGGGTCATCCATGGGTAGTAATTCCCCGAGGAAACAGGGTTACCCTGACATGCTGAGAGACACCAGCATTTCACAACAGAGCTGGCTAGTGTTCAAGAAAGATTTTTATGATCTTTTGTTTGTACAAAGGGTTGTGGCTGAAGGAAGCAGAGCCAGATCCAAAGTTGCTAGCTTCAAATCGTAGGAACATCTACTTTCCTTATTTCAGAATAATGATGACAGTATCCATGTGGTTTGGGTATTTGGAGAAGAGTGGCTAAAAATGAGGTGGAACACTGCTATGGAAATGGCAAAGACACACTTAAGACAAGGTTGTTCCCAGAAACCTGCCTAGAGAGAAGTGAATGTTGAAAACCCTGGAGTGTGATTTTTGGGAAAAGATCTGTACCTCAGACAAAAGGCAACCAAAGAGATGGTTGATCCTCAGTGGGTCTGTGAACTCGATTCCTGGTGGGCTCAACGCTACTTCCTCAAGCCACAGTGCCAAGCACAATGTTTCTAGTAAGAATTCAGTAAATGTTTGGGATATGAATGAACCTACAGCCTTAGATAAAAGACCTCACGAGGGCAGGCACTGGGTTCCTAAACAGAAAATAAATACAAACATTAATGAAAACAAGCTGCACATAGAGTATACTGAAGAGAACAAAACTAAATACAAATTTATATATATGATTCTTCCTTTTAAATTGTCTAGGAAGGAAATATTTATCTTCAGTAGGAAATGAGAGAAAGGTTGTTTGACTGCACAGCTTGTTCGATTCAGTTCTGCTTCCTAGAAACATTTCCAATGGGAGAAAGGTTAATAAGCTCCCCTGGTGGTAGCTGGGGCATACACACTGGAGAGAGGAAGGTTGAACACTTATTTCCATCCAATCTGTTTTTCTTGTCACTCTAATGAGACATGCCAAATGCTCCTATTACAGTAATTTACCATAATATATACAGTGAGATGGCCCTGACATCAAGCAAAGCACTGAATGTGTCTATTTCTCAAATAATTGAAAAAGAGACATTTTCTTTAGAAATGGACCATTAGATTGTCTACGCAGCAAGGTGACTAGTGGCATACTTAAGGAACAATGCCACCTGTATTTATATATTTCTGGACAGGTACAGTTGACAATATAAACTCATTTTATGGGATTGCTAAAACAGCTGCAGGAAAGAGATAAAGGCATTTTATCATTTTAATTTGCTATCACCTAAACATAACAGCAGTGTAACAAAATTGCCAGGGATTATTGAAAATAATCTGTCATCAGAATTGATGGTATTTACCGAACACCTTCACTAGCAAACTTCAGTCTGTTCTGGCCTTTGTAAAATAAAAATCTACTTCATGCCATGAGAAAATGCCCTAGGTTCTACCTGTATAAAAAAAATAATAACACCAAGAACAAAACTGATTTGAGATAAAGAATATTAGTTTTTTTCTGAACAACAAATAATTATTCCAGAAAGGTAGATCAGAAAAAAAATATCCAGACTGTCTGATTTCATAGAATTACTAATTAAAGGTACATTTACGTCTAGGTTTAAAACACATCATAATTCTTATTCACCAAAAAAAGTTCTATTGATGTAATTCTTAGTATTTGTTAAAAGTCAACAACCTTGATAAACTCAATAAAGACGGGGATCTATTTGCAGAGTCTTAGTATCAGTTTAAGCCAGATCCATTTGTATGTTGAGCCCAAACAAATACCTTAAGTGGTCAGAGATAGACCATCAGTCGTGGTGGTTAATTTCAAAATCAGTTTAACTCCATCATGGGCTATACTGCGTATGGGGACGGGAAGGGATTATTAGTCTGTCTTTTCTGTTAGGAGGAGGAGGACCTTTGTTCACATAGGTCTAAGGACCTAAGACACCTAAGCCCTCTTTTGTACCTGTTTGAGAACTTGCAGCTCTCTTATAAGAATGTTCCCCTAGTCTTCCAAGGCCAAGTTATTGCTTCTTCCTTGAAATATAAATAGTATTTATCATTTGTACAACTCAGTTAAACACTTTACCATAATCTGTTTTCACAGTCATAGAACTGAGAAAGATTTTCAGAACAGCTAGAAATAACATTGAGTATTATGTGCCAGACATTGCTCAAGGACAGGGAGCTAATATGGTGAAAAGCTGGGAATTGAGAACATTTTCCTCTGACTCCAACACCTCTCAAACTCTCTCCTCCATTATGTTGCTGTATGTGTCACACGCCTTGAAATCAAGGATAAGGATTTACATAGATGTATAAAAAAAAAAAATTTTTTTTTTATATGTACCCAGTCCTACCTAACTCAACTGTACTTATATACATTATTCAGTAGAGATTTAGCTATCAAGAAAATATAATTTACAACTGAACGAAATATAGCTAAAAAGCAGTATTTGGGGAATTTGACTTTGTAGCATTTTAGATTTCAAGGGACATTTAATTCAACTCCTTTATTTTACGCTTAGCTGACATTTATTGTATCAAAGCAACACATTACGACATTTAAAAAGTCAAATAATAAAATGTCTATAACAAAATATCATTTCTAACACCATCACCTCCTAGGCTAGTGGCTCTCAACCAGGGACAATCTTGCCACCTCGGAAACACGGGGTCACTATGAGTCAGAATCATCTCTGTGGCAAAGGGTTTGGTTTGGTTTTACAGACATTCTTGGTTGTCACAACTGAGGGCACAGTGCTACTGTCATCTAGCGAATAGAGGCCACTGATGCTCCTAAACATCCTAACACACACCCACAGCACCCAAACCAAATGTAAACAGTGCCGAGGTTGAGAAATCTGTCTCTCTCCCTGAAGCCAGAAAACCTAATAGAGGCAACTATTTTCCACTTTTTAAGCTCTTTTTTGTTTTTTTTGTTTTTTAACACATCTTCATATTTCTAAATAACATGCATACCCTGCTATTTTTTGCATCACCAATTAAGAACAATTATCTATCGACACTAAATTATGAAAATCAAGAATTTAGTTCTCTTTTACTATCGGTCTCTGATTTTCCACAACATCCTGCTGTAATATTTATATTCAATGTGTTGGTTAAATCAATATTCAGGTTTTATATCCATTTTTGCCTATAGAAATATTATTCACAGCTGAGCACTGCTGTGATTGTTTCTTTGAATTTAATGTTTTATTTTTTCATTTGCTAATGTTTCTTTAAGGAGCCCTGGGGGCACAATGGTTAAAGCTCTTAGCTGCTAATCGAAAAAGATGGAGGTTCGAGCCCACCAGCAGGACTGTGGGAAAAAAATCCTGCAATCTGCTCTCATAAAGACTACAACCTAGAAAACCCTATGGGGCAGCTCTACTTTGTCACAAGAGGTTGCTGAGTTGAAATCAACTCAAAGGCACCTAACATCAACATCAACAATGTTGCTTTTACCTGTTGCCATTTCTTCACACACCTTCCAAAAGCCTCTAGGTGAGATGTTACACACAATCAATAGCATCATTACACACCTAGTTCAATTTGTTTAAAGACAGTTCTTCTAAAACCTCCACGCCCTTGCTATCTGAGCTGGATGCACTACCATGGCTACACACCCATCACTTAGGTAGGAACTTACTCTGCTTTGGTCCTGGAACATTCTTTTGTCTCCCTTCTGATTTGATTACCTATTTTCTGGCAGTTTCCTCTTTCTTGGTTTACTCTCTTGCTTTAATGAAGCACATCTGCCCTCTAATAGTTTCATCAATTTCAAATGGCAGAGCAATGTCAGAAATTTTTGTAATTCTTCTCAATGTGCCAGAATCTTGAATCACAGTGCACTAATCTGAGCTCACTGTCTCTCAAGCTTGGCTGTAAATTAGAATTACCTGGGTACTAATTAAATGAAAATCTCTGGGTGTAGGAATTTTGTAACCCTCAGGCGATTCCAATGTACAGCCAGGACTGAGAACCGCTATTCTAATTTCTTCTTAAATTTTTTAAATCTGTACCCTTGACCCCTAGATCGAGAAGTGGATGGTGCTGCTTGTTCCTGCACTTTGGATTATAACAAGGTAGATCTGAATGTCTCTCAGTTTCTCTGAATAACTCTGTAGTATTCAAAGAATACTTTTATATTGTCTGCCACATCAATTATCACTTGTCTATCTGTTTTTATCTTTTCCTCTATTTTGTTCTGGAGACCTGGTGACACAGTGGTTAAGAGCTCAGGCTGCTATCAAAAAACTCCCAAGAAAAAAAAGCCCCAGTCCAGACGGCTTCACTGCAGAGTTCTACCAAACTTTCAGAGAAGAGTTAACACCACTACTACTAAAGGTATTTCAGAGCATAGAAAAGGACGGAATACTACCCAACTCATTCCATGAAGCCACCATATCCCTGATACCAAAGCCAGGTAAAGACACCACAAAAAAAGAAAATTATAGACCTATATCCCTCATGAATGTAGATGCAAAAATCCTCAACAAAACTCTAGCCAAAAGAATTCAACAACATATCAAAAAAATAATGCACCATGACCAAATGAGGTTCATGTCAGGTGTGCAGGGATGGTTCAACATTAGAAAAACAATTAATGTAATCCACCACACAAATAAAAGAATCACATGATTTTATCAATAGATGCAGAAAAGGCATTTAACAAAGTACAACATCCATTCGTGATAAAAACTCTCAGCAAAATAGGAATAGAAGGAAAATTCCTCAACATAATAAACAGCATTTATACAAAGCCAACAGCCAACATCACCCTAAATGGAGAGAGCCTGAAAGCATTCCCACTGAGATCGAGAACCAGACAAGGATGCCCTTTATCACCAATCTTATTCAATCAACATTGAGTTGGAGGTCCTAGCCAGAGCGATTAGGCTAGATAAAGAAATAAAGGGTGTCCGGATTGGCAAGGAAGAAGTAAAAATATCTCTATTTGCAGATGACATGATCTTATACACAGAAAACCCTAAGGAATGCTCCAGAAAATTACTGAAACTAATAGAAGAGTTCAGCAGAGTATCGGGATACAAGGTAAACATACAAAAATCAGTTGGATTCCTCTACACCAACAAAAAGAATATCAAAGAGGAAATCACCAAATCAATGCCATTTACAGTAGCCCCCAAGAAGATAAAATACTTAGGAATAAATCTTACCAGAGATGTAAAAGACTTATACAAAGAAAATTACAATACACTTCTGTAAGAAAACAAAAGAGACTTACATAAGCGGAAGAGCATACCTTGCACATGGACAGGAAGAATTAACATTATAAAAATGTCTATTCTACCAAAAGTGATCTATATATTTAATGCAATTCCGATCCAAATCCCAACGACATTCTTTAATGAGACGGAGAAACAAATCACCAACTTCATACAGAAGGGAAAGAGGCCCCGGATAAGTAAGGCATTATTGAAAAAGAAGAACAAAGTGAGAGGCCCTACTCTACCAGATTTTAGAACCTATTATACTGCCACAGTAGTCAAAACAGCCTGGTACGGGTACAACAACAGATACATAAGACCAATGGAACAGAATTGAGAATTCAGACATAAATCCATCCACATATGAGCAGTTGATATTTCACAAAGGCCCCAAAACAGTTCAGCGGGGAAAAGACAGTCTTTTTAACAAATGGTGCCAGCATAACTGGAGATCCATCCGCAAAAAAATGACACAAGACACATACCTCACACCATACACAAAAACGAGCTCAAAATGGATCAAAGACCTGAATATAAAATCTAAAATGATAAAGATCATAGAAGAAAAAATAGAGACAACATTAGGAGCCCTAATACATTGCATAAACAGTATACAAAACATTATTAAGAATGCAGAAGAAAAACTAGATAACTGGGAGTTCCTCAAAATCAAACACCTATGCTCATCTAAAGACCACCAAAGGAGTAAAAAGATTACCTACACACTGGGAAAAAGTCTTTAGTTGTGACATTTCTGATCACTGGCTCATCTCTAAAATCTACATGATACTGCAAAAACTCAACTACAGAAAGACAAATAACCCAATTAAAAAATGGGCAAAAGATATGAATAGATACTAAAGACATTCAGGTAGCTAACAGATACATGGGGAAATGCTCATGATCATTAGCCATTACAGAAATGCAGATCAAAACTACAATGAGATTTCATCTCACGCCCACAAGGCTGGCATTAATCAAAAAAACACAAAATAATAAATGTTGGAGAGGCTGTGGAGAGACTGGAACACTTATACACTGATGGTGGGAATGTAAAATGGTACAACCACTTTGGAAATCGATTTGGCACTTCCTTAAAAAGCTAGAAATAGAACTACCATACGATCCAGCAATCCCACTCCTTGGAACATATCCTAGAGAAATAACAGCCTTTACACGAACAGATATATGCACACCCATGTTGACTGCTGCACTGTTTACAATAGCAAAAAGATGGAAGCAACCAAGGTGTCCATCAATGGATGAATGGATAAAGAAATTATGGTATATTCACACGATGGAATACTACTCATCGATAAAGAACAGCGATGAATTTGTGAAACATTTCATAACATGAAGGAACCTGGAAGGCATTATGCTGAGTGAAATTAGCTGCCAAAGGACAAATATTGTATAAGACCACCATTATAAGAACTTGAGAAATAGTTTAAACTGAGAAGAAAACACTCTTGTGGTTACGACAATGGGGAGAAAGGGAGGATGCGAGGGGGTATTCAAGAGGTATTCACTAATTAGATTGTAGATAAGAACTACTTTAAGTGAAGGGAAAGACAACACGCAATACAGGGGAGGTCAGCACAGTTGGACTAAACCAAAAGCAAAGAAGTTTCCTGAATAAACTGAATGCTTCGAAGGCCAGCGTAGCAGGGGCAGGGGTTTGGGGACCATGGTTTCAGGGGACATCTAAGTCAATTGAAATAATAAAATCTATTAAGAAAACATTCCACATCCCACTTTGAGGAGTGGTGTCTGGGGTCTTACATGCTAGCAAGCGGCCATCTAAGATGCATCAACGAGTCTCAACCAATCTGGATCAAAGGAGAATGAAGAACACCAAGGACACAAGGTAATTACAAGCCCAAGAGACAGAAAGGGCTACATGAACCAGAGACTACATCATCCTGAGACCAGAAGAACTAGATGGTGCCTGGCCACAACTGATGACTGCCCTGACAGGGAATACAACAGAGAACCCCTGAGGGAGCAGGAGAGCAGTGGGATGCAGACCCCAAATTCTCATAAAAAGACCAGACTTAATGATCTGACTGAGACTAGAAGGACCCTGGTGGTCATGGCCCCCAGACCTGTTGGCCCAGGACAGGAACCATTCCTGAAGCCAACTCTTCAGACATGGATTGGACTGGACGATGGGTTGGAGAGGGATGTTGGTGAGGAGTGAGCTTCTTGGGTTAGGTGGACACTTGAGACTATGTTGGTACCTCCTGCCTAGAGGGCAGATGAAAGGGTAGAGGGGGTTAGAACCTGGTGAAAAGGACACAACAAAAGAGAGTGGAGAGAGGGAGCGGGTTGTCTCATTAGGGGGAGAGTAATTGGGAGTATGTAGCGAGGTGTATGTAAGTTTTTGTGTGAGAGACTGTCTTGATTTGTAAACTTTCACTTAAAGCACAATAAAAATTATAAAATAAAAAAAAAAGAGGTCAGGCTGCTAACCAAAAGGGTTGGCAGTTCAAATCCACCAGCCACTCATTGGAAACCCTATGGAGCAGTTCTCCTTTGTCTTATGGAGTCACTATGAGTTGGAATTGACTTGACGGCAGTGGGTTTGGTTTTTGGGTTTATATTTCGTTCTGGACTAATAAGCAACACCATGATAAAAGGAGAAAAGACTAAAGTTGTCAAGGATTTCATTTTACTTGGACACACAATAAACGCCCACAAAAGCAGCAGTTAGGAAAACAAATGACACATTTCATTGAGTAAATCTGCAGCAAAAGACTTCTTTAAGGTTTTAAAAAGCAAAGGTGTCACTTTCAGGACTAAGGTGCACCTAACCTAAGCCATGGTATTTTCAATTGCCTCATATGTATGTGAAAGCTGGACAGTGCGTAAGGAAGAGCTAAGAAGAATCTATGCCTTTGATTTATGGTGCTGGCAAAGAATGTTGAATATACCATGGACTGCCAGAAGAATGAACAAATCTGTCTTGAAGAAGTACAGCCAGAATACTCCTTAGAAGTGAGGATGGCAAGACTTCATCTCACATACTTTGGACATGTTATCAAGAGGGACCAGTCCCTGGAGAAGGACATCATACTTGGTAAAGTACGGGATCAGCAAAAAAGAGGAAGACCCTCAACGATATGGACAGACACAGTGGCTGCAACAATGGGCTCAAACATAACAATGATTGTGGATGACACAGGATAGGGCACTGTTTCCTTCTGTTGTGCATGGGGTTGCTGTGAATCAGAACCAACTCCATTCACCAAACTATAACAATATTTTTTATTATTTTCTTCTTTGTTCTCAAAATCTTTGCAGTGTTTTGTCTTGACAATAAAAATTCCATTTCCGTTACTTTTTATACTTTAGGGAAATGAAAGGTAGTCAGAACGGAGATCCAAAAAGTTAAAGGACTTTCCCAGGGTTCCATAGTTACTGTCACATTTTGTAGAGTCAGAAACTCTTTTTAAGAAATTGGGCAAAATATGTTAAGAGCTAAGTAAACAAACATATCCTTCGATATAGTAATTAACTGCTGGAATTTTCCCTAAAGAAAAAATAAAAATAATTTTAAAAGCCAAATTAAGATATTCATCAGACCTTTATTATGAATGAAATTGTATCATTGCATAATTAAACTATTTATGTTACAAAAAATGTCAACTTGAATTGTGTTCAACCATTCACGGAGTATTATGAAAATTAGGAAAGAAATTAAAACCTTCATCAAATAGTATGAAATAAAAGCTGCTTTCAACTGATTTTGAAGTACAAATAAAATACTTGAGCAATAAAAAGGTAATTTGGAAAACTTCTTTTGGGATAATTTTTCAGATTTTATAATATTAATGATGTTGTGGTGTTTTAAGAAATTCATAACTGATCCTCATCTGAGGTGTAACATTTGGCATACAACAATACAGCCATTTTTTCTAAAAACTCCTATATTGTATATTGGATGAGGTCTTTCAGCTTCACAGATGTTTGTAACACCAAAACAGAACAATTTAAGTAGACGTTCAACCATGGTGAACATTTTGGCAGAAGTATCACAAGTCTTAATAATTTTCAGTAAATCAGAGTTTCGAGAAAATCTTCCAAGAAAACTAACAAAGCATGTCTTTAAGTTTTCTAGTCCTAAAATAATTCACATTTTTTCTGTTCTTTTTAATTTCACTGAAGAGCTGCCTTGTTTTAAAGCAGGCTGTTAAGGTTGTTGGGATAAAAAATAATCAAATGACTCATACACATAACATGTCTGGACTGTAATTCTTTTTAATTTCACACAGCTTTGCACTCATATCTTCAGCCAGGAATGGAAATGGAAGTGAAAGACAAGAGCACAGCAAGTCAGTTCCAGGCACATTTTAAGTAGAGGAACTCCTGATGGGTGTTATGAACTGAAACATTTAACATACTGCTAACGTCTGGAATTCACTGAGTCTATCAAACACTGACTGCCTGCTATGTGCCAGGTACTGACCAAATCTTTGGAATTTGGAGAGGTGATAAAGCTTATGGTTGCCATTAAGAAGAGACAGGTGCTAAATGATACATACAAGGGCTACACTAAAGATAAAAAAAAAAAGTGATACGGAAATACAGGTGGCAGAGTAGCCTGGGCTTGGGGCAAGCCAGGGACTGCAACAAAGTGACTTTGAGCTGATCTCTGAAACACTGGGTGAGGAAGGTCAAGCTGAGCAGTCCAGACCACAAAAAACCCTGGATTGTTTGGAGAGGACACAGAGAGCATTTCAGATGCTACTGCAATCACTCAGATGAGAGGTAATGAAGGTTCAAATTAAGGTAATAAAAGAAAGAGATACAAAAAGATAGGTTTTTTAGAATTATTGGGAATTAGAACCTACAGAATTTGGTGGCTGAATGAAAGAAGCACGGATGGTTTTTAAATTTTATTTTGGAATATTGGTCAAATGCCGGTGCAATTAATTTAAGTGTGGCAAAGTACTGACTTCAAATATAACTTAACTTGAAATGACAGCCAATTTCCATACAACACTGTATTTAGTGACATCTTTATTCACATTTTTATGATGAAATAGCTAGACCTCAAGCTTCTAAAAGATATAAAAGTAGCTTTCCTACAACTAAAAAAAAAAAAAATCAAGAAGCTTAATAAGTTACAAAGCATCAGTATCATTTGTTCAACATTGACTTGCCTTAAAATACATGTGTATGCAAAGGTTACATCTTGTGTATTTAGATAAATCTTTCTGAACAGCCAAATTAAAAAGCATTCCTTTCACTAGAAAATGTATCTCATCACCAAGATGCTACAAAAAGTTATGCTAAAATTCAATGCCATCTAATATCCCCAGAGTACAAGCCTGACTCCCAAGGACCTGCAGGTTGCTTCATAGTAACTCATGTAGAAATAAAAAGTTACAGGAATTTATATTTAATAAAAAATCTGTCCCATAATCTTTGCATAATATTATTTAATGCCAACAAACTCAGAAATTGTTTATCTCTTACCAAGGAAGACCACTTTCAGAATCACTAAGTAAGGTCAGGTTAACAGGCAATATGGAAATGGAATTCACTAAAATTCCTAAAATGTATGTGATTAATTATGGTAGTTTTGGGGACTTCAATGAAACACTTTGACAGTCTGAAAACTAGGCAAATAAGAATTATTGTAAATACTTGTATACCCACCACCTATATTCTATTATTAACATGCTTTATCACACAGCCATCACAGCCCCATTATTCATCAAATCAATCTTTTATTTTCTGATGTATTTCAAAGTAAATTGTGACTTTCTCTTTGAGCCAAAATGCAGTAACAAGAACTAGATCTATCTACCCATCTGAAAAAAATAATACAATAAAGGCATATAAAATGTATAAAACAAGAATTCAAGACACTGAAGATCTGGCAACAAAGGGCCATCATCACTGTCATGATCGTTGAAATGGTTCACCAAGACCACAGCACGGTGAAGAGTTTAGGATTGTTAATTTGGTCCTCAGATGGCTATTCTAATGGCTATTCATTGTACAGGCTGGGTACAACAAAATTTCCTTTTCCCTTCCCTTCTGCCAAATAAGTAAACCACAGGTCTGGAATCCAGATTTATAAAGGGCCTTCTAGATCATGTAGTATAAACCCTGCATTTTACTGATGGGAGAACTGAGGCACAGAGATCACACTGCTAATTAGAAACAATACTGGGACTAGAATTCAGGTGCCTCAATTTTAATTTTGTTATACTTCTATTAAACAACCCTGCTTATTTCCCAGAAAATGTATTTGACTCTTCAGTTGCTATGGTATTTTACCAAACACGAATTTAGCAAGCTTGTTAATACAATCAGTTAATAGTCCTACATTTTCAAATGTGTATTTTCTTAGGAGAGAACAAAAAAAAGAATCTTTTCAAGAAAATCACTTGTACTACTTGAAACTCCATCTAACATGAAAGGGTTAAGGATCAGAGAACCCTATACAAAGTCATAAAATATTTAACCAATCAGAGACTTCAACTGTCGGTCAGATAATGGCCACACTTTTGCTCTTCTAAGGTTTCCAGCTCAGGGAGGCCAGTTTAGAGTGACATGAGGAAGCACGTTGAGTAGAACTTTTCTCTACCGGGAAACAATTGTTTCACTTTATTTTTTATTTATATAACTTATGGAAGGAAAAATGGGTATTTAGGAACACTCTATTTGATTGGTTTATCAAATTAATAGTGTAATTAAAAGACTTTCAGTTGGAAGTCTGGCTAAGAGAGATGTGTTCCCTATGAATGGACAGGGCTAGCAAACTAGGATGAGAATCATAGGTAAAAAGGATAGAAGTATTTAGATTTGTGAAATTACTATTTTTAGTCAAAGCTAAATCAGAATATTTTTAGGATATATATTGTAATTAACAGAAAGAATATTAAGATATACATTTCACAACGGCTACTTACTAATGACCAAGAAATTTTTATTTTAATTTACCATTTGATAGAATGATAACACCAAGTTACAACAAGATGGAATTGCTGCCAGAAATAACTGAGTTGAATGTGGAGCTTGAACAAAAATAGAATACAGACACTCAGTACAACATAATACTTTTGCCTTTACTTGAGTTTCAGTATGTTCATGGTGACTTAAAAAAAAAAAAAAATAGTGTACAATTCCCTTGAGATTAAACTATGTTGATTTTCTAGTCCAGGGAGATCAGATGGTTTTATTATTCATAATTTAAAACCGTTGAATCTCAGCAAACACTAAGCACACAATGAGGATTTATGAATAGAAGGTCAACTCTATGTAGGGCTTAATGAGAGAAAGCACATTAAGGGAAATGCAGCTGCTACTGTTCCTTCAGTGCAAACTGCCTTGTCCATGTTTTAAACAAGTAACCAGGCATCTCTAACTCACTGAGGGGTGACAAAATGGATGGAGAGAAAATAAAGCTGTCAAAGTCACCTATGATTTGTGTCTCTCAAGTCTAACTATAAAGAGACAGCCCTAGTGCTCTGTATCTGGGTCTGAGAGTGAGAAGTCCTTGGTTTGACTGACTTTTACCCCGACCTACCCATACTGGTCTTACAGGATATGTTTGGTCTTTTTCTTTCAAATAATCTTATTTTATGAACTAAATTTCCTTAAATAAAATGTCATTTCCTCATGGAAAATAATTTGAACTTCTTATACTGTCCATTCTTAATTTTATTTTGACTCTTCAAAATTAAAACAGCAAAAGGTATACTTCCACTTTCATCAAGTTAGAGTAACAGGTATTAGAGTCAGCCTTCCACATAAAAACACTATATAAAATGGATAAAATATATGAAACAATTATATACAGATGTTAGACATCAAGAAGCACAGAACAATGATACCTGAGAAAGGGAAAACAAACAAAATGAGCCCTATGACTGCCACAGCTTATTGAACTGAGAGTTTTCAAGGCTGCAGTTCAGAAAAGGGAACTTGGAAAGACCTAGCAATTTCTGTGAGTGAAAGAGGTAGAGATAGGAGTTTAGGGAGTCCAAGGTTGCTAAAGTTTACAATGGTTGAGTGCTACAGAAGGGAGAGCTGTACAGAGACAGAGAGCTCTGGAGATATACAGGAAATCCCCATTAAGTCTTCAGTTGCATAATGATTAACACATAGGTATAAGGAAACTATCCATGGCCAAGGGGGGAAGAAAAACTAAAAACACTCAAAAGGATTAGAGAAAACAGTATCTGGAGGGCTCATAAGGGGCCTGGAAGGTAGTTAGATAGTTATTGCCTCACTTGTTGTTGTTGTTGTTAGGTGCCATCAAGTCGGTTCTGACTCATAGCGACCCTATGCATGACAGAACGAAACACTGCCCGGTCCTGCGCCATGTTTACAATCATTGTTATACTTGAGCTCAGTGTTGCAGCCACTGTGTCAATCCACCTCATTGAGGGTCTTCCTCTTTTCTACTGACCCTGTACTCTGCCAAACATGATGTCCTTCTCCAGGGACTGATCACTAAAGTAGGGTAAAATTCGCCCTAGGTGAAAGATTTATCAAATCATGCCTAACACAGCTTAGAAGTAAGCCTCAAAAGGATTACACAGTTTCATAGTTCAGGGATATTTACAGGAATAATTTTAAAAATGCATACAAAATAAAGATAAAAGTCACAATGCCTGCCATACAATCAAAAATTACTAAGCATGCAAGGAAGCAGAAAACAAAACCAATAAAGAGGAGAAAAAAAATTTTTTTTAAGTTGCATAAAAGACACAGAAGAATTAGCAGACAGGACATTTAAAAAGTTGTTATAACTATATATTCAAATACATACATATTCATTCAAAGGAAAGAGAAAAAATTGAGAACGTTAGACATGAAAGATATTAAAAAGACACAAATTGAACTTCTACTAAGATAAGAAATTAATATCTTAAATGAAAAATACACAGGATGAATTAAATGGCAGATTAGACACTGCATGAGAATTAATGAAATTAAAGTATATCAATTTTTAGAAATCAAAAATGAAAAACACTGAAAAATATGAAGAGTAAGAGAACCAAGGAAAAGCTTCAAGCAGTCTAATATACGCGTAATTGGAGATTCCAAAAGAGAGAAGGAAAAAGGGGGGGATTTAAAAAAAAAAAAAACTTGGGAGGAATAGTAGCCAAAAACTTCCAAATTTGATAAAAACTGTAAAACTACAGATCCAAGAAGTTCAACAAACCCCAGGACATCATAAACACCAAGGGACATCATAAACAAATTACTTAAAGCCTGTGGTACAGAGAAAATCTTACAAGTTATCAGAGAGAAAAAACACATTATGTACAGAAAAACAAAAATATTAATAAAAGCACACCTGCTATCAGAAATTATGCAAGCTAGAAGACAAGCAGCAACTTTAACTGTTTCAAGACCCAATTATTTTTTCCTTTGAATTTTTTGGGGTTTTTTTTGGATACCATGTGTTTTCATTAATGGAAGCATGCTGAGTCATGCAGTATGTTTAAATTTTCAGTTGGTAATATAGATTTTGACAAATATTATACAATACTAAATGGTTACCATGGAACTTTTATGGCTCTCAAACCCCATAATTAGAGGCGCTTGTCTACACCACCAGAAAACCTGGTAGTGTAGTGGTTAAGTGCTATGGCTACTAACCAAAGGGTCAACAGCTTGAATCTGCCAGGCGCTCCTTGGAAACTCTATAGGGCAGTTCTACTCTGTCGTATAGGGTCGCTATAAGTCGGATCAACTTGATGGCACTGGGTTTGTCTACACCTCCAGACCTTGGTTGCTGATGTTTTTCGTGATACCTTCCATTCCATTACATAGGGAACCTCTGGTTTTCCAAAAATGACACACACATACACACACACACACACAAAAGCCCATCAGGGCTCCCTATCTATCACACAGGAAACCATAAATACACTTACAAGGCTTATTTAGGGGTACAAACGCCAAAAGAGACAAAATTTTTACAGAATCATACTTCCTTGTTGCACTACCTCACTTACAAGCCTCATGCCCCAGCTACTTTGCTTCAGCTAATGTTTCTTTTGGAAACCCGGGTGGTGCAGTAGTTAAGAAGTACAGCTGCTAACCAAAAGGTCAGCAGTTTGAATCCACTAGGCACTCCTTGGAAACGCTATGGGGCAGTTCTACTCTGTCCTAAGATGTTTTCCCATTATGCAAGTCCCCAGTGAAGGGCAACAAATACTTTCAGTGGTAAAAGTAGATTCCCAAAGAACCTGAGAGCTGGAAAAAATGGGTGGTATACCATTTGTACCACAGGTCACGAAAGGGTTAAAGTATTAAAAGAAAAGCAATTCTCAACCTAGGATTCTTCACCCTGCAAAAATATTTTTCACAAGCAAAGGTCAAGTTTTTCAGACCTACAAAAGCTGGAAGAATTCATAACCAGCAGACCTACTAGTCCCTTTGTGTAGACCTGCCCTGTAGAATGCAGAACACCTGCATTCTGGCTACGGGAAGGTGGTACCAATCAATGGTACCACTGATTGAAGGCGTAATGAAGCATGTGGGAAAATAAGCCACTTCCAAGGGTATGAACCATGGTCATACTTCCCTTTGCTGCTAAATATGACCCCTAGTCAGAAGCAATGTTGTATGAGATAGAGAGCAATGAATAAGGCATTCTATTCATATGAAAATCCCATGAAGCCAAACTTTAAAGGCAAAGCTGTATAAGTAGTTCCCATAGGAGTGTGAGCCACATGTTCCTCAATTTGCTGCTGTTTTCTGGACTTGCCGGGGCCCGACTTCATATTTTCCATTTCCATTTTAAAGTTGAAATGCTCCTGTGCATGGCCAATTTTATGGTTCATCTGATCAAATAATATCAAGTTCTTGATGGGCATTTTGGGTCATGTAGTAACTTGGTGTCTTATTATCAAGTATTCAGTCCCTATCATGGCCTAGTACCAAGTCTGGAGTCACTCTGCAAATGGAGTATAGTTGTTACAGAAGAATTCATGGTCTTATTGCAAACTCTAGGGATCTGCACTGTGATTTTCTTAAGACTTGCCAAAAGCTCTACACAGCTTGTCTATGTCAGACCCTCCCAATAACATTGTGTCTGCTGCATCATAAAACTCAAGTAATACAGCAGTTTGTATTCAACCTCAACCTGCTGCAAAAGCCATTTCTTGGACTAGGCTCCAACCAAACTAAAAATCAAACCAAACCCGTTGCCATCGAGTCAATTCCAACTCATAGTGACCCTTCGTTGTTGTTGTTAGGAGCCATCAAGTTGGTTCCAGCTCACAGCGATCCTATGGGACTAGGCAGAACTGCCCCACAGGGTTTCCAAGGAGAGGCTGGTGAATTTGAACTGCCGACCTTTTGGTTATCAGCTGAGCTCTTAACCATTATGCCACCAGGGCTCCTCATAGCAACCCTAGTAACCTGTAAATGCTTGAAGTAACACTCAAACTCTCTTTATGTTACCTCAAAAATCCAAAGAAATTGCCAAGGGTTATTTCTCTTTCTTTGTCCTGTTCAGTGCCAGGTGCCACAATTTGTCCCTCACTTTACAGAGGATATACTACAAAGCACTAAAAAAAAAAAAACTGCTGTCGAGTCTATTCCAACTCACAGTGACCCTAGAATATAGGGTTGAACTGCCCCATAGGGTTTCCAAGGAGTACCTGGTGGATATGAACTGCCAATTTTTTTATAAGCAGCCGAGATCTTAACTACTGCACTTAACCACTAGAAAACTCAAGATTTCAAGGGCCTTGACTTTTCATATATGTTTATTTCTTATCCTCTGGCAAGGATTTATCTTAATAGGAAACCTAGGATGCTTGTTTCACTAGGTCCAATTAAATGTCTTTAATACAATGGATGAGCTGGATGTCCCACCAGATACCAAGATGATGCTGTTATAACTGAAAGTGCCAAAGGTGACCTAGCACCAAGGCAAGCCAGTAAAGATATACTATTTTCCCTGGAGAATTTCTGGAGACTGTTCCTTTATCTATACGGTTGATCAACAACAACAAATATATTTTAATTTCCAAAGGCTGTATCAATATGTTCCAATAAAGATACAACATATGGACCTACAGCTGTTGACTGGCATCACAATAGAACTGTATCTGTGAAAATATACAATAATTCTTCTGGTTTTTGCATTGTCCAAACAGGTGGATTAAATGAGGATGGGGTAGGAATCACCATTCTTGCAGGTCTATGGTAACAGAACTAACTTCTGTAATTCGTTCAGGAATGTGCTGTAACTTTCGATTTATTACCTTGGTAGAACTTCCAAGTGAAGATAATTCCATTAGCTTCCTCTTGGCCCTTTCTACCATATTAGCCCTGTCATTGCTCAGGGAACCAACGTATGTATTCTCCCTTTTACTATACTTTCCACTACACACATTATGAGAATGGAGAAAAAACTACAATTCCATTGGTTATTTGTCTTTCATCACACAGAGTTACCCTCACAAAGGGCTGCAGGTCTGTCTGTGGAAGGCGTCAGGAAAGTTCCATGGAATATAACTGTGGCAGTGTTTCATCTTCAAAGGAACTGTTATAGATTGAATTGTATCCCCTGAAAAGTTATGTTAAAGTCCTAACCTCTATACCTGTAAACATGATCCTGTTTCGAAACATAAATTTTTGTTTTGTTATGATAAAAGGTCATGACAGAGTTGGGTGGATCCCAAACCTAATCACTTCTCAATGTTGTCTTATAAAAAGAGCAGAACAGACACAAAGGCACACACACACAGATGCCATGTGAAAGTCATCTATAAGCCAAGGACAAAGTGCCCACTGGTGTTTTACCAGAGGTGACCTCTATTGTAAATGGTGTGATTCTGCTGGATCTTTCCTATTTATTTGCTTACAAATAGCCTTACCTTATTTCTATAGGTACTTATACACAAACACAATTTTTATGTGTTTTCTATGCACATAAAGGATTTATATCATATGCACCATTCTTTTTTCCATTCAACAGTACGCCTCTTCTTTAATTACTACATGAAATTTCATAGTGCATATGTACCATAGTGGAAACCCTGGTGGCGTAGTGGTTAAGTGCTATGGCTGTTAACCAAAGGGTCGGCAGCTCGAATCCACCAGGCACTCCTTGGAACTTCTATGGGGCAGTTCTACTCTGTCCTATAGGGTCGCTATGAGTTGGAATTGACTCAATGGCACTGGGTTTGGTTTGGTTTTGGTTATGTACTATAGTTTATTTAAAAATAACCCTATTGCCAGGCAGATAAAGAATTTCTGATATTTTACTTCTATAAACAATATTACAATGAACACTGCTGTATATGTGCTCTGGTGGCACAGTGGTTAAGACCTCGGCTCCGGACCAAAAGGTCGGCAGTTCGAATTCACCAGTTGCTCCTTGGAAACCATATGGGGCAGCTCCACTCTATCTTATAGGGTTGTTAGAGTCAGAGTCAACTTGATGGCAATTTTTTTTTTTTAATGAATGAATCTCAAGATAGACAGAAAAGTACAATATATGAGTATGTATATTTTAATAGATACTTTGGGTTTGCCTGCCCAAAAGGGCAGTCTAAATTTTATTCCCACAAGGAAAGTTTATGAGAGTAACTACTGCTCAAACTCTAGCAATCACTTGGTATTATCATCTTTCAATTTGCATGGAAATAGGCATCTCAAGGTTATTTTAATTTACTTTTCAAATTGCAACTGAGTTTGAGAATCTCTTCACATGCTTAATAGTCATTTACATTCCCTCTTAAATGAGTAACCTTTTATATTATCTATTTTTCTATTGAGTTTTTTTTTTTTTTACTTATTTCTAGGAGCTCTTCATGAACTCTGAATTTTAAAATTTTGTCTTAATAGATAAGAAATTATTTTTATCCAAAATATTTTTTCCAAACTGTCTTTTAATTTTTATGAGGTTTTTTTTTTCTTTTGGCATGTGTCATAAAGATATAGTTTGATATAGTCAACTTCTCAATGTTTTCCTCATTACCTTTATTTTGGTTTTTATTAATGTATGCTCTCCATAACCCAAGATACATAATACATGATATCTCTCAATCTCTCTAAGCATAGAGATAGAGGTAGAAATAGAGACACGTGGTATCTGGAACAATTGCTACGCATTAGGAGAATAAATGCAGCTATATTCTTTCCTCTCACCAGGAATTTATAAAACATAAGTTTCACCTATGTTTAAAATCTGAAGGATAGATTTAGATATACAGTCAGAATGAGACTTCAGCTGTATACAATGGACATCAGTCACATAGTGCCTGCACTAACCTAACCTGGGCTTAGGTTTACAGCAGTATATCACCTGAAATTCTAGAAAACCTACATTAGGATATCTAACACAATCATATGAAAGACTGCTTATCTGTAGATCTGATGATAACATCATAGGAATACTTGAGGTCTAACATATTTTTTCCTTGTGAAAAAGCACGACTACTAACACAATACTTTATGCTCATATTTCTGTGAGCATAAGCTAACTTTCACAGGGGTCACATACACCACTGAGAAAAAATGGATTTGGTAATATTAAAATCACTTTGTTAAATAAAATAAAATTTCCAGAGTCAGAATATATAACAGTAATTGAAGTCAAAAAGTGAAAGGCAAGAGTTGGCTTCAAGCCATTTTATATGACTATAAGCTTGCTACAAGGCAATTTATTTAATTACTGGTACCAGCCTCTCTCTGATGAGACAGGATACATTGCTGGAGCACAGAAGAGGTAGGTTAAAAATGTTCTGACAGGTTTTTTTTTTTTTTTTTAAATAATGGCTTCAAATTCTGTAAAAGGTATTAATGTTCAAGAGGGTGATTATGGTTTGCCTTTTATGTACCATTATGTCTAATTTGTTTTATGCTCCAGCAGTGAAAATCATTTTCCTCCCTCCAATTTATATGACAAACACAAATGAATACTCAAGTTAAAAAAAAAAAAAAAACTCACTGGTTTAATTTGACCATCCTCTGCTTCACTACAGAAGTACATACTTTATTCTGAACTAAATGGGTAGAAATAATAACTGCCCCTCAAATGACTATAATTCATCCGGCTCCAAAAAAAAAAAAAAGATTCTTGAAAATAAGTCACCATTCTCATTCCTGGAAGATAAAAGAGTGAAAGTACCCAGGAGAAGCCAGAGCAACGGTAATATTTAAAAACTAATGGCTCCATGTGGTCTTGGCCTTAGTTAATTATTTCTCATGAAGAAGAGCGGGAAACATGTACAGCTGGGAAAACTTACACAATTACATCTAATAAAATTAGGTCTGAAAAATTCTTAGAAATAAAACAATTCAGCATGTGTTTATTAATTTTTCTAAACAGGCGGTTTCAGACCCATTAGTGTAAGGGATCCAAGGACTGAGACATCTGAAGAGTTTTTCATTTATGCTGTAAGTTTCATTTTATACCAAGATACATAATGGGTGTGTAACGCTTAGGTAAAACATACAGACAATACATTAATTATCTACATCAATTATAAGCTCTCAGTCAAGTTTTAATGTCTTCACCAGACTTGGAAAATTACCCTCTTCTTTTGGGGATAAAACAAAGAAACTAATCCCAAAAAACCCTACCCAAACCCTGAAAACCAAGAGCAATGGCACACCCCTCTAAAACCTTAATAAGGTTCATTTGGGAGTCATGAGATGGAATAGGTAGAATTTTCATGATGACTTAGAAATGCAGTAGCAAAGTAAATTCAGGTCCACATGAACCTGTTCTCTACCAAATCGCAGGCAAACATGGGATAAATCCAGGAACGGGTCAGTGTGGAGAAGAAGGGTAAAGAGAAAACTTCTGAATATGCTCTGTCACAGTTTCCAGAGATCTGTTAAATCAGACATACGCAACTTAATAAGTAAGTGAAAGTGGAAAGTGGGGGAGCTCCCTACCTGCCTTCACCTTTGGGTATGCACAAGAAGCAGCTGTAGCCATGTATCTACTGTTACAGTGACGAGGCATATGTGGGGAACTGAGGCTGTCTTGACAAAAGCAGGTGTTAGCCAGCATGAAACACAATGATAGGACTAATGTTTAGGTCTTTTGGTACACCCACACTTCATATTACTGTTCACATTATATTCTGTTTGTTGAATAATCAATTAGCTGTCTAAGCCATAGGAGTCTAAAATGGATAAAATGTGCAGGAAATAAAATATTTATTAGGTTTCTCAAGCTGCACATTTGAAATTAAGTCCCCTCATCTGTAAAATTGAAATAGTAATAAGAGTTCCTACCTCACATCATTGTATTGAGGAACCACTAGGCTAACATATGTAAAGTACTTAGACTGGTGTTGGGCATAGTAAATGACTCAATAATTTTAACTATGATTATGAATAAATGAGGCTTTAAGTTATAGTAGGATAGAAAAGATAAACCATGTAAAGCAGGGGTCCATGAACTGATCAGAAATGGACAATGTCAAGATACTAGGCAATTGACTTCAGAAGGCCTGGACTTTCTGTGCATGCTGAGACTCAAGGCTATACTCTGGTGTGTTGCAAAGAGAACATCAGAAGGCTACCCATGTGCAAATTAGAAAGTGCATAATTGTCATAAGTGAGACCCAGGCCTAGTGCAGATATGGCTCAATCCTCAGTTCCCTGACTTGCTAGCTGTAAGTGATCTTTGATAAGTAATTTAATTTTCAGTTATATAATCTATAAAATGGGTATAATACTAAGTGCTTCAGAGATGCTATGAAAACTAACACTCACAAATATTTAAAACAGCATATTACACCAAAAAACCCAAACCTGTTGCTGTCATAGCTACCCTATAGGACAGAGTAGAACTGCCCCCATAGAGTTTCCAAGGAGTGAATGGTGGATCCGAACTGCCAACCTTCTGGTTAGCAGCGTAGCACTTAACCACTATGCCACCAGGGTTTCCTAGTGTATTATAGCTACTTAATATTTTTAGATTAACATTGTGGTTAATATTTCTATTACAAATAGGCATATGATCATTCAAATTATAGAACAAAAATAATCCAACAAAGGAGATAAAATGGAATCATAAAAAAAAAATGCAGAAAAAGGGAGGAAAAAAGAGCAAAGAAGATCAAGAAAAATTAGAAAAAAAATAGCAAGATGACATATTTAAACCAAACCATGCCAATAATCACACTAAATGTAAAAGGTTTAAACACTCCAAATAAAAGTCAGAGGTTGCTAGATTAGTTTATAAAACAAGACGCAAATATATGTTGCCTACAAGAATTTTTTTTATATATAAGGATATAAATACATTAAGAGTAAAAGAATAGAAAATGATTTACTATCCCAGCACAATCAAAATAAAGCTGGAGTGGCTATATTAACATCAGGGAAACAGACTTCAGAGCAAAGAATATGATCAGAGATAAAGACAATCATTTTATAATAACAGATCAGTAGATTAAAAATCAGGAACACATAAAATTCTAAACTTTTATGCACCTGATAACAGATCTTCAAAATACATGAAGAACTAATATAAGGACAAATAAACAAATATATCAAATGTCTGTTTTAATAGTTGACAGAAAAAGCAGACTGAAAATTAGTAAGCAACACTGTCAATCAACTTGATTTAATTGATGTTTATAGACTGCTCTACCCCAAACAGGAGTGGACAAAGGATCAGCTGAGCAGTGAAGCTCATGGTGCCCTCCTTACATGGATAATGGAAATGTTGACTTCATCCTCAGCTGGAAAATGTTCACCATTATCCGTGACTTAACGACATTTGAATTTCCTCTTTCTATAGCCTTTCTGTAAACCCTGGTGGTGTAGTGGTTAAGTGCTACAGCTGCTAACCTAAAGGTCGGCAGTTCAAATCTGCCAGGCGCTCCTCGGAAACCCTATGGGGCAGTTCTATTTTGTCCTATAAGGTCACTATGAGTTGGAATCAACTCGACAGCAACGGGTTTATAGCCTTTCTGGTCACTGAGGAATCTCAATATTTATCCTAGTCCTTCTTCCCTGCTCATTGTTTTCCTGAATTGTGTTTACAGTTTTAAAAGTACGTTGAGTGTTCACTATGTTTCAGTTATACTGAAAAGAAAGGAGGGTAGGAAAAAGAAAAATGGAAGGATTTCACGCCTATCCTTTAAAAGGTTAAGATTATTTTAATCTTTCTATACCTTGCTTTGTCCTTTCAGCTTGAGAATCTGCTGTCAACCTCTTCAGTGGCATCAGATTTCCCAGCTCATGCCTTGCCAAGAAAGCAGATGGGGACAGATGATTTGTTCAACAGGCACAGATTTCTAGCAAGAGTACCAATTCCCAATTATCTGAGCAAACGAAATAAAAATTCATTTCCTTAAGTGATAGTTCTTAACCATAGTATCTGACACAATGCAATTTTATGATCACTAATATGGTATGATATGAATATTTTCATTTTCATGCTCATAGAAATATATTTCATGCTACTAGAGATTATATATTTAATACAAAGCACTACAATTATTTTATCCTTTCTTAAGAGGAAGAGAAAAAGTATAGCAATAGTTAGCTCATATGGGAATTCTGTGTAACCACTCTGCAGCCTATACAATTTCTGCCACAGCCTGTAAACCTAGGTACACCCATATGAGAAAGTGGAGCATCTGTGTTGTACGCTATCTCTGTGTAGTAGTCAGGACAAATGTTGGCAACTATCCTTTCAAAGAACATTATACTTTAGGGATAGTTGTATATAACCTTGTATAACCTACCTAGTGTCAAATAATGCTTAATTCAGAGCAAAACCAATCGGGCCAGTTTTATCATTCAGGTGACCAGTTGTATAATAAAAGCACCATGTGGGAAAATTTATCTAATTACACGAAAGTTCATTAGACAAAAGGAGTGATACATGAACAGCAGGAAGGCAGTTCACAGAAAACAGATGAATGCAATCCAAAAATACTAAGATGCAAATTAGTTTCTGTGTAAATTATTATTTTTTATGAAAAAGCAAGGAAACATCTTTTAAAAATGAAATAGAAATATAGTGTGTTAAGCCTGCAATTTTACGCAGACAACCTAACAATGCAAAATGAATATTCAAGGTCTTAAAGCTGTTAGAATTATTTTTAAAAAAACTCATCATAATTGTTTGGTAGCAATCCTACAAAAATCTGTAAGAAAATGTCTCCATTAATTTGAACAATATCCAGTTAGTACTAAAAGCATGACAAAACTCCCTCCTGCTTCACTGTATTTATTCCAACGCAAAATGGGTCTGCGTGCACGAGGGAGAGATTTTTATCACATGTGAATTCTCATTTTCCTGTAGCCCTCCCCACCATGTGGTATGCAATTTTTTCTCTCAAACTCCACACTGCACAGGCTGTGGGGGTGGGCTAAGGTTGCCCTCTATCTCCCATGACTCCTTGTCTCTCCCTCAGAAGCCCGACTGCTCTGAAACATGAGCGACAGTGACAGACAACTGCTCTTATTAAAATCACCTACTGACTTTCCGGAGCCCTGGTGACACAGTGGTTAAGAGCTCAGCTGCCAACCAAAAGGATGGCAGTTGAAATCCACCAGCTGCTCCTTGGAAACCCTATGGGGCAGTTATATTCTGTACTATAGGGTCACTATGAGTCAAAACTGACTCGACATCCTTTCTCTCCTAAAGATTTTAACCTCCAATTCATCATCTTTCTCTTCCCTCCTAGTCATTCCATCAGTTTTGATTAATTGAACAGCTACTTGGATCATCCAAACAACACCCTGGATACCCAGTTCATGATGGACAGCTCATCGGGCTCCCTGAGTGATGGCACCAATATGAGGATTCGGCATCAATCTTTGCTGCTGCTAGCTCATGCTATGGGACAAATGCATAGTCTCCATTCATGAGTTCGTGGAGCAAGCACTGAGGTTGCCAAAGACAGAAGTTAGCTTCCTTCCCTGCAACAGATGTACACTCATGACCACTAAGATGTGTACAATTTGTGTCCCTTCACATTGATCAATCCACATTAGTCTTACCAAGCCCTATTTGTCTCTGCTCTTCAAGGCTCCTGACCAACCATCTAAACCATTCACCACTGCCCAGAAGGCCATGTATAACCTTACCTCAGCCCACTTCTTCCACACCAAGTTAATGGCCAGGAGTACTGCTCAAAGTGCTGCCCCCTGGAAAGATTTATCCTCACTGCTATCTTTCAGGGCGACCACTGAGTGAGCAGTAGTCTATTTTCCACTTACACCAATATATTGAGCTATGAATCAGATCTGGGTTTTTCCCACCTGTGTCTGCTGCTTATAAGGCGATCCTATAAGCTTATTTATGCCATGTGGACCTACTTGGGACTGATCACAAATATACATTTCCATTGTATGATGGATGATTGCTGGGTCTGCCTCACCAAGTGACCTGGCAAATGTGACAATACCCAGTTGTCCCTTCCCTAAGGGATACATGCTGGGGCTGCTATCTAAAGACAACCTGCCTTGTTCTCCCAGATAATCCTTTCTTGTCAGATGGCATGGCCTATTTCATTCTAATAGCTTTCTCTACACTGCACAAGAAAGCACCAATTTTTCTTCTCTGTTAGACCTTCTGAATGAGTTGACACCCTACATTTCAATCATTATCATTTCCAAAAGTGGGTCTGCTTTTCTTTTTCAGTATGAAACTGTAAGCTTTCCATTGTCAGACAGTGTCTCCAGCCCTGTATTGTCTGCTGATCAAATGACTTGCTTCTCTAGTACCTAGATTGTTATTTTTAGGATGGTGAGAGGAGTCCATTAAATGTGATAAAAACCACTTAACCTTTCTTAGCCCACTCTAGTAGAACCTATAGGAAATTACATCCCTTTATGAACCACTTCTCTTCTTTTAAATATTACATGGTTTGTATGAGATCCAGCAAGAAAATCTGCGTGTATGAATGTTTTATGTATTTGAAAAACAGAAATGCCAGAGCAGACCCATGTTTCATTGGAATAAACGTAATGAAGCAGGAGGGAGGTTTGTCATACTTTTGGTACTAACAGGATGTTGTTCAAGTGCACATTAGGGGAGAAAGCATAATAATGAATTTTAAGGTGCCTCTGGGACAGCCTGACACAAGAATGCTAAGAATTCAAAGCCCTTATCTGGAAAGTCGGAAACATATTTTTTAAGAGCAGATCTTTTTTAAATAACTTTTGAATTGAAAATTAATACATCATCATCGTTGGGACAGTGCCTCAATAAAATGTACATATGACCATTAAGAGTAACATGCAACCATAAAGTGACTACAGCATTTTGCAAAAACACATTAAACAGAAGTTATTAATTGGGGTATGAAGGGGATTGAGAGATAGGTACCTGAAAAAAGGATATAAACAAGTAAAGAACTAAATAAAAAAGACAGGGGCCTTGCATAGACCACATGCAATAATGTGCCATCAACTGAGGACAAACTAAAGAAACGCTCCCTATTTGAGGAAGCCATGGTGGCATAGTAGTTAAGTGCTATGGCTAAGAAAAGGTCAGCAGTTCAAATCCACCAGGTGTTACTTGGAAACTCTATGGGGCAGTTCTACTCTGTCCTATAAGATCACTATGAGTCGGAACTGATTTGACAGCAACGGGTTTGGTTTTTTGGTTTGGCCCAAAAGCAACACTAATGTATGCATATGGTGAGTATGTACGCACATTTAAAATGCCTGCATTGTTTTCCATCTTGGAAACCTACTTATTTTATGTCTTAATTTTGTAACCAGTCACTTTACTGACCTAATTTATGTTTTCTAATAGTGTGCAAGGTAATTCGCTAGGCTAAGAATTTCCAGGAATGTATCCTGATCACCTTTCACATTGTGATAATAATTTAGGTGCCTCCTGTTCAAACTTGAAATCTCATATGAATTCTTCATATTCCTTTCTCTTTATCTAATTGAAATGACTAGCACATCTTAAACAATGTTAAATAATCAATGATAGCGCCTCTCTTTTTTATTCTACTGAATCTTAAGAGAATGCTTCTAGTGCCCAATGATAAAGAATGATGCTGAATATTGTTTATAAATATTCAGCATCATACTTAATTATGCAACAGTTGAAATATTACCACAGTTATATTAAAGAAGTATTTTATTAAGACATGTTTTGTGTTTTGTAAACTACTAGTGGAAGTTGGATTTTATCATATGTCATTCTCATATATCTGAAATTAATTTTGTGGATTTTCTGTTTTGGCCTCTTCACAGAATGACATATTAGATTTTCTTTTTATATACATTATTATTTAATAGACGCACAGTATATTCTATGATATGAAATGCAAGCAATCAAATTTTGTAGCTGTTCTCATGTTAGTGTGTTGAGTGAGATTACTACATGAGAATGTAAGTCTGATTAGAAAGAGATAGCCAATAAACTTTGGGTATTCTTTGAAGGGTGCTGCTCCAGACTCTTTGCTTTTACCTCACAAAAAGTGATCCCTTTGGAAAACACAGATTATTCCTCAACTACATCTCCTCCAGAGTGCATATCACTACTACAAGCATGTTTGCTTGTGCTACAGTTTCCAATCAGCATCACGGATTCTGTACTCCCAGAACGGACTGCTTTGATGCCTATATTTTGCCCTGATTACCAATTTCAAGATATAGTCATCTGTGTTTACATTATAAATTTTCTGCCATGCTTCCATGATTTATTCAGAATTTGATGTTTTGTAGCAATTACTTTGGTATAAATCTCTGGGAAAGCAGATACAGCATCTGTTGTATCTCCAGGGCCCTCCTAACATGGTGGTTGGTACATAGAAGATGCTCAATAAATATTTATTTTTATTTAAATTTGTCTTGAAACATGGGTTTTCATTACAGAGGTTATATCTTTGGAAAATATTAATTTTGTAGGGAACTCTGTCTTCTAAAGTTCTGTAAGAAATCTTGGTCAGGATTATACTATCTTGCAAGTATTTGGGATACAAGGGCTTCAAAAGTGCCTCCTTGGCATAATTAACATTGTATCACTCTTTAGCTCTCTAACCCCTCTAGCCTACACCAGCTGATCCAGAGACACGTTAAGAGAGTCCAGATGAGATCAGCAGTGTTATGGATTGAATTGTGCCCCCCAAAACTGTGTATCAATTTGGTGAGGCCATGATTCCCAGTACTGTGTGATTGCCCACCATTTTGTCATCTGATGTTATTTTCCTACCTCTATGATGTGAAGAAGGTGGGATTAGCAGGATTTATGTCAATGAGGCAGGACTCAATCTACAAGATTAGGTTGTGTCTTAAACCAATCTCTTTTGAGATATAAAAGAAAGAAGTGAGCAGAGACATTGGGACCTCATACCACCAAGAAACAAGAGCCAGGAGAATAGCAAGTCCTTTGGATACAGGGTCCCTGTGCAGGGAAGCTCCTTGACTGGGGAAAACTGATGACAAGGACCTTTCCCTAGAGCTGACAGAGAAAGCCTTCCCCTGGAGCTGATGCCCTGAATTCAGACTTCCAGTCTATTATACAGTGAGGGAATAAATTTCTCTTTGTTAAAGCCATCCACTTGCAGTATTTCTGTTATAGCAGCACTAGATAACTAAGACAGAGTTTGGTACCAGGAATGGGGTGCTCCTCTAACAAATACCTGAAATGTGGAAGTGGTTTTGAAATTGTGAATGGGTAGAGGCTGGAAGAGTTTTAAGATTCTCTTGAAGAGACTGTTGGTGGAATTACAGATGTCAAAGACAATTCTGGTGATGACTCAGAAGAAGTGGGGAGAGCTGCTACACTGGAGATAGCACAGATGGTGAAAAGCAGCAGCAGAGAACCAGAAGCAGCAGAACCAGGAGATCAGTGCAAAACAGTGATGCAGCTGACGTGCAGAGCGTGGGAGCTGAGTGCTGTGCACAGGAGGATTCCTGGTGGAGTAGGGTGCCTCTGAGCACTCACCAGTGGAGCTAGGCTTGCCATACCACAGAGCAACAGAGCTGACTGCTTTCTGGTCAAAGTTTACTGGCAGAGTGGGGTGCCTCCAGGCACTTATCAGTAGAGCTAAAGAACCTTGGAACGCTTGCCCAAGCAAGGCAGACATGGGCAGCGAGGCCCACAGGACCAAGAGGTCAAGGAACCAGAAAGGCAGAGCTCAAGAGACAAGGAACACAGGAAGCAGAGCTGCCTCAGTCTCAAAGGTGAAGTTGCCACTCAGATGGACTAGGAGAATGGGGCCACCCAAAGCTGAGGAAGCAGAGTTGCTAATCTAGTGGGCCTGGAAGGCAGAGCTGAGCCCAGAGCTGAGGTGCCTCCACACAGAAACCGGAGAGTGTGGTCAATACCTAGAGACTGGAGGGCAGGGCCATTGTGTAAATGATCTCAGAGAACAGATTATTTTCAAGCCTTGAGGGCTAATGTAATGTGTTCTGCTGACTTACTTGGTGCCTATTATCCCTTCTTTCCCTCCAATTTCTCCCATTTGTAATGGGAATGTCAAGATTGTGGTTGTTCCACCGTTGTACTTCGGATGCTGATAACTTGTGTTCTAAAATTTCACAGAGGGAGAGGAATTTTTGGATTTTAGACTTGGAGTTGATTTAAACTTTTGCTATGATATGATGGGATGAATGTGTTCTACATATGGTAAGGACATGAATTTTGGGAGGCCAAAGGGTGGAATGTTATGGATTGAAGTGTGCCACCCAAAAATGTGTATAAATTTGGGTAGGCAATGATTCCCAGTATTGTGTGACTGCCCACCATTTTGTCATCTGATGTGATTTTCCTATGTGTTGTAAATCCTACCCCTATGATATTAATGAGGTAGGATTAGTGGCAGTTATGTTAATGAGGCAGGACCAAATCTACAAGATTAGTGTGTCTTAAACCAATCTCTTTTGAGATATAAAAGAGAGATTCGAGCAGAGAGACATGGGGACCTCATGCCACCAAGAAACAAGAGCCAGGAGAATAGTGAGTCCTTTAGACCATTGGAAGCCTGTCGACCAGGGAAGCTTTATGACAAAGACCTTCCCCCAGAGCCAAAAGAGAAAGCCTTCCCCTGGAGCTGACACTGAATTCGGACTTCTAGCCTCCTAGACTGTGAGAAAATAAATTTCTCTTTGTTGAAGCCATTCACTCATAGTACTTCTGTTATAGCAGCACTACATAACTAAGACAAGCAGAGACTCACCACCCCGTATCTAAAAAACCCTCATCATTTCCCTGGTGAGTGAACTAAATTGCTGAATGTCACTGAGATTTTTTGTGATTGTTGCATAACTTTACTGTGGCAATATCTAACTGCCACATATATAGTGATATGCAGCTATCAAATCATCTTCTGGTTCATAAAACTTATTATTACAGATTTTTTAGTACCATCAATAGAGCTCATATTTATGGTTATAAGAAGGAAAAGATGGCAAGAATAAGGGCATATGTTTTTGTTTTTGCTTTTTTTCAAAAAAATAATGTCATATGATGTGAAAGCACTGGATTATGAATAGCGAAAAGGAAACGTTTCTCTTACTCTTTCATTTAGAAGGATTTTGTCACACTTTTAACTATTATTCTACATCTACACTGCTTTATCATATACACAGGCTGCTATCATCTAAATTTTAATTGTGTTCCCAGTATACTTTGAATCTGTCTCTTCCTTTTATTTCTATTGCACCATCTTAGTACAAGTCACAATAATTTCTTACCTGTGGTTCCTAGAAGTCTCCACACAGCTACTCTTGCCACCCCTCCAGTGTACTATTAATTACTTTGTTCAAAAACTTTAAGTGAGCTAAGCAATGTTTTGGAAACCCTGGTGGTATAGGTTGGCAGTTCAAATCCACCATGCTCTCCTTGGAAACGCTTCGGGGCAGTTCTCTGTCCTATAGGGTAGCTATGAGTCAGAATAGACTGGACAGCAACAGGTTTTTTCCAAGCGATGTTTTAGGGGCTAGAAATATAGCAATGAAAAAACCATTCCTGCCCTCTAATGGAGGCAGAAAATAAACCAGATAAACAAATTTAAAAAAATACATTAGTGGAGATAAACTGTTATAGAGAAAATCAATGTAGGAGTGCTTAGGAGGGGAGTAAAATGTAATTTCTTTAGGCCTTAGAGCTGTCCCTATGGCAAAGACTTAACTGGGTAAGGAAACAAGCTTTGTTAACATCTGGGGAAGAGCATCCAGGGGCAGCGGGAACAGAAGTGAATGGTCTTTACATGGTAAAATGACTGAAGAGCTCAAGTAAATAAACGATTCCCATGTGTCTGGAAGGAAGTGATCAACAAGTACAGTAGTAGAGACTAAGTCAGAGGAATAAAAATAAGATCAAATTGTGTAGAGCGTTACAGAACACTGAAAAAGACTGGATTTTAGTTTGAGTGACATGGGATGCAACTAGAGGGTTTTGAATGAAGAAAGGATATAATGTGACATGTTTTAGTGGAATTACTGGATTTCATGCTAAGTGCAGGCTGAAGAACAATGAATGTATCAGACAGGATGCAGGCAGCAAAACAGACACCACACACAGTACCTAAAACAGAGGGGATTTAACACTGGGGTTTGGTTACATAGTGTTGAAAAAGATATAGGATCAAAAAGAAGAAGCTGAAGTAATCCAGAGACTTCTGTAGCTCACGGTGTGTAAAGGAAGCAAAGGAGAAGATAGCGTTACCAGAGGCCAGGGCATAGTCCCACTGATTCTGCTGCTGCTGAAGTTCCTGACACTGCAGCTAGAACCTCCAAAGCCCATAGTCACTAACTGCTGCCCTTGCTGTTGCCACTGAAGGACATTTTAGCCTGTAACCACTCTCTGCTTCTAATTACACCAAAAAAAAGAACACTGGCTTTTTCCCTTTTTCCAACTTCCAGTTTCTCAATAGTGTCTTCTAGTGGCCAAATCTAAGCAGAAGCTAGCTGGCAAGGAAGTCTGAGAATTGCCTTTCCTAGGATCCAATCCGTAGAAATTGTACAACGCAGAGCAAAGAAGGAAAAGAGTGGAGTTGGGAGAGAATAGGCAAACGATTGGAACAGAAACAGGAGTAGAATAAGAATTTTTGCAATAACCTAGGAGAAAGATAAGCATGGTTCAAAAGCAGAAGACCAATAAGAAACAGTCACATTCTGGATATACTTTGAAGTATTTGCTCACAGCTTTGATACGAAAAATCAAAGTAAGAAGTAAGGCAGTTGCCAAATATAAATCCCACGTTTTTTGTGATGAGCAACTATAAGAAAGAAGTTGCAGCAAAGCCTTCAGGAGTAGCAGGATAAGGATGAGGGAAAAAGATAAGGAAATCAATTTAGGACACTTTAAGTTTGGAATATCTATAAGACATCCACATATCTACATATGTGTGTGTACACATGTGCGTGTGTGTGTTTTCTTTTTATCCTAAGCTTACTCACTGTTGTAAGCTTACATTCTGTTACCTTGTTATCTGTCTTCCATCACCAGCTTAAAAAAAAAAAAAATAGGACTAAAATATTAATGACCAGGAATGAGTGAATTTTACTTGTTACAGGTAAGAAATCAAATGACCTTGGTTCAAGAATTGGCTCCAGAGTTTATCAGCCACATGATCTTGTGACTTTAAAAAATCTTTTAACCTTTCTGAACTTCATTTTTATAATTGGCAGGCAGTGGCTGCTTTATTATTTTGGCCTCAAGGCCAGCCTTGGGATTCTCAACAGAGTCACAGGGCATGATCAATTATTGATGTTGCCTAAAAGCCAAAAGACATCAGTGGTATATTTACCAGATATTTGCCGTCCCTCATCTAAATCTAACATGGAATATCACCTATTTATTTGTTTTTAGTTAACTACATGTAACACACAACATTCCATTTTAATCAAGATTTCTATAAAAATCAAATAAAATGCTATAAATAATCAATGTAAATAACATCTATACAAGCCACAGATTTACAATCCTAGTCTCATAGTATAGTTCAGGAAGATCAATTCATCCATTGATCTTATTTTACGTGTAAGGATACTTGTAACACAAAAAATTAGTTATCCGATGGTGATGCATTTATTTAGTAGTAAAACCCAGACTAGATACCTGCTCCTTATCACCAGAGTCAAGCACTTTAACCAGAAGGCCTCTCTAAATCTCTCATGGCGTGTAAGTCCTTCCCATGACTACACTAACAACTACTTTATGGAGCTTCTGTCTTAATTTACAGCCTCTTTTTCAAGAGAGCAATGTTTAAAAAAAAAAAAAAGGCATCTTACACATTTCCTATACATTTGGGAAATAAATGCACAGTTAACCAATAAACCCATATTTTCTACATTACCGAATATGAAAAAGAGTATACAATATGAACATACCTGTCAATATTTTAACTGAAAATACCAATATCTCGTCTCTTTTTGCTTTTTTGTTTTAACTAACCTCTCATTAAAGCCTGTGTAACTGTTGTTTCAAACTTAGCTCTTTTTTTTTTTTTTTTTGTGCGTGTGTGTGTGTGTGCTTTAAGTGAAAGTTTACAAATCAAGTCAGTCTTTCAAATAAAAACCTATACACACCTTGCCTATGTAACCTCTGCTGCTCTCCCCCTAATGTGACAGCACACTCCTCCTCTCCATCCTGTATTCCCCGTGTCCATTCAACCAGCTCCTGCCCTCTCTGCCTTCTCATCTTGCCTCCAGACAGGAGCTGCCCACATAGTCTCATGAGTCGACTTGAACCAAGAAGCTCACTCCTCACCAGTATCATTTTCTGTCTTACAGTCCATCAAACTTAGCTCTTGATTTGAGTTTCTAGAAGAGGCTACATAATAATTCCACGCAAGCTTAAATTTATGGTCCCTCCATAAGGAAAAAATAGATTCTGAAGTGTACTTTTAAAGGTGTGGAATAGATAAACAGTTTCAAAAACAAAACCAAATCCACTGCCATCGAGTTGATTCTGACTTATAGCAAACCTATCAACAGAGTAGAACTGCCACATAGCGTTACCAAGGAGCGGCTGGTGGATTTGAACTGCTGACTTTTTAGTTAGCAGCTGTAGCTCTTAACCACTGATCCACCAGGGCTCCAGGAACACTTTAGAATCACTGTAACTCTAAAGGAAACCTTGGTGGCATAATGGTTAAGTGCAACGGATCCTAACCAAAAAGTTGGCAGTTTGAATCCACCAGGCACTCCTTGGAAACTCTATGGGGCAGTTCTAGTCTCTCCTATAGGGTCACCATGAGTTTGAATCGACTTGACGGCAACGGGCTTCATTTTTGGTTTTTCATAACTCTGAAATAATTAAAAAGGAAAATTCAGGTTTTGGAACAAAGAGGAGCAGAAAAAGATTGATTAATAGTGTTGCTGCATATCTCACCCTATATATGGCTCCTGAACTCGGTTAATCACAGAATTGTATTCATGTCTCCAGTTGCTCCAATGCCTGATTTAATGTAAGAAATAAATTTACTGTTAACAAGATCTGGAGGTAACACCCAGACTAGGTTAAGATGATGTAACAGCCAACCTGTCAAGTAGCTTTACTGACTTCAAGATACAGAATGACAACTCAAACAGAGAGGTCAGAGTCAGTTGTGATACTTGCTTCAGGGAAGTAATGGTGCGTCAAACAAAGTGTCAAGGTAAAACCACAGGTCAGCTTACGCGCATACGAAAATTGTTTTCGGGTATTAGACTTCCAAAAGTGTTTTGGTTTACTAGCCAGAGTTTTGTGATTACATCTTCTTAAGGCTATTGTTTTCTGATTTATGCTAAAAGAATCTGTATCCCTCCCTGCAAAACACGTGCTTGGGCACAAACGATGTGTATGTTTATGTACATGCATGTGCAGGACAAATGGGTACCAAGCTAACATAATCCTCTTATGTAATGTACCATTCCTATTCATATGATGCTAATAGCATACATCTGACACTCCAAAGGCCCATTCTTTTGCTCCTTGGACACTATCTATAATCCTCAAAGAAGCCAGCTATCCTGTATATTCATTCTTGGTAGACTAAAAACTTAAGCTAGAAAATAAAGATTATTTAAATTGATTCAGGGCCAATACTAGAAAAGCAGTGTAGGTAAAACCCAACAGGCCTTTAAAAAATACTCGGTTTTTATCTAATGCTGTGTTAGATGCTGTAAATAGATGAATAAGGCACAATATCTGCCCTCAAAGAGTTCACAGCCTAGTAAGGAAATGTCATAGACTGTCCCAATGATACTGTCATTCGGGTTGGCTTGATATATGAAGAGTGGAAAATCATTAAATGAATAGTTAGAGAGGTTCCTAGGGTAGGATCAAGCGAGATTTTCACTCACCTTAACATTTATTGGTGGTGATTGGACAGGGAGAGTGGATGTAAAGAAAGCACCTAGCCCTTACGCCTGGTCCTAAAAAGGATCTGAGATAGTTATGCATATTATCGATCTATAAATCTCACTCATATTTTCCCTGCCTTCTCAGTCATAAAGAAGGTCAATTGTGGGAGATTATCTTGTTCTACAGATAGCTCTTAGGCTGATTTTTTTTCCTTCTTAGATATTTACTTAATGTTTTTAAATTATGAAGCATTATTTATTATACAAAGTTTGGACTTTAAAGGAAGTAAAAGGAAGAAAATGAACACGGCTCATAACCGTAATATTTAAAGAAAATCGATATTAATTGATTGCCATACTCATTCATTTGGTCATTCTTTTTTTTTTAAACAAATATTACTAAACACCTACTATGTGCTACACATGATACTCTTCTGGATTTTTTCTTCGAATAAATGTACAAAAACATCTTTCATTAAACAGGGATCATGTCATGCTGTTATATAAGCTTTTATTTTTACTTATCAATATGTGGTGAATATTTTCATATGTCATTAAACACTTTTGTTACATGTACTTAAAAATTTAGGGTCTTATATTAGCACCTCGTTCATAGTGTGAATTGTCCAGAACCCCATGCCCACAAGGAACGACTATGTCCACAGGGTTTGCTTTCCATGACCAAAGCTAGAAATACTTTGTGAAATTAGGTGGTAGCTCCTTGAGAACAGGAACTACGTATCGTAAAGTTTTTGTCTCTCACATATAATATGCAAGATTAAACATGTATAAATTTATAAATAAATCTCTCAGAATTACTACCAATTTGTCATTTTAATTTTTCTACTCATATTATGTGTCTATCATGCATTTTTATCACAAATAATAATGTTTCAATGCACCTTTAACACTTAACCTATGTATTCTCCCTCTTCTTTTTGCCCATCTCCATATAAGAGAAATGCACAGAATTTTAGCTGGCCTCATTATTTAAAAGTGAGATATCCTCTTCTAATGTTCATTTTCCCACTGTGTTATAACCTCTTGTTTACCTGTCCTACCATCCAGGTCTGAGTAGACTGTAAACTCCCCAAAAATAGGCACTATGTCCATATCAATTACCACTGCATTCCCAGTGCCTAGCACGACACCTATTAAGTGTTTAGTAACTGATGAAGAAAGGAATGAATAAACTGCCCAGGTGGGAAGTTGGAGGGTTCTGGACCACAATGATAGCCATGAGGCTAGAAAGCTAATGCAGAAATAGGAAAGATGTCAGAGGTTTACAAAACATCTGAAGGAGTGATGATGATCCTGTCCACAGAGATCTATCTACATTAAGACATTTCCCTCAGCAACTGTCTTCCTCAGCTCCGCCCCCAGTCCTCTAGACAACCACATTTGGGGAAACGTTCTTTCTCATAGGGAGGTCTGTCCTTGAGATAATTTTAAAGTACTTTATTCAGTTCCTTTATCTGGATTCCTGACCACTGCTGCTCACACTATAACCCTTCATTCCTGACCTAGTGTCTGCTTCGAAGGGTGAGAAGGTCACTGACACTGAGTGTCAATGGTCTGAGCAGCGCTTTCTGACCATGTCATTTTCCATAGCTGTGTGTTCTCCCATCTGAACTGGATGTTTTCCTCAGCTTGGGAGATAGGAATGGTATGGGGGAAAGAGCATAGGCTGTGGTTTCATCAAGCCCTACATGTGAATCTTGACTCCACCCTTACTCAGGGTAAAAGGTACATTTTTTAATTTTTCTGAGCCTGGCTTTTTCATCTGTCAGAAGATAACAGGGATTTTCCATAAGGCTGCTATGAGAGTGAAAACAGATAATGTGTGTCTGGTATATTAGTAGGAGCAAGAAATGTTGTTAATCCATTTTCTATGTCACCATGAGCATTAATATCTGGGGCTATTTCTACTCCTGCCAGGTTTGTCCTCAAAGTTATTATACAAAGCCCTGGTCTTGTTCCATTCTCAGTGAACCTGTAACTCACTGCTGCCCACACTTTCAGTTCAACAATAAAAAATTTCAGTTCAACAATAGCTTTGCAGAATCGATTCACTACATCCATATGACATGTTACAGAAATTACCTAAAAATATAAGCAAAATAAATACTATTACTCAGCCATAAAGAGAAATGAAGTCCTGACACATGCTACAACATGGATGAAACTTGAAAACATTATGCTGAGTGAAATCAAATATATGAAACATCTAGAATAGGCAAGTGTATAGAGACCAAAGTTCATTAGAGGTTACCCAGGGCAGGAGAGAGTAAAGGAAAAAGGCGGAGTCATTGCTCAAGGGACAATGAGTTTCATTATAGGTGATGAAAAATTCTGGAAACAAATAGAGGTGACGGTTGTACATGATAGATATAATTAATGTCACTTAATTATACAGCAAAAAATGTTGAAATGGCAAATATTTTATTATATATATCTTTGCCAAAATAAAAATAAAATATGAGCAAAGGCTGAAACACAAAAGAAACAAATTGGATATATTTTCAGGAGTAACTATTCAGATCTCATATTTACCTTCTAAATAAAACAAATTCACATTTTAAGGCATGTTCCAATTAACGCTGTAATTTTGCATTCAGGCCTTTGTTCAATATTGTAGCTGTCAAGAAAAGGTTGAGATTATATGATTAATTATAGGATTAATGCTACCATATCTGAAAAACTCACTCACAGTTTTATTGCTTCTGTCAAGTTTCTATTACTAGTACATAATTTAAAATTGATATTAAGAACCAGATTTTTCCATGCAACGTGGATACTGAATGTCTCTGTATTTTCTCTAAAAATATGAAAAATAGAAAAAAGTGTATCTGTTTCTGATAGTTTTTAATTTGATCTTAACACTAAATGATGAAAATGAAAAGGAGGATCATGGATCTAACTAACATGAAAATTCCAATTCCCTTACTAAACATATCTTGAAATTGGAAAATACACATTTGGAAGGAAAAAAATAAGAAAGCTTAATGACCTCAGGCTAAATGCATAGTAAGAGAGTTTTGAGAGTTGAGCCAAGGAAATCATTTGTGTCTTGTCTAAGATTTCTAACTTTCATTTATTTATGTATTTATTTATTTTTGTCCTAGCACATGGATAGGACTTTTTTAATTTTCTAAAAGCATGAGTCTAGTTAAGGTGATGCAGCTGACTGGTTAATATCAGCATATATGTATCAATATATGTGCATCATTTGTATTCATACAAAAGGATTCTTAGCAGCCTGGGGAAGAAGCAACAGAAAACATCCTCTGTTACTAATGCGCGCAAGCTCAAGTTAACCTTTCTGTCCCAAAGGGAAACTCTTCCTCACTCTCGAGCTTATTCTTAGTGTCCTTCACAAATCCTCTGGAAATTTCCTCCCAAATATCCCCCAAAGAAAACCTATTTGGGATAACCTGCCCTTAATTACTGGAGAGCTCATTTTCATGTAGTTTTTGTTTGTTTCCCTATAATGCTATTATCATAAGGTTAGTCCACTTTTTATAGCAGAGGTGTGTAGAGTTGGCATGACATAGCTTTGGCTGAGCACGTTCATATACCTGATTGTATTCTCCTAAAGTGACTCTTAAGGAGCCCTGGTGGCATAAACAGCTAAGTACTTGGCTGCTAACCAAAAGGCTGGCAGTTCAAACCCACCCAGTGGCTCTGCAGAAGAAAGACCTGGCAATCTACTCCTGTAAAGACTACAGCCAGGAAAATCCTCTGCGGCAGCTCTATTCTGTCACATGGGGTCACTGAGTCAGAATCGACTCAATGGCAACTAACAACAATAAGACTCTTAGCTCTCCTCACTGCTGTGGTAAAATCTAAGCAAACATCCCACCATTCTGTTTGTCTTTTTTTGCTGTGTTTTTCCCTCTCCCAAAGTCTGTCTGATATGCGTATTTTTCCTAGTTTGTTAGGTTAACTACTATTCTTCCTCGTTTACCTCACTGTCTTTTCCTTCCCCTACATAACAGATAACCTCCTCCAATCAATGTATCTCCCTCAACAGCAGGATCAATTCTGATAGCTATTTTCAAACTTTCCTCCCAAATGGTGATTTAAGTGTATGCTCCCACCAACAGTTTATAATTTCCCATATTCTACTTCGCTATGACAATACAAGAAATAAAAGAATGGCATCTTATTGTTTGACATATCCTTCTGTAATTACCAGGAAGGATTGTATTTTCACATCTTTTTATATGCATATTGGTCACTATTACTTTTCTCTGAATTATTTCCCATTCTTTGTCTATTTTTCTACTAAACAATTTCTATTTCCTTTCCTAGTGATTTTTTATGAGCTTGTCATAAATAAATATAAGGAATAAAATCTTGAGGGGGGACCAAGATGGCTGACTAGGTAGACGCTTCCGCTGATCCCTCTTGCACCAAAGAGTCAAAAAAACAAGTGAATTAATTACATACATGACAATCTACGAACTCTCACCATCAAACCCAGAACTAAGGAGTTGACCTGAGTGACAGGGGAGCGAAAAGCCGCACACTGATGCAGCAACCACTTCCGGAGCCAGCGTGCCGCGCCACAGCCTTGAGTCCTCATGGTTCCCTGGAGCCAGAGTGGTGGGGCTGATGGCAGCTTACGAGGCAGGGCAAGCAAGGGATGCAGCCCTAACCCGCTGGAGTAACCTCGGTGGGGACCCAGCCAGTGCACACAGGCTGCACACTGATGCAGCTGACAAGAGAACGAGAAACCACGGGGAAGCAGGGACTGGTTTCGGAGCCTGAAGTGCAGCGTCCCAACCAGAAAACCTTGGCGCTGGGCTTTGGACTAAGCGCGGAGGAGCTGATCATGCCTTCCTGAGAGGGCCACAAGCACGGGACCAGGCCTAACCTTCTGGGGCAATCTCGACCCAGCCAGCACACACAGGCTACATGCCCCTCTGGAATCTCAGATAAAACAGTCCTCAACAAACAAGATGAGTAACTTGTCCAGCAAAACTCTCTCTCCAATATGAAGCTGAAATTAAGACATTTACAGATCAACACAAGCTTGGAGAATTTGCAGAAACCAAACCAAACCTAAAAGAATTACTACAGGAAATTCTTTGGTCAGAAAATTGATAATATCAGATACCAACACAAGGTCACAGAACAGAACATCCTGAGGAAAATCACAAAAACGAAATAAGATTAATTTAAAAAAAAAAGCTCAAAACGGTGAATCATTGATGTCATTATGTAAAAGATTACAATAACCAAAAAAGAGGGACTAAATACAGGAAGCATAAATCTTCCATATGGAGAGGAAACCAGGACAATATAGGATGACACAAGTTAGGTTTTTACTTAGAAAAATAGGGGTAAATATTAAGGAAACCACAAAGAGGTCTAACGATTCCATACTTCAAAACAAACACCAAGATAAATATAACGACTCAGCAAAAACAAATTCAACTACTATGAAAACGAGGAACACACAGTTTACAAAGAAAAACTTCTCAGCACAAAAAACTGGAAAAATGAAATTGTCAGCAACACATAAAAAAAGACATCGAAATGACAGCACTAAACTCATACTTATCTATAATTATCTAGAAACCCAGTGCTGTCTGATTACACCGAATGTAAATGGACTAAATGCACCAATAAAGAGACAGTCACAGACTAGATAAAAAAACATGATCCATCTGTATGCTGCCTACAAGAGACACACCTTAGACTTAGAGACACAAATAAACTAAAACTCAAAGGATGGAAAAAAATATATCAACCAAACAAAAATCAAAAACAGCAGGAGTGGCAATACTAATTTCTGACAAAATAGACTTTAAAGTTAAATCCACCACAAAAGATAAAGAAGGACACCATATAATGATTAAAGGGACAATTTACCAGAAAGATATAACCATATTAAATATTTATGTACCCAATGACAGGGCTGCAAGATACACAGAACAAACTTTAACAAAATTAAAAAGTGAGATAGACACCTCCACAATTACAGTAGGAGACTTCAACACACCACTTTCGGTGAAGGATAGGACTTCCACTAAGAAGCTCAATAGAAACACAGAAGATCTAATTGCTACAATCAACCAACTCGACCTCATAGACTTATACAGAACATTCCACCCAACAGCTGCAAAGTATACTTTTTTGTCTAGTGCACATGAAACATTCTCTAGAATAGATCACATATTAGGTCATAAAAGAAACCTTTTGAGAATCCCAAACTTCGAAATATTACAAAGCATCTTCTCAGACCATAAAGCCATAAAAGTAGAAATCAATAACAGGAAAATCCGAGAAAAGAAATCGAATACTTGGAAACTGAACAATGCCCTGCTCAAAAAAGACTGGGTTATAGAAGACATTAAGGAGGGAATAAAGAAACTTATAGAATGCAATGAGACTGAAAGCACTTCCTATCAAAACCTTTGGGACACAGCAAAAGCAGTGCTCAGAGGTGAGTTTATATCAATAAATGCACACATACATAAAGAAGAGTCAAAATCAGAGAACTGTCCCTACAGCTGAAACAAATAGAAAGAGAACAACAAAAGAATCTATCAGGCACCAGAAGAAAACAAATAATAAAAGTTAGAGCAAATTAAATGAATTAGAGAACAGAAAAACAATTGAAAGAATTAACAAAGCCAAAAGCTGGTTCTTTGAAAAAATTAACAAAATTGAAAAACCCTGGGCCAGGATAGGACACAAATAACCCGAATAAGCAATGACATGGGCCATATCACAACAGACTCAACTGAAATTAAAAGAATCATATCAGATTACTATGAAAAATTGTACTCTAACAAATTTGAAAACCTAGAAGAAATGGATGAATTCCTAGAAACACACTACCTATCTAAACTAACACAAACAGAAGAACAAAATAGACCCATACCAAAAAAAGAGATTGAAAAGGTAATCAAAAAAATCCCAACAAAAAAAAAAAAAAAAGCCCTGGCCCAGACAGCTTCACTGCAGAGTTCTACCAAACTTTCAGAGATGAGGTAACACCACTACTACTACAGGTATTTCAGGCCATAGAAAAGGATGGAATACTCCCTAACTCATTCTATGAAGCTAGCATATCCGTGATACCAAAACCAGGTAAAAACACTAAAAAAAAAAAAAAAAAGAAAATTACAGGCCTATATCCCTCACGAACATAGACGTAAAAATCCTCAACAAAATTCTAGCCAATAGAATTCAACAACATACCAAAAAAATAATCCATCATGACCAAGTGGGATTTACACCAGGTATGCAAGCGTGGTTCAATATTAGAAAAAAAATTAATGTAAAACACCATATAAATAAAAGACAAAAACCATATGATCTTCTCAATTGATGCAGAAAAGGCATCTGACAAAGTCCAACACCCATTCATGATAAAAACCCTCAGCAAAATAGGAATAGAAGGTAAATTCCTCAACATAATAAAGGGCATTTATACAAAGCCTACAGCCAACACCATCCCAAATGGAAAGAGCCTGAAAGCATTTCCCTTGAGAATGGGAACCAGACGAGGATGCCCTTTATCACCACTCTTATTCAACATTGTGCTGGAGGTCCTAGCCAGAGCAATTAGGCTAGACAAAGAAATAAAGGGCATTCAGATTGGTAAGGAAGAAATAAAATTATCTCTATTTGCAGACAACATCATCTTATACACAGAAGACCCTGAGGAATCCTTAAGAAAACTACTGAAACTAACAGAAGAGTTCAGCAGAGTATCCGGTTACAAGACAAACACACAAAAATCAGTTGGATTCCTCTTCAACAACAAAAAGAACATCGAAGAGGAAATCACCAAATCAATAACATTCACAGTAGCCCCCAAGAAGATAAAATACTTAGGAATAAATCTTACCAAAGATGTGAAAGGCCTATACAAAGAGAACTACAAGGTATTATTGCAAGAAACTAAAAGGGACCTACATAAGTGGAAAAATATACCTTGCTCATGGACAGGAAGACTTAACATAGTAAAAATATCTACTCTACCAAAAGCCATCTATGTATACAATGCACTTCCGATCCAAATTCCAGTGACATTTTTTAATGTGATAGAGAAACAAATCACCAACTTCATATGGAAGGGAAAGAAGCCCCAGATAAGTAAAGCATTACTGAAAAAGAAGAACAAAGTGGGAGGCCTCACTCTACCTGATTTTAGAACCTATTATACAGCACAGTAGTCAAAACAGCCTGGTACTGGTACAACAACAGATACATACACTAATGGAACAGAATTGAGAATCCAGACATAAATCCATCCACATATGTGCAGCTGATAATTGACAAAGGCCCAGTGTCAGTTAATTGGGGAAAAGGTAGTCTTTTTAATAAATGGTGCTAGCATAACTGGATATCCACCTGCAAAAAATGGAACAGGACCCATACCCCACATCATGCACAAAAACTAACTCCAAACAGATCAAAGACCTAAAGTCTAAAACAATAAAGATCATTGAAGAAAAAATAGGGACAATGTTAGGAGCCCTAATACAAGGTATAAACAGAATACAAAACATTACTAAAAATGACGAAGAGAAACCAGATAACCGGGAGCTCCTAAAAATCAAACACCTATGCTCATCTAAAGACTTCACCAAAAGAGTAAAAAGACCACCTACAGACTGGGAAAAAGTTTGCAGCTACATCTCCAACCAGCACCTGATCTCTAAAATCTACATGATTCTGCTAAAACTCAGCCACAAAAAGACAAACAACCCAATAAAAAAATGGGCAAAGGATATGAACAGGCACTTCACTAAAGAAGACATTCAGGCGGCTAACAGATACATGAGGAAATGCTCTCAATCATTAGCCATTAGAGAAATGCAAATCAAAACTAAAATGAGATTCCATCTCACTCCAACAAGGCTGGCATGAATCCAAAAAACACAAAATAATAAATGTCGGAGAGGCTGTGGAGAGTTTGGAACACTTACACACTGCTGATAGGAATGTAAAATGGTACAACCACTTTGGAAATTGATTTGGCACTTCCTTGAAAAGCTAGAAATAGAACTACCATACGATCCAGTAATCCCACTCCTTGGAATATATCCTAGAGAAATAAGAGCCTCTATACGAACAGATATATCCACACCCATGTTTATTGCACCACTGTTTACAATAGCAAAAAGATGGAAGAACCAAGGTGCCCATCGACAGATGAATGGATAAATTACGGTATATTCACACAATGGAATACTACGCATTGATAAAGAACAGTGAGGAATCTGTGAAACATTTCATAATGTGGAGGAACCTGGAAGGCATTATGCTGAGTGAAATTAGTTGCAAAAGGACAAATATTTTATAAGACCACTATTATAAGATCTTGAGAAATAGTTTAAACTGAGAAGAAAACATTCTTTTGTGGTTACAGGATGGGGGAGGGAGGGAGGGAAGGACGGTGGGAAAGAAGTATTTACTAATTAGATAGTAGATAAGAACTACTTTAGGTGAAGGGAAGAACAACAGTCAATACAAGGGAGGTCAGCACAACTGGACTAAGGCAAAAGCAGAGAAGTTTCCTGAATAAACTGAATGCTTCGAAGGTCAGCGAAGCAGAGGCAGGCATTGGCGGATCATGGTTTCAGGGGACATCTAAGTCAATTGGTAAAATAAAATCTATTAAGAAAACATTCTGCATCCCACTGCATCTGGGGTCTTAAACACTAGCAAATGGCCATCTAAGATGCATCAATAAGTCTCAACCCACCTGGATCAAAGGAGAATGAAGAACACCAAGGACACAAGGTAATCACCAGCCCAAGAGACAGAAAGGGCTACATGAACCAGAGACTACATCATCCTGAGACCAGAAGAGCTAGATGGTGCCCGGCCAAAACCAATGGCTGCCTTGACAGGGAACACAACAGAGAACCCCTGAGAGAGCAGGAGAACAGTGGGATGCAGACTCCAAATTCTCATAAAAAGACCAGACTTAACGGTCTGAGACTAGAAGGACCCCGGTGGTCAGGGTCCCCAAACCTTCTGTTGCCCCAGGACAGGAACCATTCCCAAAGCCAACTCATGAGACATGGACTGGACTGGACAATGGGTTGGAGAGAAATACTGATGAGGAGTGAGCTACTTGCATCAGGTGGACACTTAAGACTATGTTGGCATCTCCTGTCTGGAGGGGAGATGGGAGGGAAGAGGGGGTTAGAAGCTGGCAAAATGGTCACGAAAAGAGAGACTGGAAGGAGGGAGCGGGCTGTCTCATTGGGAGGGAGAGTAATTGGGAGTATGTAGTAAGGTGTATAAAAGTTTTTATGTGAGAGACTGACTTGATTTGTAAACTTTTACTTAAAGCACAATAAAAATTATTTTAAAAAAGAGTATCTTTGTAACTTTAAGAAAATGTCTCTGACAAAGTTTGAGTGTCAGGTCTTCTGTGTGTGTGTGTGTTTCTGGAATGGAGGGTGCATTTTTGAACTGTGGGCTCATTTCTTCATTAAAGTCATTTTTCTAGTATATCTTTAAATACTGTTTCTTCTATTGTTTTTATAGTGTTACTTTTTTTTTTAACTTCAGGGACATTAAAATTTCTTACCCTGGTCTGTCTTTGTTTCTGTAACTATTGTCTTATCTCTGTACCTAATATCTATTGGTCTTACTTTATAGCTTTTCCTTCTAAATATAGTGCAATTATCTCAAACTTTACTGTAATTTAGTGTTCGACTGTTTCTATTCTGTCTCTAGATCTTTATAATTTTTAGTTATTCCTGTATGTATTGTTTTGATCATTAATTCGTTTCCTTAGCTTTCTCATCTCCATTTTCATTTCACACACAATCTAAAGTTCTTTTTTTTTTTTTTTAATTCATGTTCTCATTAAGTTTTATCAGGAGATTTCCTTTGTTTCTATTTGTTTTGGTTTCTTTTCTTTGAGAAGCAGGGGGAGGGGACCTAATGTCTTCCAGAGTTGACCATTCTTCTGTCTTTGGCTTGCCTAATGCCTTTCTTTAAATAAGATTTTGGTATGGTATGTTCACGTAAGTTCCACGGTCTTTACGGGGTTTCTTTTTTTTTTTGGTTGTTGCTGTTTTGTTGGTTTTTTTCTTTGCCAATTCTAATATACCGTTATCAGTGATATACAAAAATTGAGTCTCAAATGGTTAAATGTAAATCAGTACAAAGACAGAAGGAAAATAATTTACTTATAACGTATATGCTTACCATCAGATAATGAAAATAAAATACAAAAAAGAAAAACCTTCATTCCTGACATCATAATTAAAAACTGGCACGCATTTTTATTTCAAATTTAATATTTATTTAGGATTCCTGAAATGGACCAGTTTTAATCCAGACAGCAGTATGGGGAACATTTATGTTAATGATGTTACTTATATAATGTGTTGCTTTCGGTTGCTCCTGAAACCAAAAATTTTCTTGAGGCTTATTGGGAGCATATGACCAGAATTTAGTTATTACTTGTGGACTTTTTTCTCTCACCTGGGAATCACTGTGATAAGCTGCCAACACTGCCTATTTCTTACTATTAACTTTACATTCGTGAACCATAGAGAATTAGGAGGTGGAGAGAGTGAACTTTAACCGAACTGTTGCTTGAAAAATACTGCTGGTCTCCTTTGGAAACTGTAATTTGTATTGTTTCATAGAGTAAGTCAAGAAGAGCTTTGGCTTGCTTTCTGGTAAAATGATGGTGCTTACTTCATTGAGCAGTCCTTTGTTATGGATAGATGTTTAGATAAACAATTTAAAATATATAATACTTGTAAATATAAAAACACTTTCAAAATGCTTTTTCTAAGCTTTTTTGTGCTCCCTGTGGCTAACAAATAAAGATGTTCTGATATGATGACTACCATGTCTGTCTGTTTCAATAATCATTAATAAATAATATTTTTACAGTTCAACAATGTAATTTCTAATTTTCTTTGTGATTTCTTCTTTGGCCCCCTGGTTCCTTAGGAGGATATTATTTAATATCTACATATTTAGGAATTTCTCAAGTTTCTGTTATTGGTTTCTAATTTCATTTCATTTTTATTAGATAACATACTTTGTACGGTTTACCATCCTTTTGAAATGTTCTGAAATTTTTTTTATAGCCTAACATATGGTATATCCTGGATAATGTTCAATGTGCACTTTAGAAGAATATATACTGCTGTTGGCTAAAAATTAAGTCTAATTCATTTATAGTGTGGCCTAACTCCTATTTCCTTGCTTATCTTCTGTGTAGTTGTTCTATCCATTATTGAAAGTGGTATATTAAAATCTCCAACTTTTATTGTTGAATTGTCTATATCTCCCTTCAATTCTCTTAATTTTTATGCCATACACCTTGGGATTCTATTGTTATGTCATATATGTTCATACTTTTCTAATACATTGACCCTTTTGTCATAAAATGTTCTTCTTCGTCTCTAGTAACCATTTTTGTTAAGATCTATTTTGTCTCCTATCATTTGCATGGTGCATCTTTATTCTTCCTTTACTTTCAATATATTTATGTCTTTGAATATTAAGTGAATTTCTTGTAGACAGCATATAATTGGATTATATTATCAAGCCATTGTTCAACTGGAGAGTTTAAACCATTTACATTTAACGTAATTACTGACAAAGTAAGATTTAGCTCTGCCATTTTACGATTTGTTTTCTAAGTTTCTCATATCTCCTTTGCTCCTCAATTTCTCTATTACTTGTTTTATTAGTGTTAAGTATATATTTTCTAAAGTACTATTTTAATTCTTTTTTTAACTATTTTCTCATTATTTTCTTAGTAGTTACCCTCATGATCATCAACATCACAATTTGTATCAATTTAATTTGAATTAATACCAACTTAATTTCAATTATATACAAAATCTTTGCTCCTGTGTATCTCCATTCCCTCTTTATGTTATTATCGTTACGAATTACATTTATAAATTCTGCACCCATCAACACAGATTTACAATTACTGATTTATGCAGTTGTCTTTTAAATCTGATATAAGAGTTATAAGCAAAAATACAAATACAGTGTCTTTTAAATTTTCCTATGGCGTTACCTTTACCAAGACTCTTCTTCATGTAGATTTGAGTTAATGTCTAGTGTACTCACATTTCAACCTGAAGGACATTTTAGTATTTCTTGTAGGAAAGGCCCGCCAGCAACAAATTTAGGATTTTTTGGTTTTTGTTTTTTAAATCTGGGAATGTCTTGATTTTTAATTTTTGGAAAATAATTTTGCTGGATCTTGAATTTTTGGTTGACAGATTTTGTTGTTTTTTCCTTCAATTCTTGGAATATGTCATCCCATTGCCTTGTAAACTGTGGGGCTTCTGATAAGAAAGTAGCTGTTAATCTTATTAAGGATCACTCATATATAGTGAGTTCCTTATCTCTCGCTGTTTTCAAGACTCTGTCTTTGGCTTTGAACTTTTTTTGTGTGTGTGTGATGTGCCTAGGTGTGCATGTCTTCGAGTTCATCTTACTCGGAGTTTGTTGAGCTCTTGGATGTGTGGATTAAGTTTTTTCATTGACTTTGGGAAGTTCACTCACACCCACCATTTCTTCGAATATTCTTTTTTGTCTCCTTGTCTCCTTCTGGGATTAACATCAGGTGTATTTAGTATGCTTCATCATTGAGTAGCTGTTCATTTCTCCTCAATGTTTTGTTCTTTCTGTTTGTCAGATTGGATAATCTTAATATTCATATTCACATTCACCAATTCTTTTTTCTACTAACTCAAATCTGCTATTGGACCCCTCTGGTGAATTTTTCATCTCAGTGTTTCTACTTTTTAACTCTAGAATTTCTATTTGTTTTTTTTATAAATTTTTTATCAATATTCTCTATTTGGTGAAACACAGTTCTCATACTTTTTATTAGTTCACTAAACATAATTGCCTTTAGCTCTTTGAACATGTTTAAAATGAGTGTTTTAATGTTTCTGTCTAGTAAATCCAACCTTTGGGTTTTCCTGCAGACAGTTTCTATCGATTGCTTGTTTCTTTGTATATCTCACTCTTTACTGAACACTGGATCTTTTAAATACAATGTGGCAGTGCTGAAAATCATATTCTCATCTCTCTACAGAGTGTGTTGTTAATACTTGTTGTAGTTTGTTGCTGTTGGTTTGTGACTTTGCTGAAGTAACTCTGTTAAGTGTATATTCTTCATTGTGTATGGCTACTGAAATCACCATGTAGTTTATTAGTGATCAGACAATGGCTGCACATAGATTTCCTTAAACACTTGAAACCAGTTAATGTCCCAGTGTTTGCCCCCTTGGGGTATGTGGGGGGGCGGGGTGTGTGTGCATGTGTTGGGACACACCTTGAGCACTCAACCAGGTAATTTACAACTCTGCCTTAGCCTTCAAGATCAGTCAGATGCAGGAATTTAAGCCCTTCTCAGGTTTTGGTAGTGGTGGCAGGTCTTTCATAAGCATGTTCACAGCCCTGGGCATGCATATGACCTTCTAAAATACCAGGAATATGTGAGTACGTATCAAAGCCTATGGACATTTTCTTTTAAGCTTTTTGATTAATCTAATATTTCCCATGAATATTCTACTGCCTCAAGCAGCCATGATGTTAAAATACTTGCCAGTAAATGTTTTCTATAAATGTCTCCCAGTGAGAGGCTTTTAGCACTGGGTGAGTTCAATCAAGTTAAAAAAAGAAAAGTATTTTGAATAAGGTCTTCCAAGGAACTACTACCAGTACCAGTTGCTGTCGAGTCCATTCTGACTCATGGCAACCCCTGCAATGTGAATAGAGCTGTGCTCCATAGGGTTTTCAGTGGCTGATTTTTTGGATAAAGATCAGGAGGCCTTTCTTCTGAGGTGCCTCTGGGCAGGCTCAAATCTCCAACCTATCAGCAGTCAAGAGTGTTAATGGTTTGTACCACCCAAGGACTCTGAAGAACCACTAGCCAGGTCAAATAATGACAGTTCTTTGGAAATGATGCTTTGAAATAGTTCCAGCTCACTTCTGCCACATCCAGTACTGAGAATGTGGCCTACTGTTTTTCAAGGCTGCCCCTGAGGTTTGGAATGAGGGATAGAACTAGGGTATAATGCCCTACATCTTGCTCTTCTTACTGATATTCAGATGTTTTTCTTGAGTAAACACTCCCAATTTGCCAAAAGCTTTTGATTAATTTCCAGACTTACAAAAAATGTAATTCTGATAATTTTTGCCAGTGTGTGCGTGCGTGTGTGTGTGTGTGTGTGTACAGGAATTTTTGGAGGGCCTTATTCTGCCAGTTTTGGCCTTTTGGAGCATCTATAAAGGAGTAAGAGCCAAGATTACTTGATTTCTGTGGCAATTTTGATTAGATTTAATGATCTTAAATGTTACTGTGAATTTTGCAGGATTATCTGTGGAACATAAATAATAAACAGTATTTCCGTGGCTTCTGTAGAAGCTAACAATCATGTCTTCGGTAGAAGCTAACAATAACTGTTGTTAACCAAAACGTCAGCAGTTCGAATTCACCAGCCACTCCTTCAAAACCCTATGGGGCAGTTCTACTCTGTCCTATAGGGTTGCTATGAGTCAGAACTGACTTGACAGCAATGAATTTTTAACGGTTGTTGTTGTTATTACTATATTTACATCTTATGCTTGTCTGCTTTCTCAGGCAACATTTGTATTTATCCAGGCTAAAATTTATGTTCTTCTAAAAGCTGTGACAATCCCAAGAAGATGCTTCAGCAAAGATACAGCCAAATCAGAAGACACCTTGGAAGAGACACAGTAATGACTGTCTTCAAATAAGAAGTTATTTGTAGATAAACTGAACTAAAAACTGCCAAAATGGAGGATTTTTTCCTTACTTCATAAGATCACTGCACTCTACATACAATTTAGAAGGAATAAAGCTCTAAACTTAGATTGATACTACCCAAACCAGAGGATGAATCCTCACCTTCAGAAATTCCAGTCAAATTATTCATCGACTAAAAAACAAAAACCACACCCATTGCTGTCAAGTCAATTCTGACTCACAGTGACGCTATAGGACAGAGTAGAGCTGCCCCATAGAGTTTCCAAGGGGCACCTGGTAGATTCAGACTGCTAACCTTTTGATTAGCAGCCACAGAATTTAACCACTATGCCAACAGGGTTTCCAACAAACCAAACCTGTTGCCCTCAAGTCAATTCCAACTCATAACAACCCTATAGGGCAGAGCAGAACCACACCTTAGGGTTTCCAAGGAGCGGCTGGTGGATTTGAACTGCCAAACTTTTGGTTAGCAGCCAAGCTCTTAACCACTGCGCCACCAGGGCTCCCATCAACTAGTAGCTGATAAAATAAAACCTCCCTAGTTATTAATCCCATGTGTGTAGGGCTGTTCATATTAAATAATGTGACTTTTATATCTAATCATGCCTTATCCATTTCTGAACTAATGATAACAACAACAAAAAAAAAAAGATCTAAACTCTCATCCAGACCTCAATAATTAAAACATTATAGACAGACACTTAGGCTTAATGGTTAACTTTGAAAATCCAACCATGCTTAACACAGAGTTGCATTAACATCAAAATCAATAACAATTACAGTGATGCCTGCCTTTTTGTATCTCTGCTGACACCACCCTGATCTGGTTGCCATCATCCTTTGCTTGGTCAACTGACCCAAAACCCAAAAATCAAAACCACTGCCATCGAGTCGATTCCGACTCACAGCGATCCTATAGGACAGAGCTGAAGTGCCCCATAGTTTCCAAATGGCACCTGGTAGATTCAGACTGCCAACCTTTTGGTTAGCAGCCACAGAACTTAACCACTACACCACCAGGGTTTCCAACAAACCAAACCAAGCCCTATAGAGCTTCCAAGGAGCACCTGGTGGATTCTAACTGCCGGCCGTCAGGTTAGCAGACGTAGTAGCACTTAACTACTACACCACCAGGGTTTCCTACACCACCAGGGTTTTCCCTGAATCCACCCCTATTCTCTAGTTCAAGAGTAGCGAGGGAGTTATTTTAAAAATAAGTATCATACCACATTCCTACTTGAAAGTCCTCATTGATCTGAGTATAAAGATCAGCAAGGAGCTGAAAATACACCCAAGTCTACCTCAACAACTTGATTTTATACCTCTCTCCTTGTATCTTCAGACAATCTGCCTCACGCTCCTATTTCAGTTCTCAAAATACAGCTTCATTTTTCCCACCTCAGAGCACTTGAACATGCCCTTTCCTCTGCTTGGAGCTGGTTCGCTCTGTGTCTAATTAATTCTAACTCAACCTTCAGAGTTCATCTGAGTATCACTTCCTCAAGGTTGTAGCTTTCATTGCCTGCCTAATCCAGATCAGAACTTTTCCTTTACACCAATATCACAATTGTAAATAACTGGTTTTCTAATTTGTTGTTAATGTCTGTTTGCTCCAAAAGAACGTAAGCTCCACAAAGGCTGGGTCTTTGTCTTAGTCATTACTATATTCCTACCGTCCAGCACAGAGAAACACTCAAAATCTATATGAGTAGAATTTATAAACGAAAGCTGAAGAGTCCACTCTATGCCTTCACATAGGTTATTTTACTTAATTCTCACCAAAAACATCTGTACGGTAAATAATAATCTTCCCATTTTATAGACAAGAAACTAACTTCTAGTAAGAAGAGTAAATTAGTATATTCTTAGTGAGATGAATAGTTCACTCTGCTCAGTTTCTCTCTGACAGTAAAATTAAAGAATGTATTGTAGATAAATATGATTGTATAGTACCAAAGGTAATACAATTTTATAAACTCTTCTTTTCCTTAATAGCATGATATAGAATTATCAATTAATTGATTTAGACTCATCTTAAAATAAATTGTATATTTATTTTATTTTATGTAAATTTGGGGGGCTACTTAGGTCTTTAGTTCTTGTTAATTTAAAATAGAACTTCCTTTTATTAATCTTAAAAGATCACCTTGCTTCATAATAGAGAGGAAATGTAATTAAATCCCCCTTTTAAATTTTCATTATTTCTATGTTCAATGGAACACTTCTGTTAATTTAGTATTATAACATTGTCTTTCATATACAATTATTTATCCATAGCCAACGGGGACAGTTCTACTCTTCGACGGCGCTGGGTATAGTAGCCAAAGCACTCCAGAAAAGAAATCAGGTTGGATTTATTATGGGGTTGTGTGTGTGTGTTTAAAAACTTTTTTTTTTTCTAATGTAAAAGTCATCTTTAAGGTTTACTCTATTCCTTCTTCTTCCCTAGAGAGCTTAAGGCAATTTCTCCTTTTGTACCTTTTATTAACATGTCTTAAGCAACAGCTTCAGTGGGTTAAGTCATGAAATTCCTCTTCTAGTTTGTTCTAAAATCTGCAAAATAGGCAAGTCTAAAGCTTCAAATGCTTAAACCCTCAAAATACTATTTGACATTTAAAAAGTAGGTCAAGTGCCCTATTGCTGGCTTGACGTCATCAATATAGCATTTAGAAACATTTTTAGCCACCAGACACCACAAATGAACCTTTAACTCTCCTTCTAATACCCCTTACAAATTTTTCTACTTATTGGGAAAAAGAGCTTTACATAATATTAAGCATGAAATAAATTTTAAAAGCCGAGCCCTATGCCTCATTTCAACACTTACAACAAACTCTCTTGTCAGTTTTGCTTGCATTGCAAAGAGGAGAGAATACAGACCAGGTCTCAATCCTTTTTCTACGTCTAATTATACATTGACTTTGAGAACGTTAGTAATCTTCTTTATGAGTCAATTTCCACATTAAGAATTAGATAATAATTACAAAAAGATGTCCAATGGCAGTACCTCACCACCCAAATTGCAATAATCATTATTGTACGTAAGCTGTCCCAATGCTTCAAAGCCAAGCTCTGAGTTCACTGAACAATTAAAATGGTATTGATGGGCCTCGGTAACTTCTAAATGATTTGCTTCTAAGCTAAAGAAGTGGACTGTATAGCTCCTGTCTTGTAACTTACAAAAATAAAAATTATTTTCCCTCACAATTTCTGCCCAACCGTTTCATGCACAGCTCTTTCCATCTATTACTCACGATATTTTCTTAGTTAAATCAATGCTATTCTTTGGTATAATTATCTTAACCTAGGTCTACTGGTTAAGAGTTCAGGCTGCTAACCAGAGGTTGGCAATTCGAATCCACCAGCCACTCCCTGGAAACCCTATGGGGCAGTTCTACTCTGTCCTAAAGGGTTGCTATGAGTCGGAATTGACTCAATGGCAACAGGTAGGTCTATAATACTACTAAGCTTCCTATAGACATTAGATCTGTTGTTTTCTAAGATCTCCCTTCTATTCCATGTTGTCCACATCTGAAACTACAAAGTAGACTCACAGGATTCTACCTATGGTTGCCTCCACTTTCTAAGAAAAATGGCACATTCATAAATTTCCTCAAATTTTCAAGTGAAACATGAAACAAGAGAAAAACGTCAGTCCTATTTCAATTTTCAAAAATATTACTACCCATTGAATATGGAACCACAAGGAAATGATTCAACAACAACTCCACGCCCAGCACATACTTAAGGCATTGGTCATATTGTGTACACAATTTTCTAGAAGATGGAACATCGGCAAGATCATAAGCAACTCTATCAGCTATTGACAATACCTTCGAAAGCCCTGACGGTATAACTCAGTGATACAGTCATTGTAAATGAGGAAGTAGTAGGTGCTACTTGATTTATTTCTTACATATATGAAAAATTCAAGAATACTGAGTCACTATTCATCGCTAATTATAATAATTTATCAAATTTCTATTGTAATTTGTGATAAAGGATAAAGTGACTCTATCTTGTATGGATTTTAACTACATACCAATGTCTGGAATCTCACCATTGAGACATCAGGAAACTGTTTTTAAATTTCCTGATGTTGCTTGATACATCAGAATTAGTGGCAGCAGTTACCGTGCATAATAAGCCTAGTAGCCATCACTATCACTCGAATTTTTGTGGCATGCATCCCAAGAAAAATGAAAAACAAAATAGAATCATTTAATAACTCTGTACACCACAGATTAAAAACACGTTTTTAAAAGCTATTAGTATTTTTATTAAACAAAGTTTTCTAACTTGGCTTGAGAAGAATAATTTTCCTCCTTTACTTCCATTTTATATTCACATATTCAAACTTCAAACTGACATTTACTCTCATGCATTTAAGATGCACAAATTAATAAAACTCATCTGCCCTTTGATAAAAATTCAGTGTCAAACTTTACAGAAGGTTGAGTTTCCATACTTAAACACAATATTCAATTGTTTTTAAGTCTCCAGTCAAATAAGGATACACAAATGTTGTGTTTCAAAATTTGCAATTTTGAAAACTCAACTAATTTTATGACCGGTATCCCTATCCATCTCAAACAGGCTATGTTCAATAAAGAAAAAAAAGTGGGTTATTTTAAACATTTCTGTGGAGTACACATGGTCAGGTTCAGCATACTGTATACTAGTTAGAATTTTCAAGTAAGCTAACTGACTTTACTTACAAAAAGCTAACTTGTATAATAAATGTTTAACCAGGTTCCTTATTATCTCACCAATTCTCCTTTTTCATTAACTCTGTAAGCAACGGAAATAGAAGGAGTTCTAACTAGGAATCAGGAATCCTTGCTTTTTTAATTAATGCTTTTATAATCTTTTTGGAGAAATAACAGATTAGTAAACACTAGGCCTGACCACTATGCTAGAGGTGTAAACAGAAGTAGACTATAAAGATGGGATACTGCTTATAGGCCAGGCCATAGCAGTTGTTATTTTACTTATTTTTGGTGGGGGTCCTGCCAGGCAACCTCTAATTCAAAGTAAGCCATCACCACTGTATCTATACCCAGCCACCATCAGTTTGAAGGATCTCAGTGTTCTACAAGTGTTATACCTTAGGACTAAGTGTTGGGGGAAGGATAAGGGCATTGCTTCCCGTTGGATCCACTTAACTCCTCATAAAGGACTTTTGGAAGAGGTGCAATAAGCTGCTTCAACTGCTAATATAATTAGGCCTTGATACAAGCCTGGTAGCTCATCAGTCCAGAATTTACCTGTGTTTATATGCAAGAGTGCACGAGGGAAGCCAAAATCACGGTGTCTTAAGACCAAAAGAAAACAAGCAACCACTGTGGAACCCCTTGTGTTAATGCCTTCTAGACTGAACATAAATCATGCAAAAAGTGATACACAGAAGACATTTGAATGTCCCCTGTAGCTGGTTCAGGTTCTCTCAGAAGGTCACCAGCATCATCCACACCTTAATTGAATTTTGCATCCTCAACCACAAAGTCCTTCTCCTATCTCTCTATTAAAACATTTCAGTAACTACTCAGCTCCAAGAGTTTATCCTAACAGGATCATTAGCTGACTTATTATTGGTTGAATAAATTCAACCCCTTTATCTTTATGTGAGATTATTTATCTGAACTTCCCTATTATCATACTTATACTCACTCATGCAGTTATCAAGCAGCATTTTGATTTGTTTGCCATCTCCAAGAGAATTACCTCTGCTAGTCTGCTGGATAAAAGACTAGTATGAACATGTATTTCATAATAAAATACATGTAATGAAATGTATATCCATATAGAATATTCAAACAGAGAACCCGCAGCCTATTTATATCCATACTTTAAACACACTAAATTAAGTAAGAGGCCCTGGGTAGCACAGTGGTTAAGAGCTCAGCTGCTAACCAAAAGGTTGGCAGTTCAAATTCACCAGCTGCTCCTTAGAAACCCTGTGGGGCAGCTTTACTCTGTCCTATAGGGTCACTATGAGTTAGAATCAATTCGATGGCAAAGTTTTTTGTTTTTTGTTTTTTTTTAAGTAAAACAAGTGCATTAATTTTAAATTGCTGCTATAACAAATTACCACAAACTTGGTGGCTTTAAACAATACAAATTTACTATCGTGCAGTTCTGGAGGTCAGGAGTCTAAGATGGGTCAGCAGGATTGCATTATTTCTGGAGGCTGTAAGGAAGAGTCTGTTTCCTTGCTTTCCCCAGCTTCTCAAGGCTGCCCTCGTTCCTTGGCCCTCACATCACTCCAACCTCTGCTTCTGTAATCACATCTCCTTCTCTGGTATTGCCCTTCCTACCTCCTTCTTATAAGGACCCCTGTGATTACACTGGGCCCAACCGAATAATCCAGGATAATCTCCTTTTCCCAATATTCTTAACTTAATCCTATCTGCCAAGTCCCTTTTGCCATGGAAGGTAACAATGTCACAGATTCCAGGGATTAGAAAACGGACATCTTCAGGGGATCATTATTCTGCCTACCACAGTAAGCAAAATCCAATCTAATTCTTCCCCTCCCCCCCACCCCAGTAAAAGGACTGTATTACTGCAGCCCATTCAATCTACAATGGGTTATTCTTCACTTTCACTATCCAAGGTACAGATGATAAAATGGAGTGTTCCACTATATGGAATAGTGGAAAGTATGTAGGCAGACTTTGGAGGCAGATTCCTGTTTTCATATCTTGGCTTTTTTCACTCAATTAACAGTGACCACGGACAAATTATATAACTTCTCTGATCCTTAGTTCTGTTATGTGTAAGACTGAAGCAATAACATTTTCCTTGCAAATTGTAAATAATGTCTACCTTTTAAATAAGAAAATTAAACAAATTAGTACATTTAAAATCTCTGGCACATTGAGTGTAGCGTGGTATTCAATAAATGGCTGTTGCTTTAATTAATAATTATTGTCCTACACAGTTCCAGGGCCCCAGCTTCTCCCCACTGTCTTTAATTCTTCAGTGGGGTCCCTTTTCTCATCGTATTCCCAAGAATGCTATTATGCATTTCTCAAGTGACAAATCTGTTAAAACCACATGGTACAAGTTGGATCACAAAGCCAAGCTCATGCCTCTCATCCTGGCATAAAGGCTAAGCGTGCTCAACATTTGTCTGGGATTCCATTGTCATCCACCCTCCTATTTACTTAGGCCTTCCTACACTCCCCAATTGTTATGCATAATGTTTTCATTTTTAGCTCATAAAAATAACAATGAAAAAATTACATCTGAATAGTTATCCCAATTTTCAATTTTACTTTAAGTCTAGATTCCAAGAGATTAATTTACAATATTAAAGACTACACACTGTTTAAAAAAATAACACTTAATACATGTTAACAATTTTTCTATGAAATTTTCCTTAATTTATATTCCTCCCTACAGAATATGATATCACTATATATTATATCATTATTAATATATATTATATTATATATAATTATTTTGCCAGCATTAAATACACAAGTTTTATTTATCATTATTAGTTTGCTGAAGAGTAAAACTGTTTTAGAGAGGAGACAACCCAGGATGGTGGCTCAGACACATCATGCCGTCCCCCGACAGCCAAAAAGCTGTAAACAACGGCAAATTCAAAACAAAAAGGGGGAGTAAATGGTGTAGTTACAGTACTTCCATACGGAGAGGCAGGCAAGGTGAAGTCGAGATATAATAGATTGCTTTATACTTAGGAAAATAAAGGTAAATTTCAGTGTAACCTCTAATTAATAAATCTACTCACCAAAATAAAGAAAATAAAAAAGACTCAGTAAACACAAAAACAAATTATAGGAAAAGAAAATCTATATATATAAAAAAAAAAAAAAGGACAGAAAATCAAGCAGAACAAAGAAGCCATTAACACCACACACAAAAAAAAGCATAACAAAATACCAGCAGTGAATTCATACCTATCGATAATCACATTGAATGGAAATAGATTAAATGAACCATCAAGAGACAGAGAGTGGCAGAATGGGCTAAAAAACATGATCCATCAATATGTTACCTATAAGAGACACATCTCAGACACAAAGACATAAATAGGTTAAAAATCAAAAGATAGAAAAAAAAAATACATCAAGCAAACAGTAACCAAAGAGAGCAGGAACGACAATAATGATCTGTGATAAAACAGACTTTAAGTAAAAATCCATTACAAGAGACAAAAAAAAGGGCTTATATAATGATTAAAAGGTCAGTTTACCAAGAAGACATAACAATAATAAATATTTGTGAACCTAATGAAAGAGCTCCAAAATACATAAAATAAACTCTAACAGAAATGAAAAGAGAAATAGTTCTACGATAACAGTAGGAGACTTTACACACCACTTTTGATGATAGACAGAACAACTAGAAAGAAAGGCAATAAAGAAATAGAAGATCTAAATAACACAATCAACTAACTCGACCTCACAGACATATAGAGAACACACCACGCAACCGCAACACAGTACACATTCTCCTCCAACGCACATAGATCATTCTCCAGGATAGACCATATTTTAGGCCACAAAGCAAGCCTCAATAAATTCAAAAACACTGAAATAATAAAAAAGCATCTTCTTAGACCATAATGCTATAGACCTAGAAATCAATAACAGAGAGAACAAGGGAAAAAACTAAATACAAGGAAACTGAGTAACACCTTTATTAAAAACTACTGGGTAATAGAAGAAATTAAAAAATTCTTAGAATCAAATGAAAATGAAAACAACATATCGATACCTTTGGAACACAGCAAAAGCAGTGCTCAGGGGATAATTTATAGCAATACACACATTTATCCAAAAAGAAGAGTCCAAAATCAATAACTTAACCTGACAACTTGAACAAATAGAAAAGGAACAGCAAAAGAAGACCACAGTCATCAGGAAAAAAAGGAAATAATAAAAATATAAGCAGAAATTGACAGGCAGAGGGGCGGAGCCAAGATGGCGGACTAGGCAGACGCTACCTCGGATCCCTCTTACAACAAAGACACGGAAAAACAAGTGAATCGATCACATACATAACAATCTACGAACCCTGAACAACAAACACAGATTTAGAGACGGAGAACGAACTAATACGGGGAAGCAGCGATTGTTTCCAGAGCCTGGAGCCAGCGTACCAGTCAGGTACGGCACAAGCGCAGACAGCTGCTCCACCCCCCTGAACTAACCCCGGGAGGGGGACCAGCCGGTTCCGTGGGCGGCGTGGGACGCAGCCGGTGGGAGAAGTCCCCAGGAGGCAGTGCCTGGTCTTGAAGCAGGAAGAGCAGCGTCCCAGCCAGGGAACCGTCCCGCCGGGATTTGGACTGGACGGACGCAGGTACGGCATAAACACGGAGAGCTGCTCCACCCCCCTGAACTAACACCGGGAGGGGGCCCGGCCAGTTCGCACAGGCGGCGTGGGACGCAGCCGGTAGGAGAAGTCCCCAGGAGGCAGCGACTGATATTGGAGCGGGGAGAACAGCGTCCCAGCCGGGACACTCGGTCACGGCACAAGCACGGGGAGCTGCTCCACCCAACTGAACTAACCCCGGGAGGAGGCCCAACTGGTTCTCAGAGGCGGCACGGCAACGCGGCTGGAGGGACGAGAAGTCCCCGGGAGGCAGCGACTGATTTTGGAGTCGAGAGTGCACCGTCCTAGTAGGGGAGCCTTGACCCTGGGCGTGGGGCTGGAAGCGGAGGATCTGACTGTGACTCCAGCGGGCCAGACCCCCCGGGGGCAATCTCCACACAGCCAGCACACATAGGCGACACGTCTCACGGGAATCTCAGATATAATAGTCATTCCAAGCAAGACAAGCAACTCTGGCTATATTCTGAGGTTTTACTCTCCTATCTTCTGTTCCCTCCCCCACCCTCCCCAGGAGGCTTCATTAACATCTGAATAGCCTGAGCCACAGGGAGAACTCTGATAGGGATCTGACTGCATTTTTTTTTTTAGTGGATTTTCTGGAAAAACTAGTTTCCCAGTGATGGCTCGGAGACAACAATCCATATCAAACCACTTAAAGAAGCAGACCATGACAGCTTCTCCAACCCCCCAAACAAAAGAATCAAAATCTTTCCCAAATGAAGATACAATCCTCGAATTATCAGATACAGAATACAAAAAACTAATTTACAGAATGCTTCAAGACATCACAAATGAAATAAGGCAAACTGCAGAACAAGCCAAGGCACACACTGATAAAACTGTTGAAGAACTCAAAAAGATTATTCAAAAGCATAGTGGAAAAATTAATAAGTTGCGAGAATCCATAGAGAGACAGCATGTAGAAATCCAAAAGATTAACAATAAAATTACAGAATTAGACAATGCAATAGGAAGTCAGAGGAGCAGACTCGAGCAATTAGAATGCAGACTGGGACATCTGGAGGACCAGGGAATCAACACCAACATAGCTGAAAAAAAATCAGATAAAAGAATTAAAAAAAATGAAGAAACCCTAAGAATCATGTGGGACTCTACCAAGAAGGATAACCTGCGGGTGACTGGAGTCCCAGAACAGGGAGGGGGGACAGAAAACACAGAGAAAATAGTTGAAGAACTCCTGACAGAAAACTTCCCTGACATCATGAAAGACGAAAGGATATCTATCCAAGATGCTCATCGAACCCCATTTAAGATTGATCCAAAAAGAAAAACACCAAGACATATTATCATCAAACTCGCCAAAACCAAAGATAAACAGAAAATTTTAAAAGCAGCCAGGGAGAAAAGAAAGGTTTCCTTCAAAGGAGAATCAATAAGAATAAGTTCAGACTACTCAGCAGAAACCATGCAGGCAAGAAGGGAATGGGACGACATGTACAGAACACTGAAGGAGAAAAACTGCCAGCCAAGGATCATATATCCAGCAAAACTCTCTCTGAAATATGAAGGCGAAATTAAGATATTTACAGACAAACACAAGTTTAGAGAATTTGCAAAAACCAAACCAAAGCTACAAGAAATACTAAAAGATATTGTTTGGTCAGAGAACCAATAATATCAGATATCAGCACAACACAAGGTCACAGAACAGAACGTCCTGATATCAACTCAAATAGGGAAATCACAAAAACAAACAAATTAAGAGTAATTAAAAAAAAAATACACGTAACAGGGAATCATGGAAGTCAATAGGTAAAAGATCACAATAATCAAAAAGAGGGACTAAATACAGGAGGCATTGAACTGCCATATGGAGAGGGATACAAGGCGATATAGAACAATACAAGTTAGGTTTTTACTTAGAAAAATAGGGGTAAATAATAAGGTAACCACAAAGAGGTATAACAACTCTATAACTCGATAAAAGCCAAGAAAAACGTAACGACTCAACTAACATAAAGTCAAACACTATGAAAATGAGGATCTCACAATTTACTAAGAAAAACGCCTCAGCACAAAAAAGTATGTGGAAAAATGAAATTGTCAACAACACACATAAAAAGGCATCAAAATGACAGCACTAAAAACTTATTTATCTATAATTACGCTGAATGTAAATGGACTAAATGCACCAATAAAGAGACAGAGAGTCACAGACTGGATAAAGAAACACGATCTATCTATATGCTGCCTACAAGAGACACACCTCAGACTTAGAGACACAAACAAACTAAAACTCAAAGGATGGAAAAAAATATATCAAGCAAACAATAAGCAAAAAAGAAGAGGAGTAGCAATATTAATTTCTGACAAAATAGACTTTAGACTTAAATCCACCACAAAGGATAAAGAAGGACACTATATAATGATAAAAGGGACAGTTGATCAGGAAGACATAACCATATTAAATATTTATGCACCCAATGACAGGGCTGCAAGATACATAAATCAAATTTTAACAGCATTGAAAAGTGAGATAGATACCTCCACAATTATAGTAGGAGACTTCAACACACCACTTTCGGAGAAGGACAGGACATCCAGTAAGAAGCTCAATAGAGACACGGAAGATCTAATTACAACAATCAACCAACTTGACCTCATTGACTTATACAGAACTCTCCACCCATCTGCTGTAAAATATACTTTTTTTTCTAGCGCACATGGAACATTCTCTAGAATAGACCACATATTAGGTCATAAAACAAACCTTTGCAGAGTCCAAAACATCGAAATATTACAAAGCATCTTCTCAGACCACAAGGCAATAAAACTAGAGATCAATAACAGAAAAACTAGGGAAAAGAAATCAAATACTTGGAAAATGAACAATACCCTCCTGAAAAAAGACTGGGTTATAGAAGACATCAAGGAGGGAATAAGGAAATTCTTAGAAAGCAACGAGAATGAAAATACTTCCTATCAAAACCTCTGGGACACAGCAAAAGCAGTACTCAGAGGCCAATTTATATCGATAAATGCACACATACAAAAAGAAGAAAGAGCCAAAATCAGAGAACTGTCCCTACAACTTGAACAAATAGAAAGTGAGCAACAAAAGAATCCATCAGGCACCAGAAGAAAACAAATAATAAAAATTAGAGCTGAACTAAATGAATTAGAGAACAGAAAAACAACTGAAAGAATTAACAAAGCCAAAAGCTGGTTCTTTGAAAAAATTAACAAAATTGATAAACCATTGGCTAGACTGACTAAAGAAATACAGGAAAGGAAACAAACAACCCGAATAAGAAACGAGAAGGACCACATAACAACAGAACAAAATGAAATTAAAAGAATCATTTCAGATTATTATGAAAAATTGTACTCTAACAAATTTGAAAACCTAGAAGAAATGGATGAATTCCTGGAAAAACACTACCTACCTAAACTAACACATTCAGAAGTAGGACAACTAAATAGACCCATAACAAAAAAAGAGATTTGAACGGTAATCAAAAAACTTCCAACAAAAAAAAGCCCTGGCCCGGACGGCTTCACTGCAGAGTTCTACCAAACTTTCAGAGAAGAGTTAACACCACTACTTCTGAAGGTATTCCAGAGCATAGAAAATGACGGAATACTACCCAACTCATTCTATGAAGCCACCATCTCCCTGATACCAAAACCAGGTAAAGACATTACAAAAAAAGAAAATTATAGACCTATATCCCTCATGAACATAGATGCAAAAATCCTCAACAAAATTCTAGCCAATAGAATCCAACAACACATCAAAAAAATAATTCACCATGATCAAGTGGGATTTATACCAGGTATGCAAGGCTGGTTTAATATCAGAAAAACCATTAATGTAATCCATCACATAAATAAATCAAAAGACAAAAACCACATGATCTTATCAATTGATGCAGAAAAGGCATTTGACAAAGTCCAACACCCATTTATGATAAAAACTCTTACCAAAATAGGAATTGAAGGAAAATTCCTCAACATAATAAAGGGCATCTATGCAAAGCCAACAGCCAATATCACTCTAAATGGAGAGAACCTGAAAGCATTTCCCTTGAGAACGGGAACCAGACAAGGATGCCCTTTATCACCGCTCTTATTCAACATCGTGCTGAAAGTCCTAGCCAGGGCAATTAGGCTAGACAAAGAAATAAAAGGTATCCGGATTGGCAAGGAAGAAGTAAAGTTATCACTATTTGCAGATGACATGATCTTATACACAGAAAACCCTAAGGAATCCTCCAGAAAACTACTGAAGCTAATAGAAGACTTTGGCAGAGTATCAGGTTATAAAATAAACATACAAAAATCACTTGGGTTCCTCTACATCAACAAAAAGAACACCGAAGAGGAAATCACCAAATCAATACCATTCACAGTAGCCCCCAAGAAGATAAGATACTTAGGAATAAATCTTACCAAGGATGTAAAAGACCTATACAAAGAAAACTACAAAGCTCTACTACAAGAAATTCAAAAGGACATACTTAAGTGGAAAAACATACCTTGCTCATGGATAGGAAGACTTAACACAGTAAAAATGTCTATTCTACCAAAAGCCATCTATACATTTAACGCACTTCCAATCCAAATTCCAATGTCATATTTTAAGGGGATAGAGAAACAAATCACCAATTTCATATGGAAGGGAAAGAAGCCCCGGATGAGCAAAGCACTACTGAAAAAGAAGAAGAAAGTGGGAGGCCTCACTTTACCTGATTTCAGAACCTATTATACAGCCACAGTAATCAAAACAGCCTGGTACTGGTACAACAACAGGCACATAGACCAATGGAACAGAATTGAGAACCCAGACATAGATCCATCCACGTATGAGCAGCTGATATTTGACAAAGGACCAGTGTCAATTAATTGGGGAAAAGAAAGCCTTTTTAACAAATGGCGCTGGCATAACTGGATATTCATTTGCAAAAAAATGAAACAGGACCTATACCTTACACCATGCACAAAAACTAACTCCAAGTGGATCAAAGACCTAAACATAAAGACTAAAACGATAAAGATCATGGAAGAAAAAATAGGGACAACCCTAGGAGCCCTAATACAAGGCATAAACAGAATACAAAACATTACCAAAAATGATGAAGAGAAACCCGATAACTGGGAGCTCCTAAAAATCAAACACCTATGCTCATCTAAAGACTTCACCAAAAGAGTAAAAAGACCACCTACAGACTGGGAAAGAATTTTCAGCTATGACATCTCAGACCAGCGCCTGATCTCTAAAATCTACATGATTCTGTCAAAACTCAACCACAAAAAGACAAACAACCCAATCAAGAAGTGGGCAAAGGATATGAACACACATTTCACTAAAGAAGATATTCAGGCAGCCAACAGATACATGAGAAAATGCTCACGATCATTAGCCATTAGAGAAATGCAAATTAAAACTACGATGAGATTCCATCTCACACCAGCAAGGCTGGCATTAATCCAAAAAACACAAAATAATAAATGTTGGAGAGGCTGCGGAGAGATTGGAACTCTTATACAATGCTGGTGGGAATGTAAAATGGTACAACCACTTTGGAAATCTATCTGGCGTTATCTTAAGCAGTTAGAAATAGATCTACCATACAATCCAGAAATCCCACTCCTCGGAATATACCCTAGAGATACAAGAGCCTTCATACAAACAGATATATGCACACCCATGTTTATTGCAGCTCTGTTTACAATAGCAAAAAGTTGGAAGCAACCAAGGTGTCCATCAACGGATGAATGGGTAAATAAATTGTGGTATATTCACACAATGGAATACTACGCATCAATAAAGAACAGTGACGAATCTGTGAAACATTTCATAACATGGAGGAACCTGGAAGGCATTATGCTGAGCGAAATTAGTCAGAGGCAAAAGGACAAATATTGTATAAGACCACTATTATAAGATCTTGAGTAATAGTAAACCTGAGAAGAACACATACTTTTGTGGTTACGAGGAGGGGAGGGAGGGAGGGTAGGAGAGGGTTTTTTATTGATTAATCAGTAGACAAGAACTGCTTTAGGTGAAGGGAAAGACAACACTCAATACATGGAAGGTCAGCTCAATTGGACTGGACCAAAAGCAAAGAAGTTTCCGGGATAAAATGAATGCTTCAGAGGTCAGCGGAGCAAGCGCGGGGGTCTGGGGAACATGGTTTGCGGGGACTTCTAAGTCAATTGGCAAAATAATTCTATTATGAAATCATTCTGCATCCCACTTTGAAATGTGGCGTCTGGGGTCTTAAATGCTAACAAGCAGCCATCTAAGATGCAGCAATTGGTCTCATCCCACCTGGAGCAAAGGAAAATGAAGAACACCAAGGCCACACGACAACTAAGAGCCCAAGAGACAGAAAGGGCCACATGAACCAGAGACCTACATCATCCTGAGACCAGAAGAACTAGTTGGTGCCCGGCCACAATCGATGACTGCCCTGACAGGGAGCACAGCAGAGGACCCCTGAGGGAGCAGGAGATCAGTGGGATACAGACCCCAAATTCTCATAAAAAGACCAAACTTAATGGTCTGACTGAGACTAGAGGAATCCCGGAAGCCATGGTCCCCAGACCTTCTGTTGGCACAGGACAGGAACCATCCCCGAAGACAACTCATCAGACATGAAAGGGACTGGTCAGCGGGTGGGAGAGAGATGCTGATGAAGAGTGAGCTAATTATATCAGGTGGACACTTGAGATTGTGTTGGCAACTCTTGTCTGGAGGGGGGATGGGAGGATAGAGAGAGAGAGAAGCCGGCAAAATTGTCACGAAGGGAGAGACTGAAAGGGCTGACTCAAGAAGGGGAGAGCAAGTGGGAGTAGGGAGTGAGATGTATGTAAACATATTTGTGACAGACTGATTGGATTTGTAAATGTTCACTTGAAGCTTAATAAAAGTTAACAAAAAAATATATATATAAGCAGAAATAAATGAAATAGCAGAAAAACAACAGAAAGAATCAACAAGACTGGAAGTTGGTTATTCAACAGCATCAATAAAATTGACAAATCATTGGCCAATTGACAAAGGAAAAAAAATAAGAGGATGCAAATATTCAAAATAAGAAATGAAATGGGTGACATTACAACAGAACCAACTGAGATAAAGAGGGTCACAGCAAAACAAATTTGAAAACCTAGAAAGCACAAATTTCTAGAAACACATCACCTACCTAAACTAACACAAAGATGTAGAAAATCTGCACATACCCATAACAACAGAAGAAATTGAAGATGTCATAAAACAAATTCCCAACCAAAAAAAAAAAAAAATCTCCAGCCCAGCGGTTTCACTGGAGAATTCTACCAAACATTCAGAGAAGAGTTGACACCAATTCTACTCAATCTATTCCAGAAAATAGAAAAAGAAGGAATATTCCCTAGTTCATTCTATGAAGCCAACATAACCCTGATACCAAAGCCAGGCAAAGACACCACAAAAAAAAGAAAATTACAGACAGACCAATATCCCTCATGAATATAGATGCAAAAACTAATTCTCAGCAAAATTATAGCCAACAAAACTCAACAGAATATCAAAAAAAATAACACATCATGATCAAGTGGGATTCATACCAGGGATTCAAAGATGGTTCAACCTTAGAAAATCAATCAATGTAATTCACCACATAAATAAAACAAAGAAAAATAAACACATGATCATCTCAATCCATGTAGAAAAACCATGTGATAAAATTCAACACCCTTTCCCAATAAAAAACTCTAAGCAAATTAGGAATAGAAATGAAATTTCTCAACATAATTAAGGGCATATATGCAAAACCAACACTAAAAAACACCAAATCCGATGCCACTGAGTCGATTCCAACTCATAGCGACCCTACAGGACAGAGAAGAACTGCCCCAGAGGGTTTCCAAAGAGTGGCTGGTAGATTTGAACTGCCAAACTTTTGGTTATCAGACATTGCTCTTAACCACTAAGCCACCAGGGCTCTATAAGAAACCAAAAGAGACCTACAAAAACGGGAAAATATTCCACTTTCATGAATTAGAAAACTTAACATTGTGAAAATGCCAGTACTACCCAAATGGATCTATAGATATAATGCAATCCCAATCCAAATTCCAACAACATTCTTTAATGAGAGGAAACACTAGTCTCCAACTGTATGAGGAAAGGAAAGAGGCCCCCAAATAGCTAAAGCAATACTGAAGAAGAAAGTAAGAGGCCTCACACTTCCCATTCTGAAAGCATACTATAGAGCAACAGTAATCAAAACAGCCTGATAACTGTTTCAACGACAGACACATAGACCAAAGGACTACTGTTGAGAACCCAGAAGTAAATCTAGCCATTTACTGGCAGCTGGTGGCATACTGGTTAAGAGCCCTTCTATTAACCAAGAATTAAGCAGTTAGCATTCACCAGCTGCTCCTTGGAAACCCTTGGGGACAGTTCTACTCTGTCCTATAGTGTCACAATCAGTAGGAGTCAACTCAAGGGCAATGGGTTTGGTTTGGTTTTGGCCGGATGTTCCACAAAGGGTCAAAGTTCATTCAATGTGGAAAACCAGTCTCTAACAAACGGCCCTGGCAAAAGTGGATATCCACTTGCAGAAAAATAAAACAGCATCTAAAAATAAAGTTGTTTTAAATGTATTGCTCCCTATGGCTATTTGTATTTTTTATCTGATAATTACCACCATGTCTTTGCTTATTTTTCTAGTGAGGTGTTCACTGTTTTTCATACAGATTAATAGCAACTCTTTATACTGACTGCAATAATAGCCCAAATTTTCACCTCTCCCTGTTTCCCTGCCCTTCTGCCATTAACTTTCCAGTGTCTTCCCACTCAGGACAAGAGGTTGTACCCATTTCTGAATTCTGGGATCAACTATATGACTTATTTGACAAATGCCATTGTCCAAATGTAACACAAACAGAGCTGTGAAAAGGCTTACACATCTCTACCATCTCCAAGAGAAACCCTGGTGGCGTAGTGGTTAAGTGCTACGGCTGTTAACCAAAAAGGCTGGCAGTTCAAATCCGCCAGGTGCTCTTTGGAAACTCTATGGGGCCGTTCTACTCTGCCCTATGGGGTTGCTATGAGTCTGAATCAACTTGATGGCAGTGGGTTTGGTTTTTGGTAATCTGGCTGGATGAAAGATACATAGAATAAATCTGAATCATCTCCACTTGGCTCACAGATGTGTAAAAGAGCATAGGCAAGATTAGTAGAGCTGCTTTGCTTCCTCTGAGATGACCACAGACACATAAATAAGTCCAGTGGAGACCAGTTCAACTCCAAAGATTTATGAGCTGAATAAATGTGTATTATTTTTGCCACTGAGGTTTTGTAGTTGTCATGCAGCATTATTGCAGCAATAAACAACTGATGTATATACATAAGGATAGTCAGCATATTCATAACCAAAATTTTCCTAGTTTGGCATTTGTATCTTCATTATGTTTATGCATTTTTTAATGTAGAGGTTTATAAATGTTGATATCAATGCTATTTGTTTCCTGTTTTTTCCTTTGTTTCCAAATTTTCACATTAGATAGTCACCTGTTTTTCTAAATTTTTTTTGTCACTTCATTTACATTTTAATTCATCTAGAATTTTAAAGAACACTGCAAATATATTTAACATTTTTACTACAGAACAACAATTTTTCAAAACCAATTACTGAGTATCTTATTACCTTTGGGTATATTTGGACCTGCAGTGAACTTTGAGCGAGAAATTACCTTTTGTAAACTTAAGCCTCTGAGATTTTTAGATTTTTTTCCAACCACAGCATAACTTGGCATTGCCCTGATTGATATAGCAAATTTCTAATATAGTCTACAATAGACAACCTACTCAAACATCTCTGTAATTTTTAATATCTAAGCCTTGATTTTTTTTTCTCTCTGGAGAGTCTTTCAATCTTCTGAAAAATTTTAAAATTTTTCCCCAAAATAATGTATACCTTACCCTTTATAAAATGTTTTTTGGCCAATATCAGTCTACAATGATTAAAAGTTTGCTTTAGGTTCCTCCTGTATGGAGTTTAACTCAGGCAGCCACAATTGTGAGGATTCTGATCCCTCAGATACATGGATCAATGAAGAAGAGAAGTAAACAGGAATAATAGTCAGGGCTAACGAGTCAAATCTAACTGGGGGGACAGTTCTCACTACCAAAAGGGAAATCTGGGGTTGATATGGGCCACGGCTAGCTTCCAGGGTAATCTTATTTGGTAGGGTGATTGAGTAGCAAACCTTTCCAGGCATGGATAAAGCTTGAAACCAAATATATAGTCCTTGTGTTTATAGCTTGAAAGTCCTGTGGATACAGGTTTATATCCTTAGCCATTAGCCAAGAAGCAAGTCAGAAGGATGGTGCTATACCTCTTCTTAAAAAGAAAGAAACAAGGTTCAAAGATTTTGACTACCTTCACCCAAGTCAAACAACTAATAGCAAGTAGTACAGTTGGAAATACAATCCAACACTTGTGAACTTAAATACTTTGTTCTTTTGCCTGTACTATGCTTCAAATGCATAATTAACTTCAGTCACATTCAACCTGGTAACTACAAGATCCACAAGCTGGTTTATAAAATTAAGTAAATGACAATAAATGAATAAGTGACTTCGGTGATACCAGAAAGGGTCAGCTACTACCAGAAACATTTTTTACTTTTCAAAAAATACTGTGTTATTCCTTTACAGATAGAAATGCAATCTGAGAAACAAATAACTTCACAAAGAGTCTCCTCAGGAAAAAATAATGTGATTGGCTTCTATTTAAGTAACAGAAAACAAATAATACAGCATTTATTAGCCTTTACTGGTGTTTTCATCCCTTAGATTACTACATCGATATTTTCAATTTTGCGAGGCATAGAATTTGTTAAATGCAAGTTGTGTTCTTCAGATACCTTCAGTATATTTTTCTAAATGACTGCCAAAGAGAGAAAATAACTCACAGTTTTTGCATCTCCAAAGTTAATCTCAGCTTCTATTTCATCCTGCAAGAAAATACATTGTTTGATTCATGTGCCAATTTACCCCTTGCAAATTGAGTGACAATTGTATTTCAATGTAACTACTATTCCTTGGCATTAAAATAAAAGTATCATTACTTGAATCTCATAGCCTCGTTTTTGTGAATTTATACATTTTACCTAAAATAGTTATGTGGATATAGTGACATACACACACATATATTTGTGTATACACATATACACACATGGGTATGTATATCTTTTAGCTGGATGTAGACACATATTTATCTCTGATTATAGAAAAAGAACAAAGTGAAGAGAGAAAAGAATAGATATGCCGGGAAAGTAAACAAGTCGCAGCCATGCAATCAAAAATGGAACTAGAGAAGCATATTCATCAATAAATGTGTGAGTATATATAAACCATAGTATTTGTACTGCTCTGACCAACGTTTTGCACATTAGTTTCACCTTTTTCACCACTGGCTCTGAAATTGTGGGAGTAGTGTGCATGTGTATGTGTGTTTTTACCTTAGCACTGTCACAGCAGCAGGTTGAAACTGGAAATTTATTACAGGGAGAATGGGAAGTTTTTACCTGAGACTTTCTGACCCAGAACATCAGGAAAAAGAAGATATGAAAAATTCAAGGACAACTACACTGAGGACCAAATTATCAAGGCTTGGGGCAGAGATGCAGAAATCTGGCTCAACAGAGATCTGTAATTGCTCGCTCAGACAGAAACCACCACACACTGGCCCAGAAAAAGAGTTACTACATTTTTCATCTCTTAACCTTTCGGCCTCAGTCTCGTTCTCCCTCCCTTTCAGTCTCCTCTGGATGTGTAAAGAGTGTTCGTTTGTTTTCAGTGTGGTCTCACAAGAAACAGTGGCTGTGGAGAAGTAGCTAAACAGCAGAACATGAAATAACTTCTGATGAACAAAGGGGTCTTCCTCCCACAGGTGGGAGGGGAGGGAGGCACTGGTTTGAGGATGAGTTGAAAACCGTCAAGTCATTAAAATGTCACACAGTTTCCAGGTTCCTAAACGTAATATGGAAATATGGGTCTTTAGAGCTAAATTTAAGGACCAACATGAGTAACTATATAATTCCGTGTTCCTAGTGTATTTCTTAAGGAGCCCTAGTGGTGCAGTGGTTAAGCACTCAGCTGCTAACTGAAAGTCAGTGGTTCAAACTCATCAGCCGCTCCACAGAAGATGTGGCAGTCTGCTCCCATAAAGATTACAGCCTTAGAAACCCTGTGAGGAAGTTTTACTCTGTCCTTTAGGATCACTATGAATTGAAATAGACTCGACGGCCCATAGCAGTGTATTTCTTACCCTTCATTCTTCGTGATTTATCCAATTTTCATTTTTGTTTTATTTTCCTTCATTTTTTAGTTATGTATACCTCTTTTAATGTAAACTAAACCAGTTCAGTTTGAAACTAGTTTAGGCATTGGTTATGAATAAGCTAACAGGAACTCCCTTCAAGCCCTACCATATTTATTCTTTAACCAAAGATCTCCACAGGTAGTTTGTTTTCCCCTCTCTAGTTTCATTAATAATTACAGTCAGATGAATAAAATTGAGCAATTATCACTTCTTCAGCAGCTATGAGTCATGCCCTGTTATGAGCATGCACACGTATTATGTCTAATTTTCACAATAGCCCTATGAAAGAAGCAGTAACTACTTCTCTTTGTATTTTTGTTTACAACAAAAAGTGAGGACAAAGTAGCAGGGGTTGGTATCTGTAAACAGTACCTGCGAAGAAACGAAGGCCATAATGAACTCTGGGAAGGACATGTTCACACAAATTCCCTGAAAGAGAGAAAGTGCAGGTCCTACCCCTCAGGTTCAGTGAGGAGGGCTCTTCTCAGACCTTCTGACCTAGGAATTTCCCTGCTAGGATATATGTTTAAAATTCTGCTAAGAAATAGACCAGCCTGATGAACAAAAACAAAAAAGAAAAAAAAAAAACCTAGGAATTAACCTAAAATATCCATCACCCAATAGCTGGTCCAATAAAATATGGTTTGTACATGAATTACAACAAAGCTTAAAAATAAATAGATGTGTTTTCATATGTTGATGTGGAAAATCTGTAAAGTATATTAAAACAAAAAAAGCAAAACAGTGCAGAGCACAATCCCTTTGATGTGATATGATTCCGATGCACAGCAACCCTATAGGACAGAGTAGAACTGCCCCATAGAGTTTCCAAAGAGCGCCTGGTAGATTCAAACTGCCAACCTTTTGGTTAACAGCTGTAGCTCTTAACCACTACACCACCCGGGTTTCCAATATATACATTACCTGTGATCATTTGATAATATGTGATGATAATGTCTATAATATAGAAAATACTTAGCATAACGTTAATGTTAAAGATGATTTGGGTATCTTGTCATAATCTCTGTGATCATAAATCTTATAAATGATAAAAAATGATATATAACTAATAATACATAAAATACTATATGCTGCTAGTAGCTGCTGAGCAGACCCCCAACTCATCACCTTATGCACACCGAGATGGGACCATTGTGATCCATAGCATTTTCACTGCTGTTTTTTAGGAGATCACCAGGCCTTTCTTCCTAGTCTGAGTCTGGAGGTTCCACTGAATCCTGTTCACCATCATAGCAACATGCCAGCCTCCACTGACCAATGAGTGGTGGCTGTGCTTGAGAAGCATTGGCCAGGAAATAAACATATATATACTCATGAAATGATACCTAAGACAAAAAGCCTGTAACAGAGATTCCAAAGAAGGTTGGAAAATATAGAGTATATGTCTACTCCTCACTTATCCACTACCTTATTATTTGACATTATATTTTCAACAACAGAAAAAAATCTACTGACTATTTTGTGCATTAAGCAGAAGCCCAGACGAGATGAGAAGGAGGGAGGCAAGGTTTGCGAGAGGCTGAGTCTGCATGAGCGTCGTGGTTCATATCACCAGGGTCGGGCAGAGGAGCTAGGCTGGGCCTGCAGCAAGCTTGGGGCAGCAAGGCCACTAGGAGGCGTCACTGAAACTGGACCAATGGGTCTGCACCCAGCGTGCAAGAAGCAGGCTATGTTGGTGATATTGAGTTCTCTAATAAAGGGTACCTGAATAATAGCTCAAATGGGCTAAGTTTCAGTTTGTCTCCGGAGGCAGACCGAATTTTCAAGAAGGCCATAGAAGTGCTTTACAACCTCAGCGGCCTTTTCAGTCTTGCAAGGAAAAGCTTCAATCTAGTTAGTGAAGATGTCGATGAGAACCAGCAGGTAGGCATTTGTAATTCCCTGGAGCTTGAGGCATCTCAGTGAAATTCACCTGCCAGTCATCTCCAGGCATTGTCCCAGTTTGCTGGGCCCCCTGAGGCAGCTCTTTACCACTGCTTAAATAGCGGTGTGGACCTCTGGTCCAATTAAATGTCGCTTAACCCAATCATACAGTCCATTGCGTCCATAATGTGTGGACTGGCGGGCTCTCTGTAGGATAGGGTGCATGAGTTCTGACGGAATGAAAATCTTTTCAGGAGGGTTGACGGGGGTACAGCCATCCGTCTTTGTTTAGAGTGTCCCCCAGGTCTTGGCAATGTCTTTATCTTGTTGGGAATAGTCCGGGTGGAGGCCAGGTGGCAGAAACTCTAAATGGGGAATTAGTGGGTCTACTATGATAGGTTTCTGTTGGATTGTAGCTTTTTTTTTTTTTTTTTTTTTTGCTGCTGCATCTGCTTTGTAATTATTCTTCGCCACCGTGGTGTCCCTTTTCTGATGCTCTCTGCAGTGTACTCCTGTTACTCAGGTGGGTAGGAGAACGGCTTGTAAAAGTTTTAAGACCTTTTGAGAATATTTAATGTCCTTATCTCCTGCTCTTAGGGGCCTTCTTTGCTTCCAGATTGCCCTGTGTGCGTTCAACACCTCAAGTATGTACTTGAAATTTGATTCTAAGGGCCTGTAACATGGCAATAAACCCGGCCTTCTGGGCAGAGATACCCGGGGGGAGCACGTTAGCCTCTAAAACCTCTTCCAAAGTTAACACTGCATATCCAGCTTTTCCTTTTCTTTGTTCCATGTAACTGCTTCCATCAGTAAACAGTTCAAGGCTGCGACTGGCGATGGGTAGCTTATCCATGTATCGGAGAAGGACACAGTTGTCTCAGTTCTTGGGCTAAAGCTGATCCAAACAGAGTAGGACTGTTTTTAAAATCATATGGGAGGGCTTGCCAACACAACCGCTGTGTTTGTCCTGTTCCTGAATCTTCTTACTCGAAGGTGAAGATTTCTTGACTTTTCTTCTCCACTTGGAAGCAAAAGAAGGCATCCTTCAGGTCTAGCACAGTGAACCTGAAAAAGGTAGATAACAAGGTCGACAGCAGGGTATATAGGTCGGGAACTAGACTGGACTGTAACGGTTACCTGGTGGACAGCTCACAGATCTTGAACAAAACAGTGTTCTCTGTTGTTCTCCATTTTTCTTCTTCACCAGTAGGGTAGGGGTGTGGAACTGTGACTAACACAGTCTGAGCAGTCTATGTTTCAGGTACCTTGTGATGATTCTGTCCAGTGCCCGTCAGGCTTCAGCTCAGATAGGATACTGTTTAAGCTTTAGGGAACTATACCAGGTAACAATTCAATGACAACCGGAGAGACATTTTTTGCTCTCGCCAGTATTTTGTTGGCCCACACCTATGGCACTATTCCATCTCTGACATCTGGATCAACTACCCCTCAGTAATGTTCTTCTTTGCCATAGTTAGCTGGTAGCCCAGTAGAGAGGGCCATCTGTAACTGCCACCTGTGTTTCATAAAGGAACGAGCGTGTTAGGGATTTTTTCTTGTATAGAACAAGTCAGAGGTTGTAGGAAGGGAGGGTGTTCTTCTTTTCCTGATACTCTCACGGCAGACACTATCCGCCTGGTCTGGTAGTTTTTTTATTTATTTTTGCGGGGGGACGGGGGGGCAGAGATCAGAATAGAGTGGGTCACTCCAATGTCTACCAGAAACTTTACAGGTTCTCTCTCCAGCTTCATTATTAACTAGAGGCTCAGGCGGAGGACTTGCCTCCAGTTTCCCTTAGTCTGACTCATCTAGCGGCATGATCTGGCACTGGGTTGCCTCTCTGTTTAGTTCCTTCATTTGGTATTTTGTACACTCTCACTTTCAATCTTTTCTCTTCACACCAGCTGCACTGGTCTCTTTCCAAAGCAGCGTGGGGCCTTCTCTGCTCCTGCAGCCTTGTTCTCCCTCCTATTTGTTCTCTTAGGGGCTGGCCTTCAGCCTGCAAGGCAGCAGCTAGGGAGGCTGCCTGGCACTTCTGCTCTGCAACTTCCTTTCTTTCTTATTCCTTATCTTGGTCAGAGTAAACTTGGCAGGCCAGTTCCACTGGCCGAGAGATTTTTAACCCTATACCTCCTTCTTTTTCTGAAGTTTTCTTTTAATATCAGGGGTACTTTGCCCTAATAAAAATTAATCTTGACTATTTGGGCATTTTTAGGGGTCTAAAAAAAAAAATTTTTTTTTTCTAGGAATGGAGATCAATGAACTTGTGAACATGGTCTTAAGATACTCCGGCTCTTTCGAGAACCGGTCTTGCCCAGGGTATTTTCACTTCCCCTAATGGCCAGATCAGGGCACCCAAAGTCATTCTATTTCACGGGGCGGGGGGGTGGGGGGAAGCCCACTGGCAGGCAAGACCCAGGAGGGCTGGATACAAAGGTTGAGGGGGCTTAACAGTCGGCGCTGTCACTGACCGTGCAGCTCTGTTGGGTAGCGGCAGAGCATAGGGAGGGGGCGGCCCAGGTGCTGAAGTGACAGGAGCTGGAGGAATGTCCTCAGGGTCAGGAGGGAGGACTGACAGTTGTATTTATCAGTTCCTTTCTGAACTAAGTTTTTTTTTTTTAAGTCTTTGTTCTAATACAGAGTCATGGAAGCTTTCACATGATACTTTTCATTTCATTGACCCTCAGGAGTACAGAAAAGATCAAGTTGGAGGATAATATAGAGACCAATTTGCTGGCTACTTTTCCTCATCTGCCAATTCATATCCAGGCCATGTGGTGTTACAAGAGAAAATTACCTTTTTCTTTTTCATAGGGTCTGAACTGAAATATTCCCAGTTCTTAAAGATGCATCTTAGTGGGCTGCATTCTAGGATCTCTTGAACGTTCTCCATTTTCTGAACACACACACACCACGTTCAACATCAGTTAAAATTCTTTTCACTCAGGCACCACACACACACACCCACACAGAGACCAGACCAGGACCTGAGGCAACAGAGATGACCTTGGCAGCCTCAACCTACCAGACAGCCAGCCAGGTGACGGAGGTGAATTTCTTTAAGAACTCTAAAGGGAAAATAGTTATTTTTGAAAGGAAAATAAGTTGAAAGTAAACAAGAGAAAAAAAAATGAGTAACACCAAACACAAGAATGCTAAAGAACCTGATACATAGAAAACATAAAACAAAAAAGGCAGGAACGATTTAAACAAATCCCTACTACTCAAAATGAATGTAGATTTATTGAATTCCCCTGTTGAAAGGCCAGCTTTCAAGTACTAGTAAAAACCCAACTATGGTGCTGTTTTCAAGGCAGACAGGCACAAATTAAGTAACGAGCCAGTGTACCAGGGGCCTTAGAGATGGTGCAAGAGCAAAGGGGCAAGCGGCACGGGGACTCTGTGGGCTCTGGCATACCACAGCTGTGCGATACTCCGCATACCTGAGCTGTGTGACAACACTGGAACCACACCTGGACCAGGATGACTTCCCTTGACCACAAACGCTCTGCATGCGTTTACTTGAGCTCCACTAGGCGCATCAGCTCCTCTGCTGCTCCAGCTCCTGGCTCCACTGCGCAGGCGTGGAATGGGCAGTCGGAAGGGGCGGGCTTCCGACCGCCACAGGCCCGGGGCTTCCACCAGCCTGAAGCCAGAAACAGCCGGCTCCAATGCACACGCTTCACACCTCATTCCCAGGAGGCTCACGTCAGCGGAGATCACGTGGGGGAACCAAGATTTCCACCTGCAACTGGAGGTTAAGCAGGTGCTCCTCCCGTTTCTGCTGGGGTGGTTTCAAAGGAGGCCTATAGAGAGCCAGAACTTTGGGAGGAGTGGGAGGTGTCTTCCTTCTAACATAATTCAACCTTTTAGTAAAGCAGTGGAGTTATGTGTATGTATGTATATATAATTTTGTTTTGAATCATATCATTGGTTATTCCCTTTCTGAAGGATTTCCTCTTTCCCTCTATTTTCTACATTTTCACTAAAATCCTTATTAGCCTCTCAATAATTTTACAAGTAATTAGTAAGGTCATTGTTGCTGATGATACATATGAGTGTGTGTGTATTCATGTATTCTCTGCCGATGTTAGTCAGGCATGTCACCAAGTTGTAACACTTGCCTGTACATTATTAAGATCATAAAATGCTGTATTTCAGCACTGTATCATTTCCTTCCTCTACTTTCCCCAATTACACTGCTGAACTTAATGGATTAGCCTTGCGCAGGACACCGAATCCTTTCCCACCCAAAGGATGATGAAGCTTTACCAGAGCAGACAGCTTTCCTTGCCTGTTTTCTCTAGTAACAATAGCTTAATCCTTTTCCTCTTCTCACAGAACTTAGACTTGAAGCCACCATCCCCTTATCTTCTCTCCCTTGACTACAGGAACGTTTTGTTAAGAAAAGTCCTCGCACCAATCCTGGCATCTCTGGGACTTTCACTTATGGCCTGATTCTTGCTCTGATGAGACCTAAATGTCCTAAGGACTCCCAGATGTAAAAACACTGTGTGAAGTTGGAGCAAAGCTAAGATCCAAAATTGTGATTTGCCTATATGAAGAAAAAAAAAAAAAAGAAATCATCACCGAGTGGATTCCGAATCCTAGCATCCTACAGGACAGAGTAGAACTAACCCATAGGGTTTCCAAGGAGCGGCTGGTGGATTTGAACTGCCTACCTTTTAGTTAGCAGCCCAGCGGTTAAACACTATGCCACAAGGGCTCTGGAGGGACTCTACATATGGCCCTTTGACTGTATCCTTCAAAACAATCAATGTCATAAAAAACAAAAACTGTGGAACTCTTCCAGACTAAAGAGACATCAAAACCAATGTGTAACTCTAACAGATCATGTACTGAGTGGATAAAAAAAATTCCATAATGGGCATAACTGTAACTTGACAAGATTTTAATAGAATCAATATATATGAGATTTACAAGTACACTGTGGATATCTAAGAGAATATTTTCTTTCAGGATATAGATACATACTTATGGGAAAAAGACTTTAATAGATGCAACTTACTATCTATATATTCTGATAATATAAGTATAATGTAATATGCAGTAAAAATGATGGGAAAATGAGGAAAGAATAAGCAAAAAATTTTAACTTTACAGTTATCATATTGGTTATCATGAGAGTGTTAGCCTTGCATAATAATGCTGTTTTTCTGTGACTCTTCTGTATGTAATGTGCAATAAAACTAATGAATAATTATGTGATTATCTTTCATCCCATCTATCTTTGAGATTTTCTACATCCTGTGCTATATCTTGAACATATTAATCACTTAATTAATTTTAGTTATTTAAAAATCTGCATCTGATAACTAACAAATTGAATCTCCTGTGGATGTTTTGTTTGTGTCGGCTTGCCTCCTAACATGCCTGAAATTTTTTTATTGAATATTAAACATTGTGTATATAATTTAGACTCTAGTTGATGTTATAGTCCTCCAAAGAGAACTCACTTTTGCTTCTGAGGGGCAGGCAGTATAGGGGTATATTACTTTAATTCAATATTACTGAGTTGAATCAAAGCTGAGCTTTTGTATTTGTTAGGGAAAGTCTATGTCCAGTTCTTGCCTATACTTTTGCCATTCAAGTTGTATCTTCTCAGCCTCTGCTTGAAACTCAATAAATGCCTCTAGTAGAAAAGTAGCGGTGTATGTCAGGATCAGATTTTTTTCTGTGCCTGCCTTTTCTCCAAGAACTTGTCGTTATAAGTCCTTGCTGCTTGGTGGTCCTCCATTGTGGTTTTTTTTTTTTTTTTGAATAGTGTAGTTGTTCAGGGTGGTAGGATTGTTTTTGCAACAACCTAATCCATCATTACTATGAGGAGGAATCTTCCCTAGATTGTTCTGATGATCCTGTCTATTTGAGAAACACTTCTCCAACAGTGATGAGTCCCTTAAGCCTATTTTTCTCTTTTCTGTTGGCTTCTCAGTTTTCAGAGCCTGTGCCCTTCTGTGAACTACTGAATATTTCAGAACTACTTGTCATAACTGTACATTAGCTGCTGGCTCAGGCTTTCTTCCTATCCTTGGAAAAATAGATTCAGCTGGTAAGCAAAATTTGAGAAGGCTGTGATAGCAGGGCCATTATCAGGAAGACCCTAGTACTAGACATTCTCCAGTCCTTGAAAGCTCACATGGGTGAACACCAAATCACCACCTAGAGACTCATGATGAATACTCTTCTAAGGTGATTCACAGTCATAGTCGGGGGGAATGTATGCTATGAGTTTCCTAGAGATAGGCATGGCTTCCCTGAAACAGAATAGGTAAGGTTGGAAGTCAAAGAGTGTTTTGGAATTACATGGGAAGGAGCAGAACCAGTTCAGTGGCAAAAATTGCTTACTAAGCTTTAAGAGTAGTACTGACCAATGTAACTTTCTGTGCTGATAGAAATAACCACATGTGGTTATTGAGCACTTGAAATATGGATTTTGTAACTGAGGAACTGAATATTTCATTTTCTTTAATTTTAATAAATTTAAGTAGCCACAGTAGCTTTAGCTACTATATTGGACAGCACAGTTCTAGAGCTTCCCCCAGGCCATCTACTTTGCTATCCCTACATGATAATTCCTGTGTTTAAACCATATTTAAACAAGTCCCTGAGAATGTCTAATGTCAAGGGTTTATGGAGGGTCTTCCTGACTATAAGAAAAAGCTTTTGAGTTCCTCAAAATAACTCCTAGTTACCGCCAAAGCGTAGTTCTTGTTTTATTCTGAGAATGTCTAATGTCAAGGGTTTATGGAGGGTCTTCCTGACTATAAGAAAAAGCTTTTGAGTTCCTCAAAATAACTCCTAGTTACCGCCAAAGGGTAGTTCTTGTTATTTATAATGTTGGTATTAAGACATTTTAGGGAATAAAAGAATTGGAAAACTTTGGATTAGTACCTTGATCAGAAGTCATCTTCCAGCAAAGGGAGCCAGGTAGCCTGAGTTATCACTGATTGTGCTGGATGAGCCCTATAAGAAAGGCTGAATGAAAACAGGGAACATGACTTCATACTAAGTGACATTATACAGAGCAGTGAAGTGATGTCAGGGCTTGAACCTAGACCAGAAAGTGCCGTCTCCTGGTATATGTGCCCTGTCTACTTCCCAGATGCATACAGAAATGAGTACATAGGAATTATGTAAACATAACTTCAACAAAGAAAGTCTCCCTAAGGTTCCTAGGTGCTATATTCCTTGGCTTCAGGTAAACAACCTGCTGCTGGCCAGATGACAAGGTAGTGTAGGAGTAATAACGATGTGACTCTGCAGATTACTTGCTGTATTAGATCCTGGTCATATTCCTCAACCCCTTAGACCCTTGGTTTCCTCATCTATTATGTATGGTATGAGGGAACTTTTCTGAAGCTAAATGATATAAGATATTAAAAATATCTAGCATGTTCTATACCACCCAATTGATTATCAACCTTCAGTTACTTTCCATTGTTTTCTTGCCAGTCCTCATGAGTTTGACACACCGATTTACTACTTTATCAACTGCTTAAGTTTGGTTTCCTAGACTTTGATATTTAGGAATTTGTTTAAGGATTTTCTCACTTCAGTACTTTGAATGCAGCTAATTAGTGCTGGGAGTGACCTGGTCTCTTACGTGATACCAGAGAGCAGGTTTTGAAAAGATTGTGACATAATGAATGTTGCATTAAATGAACTAAAAATTGTGTTGAAATCAGTATAGGGTTGAATCCATATTTTAAAAAACAAAGTTGGACAAAAGAAAATAAAAGTGAAAGTTATCTAGAACCTTGAAGGGAACACCCATTTTATCCTCTGAAACAAACTGTCTCTATGTGCTTCAAAAAGATGTGGGCAATTAGGAATATCCTTTAGCTCCCCCATAGAGAAGATGATGGATCTGCAAAACTAATGTCAGAGATCTGACCTTTGAATACTAGATATCATTGGAGTAGAAGCAGAATAACCTAGCACAAGATTGATAATCACACATATCACTGGGTGTATTTCCTCTAGATTGAATATATTAAAAAAAAAAAAATTGGATTCACTGGATTGTACCAACAGTTAAAAAAGAGGAGCAATTCCAAAGATATAGTCCTTGTCAGTAAGAACAGGCCAGTTATGCTGAAATATGAAACAATCCCCAAGTCTGAACACAGAAAAAAAAAAATTTCTTGCTCGTGTTAAAGTCCAATGAAGACTATTATAGAAGAGGAAGGCTCTGTCTTTTATAGTTTCTCAGGGACCCAGGCTAACAGAGATTTCATCTCTATACATGCTTCAACAATTGCCCGTGAAGGGGAAGTGGACATGATGATTTGCACATGGTTTTATGGCTTTACACATAAATAGTACATGTTACTTCCACTCATTTTTTATTCGCCAAAGCAAGTTACGTGACCATGTTAACTCAAAAGGGGGCAGAGAAATGCAGTCCTATCAAGTGCCTGGAGAAAGTCTGAAGAAAGATATTTGTGTAACCCTTATGACTACCATATAATTTTATAAAATTCTACATATAATGCAAAAGAAATAAATACACTGCCTACTAAGAAAAAAAATCATGCTACTTGGAAATAAATAAAAAGTAGCATTAAAGGAAACAATCTGAGAGAAAAACATATTCCAAGGATTGCCTTGTAGCCACATTGACCTTCATTTAGATGCAGAAGAAAGAATAATCAGATATGTCTTTGAATAGTTATGACATATGCCTTTTCTCCAACATTCTCTCAGAGAAATACCTCCAGATATTGAAGGCTGCATTTCAAAAGAAATTTTTGAACAGAGATGTTGTTGATGAAAATGGATGCTGACAGATCCATTTATTGAAGAGGTCAGTAAACAAGAACACTAACAGCAATAACTACCACTAAGTAGAATTACCTAAGTGTTGAAACAAATGCATTACAAAAGATACACGATATCAAAACCCACAGCACTGTTTTCATAGCTCTGATTAGACTAAAAATGGTGGAGGACTGAGATAATAAAATCATAAAATATAACACTTCTTTCTCCCATATAATTAAATACAAAGTTATCGTGAGCTATACAAGTTATATAAAGGACTAATAAATAGCTAGAGAAATTTTAAGATAATCACCACCACAGTTAAATATGTCATTAACATTACAAATTGATTTAATTTCTAAATTTAAAAAAGCATATTTAATTCAATAATAAAGATCTGAATGAAACTTTGTCCCAGGGCTTTTTATATATAATATCCCTAGTGCTTTTTTTTTTTAGTGCTTAGCACAATTCTGAGTTACATAAGGGACATTTAAGATACATGATTGCTACTTGTTGAAATAGATCAAAGGTGAATAACAAAAAGTAGAAAGGCAAGATGTAGATCACATGTATGATTTCTAAAAATAAAAGTAATATATCAATTTCTTCACAAACAAAAGACATTCTTAAAGCAAAATGCAAAGGTTAGAATATGCTGGACTAAAGTATCTGTCTGATATAAATATTGTCACCATTTTAAAATCGTTAAGATTTAAGAGAAACATCGTAAAATAAGATAAGAAAACAGAATTATGTAGTGGTGAAAGGTAGAAACAGACATAACAATTCTGAATCTATTTATATCCAACAAATCGCAAGGTATCAAAATACATAAAGCAAAAATTCTGGTATAAATTCTAGGAGTCATAGAAAAACACATTTGTAATGATGTTTTAATTCACAATTACGATTATAAAAGACAAACAAACCAAACCCATCACCATTGAGTGGATTCCAACTCACAGCAACTCTGTAGGACGGAGTAGAACTGCTCCGCAGGGTTTCCAAGGCTGTAATCTGTAAGGAAGCAGACTGGCGCATCTTTTCCCCATGGAGCTGCTGGTGGGTTGGAATCGCCAACCTTTTGGTTAGCAGCCAAGAATAGATATAAAGACATAGAAAACCTGAAATATATAAATTGTGGGATTTGATTCTTTTTATTGTTACTTTAATTATTTTTTTATATTTGAGTTAATAAGCCTAAATTGGTTGAGTGTTTTATGCTGTAGCAGAGCTTTCTTGTGTACAACGACTTAAGACTTAGCTAATAATATCTGTGCCCTTTCCATATTTGACAGAATTCTCTGAAGCCAGAAGTCTTTTAAAAATGATTTCAAATCACAGAATGGGTGTTCTTGGATATATCCATTGAAATTATTTCAACATTCATTAAAAAAATCAATTCCTCTCCCTATTCAATTTTTAACTGTTTTCTGTTTGTTATTGTTTTGATTTTTACATGTTTTCTACATTATTTGATTGTGACTTTGGACTGAACTGTTAAGAAAATCTTTCAAATGAAGATTATAAATTCATTTTCAGGATAACTAGTCAGCCAAAAGGCATCAATGTACTTTGTGTCCCATTGTTGTAAATAGTATTGTTTTGTGGTTTAAAAAACCGAATGCTGAATTTGATCTCAGTAGGTTTACTCTAGTCTAAATATGTTAGCTTCAAACTTCTCATGCATGAAAAAAGGCAACTAACATACTGTAAATAAATGAATATAAACTAAGTTGTTGGGATTCATAATGAGAGATGAAATTAAGGACTTATTTTGCCTCTTAGCAGTAAAATGAGTTCTAGTCAATTAGATTATTTTTCAGTGAAAGTTTTATAAAATTAAATTCGAAAACACAAACTAAACCAAATTAGAAATCATCTGCAAAACATAAATGCAAATTTATTCTGAGAAAGTAAACTACTTTTTGATTGGTTAAGAACATGAGCAGGGTTGATTATAATTTTTTAATTCTTTAAATGACATGAGTTGAATGGCAATACATGATTTTATTTTAGTGAAAAATTTTCTACAATGACTAGAAATTTTTAGGGCTTAACCATGTCTTGACAATTATAAGGTCTAATTCCTCATATTTCTCATGGAGAATAGAAGCATGGAGAAGCTTCCCCTCCAAGGCCACATAGTCATAATAAAGATTGGAACCCAGGGCATTAATGTCCAATCATTTTCGTTTCTGTCCAGGGCCTCTTTTTATCTGGCTTATTGTTCATATATTTGGTAAACTGATTTAAAAACTACCTTGGAAATATCAGAACTGTATTTTACCAGAAAATCCTATGGAGTTTATTCATAAGGAAACAGAAATAGAGTATTAGTGTTAGAGCTTCCAGAAACTGACAAAGGCATGGTTGTTGTTGTTAGGTGCAACTGAGCCAGTTCTGACTCAGTGACCCTATGTACAACACTATCCAGCCCTGCACCGTCCTCACAATCGCTGCTATGTTTGATCCTATTTGTCTTAGTCATCTAGTGCTGCTGTAACAGAAATACCACAAATGGATGGCTTTAACAAAGAGGAATTTATTTTCTCGCAGTCTAGTAGGCTTGTCTAATAGGCTAGAAGTCCAAATTCAGGGTGTTAGCTCCAGAGGAAGGCTTTCTCTGTCGGCCTTCTTGTCAATCTTCCCCCAGTCTAGGAGCTTCTCCACACAGGGACCCCAGGAGCTCTGCTCCCAGCACTGCTTTCTTGGTGATATGAGGGCCCCCTTCCCGGTCTCCCCATACCCTCTGCTCCCCTTACCCCCACTACTTCTGTCTTTTATATCTCAAGAGATTGCCTCAAAACACAATCCAATTTGTAGATTGAGTCCTGCCTCACTAACACAACTGCTGCCCATTCTCCCTCATTAACATCACAGAGGCAGGATTTACAACATATAGGAAAATCACACAATACCAGGAATCAATGCCCAGCCAAACTGATACACACATTTTTGGGGGGACATAATCAATCCATGACACTATTGTTGTAGCCACTGTGTCAGCCCATCTCCTTGAGGGCCTTCCTCTCTTTCGCTGGCCAAAGCGTAATGTCCTTCTCCAGGGACTGGTCCCTCCTGACAACATGTCCAAAATAGAGGAGACAAAGTCTCACCATCCTCGCTTCCTAGGAGCATTCTGGATGTACATTTTCCAAGACAGATTTGTTCATTCGTTTGGCAGTCTATGGTATATTCAATATTCTTCACCAATACCATAATTCAAATGCATCAGTTCTTCTTTGGTCTTCCTTATTCATTATCCAGCTGTCACATGCATATCAGGCAATTGAAATCACCGTAGCTTGGGTCAGGTGCACCTTAGTCCTTAAAGTGACACCTTTGCTTTTTAACACTTTTAAAGAGATCTCTTGCAGCAGATTTGTCCAATGCAATGTGCCATCTGATTTCTTGACTGCTGCTTCCATATGTGTTGATTGTGGATCCAAGTAAAATGAAACCCTTAACATCTTTGATATTTGAGTATTGAAGTTACCAAAAAGACATTGTAGAGGGGAAATAAAGACCCAGTCTGGGTCTTTGAGGAAGGACCATGCTGGGAACATCCTGTGAGGAAAGGAGGAGGAACAACTACATAACATTCAGATCAGATCCTCAGAGGTCTCAAAATCAGGAGTTTATAAAAGGGTGCACAGAGTATCTATCAGAGCAAGGGCAAAATAGGGCAAAGGAGAGTGTGCTGTTAACTTGCAAGTTAGTACTACACAAAAGTGCTTTGCAGATAAAGGAAGCTGCAGGTGTCCCTTATGAATGCGTGGTATGCAATTGCAAGAGTCACTGAGGAGTCAGAAGTGACATGACTATGTTGTGAGTTGCTTTATGATAAGTAGAATTATTTTATGATTAAGATAATTAAAATAACACATTTGCCCTCAATGTTGAGAGTTTTCTGTCTTGCATCTGAGTTTGAGATGAATGCTGAGCAGGTGTGTCTGATACCATGTGATCATCACAAGGCAAAGTGACACAAACTTTCCCCATCAGATGAGGAACTTACTTCTTGTTGAGTAATATAATTCCTCTGAAGAAAACCACCCTGGTGAGGGTGGAGGGGCTCCACTTCCAGGAAAAAAAAAAAAAATAAGGAAGGATATTTATATTGGCTGATTGCATCTCTTTAAGGAACATCAGTCACTTAAGTCCCTGCATGCCAGGGCTGTCATGCCTGTCTTGTCAGAATCACCAGGGCTGGAACCAGGAATGCCTTGTCTTAAAAAGTTTCGTGCAGGTTTCTGATATGTACCCTTGGCTGGAAACATCCCTTGCATTAAACCGTCATCATTCCTAATGTGCATGCCAGTTGTTTCTTTAAATCCAAAAGAACCTTAACTCGTACACTGGAAAATTGTTTATAGCTTTTCAAGCATTAGTTTGTCACTTTTGTCCAGTTTTAGAATTTTTTTTTTTTGCTAAACATTTTATGATTTTTAATTATTTTCTACTTAGACTTTTTTAGTCTCGTGCATTTTAGCTTTGTAATGGTTTTACCCTTGTCCATTTTTATTCTTTTCATTTACATTCTTTTAAAACACTCTTGCATTTTAGTTATCTTAATTCTTAGGTCACTTTTTTTATTCTCATTGTTAATCATTAAATTTGTTATAATGCCTTTGATTGCAAGTGATGGAGCAGTCAAGTCAAACTGGCTTTAACAATAAGAACATTTATGGTTCTCATATCTGGAAGCCCATAAGTCAGGTACGTTTTAGGATTTGCTTAATTCAATGGTTCTGTCTCCATTCCCCTGTGATTCCCTGGGGCAGCAGGATGTGGGGAGCATCTTTGTGCTAGTTTCATCCTCATACTGGTAATCTGATGGCTAAGGCATTCCTCCTGTCTATGTCAGTGGCCAGCAGAAAAGAGCTCTCCTAATTTTATCACTTAAGAATAAGGAAAAGTTTTCTAGAATCCTTGTCAAAAAACTCACATTTCATTGATTCAAAGCTGGTCTTGTGCCCTTTCCTGAACCAATCTCTGTTTATCAAAAGCTTGTGTGTCTACACCTGTGGGATGGGATTGTCTTAATTGGCTGGGACTAATTCGAGCTAAAGGAACAATATCATTAATATCACACAAAGGAAAAATTTTGCTGAAGATAATTCAGAAAGGTTGCAGCAGTATATTGACAGGAAACTGCCAGAAAGTCAAGCTGGATTCAGAAGAGGACGTGGAACAAGGGATTGCTGATGTCAAATGGATAATGGCACAATGATTAAGCACTTGGCTGTTAACCTAAAGGTTGGTGGTTCAAACCTACCCAGCAGTTCCATGGGAGGAATACTTGGCAATCTGCTCCTATAAAGATTTCAGCATAGAAAACCCTATTGGGCAGTTCTGCTCTGTCACATGGGGTGACTATGAGTCAAAAATTAATCTGATGGCACTTGACAACAACATTTAGAGCTAATTCCTGATCTGGGGCCAATCCTCAAAACTACTTGATTGCTACAAGTCAGGAGAGAGATAGACACTAGAAGGAAAATTACGGTGTTAGCAGGGAAAAGGATGGGGTAAAATGGCTACTGGGTAGGCAGCCAGTAATATCTACCGCAATCATTATCATCTTCACCTTTACTTTGCTGCAGTTCTTAACACAAAAATCACAAGTGTGAAATAGTTCACATTTTTTTTTGAGTTTTTTTTTTTTTTTTCATTAAAATGACAATTCTACTCACTTTCCTCTGGGTTTTTGTTCGGTTGGTTGGTTAGTAGGTGTTTTGTTTTGTTTTTTTTAACTTGGAAATTGGGAGATCTGATAAACTGTCATGGATTGAATTATGTCCCCCCAAAATGTGTGTATCAACTTGGTTAGGCCATGATTCCCAGTATTATGTGGTTGTCCTCCATTTTGTAATTGTGATTTTATGTTAAGAGGATTAGGGTGGGATTTTAACACCACCCTTACTCAGGTCACCTTGCTGATCCAGTGTAAAGGGAGTTTCCCTGGGGCGTGGCCTCCACCACCTTTTCTCTCTAAGAGATGAAAGGAAAGAGAAGCAAGCAGAGAGTTGGGGACCTCAAACCACCAAGAAAGCAGCACCAGGAGCAGAGCGTGTCCTTTGTACCTGGGGTCTGTGCACCTGAGAATCTCCTCGGCCAGGGGAAGACTGAGGACAAGGACCTTCCTCCAGAGCCGACAGAGACAGAGAGGCTTCCCCTGGAGCTGACGCCCTGAATTTGGACTTTTAGCCTGCTTTACTGTGAGGAAGTAAATTTATCTTTGTTAAAGCCATCCACTTGTGGTGTCTCTGTTATTTCTAGATAGTTAAGACACTATTACATTGTCTGTGAAATCTATGAGGATTCTCAACCCCCAAGTAGAATTAATGTCTCTCCTCATTGCCAGACCATAATTCCATGGGGGTGAAATGAAGCATCCTAGACTATATTAAGAGCACAATTAATGTTTTCTGAGTTGATTTAAATACCAGACAATTGGAATGTTTATACAGCATATTTATGACACAAAAGATAATTTGTAAACCATAGTTGCAGATCAGTGACTTTAAGGAAAACTCTATGAATCTACATTGCTCTGCTTTAAATTACATAGCGTAGCTAAAGCAAACAACACAGGAAGCATCAAAAGAACATGGAAGGAACACACAGAGTCACTGTACCAGAAAAAATTGGTCAACGTTCAGCCATTTCAGGAGGTAGCATATGATCAAAAACCAATGGTACTAAAGGAAGAGGTCCAAGCTGCACTGAAGGCATTGGTGAAAAACGAGGATCCAGGAATTGATGGAATACCAACTGAGATGTTTCAGCAGATGGATGCAGTGCTAGAAGTGCTCAGTCGTCTGTGCCAAGAAATTTAGAAGACAGCTACCTGGCCAACCAACTGGAAGAGATCCATATTTGTACCCATTCCGAAGAAAGGTGATTCAACATAATGTGGAAATTATCGAAGAATATCATTAATGTCACACAAAGGTAAAATTTTGCTGAAGATAATTCAAAAAGGTTGCAGCAGTACATTAATGGGGAACTGCCAAAAATTCAACCTGGATTCAGAAGAGGACGTGGAACAAGGGATATCATTGCTGATGTCAGATGGATCATGGCTGAAAGCAGAGAACAGCAGAAAGATGTTTACCTGTGTCTTATTGACTATGCAAAGGCATTTGGCTATGTGGATCATAACAAGTTATGGATAACATTGTCAAGAATGGGAATCCCTGAACATTTAATTGTGCTTGTGAGGAGCCTATACATAGATCAAGAGGCAGTTGTTCAAACAGAACAAGGAGATACTGTGTGGTTTAAAGTCAGGAAAGGTGTGCGTCAGGGTTGTATCCTTTTACCATACTTATTCAATCTGTATGCTGAGCAAATAATCTAAGAAGCTGGACTATATGAAGAAGAATGGGGCATCAGGATTGGAGGAAGACTCATTAACAACCTGCAATATGCAGATGATACAACTTTGCTTGCTGAAAGGAAGGAAGACTTGAATCACTTACTGATGAAGATCAAAGACCATAGCCTTCAGTATGGATTACACCTCAACATGAAGAAAACAAAATCGTCACAACTAGACCAATAAGCAACATCATGATAAATGGAGAAAAGACTGAAGTTGTCGAGGATTTCATTTTATTTGGATCTAAAATCAGTGCCCATGGAAGTAAAGTAGCAGTCAAGAAATCAAACAACGCATTGTGTGGGGCAAATCTGCTGCAAAAGATCTCTTTAAAGAGTTAAAAAGCAAAGATGCCACTTTAAGGACTAAGGTGCATCTGATCCAAGCCATGGTATTTTCAGTGGCCTCCTATGCATGCAAAAGCTGGACACTGAATAAGGAAGACCGAAAAAGAATTGATGCCTTTGAATTATGATGTTGGCAAATACTAAGTATACCATGTACTGCTCGTTAGAAGTGAAGATGGAGGGACTTTGTCTTATGTATTTCGGATGTGTTATCAAGAGAGACCAGTCCCTGGAGAAGAACATCGTGCTGATAGAGTGGAGGGTCATGGAAAAAGAGGAAGAACCTCAACAAGATGTATTGACACAGTGGCTGCAACAATGAACTGAAGCATAACAAAAATTGTGAAGATGGCGCAGGACAGGGCAGTGTTTTGTTCCGTTGTACATAGGGTAGCTATGAGTTGGATCAGACTTGATGGCACTTAACAGCAACAATGCATCCAAAACAAGAAAAGATTAGAGAAAAAAAAAAAAGTGAAAAACAAGATAACAAGAATGCATAAAACCAAAAAATATGAAATAAATAACAGAAGTAAGAGCAAACCTAGGTTAACAGTAATAAATAAAGCATATAGATAATTTCCCCTTTTAAATGACACACACTCCTGTAAAGTATCAAATGAATTTATAAATTTTGATGCTTATAAGAAACCTACCTAAAGCAGTGAACCAAATAATGGCAAATGAAGAAAGATAAACAAAAATATCTCTGATAAAATAAAAAGAGCTTCTTTGCTTTCTTTCTTGTAGCAGTTGCACTGTTGATATCAGATAAAATAAAATTCAATTTAAAAAGCATAAAATAATATAACAGTGTTACACACTCAATGAAGATATGAGTCAGGAACACTTATGTTCCAAATACCATTAAGTTTTTAAAAATGAAGGTCATGTTTTGGGGAAATTCAGTTCTTGAATCTCTACAGTAATATCATGGCAAAGGAACTCAAAAGTCATCATAACAAAAATATCACTATGAACTGCTGATGTACAAAGCTAGCCCCCTCACTAACATCCTTCCCTGCTGAATACAAACATCCCCTCTCATTGATTCAAATTTTGTTCATTCAAAATGTTATTCAAATATAATGCAAACTGAAATTTCAAACCCTGACAATATGCAGCATTTCATGAAGTGGATGAAATATTGCAGATCTGCTGAAATCCCACCAAAACACAGTTATCTCACGTGGATCTAGTAGAGTGAGACCAGTTACACCTGTCATGTGATAGAACAGGTTCTTCAAAAGAGAGTGATTTGAAGATTGAAGGATTAAACGAGGCCTTTGGGAAAACTGGCAAAGCTCTGAAATATTGTTTTTTAAAATTATCCTCTTTCTGACATTATTGCTAGTGTCAAACCCAGGGAAAGATGTTTCTCTGTGCTATTGCCAAAAAATTATGTCTCCCTCAAAACTAACACGCTCTTCTTTTTTTGTTCACTCTAAAAGTTAGTTTATGATGTACAAATTTCACTTTTAAAAGACCAGAATACCTCACAGTTTTTTGTTTATTTTTAATTTTTGAAAGTAAATGTCAATCAAAGCTTTGGTTCTCAACCACACCCACTGCCGTCGAGTCGATTCCGACTCATAGCAACCCAATAGGACAGACTAGAACTGCCCGACAGAGTTTCCAAGGAGCGCCCAGCAGATTCAAACTGCTGACCTCTTGGTTAGCAGCCGTAGCACTTAACCACTGCACCACCAGGGTTTCCTGGTTCTCAACATCCTGTGAAATTTTGGTTCCAGTTTCAAGTGCTTCACTTTGAGTGGTATTTTTCTAGAATCAGTTTTTCTAGGTAATTGCAAACTTCTGTCTGTTAAAGCAAAACCTATTAAATATACAATAAAAAAATACAGCAGCACAGTTGTAATCATACATTTAAACAGGTACACAGAGGATCAGAGTAATATAATTTATAATATGAAAAATACAAGTTTTCAAAAACTTACTATTATACTTGGGCTTTTAGAAAAGAAACTTAAGAACTCACATTATTAAAAAATTCATTGTAATAGGAAAATAGTGAAGCTTAATTCTGCTAAAGTAAGCCTTTAAATGCTTTGAATAAAAGGTATCTTTTAGCCAAGTTTAGTTCCTTTTTCTATTGAATCTTCTGTATCAGCTGGTGCAATTTTTAAGGAGCCCTGGTGCCACAGTGGTTAAAGCACTCAGCTGCTCTGAGGGAGAAAGAGGTGGCAGCCTGCTTCTATAAAGATTTACAGCCTCAGAAACCCTATGGGGCAGTTCTACTCTGTCCTGTAAGGTTGCTATGAGTTGGAGCTGACCTGATAGCAATGGGTTTGTTTTTTTTTTTTGGTTTGATGTAATTTTTGAAGCTGTATTAATTTTCACAGTAATTGCTTAATAATTTGTTTAATTATTTGACCATTTTTTAAACCATCTGAAAAAATAAAAGAAGATAAAGGTCTTCCATGTATGCAACATTATTTTAAATATAACATTGGAATAATTTTATCTTCTTAATACTAGCTGAATGAACAGTGTCTTTTGTGTGATCAAGGTGGGAAATTGCACTATTTTGAAGTTTTTCTCTTTAATTTTTAATTTTGCTGACTAGCACTATTTTACTTAAAAGCTATTTGTCACTGTTAAACTAAAAACAAATATTTCTGATATTATTTCTCCTTAGCTTGAAAGGTATGTGTCTCTTTACATTTAAAATAAGCAGAGACTGCAGCTTCTTGTCAGATCTCCACACAAAAACTTCAGTGCATTTCAAAAATCAGAAAAATCAGAGGCCTCATTCTCTGTCTTTAGTGCTATAAATTAAAAAAAAAAAGACACAATTGAAAATTAAACTTGGAAATTAATAAAGCTTTTTAAAATTCTTAACTCTGAAATTAAAAGAAAACTGAAAAAGCAATGAAAAGTGTTTAGAAAATGAAGGCAATAAATACAATGAGAAAAGTTCATACTGTTACATGTTTTCTAATTAAACAAGAAATAATAAAAATATAGTGACTAAATATTTACCTTAAAATATAAAAATAATATAAATATTAAAGCGGGATTAATGAATTAATAAAATTATTAGTCAAAATTAATGACAAGAGAATGGTAGAATTAATAAATAAATCCAAGATTTAATTTTCTAAAAATACCAATAAGATAAACCTCTGGCAACATAATTTAAAAAAGAGAGAAACAGAGAAAATACACATTTGTGTTAGCAATGAAACCTAAGGAGATATATATATGTATGTATATGTATATGCATACAAAAGAATTAAATGCTTCACAAAACAACACTGTATACAACTCTAGGATAGAAAAACAGAAAAAATAATTTTCAATGAGCAACATTGACTATAAGGCATTCCTGGGAGATGCTCTTTTCTAAACCCAGAGGACTCCTAAGAGTTTCTTTATTTTTTTTTCTTTTTCCATGTAACTACTAGTATGAAAGAATGGGAATTCCAGAATACTTAATTGTGCTCATGAGAAACCTCTACATAGATCAAGAGGTAGTCATTCAAGCAGAGCAAGGGGATACTGTGTGGTGTAAAATTAGGAAAGGTGTATGTCAGGGATGTATCTTTTCACCATACTTATTCAATCTGTATGCTGAGCAAATAATTCAAGAAGCTGGACTATATGAGGAAGAACGGGGCATCACGACTGGAGGAAGACTAACAACCTGCGATATGCAGATGACACAACCTTGCTTGCTGACAGTGAAGAGGACTTGAAGCACTTACCGATGAAGATCAAAGACCACAGCCTTCAGTATGGATTACACCTCAACATAAAGAAAACAAAAATCGTCACAACTAGACCAATAAGCAACATCATGATAAACGGAGAAAAGATTAAAGTTGTCAAGGATTTCATTTTACTTGATTTCATTTTACAATCAACACCCATGTAAGCAGCAGTTAAGAAATCAAATAACGCATTGCATTGAGCAAATTTGCTGCAAAAGACCTCTTTAAAGTGTTGAAAAGCAAAGATGTCACCTTGAAGACTATGGTACATCTTACCCAAATCATGGTGTTTTTAGTCACCTCCTATGCATGTGAAAGCTGGATGATGAATAAGGAAGACCAAAGAAGAATTGGTGCCTTCGAATTTTGGTGTTGGAGAAGAATATTGAATATACCATGGGCTGCCAAAAGAACGAACAAATCTGTCTTGGAAGATGTACAGCCAGAATGCTCCTTAGAAGCAAGGATGACGAGACCATGTCTCACATAATTTGGACATGTTGTCAGGAGGGATCAGTTCCTGGAGAAGGACATCATGCTTGCTAAAATAGAGGGTCAGTGAAAAAAGAGGAAGATCCTCAATGAAATGGATTAGCACAGTGGCTCCAACAGTGGGTTTAAGCATAACAATGACTGTGAGTATGGCTCAGGACCAGGCAGTGTTTTGTTCTGTTGTACACAGGATCCCTATGAGTAGGAACCAACTCCATGGCACCTAACAACGACAACAACTAGTATGAAATGAATTGCTCCATAACTATGCAAATTTTTGTATTTTCTAAATCAAATATAATCTGAATCTGAGCTCTCTAATCATTTTGGAAGGAGGTGGGGGAAGAAGTGAAATATTTTCTTTTTTTTCCCTAGTGAGTTTACAGCAGGGAAGAAGCTTTATGACTCAGCCAAACAATAAGGACTAAGAAAACCTCAGCTGACATCTCAATAACTTTACCATGACATAACTTGATTTTGGTTTTGCTTTGGTTCTTAGAAGATAATTTGAGGCAGTGTGGTAGGATAGCTTTATTAAAACATTAAAAAATAAAAAAGAATCCAGGATGGTTGAACTTCAGATTTCTTCTTCTGAATTATTGATTTAAAAGCACATATTATTTAAAAGTAATAAAAAAAGAGAAAGAAGATTTTGTTTAGGGGAGGCATCTGTGGATCAAGAATATTTGGAAGTTAAAACTTTTGTAAAAGTAAGGCAAGAGTTGAGCATTTTTGCCCATGAAATATAAAGTAGTATTTTAAACTTTTTATTTTTGTAGTAGTATTAATCCTATAAATCCAAACTGGATAAAGCACTCTATAACCAAACCACCAAACTAGTTGCAATCGAGTTGATTCCAACTCATAGCAATACTGTATATTCCTGCCTACCTATGCTGTATTGGGTAAGGATTTAAGTTAAAAAAAAAAAAATTCTTTCCCCTATCTATTCTCTCCTTTTTTTATGTCAATTGTCTCTTCATTAAAATGAAAATTGCATTGAACCTAAATCAGATAGGTTTTGCATAAATTTGTAATTGAGATATCTGGGTATAGAAAGTCTTAATATTCCATTACCCATTGTGCCATCAACTCCTAGGCTCTGCCTGTTTATTTTTAACATGAAAATTGATTGAAAATGTATCCAAAGTAAATGAATATATTAGATTATCTTAAAACAAGTGCCCTGTTTTGTGCACAGGTCTATATTCTAAATCTAAATACAATATTCAACTACTGTCAATAAAGAAATGAAGTTTTGATACATGCTACAGTATGAATGGCGCTTGAAGATATTATGCTAAGAGAAATAAGCCAGTCACAAAAGGATAGATATTATATGACCTCACTTATATAAAAAGTCAAGAAAAGGCAACTGTATGAAGACCAAAGTTTATTAGTGGTTAACAGGGGCAGGAGGGAGGGGGAAAAGGGGATTAATGGTGATGGGAAAATCACACTGATTAAGGATAGAGTTGCATAGCCGATTATTGTAATTGCTGTTCAATAAGGTGTACACCTGTAAAAGTTGAATTGGCAAAAGCTGTGTGATATAACAATGACCAAAAAAAAAGAGTAGTGACTGAGGCTGCTTATGTACAACCAAATACTTCATGGGATTTGGTTTCTTGGTTTGTAGGTTTAGGGTCATGGTTTCATGGGACATCCCAGTTAATTGGCCTGATAACGTCTTTAGTTCTTCTGTTCTTTGTCCTAGTTTGTTTCATAGTGCCAGGGGTCTTAAAAGCTTGCAAGCTGCCATCCAAGGCACAATAATTATTCTCTATGACCTGGAGCAACAGAGGAAAAAGAAGAGTCAGGAATAGGAGAAGGATATGGAATGCATGGCTAATTGCCTCCATGAACAACTGCCTCCTTTGCCATGAGACCAGAAGAACTGGAGGTGCCCAGCTACCATTACTGAGCATTTTAATCAAAGATTCCATGAAGAATCCTGCTCAAAAACGGGGAAATGCAGAGCAGAATTTAAAATTCTCATGGACTCCAGACTTTCTGGAGCCATGGAGGCTGAATGAACCCCTGAAACTATTGCCCTGAAATAATTTTTAAACTTTAAACCAAAAATATCCCCTGAAATCTTCTTAAAGCCAAACAATAGTTTCGCTTAACTAGTAAAAAAAAGGTCTGTCTTGAGCATTGTGCTCTTTTAAGAACTATATGGGATCAAATTAACAACAGCGACTGGAAAGATTAGATAGGAACCTTAAGGGGCAGTGAGTTTATGGTAATGAAGGAGAAACAACTAAGAAAAGGAGGATGAGAGTGGTTGCACAACTCAAAGAATGTAATCAATGTCACTAAATTGTACATGTAGAAACTTGAATTGGTATATGTTTTCCTGTGTATATTCTCAACAACAAAACAAATAAAACGTAGAAAAAATATTTTTGTACTTAAAGTAGTATTAAATACTGAGCTATTTTCTACTTTCGGTTTTGCAAAGATTTTGCAGACTGCAAAGATCTGGTAATGGTGTGGTGGGGAAAGGAGCCCCATCTTGAACCGTGGAGGGGAGGGGAATTTGGTGCAAGCGGAAAACAATTGGAAATAACTATCAAAACTTAAATGAAACAAGACTTTAGAAAAAAATTGTCAATGTGTACATTCATCTTAGTCATAACATTGTTCATTAAAACTAGATTTATTCAATATATTGTGTCTGGAACGTAATGAAAATCTTTGGAAACGTTAAAATGAGGGTGCAGAAGAATAATGACATACAAAAATTTTCAGAATGTCGTTTTAGGAGAATATAGCAACAAAGTATATAAAACATCATATAAGTTTTTATTTTTGAGAAAAATAAATTTTTAAATGCATAAAAAGCTGGACATATATATTCCCAGATGTTCATAGTAGTTGTTATCTCGGCATGATAAATTATAGATGATTTTTATTTTAGAATATATAATATTGTGATGCTTTCTAAATTTTCTGTAAGGAACTCTTATTGTTTTATAATCAGTCAGCAATATTTAAAAAGAAAAATATCAGGTAGCAAAATAACACTTCTTAAATTTTTATTTCTGGATTTTAACTCTTATTAGTCTATATTTTTATTTCTCTTCCAAATTTTATATATTTATTACTTTAGTTTCAGAAAATTTTTGTTTTAAAGACCACATAGGACTAACATTTTGTGAGTCATCATTATGCCTCACAGTGGCCTTATTAAGAGTTTTTTTTTTTTTAATCATTCTTTGAATGCTTTAAATAATGCAGGCTATGTTTTGTGTTATGTTCTTTTTGTCATTCACTGCTTAATTTATTCTAACTGATCTCATATGCCTTTAGGACATCACTTCTATGCCTTTTTAGCTCAGTGAAAGAAGGATGAGGTAGGTCAGTGGTCTTTATAATTAAAATTTAATTAACATAATTCAGCCCCTTTATTCCTCCCCCACTCCTTTGGTTACCATTCTGTCAGCTTGAAAGGTGAAAAAAATACATTTCATGAAAGTAAACTCCCTGTTGACCATCCAAACAATCAGAATGAATGTTAATATCTTTCTCCTGTCTATGTTCTAGCCAGACAATTATTTTTCTCTAACACTAAGTTTATATTTTCTCAAAAAAATGCATGCTACACGCCAATGTCCTGGGAGTCATTCGAGCCTCTTACAAAATTCAAGACTCTCCTTCTAGCATTTTGTAATTATCTTACACAGGCAATCCCTGCTCACGGTTCCGCTCTAACAGAAACTCCTAATCCAACCGTTAGTGTAGATAGGATACAGCACACTGTAAGAACCATTTAGATTCGGGTTTGTCTCATCACATAGTCTTGGTATTTTAAATTTTCGTTATTGATTGTAGTAAATGGACTGTATTTAAGGTTGGTTAATATTTATGAGTGAATGAGAATAGGAATAGGCTGATCCTCAGAAGACATTCACTGTGAAGAATGTTAGCTGTTTTAGGGCTACAAATTTGGTAAGCCAAGGAGTTCTCAGGTACTTACTTTCCATCATTCTTAACCAAAAAAAAAAAAAGTTTTTTTTTTTAATCCACACCTGTGTTAAGATTCCTCTCAAATAAAAAGTTATCAAATAAAATATTGCAAGAAGAAGTCTCATTTCCTTAACTTCATCTTAGAAATATTTCACTAATCCCCAAATCAGTACTTGAATGCAGTTTAAACCCCAATCAGAATTCATATGGAGCTAAGCCAATGTGGTAACTGTAAGATTTTCATATAGGCAGATCCAACCTTCCACCTCAGTTGTTACCTCAGCCATCCAGCATGAGTTGAGACAGCCATAATTTATTCAATAATACAGGCATAGTTGGGAACAGAAGCATAGGATGACTGAAATCTTGAAGGTGTACAGAAAACCTTGATATATTATTGGTATGATTTATGTATAATTATCAGTTAATAAGGCTCTGGGAATTTGAGAAATGTCTTTTTCAATCTGTGGAACAAACTGACTAAAAACCGGGCTCTCTAAAATACCTTTACACCAGAATTCCAAAAGGAAACTTGAACTCAGGTAACTTCAACCATCCCTGTCGTCTCCTGTACATGTTGGGCACTCTTCAAAATGCAAACACCTCTGAATCCCCCTTTCCATTCTGCTTGATGCTTCTTTCTGCACACTTTTCCCATCTCTGAAGCTTCTTTATGTCCCTCACTTCCCTTGTAATCTGCAAAACTACAGTTGACCATAAGTAAACTCCCTTTCTGTGGCACATTAAGTTTTTCACTTTTTTCTCTTACTGCATGGGAGGAGTATACTTCCCCACTCCATTGATCTTGGGCTTGGCCATATGACATGATTTAGCCAATGGAATATTAGCAACCAGGCATAATGTAGCAGAAGTTCAAAGTGTAATTTTGCAGTTGGGCTTGTGTTTTCTTACACCTCTATTATTGCCATGAGAAAAATATGATTGGTCTACATGAAGAGGATGATAGACGTATGGTGCAAAGATGACCTAGACAAGCTGACTGAGCCAGTCCTAGCCTAGATTAGCCAATGCCATCTACCACAGACAGTAAATTATATAAACGTTTACTACTGTATACTCCCATCACATGTCTGTCAGTTTGTTATATTATGGTGATTGTGTGTTGCTGTGACACTGAAAGCTTTGTCTTTCAAATACCAGCAGGGTCTCCCTTGGTGGACAGGTTTCAGTTGAGCACCCAGAGTAAGACAGACTAGAAAGAAGGATCTGGCAGTCTACTTCTGAAAAATCAGCCAGTGAAAAGCTTATCAAAAGAAGTGGAACATTATCTGATATAGTGCCGGAAGATGAACCTCTTAGGTTGGAAGGCACTCAGAATAGAGTTGACATTAATGATGTGGATGAAATCAAGTTTTCAGGGACCTTGTTCAGTCAGTACAAAGCCAAGGGCTGACTGTGAAACAGATTATCGATTGCTCACATGCAACTTAAATTGAAGTTGAAGAAAATCAGAATAAGCCCGCAAGAACCAAGGTATGACCTTAAGTATCCAAAAACCCATTGCCGTCAAGTCGATTTGAACTCATAGCCATCCTATAGGACAGAAACGAACTGCCCCATAGGGCTTCCAAGAAGCGCCTGGTGGACTCAAACTGCCGACCTTTTGGTTAGCAGTTATAGCTCTTAACCACTACGCCACCAAGGTTTTCACTTTAAGTATATCCTACCTGAATTTAGAGACCATCTGAAGAATAGATTTGATGCATTGAACACTAATGACTGAAGACCATACAAGTTGTGCAATGACATCAAGGACATCATACATGAAGAAAACAAGAGGTCACTAAAGAGACAAGAAAGAAAGAAAAGACCAAAATGGATGTCAAAAAAGACTCTGAAAGTTGCTCTTGAACATAACCTGTAACCCGTCGCCCTCCAATCGATTCTGACTCATAGCGACCCTATAGGACAGAGTAGAGCTGCCCCATATGGTTTCCAAGGAGTGCCTGGCAGATTCGAACCACTGGCCTTTTGGTTAGCAGCCATAGTTCTTAACCACTACGCTACCTAGGTTTCATACTCTTGAACGTAGAGTGGCTAAAACAAAAGGAAAAAATGATGAAGTAAAAGAGCTTAACAGAAGATTTCAAAGGGCATCTTGAGAAGATGAAGTATTATAATGAAATGTGCAAAGACCTGGAGACAGAAAACCAAAAGGGAAGAATACACACAGCATCTCTCAAGCTGAAAGAGCTGAAGAAAAAATTCAAGCCTCGAGTTGCAGTATCGAAGGATTATATGGGCAAAATATTGAACAACACAGAAAGCATCGAAAGAAGATGGAAGGAATACAAAGAGTCACTGTACCAAAAAGAATTGGTATGTTCAACCATTTCAGTTGGTAACATATGATCAAGAACAAGAACTAAAGGAAGAGGTCCAAGCAGCACTGAAGGCATTCACGAAAAACAAGGCTCCAGAAATTGAGGGAGTAGCAGTAGAGATGTTTCGACAAATGCTTGCAGTGCTGGAAGTGCTCTCTCATCTATGCCAAGAAATGTGGAAGACAGATACCTGGCCAACTGACTGGAAAAGATCCATATTTGTACCCATTCCAAAGAAGTTGACCCATCAGAATGTGGAAATTATTGAACAATATCATTAATATCACAACTAAAATTTTGCAGAAGATCATTCAGAAGTATTTGCGGCAGTACATTAACAGAAGACTGCCAGAAACTCAAGCCAGATTCAGAAGAGAACATGGAACATGGGATATCATTGCTAATGTCAGATGGATCCTGGCTGAAAGCAGAGAACACCAGAAGAATGTTTACCTGTGTTTTACTAACTGTGCAAAGGCATTTGACTGTGTGGATCATAACAAATTATGGGTAAACTGCAAAGAACAGGATTTCCAGAACACTTAATCATGCTCATAAGGAACCTGTACTTAGACCAAAAGGCAGCTGTACAAACAGAACAAGGGGATACTGTGTGGTTTAAAGTCAAGAAAGGTGTATGTCAGGGTTATGTCCTTTCAACATACTTACTCAGTTTGTATGCTAAGCAAATAATCTGAGAAACTGGACTATATGAAGAACAGGGCATCAGGATTGGAAGAAGACTCATTAACAACCTGTATTAGCAGATGACACAATCTTACTTGCTGAAAGTGAAGAGGAGTTGAAGCACTTACTGATGAAGATCAAAGACTACAGCTTTCACTATGAATTACACCTCAAAACAAAACAAAAATCCTCACAAATGCACCAATAAGCAACATCATTATAAACAGGGACAAGAATGAAGTTGTTAAGGATTTCACTTTACTTGGATCCACAATCAATACCCATGGAAGCTTGTTGTTGTTGTTAGGTGTCCTCGAGTTGGTTCTGACTCATAGCGACCCTATGCACAGCAGAACGAAACACTGCCCGATCCTGAGCCATCCTTACAATCATTGTTATGCTTGAGCTCATTGTTGCAGCCACTGTGTCAATCCACCTCATTGAGGGTCTTCTTCTCTTCCGCTGACCCTGTACTCTGCCAAGCATGATGTCCTTCTCCAGGGACTGATCCCACCTGACAACATGTCCAAAGTATGTAAGATGCAGTCTCACCGTCCTTGCATCTAAGGAGAATTCTGGTTGTACTTCTTCTAAGACAGATTTGTTCATTCTTTTGGCAGTCCATGGTATATTCAATATTCTTCACCAACACCACAATTCAAAGGCATCAATTCTTCTTCGGTCTTTCTTATCCATTGTCCAGCTTTCACATGGATATGATGCAATTGAAAATACCATGGCTTGGGTCAGGTGCACCTTAGTCTTCAGGGTGACATCTTCACTCTCCAACACTTTGAAGAGGTCTTTTGTAGCAGATTTACCCAACACAATGCATCTTTTGATTTCTTCACTGCTGCTTCCACGGCTGTTGATTGTGGATCCAAGTAAAATGAAATCCTTGACAACTTCAGTCTTTTGTCTGTTTATCATGATGTTGCTCATGGGTCCAGTTGTGAGGATTTTTGTTTTCTTTATGTTGAGGTGCAATCCATACTGAAGGCTGTGGTCTTTGATCTCTGTTAGTAAGTGCTTCAAGTCCTCTTCATTTTCAGCAAGCAAGGTTGTGTCATCTGAATAAAGCAGGTTGTTAATGAGTCTTCCTCCAATCCTGATGCCCTGTTCTTCTTCATATAGTCCAGCTTCTCATATTACTTGCTCAGCATACAGACTGAATAGGTATGTTGAAAGAATACAACCCTGGCGCATACCTTTCCTGACTTTAAACCATTCTGTATCGCCTTGTTCTGTCCAAACAACTGCCTCTTGATCTATGTAAAGGTTCCTCAGGAGCACAATTAAGTGTTCTGGAATCCCAATTCTTTGCAGTGTTATCCATAGTTTATTATGATCCACACAGTCGAATGCCTTTGCATAGTCAATAAAACACAGGCAGACATCCTTCTGGTATTCTCTGCTTTCAGCCAGGATCCTTCTTACATCAGCAATGATATCCCTGGTTCCACGTCCTCTTCTGAAACTGACCTGAATTTTTGGCAGTTCCCTGTCGATATACTGCTGCAGCTGTTTTTGAATGGTCTTCAGCAAAATTTTGTTTGTGTGTGATATTAATGATATTGTTCTATAATTTCCACATTCGGATGGATCACCTTTCTTGGGAATTGGCATAAATATGGATCTCTTCCAGTCAGTTGGCCAGGAAGCTGTCTTCCATATTTCTTGGCATAGACAAGTGAGCACCTCCAGTGTTGCATCTATTTGTTGAAACATCTCAATTGATATTCCATCAATTCCTGGAGCCTTGTTTTTTGCCAATGCCTTCAGAGAAGCTTGGACTTCTTCGTTCAGTAGCATTGGTTCCTGATCATATGCCACCTCTTCAAATGGTTGAACATTGACTAATTCTTTTTGGTATAATGACTCTATGTATTCCTTCCATCTTCCTTTGATGTTTCCTGTCTCGTTTAATATTTTCCCCATGGAATCCTTCACTATTGCAACTCGAGCCTTGAATTTTTTCTTCAGTTCTTTCAGCTTGAGAAACGCCGAGCGTGTTCTTCCCTTTTGGTTTTCCATCTCCAGCTCTTTGCACATGTCATTATAATACTTTATTTTCTAGAGAGGCCCTTTGAAATCTTCTGTTCAGTTCCTTCACTTCATCAATTCTTCCTTTTGCTTTAGCCGCTTGATGCTCAAGAGCAAGTTTCAGAGTCTCCTCTGACATTCATCTCAGTCTTTTCTTTCTTTCCTGTCTTTTCAATGACCTCTTGCTTTCTTCATGGATGATGTCCTTGATGTCATTCCACAACTCGTCTGGTCTTCGTTCACTAGTGTACAATGCGTCAAATCTATTCTTCAGACGGTCTCTAAATTCAGGTGGGATATACTCAAGGTCATATTTTGGCTCTCATGAACTTGCTCTGATTTTCTTCAGTTTCAGCTTGAACTTGCATATGAGCAATTAATGGTCTGTTCCACAGTCTGCCCCTGGCCTTGTTCTGACTGATGATATTGAGCTTTTCCATCGTCTCTTTCCACAGATGTAGTCAATTGGATTTCTGTGTGTTCCATCTGGCCAGGTCCATGTGTATAGTCACCGTTTATGTTGGTGAAAGAAGGTATTTGCAATGAAGAAGTCGCTGGTCTTTCAGAACTCTATCATTCGATCTCTGGCATTGTTTCTATCACCAAGGCCATATTTTCCAACTACTGATCTTCTTTGTTTCCAACGTTCGCATTCCAATCGCCGGTAATTATCAATGCATCTTGATTGCATGTTTGATCAATTTCAGACTCCAGCAGCTGATAAAAATCTCCTATTTCTTCATCTTTAGCCCTAGTGATTGGTGTGTAATTTTGAATAATAGTCGTATTAACTGGTCTTCCTTGTAGGTGTATGGATATTATCCTATCACTGACAGCATTGTACTTTAGGATGGATCTTGAAATGTTCTTTTTGACGATGAATGCAACACCATTCCTCTTCAAGTTGTCATTCCCAGCATAGTAGACTATATGATTGTCTGATTCAGAATAGCCAATACCAGTCCATTTAAGCTAATGCCTAGGATATAGATGTTTATGTGTTCCATTTCTTTTTTGACGACTTCCTATTTTCCTAGATTCATACTTTGTACATTCCAGGTTCCAATTATTAATGGATGTTTGCAGCTGTTTCTTCTCATTTCGAGTCACGCCACATCAGCAAATGAAGGTCCCGAAAGCTTTACACCATCCACATCATTAAGGTCGACTCTACTTTGAGGAGACAGCTCCTCCCCGGTCATCCTCTGAGTGCCTTCCAACCTGGGGGACTCATGTTCCAGCACTATATCAGACAATGTTCTGCTGCTATTCACAAGGTTTTCTTTATTTTTCTTTCACAATAGCCTTTATTTCTACTTTAATTTAGCTACCTGTAACGATTAAGATTGTGTGTCAACTTGGCTGGGCCATGATATTCAGTATTTTGGCAGTTGTATAACATTGTGATCACTTTCCCATTGAGATTTGATACGTGATCGCCCCCATAATGGGATCTGCTGTGAGTAGCCAATCAGTTGAACAGTAGTTTCCTTGGGCGTGTGGCCTGCATCCAGTGTGGGCGGATGTTTCCAGCAGGGCTCAGGGGGAGGGTTGTTCATTCTGGACCCTGCAGCTGGCTCTTGTTCATCTGGCCTCGGTTCTTAGGACTTGAGATAGCAGTTTACCTGTGGTCTTGCCAGTCATCGAAATTCATCAATCTTCACAGCCTGTGAGCAACAGCCCTACTCTCCAGCTGATCTTGGGTTCACTAGCCAAAATCTGAGTACACAATATTGTTGTTATCGGGTGCAGTCGAGTCAGTTCTGACTCATAGTCATGCTATGTACCACAGAATAAAACACTGCCCAGTCCTGCGCCATCCTCACAATCATTCTTATGCTTGAGCCCATTGTTGCAGCCACTGTGTCAATCCATGTCCTTGAAGGTCTTCTTCTTTTTCACTGACCTTGTACTCTGCCCAGCATGATGTCCTTCTCTAGGGACTGGTCCCTCCTGATAACATGTCCAAAGTATTTGAGATGAAGTCTCCCCATCCTTGCTTCTAATGAGCATTCTGGCTGCACTTCTTCCAAGACACATTTCTTCATTCTTCTCCATCACCATAAATCAAAGGCAACAATTCTTTAGTCTTCCTTATTCATTGTCCAGCTTTCACATGTATATGAGGCAAGTGAAAACAACATGGCATGGGTCAGGCACACCGTAGTCCTTAAAGTGACATCTTTGCTTTTTAACACTGTAGGGTCACTATGAGTCAGAATTGACCCAACGGTAGTGGGTTTGGTTTTGCATATATATACCAAACAACCAACCTACTGCTGTTGAGTTGATTCTCACTCATAGCGACCCTATAGGACAGAGTAGAACTGTCCCATAGAGTTTCCAAGGAGCGCCTGGTGGATTCCAACTGCTGGCCTGTTGGTTAGCTGCCATAGCACTTAACCACTACACCACCAGGGTTTCCTGGATATATGATATATATAAACATCATATATATAATATATAAACATTATATATATATATATACACACACACACACTTTACTGGTTTTGCTTCTCTAGATAACACAGCCTAAGATACTACCCTGTCTTTAATTTCATACAATCCTTAACCCTATTGCCCATCTTTTATCTTCCTAATGGAATTCCTCTGCTTCCAGTGACTTCCAGAGAGGTCACTCCCTTACTACCAATGGTACCTGCTCTTTATCAAAAGCTCCAGTATCTAGATATTCTCCTTTATGCACAAATACTGGGCTTCTGCATCTAACCTCTTCTGGGTTCTTGGACTATTAAGTAATACTGTTACTTGCAAATCTGATCATGTGGATCCCCTGTGGAGATCTCCCTCAGTGGTTATTCACAGTCTCCAGGCAAAGGCAAGAGTCTTAGCATGACATTCAAGGCCTTTTTGATCTGGTCCCTCTCTAATCTTTTCTACCTCATCTCCCACCAGATTATCTGGGTTCAAATTCTGGCTCCACTTTCTACTAGTTATATGACATTTGGCAAATTACTTAAATGTCTCTCTGTATTTCAGTGTTCTCTTTTGTAAAACAGGAATCATAATACTCGCCAATCCACAGACTTGTGAAGATAGCACGTATTAATGTACCCAAAGTGCTCACTGCAGTGTGCCTTGCACATAGTAGCCCATATAGCAATGCTCATTATTATTTGCCTTTATCATTGTTATATTATTACTCTCCCACAAGCACCCTGTTGTATAAACTACTTGAGGTGTAAGGATTTGTTCATTACTATCTTTTTTAAACTGATAATTTTGTTCTATTAGACTACCAGTTCCCAAGTTTACTTTTTTTTCCACCCGTACCTTTGTTCATGTTATTCCCCTTGACAATCTGGTAAACAGCACTTAATCTTTATCATTTTTCTTATAAATGTCTGGGAAGGCTTGAGTTCATTTTTCCCTGCCCCATGGTGTTTATATTCTAGTGAAGGTAGGCAAATGCAAAATAAGTAAATGTACACTTTATATATGGGGGTAGTAAGTGCTATGGAGAAAATTAAGGGCTTCTTAGAGGAATGCACAAATGAGTTAAGGGTATCTGTGTTCCCATAATGATTTGTTCAGTACTTCCTTTTTTAAATTGATAATTTTGCTCTCCTATTATACTATGAGTTCCCAAGGTTACTTCTATGTCCTAAGTGCTTGGCATTTTGCTGAATATATAGGAGGTAGTGTAAGTATTAGGGTAAGTAATAACAAGGCCTGGTAGCACACACAGTTAAGTGCTTGGCTGCTAACTAAAAGTTTGGTGGTTTAAACTGAACCAGGGCCTCTGCCAAAGAAAGACCTGGTCATCTGCATCCTTAAAGATCACAGCCAAGAAAACCCTATGGGGCAGTTCTACTCTGTAGCATGTGGGGTGGCCATGAGTTGAAATCAACTGGGCAACAAGTACAACAACAAAAGGTAGGTAATAAAGACTTATTAAATGCGTACATGAAGTTACGCATGAAAGAAGTGTCTGGGTGACTAAATGTAATCTATCTCTTTCCCACTTATATTTTATTTCAGAATATAAAACCTGGAAGTTACATTGCCATGATGTTTGTCCTTATTACACAAAGGGTAGGGATTTAAATTCTCCTATTTGATATATATTCCTCACTCTGGAATGCCTGATTATAAACATCTTTTACAGAGCTATTATAACTGGGTACTTAAGTGCATATAGGATCTTAGAGAACTGTCCTTTCTCATCACAGTTGGAATGTCTGGGAAGGTTCCTGTCACCACTGGGGTGGCCTTGTCCTTCTTTGCACCTCAAGAGTTTTAAAATCCCATTCCATGCACTAGAGTTACCATGGCCCTTTCAAGAGGTAAGAACAAGGACTTCTTCCAACCCATGGGAATCCACCCAACTAAGATCTATACCTGGCATCCTGAGATACTAGCCAGTATGACCTTTGTACAGAAAGATATTACATGTGGCCACATTGGTGTTTTTATGTCTAACTTGTTATATTTTATATGGGACAGGCTTTTCCAAGCTATCCTGGGCATATCACTACTATTCACAACAAGGTTTCTGTGGAGTAATCTATTCCAACTGCCAAACAACCAATTTACAAAAGGGCATTTGGAATTCTGGCTGTTCATAAATTGACATTCATCTTTACCTCTAGACTAGACTTGCTACAAAACCTTCATGCTCTATTCAGTCATTTCTCCAATTCACTATCCAGTTTATCTTCAGAGACTATCACAATGCCCAGAACAGGGCAGGCACTTAATAAGTGTAGAATGAACGAGAGAATAAATCCTATAGCACATTTAAAGTAGAATGAAATAACTGAAGACTAGTTCTGATTTTTTAATAGTCTAACAGTTAGGATTCTTTTGGTTACAAATTATAGCAGTCCTATTCATACTAGTTTAGGCAAAGGGACAAATTTATGATAAGGCTCAGGTAACCATGGGAAGGGTTGAAACCATTTCCTAGATGGAGTGCCACCAGGACTCTTTCTCTCTCCATCCCTTTCTCTGTGTGGGCTTCATTCTTTCACCCCAGATTCCTTCATATTGCAGGGCACATGGCTACCAGCAGCCACTGTGCCTCCAAAGCAGGATTACCCCTGTTTCTTTTGTTCCTGGGGAGGATTCTAATTGACTTATCTTGGGTCATGTGCTCATCCCAAGGTTAATTATGCTAATTGGCCCTAAATGTATCTAACTGTTTATTCTCAGTTACCTAGTGCTGCCATAACAGAAATACCACAAATTAGGTGGCTTCAAAGAACATAAATTTATTGTCTCATAGTTTGGGAGACTAGAATTCCAAATCAGGACCTTGGCTCTTCAGGAGGGTCGCTTCTTGTTGGTAGACTTAGGCACTCCTTGGAGTTCCTTGGCTTGTAGGCAGTTCCTCAGACAGTGTCTTCTCCCTATGTATGTCTCTCTCTTGTAGTCTGTTTCTCCTTTTTATAAAACACGACTCAGAAGGTGTTAAGTGACCCACCCTACTCCTGTATGACCTCATTAACATAACTAAAGAAAACCCCTTATTTCCAAATAGAGTCACATTAATGGGTATAGGGGTTAGGACTTCAGTGTAATTTGGGGGGAACACAATTCCACCCATAACTTTCTCCTAATTTCCAGACTTTCATTTTCAGATGCCTACTTTGCAAATAAACCCAAATGAAAACGGGCACCTGAAAATTAGCATAGTCACAACCAAACTTATTTCTCTTCCCACATTATTTCCTTCTTCTGCTTTCACTTTCTAGAACACAATATTTTACTAGTCACCAGGACCTGGACTCGAAACCTACCCCCTTGTCCCAAATTCGATTAGACGCTAAGTCATTAGCTATTGCTTCCACCAGACCTTTCTGTACCTCTTTCCTCATTTTTCTTGTCACACTTGCCTCCCTAATTCAAATCCCCTGTATTTCCTTCTAGGACTGATGGAATCGTCTTTTAATTGGGCACCGTACTCCCATTCTTAATCTAGACTTCACAGTGATATTGGATTACCATTCACAATAAAACTCAGTATCAAATCTACCTTATTCAGGGGCTCTTCGTGGTTCCTAATGGCTATCGATGTCATATATTTTCATCACCTTGGCATTCAATATCTACAATTTGAATTTGAACCTACCAGTATTAAAGCAGCTGCTCGACTCCATATATCCATGACCTTGGCTCATACACTATTTCTCCAACTTGAAATGGCTTCCCTCATACCAAATCAGACCTTCATTTCTACTTGCAAAAACCCTATACATCTTTTTAAGTTTATATCAAATTATCACTTGTGAAACTTGTCCCAATTCCATCTGATTATAATTGTTCTTTCCTGATGATTTTATATTTTTCATTCATATTCTTCATTTGTACTTTACATAATGGCACTTGGCTTATAGTCATGCACGTGCTTTAATCATTTTGATACTTTTACCTCTTCAACTGGTTTAGTGGAATACTTGAAAGCAGAGAATGGGTGTGGTTTATCTTCATAAATCCTGCTGTAAGAAGATATTTTACTTTAATAAAATATTTTCATAAATGATATTTCTGAGGTGAGTTGAAGGACTTCTAGTGTTCTTTCTGGATTCGTATGGCAGAGACTCCATGTGCTTAGTATGCCTGCTCCTAACTTTTATGATGATAAATAAAATCACAAATAATGCCAGTAGTCCTGTATATCTAATATAGGAAAGACCTGCCAAAGTATGGGCAGAATTGCTACCTACAGCATTATTAATGAGGATGAAATAAGTAATACCTTCTTAAACTGTGAACTCCCTAGAGCTTTTTCTGAACTAGAGCCAAGCCAAAAGGCACCAAAGATGGTGGGGAAAACACTGATTCACCCCTACTGTCTGCACTTAAGTTCAGGATCCAGAGGTCTACATGGGTCAAAAAAAGAGAGTATAGTCCCAAGCAGCATGGGGGCTATCTTGTGAAGTAAACTAAATCTGAAAATTTCCTTCTCTTGGCATCACTTCCTCTCTCTGCACATTCACTCAGAGATACCCAACATGAAAATGGCAGAATGTAGAAAGGTAAGTTATAGCATGTAGCATTTTGAGATGCTTAACTACTTAAGAGAAAACACTGTAAAAATAATTTTACCTATCAAAGTAGCAAATATTTGCAAACTATTACTAAATATTTATGAAGATGCATCAAACTGGGCATTGTCATGGACCACAAGTGGGAAGTAAAGTCATACAATCTTCCTAGAATGCAATTTTGCAATGTGAATCAAGAGGCTAAAATAGATATAATCTTTGACCTAGTAACTTGCCTTCTATAAATCATTCCTAAGAAATAGCCACAAAAGCCTCTCTCCCTGAAAGAGTATAAGGAGAACATAAAGGATGAAAGTTTGTAGAATGTCCAATTCTAGACTGCAAGAGAAAGAACAGGAGCCAAGGAAAGGGTGGGGTAGAGGACCTCAAATAACGGCATGCATCAGAAGTCAACGAAGGAGTAAGTCTTAAAAAGCCATAGAGGTCAAATGTAAAGTACTACAGTAAAACCAAATAAGATGACTCAATTCAGACCATTAGACTTCATTATTAAATAAAGTGCATTTATTAAGCAAAATAGGTAAATAATAAAATTAGTTATAAGGAGATTATCAGTAATTTTTGAAGGCATTTTTACTGAGGGCAAAACCAAGAGGCTATGGAATAATTTAATGAGTGGTAAACAGTGGTCTCAGATGCGTATAATTACCTAGTACTGCTATAACAGAAATACAACAATTGGGTGACTTTAAAGAGCACAAATTTTTTTTCTCTCAGTTCTGGATCCAAATAAGGGTTTCAGCCATGTTGTTTCCTTCTGTAAATATCTCTCTTAGTCTCTGGTATCTGCCAGCAATCCTTGGTGTTCCTCGGTGTTCTCTATTGTTCCTTGGTGTCTGTCTTCCCTATTTGTGTCTCTGTGTCTACTCTGGTCTTTTTATAACTCAGAAATGATTTGGTTTAGGATCCACCCTAAACTGGTAATGGTATCACTAACATAACAAAAGAAAAACCATATTTCCAGCCACGATCACATTCACGGGTAAAAGGGCCAAGGAATTCAACACATTTTGTGGGGACACAATTCAATCCATAACAAGATGTAAACTGCAATACCAAGTAGTTGACAGTGAAAAATTCAGCCAACAAATATTTATGCACAGCCTACTATGTGTGTTGGAGACAAGGACAGCAGAAATCAAAGATAAATGAAATCCAGTTCTTGTCCTCAAGAAGTATAAAACCAGTAAACACCACTTCTGGCCAGTCAGTTCAGAGTCATGGCAACCCCCTGTGTGTCAGGGTAGAACTGCAGTTTATGGGGTTTTTGATGACTGATTTTTTAGAAGTAAATCTCAAAGGCCTTTCTTTAGAGGTACCTCTGGGTGGACTTGAACCTCCGACCTTTCAATTATAGTCAGCTAAACCTCTTGAAGGAGGAAACCCCGGTAGCATAGTGGTTAAGTGCTACGGCTGCTAACCAAAAGGTCGCCAGTTTGAATCCACCAGGCGCTCCTTGAAAACTCTATGGGGCAGTTCTACTCTGTCCTATACGGTTGCTATGACTCAGAATCGACTCGACCGCAGTGGGTAAACCTCTTGAAGACTGACTTTAGTGGAGGCTGTACTTTACGTAGTGGCTTCTTTGTATTGGTGTTTAAGGCTTTTCATTTTCCTCCCAAGATGGAGTATATTTATGAATCCCTTTTCAAGATACTCTCTAACGATCTTCTGACACATTGCTGTTTGCACTTTCAGAACTAATATACAGGCTCTTTTACTAATTGCTATTTCTTGGTCAAAGCAAAGGGAAAAATCCAGTTTTCTGGACATCCTGGGTTGCTATGACACCTTGACTTAACAACCAAAGACTATGAATCTATGTTTTTCTTTCTTTAAAAAATCAACCAATTAATCTCTCTGACCTGAATTATTCATACTGTGGTGAAAAGTGAATTTAATAACCATGCTGATTCATATGGGGTGACAGGACAGAGTCTAAGATGAGGCTTATTTGCTTTTCCAGAGGCAGCAATGATTTCACAGGAAGTCAGTGACACTCTCTCCCCAAGACTCTTCTGATCAATGGTTTGCATTTAAGAGATGACAGGATAAGAGCTACAGACCTGGGCCAATAAATCAAAGGGATGCCACTGACCTATTGGCCATACACACTCAGGTAGAGATTAATTCATTCAGGAGACCCTGTGGATGGTAACTGTTGAAGTTTTAAAACCAAAGCACAGTTTCATCTCACACCTAAGAGGAATGGGAGTAGACACCATAGCTCATCTGATTGAAGTAGCCTCTGATGACAGGAACTGTGCAAGATGTTTATGGGAAGGGCTGGAAATCCATCCAACGTTAAAAACAAACTCCCTGGTTTCCCAGAGCTTATATTCTAAGAAGAAAAAGCCAGGAAGACTAAGTCTGATCTGCTGACAGAGATTGTGGAAATGAATAATATATTCAAGGCATACCGCAATCTTTGAACCATGTTAGTTGTGCTTCACTCTTGCTTTTCAGCGCTTGTGGGAGTTACATCCATGTTTCTCAGAGCTGTTCTGTCTGGTATTTCTTTGAGATCAACCCTTGCACTCACTCTTCTGTCTATACTTTTTAATTGTGAGAGAACAGTTGTAGGTTTTATATAAACACTGGTGGGCTTACTTAATTGCTGGTTATGCTGTTCTTATTCTTCACCTGCAAAACTTTCAGATTCCGCCACCAGAATTATTCCTTTACGTTCAAGGTCTATTGCGATCATCATTTGAGAAGTAATAATTTAATTAAGAGCAGGATCCTGGGTCTTTCTAATAACTGCAATCATCATAGGATTCACTGAAGAATTTTTGGACCCGTCCTTCCTCTTCCTCTCTTCCCCCTTCCTCACCTTCCCTTCCTTTTTTCCTTCTTCCTACAAGTTTTATTGGGTACCAGGCATGTGCAAAATGCTGCAGACACAGGAGAATACCAAAAGACAACTTCAGTACTTCACTTCAGAGGGCTTGTTGTCTGCTAAGAACTCATTGTAACTGTTCAAAGTTGAGTGTTTCAAAGGGATGAGTAGAATGAGAATGTGGAATAGAGATTGCCTGTGGATAAATGGAAGGCTTCATTTAAAAAAAAAAAATGGCATTTAAACTGAGTCCTGAAGGATAAATATGCAATATTTATTTGTGGTTTGAGTTAGGTCCAAAGCTGTTCCCATTATTACTTTATTAAGTCTCGTGGTGCCTTCATTTCTCTCTTTTAAAAAGAAAGCCTCTACCTCTTGCCATCTCATGAGTTTGTTAATGTGCTTTGAGATCAAGGGAGGATTCAGGAATTAGGGAAGAATACCACTAATAACAGCTGAGAAAACAACAGCAGCAATGACCACAAAACCAGATATATATAGCTTAAATTATGTGTCAGGAAATTTCTTATAATTTCATTGGTTCATAAACTCTAAGGAACATCTGTGAGAATTGTATCAGAAAACTTATAATGGATCCTAACAGAAATATTTGACCAGCAAGACAATAAATGATAAACTTAGATGAACACGGGTAATTTACCCTTGCCAAATACTGTGCAAGTTCTTTATATAAATACATGGACTCTGAATTTTCAGAGAAACAATTTAGACATCTGAGTCTGAGCCACACACATGAATTTGGGCCTTTGTCAAAGTCCAGGTGACATGTGGTGACTCTACTGAGCAGCTTCAGTGATGGTGGGGGGGTGTGGAAAGCGTGGGATAGCGCAGCAGCTAGTGATAGAAGAGCCTTTGGATTGGCCATTTCACTAAACTCATTATTTGTAATCCATCCCCACACCCCACTCTCCAAGTAACATGTTGTTATCTTCCTTGGTCAGCCTTCCTACCATTCCACACCTCCAAGGCAGCCCCTGGCTTAACGTGGATCTCAGATCCTATTTCTGAGTACAGAGCACCCTGGTGAGAGGTAGCAAGACATGAAGCTTAAATGTGTTGCACTTTGAAGATTTATCAGATGGGGCCACTTCCGCTGATCCCTATCGTGTATCTGTATCATGTGGAACAGGAAGGAAAAGCTCCTTTAAGTTTTCCCCCATCTTATGCATACCCATGGATATGGCAAAATTGCACTAAAATCTTGCTTAACTTCCATTTTATAGACTTGAAACACCTTTTAACTCTCATCATATATTTAATTCTCTTTTCCTTTCTTCAAGGAAACAATAAACAATGCCAGTTAAGATTTTGTTTTCAAGAAAAGCACAAGAATATTTGTATATACCTGTTCTTAGAAAAGGAGCCCTAGTGGTCAAAGTGTTCAGTTGCTAACCAAGAAGTTCAGCAGTTTGAACCCACCAGCCACTGAGTGGGAGAAATATGTGGCAGTCTGCTTCTGTAAAGATTTACAACCTTGGAAAACCCATGGGGCAGTTCTACCCTGTCCGACAGGGTTGCTATGAGTCGAAAGGGACTTAATGGCAATGGGGTTGGTTTTTAGTTTTTTGGTTCTCAGAAAGATAAATTTTCCATTGTTGCAGAAAATGGAATATATAATGTTTGCAGAGTTTCTCTGAAAATTTTAGTTCAAAAATCCTGTCAGCTTGTTTTTTAACATTAGTCCAAAAAAAGGGGGATAGGGGAATGTGTTTATTGAGCTCAACTTATTTATGTTCTCAGGAATAATAAAAGGAGCCAGAAAACAGTTTACTTAGAATTATCTTTATGGTAGACAAGTTCATCTGTGGGAGATTTCCCACAAATGTGGGTAGAAAAACCTGCTGGCGCTTTTAGGAGAATTCATCTCACATGCAGTGAGTTAAAACCAGTGTGGTAATATCTATATGTTGTGTAATTCTATTTTGACTAGAGATTTAAAAGCCAGCAGAATAATTCTTTGAAAGGCTTCTTGACCTCTTGAAGTCCTGAAATTTCTATCTCATTGCTTATCTCAAAAGAACCAGAATTAGACCTAGTCAAGACAATGAACTTACACTTGACTTTGGCAAACTCTTATTGTAGCCAATGTGGAATGTGTTACCTGGGAATGGGTGTCTTTGTGCCAAGCATCCTTTAATGTGGCATAAAAATGGTTAAGAAATATTGCACAAGTAGATAGTAAAATCCAGGTGCTCATGAGGTCGTCTGGCCAGGCTTCAGCTGTGCTAGCTTGCTCTAGTTGTAATCATCTGAAGATACAGATATGCATATTTATTGCCAGGTACTGCTGTAAAATTCCTAATCCTTGAAACAAACCTATGCTATGGAGTATTATTATTGTTGTCATTTTAGAGTTGAGAACACTGAAGCTCAGGGCAACTAAGTGCCTTGCCCATAGAGGTTCAAAGTAGTCAAGCTGGGATTAGCACTCAGGTTATCTGAATCCAGTAGTCATACTTGGAACGCCTGTGCTCTACTGCCTTAAGGCACTTGCCCCTAGCTATTAAAGTGGCACATGCCCACCCACAAGCTAGCATCAGATGCTGTAAATCATATGCCAATAGCAAATTTCCCAACTCCCTTCCTAGGTACTTGGTATGACCTGGTGGAAGGCTATGAGAAGATGAGTTATCTCTCCAGATGAGCTTCAGAAGACTTGGGTAAAATCCATCAATTCAGAAAGACTAGAAGCATGGAACTACATCTCTTCATTACTCAGGCTACTCTCTTTTGAATTATTCTGGCCTATTTCATTACATAGGAGCCCTGGTTATACAGTGGCTAAAGCAATTGATTGCTGACCAAAATAGGTTCAAACCCACCAGTCACTCTGCAGGAGAAAGACGTGGGAGATTGGTACATACTATCGCAGTGGGCCCAGAGATTCTGCCAGACCCTGTATATAGTGACATAGGTCATTTCCTATTAAGTGCTCTTTGGGGCAATCTAGCCCTGGTGGCACAGTGGTTAAGAGATTGGCTGCTAACCAAAGGGTCCGCTGTTCAAATCCACCAGCTTCTCCTTGGAAAACCTATGGGGCAGTTCTACTCTGCCTTATAGGGTCTCTGTGAGTCTGAATTGACTCCACAGCAATGGCTTTGGTTTGGTTTATTTGGTATCCCATCCTTAGCTGAAGCCAGGAGGTTCGGGAAAACCAAAAACCAAACCCACTGCCATCAAGTCAATTCAGACTCATAGCAACCCTACAGGGCAGAACAGAACTGTCCCGTAGGGTTTCCAAGGCTGTAAATCTTTATGGGAGCAGACTTCTACATCTTTCTCTTGCAGAGCAACTGGTGGGTTCAAACTGCCGACCTTTCAGTTAGCAGCCAAGCACTTTAACCACTGTGCCACCAGGGCTCCCAAGAAGTACTCAAAAATCTAGCAACCCATTTGAATAGGAAGCAATACTAGGGAAACCATATGTCTTGATTTGCCTGGGACATTCTGGGTTCACTTCTATTGTCCCAGTGCCATTATGGATAACACTCACTATCACTTTGAAAAGCCTTCCAGAGTGGACTGTGGATGATTTATATAGTCATCCTGGGTGTCACCCATCTCTTCATGTGCACAGCCAGGCAGCAGCCCAGGAACGGGATGCTGGCTTCATCCTCTAGAAATTAGGGACTCAACAGTCCTGTGGATATTCTCATCTAATATTCACATCTAAGCAGAAAGACTGACACCTCAAGGACATCTGAGGTGATAAAATCATTTTCCCTCTGAAATTTCTTTCAGGGAGTTTCAAGCTAAGCTTAAACCTTTAAGAAAAATTTCATATATTTATGTATGTGTGTATATGTGAATATCTATGTGTATATATATATAAAAAATATATGTGTATAAATATATATATGGCAACCCTGGTGGCGCAGTGGTTACGTGCTACAGCTGCTAACCAAAAGGTTGGCAGTTCGAATCCACCAGGCACTCCTTGGAAGCTCTATGGGGCAGTTCTACTCTGTCCTATAGGGTTACTATGAATCAAGAATCAGCTTAACAGTAATGGGTTTGGTTTTGGGTTTTATATATATATATATATGTATCTATGTATTTTCTCCCATCATATCTGCGAATCTATTATTTTCAAAACTTGCTTCCAAAGTTATTATTCTCAAAACCAATACATTACTGTTGCTTCCTCTCTGCTTTAAAAATTCTTCATTAGAATAACAGGAAAAGCTCATAGCCAGACTATGTATTCACATTAAAAATAAGTTACCTGAACAAATTTAGGGAAGGTTTGATTCACAGGGATAAATAATACCTGGACCATGATTTCAGCTCATTAGTCACAAGTTCTGGCAGCTAGAAGGGGAGGTAGATGGGCAAGGGGAACCAGTACAGATCAGTGGCCAAATGCAGCCATTGTTATTGGGCAGTTACTTCACTTTAAACACTCACTTCGAGTTTGGAAATACCTTAACGAGGACCTCCAAGTAGGCCGTACTGACATCTCTGAATGATTTTCAGCTTAAGCTGTTATCTAATCCCTTGTTAATTTTTTGTTAGGTAAGTGACAACATCTCCAAGCAGACCCATACTGACATCTCTGAATGATTTTCAGCTTAAGCCATTATCTAATACCTTGTTAATTTTTAGTTAGATAAGTGACAACATAATACACTGGGTTAGGAGTTGGTGGTTGGAACCCACCAGGCATTTCACGGGAGAAAGATGTGGCAGTCTGTTCCCGTAAAGATTACAGCCTTGGGAACCCTATGGGGCAGTTCTACTTGAACACAATGGTTTAGTCAGGAGCAGGAGGATGATAAAGGACTGACCAGTTTAAGGAAGGCCTTATTGTTAGGGGGAGGTAGAAGAGGCCAAATCTAAGAATTACCTGTTTCAAAAATTTGATTAAGCTAATCATGTTCAAAGGAGCCCTGGTGGCACAATGGTTAAGCACCTGGCTGATAATTGAAAAGTTGGCAGTTCGAACCCACCCAGTGGCTCCACAACCCTGGTGATCTGCTCCCATAAAGATGCAGCCTAGAAAACTCATGAGGAAGTTCTTCTCTGTCACATGGGGTCACTATGAGCTTGAATCGACTCTTTGGCACACAAAAACAATTGTGTTCCAGGCACATTCTCAGCCTACAACTTATTTTACTTACTACTGCACAATATCAGCCTGACTTGAACCCTTCACCAACCCCCTCCCCTTCCTTTCCTCCCAGCTGTTCCTCTACCAGGCCAACAACCAGAAGACAAACCTATACTTCACCTCCTAATAGGACTCAGGTTATGAGGCTCCTCATCTCTTCCCCTCCTCTGCCAGAGACCACAATCATCATTAAGGGTCCAAAGAATACAAAAGTGCAAATATTTTAACACCATGTCCAAAAAGGAAAGAGTCATGCATCATAAAGTATTTCTAATATAAGTATGCAAAAAAGGATTAAAGTAAATTTTCATGAACATGATATTTAATCTGAGCTTAAGCTTTAAGGAAGAGGCCACGTTTCATTCTGTTGCAAGGAATAATTATGCCTGGCTTTTTTTTTTCAAATAATAAAAAGGAAACAAGGACTATGTAATTTCCTTTAGTTTTTATGAATATATTAGAGTATATTGCTTCTGAATATACAGTATATTGGTTCTACAGTGTTTTAGCCATTAGCTACAACTGTGGTTGTCCTGCTTATATTCAGACTTTGAAAAACAGGTTGCTGTTAATAAGATTGGTTATATGAAACTAGACATTTGATGAAATCCAAAATAATACAAATAAAAAAGTAAAGCTTTGTCAATCCTCGACCCTGTTTCCAATAACAATGAGATAGATGAAATAAAAACCAAGGAAGGGAAACCTGGGCCATCCGAGTTTTCTACCACATAAGGAGCACGGATCCTGGATTTTAGGACAGAAAATAATATTCCAGATTTTTCTAGTCCAAAGGTGACAGCTAGATTACAGCTCATGTTTTAACTCCTTTGGAAGGAAGATATAGTGGCAAAAACAGAGAAGAAAAGCTGTAATACAATTTATAAGGGAGTGAGATTTCAGAAAAGACTTGGCTCAGCAAATAAAAGCACGACACATACTTAAGGAAAATCGAAAATTACCAGGTTATCATATTTATACTTAGTCTCTTCGTCTTAGAGAAAGAGCAACATTCTCACGTGATTATCATAGTCGTGAAGATCATGACGTTGTTTCAGTATCAGCATTATAAAAGTCAGGAATAAAAAAAAAAAGATATTAGAAAATCAGTAACTTAAGGAAAACACTTAAGGTCTCATTTTATTTTGAGACTAGACGCTAAACATAGTGGCTCTGTACTTTTGGTTTGTCTCAACGTGCAAAGTTTAGTTTTATTTTTCTCTTTTTCTGATTGTGAGATGTGCCATGAACCTTCACCAACAATGGAGACCAGCCAAAGGGTCAATTTTGCTTTCACACTCCAAACAATTGTTAGAGGCTATTGGAACATGAGGATTCTGAGAAGCCTCATCTGGGCTCAGTACAAGGTATCATATTTGAAGAGTATTTTCTGCCATGAGCATGGAAAGAGGGAGTGGAACCATTTCTTTCCGGCTTTTTTTTTTTTTTTTTTTTGGTTATTTCTGTTAGATATCTGCTCAATTTGAATGCCCTTCTTTTAGATGCAAATAAACTGGGATGGGAGGAGAGACATAACCTAGTAAAAGTCAAGTATCCAAGACAGAGCACAACTCTGACTTGCAACCAGGTATTTTTATGAGTAGTCCAACAAATCGCACATGCTGAGCATGTGAGGTGACATGAATATTTGTTGGAAGAACAAATTCCAAAAACTAAAATCACCATTTCACACTCGAGTTTATCTATTTGGAGTAATTATCCTTCTCTACAGTAATGATTTCTCTTTTTAGTGTGTGTAGAATTTTTTAAAATATCAAGTCAAAAAAAATCCTTGTATGTGATATAATCACTGAATGTTCACCTTACAGAGGAACTCAATTTGCATGCCAGGTAACTCAGTGTGACCCTCTGAGTAAATGGTAAGTAGCTGAATGCATTAATTACGTGAGGTGACTATTGTATGTTAATTATATGGTTCCCCAGATAGAAAGTTGCATTTCTACCTGGCTTCTTTTGTAAAGAGTCAACTCTTTATTTCAGAAATTTGATTATTTAGTCTCTACTTAGTTCCTTGCTAGTTTTCTTCCACATCGTGAATACTTACCTTACCCAAGTTTTTTTTTTTTTTTTTCATAGTTTTGCTTTAGAGTACATTGACTTTCATGAAAATCCACTCAAATAATGTGCTCCTTGATCTTTACCACAGGAGTAAATTGCCTCTTTCAGTCTGAGTCTGGAAAACCTAAGGCTTCTTACTCAGCCTCAGTTCCATCACTTAGCAACAATGTAAAGGGGCCAGAAAACATATTTTGCAAATTTCTGCCAAGCGAGCTGCTGCTGTCATTCACTTACGTTTCAGGTTCAGCCACAGATGGCAAATCATCAGCGAAGAGGGTGTTGAGACCAGAGGACACACAATAAACAGTTTATTGTAGTGTACCCAAAAACTCTTTTTGTGAACCCTCGACAGCACTGGGTTTTTTAAATACCCTCTACGTGAGGTTATTCCATTTTAAAACATTACATGAGATTTAAGGTCTGTAAAACCTAACCCTTTTGCACATTAATATTTAAAAAGTAAATAATAATTGGATTCCAAAAAGAAATACTCCAAAAAAAAAAAAACTTGATTTTGAAAAGGGTTAATAATTTCTTTGAAAGAATAATAGAGTAGGAAAAGGAAAAATACTTTAAAAACTAGTTTCATTGATTCTCAGAGACTAGAACTCACTTAATGGATTTGTTTCTTCACATACAGTTAATTAAAGTCCACTGACAGATTATAGCATTGATGTTGCAGTGAACATTCAAAGAAGGAATTATAAAATAGACTTAAAGTTTACTATTTTCTCTTTGGACATGAATAAGAAATTAAAGTAGCTTTTTACTGTTTTGTTAATATCTACTCTTTTATAAAATATAATATCGAGAGGAAATTTGCATTGCAGTCTTAGAAGATACCGTCTTTTTCTCTAAGTATGGAAATAGTTGTTTGCCCTATGAGTCCATTTACATAAACAAATATTTAACATTTCTGCTTGAATGTTTCACCAAAAAGGCAAGCATTTTTAGCAAATTTTGTGAGTTCTGAGAAGAATTTATGAGAAAAAGACTCTCTACACTAATATTATTATAAATACCATTGGGAAAAAATATTGTTCATTTAGTTTTTCTTTTGCCCTAAAATTCATATATGTTAATGTATAAAGAAGACAGAAATTCTGAGAACGAGACTGTAACTCTCAATCCCTCCCCTACAAATGACTGAAGTGAACAAAGGGATCTAAAATGGGGAAAATTATCTGCTTGTTCACAATGATGAGCATACTCTTGAACTTATATCAAAAGGTTGAGGAGTAAATGCTGCCACAAGAAATAGAGCATTCTGTGTTAATTCTCTTTGCACGAAAGTATTTAACTAACAGGAAAGCACTCTTCCCCAACTCAGCAAGATTTTCACCATTCAGACTAGACAATCTCACTATAGAATCAAAGTTTAGAAAATCAAATCAGCAATGTGAGATGCTCCCCAGAATGCAGGGAAAGAGCACAAAGAGGCAATAATAATCAAAATTAACATGTTAGACCTGAAGGCCAGAAATTGAAACCCTAGTCATGAATGCTTTATTTTCCTAAATATGAGGTCAAAATAACTGAAACTGAAATAATATTCTAAGAAAACATAGCAGATTTTCATAAGTGGGGAAAAAAACACCTGAATTCTGACATCAAAAAAACACATCAAACATTTGGAGAAATAATTATGAAGAGAATAATTAGATATATTTTGGAAAAATTATTTAATCATAAGAAAAATCCTCAAATGTTCCATGAAGAAAAACAGCTGGATAACCTACAAAAGAAATTCCTTTCTCTACCCTCAAATAGAATTAAATACTAGAAGACAGTGGAGCAGCATCTAAAGAGTTTTGACAGGAAATGGTTATTCAACCAAATTTCTTCATATATGAGGATGAAAGAAATATTTTCCTGCTTCTTATGTATCTCCCATGTCTATTACTCCCATGTGTTTCCTAAAATACATATTAAAACCTACAAAGAAAAATACAATAAGGAAAGAAACATGGTATCATTTCATCCATTAAAATAAAGCAAATATACATAATAAAACATATACCATAACAATAAAGTAATTAGTTTAGCAATAGGTCAAAAAGAAAAAGAAAAACATGTTATCCAAGTTAATGCCAAAATAATTTTATAAAATTTAATTTCCATTTCTATTTTTATGTAGAATAGAAAGGAAGAATATTTACTTAATATGATAAAAGTTACCTACCTTAAACTGGAGACAGCATCATACTTAAATTCTTGAAGCATTTCCACTCAGACTAGAAAAAAAATTAAAAGATACTCATAACCAAAATCATTAGTAAATGCTGTTCAGATAATTCTAGCATAAACAAGAAAATAGGAAAAAGAAATAAAGAGATATAATTTTGGGGAAAATGAGATAATATTATATTTACTTGCAGTTAATATCATTACCTAAAAAAATCCAAGAACACTCCCTAAAAGAATTAAAGGGGATATTTCATTAAATAGTTCAAAAGAAATGTACAAAACAAATAATTCTCTTATATCTGAGTAATAACTCTTTCTTTACCAGACAGTCCTTCACTGGGGATTACAGAAAACTCTCAGGTAGGAGTGAGTGGGAAGACTTTTAAACCTGGCTGTGAACCCCTAACACATGTAACTGCTGAAAAAGCAATATACCCGATCAACAAACCATCTCCTAATTATTACAACCTCTACCTATCTACACGGGTGAGGAACAACAGAGGGAGTCAAAGGAGTAAAAAATATTGGCTCTAGTATTAAAAAAAACCCATAAAGCTGGGAAGAGAAATTATATACACACATAAAACCGTTTAAACTTGGAATTAATTTTATATTTCTTATTTAAAAGTAACTCTAGGAAGAAGTGCCCAGTCTGCTTGAATAGTCAGTCCAAACCCCAAAACCAAACCCAGTGCTGTCAAGTCAATTCTGACTCATAGTGACCCTACAGGACAGAGTAGAACTGCCCCATAGAGTTTCCAAGGAGCGCCTGGCGGATTCGAACTGCCGACCCTTTGGTAGCAACCGTAGTACTTAACCACTACGCCACCAGGGCTTCCATGAATAGTCGATATGAGTTGTAAATGCTTTCATCCTCAGATTTGCTTTCTGGCAAGAAATAGCCTCTCAGTTTTCACTAAGGGGGTTGAGGGGAAGGGAGAGGGAAAGATAAAATTATTTCAAGATTCAAAGTAAGTATGGCTCTGCTCCCAGGGTCTTCTCATGGAGGGACACAGACTGAAGGAGTGGCCCCTATGTGACACATTCTGATCTCATAGTAGAGGGGCGGAAATGCAAGAGACTCAGTTGAACCTTGGCTTCTGCTCAGATTCAGTTTACATCCTGTCTGCCCATATTCCTTTGGCCAAAACAAGTCATACGGATAAATACCTGAAAGGAGGGAACCTCAGGGAGGCATTTCAAATCCCAGAGTAAATAGTAAGATTGTATAACTTTATCACAGAGGGAAATTGGATAGTTAGAAGAAATAGTTTCATTTACCACAGACCATGATCCAAATAAATAAACCATAAAAAGACATTTTTGACACGATCTGGAAACTTGAACTCAGTCTGCCATATTAGATATTAAGGAATGCTTAATTTTGTTGGGTATGATAAACAGTCCTTTTGTGTTAGGAAAAAACATTTTTCTATCTGGAAACTTACTTTCATATATTTCAGCATAAAAATTGTAGGGAGGAATAGATGGAACAACAGAAAGTTGATGGTTGTGAAGCTAGGTGATGGATATGTGGAGATTCATTGTACTGTTGACCCTGTTTGTGTATGATTGAAACCAAAAGTGGTCTATGCAGAGTAGTATATATAAAAAATCTCAAAAAAGAACAGAAATGTTTAAATTTTGGTAATATTGCACTGGGAGAAGGACTAAAAACAAGGGGTGGGAAGGATATTTACATCTCATTGTATGGTTTCCTTTTATTTGAATATTTACTACATATAAAGATCATACTGTGTATAAATATTTTCATCCAAACTTTGTTTTCTATTCAGAAATAGAAATGTGTTTGTTTTAACATAAAAATATTTTACATTATTAGCTAGATGACTTGTTTATTTCCCACTGCTGCCTATCCCCCGCTCGTGTCCACCACGTTTCTGAACATAATTGATACTTCAAGTAGACAATCCATAATTATACTACCCTTTGATATATCATCATGCTTCTCTGCAGAATGCAAATCATAATTCGAAAAACACAGCTAATTTAATTTCTACATGACAATTCAAGTGCATCTTACTGAAATGTATAATTGAACCTTCATTGAATTCCAAATTTAATTGAAATGGACGTGGTTCCGGTTGTCCATAGGCTAGTCTTGCTGGGGGAAAAAAAAAGGAAGAGGGGAGGAAATGAGGCTATTTTTGGTCATGGTAGAAGCCAGTTTAGGAACTCTGAGCCAGCCTGTTGAACGAAAGAGATAAAGAATCTTTTAAAACATCCAGACAATTATTTCTTCAATTAATATCTGTCAGTGTTAAACAGAGCACCTTCTAAATGCATACTTTAATTTCATGGACTGATGGCTTTCTTAGAAGTGCAGCCTTGTATAGTTTGTAATTTTAATAGTCAGCTTCTTTTCAGGGCCAAAAAAAAAAAAAATTTAACCATTTCCTTGTTAAGGTTAGACACTGTGTAACACTTTGTTCTGAGGACAGTATTTGAAGGCCCATGGTTTAGATGCTATTTTTACCCTGGTTTGAGACCTCATAGAACATAGGTAACACAAGGAAAAGTGTGAGGACTTTCGCTCCTTACCAGACCCTGGGAATCCAGCCCTTCTAACATCCATCTTTCTAACAGTTCTATACCAAATCGGTAGCATTCACTGATTTTTCGGTGTGGTCAAATCTCATTTTTACCATTTAGACATCTGATTTCCCCAGCATCATTTATTAAAAAGACCTTTGTATATTAAATATGCATATATGCATGGGTATATTTCTGGTCCTTTTTTTCTCTTGTGTCTAGCCCCACACCAATATCACACTGTCTTCATTACTGTAACTTTACAGTAGGTCTTGAAAGTTGGTATAGAAAGCACTTCTAGGTTATCTAGGCTTTTTTGACCCTTTGCACAATTCCATATAAATTGGAATTATGACTTGAACTGTGATTAATTTATACATCTATTTGGAAATGAGAGACTTACTAAGAACTTGCATCTAAGGTATCTACCTCTTTTCTGAGGAAGTACTATGTGGAAAAAAAAACTGCTTTCTATTTAATCTTGTACCTTAAAGACTCTCCATTGAAAAGGCATGTCAGTTCCCTTCTTGATATAATGCAAGTCTGTGTCTCTCAGACTCATGGTCCATTAAAAAAAAAAAAAAAAAAGGTGGAATTTTACATAGATTTTTTTTTTATTTAATATTGGAACAATATTCACCATGTTTAGGATGAATTATTTTTATATTGTTGTTGTTGTTGTTAGGTGCCCTCGGTTCAGTTCCGACTGACAGCAACCCTATGTACAACAAAACAAAATACTGCCTCACAACCATTGTTAGGTTTAAGCCCATTGTCATAACCCCTGTGTCAATCTATCTCATCAAGGGTCTTCCTCTTTTTCCCCAACCCTCCACTTTACCAAACATAAGGTGCTTCTCCAAGAAGTGGTTCATCCTGATAATATATCCAAAGTATGTGAGACAAAGCCTCACCATCCTCACTTCTAAGGAGTACTCTGGCTGTACTTCTTCCAGGACAGACTTGTTTGTTCTTCTGGCAGTCCATGCTGTACTCAGTATTCTTCGCCAACACCGTAATTCAAAAGCATCAATTCTTGAATTCTTCTTCGGTCCTCTTTATTCACTGTCCAGCTTTCCCACGCATATGAGGCAATTGAAAATACCACAGTTTGGGTCAGGCGCACCTTAGTCTTCAAAGTGACATCTTTGCTTTTCAATACTTTAAAGAGATACTTTGCAGCAGATTTGTCCAATTCACTACATCGTTTGATTTCTTGACTGCTGCTTCCATGAGCACTGATTGTGGATCCAAGTAAAATGAAATCCTTGACAACATCATTCTTTTCTCCATCTATCATGATGTTGCTTATTGGTCCAATTGTGAGTACTTTTTGTTTTCTTTATGTTGAAGTGTAATCTATACTGAAGGCTATAGTCTTTGATCTTCATCAGGAACAGCTTCAAGTCCTCTTCACTTTCAGCAAGCAAGGTTGTATCATCTGCATGTTACAGGTTGTTAACGAATCTTCCTCCAATCCTGATACCCTGTTCTTGATATAGTCCAGCTTCTCAAATTATTTGCTCAGCATACAGATTAAGTATGGTGAAAGGATACAACCCTGATACTTACCTTCCTGACTTAAACCACGAAGTATCCCCTAGTTCCACTCTAATGAATGCCTCTTGATCTACGTAAATTCCTCACGAACACAATTAAGTGTTCTAGAATTCCCATTCTTCACAATGTTAACCATAACTTGTTATAATCCACACAGTCAAATGCATTTGCATAGTTAATAAAATACAGGGAAACATCCTTCTGGTATTCTCTGCTTTCAGCCAAGATCCGTCTTACATCAGCAGTGACATCCTCATGCCACATCTTCTTCTGAACCTGATTTGACTTTCTGGCAGTTCCCTGTGTATATACTGCTGCAACGGTTTTTGAATTATCTTCAGCAAAATTTTACTTGCATGTGATATTAACAATATTGTTTGATACTTTCCACAATCTGTTGGATCACCTCTCTTTGAAATGAGCATAAACATGGATCCCTTCCAGTCAGTTGGCCAGGTAACTAACTGTCTTCCATATTTCTTGGCACAGATGAGTGAGTACTTCCAGCACTGCATCTGTTTGTTGAAACATCTCAGTTGGTATTCCATCAATTCCTGCAGCCTTGTTTTTCACTAATGACTTCAGTGCAGTTTGGGCTTCTTCCTTCAGTACCATCAGTTCTTGATCATATGCCACCTTCTGAAATGTTTGAATGTCAATCCATTATTTTTGGTACAATGAGTCTGTGCATTCCTTCCATCTTCTTTTGATGCTTCCTGCATCATTCATATTTTGCCCATAGAAACTCGAGGCTTGAATTTTTTCTTCAGCTCTTTCAGCTTCTGAGTATGTTCTTCATTTTGGATTTCTAACTCTAGGTCTTTGCACATTTCACTATAATACTTTACTTTGTCTTCTCAAACTTCCCTTTGAAATCCTCTGTTATATTTCTGTAAGGCTTTTATTGAATTTTTCTTGATTGCTGACTCTGTTTATGTGCCAAGTTCTGCAAAATAAATTTAATCCTCTGTTTTGGATATATATCTTTCAATATTACATGAAATTGAGACTTGGTGAGAGAGTTATTTTGAAGGCTTAGAAAACACTTCTCAGCTAAGTAATGCAGGAAACTGTAACCTCCATTAAAACATTATAACTTTTTTAGAAGTATAGCATGCTCATTATAGAAAAATTGGAAAGCATAGGGAAGAACAAATCAGAACATATCCAATATGCCTTCACCCAAAATTAAGAATTGTTAACATTATTATAAACTGAATTTCCATCTTGGTTTTATACACATCCATAGCTGTCTTTTATCTACATATTTCAAAATCGATATAAAAATAGTTATTTCAATTACTGTCACCAGAGATCAATGATAGTTTCCAGGACAATTTATTTCATATTTTCAAATAACAGTTGATTTTCATTATGTATAATTTTAAGCACAGGACAAAGTATGACATAAAAATTTCAGCTGGCTTACTGTTCTTGTTGTTAGGTGCCATTGAGTTGGTTCTGACTCGTAGTGATCCTATGTACAACAGGACGAAAGACTGCCCGGTCCTGAGCCATCCTTACAATCGTTGTTATGCTTGAGCTTATTGTTGCAGCCACTGTGTCAATCCACCTTGTTGAGGGTCTTCCTCATTTCTGCTGACCCTGTACTCTGCCAAGCATGATGTCCTTCTCCAGGGACTGATCCCTCCTGCCAACATGTCCAAAGTATGTAAGACGCAGTCTCGCCATCCTTGCCTCTAAGGAGCATACTGGTTGTACTTCTAAGACGGATTTGTTCATTCTTTTGGCAGTGCATGGTATATTCAATATTCTTCGCCAACACCACAATTCAAAAGCGTCAACTCTTCTTTGGTCTTCCTTATTCATTGTCCAGCTTTCACATGCATATGATGTGATTGAAAATACCATGGCTTCAGTCAGGCACACCTTAGTCTTCAGGGTGACATCTTTGTTCTTCAACACTTTGAAGAGGTCCTTTGCAGCAGATTTGCCCAATGCAATGCATCTTTTGATTTCTTGACTGTTGCTTCCATGGCTGTTGATTGTGGATCCAAGTACATGAAATCCTTGACAACTTCAATCTTTTGTCCATTTATCATGATGTTGCTCATAGGTCCAGTTGTAAGGATTTTTGTCTTCTTTGTATCGAGGTGTAATCCATACTGAAGGCTGTGGTCTTTGATCTTCATTAGTAAGTGCTTCAAGTCCTCTTCACTTTCAGCAAGGAAGGTTGTGTCATTTGCATAATGCAGGTTGTTAATGAGTCTTCCTCCAATCCTGATGCCCTGTTCTTCTTCATATAGTCCAGCTTCTCAGATTATTTGTTCAGCATACAGATTAAATAGGTATGGTGAAAGAATACAACTCTGACGCACACCTTTCCTGACTTTAAACCACTCAGTATCCCCTTGTTCTGTCTGAACAACTACCTCTTAATCTATGTAAAGGTTCCTCATGAGCACAATTAAATGTTCCTAAATTCCCATTCTTTGCAGTGTTATCCATAGTTTGTTATGATCCACACAGTCGAATGTCTTTCCATAGTCAATAAAACATAGGTAAACATCCTTCTGGTATTCTTTGCTTTCAGCGAGGATCCATCTGACATCAGCAATGATATCCCTGGTTCCATGTCCTCTTCTGAAACCAGACTGAATTTCTGGCAGTTCCCTGTCAATATACTGCTGCAGCCACTTTTTAATGATCTTCAGCAAAATTTTGCTTCCGTGTGATATTAATGATATTGTTCTATAATTTCCACATTCGGTCGGATCATCTTTCTTGGGAATAGGCATAAATATGGATCTCTTCCACTCACTTGGCCAGGAAGCCATATTTCCATATTTCTTGGCATAGACGAGTGAACACCTCAAGTGCTGCATCTGTTTGTTGAAACATCTCAATTGATATTCCATCAATTCCTGGAGACTTGTTTTTCCCCAATGCCTTCACAGCAGCTTGGACTTCTTCCTTCAGTACCATCGGCTCCTGATCATATGCCACCTCTTGAAATGGTTGAATATCGACTAATTCTTTTTGGTATAATGACTCTGTGTATTCCTTCCATCTTCTTTTGATGCTTCCTGTGTCGTTTAATATTTTCCCCATGGAATCCTTCACTATTGCAACTTGAGGCTTGAATTTTTTCTTCAGTTCTTTCAGCTTGAGAAACGCAGAGCGTGTTCGTCCCTTTTGATTTTCCATCTCCAGCTCTTTGCACATGTCATTATAATACTTTGTCTTCTAGAGAGGCCCTTTGAAATCTTCTCTTCAGTGCTTTTACTTCATCATTTCTTCCTTTTCCTTTAGCTGCTCGATGCTCAAGAGCAAGTTTCAGAGTCTCCTCTGACATCCATCTTGATCTTTTCTTTCTTTCCTGTCTTTTCAGTGACCTGTTGCTTTCTTCATGGATAATGTCCTTGATGTTATTCCACAACTCGTCTGGTCTTTGGTCACTAGTGTTCAATGCATCAAATCTATTCTTCAGATGGTCTCTAAATTCAGGTGGGATATACTCAAGGTCATATTTTGGCTCTTGTGGACTTGCTCTGATTTTCTTCAGTTTCAGCTTGAACTTGCATAGGAGCAATTGATGGTCTGTTCCACAGTCGGCCCCTGGCCTTGTTCTGACTGATGATATTGAGCTTTTCCATCGTCTATTTCCACAGATGTAGTCAATTTGATTTCTGTGTGCTCCATCTGGCTAGGTCCATGTGTATAGTCGCCGTTTATTTTGGTGAAAGAAGGCATTTGCGATGAAGAAGTTGTTGATCTTACAAAATTCTATCAGTCGGTCTCCAGCATTGTTTCTATCACCAAGGGCATATTTTCCAACTACTGATCCTTCTTCTTTGTTTCTAACTTTCGCATTCCAATCAGCAGTAATTATCAATGCATCTTGATTGCATGTTTGATCAATTTCAGACTGCAGAACCTAGTAAAAATCTTCTATTTCTTCATCTTTGGCCCTAGTGGTTGGCGCGTAAATTTGGATAATAGTCATATTAACTGTTCTTCCTTGTAGGTGTATGGATATTATCCTATCACTGACAGCATTGTACTTCAGGATAGATCTTGAAACGTTCTTTTTGACGATGAATGCAACACCATTCCTCTTCAAGTTGTCATTCCCAGCATAGTAGACTATATGATTGTCCAATTCAAAATGGCCAATACCAGGCCATTTCAGACCACTAATGCCTAGGATATCAATGTTTATGCATTCCATTTCTTTTTTCACGATTTCCAATTTTCTTAGATTCATACTTCGTACATTCCAGGTTCTGATTATTAATGGATGTTTGCAGCTGTTTCTTCTCATTTTGAGTCGTGCCACATCAGCAAATGCAGGTTCTGAAAGCTTTACTCCGTCCACCTCATTAGGGTCAACTCTGCTTTGAGGAGGCAGCCCTTCCCCAGTCATCTTTTGAGTACCTTCCAACCTGGGGGGCTCATCTTCCAGCACTATATCAGACAATGTTCCGCTGCTATCCATAAGGTTTTCACTGGCCAATGCTTTTCAGAAATAGACTGCCGGGTCCTTCTTCCTAGTCTGTCTTAGTCTGGAAGCTCAGCTGAAACCTGTCCTCCATGGGTGACCCTGCTGGTATCTGAATACCGGTGGCATAGCTTCCAGCATCACAGCAACACACAAGCCCCTACAGTACGACAAACTGACAAACTGGCTTATAAAAAAAAAATTTATATGATTAGGCATTAATTTTAAATACCTTGTTAAATATGAAAGTAATTTAGAAAATTTTGAAGAAAAAATTATAAATCAGTTTAAATTTCATCAGTGAGAGATAATCACAGTTTTTTGTACGATATTACAATATTTCTGCCATGTGGATGGGAAAAAATATGACTGTACATGTAATGAATATAAATATGTCACATATTCTTCATTCTAAAGCATATATTCTAACATGCATCTGTGTAACACAACTTTGTGATTCAATAACAGCTTTTGGGGGAAAAAAGAAACTTTACATTTAATGTAGAGAAAAAATTTTACTGAGAAATATACTGAATACATTAATACATCTTCATAATATTTTCTTGTTGTGTATCACAAACTTTAAGTCTAAGCCTCCTTTCTGCATAAAGACAAAAATCTTCTGTGTCACTTCAGCCATCTTCAGTGATTTAGGCATCACAAAGGCATGCTACTTTTCGTAATCCTTGATCAGTATCTTGACCTTTTGAGCTCCTTTAGGTTTGGTGGCAAAATTTCAAGGGAAACCAAATATTGGGATTTCTAGTGTGCTTCTAAGTTCATTAAAGGGTTAGTATTTTTTTATATTTTTTAATTGACAAGCAGTACAAAATATTAAACAGCTTTCCTTGCAAGTTTGATGGAAAAATTTGGCAGTTGATGTTTGGCACCTGAGGGACAGCTTTGAAAATCCCAGAATCCTTTTTAAGGTGACCGTTTCTACTATCTTTAATTGTATTACTGTGTATGTGACAGACTATTTTCTATATGAACAATAATTTTTAATTCCACTGTTGTATCCCCATGTAATGTTCTGGAGGATATTTTTAGCAAGAATTAAGAATCCATATTTAAATTTTAAATGCTTGAGATGCTACCAGTGAGTATCTCTCAACTGAGGTAGAAATCAAATGATAAGTGCCAGGTACACATTGCGAAGTTCCCACCAGAACTTCAAACCAGTTCATTCCAGTTCGAGACCCCTCTGAGAATTTGCTTTTCCATCCCAGATGTACTGAGTCAGAATCTACATTTTAAGAAGATTCCCCTAGGTAAATCTTATGTATATGAAATTTTGAGGACCACTGCTGTACTAGTGGTTCTCAGAATTAGTCCCTAACCAGCAGCATTAGCATCACCCTAGGAACTTGTTAGAGAGGGTTTGAACCAGAATGATCTAGTTCCAACCCCTGGTTCCAATACAGGCAGAAAATATCAACCATGTCTTAACTCACTCCCTTGCTTGATGGCTTCCAAAAATATTTGACATCGATTGTAAGACACAATCCAATTTCAGAAATTTGGACAAAATGTTCATCTTAGAACAGAGGACTTTCAAAAATAGAGTCTATGAGAACTTTATTTTACAAAAATGTTATGATAATAATATATATTTCACTTAAGGAAAATTTATTGGGAGTTTTTTCCATTTTATGAGCTTTTCAAGTATCATTTTTAGTTAAAAAATAATATTCTTTACTTGATTGTCATACATTAAAAATCCTTATTTTCATTACTTTAGTTGTTTATAACGTTATGCAACTCTAAAAGTGAGATGCAGCTAAATCTTTGCAAATATCCACAATTATTTCCTTAGGGTAAATTCCTAGAAGCAGAGTTTCTGGGTCAGAGGACATGCGTATTTTAAAGGATTTGGATGCATCAGGCCTTTATGCTCTCCAGGAAAGCCACATTCATTTGTCCTCCAATCCCCAGCAAGTGACATGTCACCTTTCTGCACCGTGTGGTCTTCTTGGTCTTGTTGAAGCTGATTCCTGTTGTTACTGATTCATTATAATGAAAAAGTTTCCATGGGGAGACTGTTACATGCTCTGTACCTACAAATTAAAGGCTGTGACTGCAGCTCACTAGGATTTCCTGTGCTTACTTCTTATATCACTATAGCTATTTCTTTGACTAATCAGAGATTTGTTTCTTCAATCTTGTCCCATCTACAGACTATCTAGTAGAACATCTTTGAAGTCTGTGACATGTGGATAGCATTAATCCTTAGCGTCTAACCTCAAGATATTTTTTCCAATTTTTTTTTTTTTTTTTAACGTTCCTTGGAAATTTGAGAGTTTCAGCGAGGGATTTGTTTCAGCAAATATGTTTGTTGGCTTGATTTATTTCAGTATGTGAATATAAGAGGTGACATATTCACCATAATATAGATAAAATGAAATAGCTGGAGATCCAGAAAATCTGTATTTTCCCTCTTTTATTTAATGGCGTCCCTTATGCCTCCTTTAGCCTTTGTAAGCTCATTTACATACCCTGTCACTGCTTAGTTACCACCAAGATCGTATATGGTAATTTAAAAAAATGGTAATAGAGAATGAAAAGTGATCCTGGAAAGCTAATAATCATATCTACACAAAAGCCAGTGGAAGAGACAAGACACACACTTGCAACAAAGTCCATATGGCCAATTCTTCTACTGAGCTGAAGCTGGGTAATGGGGGCCCCTGTGGTTTGTTACTTCCTTCTGCTTTTCACCTTTTACAAGGCAGGACATAAAACCAGGTCATAAAATATTAAGTGCAATGCATAAAGATCAATATCCTAGGCATTAGTGAACTGAAGTGGACTGACACTGGCCATGTTGTATTGGACAATCATATGGTATACTACGCCCGGAATGACATATTGAAGAGGAACAATGCTGCATTGATCATCAAAAGGAACATTTCAAGATCTATTCTGAAGTATAACACTGTCAGTGACAGGGTAATAACCATACGTCTACAAAAAAAGATCAACCACTAATGCCAAATATGAAGAAAATTAAAGATTTTTGATTTAAAATTTATCAAACATGCAATCAAGATACATTGGTAATTACTGGTGCTTAGAATATGAAAGCTGGAAACAAAGAAGATGGAACAGTAGTTGGAAAATATGGCCTTGATTGTAGAAACAAAGTTGAAGATCGCAAGATAGAATTTTGCAAGACTAGTGACTTATTCATTGCAAATGCCTTTTCAACAACAGAAATGGCTACTACACACATGGACCTTGCCTGATGGAACACACAGGGATCAAAGAGACTACATTTGTGGAAGAAGACAATGGAGAAGCTCAATATCATCAGTCAGAACAAGGCCAGGGGCTGACTACAGAACAGATCATCAATTGCTAATATGCAAGTTCAAGTTTAAACTGAAGAAAACTAAAAAAAAACTCCATAAGAGCCAAAGTATAACCTTGAGTATATCCCATCTGAATTTAGAGACTAATGTCAAGAATAGATTTGATGCCCTAAACACTAATGACCAAAGACCAGACAAGCCGTGGGATGACATCAAGGACATCATACCTGAAGAAAGCAAGAGGTCATTAAAAAGACAGGAAAGAAAGAAAAGGCCAAAATGGATGTCAGAAGAGACTCTGAAACTTGCTCTTGAATGTACAGTGGCTAAAGCAAATGGAAGAAATGAGGAAGTAAAACAGCTGAACAAAAGATTTCAAAGGGTGGCTAAAGAAGACAAAGTATTATAATAAAATGTACAAAGACCTGGAGTTAGAAAACCAAAAGGGAAGAGCATACTTGGCATTTTTCAAGGCAAAGGAAATAAAAAACTTCTAGCCTCAAGTTGCAATATTGAAGGATTCTATGGACAAGATATTGAACGACACATGAAACATCAAAAGAAAATGGCAGAAATACACAGAGTCACTGTACCAAAAATGAATGGTTGATGTTCAACCATTTCAGGAAGTAGCATATGATCAAGAGTCAACGATATTGAAAGAAGAAGTCCAAGCTGCACTGAAGGCATTGGCAAAAAACAAGGCTCCAGGAATTGATGGAATATCAATTGAGATGTTTCAACAAACAGATAAAATGCTCGAAGCGCCAACTCATCTATGCCAAGAAATGTGGAAGACAGTTACCTAGCCAACCAGCTGAAAAAGATCCATTTTATGCCCATTCCAAGGAAGGTGATCCAACAGAATGCAGACATTATCTAACAATACCATTAATATTACATGCAAATAAAATTTTGCTGAAGATAATTCAAAAATGTTTGCGGCAGTACATCCACAGGGAACTGACAGAAATGCAAGCCAGGTTCAGAAGACGGCATGAAATGAGGGATATCATTGCTAATGTCAACTGGATCTTGGCTGAAAGCAGAGAATACCAGAAGGATGTTTACCTGTGTTTCATTGACTATGTGAAGGCATTCAACTGTGTGGATCATAACAAATTATGGATAACATTGCAAAGAACGGGGATTCCCAAACACTTAGTTGTGTTCCTGTGAAACCTGTACATAGACCAAGAGGCAGTCGTTTAAAAAGAACAAGAGGGTACTGTGTGGCTTAAAATCAGGAAAGTTGTATGTCAGGGTTGTATCCTTTCACCATACTTACTCAATCTGTATACTGAGCAAATAATCCAAGAATAGGGCATATGTGAAGAATAGGGCATCAGGATTAGAGGAAGACTAATTTACAATCTGTGTTATGCAGACGACATGTTTGCTGGAAGTGAAGAGGACCTGAAACACTTACTGATGAAGATCAACGACTACAGCCTTCACTATGGATTACGCCTCAACATAAAGAAAACAAAAATCTTCACAACTGAACCCATAAGCAATATCATTATAAACAAAGAAAATATTGAAATGGTCAAGGATTTCATTTTACTTGGATCCACAGTCAATGCACGTGGAAGCAGCAATTAAGAAATCAAATGACATACCCATTGGGCAAATCTGCTGCAGAAGACTTCTTTAAAGTGTTGAACAGCAAAGATGTCACCTTGAAGACTAAGGTGCACCTGACCCAAGCCATGGTATTTTCAATCTCCTCAGATGCATGTGAAAGCTGGACGATGAATAAGGAGGACTGAAGAATTGATACCTTTGAATTATGGTGTTGACGAAGTATACTGAATACACACCATGGACTGCCAGAAGAACAAAAGATCTGTCTTGGAAGAAGCACAGCCAGAATGTTCCTTAGAAGCTCAGGATGATGAGATTTCTTACATAATTTGGGCATGTTATCAGTGTTTCATTCTGTTGTACCTAGGGTCACTAGGAGTCAGAAGTGACTCCACAGCATCCAACAACAACGAAAACTAGGTAATGTTCCCAAGATGCTGCCTTCGTTTGCCCTCACATGGCAGTTCTATAAAAATGCCAAAATCAAACCCTGCTCATGAACTGAGAAAGGCTGGATCCTATGGACAATATTATAGGATTCTAGTCAGTTTCTGAAAGGAATCACTGGCAACGCAATCACAAATAAAAATCCAGGTTTCTTTTTCCCTTTCAGGCTTCCAGAAAGGTTTTGTTTACTTGTTAGCAGTGGTATTACAGTGAAGTATTTGCCAAACTCTTAGTCACCTGTCTATTAAGTAGCACTGGATGGTATCGTGGTGTGATCATGGCTGCTTCCGCTTGCCTCAGTCAGTCTACATCAGAGGTTCTTAACCCCAGGAGCTCATGAGAATCTCCTACAGGGCATCTTCTACAGAGAAAACAGAGCTTTTTCTGGTCCCACCCCTAGAGATTCTGATTTAATTGCTATAAGAGAATATAACAGTGGTTAAAATTCAGTTATGGGAATGAAAAGGTCCAAACAGAGAAAAGGTACAGGAGCACTGGAAACAAATTGAATATTAAATAAAACAGATAATTCAATTTTATACCCCCTTGCCCAACCACACAGCCTGCCACATTTGTAGGAATATAGACAATTCAATTTCATGCTTTGTGCCTTCTCCTTTTCCTCCTCCTTCCTCTTTTCGTCTAATTGCCACACATTAGCTCCAAATTTGCCTCCTCTTGGAAGTCTTCTTTACGTTTCCAAGAGATTAGGTGACCCTGCTCTGCTCTTCTGTATCACATTGAGCCTGAGGCTATAATAAGTTTTTCTTACTATGCATATGTGCTTACAATCGTCCTCATTCTAAACAGAGTTTGAGACCACATGGTGTGTTTAGTTATTAGTTAACATTTTTGCTCCTATACCTGAATTCTATGTCCCTAACTGCCAAAGCCTGTGAATTATTCATCTTTGTATCCCTAGTACCTAATACAGTAAATGCTTGTTGAATGAATTTAGGAAGGAATGAACAAATGACTGCTTTTTCTTTTGTTTCTCAGCTAATACCTCGTTTAGCACTTTTTTTATTTTGAGGCTTCCTGGAATTATAATTGTCCTGGCCACATTAATTTCAAAAAAGATGGGAAAATAATTATATCACTTCAAGATCCTAAACTGAGATGCCTTCAAGATCCTAAACTGAGATGCCTTCAGTTCAATACCGTGGTATGCTCTAACATTCACTGAACAGCAGCTAGGTCTAACTCAATCAAAAAGAAGAAACAAAAAGATTATATACACTTGAGTCAAGAAGCTTTAACATTGATAGTCAAGACAAGACACTATTTTCCCAAAACAAGCACTCATTTATAAGAAATTTATACAACTCTTCCTCTAGCTTAAACAGTGAAATTAGTCGTTACACTTAAAATGTTTAAATGAAAAGATAGTAGCTGTATGTGAGAGATAAAGAACATCCTTCCTCATGCGGCTGTGAGAATGCCAGATTGCTGGTCCGTTACTTTGGCAGATGTCTCTTGGAATGAACTGTTGAGCAGCCTGGCATGATTTGACAGCACTTTGACAGGACACCATTTCATACATGCAGTCCCTGAGCAAACTGGCTTCAGAATCTCCCTTAACAAATTCCAAGTCAGAGCGATTTGAGGCAGCCGTGTCAGTTTAGATTATTTTCCTCTAACCTCCAAAGACAACTTGGGTTCTCTGTCAAGCTCTGTGTAAACATGCTGCAAGATGATTAGCTTCAAATTTTAAAAAGTGAAGGAACTGAGCTTACTTTACTAAATTTCAAAAAAAAAAAAAGACTTTTTTAAGCATTTCTTATGGAAGCATCACACTACTTAGCTTCAAATCCAAACTCTTCCACGTATTAGATACTAAACTTAAGCAGTGTACTTAATTTCTTTAAACCCAAGTTTTTTCAGTGGTTAGGAGTGTGACCGCTAACCAAGAGGTCAGCAGTTTGAATCCACCAGCTGCTTCTTAGAAACCCTATGGGGCAATTCTGCTCTGTCCTATAGGGTCACTATGAGTTGGAACCAACTTGATGGCAATGGTTTGATCTTTTTCTTTTCTTCTATATCTAAAAATGAGGATGACGACAATATCTACCTTTTAGGGCTGTTGTATGGATAAATAAAATGAAACAACCCATCTGACGTTCTTAGAATAATGTCTGACCATAAATTGAACTCAATGATATTAGCTATCATTATTCCACAGATTTTCTTGTGGCAATTGGGAATAAGGGTCTCTAAAAGTCACCTGAAGAAGAATTTTATATGTAATTCCATCACCATTTATTCATAAAGCAATAATGCAGCTATATCCCACCAGAGCCACAGGCAATCCTAAGGGAATAATGTGCATTGAAATTCTTTCCACTTCACCATTCCCAGTTTTATTTTATCATATATTTTTAACAGTTGTTGGGGTCTCTCTTTTTATTACAAAAGTAAAATATGTTAATTATGGAAAGTTGGAAGGCAAAGAGAAGCTTGAGTGTGCATGCAATGAACAGTAATCTAATGAGCCAGATTTATACATAGATAACGTGAAGTTGTTTATCCTCCTAAAGTTGTATGTATGCATAAAATATATGCAAATTAAATGCAATTAAAATGTCCCCATTTTTAGTTTTCATTTAATAATTACTTTGTAAAGATTTTTCAATAACTTTATCCTTCCAATTTAAGTAATCTATTGTTTGACATTCAAGTTCTTTCTAATTTAGGCTTTTATGAATTATCTTCCACTGAGCATGCTTTCACACACATCTTTATAAAAATAAATGGGACTAATGGTTCCTAAAGAATAGTAACATTTTCATAAATACAGGCAAATTTATCTAATTGGTAGCATATGGGAATGTCTAATTTTTCCTCAGTTTTACTAGCATTGGATTTTAACGTGTAAGAATTTTTTTGTCTACCTGACAAAAAAAGCAAAACTTTATTTGCTGTTTTATTTATATTCTTTTAGCTCTATTGTCAGTGAAATATTTCATTCATGCATTTAGTGACTTAAAATATTTGTGCCAGACTTACTGCCACTATTCATTTATTTAAGAGTATTTATTGAAGGCTTGTTATTTTTTCTTTGTTTTTGCTGTTGTAATTTCTAATTTTTTGTTGTCCAACTTTCTACTAAGATGTTTATCTTATTTCTGAAAGCTTTGTAGCATTATTAAAAGGCACACAAAATTGAAAATGGACAAAAGGTTGATATTCTATATCACAGATTTTTACAAAAGCAGAACACAGTTCTTCTCTAATACACATGGGGTCACCATGATTTGGACTTGACATCAATTAGAACTGAATATTTTTTATCAGCATATACTTTTAAAAAGCAATGGAACTAAATTTTCTAATAAAAAAAAACCCAGTGTAATTACTAACATGAAAATAAATTAAGGTATTTGATACCCACCTACGGAAAAAAAAAAAAGGGAGCAGTGGTTAAAAGATCGGCTGCTAACCAAAAGGTAGGCAGTGAGTCCACCAGCTGCTCCTTGGAAACCCTGTGGGGCAGTTGTACTCTGTCCTGTAGGGTCCCTATGAGTGAGAATCGACTCAACATTAACAGGTATGTAAATTAAATTCACAGTCAATGTTTTACTTATTTCCATCCATTTTTCTCTCATCTGATGTTTATGTTAGATACATAACCTTACATTTTTTACCTCTTTCAAGAATTACTTGACATATGCATTCTTATTTGTAACTCTATTTCAAATACTTAGATTACATTATGTATTTAAGTCCAGCTGTGATTGGTATTAGTTTCCTAGGGCTGCCCTAACAAAGTACCACAAACTGGGTGGGTTGTAAGAACAGAAATTTATTGTCTCACAGTTCTGAAGGCTAGGAGCCTGAAGTCAGCTATTGGTTCTGTCTTCCCTGTTCAGGTATAGGTAGGTGATTCACTATTTGGAGTAGGGAGATGTTTTAGATTACAAGGAACTGGTTCTTCACATTCTGAGACAAGGATTCCTTTCAAAATCTGAGGATATCTCTTACCCTTCTAACAAGGAAATATGAATATTCCAAATTTTACATTCTATATCAAGTACAGAAGTTCCAATCTAAGATATTAAAAGGGCTGTGATTCTTGGGACAGGGGCCAACCTTAAGTTGCTGCCTTATAACTTTATTTTTGAAAATTCAATAACAATGCCCAGAGATAAATCCCACGAAGCATCATGGTCTAGTGAAGAGAGCAATGACGTTGGAGTCAAGTAGACAAGGATCTGGTTTGTAAAACAGTAACTTAGGAGCTGACTTCTCTTAATCACTTATAATGGAGGAAACTGGGCTCATAGAAAGCTGGACAATGAATAAGGAAGACCAAAAAAGAATTGATGCCTTTGAATTATGGTATTAGCAAAGAACATTGAGTTCATATGCGTGCTCTCTCAATTATTAGCTGGATGGCCTTGGACTTGTAACTGAACTGTGCTTCAACTTCCTCACCTATAAAATGGAAACAACAATATTTTAGTCACATAATATTTATTTGACAACTAGGTGAAATAATATAAAAGGATGATTGATGAATTGGAGCATGAAAATTATGTTAGAAGTTTCTATGTATAGAGGTCGAATCAGAATGTTAACTTGGAGCTGATTTTCCATGTCTTAGCAAAACTGCTCTCCCCTCACCTCTTGCTTGACAAGCAGAGCTCAGGACAGCTTGACAGACAATTTGCATTTGAAGCCCAGGGGCCTCCTGAAAGGGAAGAAACTGAGATACTGAGATTCAAAGTTAGGAAAAATGTGTTGAGTAGACTAGGGTGATGCTAACCAGTGCTCAGTGGCAGAGAAGGGCAATGGAGCCCCTAAACTAAAATCACATTGGCATCATAAGAGTCAGACCTCTGCCACTGAACCTGGGAGGAGGCAAGGTACTGGAAAGAAAAAGTAAAGAGAGGCCATCCCAACTCGGTTTTTCCGGGGCGGACTTTCACTTTGGGGAAATGGCTGTGTGAGTAACTAATGAGCTTTAACCTCTAGAGACCCGGCCAACTTGGCCTGGAACTTTCTCCACTAGGGAGTGACTGTCCTCTCAGAACTACGCTGACAGGATAGGAATGTGCACTAGCACTTGTGAAGTGGAAGGAGCAGAGCTCAGCTCCAGCCTTATATGGCCTACATTAAGTAGTATGTATGTAGTATGCTTGCGTATGATCCTAACCCCTAACATTTTTCCTCCTAGTAGGTCAAACTTTGCCACAGAGGTGATTATGCAGGTAAGACCTTTTCTCTAATTGCAGAGAAAAATTATCTTCAGAGATTTCAGAAGATTTATAGAGATACAGCCTTCAAGAGAACCCAAGTAGCGTCAACCCCAACAACAACCGATAGCAGCAAAACACTTATTGAGCACAGCACTAAGTGCTTTGCTTGTATTATTTAAGCCTTAAAACAACGCTAAGAGATTGGCACTATCATTCCCATTAAGGAAAACTGAGACTCAGCCAGGTTAAAAAACGTGCCCAGGATCACATAGCTAGTAAATTGTTGATCTCGGATTGGAACACAGATCTATCTGATTCCAAATTTCACATCTAACCCTTATACTTTACTGCCTCGAGATTGCTTCCTGACAGTTTTTGCTTTTCTGACAAGCCAACGTGTTGGCTGTAGCTATTTGTACGGAAGATTTCTACAGGAGAAAACTATCTGTGAATGGCCATAGCAGAACTCACATCCCAAGGTGCTTTAGCTTCAAATTATAATACAGGTTCTTAAAGTTTATTAGGTTTAAAAACTTTCTGGGCTTTCTCCCAACCATATAGGGTAGCATATATTAAGTGAATACTCTAACATATTTGCAAATGCAATCAGCCAGCTGAATTTTGCTGGAGCAGCACACCCAAATAGCTATGCAAATGAAAAATACCTTTGCTTTTAAATGACCGGTAGATCTTCAATGACTTGCTTTCAAATAAGCAGTCATATACGTGAGCTTGGGAAATCCTGGTGGCGTAGAGGTTAAGTGCTACAGCTGCTAATCAAAAGATCAGCAGTTCAAATCCACCAGGCGCTCCTTGGAAACTCTATGGGGCAGCTCTACTCTGTCCTATAGGGTCTCTACGAGTCGGAATCAATTCGACGGCAGTGGGTTTGGTTTTTTGGGGAGTTTCTCTGAAAGGATCCCAGGATTCCAAATTTGTGAAAACACACTTGAAGTCTCCAGTGGTAATAAGAAGGAGGCATGTTGATTACAATTAATTTAGACTTACATAGCTGCAGAGGCACCCAATTTAGGAATTTTTTTCCTCACTGTAAAGAGCAAAATGTGATGTGTCTTATAACGTCATTTGGATTCAACTTGATTTGACCCTTGTTCCTTCAAACCTAGCTGCTCCTTTTCCAACAGATGCACAGGCTAATATGCACAGACAAACTGCCTGAGTCTTTGTAACAACTCCTGGGAGCCACTTCATTTTTAGCAAATATGAATTTTGCAACATCAAGTAAAGGGATTCTGTCTCAATGGACTATACTGTGAAAAGCCAAAAGACATACCATTTTATTTTAAGTACCAGGCTAGAAATTTTACTTTATTGAACTTTACTTAAACCCCTAGAGGGGGAGTCTTATTGAATTATTTAGTTAAGAAGACTATAGAGAATTTTTCAGACACTGAAAAGGAAGTGATTTGCTATTTAAGATACCCTAGTGGAAATAACATAATATCTTCTAAAGCTTGGCATATGCAGAGAGGAAACAACATTAGAATGGGAAACAAGAAGGAATAGAGTACCCCCTGGTGGCACAGTGGTCAAAAGCTCAGCTGTTAACCAGAAGGTCGGCAGTTCAAACCCACCAGCCGCTCCTTGGAAACCCTATTGGGCAGTTCTACTCAGTCCTGCTGGGTCGCTATAAGTCAGAATCAACTCAACAGTAACGGGTTTGGTTTTCTGGTTTTTGTTTGTTTGCTTTTCAGGTATCATGACCTGCAGGACATATGACATCCACCTGCATTTTCCTCCTCTTGGGTTTATTGGGAAGCTGCTTGCCCACTGACAGTATGTGCAGCCTTCAGAAGGGGACCTGTATAACTGTTTGAAATGGAAGAAATGGGCATGTCCTGCAAACTGCTGTTTTTACAGGTATTATATGAGGTGGTGCATCCTCTATGGACATTTGTGTGCCACCAATCTGCAACAGAGTCTACAAGGACATAAGCGTCCCAGAGGCTGGTGGGACATATACATCCCACCAGTTCTGTCCCCAAAGTCTAGAGAGACATATGTGTCCCACCAATCTTACCCCACAGTCCAGAGAGACACACTCAATTCAGACACACTCAATGATTCAGCATGCATCCCATTAATGAAAAACATTACCAGCAAAAAATTTAAAGTGAAAAATAATTCAGTCATGAAAGGGGTACGCTGTGCTCACCTGTACCACTTATATTCAGGAAGGTAACATGGGAGGGAGGCAGGAAGGCTGCTCTAGTAATCTTAATGTTTTTAACAGAACACCTTTCTATTTTTATAAAAACTGCTGTGCCATGAATATGTTTGCAATAATTTTTAACACAGCAGTCATTCTGACCCCATAGGATTCATATAAGAGAACCACAGAGCAGCATCTTGGTAAGTCATTAAAAATACAAGCCAAGTCCTTTGAGATGGAAACCAACTTGAGTATAGACATCTATGAGGAAAACCGAAACAAAAACAAGTCAGGGACGTTGGTGAATAGAACAGAGGGAGAGGCATTAAAGATTTCAGAAATATCCTCAATGTAGTGGTCCCTGGGAATTGAGCATTCTCATTTCATTGCAATATAAATTATTACATTTTACATTGAAATAGAAAAATATGTTAATTAATGCTATATATCATCAATGGGAACCTTGATTATCACTATTAAATATATGTTTTCTTATATAACCTAAAGAGGCAGAAAACTTTTCAGCTTTTTCTTGTGTGGGTCAACATATTCCTCCAGTTTGGAACAGAATTTTTGGAGAACAAGAGATACTGAACTAGCTCCTTTCACGGAAATGTAAGGATCACAGAGATACACTACTCTCATATAACAATAAAGCAAGAATGTCAGCCAGCACTGTGTGAAATTATAATGATGTTTAGTGCTTGTCACGGAGTGGGCCCTCTAGAAACATTGGTTTAAAAATGAGTACATGCATAAGTGCACAGGATTATTACCTATTTGTGTCCAACAAGATAAAAACCCTCTCTGCAAAGCACCCCCCAAAGAAATTTCTATAGAAAACAGTAGGTTTAGACCCTTGGTTAAGAAGTCACATAGAACTGAGATTGGATCTGGGCCAGCTCCTAGCCAACTATCTGACCATAATCATTTGCCTAACTTATCTAAGACTCAGTAGCCTCATCTGTAAAATAGAGATAATTAATACCAATCCCAGGATGTTTTTCCAGGAATTAAATTAGAAAATGTGTTAAACTCAGCATAGTATCAGACTCACAGCATACATTCAATAAGTAATTTTAATTATTACTGTCTCCACTTAAATAATTAAATCTTATAAAATTTTCTTTTTATAGTACTTTAGATAAAGGTTTACAGAACTAGCTTCTCATTACACAGTTAGTACACATATTGTTTTATGACATTGATTAACCACCACACACCCTTCTCGATTTTGGCTTGGAAACCCTGGTGGCATAGTGGTTAAGTGCTATGGCTGCTAATCATGAAGGTCAGCAGTTTGAATCCACCAGGAGTTCCTTGGAAACTCTATGGGGTAGTTCTACTCTGTCCTATAGGGTTGCTATGACTTGGAATCGACTCGACAGCAGTGGGTTTTTTGGGTTATTACCAGTTTCCTGGCCCCTCCTACCTTCTCATCCTTGCCCCTGGGCTGGTGTACTCCTTTAATTTTGTTTTGCTTTATGGGCATATGGGCATGTCTAATCTTTGGATGAAGGGTGAACCTCAAGAGTGACTTCATTACCGAGCTAAAAGGGTATCGGTGGCCATACTCTCAGGGTTTCTCCAGTCTCCATCAGGCCAGTAAGTCTGGTCTTTTGGGAGTTAGAATTTTGTTCTACGTTTTTCTCCAGCTCTGTCCAGGACCCTCTATTGTGATCCCTGTCAGAGCAGTCAGTGGTGGTAGCTGGGCACCATCTAGTTGTACTGGGCTCAGTCTGGTGCAGGCCGTGGTAGTTGTGGTCCATTCGTCCTTTGGACTAATCTTTCCCTTGTGTCTATTTTTCTTCATTCTCCCTTGCTCCCGAAGGCATGAGACCAGTGGAGTATCTTAGATGGCTGCTCACAGGCTTTTAGGACCCCAGATGCTTCTCAACAAAGTAGAATGTATAACATTTTCTTCATAAACTATGTTATGCCACTTGAGCTGGATGTTTTCTGAGACCATGGTCCCCACAGCCCTCAGCCCAGTAATTTGGTCCCTCAGGGAATTTAGATCTGTCTATGGAGCTTCCATGACCTTGCCTTGTACAGGTTGTGCTGGCTTCCCCACGATAGTGTACTGTCTTACCCTTCACTATAGTTTACCACTTATCTATTGTCTATTTAATGTTTTTCCATCCCCATCCCTCCCCCCTCCCTTGTAACCATCAAAGATTGTTTCTTTTTGTGTGTAAACCTTTCTATGAATTTTTATAGTAGTGGTCTCATATAATATTTGTCCCTTTGTGACTGGCTTATTTCACTCAGCATAATGCCCTCCAGATTCATCATTGTTTTTTATTATTGTGTAGTACTCTGCTGTCTGTATGTACCATGGTTTATTTATCCATTCATCTGTTGATGGGCATCTAGGTAATTTCCATCATTTTGCTATTGTGAACAATGCTGCAATGAAAGTGGGTATGCATATGTCTATTCGTGTGGTGGCTCTTAATTCTGTAGGATATTTTCCTAGCAGTAGGATTGCTGGATCATATGGTATTTCTCTCTCGATGGCACTGGGTTGGGATGGTATTTCTCTTTCCAGCTTTTTTAAGGAAGTGCCATATCATTTTCCAAAATGATTGTACCATTTTCCATTCCCACCAGCAGTGCATAAGAGTTGCAGTCTCCCCACAACCTCGCCAACATTTGTTATTTTCTGTTTTTTTTTTGATTCATGCCAATAATGCTGGGGTGAGATGGTTATCTCATTGTGGTTTTGATTTGCATTTTTCTAATGACTGATGATCTCCAGCATTTCTTCATCTGTCTTTTAGCCACTTGAATGTCTTCTTTGGTGAAGTATCTGTTCATTTCCTTTGCCCACTTTTTAATTGGATTATTTGTCTTTTTATTGTAGAGGTGTTAGATTTTCCTGTAGATTTTAGAGTTTAGACCTTTGCTGGATTTGTAATAGCCAAAAAATTTTTCCCAATCTTACTCTTTCAGTGAAGTCTTTTGATGGGCACAAGTATTTAATTTTTAGAAGATCCCATTTACCTACCTTATCTTCTGGAGTTTGTGCATTGTTAGTTATGGTTTCTATCCTGTTAATGCCATGCATTAGGGCCTCTAGAGTTGATCCTATTTTTTATTCTATGATCTTTATAGTTTTTAGTTTTATATTTAGGTCTTTGATCTATTTTGAATTCGTTTTTATGTATGGTGTGAGGTATGGGTCCTGTTTCATTTTCTTGCAGATGGACACCAGTTTCTTCTAAAATTTTCTAATGTTGTAATAATGGCTAATAATTTATATAATCAACTCATCAGGCAAAATATAAAATACCTAGGGGAAATTTTTACTCATCATTATCACTGCCTTAGTAATGGATTGCCACTCTCTTACTTTTCACCTGAAAACAGTAATGAGATGATTAAAGGGTGGGAGTAGGCAAAGTAAGTCCATTTGAATTCCATATAATTAAAAAAATATATGTATAATTATACATTGCAAATCAGTTATTTGGTAGGTGTGTTGAAGCTTGGTCTTACAGAAGAATATTATGAAATACGATTTGTAATCATTCTTTGGCCTCTGCTATATAAGGTGGTCATTACCGTAATTAAAGTTAGTAACTAGTTATACTGCAGAACAGGAAACATTGTGGTAGAGATGGACTGTGAAAGAAATGCTGGGATTTGGTCCCTGAATGCTGAGGGGATTGAGAAAACTGATTTAGAAGAAAATGAAAATTAAGAGATTACAGGAGACCAAGCCCCTAAAGGATGAAATAATGAATTTTGTTTGCATAAATGGAGACTTCAAGCCAAAAAGTGTCAGAGTCACAACTGATGAAAAGTGGCATTATCTCAAAATAGAGGAAATACAGAAAAAATTTATGCAAAAAAGTTCACCAAAGTATCATGATAATAGGGGCAAAATGGCTACAGTCCAAATATCTAAAACCAATGAAATGATGAATGAATCACATGAGTGATGCTTATGGAGACTATGATAACCTGAGAAAGTACTTATGTTTAAATATTAAATGAAAGAAATCACAATAACTGTGCAGATACTGTGATCACAATTCTATGAATAAATACATATTTTAAAAATTAGAAAGAAATGGACCGATATATTTAATTACTTTATTTGAAAGTCAGGACTCAGAATATTTTCCTTTGAGTATTTGTAATATACATTTGTATTAAGCATATGTTACTTGATTTATTCATTATAATCTATAATGGAGAATGAATTTCAAATACTCCATCTAATTCAGTAAAAATGTCCTACATTGCGGAATTGAATTGGGTACATTTTCCAGGGTATCAGTTAGAGCTCTTTTGGTGTGAGAAATAATTCAACTCAGAAGATACCCAATTACAAAGAAAGATTAACTCAGGACATTTGGATCATGCACATTGAGGTAAGCTCATATGATACATCAAGAGTTGTCTCAAATTGTGTATATGAAGTTCAATCCTTAAAAAAAAAAACCACATTCTATAGAATGCATATTCTAAAAAGCAAGTAATATAGATTCACTCTAGGTATGTTTGAGACCAAAGTATGATTCATGGAATAAGTGTTGTATTTTATTTGTGAATGAAATCAAATAGTAGAAAGTGAAACAATGTTACCATATGAAAATCCAGTAAAGCTAATGGATGAATCTTCATTGATTTCAGTGATAGCTTTGGGCTATACTTTCTCTTTCTGAGAAACTAATTGTTATAACTAATTCAGTTAACTATGCCTATGGCCAGGTAATCAAATGGAAGATTTAGCACATGAAACCGATTAGTCTTAAGTGAACAATGCTGGCTTTCTTCTGAAAAATTGCATTTAAAAATGCATTAAATATATTAAATAACATAATATTTAAAATCATACTAATTTCATGTGCTGGAAGAAGCTGTAAGTTTTTTTCCCCGTTAGTGATTGGGGGGGAAAAACAAAAACAAAATCTGGCAGGTGATTTAACTAAAAATAGTTAAGCTATAGAATTAATACTATTCCATGTCAGTGAAACAAAGTATGAAGCACTTAAGATCAAGTTTTTGCAGAAAATTAAACTTACTACTGCGTAGATAAGACTGTTCTCCTGACTCATGGTTCAGAGATGTAATACAGAGAATAAGATGAGGTCATTTACAGTAAACGAGACAGGAATCACAGAAAATTAACAATTTTAGCTTTGAGGGTGAAATTTGTCTTCAGTCTACAATAATGGGGCAGTGCAGAAAGAAAATGTGTTCCTTCTGGGCGTTCTTTTAGTGTCTCTTTCCCTGGATACATGGTATCCTTGCTAGTTATTATACCTGACTTCCGAGAACAGTGTAAGGAAAGCTTCTTGCACTTATATAGTCATACCACCCAATTTGAATTCTCTTATTTATAACATATGAGGCCTTAGACAAGTTATATAAGTTACTTAAGCCTCTGTTTCCCAACTGTAAAATAGTTATAAGGATACTTGTTTTATAGGGTAGCCGTCAGAATGGACTCCATGGCAATTGGTTTGGTTTGGTTTGGTTTGGTGATAATTAAATTAAGTGCCAATTATTAAATACTTGCTACTAGATAGCCCACTGTATTCTATTTGCTTTCTATTGTACAACAAATTACCACAAACTTAGTGGTTTAAAACAACGCTCATTTATTAACTCACAGTTTTGTAGGTCAGAAGTCCAGGCGGGCTCATCTGGGCTCTCCACTGGGGTCTCACAAGGCTGAAATGAAAGTGTCCGCCACCTTCATTCTCATCTACAGCTCAGATTCCTTTTCCAAGTTTGTTCCTGTCATTGGCAGAATTCAGTTCCTTGTGGTTGTAGGACTGAGACCCAGTTTCCTGCTGGCTGTTAGTTTGCGGTCGCTGTTGGCAAATAGAGGACCCTCTCTGCTCCTTTCCATGAGTTCTGCTCTATTTTCAAAGACAGAAATAGTGTCTTCTATTCTTCACATGCTTCAATTCTTTCTGATTTTTCCTTCTTCAACCAGCAAGATAAAACCAGGGCTTTGAACCAGTTTGTTCCGGTACCACCCCGCTGCAGAAAATTTGCATTTCCACCCGTGATAGGCTGAATCGGAATCTACATTTTACATAAGAATCACTTGGGGATCTTGTTAAAATGTAGATTCTGATTCAGTATATCTGGGGTGGAAATGCAAATTCTCAGCAGTGGATCAAATCAGAACGAACTGGTTTGAAGCCCTGGACAAAACTCTTTGCTTCTCAATGTCTTATGTGAGTCCATTATGTGTACCTGGTAATCTCCCTTTTGATTAATTCAAAGTCAACCGATTTGTGACCTTAATTATCTCTGCAAAATCCATTTCCCCACTGTCTCTGTACCGTGAAGGTTCCTATTCCCATGCTTTAGGTCAAAAAGAGGTTCTTTGGGATGTTTCTTCCATGCCTGGTGTATGGTTTTGAGAGTTAGCGTGCATTCAGGCTGGGAGATGAGAAAGAAAAAGAAACCAGGACGCTCACCAACAGATTTTTAGTATTTTGAGTTCTAGTTTCCTTCCCAAGTTCTCCTGCTACCATTTACTTTTCAGAGTTCTCAGACTGCTGCCCCATGCATTCTGTCCAGGTTTTCAGCTGCATTAGTGGGAGACACAGGATGGCACGTACTTATTCCATCTTACCTGAAACCAAAACTCTCTTGTTGATTTTTTAACTTATTTTGGCTTATATTTCCAATTTTAAATGTTCCTTGGCAAAACCAAACCAAGCAAAGTCCCTCAATAATATCTGATTGTTCCTTGTCATAGCATCCATTTGCCCTTTTACATATATAATCTAGCTTTCTCTCTGAAGATTTTAATCAGAGGGTAATTGAGGTTTTCAAATATGAGGTCTCTTTATTTGATCTTTCATTTTGAAGTCTTAAAATGTTTTGTGATTCCTTGGATGTCCATTTTTATTTATTAAAAGCTAACTGGAAGTTCTGTGTAAGTGGGAAGAATTCTATTGTAGGGTCATTGGGGGTATGTCAACGGATTCATCGGGGAACCCTCGAATACAATTAAGTGAAAACTTTTTAAATATTCTAGTCTTATTTTTAGGCATGTTGGTGGAGTGGTAGCAAAACATGAGGATCTTTCTGGAGCTAGGGAAATGAGAGAAGTTGAGGGTGCCACCTTTCAGTGTGAAGACATCCTACACTGCCACAGTCTCCTGGAATTCTACCATGCACTATGGGTGTGGCCCTGCAAACGTCCATAAATTCTCTCTACTTTCAAGCCTTGGCCTAACCCCTATCTTTTTGATATTGGTTGTCCAGAATTTCTCCAGATCAATTTCTCTGGAGAGTAAAAACTTGATACTCCCCCCCCACCCCAGGAATGGGGCACGGGCAGAGAAGAGAGTAATTGCCTGGCCTTTGTAAGTAAGAGAGAGGATCAGTAGTTATAACTGCTTCCTATATTGTGTTCAGCCAACTACCCTGTTTGCTCCTTGTCCACTATAATATCTTGTACCTCCAAGTAATTTCCTCACTTGTCATTAGTATTACTGTCTGTGGGCACTTTAAGTTGGCTTCCCCCTGCCTTGATAAGTCAGTTACATCTCTCCATCCTCCTCCCCTCAAAAAGTCTTACATGCTGCTATCTTATTTTCTTTTATATTTGTTTATATGGATTTAAGATTTTTTTTCCATTTCTACAATATAATTTAGGAGTTTTTTGGAGAAGAGATAAACAAGGTTTGTAAATATGCCATGTTTAACTAGAAATTTAGTGTACTCTTTTATTTAAATAAGTTAGAGATGATTTAGTAAGAGTTAGTAAAGGCCAAAAAATTTCTTGATCCTTAATATTCAACTTTATCTTGCAAAGTAGATAATGCAATAAGACAATAATGAATAAACAATTCTGCACAATTCTGTGAGTATGTCCAAGGAAGAATGAGTCAGTGAGAGAAAAGTCCCTACATCCATTGTATCAATTTTGGGTGAGATGATCCTATGAGATTATGGCTCTGTTTGAACTGATAAAATAGGTGAGAAGTAATTCATGAAAGGAATGAGTTATGGTTACAAATAACGCTGCTAAAATTTGCATATCCTTTCTGTTTGAAGAATATGTTGGTCTCAACTTAATCCATTCAAGTTGACTTAAATGGACTTTTCTTGGATAAGATCCTTGGCAAGGGCCCAGCCCAGGTATTTTATGGTCTGAGAGGGGTCATTTATATCACACGTATAATCTTATGCATTCACTTTAAAGGGAAGAATGTTCTGACCATGAGAGAATCCTGGCTTACTGCCAAGAGAGGTGAAAAAAGAGCAAGACCAGTGTGTAATACTCCTGTAGTGACATATAAGTGAATTACGGAAGGATGAAATAGGGCATGATTAATGCATTTGATTGTTTTAGGAGCCATTTGCACATACCACCTGAAGTAATGCAAAACTGAATGAAAGATCTTGATGGTAACTTCTGGTCGACTTAAGCATCCTGTGCATTAGCACATAAGTAGAGTTGTTTTGTGACTCCTATGCAATAGGTTGAACAAAACATTTCACTTTCAGTCACCAAAAATGAAGCTGCTTGAAAATTATTACCCAAGACCGATGACCAATGAAGGTCATGGGTTTCAGTGAGGGAATTAGGAAGTACAGTGATGACTGTCCCAGTTTAGTAGAGTATTTACCTCTGAGATAAACCTTGATTTTATTTTCAAGGATATCCTGGTGTAGGCAAAGGTAATGCAATTATTCACAGAGGAAGTACACAGTAATAGAACAATGGGAACACTTAAAAGGTGCCCTTAACCATTTTAATATAAAGGGAAGGCTGAAAGGCTCTGTTCATTCATTTAAGATGTCATTATAAAGTGCCTTGGAAACCAAGGTTCATGAATGTAAATTGCAGGGGAAGAAATTGACATAATTAATGAAGGAGAAAATGTTCTTTAAAAAAATGTTTCTACAGTCAGAGCTTGGATATAGTGTTCTTTGCAATGTGTGAATATTAGAGCTCATATTTGGCTTGCAAATATTTTTCTCTCTTATGTATTAGTAAGGCTTTTTTTAGATTCTGTGCCCACCTTTGTTATTTTAGAACGGTGTTGTGTCTACATCAGTGGTACATCAGTGGTGACTGAGCATTTATGAATTTTGATCATCTCTTTTATACCTATATCATATTCCAGACATTCTTTAATATTGTTAAAATTAATTCTGAGGAAAAAATGATACAGTTTAAAACATGATGGTAAACTTATAAAATTGTCAATTTATTTTGCAAGTCCCCATACCTTTTATCTAATTTTATAGTTGATGGTGATTATAACAAAAACAACCACAGAGAAATATATCAAATTCTTTATATCACTTTTATAAAGGTCTGATGCCATTTTATAGCAATGATTATAAAAAACAATCAGTTACTATTGATACTGTATTTTATCCTAAATAATATTCACAGATACAGGGCTCAAAACACAATATTTCCAACTGAGATTCAAAAAACTGTTGAAGCTAAATTAGGCTTTGTAATATGTCTATAAATTCTATATTTAAAAATATTTCAGTCATACTGAATAACATTGGAATAAAACTAAAATATAATATATAATTATAAACTATGGGATGAAGACCATTCTGTATTTCTTAAGAACAAACTTTAAAAATACTGCATATATTTGACAATACTTTATTCTCTTTCACCTGACCAAGTTTAAAAACTGAAATAGCAGTTTGGAATTTTATATTCACAAAGTGATTCAGTAATTCCCGATTCTAAAGTAACAATAAAGTCACCATCCTTATTTTTTCTCATGTTCGCTCAATTTTTCTAAATTTTCCCTTTGATCTCTACTAAAAAAACAAAATAACAAATAGTAACATTTAAAAAAAAGGCTCAATTTAATTTCCAATTTAACAGAACACTAATGAAGAAAAAAGAGCAAGTATAAAATTTTCTACATTTATATAAGTGTTTATATCTTAGTGCATACTTTTAAAAACATATATAAAAGACAAAAAAAATGAGATTTTCTTCAGCTGCCTTAATTTTTTAATTTTGGAAGATTTTTCAAAAGTGCTTTTGCTTTTCTCCCAGGTCCTCCTCTTTATCAGACCCTGGAGTATAGTCTTCCCCGTGGGCATTTTCTTATATCTTAGCTTCTAGTTGTGGCATAGCATTCTGGTTAAGAATAAAGGTCATGGGCTCAAAGAAAGACTTCCCGGGTTCAAGTTTTGGCTCTGCCCCTTATTATCTGTTTGACCTTGGGGGAAGTGTATTTGTTAGGGTAGACCCCAAACTGAATAATGGCTCAAAAGCAGTAAAGCTTTATTTTTCATGTACAAGTGGGTAAGCTTGGTCAGTGGAGAGCCATCACCCATTTGGTGATTCATCCTGTCATCTTCTCTATCTAGTTGCTAGAAGGAGAAGCAAGACGTGGAGGAGGCACATCTTTCATCCCAGAAAACACTTCTTCTGCCTTTACAAGGGAGGTGGGCACTGGGACTTCATAAACCCAAATAGTATCTACAACTACGGTTTGGTAGTTGGGACCCTAAATAAAAAATAAAAAAAACTTTCAGAAAATCACGAATTCAGTCTGTCAAAACTATATAGCAAAAGTAGGCACATTTTTTCAAGGAAATGTGTATAGTGAACAGTGTTTTAAAATGAAGCTTTGCCTTATTATCTTTTCTTATTCTTGCATTTGTTAATGCAAAGGAAAATTGTGTTAATGTGGGGTTCTCACACAGAAAAGTTTAGGATAAATATCAGCTGCACAAAAACTAATTTAAAGATTTATTAGATACTTTATCTCCACACAAACCCACACACAAAAGAAGAATGATTCATACTCCTCAGAATTAGTTCTTATATGTGTCATAGTAGTGAGATTAATGAAAACCAAATTCCCAAGGCCAAAGCCAGATTAAATTTAAGATACAGTAGAACTAGGACATCTTGGTCTTCATTACTTCAGATTCTCAGACATTAGGCCAGTTCTCAGGGGCCTTCTCATTTGTTCACTGGGAAACTTAAAAGGCTTTGTTTAGGATTTTACCTGGGAGTATTTTATTAAACCTAAAACACATCAGGATTTTTTTCAGCTATCTCAGTTTTACCTATACCTGATGTGTCCTTATAAAATGGTATAGAGTTCATGGTTCTGCACAGGAAATCTTAACCATATGACCTCACTTATGAAGAATTTCAATTTTGGACTCCCAGCAAGAAGGGTTATACAGCTGGCATAATAACAGGGGTTAGGAGCCACTAACAAATGTCAGAAGCTCTTCTTTCCGAAAGATCTGGAGTTTCTTTGGAGAGTCGGGCCCATTAAGTATGATGCTGAACCACAGCTAAAGCTGAGAGACATGGTTTTTGCCCTCCAGAAAGAGGGTGCTGGTAGGCTCAATGAGTTGTCAAGACTTTGCCCAAGTAGGGTTCAAATCCGTTGGAGAATCAGACACACATCATGAATTGGGGGAGAGCCCTTATTTACACAGACTGAGCTTTCATGGAAGATACTACACACACGCATAAGTTTCACAGAAGTTCATGCCAGATACACAGGATTTAGACTAAAGCCAGTGAGCCTAATTCTGGATGTTGCTAATTCAGCTCATGTCATTTCCATCACTACCCCAGATGAGTTTGGGCTGCTAACGCATTACCAAACTCAGGCTCATCCAATTTCCTGCTAATCCAGTCCACACCTCCAAGAGAAGGTCTCTACTTTCTCCAGCTGAGCAGAGGAAGAGCTTGATGGGTAATATGCTCAAAGAACCAAAGCCTGCCAAAGCCTGAATATTTGAGAACGTGCCTCACCGGAAAATTCTGAGTTTTGTTTCATGGCTGTAAATCTAGGAAACCCTGGTGGCGTAGTGGTTAAGTGCTACGGCTGCTGACCAAAAGGTCAGCAGTTCAAATCCACCAGGAACTCCTTGGAAACTCTGTGGGGCAGTTCTACTCTGTCCTATAGGGTCACTATGAGTTGGAATAGACTGGACGACACCGGGCTGGTTTAAATCCAGACTAATTCCATAATAAATTTATGTCTTCCCCACCTCTTTTGGAATAAGGGATTTCAATTAATTTTCTTGGAATGGCTGCACATTATCTTGGGCTAGGCCACTGGCCTTTAGAGAACTTGATCTGATTCCCTAAATGGACCATACTCCTTACAGCAGCTTTCCCGACTGGCAGGAAGTTGGTAACCGGTCTATTCTTCTTCTAGGGTCAGCAATCTTTTTACTTCACTCTCACTCTTTCAGAATTTTGATAACTGATTTAAAATAGTTAACTAAAAAATAAAAAAAGCCATGGCCTGGTTAAGTTTAGGACTGCTGTAGTATAGGTCTGCCAAATTGACCTTTCATTTAACATCTCTCTCTTTATAGCACCTCGTCCCATCTTTTCCAGCATTCGAGGTCCTAAAATCTTGCTCCCCAGTGTATTTTTCTCAGGAGTTAGGCTTGTACTGTACCTCTCTAGTAATCCATAACCCCTTTGACGTCAAGTCAATTCTAACTCATAGTGACCCTATAGGACAGAATAGAACTGCCCCATAGAGTTTCCGAGGAGTGGCTGGTGGAGTCAAACTGTCAACCTTTTGATTAGCAGCTGAGCTCTTAACCACTGTGCCACCAGGGCTCAAATAATCCATAGGGTATACTTTAACCAATTCTAAAGATTCAGAAATTATGTATTTAAACCTGAGTCCTTAAAAGATCCTGACATTTGTTTAAACTCTAGCAAGTGACCATCTAAGATGCATCAATCCGTCTCAACCCACTTGGAACAAAGGGGAATGAAGAACATCAAAGACACAAGGTAATTATGAGCCCAAGAGGCAGAAAGGACCATATAAATCAGAGACTATATCAACCTGAGATCAGAAGGACTAGATGGTGCCCGGCTACAACCGATGACTGCCCTGACAGGGAACACAACAGAGAATCCCCAAAGGAGCAGCAGAGCACTGGGATGCAGACCTCAAATTCTCGTAAAAAGACCAGAGTTAATGGTCTGACTGAGACTAGAAGGACCCCAGAGGTCATGGTCTCCAGATCTTCTGTTAGCCCAAGACAGGAGCCATTCTTAAAGCCAACTTTTCAGGCAGGGACTGGACTGGACTACAGGATAGAAAATGATACTGGTGAGGAGTGAGCTTCTTGGATCAAGTAGACACATAAGACTATGTGGGCAGCTCATGTCTGGAGGGGAGATGAGAAGGCAGAGGGGGACAGAAGCTGGCTGAATGGACATGGAAATACAGGGTGGACAGAAGGAGAGTGCTGTCTCATTAGGGGGAGAGCAACTAGGAGTATATAGTAAGGTGTATGTAAATTTTTGTAAGAGAGTCTGACTTGATTTGTAAACTTTCACTTAAAGCACAACAAAAAAAAAAATTTAAATAAACATCCTGACATTTGGGATAGGTAAATGTGAGTTTACTGGTTTTGATTTGCATCCTGGTAGCATTCCTTTGCTTCAGGAGTGTGTCCTGTATTCATAGTTCTGGCTTCTGGCTTAGTTCATACTGAGTAGATATAATCCTTACCTTTATTCCTATAGAAGCCAACGTTTTGACCAGAAGTAGATTTACCTTCAGGCTAAGGAAGTTTAAGCTTCAGGGCCCCTCACGTACATGGCTTCTGCCAGTGCTGGAAGTTGTTGAGCATTCTATACGGGAAGGGAGAATTTCTATTTAAGCATTTCTGCTAACTTGTCCAAAGAGATCTAGGAAGAAAGACCTGAATCTCCAAGGCCCTGGTCATTTGTTGGAGTTTTTTTCTTATCTCAGTAAATACAGGTATACCTCATTTTATTGTGCTTTGCTTTATTGCACTTTGCAGATACTGTATTTTTTACAAACCAAAGGTTTGTGGCAACCCTGTGTCGAACAAGTCAATCAGCACCATTTTTCCAACAGCATGTGCTCACTTCATATCTCTGTGTCACATTTTGGTAACTCTCACAATATTTCAAACTTTTTCATTATTATTATATCTGGTGCGGTGACCTGTGATCAGTGATCTTTGACGTTACTGTTGTAATTGTTTGGGAACACCACAAACTGCACCTAGATAAGACAGCAAACTTAATCCGTAAGTGTTGACTATTCTGACTGCTCCACCACCAGGCAGCCATTCCACATCTCTCCCTTTCCTCGGGCCTTCATATTCCCTGAGACACAACAATATTGAAATTAGGCCAATTAATAACCCTACAATGGCTTCTAAGTGTTCAAGGGAAAGGAAGAGTCACATGTCTCTCACTTTAAATCAAAAGCTAGAAATGACTAAACTTAGTGAGGAAGGCATGTTGAAAGCCAAGATGGGCCAAAAACTAGACCTCTTCCACCAAACAGTTGCTCAAGTAGTGAATGCAAAAGAAAAGTTCTCGAAGGGAACTAAAAGTGCTACTCCAGTGAACATACAAATGATAAGAAAGCGAAGCAGTATTATTGCTGATATAGAGAAAGTTTTAGTGGCCTGGATAGAAGATCAAACCAGTCAACAACATTCCCTTAAGCCAAAGCCTAATCCAGGGCAAGGCCCTAACTCTCTTTGAGTCTATGAAGGCTGAGAGAGATGAGGAAGCTGCAGCAGAAAATTTGAAGCTAGCAGAGGTTGGTTCATGAGGTTTAAGGAAAGAAGCCGTCTCCATAACATAAAAGCACAAGGTGAAACAAGTGCTGATGTAGAAGCTGCAGCAAGTTCTCCAGAAGGTCCAGCTGAGATAATTGATGAAGGGGCCACACTAAACAACACATTCTCACTGTCGATGAAACAGCCCTATACTGGACAAAGATGCCACCTAGAAGTTTCATAGCTAGAGCGAAGTCGATGCCTGGCTTAAATCATCAAAGGACAGGCTGACTCTCTTGCTAGGGACCATGCAGCTCATTTACCATTCTGAAAATCTTAGGCCCTTTAAGAATTATGTTAAATCTACTCAGCCTGTTCTCTATATATGGAACAGCAAAGCCTGGATGACAGCACATTTGCTTACAACATGGTTTATTAAATATTTTAAGCCCACTATTGAGATCTACTGCTCAGAAAAAAAATTCCTTTCAAAATATTACTGCTTATTGACAATGCATCTGGTCACCCAAGAGTTCTGATGTAGATGTCCAAGGAGATTAATGTTGTTTCCATGCCTGCTAACACAACATCCATTCTGTAGCCCACGGATCAAGGAGTAATTTTCATGTCTTATTGAGTAATTTTCATGTCTTATTATTTAAGAAACACATTTTGTAAGGCTATAGCTGCCATAGATTGTTATTCTCCTGATAGATATGAGCACAGTAAACTGAAAACCTTCTGTAAAGGACTCATCATTCTAGATGCCATTAAGAACATTCATGATTCATGACCCAACGGAGGAGGTCAAAATATCAACATTAACAGGAGTTTGGAAGAAGTTGATTCCAACCCTCATGGATGACTTTGAGGAGTTCAAGACTTCAGTGGAGGAAGTAACTGCAGATATGGTGGAAATAGCAAGAGAACTAGAATTGGAAGTGGAGCCTGAAGATGCGACTGAATTGCTGCCATCTCATGATAAAACTTTACCAGATGAGGATTCGCTTCTTAAGGATGAGCAAAGAAAGTGGTTTCTTGAGCTGCAATCTACTCCTGGTGAAGATGCTGTGAACATTGTTGAAATGACAACAAAGGATTTAGAATATTACATAAACTTAGTTGATGATGCAGGGTTTGAGAGGACTGACTCCTGTTTTGAAAGTTTTATTATGGGTGAAATGCTATCAAACAGCATTTTAGCAATCAATGCAGCAAACTTCACTGTTGTTTTATTTTAAGATATTGCCACAGCCACTCCAACCTTCGCAACCACCACCCTCATCAGTCAGCAGTCATCTACATCAAGGCAAGACCCTCCACCAGCAAAAAGGCTCAGGTGATGGTTTGCATTTTTTAGCATTAAAGTATTTTTTAATTAAGTTATGTGCATTTTTTTAAGATATAATGATATTGCACACTTAACAGACTACAGTATAGTGTAAACATAACTTTTATAAGTACTGGGAAACCAAGAAATTTGTGTCACTTGCTTTATTGCAGTGGTCTGGAACCAAACCTGCAATATCTCTGAGGTATGCCTGTATTCACAGTTTACCTAATACTGTATTCATTTTATTAGAAACAGGCCCCCAAATAGTTTAAACTTCAGGCCTCCCAAAACCTGACTCACCCCTGCTTTTGGCATTGACTGTGATGTTCCTACCTTGTTAACCCCTGGGTGAGAGGTAGGTGAATGCCTCTCTTCAAGTTACTCAGTTCATACCCGGGGATCCATTAGCTGTGCAAGAACTCCCTCTGGTTGTCTGTACTTGACCTTCAATTGGTTTTGTCTGGGTCAACTTGCTGCATTTCCTGCTCCTTAATTGGCTCAGTGGTGACTTTCATTATCTGGTTGCTCATTTTTCTTTTTCTTCTGATTCTTGTCTTGGCTTCCTGGCCTGTTTAGTTTTTTGTTTCTTCCCCATGGAACACTCTTTGATGAGAAATGTTCCAGAGGGAATCTTGGTGATGTTCTTAATCTGTGGTACAATTAATTGCAATCTGTGGAGCATCCCCTATAGAAACACCTTCCTAGATTTAAGAAGCTAGTTAGTTCTCCTGCCACAAAAATGTCCATGTCTTTGGAGCACAATCTACTGAAATATGCAGAGGCAGTCTCCCTTCCATGCTCAGGTTCATCTTTAAAAGTGGATACTGTGACTGAATTCTTCCATGAAAAGACAAAGGCTGTCAAATTGGGTTTGACAAGCAATGTGCTGTCCACAAGAAACTTGCTTCAAACCAAGTGATAAAGAACCGTTGAAAAATAAAGCCAAAAGATATCAAGCAAATGCAAACATGAGAAATAACAAAAATATCATTTCATCCAAAAATCTTGGACATAAGATTAAAAGCTGTCAACAGTATAAAAAGGGACACTTTTAAATTATAATAGACACAATTCATGTTGATGTAGCAATCATAAACCAGTATGCACCTAGAAGTAATACAGTTAAATATATGATTAGATATATTAAAAATGTAAGGAGAAATTAACAAAAATCAAATTATAGTGTAAATTTAATAAAATTATTTGAGGATTTAAAGTCAAAATCAAGTAAGGAAACTAAAACTAAATGATACAGTGGATAAACATATATATAATATAAAGTATATAAAGTATGCACACATATACAGTCTCCATTTATGAAAAGGCATCATATGATTGGTTGAAATGAAAACTTTGCATTAAAAAGTAGAGATTTTTATAAGTCATAGAGTGCCTGGATGTTACAAATGGTTAAGCTCTCACTACTAGCCAAAAAGTTGGCCATTCCAATCCACCAGGCAGTTCCTTGGGAGACAGGCCTGGCATCTGCTTCTCTGAAAGATCACAGCCTTGAAAACCCTATGGAGCATTGCTACTCTGCTCACGTGGGGTTCCCATGAGTCAAAATCAATCAACAACAACAACTTTCTCTGGTAACAATCAAATCCAATAAAAAGTACATTACCAAAAAGCTTACCATCAAAGAGGAAACAGAGAAATCAATATAGGTAGTCCTCCACTTATGACATATTCTAGTTACAATGAACCATGCTCACGGCTGTCTGTATTTTTTTTTTTTTTTTTTTTTGGTACATCTTATCGTTAGTAATTTGTACCACATACAATGTTGCAGCATGTAACTTGTTATCATTCTCAGATATTCACTTGCGATGTGTTTAATGTTATGACTTACTGTTCAAAACACTGCCATATAGCAGGCTATGAATACTAAAAAAGGAGAGGTATTCAACTTATGTCAGAATCGACTTAAGATGGAGTCATGGGAATGTTGTAACCTGGGGACTACCTGTAGAGTTCCTGTACAGTAAAAAAGGAATGCCAAGGATTCCTGAGGCTACTAACAAAGATGGACTCTTAGCTAGAGCAAATGCCCTGATTTGAGCTTCTAGCCTCCAAAGCCGAGACAATAAATTCCTGTTCTTTAAAGCCACCCACTTGTGGTATATTTCATTACAGCAGTAGTAGGTAAATGATATACTCTCATTTTCAAGTTGCCTCCTTCAGCGCTACTTGTTCCAGAAGGCTGAGAGACAGCTAAGCGACAGCACAACCGAGGCTATGCCCTGTAACCTGATCCATCTGGTGTCTTTGGGGGCACAAGAGTGTGGCAAAGGATGAAAGGAGCTTATCAGGGCAGCTCATGGGTCCCCCAAAGTACACCACACTCTTTCCTAGTCGGGAGACACTGCACTTTATGAAGCAGGACAGCACCATGCCAAAATATCTTTCACAGAAGAGCAGAGATGCCTCTCTTCTTGAGACTCAATATCAGTTGTGCCTAGCTGGCTCACTCTGTACTTCATCCCAAACAGTTAAGTGCAAAATGTAAACCAACATTTACATCGCCATGAAAAGATGATTCTCAGTAGTTAAGTTTAAGTCAATAATCTGGTGACTATCCAAAGGGAGGCTTATTGCCTAATGCATAAAATCTAAAGAAAATCAGACACCATGAGGTTATTCCCAGGATATCCTCCAGCTGCAGCCCTATTAAAGAACAGGTCCACCATACAATTCTGTAAAGAGGGCCAGTTACACGATTTGTGGGGCCAATGCAAAATAAAGAATCTAGGCTCCTGCTAGAGGTGACGGAAGTCAATTCTCCTTTCCTATGGGTTGACTGTCCCAATCCACAACAAACAGGAAATCCCAAAGGCATTGAAACCTCTGTTCCAGGACAGGCTTGGTACCTGGATTGAGGCTGGATAAGAGTCCAAGTCATCCAACAAATGTGCCATTGCACTGCTAGCCTGGTACGGGATGGTCACCACCGTACCTTGCCCCACAACACCACAGGGCACTTTCAACCCTATCCCTCCCCAGGTCTCCACAGAGGGTGAAAAACAATGGTGGAACGTTAGCCTCCCTTCACTAATGAGACCTCATCACCTCTGCAGATGGAGGCTGGCAGCAGTGTGGAGCAGAGGAAGGGAGAGGGAGCTGAATGCAGCCTGGGCCCCAGAGGGTGGGAACAGGCAGCTGATAATCTGTTTTGGGAGGTGGGGAAGAGGCAGACAACAGGACCATGCGTGAACTGAACCTCAAGGTCCATCTTCCACACATACTTCGTTGTCCCATCAGACCTCAATTACAAGACATAAATTTAGAGATAAAATATTAAGATGGCGACAGGAGAGCAGCAAGCCAAGCACTGGACCCTTCTGAACTTGGAGCCCTATGCAACTGTGCACATCCTGACTGTGAAACACAGAAAGGCCTCATATTATGAGAAACAGTGTGGAGTAAGTGAAATGGCAGTGGACTGGGATCAGCAAGCTTTTGGCCTGCTATTCACTTGCTCTACCACTATGACGTTAGCAATGGTGTCACTGTACCTCTGTGGACCTCAGGTTCCTCATCTGTAAAATGAATAAATTTTCAATTTCTATTCCACTAAATCTGTCTTGGAAGAAGTACAGCCAGATGCTCCTTAGAAACAAGGATGGCGAGACTTCATCTCAAGTACTTTGGACATGTTATCAGAAGGGATCAGTCCCTGGAGAAGGACGCGGTGCTTGGTAAAGTAGAGGGTCAGCAAAAAAGAGGAAGACGCCCAACAAGATGGACTGACAAAGTGGCTATAACAATGGGCTCAAACATAGCAATGATTTGGAGGATGGGGCAGGACTGGGCAGTGTTTCATACTGTAGGACATAGGGTTACTACGAATCAGAACCAACTCAACAGCACCTAACAACAACAACAATCCCACTAAATGGGAATTTCTGGGAGTAAGTTCTTAAAATCCATATTTTTACACAGGTCTCTAGGTCTTTGCTACCCAAAGTATGGTGCACAGGCCAGTAGCATTCGTATTACCTGCAAACTTCTTTGGAATGCAGACTCTTGATCCCTTCCCCAGACCTACTGAATCAGAATCTTCATTTTAACAAGATCACTAGGTAAATTGCATTCACATAAAAATTTGAGAAGCACTGCTTTAAATGATTTTCTTGACCAGCCAGGTATGGGAACTATCCATGTAGAATATCCATCCAGCTACAAACATTATGATTTCATGCAACAACTAAACACCCATGGCAGTTACTGACCACATTAGGGAAATAAGTTAATTCATTAAGAAGGATCTTGCTTTCATTCATGTTTTGAGCCCTAAAAGTATGTTTGCTTAAATGGTTTTATTTTGTTTTATTACAACCTTTAGTGACTACTTACTTACAGTAGTTTGTAATCAGGCACAAGCTAATCTCTGCATTTTAAGCACAGGACTTCTCTTAAACTGAAAATGATTAAAATAATTATTACTAGGATGATTTTTGAAAGCTTTTTTCCAACTACAGTCTTTAGTTTCTCTTCGGGCTTTAGCCTCAACATCTATATTAGTTCCCAAAGGCAGTGCTTGCATTAGATGAGATTAGCACTGAAATTTTATCCTGTGATCACTCTTTAGGTAAATACGCAAATTTCCATGGAAACTGGAGATGAGTCTCTGACTAATTTTCTATATTATGCGTTGTGTACTCAGTGTCTCCTCAGACTGCCAGTGAGGACTGACTATAGGAATCTGTGTTCTACACATTCTTTCTGGCAGAGCCTACATTATGTATTTTTCCAAGGCAAAAAAAAAAAATGTCAACCACAACTACCACAGCCTCCTCCAGACTGAGTCCAGCACAACTAGATGGTGCCTGGCTAGCACCCCCAACTGCTCTGGTAGGGATCACAATAGAGGGTCCTGGACAGAGCTGGAGAAAAATGTAGAACAAAATTCTAACTTGCAAAAAAAGGCCAGACTTAACGGTCTGACAAAGACTGGAGAAACCCCGAGAATATGGCCCTCCTACACCCTTTTAGCTCGGTAATGAAGTCACTCTTGAGGCTCACCCTTCAGTTGAAGATTAGACAGACCCATAAAACAAAATGAGAATAATGAGCATACCACCCAGAGGCAAGGGCGAGTAGGCAGGAAGGGACAGGAAAGTTGGTAACGGGGAGCCCAAGGCTGAGAAGGGGAGAGTGTTGACATGTTGTGGGGTTGGAAACCAATATCACAAAACAATATGTGTATCATTTGTTTAATGAGAAGCTAATTTGCTCTGTAAACCTTCAGCTAAAGTACAATAAAAAATGTCAGGAGAGAGCCATCAAATTTTCTCTCTCATCAAATGTATGTCAATTAAAAAAAAAGAGTTTTGTAAGTTACATTGGTAAAAAGCATGAGATTATGAGTCTTTATAAGGTGAAATCTTGGAGCCGCAGTCCTTTAATCCCTAAATTTTGAAGCTTTTTGGAACCGCAAATAGTCCTCATGTTGAACGGAAGGGGAAGGTGGAGAATAATTTGATAATTAACACTGCTCTGATTAAATTATTGGCTCATGTATCATATAACATCATGATAAATGGAGAAAAGATTGAAGTTGTCAAGGATTTCATTTTACTTGCATCCACAATCAACAGCCATGGTAGCAGCAGTCAAGAAATCAAAAGACACATTGCATTGGGTAAATCTGCCGCAAAGGACCTCTTTAAAGTGTTGAAGAGCAAAGATGTCACCTTGAAGACTAAGGTACACATGACCCAAGCCATGATATTTACAATCACATCATATGCATGTGAAAGCTGGACAATGAATAAGGAAGACAGAACAAGAATTGATGCCTTTGACTTGTGGTGATGGTGAAGAATATTAAATATACCATGGACTGACAAAAGAAAGAACAAATCTGTCTTGGAAGAAGTACAACCAGAATGCTTCTTAGAAGCAAGGATGGCAAGACTGAGTCTTACATACTTTGGACATGTTGTCAGGAGGGATCAGTCCCTGGAGAAGGACGTCATGCTTGGCAGAGTACAGCGTCAGCAGAAAAGAGGAAGACCCTCAACAAGGTGGACTGACACAGTGGCTGCCACAATGAGCTCAAGCATAACAACGATTGTTAGGATGGCTCAGGACCGGGCAGTGTTTCGTTCTGTTGTGCATAGGGTCACTATGAGTCGGAACTGACCCGACAGCACCTAACAACAACAACATATTAAGGCATATGTTGGCAAGCTGGCTCCATACTCTTTGAAAACTCGTTCCACACAATGGAGTAGGTTTTGTTCATCTTCTTTCCAGTTTATTTTAAAGCATCTGCTGAGAGAATTTCAGATCCATGATGTTGCCAACATAGCCCAGAATTCTGAAAATTTGAGAATATGTCTAGTGGGTTAAGCTGGTATTTTGTTGGAACTGTTTTCTCTTTACCTCAACTTAAATTACTGTGTGTGGAGGAGTGGTGGAGAAGGATTAGAGAGAGGGTCAGACTCTCAAACACTGCTCTTAGATATGAACAAAGTGGTTGTTGACATATAAGCAAGGAGTTATTGGTTATTTCAAAGGCATAGGAACCATTCCGCTTCCTGGTACTAGAAAGTAGAAGTGTGAGCAGTATCACCCTTATACACAGGCGACAGGGACTTCTGCCCTTCTCTGACCCACCTCTGGCTGTGCCACTTCCTCATGGAGTGAGGAGCCCACAGGACCACGTAAGCATGGTCCAAACTGAGTGCATATTCCCAGCTCTCCTTCTAGATCAGGGTTTAGGTAGGTAAACGCCATGAGAAAATACTTAAAGGGAAAGATTAGCTGTTGGCACACAAAATGTCTCTTAATGATATTACCTACAATTTCTCAAGAATCTAGTCTTTCCAAGGCATTGTGCCAAATATGCTCTCTCTCTCAGCCTCTCTTTCTCTCCCCTCTGTCTCTGTCTCTCACTGTTTTGGAACTCCAAGCTGATTATTATTCATATCCCCTCTACTGCCCTATGCTCATCTATTAAAACTCAAATCATATATGGCCTCAAAAACCTATCTTGTTGCCTTGGTTGTTCCTGTGACCACTTTTATCAAGTCATACTTTTGCATAATCCCACAGAAGGGATCAGCACCCTTCAGAGAGGGCTGGTGTATAGCTAACTTCTTTATTTGTCACAAGCAGTTTCAATTGGTCTTTATCAAAAGAGAAACTTAACCTATATTAAAGAGGAAAAGCATAACCTAGTTTTTTCTTCTATTTTTTGTTTTCTTTCCACATCCGAATATTTCAGTATTCAGAGAAGCATTTGAGTAAAGAAACTTTATTTTTAAAATAAAAACAACTTCAGATTTTTCAGAAATACTTTAGTTTCCTAACCCAAGATAAAAGAGCCTTCGAGAATGGAGTAAGGTATATATAAGCTTATATGTGACAGACTGACTTGATTTGTAAACTTTCACTTAAAGCACAATAAAAATTATTAAACACACACACACACACACACACGAAAAAAAAAGAGCCTTCCAATTGTGCATACTTAAAATAAAAAAAGGTGAGCATTTCAAACCACAGCATGGATGTAGAAAGTCACCTTAAGCCTTTGGGGTTTTTGTTTTTTTTTTTTTTTTTTTTTCTGTTCTTACCTGACCAGAATTTCTAGAACACCAATGTACTATGATGTTGATTTTTTTCAGCTCAGGGACAATTCGAACCCACCAATTGCTATGTGGGAGAAAGAAGTGTTAGTCTGCTTCTATAAAGATTACAGCCTTGGAAACCCTATGGGGCAGTTCTATTCTATCCTATAGGGTCACTGTGAGTCAAAACAGACTTGAGAGCAATGAGTTTGGGTTTGGGTTTTGGTTAGATGTACAGAAGAAAAGTGACTTTATATCTTTCATGATTTTAATGACAATAAAAATAATGAAAACCATTACTTTCATTACTACTGATACAGACATTTTACACTTTAGATACTCTACTGCAGACACGTTACAGATATTTTATTTCTTATGAAGATATTTGACATATGGCTCTTCTGAAGATTGAATAAAAAATAAATGATATTAGTATAAGTCTCTTTATTATGTAGAATTGTTTAGGAGATTTGTCCAAGGTCACATGGCTTTTAAGTTCTTTCTATGCAACCTCATGGTTTTCATGACCAGAATCTAACTTATTTCTCTAAAAAATCCAGTGATTTAATAGGGCAGGTAATTATATTTATAATATTTACATTTTATACAGTAGGAAATCAGAGTTTTCAGTTGATATTACCTGCCAAAATCATCTGTTTACAAAGTAGAAGTTGCCAGTTATTATACAGTCCCTATCAACTCCTGGTCCACCCAGAGTTCTACAGAAATGGCTAGCATTTAGGGAAATAGTGGGACATATGGGCATAATACATACACCAAAGACAGTTATGAAAGGAAGCTTTTGATCTGGTGATACAGTGAAAGGCAGATACCTGAGATTTCTGTGGGTTTATGCCTTTAATATTTGGGTAAATCATTTCTAAAACTATCATGAACACTTGAATAATTATTTTTAACAAAGTTACTGTTGTTATCGTTAGGTACTGTCAAGTCAGTTCCAACTCATAGCAACTCTATGTACAACAGAACAAAACAGTGCCCTGTCCTGCACCATCCTCACAATCGTTGTTATGCTTGAGCCCATTGTTGAAGCCACTGGGTCAATCCATCTCCTTGAACGTCTTCCTCTTTTTCACTGACCCTGTACTTTACCAAGCATGATGTCCTTCTCCAGGGACTGATCCCTCCTGATAACATGTCCAAAGTATGTGAGACATAGTCTCACCATCCTGATTCTAAGGAACATTCTGGTTGTACTTCTTCCAAGATATATTTGTTTGTCCTTTTGGCAGTCCATGGTCTATTCAACATTCTTCACCAACACCACAATTCAAAGGCATCAATTCTTTGGTCTTCCTTACTCATTGTCCAGCCTTCACATGCATACAATGTGATTGAAAACACCACGGCTTGGGTCTGGCACACCTCAGTCTTCAAGGTGACTTCTTTGTTTTTCAACACTTTAAAGAGGTCTTTTGCAGCAGATTAGCCCAACACAATTTGTTTTTTTATTTCTTGACTGCTGCTTCCATGGGTGTTGATTGTGGATCCAAGTAAAATGAAATCCTTGACAACGTCAGTCTTTTCTCCGTTTATCATGATGTTGCTTATTGGTCCAGCTGTGAGGATTTTTGTTTTCTTTATGTTGAGGTGTAATCTATACTGAAGGCTACAGTTTTGGATCTTCATCAGTAAGTGCTTCAAGTCCTCTTCACTTTCAGCAAGCAAGGTTGTGTCATCTGCATTACAGAGGTTGTTAATGAGTCTTCCTCCAATCCTGATGCCCCATTCTTCTTCATATAATCCAGCTTCTCTGATTATTTGCTCAGCATACAGATTGAATAGGTATGGTGAAAGGATACAACTCTGATGTACACCTTTCCTGACTTTAAATCACGTAGTATCCCCTTGTTCTGTTTGAACAACTGCCTCTTGATCTATGTACAGGTTTCTCAGGAGCACAATTAAGTGTTCTGGAATTCCCATTCTTCGCAAGGTTATCCACAATTTGTTATGATCCACACAGTTGAATGCCTTTGCATAGTCAATAAAACACAGGTAAACATCTTTCTGGTAAGAAAGTTAGTAGTTATTCTGAGCGCTACATAAAGTGAAACCAAAGACCTTCATAGCAAATTAAATGTACTGAATATCAGTGTGGTCTTTGCTCAACCTAATCCTGCTGTTTGCATAAATGAGAACAAGAAGGTCTCAACAGTAAAGTCCAGTTATTAAAACAACCCGTTAAAGTAAGAACACTTTCCACATTAATAAATACCATCATTTTATGCTATAAACTTACAGTTGTCTGTAGAAAGCCCTTGATAGTAAATTAATTAAATCTCTGTTCCATTATGGTGTCAGCTAATTTAGAAATTCATTATTTATTTGGTACTAATTTAGCCTAGGAAATTAATTAGAAGGGGCTTGGGAAAATAGATGATTCAACATGAAAATCCAAATTAAGACAAAGATGCAAGATTAAAAATATTATTTAGAGAAGAAGACAGTTACATCATTTTCAGGAGGGCTTTCTCTCTTCCTGAAGACAGACAACACAGTCCAAGAGGATGCCCAGAAGTTGAACTTGGAAACCAGAGTTAGAATTTCCTTAAGAAAAGCAGTTCCTCCTGAATAAGAGTTCCCGACAAAAGGCCATACTCTACTGTGTGTCCTATTATCAGAGCTGTTTCTGGTTCTATCCTTGTCCATAACACAGTCTTATGACCAAGGAATCAGCCAGCCACTGGTAACAACCTCTGTTCCCAGTCATGTTGGGGTACTGGAAATGTGGTCTTTACAAAGATTTGAAAAGAAAACCCATTTGTGATGGGAGAGACATTACTCTTACGGGTTAAAAAGAAAAGTGATAAGGCGGTACTTGATGATTTCAGGTGGTACTATCTGAAAACAATATTACTTGAGGGAAAGACTTTTCCTGCCCTCCTCAAGGGTTCAGGGAAGTCCAGAAAAATTAACAAGAAAATGTTTTTCAATTCATCCTGTTGGTCAGTGGGGTTGGTAGCATTTCCCTGGAATTCAGAATGTTTTCTCCTCTGGGGAAATTACATTTAAGCTCAGACTTGAAGAACAAATAGGAATATCCCAAATGTGGAAGATGAGGAAGAGACTTCTAAGAAGAGAAATGAGTTGTGTTAAGGTTTTGAGGAAGTATTGTGAAAATTAAAAAAGCCATGAATGAATTACAGAAGGATGAGAAATAGAATTGGAATAAGAAGGTTTTGGGCCATGTTAATATTTTAGCATTTTTCTGAAGTACACTGGAAGGATGTGTTTTTAAGGATAGAGGTAAAGGATCAAGCTGGCTGCTATGTGGGGAAAAAATACAGAAAGGACAAATGGAAGTTTTAATTCAACAGCCACCTCAGGCCTCAGGCAATTCATGACCAACCAACCTCTCCCCCTGATAGTATTTCACTTTGCCTCATATTTTAACATTTGGTTTTTCTACATTTGTAGTAAAAACCAGCTGTCATAAGTCAATTCCAACTCATGGTGACCCATGTGTGTCAGAATAGAACTGTTCTCCATAGGGCTTTCAATGGCTGATTTTTCAGAAGTCGCTATGAGTCGGAATTGACTCGCCGGCACTGGGTTTGGTTTGGTTTTGGTTTAGACCACCAGGGGAAACCCTGGTGGCATAGTGGTTAAGTGCTACGGCTGCTAGCCAAAAGGTTGACAGTTCGAATCCACCAGGTGCTCCTTGGAAACGGTAGGCCAGTTCTACTCTGTCCTATAGGGTCACTATGAGTCGGAATCGACTCGACGGCAACAGGTGTAGACCACCGGGACTTCCTTCCAGATGCCTCTGGGTGGAACTCTTTCTGTGCCAACCCTTAGGTTAACCTAAAGCATGTTAACCCAGGGAGTGCCTTATAACAACGAACGATCGGGAAGAATTATTCGTGTGTGGCCACTATACTTTGGTCTTAACAATTCCATAAGCACTGCATTTATGTGAAGAGATATTTCAGGGAAGAATAGTATATATTTTCTCTCTGAGGACACAAAGACCTATAGACAATGTGTTGGAAAATCCAGCTTAAAGAGAATAAAAATGTCAAAATTGTTTGTAAACAGCTATGTGTTAAACAAATGAATGATCATTCTTCACATTTTGCAAGTCAAAGGCTTAATTTTGAGTTATCTGAAGCTGTTATCAAAGAAAATCTCTCAATTAATATCCTCCTTACTGCTGAAACTATGAACATTTTAAAACTCAGATATAAGCATATTTATTTTCCTCCTCAAAATGTTTTCACATATCCCCAAATACCACAATATGAAAACCAAACCCTTCACCACAGCATAGAAAGGTCATCCAGTTTAATTTTCCAGTTTCATCTACCTCCATTCTTCTCATGTCCCCTAAATATTAGCCCTGACCATGCCAGGAACTTCTTTTTAACCACCATTTCTCTCCCCATGCTGTTAAACTCTGCAGTATGTTACTTTTTTTTTTTTTCCCTTAGAACAGAAGGTGATACGCGGCCAACTGTTCTATTTTCACAGTAAAACACTGCAGCAAACACATAAATCAAATACTAAGAGATTGAATTATACCAAAAAAGAAAAAAAAAAACTTTTTTATTGAAAAATAAATGCAACGAAGATTTGGAGTCCAAAAAAAGGGTTCCCTGTAGTGATAGGCTACCTTCTACGGGTCACTGTGATCCTAAGATCTGCACAATTGCTTGCATAAGATTGGGGAAATTAATCAGAACTCTGATGTTTTTACTGAATTGAACACATGAACAGATGCTTTAAATAAATGGAGAAAAATTAAATTTCTTTTGAATAATGACACTTACAGTAACACCTTGAAATTATCTGTCAGGGTTCACTGATGGCTCTAATTTTTTGTTCAATCATTCCCAATGACCCCTCACTCATTTCCACTCACATTAAGAATATGGATATGGGAGGTAAAAATTATATGTGATTGTGAAGTAGATGAGATTGTCTTTTTACTGTTTCTTTCTGTATTTCTTTCTCATATATGTTCTACAGTAACTAAAATCATAGATTTCTTAGATGTTGTCTGGGTTCCCAGACACTTTGGGCATTGATCCTCTGTCCTCTGATTCATTTGAGAAATGATATCTGTTATTTTTTCAAAAGAGAAACATGTGACAGAGGAAAGAGTGTGATGTGCCTGCCATCTGAGTCAGAGTCTAGTGATGAAATACAGTGAAGAAACACGGCAATGCAAAGGTGCCAAGACCATTTTCATGTGTTAATTTAACAAGTGTTTATTTAGTGCTAGAACTTTGATGGACACATTTGGGGTACAAAGATAAATCAGACAGATTCTACACTCATGAAGCTTACATTCTAGTAGGAAATTTAATGGGTGAGCGTAAGTGTATTTATTAGTCAGTGTTCTCCACAAAAAGAGAACCAACAGAACAAATAAGTTATTTTATGTATAACAGAATGAACAAGTTATTACATACATATGTAAGTTATTTTATATATGTTATTTTATATACGTGTGTGTATGTATGTATATACATAACCATAGGTCAGGCAGCAGGCTGCTGGAAACCCTAGCACTCTTGAGTCTGAAATCTGTAGTCCAGGTGGAAGCTGGAAACTCTGACAGAATATCTATGTTACAGTTTTGAGACAGAATTTCTTGTCCTTCAGGAAACCTCCATTTTTAAGGCCTTCAACTGATTGGATGCAGCCCCCCCACATTATGAGGGTAATCTGCTTTTCTTAAAGCCAACTAACTGTAAATGTTAATCACGTGTAAATGCCTTCACAGCAACATCTAGATTAGTGTTTATCCAAACAGCTGTAGACCGTAGCCTAGCCAAGTTGTCACATAAAATTAACCATAACAGGAGGCATAAGAATACATAATAAATGGTAGTAAGTGATGTTGTACAAATGAAGTTTCATAGGACTTAAGAGGAGGGAAGCACTTGCGGGTTTGGGGATCTAGGGTACAATATAAATAAACAGTTGTTTGAGAGGTTGGATTCAACATGTAAAATTTCAACATGTGATTGTCCTAGCACAGCAGTTCCCAAATTTTTTCTTCTCAGAAACCCTTTACACTTTAATTATTGAGGGCCTCAAATAGCATTTTTATATGTACCTCCTCCTCACTGCTATCTTGTTATCTAACATTTTGCATTTATGACAATAGTAAAAATCTACTATCCAACTATTTAGTGCATTAATGACATATGCCTGACAGTAACCCTTTCATGACCAGTGAAACACACAGTGCCCACCTACATTTTTGCCTTTCGGGTCCAGAGGGACATGGTGTCCCACATAATATTTGTGATCTGATGTGATCATCCTCCATTTTTTCATAATGCCAATTTTTCCATAACAACCTGGGTTTTAGAGCCTAACCACATCAATAAGTGAGAAGTGGGTGTAGTTACGTCTATCGTTTTTTTCTGTATTAAGAATTAAAACTCAGCATTGTTAAAAATACATTCATTTGTTTGTTTTAAAAACAAACCCATAACATGTTAACATGACTAGCAATTTTTTATGAAAAATAACTATTTTCTGAAACAAAAAATCTCAGCAAAAAGAATGGCATTGTTTTACATTTTTTCTGATCTCTTTACTCTGACTTACCTGAAGACAGCTGCATTAAGTCTACTTTGATATACTGTTTTGGTTAAAATGCATGAAACAAAATCCAGCTCCGAATAGATATGTGGTTGGCAAACAGAAGAATATTTTAATAGCCTTTTCAAATACACAAAACCTCAGCAAGTGATTATTTCTTAAAGTTCATTTGCAATATGGAATCTGAAACTATATCAATGAATTTTTCAAACTCTGTCACATTAAAATCCTTTGATCTATCTTTTACTTTCAAAGGATTTTGTAATATCATGCATTGGTCATTTGAAAAAATTGGTTCAGTGAGTTATGCAGATGTTTCAAATGTTAATTCATGCCATTAAATAATATCAAAAAGTCATACTTTGTTAATATCACCACCTATTTTATTGGAAAAGCCTTTAATATTGGTTGTAAAGCTCATAATCATGTACTACAAGTTTTCAAAATTCTAATTTTTGCTCGAAACCTTAAATATTATCATTGAGAACCAATACTATCAGCAATTTTCTGGCGCTAAAGTTTGGTTTGTTTGTTTGTTTGTTTTTAACAGATTTACTTTGTTAATTTTTGAGAATGTCTTCCAAATAGCAAAGTCAGAATAACCTTAGATTTTCATTCAGTTATCTTTTCAATTAAAAAATGGTTTTCCACGGGAAGAGTGGCTAGTTCAGCCCAAAATTCAGTCACACAATTACTTTTCCTTGAGTCAACCATTACACTTTTATATGCAGCATAAGAACTTTATGTACACTTCCCATTTTATCACACAGACTATTAAAAAATTGTGTATTCAAGACATAAGATTTAATAAGGTTAATGATTTCTATTACTTGATCAGAAATTCTTAAGTGAAACTGGTATATCTATATCTATATGTATATATCTATATCTATCTATATATACCCTCTCCTCACTTATCAACGTGGTTAGGAGTAGGTGCCTCACTTATCAATTGTCTCATTATCTGACATTTCTTATTTACAACAGTAGAAAGTTTACAATCCAACTATTGTGTGCATTCACAACATAAATCTGGCAGTAATGAACACCGAGGTACAAGGTAGAGTAACACTGGCTTTGATGGTTAAGGTTTTGAGTAAACTTTGCTGGGCCATGATTCTCAGTGGCTTGGCAGTTATGTAAGATGTAACTTGGCAGTTACGTAATGATGCAGTCATTCTGCATTTTGTGATCTGATGTGGTCATCCTCCATTTTTGCATAACACCGATTTCACATGACCTGGTCTTTGGAACCTAACCATGTCAATAAGTGAGGAATGGGTATATTTCACCTTCATTTTTTAAAAGAGATTTTGCTGGGTATAGATTCTAGGTTGATAGATTCCTGGGTAAGTAGCTTGATTTTTTTCATAAAAGCTGAAGAATTTTCTGCTGTTATTTCTTCAAATTTTTTTGTTTCTGTTCCACTCTCCCTTTCTTCAAGGACTCCAATTGCATGTATATTATTTTAATATTATCTCCATAGGCCATTTATTTTTTTGTGCCATAAGTCATTTATTCTCTGTTCAGTTTCCCCACCCCATCATTGCTTTTGTTTTGTTTGCATTTTTTTTCTTTTTGTATTTCAGTTTTTATAATTGCTATTAGCCTATCTTCAGGTTCACAGATCTTTGAATCTTTTCTTTTGTTGTGACCAATTTGCCATTTAAGTTCTGCAAGAAATTTTTTATTTCTTAAATGGAATTTTTCATTATAGAATTTCAGTATGATCCTTTTGTTAGACTGAACATTTCTTTCCAGAAATTCTTGAACTCTTTACCCATTTTATTCATCTTTTTCCATAAAATTTTGACACATTTGTAGGAGTTGTTTAAAGTGTTTGTTAATTGCAATGTTTGGTTCTTCTGTAGTTCTACTGATTGTTTGTCTTGATTATATTTCATGTGTTTCTAGTTCTCTCCATGTCTTAGCTTTTAGTGTATGGCAAAAATAACAGTAAAGACTGATGTCTGATCTTATTTCATTTTGTTTTGTTCCCACCAAATCAGATTCAACTTACCTCTGCTTTCAAACAGGGTTAAGCCTTATTCACATCTTCCCGCATGATAAAAACAAAACAAACCAACCCTGTTGAGCTGATTCTGACTCATAGCAATCCTATAGGACAGAGTAGAACTGCCTCATACGGTTTCCAAGGAGCAGCTGATGGATTTGAACTGCCGAGCTTTTGGTTAGCAGCCAAACACTTAACCAGTGTGCACCAGGGCCCCATGATATCAACTGTTAAATCTCTTTGATCTTATCAGAACTTGAGCTGGAAGTAGATTACAGTTTTACTTAGCTTTGACTCAGTTTTTAATTGGATTCCAACAGAGGCATGGATGTAAGCACCAAGAGTGTGCAGTATTGAATATTCTCTGCTTTCTAACCTCACTTCTACTATTTTCTCAGCAAAATTCATGGGGATAGGGAAAACTTCTTCAACTGAACAATTCATTTTTCTGTTTGTGAGTTAACAGCTAAGAGCTTAACCACTGTGCCACCAGGGCTCCTTAACTACATATACTAGTCAGTAATATAATATCCCAGGAAATTTCTCCCTAGCCATTTGCAGTAAAAGTTGTGAATTAGGGCAGGGAGATTAAAGAAGAGTTTTCCAAGTCCACTGTAAACTTTTGTTTCAGAAACATGTCCCCTGCTGACCAAAGGGCTAGCAGCCAACCTCTTAATTTCTAGGTCATGCATCCTTAAGAAGACAAAGATATTTCAACCCACCTTTTCCACCGCCAGTGCCTTTATTTCTACGTATGGTCAGGGGATGAAATTCCCACTAACACACCAAAGCCTGGGATAGATGCTGACATCACACACAGAGCTGTATAGTCAAGTATAAGAAGGAATGAGGACAAAGAGTCTGTACTGCTCCTAAGGCTCATATAGTCTCCATTCATTCCTAAAGCTCCCTTTTCCGTTTTTATGTCCTGATGCCAGAAACAGAGTAAAAGTAGAGTAATTCTGATTAAAATCTTTCTCTCTAAACTCCTGGAGCTGGACACTAATTAACAGAATTTATCACCCTGTCTATATATAACACAGCCAAACCAAATAACTGACTTTTTTAGACACTCAGCATTTGATATGAGGACTTGTATTTAAATCACCTTCTAATTTACAAAGGAGCGCTGGGGGTGCGGTGGTTAAGAGCTTGACTGTTAACCAAAAGCCTGGCAGTTTAAATCCACCAGCCATTCCTGGGAAACCCTATGGGGCAGTTCTACTCTGTCCTTTAGGGTTGCTATGAGTCAGAATCCACTCAACAGCAACAGGTTTGCTTTTTTTGGTTAATTTATAAAACTGACAGTTTTCTAACAGTTCCTAGTGAAGTGGGAAAAAAAAAAAATACATACTACAACTATCCACAACTGTTGGCAAACATCAACCTAAATATACCTTTTTTTCATTTAAGGATAGGTGACAGATAAAAACATCATTATTTTGCTTAAAA